>NC_139142.1:3535000-5935000 GCF_964270905.1 Leucopleurus acutus
CCAATCAGAACAGCAAAAAGAAAAAATAAATAAAGATGAGGCTAGTTTAAGGGACCTCTGGAACAACATCACGCATACTAGTATTCACATGATAGCAGCCCCAGAACAGAAGAGAGACAGAAATGGGTAGAAAATGTATTTGATGAAATGATGGCTGAAAAATTCCCTAACCTGAAGAAGGAAACAGATATCCAGATATAAGAAGCACAGAGAGTTTCAAAGGAGATGAAGTCAAAGAGACCCACACCAAGACATATCATAAGTAAAATGACAAAAGTTAAAGAGAGAATTTAAAAGGTACCAAGAGAAAAACAAAGAGTCATGTAGAAGGGAACCCCAATAAGGGTATCAGCTGATTTTTCAGTAGAAAATTTGCAGGCCAGAAGGGAGTGACATGATATATTTAAAAAGTGCTGCAAGGAAAAAACCTACAGCCTAGGATACTCTACCCGGCAAAGTTATCATTTGGAGTTAAAGGAGAGATAAAGAGTTCCCCAGACAAGCAAAAACTAAAAGAGAGTTCATCAATACTAAAGCAACTTAAAAGAAGTGTTAAAGGGTCTTCTTTAAGTGAAAAAGAAAAGGCTATGACAAGAAATAAGAAAATATAAGAAGGGAAAAAATCCCACTGGTAAGGGTAAATATATAGCAAAAGCAGCAGATCAACCTCTTAAATAAGCCAAAATTGTAAAAACCAACTATAGCTACAATAAGCAGTTGAGAGATAGGCATGAAGATGTAAAATATGACATCCAAAACACTAAACATGGAGGGGAGAGTAAAAAATGTACATCTTTTAGAACTTAAATGACTATCAGTTTAAGACAAGTGTATATAGTTATAAGTCAACATATATGAACTCTATGGTAACCACAAATCAAAATCTACTACAGATACACAAATACTTGAGAGAAAGGAATACAAATATAACACTAAAGAAAATCATGAAACCACAAGGAAAGAGACTAAAAGAAGAAGAAAAGAACAGAGAAGAACTACAAAAACAAGCAGAAAACAAGTAACCAAATGACAATAAGTACATACCTATCAATGATCACTTTCAATGTCAACGGACTAAATGCTCCAATCAAAAGACATAGGGTGGCTGATGGGATAAAGAAACAAGATCCATCTATGTGCTACCTACAAGAGACTCACTCCAGAGCTAAACACACACACAGACTGAAAGTGAAAAATGAAAAAAGATATTCCATGCAAATAGAAATGAAAAGAAAGCTGGGTAGCAACACTCATATCAAACAAAGTAGACTTTAAAACAAAGTCTGTAGTAAAGGGCAAATAAGGGCATTATAAAGGGGTTAGTATAAGAAGAAGATACAACATTCATAAACAAATATTCATAGGAGCACCTAAATATATAAAGAAAATATTAATAGACATAAAGTAAGAAGTTGACAGTAATACAAAATAGTAGGGGATGTTAACACCCCACTTACATCAATGGATAGATAATCCAGATAGAAAATCAATAAGGAAACAGTGGCCGTAAATAACACATTAGACCACTTGGACTTAATAGATATCCACAGGATTTTCCATCCAACAACTGCAGAATACACATTCTTTTTAAGTGAACATAGAATCTTCTCTAGGGATAGATCACATGCTAAGCCACAAAGCAAGTCTCAACAAATTTAAGAAGATAGAAGTGATATCAAGCATCTTTTCTGAACACAATGATATGAAACTAAAAATCAATTCCAGGAAGAAAAATGGAAAAAACACAAACACGTGGAGACTAAACAACATGTTATTGAAAAAACCCAATAGGTCATTGAAGAAATCAAAGAGGAAATCAGAAAATACCTTGAGACAAAGGAAAATAAAAACACAACTTTCCAAAATCTATGGGATGCAGCAAAAGCAGCTCTAAGAAGGAAGTTTTTAGTGATATAGGCTTACCTCAAGAAACAAGAAAAGGGCTTCCCTGGTGGCGCAGTGATTGAGAGTCCGCCTGCCGATGCAGGGGACACGGGTTCGTGCCCCGGTCCGGGAAGATCCCGCATGCCGCGGAGCAGCTGGGCCTGTGAGCCATGGCCTCTGAGCCTGCGCGTCCAGAGCCTGTGCTCCACAACAGGAGAGGCCACAACAGTGAGAGGCCCGCGTACCGCAAAAAAAAAAAAAAAAGAAAGAAACAAGAAAAATCTCAAATGAATGACCTAATCTACCATCTAAAGAAATTAGAAAAAGAAAAAACAAAGCCCAAAGTCAGCAGAAAGGAGAAAATAATAAAAGTTACAGTGGAAATAGATAAAATAGAGATAAAAAATATAAAAGTTCACTGAGACGAAGAGCTGTTTTTGAAAAGATAAAAAAAAATTTAAGACTTTAACATGGCTCATTAAGAAAAAAAGAGAGAGGATCCAAATAAACAAAACTAGAGTTGAAAGAGGAGATATCACAGTATCAGATTTCACTGATATCACAGTAATATAATCATAAGAGAATACTAAAAACAGCTATATTTCAACAAATTGGACAACCTAAAAGAAATGGATAAATTCTTAGAAACATACAGTCTTCTGAGACTGAATCAAGAAGAAATATATAATCTGAACAGATTGATTACTAGTATGGAAATTCAATCAGTAATTTTAAAAACTCCTAACAAACAAAAGTCCAGGACTGCAAGGTCTCCCAGGGGAATGCTACCAAACAAATAATGAAGTGTTAATACCAATCCTTCTCAAACTATTCCAAAAAAATTGAAGAGGAGGGAACACTCCCAAACTCATTTTATGAGGCCTGCATTACCCTGATACCAAAACCAAACAAAGACATGACAAAAAAGAGAAAATTACAGGCTAATATCTCTGATGAATATAGATGCAAAAATCCTAAACAAGGTATAGCAAACCAAATTCAACATACATAAGAAGGATCATACACCATGATCAAGTGGGATTTATCCCAGGGATACAAGCGTGGACCAATATCCTCAAATCAATCAGTGGGATACACCACATTAACAAAATGAATGATAAAGATGACATGATTATGTCAATGGATGCAGAAGGAGTATTGATAAGATTCAATATCCATTCATGATTAAAAAACCTCTCAACAAAGCTGCTATGGAAGGAACATATCTCAACATGATAAAGACCATTTATGACAAACCCACAACTAACGTCGTACTCAATGGTGAAAAGCTGAAAGCTTGTACTCTAATATCAGGAGCAAGACAAAAATGCCCATTTCTATCTAACATGGTATTAAAGATCCTGGCCACAGAAGTCAGGCAAGAAAAAGAAATAGAAGGCATACAAATTGGAAGGAAAGTAGTAAAACTGCTACTATTTGCAAATGACATGATGCATGATATATAGAAAACCCCAAAGTCACCACAAAAGAAACTATTAGAACTAATAATTGAAATTAGTAAAGTTTCAGGATACAAGATTAATATACAGAAATCTGTTGCTTTTCTATACACTGATAATGAACTATCAAAAAGAGAAAGTAAGAAAATAATCCCATTTATAATCACATCAAGAAGAACAAAATACCTAGGAATAAATTTAACCAAGGAGATGAAAGACCTTTAAAAACTGTAAGGCATTGATGAAGGAAAATGAAGATGATACAAATAAATGGAAAGATACCCATGTTTATGGATTGGAAGAATTAATATTATTAAAACATCCATACTACCCAAAGCAATCTATAGATTTAATGCAATCCCTATCAGAATACCTGTGACATTTTTTGCAAAACTAGAACAAATAACCCTTGAATTTGCATGGAAACATGAAAGACCCCAAATAGCCAAAGCAATCTTGTGAAAAAAGAACTAAGCCAGAGGTATCATGGTTCCTGACCTCAGACTACTACAAAGCTATAGTAATGAAAACAGTATGGTACTGCACAGAAACAGACACATAAGTCAATGCAACAAATTGAGAGCCCCCAAATAAACCCATGCTCATATGGTCAATTAATCTATGATGATGGAGGCAAGCATACAAAATGGGGGAAAAGACAGTCTCTTCAATAAGTGGCACTGGGAAAACTGGACAGCTACATGTAAAAGAATGAAATTAGAACATTTTCTCATATCATATACAAAAATAAACTCAAAATGGATTAAAAACCTAAATGTAAAACTGTAAACCATAAAACTCCTAGAAGAAAACATGGACAGTACACTCTTTGACACAGGTCTTAGCAATATTTTTTTTTTGGATCAGTCTCCTCAGACAAGGGAAACAAAAACAAAAATAAACAAATGGGACCTAATAAAACTTAAAAGATTTTGCACAGCAAAAGAAACCATAAACAAAATGAAAAGACAACCTACGGACTGGGAGAAAATATTTGCAAATGATGCAACTGACAAGGGCTTAATTTCTAAAATATACAAACAGCTCATACAACTCAATATCAAAAAAACCCAAACAACCCAATTAAAAAATGGGCAGAGGACCTGAGTAGACATTTTCCAAAGAAGACATACAGATGGCCAACAGGTACATGAAAAGGTGCTCAACATCACTGATCATCAAGGAAATGCAAATCAACACCACAGTGAGATAGCACCTCACACCTGTCAGAATAGCCATCATCAAAAAGACAACAAATGACAAGTGTTGATAAAGATGTGGAAAAAAGGGAACCCTAGTATGTTGTTGGTGGGAATGCAATTTGGTACACCCGCTAAGGAAAACGGTAGGGAGGTTCCTCAAAAAATTAAAAATAGAACTACCATAGGATCCAGCAATTCCACTTCTGGATATATCTGAACTAAACAAAAACACTTATTTGAAAAGACATATGCATCCCAATGTTCATAGCATCATCGTTTGCAATAGCCAAGATATGAAAGCAACCTAAGTATCCATCAACAGATGAATGGATAAAGAAGATGTGGCGTATTTTAATATATATATGTTTATATCTATGACAATAGAATATTACTCAGCCATGAAAAAGAATTGAATTTTGCCATTTACAACAGCATGGATGGACCTGAAATAAATAAATCAGACAGAGAAAGACAAATACTGTATGTTTTCACTTATATGTGTTATCTAAAAAATAAAACAAATGAACAAATATAACAAAACTGAAACAAACTCACAGAACAAACTAGTGGTTACCAGTAGGGAGAGGGGAGGTGGAGGGGCAAGATAGAGGAAGGGGGTTAAAAGGTACAGACTACTTGGTATGAAATAAATAAGGTACAAGGATATATAGTACAGTACAGGGAATACAGCCAATATTTTATAATAACCTTATATGAAGTGTAATCTATAAAAATATCAAATGACTATGTTGTTTACCTGAAACAAATATAATATTGTAAGTCAACTATAATTCAATAATTTTTTTTTTTAAACAGCAAGACGACGTGGGTTTGGGTTTTATTTTGCCTGCAGTTGGCCTTCTCCTCATCTTCACCGTCAGCTCCACTGTGCGCTGCTTCCTGTAGAAGTTTCTGGACAGAAGCTGCCAGTCATTCATGCAGCATTTAGGGAACACTTTCACCTCTCTCTGGCGTTGCCTTTCCTCCTTAAAGAAGATGTCCTGGGTCCTCATGGACAGCCCATGCCCCATTGTTAGAGACGTGTGAAGTCATCCAGCTGGCTGCCCACTTTGGTTGGTCTTTGAGAATCACCATTGCCAGAAAGTTCCTTTGCTCCTTGGGAGGAATTCCTGCACCCCACCCTTCACCTGCCTGGACCGTCTAACCTCCCTGGAGATTCCTTTGAGGATCTGTCCATTTCAGGGGCTAGGGGCAGGGACGGCCTGGAGGGGAGTGACAGTACTGTCTGATTTCCGCTGTGCTGCCTGGGTGTGGAAGTGAATGGTCCTGGTCTAGCCTGACTCCCCTGGGGGAGGGGGAAAGGGGGGGAGGCCGCTTGCAGCTTCAGCATGAATTAATTTGAAGCTGGACTTGCAGTCAGAGTTGGGTAATCACTGCCACTCCTCCCTGCTACCGGGAGTGGCCACCAGCTTGAGAGCCGCTGCTGGTGACTCTGTGACAGATGGCGAGGCCCAGGGAAGGGGCTGGGAACAAGCCATGCTTCCATTTTTGTAATTATTGACCTGACTTGGATCTCAAGCAACGGGGTCTTCAAGGCGCTTATCATATGCTCAATTCGGGAGTCTGTTCTGCCACCTCCCTCCATGGACACAAAGTGACTCATCTGGTGGTGTGAGAGAGTGGTGCTGATTCTTCCGTTAAGACACAAGGGAAGAAGGATGATTCCTGCATGCACTGAGATCTCCACCTCCTACCCGCTCCCGCTGGGCCACCCATCCCCGTGTAGAGACCCAGCAGGTCAGGGACCCTCCGCAGGGCAGCACCAAGGGCCCCTGAGTTCTGTTTCCTGTCCCCACCACTCACTCCCGGGAACATGGTTTCCCCTCCAAGCTCCAGCTTGGCTCCAAGGAGAGAGCCACGTTAATAAAATCTCATGACATGGCAGTGAGCACCATGAGAGACATAAGGAGAGGGTACATGCTCTTTTCATTAATGCAGCAACGACTGAACTCCGGGAAAGCGCAGAGGAAACGAGGACAGATAATGCAAATACAGCAGCATCAAAATCACCACATTTGCAGAGCTCCTCGGTGCCTGCACCTGGTACCCTCTCAGCCTTGGGGAACCCCACGTGGCAAAGCTTCATGGGGCCCCTCCTCCAGAGCTGGATTCAGGGGCCTGGAAGATTGGGACGAGGGGCGGAAAGCCCTGGGAGCCAATGTGCTGTGGACGTGCCCGGAGCGCCAGGCAGCAGGTGTGGGGGCCCCTGAGCCCCGGCTGGGAGTTGTAGGAGCCAGCCAGCCCTGGAGAGGGGAAGCAAGTATGAAATGGCAATGCCTTTTGGAGAGCCTGGAGATGGAAGAGAGTTGGAAGTGGTCCTCCATAAGGAAAATGTGATGCTATGAACCGCAAGAATGTCTTCTGAAACCATCTTTCGGTTTTTGCTAACTTTTTACAACTTTGTGTCTTTATTCGTTACTCAGCACGGAGCCCCTGCCTTGTGTCTGCTCCAGCTCTGGGGGTGCGGGGCTCCACCAGCGGCCCACCCTGTCCTCAGGAAGACGGTGGAACAAACACAGGTCTAGGTGGTGACACAGGTGCCACAGGAAGGCCGTGCTCCAAGCAGGACGCTCTGGCCACAGCTGTTCCGTCACCCTGAGGGGCAAGCGGTCCCCTGCGGGACCCCCACTGCAGCCCAAGTCCACGTGGCTTTCCGCCAGCGGGGCTTGGCAGCCTCGGCCCATTTTGGCTCCGTAATATCTGTCTTCAAGATCAGTTTCAAACGGCAGGGAGAGAGCTGGGCCCGTTCCGTTAACGTGAACCCTGAAGTGTGTAGGGGTCAAGGACAGAACGAGGTCACAAGGGCAAAGGTGGGGACTGATCTTACTCTACCCAGACATGATTTAAAAGCTGTGCTTATAATGTCCCAAGTCAACATAGTAGCATCGAGAAACCTGCCCTGAACTGCGTGGGACCCACAGAGGGCCCGTCCGCCTCCCGAGGAGCGGGTGGGGAGGCTTTTGCACGAGTTTCCTGTGGCTGCTGTTAGCAGATCGCCATCCCCTTGGGGCCCTGAAACAACACAAATATATCCTCTCACGGTTCTGGGATCCTGAGATGCGTCTCGATGGGCTAAAGTCACGCTGTCAGGAGGGCTGTGTCCCTTCTGGGGGCTTCAGGGGAGAACCTGTTTCCTTTCCGCTTCCAGCTTCTGGAAGCCACGTGCATTTCTCAGCTTGTGACCCTTCCCTCCATCTTCAAAGCCAGCAACAGCGGCTGGGTCCTGCCCATACCTCCTCTCCTGCTTGCCTTGTTCACTTTTTTTCTTGTTTTTTTTGGCCGTGCTGCGCGGCATGCAGGATCTTAGTTCCCCAACCAGGGATTGAACCCGGGCCTCCTGCAGTGGAAGCTCTGAGCCCTAACCACTGGACCGCAGGGGAAGTCCTGTGTCTTGTTCACGTTTTAAGGACCCTGTGATTACGTGGAGTCCCACTCGGAGAACCCAGGATCATCTCCCTATTTTAAGGTCAGATGATTAGCAACCTTAATCCCGCCAGCAACCTTAGTCCATCCCTTTGACATGTAAGTAACATACCCACAGGTTTCCTGGGATTAGGATGTAGGCCTCTTTGTGGGGGGACATTACTCTGCCCACATGGTTTCCCAGAGAGGGTGGCATTTAACATGGTTCTTGGAGTGAGCAGAGCTCCCTGGGGACTGGGGTGGTGACATTAGGGTTCCCTACCCTAAAAGGACAGATCTCCTATGGGGTTTCCTTGGCAGGTAGGGAAAGTCTGAGGGGAGGGGAGAAGAGGTGAGAAATGGGGCAGTTTTTGAAAAGGAAGTCCTGCCAGAGGTCAGCCGGGGCAGCACAGCAACCCCGCCCAGCGGGTCCCACAAGCCCCCGTTTCCAGAAGGCACGGCCCCAGGCAGGCTGGTGGGCAGTGGCCGGCAGGAGCACTCAGGGCCGTCCCTGTTACGTAACTGGGAGCAAAAGCAGGCAGGCTGGGCTGGGGGAGCCCGCCAGACGCCCACGCTAATGGAGTCCGTGCACACAGTCGGGTCCAAAGGCACACACTGTACTATGAAGCCATTTAAAATATTGCCAGAACCGTAGGGTTCGAGCCAGAAGGAAGACCTCTAGTTAGAGTTGGGGTGGGGGTTGGAGCCAGGGCAGTGGGTACCGCTGTCATTGTTTCATAACATACTAAGTTAATCTATTTGTTTTGACTTGCGCCTTTTAAATAGGGTTTCATCATTTAATGTGTTTTCCATCTTATCCGGTTACACGGGTAGGAGACCTTGTATTTGTTCACTCATGGGATGCTTCCCATCCCCAAAGTCCCACTTAATCAGCTGGGCAGGGAGATAGTATTTTTATAGCCTGTGCTTTCTGGTGCCTCACCTCCTTGCCCGTTTTCCCTTCCCTTGTTGATTTGAACCACCGCCATGTCAATGCTCTTCTTTTGACTTCCACACCAGAGCGAATTCTATGGGAGAACATGTGTCTGTCTCCTCCGGCCCTGCCACCACCCTGCCGTGCCCTGTCCCAGGCCTTCAGCAGCTGCATAACAGGCATCCCTATTGGCACCAAGCCCAGGAGGCAGGGAGGTGTGTGGAGGACCCCAGAATGCAGGGCAGGAGGCCTGGGGTCCAGGCCCGGCTGGGCTCCTCCCAGGTGAAGGACCGAGGGGGGACCACCCAGGGCTCAGCCCGTCTTCTCTCCAAGCCTAACAGGCTCATTGGCCTCCATCTCCCATGTGGCATCTCCAGGGCTTGGTTCAGGGCATGGAGCTGACAACCCACATTCATTCACCACTGTGCTACCACCTTGGACCGACCAGAAGTCGTTCAACCCCCTCCTTCTCCAGATGGGA
The DNA here is from genome assembly GCF_964270905.1 of Leucopleurus acutus. Taxonomy (NCBI): domain Eukaryota; kingdom Metazoa; phylum Chordata; class Mammalia; order Artiodactyla; family Delphinidae; genus Leucopleurus; species Leucopleurus acutus. Next base: position 3,544,385 of record NC_139142.1, read on the forward strand.
GACCGGGACTCAGACAAACAGTGCATCACTCTTCATTCCATTAGAAAAACATCGGTGCTCCCTCTACACCAAAATGGCAGAGCTCAAAACCATGGCCCCACCATGGGCCTCCTACCCACTCACGTGCAAGAGATGGCTTTCAGAAACACCCCCCATATCTGAGCGCTTCTCTCTCCAGAACTGCACCTTGGCTCCCAACCGCCTACAGGTTAAAGCCCCTCCCCTGCCTACTCCCTGAGCTGTCCAGGCTCATCTCCCTCTGCACTTTATTTTTTACGTTTTATTTTTTTTTTAATTTTTATTGAAATATAGTTGATTTACAATGTTGTGTTAGTTTCAGGTGTACAGCAAAGTGGTTCTGTTATTTTTATGTGTGTATATACATATTTAGATTCTTTTCCATTGTAGGTTATTACAAGATATTGAGTATGGTTCCCTGTGCTATACAGGAGGTCCTTGTTGGTTCTATTTTATATATACCAGTGAGTATATTTTAATCCCAAACTCCTAATTTATCCCTCCCCATGCTCTTTCCCCTTTGGTAACCATAAGTTTGCTTTCTATGTCTGTGAGTCTATCTCTGTTTTGTAAATAACTTCATTTGTATCATTTTTTTTAGATTCCACATATAAGTGATATCACATAATATTTGTCTTTGTCTGACTTACTTCACTTTTTTATGGCTGAGAAGTATTCCATTGTGTATATGTACCACATCTTTATCCATTCATCTGTTGATGGACATTTAGGTTGTTTCCATGTCTTGGCTATTGTGAATAGTGCTGCTATGAACATAGGGGTGCATGTATCTTTCTGAATTATAGTTTTCTGGATACATGCCCAGGAGTGGGATTGCTGGATCATATGGTAACTCTATTTTTAGTTTTCTGAGGAACCTCCATACTGTTCTCCATAGTGGCTGTGCCAATTTCCATTCCCACCAACAGCGGGATGGTTCCCTTTTCTTCACACCCTCTCCAGCATTTTTTATTTGTAGCCCTTTTGAGGATGTCCCTCTGCACTTTATTACTCTTCCTACTTTGGCAAAACGGTAGTTCTGGTCATCACATAACACAACCTTCCACAACTTTAGCAGATTGTCCATCTCTGCCCAGAATGGCCCCTCTTCTCTCCCTTGGGTCACTCTTCATCCTTTAAGACTCAGCTGAGCTACCACCTCTCACCTTCCTCTGAGTGTCTCCCACTCTTTGTGTCAGCTGACCGGCTCCTGCCCTTGACTTCACCTCCATAACAGTTCTGTCACATTCTATTATTATTGTCTTTTTTGGGTTGTATTATTTGGGGTTTTTTTAATAAGTTTTTGTAAAAATAAATTTATTTATTTATTTATTTATGGCTGTGTTGTGTCTTCGCTGCTGTGCGCGGTCTTTCTCTAGTTGTGGTGAGCGAGGGCTGCTCTGTGTTGAGGTGCGTGGACTTCTCATTGTGGTGGCTTCTCTTGTTGCAGAGCACGGGCTCTAGGTTCATGGGCTTCAGTAGTTGTGGCACACAGGCTCAGTAGTTTTGGCGCAGGGGATTAGTTGCTCCGCGGCATGTGGCATCTTCCTGGACCAGGGCTCGAACCCCTGTCCCCTGCATTGGCAGGCAGATTCTTAACCACTGTGCCACCAGGGAAGTCCCTATTTGGGCTTTTTTGACTTTTTCTTTTTTCCAGATTCATTGAGGTAGAATTGACAAGTAAAAATTGTATATATTTAAAGGGTGCAATGTGATGATTCAATATATGTATGCATTGTGAAGAGATTTCCACAGTCAAGTTAATCCATCACCTCACCATTTTTTTGGGGGGGGCATGAGAATACTTAAGATCTTCTCTCTTAGCAAATGTCAAGTTTACAATATATTATTATTAACTATAGTCACCATGCTGTACATTAGATCCCCAGAACTTATGCATCTTATAACTGGAGGTTTGTACCCTTTGACCAACATCTCCTTGTTTCTCCCACCCCCCAACCCCTTGTGACAACCAGTCTACTCTCTGGTTTTGAGTTCTATTTTTTTAGGTTTCACATATAATTGAGATCATATGGTATTTGTCTTTCTGTGTCTAGCTTATTTCATTTAGCATAATGTCCTCTGGGTTCATCACTGTTGTCCCAAATGGCAGGTTTTTCTTCTTTTTTTTATGGCTGAATGATATTTTATTGTATATATGTACCACATGTTTTAATCCATTCATACATTGACAGATGCATAGGTTGTTTCCATATTTTGGTTACTGTGAATAATAGTGCAGATATCTCTTTGAGATCCTGATTTTGTTTCCTTTGGATGTATACCCAGAAATAGAAAATCTGAACAGGCAAATACTGAGTAAGGAGATTGAAATGGTAATAAAAAACTTCCCCCAAAGAAAAGCCCAGTCTTCATAGGTAAATTCTACCAAATATTTAAAGAAGAATGAATGCCAATCCTTTTCAAACTCTTCCAAAAAAGTTAAAGCAAACACTTTCAAACTTATTTTACAAGGCCGGCATTACTCTCATACCAAAGCCAGATAAGGACACTAGAAGAAATGAAAATTATAGGCCAATTACAGGCATTTGACAAAATTCAACATCCCTTCATGATAAAAACGCTCAAGAAATTAGGTACAGGAAATTATTGATACCTCAGCTTAATAAAAGCTTTATATGACAAGTCCATAGATAGCATCACAATGAACAGCGAAAAGCTGAAAGGAATGGACTCTTACAAATATTGTCTTCCAATCCGTGAAAATGGTATATCTCTCAATTAATTTGTCTGCTTTAATTTCTCTTACAGTTTTTAATATAAAATTTGTGCATTTCCCTTGTTAAATTTATTCCTAAATATGTTTGATGCTTTCATCAGTGGGATTATTTTCTTAATTTTTTCTTCAGATTGTTCATTGATAGTATATACAGATAGAATTGTTTTTTGTGCTTATATCTTGTGACCTTGCTAAACTTTCTTATTAGTTCTGGTAGTAATTTTATAGATACCTTAATATTTTCTATATGTAAGATCATGTCATCTGAGAATAAAGACAATTTTGCTTCTTCTTGTCCAAATTGTATGCCTTTAATTTTCTTTTATTGCCTTATTGCACTGACTAGAACCTCCAGCACATATTGAAGGGAAGTGATAAGAGCAGATATTCTTGTCTTCTCCTCAACCTTACAGAGAAAACATTCATTTTTCCCACTATTAAGTATGATGGTAGCTATAGGTTTTTTGTAGATGCACTTCATCAGGTTGAGAAAGATCCCTTCTTTTCCTAGTTTTTTGAGAACTTTTATCATGAATGGGTATTAGATTTTGTCAAGTGATTTTATTGGATCTATTGATATGGTTTTTTCCTGCCTTTATTCCCTTAATATGGTGTACTGCATTATTTGACTTTTGGATGTCAACCAACCTTCTATTTCTGGGATAAGCCTTCCTGCTTATCATGTAAAATCATCCTCATTTATCACTTGGATCAATTTGCTAAGATCGTGGCATCAATTTTCATGAGGGAGATTGGTCCGTAGTTTTGTTTTCTTGTGACGTCTTTGTCAATCTTTGATATCAGGAGAATATGGCTTCATAAATTGAATACTTCCTGGGAAGTATTTTATACTCCTCTGTATTTTGAAAGGTTTAGTGAAGGGTTGCTGTTATTTTTTCCTTAAATGTTTGGTAGAACTCACCAGTGAAGTCATCCTGGCCTGGGTATTATTTTGGGGAAGGTTTTAAATTACTAATTCCCATTTCTTTGCTTAGAGATTTTCCTTTTTCTTTTTCTTCTTTACTAAGGTTTGATATTTTATGATTTTCCAGGAACTTTTCCTTATCTAAACTGTTTACGTTTTTGATAAAAATTTTAAGGGAAGATTCATAACCTTCCCTTAAAATCCTTTTACTTCCCAGAATTCTGTATTGTTGTCTCCTCTTTCAATCTTGATTTTATTAAATCTTTCTTCTTTTCTAATATAATATTTTAAATATAAAATTTGCCTCTAAACATGGCTTTGACTACATCACAAATTTTAATGTCATATTTTCATTTTGTTTGATATAATTTTACAATTCCTTTTTATTTCTTCTTTGATTCATGCATTATTTAGAAGTGTGATGTTTGATTTCCAGGTATATGAGTATTTCCCTGATTTCTTTCTGTTGTTGATTTCTAATTTAACTTGTTGTGGTCAGAAAAGATACTTTATGTTATTTCAATTATTTTAAATTTGTTGACTACTTTTTATGCCTAGTATATGATTTATCCTGGGGAATGTTGCAGGTGTACTTGAAAAAAAAATGTGTGTTTTTCTGCTGTTGGGTGGATTGTTCTATATGTATTAGTTAGGTCATGTTTGCTAGTGGTTTTTAAGTCTTATATGTTCTTATAGATTTTCTGTCTATTTGTTCTTTCATTTACCAAAAGAAGATTATTTAAATTAACTATATTAAATATAAGTATAAAATTGTTGAAGTATCTATTACTCTTCTCCATTCTGTCAGTCTTCGTTTCATTATTTTAGGGCTCTGTTTTTAGGTGTATATACATTCATAACTATTCTTTCTCCCTGATGTTTCGATTCTTTATCATTATGAAATGTTCCTCTTTGGCTCTAGTAATGTCTCTTGTCTTAAAGTCTCTTTTGCCTCATATTATTATAGCTATTGCAGGTCTTTTAAAATTACTACCTTTTCCCATCCTTTCACTTTCAATCTATTTGTATCTTTGAATCTAAAGTGTGTCTTTCATAGTCACCAATTAGTTGGATTTTGCTTTTCATGCAGTTTTACAAGCTCCAACTTTCAATTGGTGCATTTAATCCATTCACATTTAATATAATTATCAAGGTGGTTGGGCTTATGTCCACCACTTTGCAATTTGTATTCTGCATGACTCATGTGTTTTTATTATTCTTTTCCTCTTTTCCTGCCTCCTATATTGTTTAAAGCAATTTTCAAGGTGCAATTTTTATTCCTTTTTGACTTTTTTAGCTATATATTTTCTCTTAATCAGTCTATGGATTACAATATGTATATTAAATTTATCACAATGTACTTCAGATTAATAATTTAATTCTGAGAAAATATAGCAATCTTACTGCAATCTTTGCTCCATTTCTTCATTTCTTTTTGAGTATATCTTTGTATAGCTTTTCTTAGTGGTTGAACTAGTTTATATACATAACATCACAGTCTACTGATGTCATCATTTTACTATTTCAAGGGAAGCTTAAAAAAACTATATATATATATATATATATATATATATATATATATATATATATATATAGTCTTTAGTGTTCAGGAGTTTTACTGTGACATGTCTTGCCATGGATTTATTTGGGTTTATATCTCTTTGGAGTTCATTTAATTTCTTAAATATTTAGGTTTATGGTTTTTTTGCCAAATTTGGGGGTTTTTCAGCCAGGCCCACACTATTTCCCCTCTCCTTCTGGGAATCCAATGACATGAATGTTACCTTCATGTTATAGTCACACAGGTCCCTGAAACTCTCTTCATTTTTAAAATCTGTTTTCTCTTTTCAAGTTCAGTGATTCTTCTTTCTGTTCTTCCCATTCTGCTGTTGAGCACATCCAATGATATGCTTAATTTGGCTATTGTATTTTCCTATTCTATAATTTTCATTAGGAATTTTTAAATATTTTCTATTTCTTTGCTAAAACTTATGACTTTTCATTTTTTTCAACTATGCTCGTCTATATACTTACCTTTCTAGTTAAGTTTTATACTTTCATGTGTTTTCATGTAACTAATTAACATCCTTTCATTTCAACTTGAAGAATTCCCTTTGGCTTTTCTTGTAGGTCTAGGAGATGAACTACCTCAGCTTTAGTTTGTCTGGGGAAGTCTTTATCTTTTCCTTCATTTCTGAAGGGTAGTTTTGCCAAATACAGTATTCTTGGTTGGCAGTTTTTTCTTTCATATGGGAATATATCACCCCACTCATTTCTGGCCTGCAAGGTTTCTGCTGAGAAATATACTGATAGGCTCATGGGAGCTCCCCTGTATGTGATGAGTCACTTTTTCTGTTTTCAGAATTCAGGCTTGGAGGAGTGGGGAAAGGGCAGTTGTTGCTCAATTGTTGTAAAGTTTCAGTTATGCAAGATGAATTAGTTCAAGAGATCTCCTGTACAGAATAATGCCTAGAGTGGACAATAATTTACTATGCTCTTAATATTTTTTAATTTTAAATTTTGTTAAAATTTTGATTTTGTAAAATCTCAGGTTAAGAGTTCTTAACACACACACACATACTTTGTAAAATCTCAGGTTAAGTGTTCTTAACACACACACACATACACACACAGAGACACAAAGGGGCACAAGGGAACTTTTGGAGGTGATGGATCTATTACCTTGATGATAGTGATTGTTTCACAGGTGTATGCATGTGTATAAACTCATCACATTATATAATCAATGTATGAAGCTTATTGTCTATCAATTATACTTCAATAAAGCTATTTAAAAACAAAAAGTATGAAGAAGTGCTGAAATAAGAAATTATAAAAAGAAAGAAAGAAAGAAAAAGAAATGCTAAAGGAAATTCTTTATGATGAAGGGATATATTACTAGATAGACTATCGGAGAGAACATGAAGATCAATGAAAATAGTAAATATGTAGTAAATAAAGAGACTATTTTTTCTTAATTTCTTTAAAACAAGTGATTGCTGTTATAACAATGCAGCAATGTAATGTGGAGTTTCTTACATGTAGAAATGAAATATATACAATTGCACAAAAAATGGGAGAGGGGTAAATAACATACTGTTATAAGATGTTATAAGTTATACTGTTATGTTATACTGTTATAAGTTATAAGATTCTTATATATTCAGGGGTATATTATTCATTCAAGGTAGACGTGCTTACATGTTGTGATCCTTATAGTAACCATGAAAAGAATAATGCAATGAAATATGCTTAAATATCCAAAATAGGAGATAGAATGGATTGTTAAATATACTTGATTAAGGCAGGAAAGGAGGAACAAAGAAAAAGGACAAGAGGGACAAATAGAAAACAAATAGCTAAGGTGGTTTGTGACCAATTAGAGGGGTGGGATAGGGAAGGTGGGAGGGAGGGAGACGCAAGAGGGAAGAGATATGGGAACATATGTATATGTATAACTGATTCACTTTGTTATAAAGCAGAAACTAACACACCATTGTAAAGCAATTATACTCCAATAAAGATGTTAAAAAAGAAAACAAATAGCTAGATAGTTTATTTAAACCTGACCATACCCATAGTTACATTAGATGTAAACGGATTCTCCTGGTGTTAAAGAGGGACATTTCATACTAGAAGTATGAATTCATTAAGGAGACTTACTAATCCTAAATGCATTTGCACCTTAAAACAGAGCTTTAAAATACACGAAGCAAAAATTGACAAAATAAAGGGAGAGATAACATGTCCACAATTATAGTTGGAGACTATAATGTTCCTCTTTCATAAATTTGTGGAACAAGTAGACCAAAAATCTGTAAGATATAGGACATTTGAATAACACTCTCCACCATATTGATGTAACTGACATTTATAGACTTTTACAGCCAACAAATGCAGAATACACATTCTTTCCTCTTGCCCATGAAACTTCATCAAGACAGAACATATGTTGTGTTATAAAGCAAATTTTAGTATAGTATTTCAGAAGAATTAATGAAGAGTAAGTTCTCTGACTGCAATGGAATTAAAGTAGAAATCAATACAGAAAAGATAACTAGAAATTTTCGAATTTGAGGATATGAAGCAATGCACTTCTAAATAACCAATGGGTGGGTAAAAAAGACAAGAGAAATTAGAAAAATCTCAAACTCGATGAAAATGCAACATGTCAAAATATGTGGGGTACACACATTTACAAAATACTTAACCAGTAGTCCTCAAAACTGTCAAAATCATCAAAAACAAGGGAAGTCTGAAAAATGGTCACAGAGGAACCTTAAGAGACATGACGACAAAATGTTGCGTGTGCCCTGGATGGGATCCTGGAACTAAAAAAGGGCATTTGGCAAAAACTTAGGAAATCCACATAAAGTATGGACTTTAGTTAATAATAATGTATCAGTATTTGTTCATTAGTGTGACAAATCTGTCTTATATCTGTATGCATACTTACATCATACTTGTGAGATATTAACAATAGGGAAGCTAGGTATGTAGTGTACAGGAACTCTTTGTACTGTCTTTCTAAACTTTTTAAAAATCTAAAAGTATTCTTAAAATTAATATTTTAAAAGATATGTGGGACTCAGCTAAATCAATTTTAAAGGAACATTGTAGGTTAAAATGTTTATATTAAAAAAGAATACAGGGGCTTCCCTGGTGGCGCAGTGGTTGGGAGTCCGCCTGCTGATGCAGGGGACATGGGTTCGTGCCCCGGTCTGGGACGATCCCACGTGCCGCGGAGCGGCTGGGCCCATGAGCCATGGCCGCTGAAGCTGCGCGTCCGGAGCCTGTTGCTCTGCAACGGGAGAGGCCACAGCAGTGAGAGGCCCATGTACCGCAAAAAAAAAAAAAAAAAAGAATACAAATTTGAAATCAATGACTTATCTTCTATGTTAAGATAGCATGGAAGTAGATTATATAGAATATGGCCAAGCAATACAAAAAGTCAAGAAACCCAAAAGTCACTTCTTTAAAAACATTAATAAATGGATACAAATCTAGCAAGACTGATTTTTTAAAATAGAGAAAAAACAAACCTTCAATATCAGGAATGAAAGAGAGACCATCACTACTATTTTACAGACACTACTAAGATAATAAGGGAACATCATGAGCAAATTTATGCAAATTTATTCAACAACTTATATGAAATGGAAAATTCCCTTGAAAAACTCAACTTACTAAAGATAAGAAAAAACAGAAAATCTGAAAATTCCTATATTTATTTATTATGGAACTTGAATTTATAATTAAAGGCCCACGAAACTTCAGGCCCAGATGGCTTCATTTTTTATTTCATCAGACTTTTAAGGAAGAAATAATACCAACGCTAGGCAAAGTTTTTCAGAAAATAGGAATGAACATTTCCCAATGCATTTTATGAGGACCATCTGATACCAAAATCTGAAAAGCATATTATAAGAAACAGAAAATTACAGACCAATATTGTTCAGGGACTGGAGGCAAAAATTTTCAAAGTATTAGCAAATCAAATCCAACAGTATATAAAATGATAATACATAATGGCCAACTTAAGTTCATGTCTGGAATGCAAATTTCAGTTAACAATTTAAAAAATAGTTCAGGGTAAGTCATCCCATTAACAAATTAAAGAGAAAAATTATATGATCATCTATCTGATAGATGCATAAAAAGCATTTATAATGTTCAATGTTTACCTATGATTTAAAAATTTTAAAAAAACTCTCAGTGAACTAGTAATATTAGAAAACTTCCACAAAAAAGGAAATGTACCAAAAAAAAAAAAAAACCCTATAGCTAATATCACACTTGATAGTGAAAACCTGAACTTTCTCCCCCAAGATGAAAAATAAGGCAAAGATTTTCACTCTTACTACTTCTATTCCACATTGTTCTGGAGGTCATAGCAATTGCAATAAAGCAAGGGAAGTGTAAAAGATATAAAAATTACAAAGAAAGAAGTAAACTTTCTTTCTCAGATAACATGATTCTGTATATGAAAATCTCTTTTAAAAATCTACCCCAAAACCCCCTTATTCTAGAAGTAATAAGTTAATTTAGCAAAGTTTCAGGATAAATGGTGAGTATACAAAAATCAAATTTATTTCTAAATGCTAGCAAGAACAACTGAAAAATGAAATTTAAACATAATACCATTTAAAAGAACATAAAACATAAAAAATTAAATGTATTGTGTTCGTAAATTAAAGAAGACGCAAATACATGGGGAGCCGTGCCATAGTCATAAGTCGGAGACTCAATGTTATTAAAATGTCAATTCTCCCCATATTGGTCTACAGATTCAACATAATCTCAATCAATATCTCAGCAGGCTTTCTAATAGAATTTGATAAACTGATTCTAAAATTTATATAGAAATGGACTTCCACCTCCAGCTAAGATGGAGTAACAGGGATCAAATGCACTCTTTCCTCTGAAACAACAGTAATAAGACAAACATATAAAACAATGTTTTTCAAGACCCTCAATATCAGGCAAAGACGGACAGTGATCCCTGAGAGACAGGAAACCATTGAGGTGAACAATTGAGAAGAAGTCTCTTGTTCATGAATCAGAAAACTAAGTATTGTTAAAATTGCAAATCGACCCAAATTGATCTATAGATTTAATGCAATCACAATAAAAAACCCAACAGGCTTTATTTTTGGTAGAAATGGAAAAGCCAATTATAAAGTTTACATAAAAATGCATAGGACCTAACATGGCCAAAATAACTTTGAAAAAATAAAAGTAAAGTTAGGAGGTTAACTCTGATTTCCAGACTTATTAAAAAACTATCATGTAAAAACACTAACTTGAAAAGATATATACACCACCCCTTGTTCATTGCAGCATTATTTGCACTAGCCCAGACGTGGAAACAATCTAAGTGTCCATTGCTGGATGAATGGATGAAAAAATGTGGTGTATATATACAATGAAGTACTATTCAACCATAAAAAAAGAATGAAATCTTGCAATTTACGACAACATAGATGGACCTTGAGGGCATTATGCTAAGTGAGTTAAATCAGACAGATAAATATAAACACTGTATGATCTCCCTTACATGTGGAATTAAAAACAAACAAACGACACAAACATCAACAAAAACCAAGCTCACAGATACAGAGAATAGACTGGTGGTTGCCAGAGGTGGTGGTGGAGGAGTGGGTAAAGTGGGTGAAGGGGTCAAAAGGTACAATCTTCAGTTATAAAATTAATAAGTCAATGGGATATAATGTAGAGCATGGTAACTATAATTAATAATACTGTGTTGCATATTGGAAAGCTGCTAAGAGAATAGATCTTCAAAGTCCCTATCACAAGAAATAATGTTTTGTAACTATGTAAAAATAAAGCTATAGTATGATATGGACCAAAGATGGACAAATAGTTTAATGGAACAGAACAGTGAGTTTAAAATTGGACTGCAAAACTGATTTTTGACAAGAGTACAAAAATGGGGAAATGGAGGTCTTTTCAACAAATGGTGCTTGGTCAATTGGGTACCAGTAGCCCATAAGTTGGACTTTGATCTGTAACTTGCACCATACACAAAAATTAACTCAAAACAGGTTTTAGACCTAAATATAAAACCTAAAACCATAAATCTTCTAAAGGAAAATATAAGAGAATATTTTTGTGACCTTGAGTTAGGCAAAGATTTCTTGGATATGATATTAACAGTGTGATTCACGAAAGAACAAATTGATAAATTATGCTTCACCAAATTGAAAACTGCTCTTCAAAAGACACTCTTAAGAGAATGAAAGGACAAATTACAGATTAGGAGAAAATATTTTCAAAGCATATATCTGATAAAGGACTTGTATCTAGAATATACAAAAATGTTCAAAACTCAATAGTAAAAAAACAAAACCTGTGCTTGCTTCAGCAGCACATATACTAAAATTGGAACAATGCAGAGAAGATTAGCATGGCCCTTGCGAAAGGATGACACGCAAATTCGTGAAGCGTTCCATATTTTTAGACAGCCTCTTCAATAAGTGGTGCTGGGAAAACTGGACAGCTACATGTAAAAGAATGAAATTAGAACACTCCCTAACACCATACACAAAAACAAACTCAAAATGGATTAAAGACCTAAATGTAAGGCCAGACTCTATAAAAACTGTTAGAGGAAAACATAGGCAGAACACTCTATGACATAAATCACAGCAAGATCTTTTTTGACCCACCTCCAGACACTTTAAAACTCTTAGAGGAAAACATAGGCAGAACACTCTATGACATAAATCACAGCAAAATCCTTTTTGACCCACCTCCTAGAGAAATGGAAATAAAAACAAAAATAAACAAATGGGACCTAATGAAACTTAAAAGCTTTTGCACAGCAAAGGAATCCATAAACAAGAAGAAAAGGCAACTGTAAGAATGGGAGAAAACATTTGCAAATGAAGCAACTGACAAAGGATTAATCTCCAAAATTTACAAGCATCTCATACAGCTCAATAGCAAAAGAACAAACAACCCAATCCAAAAATGGGCAGGAGACCTAAATAGACATTTCTCCAAAGAAGATATACAGACTGCCAACAAACACATGAAAGGATGCTCAACATCATTAATCATTAGAGAAATGCAAATCAAAACTACAGTGAGGTATCACCTCACACCAGTCAGAATGGCCACATCAAAAAATCTACAAACAATAAATGCTGGAGAGGGTGTGGAGAAAAGAGAACCCTCTTGCACTATTGGTGGGAACGTAAATTGATACAGCCGCTATGGAGAACAGTACGGAAGTTCTTTAACAAACTAAAAATAGAACTACCATACGACCCAGCAATCCCACTACTGGGCATATACCCTGAGGAAACCATAATTCAAAAAGAGTCATGTACCACAATGTCCATTGCAGCTCTATTTACAATAGCCAGGATGTGGAAGCAACCTAAGTGTCCATTGACAGATGAATGGATAAAGATGTGGCGCATATATACAATGGAATATTATTCAGCCATAAAAAGGAACGAAATTGAGTTATTTGTAGTGAGGTGGATGGACTTAGAGTCTGTCATACAGAGTGAAGTAAGTCAGAAAGAGGAAAACAAATACTGTATGCTAACACACACATATGGAATCTAAAAAGAAAAAAAAAAGGTTCTGAAGAACCTAGGGACAGGACAGGAATAAAGATGCAGACATAAAGAATGGACTTGAGGACACGGGGAGGGGGAAGGGTAAGGTGAGATGAAGTGAGAGATTGGCATGGACTTATATATACTATCAAATACAGCCACATAGCACAGGGAGATCAGCTCAGTGCTTTGTGACCACCTAGAGGGGTGGGATAGAGAGGGTGGGAGAGAGACACAAGAGGGAGGATATATGCGGGTATATGTATATGTATATCTGATTCACTTTGTTATAAAGCAGAAACTAACACACCATTGTAAAGCAATTATACTCCAATAAGGATGTTAAAAAATAAAACAATGAATTTTTAAAGTACACAAAATACTTGAATATACACTTCACCAAGGAAGACATATAGATGGCAAATAAACAGAAAAATAGGCTCAACATTTGTATCATATATGAACTATGGATTAAAACCACAGCATGGAGTTTCCTTAAAAAAACAAAAAATAGAGCTATCATATGATCTAGCAGTCCCACTCTTGAGCTTATGGCCAGAGAAAACCGTAATTTGAAAAGATACATGCACCCCAATGTTCATAGTAGCACTATTTACAATAGCCAAGACATGGAAGCAACCTAAATGTCCATTGACAGAAGACTGGATAAAGAAGATGTGGTATATATATGTATAAATGGAATATTACTCAGCCATAAAAAGGAATGAAATAACGCCATTTGCAGCAACATTGATGGACCTAGACATGATCATACTAAGTGAAGTAAGTCAAAGACAAATGTCATATGTTGTCACTTATATGTGAAATCTAAAACAATGATACAAAAAACTAAAATCTAAAAAACTTATTTATAAGACAGAAACAGACATGGAAATCAGACCTACGGTTACCAAAGAGGAAAGCAGGGGAGGAATAAATTAGGAGTTTGGGATTAACATATACACACTGCTGTATATAAAATAGATAACCAACAAGGACCTACTGTATAGCACAGGGAACTCTACTCAATACTCTGTAATAACCTATATGGGAAAAGAATCTGAGAAAGAATAGATATATGTATATGTATGACTGAATCACTTTGCTGTACACCTGAAACTAACACAACATTGTAAATCAACTATACTCCAATATAAAATAAAAATGAAAAAACCACAATGAAATAGCACTGCATGCTAAAGAGTATGGTTAAAATGAAAAGGCTGACCAAACCAAACGCTGACAAAAATGTGCAGCAACTGAAACTCTCATGCATGGCTGGTGTGGATGCAAAACACCACAGCCACTTTGAAAATCAGTTTGGCGGTTCCTAAAACGTGAAACATACCCCCACCATATGTTCTGGCCATGCCACTCTCAGATATTTACACAAGAGAAAAGAAAGCACATGTTGACAAACATACTTGTACACGAGTATTCATAGTGGGTCTGTTTTTAATACCTCCAAATGGGAAGCAACCCCAGATCTCCAGCAACCAGTAGACGGATAAATAAATTTTAGTATATTCATAGAATGAAACGCTACTGAGCAATGAAAGAAAAGAATTATTGATACACTTAATATGTATGGATCTCGGAAAAATTGAGTGAAAGATAACAGATTAAAAAAATGTACCTACAGTAGATTCCATATAAGTAAACTCTAGAAAGTACATACTAATCTGAGCGCAGAAAGCATGTCAGGGGTTGTCTGGAGGGAGGGGAGGAGGGAACGTAGCCATTACAAAGGGGCAAAAGGAAACTTCAGGGGACGATGGATATATTCATTTGCCTGATAGTGGGGATGGTTTCACAGGTATATACATATATTTCAAATCCTACCAAATTTTACACTTAAAATATATGCAGTTAATTGTATGTCAGTTATTATATCTCAGTAAAGCTGTTCAAAAATTTATATGGGGCTTCCCTGGTGGCACAGTGATTGAGAGTCCGCCTGCCGATGCAGGGGACGCGGGTCCGTGCCCCGGTCCGGGAAGATCCCACATGCCGCGGAGCGGCTGCACCCGTGAGCCATGGCCGCTGAGCCTGCGCGTCCGGAGCCTGTGCTCCACAACGGGAGAGGCCACAGCAGTGAGAGGCCCTTGTACCGCAAAAAAAAAAAAAAAAAAAAAAAAAAAAAAAAAAATTATATGGAGATATAAAGAACCTAGAATAGCCAACACGAGAATGTAATAGATAAACAATGTTGATGGACCTGCACCACTTGATTTCAAGAATGGCCATAATGATACAGTAATTATTTCAGTATGGTATTGGCATGTGGTTAGACAAACAGATAATGTAACAGAATATAGAGTCTAGAAATAGATTCACACATATATGGCCAATTGAAATGTGATGAAAGCCCCAGTGTAATTCCACGGGGAAACGAAGCTCTTTCCAACAAATGATACTGGAACAACTTGATAACCATATGGGAAAAAAATGAATCTTGACTCTATCGTCACACCATACAAAATTGTTTTAATGTGGATCATTGACCTAAATTTAAAAGATAAATCACTGGAAAATGTCTATGGGACCTTGGTGCAAGCAGGGGTTCTTAGGGTCCAAAAATGCTAACTATAAAGGAAAAGAATGATAAACTGGATTTTATAAAAATTAAAGATTTCAGCTCTGCTCATTAAAAGACTCCTTTTAGTAAAGTGAAAATGCAAGCAACAGATTGGGAGAAAATATTTACAGTACATATATTTGAAAAAGGACTTATAGCCCAAATATATACATAACTACTATAAATCAAAATGAAAAAGATAGCCCTATAAAATGAGTAAAATATTTGCATAGATACTGTTGTGGTCCACACGCGGGTTGGAAAAGAATTTCCAGACACAAGGCAGAATGTAAGGAAGATAGAGTTTATTAAAGAGAAGGGTCACTGCAAAAACAGCAGGCCGACTTCCTGGTAGCCAGGGAGAGCCAACAATGAGCATGGGTTGCTTGCCTGTTTTTATAGCCAGGGAACCTGTTAAGTCATCTGCTGACTGGGCAGAGTATGTATACTTTCAGCGTGCTGAGTGGAAGAAAAACGGGGCAAATGTCTTTCCTTATATGGGATGGGAAAGGGACAGGGCATGCTTCTTGGGAGGGCTCTGGGACATTGCAATGGTCACACTGTGACAGAGTGATAGGAGTCCTGTAACTCTTTGTTCTGGGAATATTGGCTCTTTGAGTTTATCTTTTTCTTTGTCCTTGGAGCACACCGCAGATACTTCACCAAAAAAGATATACAAGTGGCCGATATGTTCGTGCAAAGGTACTTAGCATTATCAGTGACCAGAGAAATGCAATTTAATACCACAATGAATTTAGCCCATTTCATACCCACAGAATGACTAAAATTAAAAACCGACAATATCAAGGGCGGCTGAGAATACAGAACAATCAATCTTCTCATAAATTACTGTGAAAATGTCAAGGGCTACAACCACTTTGGAAAATCCTTTGACGATTACTTATACAAGTAATATAGGCTTAGTTTACAATTAAGCAGTTCTACTCTTAGCTACTAGCCTAAGAGATATGAAAACATAAAATACTTGTATAAAACTATTCATAGACATTTTATTCATGATAACTAAACGCTAGAAATAGCCCAAATGACCAACAACAGGAGAATGGATAAATTGTGGTTTACTACTTGGCAGCAAAAAGGAATTGATTTTGTGTGATTGATACATGCAAGACCGTGAATGAATATCCAAAGCATTATGTTGCATGAATAAGTCTTGAAAACAAATGAATGCCTACCGTACAATTCCATTTACAGGAAGTTCTGCAACAGGCAAACTAGTTATTGTTGGAAAGTAAGAACAGTGACTGCAATGGGCCATGTGATAATTATCTGGGGTGAAGAAATGTTCCACATCTTGATTTGGGAGTTGGGTACATGGTGTACACATTTGTCAAAATCATCAAACTGTATACTTCTAATCTGTGCATTTAACTATGTGTAAATTAGGCCTCAATAAAAAAAGTATTGTGGAAAAAATATAGCAGTCACGAACATATGTTCTCCTAAAAAGATAACGTTGGAATACATGAAGCCACAGGCAATGAAACTGTGGATTAAACTAGATAAATCAACAATTAAAACTGTCATTTAAAATCTCCCTCTTAGAAACTGATAGATCAAGCAGTCAAAAACATAAAACAAAGAGACAGAAGATTGGAATAACATAATAAACTTGAGCTCTTAAGAAATTGAAATAACAATCAAAGACGTTCCCCTCAAAACATCCTCAGCGACAGAGAGCTCTAGATGAGAGTTCTACGAAACAGTTAAGGATCAGATAAATACTCTTAGAGAAGTTGTTCCAGAAAATGAAATAGAATATAAGGGAAATCTGCCAACTTATGAGGTGAAAATAACATTTATCCCAAGTTCAGATATGGTCAATACAAGGAAAACAATAGGTCTATTTCACTTATAAAAATAGAGGCAAAATTCCAAATAAGCTGCTAGCTAATTAAACCTACAGAGTATTTTGAAAAATGATCTAGTTGAGTTTATTCCAGGACTGCAAGAACACCAGAAATTCTCTCAGGGTTATTTACCATATTATCGGACCAAAGGAGCAAAATGACTCTTAAAAGATGCAGCAAAGTATTTGATAAAGTTCAGTGTCTTTTTGTGATTTTAAAAAATCCTCGGGAAACACTGAGTAGAAATGAACACTCTTAATGTGATAAAGGTTTTGCATATTAAAAGTTTCCAGAAAACCTACTACTCTGTAGACAAACTTTAGATTCTTTTTTTTTTTTTTTTTTTTTTTTTTTTGCGGTACGCGGGTCTCTCACTGTTGTGGCCTCTCCCGTTGCGGAGCACAGGCTCCGGACGCGCAGGCTCATCGGCCATGGCTCACGGGCCCAGCCGCTCCACAGCATGTGGGACCTTCCCGGACCGGGGCACGATCCTGTGCCCCCTGCATCGGCAGGCGGACTCTCAACCACTGCGCCACCAGGGAAGCCCTAGATTCATTTCTTTTAATGCTGGAAACAGAACAAGTAAACACACCACAGCTATACACGCTAATTACAGGAAGCACTGGCTAATTCCATAACATGAGAAAATGAAGGGATTGGAAGGGAAGAGGGAAGAGGCACCTCTGTCATTACCCACAGATTATATATCATCTTCATAGAAACCCACCAGAAAGAACAGAAAATTGATTGGAACTAATAATAGAGTTTAGCAAGATTGCTGAATACAAGATCAACTTACTAAAATTAGTGGCTTTCCTCTATACCAGTATTAACCAATTAGAAATATAATAGAAAAAGAGATACACTCACAAGAGGAACAAAAACTATGAAGTATCTAGAAATTAAGCCAGAAACGAATGCAGAAAACCATTATAAAGGAAAAAAATTAAAATTTAAGAAATGTAAAGTCCGCAAAAGAAGACATGAAAATATGGAGAAAGAAAATTGAAAACATTTAAAGGACATTGTATTGGTCCCCTTGGGCTCTGCTGTCACAAAATACCATGGACTGGGGATGGGGACATGGAGCTTGAATAAGAGAAATGTACTTCTCACAGTTCTGGAAGCTGAGGGTCTGAGATTAGGGTGCCAGCACTGTCAGGCTCTGGTGAGAGCCCTCTTCCTGGCTTGCAGATGCCTGCCTTCTTGCTGCGTCTTCACACGACGGAAAGTTCTCTGGTGTCTTTTCTCATTAGGGCACTAATCTCCTCATACAGACCCACCTTTATGACCTCATCTTACCCTAATTACCTCCCCAAAGCCCCATCCCCAAGCACCATCCTATTGGGGGTTAGGGCTTCTAAGCATTTGGGGAGGACCCAAACATTCATTCCATAACAGACTTAAAGGAAAACATGAATAAAATGGAAAGAGACTCTTTTTATGGGTGCTTAAAATTGTAAAAATGGCAAATCTTCCCACATTAATCTATAAATTCCATGTAATTGTGTGAAAGTACCAGCTGAATTTTTGGATGGACTTCAACTCATTCTAAAACACGTAGAAGCCAGAATGTCCCCAAATTGCCCAGTCTGGTTTGAAAGAGAAGGGCTCAGAGTTGGTGGTGGTTGTTGGCCGTATGATGGAGACCTCCTACAAAGACAATGGATTCGTTTTCACTGCTGTGTAACAAATTAGTACAAACTCATGACTCAAAACAATTTGTTATCTTCTAGTTCGGTGGGTCAGAAGTCTGGGGTAGTGTGGCTGGATTCTCTGCTCAGGGGGCATCTCTCAGTGTGGGTGTCAGCTACTTCCTTCCTCTCTAGGAGCCCAAGGAAGAATACACTTCCAGGTTCACTCAAGGTGTTGGCCAAAGTCAGTTCCTTGTGGTTGTAGTACTGAGGACCCTATTTCCTTGCTGCCTGTCAGCCTGGAGCTGCTCTCATCATCCAGGGGCCATCTGCATTCCTTACCAGGTGGGCCCGCCATCTCTAGAACCAGCAATAGAGGAGCTCCTTTACACTGAATCCTGCTCACATTTGAAATTATAGGAGTGATGCCTCCACCATAGGACTCTAGGGGAGAGGATCATACACAGCAGATGCACCAGGGTGGCCTCTTGGGGCCATCTTAGAATTCCATCTACCACACCATGATAGGAAAAACAGAATAGAGAGCTTAAAACCCCACCCTGTATATATGGAAACATAGCATATAAGAGAGATGGAATCACAAACCAGACAGGAAAGGATAAATTATCTGATTTCCACCATAAGGAAATTGACTATACAGAGGAAAACATTAGATTGATTTCCTACGATCTCATACCACACACATGGTGAATCTAGATGGGTTAAATATAAATGGATTAAATACTGTGGGTGAGGAGTAAAACTATAGAATTATTAGAAAGTGTTCGGCATACTCTTGCAACCTTCAGATAGGGTGGGACTTCTGAAATACGGTCCTTTACACATCACAACCCAGAGGATGACTTGCTGATGGGTTTGACTACATCAGAATTAAAAATGTGGGTCCGGGGGCTTCCCTGGTGGCGCAGTGGTTGAGAGTCCGCCTGCCGATGCAGGGGACATGGGCTCGTGCCCCGGTCCGGGAGGATCCCACATGCCGTGGAGTGGCTGGGCCCGTGAGCCATGGCCGCTGAGCCTGCACGTCCGGAGCCTGTGTTCCACAACGGAAGAGGCCACAGCAGTGAGAGGCCTGCATACTGCCAAAAAAAAAAAAAAAAATGTTGGTCCGTTGGAAATAGGGTTAACAGGCAGAGGACAGATGGTATTGATAATATGGTGTTTACAATACTGGAATTGATAAAGGATTGCTATCTAGAACATGCAAGGGTCTCTGACAAATCAATAAGAGATGGGCAACCTGCAGAGAACAATGGACAATTGGAAGAAGGAAAAACCTGAAAAGTGAATGAGTCTGTGAAGAGATACTCAATTTCACCAGTAACTTGGGGGGAAATGCAAAAATAATAATAAGGTGCCGATTTTGTAAAAAATATGTGTTGGGTAGTACAAATGTTGGTGGAAATGAGGGGAATTGGGCACTCTAATGCTCTGAGCCTTGCTGGCGGACAGTCTGGCAGCACGTTTCACATTGTGCTGTGTGGCTCTTAACTCGATCAACCCCCTCCTTAGTCCTCGACGGGGCCAGAACCAGGGGACACACAAAGCGACCTTCGTTGCAGCCCTCGATGTGGAGAGGACAGCCCACGTTCCGCCGCAGGGGAAGGAGCGGGGAAGACGAGGGCGCAGGGTGCGGAATTCTGTAGCATCATTTAAGTCTCTGAAGGAGCAGCGTACACAGCAACAAGCAGCACGGACAGATTTTTAAGGCATATTGTTGAATGCAAAAAAGTAAGAAACAGGAGCTTTATAGCACAACAAAATGTACTTACAACTGAAACAACACTTACCAAAAAACATAACAGTTAAACGTGTTTTTCAAAGTTAAATACTTACAGGCAGACCTCATTTTATTGCGCTTCGCAGATACTGCCTTTTTACAAATTAAGGGTTTGTGGTGACCCAGCGCCAAGCAAGTGGATCTGTGTCATTCTTCCAACAGCACTTGCTCACTTTGTGTCTCTGTGTCACATTTTGGTAATTCTTGCGTCATTCCAAATTTTTAAATTATTATTGTATTTGTTGTGATGATCTATGATCAGTGATTTTTTTTTTTTTTTTTTTGCGGTACGCGGGCCTCTCACTGTTGTGGCCTCTCCCGTTGCGGAGCACAGGCTCCGGACGCGCAGGCTCAGCGGCCGTGGCTCACGGGCCCAGCCGCTCCGCGGCACGTGGGATCTTCCCGGACCGGGGCACGAACCCGCGTCCCCTGCATCGGCAGGCGGACTCTCAACCACTGCGCCGCCAGGGAAGCCCCGATCAGTGATCTTTGATGTTACTATTGCGAGAAGATTACCACTTGCTGAAGGCTCAGGTGATGCTTAGCATTTTTGAGCAATAAGGTATTTTTTAATTAAGGTGTGTACATTGTTTATTAGGTATAATGCTATTGCACACTTAATATACTTAACAGTATGGTGTAAACGGCACTTTCTTTTTCTTCCAGTTTTATCGAGATGTAATTGACATAGAGCACTGTGTAACTGAAAGGCTACAACATCATGATTTGACTTGCATTCATCATGACATGATTACCACAATAGGTTAGTAAACACCCATCATCTCCTATAGATTCAAAATTAAATAGAAAAGACTTTTTTTCCTTGTGATAAGAACTCTTAGGATTTATTCTCTTAACGTTCATATATAACATACAGTAGTGTTAGTTATATTGACTTTTATTATGTTGCCCATTACATCCCTGTTACCTGTTTATTTTATAACTGGAAGTTTGTACCTTTTGACGGCCTTCATCCAATCCCCCCTCCCCAAATCCCCGCCTCTGGTAGCCACAAATCTGATCTCTTTTTCCATGAGTTTATTTGCTTTTGAATTATAACTGCCATAACACTAGGTTAGTTCCTTAAGAGTATAATGTAAACATAACTTTTATATGCACTGGGAAACCAAAAAGTTCGTGTGATCTGTTTATTGGGATAGTGACTTTATTGCGGTGGTCTGAAACCCAACCTGCAGTATCTCTGAGGTCTGTCTGAATTCAAGAACGTACATGAAATAATTCCAGTGAGCGTCTTCAGAGGCAAGGTGGAAATAAAGATGAAAATTGGGAACAAAAGGTGAAGATTAATAACATGAAAGATAATAGACAGTTAATAACTGTGTGCTGTGAAGTAAGGAGTGTGATGAATGCAGCTGTCTGAAGCTAAGATACAAATTTAAAAAGATAAACACCGGGCTTCCCTGGTGGTGCAGTGGTTGAGAGTCCGCCTGCCGATGCAGGGGACACGGGTTCGTGCCCCGGTCCGGGAAGATCCCACATGCCGCGGAGCGGCTGGGCCCGTGAGCCATGGCCGCTAAGCCTGCGCGTCCAGAGCCTGTGCTCCACAATGGGAGAGGCCACAGCAGTGAGAGGCCTGCGTACTGCAAAAAATAAAAATAAAAAATAAAAATAAAAAGATACACACCGTGAGATGTGGAGCCTGGTCTCCAAGGTGCTCCCAGCTCCAAAGTTGTCAGTGACACTCCCAGAAAGCCCTGTCTTCCTCTGCTTGGTCATTCTTTAACGCAGGAGCCTGTCGGCTGTCCTAGTGCTTTCCCCAGAGAGGGACTTTTCTGGGGGTCGAGGGGAGGTGGTGAGGTGGGCTATGTCACACTGTTACATTGTTCCCACCACTTGTCCCTCTCGGCTGCAGGATTGCCTTCTCCATCCGTGAACGCCAGCAGGAACAGATTTAAGAGGTGGAGGCTGTTTCTTCGTGACCCCAAGGCCAGCAATGCCCAGGAAGGGGGCTGAACCGACTGCCCTGGGTGCAGAGCAGAGAGAACGAGGCCACCAAAGAAGGATGTGTAGGGCTGAGCGGACTTAGATGCCACTGAAACATGGGGGCTGCTTGTTTCTAGAGCATAACCTCACCTAACCTACCTGAAAAAGGGCTTCCCTTAGGGTCTCCCACCCCCGTTTTCTTCTCTGTAATCCGGAAAGTTTTAAGACTTGACCAGGGGCTGGAGAGACAAGAAGATTCTCATCAGCTTTCCAACCAGCCCACACTCTGCTGGAGTGGTCATTACTACTGGCCCTTAGACGGCTCATGTCCAGAGAGTGTGGACGTGTGACAGCTGCCCCCGGCTCTCAGGAAGTAGCTGTCAGCGTCCTGCGGTTTTGACATGCACAAGAGTCTTCTCAAGTACCTGTAATATCGGACTCCATCACCCCTGCGCATGAAGAGCTGAGCCCTTGAGGACAGCATGAAAGACAGGAAAATGAGGTAGTGACTAAGGTCCACCCACCTGGGCTGCAATTATTTAATTTTCCTGGAAAATCAGCATCATCAAGATGAATACTTGGCTGATTTCACGGCAGATTAAGGCACTTGATAAGACGTGCGTTAATTCCCACTTATCCCTTGATGAGCTTCACTGAAAAAGCTTGCTGATTAACCAGCCGGTCTTGCTATCCTGCCGTGTCAATTTCTCCCCAGACCAAAGGAACTGCAGGTTTGGTGAGATTCACACTTTATGTTCCGTGTTCATTTTCACATTCTTCAGATACAACCTTCATTCCCTGGTATGGACAAAAGTATGTCCTGCCCCACCCCCACCCCCGCCAAAGTTCATATGTTGAAGTCCTAACCCCCAGTACCTAAAATGTGACTGTCTTTGGAGATAGTGTCCTTGTGATGTAATAAGTGACAGTGAGGTGCTCAGGGTGGGACTTAGTCTAATCGGACTGGTGTCCTTCTAAGATAAGGGGAAGATAGGACACAGACCCTGACAGAGGGCCGATGATGTGAAGACACAGAGAAGAGAAGACAGCCATCTACAAGCTGAGGAGAGAGGCTTAAGAAGAAACTAACCCTGCTGGTACCTTGATCCCTGACTTCCCAGGCTCTAGAATTGTGAGAAAATAAGTGTCTGTTGTCGGAGCTGCCCCGTCTGTGGTATTTTGTCATGGCAACTGGTGCAGACTGATCCATCGCCTATTTAGCATCTCCAGTAAATTCCACACCCTCCAACCTGCCCATACTGGCCTTTGGGGACATATTTTGTCTATTTCCATCCCTACCCTCAAATCCTGCGTCTTTCCAAGGAGCTGTCTGTTTTCTAATCACAGGTCCAAAAAATACGGGTGCTCCTTTCTCCTGGAGGCAACCCATCCCCCCTCTGCATGAGAGGCCCATTTGATGGCCTGTGTGCTCCCCCCCACCCTGAGGTGTTCCCTGCACATGTCACACCCCTTTGTTCTGTGTCACCTCCAAGGAGAAAGCTGAAAGTGATGGGGGCTTGTGACAGAACTACCCAAAATAGGAATAAGAAGGAAAAGGGTACAGGAAGTAGCCGGGTGAGCTTGCAGTGAAACAGCTAAGGGATGTGCTTCTTGGGCCCGTGGTGAACCTGGAGGCTGACGGTTTGT
This sequence comes from Leucopleurus acutus, assembly GCF_964270905.1. Classification (NCBI taxonomy): domain Eukaryota; kingdom Metazoa; phylum Chordata; class Mammalia; order Artiodactyla; family Delphinidae; genus Leucopleurus; species Leucopleurus acutus. Next base: position 3,568,632 of record NC_139142.1, read on the forward strand.
CTCTCATGGCCTTGGAGGATTTCCTGAATTCAGGCTCTGGGAGTGGATTTTCTAGAGCCAAGTTCACAAAACCAGGTGCCAACATGCCAGTGCTCAGTGAGAAACAGCCTGCCATGTGGCCTGGACTTGGGTGGGCATCACCAGGGCATTCTCTTTTTGTAGCCGGACGTCCACGGAAGGTGAGTCAGGACCAAACGTCGAGCTGGCACAGAATCAGGGCAGAGGTGGCAAGCTGGACCAGGTGACTGTTTACCCGATGGGCCGTCCCACAGCATCCGTTCCCGGAGCATGATGGGAGTTACCGGAGACCATTTCATGTTGACCTCACACCCCAGAAATCCATCGGCTCAGAGCCCCCTGGGGTGGGGATGGGCTCGCTGTGATCATATGGTCCTTCAGCTCCTCTGGAGCCAAGGTGTGTTCCCCGAGGAGCCAACTGCATCCCTAACGTGACCTGCATCTCTGACCTGCAAGCCTTCCTGCACGGGACTCACATGACATGCTCAGAAGGCAGATTTGTCATCCTTATTTCTGTGCTTGGGAAGAAGTTTTCCTCATGCCCAGAGCTCAGGGGCCAAGAGGGCGGATTAGGAGCAAGACAGCCAGGAGGCTCTGCACCCAGGTCTCTCCGCTTACGTGGGGCAGCTCAGCGGCTTCCTGTCTGCCAAGTGCAGATGGCTGTGCCTTTGTCCCCGGGGGTCCTGTGGGCTGGGAAGCAGCTGAAATCACGTGGGTGCACAGCAGGAGCCCAAGGAAGTCGCAGCTGGGAAGGTCTGGGACAAACTGAGCTTGAGTTCTGCCCACTCTTCCTCCGCGTCTGGGTTCCTCTTCAGAGCAAAGAGCGTACCACTAAGGTTGCGATCGAGTCCGCCACTCTGCCCACTGCCCTTCAAAAGGGCCTCCTGGGCACTGATCGTGACAGTGAGGATGGAGGGGACAGGCCTGAGTGTCACGGTGAGAGGGCAACAGCTCTTTTCAGTGACGAGAGCGAGGGCAGCTATCACTTCTGTCCCACTGGCAATTACTTTGCTTGAGCGGCTCACAGAATTCAGGGAAACACTTGTATTTACCAGCTTCTGAAAGGATAAGAAAAAGGACACAGATGTACATCCAGATGGAGAGATACGTGAGCAAGGTTTGGGAGGGTCCTGAGCACAGGTGCTTCTGCCCCTGGGGACTTGGGGGTGCATCACCCCCCCTCCACTCCATATGTGGACGTTCACCCACCTGGAGGCTCCCTGAATCCCCTACTATTGGGATTCCACGGAGGCTTCCTCACGGGAAATGATCAGTCATGAGCTCCATCTCCAGCCTCTCTCCCCTTTCTGGAGGTGCAGGGATGGGGCTGAAAATTCCAGGCTTCTAATCATAGCTCCATCTTTCTGGTGACCAGCCCCCATCCAGGAGCCCACCCAGAGTCACCCAATCAGGACAAAAGACACTCTTATCACCCAGGAAATTCCAAAGGATTTAGGAGCCCTGTGTCAGAACTCGGGGCAGAGACTAAATATTAGAACAAGAGATGCTCCCGGTGCTCTTATCACTTTGGAAATTCTGAGGGTTTGGAGGAAGAGACCAACATATGTATTTTCTGTTATCTTATATCTGCTCTTATTTTCCGGGTGTGATGACCGGGCTCTTGTCTTTCCCTGCCAGGTGGCCACACCATTCCAGCTTCCCACCTGCATCTCTGCACCCCTGGGTGGTCTCACCTGGTCCCATAACGTCACCAGCCTCTGAACGCTGAGGATCCCCCACTCCATCCAGACCAGATCTGCCTCTAAACTTTCTGCATGGGTCTGCCTCCATGGCAAACTAAACAGGGCACTCCAGAACAGAGGGGAAACCTTCCAGTTCCCTCTTATAAATGTCACTCAGGAGTCTGGGCACCGATGATGGCCTCAGCCTGGCTTGGCCAGCACCCATCTTCTTGACACATGGGGGGCAGTCAGGGCGAACACAGCTTTGAATCAGTGTCAGCCCTGTTTCCCGGGTCATTTATCCTCCAAACCTACAGCCTATAGGACAAGACTCTTGTGGGTCCTGTGTTTCGCTGGAATGATGAACTTGAAGCTCTCTCACTGTGAATCTTAAGGCCCTTTGCTCCCTCTTACCTCTGTAACGCCTTCCCCAGCTCCAGCAAATCCTTGCTCACTCGGTAAGGCTTCCTTCAAACTCCCCCTACAGCCTTCTCAGCCCTTGGGTGGGTGGTGCACCTCCTACAAGTGCCCCCAGGCGGCTCTGGTCACGCTACACTGTGAGCATCCTGGGGGCAGGCCACGGTGCCCCTGTCTGTGTGCCCAGCCCCTGGTACATGTTGGGTCTGGGTTTCACTGCCTGCCCTGTGTCCTCAGCTAAGCCCATGGTGCAGGCGACCGTGCGCTGCAGGAAGGGGAAGCCAGTCTGTCCTAATGAACGCCATTGGCCCAAGGGACTGGCACCTCTGTCTCCCTCCCAGCCTATGTTTGACGGCCTCCTGGCTCCCAGCCTCCGTGACCCTGAACTTGGAGTCTCCACTGCTCCAAGCAAGCGCCTCCAATGCCTGGCTGGGGGCTTCCTAGACCCACGGGGCGGCCGGGGCACCTTTGATCCCGCCTCCCTGCCTTGTTTTGTGGTTGAGCAAAGCCCGGCTTTAAGGGGAATTTATGTTTCCAAATTGCAGGACAAAGAACTTGATGTTTAGGAAGAAAACACATTGCTTACATTTGAGAAAAATTAGCAGCATTATATAATGAAAGACACTCGCAAGGCTTGACTCACCCCGGGCTGACATACATCTTTGACTAGTTTGCGAGATACTCATAAAATTACATCCTGTTAATTTAAGGCTTCTTATGCTAATTTTCAGTCAATTTTATTTGCCTACAAAATTTATTGGTGGCCTCCAGGGTAACAGCTGGGTTCGGTCCAAGTATGTGGGATCCTTGTTAAAAACACCAGGAGAGGAAAGTAAGACAGAGTTCGGGGAGAGGACCAGAGGGGTGGGTGGACAGCATCAGGGTGCGGCCGCAGCACTAGGGGCACCGGCTCTCCACGACCCCGCAAGACCCTGCCTTCAGAACCGAGCCAGGGCAGCATGAGGGACTCGCTGGCCTGTTCCAAGTAGACCGGACCAGCCCCCGTCGGGCCCAGCACCCTCGCATCACAGATGGGAAAGCTGAGGCACAGAGCTGATGGCATTTCCCGAGTGGAAGAAGAATTCCAGAAGAATCTGGAAGATTCCATTGTGTGAGGCACTCCACAGTTTAAAGTCAGCAGGAGGGTGTGGTAGAGAAAGAGCATTTGGGGGATGCATGAGGGGATACAACAGCAAAAGGAGGCCATTCTTATAGCTCGCTATCCATCTCTTCAGGCACGGAGGCCAACCTATGCTTGGGGCTCCCAAGCTGGGCTGGTTTTGGGGACCCATTCTCAGAAGGGCCCCACTGCTTAGAAACTCCTCACAGGGAGCCAGCCCCACATTTTCCTTTTGCACAGGGACCCACGGATCCCGTGGCCGGCCCTGCCCCGAGCTCAGGGGGCCACACGGCAGAGGAGAAGTGGGGTCCACGGTCGTGCCTCCCAAGCTGTGCTGACCACACGCTGCTGACCTTGGCCTTGGCCACCGTGTCTCTCTGATGGAAGGACCCAGACTCCAGGGCACCGCATCCTGGGCTGGGGGCTCTCCCCACGGCCTCCTGTCCGTGGACCGTGACAGTGGTGGGCAGTGAGTGGTCCCTTCTGCGTCGTCCTCACCCCACCAGTGATGCAAGGTTCGTTTGGGTGGTTCACGTCCAAGCTGAGCCCAAACGTGAAAGCTCATACAAATTCTCCATGGCCGAATGGCAGGGGCCATGGCTGGGCGTTGGGTCCCTGCTGGGCTGTGAGCCCCGGGCAGTGAAGGACGTGCTACCCCGGCAGACCACAGCCAAGGGCATGGCCAGGTGCACCTGGTTGGCTGGGCTCTGGCTCTTAAGTGTCCACCCTTGCTGCCCACAGGCACTGTGGGTACAGCTGGCCCATAACTGTCTCTGGCAAGCATTTGAGGTAATACAGTTGCTAGGAAAGGCCAGGTTGGGGAGCATGAACTACCAGAGGTGGCATCTTTGGCTCCAGGGAGAGAGTTGGGGTAGAAGATTTGCAATGGACTTTGGGGTCGGGGAGGTGGGTGTCCTATAAGTTGCAGTGGTCATTCTGGTGGGGCTGTGGTTCCCCAGCTCCTTCTACTGGGGACGGCCAGACTGGCCATGACAGTGTCAACACCAGCCAGCCCTCTGGCCCAGTGTCCCCCCATGGAATTTCACCGAGGACTCGTCTCTCCAGCCCTGACAACCCTCACCTGCCCTCATCTGGGGCGTCTGTCGGCTGGTTTGGTCCCTCCCTGTGACTCCAGGGTTCCCACTGTTGTTGAGCTGGACTTGTTTTAACCGAATTGTCTTGTGTTTGCTTTCCTCTTCCTGCTGTTCCTTTTCTTGCATTTTTCTCCCCATCGTTCTCTCTTCCACTTGACACACACTCCCCAAGCCCCTTCTCTGTCACACGGGGAGACAGAGTGAAATAAAACTCAGACCTGGACCTCTAAGAGGATGTAGGTCTTTGACAACTTGGAGTCTAATTCTGCCCACTTACAGATGGGGAAACGGAGGCCCAGAGCAGGAGGAGGACTGTCCTCATGTATCCTACACTCTAGGTCATGAGACAGACGTTGATAAGCAATTATTGATGGGGACCAGAGTCTCTTGGGGTCAGGAAAGGCTTCTCAGAAAACACGATGCTTCCATGGAGACCAGAAGACTGGATCAGAACTGACCAATGAAAAGGGTGGAATAGCATGCCAAGCAGAGGAACAGAAGGGGCGAAAACCTGGAAATAAGAGACTAGGAATGGCTGAGGAATGGGTCTCCAGGACTGTGGGGGGACCTGAGGGCGGGGATGCTAGGGAGGCAGTGGAGGCCGTGTCCACTGCCATTGCTGTTCACACCAAGGGAACCCAGGAGGATGAGTGGGGTGGGACGAGAGGGAGGTGATGAGTTAAGATTAGGACATGGTGATGTTGACAGGCCTGTGACATGCCCACCAGGCTCTGGAATACGGATCTGGAGCTCAGAGGACAGAGTTCACATCGTCCTCCAACGATGGTCACTGAGTCTACAGGAAGACGTGAAGAGGCCACAGGCAGTTAGGAGAGGACACAAGGCTTACCCGGGAGAGGTCCTGGGAAGGCTAAGGTTTGGGGTTTGGGGAGGGCTGACGACAGGGCTGGAGGGACTGGACGTTGCGGCTGGAAGCTGGGGGTGGGTCTGGGGGTGGGCTCAGGGGAGGACATGCAGGGATGAAGGGGTGCAGGTGGGGACCTGGGATGACATTCTCAGTCGTGAGTGGTGAGGGGTCAAGGAGGCAGAGCCAAGGAACGAGTGCTGTCCCCCTCCAGGCTGGCCAAGTGCGTGAGGAATGATGGTTTGGGGAGAGAACAGTGAGGCTGGCGGACGCCTCCGGGAATAGAGCGGTGGTGGGCAGGGCTCTGCCTGTCTCCCCAGACATCTGAGGGGTGGGAGAAGGCAGGGTGTACTCGGAGGGTGAAAAGGGAGGCTCAGCTGGGAGCCCAAGGAGGAATGGAGAGGAGTCTGGAGGTTCCAGGAATCAGATGCGGCACGATGGGTCTGGAGTGGGGCGCGTGGAAGATGAGAACTTCCGTGTATTAAAAGGAGGGGATATTTCAGCACAGGGTGTCAGAGTGATTGAACACCCACTGGCCTAAAAATAAAATCTAAACCTCACATTGTATATGGAAATCAACTCAAAATGGATCAAAGATTCAAATGTAAACATGTAAAAATGTAAAACTAAAAAAAAAAATGTAAAACTTACAGAAAACCACATAGGAGAAAAACTTTGGGATCTGAGGGCTCGGAGAAGAGTTTTCAGAAACGACACCAAAAGCACAATCTATGGAAGGAGGAATGATAGGTCAGCCTTCATTGATATTAAGAGATTTTGAGCTATGAAGAACTCCATTCAGAGAGAGAAAACGCAAGCTACAGACTCGGTAGCTTGTATCCGACAAAGCATATATTTGACAAAGGACTTGTATCTAGAATATATAAAGAATTCTCAAAACTCAACAGTATACAAACAAACAATCCAATTAAGAAATGGACAAAAAACAGGAACCACAGTGAGATATCATGACATGCCTATCAGAACAGCCAAAATAAAGAATAGTGACAACCATGAGAAAAACATCAGTGTCTCCCAACGGAAGGACTTTCTACAAAATACTCAGAAAAGTACATAGTGATAACACCAAATGCTGGTGAAGGTGCAGAGGAATGAAATTTCTCATACGTTAACTGGGAATGTAAAAGGGCCACTCTGGGAAAGTATGACAGTTTAAAACAAACAAACAAAAAGAATACTAAACATAACACTTACCTTGAAAGCCAGAAATTACATTCCTGGGCATTTATCCCAGGGAAATGAGAACTTCTGTTTGCACAAAAACCTGTGCACGGTGCTCATAGCAGCTTCAATAGCCAGAAACTGGAGGCTCAAATGCCATTCGATGGATGAAGAGCTACACAAACCATGGTACCATGGTCTGTGGACCACAGCCCGGGAACAAAAAGGAGCAGCTGTGGGTACACACAGTGAGGATGGAACTCAGGGACATCAGGCTGAGTTAAAAAAACTGATCTCAAAACGTTACATATAACATTCTCCAAATGACAAAATTAGAGAACAGATTAGCGGTTGCCAGGGGCTAGAGATGGCGAGAGGGGAAAAGAGGGAGGGAGTGTGACGATAAGTATGTAGCGAGGGGGATCCTCCAGGTGATGGAATGTTTCTGCATCTTGATGGTGGTGGTGGTTACATGAATGTAACCATGTGATAAAATTGCATAGAACTAAATACACACATAACGATGCCCATGCTATGGACTGCTGTGCCCACCCCAAATTCACATGTTGAAACCTAATGCCCAATGTGATGTATTAGAGGTGGGGCCTTTGAGATGTGATTAGGTCATGAGGGTGGAGCCCTCATGTTAGGATTAGTGCCCTAATAAAAGGGAACCCAGAGAGGTAATCTCTCTCCCCTGTGTGAGGACACAGCAAGAAGGCTGCTGTCTGCAAACCAAGAAGAGAGTCCTTACCAGGAACTGAATAGGCCAGCCATGTGATCTTGGACTTCCCAGCCTCCAGAACGAGGAGCAATAAATGTCTGTTGTTTAAATAACCCAGTCTGTGGTATTTTGTTCCCGCAGCCCAAGCAGACTAAGACAGCATGTAAAACTGGTGAAATCTGAATAAGGTCTGTGGGTTACACTGAGGTCAGTTTCCTGCTTTTGATATTGAACTACAGTTATGCAAGTTGTTATCACTGGGGGAAACTGGGTGAAGGGTGTGTGCGATTCCGTACCATTTTTGCAAGTTTCTGTGAATCTCTAATTATTTCCAAAAAAGAAAAAAAAGAAGTAAGGGAGAGGACAGATGCCCAAAGGGCTTATGTTGCGGACAAAGGCCAAGTATAGCAGGGATGTGAGAAGTTGGAGAAATGTGTGGCAAGCAGGTTTGTTCCAACCTTGGAGGCCGATTTGCCAGGTCAGACGTCTGGGGAGGTTAACTCAGGCAAGGAGGAAGGGGCGTGCCTCCAAGAACTGTCCTGCTGGGAACAGGATGTGACTCTCAGCCCTGGCCTATTTGCTCTCTGCTGTGAGGGGCAGGCAAGGGCTTGTGTCACCCCCCTGGCACCCCCACACCCCGCCCAGAGAACCAGCCCCGATCTCAGTTGGAGCACAGGGTGGCACGTCCAGCAGTAACATTTCCGCCAGGGAAGGGTCTTCTGGGGTTTCTGCAGCCAAGAGAGAGCCGCAGCCTGGGCTTCCCGCAGCAATAAGTAATTACACAGTCTTTCTTTGCATATTAGGAGCTGTCTGCATCCCACTCTGCTAAGTTACATGAGGACACAATTTATCTTTAGCCCGAAGCCACCTGCTTGGTAATCTGTTTCTGTGTACCCGATTGATCCCACCATCCACACATTAGCTGGAGGAACGGCTGACTTTATTTCAAGCAATCAGCTCGTACGTCTATAAGCCGGACAGGTTGGTCCAGCGCATGCCTGTCTGGATAGCTGCAGCCTTCGGGCAACCCTGCCCTTCTCTGAACCATGGGACTGTCTACCCTGGGGCCAGGCTGGTGAGGGACACAGAGCCCCGTGAAGGCAAAGCCCTGAACCTCAACAAGAGGGTCTTGCATGCAGATCGTGGGTTGAGATTTTCCCCCATTTGTCCCTAAGGATGTTTCTTCATTTTAAAATTTTGGTCCCTTCTCTAGACAAATGTTTAAATTGGTTAATGAAAATTCTGGAAGCATTTGTACCCAATGCTGCTCAATGTTGGATAAATTGTGAAATATATGTTGCCTTGGTGTGTAAGTATCTCTGGGGTTTGAGCCTTTAAGGGAACAGAGTCGCCTTGTGTCCCAGGTTTTCCAAATCGTTCTCAGATACTTTTCCCCATGCTTCCCCCTCAGCTGGGCAGCACACACGGGCACAGACATTCACAATTCCTTCTAAGTCCATTATGTTTTTCAAACTCCCTTCTAACTCTTCCATAGCAGTCAGGGTCTGCTGTAAGACATGCTCTGACGTGGACTGAATTAAAAAGATAAACAAATGCAGGTGATAACCAAACCACGTGAAATCGGGCAGGCAGTGGGCTGTAGTAAGCGAGGGGCTTCATCAGCCCCCTTGATAAGGGCGCTCTGGGAGGAGGTGGACCCTTGTGGGGGTGGGGCCAGCTCTCAGCAGGCCGCTGCACACACTTTACAAGGTCAGGGTGCCCATCTCCATCCTCCGTAGGAGACGTGAGGGCTGCCTGACCTGCAGGTGGGTACCTGCCACCAAACCCACAGACCCTCCTGGACCTCTTGATGCGTTTGGGACAGAACCAACCAGATGCACGTTGCTTCACTGCCTGTTTGGTTCTGTTTTGGGTCTAAAACTTTCTCATCCCCCCAAACAAAACCCCCTGTGATGGTTAATTTTAGGTATCCACTTGACCGGGCTCCGGGATGCCCGGATCGTTGGTGAAAACATTATTTCTGGGGGTGTCTGTGAGGGTGTTTTTGGAGATTAACGTTTGCATTGGTGACCTGAGTGGAGAAAAGTGCCCTTACCGATGCAGACGAGTATCACCCCATCTGGTGAGTGCCTGGATAGAAGAAAATGGCAGAGGAAGGGCGAATCCTCTTTCTCTCTGCTTCAGCTGAGACATCGTCTTTCCTGCCCCAACATTGGAGTTCCCGGTTCTTGGCCCCTCTTGGAACTATACCACCAATTTCCTGGACCCTCAACTTGCAGACATCAGATTTGGGACTTCTCAGCCTCCATGATTGTGTGGGCCAAACCCTCATAATAAATCCCTCTCTCTATATATATATATATATCCTAGTGGTGCTATTTCTCTGAGAACTCTTACTTATAGAACCCCATACCTATTAAGTGATCACTCCCTACCTTCTCCCTCCAGCCCCTGGCTAACGCTCATCTACTGTCTGACTCCATGGATTTGTCTGTTCTGGACATTTCATATCAGAGGAATCATACGATCTGTGGCCTTTTGAGTCTGGCTTTGTGCACTTAGCATGATGTCATCGAAATTCATCCGCATTGGAGCGCATGTCAGTACTTCTTTCCTTTTTACTGCTGCATTGTATTCCATTGTATGGATAGACCACCCTTTATTTGTCCACCCATCCTCTGATGCTGCCCGGAGCATCTGGGTGCCTCGAGAGCTTCATCCTGAAGGCCCTTCAGAATGGGGAGCTGCAGGGCAGGGACTTTGTATGACCCCCCACCCCCGGCTGTGTCCTCAGTGCCTAGAACAGTGCCTGGTGCAGAGTGTGTGCCCAGTAGATACCTGCTGAATGATAAATGGATGAGTGAACAAGCAAGGCTGCTGGGAGAAACAGTGAGCATCTGTGCTCTATCTCCCGGAGGGAAGGGGGGGATGCCAGCTGCTAGGACCACTTTTGGGAGAAAACAGCACAGAGCCCTGGGACACAAGCACAGAGCCCTGGGGCACAAGCACAAGCTGGGAGCCAGGAGCCTGACCTTCGACTAAGTTTCCTGTTGCTGCTTTAACAGTTCCACACACCCTCAGGGGCTTAAAACACCACACATTTCTTACCTCACAGCTCTGGATGCCAGAAGTCTGACTTGAGTCTCACTGGCCTAGAGTCAAGGTGTGGGCAGGGCTGAGCTCCTTCTGGAGGCTCTGGGGAGAATCAATTTCCTCGACTTTTCCAGCTCCTAGAGGTGCCCACAGTTCTTGGCTCGTGGCCCCGTCCTGTATCTTCAAAGCCAGCAGTGTACCATGTCTCTGATCTTTCTTCCTTCATCTCATCTCTTTCGGAAACAGCCAAGAAAGCCTCTCACCTCTTAAGCACTCATGTGATTAGATGGGGACCATCCGGATAATCCAGGATAATACCCCATCTCGTAAATTTTGGAGATTAATCCTTTGTCAGTTGCTTCATTTGCAAATATTTTCTCCCATTCAGAGGGCTGTCTTTTTGTCTTGTTTATGGTTTCCTTTGCTGTGCAAAAGCTTTTAAGGTTCATTAGGTCCCATTTGTTTATTTTTGTTTTTATTCCCATTTCTCTAGGAGGTGGATCAAAAAGGATCTTGCTGTGATTTATGTCATAGAGTGTTCTGCCTGTGTTTTCCTCTAAGAGTTTGATAGTGTCTGGCCTTACATTTAGGTCTTTAATCCATTTTGAGTTTATTTTTGTGTATGGTGTTAGGGAGTGTTCTAATTTCATACTTTTACATGTAGCTGTCCAGTTTTACATGCAGCTCAATAACAAAAAAACAAACAACCCAATCCAAAAATGGGCAGAAGACCTAAATAGACATTTCTCCAAAGAAGATATACAGATTGCCAACAGACACATGAAAGTATGCTCAACATTATTAATCATTAGAGAAATGCAAATCAAAACTACAACGAGATATCATCTCACACTGGTCAGAATGGCCATCATCAAGAAATCTACAAACAACAAATGCTGGAGAGGGTGTGGAGAAAAGGGAACCCTCTTGCACTGTCGGTGGGAAGGTAAATTGATACAGCCACTATGGAGAACAGTATGGAGGTTCCTTAAAAAACTAAAAACAGAACTACCATGTGACCCAGCAATCCCACTACTGGGCATATACCCTGAGAAAACCATAATTCAAAAAGAGTCATGTACCAAGATGTTCATTGCAGCTCTATTTACAATAGCCCGGAGATGGAAACAACCTAAGTGTCCATCATCGGATGAATGGATAAAGAAGATGTGGCACATATATACAATGGAATATCACTCAGCCATAAAAAGAAATGAAATTGAGTTATTTGTAGTGAGGTGGATGGACCTAGAGTCTGTCATACAGAGTGAAGTAAGTCAGAAAGAGAAAAACAAATACCATATGCTAACACATATATATGGAATCTAAGAAAAAAAAAAAAAGGTCATGAAGAGCCTAGGGACAAGATGGGAATAAAGACACAGACCTATTAGAGAATGGACTTGAGGATATGGGGGGGGGGGAGGATAAGCTGCGACAAAGTGAGAGAGAGTCATGGACATATATACACTACCAAACGTGAAATAGATAGCTAGTGGGAAGCAGCCGCATAACACAGGGAGATCAGCTCGGTGTTTTGTGACCACCTAGAGGGGTGGGATAGGGAGGGTGGGAGGGAGACGCAAGAGGGAGGAGATATGGGTACATATGTATATGTCTAACTGATTCACTTTGTTATAAAGCAGAAAGTAACACACCATTGTAAAGCAATTATACTCCAATAAAGATGTTTAAAAAAATACCCCATCTCAAAATCTTTAACTTAATTGCCTCTGCAAAGTCCCTTTTCCATGTAAGGTAACATATTCCCAGATTCCTGGGATTAGGATGTCAACATCTTTGCCGGCGGGGCGGGCAGGGGAAGGAGGGGTGCTTTATTCTGTTGACCACAGAAGCCCCTTGGCCTGAGGCTCGTTTTCCCGGTAGGAGAAAGCAGGCCAAACAATTTCCAAGATCCTTTCCAACCCTTGGGTCAGGCCGTTGCAGCAGAAAGAACAATGGTTTCTAGCTTAATGACAGATTTCTATCATCATCGGATCAGGTGTCTGGAGCTCACCCCTGTCTGACCAGATGCTCTCTTGGACCTTTCCACCCATTTTCTTCCCGGTTCCTATTGCTGACCTCTCAGAACATCACCCTCCTCTTTTCACAGGGGAGGGATGTGAGCTTCAGAGAAGCCAAGTGACATCCCTGAGGTGACCTGTCTCAAAAGTGGGGGCCCGAGTCCCACCCCTCGCCCCCCGTGTCTGTCTGACCCTGGAGATGTGGAGTCCTCCACTGTTTACACTGGTGATTTGGGTGAAATGCAAATGCTTTAGGGCATTTAAAAATCCAATGAATTTTAAATTTTAAATCGATCATTTTAGGAAGCTGGAACGTGCAATGAATTTAGTCATTAATCTCAAAGTTTTGGAAGCAGACTTCCTCCGTGAAAGAAAACAAAAAGTGGAGTGTGGGCTGGGGGGGAAGCTTTGTTGATGTGATTTTAATGGTTCAGTTCTTTGCTTCTTTTTTAAGTTCTTTTTTGGAGGATCGAGCTGCAGAAGGAGAAACTACAGAACAATGGGCCACATCTGGAGCTCTCAGAGCCGAAACATCTGTATCTGTGTGTCCACAGTCTGAACCCATGTACTCTCGTTCTAAGGCACATGCAGGTCTCACCACGTGGCCCAGGAGATCCACACGCGTGTGCTACTTCTCAGATGCGAAACAGGGAGATCACCAAGCCCCTGCCAACGTGCGATGAGCTTTTCTTCTTAACCAAATCCTTCCCTCCGTCTTGGGCTTCTCTTGTGAGTCTTACAAATCAGCCCAAAAGACAGAAGGCACTGGGAGAGGCGGATGGCGAGCACGCTGATCCCGTTTTCTTGGAAATTGCCCTTTCTTCTTTTTTTCTTAATAAATTTATTTATTTATTTATGGCTGCGTTGGGTCTTCGTTGCTGTGCATGGGCTTTCTCTAGTTGCGGTGAGCAGGGGCTGCTCTTCATTGTGGTGCATGGGCTTTGTAGCGGAGCACCGGCTCTAGGCGTGGGGGCTTCAGTAGTTGTGGCGCGCAGGCTCAGTAGTTGCGGCGCACGGGCTCAGTTCCTCCGCGGCATGTGAGATCTTCCCAGATCAGGGCTCCAACCCGCGTCCCTTTCATTGGCAGGCGGATTCTTAACCACTGCATCACCAGGGAAGTCCTGCTCTTTCAATATTTCACAGGGGTGTGTTTCAAGGGACCGAGCTCTCTGAGCCGAGGGCAGGGCGGTGTACACATAACCATGAGGGGCCAGGATCTAGGGCAGTACTTTCCTCCCACTCAGCCTCGGAGAGCCGCCTGTCTGCAGATGGACCCAGAAACCACTGAGTAGGGCTTCCTGGCAGAATCCCAGAGTGGTGTTGTCCTTATGGGTCCCATTCTTGTAGCTTTGTAGGTGTCATTTGGGATCTCGGTGGTCTAGTTCATAGAATGGGAGTGTGATGCCCTTATTTCTACAGGTGTGTCTTCATTCAGCAAATATGTTTTGAGCATCCTGAGAGCTCCTGGGGATAAAAGATACATGAGAAATCTTTCCTGCCCTCCAGGAGCTCACAGTCTAAGGAAAGAGAAACACTGACCGGCAGACTGCTCCAGGGTAGCTGTGATGAGCGACCTTTGTTGATTTCTTCATTCATTCATTCATCAAGTGCTTCTTGCAAGCTGCTTCCTTGCCAGGAATCGTGGGTGCTGAGCCACGAGGAGTCCACGTGGAACAGTGAAAACATCAGTGAAAATGTCAAACATCACTTGTTGAGTGGTGAGCAGATGTAAACCTCCTGAATAATTATGAAAATCGTTCCTTGAGAATCACTGTTGAGAAAAGACACTGCATCCACTTTGGCTTAGATTATTTGAAACTTTATATTTGATCATCACCTTTCAGAATATAGCAAAGAGTAGATACTCTTCGTTTATCCCCAAATTCATTGACCATTGACTGTGCATCTGTGAAGTACTGGAGGCTGGCCTCCCCAAGGAACATGGGCACGAGGGGGACACAGCCCCGGCTCCTGAAAGCTCACGGAAGGCTGGGGAGAAGAAACTTTACAGCCTGGGATGATAATACTATCACAGCCAGTGCCCGGAGCTCTGCCGGTGCTGGTGGTTGACCTGGCTTCTCCGCCCTCTTGGGGAACCACTGTGTACTTGGCGTTGAGTGACTTCTGCTGGTCTCCACTGTCCCATTGCCTTGCAGTGCTCCTTAGAGATGGTGGACCTCAGCTCAGACCCAGGTCACGGACACTCTTAGAAACAGGGCGAGGGGCCTGGAGAACCTCCCAGGGTCTGTGTGAGGAGTAAGGGCGCCATGAGGGGGCCTGGTCAGTAGGGCAGTGCCGGAGCCCTGGAGGGCCACGCAGGGAGCTTGGCCTTTGTCCTGTGGAGGACGGGCACCACTTCAGGGCTTGAGGGACGGAGGACAGTGTCCAGGGTCTGAGAACCTCCTGGAAGCAGGGGGCTGGACAGGCATTCCAGCCCTTGGTTCTATCAGAGGCCCTGGAGGCGCTGAGTCAGACAGGGGCAGCCAGTGCTCCGAGCTCAGGAAATCAGCCAAATTTACCAAAAAGGTATCTCGTCTCTGCCCCAGAAACTGGGGGGAGGCTGGAAGTTAAGACTAAGTGCCTCCTCTGGATACACCAGGTGGGAGTCCAGGGGTCCAGAAGTTGCACCCCGCCAGGGGGTGCCAGTGCGCTCAGGAGATCAGGGGTCGATGCCGGAGGGCAGGCTGCGTCCTCCAGACCCTCTCACCCGCCTGCGGACCCTGGACCCGCCTCGAGGAGTGAGAATGGCAGCCACCCTCAGCTCTAGAGCCTGGTCCCCCGGGTGGCCTGTTCCCAGGTCAGGCTAGAGGATGTCCTCGACCTTTCCTCTGTGGCCCAGAAAACTTGGCCTTGGGGCCAAGAATCTCCTTCCTTCCCCGTTTCCAGACCCCAGCTTTCTCCCCTCACTTCCTCTCTTGATTTGCTCTGGGGGTCTGGGACCACCCCCTGGGAGCTCCTTTGCTGGGATGGACTCCATCTGGCATCCCTGTGCCCCCTCACTCACTCCTCCTCCATTCTGGACAGGAAGGGGGCACGGGAACAGGCCACCGCGTTTTCCCCCACTGGCTCTGCGATGCCCAGCCTCGTGCGGTGCTGGAAGCAGGGCTCACCGAGCGCCCCATCCTCACTCCCCTCCCCGCTCCCTGGCCCCAGACCCATGGCTCCCTCCTGTCTTCTTGAGTCTAGACCAGGCGGGTTGGCAAACCATGGCCTACGGACCACATTGACCAGCCCTCTAGTTTGGAGAGTGAGGTTTCCTTGGGCACACAGCTATGCCTGTCCAGACACAGTGACTCTGGTTCGTGGCAGAGTTGAGTAGCTGCGACAGGGACCATATGGCCTTCGGCACCTAAAATACTTACCATCTGGCCCATCGTAGAAAAAGCGTGCCAGCCCCTGGCCTTCCCCTGCCCGTCTCACCCCAACCTGTGGGCTCCATCTCCCACCAGAAGGAACTCTCAGATCCCCAGTCTGTTCTCCCCTCAGCCCAGAAGCCCCTGCTCTCCGCGGCCCAACTCCAGTTTGCCCTCATGGTGTAGATCTGGGTCTGGCCCTCGGCAGCCTGCCCGGTGTGGGGTCCCCTCGCCTGGACACTGCTCCGTGAGACTGGCTGCTCCCTGCCAGTGGGCACGGCTGGGGCACGCAGGAGGAGGGGTGTCAGGAGAGCTCACGGAGCCCCGCAGTCCTGGGAGGGGGCAGCAGGGCAGGTGGGAAAGAGAGGGGGATCAAGGGCTGCACCCAGACACCTGCGGCATCGGTGTCTACACAATTTAGACCCTGGGCCTCAGACCCCTCCCAGGAGCCCCGTGCCAAGCACAGAGCCCTCCAAATTAGCTACGAGAAGCCTGTCTCTACCCTGTGGTCCTGAGCTCAGACCAGCGGCTGTGGGGCTGCAGGGCTACAAGAAGCCCTGTGGTCCTGAGCTCAGACCAGCGGCTGTGGGGCTGCAGGGCTACAATAAGCCCTGTTGTCCTGAGCTCGGACCAGCGGCTGTGGGGCTGCAGGGCTACAAGAAGCCTGTCTATACCCTGTGGTCCTGAGCTCAGACCAGCGGCTGTGTGGTTAACTCTGGGGTCTTCGGGAACACGGCGCAGAATATAAGGTCCAAGACCGGCCACGGGGCAGGGGGGGAGGGGGCCAGGAACATTCCACAACGTTCCTTCTGCCCGTGGTTGGAGGTCCTTATCGGCCCCTTGGTGAGAAGAAAGTGAGTGTTTCTACTGAACCCTCTGTAGAGGTGCCTGGAGACCAATCCAATCGACACGCACCGAGAGCATGGCTGATAAGGCCACGGATGGGACTGGCCCTTCAACTCGGTCTTTTGTGTGCATGACCCCAGGGATGTGGGCATCCACGGGGCCCTGGATGGTGGGCTCCACCTGTCCATGGCTCAGCCAGTCCTAGATGGGGATTCTGAGAGGGACGGACCCTTAGCCCCTGTGGCCCTCTCTGTGCCGGGGAGAGAGAGGAGTCACCGCCAGCCCGGGGGAGAGACTGTGCTGCTGTTGCCAGACCAGCAAATAAAAATACAGACAGCCAGTTATCCTTGAATTGCCGATGAACAACAAAAACGTCTCGGTACATATATGTCCCAAATATTGCATGTTTCTCAGAGACTCACATGTAACTCTTGTATTTTATCTGGCAACCCTGCAAGAAAGGCCAAGTTCTGACCATGACCCTGGCCATTTGGGGGAACTTTTGTGGTGGGAGAATAGCCTCCCCCGCCCCCTGCCCCCCTGCCTGCTGGCCGCCCCCTCTGTCACCTTGGCCGTGAAAGAACCACTTTGCCTCTCACTCACAAGTGCTTTTCTCTGCTGGGCACTCTCTTTCCTGAAATAGCAAGTCTTGAAAATGTGCTGAGCTGGGGGCCCTGGGCCCAGCCCCCTGCCCTCTGCATCCCCACTGGCCCAGGGAAGGCCTCCTCTTCCTTTCAGTTCTCCTCCAAATGAAAGCCTTGAGTGGGCTGGCTCTGATCCCTTCCCACTGCAGCTCTGGGAGTGGACGCACGGTCCAACCCTGGAGGGGCCTCAAGGGTCCTCTCCAAGGGGGGTCTGAGGGTTACAACCCCCAGAAGCTCCCAGACCCTCACCAGCAGATCTTGCAGTTCACAAGGACCCCCAGGCCGTGCCAATCCAGATGCGGCAGCCGAGGTCTGAGGCAGGGATGTGATGGAGCAGAGGCCTCCATGAGATGCTGGTGGACCGGAGGGCTGGCCCATCCTCTGGCAGTACAGGCAGTTGAAGCGGGCTGGTTCTTCACTCTCCAAGGTTGGTGGAAGGTGTCGGGTACCATCTTGGTGGGTCCGGAGGTCTCAGGCCAGAATGTCTGCCATTTTTTTAGAGGGACCGTAGGGCCTGGACCCCCTACCAGAGTGGCTAAGGCTACAGACCCCCATATGGACTGTAGCCTTGGTCACTCTGGGACCTTGTCTGCCGGCTCTCTGTCCACTCCGGCCCCAGGCCCTTGGGCACCCAGGATGGCCACTGGGGGGCAGTGTGAGCCAGGACACCTGGCAGGGATCCACCCGGAGGCGCTGGCCGGCCAGCCCTGTCCAGAAGGGAGACAGCCTGGGCAGGCGAGAGGACCCCCTCGGTGGTCAGCCCAGGACCCCGGCTGTCCTGCCCCAGAGGGCTTGGGGCCAGGGCTCTGCCTGGGGCTGGGAACTTCCCTAATATCCGTGATCACAGCCCCTCCCCATAGACAATCACGCACACAGAGTGCACACGCACACCCCGCCACACACACTTTGCACACACACAGGCCTGGTGGGTTGCAGAAGCACCAAACACCCTCCTGGGAATACAGGGGCTGTGACGTTTCCGTTTGTTTCTCCCCTTCTGGGCGGCCCAGCTGGGCGTTCTGGGACAGGCCCTACTGCTTGATGGGGGCCAGCCCCGTGTCAGGGCCCGCCGCCAAGCCCCGCCTTTCCGGGAAGCCCCTTGTCCAGCCAGACTGCATCCTCTGGGTCCTGGGCACCCTCTGCCTTCTCACAGCTCGGACCTCCACCACATTGTTCCCTGCAAGGCTGAGCCCACCCTCTCCGGGACTCTCTGCTCCCGCTACGACCTCACTGCCAACCCAATCCCATACCCTGCTCCCATACCTTGTTCAGCTCTGAGTTCAGACAAGTGTAGTTACAGCTTCCACTCACAGAAGTATGCCTGGTGGGCCGGGGCCCCAGGGGGTGAGTGGAGGAGGTCAGGCCCCATTCTGGTCCCCCCACGGGGTGGCAATGGGGAGCCGTGGGGCCTCAGGCCCAGCCCCTCCTCTTCTGTACGTGGGGACCAGTTAGCACCGCCCACCGGGCCCCGGGGTTGCTGTGAAGATCAGTTTGTGTAAAGCACGTAGCACAGGGTGGGCGTTCAAATCTGCGAGCCCCTTTCCATAGCGCAGCCCGGGAAGGGGGCAGCAAGGTCCCGGGGACCCCTACTGCTATCAGGCTAAGCGGTCTCCTCTTCCCGCCATCCCCCGCGCCCTGAATTATTAATGCAGTAACCCAGACTGACGTTTTCTTTCAAGATGCCACTCTGAGCTCCTCCATCCCGAGACACTCTTGATGTGATGTTTTCAATTTTCCCAGGCCTCCGCCTGGCAGGAACCTCCCCGGGGCTCTGATCCTTTGCCATCGATCTTTTTCACCAAGATTCAGTCCTAGTTCTGGGTGGGCTCAGAGAGGGGGGGCGCCCCGCGGCTTGACACAGGGAGGGGGCGGGCGAGCGGCCACCCCCCACCCCCAGGAAATGCCCACCAGGCACCCTTCGCCAGCAGTCCCCCACCTCAGGGCAGGAGCCAGAGGGCACTGAAAGGAGCTGTTTGGGTGGGGAGGGGCGAGGGAGGTCTGTGTGGGCTCCAGGGACCTCAGATCCCCTTGGGGGGCGGGTTTTCAGGGAGCCCTTGAGGACAGGGGCGCGTTGCGGCTATCGTTTTGCCGCAGCTCCGAAAAGCGCCGCGGTTCTCCTGGGCTTTGCGAGCTCTGCTCTCCAGCTGCCAATATTTTTTGACAGTGAGGCGCAGCTTTTCCCACACTCCGGCTACTGGGGCTGAGAACGCTGCTCAACACGGGATTAGAACAGCCCCCGGAGCCATTACCGCATCTACATTAATCACGGTGATGGCTCGGGGAGGGACTGGCCTCCCGTTAGACAGCGCTCTCGTGCTCTGCGCGTGCAGGCGTGTGTGTGCGTGCGTGACCGCGGGTGCACACGTGTGAGCACAGGCATACGTATGCGTATGAGCACGGGCATGTGCTTTATGCGTACGTGTGTGTGCACACGAGTGTGCTTTGTGTGAGCACGTGTGTGTGTGAGTGTGTGAATGCATGTGCCCGCGCACGGGTGTGTGGGAGCAGGCATGCATACGTGCACTGCAGTTGCCCGCTGGAGAATGTCACGAAGCATTCCAGGTTGCCGGAAATAAGCAAGGGAAGTGGGCTGAAGAGCTCAAACAGGTATTGTTCTGAAAGTTTCTTTTCCTTTCCTTGTCACAAACCAAGCCTTGCTTCTGTGGACTTGGCCATTTCCGCTCCATGGTGGCCCTGGCAACGATGTTTACCGGCCCCACGGTGAGGACTGGTGGCTGCTTTCAGGGTGGTTGCTGAAAGGTTTGACAGGCAGAAACATCCCCCTGTCTACAGTCTTCATTCTGGTCCCAAAGCCTCTAGCCAAGGCGACTGACACTCAGTCATCATAATAAATGAGCTTCATGTTTATGTAGGATTTCCATTCAGGAGACCGTTCCCTTGTTGGAAGCTGGTGGTGGGCGAGCTGGTGAACGCCCTGTGTGGGTGCATGCCGGAAGAGCCACCATCATGCTGTGTGACCTAAGACCTGCCACCCACCCTCTCTTGGCTTCTTTGTCACCCAGAATGAAGACCTGGGGCCAGGCATCCCGTTAGGCTCCAAGTTCCGTGAGTCAAAAATTCCTTCTGGAGTGTGGGTCCATGCGTCCTCCCTCCAAAGACAGCGTCCATTGCAGGTTCTGAATGGACGTGACCTTAAGAGCAGAGAAGGAGGGGGAAGTGGAGGGTCTGCTCCTGGGACTGGGGGGCCATGTGGGATTTGGGGGCAGTGGTTGGGTCTGTACATTCTTCAAACCCTGCCTTAGTCTGTCATACAGAGTGAAGTAAGTCAGAAAGAGAAAAACAAATACCGTATGTTAACACATATATATGGAATCTTAAAAAAAAAAGGTTACGAAGAACCTAGGGGCAGGACAGGAATAAAGATGCAGACGTAGAGAATGGACTGGAGGACACGGGGAGGGGGAAGGGTAAGCTGGGACGAAGTGAGAGAGTGGCATGGACATATATACACACCCAAATATAATACAGATAGCTAGTGGGAAGCAGCCGCATAGCACAGGGAGATCAGCTCGGTGCTTTGTGACCACCTAGGGGGGTGGGATAAGGAGGGTGGGAGGGAGACGCAAGAGGGAGGAGATATGGGGATATATGTATATGTATAGCTGATTCACTTTGTTATAAAGCAGAAACTGACACAGCATTGTAAAGCAATTATACTCCAATAAAGATGTTTAAAAAACAAAAACAAAACCCTGCCTTACTTGAAGGATGACATCAACCTCCAAGCAAGATATAGCAAAAATGAGTGAAATGCAAACACACAGAAGTTTCCAGGTTAGAGGAAATATAAATGACAGTAGGAATTGAATTACAATGAGAAAAGTGGAACATAAATATGCAGGCCAGTAGGTCTGGCACAGAGGCTTTGGTTGGAGTCTTCAATTTGGCTCTGAGGTTCCTGGCAGCCAAAGTGAAAAGGGAAATAGGATCAGTTCGATTGTCTTCACTATCCCTTAGGAAAAGCCTTCCCTCCTTTCTCCCCATTGTGTGACACCCCTGGGGAAGGTGGACAAGACCAGTCCATCAGCCTGGAGGTGACTGTCCCAAGGGCTGGCCAGAGCGGTGCCTCCGTATACGCCTGTGTTAAGAAAATGCTCCATCACACGTGGTGGCCATTCAGTGCTCTGGAAAGCATACAGACTTTTCCAGCCTTGCCTCTGAAAGATGCTTTTCCCATGAGACTCCATCTAGGTGGCCCAGAAATGAAAAATGGATAATGTCCCCAAGAACATCTGGACAGCAAATGCCATGACAGGTCTCATAAAAGTGCTCCTTGTAACCACTCCTGGTGAAAGCTGAGGGCATGTCTCCAAACCACAGAGCCTGCAAGGGGACAGTGAGCTTCAGACAGTCGTGCTTGAGCATGGAGCTGGGTGCAATGCCACCTGCAGCATGTGGCAGGTCGTTGTGCCTTCATTGAGCACCTACTGTGTGCAGGACCTGGGGAGGAGATTATGTCCACAGCCCCATTCCATTGGCCCTAGCTGCCCACTTTACAGATGAGGCTCTCAGAAGCATAGCGCCATAGGTGGCAGGATATCCAGGGCTCTGTAACCACCACCAACCCCCCCACCCCCCAGTTCTATGATTCTTCCCTCCTGTGTCCCCCTAGACTTAGTGGTAATTCTGGGGTACACCGCTCAGGCTGTGGTTCCAGGGCTCTTTGACTTCCTGAAGATGGCAGGCGAGGAGGTTCTTGCCACTACTGGTCATGGGTAGGTACCTCCGTGGCCCAGGCCCAGCAGTGGCTTCGATGGGAGGGGAGGTGGCTCTGAGCCAGGCAGCCCTGTCCTGGGGCAGAGCGTGTCACCTGTCATGGGTGGCAGTTCTGTGGGTGGATCTGGGGGTGACAGAGCTCCACTGGTCAGCTCAGTCTCAGAAAGGGGTGTGGGGCAAACGTGAATAGGTTACACAGAAGAGTGCAGGGACCCCTAGGGATGTGCTGGAGAGGCAGGAACCTGCCTGGGGAGCCGGGGGTGGGTGGGGAGATGCTCTTGTCCACGCCCTCTGGGTAGGGCCCGGGGGCGGGGCTGGGAAGCAGCCGGGGATGACTCGTGGGGATGAGAAGAGGCCAGCAAGTAAGGGAGAAAGCAACTTCCAGCCGGAGACAGGGAAGGTACTGTGCCCAAAGGCAGCAGGGGCGATGGGGGGGGAGCGCCGAGGGTGATCATGGGCTCGGGGTGGGAGGCACTGCAGCAGAGTGGGGGGTGGGAGAGAAGCTGAGGGGGAGGCGGGGGCCTTGTGGGCCTGGCTGAGGGGTCCTCAGGCTGTAGTCCTTGAACCTGGGGGTTCACACATGTATTCTTGGAGGCCTGTGAGTCCCCACGGTAGAGACTCAGTCCTGACATCAAATCAGCAGCAGCTGACTCACCAATTCACTTGGAATGAGGTGGGGGGTTTTGTTTACTGGAAGTTCTCCGTGGATTTTTCCCTTAGAGAGAGAGAGATTAAAACAAGACAAACAAAACAACAACCAAAAAAACAGAGTGAAAGAAGCTCCCTGGGCTCTCTGTGTCTCTGCAAGGACCAAAGGAGGCCCTGGAAAGTTGGTCCCATGGCCGTCCTGAGTGGCTGGGACAGTGGGTGGGTAGGGCCAGAGCCCTGGGACTCCATGGCGGGGGGGGTGCCAGGTGGGGAGGACAGCACAGGGCACGTAGAAGATGTGAAGCCATGACCCCTCCTCCCTTTGCACCGGGGGCACTTTGCCCTTCAATGCCAGCCCAAGCAGCCCTCAAGGACTGCTCACAGAGTTCTCCCAAGACCCACGTGACTTCCTGTCCTCTAAATTGGGAAGGTGAGTCCTGGTCCCCTGCCCCACACTGGCAGGCAGGAGGCACTGAAGAAGCAAGCATGCCAACCACCAGAGGGAACACCCACCCAGCGGCCAAGAAAGCAGCAGTGGGTGTGAAGGGACGTGGGGACAGGGAAGAGGTGGCAGCAACACACATGGGGACACAGGACCGCCCTCCTAGGCCTACTGGACGGGCACCAGAGGAAGCACAGGAGCCCTTCCTAGCTGCCACCCCTAAGTTCATACCCCCTCTCCCTGGAAGGCCCATTCGAGGAACCAGAACCCCCAGGCCTGTCCTGGACCCATCTCAGGCTGCGGACCCTGAGATGCTGCTTCCTGGGAAACAGGGCCTCACAGCCCACAGGGCCGCACAGGGACGGCCCACAGCTGGCACGGGTGCCAAGAGCCAGCAGGGTGGGAGGAGTCCCGGGACACAGCTGGCTGGTTTGGGGGAGGAGTGGGGGGGAGGAGTGGGTGGGAGGGCCCAATGGGGAAGCACTGTGATCAGAGCGGCAGCAGGGCCACCGAGAAGCAGCCAGACTTCCTGGGTGCCCACCAGTGGCCGGGCCAGGGCTGGGGGGCTGAGGGGTCCGGAGACGGTCACCGTGATTGCAGTCAGGCAGCGCCAAGGGAGCCCTGCGGTCCAGCCTCTGATCCCTCATCTCTCACCGGAGCCCTCACTGAACAGAGGCCAGAGGAGACCCAGCAGGCGGGGCTGGAGGAGAGCACCTGGGGGCAGGTGGGCCAGGAGGAGGGGCTGGCAGAGGCAGGGGCAGCATTCCCAGGAGAGGACCGGCAAGAGGCCCCCGGCCAGACCCCACACTGTCTGCGGCCCGCGTGTCCAGGTGGAGTGAGGAGAGGTGGGAGAGGACGGAGGCAGTCTCGGCCACCTTCCTGGAGCCCAGGCTTTATCCCGCAGGCAACTGGAAGGTCCCAGCAAGGATGAACTGCCCAGGTTTGCCCTTCTCCTGTCGGTTTCTCCCAGCACTGGGCCCCTGTTGGATCTGCTCTAATTGGTTTATGTCTGGCTGTAGCAGAGAACAAATTGATTCCCCTCCAGCTGTTTCTGCAGCGTCTGTCCTTGCTCAGCCCCGGGCCACCGGCTGTGCCCCACACAGCTTCTCCCCTGCTCCAGGAACATCGGGGACTGGGTCTGAGGATGAGGGAGGGATGTGGTCCAGTGTTCCTAGCCCGGCTGGAGGTCCCAGAGCTGGAATACGGATGCACTCGCTCACATGCATTCACACACACACACACACACACACACACAGCCCTGTGCCTGACCCCCTGGAGGCAGCAGCTGCAGGTAAGAAATTTCAGCTTTGTGCAGTAGGTGGAGTCTTCCCCCCTCAGGTGTTTTTCTTCCTGCAGGCGACAAAGCAAACTTTCTAAATGAAAACCTGTCATCCCCGGGTTTCAATCCTTCTGTTGAAGCCTTTCGCCTTCAGGTAAAAATCCAAACTCTCGCCTCTCACTACACAGCACTTTGGTCAGAGCTTCCGCCATGCTTGAGTCTTTACAAACTTGCCACACGTATTCTGGCCCCCGGGCCTTTGCACATGCGGCGCCCTCAGCCAAGTGCGCCTGCACGTGCCTCTCCCAACCCTCACCCCTTGACCTACTGGCAGGAAATCCTGGTCCCTCTGGACCCACCTCTCCAGCGCAGCTTTTCTAAGACAGGGGCTTTTGCCCCTCTCTGCACCCACAGCCCCCTGTGCTTGTCCCTGGCGTGACACCCAGCACCTTCTGAGTGGAACCATCCCCTGGCATGGTCTGGCACCTCCCCTCACCAGGCACGTGTATTGCATGTCTCTGTTACCACCACCCTCGTGCGTGGCCAGCCACAGAGCGGGAGCTAGAACAGGGGCTCAGTATTTGATGAGGTCATGAGCGAATGGGTGGATGGCTGGCTGTGTATCCGGGAAAGACCTAGGACCCCAGGTGTCCCGGGCACAGCACCGAGTCACACACAGAAGCAGCAGTCCAGCGACAAAAGAATTGAAAGGGGATCCCAGTCCTGGCTGGTGTCTTTGGAAACCACACCTCAGGAGACACACTGCAGAGCCTCAGCGAGGCTGGTGTAAACCCTCTCGTCTCTCCCCTCCCCAGTTCCTCCCGCTCTCTGGATGCTCTGTGGTCCTTCCCTCGTCCCAGCATTTGCAAAACCCCCACTCCTTGCCTATCTCACAAGATGGCTTTCTCTCTCTCACGGCCCCCCTCTCCCGGCTTTCTACGACATGCTAGATTCAGCCTGGCTTCTTTTTTGTTTCCTTTCTGCATTGCCCATTCTCCGTATTTCTCCTCAACAAAGGGAGGGCCTGGAGCTCACCAAGCCGGTAAGAATCGCCCCCCTCTCTCCCTCTTGAGATCTCTCTCTTTGTACCCTCTCTCCCGAAGCTACATCATAAAAAAGCCTGAAACCCAGCTGGCAAATAGAGAGCTCTCCCTGGGGAGGGTTAGAGCGGGGGTGACACAGAGCCAGCAGACCCAGCAAGGTCAAAATTCTCTTTATCCCATTAGGCTCTGGGGACATTCACATGTTAATAAATCATATTCCCATCACGAATCAATGAAACCTTTTTACAAACTGCATTTTAACCTTACACAGTCGCCCCATGGACAATTCCACAAATAAGGAAACGGAGGTGTACGTGTGTGTGTGTGCGTGTGTGTGTATGTGGTGGACGGGCGACTCGGAGAAGCCTGCCACACAGAGGAGGACTGTAAGTGGGATGTGCACACAGCCTGCTGTTTTTAATCCCCACATTCTTCCTTGCCCCAGGCTCCAACTGAACCCCGAACCCCAAGTCTTAAAGAATCACATTTACGGCCAAGAAAGACTGGCTGGAAAATGCAAGGTGGAGTTCCTAAACTGTCCTGGTTTGTTTCCTTAAGCAGATTATATGTTTTGCCTACAAGCATCGAATATACGATTTGCGTCTGATATTGATTAGTGGAGCCGTTTAGAAAAGTTAAGCCTAAGCTCATTGAAGAGGGTTGACTTGGCAGAGGTTTGGTCTCTGCATGTTCCAGAAGCTGCCAGGATCCTCAGTCAGGGACAGGGGAGCAGAGGATAAGGGCAGCTCTTCCCATGGCGGGGTCGGGGTGTGCCAGGGACCCTCGATCAGAGCACGAGCCTCTGGTCTGGCTGTGCTGGGCGTGGGAAGCCGTGTCCTCTCCTGGGAGGCGGACCCGCTGTTTAAGGTCCATCTACTGCCTGAGTTTCAAAGATGAAGTTTGATTGCTGTGTTTGTTTGTCTTCTGTGCCTCCTTCAGGGTTTGTGGGTTTGGGGGGAAAGGGGAGGGCAAAGTTTTTCTTTAAGTTTTAGGGGTGTGTTATAAAAGCTTTAGGAAATTGTTCCAATGCAACCGATTTGGAAAGAAATCACGGGCTGGGGTCAAACAGTCAAATACAGAGCAGACCTCTTACTCCCTTCCAACCAGCCCCTCCTCTGGGGCCCCTGCATCAGGGTATCCCAAGGGGCTTCGGGGGACACCCTGACCTCTGGCAGACCTGAGCCCTTGGGTTCTCCCAACCTCTGTGGGTGAGTTTCCGAGGTGATGGGAGGGTGATATGAATGAAAAACGTGGCCTGCAAAAAAAATGTTGCAGCCACCCAGCCACTACAGCTGCCCTCAGTGGTGAGCCCTGAGGAGCTCAGGATGGAGACAGACCACTGCCAAGCTCTCAGCCACTGCAGCCGCCCAAGAGGTGCACCCTGAGGGGACTCAGGGTGGGAAAGCACGGAACCCTGGCCCCAGAGAGCTAAGGTGCATGTCAAAGGAATAATTTCAATGAGCCCAGACTTCGCATCTTCCCATGCATAGAAACGTGCTAAATCTCTTAACTTGAGATGTCTGGTTTTCTTTATTCGACAGTAATCTTTTGATGCTCTGACTACCTGCTCTTTGTTCCAAAACCCTCTAAATGGCCTGGCTCCTCTCTAACTTCTTTGGATCAGTCCCTCAGTGTGATCTGAGAGGCCGCATCTCAGGCTTAAGTCCTCAGTTTTGTCTGCCAAATTAAACACAATTCTCAACTTTTAGGTTGCGCTTTTTTTTTTTTTTTCCAGTCCACAGCGGGGAACAGGGAGGAGACCGGGAGACACCTTGTGACGTTGGGGCCTTGGCATGTCTGTCTTTGTGCAGTGCCCTCGGCTGGCTCCTGGGGTGGGGCAGTGATCATCACCTTTCCGAAGAGCCGACCCCTCAAAAGGCCTCATCCTACGTCACGCCCAGACTGCAGGCCTCCCCCCAGGAGGGAGCACAGGCTGCCGACGAAGGTTCCGAGGCCGAGAGCCGACGCAGTGGGGGAGGTGGGCGCTGGTGAGGATGGGGGCGGACACGGCCCAACTCACGTCCCTAGACGTCCCTAGACGTGTGGCCTGTGCACAGACGAGCATCTCCTCCCGGGTGGTGGGGACCTCGCGTGAACTCAGCTCCGGAGACTCTGCTCATTTCGAGCACAGATGATGGTCTCCCAGATGCTTTGTCCTGACCAGCGTGACGTTTGTTCAGTTCAGCTGCCCTCCATCACAAGAGGCCTGATCAGACCCAGACTCTCACCATGAAAAATGCCTTTTCTCATTGGATCTGAGTCCTAGATTTTGTAGAATAAACATTTGTAAACTCTGAGAACATGTATACCAATTAATTACGGCTTGGACAGGGCTCGGGGCCCGCGTGCTGTCTGGGAAGACCCGTCCGTGGTCCTTTTCTCCTTTCCGTGCTCCTCCCAGCCTTGCGGGGGGGGGGGGGGGGTCAGCAGACCCTTCTGACAGAGGGGGCGGCTTTCAGGAATCCAGGGAAGCTGCTCTGGTTTCCTGGTGGCTCTAAAACCCTTCTGAATTCATTAAGGTTTGCATTGGAGCAGAAATGTCACCTTCTCAGTAAGATCTACCCAACTGCTCTATTAAAAAAATGCACCACTTCTGTTCCCTGATCCCCCTGAACCTTCTGCTTTTTTCTTTTTTTTCTGCAGCACTTTCTACCTTCCAACAGCCTTACGGGCTGAATTGTGTGTACCCCGCCCCCCAACCAAATCCTTATGTTGGAGTCCTAAACTCCAGTACCTTAAAATGTGACTGTATTTGGTAATAGAGCCTTTAAAGAGGTGATTTAGGTTAAATGAGGTCCTATGGGTGGGCCCTAATCCGTACACTGGCGTCCGATAAGAAGAGATTAGAACACACACGCAGGGAAGAAAGGCCACTGGAGGACACAGGGAGAAACTAGCTGTCTGGGAGCCAAGGAGAGAGGCCTCAGGAGAAGCCAGTCCTGCCCACACCTTGAATCCAGACTTGTAGCCTCCAGAATTATGAGAAAATAAATTTCTGTTGGTCAAGCCCCCAGTCTGGGGTATTTGTTAGGGCAGCCTGAGCAAACCAATGCCATAGTACATCTAATTTATTGATTTCTTACATTTTATTGTTTATTTTTTGACCACCACTGCTCTCCCCAAGGATAGAGATGTTGGATTTTGTCCTCAGACACATCCCCAAAGTACAGAAGACTGCCTGACATTCAATAATCTTTGGCACCTGGTAAATATTTGACATTCAGCAAATACTTGATGAACTTTTACCCCTGGCCAAGATGGAAAAACAGGAACTAGATTTACCATCCTGCCTGAAACAATTAGAAGTCTGGACAAAATATATGCAATCAACAGACTTCAGACATTGGATGTCAAACAGTTCAAGGCTGTAATCCCTGAGAGATGGGAAACAAACAATGTGAGCCCTGTGACTGCTCCAGCTTACTGGCTGGAGAGCGTTTCCAGGCCCTGGCACCGGGAGGGGGAGCCCAGACAGAGCCTGGGGTCTTCCTGAGTTGAGGAGAGGGAACTGGGGCTTGGAGGGGGCAGAAGCAGCTGGAGTCCACAGGCAGAGTAATGAACAAGAGAGGGATGAACAGAGGGGACGTTTGGAGATCTGCAGAGGGTCCCCTTTGAGTATTCAGTGGAAGAACAGTCAGCAATGTGTGTGAGCCAACTACCCCAGGCGGGAAAAGAACCACAGAAAAGAATCATAGATAACAGCATCTGCGGTCTTGCAGGGCTGGCAACAGTGCCTGTCCCCACACACCCAACTGGAAAGCCTCACAGTCATGGGCATTGGGTAGGGAACTCAGAAGGATATTGGCACAGGAGTGGGGTAAAATTAGTCCTAAAATAAATCGAAATGACACTCTGGTCCTACATACCAGAGCTTAAAACCAAGCCTGGAGGGTATCAGTTTCCAAGTAATTATGTCTGAGAACAAATCTCAACAATATTTATGGGGATAGAAACATATTCAGCACCCAATAAGGTAAAAATTACAATGTCTAGGACCCAATAAGAAAAACTACGCAGATATAGCAGAATTATTCACAATAGCCAAGATATGGAGCATGGAGCAACCTAAGTCGTCCATCAACAGATGAATGGATAAAGAAGATGTGGCATGTACGTATATATATATATATGTATATATATAATATATATACAAATATATATATTATCCAATATTTTATAATAATTATAAATGGAGTATAACTTTTAAAAATTGTGAATCACTATAGTGTACACTTGTAACATATAATATTGTATAGCAACTATACTTCAATAAAAAATAAAATTAAAAAATTTAAAATTACCCAAGCATGCAAAGAAGCAGAAAAATACGACCTATAATGAGGAGGAAAGTCCATCAGAGATGACAGAATCAGAAAGCAGGATATAAAAAGAGTTATCATAACTCTATTCTCTACGTTCTGGAAAGTAAAGGAAAGACTGAGCATGTTAAGTTGAGGCATGAAAGATAAAAAAGATAAAAAAGAGACACAGGTCAAATGGCAAGGGATAACAAAACTATGTCTGAGATGAAAAATACATTGGATAAAATTAAAAGATTAGACGCTGTAGAAGAAAAGATTAGTTAACTTGAAGACGTAGTTATGGAAACTACCCATAATGAGACATATAGCAAAAAAGAGATTGAAAAAACAAACAGAGCTTCAGGGAGCTATGAGATAACTTCCAGTGGCTCAATGTGTATAAAAAAAAATAGTCCTGGGCTTCCCTGGTGGCGCAGTGGTTGAGAGTCCGCCTGCCGACGCAGGGGACACAAGTTCGTGCCCTGGTCCGGAAAGATCCCACATGCTGCAGAGCGGCTGAGCCTGTGAGCCATGGCCACTGAGCCTGCACGTCCAGAGCCTGTGCTCCACAATGGGAGAGGCCACAACAGTGAGAGGCCCATGTACCACACACACAAAAAAAAGGTCCTGAAGCAGAGGAGAAAGAGAAGAAAAAAATATATTTGAAAAAACAATGGTGGAAAATTTTACCATGTTGCTGAAAAACAATAAACTCAGAGATCCAAGAAGGTTACTGAAACCCAAGCACAAGAAACACGAAGAAAACAACACCAAGTCACATCCTGACCTGATTGCTTAAAACTCAATTAAAAAATGAGACAATCTTGGAAGCAGCCAGAGAAAATCATAAAGTAAGTACAGAGGAAGACAGGCAAAGATGAAAGCAGGTTTCTCATCAGAAACCAAGCAAGTGAGAAGATCTCGAGGGAGACATCTCAAGGTGTCAAAAGAAAAAAACTGTCAAAAACTTTCTATTCTATACCCAGCAAAAAATATCTTTCAGAAATAAAGGCAAAATAAAGACTTATTTAGACATGAGAAGGCTGAAAGAATTTAGGATCAGCAGAGCTGCACTACAAAATACATGAAAGGAAGTCCTTGGGGCAAAAAGAAATGGATACAGGAGGGATATTAGAATTTACACAATGGAATGAAAAGCACTGAAAACAGGAACTGTGTAGATGTGTGTGTGTGTATACAATAAATTATATAAATATTATATAATTTTTATATATAAACTTATGTTACACACAAATTTTTTCTTATTCAAAAGCATCTCTGTAAAAGATAATTTTGAGCCTCTTGGTGCCAGAAGGTCGGTTCTAGTCTCAGTGCTGTGGATCAAGGTGCTAAGAGGACTCAGGAGCCCAGAGCCTTGCACTGACAGCACTTGGACCAGTTGCACTGCCAGGCCATCTGATGAAGCGAATGCTGGGGATGGAAGAGTCTGACGATGCAGACTGTGGCATTTCTTTGTTTGGCGTGTGCTGGGAATCTCGTCTGGAGCATGTCTGTGAACTCCACATGCATGAAGAGAAGGCATTAACAGCGGACGTGAAACCCAGTCCTTCACTATAGAATAAGCTGCCTTGTTGTCCCAAAAGTGCTTTGCCCATAACTGAAGCTACATCTCCTGCTGATGCTGCGAACAGTCAACAAATGGCGCGCATTCTCCTTATAGGACTTTCCACCAGGAAGAGGCCCTTCTTGTAGGATTTACCTCCGTGGTGGAGCAGAAGTCATCTGGCACCTGTGTGCAGCCACCCTAGGGCCCTGAATCAATGCGGTTTAAAGTAGTGTTTACACAGCATGGGCTTGATCAAGAGCCTGCATTTACGTTGACCTTGCACACCCCTGATGACGACCAGTGGGTGACTGTCTGTGCTTGGGGTTTGACATTCATCCCTCATTTATTCCATCTCTGGTGAACTGAACGTGTATAGAGCAAAGCAAAATGGAGGTGGAACCATAATCACATTTGGCAAATATTAACGTAAGCCGGGAGTTTTCAGCAAGATACAGCCAGTTCCCTAAACGCAGAGGCTCCAGTAGCGTATGTATAAAAGATGTTCAGCTTTTTAAAAATAAAGTGGTGGAAAAGGTTAAGATGCCTGCTGCTTGTTAGTTTGACCGACCTAAAATAGTGGCACCATATGCAATTAGCTTTCCTCCATGGGATCCATCTGTATATGATGAAGCCGGAGGGAAGAGGCTGAGTCAGAAAAAGAAGCCTGATGAACTGCGTGATGATTAGAGTCCATGTTGCTGGACTGTGATGGGTAAAGCCTGACTCGGTACAACCTTTCAGTGAAGAGGAGAAAACAGTAGTATCTGAAGAGATGGCAAGTATGGACGCGGGCCCATGCAAGCCAACCGATGGCAAGGGCTGCCTGAGAGTAAAGCTGGGGGAACGTGCTCAGCCATGGAAAGGAACCAGCTATTGAGACACACAGGACGTGGGATGGACCTCAAGCATCACACACCTGGTGAGAGGAGCCAGTCTCATAGAGGCAGGCTGTGGTGGGCAAGCATTGAAGAAACTGGCCAAACACTCCTACGCTGTTGGTGGGAGCGTAAATTAGTCAGTCACTGTGGAAAAGGGTATGGAGGTTCCTTAAAAAACTAGAAAGAGTTACCATATGATCCAGCAATCCCACTCCTGGGCATATATTGGGAAAAGAGGAAAACTCTAATTAGAAAAGATACACGTACCCCAATGTGCATTGCAGCACTATTTACAATAGCCAAGACCTGGGAACAACCTAAGTGCCCATTGGCAGAGGAATGGATAAAGAAGATGTGATATATGTGTGTGTGTGTGTGTGTGTGTATATATATATATATATATATATATATATATACAC
This sequence comes from Leucopleurus acutus, assembly GCF_964270905.1. Lineage (NCBI taxonomy): Eukaryota > Metazoa > Chordata > Mammalia > Artiodactyla > Delphinidae > Leucopleurus > Leucopleurus acutus. The sequence goes on from NC_139142.1 coordinate 3,600,969, forward strand.
ACACACACACATGAAATAATGCCATCTGCAGCAGCATGGATGGACCGAGAGATTATCTTACTAAATGAAGTAAGTCAGACAAAGACAAATATCATACGCTATCACTTATATGTGGACTCTAAAATACGATATGAGTGATCTTATTTACAAAACAGAAACAGACTCACAGACGTTGGAAACAAACTTATGGTTACCAAAGGGGCAAGGGGTGAGGAGGGATAAGTTAGGAATGTGGGATACACACTACCATATATAAAATAGATAACCAACAAGGACCTGCTGTATAGCACAGGGAACAATATTCAAGGTCTTGTAATAACCTATAATGGAAAAGAATCTGAAAAAAGAATAGATATATATATGTATCACTGAATCACTTTGATGTACACTTGACATGATAATTCAACTATATTTCAATATTTTAAAATCCAAAAAAATAAATAAAGGAACTGGCCCCTGTAGCCGTGCTGGGGACACAGCGTGGGGCTCTACAGGCAATGGTGTCATCACTGCCTTCAGGTCATTGGCGTCAGTTGAGTTTATGGGCTGTTGGGTCATTCTGTGGCCTTTTGGGCCAAGGTAACACATAAAGGCAACTCATGCAGGTTAACTCTCTACAAAGAAGGGCTGTTTCCTCCAATTCCAGATGTTATCCCCAAGATTCCCAAGACCCTCCAGCTCAAGGGCAGAGTGCCAAGGAGGTAAGGGTGGTACAGGAGCCGACTTGGAGGTTACAGCTCCCATTGCCTCTGTGTGGCTTCAGGCAAATTACTGTTGGGGAAAAAAGAGAGTCCTGCCAACAAAAGCCTCTTCTGTACCAATATCGGAGAGGGAATGCAATTTAATCACAAGCATGAGTGGGTTTCCATGCATGCGGTGTAGCATGAAAGTGACTACAAAGTCTGGACATAATTTCATCAAATTTATACAGTGTGAGAAAGAGAGAACAAGCAAACCTTCTCGTATCTTCTAGAGAGACAAGAGGGTGCACTGTGAGGGGCTCTAAAGTAATCTCAGATGTGCGTGCCTTCAGTTCCAAGGGTCAGGAGGCCCGTGACCTTGCCCGTGAAACCAAAAGCTTCGGGCTCTTATCAGACCTGTTATGTTTTCAAGGAGCTGCCTCAAGAGGAGACGTGGGGAGGAGCCGCCTCTTTCCTCTTTATTAACAAAAAGCACTTGATCATTTTACTGACCCTCAGTTTCCTCAGCTGCAAAATGGGCTCATATCATAGGCCCCATAGTGTATTGTTGAGGGGCTAACAGTCTGCCCGGAGTGGGTCTTCTGCCATCTGATCTCCTTTTATTTCTTCCATGTAAATGTCTGGGTGGAGGGTGGGAAGGGTCAACCAGTCTGGTCCTGTCAAGAATCCCCCACTGCCCTGGCCTGGTCCACCCTGGTCTGCGTCACACGCAGCAGCTGTATCTGCTGCCCTTCAGCTGGGACTCTGTTAGGTCATATGATGTCTTCCAAATGTTTCAGGGGAGCGTGGCCTCCCAGCTCATGTGGGCTGGAGCCAGCTGGGATGGCCACTGATTGAAATTTCATAGATTTAGTTTTTCCCTTGGAAAGCCAGACTCCCATCGAGATCATGGAAGCTTCTACCAAGAGTTCTGCTGTCAATTAAAATTTTTTGTGTGTGTTTGAGGAGAGGATGTCATCATTTCCATGTGTTAAGAAGCTGAAGTGAACATTTACGGCAGATGTTTCTGGAATAGCTTCTATTTCGCTTGGATTGTATTTGCGATCCAAGGGGTGTGGATCTGAGACCAATGAGGGAGCTGGGGTCCTCTCTGAGGGACACCCGTGGTGGCTCAGCCACCGTCGCTGACTTCCTGCCTTGGCTGGGGGTGTGGGAGGGGCCAGGATCTTCCAGAAGAACCCCCCATCCTGCTCGTTGTCTCCATGTCCTGAGAAGGGGAGCCCAAGCTCTGGGGTGTCACCGGATAGGACAAGCCACAAAAGTGTGAGCCCCCCACTTGTTCAGCTGGAAGCAAGTCGGGAGCCATCTGGGGCCCAAGTGACCAAGCTAACTTCAAAAACAACAAGCACGGGCTTCCCTGGTGGCGCAGTGGTTGAGAGTCCGCCTGCCGATGCAGGGGACACGGGTTCGTGCCCCGGTCCGTGAAGATTCCACATGCCGCGGAGCGGCTGGGCCCGTGAGCCATGGTCGCTGAGCCTGCGCGTCCCAAGCGTGTGCTCCGCAACGGGAGAGGCCACAACAGTGAGGGGCCCGCGTACTCCAAAAAAACAACAACAAAAAAAAAACAAGCGCAATGGCAACTCCATATATATACATAGATCAGTTTCCTTTTGATATGTTCAAGGACAGCACGCTTCATCTAGGGGTCCAGAAAGAAAAACAAAGAAGCCCCTTCTTGGAAGTGGGGTCTGGATGACAGTAACCCACAAACAGCGTCCCCAGGCCTGAGGACTGTCTGTACTGGCTCGTAGACTATTCCCCTGGAACCAAGTCCATGATAACTTACAGGATGGTGTGTGTGCATGGCTCTGGGGTGGTGGCATGGTGGGCGAGCGCGTGTGTCTGTGGGGCTGTGATCTGTGGGTGTATGCATAGGTTTAGTGTGAATGTATGTCTGGCTGTCTACGGCCGTGGTGTGTGTGTGTGTGTGTGGTGTGTGGGGTGCCTGCATGATGTATGTGGATGGGTGTTCGTGGGGTGTGCGTGTGGTGTATGTTTGTGCAATGTTTTTATATGTGTGTGTGTGTGTGTAGCTGTTTGCAGCATGTCTATGTGTGTGTGTGTGTGTGTGTGTGTGTGTATTAGTCAGCGTTCTCCAGAGAAACAGAACTAACAGGACGTGTGTGTGTGTGTGTGTGTGTGTGTGTGTATGGAGAGAGAGAGAGAGGTAGAGAGAGCGGTCAATTTTAAGGAACTGGCTCACACAGCTTGGAGGTTTGGCAGGGTAAGCTGGCAGGCTGGAGACCCAGGGCAGAGTTGCAGTTCAAGTCCAAAGGCCGTCTGCTGACAGAATTCCTTCTTGTCAGGGGAGGTCAGTCTTCAATCTATTCAGACCTTCAACTGATTGCTCTGCAGGGCAACCTGCTTTACTCAGAGTCGCTGATTTAACTGTTACTGTCATCCAAAAACTGCCCTTGCTGAAACAATCTGAAGAAGGTTTGACCAAATACCTGGGCACCATGGCCCAGCCATGTTGACACATGAAATTAACCATCCCAGTGTGGTGATGTGGTGTGTGTGTGTGTGTGTCTGTGGATATGTGTGTGTCTGTGGTGGAGTATGTGTGAATAAGCATCTGTGGATGTGTGTATGACCGTGTGAATGTGTGTTTGGCATGTCTGTGTACATGAGTTTGTGCAAGCATGTATGTATGTGAGGGGGTGTATGTGTATGTAAGTGGGTGTGGTGTGTGTCTGTGTGGGGTGTGTGAGTGTATGTTGTGTGGTGTATGTGTGTGTGTGTCTTGGGACCGTTTTGGTCTTATTTCTTGCAGTTGGAGGATGGAGGGAGCCCTGCATCCCAGCTGCCTTGAACAGGTTCTTCTTTCAGCTCTGCCCTTGACACAAACGTGGTGCCCTTGGTCTCTCCTCCGACTCCTCATGGGCCTTATAGGTTCCACTTTGGAAAATTGTGGGCATTCAGTGAATCAGTGCCTGGAAGCCTTTATTTCATGTACCTGCCTGCAGGGAACAGTTGATAATGGTAATTACTTCTGCTTTGGTTAACATTATTAGCAAGATACCTAGATTAGAGCCTGAGACGTGAGGAAGAGGGAAGTGATGTCCATTGAGCACCTACTATGTGCCAGGTCCTGTGCTTACTCTTCTTGTCTCACGGGGGAAGGTCAAGATGTGAGTGACGGTGGTGGAGATGGCAATGCCCTTGATGATGGTGGTGGTCTCAGGGCAGGGCAGACATTCTGGGGGCTCCTTGCTGAGGGCAGCTCCTCAGTTCATCAGTGGGTGTTGAGTGGGGCAGGGATAGCCACGGTCCTCAAAGCCCTCTCATCAGCTGGGTTCCACCCCTCAGGGAGAGGCAGAGGCACCAAGTGAAGAGAGTGTGGGATTCTGCTCCTACACTGTTTGTGGGAATGTAAATTGGTGCAGCCACTATGGAGAACAGTACGGAGGGTCCTTAAAAAACTACAAATAGAACAAACATATGATCCAGCAATTCCACTCCCAGGCATATATCTGGAGAAAACTCTAATTTGAAAAGATACATGCACCCCAATGTTTATAGCAGCACTATTTACAATAGCCAAGACATGGAAACCTAAATGTCCATCGATGGAAGAATGGCTAAAGATGTGGTACATATATTCAATGGAATATTACTCAGCCATAAAAAAGAATGAAATAATGCCATTTGCAGCAACATGGATGGACCCAGAGATTATCATACCAAGTGAAGTAAGTCAGACAGAGAAAGACAAATATCATATGATATCACTTATATGTGGAATCTAAAAAACAAAAGATACAAATGAACTTATTTATAAAACAGAAACAGACTCACAAACGTAGAAAACAAACCTATGGTTACCAAAGGGGAAGGGGGGAGGGATAAATTAGGAGTTTAGGATTACCAGATACACACTACTATATATAAAGTAAATAAACAACAAGATCCTGCCATATAGCGCAAGGAACTATATTCAATATACTGTAATAACCTATATGGGAAAAGAATTTGAAAAAGAATATATATATATATATTATATATATACACACACACAACTGAATACTTTGCTGTACATCAGAAACTAACACCACATTGTAAACAAACTTAAAGATTTAAAAAAATTAAAGAAATTAAAAAGAATTTTTAAATTCAATTTTAAAAAAAGAGGGTGGAATCCTGGGACACGAGCTCAGCATCTCCACGTTGTGTGATTTCTCATGGAGAGTCCTCTCCGGCCAGTGGGAATGATGCCAGGAACATCCACCCCTGCCCCCTCCTCACAGATATCCTGATGGTGGGAACTCGTGTTACAAGATGTGAACGAGCTTTATAAAGTAAAACAGATGTTTCCTACAACTGCCAGTCTTGGGGGCAGGGAAAGTCTCCTTCAGCTTGTGCCTGCTGGGGCTACACATAGGGGTCTTCAATGGATGGTAGAAAGGATTGTTCAGTCTCTGGGTCCAGGTATCTGAACGGAGTGTCCCAGGATTTAGGTTTGGGTGGATGTGTTAGCTTGGACAGCTGCAACAAAATACCATAAACTGGGGGGCTTCAACAACAGAAATTTATCTCTCACAGTTCTGGAGGCTGGAAGTCCAAGATCAAGGTGCCTGCCCCTTCTCTCCTGGTGGGGGCTTTCTTCCTGGTTTGCAGATGGCTACCTCCTCATTGTCTCCTCACGTGGAGGAGAGAGAGATCTCTCAGTCTTCGCTTTTTTTTTTTTTTTTTTTTTTTTTTTTGTGGTACGCGGGCCTCTCACTGCTGTGGCCTCTCCTGTTGTGGAGCATGGGCTCCGGACGCACAGGCTCAGCAGCCATGGCTCACGGACCCAGCAGCTCCACGGCATGTGGGATCATCCCGGACCAGGGCACAAACCCGTGTTCCCTGCATCGGCAGGCGGACTCTCAACCACTGCGCCAGCAGGGAAGCCCCCCTTCTTTTTTTTTAACATCTTTATTGGAGTATAATTGCTTTACAATGTGTGTTAGTTTCTGCTGTATAACAAAGTGAATCAGCTATATATATACATACATCCCCATATCTCTTCCCACTTGCCTCTTCCTCCCACCCTCCCTATCCCACCCCTCTAGGAAGACACAAAGCACCGAGCTGATCTCCCTGTGCTATGTGGCTGCTTCCCACTAGCTATCTATTTTATATTTGGTAGCATATATATGTCCATGCCACTCTCTAACTTCGTCCCAGCTTACCCTACCCACTCCCCATGCCCTTAATTCCATTCTCTACGTCTGCATCTTTATTCCTGTACTGCCCTAGGTTCTTCAGAACCTTTTTTTTTTTTAGATTCCATATATATGTGTTACCATATGGTATTTGTTTTTCTCTTTCTGACTTACTTCACTCTGTATGACAGACTCTAGATCCATCCACCTCACTACAAATAACTCAATTTCGTTTCTTTTTATGGCTGAGTAATATTCTATTGTATATATGAGCCACATCTTCTTTATCCATTCATCTGTCGATAGACACTTAGGTTGCTTCCATGTCCTGGTTATTGTAAATAGAGCTGCAATGAAGATTGTGGTACATGACTCTTTTTGAATTATGGTTTTCTCAGGGTATATGCCCTGTAGTAGGATTGCTGGGTCATATGGTAGTTCTAGTTTTAGTTTTCCAAGGAACCTCCATACTGTTCTCCATAGTGGCTGTATCAATTTACATTCCCACCAACAGTGCAAGAGGGTTCCCTTTTCTCCACACCCTCTCCAGCATTTACTGTTTGTAGATTTTTTGATGATGGCCATTCTGACTGGTGTGAGGTGATATCTCATTGTAGTTTTGATTTGCATTTCTCTAATGATTAGTGATGTTGAGCATCCTTTCATGTGTTTGTAGGCAATCTGTATATCTTCTTTGGAGAAATGTCTATTTAGGTCTTCTGCCCATTTTTGGATTGTGTTGTTTGTTTTTTTGATATTGAGCTGCATGAGCTGCTTGTATATTTTGGAGATTAATCCTTTGTCAGTTGCTTCATTTGCAAACATTTTCTCCCATTCTGAGGGTTGCCTTTTCGTCTTGTTTATGGTTCCCTTTGCTATGCAAAAGCTTTTAAGTTTCATTAGGTCCCAATTGTTTATTTTTGGTTTTATTTCCATTTCTCTAGGAGGTGGGTCAAAAATGATCTTGCTGTGATTTATGTCATAGAGTGTTCTGCCTATGTTTTCCTCTAAGAGTTTAATAGTTTCTGGCCTTCCATTTAGGTCTTTAATCCATTTTGAGTTTATTTTTGTGTATGGTGTTAGGGAGTGTTCTAATTTCATTCTTTTACATGTAGCTGTCCAGTTTTCCCAGCACCACTTCTTGAAGAGGCTGTCTTTTCTCCATTGTATATTCTTGTGTCCTTTATCAAAGATAAGGTGACCATATGTGCGTGGGTTTATCTCTGGGCTTTAAATCCTGTTCCATTGACCTATATTTCTGTTTTTGTGCCAGTACCATACTGTCTTGATTACTGTAGCTTTGTAGTGTAGTCTGAATTCTGGGATCCTGATTCCTCCAGCTCCGTTTTTCTTGCTCAAGATTGCTTTGGCTATTCAGGGTCTTCTGTGTTTCCATGCAAATTGTGAAATTTTTTGTTCTAGTTCTGTGAAAAATGCCATTGGTATTTTGATAGAGATTGCACTGAATCTGTAAATTGCTTTGGGTAGTATAGTCATTTTCACAATGTTGAATCTTCCAATCCAAGAACATGGTATATCTCTCCATCTGTATCAGCTTTAATTTCTTTCATCAGTGTCTTATAGCTTTCTGCATATAGTTCTTTTGTCTCCTTAGGTAGGTTTATTCCTAGGTATTTTATTCTTTTAGTTGCAATGGTAAATGGGAGTGTTTCCTTAATTTCTCTTTCAGATTTTTCATCATTTGTGTATAGGAATGCAAAAGATTTCGAAGAATTAATTTTGTATCCTGCTACTTTATCAAATTCATTGATTAGCTCTAGTAGTTTTCTGGTAGCATCTTTAGGATTCTCTATGTATAGTATCATATCATCTGTAAACAGTGACAGCTTTACTTCTTGTTTTCTGGTTTGGATTCCTTTTCTTTCTTTTTCTTCTCTGATTGCTGTGGCTAAAACTTCCAAAACTATGTTGAATAATAGTGGTGAGAGTGGGCAACCTTGTCTTGTTCCTGATCTTAGTGGAAATAGTTTCAGTTTCACCATTGAGTTTCACCATTGAGAACGATGTTGGCTGTGGGTTTGTCATGTATGGCCTTTACTATGTTGAGGTAAGTTCCCTCTATGTCTACTTTCTGGAGAGTTTTTATCATAAATGGGTGTTGAATTTTGTCAAAAGCTTTTTTTGCATCTATTGAAATGATCATATGGTTTTTCTTCTTCAATTTGTTAATATGGTTTACCACATTGATTGAATTTCATATATTTAAGAATCCTTGTATTCCTGGGATAAACCCCACTTGATCATGGTGTATGATCCATTTAATGTGCTGTTGGATTCTGTTTGCTAGTATTTTGTTGAGGATTTTTGCATCTATATTCATCAGTGATATTGGCTTGTAGTTTTCTCTTTTTGTGGCATTTTTGTCTGGTTTTGGTATCAGGGTGATGGTGGCCTCGTGGAATGAGTTTGGGAGTCTTCCTCCTTCTGCTGTATTTTGGAAGAGTTTGAGAAGGATAGGTGTCAGCTCTTCTCTAAATGTTTGATAGAATTCGCCTGTGAAGCCATCTTGTCCTGGGCTTTTTTTTTGAGAAGATTTTTAATCAGAGTTTCAATTTCATTACTTGTGACTGGTCTGTTTATATTTTCTATTTCTTCCCGGTTCAGTATCAGAATGAGCTTTTCTAAGAATTTGTACATTTTTTCCAGGTTGTCCATTTTATTGGTATATAGTTGCTTGTAGTAATCTCTCATGATCCTTTGTATTTCTGCAGTGTCAGTTGTTACTTCTTCTTTTTCATTTCTAATTCTATTGATTTGGGTCTTCTCCCTTTTTTTCTTGATGAATCTGGCTAATGGTTTATCAATTTTGTTTATCTTCTCAAAGAATCAGCTTTTAGTTTTATTGATCTTTGCTATCATCTCCATTTCTTTTTCATTTATTTCTGATATGATCTTTATGATTTGTTTCCTTCTGCTAACTTTGGGGTGTTTTTTTTCTTCTTTCTATAATTGCTTTAGGTGTAAGGTTAGGTTGTTTATCTGAGATGTTTCTTGTTTCTTGACGTAGGATTGTATTGCTATAAACTTCCCTCTTAGAACTGCTTTTGCTGCATCCTATAGGTTTTGGATCCTCATTTTTTCATTGTCATTTGTTTCTAGGTATTTTTTTATTTCCTCTTTGATTTCTTCAATGGTCTCTTGGTTATTTAGTAGTGTATTGTTTAGCCTCCATGTGTTTGTATTTTTTACAGATTTTTTTCCTGTAATTGATATCTAGTCTCATAGCGTTGTGGTCGGAAAAGATACTTGATATGATTTCAATTTTCTTAAATTTACCAAGGCTTGATTTGTGATCCAAGATATGATCTATCCTGGAGAATGTTCCATAAGCACTTGAGAAGAAAGTGTAATCTGCTATTTTTGGATGGAATGTCCTATAAATATCAATTAAGTCCATCTTGTTTAATGTATCATTTAAACCTTGTGTTTCCTTATTTATTTTCATTTTGGATGATCTGTCCACTGGTGAAAATGTGGTGTTAAAATCCCCTAGTATGATTGTGTTACTGTTGATTTCCCCTTTTATGGCTGTTAGCATTTGCCTTATGTATTGAGGTGCTCCTATGCTGGGTGCATAAATATTTACAACTGTTATATCTTCTTGGATTGTTCCCTTGATCATTATGTAGTGTCCTTCTTTGTCTCTCATAATAGTCTTTATTTTAAAGTCTATTTTGTCTGATATGAGAATTGCTACTCCAGCTTTCTTTTGATTTCCATTTGCATGTAATATCTTTTTCCATCCCCTCACTTTCAGTCTGTATATGTCTCTAGGTCTGAAGTGGATCTCTTGTAGACAGCATATGTATGCATCTTGTTTTTGTATCCATTCAGCCAGTCTATGTCTTTTGCTTGGAGCGTTTAATCCATTTACATTTAAGGTAGTTATTGATATGTATGTTCCTATTACCATTTTCTTAATTGTTTTCGGTTTGTTTTTGTACATCTTTTTCTTCTCTTGTGTTTCCTGCCTAGGGAAGTTCCTTTAGCATTTGTCGTAGAGCTGTTTGGTGGTGCTGAATTCTCTTAGCTTTTGCTTATCTGTAAAGGTTTTAATTTCTCTGTCAAATCTGACTGAGATCCTTGCTGTGTAGAGTGATTTGGCTGTAGGTTTTTCCTTTTCATCATTTTAAATATGTCCTGCCACTCTCTTCTGGTTTGCAGAGTTTCTACTGAAAGATCCGCTGTTAACCTTATTGGGATTCCTTTGTATGTTAATTGTTGTTTTTCTGCTTTTAGTATTTTTTCTTTGTTTTTATTTTTGATAGTTTGATTAATATGTGTCTTGGCGTGTTTCTCCTTGGATTCATCCTGTATGGGACTCTCTGTGCTTCCTGGACTTGACTGACTATTTCCTTCCCCATATTAGGGAAGTTTTCAACTATAATCTCTCAAATATTTTCTCAGTCCCTTTTTCTTCTTCTCTTCTTCTTCCTGGACCCCTATAATTCGAATGTTGGTGCATTTAATGTTGTCCCAGAGGTCTCTGAGATTGTCCTCAATTCTTTTCATTCTTTTTTCTTAATTCTGCTCTGCAGTAGTTATTTCCACTATTTTATCTTCCAAGTCACTTATCCGTTCTTCTGCCTCAGTTATTCTGCTATTGATTTCTTCTAGAGAATTTTTAATTTCATTTATTGTGTTGTTCATCATTGTTTGTTTGCTCTTTAGTTGTTCTAGGTCCTCGTTAAATGTTTCTTGTATTTTCTCCATTCTGTTTCCAAGATTTTGGTTCATCTTTACTATCATTACTCTGAATTCCTTTTCAGGTAGACTGCCTATTTCCTCCTCATTTGTTTGGTCTGGTGGGTTTTTACCTTGCTCCTTCATCTGCTGTGTATTTCTCTGTCTTCTCATTTTGCTTAACTTACTGTGTTTGGGGTCCCCTTTTTGCAGGCTGCTGGTTCGTGGTTCCTGTTGTTTTTGGTGTCTGCTCCAAGTGGGTAAGGTTGGTTCAGTGGGTTTTGTAGGCTTCCTGGTGGAGGGGACTGGTGCCTGTGTTCTGGTGGATGAGGCTGGATCTTGTGTTTCCGGTGGGCAAGACAACGTCCGGTGGTGTTTTTTGGGGTGTCTGTGAACTTGTTATGATTTTAGGTAGCCTCTCTGCTAATGGGTGGGGTTGTGTTCCTGTCTTGCTAGTTGTTTGGAATAGGGTGTCCAGCACTGTGGCTTGCTGGTCATTGAGTGGAGCTGGGTCTTAGCGTTGAGATGGAGATCTCTGGGAGAGCTTTGGCCGATTGATATTATGTGAGTCCAGGAAGTCTCTGGTGGACCAATGTCCTGAACTTGGCTCTCCCACCTCAGAGTCTCAGGCCTGACACCCAGCCAGAGCACCAAGACCCTGTCAGCCACACAGCTCAGAAGGAAAGGGAGAAAAAATGAAAGAAAGAAAGAAAGAAAGAAAGAAAGAAAGAAAGAAAGAAAGAAAGAAAGAAAGAAAGAAAGAAAGAAAGGAAGGAAGGAAGGAAGGAAGGAAGGAAGGAAGGGAGGAAGGGAGGGAGGAAGGGAGGAAGGAAGAAAGAGAAAGAAAGAAAGAGAAAGAATGAAAGAAAGGAAGAAAAATAAAATAAAGTTATTAAAATAGAAAAAAATATTTAAAATAAAAAGTAATAAAAAGAAGAAAGAGAGAAAGAAAGAAGAGAACAATCAAACCAAAAAACAAATCCACCAATCATAACAAGTGCTAAAAACTATACTAAAAAGAAAAAAACAAAAGGACAGTCAGAACCCTAGGACAAATGGCAAATGCAAAGCTATACAGACAAAATCACACAAGGAAGCCTACACATATACCCTCACAAAAAGAGAAAAAGGAAAAAAATATATATATATATATATATAAATAAAAAGGAAGAAAACAAACAAATCAATAATCAAATCTACCAATGATAATAAGCTCCAAACACTAAACTAAGACAAACATAAAACCAGAAACAAATTAGATGCAGAAAGTTACCCCAAGTCTACAGTTGCTCCCAAAGTCCACTGCCTCAATTTGGGATGATTCATTGTCTGTTCAGGTATTCCACAGACACAGGGTACATCAAGTTGATTGTGGAGATTTAATCTGCTGCTCCTGAGGCTGCTGAGAGAGATTTCCCTTTCTCTTCATTGTTTGCTCAGCTCCTGGGGTTCAACTTTGGACTGGCCCTGCCTCTGCATGTAGGTCACCTGAGGGCATCTTTTGGGAAGTCTGAGGTCTTCTGCCAGCGTTCAGTCGATGTTCTGTAGGAGTTGTTCCACATGTAGATGTAGTTTTGATGTATTTGTGGGGAGGAAGCTGATCTCCACGTCTTACTCCTCCACCATCTTGAAGGTGCCCCCTTTCTCCTTGTTAAGACACTTTGGCATGGGGACGTGCCATTACACTAGATTGTAGTAGTGAGTACAATGCAGTCATCGGTGTGTAGGGTGGCGACAGCCGAAGTGCGGCTGTGGTTAATGTACGTCACAGGACCCTGAGCAGTTGGAGTTGCACTATGCCTCGGACTCGTCAATCAGATCACTGGGTACCACACACTCTAAAAATCTCAGTCTTTTCTTTAAAAAGCACTAATCTCATCATGGGCCTCCATCCTCATGACCTAATTACTTCCCAAAGCCTTCATCTCCAAATACCATGACATTGGGAGTTAGGGCTTTAGGACATGAAATTTGAGGAGACATAATTCAGCTCGTAGAAGTGGGTGAAGTGGGTCAGTAGCTCACATGTAGGATTTGCCTGCCAGAGACAGTCAGAGCCACAGAGAAGAGTCACAGGGACGAGTCCTTCTATCTGCCCTGCCAGGGCCATCTGCCCAAAGCTCCAGGGCCCTGATGCCCCAAGCTTCCACTCCCCTGGACCTCCAAATCAACATTCTTCTAAGGACCAAACATTTCTGGCCACAGCTTGAGTTCAGGCTCCCCTTGCCCACCTGCTGTCGTATAGAGCACTGGATCTCTGCTCAGCTAGGGTCACTCAGCACCTGAATGGGGTGCCTTCAGGGCTTGGATTTTCAACCTGTGGGTGGTGATGCTTTGGTGGGTCAGGAGAGTTTTTTTAGTAGGCTACAACCAACACACGTAAAAAAAATCAGAGCATGTTCCCAAAGCAGTAGCGATTGTTTGGGGGAATTTATTCACGTTTATTCACAATGCATGTGGATAAATGTGTCTGCATAGGGCATGGGCTGGGTCATGATTTGCAAGTCAGTGTGGAAAAGAATCTGAAAGCTGTTGCTTTAGGGGATGTGGAGAATAAAGGGATCCACTCTCTGATTTTGATATGCCTCTAGGCAAGGCATAGAGACAGGATATTTGAGGTAAGAATGCCCTCTGGGATCAATTCTGTTGAACATCTCTTTTTACAGCTCTGGAAAACAAGGCCAAGAGGAGCACAGACTGTTTCCCCAGGCCATCCGCAGGGCTTCTGCCCGAGGCCTCCCACGGCCTCCTCCTGGGGATACAGGAAGGAATTCCTGTAAGAGGGATAATGTCAGTGGAAACAGACCTCTGACAGTTTTCTCCTCCATGAAAACAATGAGAAATCTGACAAAAATGGGCACGACTAACTTTTTTGGAGCTCTGCAAATTGGCCAAAGGCTCACAACAATTCTAGGAGCATTTATTCCAGAAAAACGGCTGGATCTTGATAAGAACAGATTTTGTAGCATTTTAACTTACCCTGTTCCCATCCCCCTTTCTCCAGCTTTGTGGTAGCCTTGACATCAGCCACTCATGGTCAGGATGAGGGTCAGCAGCTCGTAGCCACTGGACAGGAAAATGGAGGTACCTACTTCAAATCCTCAGTACCAGAGAATTGCCATTACTTACCCAGCCTGATGGCTCCTTAAAAGACCCCATTTGCAAAGCTGTCTTTATTGATCTGACTTGGAGTTCTCCTGGAACAGAACAGCCTTTTCTCCAGAATATTTTCTGGCAAATGTTTAGCTTCAGGGCAACGTGAGGCAGTGGGTAAGAGTTGGGGCAAACAGCAGGCTAACCAGAAAGCTTGAAAGAAAAAGCTGGGAAATGAGGTGTCCACGGGAGCTTTTAAAGCCTCCAACATATTCCTGAGGTTCTAGAAGGCCACAGGCAGGCTATGTGCTTGCTCAGGGAGAAGACCCTAAGCTCTCACCTGGGGCTGATATTGAGGAAGTAAAAACTGAGGCAGAGCTGTCAGCTGCTCAGCTGAGCACTGAAGGAGCACCCAATACACACACAGAGCCCCTTGGCAAAGACTTGGATACTTACGGTTTCCGGGCACTTAAGGAAAACTCTGCCTAATCATTAGCTGAACACTAAGCTCAGTGAGAAGAGACTTCAGTGGCCGCACATGACAAAGAATAGACTTTACAGAATTGGTTTAGAAAAGGCACAAAGCAAAACAAAACAAAACAAAAATAGCAAACAGCAGCACCAACAAACCCTGGGGAAAGGGAGGAATCTGATTTCCAGAGTTAGCACCTTTTATGACTTTAAATGTCCAGTTAAAAAAACCTTACGTGAAATAAAAGAAAGAAGGGAAGAAAAGAAGGACCATTTTATCTGCAACAGCAGAACACATATTCTTCTCAAACTCACATGAAACGTTCACCAGGATAGAACCTTCACCAAGATATTGTGGGTCATCAAGCACATCTTAACAAATTTTAAGAGTATATGTCATAAAATGTTTGCTCTCAGACCACAATATGAATCAAAACACAAAGACAGCTGCATAATCCCCAAATACTTGTATTTTAAACAACACACTTCCAAATAATGCATTGGTCAAAGATTTATTTTGAACTAAATAAAAATGAAAACAAAACACATCAATATTTGTAGGATGCAGTGAGAGCAGTATTTAGAAGGCGATGTATAGCAGTGAATGCATATATAGAAAAGAAAGATCTAAAATCAATCATCTAAGCTTCCACATTAGGAAACTAGAAAAAGAAGAGAAAATTAATTCCAAAGTAACAGAAGAGAAGAAATAAAAAAAATTAGAGCAGAAATTAATGAGACTGAAAACAAGAAGTAAACAGGGAAAATCAATGAAATCAAAAGCTGGTTCTTTGAAGAGAGCAATCAGATCAAATAGCCTCTACTCAGGCTAACTAAAAAAAGACTGAAAGGGCAAAAATTATTAATGTCAAAAATGAAAAAGGGGCCATCGCCAGGTTCCATGGGCATTGAAAGGATAATCAAAGAATACTATGAACAATTCTATGCCCACATATTTGATATCCTACATGAAATGGACTAATTCCTTGAAAGACACAATCTGCCAAAGCTCACACAAGAAGAAATAGACAATCTTAAAAGGACTGTATCTGTCAAAGAAATTGAATCAAAAGCTAATTACCTTTTGAAAAAGAAAGCACCAGACCCAAATGGGTTCACAGGTGAATTCTACCCAACATTTAAGGAAGAAATTATACCAATTATTTACAATCGCTTCCAGAAGAGAGGAACAGAAGGAATACTTTCAAACCATTTTATGAGGCTAACGTTACCCTAATACCAAAACCAGATAAAGGCATTATAAGAAAACTACAAACCAATATCTTTCATGAACATAGATCCTCAACAAAATATTAGCAAATCAAATCCAACAATGTATAAAAAGATTTATACACCATGACCAAGTAGAATTTAACCCAGGTTTACAAGGCTGGCCCATCATTTGAAAATCAATTAATGTAATCCATCATATTAACAGGCTAAAGAATAAAAATCACATGATCATATCAATGTTTGCAGGAAAAGAACAAGACAAAATCCAGTACCCATTCATGATAAAAACAAAAACAAAAACCCCTCAGTAAACTAGGAATAGAGAAAGAACTTCCTCAGCTGGATAAAGAATTGCTACAAAAAACCTACAACCAACATTATACTTAATGATGAGAAACTAGAGGCCTTCCCACTAAGATCAAAAACAAGCCAAGGTTGTTCTCTCTCACTACTGCTTAACAACATTATACTAGAAGCCCTAGCTAATGCAATAAGACAAGAAAAGGAAATAAGGTATACAGATTTTCTTTGTTAACAGATGACATGATTGGCTATATAGAAAATTCAAAAAGATTGATAAAAAAATTCCTGGCACTAAAAAATGATTATGTCAAGGATGCAAGATACAATGTTAATATACAAAAGTCAATCACTTTCCTATATACCAACAATGAACAAGTGGAATTTGAAATAAAAAACTCAATACCATTTACTTTACCACTGCAAAAAATGAAATACTTGGGTATAGATCTAACAAAATATATACAAGATCTATATGAGGGAAACTAAAATTTTCTAATGAAAAAACTCAAAGAACTAAATAAATGAAGAAATATTCCATGTTCATGGGTGGGAAGAGTCAATATTGTCAATATGTCAGTTTCCCAACTTGATCTATAGATTCAGTGAAATCCCAATCAAAATCCCAGCAAGTTAGTCTGTGAATATAGACAAGTTTATCCGCAGTGGCAAAAGACCCAGAATAGCTATCTTAATCTTTTGCGGCTGTTCTAACAAAACAGCATAGAGTAGGTGGCTTATAAACAACAAACTTTTATTTCTCACAGTCTGGAGACTGGAAGTATGAAAGCAGGGTGCCATGGTCGAGTGAAGGCCTCTTCTGGATCACTGATGTCTCAGGGTATCTTAACATGGCAGAAGGGGCTAACATGGTCTATGGGATCTCTTTTATAAGAACAATGAACTCATTCAGGTGGGCTCCACTCTCATGACTTCATCACCACTTAAAGTATCCATCTTCTAACACCATCTCACTGGGAATTAGGATTCCAACATGTGAACATGTGAATTTGCGGTGGGGGCACAAACAGTCAGATCACAGCAATAGCCAATAAAAATTGAAAGAGAAGAACAAAATTGAACAAATGCAACTAGTTGACAAGACTTACTATAAAGCCACAGTAAATTAACTCAGTGAATCACAGACCTAAATGTAAAATGCAAGACCACAAGACTCCTAGGAGGTATTATAGGATAAAATTTAATGACCATGGGCTTGATGATGACTTTTTAGATACAACACCAAAGGCACAATCCATAAAAGAAAGAATTGATTAGCTGGACTTCATTAAAATTTAAAACTTCTCAGGCTTCCCTGGTGGTGCAGTGGTTGAGAGTCCGCCTGCCGATGCAGGGGACACGGGTTCGTGCCCCGGTCCGGGAAGATCCCACATGCTACGGAGCAGCTGGGCCCGTGAGCCATGGCCGCTGAGCCTGCGCGTCCGGAGCCTGGGCTCCGCAACGGGAGAGGCCACAACAGTGAGAGGCCTGTGTACCACACACACACACACAAAAATTTAAAACTTCTGCTCTATGAAAGACACTGTCAGGAGAATGAAAAGGCAAACCACATGTTGGGAGAAAATACATGTAAAAGATTTGATAAAGAGCAGTTACTCAAAATATACAAAGATATCTCAAAACTCAACAATAAGAAAACAAACAACCTAATTGAAAGATAGGCCAAACTCCGTAACAGAAACCTCACCAAAGAAGATACATAGATAAACAGTAGCATGTGAAAAGATGCTCCACATCATATGTCATCAGGGAAATGCAAATTAAAACAATGAGATACCACTACATACCTATAGATGTAGATACCAAAATCTAGAACACTGACAACACTGAATGATGGCAAGAATGTGGAGCAACAGGAACTCTCATTCATTGCTGGTGGGAGTGCAAAACTGTACAGCCACTTTGGCAGTTTGGTGTTTTCTTTAAAAAATGAACATACTCTTAACCTACAAGCCAGCAATCATGTTCCCTGGTATCTACCCAAAGGAGCTGAAAACACATGTCTACACAAAAACCTGTACCTAAATGTTTATAACAACTTTATTCATAGTTGCCAAAACCTGGAAACAACTGAGGTGTTCTTCAGTAGGTGAATGGATTAAAAAACCTGTGATATATCTAGACAATGGAATATTATTCAGTGCTCAAAAAACTGGGCTATCAAGTCATGAAAAGACATGACTTTTTACTAAATGGAAGAAGCCAATCTGAAAAGACTAGATACTGCACGATTCCAACTATTTGACATTCTGAAAAAGGAAAACTTTGGAGACAGTTGCCAAGGGTTAGTGGGGGAAGGAGGGATGAATAGGCAGAGCACAGGGCAGTGAAACTACTCGGTTTGAATAGTTTCCTCCTATCTAATTAACAAAGCAATTGCATAAAGCAATAGTTATAAATCTATGTTGATGGGCATACAGTGCATATTAATGTAATTTTATGATAATAATAGCACAAAGGAACGGGGAGGAAATGGAGTATAGAGGAACGGTTTTTAAATACTATTGAAGTTAAGTTAGTATTACTCTGAACAACTAGATTTGTTATAAGTAAAGATGTTAATTGTAATACCAAAGCAAAAACTAGTAACTCAAAAATACAGAGTAAAAGCAACAACAAGGGAATTGAAATTATATACTAGAAAATACAGTACTTAACACAAAAGAAGGCAATAATGGAAAATAGAGGAACAATAAAAGCATGACAAATAGAAGACAAATACCAAGATGGCAGACATAAATACTACCTTATCAGTCATTACGTTAAATGTAAATGGATTAAACATTCTATTTGAAAGGCATGCACTGACAAAATGAACGAAAAAATATGATCCAATTTTTTTCCTTCTACACGAGACATCCTTTATTTTATTTTTTTAAAGATTTTTTTGATGTGGACCATTTTTATTGAATTTGTTACAAATTGCTTATGTTTTACATTTTGGTTTTTTGACCATGAGGCATGTGGGATCTTAGCTCCCCAACCAGGGCTCAAACCCTTACCCCCTGCCTTGGAAGGTGACGTTTTAACCACTGGACGGCCAGGGAAGTGCTCATGAGAGTCACTTTAGATTTTAAAATATCAGATAGATTTAGAGTAAAATGATGGATAAAAGATATGCCATGCAATAATTTAAAAAAAGAGGTGAAGTGGCTATATTTATATGAGACAAAGTAGACTTTAAGACAAAAATTTTTCCTAGAGACAACATTTTGTAATGATAAAAGGGTCAATCCATTAAGGAGATATAACAGTTACAAACATGCAACAAAAATGAAATGATAAATAGACAATTCAAAAATAATAGCTGGAGATTTCAATACCCTACTTTCAATAACAGATAGAACAACTAATGAGAATAAGGAAATAAGCTTGAACAACAATATTAACGAACTAGACCTAACAGATACTCACAGAACATTCTACCCAACAACACTAAAATACATTCTTCTCAAGTACATATGAAATATTCTCCAAGATAGGCTATCTATTAGACAATAAAACAAGTCTCAATAAATTACAAAATAAATCATACAAAGCATATTCTGGAATGAAATTAGAAATTGATGATAGAGGAAATTTGAGAGATTAACAAATTTGTGGAAATAAAACAACACACTCCTAATTAACCCATGGGTCAAAGAAGAA
This sequence comes from Leucopleurus acutus, assembly GCF_964270905.1. Taxonomy (NCBI): domain Eukaryota; kingdom Metazoa; phylum Chordata; class Mammalia; order Artiodactyla; family Delphinidae; genus Leucopleurus; species Leucopleurus acutus. Next base: position 3,620,287 of record NC_139142.1, read on the forward strand.
ATCATAAGGGAAATTAAGAAACATTTTGAGATGAAGAAAAATGAGAACACAACATACAAAAACTCATGGGATGCAGTTAGAGCAGTGCCCAGAGGGAAATTCATGGCAGTTAATTTTTTTAAAGTAAACATTAAAAAAATAAAGATTTTTAAGTCAATAATCTAATCTTCCATCTTAAAAAAACTAGGAAAAGAAGAGTAAACTAAACTCAGAAGCAAATAATAAAAATTAGACTTGAAATTAATGAAATAGGGAATAGAAAAATAGAAAAAAATCAGTGGAACCAAGTTATTTTTTTTTTGAAAAGATTAACAAAATTGATAAACATTTAGCTAGACTGACCAAGAAAAAAAGAGAGAAGACTCAAATTACTAAGGTCAGGAATGAAGGAGGAACATTACTACTGATATTTCAGAAATTTAAAAAAGATGATAAAGAAATCTGATAAACAATTATATGCCAATAAATTAGATAATCTAGATGAAATGTACAAACTTCTAGAAAGACATGAACTACTGAAACTAACTCAAGAAGAAAAAGAAAATCTGAATAGACTTGTAACAAATATATTGAATTAATAATAACTATAATAATAATAATATAATGAAGTTGGGGGGTTAGGGGCACCAACCCTTAAGCAGTTGAAAATCTGTGTACTGCTATCTCTGCATCCATGAAAAGGAGCTGATAGGGCTTCCCTGGTGGCACAGTGGTGTAGAGTCCGCCTGACGATGCAGGGGACACGGGTTTGTGCCCCGGCCTGGGAAGATCCCACATACCACGGAGCGGCTGGGCCCGTGAGCCATGGCCGCTGAGCTTGCGTGTCCGGAGCGCTCCACAATGGGAGAGGCCACAACAGTGAGAGGCCCGCATACCGCAAAAAAAAAAGAAATTGATAAATGACTCACCCAAGAGCAGGAAGCTAAAACAGATTGGGTAAATCAGGACTCAAACCCTATTTCTTTTGATTCCACATATTGTGATCCCTAATTGAACACAAACTTCTCCCCACACTTATTTAATATAAAGATTTATAAAATGAAAGTAGAAGTACTATATTTATTGAAAAATCTGCAAATATAAGTGGACCCACACAGTTCAAACTCATATTGTTCAAGGGTCAACTATAATAGTAATAATAATAAACAGCTTCTCACAAAGAGAAACATAGGACCAGATGGAGTCACTAATGAATTCTACCAAAATTGGAAGAATTAACACCAACCATTGACAAAAACTTCCAAAAACTAGAAGAGGAACAAACACCTCCTAACTCATTCTATGAGCCACTGTTACCTTGATATCAATCCAGACAAAGACATCACAGGAGAAGAAAACTACAAATCAATATCCCCTTTGAATATAGACTCAAAAAGCCTCCACAAAATGCTAGCAAACCAAATCCAGAAGCATACAAAAGGGATTATACACTATGACAAAGTGATGTTTATCCTAGGAATACAGGTTGCTTTAACACCCAAAAGTCATTCAATTTAATACAGCATATTCATAAAGGATAAAAAGCACATGATCATCTCAATGGATACAAAAGAGAATTTTTAAAAATTCTAATACTGCCTTTCAGTTGCTTCACTCAACAAATTTGAAATAGGAGGGGATGTTCTCAAGCTAATGAAGAGCGTCTATATGGAAGCAACCTAAGTGTCCATCGACAGATGAATGGATAAAGAAGACGTGGCATATATATACAATGGAATATTACTCAGCCATAAAAAGAAATGAAATTGAGTTATTTGTAGTGAGGTGGATAGACCTAGAGTCTGTCATACAGAGTGAAGTAAGTCAGAAAGAGAGAAACAAATACTGTATGCTAACACATGTACATGGAATCTAAAAAAAATGGTTCTGAAGAACCGAGGGACAGGACAGGAATAAAGATGCAGATGTAGAGAATGGACTTGAGGACACGGGGAGGGGGAAGGGTAAGCTGGGACAAAGTGAGAGGTGGCATGGACATATATACACTACCAAATGTACAACAGATAGCTAGTGGGAAGCAGCCGCATAGCACAGGGAGATCAGCTCGGTGCTTTGTGACCACCTAGAGGGGTGGGATAGGGAGGGTGGGAGGGAGATGCAAGAGGGAGGAGATATGTATATGTATAGCTGATTCACTTTGTTATAAAGCAGAAACTATCACACCATTGTAAAGCAATTATACTCCAATCAAGATGTTAAAAAACCCCACAAAAACCCCACAGCTAACATCCTGCTTAATGGTGAAAGACGGAAGATTCCCCCTAAGATCAGGAGAAGGACAGGATGTCTACTCTCTCCACTTCTACTCAACATTGTACTGGAGGTTTTAGCCAGGAAAATTAAGCAAGAAATAAAAATAAAGGCATATATATTGTAAAGGAAGAAATAAAACTCTATTTACAAATGACGTGATACTGTGTATAGAAAGTCCTAAGGAATACACACACACACACACACACACACACACACACACACACATACTATTACAACTAATAAATGAATTTAGCAAGGTTGCAGGATATGAAATCCATATACAGAAATCAATTGTATTTCTATACAGTATCACTGAATAAATAGTCCTAAATAAAGTCCTAAATAAGAGGAGAGACAGCCCATGTTCATAGTTTGGAAGAGTTAATGTTGTTACGATAGCAACACTTCCCAAATGGATACAGAGTCAGTGCAATCTCTATCAAAATCCTGGTTGACTTTTCTCAGACATTGACAAACTGATTCTAAAAGGCACATGGAAATGCAAGAACCCAGAATAACCAAAGCACTCATGGAAAGGAAAAATAAAGTTGGAGGATTCCCACTCCCTGATTTCAAAACCTACTACAAAGCTACAGTCATCAAGACAAATACCATATGATATCATTTATATGTGGAATCTAAGATATGACACAAATGAACCTACCTATGAAAGGGAAACAGAATCATGGACGTAGAGAACAGACTGGTGGTGGCCGAGGGAGAGGGGTTGGGGGAGGGATGGAGTGGGAGTTTGGGATTCGCAGATGCAAACCATTATATATAGAATGGATTAACAACGAGGTCTTACTGTATAGCACGGGGACCTGTATTCAATATCCTGTGATCAACCATAATGGAAAAGAATATGAAAGAATGTGTATATATATATATATATATATATGTATAACTGCATGACTTTGCTGTACAGCAGAAATTAAAACAACATAGTAAATCAACTCAAGTTCAATAAAAACTTTAAAAAAAAGAATGGAAAAGAAAAAGCTACAGTCATCAAGAGTGTGGAACTGGTATCAGAAGAGGCATCTAGATCAGTAGCATAGATCCGAAAGTCCAGAAATTAACACTTACATGTACATTTATGACTTTTAAAATGGGTACCCCAAATTTCAGTTCTCAGAGAATATTCTTTTGAATATTTGGGGCTGATATGACTGTATATCCATGTGCAAAAAAAAAAAAATGAAGTTGGGACCCTACCTCAGGTCATACACAAAATTAACTTAAAGTGATCAAAGACCTAAATTTAGGAGGATCTAAAACTATAAAACTTTTAGAAGAAAATACAAGTGTACATCTTCCTGACCTAGAATTAGATAATGGTTTCTTAGCTACAACATCTAAAACACAAGTAACCAAAGAAAAAGTAGACAAGTTAAATTTTATTCAAAATAGAAACTGTTGTGCTTCAAAGACTACTATTAAGAAAGTGAAAAGCAATCCCATCAAATGGGAGGAAATATTTGCAAATGATGTATCCGATAAGTTTCTAGCCCCAGGATATATAAAGAATTCATAACACTGAATAATAAGAAAAAAATAACCCAGTTTTAAAACGTGCAAACGATTTGAATAGACATTTCTCCCAAGCAAATATACAAATGGCTAACAAGCACATGAAGAGATACTCAACATCATTAGTCATGAGGGAAATGCAAATCAAAACCACAATGAGATACCACTTCACACCCACTAGGATAACTGTAATGGGAAAGCCATAAATAACTAGTTTCAGTGAGGCCATGCAGAAATTGGAACCCTCAAACACTGCTAGTGGGAGTGTAAAACGGCGCAGCCTCTTTGGAAAACACCTCCTCAAAGATGGGGTTACCACATGACTCAGCAGTTTCACTCCTAGGTACATGCTTGAGAGAACTGGAAGCATATATCCACACAAAAACTTGCTCTTGGTGTTCATAGCAGCTTTATTCATAATTGCGCAGATTGGAAACAACCCCAATGTCCATCAGCTGAGGCCAGGCCCCCGGGATGTTAGGGGGACCATGGCGGCAGCGCTCTCAAGGTGGGGACCGCACACTTCCTGCTCCAGGAATTGAGGCGCGCGCTTCTGTTCCAAGTGAAACATCACTCTGCTCGATCCTGCGGTCATCAAGGATGCAGCGCAGAGGAAGAGAGGACACTCGTGGGTTCCACGTGGGGGAGGGCTGTCTTTGAAGGCAAAGTGCGGCGCTGGCTGGGCGGGTGGCGGTGAGAGGGTTGTCCGGCAGGCTGCGGGGCTGCTGCCTGCCCTGGTGACCTGTCCAGTCCTATCAACCTGCTCAACCTCTCAGCTCTGGAGAATTTCAGGGGCGCCACGTCCCTGAAGATGAGCACACGGCCCTAGGGGCCAGGACAGGCCCACCTTTGCCAGCTTGGAGCTCAGCCAGCCCTGGGGACATTCTGTTTCTGTAGCCAGTCTGCAAATGTACACTGGGTACCCGCTCTGAGCCAGGCCCTCTGTGCCCTGGGAGAGGGAGGTGGAGGGCCCAGCCTGCAGGAGCTCAGGGCTGATCCAGGGGCGGAGCAAAGACATCTGGAGTCATCAGAGGTAGGGGAGGAGCTCAGGGGACCCAAAGCTCTCAGGGGACCCTCAGAGGAGGCGAGCCAGAGCCATGTCATGAGGCCACCTCTCAATGGTCTGTGACAGAAGAGGCAGAAGTCATCCCAGAGGCAAAGCGTGCATGCGTGTGCCTCTGCAAATGTTTTCTAGGCAGAGTGAGCTTGGCCTGAGATTCGCCTGTGGCCAACTGTAGGGACTGCCCCTGGGCCCGCCTGGACGCCCAGCCTGCCACATGTGAGACGGCCAGTTAGAGATCAAGCCACCCTGGAGGAAGCTGACTTCCAGATGCTGGACCCAGAAGGTACAGATCTGATTCACGCGAACCGCTAATGGGAGTCAGAGGAAACCCCGATCACAGCAGAGAAGAGCTGTGGACATGGCTGAGGTGAGTGGAGGCCTGGCGGTGAGGGGCGCCAGCGCCCTGGAGTTCCCAGCAGGCCTCCGCCTCAGCTGCCAGCAGGTGGCCTGGGGGGCAGCTGGCTCTTTCACGTCGGGGACCAGGGCTGTGGTCAGCTGCACAGACTGGAACTTTCTCTGTCACCTGCCTCCCCTCTGCCCTGGGGGTGAAGACCCACTTCCCCAAATTCCTCAAGACCTCCAGTCTTCCTAAAACAACTCCAGGCAGGGCCAGGTTGTGCTCAGCGGCCTAAGGGCCCCAAAGGTGTCCATACCTAATTCCTGGAATCTGTGACTATGTCGCCTCACCCAGCAAAGAGACCTTGGGGTGTGGTTAAGGACCTGGAGATGGGAGATGAGCCTGGGTTAGCCAGGTGGGCCCAGGGCCATCACAGGGGTCCTCATAAGGCCGAGGCAGAGACAAGAAGGTCAGGGTCAGAGTGACGTGACGTGAGAAGGACTTGGCGGCCAGAGCGGCTTTGGAGATGGCGGGAGGGGCTGCGAGCCATGGAGTGCGGGCAGCCTCTAGAGGCTGGAAACGGCCAGCAAACGGATTCCCCTCTGGAGCCTCCAGATAGACCCAGCCCGGCTAACGTCTCCCTGTCAGCTCCCGGGGACTGTGTCAGACTTCTGACCTCCAGAACCGCAAGGTCGTAGATTTGTATTGTCGTCAGGCACTGAGTGCGTACTGACGCCTTGTAGCAGCACAAGGGCAGTGATGCACGCAGATCAGACCTGAGTGCCTCCGCAGGAGGACGCCCAAGAGATCGGCCACTCTCTCTGCTCCCTGAGGCCCTGAGGGGAAGTGGCGCTCGTCACCATCACCAGGGCTGGAGCCAGCCACACAGGCAGCCCAGCCCAGCTCACCAGCAGCCTCACGTGTGGAGTGGGCGGGGCAGCAGCGCACTGCCGTGACCTTCACCCTCACTTATGCCTCCTCCATGTGGGCTTCTCCTGAGAAGCAGGGAAGCACTCCTCGTCCTCTTGCTCGGATCTCTGGGAAAGGAGTCCCTCAGGTACGAAGAGAAACAGTGGAGGACAGGCGGGGTGGCCACCAGAAAGCCCCGGCCCTATGGATCCAGGGCAGGGGAGCGCCCAGAAGAAGGCTGGGGCCAGCATGGCCCGAGCAGAGGGCACAGGTGGAAGAGGACCGGAGGCCAAGCCGCGTGGAGGATCCTGAGAGCTGAGGACCCACCCGGAGGACGAATGTGCAGCTGAGGACCGGGGGGCCTGTTCCAGGGCACCTGGGAGCCAGGTGGGTTCTAGAGGGCTCTCTCCGAGCAGACAAGGAGAGGGCAGGGCTGAGACTGGAGACTGAGGCCGGGAGGAGGCCAAGGGGGATGGGCTCAGCCCACGAGGCAGTGGGATGGAGAAGGGGGGCCGGCCCAGACTCCCTATCCGGGATGGGTGGCTAGGGTGGGACTCCAGGGTCTGCCCTTCCCGGAAAAGGTAACTCATGGTGCGGCTTTGGGAGGAAGAGCCGGACACGTCCTCAGGATTGGGCCTGCGTCCTGGAAGGCCGGCCCCGGCCCCCTCCCCCTGCAGCCTCACCAGGCCCTCTGCACCCGCTTGCTTCTTGGGGGTGTTTTTCTTCTGCAGAGTTCCTGTCTGCACGTCTCCCTGGAGGGATGCAGGTGCTTCCCTCGGCCCTGGGCTCCCAGATCTCATTACCTCTAATGAGCCCATCTGAGGCCAGGCAAGGCAATTAGGAGTGCCAGGCCTTCCCGTAACTGCTCCTCAGAGCCAGGCAGGCATGCAGCCCCGGCCGCGCCGCCATCGCCTTGTAAGGAAAGGGCAAAATCCGGGAATTAATGAGGACAGGAAAATTAGTCACAGGTTGTCGGGCTGCGCTGCACCCCGGGAGGCGTTCTGCAGGTTTGGAGCCGCAGATCCAGGGCTGGGGACACCAGGAGGAGGAATCTGGGCTCCAGGATCATGCCACAGACACAGATGGAGCCTTTCTGGCCTGCCCCGCACCGGGGAAGGAGGTGGCTGTGGGCAGAGTTGAGGCAAGAGCAGGAGTCTTGAGGATGGAGACTGCTGCGTGCTGTGTGACCTGGGCCTGGCTGCCTAACCTCTCTGGGCTCCAGTGCTCAGATTCTGGGTTGGGCCAACAAGAGTCCCACGTTTATGGAGGGAGGCCGAGGTCTCCCGCCTCCATGCCCCTACCCATGCCCATGGTCTCAGCTCTGGGCTCGCCGGGGGTGGGGGGGTAACATAAAGTCTGTGTGGGGTATCATCGCCAAGCAGTAACAAATGACACAGTGCATCCGAAAACAGGGGCTGGGGCTTTTTTTTTAATCGAGGACAAAGACATTACAGATGTGTTTTCAATCCCCCTCTAAGAAAATAAGTTTATATAAAAGAAATTCGGCTCTCCAGACGCCCTCCCCTTACAGCAGACTCTGCTTACCCCCAGGTACTGCTGGGGCGCGAGATGGGTTGTCTCTGGCTCACACGGCACAGGTGGGCGCGGTGGGTGCAGGTGAGTGCAGGTGGGCCCAGGTAAGCACAGGCCAGTTCAGCTCAGAGGAGCTTCCAGAGGGAGGGACGGACCTGTGTGCAGGGTGAGGAGGGAGTTGTGGGGGGGTGCGCTCCCCCAGAACTAAGGTGGAAACCGGAGATGGGGGGCCGGGGCGGGGTCATTCCAGAGTCAGGCCTTCTTGCTGTGGGGCTACTTGGGTATCTGCTCGAGGAAACCCTAACAGGTGAGCCAGGCCGGGTGTGCCCTGGGCCCCAGGTGCTAACCTTGCTCACTTGCTGCCCGGGGAGGCCCTTCTGGGCGGCTCGCTGCTCTGTTGTTAGGGGGCCAGGTCACTGCTGCTCCCAGCTGCTTGGCCTGGGTCCCTAGGAGGCCCTGCTGAGCTGCAGCTGAGAGCCAGCAGGACCTGGCCGCACCCTGCACTGCTGGACACGCGGGAAGTGACGCTCCGGGGCCCCGTGGGAGAGGCTTCTTGATGTCGGGTCATGCAGCGCCTCTGAAGGCGGCCTCCGAGGGCCAGGACTGAGGGCTCAGGAGGCCGGGCGAGCTCGGGACGGCACTGCCTTCTGCTCGCTCGCTCACCTCCTTCCCTGCCTGGTCCCCTCTCCTCACCCCTGCTGCCCTGGGACCTCACTCCTGTAGCGGGCCTGCCACAGGAGCTCCTGGCTTCTACATTCTGAGCAACCCCTGGGAAGACAAGAACCAGGGTCGGGGTGCTGGTCTTGGAGGGAGAGGGTGTGGGGAAACCCGGTCCTGCCCCAGAGGTTAGGACTTAGCACGTCCACTGCAGGGGACACGGGTTCAATCCCTGGTCAGGGAACCAAGATCCCTCATGCCTCGCGGTGCGACCAAAAACCAGAAAACCAAAAACAAGGCAAAACCCAAAAAGAAACCGTAAAACTGAAGGTCACCACCAGTTGTTTAGAATAATCCCATTTGCGCAAACATCTTCCTTATTAAAAAAAAAAGGGGGGAGCGAGGGAGGAGGGGAGAAAGCAGGAAGGAGTCGGGGCAGCTCTGGGGGAGAAGACGGAGGAGCGCAGGGCAGGAGAAGGGCTGCAAGCAGAGGCCTGGAGCGTCGTGCGGCGGGCGCTGGGCTGGGAGCCACGGAAGCCAGCTGTGCCCGCCTCCAGCCGCTACAGGGTCCGTAAGCAGCTCCCGGAAGCGATGGGCTGAGCTAGGTCACAAGCCGCACCCTGGCTTCCAGAAGGTTCCAGCGAAGTCCTCCACCGGGCTCCCTCTACTCCCTCTGCTCTGACACTCAGCTCCCATCACGTCCTCCCCTCTGGAAAGCCTCCCTTGAGACCCCAGCTGGGCCAGACCCCCGACCCACTGTGGTCCCTCGTTGCACTTATTTGCCCCACCTGCCCGCAGCCACCCGGGAGCTTCTCCAGGCAGAGCCACGTCCAACTCCTGTCCCGGATGCAGGGCCAGCGCGGGCACAGCAGCGAAGCCAAATGGGGTAGGTGGGGCAGCCAGTGAAAAACAAGCCCTGCTCAGAGCCCTACACTCAGCCGGGCCCGGCCCGACCAGAGACTGCGGTTTGGGCCAGGCGTCCGCTGGCTCCTGGAAGCCCGGCTGGGCGGCTGGAGAGGATGGGGGGGCCCATGTTCATGCTAATTTGAGTAAGCCTGTTGGCTGTGCCTCTGTACAGGTTTTCCTGGCTGCTTTAATAATGAAATGTTTTATAGCATCAAATATTCCTCCTTAGCCCAGAAAGGTCAGGGACCTGCGCCTTTGGCATTTCCGGGGTCATTTGGTCCGACCTTTAGTTAGTGACGGAGGCCTGCCGCTGTCTCCAGGGACTGGCGAGGGGACCCGGCATCTGGCTTGGCCGTTCTGCTGCTGCCTTCCACTCCTTGATTGCCCGGGGACACACAGCCTCAGTTTCCCCACCTCTGTGGTGAGTTTCTTGGCCCCGGGTGAACCAGGGCAGTGCAGGGTGTTTTGGGCTCACCTTCTGGCTTAGTCTGGTCAGAGGAGCCTCCTGGAGAAGGGGGGCGGGGCCTGTGCCCCTCGCCCCAGCTTCCTGCCACCTGGCCGAGGAGCCTCCACGCTGCTTTGGGGCCCTGGGAGCGGGGCGGAAGAGGGGACCCCTTTACAGACTGCGTTCTTGGAGAGATGGCGTGGCTCCCCAACGAGGAGTGCATTCTTAGCCCTCATCCTCGAGGAGTTAATAGCCCTTCCTCCCTAGAAACATGCAACCCTCCGTAAGCTCAGGTGGGAGGTGGTAACGTCAACAAAGTAGACATTAGAGAAGTGGGGAGCTCTGATCAGCAGAGCAGGACAGGCAGGAAAACAACAGCTACAGCTGCCTGTAGGTCGCTGCCTCCGTGCCAGACCCCACCCCCTCGATGGAGTGGGCGCTGCTCTCATCGCCATGGCGTAGACGATGCAACAGGGACCCCACGGGTTACATTCGGTGGGGCTGCACCTGGGTAGCACCCTCCCGCCCCTTCACCTTCTCTGCCACCTTTGCTGGAAAGTAGAATTCACAGGGAACGAGGGAGCTCTGATCCGCAGCCCAGAGTACCACGTGCACTGGATGTGGTGGGAAGAAGCGGGTTGGGAGCAGAAGGGGGCTGGCGTAGCGGTGGGCAGGGAGCTGGGCTCCGCAAACGGGTAGAAGGGCGGAGGTGGAAAGCTGGGTGGGGCCTGCCCTTCCCATGATAAACGTGGTGATGTGTGGATGGCCATCAAGGCGGACAGGAAAAGCCGGACGAGCTCAAGAAACACCCTTTGCACAAAAACCTCTTTAGAAAGATCAGCGGGAAACAGAAGCCTGCCAGGCGCTCGGGCTCGTCTGGCTTGCCCTGCTGAGTTCCTCGGGCCCAGTTATTTGAGAACGACACCCAAGATCAACTTTAGAGACACTTCTCCCTGCAAGAAGGTGGGAAGCTCGAGAGGAGCATCGAGAGGCGAAAAACACGGAACTTTCTTCCACTCGCCCGGTTTACACTTTGAAATGAGAGGCGGATGTTGGGAAGACGAGCTCCAGCCTCTGAGACCAGCGCTTGGCTCGGAGAGAAATAAAGAGGGGCTGGAGCGGCCTGTGTGGGGCCCACGGGCTCCTGTCAGGGGAGAGGGGCCCCCGATGGGCAGTGACAGCCTCAGGCCACACTGGGGGACCCAGCTTGTCCAGAGAAGGCATCTGTTAAAGGACCGGGGTGTTTAGTCTGAGGACAGGGAGACTAGGGTGTGCTGGCGGGGGTGGGGAGGGGGGTTCAGTGTGAGAACTGCCCTCCCACGTCTATAAAGCTCCCGGGCAGAAGGAGCCAGAGAAAGTTCTGGAAGCAGGGGATGCCTCCTTTGTGCCGTGCACTGCGCCCATTCGAGCTCAGACCTGATCTCACTGTCTTCCGTTTCCCTGTGAGGAAACAAGGTCCCAGGAGCAAAAGCTCGCTCCCCGACTTTCCCTGACATCTCCCCAGAGATGTTTCTCTTGACATCTCTGGGGAGCAGGCCAAGAGCTACCTTCTTCCAGGAGGAACAGGAGGATTCCCAGGGCGACCCTGCCTGCAGCTGCCACGGAGGGAAAGACGCCAACGCGTGGAGGGGCTTGGGGCGGCGCGCAGCTCGCAGGGAGGGGGGCCCTCCCACTTTTCATCACAGTTCATCACATCTGGACGCAGGGCTGTTGGCGGCCGCAGAACGGGGAGTGATTTGTGATAACGAATAACAAATGAACGAGAGCCACTTTTAAATGACATTCTAGTGAAGTTGTGTCCCAGACTCCTGGGGTCGGCCTGTCTGAATCACTCTCCGGAGGCTTCCTCTTGAGAAGAAAGCGCAGAGCATGGTGGTGTTTACTGGAATTCTGCCCTCTGCCTCGGCTCTTATAGCCCCGGGAATGAGTGAGCTGGCCCTGTGTGAACACTGCCTCCACAGCTACAGGCAGCTGCTGCAGCTGCCTGGCTGGTCCCCCTCGTGAATATATGGCCGCCCAGATGTGTTTACCAGGTGAGTTTAGACACGGATGGAGCCCCTCCCATCCCCTGGGGGCCCAACTCAAAGATCATCTCCTCCGGGAAGCGGGTCCCCACTCCCTCTTGGCTTCCCCCACCCCTGCCAGAAATTGCGCTTCCTTTTGCCAGCTCCCTGGGGCCTCCTGTGAGCCCCTCTCGGGTGAGTTAACTCCTGGGCAGGAATCAAACCTTGTTCTGCCCAGTCTGAGCACCTTACGGCACCCGGCAAGGAGTCCTTCAGAACAGGACAGGTGTCTTAAGGCCACAGAACCAAAGTTGAAGTTTTCAAATAGGCATCCTACAGATCCCAGAAGGTTCGCATGACAGCACTTCCTGGTGGGTCCCAACCAAATTACAGAAGAGACGTTACAACAGATGGCCTGAGAATATCAGGGCCAGAAAACAGTGGTCCTGGGACCCAGCAGGGACTCACCAAGAATCAACCGTGTTTGCTGCTTTGATTGAACTGCCAAACTCGTAGCCAGTGGACAGGCAAACACAGAGAATTTCTGGGTTTTGGTGAGGGACTGAACTGACAGAGTCCCTTGGGCAGCCATGGAAATAAGATGGAGACAGAGGGTCTTTTCATAAAATCACAGAAAGGAATTATAGATCCATGATCGTGTTCAAGGATCTAGCAGGGACCCTGGGCAGAGGCCCGGACACCAGGCCCTTGCTGTCCTGCTCTGCCCAGTGGTTGCCTCCATCATTTGGGGGAAGACACTGCCCAGAGCCGGAAGGGAACCCCATCTTATGGGTGACTGGCCAACTGTGCACAGGCGGGATGGTGGGCTTGGCAGGTCTACATCTGTGTTGATTAGACTGGAATCTCCGTCTTGATGAACTGAGAGCATCGCCCTGGCTCTGCACGAGATGAAGGGGAAGGAGGAAGCCAGTCCCAGAGGAACTGTCCCATTTCCCGGCGACCTGCTATGACCCAACTCCAGGGGTGGACGCCCTTGTAGACGCTGCCCACCCACAGGCCACCCTGCTCTTGGGGACTAAGTTACATCCTACTTAGTAGCTTGAGGACGGTTTTACTTTGCAATTAAGTAATCTTTAGTGACGTCATGAAAAATAGGAAGGGAAAACGCAAAGGAGGTGTAACCACATGGCAGCCTTGTTTTCAGGGAGAAGCCGGCCAGGGATGGTGGCATCCCTTCCGGGTTTTGCCCTGACACCCACTAGGGCCCCAGGTGCTTCCAAAGCATCTCTGGGTGTGACTGTTCCAGAGTCTGTTCATCCAAACTCGTGAGAGCTGGGGTCTGTCTGCTTCCTGCCCCAAAGCTGCCAGGGTTCTAAGCAGCAGTTTGGTGAGTCTGAGAAGAGTTAGGAATGTGGGAGGGGAAGGTGGATTCTGAGGCCACGGTTGTGCTCATGGCGGGGAGGTTGCAGAAGGGGGTGGATTCACAGAGGTGAGCTCTAGGGCTTGGTGAGGGTCCTGGGCCCCGTCTGCATGGGGGGGTCCCTTACAGCTCAACAGTGACAAAGCATATCCACTCTCACCTGCCCTCACGGTGGATCCAGGGTGTAGACAGAGTTGATGCCCTGTTAGGCAGCAGGAAAGTGAGGCCCAGGGAAGCGAGGTCGCTTTCCAAGGGCACACCAAGCAGAGAGGATGTGGTCAGGCTGGCGCAGGCCTCCTGGCTTCCAGCCCCACTGCTCCCACTGCACCCTGGGCCTCCTGGACCGTATTCTGTGACCAAACATCTTCCCACCCAGAGGTGCTTTTGAAGAAAATCCAAGACAAGGATTTCCACTTCTGGCTCTACCTTCTTCTGCCAACCCAATATGTCCTGGATCCCACCCCTATTAGGGGCCTTCCCCCAGCACCCAGCACCCAGCACCAGGCCCTGGTACCTCAGCTGCTCTGTCCCTTCTCTCTTACAATTCACAACGTTCTGGAACATGTCCCCAGTACTACTTCAACGGGATCCTCATCAAAGCTCATCTTCCCCAGTCCTTTGACCTGGATGTCAGAAAGACCGTGGAAAGATTCATAGTGTGGAGGTTAGGAAAGCTGAGTTCTAGAATCTTCTGCCAACCAAAGGCATTATCTTTCACAATAAAAATAATCACAGGTTTGAGGACAGTTTTGTGGAATGCTGCAGTGTCCCAAAGCAGGATGCAGACTTTGGAAGCCCAGGTCAGTCTCGCCAGGGCTGTGTCATGCTGCCTGTGGCACACTGTCCTCTGAGTCTCTATCTTCTCACATAAAATTCATGTCTCTGTGACAGAGACTGAGCTAGATAATGTGATACTGTACTCAGTGCTTGGCAAGCGTCAGGTACATTGTCAGTATGAGCATTTGTCCTTCCCCCATGACAGGTAATTAAGACCCAAACTCTCATCCATCCATCCGTCCATCCATGCATCCAACCATCCACCCACCCATCTATCCATCCATCCACCTATACAGCCTCTTGTTGATCTATCCCCTCAACCAGCCACCCATCCATCCATCATTCATCCACTATCCATCCGTCACCTACTCATCCATCCATTCACCCATCCATCCATCCCTCTATCCATCTTCTCATCCATCCATCCATCTATCCACCCATCCACCTAGACAGCCTCTTGTTGATCTATCCTCTCAACCATCCATCCATCCATCCATCCATCCATCCATCCATCCATCCATCCACCCATCCATCCATCCATCCACCCATCCATCCATCCATCCACCCATCCATCCATCCATCCATCCATCCATCCACCCATCTACCCATCCATCCATCCATCCATCCATCCATCCATCCATCCATCTATCCACCCATCCACCTAGACAGCCTCTTGTTGATCTATCCTCTCCACCATCCATCCATCCACCCATCCATCCATCCACCCATCCATCCATCCATCCACCCATCCACCCACCCACCCATCCATCCACACATCCATCCAATCTTTGGCCTTAGATGGTGTGATAGCTCTGGATTTCTGTAGTCTGAGCCCAGTGTTCTTACAAATCCCCACAGCTGCCTCTCAAATTCAACTTCTGCCTCCAAAACTGAGACGTTTTCTAAGGACCCCTTGGAAGGCCCTTGAGATCGCTCTTTGGCAAAAGACTTTGCCTGAGAGCTACATACGACGCTTCAAACTGGTCTGTTCCTTCTGCCTTTTCCCTGTCCCTCCCTCAGTTTTGCATCACAGGGCCAAGAGATGGAAACAGAGTGGTTATCCTTTCGTATTCTGGTGCCTGAGAGAAAACTGAACAAAGAAAATCCACTGTCATTTGGCCCCTATCACAGCTACAAGGGCTCTGGAGGCCTGGAGTGCTGGCCCTCAGGTGCTTACTCAACTTGGCACCAGCTTTCATTGAGGAGGACAAATTTAAGTTAAGAAATGCACAAAACAACCCAAGGTGAGCTGAGAGTATTTCTTTTCCCTTTTCATTTTTTTGGTAGTGCCCAAGACTGAGGTTCTTTCTCATATGTCAGGCTTTTCAAAAAATGATTAAAATGCACCAGATTATTAAATAGAGCCATTTCAGACTTTATTTAGCAAACTGTAACATTTTTACCATTTTTATAAAGCCCTTTTTAATGAAAACCGTCTGCAAGGAGACCAAGTATCAAGGCTGAAATCATGTTTGCTCTGTATTTGTTATCCCTGAAGATGTTGTTTCCAGATTTTACAGAAATAATAAATTTCATTTAGAAGTTTGGGCCTCCACAGCGGTACCACACATCTCTGGATTTTCCAATTTATAGCACAAGAAGCTAATCCCGCTGCGATTTTTCATCCTTGCCAACTCCTGACCACAATTTCATACCTTCCTCGCTTCTTGGGAAACGTTGGACTCGTAGCAACATTTGACCCAATATGTTTATTTAACGTGAGCCCGAAAAATGTTGTTCTAATAAGCATAAACATATTTTCTCAGTGACAAACGTTTTTATCCCGTTGCTCTTGATTCGTAGGTCACTGCTTGTTGCCTTTTCCCACGAGTGGCGTCCTCCATCTACCGAGCGTCAGACTGGAGGCGTCCAAGTTGGACTTGCACCGCCCAGTGTGGAATCTGTTTGGGAGCTCTGTCTGCCAGCCCGGCGTCCAGGCCTGTCCTGGACGCCTCTCCAGTGACACCTCATTAACAAGGGTGAGACTTCCAGCCCCAGAAAATTATGGCTGGGCAAAAAGTTACCAAAACACTCCCTCGAAAGTGATATCTCACGTCCGAGACCCTCTGACCCGGCTTGGCGGCCACCCAGTGACCACGGGCCTGGCTCCTTGTTAGAAGCAGAAGCTGCTGGAGCTTGGGGAACCCTGTGGCGTGGGCCGGGCCCCGAGGCCCCAGCTGGCCAGCTTGTACCTGGCACACGTCCAGTCCGAATTAAGCCTGGCATGGTCAGGGTCCTAGAGGAGGGCCACTCACCTGGTTTGGCCCTTCTGGATTCCAAAGCCTGGCTGCAGAAGTCAGGTGGAACCACGAGGCCCAGAAGCCCCTCCTTGACTCTCCCTGGAGGGCGTCTTGTTAACAGGGATTTCTAGAGACAAGAAGAAGGTTTGATGGGGATGGTGGGGCCACAGCCTAGAAGGGGTACATCAGATCCACCACACCAAGCACCCCAACCGTAGACTGAGTCTAGAGGACAGTCCCATTCTGTCCAGCCATCCAGAATTAGGGTGACCAGCCATCCTGTTTTGCCGGGGACTACGGGGTTTCCTGGGAGGTGGAGATTTCGGAGCTAACACAGGAAAGTCCTGGGCAGACAGGAGTTGCTCACCCTATCCTGGGAGGCAGGCAGCGTCTATGCTGCCACCTCCTTTGGTGACAAGTCACTTTCTGTTGGGGTCCAAGTTGAACAGGTCTTGCACCCGCCATGTTGCGGGAGCACAGGCGCCAGAGCGCTTCCTGTGCAACACCGTTAAGATTCCCGCAGCTGCTTCCAGGTGCAGGGGCTGTTCTCCTGCCTCTTCTGCCCCTGGAAGTAAGGCAGAGACCAGTACATTCCTGCCCACAGTTGTTCACTCCTCAGCACCAGGGGACTAGTGACCAGGAGCCGGATTCTATAGGCAACTGGTCATCCCAAGAGGCCAACCGTCTCATCAGATGTGGCAAGAGACAGAAGCCAGAGAGAAGCAAGACTTACCCAAGGTCACTCAGTGAGTCGGTGGATTAGGCAGACCCCAGGGCTCTGACCTCCCAGCCCATGGCCATTCCCGCCCCATCCCATGCCCAGCCTTGGCCCTAGCAAACCTCCGCACACACGCGTTCTTCTGAGTAGTCAGGCCACCTTTCGGTTCAGCTGAGGTCGCCGAGAGCCCCGCGCTGCTTCTGTTGCCTGCGGCCTCCCTGCTCTCGATCAATGCAAATACCCCCAACCGGCCCTACCACCAAGCTAGCAATCCTCCGGACCCCATGCTGCGAGGAACAAAGGTCCAATTCAGCCTCCCGGGTGGGAAAGGGATCTCATTAAGGCCCTGGCAGCCACCGTGGGGGCTGAGGTATTGTTTTTAATGGAAAAACAAGAATTTGCTGTTATGTGTTAGATTAAAGGCTTTATCCAGGGGAATTAATCGGATTGCTACTGGCCTTCAGTCGCAGAGCCTTCGACTCCGCATCCTGGGAGAAGGCACCGACCGGGGCCGCGAAATTGGTTCACTTCTCTTTCTGGGGTTTAATGAAGCCACAGACAGCTGGTGCACGGCGGTCCTCCCCAGGGTGAGGCTGTGAATTGCCTCTCACCTGCACTCCGCAGCCCGCCCCTCTCCTCCCGCTAATCTGTCTCACACACGCTGCCAGATTCATCGTCCAAAACACAGCTCTGGTCACGAACTACCAGCGCTCCGAGCCCTTCTGGATCTGCCCGCTGCCTCCGGAGTCATGGTCAGACCCTCCCATTCCCTGAGCTCGAGTTGCAACACACTAACTTCTTTATTGGAGTGTAATACGTGGGCGGAAAAGTACACGGATCCTACGGGTACAGAGGACATTTTCATAAAGTGACAGGCACACCTCTTCAGCCTCCTCCGGATTAAGAAACGCAATCGTGTCACCACCCCCAGAAACCCGTCACCACACCTCTCTTCAGGCCAGAAGCTCCCTGACCCCGGGGGTGATCATTAACCTGATTTCTATGCTTTTTTTTTTTTTTTTTACCAGTTATTGCATTTTTATACATGGAATCGTACATCGTGCTGTGTACTTTTTTTGTGGTTCGTTCAGCAAGCTTTGAAAATGTTATGTCCCTTATCTCTGCGCCCCGGGAAACAGAACATCTTTCCTCCCCACGTCTGGGACAGGCCCCGCAATGTCACTCCCCACCACCCCCTCGCATTACTAACACCTCAAATCCTTGACGAGACACTCCCTCCTCCAGGGAAACCCTCTGGATTTCCCTTCCTCCTGAGAGCCATCCTGTGGGTGGAAACTTTGCCCACTCCATCCCCTCCTGGTTCAGCGTGAACCTCTGGTTGGATAGGGAGCTATTTAGGGGTGGGAACTATTGGGGGTACCCTGTGAGGGCCTGCCACCCAGGGGGATGTTTTTGGAACAAGTTCTTGAATGAATGGTCCTTGCCACTCAGTTGCTGAATTCCTGTTTCTTCCCATATTTTAATGTATCCTGTCTCAAAGTGGGAGTTTGCTTGTCATAGTCATCATGGATTTCGGGTGGTGACGGAATCTCCTAGGAAAGAAAAAAGGAAACAGAGAGAAGGGAGGGAGGGAGGGGGAGGGCAGCTAAGTGTGTTGAGTGCCTCCTCTGTGCCAGCCCCGCCGGGCACTCAGCTGCTGTGCTCCAGCACGGCCATCCCAGCACCACCTCAGGCGACTTCAGTTTTCCTGCATGCTGTGTGGCTCTTCGAAGGTTACTTAACCTCTCTGAGCCTCTGTGCTATCCTCTGTAAAGTAGGGATCATGTGGTCTGCTTTGCAGGGCTGTCGTGTGGACTGGTGATAAGGCGAAGAGCTTGCCTGGGGCTCAGCCTGCAGACGCGCCCACGGTCACAGCTCTGATCATTATCTTTCTACCTACCGTCTCTGTCTCTGCATCTGGCCTCGGAGGAAAGAAGAAAAAGTCGGAAACGCTCTTTCTACCCTTGGAAGAGGCTCGGGAAGTGCCTAGGTAGGTTCTCGCAGCCCCAGCAGCCTCCCTGGTTTCCTCGAGGGAACCTCAGAACTGGTTTCCTCACCTTGTAGACCCTGCTGGCTACGACCCAAGTGAAAATCTCTGGCAGCCCCTGCAGCTGAGCAGGGGCCACCCATTCTCTTTACACCTGGTACAGGACGAGAGTGGGGAGAGCAGAGGGAGCCAGGGCATCTGTGGACGCACCCAGCACCCCTGGAGATCGGCATGGCCCAGCAAGGAGGGGAGGCACTAGAGACTGCTCTGGAGCTGTGGGAACCTTACAGCTCTGCTCGGCCCCGACATGGGTCCCGCTGCTCAGGTACGGCACAGACCAGGGGCCTCAGGCGTGCGGTTCCCAAGGAAGCTTCTTCCACCGCACCCTCATTGAGGGTCAGTGACTGGGAAGGCCCAGTGTGCGGTCTTCCTCCTGTGCATCAGCCTTTCCTCCTGGTCCAGGGCCTGCAGCTCCTGCGAGGACCCCAGAGCTCCTGACCAGTGCTGGAGGGGCAAGGGGGCCACAGTCACCCAGCTGGCAAAAACCTACGACGGTTCGTCCCTTACTTCATACCAAACAAATGTCCTAAATGCACTGAAGATGTTACAAATTCCAAATAACAGAGCATCAGAAAAGAGAGGGAAAATGCTAGGCTCTGAGGTGGGGGAGAGCCTTCCCACCCAAAACGAAAAGCCCTGAAGCCATAAAGGAGAATCACAAGACCTCTGAGTACTGAAGACTCACACGCAGACTAAACTTCACAGATGAATGGCAGACCGGAGGAAATATGTGCAACGTTTCTGATAGACAGAGGGGGATACTCAGTAAACAAAGTCTCCTACAAAGTAACTAGAAACAGCTCTCGATAGAAAAATGGACAGAGGCTCTGAATAGGCAATTCACAGAAGAGGAGCAAAAACAGAAATAAATGTCTGATGAGCTCCTCAACCAGGGAAATTTAAATTACAAAATGAAACAGCGAGGGCTTCCCCGGTGGTGCAGTGGTTGAGAGTCCGCCTGCCGATGCAGGGGACACGGGTTCGTGCCCTGCTCCGGGAAGATCCCACATGCCCCGGAGCGGCTGGGCCCGTGAGCCATGGCCGCTGAGCCTGCGCGTCCGGAGCCTGTGCTCCGCAACGGGAGAGGCCACAACAGTGAGAGGCCCGCGTACTGCAAAAGAAAAAAAAAAAAAAGAAACAGTGAGATTTTTTGGAGGGTTTTTTGCCCGTGACAGTGGCCCAGCATGCAGGGCTAACAGGGTTTGGAGAACGGCGCGTGCAGACGCGAGCACAACCCGTGCCCTGGGACGGCACTGGGAGAGGGGCCTTTGGCAGAATGTTCCATGATGTGAAATGCACGGCCCCTTCGGACCCAGCAATTCTGCCTTGTAGGGATCTAGCATTCCATTCAGTGACATTCTTTCTCTCTGTGTCACCAGGACACATCCCGCCCAAATCACTCCTTATCCATCTTTAAAGCGCACACTTTGGACGTCATAAAAATAGGGTAATGCCCTGACCCCCAGGTGCAGCACGTGGGCTCCCCTGTGGCTGGGTCCTGCCGGCTGGCCAGGGCCCACCTGCTTCAAGGCTCCTTCGAGGTGGGATGGGAGGCAGGGGGCAGCTCCTCCGGAAGGGTGGGGGGTGGCTGAGACTTACTGGGGGGCTGCTAGTTAAGGGAGTGAAAGAGAGGGTCAGTGGGTGGAGGAGAGGAAGAAAGAGCTGGAAGGATGAAGAATAAGGGAGAGGGAGAGAAAGGGAGAAAGAGAGAGAAGAGAGGTGGGAGGCAGAAGGGAGAGGAGGGAGGGGGAGGCGGGAGAGATGGAGCTGAGGATTCCAAGGGCTCCCCCCCCGAGGGCCCCACTCACCCCTCAAGTGCTTTAGACACGAGCCTCCTTGCTCCCTAGGGAAAGCGTGTTTCTCCTCTATGAAAGGGTTTGAATGTCAGGCCCCACCTCTGCACCAATACTCTCTTAACTTCACTGGGAGGTGAGGGGAACAGCCTGTAAGGTGGCCCCCGCTGACCCCGCTCTCTTGTATTTACACCCCATGTCATCCTCTTCCCTCAAGTGCGAGCTGGTCTTACTGACTTGCTTAGAATGAACAGAAAATAGCACAGGGGTGGGATGTCACTCCTAAGATTAGGTTTTAAGAAACTGTGGCTTCCGTCTTGGGAGATGTCACTTGCTCTCTCTCTCCGATAGCATATGCTCCAGAGGAAGGCAGCTGAGTGCAATGCGGCAGCCCCGCGGAGAGACCATGTGGCCAGGGACTGAGGATGCCCACAGCTGTGTGATTGAGTGAGGCTGCAGGTGGACACTTCCCACAGCAGGTGAGCCTTCTGATGAGATGGCAGCCCCAGCTGAGCACAACTGTGGTCTCACAGGAGACCTGGAGACCAAGGCAGGGAGCTAAGCCACGGCAACGCTCCTGACCCTCAGAGCCTGTGAGAGATGACAAAGGTTTGTTGTTTCCAGCCTCTAAGGCTCGGGCTGTTTGTTACGCAGCATAGATAGCTAATACCGGAGGCCTGCCTCTCAGTGGGTGTGGGCATTTTTTGGACACTGTCTGGTCATCAAGGGCTCTCTTGGGTTCAGTCCTGGAGTTACAAATGGGGAAACTGAGGCCTATAGCAGGTGGGGTTTGCCTGAAGCCCCTGCTGCTTTGCTCAGGGTCTGGAGTATCTTCCTCGGCAGGACAGCCCGGCAGGGCACGGGCCTGGAGATGTGATGTCCTGAGGGCTCCCAGCCAGGGGGAGACATGTGCTGGCTGGTGGTGCTTCCATACGAGAAGGCCCTTTGAACTCTGACAAGGGTGGGACCAGGATGAGTGGGGGCCAGTAAGGGAGCTTCCATCCACTTTCCCCTCCCAGAGTCCTCCCCAGCTGCCCTCCCGAACTCTCCGGCTGACCTTGTAGTCGGTCACGATGCACTTCAGCTCTGGGAGCAGTGTAGGGGTAGACAGCCTGGGGGCGGAGGTGTGGGTGGGCAGGGTGGGGGTCCTGTGCAGTTTGCTGGTCTCCCTGGTCTGTCTAAATAGATAGGGGTCACTGCAATCCCACAGATGGTCAAGGAGGGTTTGAGTCCAGTCCCCCCCCACCCCCACCCGTTGAGAGTCAGTATCTGGGACCCAGAAGAGAAGGAAGTGGGCTGAGGCCATGGCAGAATCTCTGCAGAGCGATGAGCAGGCCGCTGCCCCCAAACCAGGTGTCCTGACCCCAGGACGTGACTTCATATACCCTCACTACATATGGAGACCAAAGCCACCCTGGGGGAAGCCCCAGGCATCCCACGAAGAGGCGGCTCTGAGACCGATGAGTCTTCCCACTTCCTAGCCTGTGCCCTTATGGCTCCGGTTCTGGGTGGGCCGTGGTGAACGGCGCCCTGTGCGCTGCGCTCTGGAGGAATGACAGTGTGGGGCTGCCAGATGGGATACAGGGTGCCCAGTTAGATTTGAACATCAAATAACCAACAAGGGATTTTTCAGTGGAGTATATCCATGCAGCATTTGGGACATATTTGTACTAAAAAAAAGTACCTATTGTTAATCTGAAATTTTAATTTAATGGCATGTCCGTTTTCTTATTTGCTAAATCTGGCAATACTATGACAAGGCAGGAGGACTCTATCTGGGGAAGATGTGAGTTGGAGACTTAACTAGGAAAACCAGAGCCTGAGAATTGACCCCCTTCCCTCCATGGCCATATTGGGCTGGGTTTCAGCCCCACTCACCTCTTCAGCCTTGGCCCGTAAGCAGGAACAGGCTGCACGGTCCTGGGAGGATGAGGTGGGTTGGGCTGTCTTGAGAGGTGATGAGCTCCCTGTCATAGGAGGTGTCCCAGTCCCGGCACTCAGCAAACGAGTTGGACAGAGCTGAGAAGGTGATGGTGGGAGAAGAGGAGTGTCTAAGCCACTTGGCTCACCAGTGAGACTGGACTTGCCCACTGGAGCAGAGCCTGTGCATCGGGGAGCCCAGGCTGGATAGAGCAGCTGGTACGAAGGCTGGAGGGGCCCCAGCGCAGGCACAGTGGGCAGACAGATGGGAGGATGTATGAGTTCCCTATCGCTGCTGTGACAAATCAGCACGAATAGCGACTTGAAACAACACAGATTTATCATCTGACGGTTCTGGAGGTCAGCGGTCCCCCGTGGAGTGAGAATGAAGATGTCAGCAGCGCTGGCTCTTTCTGGAGTCTCTGGGGGGAGGGGTCCATCCCTTGCCCTTCCCAGCTTCCAGAGGCCGCCTGAGCTTCAAATTCAACGTCGTGTCTTCTCAAACTCTGCCCCTCCTGCCTCCCTCGCCCTTCCGGTATCTGGACCCTGGGGTGACACGGAGCCCACCTGGAGAGTCTAAGATCATCCCCACCCCCCTTCTGAGGTCCTTAGTCACATTTTCAAAGTCCCTTTGCCACGTAAGTTCACATTCATAGGTTCCAAGAATTAGGACACAGACATCTTTGGGGTCCCTTATTTTGCTGACCCAGAGAGTATGTGATTTTCTCAAGCGAGGCAGCTGGCAAGGCTATAAAGAGGCTCCTTGGAGACAGGCTTGAAGCCCAGTCTCGGGGGCTTGGACCTTTTCTTGGGGCCCCGGAGAGATGCTGGTGGGTTCGAAGCCTGGGCCCTCCCTGGGACCCCAGACATCATCTCTGAGTCAGGTCAGTCTGAAGCCCTGCTGGCTAGGCCGGTGTGGGTGGGGACCTCCCCATGGCCCTGGCGTGGCTGGGACAGAACCCCGTGAGCCGCTGCAGCTGGGGCCAAGCTGGGGGTCACTGGCCTCTTCTGAGGCCCCTGCTCCCGTACAGCTGGGAACACATGCTTTACATTAAGCTGTAAGAGTATGTTTTCCATCCTGGTTTGGCACACGAGGAATGCCTGCTGCACACAGCCCTGGAGGGGCTGCACTGGAATTCCGAGCCTGTGAGCTCTGCCTGCGGAGGGGAGGCCTTTGAAGCTGACGAGGCAGGAGGGGAGGGAAGAGGGGGCTAAGCGTGAAATCACCCCATCCCCAGCCTAGAGCCCGGCACAGCCCACGGGAGGGTTCTGACCTGAACGGGGCTAGATGGGAAGGTCGAGCCAAGGTCACCAGTGAGATGAGATGGCGGATCCTCAGGCTCAGCATGGTGGAAGGTTCTGGGCTTAGTCTGGGTTTGGGCCTCTGCCCCTCCCCTCTACGTGTGCCTGGAAGTCTTTGGCCTTTACCTCTCCTCAGAGGGAGTCGGACCAAGGGCTGAATGTGTCTGATCGGGCTCCAGACACTCAGGCGCCCTCAGGTTCTCTGGCTTCAAGGCGCCACCACGCTGACTGTGGGGTCTGGACTCCAGCCTCGGGGGAGACCTCCTGCTTCTCACACCCCATCCGGCCTGACTTACAAACCCAGTTCTCCATCCTATACCCCACCATGGTCCTCACGGCCACCACCATCTCCCACCAGCACCTCCCCAGCAATCTCCACGCTGTTCTCCACCCTCCACAGGGCCCGCCTGGCCTTCTTACCCATCAGCCTCTCCTGCCCAAAGCGGCCTCGCCCATCAGAGCCCTCGGTGCCCAGACACTGCGGACAAGGATGCCAGCACCACGCCACCCCAGCTGCTCCGTCTCCAAGCACGCACAGATCCGCTCCCTCTCCACGCCCTGCACTCAGCTCCTCCATCGTGTGTGCTAAGCTGCAACAGGGCTCAGTCCCGTGCTGGGAGCTAAGGGAAGAGCACAGACACGAATCCTGGCCTTTGTGGAGAGCTTGGAACCCACAGGGACGTCCAAACCCCATCGCTCACTGCTTCCCAAACCACACTGCGAATTTCCCACCTCAGGACTTTGTGTTGTTCGCTCCCGAGAATGCCTTTCTCCAGCCCCAGCCCAGCCCCGCCTGGTCTTGGCTGCTAGGGCCCTTCCTCCCTGCCTCTTTTCTGGAAGCAACTCATTCCTGAGTCAGTGCAGTCCACCTCGTTCCGTCCTTGTTTCTCAGAACCCAGGGTCTGTACCTCTAACGATCACTCAGGTGTGAACTGGCTTCCCCGCACCGGGTCATTTTGGAAACCTGTGACTTCGAGACCAAGCCGTGTTGCCACCGAGCGCATCCTTCTCGCCCTGGTGCCTGGATGATGCCCCGTGCAGGTACTGGAGAGCAGGATGGATCTGGATGACAGCTGAGCGGTGTCATCACCACCCGAAGCCCTGCTGGGCCAGAGGACTGTTCCAGGGTGTAGGTGCCTGGAGGAGAGAAGCTGGGAAAGACTCGCTCGTGCAGAAGGGGTCATTTGAGCTGGGTTGTGAAGGATGCATAAGAGTCTCTGAGAGGCGGAAGTGGAGAATCAGTGCCACATGGACATCTGTATCCCTGGGGCCAGTGGTTGGAAAACTATAGCCCCGTGGCCAGATTCTGCCTGAGATCTATTTTTTGCATGGCCTGTAAGTTAAGAGTGGTTTGATACTTGTGAAGGATTATAGAAAATAAATGAAGAGGAATATGCAACAGAGACCATACGCAGCTTGCGAAACCTAAAATTTTACTCTCTGGGCCTTTACAGAAAAGTTTGGGGAGCGCTTCCCACACGGGAAGCTTGTATGTGGGACTCTATTACGACCCAGAGAGGATGAGTACGGAGAGCTGATTCGCACGTGGGGGTCGAGCCCATCTCCGGGGGACCAAGCTGGCCCCCAGCCCTCTCTGGGCGACCCCTTGATGTCTCTCAGTGGGTGATCACCCCGGTCTTGCAGGGAGTGGGGAGGACTCGGTGAGATCATAGCTGTCACGGGCTGGCGCAGGCCAGCCCGGGGCCCGCCGTCCCTCCAGCCAGATCTGTGACCTGCAGGGCCTGGGACAGAGCAGGCTCCCACACTCATTTTTAAATTAGCCGGATTTTCCACCGGCTGGCTGGGTCTGGAGGGACCTGACAAAATGATGTTCCAAGCTGAGAAACGCTTTAGCTCTAATGAGCTGGAATTCTGGTGGTTTCTTTTAATCCCACTGTGTTTACCCCAATCAACGATCGAAGGTTGGCTGGAATGATTGTCATTTTTCCTGTGATCAGTGCTCTGGCAGGCCAGCCTGTTTTCCAGGAAACGCCACTCTTCCCTGCTCTGTGCCTGCTAACAACATCCTCGGAGGCCCTGGGATGTCAGACTGGGACGCCAGTTACAGCACCGGGCGCTGGGCGGGCATCGGGTCTCTACAGCCGCTCAGGGGCTTTGTACCTGCCCCCTGGTGTTCAGTGGCAATGATCAGTCGCTTCTACCAAGTGGTGAGCCTCCCGAGGGCAGGGGCATTTCCTAATTATTGTCTTAGTTCGGGTTCCTCAGGAGCAGGCTCTGGACAAGATGCCAATGCCATCGGTTTATTTGGAAGGTGATCCTTGAAACACGAAGAGAGGACGCAGGCTGCATTTCCAAGCAGGTTCCCCGTAGGGTAACTGGGGCGCAGGCCCCCTGGGGTCTCCGTGAGCCAGTGGAGAGCACGTGGGGGCAGGGAGCTGGCAGACTTGCACATCAGCTCCTGGGCTGCTCCGGAGGATGTTAACCCCCCAGTATTTCGGCCCAGCCATGCATGAGTAGAGCCAACGTTTGCAGCTTCAAAGAAAGTCCTCAGGCAGAGACGCAGTTGCTGGCAGCTGGAAGACCTCCTGGCACGCTCTGAAATGTTAGATCCAAGGAGATGCAGAGCAGTGAGCCCAGCGCATCTGCT
This sequence comes from Leucopleurus acutus, assembly GCF_964270905.1. Classification (NCBI taxonomy): domain Eukaryota; kingdom Metazoa; phylum Chordata; class Mammalia; order Artiodactyla; family Delphinidae; genus Leucopleurus; species Leucopleurus acutus. Next base: position 3,646,712 of record NC_139142.1, read on the forward strand.
CCAGCTGTGTTTACGTCTTCCCCTCCTGTCTGGTGCCCAGCCCACTGCCACGTACAGATCTGGTCCTCCAAAGTGCTGCCTGGCCGAGTGACTCCCTGTGTAATGGACGGGGGAGTGCCCCCAGGCGTGGCCATCACCCCGACCACCGTGACCTGCCTGGGTCTCCTAAGTGCCTGGTGAGTACAGGCTCAGGGCACCCAGAGGCCTTTGACCCAGGCAGGCCCGTGGCTTCCCTGTGTGGGACCCTCCAGGGCTCAGCGTGGCACTGCACACGCAGCGGCCTGGGTCAGGTGTGTCCAGGAGGGCCAGGCTGGGGGCCTGAACCTCAGGTAAGGGCGGTGGGGTGGCTTCTGATGTGCAGGTGTCCAGGGATGGCCTGGGCCTCGGGGGAGTGAGATGTTGCCCCGTGCTGTCCTAGAGCTCTCGTGAGGATCCTCCGCACACCCTGTGTGGCCGGGGTTCCTGGCCCAAGGGGCGGGTGCAGGTGTGGGAGGAAATGCAGGAAAATCAGGCCCCGTGACTCCATTTCACAGATGACAATGTTGAGGTCGCCTTGCTGGTGACTGACTGAGCAGACTTGGCTCCAAAAGCGAGGCCCTGGAGGAAATGCTGGCTCTCTCCTCTTGTGTCAGCTACCGATGCTGTGTAACAAATTATCATAGCCAAGTGGCTTAAAACAACACATGTTTCTTTTCTCACAGCTTCCAGGGAGCAGAAGCCCAGGACGGCTGAGCTGAGTCCTCTGCCTGGGTCTCACAAGGCTGCAGTCAGGGGGCCGTGTTCTCATCTAGAGGCTCAACTGGGGAGGGGGTATCTGTTTCCAAACTCATTCAGGTTGTTGGAAGATTTCACTTCCTCGCAGCTCTGGGACTCATGGTGGCTTGTTTTCAAGGCCAGAAGGAGATTCTCTGACCTCAGGGAGGACCCAGTCCCTCTTTTTAGGGCTTTCGCCTGCTTAAGTCTGACCCACCAAGTGTAACACAGTTAAGTCCCCTACATACGAACCTTCAAGTTTTGAACTTTCAGAGATGTGAACATGCCCAGAGAAAGGATGGAGAGAGATAAGAGGAAGAAGAAGTAACTGAAGAACTGAAGAGATTCACAATGCAGGAAATGGCAAAGGGGTTTTCTTTATTTGAAGAGGCACAGTTAGTTTTTGAGGCACAGGACCCAAACACAGAACGGTACACGAGGGTTGCAGCAGCCGTTCAGAATGTAAGCCAGTGCTATGATGAGAAAAAAAGGGCTACTACCCAGACATCCCTGGATCATTATTTTCAAGGGGGTAGATAGAACTGAATCCAGCAAGGAACCAGAACCTGTGCCGTCAGCGTCAGGCGTGAGTGGAATCGCAGCTCGCCCTCCTTCTCCTATTGCTGACGAGCCTTCAGCTCTACCATCTCCCACCTCCTCTCCCTCCTCCAGTCAGTAACTCTTCTTGCCTGTTCACTCGATGCCAGCCCCCGAATGCCAGCTGTTGTACTGGACGACTGTACTTTTCAGGGTACTGTACTGTAAGGTTAAAAAGGTTTTATTTTTTGTGTTTGCTTGTTTTTTAGGTACTATTCGTGTGGAAAGTATTATAAACCTATTACAGTACAGTACTATATAGCCGATTGTGTAGTTGGGTACCTAGGCTAACTCTGTTGCACTTATGAACAAATTGGACTTACAAACGCGCTCTCAGATTGGAACTCGTTCATATGTAGGGGGCTTAGTGTATGTCTTTCGATGAACTCAGAATCAACTGATTTGGGGCCTCAATTACATCTGCAAAATCTTGTCCGTTTGCCGTGTTCTACTGGTTAGAAGCGAGTCTCAGGCCTGTCTTTAGCCGAGCATAATCCTTCCCGCCCCGCACATGTCCTGGATGCTTCCATCCTGGGCCTGCTCTGCTCTGTGACTCTGGGTCAGTCATTTACCCACTCTGGGCCCAAGTCTTCCCTGCTGTGAGGGCGGAGGTGGCCGACTAGGGGAGCACCCAGCGTCTCGCCTGTACAGTGGACACAGTGTGACCCAGGAATGGATGGGCCCTGAGACCCCGGTGGTGACTGGGGGTAAGAACCTGGTGGCCAGGGAGTCTGAGCAAAGGACAGGCCAGGGCCCAAAGCTGGCATCTCCACACCTGCCCTTCCTCACTCTCCCAAGCCTTGTGTTTTTTGTAGGGAAAAAAAAACCCAACATTTTCCTCTTCTTTCTTTAAAAAAAAAAAAATAGAGAGAGACAAGCAGTGAGCCACCTGTGTACAGGGCCTGTAGGAGGGCCTGCGGAGAAACACAGGCAGGACCGCCCGAGCGAATGATGTGAGACGCCAGCCCCACGACCATGGGCGCGCAGAAGCCAGAACCTCTCCCACAAAGGGGAGCCGTGGGCGGCGGGCGCCAAGTGATGGAGGAGCCCCTCCCCCCCGCTCCTGTCCCCAGAAAGCCCTCACCCAGACACACTGCGGCCGCCCCTGTGCTGGCTGGCACCTCGACACCCCGCCCTGCGGGCTCACAGGGCCAGCAACACGTTCTCGGTATTTCTAAGTGGCCTTTTCCAAAGGCAGCCCCACCCCCCGCCACTCCCTACCCACCCCCACCCCCCACCGCCCCAGCCCAGGATGCTGCTAGCCTCCGGCCTCCGCAGGCACCACCGACGTTTGGAAGAAGTGATGTCAAACAGTGTTCCAGGAGGGTCTCCCAGCCTGGAGCTCGGGAAAGCCCGGCCTCCGTGTAAGATGTCCTGTGCCCGGGTTCCCGGAACCCTCCCGAACCGAAAGCCAGGCGGGGATGGGGTTTGCGTCCCTGGATGCAGGCTCGCGGCTCCGAGTGTGCACAGCTGTGCGGGAAGTGTTCCCTTTTTATTAGTGCACTCCAACTTGTTAAATTTTACAGCGACAGGAAGCTTGTAACCTCACATAGTAATTACTCGGGCCTGGAGTCAGCGCGCGCTATGAAAGTGCAGGGGCCGGCGGGGATTCGGGCAGGGGTGAAGGGGAGTTCCAGCCACATTTTCAAGCCTTCAGGCAGGTGATGGTGAAGCTCTTAGGCGTGTGGACACCTCAGGTGCCTCAAGATCCCATCGGAATCTCGGCTCCATGCCTGGACCCACCCCGAACACACACAGGGTGTTTGCCAGAGGGTCTACTTCACATTTCTGCTGGAAGGCCCCAGATAGAGCTGGGAGTTCTCTGCCTCTTGAACTGGGTGCCCAGCTCCATGATGCCCTGTGAGAGCCATGTTACACGAGGTGCTGAGCAGGGAGCCAGGTGTGGTCGGCAGAATAGAATGACAGCTCCCAAGTGTCCACATCCTAATATACCCATCACCTGCGAATCTGCATGGCAAAGGGAGGTGTGATTTGCAGGTGTGATTTAGTCCAGGATTTTGAGATGGGGATGTGATCTGGGATCATCCTGGTGGCCCAGTGTCATCACAAGGGTCCTTGTAAGAGGGCAGTGGGAGGGGCAGAGTCAGAGGAGATGTGACCATGAAAGCCGAGGTCAGCGTGATGGGGACTTGAGCTGAGGCATGGAGGTGGCCTCTAGGAGCTGGAAAGAGATCCTCTCCTGGAGTTTCCAGAAGGAATACAGCCTCCCGACATGTCAATTTTAGCCCCATAAAACCTCCAGACTTCTGACCTCCAGAACTGTGGGATAATAAATGTGTACTGTTTAGAATCACGAAGTTGTGGTAATTTGGTACAGTGGCAGTAGGAAACGAATACACCGGGTATGCAGTAGTCGCTCAATACGTTTACCAAATTGGTTGAAGTGTGGGCACAGTCCAGGGCGACCTGCAGGACTTGCTAAGCGCCCTGACACAGCAAGAGGGCTGGTGGGTGTCTGTGATCTCACGGAGGCCAGGTCGCTCCCTTCGGGGATGGGGACTCCTGGACGGGCTGCACAAGGTGCTCTGTTCCTTCTCCATTGGGCTTGAGGAGAGGGAGGTGGCGGGTATCTGCTCTCACCACACGTTTCCCAGGGAGAGCATCGTGCCCCGCTCTCCATAGGAAGCCTGCAGGGCAAAGGCTCTCTCCAAATGAGTGAGCGTCGGTCTTGAGTCACTTCTGGGGTTGCAGTTGGAAGACGTTTCAGCTGTAAAGCCAGCCTCTGCCTGCTTCCCCTTCTCACAGCACAGAATCTGGAGTCACCCCAGACCCGGCCATCCCCCTCCCAAATCCCAAGGTCCACTGTGGCTGGCTCCCATGAATCTCCACTCCCAGTGAAGTGACTTGGGGTGACGGTGGGTGCTGGATGCAGGCAGAGCTGAGCTTGGATGGTGGTCTGCACTCTGGCCTTCAGTCTCTTCCTCTGTACCATGGGATGGGGAAGAAGTACCCGAGCTTGTCTCCGATAAGGGATGGGGATGCTTCATTGAATGTAAGCAGGTGTTGTGGCTCTGGTGATGATGGTGGCAATAGTTGCTATGATTGTTGGATACACTGTGGGTTTTGTGGATGTTTCTGGAAAAGGAGGAGCATTGTGCAGGGGAGGCAGGGTCCAGGCTTTGCTGCTTTGGGCGCATCTCCTGAAGGATCACTTGTGCTGGGCCATGGACAGAGCCAGGGAGCACCTTACACCAGGAGCAGTGTTCATTTAGCCCCACCCCCACCCCCAAGCCAACCACACAACGCCAGCAGGATCACCAACAGCATCCGTGTCACCAGATCCAATGTCTCCCTTTCTTTCCTAACAATTTCTCCTTCCCTGGCATCTGTGGCATCAGCTGTCCCATCTCAGTCCTCCTAGTCAGCTCTCGCTCCGCTCACACCCACTCATCAGTGATGCTCCTTAGGGCACAAGCCTTAGGATTCTTCCCTTCTGCCTCCCTGCTGCCCCCAGTGATGCTATGGTGTTCACAGATCCCATAGGTACAGCAAGAAATGAACCCTTCAAGGAGGGCCCAGTCTCCAGGGGCACCAAGACCAGAAGAGGCAACCGGAGTGCAGTGACACGGGCCACCATAGAGCCGATAGCAGGCAGTAAGGGATCGAGGAAGGGGTCCCTGTGTCCTGGGGGCAGTCAAGGAATGGCTCCTGGAGAAGAGCCCAGGAGGATGAGAAGGACACATCCAGGCAGAGACACCGTATTATGTTAAGAATCGATGTCAACATGCCAGCCACTGTGCCAGACTCTCTTTTCATCCATTTAACAAATGTTTATTGGGAACCTACTGTTCACCCTTGAATTGTCACCTTTACCTGCACTATTTAATTGAATCACCACAGCTACCCCATAAGGTCTGTATAAATGTTATCCCACTTTTGCAGCACTCTTGGGACTCAGCTAGGGAGTGGCAGGGGCAGGAACTGAACCCGGGTCTGCATCATTTCTTTGCCACATTGAGAAGAGCTAAGAATCAGGAATTAGAAGTGGAAGGAGGGTCAGATGCAGGAGGACAGCAGCCGTGGAGACCTGGCAAGGGGCAGAGGAACATGCACCGGAGTCCACTTTTCCCTCCTCAACCCAGACCGAGTTTTCTAGGTCTGGGCTCAGAGCTTCAGGAGCTTACACATTCTATGAGAGTAGTTTGAATGCATGTATTCCTTTTAATAACAATTTTAAAAATTGTTTTGACAGTTATAAAGGTAAAACTTCTCTTTGCAGGGACCTCTCAAGTGTTTGCCACACCAAGGATTGTGGTCCCTGAGAGGGTTCACTGGCCTATTTGGGGAACCTAAGAACTCTGTTTCCTTCTAAAAGGGTTGGGGGGGCAGTTAAAATGGAAATTTCCAGTTCCATCCAAGCTGGAGTAGCCCCCTTCTTCCCCTTTACAATTAAAAAAATAAATAAAAAACCTGGACATAACGTAGCAAACTTGGGGAGATTCTGAAGCATGGCCAAGGGGACTTAGGACTTAGGCACACGTGGCACGGGGTCCCTGGGCTTTCTCTCTGCCTTCCATCCATCCTGCACTGGTACAACCCTCACTGGATGCTGAGGCATGGACAAAAAGTCCTCAAGAAGAGCCTGCTGCCTGTAGCCAAAGGGAAAAGGGCAGCTTAGCAGAGCAGAAACCCTTTTTGAAGATACCTGCCTTAGTGGAGACAAACGCCAATGAGAAAGCTGTCTCCCTGCCAGGGGAGTCAGCAAGGAACCACCCCCTACCCGAGCAGCAGCGAGATACAGCACCAGCCCAAGCACTCAGTGAAGGCACTCCTCTCATAACAGAGTTGGTGGGGTCCAGCTGAGAGATGAACATTCCCCCTGACTCAGAATCCCGGAGGCAGTGTGACATGGTGGCATTTGGAATTTGACTTCCCCCCGGTTGGTGCCAGTGGGGACCAACGGGCAGCCGAACCCCAACCTCCACCCAGTGGCGAGCAGCCAGTTTGCACAGTAGTGCTACGCTTTTGGCAAGGAGGTATCAGTAGGGTTGGGGGAGAAACCGAACTTCCAGTCTCACCTTATGGTAACAAGGGGGTGAGAGTCAGAGAACCACTTTAGCGCAGGTGATGTTCAAGGCATCAGGCAGGAAGCTGAACATCCACCCCCAACCAGGCGTGCACACGACACCCAAACAAAGAGACCTAAACAGAGATTAAATAGGGTCCAGACTCTCATTCTATAATACCCCAAAGATCCTGGATACAATAAAGCATCACTCATCATAGCAAGCAGGCGATCACAGCCTGAAAGAGAAACAATGATCAACGGATGCCAACATTGAGAGGAATCAGATGTCGAAATTATCTGACAAGGGTTATAGAGCAGCGATCACAAAAACGTTTCTACAGCCCTTGTGAACACACTCCAAACAAACGAAAAAAACAGAAAATCTCAGCAAAGAAGTAGAAGATATAAAATAACGCCAAGGGGAAATTTTGCAACTAAACAAAATACAATAACTGAGATTGAAAAATCACTGAATGGACTCGAGGGTGGATTGGAGATAACCAAGGAAGGAAGCCGTGAACTCAAAGAGGTCAGCAGAATCAAAGAAGGACCAGCCTGAGACACAGAGAGAAAATAGACTGAAAAAAAAAAAAAAGCCAAATAAATAGAAACTCAACAATGTAAGACTCTTACAAAGGTTCTAACACTCATGTCACTGCAGTCCCGGAAGGAGAGGACAAAGAGGTAGGGCTGAAAAAAGATTTAAAGAAAGAATGGCTGATAATTCCTATAATTTGGCAAAAGGCATCAACCTGTAGATTCAAGAAGCTGAGTGAATCCAAATAGAATGAACCCAAAGAAATCCATGCCAAGAAACATCATAATCAAACTTCTGAAAACTAAAGACAAAGAATTCCGGAGATCAACCAGAAAGCAGTGACATACTGTATTCAGGGGAACCCCAGTCCAGATGAACGCAGATTTCTCATGAAGGTCAGGGGGAAGTGGCACATTTTTCAAGTTCTGGAAGAAAAGAACTGTCAATCCCTAAACCCAATAACTAGAAAAAAACATTCTTCAGAAATAAAAGGGAAATAGATCATAAACCTAAACTTGAAATAGGGAACTATAAACTCCTAGAAGAAAACATGGGAAGAATTCTACCTGACTTTGGGTTTGGAGATGAACTTTTACACGCAACACCCACAGCATACTCTGTGAAGGAAAAAGGTGATCAATTGGATGTTATTAAAATAAAAAACTTCTGTTCTGCAAATGACACCGCTAAGAGAATGGAAATACAATCCACGTATGGGGAGGAAATATTTGCACAACACATATCTGCTGAAGGACTTGTATCCAAAACAAACAAAGGACTCTTAAAATTCAAAACCAGGAAAACAAACAATCTCCATAAAAACTAGAAAAAGGATCTGAAGTGACTCCTCATCAAAGAAGATACACACATAGTAAATAAACATACGAAAGGTGCTCAAAATCTTGTGTCCTTAGGGACTTGCAAATGAAAACAACAATGAGATACCAACATACCCACTGGGTTGCCTAAAATCCAACACCTGATTGCTGCTGAGGGTGCAGAACAACGGGAACTCTCACGTGTTGCTGGTCAGAATGCAAACAGGCACAGCCACTTAAGAAGATAGTTTGACAGTTTCTTACAAAGTTAAACATAGTCTTGCCATAGGATCCCTCAAAATCCTCAGTATTTACGCAACCGAGTTGAAAATGTATGTCCACACAAAAACCTGCATATAGATGTTGATAGAAACTTTATTCATAAATGCCCAAAACTGGAAGCCACCAAGGTGTCTTTCCCAGGAGGATGGATAAACAGACTGTGGTTCATCCACACAACGGAATATTATTCAACAATAAAAAGAAATGATCTACTGAGTCACAAAAAGACATGGATGGAAAGAATTCTGTTTAGCATACTGTTTAGCATACTGTTAAGTGAAAGAAGCCTGTTTAAAAAGGCTACATACTGTAGGCTTCCAATTATATGATATTCTGGGAAAGACAAAACTATAGAGATGTTGAAAAATCCGTGGTTGCTAAGAGGTTGGGGGGAGGGGTTAAATGGGTGAAGCACAGCGAGTATTTTAGGGTAGTGAAAATATTTTGTATTGTATTGTAATGGTGGATACATGACACTATACGTTTGTCAAACCTGTAGAAATTTTCCTTTTAACATCTTTATTGGAGCATAATTGCTTTACAATGGTGTGTTAGTTTCTGGTTTATAACAAAGTGAATCAGCTATACATATACATATATCCCCATATCTCCTCCCTCTTGCGTCTCCCTCCCACCCTCCCTATCCCACCCCTCTAGGTGGACACAAAGCACTGAGCTGATCTCCCTGTGCTATGTGGCTGCTTCCCACTAGCTATCTATTTTACATTTGGTAGTGTATATATGTCCATACCACTCTCTCACTTCATCCCAGATTACCCTTCCCCCTCCCTGTGTCCTCAAGTCCATTCTCTACATCTGCGTCTTTATTCCTGTCCTGCCTCTAGGTAGAACTTTTTTTTTTTTTTTTAGATTCCATATATATGTGTTAGCATATGGTATTTGTTTTTCTCTTTCTGACTTACTTCACTCTGTATGACAGACTCTAGGTCCATCCACCTCACTACAAACAGCTCAATTTCGTTTCTTTTTATGGCTGAGTAATATTCCATTGTATATATGGTGCCACATCTTCTTTATCCATTCATCCGATGATGGACACTTAGGTTGTTTCCATCTCTGGGCTATTGTAAATAGAGCTGCAATGAACATTTTGGTACATGACTCTTTTTGAATTATAGTTTTCTCAGGGTATATGCCCAGTAGTGGGATTGCTGGGTCATATGGTAGTTCTATTTTTAGTTTTATAAGGAACCTCCATACTGTTCTCCATAGTGGCTGTATCAATTTACATTCCCACCAACAGTGCAAGAGGGTTCCCTTTTCTCCACACCCTCTCCAGCATTTGTTGTTTGTAGATTTTCTGATGATGCCCATTCTAATTGGTGTGAGGTGATACCTCACTGTAATTTTGATTTGCATTTCTCTAATGATTAGTGATGTTGAGCAGCTTTTCATGTGCTTCTTGGCCATCTGTATGTCTTCTTTGGAGAAATGTCTATTTAGGTCTTCTGCCCATTTTTGGATTGAAACCCATAGAACTTTATAGCACAAACTGTAATATATGCAAATTAAAAAATCATTTAGGGGTTGAGGCATCTCAGGATAAAGCGCAGACTGTGACAGAATAATCTAAATATATTACAAATGTATGACATGACCTCACTGAAGGGAATGGAATGGGGGTAAGTAACTTTGAAAATAGTGGAATCTGTAAGACTGAAGGCAAAAGAATTCATGTAAGCATGATATCCTACTTCAAGGAGCTGTTTCCTATAGGGGATGTGTAGGTAAACAATTGTGAAACCACTATGCATGTACACTGAAATTGAACAATTAAGAAATAGATGACAGATGGTAGGAACCAAATTTCTCATTGTCTGAGTGAGAAGTTACGTATGAATAAGGGGAGGAGTCTAGAATGATCCATGTGCTAATGCAGTAGAGTTGGAGACATCAGTGTGAACTGTGCTTAGTGTAATATAAACACAGATGCTTCCATATAGAGATATGTATAGATGTGCATATACATGAGTTAGTATTGATATAAGCAAACACATCTCCTTGCTCTATTGGCTTAGAGGGCTGAGAAGCAATGAGTCTCCAGTAGCAATGAGCACATCTTGTGCCCAGATGTTGTTTTCTAGTAACATTATCCAGAAAAAGGAACCAGAGCTTCTTGGAAAAATGGCTGATTATAGGACTGAGCTGAGGAAGTACAAGATGTGCCTGGAGCATCCTGTAGTGCCAGAAAGTAAGAAAGTGCTTAAAAATCAAACCAAATGAGAAAAGTCACAATGACTTGACATGTGTCAAGGGGATAAAGCAGCCAATTCAAAGAGCTCCCAATGTAATAAAATAAAAACGTAGTATTAGATTATAAGTTTAAATCCATGAGTCCATACTGACATGAATGAATGAATGAATGGATGGATGGATGGCTGAATATAAACGATCTCCTGTGCAGGAGAATTCCAAATAATTGTTTAGACATTCAGCTCTCAGGAGGGGGAACACATCTTCCATTCCTCAAGTATGGGCTGCCCATAGTGACTTTCTTCCAAAGAGGACAGTATGTTGGGGAGATCAAAGGAGTAAGTCCATAGGGAAGAAACCAGAGAAACATGACCCCAAGCCAGGTGATCAAGGTCAACATCAACAATGATAAGGTATATTGATAGTATGCGCCCTTGATACGATATGATGAGAATGTCACTTTACTCTGTGGTCTTCCTCCCCAAGACACTTTATCGCATTCTAATCATGAGAAAGACATCAGACAAATCCCCATTTTGGAACATTCTACAAAATACCTGACAAGTACTCCTCAAAACTCTCAATAATAAAATAAAAGGAAGTTTTACTTGGACACTATCACAACCAAGAGGAGCCTAAGGAGACACGACATGTAAATGTAATGTGGAGTCCTGGGTGGGATCCTGGAACAGAAAAAGGACATTAAGGGAAAAGTAAGGAAATCTGAATAATATATGGACTCTAGTTAATAAAAACATATCAATATTGGCTCATTAATTGTGGCAAATTGCCATACTAATGTAAAATGTGAATAATATGAGGAACTGGGTGTGGGATATATGGGAACACTTTGTACTACATTTGGAATAATTCTGTATACCTAAAACTGTTCTAAAACTACGTTTATTTTTAAAAATTCAAAAACTTAAAAAGAAAAGAGAGGAACCAACTGTTGGTACATACAACAGCTTGGATGGATCTCAAGGATGTTGCGCTCAGTGCAAAAAGTCAACCTGAAAAATCTCACACACTGTGTAATTACACTTACATAGCATTATTAAAATGACAACAATATAGAAATCGAGAACACATTGATGGTTTCTCAGGGACAAGAATGGAAGGGGTTGTGAGAATATAAAGGGATAGTGCAAGAGAGCTTCTTTGTGTGATAAATGGTTACATGAATTATATAAGGGATCACAGTGCATAGAACTACACACACACACACACACACACACACACACACACGAATGGAGGTGGAAACTAAGTAAGGTCTGTGGTCTAATTAAAAATATTGTACCAACATCAGTTTCCTTTTTTTGATATTGCACTAAAGCTATCATAATTAAGGGAAGCTGGGAGAACCATATATTGAACTCTAGGTACTATTTTTGCAATTTCCAATGAGTCTATGATAATATTTTTAAGTTAAAGTAAAATTAGAAGTCTGAGTAGTCCAATAATGGTGGGGTAGCTTATAACAGACCATGATTTCTCCTGACAATAATTACACTCTGGACAAAACATAAAAACAACTATTTGAAGACACTTAAGAACAATCAACAATGGGCTTAAACTTGAAAGAATAGGACACTTAAAACAAGGGAAACAGTAGATGAGACATGTAATGGGCTTTTGCCCTGGAGGCACTCTCCAGTTTATATGGCACACAGGAATAGAGATAAAGAAGAAAGTGACAGTTTAAAGAGGCTGAGGAGTCAAGGTCTGAATTCAGAGAAACTGGAGAAGCTAGAAAGTGCGGGAGGAAATCCAGGAAAAGAGAGAGCACAGGGGTGGAAGAAGATACCCTGAAATCTGCATACAAATGCCTCTTGGCTGACTCAGATATTTTACATGCACAGGGATACACTCCAAAAATATCATGAAAAGCAACACTATCAGCCTTTAAAATGAGAGCAGAAATTTAATTGGCTGCTCAGTTCAAGGGATACAGAATTTGAAGTTCAATTTCTGCAGTGTTAGTCCTTCAACTGAAGCCAAAGAAGGGATATGCCTTAGGCATAAGGATCATGTGTCCTAGAACTTAGGGTGGCACTGTAGGACTAAGAGAAAACTGCAATAAACGTGCCCTCTCAAAGTCTAAACCCAAACTTCCACAAGGTCAAGGTGATTGCTGGTAATTTGGTTGACACTAGAACAAAAGGCAACATTCTTCAGGGGATAACAGCAGAATCCAGAGCCTCTACAATATATCAGTCACAATGTCCATTATTTAATTTAAAATTACTAAACATGCAAAGAAGCAAGAAAATGTGACCCATAATCAAAAGAAAAAATTGGTCAGAAGAAGCAAACTGACAGATGACCAAACTGTCAGAATTACTTAACAAGAATTTTAAAATAAGTATTATAGATATGTTTTTTTTAATTTGCAGGAAAAGATGGATTGATTGTGTATATATTCCCACTGTGATGGGAAATATCAAGAGGGAAACAAAAACTCTAAAGAAGAATCAAATGAAAATTTTAGAACTGGAAAATACAATAGCTGAAGTGAAAAATGTGTTGCGTGCCAGACTGGACACTGCAGAAGAAAGCATTAGTGAACTTGAAAACAGGTCAATAGAAACTAACCAAACTGAAACGTGGAGAGAATAAGATTTTTAAAACATGGGACAGAGCTTCAACAAACTGAGGAATGATTTCGAGCAACCTAATATTTCTGTGATCAAAGTCCTAGGAGAAAATGAAAGTCAAATGGGGCAGAAAAAATATTTTAAATAATAGTAGTAAAAAATTCAAAATTTAATTGAAAGCATTAACTAAGATTCTCAGTGGGCTGAAAGAGAACAAATGAAAAGGAAACCACATCCAGGTGTACCATAGTAAAACTTGTGAAAACTAAAGATAAAAGGAAATGTCGTAAAAGTAGTGAAAGAAAAAAGGCATGGAGATATCTGGAGAACATGGAGGTATATACATGGAGAACAAAGAAAGCATTAACTGACTTCTCATTAGAAAAAAAGAGGTCATAGATAATAGAACAACATTGTTAAAGTGCTGAAAGAAAAAAAAAAGTCATTCTAGAATTCTGTGTTCAGTTAAAATGTCTTTTAAAAATAAGGAGAAATAATGACATTCTCAGGCAAATGACACCCAAGAGAATCCCTTGCCAACAGACTTACACTGTAAGAAATGCTAAGGGAAATTCTTTAGACTGAAGACAAATGATAACAGAAGGAAATTCTGACCTTCAGAGAGGAATGTAGGGCATTGACAATGGTTACTATGTAAGTAAATATAAAAAAGCTATTTTTCTAATTCCTTAAAAGACAATTATTTACTGGATAAACAATAAGGCTTAAAACATATGTAGTAGCAAAAATTATGACAATAGTAGTCCAAACGATTGCAGGGCATAAATGGAATTATATTGCTGTAAGCATTTTATGTTATATGTGAGATATCTTTCCTTCAAACTGGACTATAATGGGTTAATAATACGTATGACCCCAGAGAAGCAAGTAAGAATAACAGAAAGGAGTCCCTCCCATCAAGCCTCTTAGATAGCCTCATCCACCAGAGGGCAGAGAGCAGAAGCAAGAAGAGCTACAATCCTGCAGCCTGGGGAACAAAAACCACATTCACAGAAAGATAGACAAGATGAAGAGACAGAGGACTATGTACCAGATGAAGAAACAAGATAAAACCCCAGAAAAACAACTAAATGAAGCAGAGATAGGCAACCTTCCAGAAAAAGAATTCAGAATAATGATAGTGAAGATGATCCAGGACCTCGGAAAAAGAATGGAGGCAAAGATCAAGAAGATGCAAGAAATGTTTAACAAAGACCTAGAAGAATTAAAGAACAAACAAACAGAGATGAACAATACAATAACTGAAATGAAAAGTACACTAGAAGGAATCAATAGCAGGATAACTGAGGCAGAAGAACGGATAAGTGACCTGGAAGACAGAATGGTGGAATTCACTGCCGCAGAACAGAATAAAGAAAAAGAATGAAAAGAAATGAAGACAGCCTAAGAGACCTCTGGGACAACATTAAATGCAACAACATTCGCATTATAGGGGTCCCAGAAGGAGAAGAGAGAGAGAAAGGACCAGAGAAAATATTTGAAGAGATTATAGTCAAAAACTTCCCTAACATGGGACAAGAAATAGCCACCCAAGTCCAGGAAGCACAGTGAGTCCCATACAGGATAAACCCAAGGAGAAACACACCAAGACACATAGTAATTAAATTGGCAAAAATTAAAGACAAAGAAAAATTATTGAAAGCAGCAAGGGAAAAATGAAAAATAACATACAAGGGAACTCCCATAAGGTTAACAGCTGATTTCTCAGCAGAAACTCTACAAGCCAGAAGGGAGTGGCATGATATACTTAAAGTGATGAAAGGGAAGAACCTACAACCAATATTACTCTACCCAGCAAGGATCTCATTCAGATTCGATGTAGAAATCAAAAGCTTTACAGACAAGCAAAAGCTAAGAGAATTCAGTACCACCAAACCAGCTCTACAACAAATGCTAAAGAAACTTCTCTAAGTGGGAAACACAAGAGAAGAAAAGGATCTACAAAAACAAACCCAAAACAATTAAGAAAATGGTCATAGGAACATACATATTGATAATTACCTTAAACGTGAATGGATTAAATGCTCCAACCAAAAGACACAGGCTTGATGAATGGATACAAAAACAAGATCCATATATACGCTGTCTACAAGAGACCCACTTCAGACCTAGGGACACATACAGACTGAAAGTGAGGGGATGGAAAAAGATATTCCATGCCAATGGAACTCAAAAGAAAGCTGGAGTATCTATACTCATATCAGATAAAATAGACTTGAAAATAAAGAATATTACAAGAGACAAGGAAGGAAACTACATAATGATCAAGGGATCAATCCAAGAAGAAGATATAACAATTATAAATATATATGCACCCAACATAGGAGGACCTCAAAACATAAGGCAACTGCTAACAGCTATAAAAGAGGGAATCAACAGTAACACAATAATAGTGGGGGACTTTAACACCTCACTTACACCAATGGACAGATCATCCAAAATGAAAATAAATAAGGAAACAGAAGCTTTAAATGACACAATAGACCAGATAGATTTAACTGATATTTATAGGACATTCCATCCAAACACAGCAGATTACACTTTCTTCTCAAGTGCACACGGAACATTCTCCAGGATAGATCACATCTTGGGCCACAAATCAAGCCTCAATAAATTTTAAAAAATTGAAATCATATCAAGCATCTTTTCTGATCACAACGCTATGAGATTAGAAATGAATTACAGGGGAAAAAACGTAAAAAGCACAAACACATGGAGGCTAAACAATATGTTACTAAATAACCAAGAGATCACTGAAGAAATCAAAGAGGAAATTAAAAAATACCTACAGACAAATGACAATGAAAACATGATGATCCAAAACCTATGGGATGCAACAAAAACAGTTCTAAGAGGGAAGTTTATAGTTATACAAGCCCACCTCAAGAAATAAGAAAAATCTCAAGTAAACAATGTAAACTTACACCTAAAGGAACTAGAGAAAGAAGAACAAACAAAACGCAAAGTTAGCAGCAGGAAAGAAATCATAAAGATTAGAGCAGAAATAAATGAAATAGAAACAAAGAAAACAACAGCAAAGATCAATAAAACTAAAAGCTGGTTCTTTGAGAAGATAAAAAAAATTGATAAACCATTAGCCAGATTCATCAAGAAAAAGAGGGAGAGGACCCAAATCAATAGAATTAGAAATGAAAAAGGAGAAGTTACAACAGACAATGCAGAAATACAAAGCATCCTAAGAGACTACTACAAGCAGCTCTATGCCAGTAAAATGGACAACCTGGAAGAAATGGACCAATTCTTAGAAAGGTATAACCTCCCAAGACTGAACCAGGAAGAAACAGAAAATGTGAATAGACCAATCACAAGTAATGAAATTGAAACTGTGATTAAAAATCTTCCAACAGACAAAAGTCCAGGACCAGATGGCTTCACACGTGAATTCTATCAAACATTTAGAGAAGAGCTAACACCCATCCTTCTCAAACTCTTCCAAAAAATTGCAGAGGAAGGAACACTCCCAAACTCATTCTATGAGGCCACTATCACCCTGATACCAAAACCAGACAAAGATACTACAAAAAAAAAATTACAGACCAATATCACTGATGAATATAGTTGCAAAAATCCTCAACAAAATACTAGCAAACAGAATCCAACAACACATTAAAAGGATCATACACCATGATCAAGTGGGATTTATCCCAGGGATGCAAGGATTCTTCAATATACACAAATCAATCAATGTGATACACCATATTAACAAATTGAAGAATAAAAACCATATGACCATCTCAATAGATGCAGAAAAAGCTTTTGACAAAATTCAACACCCATTTATGATAAAAACTCTCCAGAAAGTTGGCATAGAAGGAACCTACCTCAACATAATAAAGGCCATATATGACAAACCCACAGCAAACATCATTCTCAATGGTGAAAAACTGAAAGCATTTCCTCTAAGATCAGGAACGAGACAAGAATGTCCACTCTCACCAATATTATTTAACACAGTTTTGGAAGTCCCAGCCATGGCAATCAGAGAAGAAAAAGAAGTAAAAGGATTACAAATTGGAAAAGAAGAAGTAAAGCTGTCACTGTTTGCAGATGACATGATACTATACATAGAGAATCCTAAAAATGCCACCAGAAAACTACTAGAGCTAAGCAATGAATTTGATAAAGTAGCAGGATACAAAATTAATGCACAGAAATCTCTTGCATTCCTATACACTAAAGATGAAAAATCTGAAAGAGAAATTATGGAAACACTCCCATTTACCATTGCAACAAAAAGAATAAAATACCTAGGAATAAACCTACCTAGGGAAACAAAAGACCTGTATGTAGAA
The DNA here is from genome assembly GCF_964270905.1 of Leucopleurus acutus. NCBI lineage: Eukaryota > Metazoa > Chordata > Mammalia > Artiodactyla > Delphinidae > Leucopleurus > Leucopleurus acutus. The sequence continues at coordinate 3,663,874 of NC_139142.1, forward strand.
AACTATAAGACACTGATGAAAGACATTAAAGATGATACCAACAGATGGAGAGATTTACCATGTTCTTGGATTGCAAGAATCAATATTGTGAAAATGACTCTACTACCCAAAGCAACCTACAGATTCAATGCAATCCCTAACAAATTACCAATGGCATTTTTACAGAACTGGAACAAATCATCTTAAAATTTGTATGGAGATACAAAAGATCCCGAATAGCCAAAGCAGTCTTGATGGAAAAAAACGGAGCTGGAGGAATCAAACTCCCTGACTTCAGACTATACTACAAAGCTACAGTAATCAAGACAATATGGTACTGACACAAAAACAGAAACATAGATCAATGGAACAAGATAGAAAGCCCAGAAATAAACCCATGCACCTATGGTCAACTAATCTATAACCAAGGAGGCAAAGATATACAATGGAGAAAAGACAGTCTCTTCAACAAGTGGTTCTGGAAAAGCTGGACAGCTACATGTAAAAGAATGAAATTAGAACACTTCCTAACACCATACAAAAAAATAAACTCAAAATGGATTAGAGACCTAAGTGTAAGACCGCACACTATAAAACTCTTAGAGGAAAACATAGGAAGAACACTCTTTGACATAAATCACAGCAAGATCTTCATTGATCCACCTCCTAGAGTAATGGAAATAAAAACAGAAATAAACAAATGGGACCTAATGAAACTTCAAAGCTTTTGCACAGCAAAGGAAACCATAAACAAGACGAAAAGACAACCCTCAGAATGGGAGAAAATATTCACAAAAGAATCAACGGACAAAGGATTAATCTCCAAAATATATAAACAGCTCATGCAGCTCAATATTAAAGAAACAAACAATCCAATCCAAAAATGGGCAGAAGACCTAAATAGACATTTCTCCAAAGAAGACATACAGATGGCCAAGAAGCACATGAAAAGCTTCTCAACATCACTAATCATTAGAGAAATGCAAATCAAAACTACAGTGAGGTATCACCTCACACCAGTTAGAATGGGCATCATCAGAAAATCTACAAACAACAAATGCTGGAGAGGTTGTGGAGAAAAGGGAACCCTCCTACACTGTTGGTGGGAATGTAAATTGATACAGCCACTATGGAGAACAGTATGGAGGTTCCTTAAAAAACTAAAAATAGGGCTTCCCTGGTGGCGCAGTGGTTGACAGTCCGCCTGCCGATGCAGGGGACACGGGTTCATGCCCTGGTCCGGGAGGATCCCACGTGCCACGGAGCCGCTGGGCCCGTGAGCCATGGCGGCTGGGCCTGTGCGTCCGGAGCCTGTGCTCCGCGGCGGGAGAGGCCACAGCGGTGAGAGGCCCGCGTATGGCCAAAAAAAAAAAAAAAAAAAAACTAAAAATAGAATTACCATATGATCCAGCAATCCCACTACTGGGCATATACCCAGAGAAAACCATAATTCAAAAAGAGTCATGTACCACAATATTCATTGCAGCTCTATTTACAATAGCCAGGTCATGGAAGCAACCTAAATGCCCATCGACAGACAAATGGATAAAGAAGTTGTGGTACATATATACAATGGAACATTACTCAGCCATAAAGAGGAACGAAACTGGGTCATTTGTTGAGATGTGGATGGATCTAGAGTCTGTCATACAGAGTGAAGTACGTCAGAAAGAGAAAAACAAATATCATATATTAACGCATGTATGTGGAACCTTGAAAAATGGTACAGATGAACCAGTTTGCAGGGCAGATGTTGAGACACAGATGTAGAGAACAAACGTATGGACACCAAGGGGGGAATACCATGGTGGGGTGGGGATGGTGGTGTGATGAATTGGGCGTTTGGTATTGACATGTATACACTGATGTGTATAAAATTGATGCCAATAAGAAAAAAAAAGAATAACAGAAAGAAGTATAGCTGAAAACCCATTAAAGGAAATGAAATAGATATAAAAATTAACCAATTAACCCAAAGAGGGCAGGGAAAAACAAAGGAATAAATTAAGGAGGAAAAAATAGAAAACAAGTGTCAAGACAGCTGACTTGAACCCAACCATATCAATCATTTTACTGACTGCAGATGGATTCAACCCTCCAACTCAGAGGCAAAGATTATCAGTTCAGCTGACAAAAGAAAGATGTAGGATTTCTGCTTTGGAGCATGGTGTAGTAATACCCTACTGAAAGACACACCTCCCCCCCACACCCAAACACACATACACCCTACAGAAAACAACTCCAAGACTTGGACATAACAGAAGTTTGAAGGGACTAAGGAATGAGAACAAGCATAAATATTCTGAAGAAGTCCTCAAAAACTCATGAACATGTGTGCTAGTGGGGAGGTTCTGTGGGGCAGTCGGCAGGGGGCATATGGGAAATCCCTATACTTTCTGCTCAGTTTTGCTGTGAACCTAAATCTGCTCTAAAAAATAGAGCAAAAAAAAAACCCCAAAAAACCATAGGCACATGTCAAAAAGACAGAGGAACCAGCTTAAAGGAGCCTCTACTGGCCAAAGTTAGGACAATTAGAGCACAAAAGTAAATAACAATAGAAATGGGTTATAGTCCATTAAATAAAATAAAAATACACAGAGCTAGTCAAAACATGAATAAGTAAATAAATAAACATGGGGAAGGGAAAGCTCTTCCCTCAGAAGAAAGCCAACTAGTAAGTATAAAAGGAAAGATGAAATTAGAAAATCAACACATGCTAAAACTACTGAAGCTTAATGAGGAACAGGATATTTACAGAGTTTCAAAGTATTTCTGTTATTGAGTGCATTGTGTCCCTCCAAAACCCATATGTTGAAGCCCTCACCCCCGTACCTTAGAATGTGACTGCTTTAAAGGGGACCCTAAGGTTCAGTGAGGTCATATGGGTGGGGCCCTAATCCCACAGGACTGGTATCCTTACAAGAAGAGGAAGATTCACCAGTGATGTGTGCACAGAGGAAGGGCCCTTGAAGATACAGGAGGAGGTGGCCGCCTGCAACACAGCGAGAGGAGCCTTCAGAAAAACCAACCTGTCCACACCTTGATCTTGACTTCTAGGCTCCACAACTACGAGAAAATACACTTTTGTTGTTTAATCCACCCTGTTACGGCAGCCTGAGCTAACACAGTCTCCCCACAAACTACTTATAAATAAGACGGAAGATCATAACTTTACAGCAAATGCCAACTTCACAGTGAGGTCAAAGTGAACATCACTAATATCAAACTAACAACTCTCGCCGTCTGCTGTCATGCACTGAAGACACATCTCTTCAATAATATCCACCCAAAGTGCGTGACTGGAATCTACCCATGAGGAAGTGTCCCTAACCGAGAGACATTCCACAAAATAAGTGACCTGGGCTCTTTAAAGCACCAGGGACATCAATGATCAAAAGAGGCTGAGAAACTAGTCCAGAGGAAGGAAGACTAAAAAGACACCACCCAAGTTCTCTCCGCTATCCAGCACTGGATCCTGGACTTGTCACAATGTAGCTGCCATGGACGTATTGTAACAATACTGAAATGTGAATATAGGTTGTGGATTGCATAATAGAATTGTATTGGTGTCAAAGTTTTTTATTTTTTTTAAATCCTCCACCAGGAGGCATTTTCCAGAGGATGTTTTAAATGTTATTTATTTAGTCATTTATTTTGGCTGTGCCAGTCTTAGTTGCAGCATGAGGGATCTTTAGCTGCAGCATGTGTACAGGATCTAGTCCCTGACCAGGGATTGAAGCCGGGCCCCCTGCACTGGGAGCATGGAGCCTTACCCACTGGACCACCAGGGAAGTCCCAAAATTTTTTTGTTTTGTGGATGTGCAAAATAATCCCTTGTCCTTGGGACACACGCACTGTGTACTAAAGGGGTCATGATATCCCCAACTTCCCCACAAATGGTTCAGGGAAAAATGCACACACACCTATCTGTGTGTGTTTACATGTTTATAATATGATATATGCTTCTATATCTCTATACATATGCATATTCATATAAACACACATGAATGTGCACGTGTGTGTGCACATTCCTAGAAACTTGAAAGGAAAAGGAGAGGGACCTCCTGGTGGCGCAGTGGTTAAGAATCCACCTGCCAATGCAGGGGACATGGGTTCGAACCCTGGTCCGGGAAGATCCCACATGCCGCGGAGCAACTAAGCCCGTGTGCCACAACTACTGAGCCTGCGCTCTAGAGCCCGCGAGCCACAACTACTGAAGCCTGCACGCCTGCAGCCCGTGCTCCACACCAAGAGAAGCCACCGCAATGAGAAGCCTGCGTACCACAACGAAGAGTAGCCCCCGCTTGCTGCAACTAGAGAAAGCCCGCGCGCAGCAACGAAGACCCAACGCAGCCAAAAATAAATAAATAAGTAAATTTATTTTTTAAAAAAAAGGAAAAGGAGAAAGGTAAGAAAAACTGAGCGAATGCAATAAAATGGAAACAGCTCATGAATTTGGGTGAAGGGTATAAAGGAGCCCCTGGTACTAGCCCCACAATTTTATATCAACCTTTAAAAGTTACCAAAAAAGGGCTTCCCTGGTGGCGCAGTGGTTGAGAGTCCGCCTGCCGATGCAGGGGACACGGGTTCGTGCCCCGGTCCGGGAAGATCCCACATGCCGCAGAGTGGCTGGGCCCGTGAGCCATGGCCGCTGAGCCTGCGCGTCCGGAGCCTGTGCTCTGCAACGGGAGAGGCCACAACAGTGAGAGGCCCGCGTACAAAAAAAAAAAAAAAAAAGTTACCAAAAAAGACAGTGTTTAAAAAAAAATGAAAAAGAAAGACATAAATGGGCAGGAAGTATTTGCAATATGTATGTCTGGAAATAGAAATGTATCCAGAATATACTAATAACTTCTACAATTCAATAGTAAAGAGAAAACTGTTTTAAATGAGCAGAAGATTCAAACAGACACTTCACAAAAGAAGGTATTCAAATGTCAATTAACACATGAAAATGTACATTAGAGCTTTCATCAAGGAAATACAAACTGAAACCACAACGAGATACCCCTGTACACCCTGCAGAATGACAAACATGAACAAGAATGAGGCTACTAGTAGCAACTGTTTGCAAGGACGCAGGGCACCTGGAACTTCCATTCACGTCTGTGGGAGAGTCAAATGGTAAAACCACTTTGGAAATTTGCTTGGTGGTTTCGTATAAAGTTAACCATACAGCTTCCCTATGACCTAGCAATTCCAGTTTGGGGTATTTATCCAAGAGAAGTAAAAACACGTATCCACAAAAGGATTACGCAAATGTTCATAGCGGCATATCTGTTCCTAATACTCCCAGGAAACAACCCAAATGCCCATCATCAGGATACCTGGATATGCTGTATTCGTACAAAGAAATACCATTAAGCAATAATAGGAAATATTACACACAACAACATGAATGAACAGTTTGCCAAGTGAGAGAAGACAGAAGCAAACAGATGAATGCGTGTAGTCCTGTGAAGCTCTAGAGGGGCTAAAACCAACCTACAGTGATAGGAAGCAGGACAGTGATTGCCTCTGGAGAGGAGGAGTGTCTTGGCTGGAAAGGAAAGAGGGAACTTTCCAGGGTGACAGAAACGTTCTGTCTTGATTTGTGTGTTAGTTACATGGGTGTATTCGTTTTCCAAACTCGTCAAGCTGTTCACTTGAGATCTTTTTTACTGCAAGTAAATTGTACTTCAATTCTAAAACCTTTTTTTTTTTTTAAAGGACTAGGGAATTCCACAGAAAACAATATATTAATAAAATTAAATTAAGCGTCTGAATCTTGCTGATTTGAGACAGGTCTCTGTCAGGGACAGAAGACGGGGACCCTGAGGCATGAGCCATCCTCACAGGTCCTCCCGGGCCCTGGAAACAGAGTTGGCCCACCCGCCGTGGGCGGGCAACCCAACCATTGGCTTGGCCACCCCCAGGCCTTTCTGCTCCCCCCACCTCCCTTCCCCAGCCACTTCCCCAGCCAGGCCCAAGATAAAGACGCCCAGGAGTGCTTCTCATTTGCCGTCAATTGTGCGAAGAGGCCATGACAGCTTCCTCTTCTCACTTTCCCATGGGATACAAGGAAAAGCTCGTGACCCCAAGTTCTCTGGCCTCTTCATCTGCTCTCATGGGCTGTTCACCATGACCTCAGGTCAGACAGCACCCTCTCATGCAGAGCAAAGCAGGGTGGTTCCCATTATGTTCAGCTGTGGGTTCATCCCGAGATGGTCTCTAGTCTTCCCTGGGACACAGGATGGAGCAGCAGGTGTCCTGGCACACGTGCCAATAGGAAATAGCCATTAGGGTGTGAAGAGCCAACCCCAACCAAGGTAAACGTCATCTCGGGGTTTGGGGGAACAAGGGTGGCAGGAGGACCTGGAGGGGCTCACAGGTGCCACTGGAGGTGACTGGTGCCCCCCAACACCCAGCAAGGGCCCCCTGAGGGGTGGCAGGGCCCAGGGAGGCAGCTCTGGTGGTCAGAGGGCTGCTGAGATGTTTTTGGAGGTGCCTGAGTGAGGACGGCCAGGAGGGTGAGCTTGCCAGAAACAGGGTGAGTAGGAACTGGAGAGGAACTGGCCCCCTCAGGCCCGGGGAGAGGAGCTGGGGGAGAGGTCCCGCCCCCTTTGCCAGCTAGGCTGTCTCCAGGAGCAGAGGGAGGGCCGGTGGGTGAAGGCAGAGGTCAGGCTCTTTAACGGGTCTGGGACCTGCCTTGATGCTGTGTGACCACTGCCCTTCTCTGGGCCTCAGTTTCTCCATCTTTGAAATGAGGCAGATTAAGCAGATGGTGTACAAGATTCCTTCCAGCTAAAAAAAAGGGGAAAAAAGCCTATGACTGCTCTGTGTGAAGTACCAGAGAAACATGTTTGGCCTCCTCCAAGGAAGAATATTCCAGCATTCATGAGATGGGGGTGGGGCGACCTGGTCTCTGCTTACTGCTCACAGTAAGGCTGCTGGGAGCTGGAGAGGGTTCTAGTCCTGTGCCAGGCCCCCAGGCCTCCGTGTGCCCAGCTCATCTGTCCACCAAGTCTCCTGACAGAACCCTGAGAAGCGTCGGGAGGGGGCTGGTGGCCTCTCTAGGAATCCAGCCCTGGGAGGCGAGTCTTTCCCCACTCCTGTGGGGAGTCTGCGTGTGGAGGCTGCGAGTTCCACCACCAGGCCTAAGATCTCCCATCCTTCCCCCGTGGGGAGGCCTGGGCCAGTCTGAATCCTGCTTCCCGAGGCCCTGCTCTTGGGACGGCACCTACGCAGGTGACCAGAGTGTCTCCCTGCTTTGGGTGCCCCCTGCCCCCAAGCAAGACCCACTGCCCTTCCCCTCCAACGACAGGCCCTGGAAGGGGAGCCTTGAGTTCCAGGGTCACTTAAGGCCGAAAGGACTTGGCCCTGCTCGCTGGCCCTGGCACCAAGCTGTCGCACATAGCTGTAACGCTGAGTGAGTTCTGAAACACGTGAGCGTGTGCCCAGGAGCTGGTGCTAAGAGGGCGGCACATGAGAGGGAGGAGAGCCCCATCCGTGTTCCAGACAACTTTCACAAAGGAGGTTGTTTGCTTTGGGGCTGGCAAAGCCACGGCCCCAGCGGAACTGATTTGCTGTTTCTTTGAAAGCCCACCTCCTGGCTGTCCGTCCGGCCAGCCGGCCGTCCATCCCGTGGCTGCGCAGCTTGGAGCGTGGGGCGAGGTCCCCAGGGCAGGGGCGCTGAGTGAGGGCCCCACAGGTTTCAGTTCAGTGTCCACTGGCAGGTGATTAACGCCACAGGAAACAGGGAGCCAGGCGGAGGTGTAGGGGGTGATGAGGGAGGATAGGGTGCAGCCACGGAGGGCAAAGGGGAGGGAGGCAGGGACCCTGAGGGGGAGCAGGCTGGTCGTTTGTCCCTCAGCCTCGAGCAGCCCAGGGCAGAGAGCCCAGGGCCGTGTCCCCACGGGCCCTGCCGCTACCTGGCCGGCATCCCCTCCACACCCTGCGGCAGGGGTTATAGCTGCCCTGGGCTCGCTCCCTTCTCGTGACTCACTCTCCTCCCGCCCCCCAGCCTCAATCTGGCCTCCCCTCCGTCGGAATCCCCGGCCGAGGGCTCAGCGGAGGCAGCCTGGCCACCGCAGAGTCCTCCCTGTGGTTTGAGGTGGAAGAGGCAAGCACCACGCTGCCGTGAGGGCGCCATCCTTCCCGGTCCCTGCTGCCCTGTTCACACAGCCTCTTGCCCACCCCGGGGTGGCAGCAGCCCCTCTCCTCCTGGGGAGATCGGTGAGCCCTGGGGGCCCAGGTGTCAGGAGCAATCAGGACCCCGGGTCTGCCCAGGCTTCCCTGTGCGCCCTGGGCAAGGCCTTCCCCGCTCTGAGTGTTGGTCGCCTTTCCTGTCTACAGTTCTTCTACCTGATGGCGGCGTCCGAGCCCAGGGCTCAGGGGCCAGAGTCCTCCTGTCCACCGGGAGAGGCCAACTCAGACCCCAGTGGATGGCGCTCAGGGAGGCAGAGAATGGGGTTGGGACAATGGCCGGGAGGCGGGGAGCGTCGCTGACACCCCGAACTTTTGTGTTTACGGTCAGGTCCCCTCAATTAAATACCCGCATTACCTCCTTGAAAGAGAAAGAAAGAGGGAGAGAGGGGGAGAGAGGGAGAGAAAGAGGAAGAGTGGGAAGGGGAAGAGGATAGGAGGAGAGGGAGGGAGGAAAGAAGGAATCAGGCCAGGCAGCCAGGACTTTCTCTGGTGCGAGGGTTATGTCCACCTTACAGGCGAGAAACTTGAGGCTCAGGGAAGCAAGGAGAGAAGCTCTCCGAGCATTCGGAACTGGTTCTGATCCAAAGGATCCAACCCTAGGAGCTTCTCTCCATCCGGAAAAGATATGAAAGGGCAGATGTTAGGCTGGAGAGTCTGGACTTGGGGTGTCCCAGCCAGCGGGTGTCTGGGCACACCCCCACTCACCCCGGGGAGACCGAGGCCCCAGAGAGAGGGGTAGGGTGCTATTGCCGACTGCACAGTGGGTGTGCAGCAGGGCCAGGCCTGGAACCTGGGCACCCTGCTCGGCTCTGCACACCCCGTCCACGCAGGAACCCTGTGCCACCATCCTGCGTTCAGAGGTGCACGGAGGGGAGGGGTCCGGGTTTGGTGGCCTCCCTCCTGCCCACCCCCAGTTCCTGCCCTCTTTGCAGGACCAGATGAGGCCAGAGGGAGTCCAGCTTCCTTGGATGGGCTCCCCCATCTCCCCTCCTTCTCCTCTTTTTTAATCTCTCCCTTCCTTCCTACACCTGCAAGTAGCCCCAGGCCCCTGCTCCAGGCCCGTAGGCGTGGAGCCCAGGGACCCAGAAATAAGCCCTTGAGGGCTCCTGGTAGTGGAGGAGGAACCAATAGGCAGGTGGTCTCAGATCTGGGGGATGTGTCCTCTAAGACACTGACAAGGGAGTGCAGACCCGGCCGTGGAGAGGCGTGGGTCCCGCAGAAAAAGGCAGCAGGTGCTCGCAGGCAAGGGAGGTGGCAGGTGAGGGCAGGGCCTGGCCATGCCCTGGGTGGCTGACCTTGAGCCCAGGAGGTAAACGGGCCTCCTCCTTGGGACTGGCAGCTCCTGCATGGCCTGGAGTGGCAGGCCAGATGTCCAGAGGGCCACGGGCTTTGGAAAACGGTTCTGAGAGAGTGCGATGGCTGGAGGGTGAATCATAGGTGGCCAGAAGCTGGAGGGAGGCCAGCAAGGAGGCTGTTACAATGACCGGGAGACGGCGGGGGTCAGGGGGACCTGGGGCGGTAACTGGAGAGGGGTCAACAAGACTGAAAGGAACATATGTCGTCTTCGATTCACTTCAGACCCCCGTGGTCACGTCACGGGAAACAGGCACTCACTGGACAGACATTTCCCAGCCATGGGCTGCTAAATGAAACCATAAGTGTCCTCATGAAAGGAAGACTTGATACAGCACAAGAAGGCAATGTGCCCACTGAAGTGAGATGCTACGGTGCTGGCTCTGAAGGCGGAGGGAGGGGCACGAGCTAAGGAACGCAGCTCTAGAAGCTGGAGAGGCAAGGATACCAATTCTCCCCAAGAGCCTCCAATCTGCACACACCTTGGTCGTGGCTCCGTGAAACCATTCTGGACGTCCGGCCTCCAGAGCCGTAAGAGACAACATTTCTGTCGTTGTAAGCTACTGAGTTTGTGGTGCTTTGTTGCAGCAGCCCTAGGGAACTATTACAGTGGTTTTCTGGTCAGTAAGCAGGGAAGGACCGTGATCCCTGAAAGAAACAAAGAATGAGGTGAGCTGGCTTTCTGCTTAGAACCCCTTTCAGGTCTGATCTACGGCACAAGGAAGAGGGCATTGAATTGGACATGGTGGTCTCATGTTGATGAGAAGGACAGGATTGCAGGTCAGGGCTACTGGGGCCGCTGGAACTGGCAGCATCAGTTCAGGAAAGAGGGGCTCTGTGTAGAAAAGGAGCTCCAGGAATCTGAAGAAGAATCCCTCTGGGTCTCTGAATACTAAGCTGTCCACGTGCCGAGCAAGGCTCCCTGAGGCTGGGTGGGGAATCATTCTGGGCAGATGTGGGCTGGACGGTCTCCAGAGATCACATGGGGCTGGGAGATGTTCACGTTTTAATTGGCCAGACTGGAGATACTGGAAAGGCCACACTTTAAAAGTAGGACTAAACCAGCCCAAGAGGAAAGGCTACACAGTTTAGAAATGTCTTGCAAAGAACAAGCTTGTCCACAAGAAAATTAACTACTGACTGAAACACAACTCAACATTTTAAATGAAGGAGACAACAAAACCAGACGTTTGGTGAAATAGCACCATAATGTCCAGAATTTAACGAAAGAGGGAAGACAGGATTCATAAACCATTAGTAAAAATAGACCCCAAAATATGGAATTAGTAAACAAACATTTAAAAAATTATTAGGAACATGATCTTGACCTTAAGGAAAACTATGTCCATAAAGAGGAAACAAATACAGAACATCAGAAGAGCAAAGAAAACTATTCAAAAAAGAATAAAAGTAAATTCTAGAATTGAAAAATATAAGTATCTAACCTGAGATATAAACTGGATGGGCATAAGAGAAGATTAGTTGTCCACAACTAATCTCACACTTAATCATGAAAAAGATTGAATGTTTCCCCTCTGAAATAGAGAACGAAGCCACCCTCATAATTTCTTTTCAGCCTGTACTGGAGGTCCAACCCACTGCAGAGAGACAATAAGATGTAGCAGATATACAGGTTGAGTGAAAATAGAAAAGTATGTATTTTTTGACCACATACTTGTCTATGTCAAAGAATCTCCAACCAAGCTCCTAGAACCAAGTGCATTTACTAAGATTGCAGGTTGTGAGGTCAATATACAAAAATCAATAGTATTTTTATACACCAGTATATGGAAATTGAGAAAATTTTAAAACAGCATGATTAACAATATCAACCCAAAATAAAATACTTAGGTAGAAAGCTAACAGGATATGCGCCAGATCTGCACATAAAAACTCCAAAGCACTGATGGAAGCACATAAATGATGTCCATTGATTAGAAGACCAATTACTGTTAAGACTTCAGATCTCCCCACATTGATCTGTAAATCTCCAAAGTGTATTTTCTAGATATTCACAGGCTTATTCTAATATTTGTATGGCAAAGCAAAGAAACTAGAAGAGCCAAAATCATTTTGAAAACGAAGAACAAAGTTGGAGGATTTACACTACCTGGATTTATTATAAACTACAGTAATTAAGACAGTGCGGGGTTGGTAAAATGATAGGCATATAGATCAGTGAAGAAGAATGGAGACTCTAGGAATAAACTCACCCATCTGGCCAATTATGATGTAGGTGTAAAGGCAATTCAATGGAGAAAAACTTGTCTTTTCAGTGGTGATGGAATAATTGGACATCCAAATGTGAATGATGAACTCTGTCTCATACTGCATACCTTACACAAAAAATAACTCAAAATGGATCCTGGACCTAAATGTAAAACCTAAAGCTATAAAACTTTTAGAAGAAAATATAGGAAAAAACCTTTATGGCCTTCCTTGATTTTATCAAAGATTTCTTATATACGACACCAAAAGCACAACACATAAAAGAATAAAATTAATAGATTGGGCTACCTCAAAATTAAAAATTCTAGTGTTTCAGACTGTTATTAATATTAAAAAACAAGCCACAGATAGGAGGAAATATTTGATAAGCACATTTTTGATAAAAGCCTTATATCCCAAAAATATAAAGACTCTCAAAACTCCAAAAACATTTTTTTTAATGTGCAAAAGATTTGAACAGGCACACTTCAACAGAGAAGACATATGGATGACAAATAAGCACAGGGAAAGATCCTCAGCATCACTGAGCATTAGGTAAATGCAATTTAAAACCACAATCTTATGCCACTGTGCATTTGTTAGAATGGCTACAATGTTTAAAAGAAAAAAAAAACACCCTCATGCCTCGATGATGGAGAGGGTGTGAAGCAACTGGACCTCTCAGTTTTGCTGATTGGAATGAAAAATGTTACAACCACTTTGCAAGAGTGTAGCAGTTTCTTACAACTTTAAACATATGCTTACCACACAACCTGGAAACCCAGCTCCCAGGTATTTATCCAGGGGTAATGAAAATGCATGGTCACGTAAAAACCTGTATGTAAGAGTTTGTGGTGACTTTATTCAGTCACTAAAAATTGGAAATGACACAAATACCATTCGACCAGTAAATTCACAAGCAAACTGAGATATATCCGTAAGATGGACTGCTATGCAAAATAGAAACAAACCATGGATAAATAGAGCAACACAATGAGACTCAAAAGCCTATGCTAAGTATATCCAGACAAAACTATAATTCAAAGAGACACATGTACCCCTAAGTTCATAGCGGCACTGTTTACAAGAGCCAAGACATGGAAACAGCATGCGTGTCCATCAGTGGATGAATGGATAAAGAAGATGTATATATATATATATATATATATATGGAATGTATATATATATATAGGATGCATATATATATATGGGATGTATATATATATATATGGAATGTGTATATATATATGGAATGTATATATATATGGAATGTATATATATATGGAATGTATATATATATATGGAAGATGTATATAAATATATATGGAATGCTACTCAGCCATGAAAAAAAGAATGAAATAATGTCATCTGCGGCAACATGGATGGACCTAGAGATTATCATACTAAGTGAAATAAGTCAGACAGGGAAAGACAATTATCACGTGATATCACTTATATGTGGGCTCTAAGAAATGACACAAATGAACATATCTACAAAAACAGAAACAGAATCACAGACGTAGAGAACAGACTTATGGTTACCAAGTGGGTGGGCTGGGGGGTGGGGGTGGGGGAGGCATGGATTGGGAGTTGGGGATTAGCAGGTGCAAACTATTATATACAGAATGGATAAACAACAAGGTCCTAGTGTATAGCACAGGGAAATATATTCAATATCATGTGATAAACCATAATGGAAAAGAATATGAAAAAGAATATATATATGTGTATAACTGAATCACTTCGCTGTACAGCAGAAATGAACACATGATAAATCAACTATACTTCAATAAAATAAAAGTTTTTAAAAGCCTATGCTAAGCATGGCAGGGCAAGGAACTCAGTGTACATACCCTCCCTCAAAAGCAATAAAAAGTCTCGTAAGCAATAAAATCCAACAATTTTGGAATGATAGAAATTGACTATAGGCAGAGAACAAATTGAAAAGTACCTATTCAGGAAAAACTACTGAACCTCAGTAAGAATAGCGAGTCTGTGGCATTTCAAATTTGGGGCTGTTCTGGTACATGTTCCTTTTCCAGTTCAGTAGCGTAGTTCTGTTGAAAGGCTCAGACCTAGAGCACAGTCATTAGTTTGACCTGGAACTAGAATTTACAGGAAAATCTATTCCCAGGGCGTTGTTACTCTTTGATTTGACTGTGAGCTCAGCTCTGTGAATAAAGCCCTACGCCCTGGGTGTTACTGAAAAAGAAACAGGAATCTGCTGGTAACATCACAGTTGCTGGAGGCTGTGGTTTCAGTTGGCACAAACAAGAGCCTGGTCAAAAATTTAAAAGGAAGACCTGGAGAACTAGAAAAGCCAAGGGAACTTTGAAGAGTTCCAACATATTCCTGAGTCTCTAAAATGTTGTGCGAACGCACAGGGCTATATGCATACCCAGGAAAGATATGGAAAAAGCAAAGACCCTGTCACTCACCTCTGCCTGACTTTGAGGCCCTGCACAAGCAGGAAGTAAAAACTAGGGACAATGTTTAAGCCACCTGAAGCTTGAAAGTTACCTTCACTCACAGATAATCTTGACAAAGGATGGAAAACTTATGGTCAAGGCGGTTAAGGAAATCTGATCGATCACTGGCTGAGCACTACATTATACTGACACAGGGTGAACCCTAGGAAGCCAGGCTTTAAAATATAAACAAGAACTTAAAAAAGAAGAAAAAGTAAGCGGAGAACTCAGTGGCTGCACACCACAGGGAATACAGAGTTAGCCCAGGAAAGCCACTAAACAAATAGGCAGAAACAGGAAAACAAAAGCAAACAAACACACTCAGAAAACCCCGACAACAACACGGATCCCTGGAGGGAGAGGAGCTGATGACAGAATTGTTACAAATTGCTATTTAAAATTTCCAGTTTTCAACAAAAAATTATGTCCCAGGCAATGAAACAGGAAAATGTAGTCCATACGCAGGGAAAAAAAGAAACCAACAGCAATCGTCCCTGTGGTGACCCATATGTTGGATTTAGGAGACAAACAATTTAAATCAGTTAGGGTAAATATGTTCAAAGAACTTTTAAAACTATGTGTAAAGAATTAAATTAAAGAAAAAAAAAAAAGAAAGTCTGGAGTTTAAAAGTATAATACCTGAAATGAAAAATTCACTAGAGAAATTCAACAACAAATTTGTACTCGCGTAAGAAAGAATCAGGAACAAAACAATTTTAAAAGAATTAATACCAATTCTTCACAAACTCTTTCAAAAAATAGAAGAGGAGGAAACACTTCCCAAATCGTTCTATCAGGCCAACATTACCCTGATGCCCAAACCAGAAAAAGACATCACAAGGAGAGAAAACTACAGATCAATATGTTATGAATATACATGCAAAAATCCATAACAAAATACTTTCAAATCAAATCCAGCAACACGTAAAGAAATGTACAACATGACCAAGGGGGATTTATCCCCTGAATGCAAAGTTGACTTAACATTCAAAAATCAATTAATTAATATAATACACATCAATAGAATTTAAAAAAACCGTCCAAACCTCACAATCAACTCAGAATGCATAAAAAAGCACATGACAAAATCCAGCACCCATCATCATACAAACACTCAACAAAAAAGCAGTAGATGGGAACGTCTTCAAACTGACGAAGGGCATCTGTGAAAACCCCACAGCTAACATTACGCTTAATGCTGAAATCCTTTGTCCCTTTCCCAAAAGATCAGGACCAACACAAGAATGTCTGTTCCCATCCTTTTTTTTTCAACACTGTACTAGAAGTTCTAGTCTTGGCAATTAACAAAGAAATAAAAGGCATGTTAGGAAGAAGTAAGACTATCTCTATTTGTAGCAGACATGATCTTGCATATAGAAAACTCTAAGGAACGCATTTTAAAAAGTATTAGAATCTATAAACTAGTACAGCAAGGTTGTAGCACCCAAGATCAATATATAAAAAATCAATTGCATTTCTCTATACTTGCAATAAACAATCCAAAAAGGAAATTAAGAAAACAAATCCATTTACAATAACATAAAAAAGAATGAAGTACTTGTGGCCAAGG
The DNA here is from genome assembly GCF_964270905.1 of Leucopleurus acutus. Lineage (NCBI taxonomy): Eukaryota > Metazoa > Chordata > Mammalia > Artiodactyla > Delphinidae > Leucopleurus > Leucopleurus acutus. The sequence continues at coordinate 3,679,639 of NC_139142.1, forward strand.
TTACCAAGAAAAGTGCAAAACTTATACTCTGAAAACTATAAAACATTGCTGGAAGAAATTAAGGTAGCTCTAAATAAATTTTTAAAAATCCTATGTTCATGGATTGGAAGTCTTAATATTGTCAAGGTGGCTATACTCCCCAAATTGATCTATGGGTGCAACACAACCCATGTCCAAATCCCAGCTGACTTCTTTGTAAAAATTGACAAGCTGGATCTAAAATTCATATGCAATTCAAGGGACTCAGAATACAAAGTAACCAAAACAATCTTTAAAAAGAAGAACAAAGTAGGAAGATTCACATTTCCTGATTTCAAAACTTACTACAGGGACTTCCCTGGTGGCACAGTGGTTGGGAATCCTCCTGCCAATAAAGCGGACACAGATTGGATCCCTGGTCCAGGAAGATCCCACATGCCACAGAGCAACTAAGCCAGTGTGCCACAACTACTGAGCCTGCACTCTAGAGCCTGAAAGACACAACTACTGAGCCCACGTGCCACAACTACTGAAGCCCACTCACCTAGAGCCCATGCTCTGCAGCAAGAGAAGCCACTGCAGTGAGAAGCCCGCGCACCACAACAAAGAGTAGCCCCTGCTCGCTGCACCTAGAGAAAGCCCGCATGCAGCAACAGAGACCAAACGCAGCCAAAAATAAATAAATAAAAAATAAGTTTATTTAAAAAAATCTTACTACAAAACAACAATAATCATTACATGTGGTTCTGGAATAAGGATAGGTATATAGATTAATGGAATTCAATTCAAAGTCCAGAAATAAACCAATGTGTTTATGGTAAACTGCTTTTTGACATGAGTGCCAAGGTCATCCAACAGAGAAAGAATAGTCTTTTCAACAAATGGTGCTGAGACAACTGGATAGCCACGTGCAAAAGGAGGAAGTTGTACTCTTACCTCACACCATATACAAAAGCTAACTCAAAATGGATCAAACACCTAAATGTAAGAGCAAAAACTATAAAACTCCAGAAGAAAACATAGGGGTAAATCCTCATGACCTTCAGTTTGGCAATGAATTATTAGCTATGATACCAAAGGAAAGAGCCATAAAAGAAAAAAAATAGGTATATAGCGGATTTCATCAAAATTAAAAGCTTTTATGCTGCAAAGGACACTAGCAAAAGAATAAAAAGAAAGTTCACACAATGGGGAAAATATTTGCAAATCTTGTACCTGATAAGCACTTGAAATAGCCCATGGTGGAAATAACCCAAATGTGGTGTAGCAGTACAATGGAATATTATTTGACCACACAGAGAAAAGAAACACTGATACATAGTACATCGTGAATGAACCTTGAAGACGTTATGCTAAGTGAAAGAAATCAGTCACAAAAGACCACAGATTATAGGGGTCCATATATATGAAATGTCCACAATATGAAAATCCATAGAGAGAGAAAATGGATTCGTGACTGCTTAGGTGTGTGGGTAGGAGTGGAAGGAGTAATGGGAGAGTAGGAGGACCATAGCTAAAGAACACAGGGTTTCTTTTGGAGGTGATAAAAATTGACTATGGTGCTGGTTGCACTTATCTCTCAATATATTAAAGACCACTGAACATCTTAAAGGGATAAATTTTATGGTATGCAAATCATATCCCAACAAAGCTATTTTTAAAAAGAAGGAGGGAGTGATAAATTATGTGGAATGCTGCTGAGATAAAAATTAAAATGCTAATGTTGATCATTGGATGTGGCAATCTAGAGGTCACTGGTGCAAGAGAGAGACAAAGAAAGAGCTCATCACTTGTACCAATACATTCACAATGGGAGTCCCAAAATATGACGAAAGAGAGAATGAGGCAGAAAGAAATACTGGAAAGCATAATGACCAAAAGCTTCCCAAGGTGGGTGAAAATATTTATATACTCATCCAAGGAGCTCAGCAAAATCCAAGTAGATTAAACTCAAAGAGATCCACACTTGAACCCATTATAGTCAAACTGACAGAAGTCAAAACCAGAAAAAACATATTGGAAGTAGCAAGAAAAATCTACTTAAAATGTACAAGGGGTCTTCAATAAGATTAACAGCTGGGGGCTTCCCTGGTGGCGCAGTGGTTGAGAGTCCGCCTGCCAATGCAGGGGACGCGGATTCGTGCCCCAGTCCGGGAAGATCCCACATGCCGCGGAGCGGCTGGGCCCGTGAGTCATGGCCGCTGAGCCTGCGTGTCCGGAGCCTGTGCTCCACAACGGGAGAGGCCACAACAGTGAGAGGCCCGTGTACCACAAAATAAATAAATAAATAAATAAATAAGATTAACAGCTGGCTTCACCTCAACAACTGTGGAGAACAGAAGAATGACATCTGTAAACTGTTGAAAGTGAAGACTGTCAATAATAATTTTATATTCAGCAACACTGTCTTTCAAAAATGAAAAAAATAAAGACATTCCCAGATAAACAAAGGCTGAGAGAATGTGTAGCCATCATATCAGCCATACAAGAAATACTAATGCAAGTCCTTCAGGCTGGAAAAAAAGAAAAAGACACTAGATGGTAACTCAGATCCACAGGAAGAATGAAAGAGGACCAGTAAATCTAACCACGTAGATGTTAAAAAGACAATTGCATGAAGCAATAATTACAGATTTGTGTCGATGGCATACAATGTATATGGATATAATTTGTAAGGCAATAACAGCACAAAAGAGTGGAAAGGAAATGGAGCTATAAAGGAGCAAATATTTTGCACAGTACTGAACTTGTTTGCATTAATCTGAACTAAGTTGCTATAAGTAAAGATGATAATTTTAATCCACAAGCAACCACTAAGAAAATAACTCAAAAATATAGGGTAAAAGAAATGACAAAGGTTTTAAATAGTATACTAGAACGTATCTATTTAACACAAAATAAAGCAGTAATTGTGGAATAGAAGAACAAAAAAGGCATACAACATAGAAAATGAATAGCAAATGGCATATATAAATCCTGTTTGTTAACATTAAATATCAATAGATTAAACACTCCAATTAAAATGCAAGGATTGGAAGAATGGATAAAAATTAAGACCCAACTATATTTGATCTACAAGACATGCATTTTAGATACAGAGACAGAAATAGCTCAAAAGTAAATGGATGGAAGAAAGATATACCTTGCAAATAGTAACAGAGAGCTGGAGTGGCTATTTTAATATCAGACAAAATGTACTTTAAGATAAATGTTACTAGGAAGAGAGATGACATTTTATAGCAGTTAAAGAGACAATTCATCAAGAAGTAACAACCGTAAACTTCTATGCACCTAACAACATAGTCCCAAAATACATGAAGGAAAAACTCAGATGTGAAGATGGGAATAGGCAGTTCAACAAGAATAGCTGGAGATTTCATAACCTCACTTTCAATACTGGGTGGAACAACTAGCTAGAACGAGGAATTGGAAGACTTGAACAACACTATCCACCAACTAGACCTAACAGGAATTTATAGAACATGTCACTCAACAACAGCAGAATACACATTCTTCTCAAGTGCACACAGAGCGTTTTCCAGGGTAGGTCATATGTTAGGCCATAAAACAAAGGTCTCGATAAATTTTAAAAAACTTGAAAAGGACTGAGATCATACAAAGCATGTTCTCTGATGATGATGGAATGAAATTAGAAGTGAATGACAAAAGGAAACTTGGAAAATGTACACATATGTGGAATTAAATAATATACCTCTAAATATTGAGTCAAAGAACAAATCACAAGGGAAAGCAGAACCTGTGTAGAGATGAATGAAAACAAAATCACAGCATACCAAAACTTACTGGATGCAAAGAAAGCAGTGCTCGGAGGAAAATTTACAGTTGCAAATGCCTACTTTAAAAATTAAGAAAGATTTCAGAACCATAAGCTAACATTTTACCTTAAGAAACTAGAAAAAGACGAGCAAACTTAACCCAAACCAAGTACAAGAACATAAATAATAAAGACTAGAGTAAAAGTTAATGAAAGAGAGAATAGAAGAACAATAGAGAAGATCAATGAAACCCAAAGTTGGTTCTTAGAGAAGATTAACAAAATTGACATTCTAGCCTTTAGCTAGACTGACCAAGAGAAAAAGAAAGAGGACGCAAACTCATAGAAGTACAAAGTATTATGAGGAAATACTATGAACAATTGCATGCCAACAAGTTAGATAACTTAGATGAAACTATTTCCTAGAAAGCACAAAATGCCAGCACGGGAAGAAATTAGAAAATTCAAATCCATCTATAAAAGTAAAGAATTGAGTTAGCAATCACAACACTTCCCACAGAGAGAAGCCAAGTACTAGCTGGCCTTACTGGTGAACTCTAACAAACGTTTAAAGGAGAATGAACACCAGTCCAAACCAAACCAAAACCAGAAAAGTAGAAGAGGTGGGAATACTTCCCAACTCACTTTATGCAGCCAACATTGTCCTGATACCAAGACCAGACTAAACCATCACATTCAAAGAAAATCAATAGCTCTTGTGAATACAGATGCAAAAATCTCCAACAAAATACTAGAAAACCGAATCCACCAACTTATAAGTAAAAATGATTATACACCATGACCAAGTGGGATTTGTCCCAGGAAATAAGACTGGTTAAACAACAACAAAAAATTCAATTAATGTAATACCCTATATTAACAGAAGATAAAAAAACATAAAAACCACATGATCATCTCAATAGATACTGAAAAAAGCATTTGACAAAATCCAATACCCATTTGTGATGAAAACTCTAAATAAAATTGGAAATGAAGGGAACGTTTTCAACCTGATAAAACGTATCTAGGAGGAACCTACAGTGAATATCAAACTTAATGGTGAAAGATTGGGTGCTTTCCCCCTAAGATCAAGAACAAGATGAACATGTCTGCCCTCATCACTTCTATTCAACATTGTATGGACGTTCTAGCCAGGGAAATTAAGCAAGAGAAAGACATACAAGGCATCCAGATTGGAAGGGAAGAAGCAAAACTATCTCTGTTTGCAGGTAACATGATCTTACACATAACTAACCCTAAAGAACCCATAAAGAAAAACTATTGGAGCTAATAAATGAATTCAGCAAAGTTACCAGATCAATGTACAAAAGTCAGTTATATTTCTATACACTAGCAATGAGCAACCTGAAATGAAATTTTAAGGCTGCAATACCTTTCACAACAGCATCAAAAACATAAAATACTTTAGAATAAATTTAGCAAAAGAGGGGCCAGATGTACTGAAATTGATAAAACGGGCTGATGGAAATTCAAGATCTATTTAGATGGAGATACATTCCATGTTCATGGATGGAAGGACTCAATACTGTGACAAGGGCAATTCTGCCTAAATTGATGTATAGACTCAACACCATCCCTATCAAAATTCCAGCAGAATTTTTTTTGCAGAAACTGGAAAGCTGACCCTAAAAATTATATGGTCAGAATGGCCAAAACAGTTTTGAAAAAGAAGACCAAAGTTGGGGGATATTGTGTTAGTCCGCTACGCTTGCCGTAGCAAAATACCACAGCTGAGGTGGCTTGAAAATGGCAGATTTACTTATTACATAAATTATTATTATTTTTGGGGGGCGGGGCCACGGGGGATGTGGGATCTTAGTTCCCCGACCAGGGAAGGAACCTGCGCCCCCTGCAGTGGGAGCGTGGAGTCTTAACCACTGGACCGCCAGGGAAGTCCCTTATACAGATTATTAATAAGTTATACATAATCATTAAATTTATTCTGTCACAGTTCTAGAGGCTGGAAATCTGAAATCGAGGTGTCAGCAAGCCCCAGGGGAGACTATGTCCCTTGTCCCTTCCAGCTTCTGTTGGCCCCTGCAGTCTGTGGCTGGATCACTTCAATCTCTGTCTCCAGTTTTACACGGTAGCTCCCCTCCTCTTCTCTCTCCTCTGTGTCTCTTATAAGGACACTTCACTAGGTTTCGAGCCCACTCAGATAATCCAGGATGATCTCATTTCAAGATCCTCACTGTAAACACATCTGCAAAGACCCCTTCTACAAATAAGGCCACGTCCACAGGTTCCAGGATTAGCATAGGCGGACGTAACCTCTTGGGAGCCACCAGTCCACTAGAGAGGACTTTCAGGTCCCAATTTCGAAACTTACTGTAAAGCTGCTGCCTTATCAAGGTGAACTTATCTACAAAACAGAAACAGACTCACAGACATGAAGAACAGACTTGTGGTTGCCAAGGGGGAGGGGGAGGGGAGGGATGGACTGGGAGTTTGGGATTAGCAGATGCAAACTATTATGTATAGGATGGATAAACAGCAAGGTCCTACTGTAGAGCACAGGGAACTATATTCAATAACCTGTGATAAACCATAATGGAAAAGAACATGAAGAAGAATGTATATATATATGTATAACTTGAATTAACACAGCATTGTGACTCAACTATACTTCAATAAAATAAATTAAAAAAAAAAGTAGACATATACAAAAAAAAAAAGACAATAAGACAGTGGCATAAAGATAAAACATAGGGCTTCCCTGGTGGCGCAGTGGTTGAGAGTCCGCCTGCCGATGCAGGGGACACGGGTTCGTGCCCCAGTCCGGGAAGATCCCACATGCCACGGAGCGGCTGGGCCCGTGAGTCATGGCCGCTGAGCCTGCGCGTCCGGAGCCTGTGCTCCGCAACAGGAGAGGCCACAACAGTGAGAGGCCCGCGTACCGCAAAAAAAAAAACAAAAACAAAACAAAACAAAAAAAGATAAAACATATAGATCAGCAAAACAGAATTGAAAGTCCAGATGTAAATCCTTATATCTGTGATCAATTGATTTTCAACAAAGTGCTAAGTCTTCATCTCAGGCAGGCTCTGTGCACCTGGGCTCAGGTGGGACGTTAGCTGCCTTCCTGACCCTTGTAACTCTGCCCTGAGTCCACAGTTGGTCTCGTGGGGGAGTTTCCTACCCTTTTCTGACAGCACAGACCTCTGTTTGATTTCAGCGTATGATCCTAGGTCCCGGGTGTGTTCCTGCTTTGCCCCCAGGTAGAGGGTTTTTTTCTTTTGTCTTTCTGTCCAGCCACAGCAGGTGTTTGCCTGTGCCCTGGAGGTGACAGATTTTGCACCCCTCCACCAGCAGCTTAAGGCATTTGCTTCTTAGGAGAGAAGGGTCTGGGAAAGTGGGTGGGCCTTCACGCCCATCCCCCCGCAGCCATCCCCCTAGATCCCGCGCAGATGCGTCTCTTTCACCCCCAGGCCCAGTGTTCCTCCTGCACACCTGGTGGAGTCTGATGAGAACGCTCTGAGTGGGCATGAGCGCCACGCCCCGCCCGTGTCCAGCCCCCCTTATGGCCCCCCAGCTATTCCAGGCTAGCACTTGAGCCTGCCCTTGGCCTCACTGACATTTCAGCTGCTTTGCTCTTACCCGGTCGCACGGTGGCCACCACTTCCTGCCACGCTCTGCCACGTGAGGCCCACGTGTGTCCTGGTCTGGAGGGGGTCATCTTCTTGGGCATTCAGATGACATGACTGGTGCGTTAGTGCCTGGTGAGTTTGACTTTTTCTGGCTTTTTCTCGTTATTAGGGTGGAAACAACATTCTTTGCAGCTCTCTCCATCCTCCACAGAAGCAGAAACCCAAATCTGGCCTGTTTTCAGGGGACAGCTGGGTGGAGAAAAGGAGCAGAGGTAAGCAAGGAAGTCGGCAGAAGCCGGCCACCCAGGCTCTGGGGCACCAGGCTGATCACCTAGGAAAGGGGCTGTTGGAAAGATCACACTGGTGGACCTGTGAGGTGTGGGTCAGATGGAGCAGAGGGTGAGAAGAATCGCTGAGAAGGACCCGGACTTCTAAGACATGAAACTCCCCTGGGACATGGATTTGGGCCAATGCACTCGATACAAGTAGGGCCGTGACTTTAGGGCTGTGAGCTCCCTTAGGACATGTTTGTGGTCTTAGGGGTCTGAGCTCTCTCAGGAAAGTGTCCTGGCTTTAGGGCTCTCAGATCCCTTAGGATAAGTGTTGCCTTATAGCAGTGCTATAGCTTAGGGCTATAGTTTCCTGCAGGACACGGTCATGAGATTGTGGAAATAGATGAAGACCAACCCAAGGAGAAAAAGCCAAGGTTCCTCTCCCTACTCTGTGAACAATGATGGACTCTCCGTGTGCACTGTGCCCCCTGCCAGGTCCTGTTCTGCTGGCTTTCCAAGAACACATTTGGGCAACCACGTGGGGCCGGTCCTGTTATCATCCGCCACTTATGCCCACGGAAGCGGAGGCAGGGGAGTGGCTGAGTTCCCTCTTGTGTGGCTTGAATGGGGCCTCCCCCGAAAGCTGTGTCCACGTCTGAAACCTGAGAACCTGTGACTGTGGCGTCATTTGGGGAAAGGGTCTTTGCGGATGTAATGAAGTCCAGGATCTCGAGATGAGATTATTGGGGTTGGGGGGCCCTAAATCCAATGGCAAGCGTGGGAATAAAGGAGACCAACCAGATGGGAAAAGCAAAGGCTGTTCTTTCGGAGCCACTCGTGCCGGGGGGTCAGCACCCCTGCTTACGACTGGGGAGCCTCACGGGCAGGCGGAGGGGGAGCTTCACGGCCTAGGGCAGTGGTGATTTATTGATCAAGTCCCGGCCATTTGGGGCCGACTGTTACAGCGTCATTGCTCCTGCCTCCTGCTGGTCTGACCTCCTGCAGGCTGGCTTCCTGGGCTGTTTACTGCAGGGGAGGGCTCGGCTTCCCGGGCAGGTGGCTGCAGGCTGTGGGTCAGAGTTCTGTTTCTCCGTATGATCTGATTATTGTCCCTTTGTGTATTGGGTCTCCCACGATCATGTCTTCAGGGCTAAGTTCTCCATCGGGACGGGACACGGAATTTAAGACTATGATCTCTCCCAAGTCAAGGCTGTGTTTTAGGGCTATGGGTTCCCTTGAGACAAGGCCATGGCTTTTTGGGCCATGGGCTTCTTCAGGACTCGTGGTTTCAATGCAGTGACCTCCCTCAGGAGAAGGGACTACTGTACACCTGTGAGTTCCCGTGGAAAGGGCCCTGGCGTAGAGCTGTGGGCACGTTCAGGGCAGGGGCAGGGCTTCAGGACCAGAAGGCCATAGTGTGGATCTCTGAGCTCCCTGGGGACTGTCTCTTCTCTCAGGACAGGCACCAGGCCTTGGGCACAGCAAACTCCCCAGGGATGCCCTAGCTCTGGGATGCCCAGGGTCAAGCAGATGGCAGCCGCCAGCTGCCCACAGAACTCTTGTCCTCAGGGATCTGAGAGCCCTAAAGCCAGGACACTTTCCTGAGAGCTCAGAGCCCTAAGACACAAACATCTGTACATGCTTTGCCTGATTCTTGTGGGTTTGCAGCAAGGAAGGGCAGGTGGGGGCTATGGAGGGGCTGTCCCCCAAAGCCTGGGGAGCTGTCCAAGACCGGGAAGAAGCAGAGGTTTCAGTGTCGCTCTCCAATCTCTTCCCATATCTGCGCAGACAGCATGTGGCTCAAATCTCCTGTCTGGGTTTCAGAGCTTTGCACTTGGCGAGGATTTCTGTAAATCCTATATTTTCCAAATAAATCTGCCTGCAAGCTGAGGCTGGGAAGGGCTTCTTTTTCCCCCTAACACTGACAACTCAAAGCCCCCGAGGGGCCCCCGAGGGGACCATATAGGCACAGAAAGCAGTTTCCCCAGATGTGCTCATCACCGCTGGGGCTTTTTGCTTCCCCCTCTGCTGGGAGCGGCTGCCCGTTGCTTGTCATTCTGTCATCCATGCACGCCTGATGTTTCATCCAGGGGATACATGGAGGTGATGTAGCCAAGAGGCCGTTGGGGCACTGGCACAGGCTCTAAGTCCAGCCCTGACCCCTGCCATTGGCCTTGAATGTGGCCATACTGACGTGCACTCCAACCCCAGAACTCCCTGCTGCTTTGCACAGGCCAGTCCTTCTGCTTAGACTGGAAAGAGAGAGCCCTCCTGCTCTCTTTCCCCCTTGGGGGAGTAACATGTCCTCCGGAAGACGCAGCTCCTAAAGAGAGCCACTCCAAGCACAGTCATTGTCACCTTTCTTCCAGCAGAGCAAGTGGCCCCTCCCACAAGCATCCTTGGTGGTGTCTTACCAGTCAGGTGTCTCTGAACCTCTGTTTTTTCCTTTGTGGAATGGGGTCATCATAGCACCTACCAACAGGGCCGGGAGTAGGGTGAGGTGAGAGAGGCCCTTGCCTGGGGTGCAACATTTAAAGGGGCGCCAAAAACTCAGTAATCAAAATAAATAATACTTTAACACCATCTATTAAAAAGTCAAAATTAATGCAGATGTATCCATGATGAACAAAATATCGAAACTGTAAATGAAGATAGAATCAGTATATCTGAGGTTTTCTTTGGCCTCCAGCTCCAATACCCTCGGCATGACACTGCCTGTCCTAGGAGGTGGGCGGTCCCGGGTGTCCGGGGCCGTGAGGGCATGGTGCCGCCCGGAGACCTGGCCTGTGGTGGCCTGGGCTCCAGCATGCGTCACAGGTTCTGTGCTCCTCTCGTGCCCCTTTCTGTATCTGTAGCCCATGGCCGGGTTCAATAACTGTGAAATAAAGGAACTTAGAGTTTGGGGACAGACGGACTCTTCAAGGTCATCTTAGCAGACCTGCTCTTTGAACAGTGAGGAAAATAAAGGTCCAAGGGGCGGGGCTTGCCCAAAGTCAGGGGCAGGGCCAGAGCAAGAAGTAGGGCCTGGCCTCACCCAGGGCTTTCTATGGGGTCTGCACATAAGTTGCCTCCCTCCAAGGAGGTCTCCCCCCAACACCAAGATGCTCCCCACCTCGGAACCTTGCAAACCTCAGCCACAGGCCCCACAAAGGTCCTGGCAGTGAAGACTGAGGGAAGCTGGTCCTGTGCGTCTCAGGCCTCGGTATCCTCACCCGTACAACGACCCAAGCCCCTCCTGCTGTAAGAAGGCAGCCCCTTGCTTTCCCGAGTCCATCTTGGTTTCCTCTGGCTGTTCGATTGCAACCTAATTCACTTTGTTTATTTCATTCCAGTCTGTTCTATCTATTTCTCTCTACTTCCCATTCCAGCCTGCTCTATTGACCTTGGCTAATTATGTTTCATCCATTCATTCCATCCTGGTGTACAGTTTCCATTCCAGTGTGTATATTCCCTTCCCTTCTACTTTATTTATTTTCCCCGTTGCATCCTATTGGGTCCACCCCATGCCACTGTGTTTTATTTCCCCTCGTGCATGAAGCCGCATCTCAGAGGCCCTGGCTTTCCTTGCTGGCTACAGTGGAAACATCCACCCTGCAAGCCTCGTCCCTGGGGCCCCACTTGCGGCCTGTCCAGCAAATGCCCACATGATCTCATGTTTTGTGGTCAGGCTTCTTTTTTTGTTTTTTTAAGTCAACACCCGTGAAGGCAAAGCGAGGCCTGTCTTTCATCTGATAGCTCCCAGATCCATTTCTGACCAGCCTCCATCCTCAGCGGTGTCTGTAAGATTTCAGTCGCAAGCGTTCCTGCCACCAGCTGCCCTGGGACCACTGCTTCGAGATTACAGACTCCTTGGGAGCTGAGGCAGGGGCGGGGAGGGATGTAGGGGCTCAGCAGCGTCTCGACTCCCCCTCAGGGAGAATGTTCTTGGGCTGTTCAGTCTGTTCTTCCTTCCTTCCTGTCCTGTGCCTTCCCCACTTCCACGATTGCCACTCAGTAATAGGGAAACACATAGGTGAGCACACCACACACAGGAACACCCCAAGTTCCATCCCTGGTCCCCATTCTCAGCGCCAGGCTCCATCGCAGAGGTGAGGTCCCCCAAAGGTCATTTAAGGAAAGTCCACGGCTTGTTGATATTTCCTTTATTGTTGCAAAAACATCTCTCTGGGGAACCGATGATACTGGTTTGTGTTCTAGACCATTTTCTTTGCATGTACAAATGTCTAGGTAGCTTCTTTACCAAAGAGATCATTCAGTCTTCTCCTACAATGATTTCTTTTCACTCGTGGACAGATTTTCATGCCAGTACAGGTAAATCTACCACATTTTTATTGACAGTGTCATATTCCATTGTATGGAGGAATCGTCTTGTTGAATGAGTTTTCTGTTGAAGGACTTCTGGTTTGCTCTTACAAAGAACAGTCTGGCAAACACGCTTGTAAACACATTCTTACAGCACATTTCTGCAGCTATTCCTATTGGGTGGATTCTTAGAAGTGCTATTGACTGGTTAAGGAGTACGCATATTTTAAAATGTGTCTGGTACAACCAAATTGTCTTCCAACTTGTCCTTTGAATCAAGTTTCCACAGTCTAGCTAGAGTGACCTTTACGAAATGAACTTGATCTTGTGATTCCTTAACAGAACAAAGAAACAGCGCCCCCACTAAGTCTTTGGAAATGGGATGACTTTGAGTCCTGGAGGAACTGGGCTATTGGGTCAGGCTAAAGACTTGTAAACTCCCAAGAACTTGCAAGGTGGAGTGAATCCGGGTGTCCAAAAGACCATCGGGAATAAAATTGCATCCCCTCCACCCTGGGCTCACCTCCCAAGGCCCCCCTGGAGCCGGCTGCTTAAATGCTGGTTCCAGAGATTTTAAGGTGGGGTGACCTGGGGCCATGGCTGAGGCTGGCCCAGCCGGACCTGGGCTGACGCCCTCAAAGATGCCAGTGGGCTTGAGACATGAGGCATTCCTCTCTTTGCTACTGGAAGCTTTGTCCTCCTATCCTACAACATGGAGAAAATACATCCACTCCAGATGGATTTTGCTAAACGAGAAAGAAAAATTAACTTGTTTCATGAGCGCCAAAGGTCCTGCAATTGCGAGGCATTCTTACCAATCACCCAAAAAAGGATCATCTCTGTGCCATAAAGTAACCGTTTGATCCCTTCATTGCATCCCGCTTAGGAGTCCCCATCCTGGTGTACACACTCCTTTGCCTTCCATTTTATCTATTTATTTTATCCATTCCACATGCCTTGGTCCCCCTTCCTGATCCCCCTGTGCTCTCTTTGGTGAGTGGTGGCACCAGTAGTCCGAAGACAGGGACTGGGGAGTGACTCAGGGGGCATGCTGCTGGGGTGAGTTTCTGGCTGGGTGGATGGGTGGGGGGTTGTCCTGGCAAGAGGCACAGGCCAAGCCTGTCTCCATGGAGGTAAGGACGAAGGTGCTGGGAGTCCTGGACCAACCCCTGGGTCTGCCACGTGTCCTGGACCTGCTGTCGCGGGAGCTGGGGAAACTGCCCAGGATGCCTGCAGCAGAGGGTGGCCTCCTGGCGAGGAGGGAGGCTGAGCTTCTCACAGACGGTGATGCCCCAGTCCCCTCAACAGAGTCACAGTTTGGAGGTCTTGTCGTCTGGAAGCTGACGTCCATCCTTCAGATGGGAAGACTGAAGTTCATAGAACCCCAACTCCAACTCCAGTGGTCCGACTGGGCCTCAGATGTCCTCTTTTTCGGTTCAATGGGAGAAGCCAGCCAGGATGCAGGACCAGCCCAGAGCTTGCACTAAGCCCCGGGAGACAGATTCACGGTCTCACAGACATGGGCCCTGACACAACGTCTGGTCCAGAACATGGGCCGACGTCCAGGACACGGAGGGACTCCCTGACCTGTTCACCTCCTCAGAGCCTGGTCCAAGGAGCGGGCAGTAAGTACCACACCTGGCGTTGACCTGCTCCTGGCGGCCGAGCTGGACTCAGGCATCCTGGCATGTCCTGATTCTGCATCACAGGACGGGTATCTCGTTCCCGCACAGAAAATTCTTGCTGCCCATTCCCCGGGGGCTCTGGACACGGTGTGGGTGGGGTGCTTCTGCCCCAGCCCGAGGGGGATGGCGTTCAGGCCTGTAGCTGACCATCGCCCCTGAACATTATTAACAGAGCAGCCGCTGCAGGGGCTCAGAATTGGTTGAGCGTCCTCGTGGGAAGATCCAATTTTCACCTGGGAAAACGAGGAAGGAGGGAGTGGGTGCTGCCTCTCGAGATGCCAAGCAGCCTCGCACCAGCTGTGCCTGAAAGACCAGAGGCTGCCCATGTCCTGGCCCAGCTGAGCAGAAGGCGTGCCAGCAGCTCGCCCTCCAAGGTCCCCCGGCTGCTCTGAGTGTCTTGGTTTTCGTGCCTGTGAAATGCAGGGGCTTCGTGAGCCCTCCAAGCCCTGCAATCTCGCTCTGAGACCACCTCCCACCTCCAGGCTGCTCTGAGCTTAGAACATTCAGTAAACTCCTGGGGCACCTGCTCTGGACCAGGCATGATGCTGGGTGCTGGGTCTCAGATATGAGGCTGACCTTGAGGCATCAGGTCTGACCAGGGCTGACCATGCTGAGTGATAAGGATGGGGGTGGTGGGGGGAGTGTGGTGGAGTGTGGGCTGCAGGAGGAGCTCTGAGAAGAGGTCTCTGGCCCAGGCCAGAGGCTATCACTTATTCATTCAACAAACACTTACTGAGTATCTGAATAGGCAAAAGAAGCCAGCAGTGGACAAGACCCCTGGCCTTCTGGGGCTGACATTCTAGAGGGTGGGTGGCAATAGAGAAGTACAAAAATGGTAATGTTAGACCACAGTCGTGTCATGAAGAAAGCAAAATCAGTAATGCGTGTAGCGTGGCCACAGATGCTGGGGCAGGGTGCTCCTCCAGATGGGGTAGTCAAGGAGGGCCTCATGGAGAAGGTGATAACTGGGCAGAGGGTGCCGGACGGCTGCCCCAGCCATGGCTATGCTTTGGAGTCAAGCCAGAGGGACTTGCTGGCGGATGGGATGTGGGCGGTGGGCAAGGGTTCTCTGGTTTTGTGCTATTACACCTGGGACACCAGGCTTTGGGGAGTTGCTGCTCTTCCCTCTGAGAGGAGACGGATGCCTCCACTGCTCGGCCCGCGGGCTGGACACCATGACTTAATTCTAACGTTGGACAGTCTGCCTCCCCCACTGAGCCCTGGATGGTGGGCTGGAGTGGGAAGGACTTCCTCCACAGGGCCTGTGCTTTGTGGGGCCTCAGTTTGCCCATCTGAAAGATGCCAGTGTGTACCCACTATTCCCTCTCTGGCGGTCATTCTCCATGCATTTTATTAGTTTTGCTTTGGGGCTCGGTCAGCAAATGTGTTCCCCATCTTCTTCCTGTTTTTCTTCCTTCTTTCCCTGGTAAATGCAATTTTCTAGTTTCTCCCTTCCATGATACTTTTTTTTTTTTAAATGATATAGTCTTTCAAGTAGCCTTCTATTTTTACTTTTCCTTTGGCAAGATAATTTCCAGCCCTTTTCTCACCACCCATGTCAATTTCCCTTGTTAATTCCCAAGCCTCTCCTTTCAGCAGGGGCGTCACCTCTTTGTACCTAATTGATTTCTTCTATCACATAACTCCACGGTTTCATCAACAAGCAGCTTTAGAACCACCCTCAATTTCTATTTTTTATACCATTTGATCTGCCCAGAGGTGAGTACTCGCGTTAGACACAAGTTGAGCTTTCATTATCTCGCTGATGTCAATTTTCTCTCTGGCACCTTTCACTGAGGCAAGAATATGTTCAGGACTTCCTGTACTCCCTTGTAATTACTCTCCATTTTATTCATTCTCCTGATTCAATCCTGTGGGTTAAAAGTGTAAATTAACACACGGTTCCCATTTCAAATGTTATTTTAACATTCAGGGATTCTATACACGGACCCACGCTCTCCGGTGCTGCAGTCTCCTATAAAGCTGGGTCATGCCACCAGGATGATTTCATTAATATTAAGTGGGAATTTTTTTCTATGCCTGCCTGGCTGCCATGATGCCCTTTGCCTCTTTAATGTCTTCCTTTATCGCCACTTCCCACAGTCAGGTCCAGAGTGTGGACTTGGTGAAGGAGGTAGTGGAAACCACAGGGCAGAAGGGGACTGACACTGGTGGGCTTAGCAGGGCCTTGGGAGCTAATATTGAGCTCGATCCGCACCAGCGCCTTGGTGCCTCCGGTTAGCAGACCCGATTTAGACGCGGCCAAGACACTGCAGACCCGTTAGGCTTTTTACCACCTTGAGGAGAAATCTGTCAAAAACATTCCAGACTGCTTTCAGTTTGTATCCACCAGCCCCGCCTCTGCCTCTCTGGGGAGGGATGAGTTACTGTCAGAGCCGGCTGAAGTGCAGCGTGAGGCTGACATGGGTACAATCTGCCCCGTGATCCCACCTGCCTGCCCGGAGCCCCCGGCTGCGTGGAAACCGTTTTTCCAAGGATAATAATCTCTTCCGCGGGTGGAATGGGAGTGTGTCCCGCCCCTTCCGTGGGAGAAGCTGCAGCCCAGCTCTTGTCAGACCCTAAGAGTGGGCAGGGCACCTACAGCCCCCGGCCACCTCCCTTCAAGGTACCCACAGTACCCTCCACCCCATGTCTCTTTTGTCTTGACTGTTTCGTGAGATGAGCCGTCAGTCTGTGCTGAAATCAGCTGCACCCAAAGCGTCCCTGCGCTCCCCATGAGGAGGTCAGTGCACACCTGGGGGTGACATCACAATGGAGGTCCTTTTAGTAGGAATCTTAAGGAAAGCATCCAACTGGTCTCAGGACCACAAACAGTCCTATGCTTCCTGACCTGATGGTTTGGCCTGTCTCACCGTTGTTTCACTCACATAAACCGATAGTATTTCTCTCTTCCCCTCGGCTGCCAGGAAGCTCAGTAAATAGGACTTCAGGACAGGCATTTAGTGAGCCAGGCCTCAGGTCTGGGTCCATTTGCTGCCCTTGCCCACGTCTTCCCCTAGCCTCTCTTTCGTCATTCACTTCTCATTTTGTTCATTCATTCTTTCATTCATTCCCTTGCTGAGCACAACCTCATGCCAGTCACTGTGCGAGGGGCTAGGATCATAGCAGCGACCAAACGAGATGGTGCTCAGTGACGTTTAAGAGTCAACAAGTAAATAAGCAAGACCATTTCAAGTCGGTGACGAGTGCTGGGACAAGGATAAAACAGGAACTTGGGGTAGTACCTGACATGGACAGGGGCTGCTTTACAGTGGTGGCGAAGTGTGGACAGGGGAGAGCTCTTTGAAGAGGCAACATTTTAGCTGAGAGCTGATTAATGAGAAGGAGCCAGCCCTGTGGCACAGGAATGGCAAAGCCTTGTGCCCAGGAAAGACCTCAGATGTTCTGGGAACAGCAAGGAGGCTCACGTGGCTGGAACCAAGGAGGAAAGAGGACAGAGGTGTCCGCAGGTACCCTGCAGGCTTCGCTTCTACCCTTGTATTTTAGGTAACCTTGTGCATACCCTTCCTGAAATCCTGCCCTGAAATAAATAAATGAATTAGCAGATTCATATACAAATGTACCTACATGTGCAGTGTGTGTGTGTGTGTGTGTGTGTGTGTGTGCGCAAAAAGTGACTTAATCTCGGGCTTCCCTGGTGGCGCAGTGGTTGAGAGTCCGCCTGCCGATGCAGGGGACACGGGTTCGTGCCCCGGTCCGGGAAGATCCCACGTGCTGCGGAGCGGCTGGGCCCGTGAGCCATGGCCGCTGAGCCTGCACTTCCGGAGTCTGTGCTCCGCAACGGGAGAGGCCACAACAGTAAGAGGCCCGCGTACCGCAAAAAAAAAAAAAAAGTGACAATCTCCATGCCTCAGTGTTCGCCTTAGCAGAACAGGAATCCCAGCAATACCTTCCTCTCCGTGCTGTGGGGTGTATGAGTTAACACTGGCAGGGGGCTGAGAACAGGGCCTCCACTCTGGAAGGGCTCCGCATGTGTCAGTTCTCTTCACCAGCGTGTGTACATTTGACATATGGGGCTGGTTAGGGAGGGCGTGAGCCTGGACATGGCTACTGACACGATTAGTTACATAAGATCTGACGGTGCATGTTTCTATGGACATCTGGCAGGACATATATAATCTAATAATAATCCGTAACCTCTTTAAAGCTTATGATGTGTTTCCCCGGCTCTTCTCCCATTTGTTGGGAGAATGACCTCAGCTTACGAAAACCCTCCTTCTTGTAAGCTGCCATGGTTCAGAGGAGTTTTCCTCCTGCCATGGGCCCACATCCAGCAGCCAGGGGAGGTGGCCAAGGGGGTCCAGAGGCTGGGCCCCGGAGAGGGGAGGTGGGCCACGGGGACTGAGACCACTGCCTCCAGGGTCTCTTTCAGGGGTCAGAATGGAAAACGGAGAAGTATTTTGCTCTGTGGAGCTGGGCAAGAAGAGGGGTCCCCAGGAAAGGGGCTTCAGCTGGTACAACATAGGATGTCCTGTCACTGGGAGTTGTTCTCCGAGAACTGGGTGGGCAGCCTTGCCAGGTGGTGAGTCCCCGTCTCAGAGTCTGCAGAAGGGTCCTAGCGCCCGGGAGCCCTGGCCTTGGATGAGGGTCTTAGGACCTCGCGTTTAGGGCCAGCTGGGGGCTCCGAGGCAGTGAGCCCTGCAGACCGGAGGCTCTGTTCTGACCTTCCTCTGCCTGCTGTTTGTAGTCCAACAAACCCTTTCCCCAGCTGGGCCTCAGTTTCCGTGTCTGAAAGATTACGGGGAGGGTGCAAGGTGACCCCTGAGGTCCCTTCAGAAGCTCTTATCCTCAAATTCCACAAAACAGTGGGGCTCCCTCACGCCCACCGTGGCCGAGGAAGAGTTGGGGACTTTTCATATCCCCCCACTGTCAGCCCCTCTAACTGAGAGCGAGGGGTCCAGGGACCACGTGGCCCTGGCCCTGCCTGCCGACCGCCGCCATGCACTTGCAGGACCCCGCGGGCCTGGGGAGCTGCATGCGCCGGCCTTTGCTTTCCAGAGCAAACATCTCAGGGCGCGAGGCCAAGCTGGAAACAGAGGAGGTCCCGTCCCTTCCCATGGTCCTGGCCGCACTGGCGGCTAATTGACCACAGGACAGTATCTATGGCGCGTATACAATAAACATTACTTCAGCCGTCTGGAACTGTCTTTCTGACGAGCTGTCCATCACCGCAGCAGCCGCCAGCCAAGTGCTAGGAGAAAGTTCTCGCTGCGGGGCCGTAGCAGGGCTCTCTTCTAGCAGAACGTGGCCTTCCAAGTTCACCAGCATGGCTGCCACATCTTCCCAGAACCACTTCTTCCCCTCCGGTCACTCCGCAAAGGCTTATGCGGAGCCACAGAGAACACGTCTCATTTCTTCCTCACGGTGTGGGAAGATGGAGGAGGGAGACTTCAGAGACCAGAGAGGCAAAGTGACTTCTCCAAGGTCACACAGGAGTCGTTATCAGATCTACTAGCCTCCTGTGCTGTCCTGTGACTTCCGGGAGAAATGAACACACTCTGGGGGTCTTAAAACAACAGGAATGTATTTCCTCATGGTTCTGGAGGCCAGAAGTGTGAAATCGAGGTGTCAGCGGGCCACGTGCCCTCCTAAGGTTCAGGGGAGCATCTTCCCCGGCTTCTTTCAGCATCTGGCGGCCACCAGCGTCCTCGGGTGATGGCTGCATCACTCAGGCTGATCCCTGCCTCTGACTCCACAGGGCCTCCTCTTCCGTGTCTCCTCTCCTGTCCCTTATAAGGACACCTGTCATTGGATGTAGGTGTCCGAGTGAGGTCCAGAGTGACCTCATCTCAACATCCTTTCTTGATCTGCAAAGACCCTATTTCCAAAACAGGTCACTTTCACTCACTGGGTCGGGGACTTAGAACATGGACTTGTCTTGTGGGAGCCACTGTGTCATCCACAGCACCTCCCAAGCCCACGTTCCTGTTAGAACCCACTTAGCTGAGAAAGAAGCTGTAGGTTTGAGAGAAAGGCTTCGGTGTGCTGGCTGGGGGGGGAGGGAAAACTCATACCCCCTGAGCTCCTCCCCGCAAGCCCCGCCCTGAGGAACCTCCCTCCCTCCAGGGCACCTGGCAGTTTCTAGCATTTGGCTTGGGGGGGGCGGGGGACTCGGGATGCGTGTAAGAAGGGGCTGAAGCCCAGGGAGAGGGCGTGGTTTGGGAGCCAGCAGAGGAACGGAGCGGAGCGTGGCAGGAACTCGGCTTCAGCCCTGCCTGTGAGCCCTGCAGGCCCGTTCCACCTCCACGCGGCATGAGGGTGCTACCTGTGCTGCTTGGACCAGGTTGTTGGTATCCCCAAGGATCCACTCTGCCCTCCATCTGTCATCCAGGCTGTGGGACTGGGGCTGGGCTTGGAGGCCTGCAGATGCCCACAGGATTCTGTGGGGTGTGGGGCTTACGTAGACCCTGCTGGAGGTGGCGGGGGGGGAACTTTGGGTAGGGCCTCAACATTGGGGTAGGAGCCCTGGGCTCTGGGACCAGCCACGCCTGCTGCAGTAATAAGGTAACTGTTTGTTCTGAGCCTCCGATCTCCCCAGAACCCCAGGAGAATAGAAGGCCGTGTCCCCTCCCCAGGGCCAGCCTGTCGTCATCAGCTCCCACAGGTCCCCAGAGCAGAGAGAGCTGGATGTCAGGAGACACAGTCCAGAGACAAAGGTCTGGGGATCTTCTTCTGGGGGCCTCAGGAATAGTAGAGCTTGGGGTTTGGGGTACACGGGGCCAGCATAACCTCAATTCCATGGTCACAGGCCACAAGTGGGGTCCGTCCAGCTGCTTCTTCAAGGAGGCCACGTCCAAGCCCTGCTTGGAAACTGACCGGCCCAGCAGCATCTTGGGGGCTTGGGACCCCAGCCTGGGAGGCTGCAGAGGAAAACATGAGGTAATGGCAAGGGTGTGGCGTCCAGATGTGCGAGATGGTTCTCGTCATGGGGCAGGGGCCCCGGCTTGGGGCGGGACGGCGCTGTGAGAGCCCCACCAGCCCCGCGAGTCCTGCAGGGGAAGGCTCTGGGCGTCTTTCCACCCCTCCTTCTCTGTGATTATTTTCCTCCCTCAGCGGCTGACCCGAGCAGCTGTCCTCTGTGGTGAGAAGACATTCCATAAGGCACTCTTCAAGGAAAGTTCACGATCTGGAAGATTTAAAGCCCCCTGGGTAGGAAGCAGCCTCCAACACCGGGCCGGAGAGATGCCTCAAAGTCTCCTGTTTGCTGGGGGCAGGGGTCTGACTGTAGGCTTCTAGAGGATTCAGAGGCCCCGGGTGGAGGGGGGGTGACCCAGGCAAGCCCCAGGAGGCTAGGGATGTTTCATTGTTTGTTTCTTTTGTGGGTGTCGGGGGTTGTTTAGGATTAAAGTTTTGAGAACTTTAAAAAAATGGACACAATGTTAATACACACAGAAAAGCGCATAAATCTTAGGAGGGCAGAGACATCCAGAGACACTCAGAAAACCACCATCCAACCATAAAACTTCCCCCTTATCCCAGAAAGCCCCCTGCCCCTCCCAGTCAGTACCTCCCACAAAGGTAACAATGAAGCTCTCACCAAAGCTTGGTTCTGCCAGATGTGGGCAAGTATAAGTGGCCTCGAGCAATGTGTTCTTTTGGGTGTCGACATTTTTAGCTCAAAGGCAGGTCCTGGAGATTCATCTGTGTTGTTGCCTGTCTGTACTTCATCCCTTTTCCTGGCTGTGTAGTATTCCTTTGATGGTTCTAACGGATGTATTTGCCCACACTGCAATTGGCGGGCATGTGGCTGGGGCTTTCTCCAGCACTCCACCCACTCTGGTTGTAACCCAGGGCTGCCTCTTCCCCTGCTCCTGATGCTGAAAGCTCAGCCTCTCTTTACACGGGTGCCGAATCGAGTCTCAGAGACAGAATTTTGGGTGAAGTAGAAAAGAATAGCTTTATAGCTATTGCCAGGCAAGGCAGGGACGCAGTGGGCTCCTGCCCTCGAAAACTATGTGTCCCAACCTGGGAGGATTTCCTGAGGAGTTTTACAGCAATAGTTCAGGGTGGGGTTGCTGATGAGATCAGGGTATGTGCAGGGACGGCCCTCAAAATCTTCTTGATAAGCTTCTCTGGTTCCTTTAGTCTGGCCTCAGGTGGTCTTCTCTGGTATGGAGAATGCTGACATCTTCCATTTGTTAGGTTTTAATTCTATAAAAGGGCTTAAAGATGCTGTTATGTGTGTCCCTTGAGGTGGAACCAGGACCTGCCCCAAGGCTGTAATGTTGTTTCTTGACTGTCTCTCCCTCGGCTTTGCGTCCCTTCTCTTCCTGGATCAGCAGCTGTTGGAATCTCCCGTTCGGAACTCAGGGAAGGTCACAGAGGCTAAACGGAAAGGCTCCCCTGCCCAGGAGCCCCTATAGGGTCCGGCTGGCTTCTACTTCCTCAGCATTGCCCACTTGCCTGAGCCTTTCGGGAAAGGCAGATGCTCAAGGAGACAAGAGACCCGCCGTGTCAGTGGTGGAGGGAAATCATACCCACTGCTCCCCAGCCAGGCTGAAGACCCCCCACCCAGCAGCTCAGAGCATGAGAGCTGCAGAGAGAGGCCAGGTGCTCACTGATGGGGTGTCCCCGGAGGCCCTGTGGCAGCCTGTCCTTCCCTGTGTCCCAGCCCTAGGACAGCCTCCCACAGGGTCTCAGAGAAGAAGGCCCTGGAATTCACACCCCATCCCATCCCATCCCAGGTTTCTGGGCCACACCTGTCACTGGAGAAGGAGGGAAGTCTGTGTGTCCAGGACCCAGCTCTGTTAGCTGGAACTCAAGGTCACTGCATAGCATCTCACTGAGGAGCTGGGGGCCAAGGGCAAGTGCTTGACTCCCTGAATCTCAGTTTCTCAGTCTTGAAAATGGGTATGATTATGATGACAATTAAATTAAATGACATGCTATTTTAAAGTGCTCAGCACAGGGCCTGGATACCAGGCAAGCTTCATGTGTGGTCCTTTCTGCATTTCACTCAAAGAATCGTATTTTTTCTTCTAAAGAAACTTCCCCCAAACATTTTTCTCCCCTCTTCTTGTCCTTAATTTTAGAGAAAGTTTAAATAATTGCCCCAGTTATCCCATAGCAAATAAAAATGATTTTGACTTCAAATTCAATGTTTCCCATAACTCTCCCTCGGGGAGCTAAGACTGTGGGCTTCTGCTCCTGTCCGACCCGGCAGAGGACTGGGGCCCTGGAAGGGGCCAGGTCGACTCTAGCTCTCTAGGGGTCCTCGGAAGGCAGAGAGGCTGAGGGGCTGCCTCCGTCCTGGCCCTTGGAGCTCCCACCCCTCCCTGATCACCCACAGCAAAGCCTCCCACCCCCGCTTCCAGGGTCTTGCCCTTGAACCATTGTGCTGATTCATTACTTCCTGGAAGCCGTCCCCTCCCTGGGGTGGTGAGTGGGACTGAGGGGCATGTGTACGTGTGCGTGGGTATTTGTGTGTCAACAGAAGGAGTATTCATGAACTATGGGGAAATGGTGGTTTTGGAAGACAGATCTGGATTTCTGAAGGAAAAGACACTAACAAGATCTCAGGGGCCAGCCAAGTTCCCTCCCTGGCCTCCGGCAAGGGCCTGAACAACGAGGCCCTACAATCAAGGGCAGCCGGGGCTCTCGGGAAACCTGGATACCCCTGGGGCCAAGTATTCGCTTTCTGCAGATGAACACTTTAACGAGGGCATTCAGAAGGGCCAGACAGCCCCGGGGTGAATGGTTAATCCCCAAAAATAGCTTCAACTGGCACTTGGGCAGGAGAGGTTTAAAACCAGAAACAGTCCTCAAAGGATGCCCTGGTCCCTGGACTGACGCATTTTCATGCCAGGGCCCAGGGACCTGTTCCCCAGGGAAACTCATCCGTGTCCCCAGCAGCGGGGGGGGGGGCAGATGTGGACTCTCGCACCCTGCGTGGCAGAGGCCAGCGCAGGCTCCTGGGGTGGATGAAGGAGCCTGGGGTGAGTGCCTTTCCCACCCCTGTACCCGCCATGGAAGCCTTCCTTTCTGTTAGTACAAGTTCACGTGCTCAACACACAGTGAGGCCAAAGAAACCAAAACGTCAGTATTTGGAGCAGAGGAAGGTTTATGGCCGTGGAGCAAGGAGATCAGTGGCTCATGCCCTAAAACTCCCTGAGCTCCCCGGAAGGGTTTCAGCAAAGCATTTTTAAAAGCCGGGGAGGGGGAGGGGTGCGGGGGGTGGGGAGAAGGGTGGGGTGAGGGATAAAATGGGAGATTGGGGTAGACGTATACACACTACTATACATAAAATAGATAACAAACAAGGACCTACTGTATAGCACAGGGACCTATATGAGAATAGAATCTAAAAAAGAGTGGATATATGTATATGTATAACAGATTCACTTTGCTGTACAGCAGAAACTAACACAACATTTTAAACCAACTATACTCCAATAAATATATTTTTTTAAAGTTATTGAAGAGTCTGAAATAAAATAAAATAAAAGTCAGGTAAGGGAGGGGATCGCAGGTATGTGATGAGATTGTGCACACTTCTCTGATTGGCTGCTGGTGAGGGAACAGGGTGATGGCACAGGGGTCACATTATCAGTCATTAAGCTCCAGGAGGCCCGGGCTGTGTGCTCATGGTCAGCAAGTAGTTAACATCTTCCATTTGGCAGCGGTGGGGGGCGGTTCACACCTGTAAAACAGCTCAGGACATGTGCATCAGGGACTGTCATCTGGGTCCTGCAGAGAGGAGCTAAGGCAGAGGGCTGTCCCAGGAAGGCCCCATAGGGTCCTGCCCCATCATACCTCCAGCCTGGCCAGTGGGAGGTCTCCAGCTCAGCCAGAATTTCTCCATCGGAATTCCTGTCCCAGACCTGGGGCCACAGAACAAGTGTGACTTCCGCTATCACACCCTCCCCTGCAGCCTCTCCTCAGGCTGGAGGTTCCCCTCCCCTCCAACTAGCTGGCCGTGACCTTCCAGGCTCCTGAACCACTGTCCACGTGGGGAAAGCCCTTCTCCATGGCCCCTAACCCCGAGCAAGCAAGATTGGTTCTGGAAGGAATGTTCTAGACGAAGAGATTGTGTCAGACTCTTGATGGTGTTAGGAAATTTGGCCCCCGACCAGTTAAAAATTACAAGAAAGCCTTTATTCAAGACTGTTGTAATAGGGGGCGAGGGAATGAACTCTGAATGCGGCAAAGACAGCTGGGGATTTACAGCCGACAAGCAGAGTGAGAGGGTCAGTGGATGGAAAAGTATTAGGGGCAAGTTGGTCAGATGTCAAGGGTGAGGGGATTCTCACTGAATGGGTGGAGCAGATTCTTTGCCCAAACCGGCCTCTGCAGGCCCAGGGCGGGCTGCAGGCCAAGGCTGATGACTAGATGGGAAGAGAGCGCCAAGGAGCCTAGCTGAAGGCTGGCCAAGGAGGGGCCCTGGTGAGCGGCAGAAGGGGGTCCCTCGCTCTGTCCTGCCACCACCCCCCACACACAGGGCTCTCAGATTCACTGCCCCCGCCCACCCCGGGACCCAACTGCTTTCTTAGCTCCCTCAGCACAGCTGACACAGCCTGGAGACCTCCACAAGCTTGCTTGACACAAGGGAGGGCAAAGGGGAAGCAGACATGGTGAGTAGCCTTGGGTCCCCAGGGACTCTCTTCTGGGCCTCACAAATTTCCCAGGTGCCGCTCCACACTGCCGTCCTCTGGGTGCCTCTGGCTCTGTTCTCCCGGTACAACCTCCTGCTCTGTCTTCATCTCTCATCTGTCCCCAGTTCCGGCCCTTTTTGCTTCCACGAGCTTGTCCTCCAAAGGATTCTGAGTGGGAGGGATGCGGGCGACTTCCAGGCTGGGGTTTCTGAGACAAGGTGACACCATCCCCACGGCCACTTTCCCCATCTGCTGGCTGTGCACAGAGGACTCTGATGCCCCAGGAGATGGCAGAGCCACAAGATGGAAGGGGCCTGGGTCCCTGAGTCACCCACAGAGGAAGGTGGTCCACTGGCCGGGAGGAGAACTTGGCGCTGAAGAGGGCAGGAAGCGAGACAGAGCAGTGTGGTAGTAAGTCACACCGACATTCAGAGGTTTTCCTTGTTCTGATCTATTATAATTTTATTAATACGGCACTGTGTACATAATCGACCTCTAGCTGTCCCTGAATATACTGTGTTTTCTAAACCCCAAGCTGGAGCTTGTTCCCACCTCTTCCGAATCTCCCCAGTGTGTGGCTTGTCCCCTGGGGGACGTGTACCTCTCTAGATCCTGGTGTTTGTGCACTGGTCTCCCCGCCTGCACTGGAGGGTCCCACAGACTGGAGGCGGCGTCCTAGGGCACAGGCTGTTTATAGAGAGGCAACTCATGCTGATGTATCCATCATTGTCTTTGCTCTGTCTCCTGTCTACGCCAGGGCTAGCAGACTCCTTTGCCCTGGTTTCCTTCTCGATGTGTCCTTGATGGGAAGAAATCTCCCTGAGAGCTGTTTGCACAGATTCTTCTGAGACAAGCAGCCTCGTTAGCGTCTCTCCTCTAATCATCTGGAAACGCTGTGTCTCTTGGCTTCTCTGTCTCCCCTGTCTTCCATTCTCCAGCTGTCCGGCTCACAGCATTCTGGAGAGATACGGCTCTGGAGGACGATGCAATCCCCTTCAGAAGGTTCTGGAATTTAGACGGTGACCCTTCCTTGGGGATGTGTGGTGGGGAGTGCAGGGTGCAAAGAGAGAAGCAGGGCTCAGAGCTTGTGTCCTGCGTACCCCAATGTTGCTGGCAGGACAAGACTCCATCGGAGACAGGGTCCTGGGTCACAGCCCCGCTCGACCACAGATTTGCAGAATCCCCAAACTGGGGGAAGACCTCAGAAGCAGGAAGTACGAATGTTTGGTGCTTGTACCCCTTTGTGCTGGGGCGGGGGTGTCACTCTGCTCATATGAGAGATGATAAAACGGAGGCCAGGGAAGTTCAGGTTATTGGGAAACTAAACTCAGAGAAGTGACCTGGCTCAGGACATGTGCTGGGTGGTACAAAGTGGATACATACAAACCCATCTCCTCTGATTCCCCTGCCTCTGCCCCCGACAACATGTTCATGGTAGTCAAGGGGCCAGAAATCTGACCTTCATCTTTAAGAAGGGGAGACCCAGCCCCCGTCAGGCCCCAGCCGCACCCAACTTTCTAGGCTTTGTTCCAGATGCTCTGTGTTCCCTGAGCCTTCAGGAACCCCCTCTCCTTCCAAGGGTTCTCCCTTCCTGGCGACACTGGTTTAACTTGGTCTCTGTTCCAGGCATTCAAACTCTCCAGAGGGGCTTCCCAGGTGGCGCAGTGGTTGAGAGTCCGCTTGCCGATGCAGGGGACACGGGTTCGTGCCCCGGTCCGGGAGGATCCCACATGCCGCGGAGTGGCTGGGCCCGTGAGCCGTGGCCGCTGAGCCTGCGCGTCCGGAGCCTGTGCTCCGCAACGGGAGAGGCCACAGCAGTGAGAGGCCCGTGTACCGCAAAAAAAAAGAAACAAAAACGAAGAAAACAAGACTTATCCTCAAAGCTTCTTAGGAAGACAGCATGATGTGATCATTTCAGCGGAGCCATGATACGGAGATAAACATCGTTGCGAGTCTGTGGGGACTCTCCCCACATTCTCACGCAGACGCTCAACTTGGTTCCAAAGAACAAAGTTTAACTAGTTTGTAGGCGAGAACTTGATGAAAATTTGACATTTGATAAGAAACTAATTTTGGTGTGCCTTTTTAATACTTTGAAACGCTAAAGTAATAAACAACATGTATAAATGTCAAGCTTTTCTATTTTGATTATGTTGCTTTGATTTTTATCAACTTTTTTTTTATTAAAAATCCACTGTAAATGAAATAGAGAAGGGGAGAAATGGCACAAGAAGATAAATTTTGCAATTTATCGAGATGTAAGCGACAGCCTCTCATTTTTTTTTTTTTTTTTAGCCCTGGGGGTTGTTATTATTTTGCATCTCACTGTGGTTATTATGATGTTTTTATCTTTGGCTCCAAGTCTAGGAAACCTGCGGTGCTACAGGAACAGGGATTAAATTGCAGAGCGCAGGCAGCCTTGGCCAGCTGAGCAGGAAGACGCCAGGGTGGGCCGAGGAGGAGAACGTGATTGGATTCTCTGGCCCTTCAGACAGCTGCAGGGAAAACATGGTGCTGCCTCCTCCAGAAAGGCTCCTACAGGACCATGCCTCTCCCTTGGCCGGTTCCAAAGCTCCCTTCTGGGCTCCTGTGTAATCCCCCTACTGCGGATTCCCCCATATCCACTCTCCATTCTGGGTTTCCATGTTGGACTTTCCCATGGCAGTCTAGGTTTTCCTCCAGATGCGTGGGTCTGATTCAGTCTGGGTTTCCTGTGCCCCACATGGAGGAAGTGTTTGTGGGTGCTTGAAGGAGAGGTGGATAATGTATGTATGGATGGATGGATGGAAGGATGGATGGTGGATGGATAAATGCATGGCAGACAGATGGTTGGATGAGTCATAGGTGGATGGATGGAGAAATGGATGGATGGATGAAGGGAGGAATGAATAGATGGATCAATGGAGGGAGGGAGAGATGGATGGATAGATGGATGGTGAATAGAAAAACATGGATAAATGGATGGACAGTTAGATGGTTGGATGAGTGATAGGTAGATGGATGGGTAGAGAGCTTGATGGATGGATGGAGGGATGGAGGGAGGGAAGGAGGAAAGGAGGGGGGGTAGGGAGGGAAAGTCGAAGTTTCAGCCCTGCCGACTGGCTGGCAATTTTAGAACCACAACGTTTCAAGGCTTTAGACCAGACTTAATAACCTCTCGAGATTCTTCCAGTTCTGATTTTTTTCAGCCCTCCAATGTCATGAGCAAAATGAAAGGGATGGGAAATAAAAAGCTTCAGGTGGCCTTCATGTGCTACTGAGAATCAGGAACCTATAGAAGGACAGCCATAATAATCGTTTTCATGTTCCTTCCCGATATGCAAAACATGTTCCCAACCTCATTTAATCCTTACACCCATGGAGAGGTGAGTATCTTCCACATTTTACTCACAGGGAAACTGAGACTCAGAGAGGAAGGGACTTGCCCAAGTTCAGACGGTAAGTGACGGCCAGTCAGAATCTGACCCTGCAGAGTCGAGCCTTCAGGTCCTTTTCCCCCAATAAGTCTGGTCCCTGCCCACAGGGAGTGGCAGCTTGCTGGGTGCCCAGGGTGGGAGAGGGTACGTTCGCTCAGCTTCAATTTCTGCAGTTTCCTGGGGAAGAAGATGGAGCCAGAGGACGCCAGGCAGTAGCAGACATCTTGCCTGAGAGCGTGAACACCGAAGCGCTATGGGGTTCGTGCATTCACCCCTGAGAGTCCAGACAGGAGGGGCCGTCGGGCACATTCACGGTCAGGTCAGTGGGTTCCTCGGGCCACAGCCCCCGAGAATCAGCTACATCTGAGTTTTGCACACAAAGTGGCAGCAGCTTCAACGTGGAGCCCAAGTCATGAACATCAGAATCTGTGACTCTCCTTGGAAAACTGCAGTGTGGGGTGCCGAGCTGGGGGTGCCTCAGGGCCAACGCAAGCGTGCACGTTGGAGCCCTGCTGTTCACGGTCCCCACGTTCAGCCGTTGTGCTCCTTCTTGAGAACAGGAAACCCTGGGAGACCTCAGGGTTCCCAGCTGTCAGAGGCCTCTGTGCCCTTGAATGCCAAAACGTTTGTGATCAGAGGAGGCAACTCGAAAATCCCTTCAGCGGGTCCAGAGCTGACCAGCTGCACCACAAACTTCCAGATGCCCGAGTGGCTCCGGAGCGGCCCAGAGTTCCGGGGCTGCTGTGGGCAGGAACGACACAGCCGCAGTCCAAGTTCACCATCTCCATCACCTCCTACAGCACTGCGCCCACCAGCCTCACAAAGAGATATGCCCAGGGGGCAGGGATGCTGGCCTTCTCCCCACCCCACCACCCAGCGGCAATTGTCTGCATCCAGGCAAGTGGCTTTCATTTTCCCAGTTTATAGCAGATTACCCAGATCCCCAGGTCTCAGCCGCTCAGGTCCCGCTTTGGCTAATTCAGTAAATTATTTAGTTTGTGCCAAGACCCAGGTTGCCTGCAAGCTGAGGCCAGCCTGCAATTTCCCTCAGACGTGTTTCGGGGGTCTGTAGCCTGGGGGCTCCGTTTCAGCCCACTCTCCGTCTCTCCTTCCATAGCCATCCATCCCCAGACCCTCCGGGGGGGTCCCTGAGGAGGCAGGAGGGAGCAGCCGGGACCCCGTCTTCTCTCCAGGAAGCTAGACTCTCGAGGAAGGTGACACATGGAGGACCCAAAGAAGACACATCAGTTATAGTCGGCTCAAAGCTGACTCTTGAGCATGGCTGGGAGCTGAAGAGGTGTGAGGGTCGTCAGGTGGGGATGCTGGATGTGGGGCGAGAGATTACCAGTATGGCCATGGTTCTTCCCTCTGGAATGAGTTGCCATGGGCCATGGAAAAGTGTCCTCACCCCAGAGGGTCAGGATCACAGAGCACATATGGAGGGGGTACAGGCAGGGCCAGGGGATGCAGGGGCAGACCTGGGGAGGGGTCAGTGGTGGGGAGAAGGAAAGATGAGGCCAGGAGAGGCAAATTAGGGTACGGAATTTCATTCATTCCTGTACTGGTTCCTCTCTCCCTTCTCCGAGTGTCAGGCCCCGTGTCAGGACCAAGGGCTCAAAGATGACCATCCGGGAGTGGCTGGGCCAGTGGGGGACATCATGACAGAGGTCACCGTGGCGAGTGGCCCATGGGACAGAGTTGGGGTTCCAGCTGTGCCTGGATACAGGGAGATGTTCTGGGGAGGTGGCATGTGAGGGAGGTCTGGAGAGATAAACCAGGCTCCCAGGTAGAGGGAGGAGGGAAGGCGTGCCAGGCTGAGGGCACAGCGCAGGAAAGGGCGTGGAGGAGGGGCTTCTGCCGGCCACCGCCCCCCTCCCCATCCCACCCCGCTGCCACTGCCCCTTCACCGAATGTCTTTGAGAGGATGTCCTGAAATGGACACCGGCCAGGGCGGATTGGGGAAAGGGGTGCCTCGCTGTGAGAGGAGGGTCACGGGAGGTGCTCTGAGCTGGGCAGGGAAGCGGGGCCAGAACATCATGGACCAGACGTCTATTTTTAAACCCAAGCGGGGCCTCTTTCTTGGCGTCTCCAGGAGCCAGGAGTTCATTCCTTTGTGAGACAGCCTCAGAGGCCCCGAGCCCCCTCGGGCCCCTCGCTCCCCCTCGGCCTCTTGACTGTTGTTATTTAAAAGCATCTAAGTCCCAGCCAGAGAAAGGGGTGATTGGGGGGCCTAGGAGATGAAAGGGGCTAATCCCCCCATGCGCCTGCCCTCGCCGGGGGCAACAAAACCCTCCTTGTGGCCCTGCCAATTACAGGCACTGAGGGGGGTGTGGGCTAGACAGGAGACGTGACGGCCCCCCTCCCTGGGGTGAGCTGGGGTCACTGCTGCCCGTCTACAGGGCGCTGGGCTGCCAGGTCAGCCTGGGAAAGCGGCCCTAGGCTGAAACCCCCAAAGCCCCTACCGCCGGAGAAGGGGCAGAGCTCGCCAGCTGTGCTTGGGGACCGCCCGCCACGAGCTCGCCAGCCCGGCCATCAAGGGACGAGCCTAGTGGAGGTGGTCCCTGGGGGCAGGCCACCGCGGCTGATGACTAATGACGGCAGAGTGAGCCTGCTGCCACAAAGGGCCCTTTTCTGAGCCCGCCGGGAGCAGGTCCGCGGCCACCCAGCAGCAGGCCTGAGGACTGCAGGTGGCACGAAACGTCACCACCTGTCCCCCCGCCAGCCCGTGTCCTGCAGCCTTGCCTGGCCTGGGTGCCAGCACCTGCACCCCACTCTCCCGGGTCAGGAAAAGAGGCCCCAATGTGACTCTCACGAAGAGGTCTCCAACCTCCCATGGCTGCCCCCTGGGGTCCCCAGTCCCCCAGCTGTTCGGGTCCACTCCCTCCCAGATCCACAGAGAGCTGCCAACCAGGTAGGTCACTGCGAATTGAGGTCCCGCTGTCTCTCTGTAACACTCTGTGACTCTCTGTCTCTGTCTTTCTCTCTGTATTTCTCTGTCTCTCTGCACTTCTCTGTCTCCCTGTCTCTCTCTGTATCTCTCTGTCTGTCTGTGTCCGTCTCTCTCTCTCTGGGGCATCGGTTCCCACTGTGGTTCGTGGCACCAGCGCCATCAGTATCATCTGAGAACCTCTTAGAGGCGCTGATTCTCGGGCTGCAGACCTGCTGCAGCGGGGAGTAAAGGTGGTGGCCCTCCACAATTCCTGGGGTCACCCTGCCCCATCCCTGGCCCCAGGCCCCAGCAAGTCTCTGAGCTTCTCTGTCTTGTTTTCATCTGAGAAGTGGGAGCTGGGGCTGCAGCCTCCCTCACAGCCCTGAGCACTTGGCCCCTGGCCCCCAAAGCCGGCCCCTGACCCCTCGGCCTCCTTCTGCCCACCCTGGAGGCGTGCCTATGCTTCCAGTCTCCCGTCCACTCACCAGGACGTTGTCACCCCCGTCCTCTACCGACACCACTGCCGTGGACGCCCCACCAGTGTCCTCCCAGGCCATCCTCCTCCTGCTGGTCAGGGGACCACTGGGGACACTTGCCCAACCCCCTCCTTCTGGAAGCTGCTTTTCTTCTTGGCCTGACCGGCCCCTTGCCTCGCTCTCCTGCTCTGTCTCCCCAGTCCCCCACACAGCGTTGGCGCTTCATCACCTCCCCGCTTGCCACCATCCCCAGTGGGGTAGGCAGGTGAACTTTCAAAAATGCCCTGCCCCCTCACAACTCCACAGTGCTCCCTGACCCTCAGGGTCATCCCCAACACAGCCAGCCTTACCCCCTGGTAATCCCAAAACATACAGGGTGGGTCATTTCCCACCTCCAAGCCCTTGCTCAAGCTGACCCCTCACCTGAGGACACCTTCAGGTGTGGGGTGAGCAGAGCAGGGACATCAGAACTTGGCATGGCCTGCGATCCCTCAAGGCTCCCCAGCCCCAGTTGCCACCATAGGGGACCTACCCCACCTCCCAAACTCACACTAGGTAATGCTGGCTCTATCTCAGACCTGCTGCATGACCCAGACAACTCCCTTCCCGTCTTTGAGCCTCAGTTTCTCCACCTGTAAAATGGGCCCCCACACCAACCTTCCTCCTAGTTTGCAAGGACGAAGTGAGAGGAGGTTCGTGAGCTGCTCAAAGCGAGCAGGCACCTGGCAGGTGGTCTTTCCCTCACTCACCTCCTGGGACCTTCCCATCATCTGTGAGGGTCTCGGCCAAGTAGGAGGACATCACCAGGAGGGAAGCCCTTCTGGAAGCTCACATCTCAGCCCCAGAAGCATGAGCCTGTGTCTGCGGATCTCTGGTTTCCCAGGGTTCTTTTCCTTCCTGGAAGATTGATGCCTTTGGGGTCGCTGTCCTTCATCCCTGCCGGGCAAACATGACACTGACGCTGGTGGGACAGCCTGGCAGCCCCTGAGCACATGGTGCTTCCCCAAGCAGACCCTTCTGGGCTCCCAGTGAAGCACTGGGTCACAGTGGCACGGGGCCTGGGGTGGCGAATGGGGGCACGAGAGGCTGTGCGCAGTGCAGCAGGTTCTGGGGTGAAACAGCCTTCTCCTCCTTCTCAGCAAAGAGTGCATCTGGACAGACGTGTGGCCACGAGCGGGAAATCAGCCAATCCACAACCAAACTCAGGGAGAAGAAAGCCCTGAAGTCGTGCAAGAATTCAGACCAGAGGACAGAGGATACTCAGGCTGCGCGGCGGGACCAGACGTGGCCACGCTGGGCCCAGGGCTCAGCTGGTGCCCTGCCCTCCTGCTCGGCCTGGCTGACTGGGGCTGGGACAGGGCCAGTGACCATCAGGATCCAGTCTAGCTGGTGCTCGTGTTCAGTGCACACGAAATCGCAGGGTCAGCCCATTTTACGGATGGGGAAACTGAGGGGGAGGGAGTGGAATCCCGTGCAGAGCAAGGATTCCATCCCAGAGCCTGGCTGCCCCACCCGCCGCCCGGCAGTGCCTGGAGGACAGACAGGCGCTGGATCCACTGACAGTACCGTCCATGGACTGGGGCCACAGGGCGGACTTGAGGCAAGCCTCTGCCTTGTCCAGGGGCTTCTTACCACCCCCTTCCAGCCATGACCGTGACCAGCCCATCAGCCAGGGAGAGTGAGAACGATTCACCCATGGGTGGGCAGACCGAGGCCCAGAGAGTGAGGGCCCTGCCCAAGCTTAGTCACCTGCCCTACTGGGAGCTGGGCTGGCAGACCCATCAGGGGTGTGACCCCCGCCCCTTGGTCTGGGGCAAGATTCAGGCCAGAGGGGATGAGCGTTTGATCAAAGACTTCCAGAGGGTCGGTGGCAGCAGCTACAAGCCCCGGGTTCCTGGATCTGGGCTTCCCACCGTCTGAAGAGACCAGGCTAAGCCCCGCCCCTGGGGCCACTGATCGCTGTGGTCTCAGGGGCTCCCGTGGCAGCAAACAGGTCACGACTCAGGGGCTCCGAGAGGAGAGCGGGGGTCTGTGTCCTTCGCCTGCCCGGCGGGTGGTCACCGGCACTGGGCTCCGTCTGGCTCTGCAGGTGAGGGGGCATCTGACCAGCTCATCTCCCCATGGTCCCCACCCCACCCCTGAGAGGGGCCTGTCCGCTTCACAGCCTGACTCAGCCCTGGGTCTCCTCATCTGGAAGCTGAGAAGCCACACAGGTCTCTGGGGGTCAGTCCGATTCTCAGCTGCTGAGTGAAATCCACCCCCTGCTTCCCTCCTCCACGGCTGGGAAATCTGCCTCTGCGGGCTTTGGAGCTCAGGGCCCCAGACCCCCAGGGCGGGGTCCCAGCCTCCTGGCTGGCTGGCTCTGGAGCACGTGGCGAATCTCTCCACCCAGGGAGTCACCGCCCACCTCCCCAGGGCTTTCGAGGCCCTGATTAGAGCCCTCATACACCCCTTCACCCCAGATTCCATTCTGAGCCCCCCGGGGCCTCCACCCTCCATACAGCCTAAGTTCCGCTCACCAGATGGACAAGGGGGCCACACAGGCCTGGTGGCCCTGCCTCTGGGTCTGGCCCCTGCCCTCCTTTCGGCCCTCAGGGAGAGGATGGGGCAGGCCCCAGGGCCTCGGCTGGGACAACGGTTAACTCTGACAGCAAAGTTTTACAGAGCGTCTCCTCTCTCTGCACGGGGCCCTCGCAGGCGCCCTCTAGCGCTGCTCCTGTAGGTCTTCGTATGGAGGAGACCGGGACACAGGGCCCAGGGCCCTGCCGGGGACGGGCAGACA
Source organism: Leucopleurus acutus (assembly GCF_964270905.1). Lineage (NCBI taxonomy): Eukaryota > Metazoa > Chordata > Mammalia > Artiodactyla > Delphinidae > Leucopleurus > Leucopleurus acutus. The sequence goes on from NC_139142.1 coordinate 3,714,475, forward strand.
CCCAGGGCAGCCTGGCCGCTGGCCCTCCCCAGGCTGCCCTGCCGCCCCTGGGGGAGATGGGGGAACACGGGCGCCGTAGCTTCCAGGGGCCGCCGGCCCTGCTGGGGGTGGGGCAGGAGGGCGTGGCAGCGCGGCTGCTCTCAAGCTGTGATTGGGGGGAGGCGGACCGTGACGTCATCCCCAGAACCAGCGGGAAGATGATGATCTGCACGTGCTCACACGCAGCCCCGTGGGGCCGTGGGCAAAGGGACCACTCCTGGGGCTGGGCAGGAGCTGCCACGCGGGCGGGAGCAGAGGGGGCTGCAGAGGTGAGGGACACCGGGTAGGGAGGGCACGGCAGGGCTGAAGACACCCAGGCTTGGGTGGGCCTGGGTTTCAGGCAGCTGCACCGCACGGCTCAGAAACGGGCCGCGAATCCAAAGTCCCGCAGAGAGCGCTCGACTGGCCTTGACATCGGTGAGGGGTCCCCCAACGTCCCCCAGCGGCCCTGGCTCAGCTTCCCGGGGGGCACTCAGAGCTCACAGCCCCTCCTTCCCCTTCCCCTACATTCCATATCACTCTGTCCAGAGGAAGTGGTCCCGAATGACCCGCCGCAGGCCGCCCTGGCTCCCGGGACTCCAGGGAGAGTCACTGGACAGCAGGACAGAGCCATCCGGAGCCCTGGGCCTGCAGCCCAGGACACTGGGTGAGGGCAGCGGCTGGGATTCCAGAGCTGGAGCGAGCAGCCCCACCTGAGGTCTTTACACCACCTGGCCGCGGCCCAAGGCGCCCACCGACTACTTGCTAGTGTGTCTGGACCACGGGGGAGACACAGTGCCTGCTTACAGCCTGAGGCCCATCTGGGTGCCTAGAACCCTCCAGAACACATTACTCAGTCAGGACTCGGCATTCCTTATGCCGCAGGCGAGGCTGCCCCGCCAGCCCCAGGCCCCAGCCAGCTTCCGGCCCTGCCCAGGGCCCTGCTCAAGTCCTGTTCCTTTCTGGAGCCACTCTGATCTCCCCGGGGCTCCTGAAATCCTCGTCGTGTAGGAAAGGGCTCGGGGCCCAGAGTCAGGGAAAGCAGGGTCCAGGCCCTGGCTGTGCCTCCTTCCGGGGCCTTGTCCAGTCTGTGTCTGTTTTTCCGTACGGGAAATGGGCTGTGTCGATTCCAGGGCTGTTGGCAGGTGACGGAGGGGATACAGGCAGCATCCTTAGCGCACGGCCACCAGCCCCGTGGGAGGCAGGTACCTGCGCTCAGCTTTTCTTCGGAGCCCGTCTGTCTCTACGGGTCCTCGGCAGCCAGGGCAGGCCGGTGCTCAAGTGCCCTTAAAATAAATCCAGACTCACTCCCTAACGTCTATAAACCCATTTACATGTCATGGGAAATTGAATCTGCGTGTTTCTGATTCATTCACAGCTAATTGGAGAATGAATGGTGGTTCAAGGGGTGGCCTGGTTGGTCCAAACACTCCAAGGTCTCAAATGCTCCAAAGCGGAGTCTCGTCTCCCTGCAGGGACCAAGCCCCCGCCATCCCCAGACTGGTGGGAAGCTCCCCCCGGGGACTGAGAGGCTGCACGGAAGCCACAGACCCCAAAGGGGTCAGACTCCTGGTCCACTTGGAGCCTCGTGTCCCAAGTCAGGGCCACCGTCCCTCACGGCAGCCATTCTCCATCCCTGGAGGAGGCTGGCAAGGTGCGGCCTCTCGCAGGTAAAGCAGATGGCATCCAGGGGTGGGGGCACTGCCTGGGCAAAAGCTGGGACAGGGGAGTGCCCCTGGGGTGAGCCGGCCTGTGTCCCTGTATCAGTCTGCTCAGGCTGCCACAACACTGGGAGGCTGAAACAACAGAAAATTACTGTTTCGCGGTTCTGGAGGCCAGGAGTTCGAGATCAAGGTGTCGGCAGGGGTGTTTCCTTCTGAGGGCTGGGAGGGAGCGTCTGTTCCAGGCCTTTCCCCCAGCTTCTGGTGGTTTGCCGGCAGTCTTTGGTGTTCTTTGGCTTAGAGACGCCTCACCTCGATCTCTGCCTTAAACTTCGTGTGATGCCCTCCCTGCGTACATCTCTCTGTGTGTCCAAGTTTCCCCTTCTTATAAGGACGTCAATCCTGTTAGATTAGGGCCTGCCTTCCTTATATGAACTTGACTACCTGCCTCTGTAAAAACCTTGTCTTCAAATAAAGTCACGTTCCGAGGTACTAGGGGTTAGGACTCCAACGTATAATCTTTTCATCTGCCCATGATGCTCCCCAACGGATGGAGGTGACCCAGAGCCTGGGTCTGGGTCTGGGACGGTGCAGCCCAGGTGGGTGCCCAGGGCAGGCCAGTGCCTACAGGTGTGTGAAGAGGAGGGCGCAGTGAGCTCGTGGTGGCCGGGACAGCAGGGGCAGAGGCAGAGCAAGGCTGTGAGCCAGGGACGGCCCTGAAATCAGGGTCCTTCAGAGGAGCCGGGTGAGGGCCTCTGAACATGACGAGGGCCTGAGTCGGGGGCGGTGTGCTGTGTGGTCAGCCCAGGTTATGGGGCAGGATCTCCTGGGGCAGAGCCCCAGCTCCGCACTCACTGCCCCTGAGATCCCAGGTTTCTTAAGAGCTGGAGCCTCAGTTTGCCAATCAGAGAAGTAGGGTGGTAAACACTGCGTACGGTGCAGGCCGAGTACCTGGGGCCCCAGGAATAAGCCTGGGCGGCAGGGCACGTCTGGGGCCTTCAGCGCAGTCTCGGGCCCTGGACAGCCCTTTAAGTCACCCAGTCAGACACAGGGTTGCAAACAGGGACACTCACCCCACCTGCACGGAGGACGTTGCAGGGTGTATCAGGAAGGGGGCAGGCAAGGGGAGATTTCAAAACAATCAACTTCTTAAGTTTCTCTTATTTTCTTTACGCCTGTTTCCTAGTTTCCCTGCATGACCACTTAGCTCCATCCTGTTTTAATGATGGAGAATTACTGTTGGGTTCTGCTTGCCAGGACCCTGCCCCCAAGCCCCCAGTCGCACCCACTTAAGTGCACGCCTGGACTAAGTGGAAGGAGATATGGCTTCAGATGAGCCGAGGCTATAAGCGTGCTCTCCCCCTAAAGCCCCAGGCAGCCTGGGAGGGGTGAGGCCCGTGCCCAGCCAGCCCCGCCAGCCCCGCCAGGCCCAGGGCCCTGCTGATCCCGCAGAGTCTGGGCACGTCTTCCAGCCCAAAAGCCATGGTCTGCTGGCCACAGAGGCCAGGGGGCTGCCAGACCAGGCCGGCTTGGGCTGTAAACACTTCCTATCAGCGGGAGTGGAAAGAGGCTCCTGTCCCCTGAGTCCCCGTCAATTCTGTTTCCAAGTGGTCGTTGAGGAATCTGGCCGCAGAGGTGGGGATGCTCCCAGCCTGGCAGGACATGCCGTCCAAGCCCCGGCGCCTGGCTCCCCGGCTGCGCACACAGGCCCCGCTGTGCTGTTGGGTAACGCTGCCTTGGTTCTTTCCAGTATTTTGCAAGAAACAATGTTTCTGTGATGTTCTACCACTGGCAATTTGCTCGTGGTCTTCGATGGGTGCCAAGCAAGTCTCGGAAGGCTGTTGTTCCAAAACCACGTGCGGGGCGCCAGGCCTGGCCTCCCACCTCCAGGGCTGAGCCTGCGAGCGGGACTTGGTGTCCACACTGCGTCTGGGGCGTCACTCGAGGGTCAGAGCCACATGCCGCCAGGCCAGGCCCTCATCTATCCCCCAGCCCGGGCCTCACAAGGGGCCCTCATCCCAGGGAGCTGGGCTAGCTTTGCAGAGGCCAACTCAGGGGCGGAGGACCCTGCCCTCGGGGCTCCCTGACACCTCCCTGCTGGATGAGAAGGACCCACAGGCTCCCGGGCAAATTGTCACCTTCCCACCACCAGCCTGTTCCTTCCTCCTGGGCCCTCTTCTTACAAGTAGCTTAAGAGAACACTTAGGGCTTGAGCCAGGAGCCCCAAGGTCCCTCCTCTCACGCTTCCAGCCCCCGCAGTCCTAACCATCTCGATATCCCATGGACCCATCGCTTCTCTCCAGCCCCTGGACCAAGCCAGCTCCATCTCCACCTGACAGAGCAGGAGTCTCTGCCCGGTCTCCCTGCTGCCTCTCACCCCCCAAACACCCCCAACGGCATCCAGGGTGGATTCCTGAGCGGGAAGATCAGAGCATGTCACGGAACGCGCTCCCAGTGCCTCTCCAGCCCCAGCTGCCATGAGCAAGGTTCCTGTGTCCTGAAATGCCCCAGCTGTGTTTCCGCGTATTCGTTTCTCATTGCTACTACAATAAATTACTAACTTAGCATCTTCAGTAACACAAATTTATTATCTAACACTTCTGGAGGTCAGAGGCTCAAAATGGTTCTCACTGGGTTAAAAATCAAGGTGTTGGCAGGGCTGAGTTCCTTCTGGAGGCTCCGAGGTAGAATTAGGTTTTCTGCCTTTTCCAGCTTCTAGAGGCCGCCTGCAGTCCTTGGCTCACAGCCCCCCCTCCATCTTCAAAGCCAGGTGACGACATCTTCCTGTCTCTCTCTCTTTTACCTCTGCTTCCACTGTCTCCTCTCCTTTCCCCTTTGCCATCTCTGACCCTCCTGCTTGCTCTGATAGGGACACCTATGTTTACCTTGGGCCCATGCAGATAATCTGGGCTCATCTCCCCAACTCAAGGTCCTTAACTGAATCACATCTGCAAAAGTCGCACATTCACAGGGGCTGGGGATTAGGATTTGGACATCTTTGGGGGTAATTATTTGGTTAACCACACCTTGGTTCCTGGATCCCAGCTGTGCTCTGATCACAGCTTCTGACCCTCTACCCCAGCAACCCTGGGGCTAGACTGGGTGGGGACCCTTAGTGACCCCATTACTCACCCCGGTCTCTCTCACCCTCTCAGTGGGCTGGAAACTATATCCCCAAAGGTGAGCTTAGACTCAAGAGCCTAAGGACCTAAGTTCAAACCCCAGCTGGCCATTTAGCATCTCTGTGACCCGGGCAAGTTGCTCAAACTCTCTGGCCTCAGTTTGCTCATCAGTAAAGAGGGGCTAACAGTAACACCCACCCACTGGAGGTGAGGTCAGGATTTCATGAGGCCGTATTCATAAATGCTTAAAATATTAGCATCATGTCCACCAGGCTCATCCATGTTGTTCCAAATGGCAGGATTTCCTTCTTTTTCATGGCTGAATAATATTCCATTGTACACATAAAACACAGTTGCTTTACCCATTCCTCCACTGATGGACACCTAGGTTGTTTCCATATCTTGGCTCTTGTGAATGATGCTGCAATGAACACGGGATGCAGATATCTTTTCAGTTATGCTTTTATTTTCTTTGGATAAATACCCACAAGTGGAACTGCTGGATCATGTGGTCATTCCACTTTTAAGTTTTGAGGAACACCCATACTGTTTTCCATAGTGGCTGCACCAATTTACATTCCCACAAGCAGTGCACATAGGTTCCCTTTTTTTCACATTCTCACTGACACTGTTACTTCTTGTCCTTTTGAGCATAGCCATGCTAACAGGTGAAACGTGTTATCTCATGGTGGTTTTGATTTGCATTTCCCTGATGATTAGTGATGTTGAACATCTATCTTTTCATGTGCCTGTTGGCCATCTGTTTTTCTTCTTTGGTAAAATGCCTATTCAGGTCCTCTGCCCATTTTTTGATCAGGTTATTTGTATTTTGGCTATTGAGTTGTATGAGCACCTTGTATATTTTGGATATTAACCCATTATCAGATATATGGTTTGCAAAGTTTTTCTCACATTCGGTAGGTGGTTTTTTCATTTTGTTGATGGTTTCCTTTGCTGTGCAGAGGCTTTTTAGTTTGAGATAGTCCCACTTGTTTTTTTTTTTTTTTTTATTGCCTGTGCTTTTGGTGTCGTATCCAAGAAATCACTGTCAAGACGAATGTCAAGGAGCTTTTTCCCAATGCTTTCTTCTTAGACTTTGGCTTCAGGTTCTACATTTAAATCTTCACTCCATTTTGAATTAATTTTTGTGAATGGTGTAATAGTCCAGTTTCACTCTTTTGCATGTGGATATCCAATTTTCCCAACACCATTTATTGAAGAGTCTATCCTTTCCCCATTGTGTGTTTTTTGTGTCCTTATCAAAGATTAGTTGACTGTGTAGGCATGAGTTTATTTCTGAGCCTCTATTCTGTTCCATTGGTCAATGTGCCTTGTTTTATGCCAGTACCATACCATACCATCAAAATTTACCTTCAGAAATGAAAGAGAGATAAAGACTTCCCCAGACAAAAGCTGAGGGAGTTCATCCCCACTAAACCTGCCTTGTAAGAAATACTAAAGGGAGGTCTTCAAGCTGAAATGAAAGGACACCAATTAGTAACATGAAAATATATGAAACTATAAAACTCACTGGTACAGGTAAGTACAGGTAAGTATGTTGTCAAATTAAGAACACTCTAGTAATATTATGCTGGTATATAAATCACTTTAGTATAAGGGTTAAAAGACAAAGGTATTAAAAATGACTATATTTACAACAATTTGTTAATGGATATACAGTATAAAAATTTTAAATCGTGACATCAAAAACACAAAATGTGGGGGATGAATCAAAGGTTAGACCTTTTGTATGCAATCAAAGTTAAGTTGTTACCAGCTTAAAATAGACTGTTGTAACTATAAGATGTATTATGTAAGCCTTATGGTCACAAAGGAAAAAACCTATAGTAGATACACAAAAGGTAAAGTGAAAGGAATCAAAGAATATGTTATGGAATATCACAAAAGAAGAGAGAGGAAAGGAAAAAAAGAGAGGAATAGAGGAACAAAGGAACTACAAAATAGTCATAAAACCACAAGATAACAATACTTAGGTCTTACTTATCAGTAATTACTTTAAATGTAAGTAGGTTAAATTTTACTCTCAAAAAACATAGAGTGGCTGTATAGGCAAAAAACCAAGACTCAATTATATGCTACCTACAGGATACTCACCTCAGCTTTAAGGACACAGATAGGCTGAAAGTGAAGGGATGGGAAAAGTTGTTCCATGCAAAGGGAAACCAAAAGAGAGCAGGGGTAGCTATGCTTACATCAGATAAAATAGATATGAAGTCAAAAACTGTAACAAGAGACAAAGAAGTCACTATATAATGATAAAGGGGTGACTTCATCAAAAGCATATAACAATTATAAATATATGTGCATCTAACATTGTAGTACCTAAATATGAAGCAAATATTAGCACACCTGAAGGCAAAAATAGACAGCAATGCAAAAGTAGTAGAGAACTTCAATATTCCACTTTCAACAATGGATAGATCATCTAGATGGAAAATCAATAAGGAAATATTAGACTTGAGCTACAGTTTAGAGAAGTGGATCTAACAAACATATAGGAAAATTCCATACAACATTCTTCTTAAAGCACAGACTTCTCCAGGATAGATCATATGTTAGGCCACTAAACAAGTCTTAACAAAGTTAAGAAGATTGAAATTATATCAAGTATTTTTTCTGACCACAATGGTATGTAACTAGAAATCAATAACAGGAAGAAAATTGTAAAATTCACAAATATGTGTAAATTAAACAACACACTCCTGAACAATCAATGAGTCAAAGAAGGAATAAAAAGGTAAAATTTTAAAATCTTGAGAAAAATGAAAATGGAAACACAATATACCAAAACTCATAAGATGCAACAAAAGCAGTTCTAAGAGGGGAAGTTTATAGAAATAAACATCTAAATTGAGAAAAAAGATGCATGTCAAATAAACAACCTAATTTTATACCTCAAGTACCTAGAAAAAGTGGAGAAACTAAGTCCAAGGACTTAGAAATAATAAAGATCAGAGTGGAAATAAATGAAATAGAAGAAAAACAATAGAAAAATCAACAAAGTGAAGCACTCGTTTTTTAAAGATAATAAAATTAGCAAACCTTTAGCTAGACCAAGATAAAAAGAGAGAAGACTCAAATAAGTAAATCAGAAATGAAAGAGGAGACATCACAATTGATACCAGAAAAATACAAAGGAACATAAGAGACTCATATGGAGTCTATACATGTCATCTATTTATAGATGGTATGATATTATATAAGGAAAACCCTAAAGACTCCATTTAAAAAAAACTGTTGGAACTAATAAATGAATTCAGTAAAGGTTCAGAATACAAAATCAATATACAAAAATCAGTTGCATTTCTATACACTAATAACAAATTATCAGAAAGAGAAATTAAGACACTAATCCCATTTACAATTGCATCAAAAAGAATAAAATACTCAGGCATAAATTTAACTGAGGAGGTAAAATATCTGTATATTGAAAACTATAAGACAATTGAAAGAAATTGAAGAAGACACAAATAATTGGAAAAATATCCCATGGTGATGAATTGGAAGAATTAACATTGTTAAATGTCCATACTACCCCAAGCCATCTATAGACTCAATGCAATCTATATCAAAATATCAATGAAATGTTTCACAGAAATAGAACAAACAGTCCTCGTATTTGTATGGAACCACTAAATAGCCAAGACAAAGCTGGAGGCATCACACTTCCTGATTTCAAACTGTACTACAAAGATACAGGAATCAAAACAGTATGGTACGGGCATAAAACTGGACACAATGAAAAAGAGACTGTCTTTTCTCCATTGTATTTTCTTGCCTCCTTTGTTGTGGATTAACTGACCATAAGTGAATGGATTTATTTCTGGGCTCTCTATTCTATTCCATTGATCTATGTGTCTGTTTTTGTGTCAGTACCATACTGTTTTGATTGCTGTAGCTTTGTTGTATAGTCTGAAGTCAGGGAGCAGGACTCCTACAACTCTGTTCTTCTTTCTCAAGATTGTTTTGGCTATTTGGGGTCTTTTGTGTCTCCATACAAATTTTAAAATTATTTGTTCTAGTTCTGTGAAAAATGCCATTGGTATTTTGAGAGGGATTGCATTGAATCTGTAGATTGCCTTGGGTAGTATAGTAATTTTGACAGCATTGATTCTTCCAATCCAACAACATGGTATATTATTTCCATCTGTTTGTGTTATCTTCAATTTCTTTCATCAATGTCTTATAGTTTTCAGAGTACAGGTATTTTGTCTCCTTAGGTAGATTTATTCCTAGTTATTTTATTCTTTTTAATGTGATGATAAATGGGATTGTTTCCTTAATTTTTCTGATACTTCATTGTTAGCGTATAGAACTGCAACCGGTTTCTGTGTATTAATCTTGTATCCTGCAACTTTACCAAATTCATTGATGAGCTCTAGTAGTTTTCCAGTGGTGTCTTTAGGATTTTCTGTGTATACTATCATGTCATCTGCAAACAGTGACTTTTTAAATCCTCCTTTCCAATTTAAATTCCTTTTATTTCTTTTCCTTCTCTGATTGCTGTGGCTAGGATGTCCAATACTATGTTGAATAAAAGTGGCAAAAGTAGGCATCCTTGTCTTGTTCCTGATCTTAGAGGAAATGCTTTCAGCTTTTCACCATTGAGTATGATGTTAGCTGTGGGTTTGTCATATATGGCCTTATGTTGCAGTATGTTCCCTCTATGTCTGCTTTCTGGTGAGTTTTTATCATAAATGGATGTCGAATTTTGTCAAAACCTTTTTCTGTATCTATTGAGATGATCATGTGATTTTTATTCTTCAATTTGCTAATGTATCACATTGAATGATTTGTGGATATTGAAGAATCCTTGCATGTCTGGGATAAATCTCACTTGATCATGGTGTATGATCCTTTTAATGTATTGTTGGAATTGGTTTGCTAGGATTTTGTTGAGAATTTCACATCTATTTTCATCAGTGATGTCGGCCTGTAGTTTTCTTTTTGTGATATCTTTGTCTGGTTTTGGTATTAGGGTGATGCTGGTCCCATAGAATGAGTTTGAATGTGTTCCTTCCTCTGCAAATTTTTGGAATAGTTTGAGAAGGATAGATGTTAACTCTTCTCTAAATATTTGGTAGAACCCACCTGTGAAACTGTCTGGTCCTGGACTTTTGTTCGTTGGGAGTTTTTAAATTACTGATTCAATTTCCTTACTAGTAATTGGTCTGTTTGATTTTCTATTTCGTCCTGGCTCCATTTCTTCTAGGCTGCCCAATTTATTGGCATATAGTTGTTTGTAGTAGTTTCTTACGATCCTCTGTATTTCTGTGGTGTTGGTTGTAACTTCTTTTTCATTTATGATTTTATTGATTTGGGCCCTCTCCCTTTTTTCTTGATGAGTCTGGCTACAGGTTTAACAATTTTGTTTCTCTTTTCAAAGAACCAGCTTAGAGTTTCATTGATCTTTTCTACTTTTTTAGTCTTTATTTAATTTACTTCTGCTCTTATCTTTATGATTGCTTTCCTTCTACTAATTTTGGGTCCTGTTTATTTTTCTTTCTCTAATTCTTTCAGGTGTTAGGTTAGGTTGTTTATTTGAGATTCTTCTTGTTTCCTGAGGTAAGCTTGTATGCTATAAACTTCCCTCTTAGAGCTGCTTTTGCCGCTTCCCATAGGTTTTGGATCATAGTGTTTTCATGTTCATTTATCCCTAGGTGTTTGTTGATTTCCTCTTTGAGTTCTTCAGTGATCCGTTTGTTGTTTAGCAGCATATTGTTCAGAACCCATATAGCTGTGCTTTATTTTTGCAGTTTTTTTTCTTATAGTTGATTTCTAGTCTCATAATGTTGTGGTCAGAAAAGATGATTGATATGATTTTTTTCTTAAATATAACAAGGCTTGTTTTGTGGCCTAGCGTGTGATCTGTCCTGGACAATGTTCAATGTGCACTTGAAAAGAATGTGTATTCTGCTGCTTTCAGATACACTGTCATCAAAAAGAACACAAATAACAAATGTTGGCACAGATGTGGAGAAAAGGGAACACTCATACACTGTTGGTGGGAATGTAAATTGGTGCAGCCACTGTGGAAAACAGTATGGAGGTTTCTCAAAAAACTGAAAATAAAATTACCATATAACCCAGCAATCCCACTCCTGGGTATACATCTGAAAAAAAAACCTCACTAATTCAAAAAGATACATGCACCCCAATGTTCATAACAGCATTATTTACAATTGCCAAGATATGGAAACAACCTGTGTCCATCAACAGATGAATGGATAAAGAAGATGTAGTAGATAGATAGATAGATACCACACACACACACACACACACACACACACACAAACACGCAATAGAAAACTACTCAGCCATAAAAAAGAACAGAATTTTGCCATTTGTAGCAACATGGATAGACTTTGAGGGCATTATGCTAAGTGAAATAAGTCAGACAAAGAAAGACAAATAATGTATGATATCACTTATATGTGGAATCTAAAAAATACAACAAACTAGCGAATATAACAAAAAAAGAAGCAGACTCACAGGTATAGAGAACAAACTAGTGGTTACCAGTGGGGAGGGGGTAGTGGGAGGTACAAACTGTTGGAGGTAAGATAGGCTATGAGGATATATTGCACAACACAAGGACTATAGCCAGTATTTTGTAATAACTGTAAATGGATTGTGACTTTTACAAATTGTATAAAAAATTTTTTTTAAATAAAGACAACAAAGGCAAAACAAACAAACAAACAGATACATTGATCAATGGAACAGAATAGAGAGCCCAGAAATAAACCCATGAATATACAGTCAACTAATCTTTGACAAGGACACCAAAAGCACACAATGGGGAAAGGGTAGACTCTTCAATAAATGGTGCTGGGAAAATTGGATATCCACATACAAGAGAAGGAGATTTAACTCTTATTTTACACTACTCACAAAAATTAATTCAAAATAGATCAAAGATTTAATTGTTAAGACTTAAAACCAGAAGTCCTAAAAGAAAGCACTGGGACAAAGTCTCTTGACATTGGTCTTAACAGTGATGTCTTGGATATGCCACCAAAAGTACTGGCAATAAGAGCAAAGATAGACAGGCAGGACTATCTCAAACTAAAAAGCCTCTGCACAGCAAAGGAAACCATCAACAAAATGAAAAGGCCACCTACTGAATGAGAGAAAGGCTTTGCAAACCATATGTCTGATAAGGTGGTAGTATCAAAATATACAAGGAGCTCATACAACTCAATAGCCTATAACCTGATCAAAAACTGGGCAGAGGACCTGAATAGACATGTTTCCAAAGAAGACACACAGATGGCCAACAGGCACATGAAAAGAGAGATGTTCAACATCACTAATCATCAGGGAAATGCAAATCAAAACCGCCATGAGATAACACGTTTCACCTGTTAGCATGGCTATGCTCAAAAAGACAAGAAATAACAGTGTCAGCGAGAATGTGAAAAAAAGGGAACCCATGTGCACTGCTGGTGGGAATGTAAATTGGTGCAGCCACTATGGAAAACAGTATGGGTGTTCCTCAAAACTTAAAAGTGGAATGACCACATGATCCAGCAGTTCCACTGGTGGGTATCTATCCAAAGAAGATAAAAGCATAACTGAAAAGATATCTGCATCCCGCGTTCATTGCAGCATCATTCCCAAGAGCCAAGATAGGGAAACAACGTCCATCAGTGGAGGAACGGGTAAAGAAACTGTTTTATGTGTACAGTGGAATATTATTCAGCCATAAAAATGAAGGAAATCCTGCCATGGATGAGCCTGGCAGACATTATGTTATGTGAAATAAGTTGAACAAAGAAAGACAATTACTTTCACTTGATATCACTTATACGTGGAATCTTTAAAAAAAAAAAAAGGTTAAGCCCATAGAAAACTGAGAGTAGAAGGGTAGTTGCCTGGACCTTGGAAGTGAAGATGCTGGTTAAAGGTACAAATTTCCAGTTATAAGATGAATAAGTTCTGGTGATCTAATGTACAGCGTGGTGATTATTGTTAACTATAATGTTTTGTATGCCTGAAAGATGCTAAGAGAGTAGATTTTCAACATTCTCATCACATATGAAAAAGGTAACTCTGGCAGGTGATGGATGTATTAATTAACTTGATTATGGTAATTATTTCATAATGCATAGGTATATCAAATCATCACATCGTACACTTTAAGTGTACACAGTTTTGTCAGTTACACCTCAATAAAGCTGGGAAAAAAAGAAAGCAACCCTAACCTAAAAATAAATGCTTGGAATCATGCTCTGCAGGTAGGTGTGCAGGTGGTTGAGCTTCACCTCGCTCTTTACTAGGGAAGAAGAGAAAGGAGCTGGCCCCACCCCCCAGAAGCTGGCCTGGCACTCCCAGCTGGACAGGGTTCCTCTCCTCCTGGATATAAACCATCTCACAGAGAACAACCTCAGACAAGGCTCCTCAGAGACGGTGATGGGATGAGACAAAACAAGGCCACTTCATAACTGTCTCAGCACAGACAGAAACAAGGTCGCTTCGCCTTCCACAGAATGCCAAGCAGCCCCTCTCTTGGCTTAAAATGAGGGACAGCTGCTTCTTTCCCAACTGCAGCTTCATCTCCATTCTAGTCTGCAGAAAAGGTCTATTGAGACGCCCGGTCATAGAAGCTCCCGCTTTTCGACAGGATCCAATCCACCTAGAGATTGCGTAGACCCCACCCCGACCCAAGCCTCCTAATCAAACCCACATCGGAGCACACCGAGACGCCCCCAAGCTTCCTCGCTGCAATATGTCATAGCCCGGACTTGTTCACCTGCGGGTGGGACCCTGCTGGCCTCTGTGAGGGCACTGACACGCCAGTTGTGTGGCTCTGGGCTGCTCCATTAGAGAGCAAAGGGGAGCATTCAGTGATGTGAGGGCGAGAGTGCCAGGCTCTCCACCACCAGCAGGGACACCCTTGGCTGACCCTGGCTGTCCTTCCTACAGGAAGAGCCTTGGGCTGGCTGCCTAGTGGTGCACTCACCTGCTCTCAGGAACAGACAGGGGTGAGCACCCTGAGAAGGGGCCCCACCCACCAGGGAGCCCAGAGCACAGGCACCTTGGCCACGTTATATCCTGCATTTCTGAAGCAACTTCCCCGGGGACCTCCAGAGTTTGGTGGTGCTGGCAGGGGAGGAGGGAGTCCCCCAGAGACATCTGGGACCTGAGGGCAAGTGGGTGGGCTTGGTGGCTCATGGCGACAGCCACCCATCACAGGGTGCTCTGTGCCAAGCTGCCAGTGTCCTTCCACAGTTCAGCCCCCTGGACCGGGAGGTCCGAATCTTGTAACCCCTCTTCTCCCCTCTGTTGGTCCGGGCTCACAGCCGGCTGTGTCCTCCTGCAGGCTTCCTGGAGGGGGCTGGTGGTGATGGGACCCTGGAAGGAGGCTCTGGGGTGACATGAGTGAGGTGGAGGGGGTATCGGGGAGAGGAAGAGGAGGCCCCCCTGTGACAGCCTCACTGGGGCTGGGAGCAGGCTCTCTGTGGGAAGCACCTGCCCCCTCATGTGTGCCCCGACTGTGTTCTAGAAAGTGTGAGAAGAATCCAGCAACTCAGAGCTAGGGTCCAAACCTGGCCCCGTAGGCTCTGGCCATGCCGGGGGCTGGCGGCGCAGACTGCATGTTGACATGGGCACCGACTACCTACTCAGGAGGACTTTCCACTGTTTGCGTTTTTCATTTTACCACCTGGAAACTGAAGGCTCAGAGAGGCCTGCGCCCGCCCAGGGTCACACAGCAGATTCTTAGAGAAGCCAGGGATGTCCCAGGTCTTCCGCCTCCACGCGGGGGGTGGGGGTGGGGGGCTTCCTACAGGTGAGGGAGCTCTGGACCCCCACCCAGCCTCCCGGCCCCCCCCCCCAGGCCTGGAGCTGACCCCCCGTGGGGCTGTTTGGCAAGCTTCCTCCCTTCACCGCACCAGAGGGCCCCAGGCGGCCTTTAGCTTTCCCAGCGCAGAGCAGGGCCTGCCGGCTGCAGCCCTGCCCCCACTGCAGCCCCCAGCTCACGGGCTGCTGTCCCGCAGACGCGCGGCTTGCGGACAAACCCCAGCGCCGTCCCCCCTGCCGCCCCCTCCCCACCGCGGCGGGCGGGGCGCGCAGGAGGGGGTCCTAAGCGGGCGACGCCGAAGGCTCAGACGGACTGATCTCCCCCCTCCCCCAAGCGGTGGTAGTCTGCTTGCTGCCCACGTTTCCAGGAGTCCCCAAGCCTGGGGGAGGCCCCTAACTGTGAGTGACGATGGCAAACGGTCCCCCAGCGGCTGCCCCCGCCTGGGGCAAGGTCATGATCTCTTGCAAGCCCCTCACTGCCTACCGCCCTCTCCCCTCTCAGTACCCCCTCTGTCGCCCGCCCTCATCCTGCCCCGTTGTCCCATGCGCGTAACAAGGTCTGCTCTGCGTCCCTCCCCCACCTCCCCCGTCCCAGGCCACCTCTTCCCCCTCCCCTCCCCCTCCCATCCTGCGCCAGGCAAGTGGAGAGCAGCCCTCCAGCTACCCGCCCACCACCCTCACAGACCTTCTCCAGGCCCCCCGCCCCCGCCCCGC
This sequence comes from Leucopleurus acutus, assembly GCF_964270905.1. NCBI lineage: Eukaryota > Metazoa > Chordata > Mammalia > Artiodactyla > Delphinidae > Leucopleurus > Leucopleurus acutus. The sequence goes on from NC_139142.1 coordinate 3,729,815, forward strand.
CCCGCCCCGCCGGCCCTGACGCCAGGAGCCGGGCGGTGTGTCAGCCGGTGACTCAGACCCAGCGCGCTTCATTTATTCAATAGCTCTGGGCCGGAAAAATAACGGCTAAATTGCATCCCATTTTCCCCAAGGCCATTAGCAACCAGCAGCCTCATTCTCAGTGATTTCGCCGAACCGCCCTGGGCTACGGGGAAACACAGCCCCGAGAAGAGCGCAAACTTTTCTTCTTTGTGCAGCCCGGGGTACAATGTCCTGCCTTAGCCACGGGCCAGAGGGCAGGACCCCCGGGACCCCCCAAGCCCTCCCTCTGCCCGCTGAGCCGTGCCCTGGCCTTCTCTCTGCCGTCAGTGGCTTTCCCGCTCTGCACCCTCCCGGCAACCATTCAAAATCCACCTCCCTGGGACCCAAGTTGGGTTCTTCCCCCGCAGCCTGGCAGCCCGGACCACCCACCGGCCACCCCGGGGTACAAGGATGTCAGTTGGAACAGTGACAGCCAGCACCTGCCTTTCCGGAGGGTTTGCCATTGGGGGCTGTGTTAACTCCACCGCCGCCGCCTTCCCACGGGGACCTCAGGCAGATGGGTTCCCAAGCCGAAGCTGACTTTCTTCCAGCCGAAAATGGGAGAGGTGGTATTAAAAGCTGCCAGACAGGCGGCAGGTGCATTCCTGGCGATAAAGGATAGGGACGCACTTACGCTCTTTGCATTCCCCTGCCTTCCCATGCCCTGGACGGCATCCTGGGGCCGTGGGTTCATCCCACTGCGCTGAGGGAATGACCCAAGGCTCTTTCTCCCCGGCCCTGAGAGTGGGCACCCCGTCCCGTTAACTGCCCCAGGCCTCTTGGGGTCTCACTCTTTTGTCTCCTGGCCTTGCACTTGGCTAGGGAGAGACTGGGCACCACTGGCTCTCTGTCCAGCGCGTGGGGTGCTCGGAAACCACTGGTTAAGTGGAAGCTGCGTGCTTGAATATTAACGTACGCTAATGGCTATTGTTTTGTTATAGGTTACGACGTGCCAGGTGGCTAGGAAAGGCCACTGAGTCCCCAGCTGAGACTCCTTTTGCTGCAAACACCGGCACTGAGTCCCAGGGAAAGGAGATGCAGGAGGGAACAGGACAGCTGCTGTGTTTCAGGCTGGAGAGCTACCCAGGGACCCGCTCTGCTGTGCACAAACGAGGCGGGGAAGCTGGAAACCTACGGCTGTTGGGGCCTGGGGGGGACCGATGGCGTGACCCGCCATGGGGGAGGGGCCCGTACCACCTCTTCACCGCAAGTCCAGGGAGGAGGCAGCCTTGGTAAAGCCCAGGCCCACCACCCACACCCCGTCTCCCCGCTTGCGTGTCCCGAGCAGCCACCGGCTCCCTTCCTCCTGGACTGGCCTCAGGAAAACATCAGCACCGTGAGGATGATGCTAAATGGAAGATGACAGCAGACAGGAGACAAACAACAGCCTACCGACCCAACCAGGACTCCAGGAAGGGGCCTCCGCCCCCGCATCCTGGGGACCGAGAGCCCCTGCGCCAGTCATCGCCCATGGCCCCTCGGAGGGCTCGGTTTGAGTCTTCCTCCCTCTGCGAGGGAGAGGCCGGTGCACAGCGGCCGTGCCCCAAGCTCAAGGTGGTCTGTTCCACGCACCCAGCATCCCCCGTGTCTGCGCCAGGCGGGGGAGGGGGGGGCAGGGGTGGGAGGGGCCGAGGATGCTGGCAGGGAGCCCTCAGGGTGACGGAGCGCCAGCTCTCCGCACGACGCTGTGTCAGGCGGGGTCTCAGGTCTCTCTCCAAAAAACTCAGGTCACGCAGTAAGGAAACGGAAGCACATAGGGTCTGAGCGACTTCCCCAAGGTCGCACAGCAAGTCCATTGCAGAGCTGGGCTGGTGGCTCCGGTGTTGGAGCGTGTGGTGCTTGCAACATAAATGACACTTTCCTCCCCATCCCTGTCTTCAGGGTTAAAGGGTTGGAACCCAAGTGGGGAGTGAAGCACCTTTAATCTATCATCCACTTGCCCTCCCCACCCCCCAGTCTCCCATCCCTGTCCTGGGGGCTGGAAATGTAGTTGATTCTGGAAAACAAACTTTCTTTCTGTGAGAAAACTTGACTGTATTGTTGGGTAGTGCATGACCCCAGCCCTGCTCTGTCAGGTGTGCCGCCAAAAGAGGGGTGTGTCTGCTGAGCAGTCCTCAGAGCAGAGGCAGTGCCCCCTGTGCCGCGGGAAGCAAATGAGCGTGGCCATTAGGGGAACTGGGTGTGAGTGGAAGCGACCGCCCCCCTCTGAGCAGAGAGGGCTCGTCACCAGGAGGCCACAGTGGAGTCAACTTCATTAGTGACCAGCAGAGGATGAGAGAGTCCTGTGACTCAGAGGCATCAGAGTGACCCAGGGACAGCTGCACAGGGTGTCAGTTGCTTTAGTCTCAGAAAGAACTAGTGAGTAGCCTTACTTCAGAGAGGACCAGGTCCACTCTGACCCCAGACCTTTCTTCTAGCTCAGTTCCCGATCCAGTACTCACCTTCCACTAATGCCCATTCCTCTTCACCATCTCTGGCAGTAGACACTTCTGCTTCCTGACTCCCTTGACCCCTCTGCACCCTGTCCAGAGTCCCTGACCTTGGCAAGCACACAGAAAGCCTCCTCTTCCTCATGTGCATATCTGCGTGTGTGTGCCTGTGCACATGGTGGGGTAGGCAATCATTCATACACCTACACACACATTCCTCAACCCTCTGACAGTCCATGCTGAGGTCGTGGGCTGGCAGGACAGAGCACCATGCCACAAGGCCCCTTGCTGAGGTTTGGGGCTGCCAGCTCAGGGGTCCCCACGGTACCCAGAACCAGCCTGAGTCACAGCACTGACCACTGGCCAACATTGCCTGGCTCTGTCTGTCCTGTCCTCTGACACCAAGCCCTTTGGCATAAGATACATCCAAGGGTCCCCAAGCCCGGGGGCCCCCATTTTGTCATTAATTCTCCGGCTCCTCCCAGGTGCCAGGCTGTGTGCTGAGTTCTGGTCTTGTCTCCCAGCATCTAGCTCCACACCCTGACTTGAATTCTATCTCTGGACCCTCCCATCCAAGCATCCGGCCACCCCTCCCCATCTCCAGCCCTCACAGCCTGGAAGCCGGGACAGGAGTGTCCCCAGCGGAGAAGGGTCTGGAGGCTGCTGAGAAGTTGACCTCTGCGATAATCGAATTGTGACCCCTCCCTCTGGGGACCAAAGGTGTCAGTGATCATGGCAAGGGAGTAAAAAAATAGTGGGGCACACCACCACCTCAACCAGAAGAATAAAGGGGGGCACCTTAGGTATCTCACGGGGTCTCAGAGACGATGAGCAGTGAAGCGTCTCACAGCTAATATTCATCCACTTGCACGGATTAACTCATTTAATCCTCATGACAGCCCCATTTAACAGATAGGAAGCCTGAGGCCCACAGAGATGAAATACTGCGCACAGTGTTACACTGGGATGAGAACTGAGGCAGTTGGTGTGCAGAGCCTGTGCCCCAGGGCACTTGCTGCGCTGCCTTGAGGAAATGGCTGTGCTCTGTGTCCCGGGGAGCCAGCAAAGCCCCTCTGAGGCCCCAGCATCCCTGATAGGACCGGAGTCCCATGAAGGGCTACAGGAAGGGATGAGGGGAGGCCTGGCCCCCAGGCCACAGGGGCTGGACCCAGGCAACAGCACCGCTCCCCATCCTGTGGCAGAACTGAAGCTTCATGAGCAATGAGGCCTGATGCTCAGATTCCGGGTGTTCCCTCTAGGGAGCTGCAACTCCCCGGGGTAACTTCTAGAAACTTCCGTGGACACTTCTGGCTTGATGGTGCATGGGGAAGAAAAGAGCAAGGGGGCAGAGAGCAGAGGGAGGTGAGGAGGGGGTTGTGGAGTGGAGGCAGGGAGGGGGTGAGGAGTCCCAGGGAGAGAGGGCGTGTGAGCCCCGCCCTGTCCCACCTCCCTGAGAATGCAGAACTGTGGAGGGGCTGGGATCCCCTGGACGATGGAGGGAGCAGAGATGGTGGTTGGGTGTTTTGGTGGTTGAGGGAACAGTGACCCCATAACATGGAAGCCTGGTCACATGCGGTGATGGTACAGGAAGGGACTCTTGGGACATCAATGTCACATAGTCTGATTCAGTTACACCCATTTTACAGATGAGAAGACTGAGTCCCAGTGCAGGCAAGTGACCTCCCAGGGTTCACGTGGAGCCAGGATCCTGACAAGATCTGCCTCCAGATTTGTGCTGTTTGCCAGGACCTTCTCCTGTGGGTTTGGATGTAGCATCCAGCTCCTGCCTGGCACAGTAGGTGCACAGTTGGAGAGGGTGGCTGTTATATCATTGTTGGAACGGTGGGCCAGCCCCAGGGGGATCATGATGAGGAAGGAAAGGCAGGTTGAGGCCATCGGAGGAAAAGTACCCGCTCCAAGATTTTCCCCAGGAAGCCAGCCCCTCTGCACATCTATTTGGGGACCCTCAGCCCCTCGTGACCTTGCTGCAGAGCTGCACGTGACTCTGAACATAACAGGCTCTGTTCCTTGTGATTCTGTTTGGGGCACACCTTCCGGAGCTGGGAGGCAGATTGAGAGTGCCCTGGGGCTGGGCACTGTGGCCAGTAACGAGGGGTAGTCTGGACCATGAGAAGTGGGTGGTCTCCAGGCCGGGGTGGGTCAGGCTGCATGTGTGTTGTGACTTCAGTATCCCTGGGGACCCTAGCCAGCCATGGGTCAGTGGGAGGGAAACCCCACTTCAGTGAGAACCTGACCCGGTCAGCACTTCGTGTATACTTGAAACCCATTTCACTCTCAGCCCATCTGCGAGGTGGGTGCTCATTCTGCAGATGAGGAAACGGAGGCTCAGTGCCAGTAAGTGACAAAGGCTGGATGTGAACCTAAGTCCTCATCGGAGCCCACGCTCCCCAGACCCCATTGTACATTTATAAGAACGGCATCCCCTCCCCCAGCATCCCCCACCAGGTATATACACCCAGTTCAGGTTGGAAGGGCAACCTGATGCCTGTTGCCCAAAGTCAAAGTCACTTTCAAGAGCAGAAGTGTTTTTCCAGAGGTAGCGTTTGCCCACATCAAGGGACTCTGGAGAAGAGGGGAGGGGCCAGAGGTTTGGGGGTCTACCCAGTGGCTGCACTCATCCAAAGGTCTACACTCTGACACTAGTCAGAGCAACCTCTCTGGGCCTCAGTTTCCTCCTCTGTCAGATGGGGACTGTCCATCTGGAGGGCCATGGGGGGTGCAGAGGGGGGCTGAAGAAGGTACCCCCCCCAACCCGAAGCGCTGGCAGAACGGTGGCTCCTGCCTTTCCTATGCTGGGGAGCCGGGGAAGAAGCCAAGCTGGTTCCCCCGCAGTCCAGCCAGCCCAGGTCAAGGCAGCGGGCAGAGCGCGGGCGAAAGGCTCTGGGGAAAACAGCGTGAGTCACCCACGGCCGGAGCGTGTCCTTCCCGGCTGAGAGCCGGCGGTGGCAGGTTTCATAGGTAATTACGTAATTTATGAGGCTCCCGCTCAGGGCTGCGTCTGAGTCAGCCCGGCTGTGTCGTGACCAGGCGGAGGCTGGCAGAGCGAGGCGTGGGCACCGACCCTGTCCCTGGGCTCTGGCCTCTCTGCCCCTCGTGGGGGCTGGCAGCTGCGGCTGGGGGACCGGCTCAGACCTGAGACTGAGAGGAAAGCACGTCCTTCCGTGGCTCTGGTTCCCACGTGGGACGGGAGCTCACAGGTTGGGGGTGGTCCGCAGGAAGACGCTCCCCGCGCAGTGCTCCGTGGGCCAAGGCGGGGGGCTCTGCGTGAGAAGCCCTCCCAGAGGCAGACGGCCTCTGTTTTTAAACCCTCCACTTAACCAACACCATCTCTGAACACACAGACACACAAACGTATTTAGATTTTTATGATGTGTGTTTATTACTCAAATGGTCTGACAAGATTCAAAGTGCTTCAGAAGGAAGAGCAGGAATTCTTACGTCCTTCTAACCAGCGTTTTCACCTCCCAGCCCCGCTGTCTGGTGGGCCAGGGCATGGACCTTGGCATCTCCATGAGCCCATACGGTCCTCGGTCCTCCCCACGGTCCACGTGAAGGCCGGTCCTTCCCGCCGCGGGATGGTCTCCCGGTACTCAAGTCCGGATGCTTCAAACGCTAGGGGGTGCAGGGGCCTCCCCCAGCTTCCTGAGTGAGGCGGGGAGGGCGCTGTGCATCTGTCTCCTGGGGCGTGGGTGCCCTCTGCCTCGATCACCACCAGGGACCATGGTGCAGTCGTGTGAAGCAGGAGATGGGATCAGGAGAGGAAAGGGCTGAGACTCCAAGATGGGTTCAGAGAAAGCAAGCTGGCCACTGAGAGGGGAGGCAAAGCAGCGGGGGGTCAGGAGGGACAACCAGAGCCCCCTCCACAAGCCCAGTGTCACCTCGGGGTCCCCGACGCGCCCACGACTGAATCGCTGGGCCCGGCTGGCACAGGGGTCTGCCCTCCTTCCCTCTGCCTCTGTTTCCTCCCCTGGCGCCCATCTCCCTGGACAGAAACACCAGGCCAAGGATAGAGACACCAGGCCAAGGGCCGAAGGGGTGTCGGTCCGACCTCCCCTCTCTTCCCTCCATCGCTGCCTCTCCCAACCCGGCCCCCTCCCCACTCAAGCCCCCCTTGGATTTTTCCTGGCTGAAACCTGCCGCAGACACCACCACACCCGGAAAGAGATAAATAAATAAAAGAAAAACAACGTCAACTGTGAAAGGCAGTCCAAAGCTGAATGTTTTCCGGCCTGAGTTAATTACACTTTAAATTGGCATGTTTACTGATGGGGATTTCAAGTTAGCAGAGACGCCCCCCTCCCCAACTGTTTGTACAGTAAAACTCCGCAGGCTGGCGGGCTCCCCCAGGCCTTGGCAGGCCCCGCCGCTCCCCTGCCAACGACAGAGCATAACAGAAACGTCTATTTTTGAGTGTTAGCGAAAACGAAGATATCGCAGATGGTGGGAAGCAGCATGCTGGACGGTTTCCTACACCCCAGACTCTTCACCTTCTCAGCAGCGTCCTGCCACAGGGAAGACCGGGGACCCTGGGCGTGGGGCTCGGGGCACCCAAGTCAGGGCCCAGCCTGCTCAAGCGTCCCGTACGCTTACTGCAGCCCTGCCCCTGTGGGGTTCCCTCCCTTCTCTGCAGCCAGAGGGAGGAGGGCTGGCCTCTGCTTGGAGCAAGGCCATGGTGGGGGTCGAGGGAGCTCCGGGCAGGAGTCAGGAGGCCCTGTTTCATTCATTCACTCAACAAACACTGTTGGAAGCCAGGGGAGCTACGTCGGGTAAGGTGGCCCTGACCCTCATAATGGGCGTGGCTCCCTGGACCCTGTGTGCCCTGGGCAAACCCCACTTCTGTTCCAGGCCCAAATGGGAAGCAACCAGTGGTCCTTCCGATGAGCACTTACCAGATCCAGGGAATGCCTCCAGGGTTGGGCCAGGATCCCAAGCTCACAGTCACATCTCTCTAGGCAGAAGTGGTCCTTGCAGCCACCTCTGGCCCAGCCCTTGGCTCCCGGTTGGGGTCAACCCAAGGCTCCGCCCATGGGATGTCCATGCACTGGGCACCTGTCGAGTGCCAGGTCCAGAGTGCCTGCAAAGGCAAGACAGGGCTAACCAGCATCATGCAGTGCCTTCCCCGGGCCGAACCAAGCACAGGGGCCTCACAGCCACCATACCAGAAACAGCCCCTGTCCCCATGGAGCGTGCAGCCTGGGCCAGGAGATACCTATTGATCAAAGGATCAGAGGACTGACATCTGACTGCAGATTGAGGTTCTGTGTGGAGGGGTGGATCAGGGAGGGCTTCCTGTAGGAAGTGGCACTGGAGCGGGGCCCTGGATAGGGACTCATAGGTATGAAAACAACAACTGCAGCACCAAGGGCATGAGGTGGGCTCTGAGACGGCTGCCTCCTCCTCCAGCCCAGCCTGCCCTTCCTCGGGGTCCTTCCCCACCCCTAGCCCGGCACTCATTCCGCCAGGCAGGCGGCGTGGCCGTGGGCGCCCCTCCATTGCCGCCGGGATAATGCGGAAGTGATGAACAAGGTTCCATCCTGCCCTTGCTTCCTGGCCCCCAAGCCCGTCCCCGCAGTGACAAATGGCCCCTCTGTCTCAGCAACCTTGACTGCAGAAGCTTGGCGGTGCTTGCTGGAGATTTACGTCTGTCTCCCCCAGGTTCTTCCTGGTTTCTCTGCTCCTTTATTCCCTCAAAGAGCATGCTTTTATTTATTCATTCCACAAATGTCCTCCCAGTGCCTCCTGTGTGCTTCCTCCCGGCAATAAAGACCTGATTCAATACACTCCCAGGTCGGATACTTAGTTTGCGCTGGTGTCTGAGCCCAGCTTTGATCCAGGCGTTAGCCGAGCACCTACTATGAGCTGGCACTGCAGAGCGAAGGCACTGGCTTCTAGAAGCTCTGGAGCAGGGCAGCAGCGTCACCCCCAGCAAGCCCCTGAGAAATGAGGTATTGAGTCCCGCTTGGCGTTCCCGTAGCCCTAGGGTGCTGGGTCACCCCTGTCATTACCAAGAGGGAAACTGCTTATTTGCCAGAGGTGGTCTAGACCCCAAAGCTTAAGACCACCCTTAGGAAAAACAGTCACAGCAAAGCATTCTACCGCCCTGGATGCCAGTTTTCTTACGTGTATGAGGATGCGAGTAGAGGGACGGAAGAGGAGGGGAATAAACTCAAGGGTCTCACTCAGCCCTGGCATTTGGAGGGGGGTCTTTGCATCCTCAAAGACCCATGAGGACTGTGACCTCCATGGGTCCCCAGAGCTGCACCAGCCGCTGACTCTGTGCAGGGTGGTACAAGCAAGTGTGGGGCAGAGCAGAGAGGAGAGGGAGCCTGGGGGAGGCGAGGGGTGCCGAGTCCACCCTGCAGAGCTCACCGGGCTGGTCTGAGCGCTCATTCTCGCTTACCAACTGTCCTGACTTGATCTGTACTCGCCCGAGGGGTGGCTACAGCCGTCAAACGCGCTCGAAGACACTCAACGTGGTCCTTGGTACTTAGACTCCCACTGTGCTTTGGGTCTTCTTTTGGAGCAAGCGGCCCACTCTCCGGGCCAAGGGCCGTGGGCACTGCACCCAACTGAGAACACCCCATTCCAGGAGGAATGGCACCAAACTGGAGGTGCCAGGTGGGTGCAGGGGAAAACCACGAAAAGGATGGCAAGCTGTGTGTTGGGAAAAGTAAGCCTACCTCATCATGCAAAGAGAATCTGGGGCCATGGGGCCCTTGCCCACACAGGCACCGGAACTCAGCGAGCACCCCTGAGTTGGAACCTGCGGCTGGCTTACTTACGGCGCCTGGGCAATGGCCCCAAGTCACCGATCCTCTGGCTCCAGGGTCCGTGGTGACTTTCCTCCTGGCTGCTGTGGGTACAGACATTTTCATTCGGCTTGTCAGATGAAAAAGGCCCTTTGTTTATTTTCTCTTCTCCTCAAACAACAGATAAACCAGTAATTTGGCTTTTAATGAAATTCTGCACCAAGCGGCACAGGGTCACCATCTTTGGGTCTAAAATGAGTTTGGAACCTGCACGCTGCCCAGTGTCTGGTACCCTGGGCTGACCTTTTGTCTCATGCATAATTCTCAAGTGGCGGCGATGTACCCAATGCTTCTCCCGGGCAGCAGCCTGGGAGATTGAGGGGGCTGACGCAGCCGTGCTCATTAATGCAGTGCTCTGGTGTGGGGATGCTTACATCGGAGCCATTAAATAAGGCTAATGTCCCCTCCCGCCCCCCTACACACATTTAATGTATTCCAAAGATGTGTGGATGCATTAACAACAATTTTCATCTCCAAATGTCCCCATTTATTCAGTTCCATGAATAAAATATTAGCCCTGACGCCACGCTCCAGCCTGTTGCAGATGGAGTCCCCCAGAGCACACGGCTCTGAGTGCTGTAGAGTTTGCTAGAAGGTGGTGGGGGGGCGGGGCCTCAATTAGGGTCTGTGGGGTTGTACTGGGGCTTGTCACTCCTTTCCGGGCCCTGGGGGCCCCCTGGAAAGTGGAAAGAAGAGCCCAGACCCAGCAGCAAACCTCAGACTCTCAAATGACATCCTGGAAGGGGCAGAAAATGATGAAAAATCAAACGGCTTTTAAAAAATGTGAAGAAATTCTAAAAACCAATTACCATATTCATATGCTCATCACCACATCTTGAGTGCCTCCTTTGTGCTTGGCACTTTCCTAGGGATTAACTTGATAAGGTCCCAGTCCTTAGGGAGTCCGTTACTCAATCGACAAACACTCACCATTCTGCTATTATGGGCCTGGCCTGGATCCCAGGGCTGGAGGCACAGCAGGCAACATGACAGAAAAATTTCCTGCCCTGAGAAATTTTACAGTCTAGAGGAGAGAGAGAAAGAAAATATTAACATCAGGTAATTTTGGATAAGCTAGGAAGACAATGGTAACAAGGTGATGAGAGAAGGTTGCTGGGAAGAGGTGGGAGCTAGGCTGGGTGATCAGGGACTGCCTTGCTGAGCAAGGGACATTTCAACACCTCCAGAATCCCAAACCCCTGCTCTAGAAGGGGGGCAACTCTTGGTGGGGGCGGGGTGAAGCAAAGAGCAAGAGATTCTGCAGTGTCCCAGGAAAGAACATACAGGGCATGGGGGGCTAAGGGAGGCCTGCACCCCGGATGGGGGGGAAGGGCGTTCAGCGCAGGCTGCACAGAGGCGGCCACCAGGGACTCAGCTCCCGGCAGGAGGACGGATGGACGTAAAATGGGCATACACCGTAAAGTGTCATAGGCAGGGAGGGGCAGGGGGTGAGGTTGGCCAGTCTGGGGACCTTGAGACACTAGTTACTGTTTTAGAGCCGAGCATGAGGGCAGGGGTGCCACGGAGGGGCTCTGGGCAGGGCAGAGAGAGCCAGATTGCACTCTGGAACGTTCTCCCTGGCAGAAGGAGGAGGGGGACGGGAAGGAGACGCAGATGGGGGGCCTGGGTAGCGGTCCAGGCCAGAAAGGGCGATCCCTCCTGCAGGGCTATGGCTGAGGGGCTGGAGAGGAGGGGTGGGCACCCCAGCAGAAGGAGGCGCATCTGTAGAGCTTGAAGGCCTGACGCCCCACTGGCAAGGTCACTGCTGATCTTCCTGGAGCTGGGGCGACCCCTCGCTATGTGCTGGGCACAGAGAGGCCACGGCCCGAGGAGCAGCCCATGGGGAAAGGCATGCCCAGACCTGAGACTTCCAAGGCAAGGAAGTTATCTCTTGCCAGTGGGGATGATGCAAGCCAGGCTCAGAAATGGCTTCCTGGAGCCCAGAGGGCAATTAGCAAATACCAAACAGCCCTGGGTCATCCTCTGGAGGTGCTCTTCGAGTTCACCTTTCCAGGGGCCCTGGACCCTTCCCCTGCCCTGGGCGATCCTGCCGTGCCTGGGTCTCGGCAGGGCTGGGGTGGGGGTGAGGGTGCCAGCGTGAAATAAGAGTCAGCGAGTAAACCTAGCCCAGCACCTCGGTAGCAGGGCCGTCTGGGACCGCAGGAACCACGGAGTCCGCTCCGCGCTGCTCTCGGGAACCCTCCAGAACGGATGCAGCTGGAAAATGAAGAGGCCAGCGGCACAGGTCCTAAACCAAGTCCACGGGTCAACCCGCGTGGAGGCTTCTGCCGCCCGGAGTCTGCACCAGAGCAGAAGTCGTCCAAGGCGGGATTTGATACCGGAAAGAGGTTGACTGTATAATATTCATCGTATAGAAAGTGAACACCTCACAGACAACCTATGCCAGGTACCACTGATCAGGGCTGACTGCAGACGGAGGCTCCTTCCTCAGACGGCCCCGCCCACGGCCCCGCCCACGACCCCGCCCCATGGCCCCGCCCCATGGCCCCGGATGAGTCGGCGCGTGCTCCGCCTTCGTGGACGCTGGCCGCTGGCCGCTGGGCACCGGACACTGGCGAGCTTGCAGGAGGCATGCAAGGCGGGATGTGATACTGAAGAGAGGCCGACCGTGTATTGTGCGTCATGAAGAATGCGAACGGGCCACGGGCAACCTCTCCTCAAGCACCAGGAAGATCAGCGCGCACAGCAGGCAGGCCCTCGGGCTCTTCCCCGAAGGGGGTCATCCCTCTGGGTCTGGGGGCATTGGGATGGGAGGGGAAGCGGCGAGGACACACCTGCAGGCGCAGCCATGCACAGGGGCAGCCTTCGGCGGGACGCCCTGTAGAGTGGCAGGTGCGGGCCAGTGGGGGGCCCTCTGGAGACCCCTGCGACTCAGTGGCATTGGGCATGGGCAACACACGGAACCCGGGCCATTCGTCACACACCAAGCAAATGCTTCATGACCAGCGTCCCAGTGCAAGCGCCGCCTCCCTCCCGAAGTCAGCGTGCCCAACAGGAAGCTCTTGCAGGACGGATGAGACGTATCACACGCGAAGCCCATGCATTCACGTACCCTGAAGGAGGCCAGCCTCAGGCCTGGCCCTGCGCATGAGGGGTAGGTGGTACTGAAAACAGGCCATCTGTGTTATATTCGTCATTAATAAAGCGAACTCATCACAGACAACCTCTCCTCAAGTACCCAAGGTGGCGCCTACTCCGCCGGCCGCAGCTGGGCAGCAAGGATGGTGGCCTCCCGGGAGCCGCCCTGAGGGTGGGTCACATACCACAGGTGAGAGGGACGGAACACATCACAGGCGGCGCACGCCCCGCCCCGCCCCGCCTTGAGGACCTGGCCTCCATCCGGGCACCCATCCCGGCAGTGACACGAAAGTCCCCGCTCCGCTTCCACCCCCGCAAGGGCTTCGTCTCCAAGGGGTCCTCCAAGGTGAGATTTGATACTGAGAAAAGATCAACCATGTATTATTCGAAGTCAATAAAGCGAATATAACACGGTCGATCTCCCTTCAGGTACCAGGAGAGACGCTGAGCTGAGAAGCCAGTGACTTGCCCAGGCCCGCAGGCCCCGCAGGCCGCAGTGGGTACGGACGGCTAGTGGACCAGGTGAAGTACATTAGAAACAATTACTTTCCAACTGGTCGACCATCCATCCTGTACCCCAGAGTGATGCCAGTACCGACGTTCTTCCCCGAGGTGCCACGGCCTCCGAGACGGCCTCTCTGCTGGAATTTGATACCGAAAAGGGGTTCACCGAGCAACATTCGTCGTCCAGATGCAAAGTTGCTCGGGTAACCTCTCCCCGCGTACCACGGAGAGGCTCGGACGCTTGGACTAAGGCGATGCTTCAGGGTGGCTGTGCTTCCAGAAGACCCTCCCCCGGGGCAGCTTGAATGCTGGGCATTCAGGGACCGGGACACCACCCTCGACAGGGACCCTCCCAGTGGCCAAGGCCAACCAACATCACCTCCCCGGAGTGAGGTGAATATAGAGGCCCTTCCTGCAAGTTAAGCGAGAGACCCAGGCGGGATCTTATACTGCAGAGAGGTGCCCATCCTTGGGTACACTGCCCCGACGGCTGCCCATGGGAGACCGTGGACATGTGAAATGCCCTTTGCCCCCAGTCATCCCATCCACGGACTGTCTCTGCAGGTGGAGTGAACCCTGACGCAGAGTCGATGAAGATGAACCCCCACGGGGCCAACTCTTTATCCCCAGACCCCAGAGAGGGCGACTCCAGGCCTCCCACCCCGCACAGGCAGAGGGCCTCCCTCCGGAAGATGATGCCTTTGGAGGGAGCTCAGTGAGGTGCTGTGCGAGTGCATGACGCTGACGCCCACAGCTGCACTCTCCGAGGTCCCACCAACACTGCCTCTGGCCCCACGTGGGCGTCGTCACCCCAGCATCCTTCACAGGGTGATTTAACACAAAGAAACTGGCTGACCGTTTGATTAGCCTCATACACAAAGCAAGTGAAACACCAAATAGAAAGGGCGGGGGGCGGGGGGGAAGAGGAAGAACGAAGCAAAGAACCGCAGATGACCTCTCTCCAAAACGAGGCAAAGCAGCTCTGCTTTCAGAACCCCAGTCTCTCTCAGAGTTGAAATGCTCAGAATGTGCCCCCAGTAACGGACTGGCCTGTGAGGGCTGGGGAGCAGACGATGTATGCCACAAGCAGAGGCCGGATTCTGTGCCCACCACCCATTTTGTGAACTTTGGAGTGGGACCGACAGCAGAATCCTTTCCCTGACGTTGGCATGAGTTCAGAAAGCCCCGTGGGTCTTGCTACAATTGGAGCGAAAGGCCAGCCACCTAAGGTCTGTCCTAAAGAAAGAAAACGTATTATGGGCAGCTTCCCTTCAGGAATCATGGATACTGACCTGCACTTCTGAGACTTTTCCCAGGGCTGGCATCACCTGCCAGAAGTGCTCATGAGAATGGGCTGGACAGCGACAGCTAGTGGACCAGGTGACACACATCGTCAGTACCTTCAGGGCACGTCCCAGGGCAGGACTCATGCACCTACCCGGGAGAGGGCTCTGGCTACTTCCTGTGGGTGACATGGCTTCTGGGAATCCTCCAAGGCAGGCGTCGTTCTGTAAAGAGATCCACCACGCCACGTTGGTCATGTATAAAGCGTGCCGGCAAAGGACAAGCTCTTTTCACATCCCAGGCAATGGTTCTGATCGCAGAAGCACCAACTCCAGGACCACGCCCCAAGCAAGGCTCAGCCTCCACGTCCACGTGACATTCAGCACCAACGAGGGGCATGTCTCTGGGGCCAGCATGGGGCCCTGAGAGGTGCCAACACTGGGATACTAGGAAGGATTACACCTGGGAATGTCCCAGCCTTCCTGTGTATTCAACAATAGTACTGGAGACAATGGCCCTGAAGGACCAGACCCCACTGACCAAGGGACTTCTGCCTCACTTCTGGAATCAGCATGTGATCCAGAACCCTACAAGGGGGTGGAAGGAGACCAAGAAGGAGCAGACCAGGGGATGCACGTCACCAAGATAGCACCAACTCTGGTGACAACATGCACCCAACTTCACCAGCATGTCACCCCTGAAGTCAGCACGTCCATCCGGAAAGCTCTCTGGGAAGATTTGGGAAAGAAAGAAAAGGTCAGCTGCATAAAGGATGCTGTGCTTTGACCCCATCTTCCTACTGACCCCATTGACTCCAGTCCAAACACAACATGAATTTAACCATCTTAATGAGAATTGGACCAACACTGATTTTCATAAAAACTTGTTTATCAGGGTGAATTCCATTAAACTAATCCAATTCCCAGTTTAGCTTTCCTGGCTACGCTGTTGAGCTGTTTTCATTTCTTTTATTTCCCTGGTTATTTTCCCCAAATCATTTTCATTAGGATCGGTTCTTTTCCATTTAAAAATCTGAATGAAGATTTGATTTCCTCAACACACTCTGTCTACATCAAATCTCACTGTCTAGAGCGGCTGCCACTGTCAATTTCATCGTGCGGCCACCATGTCTACAATGTTCTATTTCCCCAGGTCAAATGTGGCAGCTGACATGTTGTCAAGAAAATTGGATTCTTCTGCCAATTTGTAGTCAATTGAATATGCTCTGCTTTGCTCTGTGCCGTTTCAGTTGTTTTTAGTTTTATTTTGTGTTGATTATTTTTATCACTCTTATTTGATACAAATGGGATGAAACACGGATAGCCTCTATTCATTTCATAACCAAGGAGAAAATTGAGAACACTGTCTGGCAGGGAGATGGAAAGACAGAGAGAGAGGGAGAAACACAATGAGAAGCTGCAGCTTCTAAAATTTCCGAGGGCAAACTATTCACAAGGTCAAAGTACCTTCAGAGAAAAAATGGTGGAGGAAGAACGTCTTTGGGCTCAAAGACCAAATGTAGAGGTGATTACAGAGGGTCCAAGGTAAGAACTGAAGCAGATGCAGCACCAACGCCCTCCTTCAAGGGCCCGGGTGCCCCACGTCACAAATCAACCTGTGTTCTCTGACCAGCATCCGTCCTCGTCCACTGGAGAGGCGTAGGCCCTCACAGCCACACCGTCCGTTCTTGATCACAGGAGAGGCGTAGACCCTGAGCTTGCCACTGGGTCCCAGAAGCCATCCCAGGCAGGATTTGATACTCAAACAAAAGTTGCCTTTGTGTGATTCAACACAAATAAAGCGAATTCACCAAGGGCAACCTCTGCTCAAGGATCAAACGTCAGCAGGGCAAGAGCACCCAGACGCCTCTTCCGCAAAGGCGGCGCTGCCTCCAGGGTCTGGCTGTCCGTGTCCCCCTGGGCGGGGGTTTTAGGGGGCTGCTGAGACTCCAACTCCTCTGTCTCTGGAGAGGCTGGCACTACATCCAAGGAGCCCTTTGCATGTGACTGAAACACGTTTGTTTTTGGTGTTTTCCCATAAGGGAGGGTATCATGCACCAGCTCTAATGGCACTGGCAGGGGGATGGTCCCCTGAGCTGGCCTAGGCCAGGCCTGAGTGGTGGATGAGGCCATGAGCACACACATCACAAGTCAGGCCCGTGCTGGGGGCTGCATGTGGTCCCTTACCTTGAGGAGGCACACACAGCAAGGTCCTATCCCAAGGCAGGCATCTCCGAGGAGTCCCTGAGCTGGGATTGAATACAGAGAAGGGAGCAGCCATTTAATATTGTCCATAAGTGCTGAGGCCACGCTGGGTCCATCCTGCTGCAAGCCTGCGGGATCCCTGACCTGAAGACCAGCAGCTCCTTCGTGGTGGGTAGGACTACAAGGGCAAGCAGGCCTCATCATCGGGAAGGCACGGGCTCACCACCGTCCTTCATTCCCCCTTCCTTCCAGGAGGCCTCAAAGAGAGCATTTAATAAAGAAAATACGTCACCAGCCACTTACTCATTCATCCAACATCACATCCACTGTGTGTAGCTAGGGACACAGCAGTAGGCAAAACAGACAAAGACTCTGCCCCCAGGGAGCTTGCAGTCTAGTGGGTGAGCGGACAAGAAAGGAAGATCTAAGATGTGATGACAATATCATAATATAAACCATTGTCACAAGAGTCAATGCTTTTTATCTTCACTATGTACCAGACACTGTCTGAACACTGCATATGACTGAGTTTTTATACCTACCCTATGAGTAGGCATTAACCCCGTTTTACAGATGAATAAACTGAGGCACAGAGAGGTGGCAGATCAAGTAATCTGCTCAAGATCACACAGCTAGCGAACATAAGGTAATAATAAATGACGTTACTGATTCTTATCTTGCACCAGGAGTAAATGAAGCCAGCCATGGAACCGTCTTCAGATACCGTCGACTTTCGCTGTGGAGGAAACACCGCCATCTCCCCTCCCCAAACACACCACCACCTGGCCATTGTTGGCTTTGATTCCCAGAGGTCACCCTGAGGATTAGGATACTTGAGGGGCAGTAATACGTTGCATAAGTAAAGTGTGTGCCTTCCACTCATTCAGGGATGATGCAGAAGGTCCTTGCCCTACAAGGTGCCTCATATCCAAGATGACTTCATATCTCAAAAGAGGCTTACCAAATATGTTTTATTCACCAGTGAGTCTTCAAGGAAGGGAAGAAAACCAAGGTCTCACCTACAAAGTCAGCATCGTTCCTGGGAATTCTGGGCTGAGTGGCATGGGTCACACATCAAGCATTTATCACCAGTGAATGATTGGTTTCCTTACCCTGGATAAGCGCCGGCTGAAACTTCCCCTTGTGGAGTTTTCCCAAGAAGAATTTAGTACTGAAAGGAGATTGGCCATGTAATACTCATCATAAATAAAATGAACACACCATGGACAACCTCCATTCAAGTACCCAACTAGGGTGCTGGCTTCTGGCGTGTCCCAGACATTGGGCCTAAGGACGGATGGGATACCAAGAGTGAAGATGCTGGCAACACCATCAATACCATCAATGAAACAAGCATGGACCCCAGTATCCCTTCCTTGGAATTAGCACCCCTTCCAGGAAGCCATTCAGGATGGACACGCTGCAACCAAGAGGAGCAGAGCATCATGTTATACACAAAGAGAGTGCCGCAGGGATGACTTCCTGTCAAACAGGAAGTGGATCTACAGTGAAAGTACTGCCTCTTCAGGGAAGCTGGCATCGTGGACCAGCGGTACCCCTAGAGGTGGACAACACACAGAGGTGAGCGAACACAGGTGATACATGGGGAGACGAGCACACACTCAGCTCAACCATCCACCCAGGTGTGCGGACACCGACTCTAGTTCCTGGGTGCTTTAGGGCCAGATTTGATACCTAAAAAAAGGTCAACCATGTATGATTCGTCAAAAAATAAAGCGAATGCACCATGGAAGACCTCTCTTCAAGTACCACCAAGTAGCTCTGGTAAGAAAAGCCCCACTTCTTCCTTAATGCCGGCATCACCTCCAGGATCTTCCCGTGGATGGTCTAACACACACAGCATGAGGACCGGGACGCACACAGAGCATCAGGAAATCACGTGTTCTGCTGTCCAGCTGTAGTCAACAGCCCCTGCACTTACCCTGCAGAGGAGCTGATACCAAGGTCCTGCCCTGAAGTGAGGCTCCGCCCCAGGAAGCCCCCCAAGGCGGGATTTGGTACTGAAAAATAGGTGAACCGTGTATGATTCGTCACAAGTAAAGCAAAGGCTACACGGATAACCTATCTTCAAGTCCCGCAGATTAGCACTGACCAGGTGCCAGTGCCTTGTCTTCAAAGCTGGCCTCCTCCGGGAAGTCCCCCTAAGGACAGAGTGAGCATTGAGTGTTAACAGACTGACAGAGAGGGGCATGAATGAAACACACACGCCCCCCTCCAAGTTCAACCGTCCCATCCTAGACCCTGAAGTAGTCCAGACGTCAACACCTTTGCCTGCTTGGCAGGATATCTAAGAAGCGCTTTCAAGGGTATTGCATGTGGAGAGGTGAAGGGCATAAGAATTCATTATTTATCATAGCAGGGAACACTTCCTCATTTCACATGTGCATCAAAACGGACAACAGTGATCCTTTCCTCGCTTACACCTTATGTCCATGAAGCCCTCCAAGGCTAGAGTTCTTTCCAAAGAAGCTGACTTTGCAATGCTGCTCATAAAGAAAATGACAGCGTGGAACACAAACCTTATTATACCAAGGTATGGCGCTGACCTCAGAATTGTGGCCTCATCTCCAAAGGTGGGCACAGCTTCCAAGAAGTCTCCCTAAGGATAAATTGCATACTTAGGGTTAATAGTCCAGCAGACATATGACGAAAAAAAATCCTCTGTTGTTAAAAATGAATTCACATACCTAGCAAATGGTACAGACTCCATGTCCATCCCAGAAGGTGGTGCTACAACGAGGCATCCTGCCAAGGGGGAAGATAATACTGAGAAGGGGGAAGCTGGGTATGATTCATGTTCAATAGACAAATGTAGAGTGCAAATGCCAACAGTGAGTCTTCCAGATAAGGATGGCACTGTGAGGCCAGATCACAGGTTTTTTCCTCCTCCAGTATCTAATGAAATAAACAACAAATGACCATTTATCCCAAGACAAGACCAACATATAGAATAGAAAAGTAATCACAGAAATAACAGAAGACATCCTTGAAATGAAGAAACAATTAACCTGACTAATCAAGAAGGGATAGATAATATGATTCAGAAAAAGTGCTAAAGAAATGTAATGACTGAGTCAGATCCTGGTAAAGAGGTAACAGAGAACCCTTCTCCTCTACAAACTCAGAGAAATGAGGGATAAAATGCAACCACAGCCGAAATCCACTGATAAATAAACGCACAGCTCAAAGGAGTGAAAGAAAGGGAAGCCCTCAGCTGTCAGTGAAGAGAGCAGCAAGTTTGCAACCTGCCACCAAGGGACCTAAGGGATGCGGCACTAGAGGCTTAGAGGGTCTGTAGTCTTCATGTCCAAGCAGGAACAGGACATGCGACATTGGGTCCAAGAGGGGTGGGGAACTGGAATGGAAAGGAAAGCCAGAAAACTCTATATTGGCCCAGAGAGATGACAAGAGAGTTTGTTTCCGCCCAGGCTGTGGGTAGAATGAGTTTCCCTGTGAGAAACCAACCTCCTGGGCCAAGATGTGGTGAGGATTTATACCAGCCATAAGGTATGGGACTCCTTAGGCCAACAGATGAGTAGGAGAACTGGTCCCAACTGGTGAAAGCCTGATACCATACAGAACCAAATGTAGAACCATAATGTTGCAAAGGGAACAACAAAACACAAACGTTAATTCCCCCGATGATAACCTCACAGCGAAAAGTTACAAAACCCATGAAGGAGAGTATTATTATGAGTCAATTGACTCAACGAAGAGTAGCTCTTATACCCCTAAAGCTGAGAGAAATTAACAACAAGTATTAAAGTGACTAAAGAGAGTAAAAAGAACTAGAAATCATAGAGCCAAATAGAAGAATATGAAAAAAAAATAGATGAGTACAAGTGTAAGAGCCATGGTCGGACATTCTCAGAGATGAAAGACCTCAGAGAAGACAGTGCCCCAGAGTCTTTCCAACGAACTATATGAAGATTCACTACATAACACAGTCCAGCTAAGCAAGAGGTATGTAGAGAAGCCACATGAAAAAAGCTGGTGAAATACTAAATGCAGAAGACAGTGGAGCAGCGTCTACAAAGTTCCGAGGAAAAAAAAAAGTAGGCTGAGAATTTTATACCTAGCTAAATGTCCCTTGTGTATATAAACAAGAGGCAGAGCTCTCCAAATGTGTAAGGACTAAACAGCGTTTATGAGTCATTCTTGAAGAAACAATTATAAAATCCATTTTGATATATGAATTAAAATTAAAAATTCAGGAATAGAGAAGGTTTAGTTTAAGGGAAAAAACACTAGTGGTCAGTAATGAATCCATTTAAATATAGAACTATGATTAAACATCTATAAGAATTATGGTTACAGAATACAGTGCAAATATTTATAATGAAAAAATTATACTGTACAGTATAACTGAAAAAAAAAAAGCAGGAGGTGGAGCTGATTTCCTTATTTTTCAGAACCTCGAGTGAAATTAAAACAGTTAAAATACATAATGATCCCAACTACTTCATGTTTTACATAATAATTTTTCTTAATTTTATAGGGATCTTTTAGGAATAAGTACTTCTTT
This sequence comes from Leucopleurus acutus, assembly GCF_964270905.1. Classification (NCBI taxonomy): domain Eukaryota; kingdom Metazoa; phylum Chordata; class Mammalia; order Artiodactyla; family Delphinidae; genus Leucopleurus; species Leucopleurus acutus. The sequence goes on from NC_139142.1 coordinate 3,750,771, forward strand.
TGGAAGAGCAAGAGATATTTATCAATTCTTCCAATCTTCTTCAGCTTATTATGTTAAATCCAAGTAAAATTATAGTTAATGTTTTAAAAAAAAGATTAGGTATAGCGCGATCCCATATTTGAAAAATATTTCTCTCTCACTTTGTCTGTCTACCTTTCTATCTGGAAATACGCTCAGACAGGTATTTGGAAATTTCTAAAACCCTGATGGTTATTTCCGGGTGCTCAGAAATTGGGTAATTGTCTTTTACTTACATTTTCCCACACTGCTTGAATTTTTATTTTAAGGTTATGTCCTTTTTATACATATGGTAATAAAGTAAAATAATTATTCTTTTTTCAAAGAAAAACAAGAAATTGAAAATAGAGCTACCCTCTGTCCTCGAATTCAGTAGGGCTTCCCGGTCGACAGATATGGTGAATCATCCATTCACTTAGCCCAGAAAAAATGCTAACACTCATGGCCCCTTCCCTGACTTTGCCAACATGTCCCTCCCTCCAGGTCCTCCCTCCAGGACAAGATATAATATTGAAAGATAAAGGAACTATCCATCGGGTTTTTTTTTTAAGAAAAACAACCCTCCGCCAGAAGCATCATGGGCTGGATGCCCCTACTACCCCAATCACTTGGGTCTTAAACCTAAATCATATGCTTCTCCCCGCAAACTGGCAAGGTCATCCATAAATCAACTGAACAACAGGAACACTAGTGGCACCTGTCTGGTAGCTCCAGGGCCAACCACACGTTCAAGTATACTGGCGTGGAGCCAATATGAGTGTGTCTTCCCCGCAATCCCCATCAGCTCCAAGAAGACGCCTGGTGAGATGTGATACCGAAAAGAGATCGACCGTGTATTGGGCATCATTAAATAATGCGAACTCACCACGGACAACCTCCCTCCGAGTACCATGAGGCGGCACTGCTTGCAGCATCCCCGCATCCACACGGTCTGGGCAGCTTGGGAGTGGCCTCTGAGGGTGAACGGGACGCTGAGGATGAGTGGACCAATTGGGTCAATCCCCAAGTCAAACCCATGCCCCTGGTTCACCAACCCAGGATTTGTGTGGGCAGCAGTGCCACTTCCTGTACTTTGCTGGCCATGCAAGTGACACTCAGTAATGCAAAGAAGTCAGCCCCATGTGAGTCATCACCAGTGAAGCCACGAGCTCTTGAAAGACCACACGTTTGCAAGAGCAGGGATGCGCCTCCCTCCTTGGTAAACCTGGCCTCACCCTAGAGGAGGTCCCTGGAAGGTGTGAGGCTGCGGAGAGTTAGTAAACCAGGGGTCACACGGGTCCTGTCCCCTCTTCTCTCCTATATCCCGAGAGCTGACTGATAAAAGATGCTTCTAGATGCCTCTTCGAGGTTGGATTCCATAATTTAAAAAAGTCAGCCACATGTATTTCAGTGTTAATTTTTTTACAGTTAGGGCACTCCCCCAGCCTCGCTAGCCTGTCCTAAGGTTGGCAGTGCCCCAGGGATTTGCCTCAGGGTCAGTGTGGACACTGGGGTGAGCGTCAGTAGCAGGCATCCTCAGGAAAGCACGTGTGGGCTCCGCCGTCCTGGCACCTACCTTGAAAGCAGCACTGGCCCGGGAAGCCCTCCGAGGCAGAATTTGACACTAAAAGAGAGGAGAGCCGTGTATGACTCGCTTTGATGAATCGAATTCATCACGGCCAGCCTCTCTTCAAGTACCATAAGTGAACACTTGTGAGAAATCCACTGCCTTCCTGCCAAGATGGCTGCCCTGTAAGGAAGCGGTGGAACAACCTTGGGTAGTGGGCCGAGTGACATGCGAGCACATTCATCGCATGCTCACCCGAGACGCACTTACCCTAAGTGGGGGCGGCTCTCTCTACCGTCCTCCTGGACCAGAAGGGCTGCCATCGCACAGTCATCATCACGTCAGCACACTGTGTGGCCCCTTGGCTCCTGTGATGGAGCCACGCTGACCCAAGAACGTGGCTACTTCCCCAGGCAGGCGTCACCACGGAACCTCCTGTGGAGAGACGGGAAGCCAGGGGTTAGAGTATCGGGTACCAGATCTAAAAATAAGCACGTACTGTGTGAACAGTCACACACCCCCGAGAGGAGCTGGCCGCTGACTTCAGGTCCCTCAATGGAAGACAACGCTGCGTCCCAGGAGCGCTTCAGGGAGGCTGTGGCAATGACAGCGATGCCACTACCAAGGGTGACTCCTCACGTTTTAAGTCCACACGCCCTCCCGACCACGGTTGTCCACAGGGCAGCCACTGTCGCAAGTCCGTTGCTGCTTCCCAAAGTTGGCAGGACCCCCTCCAAGTCTTCCGGGTGGGTGGGGTTGGTGCTGAGGGTCGGTGACTAGGTGGCCCAGAGGGTGAACAGAGTGCTTGCCCCTCTGGTCAACCAGTCACACACCCTGAACTGTCCTGACACCAGCATCTCTTCTGGATGTTAGCCTCGGACCCAGGAAGCCTCTCTTCAAAGTCTTGTAAGGTGACACTGGTGACAGAACCACAGCCGTTTCCCCGGAGTTGGCGTGGCCCTTAGGAAGGCCTCCTACAGATGGAGGACGCTCGGGTTAGTGGACCAGATGACTTACAGCTAGGACAAGCCTGTGGCCCTGGCCAGCCAGCCATTCTCGTCTTCTGGAGAACACGAAGACTTCTCTCCCGAAGTGGCCGTCATGTCTGGGGAGTCCTTGGTGGTAGTATTTGGTACTGAAAAAAGTGTTGTCCGTGAATGATTCGTCATAAGTAAAGCGAATCCACCACGAACAACTTCTCTTCAAGTACCACAGAAAAGCAGAGACAAGACAGACAAGGGGTCCCCTTCCACGTCTCTGAGGGGTGCAGCCTCCAACTGCCGTCCTGTGGGCAGATTGGACACCGAGTGTTAGTGTGATGGACAACGTGTGTCCCGAGAACACCCGGGACTCAGCGGGGCTGGCCACTCACCTCCCCGAGGCTGAATGCCCTGCCCCTTCCCTGGAGCGGCGATTGCATTCCTGAGTCCTCAGGGTCAGGGCTTGGCAACGAGAAGACAGGGGCTTCACAGTGGCACCTCGTCCCAGCTCGGGACTCTCCACACGGGTGTGGACCCTGGGGTTTCGGAATGGGGACCTTGGACTTCTCAACAGAGCACTCTCGGTTCTCCATCAAGCACATCGAGGCACTGGTCAAGCTCCTTGGTGGGACTTGTGGGATCTACCAGACTAGGGGAGTTCCAGAAAGAGCCCACGGCCACCACGGGGTGCCCTGGAGAGTCTGGCCAGCCCGGGCCCCGAGGCACCCTCAGCAGGATCTGAGGGAAGCTCACCAAGCTCTTCATGATCCCGGGAGACCCCCACTCCCTCCCCGCCCCTCCACTGCACCACCCACCTCACCCCGATGAACCACTCAGGAAAGCAATTCCAAGAAGGTTGACATCAAAGGTCCCCATCTTCTCCCCAACAGCCTCAGACCAGTAGGACCAGGTCCCATTTCCCAAATTCACCACCCAGTCCTCATGCTCCACAGCTCTTCCACATCTGGAACCATGGCCCATCACCATGCCCTCACTTCTCCAACATGATTCGCCGTCCACCCACCAAGGGCCATTTGTCCCCCCATCTCCTACACCAAAGGCTTGCAGTGGGTACATGGCATCCTGGTTCTATATCACCTACAGACCATCTTTCTTCTCTTTTCCTTTTAAAATTCCAGTTCATTCATAGCATATTCATCAGACCTCACTGCCCACTACCTGGATAACTGCCACTCGGGTCCTCCTTCTGGGTCACCATCTTCCTCCTGGAAAACCTCCCGATTTCCCTCGTGGCAACGACCACATAGCAACGCTGTCCCCAGCTCCCCAGCACTGGCGGGGGGGCTGCCTCACCTCCAGTTACCACTGCCTCCATCCCACCCTGCCGTCCAGCCCCATGGTCGCTGCCTCAGCTTGGATCTTGGCAATACTGGTAGTGACACTTCTCCCAAAGCTCCTGGCTACCCACTGACTCACTCCAGAGCCCTGACTCAGCAGTGATCACACCTGTAGAACCCCTGGTTCATCGCCTGCCCCCACCTTCGCACTTGTGACCCTGGCTGGGCTCATCCAACCCATCCCGGGATCTACCGGCTCCACCTTTGGGACATCTCGTGTTCTCTGTGTCTCCCACCTCCGTGGGGGCGCCCCCCTAGATCTATCTACACAATAGCCGTCCACATGGGTTCTCTATCGCCACCCTTGTGGTCAGATTGACCATTTCAACATAGACCACACCTCCCTCCCTGCTCAGAACCCGCCCATGGCTTCCATCATGTTCAGAATAAAATCCAAAGGTGCCCAAGCGTCTGAGGCTGCCCCTCTCACCCCGCAGCTCAGTCCAGCCCCACATTCCTTCTCGCTTTTTCTCCAAGATGCCAGAGGGCTTTCAAGTGCCACACCCTCCTTCTGAAACGCTCCGACCCCAAGTTCTCCATCTGACCCGCCCCCACTTCATTCCCATTTCCCCTCCCCAGAGAGAGCTTTCCAGGCTCTGTATTTAAAATAAATGCCCACTCTACCTGGCCTTCTTTCTCGCACCATATCCTGCTTTCCTTTCCTTCATAAAACTTAACAGTGGACAAAATTATGGTTGTCAAATTCACGTGAACAAGGACTTGACCTTGTTCACTGCTCTACCCCCAGCTTAGAGGAAACAACTAAGGTCTAGAATCATCTAGAAGACAGCAAGGTACTCAATCATGACTTTTGGAATGACTGAATCGTTTCTCATTCATTGATCAACTCATGGACAATTCAATAGCTATGTGGTTATGCTATTAACAAGAGAATCTGACAATATAAAGAAAGAGCCCTATTGAGAAAGCATCATGGCCAAGGCAGACATCCCTTCCCCAAAGTAATTCTCCGATGGGCTGAGTCTTGCAGGAGAGGAAACCAAGTGCGACCCACCGGAGACAAAGATCAGACTCTGCTCAACTCACGGTCCGTGTGCACTGGAAAGATGCGATGCCAACACGTCTCCCGGAGGCTGGCACTGCTTCCAGAAAGCCTTCCCAGGCAAGAGCTGACCATCAAAAAGTCTTTCCTGGAACAAACCCCATAAAGATGACCAATTAGGTTATCTGACATTATCACCGCCACATCCTCACGTTGCATGGTCTCCAGGGATTCATTTTACGAAAGGTCTGGGTTCCCTTGGGACAGCTGGCAGGTGTTCTGGGTGAATGGGATTCTCAGGGGTCAACATCTTAGGATGGTTTGGTGCAGATTCCAGCATCCCTTCCAGAAGATTGCAGCCCTCCTAGGCAGCCACCTTCTGCATAAATTCGATTCCGGTCATGGGTGTGACAAGTGACAGACATCCTAGAGGACGCCTGTGCACTGTGATCCAGCATCCACGTACCTACCTTGGGTGGGCACAAAAACCAAGACCTCCTCCCCGAAGGCAGAATGCTGTCCGGGAGGCCCTCCTGAGCAGTATTTGATACTGAAAAACTGGATGTCCCTGTATGATTCGTCATAAATACAGCGAACACAGCAGGGATAACCACTCTTCAAGTACCGAAGGCTAACGCTGATGAACCATGTCTTCACCAGAGTCGGCCTTCCCTCCAGCTAGTCCTCCTAAGGGTGAATTGGGGACCGAGGGTTATAGGAGGATCGGGTGTGGCCCGTCGGAAATAAAGCCCACTGGCCAACACGCGTGTAAATGCTCTCTGGCCAACCATGCATTCCTGTCCCCTGGGGAGGCGCTGAGGCCAACAGCTCTTCCCAGGAAGCTTCCCAGGCAAGATCAATACTGAAAAACACAAACCTTCCCTTATATGACTCAGCATAAATAGAGCCAACCGGCAAGGAGAAGGTCTTTTCAAGGGCCAGGTACTAGCATGGAGAAGGAACCAGCGCCTCTGCTTCCGGAGTCTGTCCCAAGAAGTGACTGGATAGGTAGGGACTGTGGATCAGCTGACATACATCATTGATAAAATGTATGTTCTCTGATCAACCATCCATTCCCCTATCATGGACCACGCCCTGCCCTCGGGCTGGAGTCCTGTCGGAGCACATCTCCAGGTGGGAGCTTGTCCTGGAAAACAGCAGCTCAGATGTGATTAGCCATACGCACGGTGATGCCCCAACAGCCAACCCTGCTGCCACTCAGCCCTGGAGGCTAAGTTTTCAAGGCCTCGATGCTGCAGCTGGGGGACTAGGTGGCTTCATCCTAATGAAGGCCCAGGGTCTGAGATGGGCCATTCTTTCAAGTGTTGGGGGGAGGTACTTCCTTCCTGAAGATGGAATTAGGTCCAGGAAGGATGTAACACGGCACTACATTTATAACAGAACAAGCATTGGGGAGCGACCCTGCCATGGACCGCACCTGATCAGGTGTGGTGGAGGAGAAGCCCCCCTCTCCCATGGGCTTCTCCTGTATGTAGACTAGATGCTGAGGGTCAGGGGTCACATTAGCCCTCCTTAGACTTTGGATTGGCACCGAGAGCAATAATCTTTCCCTGGAACAGAGGTACCTTCCAGGAGGTCGTCCTGGGCTGAGTGGGATAACCAGAGCGGAAAGACCGGTCACACAGCCACAAATACAGTGCTCTCCAGACCAAAAGCCTCTTCAAGGGAGATGTAGTGAACTTGAGTGCTGAAACAGCCTGGCCCCTGAGGTTCCCTATGCATGACTGTGTTCTGAGGGCCCGGAGGTCCTCACAGCCCACCCTCCACCCATGGACCTGCGGAGGGGGCGGCCATAGATCCCCGCCCTACAAGTGGGATACCACCACTCAATCTTCCATGGTGCCAGGATCTCGGCCACGAACGACGGATGAGCACCCCAACGGCCCCTCGTGCTCACACTGACAAGAACACCGGCGTCTCGCCTCCAAAGCTTGGGTCACTTCTGGGGTGTCACCTGAGGATGGAAGGCATTCTCTGGGTTCGTGCACTGAGGACACATGCCTCCATCCAGGGCATGCCCTGGGGTCAGCTTTGCAGTCACGTACCTTAGGGGGAGGTGGACAGTTCTCTTACTGTGAAGCTGGCATCCCCAGCGGGCATCCATCCTGAACTGATGCCGTGAAAGGATTCCACTGTGCCGGCCGCCACACAGCCAATAAGGCCAGGAAGACGGGAGCAGCGGGGCTTTGCGGCAGCCCCGGGATGTCCATACAGTCAAGATCCCAGAGGTGGTGGGGCACAGAAGCCACCATTCTCCACCAAACGGGATCTGGGCCAGCCTCCCGCCCCCATAAGCAGGGGAGATCCAGTCCCAGGGGGGCGCACTGCATGCGAGCAGCACCCTGAGGCAGGGCTGCAGAGGCATCAGCCGGCCAGTTCTCCTCCTGAGTGAGGCAAGGGCATGCGGCCCCAAGCCAGTCTCTTTAAGTGCCACGCGGAGGGACCGGAACGCTGCTGGCTCTGCCGGCAGTGCCTCGGAGAAATCTGCCTGGAGAGCAAATGGACACGGGGGTCAGTGACCTTGGAGGGAACTAGGGAGGCGAGCAGAGGATGGCCTGCCTTTCACACACCTGGAGAGACAGATGGTGGCCCTGCTTCTGGGGAGCTGTCCTGGGTAGGACTTGACCCTCGAAAACAGATTGCCCTCAGAGGAATCTTCGCGAATGAAGGGACCTCTCCTTCAAGGTCCCAAGGGAGCAGAAACCACATCCTCTCCACCCGGGCTGGCATAACCTCTAGGAAGCCGCCCTGCAAAGGACGGGGTCTGGAGGATCAGGGCCGGGGAGAGCTCTCGCTCCCTGAGGGAGGCTCAGCCGTCAGGCACCCACGGACTGGCCCTGCAGCGACGTGGACTCAGCGGTCCCGTCCCTGGAGCTGACCCCGCGTCACACCCTCACCCCAAGGCAGGTTGGGCTGAAAGGCTGGGTGACTTTGTCCAACTCGTAAAAACACATCAAGTTCACTGCAAAAACACTGCAAAGCAACCCCGGGCGCCTCCCCCGGCCAGCCTCCCTTCCAGGAAGCATGCCTTCCACAGCTCAGCCAGGCCCCGGGCCGACAGCTCACACCAGGCACACGCTCTCACGTCTCCTGTGCGGCGGCCCTCGAGGCAGAGTTTGATATTCAAAAAGAGGTTAACCATGTATTATTCATGATGAACCAAGCGAACATAGCACGGATAACCTCTCCTCAAATATCCCTGAACAGTTCTGAAACGAAAACCATGGCCTCTTCCCCACCGTCGGTTGTCTTTGCCTCCGGAAGGTTCTTCTCAGGATGAGCTGAAGCCCAAGGGTCAGGGAGCCGGGAGCTCAGATCCTGTGAAGAAAGCCCATGTGCCGTCATCAATCCTCCATCCCTGTACCTGGGTCCTGGGCCCCAACACCAAAGTTCAAACCCCAGAGTTGGAACCACGCTCAGAAAGACATCCAAAGCAGGTTCAGTCCTGAAAACAACAACAAAATCTTCTCCAGGGATTCCTGAGAGGTGGGATTTGATGACAAGAAGAAACGAGGAGATGAAGCGACGCCATCATGATAATACCTTTTCATATAAAACGGAGTGCATCATGGATCCCCAAGATAGGGGCTCCCCAAAAGATGGCCTCGGTCCCAGGAATGCTGCTTTGGACTGACTGGAAACGGACAACCCCAGAATTCGATGGCCCCAGTCGTCGACACGGCTGTTGGCCTGGTGCCTGACGAGTCTTGACACTGGTGGCCTCTCCCTGACGCGGGTCTTGTATCCGGAAAGCCCTCTGAGGCAGGATTTGATTCTAAGGAAGAGTAATCTCGTGACATTTATGCATAAGAGAGCCCTTCGCATAGAGCCATTGTTCACAAACCGAAGAGCAATGCGTTGACCTAGGGAGTGCTCTCACGATGGGGGACGTATGCAAGGTGGGAAGCAGGGGACACACATCACAAAGAAAGCACAACGTCTCCCCGAACTGTTCCGAGTGTCGTCCACCAACCAGAAGCATTAGCATCACTTGGGAACTTGCTAAAAATGCAGAATCTTGGTCCCTGAATCAGAATCTGCCTTTTAACAAGATCCCTAGGTGATGAAAATCTTAGAAGCATGTTAAAGTTGGAGAAACACCCCTCTAGCCAACAATTCATACACCCACACACACACCCACACACACACACACACACACACACACACACACAGACATACACACGCGCACGCACACAGCCCAGAGGTGCCGTTGACCACGATGCCTTATTCCCAGGGTCTGTGTTCCACGTGAGTGTCTCTAAGATGAGGTGGATCCAGAAACAGGCATGTAGCCATGCCACGTCCCTCGAGAATAAAAGGAACATTCGGTAGACAGCTCCTTGGCAGGGCCAAACAGTAGTGGTGGCAGGAAATGGACTGTGTTTTCCTTAATTTTGCATCTCCTCTAGGACGTCTTCCATGCTCAGAATTTATGCCAAACGTCAGGGGGTGTGGGACCCAGACGCCCCAGTCCATCTTCCAGCTGCCTAGAGAGACGCTAGACAGCACCCTCTCTTCCAGGAATTCCTCATGGCTGAGATCGAATAACAAGAAGACAAAGACAGATGAATAATTATCAGCATCTTCCAAATGGCCCTGAGCACCCCAACTGTAGGTCTGCCCCAAAGCTGGTGTGTATTAGTTCAAGGGCATCGCACTGCTGGCGTGCATCCTGAGGTCCCTGAATTAGTTGCTACAGATTGTCAATAAAGCCATGCTCCGTGGTGGGGCAGGCCCCCACATCCTCTTGCTGAAGTCGGCACCTTGCTCGAGAAAACTGGTGAAGCAAATCTGGATACTAAAACAATGGTTGTCCGATGTTAATCACCATGAATACAGAGACCATACTACGGACAACCATTCTTTAAGCACCAAAGAATTGTGCCATCTAGAAGAGCTTGGCGTCTTCTCTAAGGTCAGGGTCCCTTCCAGAAAGTTCTTCTCGGGTGGGCCAATGAGGGTTAGTGGGTCGGCTTCAGTCACTGAGTCAGCCACACGCTTGGGGGTCGGTCACATCCTCAGGTGGGGAGGGGAGCTGACACCAATGACCTGACCCTAAAGTTGGCTTGGCGTCCAAGCAGGACCTTCCAGAAGCAGGATTTGCTGAGCCTTGAACACATGTCCACAACCAATGCAGGTCAGAGAAGCACCAGGGAGCCCACCGGCCCCTTGCCAAGCTTGGCCCTGTGGCCAGGGTTCTGAAGGTTAGAGCACTGGTCCCCCAGCACGAGCCACTGCAAACTTTCCCAGCCCCCAGCCGGGCAGGAGCCCCAAGAGGGGTCGACACGTGCGTCTCTTTGTGGAACTGATCACAGGGTCCAAGAAGTCCGCCGAGGCAGGATTTGATACTCAAAAAGAAATTGTCCTTGTATGATTCATCACAAATAAAGCGAACACACCAAGGATAATTTCTCCCCAAGTATGAAACAGCAACGTGGACAGGAACACCGGCACCTCCAGGTCTTTGGCTCAAGGATGCACAGTGACTGCAACTCGGCCAGCCCAGGCGCGCACACACACACGCGTGCACGCACCATACGCACACACTCGCAAAGCATGCGTCGTGGACCACGTCTCTCTGGGCACCGGGGAGGGGGCACAGAGCTGCTCCTTGCTCTGCTCAGGGACCACACCCTAGCGCCCTGCAGCGGGCGGAGGGTGGCTCAGCCGGGTAGCCAAGGACTGTCCCCCTTCCCTGGAGCGGACGCTCTCGGTGGCCCCGCGGTCGTGGGCCTGACGACCCCCATTGCACTTGGCTTCCTTTTCTGAATGCCATCACGGCAAGGGCTTAGCTGCTGTACTTCCAAAGCCTAGGCCACCCCCATCGTGAGTACAGCATAGACTCTGGGCTTGAGAATCCACTCACATACCTGAGCGGGGGGGAGTTTGCTGTCCACATCTCAACATCGCTCCAAAACACCAAGGAGAGATTGTAATAATCACATCACCGTTACCAACGGTTTCCTAGCACATAGAGTCCTGGCTATGACTCTGCTCTAAGCCGTGTACAAGTCTTAACTCATTCAGCCCCCAGGAGCTCTCCAATTCCCCTTCCACGACAGCAGCACGGCACGATGAAATCCTTGCCCAAGGTTGCCCGGTTAGTAAGTGTCAGAGGCGGGATCCAAACACAGGAAATTGGACTCTACGGTCTGCGCTCTTGATACTGAAAAAGTGGATGACCCTGTACGATTCGACATGAGTAAAACGAACAGGACAGGGATGACCACTCTCCAAGCACCAAAGGTTATAGTACGGCAAGAAAGCCACTGCCTTGGGGGGACTTGGCATGTCTTCAAGGCGCAGTCCTGGGGATGAATTAGACGCTGAGGGTTAGTGGCTCAGTTTGCGGGCACCCAGCATACACGTGCAGTGATGATGCAACCACCGCCCACACAAGCGCCGACCTGGCCTTCTCAGGCCCCGGACCACACACGCAGCGCATGCCTCCTGACCCCCGCCCCCGCCAATGCAGTACTGGGAGGGGTGACGTTCCCGGGGGCCACCGCCTTCTCCGAAGTCAGCCGTGTGCCTGAGAAGTCACCTCTGCGAAGCGGTGACCTTAAAGCGATATGCCACACACCAATGGGCACAAGGTCATGCACACACGTACCGAATCCCTCGCTGCCTGTGGACTGGGTCCAAGGTTTGATACTCACAGAGAGCTTGCCCTTGTATATTCTATGTCAAAAAACCGAATATACAAAGGGCAACCTCGCTTTAAGTACCAAACAATAGCATTGGGCAGGTCCATCGCTACCGTTCACAGAGCTGGCCTCGTCTCCTGGGAAACATCCTAGGGAGGGGGTGGGGGATGCAGGATCCGGAGACCAGGGGGCAAATGCCTCCTGCCAGGTGTGTGCCCACTGGTCTGCTCTCCATCCCACTGGCCCGGGGAGGGGCAGAAGCCAGGGCTCCTTCACTGAAATCAGCTTCATTTCCAGGAATCACTCCAAATTAGGACTCGTTCCTGAAACAGAGATCAACCTCATGACCTTCAAGAGTGTGCCCAGAGCTCAGCCAGCCTCTCACTTTCCACAGAACAACGCTGGGGGTGGAGCCAGCCCGGACACCTCCTCCAGGAAGTTCTCCTGATAACGCACTGAGGGCAAGGGGATTGGGTGGATTTACATCGTAGATAACGCAAAGGCCCTGTGGTCACCCTCATACCTCCCACAGGGGTGTGGACATCAATGTCCTGTTCTAGCACCAGCCTCCTCCCCACACCCCCTACCCCCGGAGGTTGGCATTACGCCCAGGAAGCCATGCTAGGAAAGAGCTGACACTGAAAAGGAGTCAAACGCCACGTACCACAAGGAAATGGAGACAGCAGACCAGGAGCGCTTCCCCACAGCGGCCTCTACCCCCCCAGGAGGCCCCTATGGAAGAAGAAGAAACTGAAGGCTACCGGCCAGCAGGTGACCTAACTCATCCCCCGGGTGAGGTGCCCACCTCTCGCAGACGACATTCCCTCTCCTTGACATCGGCTGCTGCAGTCCCCTTCCCCAGGGCTGGCCTCAGGGCCTGAGGACCCCCAGAGCGGTCAGGCTGTGCCAAGTGGACGGTCACGTGGCCCAAGAAATGTCTCCACAAACGCAGAACCGGAGCCCTCGTCTTCCGGCCATCATCCTAGAGATGAACGGAATGCAGGAAGGTCAGAGGACTAGAGAACAAACATCGAGACAAAACCACTTCCCTCTGACCTTCAGCATCCACATACCTGGCCCAGGGCGATGGCTCCCACGGCTCTTCCCCAGAGCCGGGCAGTTCCTGTGGAGGACACTGTCTCCAGGAGGGACTGGAGCCACAGATCACTAACAGAAATAGTTCTTACAGATTCAGCTCAGGGACCTTGAGCAGGAGTGTGTCCTTCCGAACACTGAAGAGGAGAATTGATGAGCAAATCTCAGCCTCTTCTCCCTATGCGGGTGCCACCTCCAGGAAGCCCTCCAGGATGGACTTGCAGGGGTTGGTCAAGCTTGCTTGGAACCATCGTAAATAAAGCCAGAGCCCTGTGGTCCACCGTCACTCATGCGTTACTCTTGAAAGGGTCTGACATCAAGTCTCTCTCCTGAGCTTGACATTGTACCGGGAAGCCTCCAGGGTATGATTTGGTAGTGACAAAGGGCAGGTCCACGCACGAATCATCTTTAAAAAAGCAAACCGCCATTAAAGTCAGTGCAGACAATAGACAGCGTGCACAGAAGGCCACTCCTGTCCCCTGCCAGCATGGCATAGCCTCCGGGGAGTCCCCCAGAGGAGGACCTGGGGCCCGCATCACAGCCGAGGCCCACGTCAGGGCCTGGAAAGCTAGAACATACCTGAGAGGGGCTGAGAACAGTGTCTCTGTCCTGAAGATGGAGCTGGGTCCAAGCCGCCTTCCCGGTCAGAGTTTGATACGCAAATAAGAGTCTCCCTCTGTATATTCGCCATTAATAAAGTGAACATACAAAGGGTATCCTCTCTTCAAGTACCAAAGAGCAGCTCCAGTGAGGACCACGCCGCACCTTCCCCAGAGGGGGCTTCACCTCCTGCGGGGCCTGAGACCAAGGGGGAGGGGCCAGTGACAACACTGACCCTGTACACTGTGACCCAGCCCTGGGATGGGCTGTACTTCCCAGCATCTTTCCAAGATAGGACTGTCTCCCAAAGACAGGGGGATCCTGTATGACTCGACAGCAAGTGTCAGCTGGCTGACATTCCTTCAGAGCCTGCAAAACCGCCCTCTGCCCAAAGCCTTTCCCTCCAGGACGTCCCCCCGGTGACAGGTCGGCTGCTGCGGTTAGAAGACACAATAGCATGCATCATTAAAGGAAAACAGCAAAAGAGAAAACCAACACATTCCATGATCCACCCCTATCCACAAATCGTATAGCAGCATTAAGACCAGTGTCCCTCCCCCTGAACTTGGCATTGTGTCCAAAAAGCCACTTGAGCTATTACTCAAAAGCACTTGACTAGAGCAAGATTCACCGCAGGAAAATAGAGTCCCCATGGGCCAACTCTATCTAATGAAACAGATAAGGACATCAGTAACCCCAGCGTCCTCCCATCACAATTGGCAATGATGCCAAGAGGAGGCCTAAAGACCAAGAGAGCACGGGGGCTTATGGTCCCACGGCAAGTCCCATAAAACATGGTGCTCTGGGGCTACCCCATTCCCTTACTCTGGACTGGCAACGGCACCCATTCCCTCCTTCAAATGGAAGTTAAGACCTGGAAGTCAGCCCAAGGATGGCCTGGGTGCGGAGAGTGGGTAGACCAGATGACCCAAGGATGAACCAGACACTGGCTTGTTGCTGACCCTCCTTTCTCATATCTGGGAGCTACACTGGCATAATGTCTGGGGAGAGAGGCCAGAGTAACAGTTCACGGGTGCTTCATCATTACACTAAACAGGCCCACCAAGGAAGGCAGCACGTTCTAAACAGAAGAGCATCTGAAAAGGAAACCACTGCATCCTCTCCAAAGCCATCATCTGTTCCAGAAAGTTCTCGGGAGGATGCAGGGGATGGGGGGGCGGCGGCGAGAGACCAGGTCACAAACAGTAAGAGAGAGGCACATGCCCCGTGGTCAACCATGCATTTGCCTACCCTGCGGCGGTTCTGGCCTCTGAGGCTCCCAGAGGCCAGCCTCGTCTCCAGGAAGTCCTCCCAGGCAGGCATTTGCTCCTCGGAGAGAACTTGCCCTTTGTATATTCATTACAAAGGATGCAAACACAGGAAGGATAATCTCTCTTCAAGTAGCAAACAACACCACTGGTGGGAAAGCCACCCTCATGGTGACAAAGTTGGCCTCAGCTCCAGCAGTGAGCCTAAGATAAACAGATTGGATATTGCAGGGTTAGCGAGCAGGCAACACACGGCTGCATGCAGAGTTCCCGCCCGTGGGTGAATCATGCATCCCCTCCTTCCATATGCCCAGAAATGGTACCCCCGCCAGTGCCTCTTCCTAACACTGACAGCCTACCCAGGTGACCTCTAAGATTACTGCAGAAGAGGGGATTCTGGAAAATGCATTATAAACATGGTGAACATACAGAGAACAAAATTCATTCAAGGTCAATGAAGTAATCCCGAGAGTACAGCCTCAAGACAACACAACCAGGCCGAGGGTAAGTCAGCCAGACCGCACATCTCACACAAAGCACAGGACACCCCCGCACCACCTCTTCTTTGATGGCGAAGTCACATCCTCGGAGGTTTCCAAGCAGCATTTGATACTGAAAACGTGGATTTTCCTCTATGATTAATCATAAATAATGTACTCATAGAAGGAGAATCTACCTTTTAAATACCAAAGAAGGATTCTGTCCAGGAGAACTCGAATCTGTGCTTGAGTCATCAAACATGAAAGTCACATCTGGCGGACAAGCCTCCCCGGACAAGCAGACGGCAGGCCCACAACGTAAACTTCACTGGGTGGGCTGCTTGGCCAGAAATGGCTCCTGAGTGTGGAAGACCTCCCAGGCAACCGTCCTTAACTAAGACACGGCATGCTGCCCACCCACCATCTTTCTGCCTGCAAGGCCCAGGGGGCCGGGAGCAAGGCTGGCCCTCCAGTCTCTTCCAGAAATATTTCCAAAGCAGCATTTGATACTGAAAACATGGATTTTCCTCTATGATTATCTATGAATCACGTAAACATAGAAGGAATATCCACCTTTTAAATACCAAAGAGAGATGGAGTTCTGGAAAGGACCAATGTGCCCAGTTCACCAAAAGTGGAAGCAAGACGGCCAGGGAAGCCGCGTGCAGTCCCGTGGCAGAGCTGCGGCCACACGCCACGGCCTCCTTGGCCGGTGGGCTCCTCAGCGAGAGGGGTCTTCTAAAGGTGATGGTCGGCAGACACGTGGCACCAACGGAGCACATGTTCCGCGGCCCACCATCTTTCCACTCACCCGGGCTGGGGGCTCAGCCTTGCCTCACACCCCTGCCTGCCGTGTCAGTCCCGACAATGTCTCCAAAGCAGCATTTGATACTGAAAATGTGGATTTTCCTCTATGATTAACCATCAAACATGTAATCATAGAAGGAAAACCTACCTTTTAAATACCAAAGAGGATGAATCCTGGGAAGCATGACCCCAGGCACAATCGATCCGAAATTAGAGTCACGGCTCACAGCAAAGACTGCTGAGCTGCTCTGGAGAACCGGGACCCCAGCCTCTCCCCCTAGCTGGCAGCTCGGCGGGAAGGGTCTCCCCAAGACAAGCGGGTGGTCCACAGACATATGGCGCGAATGGATCACATGTGCTGGGGTCCACCGACTTCCACTTACCCTGGAGGGGCTCAGCCCCACCTGGCTTCCCTGATGGAGAGTTCAGTCCAGGAAAGTTTCCAAGCAGCATTTGATACTGAAAACGTGGAATTTCCTCTATGTTTAACCATAAATAACATAAACATAGAAGGAATATCCACCTTTTAAATACCAAAGAAGGATTTAGTCCCGGAAAGCGTGAACCTGAGCACAAATCCATCAAAGATAAAGGTAACACAGGACAGGTAACCGGGCGCGGCCACGCGGCGAGCTCGGGGAGGCCACCTGCCCCAAAGGTAACACAGGACAGGTAACCGGGCGCGGCCACGCGGCGAGCTCGGGGAGGCCACCTGCCCCATCGCGAAGGGAGAAAGGGGCTGGGGTCCACCTTCCAATCACTCCCTCCGTGTGTGTGAGTGTGTATGAGAGTGTGAGTGTGTGTGTGAGTGCGTGTGTGAGAGTGTGAGTGCGTGTGTGAGTGCGTATGTGTGAGTGTGTGTGTGTATGTGAGTGTGTGTGTTGTGTGAGTGAGAGTGTGTGTGTGAGAGTGTGTGTTGTGTGAGTGAGTGTGTGAGAGTGTGAGTGTGTATGTGAGTGTGTGTGAGTGTGTGTTGTGTGTGTGTTGTGTGAGTGTGTATGTGAGTGTGTGAGTGTGTGTATGTGAGAGTGTGTGTTGTGTGAGTGTGAGAGTGTGTGTGTGAGTATGTGTGAGAGTGTGAGTGTGTGTATGTGAGTGTGTGAGTGAGTGTGTGTGTTGGGGGGGCGTTAACCTTCCTCTCTCTTCCCTGAGGGGGGATTTTGTGTGCAGAAATGTTTTAAAAGCACCTTCAGATACTGAAAATGTGGATTTTCCTCTATGCTTAACCGTAAATCCTGTAAACATAGGAGGAACATCCACTCTTTGAATATCAAACGTCGAGCAGCGCTGGGGAGCATAAGCCACAGCACGCGTCAGCCAGAATGAAAGCAAGGCTGGGCAGCAGAGCCCTCCCTGAGCTCCATGAAGGAACCACGACGTCAGACCCCAGCCTCTCGGGCTCCCGACGATGGGCCCAATCCAGAGGCACGTGGCTTGGGGTCTGCCCTAATGTCACTTCCCTGCTGAGGGTAACCCTGACGTCTCCTCCCCGATGGGGCCTGGGAAAGCAGGGTCTCATTCTGGAAAAGTGGATGTACTTCAAAAAGTCACCATAAATAAAGCAAATACAGTTGGAATAACCATCCTTTAAGTTCCAAAAAAGATCATAGAAAGAAAGAGCAAAATCCCATGAAGTTCCTAAAGTCAAGCCCAACTCCGTGGAGCCCTCCTGAGGCACCCGATGACACAGGGCATAGGAAAGTGTGCGGGACAGTCAAGCAGCCTTTCACATACCTTGGAGGGATGAGGACATCAAAGAACCTTCCAGAAAGCGAGACTTGTGTTTGGAAGGTCCCAATGGGCAGGAGTGGATAAGTCGGCAGGATAGGCTGTTGGGTATATTAGACAAATAGATCACAAACAATATCTCTTCAAACGCAACCAAGAGGCAGCAAAGCATGGTGTTCACCAGTCGCCACCACCCCCACCAAAAAATTGCACAACTTCCAGAAAAATCATTTTTCAGGTGGATTGGGGGGACACAGGGACTTACCGGAACAGGTGCTGTGAACTCCTGGTAAAGCGCGCCTCCAAAAGCAAACAATAAATCAGCAATAGTCCCAGACTCAGTCCCTGTTCTGCAAGGTTGCCATCACCTCCACGAGGTCCTCCTAAACACAGATTCAGTAGTGAAGAAAAACGGGCCAATCGGCATTCTTCGGAAACAAAGCACACGTTCTTTGGTTGACCCTCTGTTCATACGCCACAAAGAGGCACCCAACTCCAGTATTGCTTTTCTCAAGTTGGAATTGGTTCAAAAAAGCCTTGACCTGAAAAAGCAGTCACAAGGGTGAGTCAAGCACTCCTCCTAGAGATGAATGGATCCCAAAGGGGGTGGACCAGGTCACCCCCATCATCTGCAGAGCCACAGCCCCTCCCCTGCAGCTGAGACTTGCTGAGGAAGCAATCCTGATCCCCCAAAGTCCCCCCAAGCATCATTTGTCATAAACAAAGCAAACACACGGGGACCAGTGTTTTTCATGCACCATCGAGAGCTATGCCACGCCGTCCAGAATGGTGCTTGCCCCGTGAAGCCTTGTCCAGAATAAGTGAGACACATGGCTAGTTAGGGGATCAGAGGGTCTAAGTCTGGGGCCAACGTCGTTCATGTACCCAGAAGTGGTTCTAACAAGCACGGCCATGAACGAGAAGGGCATGCTATCAAGGAATAATTGCCAGTTGGGTTTTTTTAAAAAAATTGAATGGTAGGCAGCCAGGTGAGATTTGGGACAGATGTAGTGACTAGCTAAGGAACTCCTCTTCAAGTACCCTGGGAAAGCAATGTCAGCCTACCTGTTGTCTCTTCCAAGAAGCTGGCATCACACCGTAAGTGTCCCGCTAAAGCTAGAATGCCAGCTGGGGTACCAAGGGCCTGCGAGCTGAGAACCGGGTCTACTCACTGCTTCGCTTAACCCCCTCCCTCTTCTGTTACCCCCACTTCCTCCTGGAATGACCTTCCCGGAGAGCTCTCCTTGAATAAACCGCTTGCCCACAAATCTTGAGGAACCCCCTCCAAGCTTAAGACAGAAGACGTGTTAATAACAGCAGTCTGGCCCCCAGGAAAACAACAGAAACGTAAGTCAGAGACAATTAGATGAGATAAGATATAGGGACATTTGGAGAGGGTGTAACGACCTCGTGGTCTCTTCCCGTTAAGAATTTGGAAATTGTAACTTTCCCAAGAAGGCTGGTATTTTCCCTTCAAAAAGTTATTATTAAAGTTATTTTATTTTACATGAAAATAAGTTATGTACTGAAACATCAGTACACTTGCCATATAGTCATAAAAATCCCCATATCGGGGCTTCCCTGGTGGCGCAGTGGTTGAGAGTCCGCCTGCCGATGCAGGGGACACGGGTTTGTGCCCTGGTCCAGGAAGGTCCCACATGTCGCGGAGCGGCTGGGCCCATGAGCCATGGCCGCTGAGCCTGCGCGTCCGGAGCCCGTGCTCTGGGAACCCGTGCAATGGGAGAGGCCACATCAGTGAGAGGCCCGCGTACCGCAAAAAAAAAAAAAAAAAAAAAAAAATTCCTATATCATCTCATCTTTATCATTATAATTTGTTCAGTGTATGTCCCGTGGTTCATCTGTTCTTTTAGAGGTTAAGCTTTGGAAACCAAGGAACTGGATGGTGTATATTTCAGGATTCTTCTTAAAATCTGAAAACCGTGTTCAACAAGTTTTTGTTCACATTTATTGATCAGTTGTTTCAAAGAAATCGGTGTTACACAACCTCATTTTTCACATTGATAGATCTACCTTAAGAAGCAGGGTTATAGGGTGATTCATTCAATAAATTCTTAATTCGCAAAATCAAACCAACGAAAGAGGAACACTCGTCATCTGGTCAACCATCTGTTCACTTGCCCCCGGAGAGGGGCTGGCACCTCCCCCCTCCCCTCCCCCCACCCGAACATGACCCCGCGCGCAGCGAGTCCTTCGAGAAGGCATTTGATGAGGAAAAGAGATCAACCGTGCAATATCTGCCGCAAATAAAGCAAATACATCACGGACAACCTCCTTTCGAGCATCTCAGACCAGCTTCCGTGACACGCTTCTCCTCCAGCCGCCAGGGCGTCCTGCAAAGGAAGTGGACGGCGAGGGCTCATGCACAGAGGACAGACGCTGTCAAAGTCCTCACGCTCCCCCCGAGGCTTCCTGTGACATACCTGGGTGTGCAGGTAGGAGTGGCCCTCCCCGACATCAGCTGCAGGAGGCTGAGGGCCTGCATGGTGGGAAAAGAGGCTCAGTTCTGAAAGCTGTACCTTGCATGTCTCCTCGGGCATAGGACAAAGGCATCGGGCAACTGTCCACATTCCACAGGTGACTCAGAACCAGAATCCCCTCCAGGAGGTCCTCCGGGCTGTGGAGACGCTAGGGCCCTGGGGCCGGGTGGAATGTGTCCGACCCAGGATGCCCAGCTCGGTTCAGAAACCCCGGCAAGTACTCCCGCATCTGGACCTTCCCGTCATCCAGAAGGGTGGTACTACACTCAGTAAAACAGGTTGGACAGCCTGTCTCGACGGACCTCAGATGACAGCTGCTTCTTCTCCCAAGGTGTTTTTGCCCCCATGAAGGTCTCTGAAGGAGGACAGGCCCCCGAGGATGGGTGGGGCAGGAGCCAACCGTTACACAGGCGTCCGCTGAGGCCAGCATCGCCTGAGTGCCACCCATGGGGCTTGCCGTCAACATCTCTTCACGGAAGTCAGTGCTGGGCTTCAGTGGTGGGGTATGATACTCAAATAGAAGTGCACCCGTATTTTTCGTCATAAATAAAGCGAAGAAACACGGATAACCTCTTTTCTAGTACCAAAACATAGCACCGAGAGGAACCCTGAGGCCTCTGGTCCCAGCGGGCAGAGCTCCAGAAACTCCTCCTAGGGAAGACAGATGCTGAGCGTTAGGGGACTGGGTGACCAGGACTGCCACCAGAACACTCTCTAGACAGCAACCGGCCACTTACCCTACGGAGCCGCCAACACCAAGAGCCCCAGCTCCGACGGCCTCTCCTCCACGTTGGATTTGATACTGAAAAGAGGTTGGCCAAGACTGACTCGTCACAAAGAAAACGAATTCACCTGGGAAAGCCTCTCTTCAAGTACCACAGAACAGAACGGTCCGTGGAGCCCCACGGCACCTCCTACAGGAAGACGGCCTCGAGATGGATGGAGCGCAGAGGCCAAACGACTGGACAGCAGCGTCTTTCAGGAGGCATGTCCACGTGCTGGTCCCGATCGGGGGCTGACACCAATGTCCCTTCTCTGGCATCAGGGAGCACATCCCTCCGGCACTGGACTGGAACCTGGAAAGAGGTGGGCTGGGCAGAATTAGTCCCCAAAAAATGGCTGCCCTGGGAACACCGTTCTCCCAGAACCACAGGGACCGCCACCCTCCACTACAGCAGGTGTCCCTGATCAACTCCACTACGCATGTGTGGGTGACAGTCCAATCACAGCTCACAGCCAGGCACCCAGGCACCAGGCGCCTCCATCTCTGGAGAGATCCGGTGGGTCGCTTCCATCGTCCCCGTGCTTTTGCTGTCACTACTGCTGTTTAGTTGTATTATTTCGGGGGCGGGCTGCTCTCCTCTGAACCCCTCTCAAATGCTGGGGGAAATTCTTAGCAATAGAACCTGGAAACACGTTTCCCCAGCCTCCCCTGCAGCGGGGAGTGGACATACGATCAGGGCCTCGCCATCCGTGCCCGTTTTTAGAGGCAGGCATTGCCTGCGTTCGGACCGAGGATGGCTGGACACAGTGGACAAGGGGCAATCCTCCACTGACATACCCAGAGAGGCAGTGACACCAAAGTTTCATCAGGGCCAGGGAGCTCCTCAAGGTGAGATTTGATACCGAAAAAGAAGTGCACCATGTTTGTTTCGTCACGTATCAAGCGAAAAGAACATGGGCAACTTCTTTTCAGGTGCCAGAGGTCAGCAGTGATGGGCAGGCGCTGTGCTCACTGTCAGTGGTCCACCTGTGTGGAAGGGATACCGAGCGTTAGGGCACAGTGGCCAGGCCGTGGCCAACACCGTGTGTCCAACGTGTGCTCGAAAGCAATGGGGCATCTGCTCACCCTGGAGAAGGCAGATGGCACTCCTCGCCTGCAGCGTCTGGGAAGCCCTCGCAGGTGATGCTGACACAGAGCAGAGGCAGACTGCGCAGCCGTCATCATGGATGAAGCAAACCAAGCCAGCCTCCGTCTGCTTCAGGATTCCAGGAGGAGCTCATGGGCAGAATTCAATAATCAGGGCAGATGGATTCCAGACCGTTTGCCATCAGCTCCACAAAGGTTGAGGGAGGGCATCATTTCAGAGGAAACGGGATGGTCTTGGACCCTGAAAGAAAATCTCTGTGAATCAGTCGTTCCGGTAAGGCATCCTCCTGAGAGATGGGAAACCGCGGACCTCGAATTAGGTGAAACAAGCCACCGCAGCAGCATCTGCGGCCCTTGGGCCATCCCTCCGTGCTCCTGGCGTGGTTCTGACTCCAGTGTCCCCTCCTTACAGGCACTCCTGGTTCCTCTGAGACGTGGTTTAGTTCTATAATGCCGGCCATTCAATATGACGTGACAAATACAGCAAACCCACCACAGAGAGCCACAGAACAGCAGGGGCGAGGAAATGATGTCTTCTCCAAAGTCACTGTCACTGTCAGGAAGCCCTCCAGGGAGAAGGGGACCCTGGGGGTGAAGGAGGCAGGGGAGACGCTCTGGAGTCCACCGTCCTTCAGGTCTCCTGGAGAGGGGCCCATGTCAATGGCCCTTCCCTGGACACAAAACACATTAATCAGGCATTATTTGTCATCCATAAATTAAACCACGAGGACAACACTTCTGAAGTACAAACAAACACAGTAAATCCACAAGATAAAGTCACTTTTCACCAAGAACCCACCTTGGGATATTGAAGACAGCTGAACCAAGGACACATAGAACTGAAAAGAAGTACAGGTTTTCCAATCACCACAGCACTGTGGTATCACTGTTTCTATCCCAAGTAAGATAAAACCCAACTCAAACTGGCTTAAACAATAAAGGGATTTATATGCTTTATATAACTGATAGGCTTATACAACTGAAAAGTGCTGAGGCAGGGCAAGCTTCAGGCAGGGTTTGATCCAGGGGCTCAAACAATGTCTCCCAGGTCCTTTCCTTTCTAACGACCCAATATGCCTTTTGTGGTATAGGTTTCCTCCTCTGAGTCTGCATAACATCCGCATGCACAGTCCCAGGCACTCTCCTCTTGCTCTTTAAATAGTTGTAGGAGCTTCAAGGCTCACACTATCATCACATCACAAGGCTGAAGGGAACATAGATGGTCTACTCTGGCAGCTCTCACAGCGAAGGGAAAGATAGTTCCTTTCCCAGAAGCCTCAGCAAACATCTTGCATCTCATTGACTCAGTGGAGTTAAGGGCCCATTTTTGAACCAATCACAGCATCAAAGGGGGAGGGATAAAGCGACTCACTAAGACCTGGGCTGGTGTGTGTGTGTGTGTGTGTGTGTGTGTGTGTGTGTGTGTATGTGTAGGGTGGTGGGGGAGGTTCAACCCAAGCAGAGCCACGTAGCAGACATGAGAGAAATCAGGGGACATTGGGGAAGGGAAAAGCCGCAGGGTGGCAAAAATCTTGACCACAGTCCACTACTAGTGCCCACATGCCTTGCCTGAAGTTGGCACCAGAACCAAGAAGTCTTCGAGGCAGAATTGGATACTGAAAAAGAAGTGCACCGCGAATGTTTCGTCACATATAAAGCGAAAAAGACACGGGCAACTTCTCCTTAAGTACCACAGGTCAGAATCGTCCAGCAGCTCTGCTTCGCAGTAGTGTCACTTCGGCGGACTTCCTGAGAGCAAACGGGTCCTGCTAGCCCACCAGGCAACATGTCTTCATGACACGGGTGCCAGAAGGGATGTTTCATGATTGTCAAAACACAGACGATGGCTCATGGACAACACTGCCTCAAAGTAAAGGGAATGACCCTGACTATTACCGTTGCTGACCGCCTCAGCTTGCGGAAGTGTTCCCACGGCAGACAGGACACTGGAGGTTAATGAGCTACGGATGAACAATGAAACACAAGTTTTTGGTGGCCCATGTGGACGGCTGATCAACTGGCTCCACACCCTCTCCATAACCTCCTCGTGGGTGGTGTGTACCTCCCACCCCTTGCCTTTGGGCTTAGCCGTGTGACTTGCTTTGGCCAATGAGACACGGATAGAAATGTGCCAGTTCCAAGTTTCAGCCTTAAGCAGCCTCTGGGTTTCCACTTACTTTCTGTTGCCCCTGCCATCACTGTGAGACCAATGCGCTGGCCAGCCCAAGAGGAGGGTGACAGATGTCGAGTCCCACCTTCACCCCCCAGAGTAGGCCTCATCTCCGGAAGTCGACCTAAGGATGGAAAGGATATCTGGGATTAGTCGACCAAGAGACACACATGCTAAGCTGAACGTATGTTCTCGAGTGAAACATCCATATCCACACCTTCATTGATGGTGACTCCAAAACCCCTTCTCTGAAGTTGGTGTCACGTCCAGAATGCATCTGAAGCAGGATTGGACACTGATGAGCAACTGGTCCATTTGGGTCCTCCTGAGCCAAGGAAAGCTGGGCAAGCGGCACAGAGGTGGGTGATGACAGCAAAGCCTCCTTCCCCGAGTCACGATCACGGACTTGAAATTCGCCCAAGGAGAGGCTGTATTCTAGGCGACAACGACCCGGAAGGTCACATCAAAACCTCTCTGTGAGGACAGTCCCCCATCCACGCACTCACCAGCAGTGGTACAGACACCAATGGCCCTGCCTGGAACTGGGCTTCACGTCCAGGAAATCCTTCAGGATGGAATTTACTACTGAAAAGAGACGAGCCGTGTGCTATTCATCTTATACATGACAAGCTCATCAGGCAGCCTCTCTTCAGACCCCACAGGAGAGAGTTGACATCACAAGCACAGATGCTCCCCACATTAGTACTATTGCGCGCGCACACACACACACACACACACACACACACACACACACCCCGTCCTGAGGACAGACTGGACCCCTGAAGCAGGTACTACACACATCCTGCATTCAACCTGTGCTGTGCGGTGGGCCTCCCCGGTGTGGGCACTGACACCAAGGCCTCCTCCCTGACATTTTCTGTGCAGGTTAACCGTCCTCCTGGAGGATTTGACTGAGAAGAGATTATTCATTGACAACTGCTTCTATTTATTTTTAAAAGGCGGGGGTGGGGGTTGGGGGGTGCCAAGGGGCAGCCCTTCTCTCAATACGGCAGATTCACACTGGCTCCAAGTTCTCCTACATCTTTTCCAAAGTCGCCACGTGCACCAAGATGTCATCCCACAGATGGACTGGGTGCTGATGGATAGTCAAACGGGTGACCTACATCGTAAATGAAGTGCACGTCACCGGTCTACCATCCTTTCAGCTACCCTGGAGACCGGCTGGTGTGTCCAGAAAGCCATCCGAGCAGGACCTCACCCTGAAGAGCTACCACCCACCACCACGAGGCATCAAACAGGTGCAACGCACAGGGAGCAACCTCCCTCCACCACAGAAACATGGGCCCTTCTCCAAACTGGCTTCCCTTCCAGAAGCTGTCCTTGGAGGGCTGGGTCCCGCTGGCCACCCTCCACCCCACTCTGCAACACACAACACACAATCCGCCTTCCTCGCGCCTACTCAGAGTGCAGCCACGCCCCTTCCCTGAAGGCTGCAGCAGGAACAGGAAGTGCCCCCAGGGTGGGATTTGATACTAAAAAAGAGGTTTCCCGTGTATGTTTCATCATAAATAAAGAGAAGACAACACGGACAACCTCTCCTTCGAGTATCAAGGATTAGCACTGATCAAAGAAAACGAAAACAAAAACAAAATTGCTGAATCTTCAGCGACGTTGGTGTCACCTCCAAGAAGTTTTCCCAAGTCTACGTGGCCCTGGGTAGACCAGATGTCACGTGTCATATGCGAGTGGAGAGTCTGAACGGAGTGTCCTGGGTTGGTTTCTGGAGGTCAGCCAGGAAAACTTTTAAGACCTGATACTGAAAAGAGGTCACTTGTGAAATATTTTCCACCAGTACAGAGAACATTTAGTTATACCACTCTCCAGGAATTGGAGCTTTCCTGATAGGGGAACCATAGTCTCTTTCTGGAAGTCCATCAGGCCTCAGCAGGAAGTACCCCAGCAATGGTCTGCATCCCAAGGTCAATGCATCAGGAGAGAATCCACAAATAAACCCCGCATTTTGTGGTCAAGAGGCAGGTGATGTGGTCCGCAGTGGACTGACACCCAGGCCCCTGCATGGAATTGGCTGTGGGTCCAAGTAATCTTCCAGGTGAGCTGTGGTTGGTTCTAAAAACAGATGCATGGTATCAGGTTAGTCGTAAGTCAAGTGAGCGCCAAGGTAGGGTAGGGACAGCTGGGAACAGGGCCAGGCCTCCATCCTCCAGATGAAACACTACTTAACACCTGCCGCTGCCTTCCACTTGGTTCAGTAGAATTAAGGGAGAAAAACAATTTTCATTTCTGGAAGTCAGTTCACCAAATGTTTGTGCCAAATCTGGACTGGTTTTTCTGTTTGGCTGCAAAATGCCTTTGACCATAATTTTTTCACTGTAGGGGGAACACTGATCTCTTCAGGCTCTTTATCATTTCCGTGGGGATGCAGGCCCACCCTAACAGGCATGGAGAGACAGGAGTCAAAAATCAAGGAAAAGAAAAGTCCAGGTTTTCTCTTACAAAGTCGTGCAACTGTGCCCTCCCTTGTCTCTGAAGCTGGCCTCTAGAACAGAGGACAGAGAGGGTCATGGGCCATGCAGCCTCCCTCCACCCTGACAGTCTGCCTCTGACCCCTGCCTAGCCACCGGAGTGCCCAGCCTGCAAGAATGTAGCAGCCACCTGCCCTGGATCCATCAGAGGTGATGGCATGTCCCCACCGCCCCATTTCCTCATCTTTCTCTCTCTTTTCCCTCGGGGGCTCTTTCCGGGCAGAAGGAATGAGGTTTGGGCAACATCTAAGAGGAAAGGTTGGTCGTGCTGCATGTGAAAGATCACGGCTGCCACCGCAACTGTTCTGACCCTCATCAAACTAAGTGGGGTTGAAGTAGAAAGGCCTGGGCCTCTTCAAGAACCCGGTGCCCCTTACCTAAATGCCACGACAAAGCCCAGAACTGAGTCACGGCCTATTGCCATTGAAACAAACGCACTGCCAACAACCTACCTCTGTGCCCCCGCTTTAGAGCCGGCCAAGAACCACTTCCTTTCCCAGAGGTTGGCGTCACCTCCATGAAGTCCTCCTGAAAAGGATGCTGTAAGAAGCATCAGTGTCAGACACACCATATAGATCAAGGGAAGCAGACGTCTCAGCTCACTCACCCTGCACTGGAGCTGACGACTTCTGTCTCATTCAGGAAGTCTTCCAAGCTGGTATTTGATATTGAAGAGTGGTCGGTGGGAACGATCTGTCATAAAAGATCGAGTACACCAAAGGAAACCTCTCCTTAGTACCGCAGAGAAGAACCACCTACAGACAGCTTCTTCCCTAACAGCAGCATCGCCTCCTAAGGATGAATTAGATACAATGGTAAGTGAACCAGGTGTGTCCCTGGTAAAGCACATGGCCTGTGGCCAGCTCTCTGCTTATTTCTCCTGACCCAGGGTTGATGCTAAAGCCCTTTCCCCTAAACTGGCATATATCAAACATTCCTCCAGATTTAAAATAAGCCCACTCCAGAATTCCTGTTGGAAATAAACAGGTCCTACCACCGACCAATTCTAGAGACCCCTGAGGCTTCATCTTGATCTCAGAACTGGCCTTTCTCCCCAAAGGTGTCATTATGTCTAGGACATCTTTTCAGAATAAACCAGAGGCTGAGGGGCAGTGGTCCAGGCCACCTACATTGTCCAGGGCATGCTCTCTGTGCCACAGGCATTCACCAACGTGGGTTGGGCTAAGTCCAAGACAAATGCAGCCAAGATAACCTACCTGCATGTTCCAGGCATGGAGCTATCTTGGGGACCACAGTCTTCCTCCAGGTAGGCACCCCCTTGGGAAGTACTCCTAAGAATGGATAAGATATTGATGGTTAGTGGAACAGATGATTAAAGTCAGAAATATGGGACAGGCTTTGTGGGCAACCATTAATTCGTGTCCACAGCGCCCCTTCCTGGAAGCTGAGATCTGTGCCAGAAGGCCTCTAAGGTGGGATCTGATACTGGAAAAAAGGTTAACCAGGTGTGTTTCATCCTCATGAAGGAAACAGAGACCTAGAAAACCTGTCCTCAGGTACCACCAACTACGCCGATACAATCGCCACTGGTTCTTCCCCAGACTTGACAGTCAGTCCTGGAAGCCCTGTTAATACGGATTGGACATGGATGGTTAGTAGAACAGGTGACATGAGTCATAAATACAAGGCACAGGTTTTGTGGTCAACCACTTATTTCTGTCCACTGGGCGGAAGCTGACAGTAACATCTGTCCCTGAAGCTGAGGTCTGGACCAGAAGGCCTTCAAGATGGGATTTGATACTGGAAAAGAGGTTAACCAGGTGTGTTTCATCCTCATTAAAGAAACAGAAACCCAGAAAACCTCTCTTCAGGTACCACGGATGAACACTGACCAGAACACCAGTGATTCTTCCCCAGACTTGACATTCAATCCTGGACGTCCTGTTAGTATGGAATTGGATACTGCAGTGGTTGAAGTGCTGGTGTAAGCCACTGGATGAATGCATGCTGTCCGTGACCCATCCGTCCAAGTACCCCAGTGGAGCAGACCCCGACGGCATCCTCAACATCCTGACATTGGCATCGTGGCCAGAGGGTGTTGAGGCTATAGAGACGCTGCTCATAAAAGCTGTCCCATTTTTGGCTCACCCCCCCACAGGGCAAACTTTTCTCAGTTATCATAGAGACACGGATGCCCCACGCCAAGGCGGGCTCCCCCAAAGGTCCTCCCAAGGACTCCCTGGATATGGAGGTGTGGTGGCCCAAGTGACCCAGGTCATAAAGAAAGTGCACACACGCTGGCCAGTGGGTCACTTGAGTACTTTGGGGTGGTGCAGACAGCATGCCCCTCCCCCTGAATTTGGATGGCCTCACACCTGGGAAGCCCTCCAAAGAAAGATCCTACTGCAAACAAGTCCAAGTTTGCAGTATCTGGCGTGTGGGTAGCGAACGCCTCGAGGATGCTCTCTTCCAAGTCTAGTGGAGCCCGGCCGGCCCTGCTTTATCGTCTCTTTCCCCAGAGTTGGCACTGCTTCCGGAAGTTCTCCAAGGGGGGATTAGATACTGAGGGTTAGTGGACCAGGTCACAAACGGCACAAATAAAGCGTGTGCTCTCTGGTCAACCATCTCATGTACCCAGGCACGTGTTGAGGCCACTCTGCTTGTCCACAAGTTAGCCCTGCCCTTGAAGCCACCAAGCCAGCGCCGTCTGCTGGGAATAAGGCTGCCACGCATGAGTTATCGTCACACACAAGACAAATGCATCACAAACAAACCCTGCCGAGCTGCACGGAGCGCAGACCTAGTGTCCCCACCCCGCCGTTGATGTTAGCTCCAGGAAAGCTTGCAAGGCGGGATTAGATACTGCAAAGAGGTCGACCGTGTAATGTGCGCCATAAATAAAGCGAACGCGCCACGGACCACCTCTCTCCAAGTACCAAGCAGCAGCAGTACTGACACCAGGGCAGTGGCTCTTCCTCAAAGCTGAGATCACCTCCTGGGAGTCTTCCAAGGCGAGATGTGATATTGAGAAGAAGTAGACCATGTGTCCTACGTCATAAATAAAGCGTACACACCATGGTCAACCGCGTCTTCAAATACCAGGAAGTGACGCCAACCCCGCCTCTCTTCCCTTCCTCTGGGATCACCTCCAGGGAGCCCTAGCAGTCTGCATCATGAGTCATCAGCCATCAGCAAGGGTGGCAACGACCACAAACCCATGCCCACTGCTGCTACCACCTCCAGGGTGCCCTGTAAGGCTGGGACTGAGTGCCGAGTGTTGGCTGGGGGGATAAAGCACGTGATCTGTGCTGGATGGCGTCTACCTCACAGGCCCTGCTCCCAAGTTGGCATGGCCTCCAGGAAGTCCCCTCAGGCTGACTGATGCTGAGAATTAGTGGACCATGTGACATACGTCATAAACATCACGTACGTTTTATGGTCGACCATCTCTCCACATACAGGGGAATGGAGCTGAAGCTAGACCAGTGCGGCTCCCACGAAGTTGGCTTTGCCTCTGGGAAGGCCTCTGCGACAGAATTTGATATTGAGAAGACGTGGACCACATTACATACGACACAGAGACAGCGCATGTTCTATGGTCAACCATCTTTTCAGGTACCGTGGGAAGGGCTGATGTCAGACCCGGCATCTCTTTCCTCTCGTTAGCATCACCTTCCGGAAGCCCTCTGAGGCTAGAGGCAGTATTGAGAAGAGGCCACCATGCAATGTTTGCTAGAGGCGTGGTGGACGTGGCACAGAGAAACCCCTCAAGGACCCAGAGTGGAGATGACACCAGGACGAGCACTATGCCTGACACTCAGCATTGCCTACAGGAAGCCCCCAGGGTGCAGTGGCTGTTATGAAAAGGGGGACCGAGTCACATGCGTTGTAAGTAAGACATATGAAGCGTGGTCAACTCCTAGGAAGTATCTCAAAGCGGTCCTGGTGCCAGAACCAGGAGACCTATGGGGCTGAATATCTGGAGACCTATGAGGCTGACTATCTGATACTGAAATGAAGCAGACCACGTTACATACGCTGTTGATCAAACCCATGCAGTGCGGTTGAACCCTTTCCAGGTACCGTGAGGTCGGCGCTGACGCCAGAACCAGGGCTCGGACTCTACTGTCAGACTGGCGGCATCTTCCACAAGTTCTCCAAGGCTGGATTGGAGGGAGGGGAGGAAGCAGGCCCACGGACCATACATCGTCTGTGAGCATATGTGGCCCATCAGATCTTCGTGGAGGAGCAAGGTTGAGTCCAGAGCCAGGGCGTCTTCCCCAAGAAGACTAAACTTGATATGGAAAAAAGATAGACTGTACACGCACCATCAGTGAAAAATACGGGTCAGTGTGTCTTCAAGTACCTGGTGTGGCATCGTCTCGCGGGCACCCATGTCCACCTCTACACGGGCACTCGGTCCTGGAGCCATCTGACGATAGCTTTGAGGCTGATGAGAGGCAGAACGTGGAACAACAGCCCTCCTTCGTGAACATTCGCGGTGCCAACCACCACTTCTTCAAGTACTATGGGGGGGGGGTGCACCAAGGTGGAAACAGGACACCTTCCTAGAGGTTATCATTGTCCTAGGGAAGCCCTTAAAGGCTGCATTTGACACTGAGGAGAAGACTGTCGCAAGCATTAACAGATTAAGTACACATCTAACAGTCTACCATTCCACCAAGTACCACGGAGCAGGGAGGACGCTGAGACCAGTGTCACTTCTCTAACTTCAGGCTCTCTCCAGGATGGTTTGGATGGCTGGGCTGGATACCAAGAAGCGGTTTACCGTCCCACATACATATTCAAAATGTATGTGGGACGGTAAACCATTTCTTCAAGTACCGCACGATGGCAGTGATGGCTGGAAGAAGGCTCACGTCTGCAAAGTTGCCTCTGGGGACCTCTTCAAGGCTGTATTTGATGCTGAGAAGAAGCAGGTCATGGTGTCATACTAAACAAGAGTCGCGAAGTCAACCATGTCATCGAACGCCAGAGAGCAGCACTGATCCCAGAAAGAGAATCAAGATCTCCTCCCCAGAGATGGTGAGATTTCCCGAGGCAGAACTTGATATAAGAAGAGTGAGAGTATGTCATTTCGCACCATGCAGAAAAGAACATGTCATACAGAAAACCATCTCTTCGAGTGTCACGGAGAGGTCTGATGCTGGGTCCAAGGGCGCCTCCCTGAAGACGACGTCATTTCTGGGAGCCTCGAGGATGGATTTGATACTGAGGGTTAGTGGACCGTGTTACATACGTCACAGATAAAGCGTACGCTATACGGTCTACTATCTCTCCAAGTACCACACAGGGATGCCGAGGACAGAGGCTGAGGACACGTCCAGAAAGCCTTCCAGAGCTGGAGGGAATCAGAAGGCAGGTCGAGTACAACACATGCATCATGCGACAAGCACACACAGGCTAGGAGTCTTGTCTCCACTGTCAGGAGTTGACGCAGACGCTTGAACTGGTGGCTTATCCCCAAAGCTGGCAACTCCTCCAGGAAGCCCTCCAAGGCTGAAAGTCCCACTGAGCGGAAGTGGACGATGTTCTGGATTTCATCATTCCAGAAATACCGATCAACGTGCCTACTAGGTGCCAGGCACCATGTTGGATCTGAGGGAACGGGTAGGTGGGCGTGGTGGGAGGGTGGACATGGCATGTGGCTAACAGGACTGTGTGGGGGATGGTGGAGAGCAAAATGAGAAATAGAAGATGGCGTGTGCACCACCGAAGAGAACACCTGTCTAGTTATCCTGAGCAGGCCAAGCAAATAGCCTCAGGGCACGTGAAGCCCAGGTCATGAGCGCTCGTTTTGAGCGTTAAAAAAAATAACTGTGCCACAAGGAAAGACTGACGGCCGTCTCTGCCTCAATGCCAGGGGCATTTCCAGGAGGTCCTCTCAGGCCAGATGGGATCTGAGCAGTAACCACCGTGCCATCTTCATAAACCAGGTGGATGTCGTTTTGGTCAATGGATTCCCTAAAGTCAGAACCTCCATCTCATCCCCAGTCTTGGCACTGCCTCCAGAAAACCTCTGACACTGAATTTAATATTGATCAGAGGTGGGCCTTCGTACAAGCATAGGAACTTCAACACAGGGGAATATCTCTTCAATACCACACAGTGTGATGGAGGCTGGGCTGGTGGGTCTCCCTGAAGGTGGTGTCGGTTCCGTGAAGCCCTCCAAAGCTGGCCAGGCTACTGGGAAGTGGTGGGTCACGTCACACAAATCTTTCCTCGTGCATATGCCACACGGCTAGCCATCTCTTCAAGGACCATGGCTGAGGCTGGAACCGGTGTCTCTCCCCAAAGCTGCATCACCTCCAGAAAAGCCCCCAGGGGCTGCATTTAATAGGCCTTGTGGTAAGACTCAGACATCAAACATGGGCCCCGGGGATTACCGTGGAGCAGGGCCGCAGCTAAACCCAGTGTCCTCTTCCCTCACGTTGGCAACACCTCCGGGGTGCCCTCCGAGGATGGATTGGATACTGAGAGTTAGTGGACCATGTTACATAGGTCAAAAATCATAAAGCCTACGTTCCATAGTCTACCATCTCTGCAGGAACCATGGAGTGGTGCTGACCCCAGAGCCAGGGCTTGTCCCTGAAGTTGGTGTCGCTTCCAGGCTTCCAGAAAACTTTCTGAGGCCTGATTTGGCACTGGGAAGCAGGCACGTAATGAACATAAACTGCTCCCCTCAAGTCTGGGGTAGCATTTCTGATAGGGAACACGTGCTTCTATCCTGAAGCAGCATCTCCCCTAGGAAGGCCATGCCAACTTGGAAAGACCGAGAAGCAAACCATGCAATGTTGAGCGTGCTTTGGCCATTACACGGTCAACTGTTTCTTAGTCACAGTGAAGGGCAGTGGTTTGCTCTGCATGGCAGAATGGGAAATTCCAAGAGCAGAGCTCATATGTGAAAGGGGGGCCTCGACTTCTGGGTAACAACCTGCCTGAGCTCACCCAAGCTCTGAAAGTCCTCGCCACATGCCACATGCCCTTGTAGACTCAAACCACAGAGCTGAGTGGGCAGTGGGTGCTCCCAGATCCTGCTCAACACCTCCACTTCCTCCCAGAGGTCTTCCTTGGGTCTCTCCATCCCCTCTCATAGCCCAGCTGTCAATACCATCACCCCGCATGAATGGGAGGCACGGCCGTGAGGTCAGTTAGTCTCCAAGGAAAGGGCAAGAGCAGGCTCCTGGGCAGCATGGTGGGGGGCATGGCTATCCTCCGACATCTCGAAACCCACTGCACGGCACTCCCCTGCTCAATCCATATGTTGAACAACAAACTCCATAGAACAGCACTCAAGGCTTCAGCCTTTGTCTCCGTCCTCTTCCCTGATCCCTGAGCTCTGACACTACCTTCCAGCTCCAAGCTTTGCATCCCCGACCCTCCACAGCACCCTGATCACGTCTTTCCTCCAGCTCCATCACACCTTCCATGTGGTGACTCAGAGAAAGAAGCTCATATTTATAAAAAAAAAAAAAAAAAACCCATGAGGTGCCAGAGCTGTGAATAAAAATGGTCTCTGTCCTCCTGGAGCTTCTAGCCTTGCAGGGGAGACTCACATGGAAATAATTACTGCAGAGCATTGATCTCAAAATTAAAAGGGGCCAAAATGTTGTGAAGGAGCAGGGAGCATATAAGAAGAAGATCTGATGAATCAGGAGGAGTTTCTCAGAAGAAGTTTAAAATAAAAGATGAAGGATGAGGAAACTAAGCTAGGAAGAGAGGGGACAAGAGTGGACAGTGCAGGGTTGAAGCAGAGGAATGGATGGAGCATGGACCATAGAGAGGGCTCATGGACCAGACAGGTAGAGCGTGAGCCAGATGGAACACAGAATGGATGGAGCATGGACCAGACAAATGGCTCATGGACCAGATGGGGCATGGACCAGATAAATGGCTCATAGACCAGATAGGTGGCTCATGGACCAGACAGGTAGAGCATGAGCCAGATGGAACACAGAATGGATGGAGCATGGACCAGACAAATGGCTCATGGACTAGATGGAGCATGGACTAGATAAATGGCTCATGGACCAGATAGGTGGCTCATGGACCAGACAGGTAGAGCGTGAACCAGATGGAACAGAGAATGGATGGAGCATGGACAAGACAGATGGCTCATGGACCAGATGGAGCATGGACCAGATAAATGGCTCATAGACCAGATAGGTGGCTCAGGGACCAGACAGGTAGAGCATGAGCCAGAAGGAACACAGAATGGATGGAGGATGGACCAGACAGATGGTTCATGGACCAGATGGGGCATGGACCAGATAAATGGCTCATGGACCAGATAGGTTGCTCAGGGACCAGACAGGTGGAGCATAGTCTGGATGGAGCATGGTAAGCAAAAGAGCATCTATGTGAATGGTACATGGAGAGCCAGAAATGTGCCAGAAATGATGCCGAGGAGCTAGGTGGGGACTAGATCATTCAGAGCCTTACAGCAAAGGTTAATGATTACAAATTTTATCCTTAAGCCAAGGGAAAGCTCTTATTAGTTGATAAGGGACTTGAGTTTTACATTTTTACATCTCTTGCTGATATGAAGAGAAAGCGCTGGGGGAAAAAGTGGAGGCAGGGAGAAAGAGTATAGGGTCTAAAAGAAGAGAGTTGCGCCCTGGACAGGGTAGGAGTCATGGAAATGCAGGAAAGTGGGCATGTTTGGAAATAGTTAGAAGGAAGGGCATAGCAGACTTGGTAAGGTCCCAGATGTGGGTGAGGGATGTGGAGCAGTAAGACAACGCGAAGAATCTGTGCAAGTGTTTGGAACAGACGTCAGGAGGGGGTGGCACCTGCCTCTGAGCTGGGGAGCATCTGATGAAGAATGAGCGTTGGTGGGGGAATGGGAGTTTAGTTCTGAGTGCTCTGAGTTCGAAGCACTGGTGAGAAATCCTAGCGGAGATGCTGAGTCAGCAATCTGATGGAGGTCGCTGGTGATCCTAATGAAAGCACTTCCAGGGGAAAGATAAGGTGAGAAGTCAAATGAAAATGAGACACAGAGACTACCAAGAGGGTGGTAGCTGGATGGAGGAGATGGACTCCTGCGATTTTTCAGACTCAAAGGACAGCAGTGTGGTAGGGGCCAATGGGAAGGCTGCAGGGTTGGGGAGGGCTGCGTGAGACTCCTGAGAAGCTGGAGGGACGGAGCCCAAGCTCGGCGGGGGGTGGGGGGTTGCTGCTGGCCCAGCGGCAGGTCACTTCCTCCCTGGTCCTAGGGAAAGAGAAGCCAGTGGGCGAGGAAGATGGTGGGAAGCTGCGGGGGTTCATTTGGATGGCTTTTATTTTCCCTGTGTCTGTGATGGGAGAGGAACTCAACCCCGCCGCTCCTTGGTATGGGAGCTCCTCTGATGCAGGAAGGGGGTCACCGACCTTGGTGTTGCATCTCCAGTGCCCAGCACCAGATATTCCACAGAGTAGTGGGCAAGGAAAGAACAGACAACTCTGAATAGCAGAGGTGGACCCTGAAAGTACCCTCGTCCTCCTGGATAAAGTGACATGCATCCCTACTAGCCTCCTGGATCTCTAGAGACGTGCGTGAGCTCACTTTCCCCACCCAGCCTCCCGACCCCAGATGGCTGGTGGCTGGTAGCCCTTCTCACTTCCCCAGGCATTGCTCCTCTCCCTCACCTGTCCACTGGTTTGGTCGCTCTTTCAACGGCACATCGATACACCCGTGCACTCCTCTGTCTCACAAACTCACCCCTTCAGGCACACATTTACTTCTCTGCTACTCATCCTTGCGTTGACTCACCCACACATCCTTGCAGACACTCAACCTTAAGCACACATGTGCTGGCATCAGTCCCATGAGGAGCCCGAGGCTGCCTGAGGGGCAACCTCAGTGTTCCTGCCTCCCAGGAGCTCACAGGATGGGAGAAGACAGACGCTATTCACACACCAATACGTGATGATGGAGGTATGCCGCGTGCTAGGATTTCAGGCTTCCATGATCTCTAGTCCAGAAACGGTACAGAATTTCAGCTACTGCAGAGGGGGGCTAGAGCACAGAAAGCAGATGGGTGATTTGTTCCTCCCAAAGATTAGGACACAGGGGTGGAAAAGCTACGTAGAGGAGATGGTGATAAATCCCACTCATATCTTAGCATTTGGAAGGGGATACCCAGGAGGAAGGGGAAGAAACAGATACCTCCTCAGCTTAATAATTACAGAGGGCAGAGTGAGGACAATACTATTTCACTGCTTTACCACACAGGAATTTAGATGTAGGCATGTTTTGTTTTGTTTTGTTTTAACTGAGGCATAAGCACTAACAGACTTAGAAACTGGTTGTGTACTTCCTAAATCAGCAAAAATAATTTTTTTAAAGAGAAATGTAGTCTATATAATATACTAAAAGATAGCAGGGAAGAAAGAAAGGGTGAAAAAAAGAAATGAAGCATTAAGTGCAGTTTTTTTAAGTCCAAACAAGACAATCCAGGAAAAAATGTAAATGAGTTAAACGCCCTTAAAAGAGGGAGTTTTCAAGTCAAAAATCCTCAAAGCCAACTATATACTGTCTATTTGAAGCACACTTTCAATCAATTAACTCAAAAAGACTCAAATCCAAGGGATGGGCCTCAATTTTTGTGCATTTGCCTCTCTGGGAGCCCACACAATCACGCGTTGACATCTGAAAAACTACGGAATTTATACAGCAGCTGATGGCCATCAATCAACTCCCTATCAACGGCATCCCCAGTTTTGCATACACAGCAATTTGTTCAATTTGTTTCTGCAATTCCTTAAACATCTCGTTGCAGAGGCTTTCAAAGGGTATTCTTAGGGGTACCTGGGGCCCCCTGTCACTGGCAGATGGTGCCCACAGCTCAAGGTCTCCACCCAGCTCCAAAGAGGGCAGCTTTGACTTGATCTATTTTACTTATTGAGCTTCTGGGTAATATTTCGTCTGAAGAAAAGGCTTGGCTGCATTTGAAAACCAGTGTTTAATTACATTTTGCTCTTATTGTTTTATAAAGATAAGTGGGAAATGGAAAAATAAAATCGCTCATACTGGTGGTAAGAACATAGATCTCATATATACTTAAGAAATGAAGACAAAGATGGAGACCATTAGGTGAACCTAATGTGGCCAGTCCTCAGCCTCAATAATTGAATTTAAGGCAGTCAACTACGTGTTTGGAAAGAACGAAATTAAAGAACATCTGTGGAATGCTAGAAATTGCCTGGGAAGGTACAGAATGTTGAGCTGTCGAAGAGCAGAATTCTTTGGAACATGCAAGTCTCTGGTTCAACTTTCAAACAACACTTTGCCTTGAATACAGACTTCCAGAAACAATTATATGAGAAAGCAGGGTTACCTAACTCAGGAACACAAATGAAAATAAAGCAGAGGTGCTTCTGAATTTCAAGTACCCAAGAGCAAAGTCATTAAGCAGGTTGAAGAAAACCACCTCTCAGAGACAGAAGGTACCATCCACAGCAACGAAATTCACAAACATTTACATTAGGAATAAAATAGCATCCAAAAATGGGGAAACAGAAACAGTGTCCAGAGCCCTCTCAGTCATAAAGACATCAAATAGGCAAAAAGTAAGTGAGAAACATACCTCAAATTGAGACGCAAGTAACATTGTACTTAGAAAATGAGAAATGAAGATGCTTACTTCATCAATATTAGTATACACTGTCCTAAAAGCTCTAACCAATACAATAAAACAAAAAATAGATAAATGTTATAAACTATTAGAATGACGTTTAAATTATGGTTATTTACAATTACTTAATTCTTTACTAAGAAAATCCAAAAGAATCAACTGAAAAGCTAGTAAAACTAAATGTCTTTACATCAAAATCTGTATCCTATAAACAAGATGTACACCTTACTTTTAAAGGCCCATGAAACATTCACAAAATTAATTAAAGAAAGCACAAAGAAGACATCCATAAGTTCCCCAAAGTAGAATTTGTGTGTCCACATTCTCTAAACGCAATGAAGTATGACCACAATTGAATAAAAAAGTATAAGCAACAATACACAACCCAAATAAAGTAGAAATTAATTTAAAAAGTAAGCTCTACTTTTGCATATTTAATTCAGATAATCATTTCTTCTAAGAACTAGAAGAAATGAAAAGCATAATTACAAGAAGAAATGAAAAGCATAATTATAAAAATTTTAAAATATTGAAAAGACTACATATTAAAACTTATGACAGGCAGTCAAAATTGCAACCAGAGGCAAATTCATACTACGAAATGGTTTCACTATTAAAGAAGAATAACATAAGGGACATATGAACAGATCCATAAAACAAGGAAAGCAGAAGGAAGGGATCAATAAAGATAAAAGCAGATATTGGTGATTTTGAACACACACAAAAACAGTTGAATTGATAAACTATTCCCAAGAACTGATTCTTTGAAAAACCTCTAAAATATACACTCCTCTACCTCACCTAATAAAAAAAGAGATAAAGTACACATATACAAAATTAAGAATGAAAAAGATGATATAATCACAGAAATAGATACAATTTTATTATAAAAATACTATTTATAATTCTATGCTTAGAAATATTTAAATCTCAGAAAAATAGATTATTTTCTAGGATTAGCTTTAAAAGAATCATGGAGCACTCGCTATGTGCCAGACTCAGTGCAAGATACTTTATCTCTTTAATTCTCACAGTGGCCCTCTTAGCTACAGGCTCTCATTAACCATTTAACAACTGAGGAAACTAAGAATTAGGGAGAAGACATAGTTTTCCTGAGGTCACATGAAAAATGACAGAGCAAGAATTTGAACCCAAGTTGTCTGATTCCAGGGCCTGCACACGTAAACGCTGAGCTATATCAGGAAAAGAAGCAAACATTCTAAAGATTTAGAAAATCTAAAGAATCCAAAAAATACAGAAGAAATAGGAAAAGTTGCCAGAATTATCCCAGGAGAGTTATATGGCTGAGTTCTTTCAAGCTTTCATGAAATAGATCATTTAAATGATGTATATATGGTACAGAATACAGAAAAAGGTGGATGGTTCCCTAATTCATTTTACAAAGCCAGCATAACTTTGAAATCAAATGAACAAAAAATTAATTTGAGATACTAGCGGACCAAATCATGTAGTATATTAAAAGGCCAGTATACCACAACCAGGTAGAATTTGATCCAAAAATGTTTCTAAGTTATGAAACGTTATTATAATTCATTGCATCAACAGGTCAATGGAGAAAAACAACACCAATATCTCTATAGATATCAAAAAAGTATTTCATAAAATTCTAATCCATTCCTGATTTTAATCGTACATGAAATAGAAATAAATACTTAATTAGCATTATAAAAACATACAGCCTTAAAAAAGTATCTGTTATCATACTTAACATGAACCAGAAATGAGATAAAGTTTTCTGTTATCAACAATTTAATGTTTTGGAAGATCTAGCCAATACTATAAGACAAGGAAGAGAAATAGAAGAGATAAAATTTTTAAAAATTTGCTGTAATTGTATAGATATGAATGACTCTTTACCTAGAAATTCCAAAACATTCAACTAAAAACTTGTAGAACATACGAGAGAATTCAATGAGATAGCCAAAACAATACATACATAATCTCTTCCCTACATACCAGTAACAACCAGTCAGAAAATATAAGAAAACATTCACAATAGAAGCAGTACTTAATTCCTTGAAATAAACTTAATGACAAATTGTGAATCTGTCAAATTTGACAAATTGTGACTATATATATTAAACTGTAGAATACGTAAAGCCACAGTGTCAAAAAATACCAATTCTTTTTAATTTACAATTTTATAAAATTCCACAGAATATCTATAAAGCATGTTTTTAACTTCACCATATTACTAAAATTCACCTGGAAGAATAAACAAATGAGACTAAACAAGAAAATCTTGAAAAATAAGAATGAAGGAAGACTATTGCTATCAAATAATAATACATATTACAACTATACAATATATTATAACAAAGCAATACTAGGGTAAGAATAGACAGATTAATGGCATACTAGAAAGCCACAATGAGACACAAAAACTATAAAAGTATCTAGCATGTGGTAAACATGGAAATGAAGGATATAGTTGCTTCTCACAATAATTAAAGGATTAAAGATTCCATATAAAGAAGAAATCATGAAAGAACTAGGAAAAAATAAAAGTGACTAATTATATGAGCTTCTAAGCAAGAAGAAACTATAAGAACAAATTAGTGATAGATTTTTAGAACTTAAAATTTTTTTAAATAAAAATGTTGAGAGCTCCATGAACAAAATGGAATGGCAAATGAAAAATGGGGGAGGGAATGTTGGTAATATAGGATGGAAAAAGAGTTGCTATTCCTATTTTGAAAGGTATTATAGAATAAAAATAAAAGATACACCAGTAGAGGAAAATGGGAAAATGACTTTCAGTTCAATATGGTGAATTACATATAGATATTCACCTGCCCTCTCTCTTGAAACTGCGCTAAATGAAAGTGAAGGGATTTTCACCTGGAGCATGAGGACACAGGGAAGAGGACAAGAAGACAGGGGAGCGGTAACTGATTCAGAGCTGGGAACACTAGACTGGCAGTGAGGAAAGCTGAAATAAAGGCCAGGGTATGCCATGGAACCCACTGAAGTCTCAGGACTTGGCAGTACCAGGTGCCTCCAGGAACACCTGGGCCTAAATAAGATGAATTGGCTAAAAGTCTGTTAAAGAAGACAGAGCCCCATATCTTCACCCATTAGGCAAAGCCTTCCCTAACTGTGAGAGAAGACCGAAGAGGTATTACATGCAGAAAGCAAAGCAGAGGTGACTGGAGCAGATGCACCGGTTGAGGGCAAGAATCCTAAAGTTGAAAAGGAAGGCCAAGCTTTGCAAGTTGGATGCTGAGACCACCCAGTCTTCCTCTACAAATCTCCCAGAGCACTGGCAGCCAGTAATACTCTAGACCAGAAACTGAAAAACTTTCTTTGGAGCATCTGAGCAATCTAAAAGAAAAAAAACATAAAAATGCTGAAACCTGGGTTCCCCAATAAAAAAGACCAGTTAGTTCACTCTACAGTAAAGCCCATAGTTTACAGGGCTCAGCCACATACTGAGAGCTTCCAAATAGCTCAATAGTGTATTTGGATGCACGCATTACAGATGTGCATCTATATCATCTATATCTATATATCTATCTATATGACCAGAAAGTTGAGAAAAGCACCTAACATGGAAGTTAGAGACTCACTTGGAAGGACGAAGAGACAAAAAAAAAAAAAAAGCTTGGAGACTCTGTGAGAGAAAGAAAATTTCAGAAAACCTATTATTAATATTTTCAGAAATATCAAAGAAGCAATTACCTCCATGAAACAAAATGCTATAAAATACTGTTCAGGGTATAATTTAAAAAAAAAACCCTTGAATATCAGAGATTGCAGAAGTGAAAACAGGTTAAAAGAAGAAGACAGAGAAATCTCTCAGGAAGAGAACAAAGAGGTGAAGAGATGAAAATCAGAGGAAAAATACATGAGTAGCAGAGAACCAGTCAAAGAGATCCAACATACAAACAATATAAGTTCAAGAAAGAGAAAAGTGATAGGACATTGTCCAAGGAATCGTTTAAGAAAAATTTTCACAACTGAAGGACACACATTTTCAGATCAAAAGGGCCTGGAAAAATGGATGAACGTAGATCCCCGTCAAGACGCACACACATGAAATTCAAAGCACAAGAAGACAATAAGAAAACACTGCAAGTTCCAGAAAGGGAGGAAGAAGAAAAGATCACATACAAGGGATGAGGAATCAAAAAGTTTTCAGACTTCTGGTCAACAGCACTAGAAGCCAGAAAGCAATTATATATGCTTTCCAAATCTGAAGGGGAAAAAAGATACTAACTAGAATTCTATTCCCAGACAAGCCATCAACATCAGTGTGGACTAGACATTTTCCTTTTCAGATGTGAAAGGTCTCCAAAAATTTACCTCCCATGAACCCTTTCTCAGGAAACTGCTAGAGGATGCACTCTAGCTAAACAAGGGAGTAAACCAAAAAAGAGGATAACACGGGATTTACAAAATCAGGGATCCAACCAAGGAGAGATGGTCAAGGGAATCCCCGGGTAGAGAATGAGGAGGAGATCCCAAGATAAGGGCAGGAAGCCCAAAGATGAACCAATCCAGAAGAGAACAGGCAAGGAGGCTCCAGGAAGAGATTTCTTCAAAAAGATAAAACACATTAAATACAAACAAAAAATACTGATGTGTTTGACTGTCCTGAGAGGCTGGGGATAAAGTTGTGATAAGTTCATTAAAAACTAACCAACCAATCAAAGGGAGAAGGAAAAAAAGAAGAAACAAACAAAAACCAAGACAATTATTACCTCCAGAGAAAACAACAAGTTGTAAGGATAAGTAAATAAATATCGTGCTGCTGTTCCGCTATCAAGAGTATTTACACTGTTAAAATAATGTAAACACTGAATATCAATCAAACCAAAAATGTGAGCTAAATATATGGAAAGGATGGGACAGAGAGGTCTTCCTGTGTGTGGTGAGGCCAAGGGCATCTGTGAAAGAGATTTAAATCTTCATCTTCTGTGGTTGAAAACTCAAGATAATGCTTAAGCTAAAAAAATGTTTCTGAGAACTAGAAAAATCAGAATGTTACTTAGAAAAATGGTTGTAAATGTCAAGAGACTCAGTTAAAAGAGTTAAAAGTTGTTGCTTCTGTGGAGCAGGCTACGGGATTGAAGTGGAGAAGGCTGATGCTTCTACAAAATTTTGTAAAACTATTTGATGCTTAAAATGACGTATGTGCATGATTTCAACAAAAATAAAACTCAAGGAAAAATGCAAAGAACCTGAAATGACAACTCAGATACAAAGCACCAATAAAGATATGGGAGGAAATGCTCTTATCGCAGGTAATAAAATAACTGAAAATGAGAACAATGAAATATTGCGTTTTGACAAATTGGCAAATGTTTTAAAACTTTGATAATTCCCAGAAAAACGGTCACTTCTTAAACTAATTCTGAGAATGTAAGTAAGTTGGTACAAAGGAGGGCAATTTGGCCATAAAATGCTCACACCTTGTGACATGGCCATTCCACTTTCAGAGTGCACTGCAGGAAACTGAAAGATGAAAAAAACAAAGTTGTTCAGCCCAACTTACACCATCCAACTTTTAAAAATCATGTAAATATCTGACAAGAGCAGGTCAATTATATCAATTATGATTTAGTCATTTGCTAGGATACTAGGTCAAAAAATCACAAGACAGGAAATTACTTAATGGCATGGGAAAATGTTCAGGATGTAGAGTTAGGTGAAAAATTAGGATGACTGTGATGAACCCAATTTACAATATAGAGACATATGTGTGTACACGCGTGCACACACACACACACGCATACACACACACTTTTGCAATTTATAGGTGAAACCAAAAGACCAGAGGCTGGTCACCAAAATGCCGGCAGTGGTCATCTCTGAGCAGTGAGACTCTTGTTCTTTTTAGTATTTTACAAGTTTTCACAATAAACGTATTTCTTTTTTCTAGAATTATTACATGCAATAAAGTTTAGTTATCAGCTTAGTAACTTTTATGGGAAAAACTCACATGGCTCCCCCGTCTTCATTCTCCACGACAGAAATGAGTTCACAAAACACAATTATCTGCATAAATTATAAGAGACTCAGCGGGGGACAGGGGTGTGAAGGTAACCCTGAGTCCCAGCTCAAGCGGCCAACAAGGACTCTGGCGTCTGGTCAGCTGCAAAGTGACCACTTGGGTGGGACCAGAGATGAGGGCCAGGTATCTGGGGTTGGG
Source organism: Leucopleurus acutus (assembly GCF_964270905.1). Lineage (NCBI taxonomy): Eukaryota > Metazoa > Chordata > Mammalia > Artiodactyla > Delphinidae > Leucopleurus > Leucopleurus acutus. The sequence continues at coordinate 3,795,135 of NC_139142.1, forward strand.
ACCCTGCTGACCTCCCTTCTATGCTCGGGGTAGCTTCTGAGTGGCTTCATCCTTCACTCAGAGAAGCAGCTGCCGGAAACGGCCCAGCCTCTACCTGCCACTGCCCAGGTGGGCAGTGCGTGCATTTGGGCCCCTCGGAGGCCTTCACACATGCTAGTATCGCCTCTAGTCTTTACCTTTTCTAGACCAAGCCTGGCCCTTAGTCACGGGCACACAAGCCTCTTAGGGTGTAACCAGGAAAAGCACAACTCACCCAGCGAAGCAAGGGCTCCACCCATTGGAAGTGTCCTCGGGAAGCCTTGCGCTCAAGCAACCACACCTCCACGGGCTCCGTGCGAACAACCTTCCAAGACAAGAGGGCTGAGTCACAAAACCATGTCCAACTGTGTGAGCACGTGTCTGACCCCCAGGGTCCATCCCTGGAGGGGTGGCTGATTAATGGTGAGGCCAGCCCTGGGGACGTGGGGCCAGAGCAGAGGCAGCTCCCCGACTCAGATGCTCCTAACCCAATGTGAGACGAACGGGGCAGATCTGGGTCGGGGTGATAGGAGGTGTGAATGGGGGAAGGACGAGAAACTCAGGCTGGAGCAGGGCGGAGGGGAGGAAGGAGAGGATGACCTCGGTTTCGGCCAGTTGGGACGTCTGTCAAGATAAAGAACACAGGGGCCTGTGGGATTGGCCTAGCCGATCAGTGCCCTCGGACCTGCACCCGTCGAATTAGCGCCGTTGTTAGTATCACTGTCATTGTCTATTGTATCCAGGGATACATGGAGTTGGACTGATGACAGTCTTCATCCCATGACACCAATCATCACTGGTCCACGAAGGGCTCTTTTAGTTTATTCTTTTTAACTTTTTAAGGATTTAATGCTCATTCATAAACCCACCAGAGCTCCAACCCAGAGCTAGGACACTAACTGTAAGTTGCATCCCCCAGGGCTGGGTGGCCATGGCCGGGGTCATGGGGCTCCCCTCCAGCCCTGCCATTGGAGGCTGACACCCCCCGATGCTGGATTTGGGAGCCACGCCCCAGCTATTTACTCCCTGCTCCAAGCCGTTCCAGCCACGCCATTCCTGGCCTGGGAGCTAAGCGAGGCCAGGCTCTCGACACTGTGAAAGAAACGGGCTGGTCTCAGACAAAGGCCCAGCTGGAGTTCTCCCTGAGGTCACAGAAGCCAGGGTCTGGGGGCAAGTGGGCACCAAGTGGGCTCTGGGGCAGGGGGCAGTTCGGGCAGGCCAAGGGTGGCCCTACACCTGCTCCCCTGATGGTTGGAGTCTCACGTTCAGTGTATTTTGAAACATGCTGTTTGGGGCAACACTCAGGAGCGGAAGAGCATTTTCCAGAAGGTTCCCTGCAGGGCTTTTATGAAAGGTCACCACGCTCGCTGGTGGAGTCGGCCTGGAACATTTGTTCAGTTCTTTCATCCTGATGAGCAAACCATAAATACGTGCTTTCCTCAGGACCTGACCCCTTGCACAGAAGGGGACACTGCCTCCGATCCCACAGGTGAGGACAGCAGACACTCAGGCTCTGCCCCCAGAGCACCCCTCCGGCTTCACTCTCTCCTACCCTACGACCCAGGGAGGTGACCAGTGCCGGGACTGCTGCAGGACCCAGGGGATGGGCCCTGGGCTCAGGCACAGAGCTGGGCTCATCACACTCATCTGAGCCTCGGTTTCCTTCTTTGCAAGGGGGAGCCGATGATGTGCCCCCTGTGGCACTGGGGGCTTCGGTGAGGTGCAAATGCAGCAGCACCCTCTGACTCAGCCAGCTCCCGGGGAGGGGCGGGAAGGGAAGGGAGAGCAGCTCCTGGGGCGGGGGGCAGGGAGGACGTGCACAGGTGGGCTGTGGGTCCCCGAAGGGCCTCTCCCTCCCTTGTGTCTCCAACATCTGCCCAGCATTTTCTAGCTCATCAAACCCTTCCCTCTGTGTGCCCTGTCGCAGCCCAGAGAAGGGCTATCATATGGGGAGCCTCATCTTCCAGCCATCCCCGCCCTCACGTCCCCCAGTCTCCCTCCAAACCGGGCACCAAGCGCAGTCCCTGAGAAGGCGTGGCAGGGAGAAAGAGTTGGGAGGAGAGGCTGGGAGACGTGCAAAGTGAAGGACTCAGACCGGAGGGTCCCAGTGGCCCTCTCACGCCCTGTCTTCTGCGAAGGGAATGAGTCTCCTTTGGTGACCTCCCCGCCCTTCAAGCATGGCTCCTTCAAAGTGTGACGAGCGCCCGCCAGCTGGATGAACAGCCGAGCGAGGAAGGTAGGCTCACGGCTTGCCGGGGTACTGAATATCTGGATATGTGACCTGCAGATCAGCGGGGTTGTTTTGTGGGGAGGGAAGGGGGGCCGGGCAGAGGGTCTATGTAGAGAGGAGGGGCATGAACAGGAGGAGGCATGGGCCCAGAGATGCAGGGGGAGGCCAGGGGCAGAGGCAGCTGGACACATGGCCTTTGAGAAGTCTGAACGTGGGCCGGGGTTCCCCGGAGAACCCCACAGGAGGGGCCATCAGAAAATGAAGCCAGGATCCCGGCGGCACTGGGGGTGGGCGGTGCAGCAGGGGTGAGTGGACAGCTGAGGCTGCAGCAGGGACACCTGTGCCCAGGCCCACCTTCCTCCCCGCTGGGCAGCTGCCAGCAGCTCAGGCCGATACCAGGAACATCTGCCACAGACAGGGTCCAGCCCCCACCAAGCTAGCAGGACTGTCATCGTATCAGGTTGAAAAACCACGTGCTGGGAGAAGCCTTGGATCTCAGGGAAAAGAAAATAAAACTGGGGACTTCCCTGGTGGTCCAGTGGGTAAGACTCCGCACTCCCAATGCAGGCCCAGCCTCGACTCCGGGTCAGGGAACTAGATCCCGCATGCATGCTGCAACTAAGAGTCCACGTGCTGCAACTGAGAAGCCCACATGCCGCAACTAAGACCCAGCAAGCCAAAATAAATAAGTAAAATAATAAATAAATAAATAAATATTGGAAAAAAAAAAAAGAAAACTGGCCCCAAATTACAAGTGAGTCTCAAGGGCCTGGAAGGACAGAAGAGAGCGGGGTCAGGACCACAGTGAAATAGGGAGGCATCTTTTCTCTCTCCCCAGCAGGCAAGACATCACCCTTCTTCCAGGTCTGCAGATGGGGAAACTGAGGCCAGGCTGGGTGGCCACTGGCTCCAGCTCGAGTCTCAGATGCTGGAAGGAGGAAACATCACCCTCTGTGAGGGTCCCTGGGGGATACTGAGGTCCCCTGCGAGCCTGGGAGGCCAGTGGAGGGAAGACGTGAGGACGAAAAGGCAAGTGGGAGATTCCTCATGTGAGTGAGCACCTCTGAGGCTCCGGAAGGGCAGGGACAGGAGAAGAACCCATGGCACAGCACACGCTCCACAGGGGCGGAGCTGCATGCAGGGGCCACGAGCTCTGGTCAGTGCACAGCTCTTAGCACTTTCGAGATGTCTGCAGAATAAATGAATGAAACTTACTTCCCTTTTACAGATGACGGGCATGGGACTTGGAGGGGCCTGGTGACTTCTCCAAGGGCAATCTCTGCTATCTTTCCTGGCAGAGAAAAGAACAAAGAAGTCAGAGGAGAACGAGAGACAACAGAATCACCTGTCCTTGGGGGCCAGTCCAGGGCCAGTGTCCACTCATCGAGGACAGCAGGGACAGGGGCCACGGGGCGTGAACACTGAGAACTGATCTCCAGGGCTGTGTAACCCTGTGCCCCACCGCCACCGCTTCTGTGGTCCTGAAGCCCGGCCTCAGGCTTTGCTCTGTGTGTCGGGTGCCCATAGAGGAAAAGCCCAGGGAGAGCGCACGATGTGGAATCAGGACTGCCTGGCTGAACTGCGGCCCTGAGGGGACCCAGGGCACATCTCCACCCCTCCCCCCAGGCCCCAGTGTCCTTGTCTCCACAGTGAGGAATGAGTGTCACCCATCTCCAAGTGAGATGTGGACACTTTGGGCTGTGAGGGCAGACACGCTATAACGTCATTATTCTTTCACCCCAATGTCAGGCCCGCTGAGCTGCAGTGCACAGCCCCTCCAGGGCCTGCTCCCAAAGGGAAGGGGAGCCTCTGGTCGCCGTGGTCCCCCAAGTGGGGCTGGATGGTCCCCGAGCCTGTCCCTGAGCATCTCTCTCCTCCAGGCCTGGGCCAAAGCCCTGGTCCCTGTAGCGCTCACACACTTGCCCATTGATTTCAGGACCAGCTCAAACTCCCCTCTGGCTTCGGGAGGGTTTGGGGCCTCCGCCGAAAGTTTGAGAGAAGAGCTGATGAGGGTGACCCAGCCCGCTCAAGTTTCATCAGAGAAGCAAAACCAAACCGCGGAATTCTGTCTTGCAAACCTTCAGCCCATTCGGTGACGGCTGAAGGTTTGTTTTCAATCTTCCCTTCCCTTCTTTGGGAGGAGGCCCCAGCGACCCCCACAAACCAGACTCGGCTCTGGCCAGTGGCCACGGGGTTTCAAGTTCTGAAACGGGCCTTTTGCAAAATGTTCAGTTTCGAGCCCTGGTCCGATTGCCCACATCCTGTCCAAACTTCCTGGGGGAGCGAGATTTATTTAAGAAAGGAATAAAATCCCCATGTTCAGGCCATTGAGTGAAAACACGCTCCATCACAGGCAATTTCAAGGATTAAGGTTACATATCTCTTAATGAGTCACAGGCAGAAAGCAAAGTGGAGTTGGCTGGAGGAGGAGGGCCGGCCTCGGTCCTGAGGAGGCGCTAGGCCTCAGCGCCAAGGACCCCGGTTCTCTGCCAGGGATATAATCTGCCCCCAGCACGGCCTCACAATCATTCTTTTGTGCATTCATTCATTCTTTCACTCAACCCGTATTCTTACTGATGGATGAGCTACTCTGCACAGGTTCTGTACTGGAGAGTGGGGAGTCCGAGGCACCCAAGACCGAGCACCCCCAGTCGGGAAGCTCAAGGTGTGGTTTGGAAGGCAGATGCCTAACCAGATCACGGCCAAGCAACAGGACCGGTTTCCGCATGGAAGTCAAGTTCATGGCCATGGAACAGTTGTGAGTGTGGGGGCACTCATCCCATCTGGAGGGGCAGGACAAGCCCTCCGGTGATTGAGCACTGTGGGGAGAGGGCTAAAGGGTGAGCTTGTGCAAAAGGCACAGGGGCACAGATGCACGCAAACTCGGGGGTGGGGGGATGGTCTGCTGGGTGATGCCCGAGGTCAGGGAGCTTGTGATGGGAGGCCAAGTCATGACGATCCTTGAGCATGAAGCCAAGGAGCCTGGACTTCACCCTGGGGCTTTGGGAACTCATAAGAGAGCTCTAAGGAGCAGAGGACTCTTTCTCAGTCATTCTAGAAGGATGCACATGGAGGAGAGCAAATTGCAGGAGGAGCAAGAAGACCAGTCGGAGGCGGATGACAGCCCAAGGAGCCTGGACCAACATGGGGGTGATGGTGATGAGAACCGTAGACTCATGGGCTCCCTGGAGAGATGCTGAAGGGGGTGGACTGGAGTTGGAAGCAGAGGGAGGGAGGCATCAGGGTGGCGACTGAAACAACATATGCCCATTTGCCGGGGGTGCTGTAGAACATTCTAGTAATGTTAGCGATAGCCAGTGTCCCAGGCAGCCATTTTGAGAACCTCAAAGAAATATGGTAGAGGGAAGCAAAAAGGTCAACATATATTCCATTCTACCCTCGGTTTGTCATTTGGCAACACATCTAAGAGAAATACTTGAAAGTTGACAGGGCAGATCAAACCCTGACACTCAACAGAACTTTCCTTAACAAGCACGGTGCTTGAGGGAATGTTGTGTTGGGCTGGCTGGTCACAACTGCCCAGGAAATGACCAGGCAGCAGCTGCACAAACTCCAAAGTACACTTGTCTCTCTTTCCTCCAAGGATGTCCAAAGACTCTGCTGACCTGATTGACCCCAGAGAGCCAAAGCCATCAAGCAGATCCCACCAAGTCTATAGCTTTGTCCTCCTTTCGGTGGCCCCCAAAACACAGGAGAGAAGCAGATTCAGCTTCTTATGAGGGTCAAGACCAGTCCAGCTGGCAGGTTAACAAAGCCCCGGGCACCTGGGCTTCATAGCACTGGTCACATATGTAATCAGGTAATTTTGCCATATGCATAGTTGTTTAAAATCTATCTCCCACTCAAGACTTGACGCTCCACCAGGATAGAGATGGGATATGTCTTATTTCTTGCTATTTATCACCCAGCCTCTGGCGCCATAGAAAGGGCCCAATATTTTTTGAGTAAATGAAAGAATGAATGATTAATTCGCCAAGCATTTCCAGATGCCCAGACCTTCTGCTGGGTGAGCATGACTCAAAAAGAAGACCCCAACTTCAAGAAGTTCAGAGCCCTTTGGGAGAGACTGTTGGCTCATAATTTAACAACGTGATATGGGCTCTGTCAGTGGTACTGATGAAAGGTGAATGAGTGAGGAAGGGCAAATTTGGACACAGGGATGTGGGAAGTCAAAGGAGGGGCAAGGGACTGTGGGAATGTGAGAGGCAGGTGACATCTGTGTTAGGCAGTGAGGGAAGCACACCTCGTTTACCCAGGAACTCTGGGGAAATGTGAGAACCTGATTCCCATATGTGTACACACTTGACAGCCGAATCTTAGCCTCTGGCCCAAAGGCATCAACGCTGACCATGCTGCTCACCCTCAGCATGCGGGGGGCCCACCTGCTACCCACATGGTCTGAACGCCTCTCTGGAGGGACTGGAGTTTGTCCAGATGGGAGAGAGTTGACCCAGAAGACTCAAAATTAGAGGCCCAGATGCCCACAGTTAAAAAGGGGGATTCTACCTGATTCAGGTGAATGGTTTGAGTGGACATCAAATCCTTGAGAAGAAGATGGCTATATTCCAAGCCAGCTGACCAAGTACCACCACCAACTTCAAAGGAAGGATGCAAGACCAGGAGTGGGAGACGGAATCCAGGGTCAGGAGCTGGTCAAGACAAGAGAGGAAGAGTAGTGGTCGGTATTAGGTAAATAGTGGATACTGAATATGTAATTGCTGGGGGGAGGGAGGGAGGAATAGAAGGAGGGAGGGAAGGAGGACGGGAGGGAGGGAGAATCTTGGGCAAATGCCCCACACAGTGCAAAATTGTTGCCAACTCACATTTCTCGTTGTCTGTCCCTGGTAGAGGGTATGATATGATGCCTTAAATGTGCATGGTCTGGGCTGGCCTGTCCCATCCAAACTGGTATTCTTCCAAAACTTAGTTGAACTCTATTCTTCTGGGACAGGGGAATTTGGGTACCACATCCATTTGGGAGCTTTTAAATGAATGCAGTTGACACCATCAATTACATCTCCTTCAGGTAATTTCTGAGGTATCTCTTTCCTCTCTGGTACCATACTATTATGTATAGGATAGGTATTACGCCAGATAAGGGCCTTATAATAAGCTCCTGTTAGACAAGGTTAATTCTCACAACAATCCAGCCAGGTAGGTATCATTATTCTCATCTAATAGGTGACACTGAGGCTGGAGGTCTGGAGTGCTTCCTGTCTAACCCAAAGTCCCACAGCTAGAAGCAGGATGAAAGGAGTGGCCCCCCTCACTGGAGGCATGAAAACAAGACTGGGTTATTTTCAATCTCCTGTCTTGGCAGAGGCCGGGGCAGCTTTCGGGAAGACCCAGGGCTTCCATTCCACCAGTCCAAGCCAATGTTGCCCAAGGATGGGCCAAGGTCCAGGGCAGTCAGAACTGCCAGGATCCTGTCTCACTGTCTGGCACTGGCCACAGGAAGCTGGACTCAAGGGAGAATTTGCACTTGGGTAGGAGGATGCCACAGACCATCTGACACACAGCACACCTCCCTGCAGAAGAGCTCCCGGGCCCTTCTGAGAAGGGCCATCCCGGTTCCACAAAAGCACATGTATTTTTAGCTATTCATTCATTCATTCAGCAGTAATTTACTGGGCGCCTCCTAGGCTCAGGCTGGGCAGGCCCTGGGGAGACAGAGAAGAATTTGACCCAGTTCTTGGCTCATGGAGCAGGTCAGTTTAATGGTGACATGTAAACAAATGCCCACGACGGAGTGGGATGGGTGTTCCGTGCGGTATTTAGAATGCGCTCTGAGGCTGGGGTGTGGCTGACTTTGGACTGGTCAGGGAAGGAAGCCCAGTGGGACCTCATCTACTCATTGCCTCACACACGGGTCACTGACTCATTCATTTACTGATTCGTTCACTTATTCACTCGTTCATTCATAGAGCACTCAATTTATTCTTGGATGACATATTCATTGACTCGTTGAATCACTCAATTATTATTCTTTTATTCAATGACTCTAAGATATTCATTCCTCCATCCATTTGCCTGTCCATTCCCTCATTAATTTGTCTCAGGCCTTGACTTACTTATCTAGTGATTAGTTAAATTATTCAACTTTGTCCTCTTTTCATTGACTTCTTTATTCCCACACTCCTTTTTTGACTTATTCATCAATTAATTCATTTGGTTCCTCATTGACTCACTGGCTCACTCATTCTGTCCTTACCAATTAACTTTCACTAATCCATTTATTGATAAACTCATTCTGGAATCCACTTATTAATTCACCCATCTGGTTGCGTACTCATCTTTCTCTTATTGAGTCATTGAACAACTAGTCTTTCATTCATTCCCTCCTTCACTTACTCATTCATCACTCACTATCCACCTCTTGACATCTGTACCTACACATCGACTCATCCACTCATGAATTCATCATACACTTAAGTACTCATTGACTTAGTTACTCTACGCATTATCAATGTGTTCACTCATTTGTGTACTCCACATTTTCACTCCTTTTTTTCCATTCCTTTTTTTACTCAAAGACTCATTCAGGGGCTTCCCTGATGGCACAATCATTTTGAATCCACCTGCCAATGCAGGGGACATGGGTTCAAGCTCTAGTCCAGGAAGATCCCACATGCCGCAGGGCAACTAAGCCTATGTGCCACGACTACTGAGCCTGCGCTCTAGAGCCTGCGAGCCACAGGTACTGAAGCCCGTGCATCTAGAGCCTGTGCTCTGCAACAAGAGAAGCCACCACAGTGAGAAGCCCTCACACTGCAACAAAGAGTAGCCCCCACTTGCCACAACTAGAGAAAGCCGGCAGGCAGCAACAAAGACCCAACACAGCCAAAAATAAAATAAATAAAATTAAATAAATAAATTTATTTTTAAAAAGACTCATTTGTTCACTTACTCGCTGCTTCATTCATTCATTATTTCATTCACCTTTTATTCAATGACTCATCCAACAAATGTATTACATGTGCTCTTTGTGCAGTGCGTAGGAGGAGTGTGAGTCCTAATGCCCTGGACCTTACAGCCCAGGGAGGTGGTCATTGGCACAGGCATCTTCTCTTTTATAAAGCATCTGATACTTGAGACTGAGCTGAAGTCCTGCCATCTGTGCTTCTGGAAAGCCCATCTACTTGCCCTATTTACATTGAATTATTATATTTATCAGTAGGTCTCCACCTAATCCCAAAGAGCTACTTGATTGCTGGAACTAGATCAGATTTAGATATGAATGCCATGACCAATACAGAGCCTGACACAGATTTGGATCAATACTTGTTGAGCTGAAATTAATACCTTAGTATCAGTTATTCTTGCACTCTCTCAGATACCAAGTGCCAGAAAATTTTAAAATATGGGGTACAGGGACCTCCTGCCATCACCTCCAATCAGGTCATTAGTATTTGTTCCTGAGATAGGGTAAAAAAAAAAAATCCAGATAAGCAGCATGCAAAAATATCCAAATTAGTCCAGTACAACATGAACTGCACACTACGTACTATTAAAACAAACATTTTAAAAAGTGTTTTATTTTTATAAATGTCAGTGGTGCAGAACTGTAATAATCATAACCCTTGTTTCAAAACACATTTCCATCACTGGCCCTCTTCTAATTTACTTTTTCATAGATTGATTTACTAAACAATAATAATAATGATAATAGTAACACCCAAGAATCCACTGAAATACAACAACAAATATTTTAATATCTATGTCCCCCTTATAAACAGAGGTAACAGATTAAATCTTTTTGGTTAAATGGATCTCAGAGAAGCAAAATTGGGCCCCTCATAATTCTTGTTTCATAAAATGTTATTGAAGTACTCTTGGTCATTTTAATTTTCTTTATATATGGATTTTCTCTTATTTATTAATTTAGTCAGGTACTCATTTTCAAAAGTAAAGTCAACAGCAAAGAATCCACTTCCAAACAAGAGGGTAAACTTTGACTATTACGTCTCCCTATAAACTCCTTAAACAGAGTGGTACAATAGCTGACTTGGGTTAAACAAATCCTTGTTTCATGAATAATCACATCATTGGTCATGAGTGGCCATTGTGATTTTACTAGCATATTTATCTTTAATTTGTTCAATTATTTATTACCCAAGGAAAACACAACCAACCCAAGAACAAGATCTTTGACTAAGCCTAGAATTCATCTATGCTCTTCTTACTCTAAGAGGTAGCAGTCTAAATCTATTTTTTAACAGAAATCTTTTTTTTTTTTTTGGTTTTGCAAAATGAATTAACCACGATCCTTGTCAGACAAAGTCTTGTCATTGGTCCCTGCATAATCTTCTTTGATTTGTTCTATAGTTACAAGAAGCCATCTATTCTTTTTAAAGAATATAGTCATCATCCATAAACAAAATGACCAAACCAAGAATAAAAACTTAATCTCTTACTTACCCTGATCTATACTCTCCTTGGCCACATAGGTAACAGTCAAGATCTTCATCATTAAATAATGACTAAAACAACCAAGGTGTGGCCATCTGGGGCACAAAGCAGATGGAAAAAAGAATAACATGCACTGATCATTGGTTCCTATTTTGCACTCTTTCATTTAGTTAACCATTTGTTTAATCCTAATTTTGTTTCCTTCATGAATCAAACATCTAGTAACCCACTTCAGACTAAAAGCTGAACATTGATTATTAAATACCTCTTTCTAGCTGCTTCCTACACAAAGTGGTAACAACTTTATGTATATGTTTTCTTATTGGGCCAACATATTTAAGAACTGAAGTAATTATATTCCTTATTTTATAACACATCCTAAAACTTGGTCCGTGTTTTGACCTCTCTTTCTTTTCTTTTGAATGTATTTGTTTATTGATCCATTCATTTATTCACTAATAGTATAAAACCAATGTCTATGAACTAGATTCTCAAACTTTCCTGAGGTCATTCCCAAAAAAGTCATACACTAGTTCTCTTTTTGCCATGGACCTCAGTGGTTCAAAAAATGATTGATCATAATTTTTATTCAGATGCATTCCATTCACATCATTGGTCCAGTTGTGGCCCTTCTGCATTTAATTTGAACAATTTTTAGATGTTACAATGAACAACCATGAAACTGTTGTCCTACTCAACAACTAGAGTACTGACTTCCTAAATGAGTAACAGCCTAGATCTTTATCAAGAGGGGGACGTTTAAATAATCAATGGGACAAACATAAAATGGGACATTTCAGTTTTGAAATGAATGGGAAAAGTTAAGTTTTTTTCTTGTACTTCATTTGTGCTAAATTGCATTAATCATAAACTTTGGCTCATAACACATTCTCATTGTAGGTCTATGCATGGCATTTAATTTTAATTACATTTATTCTTTTTTAATGATACAACGGAAACCCATGAGCTAACCACCCAAACCAAGAACTTTATTACTTACATGGCAAGATATGGTCCTCCCCCGGAGGGATTAGGCAAATATCTTCATGATTGGAGAATAATTTAATTAGTTATAGTTCATCCATCCTGTGGAATGTAAGAGGCTGACAAATGAAAAGGCCTGGATTGGGGTTTTAATTTAGTGAACCTGAGGTAACCATGACAACGATTAATTGTAAACAATGATTTATGCCACATTCTTATCTCTGCTTCATGAATGGACCTCCATTTTATTAATGTATTCAGTTACTCATTTTAATAACACAATAAGCACCTGTAAATGAACACCCAATATAAGAAGAACTATGAGTGTTGCAGACAAGAGACTCTAGGTCCCTTACCCACAGAGCTAAGAAGTCAGAACTTCATTTTTTTTTTTAATTGGGGTATAGCTCTTTTACAATGTTGTGTTAGTTTCTACCATACAGCGAAGTGAGGTAGAATTCCCTGTGCTACACAGCAGCTTCTCATGAGTTATCTATTTTATACATATTAGTGTATAGATGGCAATCCCAATCTCCCAATTCATCCCACAACCCCCTTACCCTCCTTGGTGTTCATACGTTTGTAGAACTTCATTTTTTAAAAGGTGTCTGTTGTGCTGAATCAGATTCTTCACGAATCTTGGTTTACGACACAATCTTATCATTGGTCCTGATGTGGCCTTCTTCGATTATAGTCCATACTTTCTTTTTTTCAATTGTTCGATCTGCAAAAATCAGGAGTCACTATTGGACAGACAATCCATCCGCATGGTGCTCTGAGTGAAAACAGATCAGCTTGCTGTATGATGGACTAAAATCCCACTACCCAAGACGTAAAGTAGTGAGAGAAACAGCCATCAAATGTATTCCATACTTTTAAATCATACACTGAATATTCTAAATAAGTTATCCCAACAAAGACAAGAACTTGACCATTACTCACATTGAACCATGAAGGTCTTGATAATTACAAAATGATTATCCACTCATGTCCATTCTGTGAAGCACAAAGCAAAGAGCACAAAAAAGGGCGGGGGAGGAAATGAATACGGACTCTTTTATAACTTTAAAAATGTTAAATAAAATAGGACAGAATATCTTTTGGCCAAAAAGGCAAATATGCAAAATTCTCTCCACTGATTTGTGTTTTCCACTTGATTGACTTGCTATTTAGGTATTAATTCATTTCATTATTTATTTCTGTTTCTCTTAATTAAATAAACTAGAACTCACCACGGATCTAGACCAAGAACATTGACTATGACTATTCTCTGTCTAAATGACCTTCATCCCAAACAGGTAACACCTCTGATTTGTTTGTTTATTAATGAACCTCAGTGTCCTAGGACGATATTTAAAAATATATAGTTCAACAGTTGTACTGACTGGTTACATACTAATCCTTGATGTGTAATTCATTCTCATCTCTGGTCTTTTAAATTTTTGTGTACATATATATATATAGGCATTTATACATATATAGGCATACATTATATGCCTATGCTTATGTATATACAATGTATACATTTTATACATATATAGGTATTTATCCATTTTTTGTAATACAGAGAACACCCATGAGCAAACTACCCACCCAAGGATGAGAACTTTGTGTACCACATATACAGGCCTATAGGCTTCTTACCCAGAGACTCCCCAGCCATGACGTTTAACCATGAGAAGACATTCTGGGGAGTAGAAAGCAAATGTTAAAAAGAATGAAACAGCCTAGATCTTGACTTTGCTCTAATACGCTAATGGATGCAGGGTGAGCAGGTTGAGATTAACCTTAAAACTTTGGGCCATGTTACTTGCTACAATTGGCAAAAAAGTAACCTCTCTTTTAATTTAATTAATTCAATGATAAAGTTTACATAAAAAAGGGATACCTTTGAATCCAGTACCTGAATCAAGGACAGGAGCATCTGTGAGCATCCGTCTCTATGCTCCACACATACATACAACCACCTGAATCTCTGAGCCTTACTTGTGCAGAATTAGATTCATCTCAGCCCTTGTTCCAAGGTAATTTCATACCAATGAACAATACTAAATCCTACTTTATTTATTTATTTATTCATAAATTAATTCAGAAACTATTCATTCTTTTTAAAGAAATGGAACGTTTAAAACCTCCAAAACCCTGAACAGAAATGCTACTGTATGTATCAATGTTCTTCTTACCCAAACTAGCAAGGGCCAGAATTTCTGCCCTAAGAGGGACATCAACTGAATGGAACTGGTTAAACCATAATTATTTCAAGACACGCTCATTATAGCCCACACTTTGTCCCTTTGAGCTAGTGATTGTTATTAACTTATCCATTTATTCACTGTAATGATAAAATTGCACACGCTCAATGCAATAGCATGAATAATAGTAACACTTGCGTAGTTTGCTGCTCATTAGCAAGCTGATAACAGACTGGGTAACTCTGCAATGGAATTCAGTGAGCACAATAGCTCATGCTGCCTAACAAACTTTTATCACTGGCCTTCTTTAATTTAAACGGCACTTAATCTTTTATTTAATTTTATAAACATGTTTCCGAATTAGTAATAAAACAAACAACCAGTAGACCAAAGACATCCCAGAATGAGAACATTGACAATTCATGCATCTGTCTGTATGTGCTGCATTCTGAGAGATAAGGAACATGAATCCCAACTCCTCAAAAATAGATTAGTACTGACACTTGTTTCATCACATCTGCGATAGTTAGTCCAGGACTGGCCATGTTTTTATTCATTTATTCCTATTTTTTAAACCTCCATGCATTAATTCACTTATACTAATATAATCATTATCCTTGACCCACAAAAGCGCAAAAGAAGGATAACTGAATATTCGAAACAACTGTCTATAAGATCATTTCCAATACAGACACAGACTAGATTCTTCTTGTGGTGGACCTCAGATGTCCCGACACGTATTATTCAACATCCTTGACTCAGACATCACCAGTTGTTAGCAAAGGTCCAAGCACGGAATCTTTTTTCTTCATTTACACTTTGCCTCTTGATTTTATTTATTAAGTTACGACTTACAAATAAAGAAATATACATGAATCAGAAAAAACCCAAAATAAGAACCTTGATATCCCTAATGTAGATCTATAAAATCATTTCCTAGACACTAGATCTGTTTCTTGAATTGACCTCAGTGTTTCATACATGGATGCCTCAACATGTTTCCATGTCCACTATTGGACTATGGTTGCCCTGCTCTGATTATATTTGCTATTTCTTAATAATGCATTGACCACCATAAACCACCCAAACCAAGACAAGAACTTTGACTATTACTCACACTGGTCTCCATGTTCCTAAGACAACTGAGTTTGAGGCCACAGTAGAATGCTAAAATCAGTGCAGGAGTGACGATTCTGAGGAGTAGAAAAAAGAACAAAAAGTAAAGTTTGAGACCTTCTATGCATTGATTGTTTGCGTTTCACCTTTCATGGACTCAGTCATTTAATATTTATTAGTTTATGGTAATTCTTTCCGGTTGGACCTCAGAGTTCCAGACACGTATTCATCATGTACGACTCATACGCCACCAGTAGTCATCATCAATCCAGTATTGCCCCTCTTTTTCTTCGTTCATTTCTATGTGTTTATTGATCAAATCACTAATTCACTAATAATAATTTTAAATCACTATGATTCACAAAAACCCAAGAAGAGTTTTTACATACATAATCTGTACACAGAATAATTCTCACATCAATATATATTTCACTATATCCTCAGTTTTACAAACATTCAATAAACAATACAGTGCATCACATCAATCTCATATTTATTGCTAGTCTAGAGTTGACCATCTTTGATTATTTTTCACACTTTTTAATAATATTTTGAATACTCTTAAACAAACCAAGACAAGAACTTTGACTATTACTCACATGGTCTTCATGCTCCAAACACAGATGTAACCAGAAAGCTCCTGACAATGGAAGATGCTTAAATTAGCTCAAGTGCATTCATTCTGGAGAGTACAAAGCAGGACAAAGAAATAAAAAAAACTCAGACCTCATCTCCATTGATCCTTGATTTCTGCATTTCAGTTACTCATTGAGGTATTTATTAATTTTGTATAAATATACATTTTTCCTTAACAAAAAAGGACTAACCTTAAACTTGGAACTGATCCAGATCAAAAAACTGATTCTTACAAAACAGTGTCCAGATGATCCTAAACCAAAGAGGTAACATTCTTGAATCATTTATTTCTTAAGGAACAACGTTTCAATATTAACATGAAAACTTTTATGAGCAATATTTTTTGTGTCACCACATATGTTCATGTTGAAAAATGCTTCACCCTCCTCTTCTTTATCTATTTATATGTGCTTAATGGTTCTATCATTGATTCATTAGTAATAGCAAATATAAATCTATGAATCTAAATAAGAACACGATATTTGTATATTGCTGACATCTGTCTATAGGATCATCTCAAACAGAGGGAATAGACTAGATCTCAGGTTGACCCCAAGTTCCACACACATACTACTCATCATCCGTGACTCACATGCCCCAGACATCATTAATGGTCCACATTAGACCCTCGTTTTCTTCATTTGTTTTACATTGGTATCAATTAAATAATTCGTTCATGGATTTTAACAAAAATCAAATTATTTAAGGAAACACACGAACAAGATCCTTAAATATTCCTGAAGTCTGTCTACAGAATCTTTTCCCATATACACTATATTTTTTCATTAAGTGACTTCAACATTGATTAGTCGATGATTCCTATGACATCCTATGACGATGATTCCTATGACATCTCTTATTATCTATTATGGATAATTTTTCATTATATTTAGTACTTTTTAATAATGCCAGGAATACTCAAACAAATTACTGAAACCAAAATAAGATCTCTGACTACTACTACTCATCTGTTCTCTTTCCTGACACAGAGGCAATATAATCTTGATCACAACAGAACCTAAGATCAGCTCAGTGCATCCATTCTGAAGAGTACCAAACAGACATAATGATAAAAAAAGTTGAGATATTCTCTTCTCTCCATTTATCCACAATTTCCATCCTCCATGTACATAGTCATTTAAGTGTTTATTAATTCACGGTAATTTTTATTTTTCTTTCAATACAATAAATATCAAACATGCAACTGACTCAGGGCAATAACTGGCTACTACTTACCCCTGTCAATATCATGCTTATTTAGTTCAAGACATAATATATTTGGTCCATTTTATTATCTATTCCAGTATATATTAATATTCATTTTGCTGACTAAATATTTTATTAATTAACAATGCTTCACCCCTCTTCATCTTTATTCATTCACACATTTGTTAATTTATTCTGCCATGGATTCTTTTATAATTATATTTTTAAAATTCATGAGCACAAAGTCCAAGAAAAAGATCACTGTATAATCCTGAAATCTATCTATAGTCGCTTAAAATATGATGAATAGACAGAGTCCCTTTGTGTTGATCCTCAGACTTCTGGACACGTAGAATTCATCGTATATGACTCATACACTAGTCATCATCATTAGACCATGATTGGCCAACTTGCTCTTTATGTCACCAATATTTGTTTACTAATTCACTAATAAGGAAATACATGTAAATCACCAAAAAAAGACAAGAATAACATTCTTGAATATCTCATAACATCCACCTATAGACTCATTCATTTCAATCATCTCTTTCAATTAACTGAACTCAATGTTCCATTTATGGATTAATCAATGTAATGCTTCATATTAATCTGATATTAAGCATCAGTATGGTTGGCTTTCTTTGATTATATTCAATACTTTTTAATAATACAGTGAATAGTTGTTTTTTAAAAAAACACTCAAACCAAGTCAAGAACTTTGACTATTATGCTGTTCTCCACACTCCTAATACAAAGATGCAACCATACAGCTTGTGACTTTGGAAGAACCTTTAAATAAGCTCGAGTGGGTCCATTCTGAGGAGCAAAATGAGGAGCAGATGATAAAAAAAATAAGACATTCTATCCATTGATCTATAGATTACACCGTTCATTTATATAGTTGTTGAGGTATTTATTAAAATAGGTTAATATATTTCTTCTTAATAAATCAAATTGTCAAACTGGAAACTGACTCAACAATAACTGACTCTTACTTACAAGGTTCTGTTATCATCCTTTTGTCAAAGACAAAACACACTTGGCAAAATACACACGGTACATTTACTGTCCATTCCAAATTATAATATTATTTTTCCTCATACATTCCTGCCATTAGTTTAAAGCGTCAATTCAAACAGAGATAATGAACTAGATTTTTTTCAGGTTGGACCACGTTCCAGACACACATTCATCATATATGACTCATACGCCATCAGTGGTCATCACTAATCCAATATTGCCCCTCCTTTTTTTCATTAATTTCTATAGGTTTGTTGATTAAATCATTACCTCATTAATAATCATTTTTAAATATTATGATTCACAAAAACTCAAGAATACTTTCTGTGTCCCGAATCTATATATGGAATTATTCTCACAACAGTATATCTCTCACTAATTATCCTCAGTTTTTCATATATACATTGATATGATAACTTTATCCCATATTTATCACTGAGATAGAGTTGCATTCTCTAAATCTATTTTGCACTTTTTAAAAAATTAATTAATTTATTTATTTATTTTTGGCTGTGTTGGGTCTTTGTTTCTGTGTGAGGGCTTTCTCTAGTTGTGGCAAGCGGGGGCCACTCTTCATCGTGGTGCATGGGCCTCTCACTATCGCGACCTCTCGTTGCAGAGCACAGGCTCCAGACGTGCAGGCTCAGTAGCTGTGGCTCACGGGCCTAGTTGCTCCGTGGCCTGTGGGATCTTCCCAGACCAGGGCTCGAACCCGTGTCCCCTGCATTAGCAGGCAGATTCTCAACCACTGAGCCACCAAGGAAGCCCCTTATTTTGCACTTTTAAATGAATCGCTTAAAAAAACAACAACACTGAAACCAAGAGAGTAACCTCACTATTACTCACATTAATCTCTGTCTTCCTAGTATATACAGGCAACCGTAGAGCTCATGAGGGTGGAAGATGCTGAAAGCACCTCGAGGGCATCTGTACTGAGAAGTACAACACGGAGCAGATAATTAAAAAAATGAGACTTAATCACCTTTTCTGAATAGGTATCAATGTTTTCAATTTTATTAATATCTTTTGCCACGCAACATACATTCATAATTGGACAATGCTTCACCCTATTGTTTTTAGTGTATGTATTTATATTTGTCTAATGATTCTATAGTAATTCCATAATAGTAACAAATCTAAGTTATGAAATGAATACAAGAATATGATCTTTGTATATGTCTCACATGTCTTTATAGAAACAATTTCAACAGAGGAACAGGTTAATTTTGTTCTGTGTTGGACCTCCGAGCTTCAGACACAAATTGTTTCATCGTCCACGACTCCTATGCCATCAGACATCACCACTGGTCCATGATTTGGTCTGTTTCTCTTCATTTGTATGTTTGTACTGATTAAATTATGAATTCATTGATAAGAATAAAAATAATACATGGTTCATAAAAACTCTAGGACAAGATTCCTAACACTGGTTTACAGAATCATTTTCCACACAGACTATACCTTTTTCATTAATAGACCTCAATCCTGCACATTATTGATTAATCAACATAATGTTTCATATCCTATTTATCATTAGGAATATTTTAATGAATTTAATACTTTTTAATAATATTGTAAATACCCTTAAACACATGACCCAATCCAAGACAACAGTGTGGACCGTTACTCACCTTGGTCTCTTTCCACACAAGGAAGCAGCAGACAATCTTGATGACAACAGGAGCTGAAGTCATCTCCAGCATCTGTTCTGAAGAGGACGAAGCAGACAAGATGATAAAAATGTTGAGACTTTCTCTCCACTGATTTAAAGTTTCCACAACTCATCTGCATAGTCATTTAGGCATTTATTAATTTATGGTAAGATTTATTTATTTTGCTCTTAAGAAATCAAATGTCAAAGTTGTAACTGAATCAGTAAATGACAATTATCACTATTATTCTCAAAGACATATACACTTGATCATTTTATTTTCCGTCCCAACTTACATCATCAGATTTCTTCATAATACTTTTTAACAATGAACAGTGTTTCTGCTCTTCATATTTATTTACTTACCTATTTATTGACTTATCCTGCCATTGATTTCTTAATAATAATACTTTTAGATATTTCTGTACACTAAGACTAAGAACATGATCCTCATATATGCCTGGCATCTCCCTACAGGATCACTTCAAAAGAGGGGAGAGGCTTCCCTGGTGGCACAGTGGTTGAGAGTCCACCTGCCGTTGCAGGGGACACGGGTTCGTGCCCCGGTCTGGGAAGATCCCACATGCCGCGGAACGGCTGGGCCCGTGAGCCATGGCCGCTGAGCCTGCGCGTCCGGAGCCTGTGCTCCGCAACGGGAGAGGCCACGACAGTGAGAGGCCCGCGTACCGCAAAAAAAAAAAAAAAAAAAAAAAAAAAAAAAGAGGGGAGAATGTTAGATTTGTTTTGTGTTGGTCCTCAGAACTCCAGACCTGTAGTGTTCCTCATCAAAGACTCATACCACAAGTCATCATTGTTTATGCAGACTTGGTCCTCATTACCTTCATTCACGTCAACACTTTTTATTGATTAATTCATCAATTCACTAATAATAATAAAATAAATGCTTCACGGTCACAAAAACTTAAAACAAACAAGGTCCTTGGCTCTTTCATTTGTCTATAGAATTACTTCCCACAGAAACTGTCATTAATTGACCTCAAAGTTCCCTATATAGATTCATTAATATGAATCCTATATAAATTTATTAATGCTTCATATTAACCCTACTTTTACTGTTTAGCCATGGTCGACAATCATCAATTATATTTCACATTTTTTTTAAGATTTTTTGATGTGGACCATTTTAAAAGTCCTTACTGAATTTGTTACAATATTGTTTCTGTTTTATGTTTTGGTTTTTTGGCCCCACAGCATGTGGGATCTCAGCTCCCTGACCAGGGATTGAACCCACACCCCCTGCAATAGAAGGCGAAGTCTTAACCACTGGACCACCAGGGAAGTCCCTCACAGGTTTTAAGAATGCAGTGAAAATCTTATAAAAAACAAAACCACAAAACCAAGAAAATAATTCTATTACTCACTTTGCTCTCCAAGCTCTTAACACAGACGCAACCACAGGATTCGTGACGTCGGTGGAACACTTAAGTCAGCCCATTGCAACGATTCTAAGGAGCACAAGACAACGTAGAAGATAAAAAAAGAGGTTAAGATATTTTCATTAGTCCTTGAATTCCACATTTCATTTAGTCAGTCATTTAGGTAGGCAGTGAATTGGGATAATTTGTATTTTATTTTCTCCTAAGTAAATGAACAATATCGATCTTGACAATGACAGAGAACATGAAAATTTGACTTATCAATAACTATATCATCCTTAGTCAAAGAATAACCCCCTTGTACCATATGTTTCCTAACATACATTTGTTTTTAATATATGTTGATAGTATTTCTTGCCTAACCACATATTTCTATAATTGGAGAAAGTTCCACCACCTTCATCTTTATTTATCTATTTATTATTTGATTGATCCCATTATAAAAAGAAAATGAATGAACATAAAACAAGATCCTTGTATACTCCTGACATGTGTCTATAGGATCACCTGAAATAGGGGCAATGGGCCAGAATCCATTTGCATTGGACCTCAGAGTTCCAGACACGTATTCATCATACACAACTCATAACGCACCGAACAGTCATCATTGGATCCAATGTTGTACCTATTTTCTTCATTCATTTCTACAGTGTTTATTGACTAATTCATTAATTCACTAATAAAAATTTTAAAACCCAATTATTCGCAAAAAGCCAGAAAAGCCCTGAAATCCCTATTCTGTATATATAATAGAATTATTTACACATCAGTATATCTCTTTGTTTATATCCTTTGTTTTTATGTTACATATTAATTCAGTATTTGTCACTGGGCTACAGTTGACCATTCTTATTATATACGGTACTATTCAATAACACACTAAATACCCTGAAAGGAATCACTGAAATCCATACAAGACTTTGACTATTACTCACATTGGTGTCTGTTCTCCTAACACAGAGATGCAATCACAGAGGTCACCATCACGGTACACTGCTTAAATCAGCTCAAGTGTTTCCATTCTGCAAAGTACAAAGAAGTCGATGATAAAAAAACATTTAAGTATAATCCCCATTGATCCTTGATATCCACATTTCATTTACTCATGCATTTAGGTATTTATAAATTATTCACAAGGGAGATATTTTTTTGTTTGTTTTGTTTTTTAAATTTACGGCGTTATTGAGCTAAGATGGACAAATAAAAATTGTTCATGTCTAAATTGTACAAAATGATGTTTAAAGCTATTCAACATTATTTAACACACATACAGATTGTGAAATGATCACTAAAATCAAGTTAATGAACACACCCATCACCTCACATAGTTGACTTTGTGTGTGATGAGAGCACTTAAGACTTACTCTATTTGCAAATTCCAAGAACACAATAGAGTATTATTAACCATAGCCACGAAGGTGTGCATTACATCCCTAGATATTATTCATTGTGTAATGGAAATGTGTACCCTTTGACTAACATCTCCCATTTCTCCCACCTCCCGGTGGCCCCTGGCTACTCAGCATTTTTTTTTTTTACATCTTTATTGTTTTACAATGCTTTACAATGGTGTGTTAGTTTCTGATTTATAACAAAGTGAATCAGTTATACATATACATATGTTCACGTATCTCTTCCCTCTTGCGTCTCCCTCCCTCCCACCCTCCCTATCCCAACCCTCTAGGTGGTCACAAAGCACCGAGCTGATCTCCCTGTGCTATGCGGCTGCTTCCCACTAGCTATCTATTTTATCTTTGGTGGTGTATATATGTCCATGCTACTCTCTCACTTTGTCACAGCTTACCCTTCCCCCTCCCCATATCCTCAAGTACATTCTCTAGCAGGTCTGTGTCTTTGTTTTTTTTTTTTTTTTTTTGGTCTGTGTCTTTATTCCTGTCTTACCCCTAGGTTCTCCATGACCTTTTTTTTTTTCTTAAATTCCATATATATGTGTTAGCATATGGTATTTGTTTTTCTCTTTCTGACTTACTTCACTCTGTATGACAGACTCTAGGTCCATCCACCTCATTACAAATAGCTCAATTTCGTTTCTTTTTATGGCTGAGTAATATTCCATTGTATATATGTGCCACATCTTCTTTATCCATTCATCCGATGATGGACACTTAGGTTGCTTCCATGTCCTGGCTTTTGTAAATAGTGCTGCAGTGAACATTGTGGTACATGACTCTTTTTGAATTATGGTTTTTTCAGGGTATATGCCAAGTAGTGGGATTGCTGGGTCATATGGTAGTTCTATTTGTAGTTTTTTAAGGAACCTCCATACTGTGCTCCATAGTGGCTGTACCAATTCACATTCCCACCAGCAGTGCAAGAGGGTTCCCTTTTCTCCACACCCTCTCCAGCATTTATTGTTTCTAGATTTTTTGATGATGGCCATTCTGACTGGTGTGAGATGATATCTCACTGTAGTTTTGATTTGCATTGCTCTAATGATTAATGATGTTGAGCATTCTTTCATGTGTTTGTTGGCAGTCTATATATCTTCTTTGGAGAAATGTCTATTTAGGTATTCTGCCCAGTTTTGGATTGGGTTGTTGTTTTTTTGTTATTGAGCTGCATGAGCTGCCTGTAAATTTTGGAGATTAATCCTTTGTCAGTTGCTTCATTTGCAAATATTTTCTCCCATTCTGAGGGTTATCTTTTGGTCTTGTTTATGGTTTCCTTTGCTGTGCAGAAGCTTTGAAGTTTCATTAGGTCCCATTTGTTTATTTTTGTTTTTATTTCCATTTCTCTAGGAGGTGGGTCAAAAAGGATCTTGCTGTGATTTATGTCATAGAGTGTTCTACGTTTTCTTCTAAGAGTTTGATAGTTTCTGGCCTTACATTTAGGTCTTTAATCCATTTTGAGCTTATTTTTGTGTACAGTGTTAGGGAGTGATCTAATCTCATACTTTTAATGTACCTGTCCAGTTTTCCCAGCACCACTTATTGAAGAGGCTGTCCTTTCTCCACTGTACATTCCTGCCTCCTTTATCAAAGATAAGGTGACCATATGTGCGTGGGTTTATCTCTGGGCTTTCTATCCTGTTCCATTGATCTATATTTTTGTTTTTGTGCCAGTACCATACTGTCTTGATTACTGTAGCATTGTAGTATAGTCTGAAGTCAGGAAGCCTGAGTACTCCAGCTCCGTTTTTCTTTCTCAAGATCGCTTTGGCTATTCGGGGTCTTTTGTGTTTCCATACAAATTGTGAAATATTTTGTTCTAGTTCTGTGAAAAATGCCAGTGGTAGTTTGATAGGGATTGCATTGAATCTGTAGATTGCTTTGGGTAGTAGAGTCATTTTCACAATGTTGATTCTTCCATTCCAAGAACATGGTATATCTCTCCATCTATTTGTATCATCTTTAATTTCTTTCATCAGTGTCTTATAATTTTCTGCATACAGGTCTTTTGTCTCCTTAGGTAGGTTTATTCCTAGATATTTTATTCTTTTTGTTGCAATGGTAAATGGGAGTGTTTTCTTGATTTTACTTTCAGATTTTTCATCATTAGTGTATAGGAATGCAAGAGATTTCTGTGCATTAATTTTGTATCCTGCTACTTTACCAAATTCATTGATTAGCTCTAGTAGTTTTCTGGTAGCATCTTTAGGATTCTCTATGTATAGTATCATGTCATCTGCAAACAGTGACAGCTTTACTTCTTCTTTTCTGATTTGGATTCCTTTTATTTCCTTTTCTTCTCTGATTGCTGTGGCTAAAACTTCCAAAACTATGTTGAATAAGAGTGGTGACAGTGGGCAAACTTGTCTTGTTCCTGATCTTAGTGGAAATGCTTTCAGTTTTTCACCATTGAGGACGATGTTGGCTGTGGGTTTGTCATATATGGTCTTTATTATGTTGAGGAAAGTTCCCTCTATGCCTACTTTCTGGAGGGTTTTTATCATAAATGGGTGTTGAATTTTGTTGAAAGCTTTCTCTGCATCTATTGAGATGACCATATGGTTTTTCTCCTTCAATTTGTTAATATGGTGTATCACATTGATTGATTTGCATATATTGAAGAATCCTTGCATTCCTGGGTTAAACCCCACTTGATCATGGTGTATGATCCTTTTAATGTGCTGTTGGATTCTGTTTGCTAGTATTTTGTTGAGGATTTTTGCATCAGTGTTCATCAGTGATATTGGCCTGTAGTTTTCTTTCTTTGTGTCATCCTTGTCTGGTTTTGGTATCAGGGTGATGGTGGCCTCGTAGAATGGGTTTGGGAGTGTTCCTCCCTCTGCTGTATTTTGTAAGATTTTGAGAAGGATAGGTATCAGCTCTTCTCTAAATGCTTGAAAGAATTAGCCTGTGAAGCCATCTGGTTCTGGGCTTTTGTTTGTTGGAAGATTTTTAATCACAGTTTCAATTTTAGTGCTTGTGATTGGTCTGTTCATATTTTCTATTTCTTCCCGGTTCAGTATCAGAATGAGCTTTTCTAAGAATTTGTACATTTTTCCAGGTTGTCCATTTTATTGGCATAGAGTTGCTTGTAGTAATCTCTCATGATCTTTTGTATTTCTGCAGTGTCAGTTGTTACTTCTCCTTTTTCATATCTAATTCTATTGATTTGAGTCTTCTCCCTTTTTTTCTTGATGAGTCTGACTAATGGTTTATCAATTTTGTTTATCTTCTCAAAGAACCAGCTCTTAGTTTTACTGATCTTTGCTATCATTTCCTTCATTTCTTTTTCATTTATTTCTGATCTGATCTTTATGATTTCTTTCCTTCTGCTAACTTTGGGGTTTTTTTGTTCTTCTTCCTCTAATTGCTTTAGGTGCAAGGTTAGGTTGTTTATTCGAGATGTTTCCTGTTTCTTAAGGTAGGATTGTATTGCTATAAACTTCCTTCTTAGAACTGCTTTTGCTGCATCCAATAGGTTTTGGGTCATTGTGTCTCCATTGTCATTTGTTTCTAGGTATTTTTTGATTTCCTCTTTGTTTTCTTCAGTGATCGCTTCGTTATTAAGTAGTGTATTGTTTAGCCTCCATGTGTTTGTATTTTTTACAGATCTTTTCCTGTAATTGATATCCAGTCTCATAGCGTTGTGGTCGGAAAAGATACTTGTTACAATTTTAATTTTCTTAAATGTACCAAGGCTTGATTTGTGACCCAACATATGATCTATCCTGGAGAATGTTCCACGAGCACTTGAGAACAATGTGTATTCTGTTGTTTTTGGATGGAATGTCCTATAAATACCAATTAAGTCCATCTTATTTAATGTATCATTTTAAGCTTGTGTTTCCTTATTTATTTTCATTTTGGATGATCTGTCCATTGGTGAAAGTGGGGTGTTAAAGTCCCCTACTATGAATGTGTTACTGTTGATTTCCCCTTTTATGGCTGTTAGTATTTGCCTTAGGTATTGAGGTGCTCCTATGTTGGGTGCACAAATATTTACAATTGTTATATCTTCTTCTTGGATTGATCCCTTGATCATTGTGTAGTGTCCTTCTTTGTCTCTTGTAGTAGTCTTTATTTTAAAGTCTGTTTTGTCTGATATGAGAATTGCTACTCCAGCTTTCTTTTGGTTTCCATCTGCATGGAATACACAGTGGAGATATTTTTATCTTAACAAAATGAATAACAGCAAACTTGAGACAAACCCACAACAATATAATTGACTCTTAATTATCTGTATTGATATGATCCTTAGTCAAAGTGATGCTCTTGATCCATTTATTCCTGAGTTTCAGTGTTTTCAATTTTATTAATAGTATTCCTTGTCTCACCACATGTTTATACTTAGACAAAGTTCACCCTTTTTTCTTTACCTGTTATTTATATTTATTTAATGGTTTTATAATTAATCCATTAATAATAATAAATCTAAATCTATGAACCAAATACATATACTGGGTATATCTTAACATGAAATACAAGAAATACACTAGGTATTTTGTTGGACCTCAGTATCTAGACATATATTACTCATTATCCAGACTCATCTGCTACCATTCATCATCACTGGCGCATGAAAGTCCTCTCTCTTTTCATTCTCATAAACATCTGTTTATCGATAAATTCATTGCTAAATACACAGAAATAAAAAATAAACTAAAATATTGTCAATATCTATCTCTAAAATCTTTTCCAGAGACTAACTCTGTTTCAAAAACTGACCTCAAGGATACATTTATAGATTAATCAACATAACATTTCATGTCACTCTGATACTAACATGGCATTTTTCCTTCTTTGATTATATTTCATATTTTGAATAATACATGAATAACCTTAAACAAACCACTGAAATTAAAACATTGACTATTACTCACATGGTCTTCATACTCCTACAGCACAGATGAAACCAGAGAGCTCGTGACCACGCAAGATGCTTCAATCAGCTCCAGTGCGTCCATCCTGAGGAATATAAAGCAGAGATGATAATAAAATGAGATGCTCTTCCTGACATCTGTCTATAGGATGCCTTCTCAAGTTGAGAATGGACTAGCTTAATTCAATACTGGACCTCAGAGTTTTAGACATGTATTCATCATATATGACTCATATTGATGATGACCAGAAATCATCATCGATCCAATATTGGTCCTATTTTTCTACATACATTTCTATATCTTTATTGATTAAATCAAAAATCCACTAATAATTTCAGCAGTACAATTCAAAAAATAAAACAAGAAGAGCCTTGGTGTACATACAAGTATTGTTACTGTAACATATCTTCCTCGATAATACATTGTTTTCCATATATACATTAATCAATATAATGGTTCATATATTCATACTCAGCACTGAGATGTAGCTGCCTTCTTTACTTACATTCCACATTTCTTAAAAATACCATAAATTACTTTAATAAAAAAACAGAGAACATCAACTGTTACTCAGAGCTCCTGTCCATGGAAGATGCTAAATCATCTCTACTGCCTTCATTCTGAGGAGTACACAACACAGAAGATGATAAAAATATTGAGACCTAATAACCACTGATCCTTGTTTTCTGCATTTCATTTACTCAGTATTTAGGTATTTATTACTTTTTCTTTCTCTCTATACTTTTTATCTTGTTAAAAGAGAAAGCTTAATCTATAGTCTTAGGCAGAACAATTGAACTATCTTTACTGATGCATTTCTATCTAAGCTTGGTCAAAGAGATGACCTTCAGCCATTTATTTAATGGGCAGCAGTGTTTTCAGTGTTTACTAACAGTGTCTTTTGCTAAACCAAATACGTTCATATTTGGACAGTGCTTCACCCTATTTTTCCTTATGTATTTGTTTAATGGTTCTATCAGAGATCCATTAATAATAACAAATCTAAGTCTGTGAAATCCATACAAAGATATGATCTATTTATATTCCTGTCATCTCTCTATAGAGACAGTTTCACCAGAAGGAAGAGACTACTTATGGTCTGGGCTGGACCTCAGAGTTTCAGACATGTTTTCATCGTTCAGGACTCTTCCCGTCACGTTCATCATCATTGGTCCATCACTGAGTCTCTTTTCTTCCATCATTTCTATATTTGTATTGATTAAATCATTAATTAATTGGTAATAATAAAAATAATATATGGTTCACTAAATATTCCAAGAATAAGACTCTTCAATACCCCTAACCTCAGTTTACAGAATCATTTCCCACTAAGGGCCCATCTCTTCCAATTTTCAACCTCAATCCTATCCATTATCAATTATTCAAAAGAATATTTCTTAACCTCAGTTTACAGAATCATTTCCTACTAAGGGCCCATCTCTTCCAATTTTCAACCTCAATCCTATCCATTATCAATTATTCAAAAAAATATTTCTTATATTTATCATTGAACTATGAGTAAGTTTTTGATTAATGTAATACGTTTTAATAACACCATGAGTACCCTCAAACGCACCACCAGTCCAAGACAACAACCTTGCCCATTGCTCACCTTAGTTTCCTTCCTGACACAGGGGCGGTGTGACAAGTGAGCACAGCAGAAGCTGAAACAGCAGGAACATCCATCCTGAAGAATAACAAGCAGACAAGGTGATAAAAATACTGAGATATACGCTCTCCATTGATCCAAATATCACACTATTCATTTGCACAGTAATTGAGGCACTGACTAAATTACGGTAATATTTGTTTCTTTTTCCCTTAATAAATCAAATGTCAAAGTTGTAACTGACTCAGTCAGTAACCAATACCTGTCACTTTCTATATCACCCAAAGAGGTAACACCCTTATACCACATCTTTCTCAATGGTTATCAGTCTTCTCAATATTTATTAATGTATTACTATATGATAGTAACTTTTGCCTAACCACATATTTTTATAATTGAAAAAGGCTTCACTTTCATCATTTTTTTATTCTACACATTTGTATATTGACTATTTCATTGATTCAATTATAAAAATAGAAAAAATGCACGGTAATAATAACCGAAACAAAGATCTTTGTATATTCCTAACCACTGCCTATAAGGTCACTTCAAACAGGACAATGGACTAGATTCCATTTGCATCAGACCTCAGAGCTCCAGACACATATTCATCATACACAACCCATATGCCACGGATAGTCATCATCAGACCAATATTGTCCATCTTTTTCAACATATATTTCTATTTCTTTATTGTGTAAATCACAAATTCACTAATAATTTTAATCAGTATAATTTTAAAAAACAAAGAGAGCCTTGATGTATAAAGAATTATTCTTACTTTAACACATTAATACAAGAATATGATCTATTTATATTCCTGAAACCTCTCAACAGAAAAAGTTTCATCAGAGGAAATATACTACTTATGTCTGCATTGGACCTCAGAGTTCCAGACATGTTTTCATCGTTTAGGACTCTTCCCGAAACGATCATCATCATTGGTCCATGATTGAGTCTCTTTTCTTTGCTCAATTCTGTTCATTGACTAATTCAGTAATGCACTCATAATAACTAAAAAAACCCTATTATTCACAAAATCTTAGAAGAGTCATGACATCCCTATTGTGTACATAGATCATTCTCACATCAATGTATCCCTTTTTTTAAATTAGATGCTGTTTTTCACTGATGCAGTAATCAATTAATGTGTCATAAAATTCAATAGTTATCACTGAGCTACACTTGGCCTTCTGTTATTCTATATGGAACATTCAAACAATACAATGAATATACACACAAACAAAAACAAACAAACAAACAGAAATCAACAAAACTGTGACAAGAAATTTGACTATTACTCACATTGGTCTCTGTGCTTCTAACCCAGAAATGCAATCATAAGGTGCATCACCACAGAATAATGCTTCATCAGCGTGAATGTGTCCATTTTGAACAATATGAAGTACAGTCAATGAGAAAAATAAAGGAAAGAAAATTTATTGTCATTGACTCTTGCATTCTACGTCTCGTTTACCCAGACCTTTAGGAATGTATAGCTTTTTCTAATGTAGACATTGTTTCCTCCTGAAAGAAAGAAAAACCTAATACTTGACACTGACTCAGAAAAACAAAATCGACTTCCAATACTTCAAGTCTATCTGAATCTTAGCCACAGAGGTAACATCTTTCATCCACTGATTTCATAATGGGCACCAGTGTTGGGAGTTTC
Organism: Leucopleurus acutus; assembly: GCF_964270905.1. Taxonomy (NCBI): domain Eukaryota; kingdom Metazoa; phylum Chordata; class Mammalia; order Artiodactyla; family Delphinidae; genus Leucopleurus; species Leucopleurus acutus. The sequence goes on from NC_139142.1 coordinate 3,825,585, forward strand.
TCTTACTATTTCTTTCCTCACCATTTATGTTCACAATTAGACAATAATATATCTGTTCTTCTTCATCTATTATCTATATCTTTAAAGGTACTCTCACTGATGTATTAATAATTTTAAAACTCAATCTTAGAACTTGAACTTTAAACATTCATAACGTCTGTCCCTAGGATGAAATAAACAAAGAACTAGAGTATGGAATGTCTTGGGCCTCAAGGTTCCAGACCTTTTTCATTTGTCATCCATGACTCATCTGCTAATCATCACTGGTTCATTTGAGACCTAGTTTTAGTTCATTCATTTATATATTTGTATCAATTAAATCCTTATTCATTGATAATAATAAAATAAATACATGATTAACAAAAAACAAAGAACAAGACACTCGAATACCCCTGACTTGTCTCTAATTAATACCAAAATAGATTATACCTTTCATTAATAAATACCAATGTTATATATTATCAATAAATCAACATAAGGTTTCATATCATATTTATCATTGGGCCATAGTTAACCTTTTGATGATATCTATCATGTTTGAGAATACAATGAAAACACTTGAACCAATTCCCCAAACCAAGACAGGACCCCACCCGGGTCTCTGTCCCACAGCAACCTGAAAAGGAGAACCTTGATCAAAATGCAGGCTGAAATCACCTTGAGCTTCTATTCTAAAAGTACCAGAGAAGGTGATGACCGAGATTGAGACTTTCACACCATGGATTGGCAGATTTGTTGATTGATGCTTTCATTGAATCAATTAGCATAACCAATGAAAACGCATGAAGAGAAAGACCACATTTCTTGTGTATTGGACCTCAGAGTTCCAGACACGTAATTATTCGTCATCGATGACTCATACGCTGGCATTTACCGTCATCGATACAGAAAAGATGACCTTCTCTTCATTCTATATGGTTCACTGATTCATACGTTAATTCACTAATGCCAATTTTGGCACTCTTGGGTTTGCAAAATCCAGCGAGGCCTCGATATCACTCACCTGTCTCTAGAACCATTCTCACGTCATCATATCTCTCTCATATTTATTATCGGGTTTTTGCTTCACAACAGTTCCTTGTTTATCAGTGGGATAAAGATGCCCTCCTTTAATTTTCTTTCACTTATTTTGTTAGCACAGTCATTACTTTTAGATAATCCACCCACCCCCAGACTAGGAACTAGATGATGCTCACATGGGTGTTCTGGCTCTTACAACCAAGATGCCATCCTAGGTTGGCACTCGAGGAAGAATCCTCATTTCTGGTCCAGTGTGTCCACTCTGAGGAGTATAAAACAAAGCAGAAGATAAAAATGGTGGAGACAATCCACTCATCCCTGCTTCCACGTTCACATTGTTATGTAAGCTATCCCTAATGTAGCGGATATGTGAAATCTTATGAAAATGAACCATTTTGATCTTGACACTGCGCTACATGATGAAGATTGTCCATCACTTCTCTTGGCACCTCCATTCTTACCCTAAGTGGTAACAGTCAGGTACCATTCATTTTTAATTGAAATTCAGGGTGTCCGTGGTACATTAATAGTATTTCTTGGCTCAGCACGTATTTCAGTAATTGGAAATTGTTTTACTCCATTCATCTTTATTTTTAATTATATATTTATTTACAGATTCTAGCATTTTCCAATTACAATAAAAGAATGACTATCCATGAACACAAAGACCACAAATAAGCCCCTCCTTTATTCTTGACATCTGTTTATAGGATGCCTTCTCGAGTTGAGCATGGACTCAATTAATTTAATATTGTACCTCAGAGTTCCTCAGTGCTCCAGAGTTCCAGAATATACTGGTATATTCACCATATACCACTCATAATGATGACCGGAAATCATCACTGATCCAATACTGTTCCTATGTTCCTACATATATTTCTATTTTTTATTGATTAAATAAAAAATTCACCAATAATTTTGGCAGTACAACTCAAAAAAAAGAAACAAGAAAAGCCTTGATGTATATAGAATAATTTGTACTTAAATATATCTCTCTTTAATACATTGTTTTCCATATGTGCATTAATCAATATAATAGTTTGTATAACAATACTCAACAATGAGATGTAGCTGCCTTCTTTACTTATATTCCACACTTCTTAATAATACAGTAAATTACTTTAATAAAAAAACAGAGAATTTCAACTGTTACTCACATAAATCTCCATGCTCCTATTATACAGAGACAACCAGAGCTCCTGTCCATGGAAGATGCTAAATCATCTCTACTGCCTTCATTCTGAGGAGTACAGAACACGGAAGATGATAAAAAAATTGAGACCTAATCGCCACTGATCCTTGTTTTCTGCATTTTATTTACTCAGTAGTTAGGTATTATTAGTTTTTCTTTCTCTCTTATCCCGTTAAAAGAAAAAACACTCAATCTTTAGTCTGAGGCAGAACAATTAAACTATCTTTACTAATGCATTTCTATCTAACTTTGGTCCAAGAGGTGACCTTCACCCATTTATTTAATGGGTGGCAGTGTTTTCAATGTTTGTTAACAGTATCTTTTGCCAAACAAAACACATTCACATTTGGACAATGCTTCACCTTATTTTTCCTTACGTTTATTTATATTTGCTTAAAGGTTCTAACACAGATCCATTAATAATAACAAATCTAAGTCTGTGAAATCCATACAAAGATATGATCTATTTATATTCCTGTCATCTCTCTATAGAGACAGTTTCACCAGAAGGAAGAGACTACCAGGGTCTGGGTTGGACCTCAGAGTTTCAGACATGTTTTCATCGTTCAGGACTCTTCCCGTCACGTTCATCATCATTGGTCCATCACTGAGTCTCTTTTCTTCCATCATTTCTATATTTGTATTGATTAAATCATTAATTAATTGGTAATAATAAAAATAATATACGGTTCACTAAATATTCCAAGAATAAGACCCTTCAATACCCCTAACCTCAGTTTACAGAATCATTTCCCACTAAGGGCCCATCTCTTCCAATTTTCAACCTCAATCCTATCCATTATCAATTATTCAAAAGAATATTTCTTATATTTATCATTGAACTATGAGTAAGTTTTTGATTAATGTAATACGTTTTAATAACACCATGAGTACCCTCAAACGCACCACCAGTCCAAGACAACAACCTTGCCCATTGCTCACCTTAGTTTCCTTCCTGACACAGGGGCGGTGTGACAAGTGAGCACAGCAGAAGCTGAAACAGCAGGAACATCCATCCTGAAGAATAACAAGCAGACAAGGTGATAAAAATACTGAGATATACGCTCTCCATTGATCCAAATATCACACTATTTATTTGCACAGTAATTGAGGCATTGACTAAATTATGGTAATATTTGTTTCTTTTTCCCTTAATAAATCAAATGTCAAAGTTGTAACTGACTCAGTCAGTAACCAATACCTGTCATTTTCTATATCGCCCCTAGCCAAAGAGGTGATATACCACTTCTTTCCCAATGGTTATAAGTCTTTTCAATAAATTTTTTTAAAAAGAATTATGGGGGTGTTTTTTGGATGTGGACCATTTTTAAAGTCTTTACTGAATTTGTTCCAATATCGCTTCTGTTTAATGTTTTGTTTTTTTGGCCATGAGGCATGTGGGATCTTAGCTCCCCGACCAGGGATCGAAACCGCACCCACTGCATTGGAAGACGAATTCTTAACCACTGGACCGCCAGGGAAGCCCCTCAAAAAATATTAATGTATTAATATACGATAGTAATTTTTGCCTAACCATATATTTTTATAATTGGAAAAGGCTTCACATTCATCATTTTTTAAATTTTACACATCTGTATATTCACTATTTCATTGATTCAGTTACAAAAATAGAAAAAATGCCTGGTCATAATAACCAAAACAAACATCTTTGTGTATTCCTAACCACTGCCTATAAGGTCACTGCAAACAGGAAAATGGACTAGAATCCATTTGCATCGGACTTCAGAGCTCCAGACACGTATTCATCGTACACGACTCATACGCCACCGGTAGTCATCATCGATCCAATATTGTCCCTTTTTTTCTAAATATATTTCTATTTCTTTATTGTGTAAATCACAAATTCACTAATAATTTTATCAGTACAATTAGAAAAACAAGAAGAGCTTTGATGTATATAGAATATTCTTACTTTAATACATCTCTCATTAACACTCTCAGTTTTCTGTATATTCATTAATCAATATAATGATTCTTATACCAATACTCAACACTGAGATGCAGCCACCTTCTTTACTTATAGTCCACATTTCTTAATCATACATTGAATTACTTTAATAAAAAAACAAACTGAGAAAAGAACTTCGACTATTACTCACATTAATCTCCATCCTCCTACTATTCAGAGGCAAGCACAGAGCTCATGCCCATGAAAGATGCTAAATCATCTCTATTGCCTTCATTCTGAGGAGTACAGAACACAGGAGATGATAAAAATATTCAGACCTAATTGCCATTGATCCTTATTTTCCAAATTTCATTTACTCAATATTTAGGTAGTTATTATTTTTTCTTTCAATACTTTATATTTTGTTAAAAGAGAAAGCTCAGTCTTTAGTCTGAGGCAGAACAAGTAAACTGACTTACATATGCATTTCTATCCAAACTGGGTCAAATAGGTGACCCTCAGCCGTTTATTTCATGGGCATCAGTGTTTTCAATGTTCATTAACAGTAACTTTTGTCACAAAGTTCCAATTTGGACAATGTTTCACCCTACTTTTCCTTATATGTTTATTTATACTTGCTTAATGGTTCCATCACAGATCCATTAATAACAACAAATCTAAGTCTATGAAATCAATATAAGAATATGATTTCTTTATATTCCTGACATCTCTCTATAGAAATAATTTCAAACAGGGAATAGACTACTTATGATCTGGGTTGGACCTCAGTTTCAACCATGTTTTCATCATTCAGGACTCTTCCCATCACAATCATCATCATTGGCCCACGATTGAGTCTCTTTTTTTGTTCATTTCTATTTGTTTATTGACTAATTCAGTAAGTCACTCATAATCATTTAAAAACCCTATTATTCACAAATCCCAAGAAGAGTCATGATATTTCTATCTATAAATAGATCATTCTCACAGCAATGTACCTCTTTTTAAATTATATGCTGTTACTCATCTATGCATTAATCAATTAACGTTTCATAAACTTCTGTATCGCTGAGCTGCATTGTCCCTCTGTCATCCTATATGGAATTTTCAAATAGTACACTGTATACACACACAGAGGAAAAAAAAATCACTGAAACCAAGACAAGAAATTTGACTATTACTCACATTGGTCTCTGTGCTTCTAACACAGAGATGCAATCATTAAGGTGCATCACCACGGAATAACGCTTCATCAGTGCAAATGTGTCCATTTTGAACAATATGAAGCACAGTCAATGAGAAAAAAAAACAAATTTATTGCCATTGACTCTTGCATTCTACATTTCATTTACACAGTCATTTAGGAATTTATAATTTTTTATAACGCGGACATTGTTTTCTCTTAACAGAAAGAACAACTTCAAACTTGAGATTGACTCAGAACAATAAAATCAACTCTGAATAGTTCAAGTCTATTTGATACTTGGCCAGAGAGGTGATACCCCTGAGCCATCCATTTCATAATGGACATCAATGTTGGCAATTTTTATTAATATTTCTTGCCTCATTATATATATTCCTAATTAGACAATAATTTACTGTTCTTCTTCATCTATTATCTACATATTTTTAATGGTGCTCTCATTGCTGTATTACTAATTTTTAACCTCTGTCTAAGCACTTGAACTTCTTAACATCTGTGCATAGGATGAAATAAACAAAGAAAAAGAGTATGGACTGTGTTGGGCCTCAGCTTTCCAGACCCTTATTTTTCATCATCCATGGCCATGTGTTAATCATCATTGATTCATTTGGGCCCATGTTTAGTTCATTTATTTATATATTTGTATCAATTAAATGATTACTTCACTTATAATAATAAAATAAATATTTGAGTAACAAAAACCAAAGAACTAGCCATTGGATATCCCTGACTTGTCTCTAATACCAACATAGATTATACCATTCATTAATAAATATGAATGTTATATATTATCAATTAATCAACATAAGGTCTCATATGATATTTATCATTGGGCCATAGTTAGCTTTTTGATTATATTTACTACTTTCAAAGAATACAATGAAAACACTTAAACCAACTCCCCAAACCAAGACAGGAACCCTGGCTATAGCTTACCTGGGTCTCTGTCCCATAGCAACCTGAAAAGGAGAACCTTGATCAAAATGGAGGCTGAACTCACCTTGAGCTTCTATTCTGAAAAGTACCAAACAGAGAAGGTGATGACCGAGATTGAGACTTTCACACCATGGATCGGCGGATTTGTTGACTGATGCTTTCATTAGCATAACCAATGAAAACACATGAAGAGAAGACCACATTTCTTTTGTATTGGACCTCAGCATTCCAGATACGTATTATTCGTCATCAATGACTCACACGCTAGCATTTATCATCATCAATCCAGAAAAGATGACTTTCTCTTCATTCATTCTATATCATTTATTGGTTAATTCATTAATTCACTAATTACAACTTTAAAACAATATGATTCACAAAACGCCAAGAAGTCCTTGTTATTCCTGATATGTATCTTGAGTCATTCTCAAATCAATGTATCTTTGTTATTAATTATACAACTTTTCATAAATGCTTTAATCATTGTGATTCTATTAATCACATATTTGTTACAAGGACACATTGGACTTTCTGGAATATTTTTAATTCTTTTTGTTAACACAATGAAGACCCTTAACAAAACATCCAAACCAAGGAAAGAATTTGCTTATTACTCACATAGATCTCTGGGATCCTAAAACACAGATCCTATCCTAAGGCTGTCAATCAAGGAAAGGTCCTTAAATCAGGTCCACTGTGTTGCTTCTGAGGAGAAGAGGGAAGAACAGATGATAAAAATGGTTGAGACATTCTCTCCACTGATCATTGATCGCTTTTACCTTTCATTTAATCAATCCTTAGGCAATCATTAATTTGGTATGAATATTCATTTCTCTTAAGAAAATGAACAAGTTTGACCCTTGACCAGATTATGAACATTATGTAAGACTTTTATTCCCTTAGAAAACAGTTAACAGTCATATACCATTCACATATTTATATAATGGCCAATGCTTCACGCATTCATCTTTACTGATTTATATAATTATTTATAGATTCTCTCATTTATCCAGTTATAATAATAGATGAAAATGCATGCACATAAGGAACAAATCAAGATCTCGGTACATTCCTGACATCTGTCTATAGAATACCTTCAAATAATGAAAATGGACTAGATTAATTTTATTGGGCCTCAGAGTTCCAGACACACACTCACGTATATGACTCACATGCTGCCAGTAGTCATCATTAATCCAGTACTGTATCTCTTTTTCTTCATTCCTTTCCACACTATTTATGGGTCAATTCATAATTCGGTAATTATAATTTTTAAAATGGTTATTCATTGGAACCACCGAAGAGCTTAGAAATATCTTATATTTAGAATCATTCTCGTGTGAACATCTTTCATTAATAACTCTCATTTTTCATTTTATGAATGAATCAATATAGTACTTCATATTAATCCCATTATTTCACACTGGGCTATTTGGATTTCATTGATTATATATCACAACTTGCAATAATACAGTCAATAGCCTTAAATAAAATATTGAAACTAAGGCCAAAATTTGTCTATTACTCACGTGGTCTCCACAGTCCTAACACGTGAATGCAACCAGAGCTCTCAGGACCACAGAAGAATCCTTCAACCAGCTTAAGTGCTCCCATTCTAAGGAGTACAGAGCAGAAAAGATGATAACAAATTTCAGACCTTATCTCCATTGATCCTTGTTATCCACATTTCATTTACTCATTTAAGCATTCATGAATTTTTCATAGTGTAGTATTTTTTTCTCTTAACAAAAGAAAACCTTAAACTTGAGACTGACCCAGAACAATAATGTTGACTCTTACTTATCAGTGTCTGTATGATCCTTTCAGCAAAAGGGCAAGACACTTATTCATTTATTGCTTAAAGGGCATGAATGTTTTCTATTTTATTAATAATATTTCTTGCCTGACCACATATGATCCTGGTGGACAATGCTTCACCTTCTTCTTTTCATCTTTTCTTTACATTTTTTCAGGACTCAATTACTGATTTATTATTATTAATACATCTAACCCCAAAAATGGAATATGATGCTTGTATTTTCCTAACATCGACCCATGGGGTCATTTATAACAGAACATTGGCTAGATTTTGCATTGTGTGGAATCAGGGTTACAGACACATGGTATTCACCATATATGACTCCTCTAGATACCGCATGCCACAACTAAGAGCTCACATGCTGCAACTAAAGACCCTGCATGCTGCAACTAAAGATACTGAATGCTGCAACTAAGACCCGGCATAGCCAAATAAATAAATAAATATTTTAAAATAAATAAATAAACATAAGTCACACAAATAAATCATGAGTAAGACCCTTAAATATCCCTAACATCTATCTAAACCATCATCTCCCCTGACACTCAACTCTCTCATTAACTGAGCTCAGTGTTTCATATATGGATTAATGATCATATTCCTTGACTTTGGCAAGTTTGGACTTCTACTATATTTTTTAACAATACAGTAAGTGTCTTTTTAAAAATACGGCTCAATCCAAGACACGAACACTGACTACTACTCACATTGTTCTCCATCCTCTTAACACAGATGCAACCATAGGGCTCCTGACCATGCAAGATGCTTAGATCAGCTCAAGGGCATCCATTCTGAGGAGTACAGGGCAGAGCACATGATAAAAAATTGAGAACTAATCTCCACTGATCCTTGCTTCTGCATTTCATTTTTCAGTGGTTTAGACAATCATTAATTTGGAGTATATTTATTTCAATTTCTCTTAAGAAAATGAACTTAAAACTTGACGCTGACCAAGAAAATGAGCAGTGATTATTACTACAATTGTCCATCTTTCTCTTAGTCAAAGATTTTTCATGTATCATTTATTTCTCTTTGGACTTCACTGTTTTCAAATTTACTAATATTGTTTCTTCTATCACCACATATGTTTATAATTGGACAATATTTCACTGCCTTCATCTTTATTTATTTATATGCTTGTTTATTGCTTATTTGATTAACCCAATTATAAAATATAAAGAAAATGCATAAACATAAAGACCAAAAACAAGTCCCTTGTATATATCAGACAAGTGTCTCTAGAATCAACTCAAATAGGACAATGGACTAGATTCCATTTGCATCGGACATCAGACTTCCAGTCATCGTACACGACTCATTCACCACCAGTAGTCATCATCGATCCAATATTGTCCCTCTTTTTCTTGACTCATTTCTACATGGTTTATTGACTAATTCAGAAAAATCAATCATAATAATTTAAAACAGTTTATTCACAAAACCCAAGAAGAGTCATTATATCCTTATTCTGTAAATAATTCATTCTTACAGCAGAGTATCTTTCTTAAAAATAATGATGCCGTTTTTCATCTACGCAGTATTCAATATATATCACTGAGCTACAGTTGGCCTTCTTTTATTCTGTATGGAACTTTCAAATAAAACAGTGAATAATGCACAGGAAAAAAAATCACTGAAACTGAGTCAAGAAATTTGACTATTACTCACATTGGTTCCTGTGAATCTAACACAGCGATGCAATCATAAGGTGCATGACCATGGAATCATGGTTAATCAGCTCGAACATGTCCATTTTCAGAAGTACAATGCACAGCGGATGTTTAAAAGAAAAGGAAAATGTATTGCGATTGATTCTTGCTTTCTTGATTTATAGTACACAAATCATGAAGAATTTATAACTTTTTCATAATTTAGAGAATTTTTCTATGAACAAAAAGAACCTCAAACTTGAGAATGATACAGATCAATAAAACTGACACTCAATCATCATATCTGTATGATGCTTGGTCAAAGAGGTGACACCATTGATCCATTCATTTCCTAATGGGCATCAGTGCTGGCAATCTTCATTACTATTTCTTGGCTGACAATATATTTTCATAGGTACCTCATAATTTACCTTTTCTTCTTAAGCTATTATTTATATAACTTTAATGGTTCTATTATTTATCCATTAATAATACTAAATCAAAATCTATTAACCCAAACTAAGAGCATGACTTTATATATTTCAAACATGTGTCCATAGGACGAAATCAATGTAGAAAATAGAGTGTGTACACTTCTTGGTCCTCAGGCTTCCAGAATACTTATGGTTCCTTGCTCATTAATGCCTCATCCTCTACCCAACTTCATCGTTGGTCCCCTTGGGTCCAATTTTAGTTCATTCATTGGTACATCTCTATCAATTAAATCATTACATTATTAATACTAATGAAAGAAAAACATGAATACCCAAAACCCAAGAACCAGACCAGCAAATATCCCTAACTTCTCTCCAAACATTATCACCATACATGAGATCTCCTTGGTTAATGAATTTCCAGGTTCTATATTATCACTTCATCAGCATAAGCTCTCATGGTTATTTATCAACAGGCCATCATCAACCCTTTGATATATATCGATTATGTTTGAAAATACAATGAAAACACTTAAACCAATTCCCCAAACCAAGAGAGGAACACTGGCCATTACTCACCTGGGTCTCTGTCCCATAGCAACCCGAAAAGGAGAGCCTTGATCACAATGGAGGCTGAAATCACCTTGAGCTACTATTCTGAAAAGTACCAAACAGAGAAGGTGATGACCGAGATTGAGACTTTCTCTCCTTTGATCCGCAGATTTCTTGATTGATGCTTCCATTGGCTTAATTAGCATAACCAATGAACATGCATGAAAAGAAAGACCACATTTCTTTTGTATTGGACCTCAGAGTTCGAGACACGTATTATTCATCATCGATGACTCATACACCGGCATTTATCATCACTGACCCAGAAAAGATGAATGTCTCTTCATTCTATATTGTTAATTGATTAGTTCATTGATTCACTAATTATAATCTATAACTCTATGAGTCACAAAACCCAACAAGGCCTGGATACCACTAACATGTCTCTAGAAAGATACTCACATAATTATATCTCTTTCATATTTATGATCAGTTTTTCAAATCTGCATTAATCAATATAATGCTTCATATTAATCTCTTATCAATAGGATAAAAATGGCCTTCTTTAATTGTACTTCAAATATTTTATTAATACAGTAAATATGTTAGAAAACCCACCCAACCCAAGACTACAAATTTGATTTTGCTCACACTGGTCTCTTGGCTCCTAAAACAAAGATGCCATCCTAGGCTGGTGCTCAAGGAAGAATCTTTCTTTCAGGTCCAGTGTGTCCACTCTGAGGAGTATAAAGCAAAGCAGATGATAAAAATGGTGGAGACACTCTCCACTTACCCTTACTTCAACATTCACACAGATATTTAGGCAATCATTAATTTAGTGTATGTATTAAATCTGTTGAAAACGAACCACTTCAATCTTGCCACTGAGCCAGAATATGAAGGTTGTCTACAAATTATCCTGTCTACCTCATTCTTACCCTAAGTGGTAATGGTCATGTACCATTCATTACTAATTGAACTTCAGGGTTTCCATGATATATTAATAATATTTCTTGTCTCACCACATATTTTGGTAATTGGAAAGTGTTTTACTCCATGCATCGTTAGTTTTAATTATATATTTATTTATAGATTCTCATAGTATCCAATTATAATAATAGAATGAAATGCATGAACACAAAGACAAAAAACAAGCCCCTCATTTATTCCTAACATTTGTCTATAGGACACCTTCTCAAGTTGAGAATGGACAAGCTTAATTTAATATTGGACCTCAGAGTTCCAGACATGTATTCATCATATACAACTCATATTGATGATGACCAGAAATCATCATCGATACAGTACTGTTCTTATTTCTACATACATTTCTATTTCTTTATTGATTAAATTAAAAACTCACTAATAATTTTAGCAGTACAATTCAAAAAACCCAAGAAGACCCCTGATGTACATAGAATTATTCTCAGTGTAATACAACTCATACTAACAGTCTCAGTTTTCCATATATGCATTAATCAATATGATGGTTTGCATATCCATACTCAATACTGAGATACAGCTGCCTTCTTTATTTATATTCCACATTCCAAACAATACAGTGAATTACTTTAATAAAAAATCAAACTGAAAAAAGAACTTCAACTATTACTCACATTAATCTTCATCCTCCTATTATACAGAAGCAACCACAGAGCTCATGTTCATGGAAGATGCTAAATGATGCATTCATTCTGGGGAGTACAGAACATGAAAGATAATAAATATATTGAGACCTAATTACCAGTGATCCTTGTTTTCTACATTTCATTTAGTCAGTATTTAGATATTTATTAGTTTTTCTTATTCTCTCTATTTTTTGTCTTGTTAAAAGAAAAAACACAACCATTTGGCTAAAGCAGAACAATTAAACTGATGCCTACTTATGCATTTCTATCTAATCTTGGTCAAATAAGTGACCCTCACCCATTTATCTAATGGGCATCAGTGTTTTCAATGTTTATTAACCATATCTTTTGCCTCACAAAATACGTTCAATTTGGACCATGCTTCACCCTATTCTTTCCTTACATGTTAATTTATATTTGCTTAATGGTTCCATCACAGATCCATTAATACTAACAAATCTAAATCCATGAAATCAATACAAGAATATGATCTTTAAATATTCCTGACCTCTTTCTACAAAAGCAATTTCAAAGAGGGAGAGACTACTTATGTTCTGGGTTGGACCTCAGAGTTTCAGACATGTTTTCATCGTTCAGGACTCTTCCCGAAACGATCATCATCATTGGTCCACGACTGAGTCTCTTCTCTTCATTCATTTGTATATTTGCATTGATTAAATCATTAATTACTTGATAATAACCCCAAGAATAAGACCCTTCAATATCCCTAATTCTCAGTTTAAGAATCATTTCCCATTAAGGGTCCACCTCTTGCATTATTCAACCTCAATCCTGCCCACTATCAATTATTCAAAATAATATTTCTTCTCAGATTTATCATTGAACTATGAGTAATTTTTGATTAATTTAATACTTTTTAATAACACCATGAGTACCCTCAAACACATCACCTAATCCAAGAATACCAACCTTGCCTGTTATTTACCTTAGTTACTTTCTGACACAGAAGCAGCAGGACAACTGAGCACAGCAGAAGCTGAAGTAGGGGAAACATCTGTTCTGAAGAGTAACAAGCAGACAAGGTGATAAAAATATTCAGATTTATCCATCTATTTATTTATTCTCCATTTATCCAATATTCTGCTATTCATTTGCACAGTCATTTACTAAATTATGGTAATTATTTATTCGTTTTTTCCTTAATGAATCAAATGTCAAAGTGCTTACTGACTCAGTCAGTAACTAATACCTATCATTTTCTGTATCACTCTTAACCAAAGAGATAACATCTTTATATAACTTTTTACCTAAAAACGTCGTTTCAATATATATTAATGTATTTGTATATAATAGTAATTTTTGACTAACCACATATTTTTATTATTGAAAAGCCTTCATATTCATCATTATTTAATTTACAAATTTGTATATTGACTACTTCATTGATCCAATCATAAAAATTTTTTAAATGCATGGTCATAATAACCAAAACAAATATCTTTGTATATTCCTAACCTCTGCCTATAGGATCACTTCAAACAAGACAATGGAATAGATTCCATTTGCATTGGACCTCAGAGTTCCAGACACGTATTCATCGTACACGACTCTTACGCCACGGGTAGTCATCATTGATCCAATATTGACCCTCTTTTCTACATACATTTTTGTTTCTTTATTGTATAAATCACAAATTCACTGATAATTTTAGCATTACAAAAAAAACAAGAGCACTGATGTATATGGAATTATTCTTAGTTTAATATATGTCTCATATTAATGCTCAGTTTTCCATATATGCATTAATCAATATAATGGTTTGTAATAACATACTCAACACTGAAATGCAGCTACCTTCTTTACTCATATTCCACATTTCTTAACGATACAGTGAATTTCTTTAATAAAAAAAAAACTGAAAAAAGAACTTCAACTATTACTCACATTAATCTCCATCCTCGTATTATACAGAGGCAACCACAGATCTGGTGACCATGGATGATTCTAAACCATCTCTAGTGCATTCATTCTGAGTACAAAACACAGAAGATGATGAGAATACTGAGACCAGAAGCCACAGATCCTTGTTTCTGGAGTTTCATATACTCAATATTTAATTATTTATTAGTTATTGTTTTTCTATTTATTTTTTACCTTATTAAAAGAAAAACCTAAATCTTTAGTCTGAAAAAGAATAATTTAATGACTCTTACATAGGCATGTCTATAGAACTCTGGTCAAGGAGGTGACCCTCACCCATTTATTTAATGGGATTCAGAATTTTCAGTTTTTATTCACAATATCTTTTGCTTTAACAAAGGTGTTCATATGAGAAAAATACTTCACCCTATTTTTCCTTATACATTTATATTTGCTTAATGAGTCCATCACAGATCAATTACAAATAACAACTATAACTCTATGAAGTCAACAAGAATATGATCTTTTGGTATTCCTGACATCTCCCTATACAATTTTAATGAAGGAAATAGACTACTTATGCTCTGTGTTGGACCTCAGAGTTTCAGACATGTTTTCATAACTAAGGACTATTCCTGGAACTATCATCATACTTCGTCCATGAATATGTCTCTGTTCTTTGTTCATTTCTATTTGTTTATTAACTGATCAAGTAATCCATTCACAAACATTTTTAAATTCTATTATCTGCAAAACCCAAAAAGAGCATGATATCCCTACTGTGTAAATAGTTCAATTTCATCTCAATGAAACTCTTTTTTGAATTAGATGCTGTTTTCATTTATTTATTAATCATTTAATGTTTCATCAAATTCTCTATTTCTTATTGAGCTTGGCCATCTACTATTCTGTACGGAAATTTTGAACTTTACCCTTAATACACACAGACACACACACACACACACACACACACACACACACAAACACAGAAATCAACAAAACCATGAGAAAAAATATGATTAAATATTTCTTAATAGATCTTTATTGGAGTATAATTGCTTCACAATACTGTGTTAGTTTCTGTTGCACAACAAAGCAAATCAGCCATATGCATACACATGTCCCCATATCCCCTCCCTCTTGAGCCTCCCTCTATCCTCCCTACCCCACCCCTCTAGGTCATTGCAAAGCACCGACCTGATCTCCCTGTGCTATGCTGTTGTTTCCCACCAGCCAAATATTTTACATTCGGTAGTGTATATATGTCAATGCTACTCTCACTTCGCCCCACCTTCGCCCTCCCACCCCATATCCAAAAGTCTATTTTCTATGTCTACCTCTTTATTCCTGCTCTGCATCTAGGTTCATCAGTACCTTTTTTCTTTTAGGTTCCATATATATGCGTTAGCATACAGTGTTTGTTTTTCTTTCTGACTTACTTCACTCTGTATGACAGACTCTAGGTCCATCCACCTCACTACAAAACTCAATTTTGTTTCTTTTTATGGCTGAGAAATATTCCATTGTTTACATGTGCCACGTCTTCTTTATCCATTCATCTGTCGATGGGCATTTAGGTTGGTTCGATATCCTGGCTATTGTAAATAGTGCTGCAATGAACATTGTGGTGTATGTCTCATTTTGAATTATGATTTTCTCAGGGTATTTGCCCAGTAGTGGGATTGCTGGGTTGTATGATAGTTCTATTTTTAGTTTTTTAAGGAAACGCCATACTGTTTTCCATAGTGGTTGTATCAATTTACATTCCCACCAACAGTGCAGGAGGGTTCCCTTTTCACCACACCCTTACCAGCATTTACTGTTTCTAGATTTTTTGATAATGGACATTCTGACCAGCATGAGGTGATACCTCATTGTAGTTTTGATTTGCATCTCTCTAATAATTAGTGATGTTGAGGATCTTTTAATGTGCCTGTTGGCCATCTGTATGTCTTCCTTGGTGAAATATCTATTTAAGTCTTTGGCCCATTTTTTAACTGGATTGTTTTGTTTTTTTTTGATATTGAGTTCCATGACCTGTTGTATATTTTGGAGATTAATCCTTTGTCTGTTGTTTCATTTGCAAATATTTTCTCCCATTCTGAGGGTTGTCTTTTTGTCTTGTTTATGGTTTCCTTTTCTGTGCAAAAGCTTTTAAGTTTCATTAAGTCCCATTGTTTAGTTTTGTTTTTATTTCTGTTACTCTAAGAGGTGGGTGAAAAAGATCTTGCTGTGGTTTATGTCAAAGAGTGTTTTTCCTATGTTTTCCTCTAAGAGTTTTATAGTGTCTGGTCTTATGTTTAAGTCTTTAATCCATTTGGAGTTAAGTTTTGTGTATGGTGTTAGGTAGTGTTCTAATTTCACTCTTTTACATGTAGCTGTCCAGTTTTCCAGCACCATTTACTGAAGAGGCTGTCTTTTCTCCATTGTATGTTCTTGCCTCCTTTGTCATAAATTAGGTGCCCATATGTGTGTGGGTTTATCTCTGGGCATTCTGTCCTATACCATTGATCTATATTTCTGTTTTTCTGCCAGTACCATACTGTCCTGATTACTGTAGCTTTGTGGTATAGTTTGAAGTCAGGGAGCCTCATTCCTCCAACTCCGTTTTTCTTTCTCAAGATTGCTTTGGTTATTCAGGGTCCTTTGTGTTTCCATACAAATTGTAAAATTTTTTGTTCTAATTCTGTGAAGAATGTCATTGGTAGTTTGATAGGGATTGCATTGAATCTGTAGACTGCTTTGGGTAGTATAGTCATTTTCACAATATTGATTCTTCCAACCAATTGATGGGAAGATCAACTGATCGCCTCCTTAGGAAGATTTATTCCTAGATATATTATTCTTTTTCTTGCAATGGTAAATGGGAGTGTTTTCTTAATTTCTCTTTCTGATTTTTTGTTGGTGGTGTATAGGAATGCCAGAGATTTCTGTGCATTAATTTTGTATCCTGCAACCTTACCAAATTCATTGATTAGTTCTAGTAGTTTTCTGGTGGCATCTTTAGGATTTTCTGTGTATAGTATCATGTCATCAGCAAATAGTTACAGTTTTCCTTCTTCTTTTCCAATTTGTATTACTTTTATTTCTTTTTCTTCTCTGACTGCTGTGATTAGGACTTCCAAAACTATGTTGAATAAGAGAGGTGAGAGTGGACATCCTTGTCTTGTTCCTGATCTTAGTGGAAATGCTTTCAGTTTTTCACCATTCAGTATGATGCTTGCTGTGGCTTTGTCATATATGGCCTTTATTATGTTGAGGCAGGTTCCCTCTATGCCCATTTTCTGCAGAGTTTTTATCATAAATGGGTGTTGACTTTTGTCAAAAGCTTTTCTGCATCTATTGATATGATCATATGGGTTTTATTCCTTATTTTGTTAATGTGGTGTATCACATTGATTGATTTGCATATATTGAAGCATCCTTGCATCCCTGGAATAAACCCCACTTGATCATGGTGTATGATCCTTTTAATATGTTGTTGGATTCTGTTTGATAGTATTTTGTTGAGGATTTTTGCATCTATGTTCATCAGTGATATTGGTCTATAATTTTCTTTTTTTGTGATATCTTTCTCTGGTTTTGGTATCAGGGTGATGGTGGCTTCGTAGATTGAATTTGGGAGTGTTTGTGCCTCTGAAATTTTCTGGAAGAGTTTGAGAAGGATGGGTGTTAGCTCTTCTCTAAATGTTTGATAGAATTAGCCTGTGAAGTCATCTGGTCCTGGGCTTTTGTTTGTTGGAAGATTTTTAATTACTGTTTCAATTTCACTACTTGTGATAGGTCTGTTTATAGTTTCTAATTCTTTCTGGCTCAGTCTTGGAAAATTGTACTTTTCCAAGAATTTCCATTTCTTCATGGTTGTCCATTTTATTGGCATATAGTTGTTTGTAGTAGTCTGTTATAATCCTTTGTATTTCTGCACTGTCTGTTGTGATTTCTCCTTTTTCATTTCTAATTTTATTGATTTGCGTCCTCTCTCTTTTTTTCTTGATGAGTCTGGCTAAGGGTTTATCAATTTTGTTTATCTTCTCAAAGAACCAGCTTTTAGTTTTATTGATCATTGCTATTGTTTTCTTCATTTCTATTCCATTTATTCCTGCTCTGATCTTTATGATTTCTTTCCTTCTACTGACTTTGGATTTTCTTTGTTCTTCTTTCTCTAGTTGTTTTAAATGTAGAGTTAGATTGTTTATTTGAAAGGTTTCTTGAGGTGAGAGTGTATTGCTCTAAACTTCCCTCTTAGAACTGCTTTTGCTGCATCCCATAGGTTTTGGGTCGTTGTGTTTTTACTGTCATTTGTTTCTATGTATTCTTTTATTTCTTCTTTGAGTTCTTCAGTGATCTTTTGGTTATTAAGTAGCACACTGTTTAGCCTCCATGTATTTGTGTTTTTTACAGTTTTTTTCCTGTAATGGATTTCCAGTCTTATAGCTTTGTGGCCAGAAAAGATGCTTGACATAATTTCAATTTTCCTAAATTTTCCAAGGCTTCATTTGTGACCCAAAATGTGATCTATCCTGGAGAATGTTCCATGTGCACTTGAGAAGAAAATGTAATCTGTCACTTTTGGGTGGAATGTTCTATAAATATCAGTTAGATCTATCTGGTCTGTTGTGTCATTTTAAAGCTTGTGTTTCCTTATTTATTTTCTGTTTGGATGATCTGTCCATTGGTGTAAGTGGGGTGCTAAAGTCCTCTACTATTATTGTGTTACTGTCAATTTCCCTTTCATGGTTGTTAGCATTTGCCTTATGTATTGAGGTGCCCCTATGTTGGGTGCGTAAATATTTATAATTGTTATATCTTCTTCTTGGATTGATCCTTTGATCATTATGTAGTGTCCCTCCATATCTCTTGTAAGAGTCTTTATTTTAAAGTCTATTTTATCTGATACGAGTATTGCTACTCCAGCTTTCTTTTGATTTCCATTTGCATGAAATATCTTTTTTCCATCCCTTCACTTTCAGTCTGTATGTGTCACGAGGTCTAAAGTGGGTCTCTTGTAGACAGCACTGGTCTCCTGGCTCCTAAAAAAAGATGTCACCTAAGGCAGATGCCCAAAGAAAAATCCTTAGATTAGCTTTGAATAGGACATCAAAGTTACAGAGATAAATTCAACTTTCATGACCCATAAGCCACCAGGAGTAATCAGCCATACAATGTAACTTCTGTGACCTCAAGTATTTGGGCATTGTTTATTGAATAATTCAATACATCACAAAATAATTGAAAGTGCTATTAAACACAAAACCTAAGGATAATCATGATATCCCTATTCTGTAAATAGTTCATTCTCACAGCAATGAATCTCTTCTGTGAATTATGATGCTGCTTTTGTATTTTTTTTCAGCTATGTAGTAATCAACTAATGCTTGAAAAATGCAACATTTAAAACTGAGGTGTATTGGCTTTATGTTATCCTATATGGATCTTTCTAAAAATAAACTGAGTGTATGCTCAGAGGAAGGAAAAAGACTGAAAGAAAGGCAAGAAATTAGATTATTGATTACATGGGTTCCTGCAGTTATATGATGCATCGCCATGGAATCGATCTATTATGGCCTTTCCTTTTCTTTGCTTATTACTACATTGTTTACTGATTGAAGAAATAAATCTCTCATAAATATTGGAAAACCTATTAATCACAAAACCTAAGGGCAGTCATGATATCCCTCTTATCAAAAGAGTTCATTCTCACAGCAGTGCGTCTCTCCTGTAAACCATGATGCTGGGTTTGTGTTGATTTGTTTTGTATTGTTTTGATTTGTTTGTTTTTTCCATCCAGGCAGTAATCAATTAATGTTTCATAAAATGTAACATTTATCACTGAGCTGCATTGGCCTTACTTTTCCTGTATGTATCTCTCCAATAATACACTCAATGCACACACAGAGGGACAAAAAAAATAACGGAAACCATGACATGAAATTTATTACCCACATGGGTTCCAGCAATCATAAGGTGCATCACCATGGAATACTGATAGCTTAATCAGCTTGAACATGTCCATTTTAATCAGTAGAAAGCACAGTCAATGAAACAAAAAAGAGAAAGAAAAAGGAAACTGTATGGACATTGATGCTTTCTGTCCAAATTTAGAGTTCTCAATATTCACGAATTGATCACTCTTTCATAATGCAGAGGTTTTTCTTATTCTACAATCAAAAATACCCTCAAACTTGAGAGTGCTCCAGAACAATAAAATTGAATCTTAATTATTCACATCTAAATGATGCTTGGAAACAGTTGACCTCCTAGGTCCATTTGTTATTAACGGTCCTAACTGATGGAAATATTTAGGATTGCTTCTTGCCGAACCCCATGTCTCCACAGTAGACAATAATGGACCTTTTCTTCTTAATCTACTATTTATATATTTTGAAGTGTTCTATCACTGATCGATTAATAGTATGAAATATAAATTGAGTAATGCAAAGTAGGAGCATGATTTTATATATTCTGAACATTTGTCCAAGTGAAGAAATCAATGTAGAAAATGAAGTATGTATCCTTTCTTGGACCTCAGGATTCCAGATACTTATAGTTCCTTGGCCATGCCTCATCCTCTACTGAACATCATCGTTGGTCCCCTTGGGTCCAATTTTAGTTCATTCATTGATACATCACTATCAATTAAATCATTACATCATTGATATTAATGAAAGAAAGACACGAAAAAACAAAACCCAAGAACAGTATACCCACAAACATCCCTAATTTCTCTCCAATCACTATCATCATACATGAGATCTCTTTCCTTAATGCATTTCCAGTATCTAGATGATCACTTCATCAGCATAAGCTATCACGTCTTGTTTTTAAATGGGCCATATCATCAACCCTTTAATATATATCGATGACTTTTGAGAATACAATGAAAACACTTAAATCAATTCCCCAAACCAAGGCAGAAACCTTGGCCATAACTCACCTGGGTCTGTCCTATAGCAACCTGAGAAGGAGAACCTTGATCACAATGGAGGCTGAAATCACCTTGTGCTTCTATTCTGAAAAGTACCAAACAGAGAAGGTGTCGACTGAGATTGAGACTTTCTCTCCATGGATAGGCAGATTTGTTGACTGATGCTTTCTTTGGCTCAATTAGCAAAACCAATGAAAAAGCATGAAGAGAAAGATCACATTTCTTTTGTATTGGACCTCAGAGTTCCAGACACGTATTATTCATAATCAGCGTATATTCATACACTGGCATTTATCATCATCAATCCAGAAAAGATGACTTTCTCTTCATTCTGTATGTTTCACTGATGCATGCGCTAATTCACTAATGCCAGTTATGACCCTCTAGGGTTTGCAAAACTCAGTGAGGCCTTGATATCGCTCACTTGTCTCTATAACCATTCTCACATCATTATATCTCTCTCATATTTATTATCTGGTTTTTGCTTCACAAGAGTTCCTGTTTATCAATGGGATAAAGATGCCCTCCTTTAATTTTCTTTCATCCATTTGGTTAGCATAGTCATTACTTTTAGCGAAAGTGCCCACCCCCAGACTAGGAACTAGATGCTGCTCACACAGGTCTCCTGGCTCCTACAACCATGATGCCATCCTAGGCTGGCCCTCGAGGACGAGTCCTCGTTTCTGATCCAGTGCATCCATTCTCAGGAGTATAAAGCGAAGCAGATTATAAAAATGGTGGAGACACTCTCCACTCATCCTTGCTTCCACATTCACATCATTACTTAGGCTATCCCTAACATAGCAGGTATGTGAGACCTGTTGAAAAGGAACAACTTCAATCTTGCCTCTGTGCCAGAATATGAAGGTTGTCTACCACTTCCCCTGGTCCCCTTCTCCTTACCCTAAGTGGTAACAGTCATGTCCCATGGCTTTAAAATTGAAATCCAGGCTTTCCTTGACATGTTAATGGTATATCTTGTTTCCACCCATATATCCATGAATAGAAATTGTTTGCCGTCATTTTTCTTTCTTTCTTTCTTTCTTTATTTATTTATTTTCTTTTATTTATTTATTTATTTCTTTATTTCTTATATTTCTTTATTTATGAAGAGGGCCTCAGTTTTTCATTTGCACGAACAAAATGAAAAGGCATGAACACAAAGACTGCAAAGGAGCCCCTCATTCATTCCTGACCTCAGCCCCTAGGGTCACTTCCAATAGGACAATGGACTAGATTCCATTTGCATCAGACCTCAGAGTTCCAGACATGTATTCATCATACACGACTGGTAGGCCACCAGTAATCATCATCAATCCAGTAGTGTCCCTCCTTCTCTTCATGTATTTCTACACTGTGTACTGATTAAGGCAATAAATCTCTCATAAATACTGAAAAGCCTATTAATCACAAAACCCAAGGGCAGTCATGATTTCCCTCCTCTCTCCATAGTTCATTCTCATAGCAGTGTGTCTCTCCTATAAATCATGATGTTGATTTTGTGTTGTTTTGTTTTGTTTTATTTTATTTTTTTAATTGGGGCAGTAATCAATTAATGTTTCATAAAATGTAACATTTATCACCGAACTGCACTGGCCTTTTGTTTTCCTATATGAATATCTCGAATAATACCTTGAATGCACACCAGGCAGACAAAAATAAACGGAAACCATGACAAGAAATTTGCTTATTACTCACATGGGTTCCTGCAATCATAAGGTACCTCACCATGGAATACTGATAGCTTGCTCAGCTCAAATGTGTCCATTTTAATCAATAAAAGCACAGTCGATGAAACAAAAGAGAGAGTAAGGAAACTTATGAACATTGATGCTTTCTTTCCACAGTTAATGTTCTCAGTCATGAGGAACTGACCACTCTTTCATAATGAAGAGATGTTTTTTTCTACAGAAAATAATACCCTTAAACTTGAGAGTGGCCAAGAACAATAAAATTGACTCAGTTATTCACATCTACATGACTCTTGGCCAAACAGTTGACCTCCTAGGTCCAATTGTAATTAAGGGGCATAAGGGGTGGAAATCGCCCACATGTGTCCACATTTGGCAATAACTGACCATCTCTTCTTAATCTACTATTTACATATTTTGAATGGTTCTATCATTGATCGATTAATAGTATTAAATATAAATTTAGTAAACCAAACTAAGAGCATGACTTTATATATTCTGAACATCTGTCCATAGGAAGAAATCAAAACAGAGTATGTATCGTATCCTTGGCCCTCAGGCTTCCAGATACATATGGTTCCTTGCCTATGCCTCATCCTCTACCCACCTTGTTTGTTGGTCCCCTTGGGTTCAATTTTAGTTTGTTCATTGACATATCTCTATCAATTAAATCATTATATCATTGATATTAATGAAAGAAAGACACGAATATCCAAAACCCAAGAACAAGACCTGCGAATATCCATACGTTCTCTCCAATCACTATCACCATACATGAGATCACTTTCCTTAATGAATTTCCAGGATCTAGATGATCATTTCATCAGCATAAGCTCTCATGGCTTATTTTTCAACAGGCATCATCAACCCTTTGATATATATCAATGATTTTTGAGACTGTAATGAAAACACTTAAACCAATTCCCCAAACCAAGACAGGAGCCCTGGCCATAACTCACCTGGGTCTCTGTCCCATAGCAAACTGAAAAGGAGGACCTTGATCACAATGGAGGCTGAAATCTCCTTGAGCTTCTATTCTGAAAAGTACCAAACAGAGAAGGTGATCACCGAGATTCAGACTTTCTCTCCATAGATCTGAAGATTTGTTGGCTGATGCCTTCACAGGCTCAATTAGCATAACCAAAGAAAACACATAAGAAAGACCACATTTCTTTTCTATTGGACCTCACAGTTCCAGACACGTATTATTCATCATCGATGACTCATGCACTGGCATTTCTCATCATCGATCCAGAAAAGATGACTTTCTCTTATTCTATATGTTTCACTGACTCATGTGTGAATTCACTAAGGCCAATTTTGACACTCCAGGGTTTGCAAAACACACTGAGGCCTCGATATCACTCACCTGTCTCCAGAACCATTCTTACATCATTATATCTTTCTCATATTTACTATCTGGTTTTTGCTTCACACAGTTCCTTGTTTATCAATGGGAAAAAGAGTCCCTCCTTTTAATTTTCGTTAACCCATTTTGTTAGCATAGTCATTACTATTAGTGAAAACACCCACCCCCAGATTAGGAACTAGATGATGACTACAATGGTCTCCTGGTTCCTATGACCAAGATGCCATCCTATGCTGGCGCTCAAAGAATAATCCTCCTGAGGTCCAGTGCGTCCAGCCTGAGGAGTATAAAGCAAAGCAAAAGATAAAAATGGTGGAGACACTCTCCACTCATCACTGCTTCCAAATTCACATCGTTATTTAGGCAATACCTAATGTAGCAGATGTGTGAAATCTGTTGAATAAAAACCACTTCAATCTTGCTGCTGTGCCAGAATATGAAGGATGTCTACCGATTCTCCTGCCCCCCTTCTCCTTGCCCTAAGTGGTAACAGTCATGTGCCATGGCTTTCCAATTGAAACTCAGGCTTTCCTTGACATATTACTGGTATAGCTCATCTCCACCCATATTTCCATGATTGGAAATTGTTTTCCGCCATTCATCTTTATTTTTATTCACATATTTATGAAGAGAGACTCAGTTTTTCAGTTGTATGAACAGAATGAAAAGGCATGAAGACAAAGACTACAAAAAAGCCCCTCATTCATTCCTGACCTCAGCCCCTAGGGTCACTTGCAATAGCACAATGGACTAGATTCCATTTGCATCGGACCTCAGAGTTCCAGACACGTATTCATCATACACGACTCATACACCACCAGTAGTCATCATCTATCCAATACTGTCCCTCCTTCTCTTTGTGTATTTCTACATCGTGTACTGATTGAGGCAATGAATCTCTCATAAATATTGAAAACCCATTAATCACAAAACCTAAGGGCAGTCAGGACTTCTCTCTTCTCTCCATAGTTCATTCTCACAGTAGTATTCTCTCCTGTAAATCACGATGCTGGTTTTGGGTTGTTGTGGTTTGGTTTGTTTTGTTTTGCTTTGCTTTGTTTTTTTCATGGGGCAGTAATCAATTAATGTTGCGTAAAATGTAACATTTATCACCAAGCTGCACTGGCTTTCTGTTTTCCTATAGGGATCTTTCCAATAATACACTGAATGCAACACAGAGGGACAAAAAAATAACGGAAACCATGACATGAAATTTGATTATTACTCACATGGGTTCTGGCAATGATAAGATGCCATCACCGTGAAATACTGATAGCTTGCTCAACTCAAATGTGTCCACTTTAATCAGTAGAAAGAACAGTCGATGACAGAAAAGAGAGAGAGAGAAAAGAAACTTTATGGACCTTGACGCTTTCTTTGCAGATTTAATGTTCTCAGTCATGGAGAATTGATCACTCTTTTGTAATGCAGAGATTTTTCTTTTTCTACACACCAAAATACCCTCAAACTTCACAGCAACCCAGAACAATAAAACTGACTCTTAATTATTCACATCTAAATGATGCTTGGCCAAAAAGTTGACCTCATAGGTCCATTTGTTATCAATGGGCATCAGTGGTGGTAATCTTTAGGATTACTTATTGCTGGAACACGTGTCCAATGTAGGCAATGATTGACCTTTTCTTCTTAATATACTATTTCCATATTTTGAACCATTCTATCACTGATCTATTAATAGTATGAAATCAGAATTGTGTAACCCAAACAAAGGGCATGACTTTATATATGCCGGACATCTGTCTATAGGAAGAAACCAATGGAGAAAACAGAGTATGAATCCTTCTCGGCCATCAGGCTTCCAGATACTTATGGTTCCCTACCCAGGCCTCATCCTATACCCAAACTGATCGTTGGTCCCCTTGGGTCCAATTTTATTTCATTCATTGATAAATATCAATTAAATCATTACATCAGTGATACTAATGAACAAAAGACATGAATACCCAAAACCCAAGAACAAGACCCGTGAATATCTCTAACTTCTCTCCAATCACTATCACCATACATGAGATCACTTTCCTTAATGAACTTCCAGGATCTAGATAATCACTTCTTCAGCATAAGCTCTCATGGCTTGTTTATCAACAGGCCTTCGTCAACCCTTTTATATATATTGATGACTTTTACAAATACAATAAAAACAGTTAAACCAATTCCCCAAACCAAGACAGGAAACCTGGCCATAGCTCACCTAGGTGTCTGTCCCATAGCAACCTGAAAAGGAGAACCTTGATCACAATGGAGGCTGAAATCTCCTTGAGCTTCTATTCTGAAAAGTACCAAACAGAGAAGGTGATGACGAGATGGAGACTTTCTCTCCATGGATCTGCCTATTTGTTGATTGATGCTTTCATTGGCTCAATTCACATAACCAATGAAAACCAATGAGGAGAAAGACCACATTTCTTTTGTATTGGACCTCAAAGTTCCAGTCACATATTATTCATCACCGATGACTCATATGCTGGCATTTATCATCATCGATCCAGAAAAGATGACTTTCTCTTCATTCAATGTGTCACTGATTCATGCGTTACTTCACTAATGTCAATTTTGACACTCTAGGTTTTGCAGAACCCAGCAAGGTCTCAATGTCACTCACCTGTCTCTAGAACCATTCTCACATCATTATATCTCTCTCATATTTATTATCGGCTTTCTGCTTCACAGCAGTTCCTTGTTTATCAGTGGGATAAAGATGCCCTCCTTCAATTTTCTTTCACCCATTTTGTTAGCATAGTCATTACTTTTAGTGAAAACACCCACCCCCAGACTAGGAACTAGATGATGCTCACACGGGCTCCCATGACCAAGATGCCATTCTAGGCTGGCACTCGAGGACGAAGCCTCTTTTTTGGTCCAGTGCATCCACTCTGAGGAGTATAAAGCAAAGCAGAAGATAAAAATGGTGGAGACACTCACCACTCATCCCGGCTTCCACATTCCCATTGTTATTTAGGCAATCTCTAACACAGCGGATATGTGAAATCTGTTGAAAAGAAACCAGTTCAATCTTGCTGGTGTGTCATATTATGAAGTTTTTCTACCCATTATCCTGGCCTGCTCCTCCTTACCCTAGTGGTAACAGTCATGTGCCATGGCTTTCTAATTTAAATTCAGGCTTTCCTTAATATATTAATGGTATATCTCGCCTCCACCCATATTTCAATGATTGGTCATTGCTGCCGTTAATTTTTTTTATTCATATATTTATGAAGACAGCCTCAGTTTTTCAATTGTTGAACAGAATGAAAAGGCATGCATACAAAGACCACCAAGAAGCCCCTCATCATTCCTGACCTCTGCCTCTAGGGTCACTTCCCATAGGACAACGGACTAGATTCCATGTGCACTGGAACTCCTAGGTCCACTTGTTATTAATGGGCATCACTGGTGGCAGTCCATAGGATTACTTCTTGCTGAAGCACATGTGTCCACAGTAGGCAATAATTGACCTTTTCTTCTTAATCTACTATTTACTTATTTTGAAGGGTTCTATCTCTGATCGATTAATAGTATGAAAACTAAATTGAGTAACCAAAATAAAGCATGACATCATATATTCTGAACATCTGTCCATAGGAAGAAATCAATGTAGAAAACAGAGTACGTATCCTTCTTTGCCGTCCGGCCTCCAAATACTTATGGCTCCTTGCCGATGCCTCATCGTCTACCCATCTTCATCGTTGGTCCCCTTGGGTCGGATTTTACTTCATTTATTTATATATCTCTATCAATTAAATCATTACCTTATTGATACTAATGAAAGAAAGACACAAATACCCAAAACCCAAGAACAAGACCTGCGAATATCCCTAACTTCTCTCCAATCACTACCACCATACATGAGATCTCTTTTCTTAATGAATTTCCAGGATCTAGATGACCACTTCATCAGCATAAGCTCTCATGGCTTGTTTTACAACGGGCCATCATCAACCCTTTGAAATATGTCAATGAGTTTTGAGAATACAATGAAAGCACTTAAATCAATTCCCCAAACCAAGACAGGAACCCTGGACAAAGCTCACCTGGGTCTCTGTCCCACAGCAACCTGAAATGGAGAAACTTGATCAAAATGGAGGCTGAAATTACCTTGAGTCTCTATTCTAAAAAGTACCAAACAGAGAAGGTGATGACGAGATGGGGACTTTCTCTCCGTGGATCAGCAGATTTGTTGCTTGATGCATTCATTGGCTCAGTTAGCATAACCAATGAAAATGCATGAACAGAAAGACCACATTTCTTTTGTATTGGACCTCAGAGTTCCAGACACATATTATTCATCATCGACGACTCATACGCTGGCATTTATCAACATCGATCCAGAAAAGATGACTTTCTCTTCATTCTGTATGGTTCACTGATTCATGCATTAATTCACTAATGCGAATTTTGACACTGGGGTTCGCAAAACCCAATGTGGCCTCGTTATCGCTCACCTGTCTTGAATTATTCTCACACCATTATATCTTTCTCATATTTATTATCAGCACTTTGCTTCACAAAGGTTCCTTGTTTATCAATGGGATAAAGATGCCATTCTCTCATTTTCCTTCACCCATTTTGTTAATATACTCATTACTTTTAGGGAAAACACCCACCCCCAGACTAGGAACTAGATGATGCTCACAAGGGTCTCCTGGCTCCTACCACCAAGATGCCATCCTAGACTGGCACTCAAGGAAGAATCTTCATTTCTGGTCCAGTGCGTCCACTCTGAGGTGTATAAAGCAAAGCAGAAGATTAAAATGGTGGAGACACTCTCCACTCATCCCTGCTTCCACATTCACATCATTATATAGGAAATCCCTAATGTAGTGGATATACGAAAGCTTTTGAAAAGGAACCACTTCAATATTGCCTCTGTGCCAGAATATGAATGTTGTCTACCACTTCTCCTGGCCCCCACCTCATTACCGTAAGTGGTAACAGTCATGTGCCATGGCTTTCTAATTGTATTTCAGGCTTTCCTTGATATATTAATCGTATATCTCATCTCCACCCAAATTTCTGTGACTGGAAATTGTTTTCCATCATTCATCTTTAGTTTTATTCATATATTTATGAAGAGAGCCTCAGTTTTTCAATTGTACAAACAGAATGAAAAGGCATAAACACAAAGACTGCAAAGAAGACCCTCATTCATTCCTGACTTCAGCCTCTAGGGTCACTACCAATAGGACAATGGACTAGATTCCATTTGCATCGGACCTCAGAGTTCCAGACACATATTCATTGTACATGACTCGTACGCCACCAGTAGTCATCATCGATCCAACAGTGTCCCTCCTTCTCTTCACGTATTTCTACATCGTGTACTGATTGAGGCAATAAATCTCTCATAGGTATTGAAAACCCTATTAATCATGAAACCTAAGGGCAGTCATGATATCCCTCTTCTCTCCATAATTTATTCTCACAGCAGTGTGTCTCACCTGTAAATCACAATGCTGATTTTGTCTTGTTGTGGTTTGTTTTGTTTTGCCTTGTTTTTTTCATTGGGGCAGTAAGCAATTAATATTTCATAAAATGTAACATTTATCACTGAGCTGACTGGCCTTCTGTTTTCCTATAGGGATCTCTCTAGTAATATACTGAATGCATACACATAGGGACAAAATAATAACAGAAACCATGACATGAAATTTGATTATTACTCACATAGGTTCCTGCAATTATAAGGTGCCTCACCATGGAATACTGATGGCTTGATCAGCTCGAACATGCCCACTTTAATCAATAGAAAGCACAGTCGATGAAACAAAAGAGAGAGAGAGAAAGGAAACTTTATGAACTTTGATGCATTCTTTCCAGATTTAATGTTCTCAATCATGAGGAATTGGTCACTCTTTCATAACGCAAAGATTTTTCTTTTTCTACAAACAAAAATACCGTCAAACTTGAGAGCACCCCAGAACAATAAAATTGACTCTTAATTATTCACATCCACATGAAGCTTGGCCAAACAGCTGACCTCCTAGATCCATTTGTTATTAATGGTGATCACCAGTGCAAATATTTAGGATTGCTTCTTGCCAGACCACATGTGTCCACAGTAGGAATTAACTGACTTTTTCTTCTTAATCTACTATTTACATATTTTGAACGGTTCTATCATTTATCAATTAATAATATGAAATCTAAATTGAGTAACCCAAACTAAGAGCATGATGTTATATATTCTGAACATCTGTCCATAGGAAGAAATCAATGTAGAAAACAGAGTATGTATCCTTCTTGGCCCTCAAATTCCAGATGCTTATAGTTCCTTGCCCATGCCTCATCCTCTACCCACCTTGTTTGTTGGTCCCCTTGCGTTCAATTTTAGTTCGTTCATTGACATATCTTTATCAAATAAATCATTATACCATTGATACTAATGAAAGAAAGACATGAATACCCCAAACCCAAGAACAAGACCTGCAAATATCCCTAACTTCTATCCAATCACTATCACCATACATGTGATCTCTTTCCTTAATGCATTTCCAGGATCTGGATGATCACTTCATCAGCATAAGCTCTCATGGCTTATTTTTCAACGGGCCATCATCAACCCTTTGATATATATATCGATGATTTTTGAGAATACAATGAAAACACTTAAACAAATTTCCCAAACCAAGACAGGAACCCTGGCCATGACTCACCTGGGTCTCTGTCCCATAGCAACCTGAACAGGAGAAGCTTGATCAAAATGGAGGCTGAAATCGCCTGAGCTTCTATTCTGAAAAGTACCGAACAGAGAAGGTAATGACCGAGATTGAGACTTTCTCTCCATGGACCAGCAGATTTGTTTACTGATGCTTTCATTGGCTCAATTAGCATAACCAGTGAAAACGCATGAAGAGACAGACCACATTTCTTGTGTATTGGACCTGAGAGGTCCAGACATGTATTATTCGTCATCGATGACTCATGCGCTGGCATTTATCATCATCGATCCAGAAAAGATGACTTTCTCTTCATTCTATATGTTTCACTGATGCATGCGTTACTTCACTAACGCAAATTTTGACACTCTAGGGTTTGCAAAACCCAGCGAGACCAAGATATCACTCACCTGTCTCTAGAACCATTCTCACATCATTATATCTCTCTCATATTTATTATCAGGTTTTTTGCTTCACAACAGTTCCTTGTTTATCAATGGGATAAAGATGTCCTCCTTTAATTTTCTTTCACCCATTCTTTTTAGCTTAGTCATTACTTTTTGAGAAACCACCCACCCCCAGACTAGGAACTAGATGATGCTCACATGGGTGTCCGGGCTCCTATGACAAAGATGCCATCCTAGGCTGGCACTCAAGGAAGAATCCTCATTTCTGGTCCAGTGCACCCACTCTGAGGAGTATAAAACAACGCAGAAGATAAAAATGGTGGAGACACTCTCCACGTATCCCTGCTTCCGCATTCACATCATTACTTAGGCAATCCCTAATGTTGAGGATATGTGAAATCTGTTGAAAAGGAATCTTCGATCTTGCCGCTGCGCCAGAATATGAAGGTTGTCAACCACTTCTCCTGACCCCCCTCCTTACCCTAAGTGGTAACAGTCATGTCCTTTGGCTTTATAATTGAAATTCTGGCTTTGCTTGACATATTACTGGTATATCTTTTTTTTTTAAAACATCTTTATTGGAGTATAATTGCTTTACAATGGTGTGTTAGTTTCTGCTGTATAGCAAAGTGAATCAGCTATACATATACATTTGTCCCCATATCTCTTCCCTCTTGCATCTCCCTCCCACCCACCCTCCCTATCCCACCCCTCTAGGCGGTCACAAAGCACCGAGCTGATCTCCCTGTGCTATGCGGCTGCTTCCCACTAGCTATCTATTTTCTCCACCCATATTTCCCGTAATTGGAAATTGGTTTTTTTTTCGCTCACCTAATATTTTAAATTTTTTATTTGGGTATAATTCAGCATAGTTTTGGAAGCCCTAACCACTGGTATAAGAGAAGAAAAGAATTAAAAGTGATCCAAATTGAAAAAGGAAATGTAAAACTGTCACTATTTGCCAATGATATTATATTATACATATAAAATCATATATATGATACCGGAAAACTAGTAGAGCTCTTCAATGAACTTGGAAAAGTTGCAGGATTCAAAATTAATACACAGAAATCTCTTGCATTACTATACTCTAACAACGGAAGTTCATAAATAGGGATTACGGAAACAATCACATTTACCGTTGCATCAAAAAGAATAAAATAGCTAGGAATAAACCTTCGTAAGGAAGCCAAAGACCTGTAATTAGAAAACTATAAGATGCTGATGAAAGAAATAAAAGATGACACAAACAGATGATGAGATATACCATATTCTTGGATGAAAGAATCAATATTCTGAAAATGGCTACATATCCAAAGATATCTACAGATTCAATGCAATCCTTATCAAATTACCAATTTTTTTTTCAGAATTAGAACAAAAAGCTTTACAATTTGTATGGAAATACAAAAGACCATGAATAGCCAAAGCAATCTGGAGAAAGAAAAACAGATCTGGGGAAATCAGGCTTCCTGACTTCAGACTCTTCTAGAAAGCTATAGTCATCAAAAAGTATGGTGCTGGCACAGAAACAGAAATATAGATCAATGGTACAGGATAGAAAGTCCAGAGATAAACCCATGCATTTATGGTCACCTAATCTATGACAAAAGTGGCAAGTATACATATACAATGGAGAAAAGACAGTCTCTTCAATAAGTGGTGCTGGGAAAATTGGACAGCTACATGTTGAAGAATGAAATTAGAACACACCCTAGCACCATACACAAAAATAAACTCAAAATGGATTAAAGACCTAAATGTAAGGCCAGATAGTGTAAAACTTTTAGAGGAAAACATAGGGAGAACCCTCTGTGACATAAATTGCAGCAAGATCTTTTTTGATCCATCTCCTAAACTAATGAACATAAAAACAGTAATAAACAAATGGGACCTAATTAAACTTAAAGGCTTTTGCACAGCAAAGGAAACCATTAACAAAACGAAAAGAAAACCCTCAGAATGGGGGAAAATATTTGCAAACCAAGCAACTAACAAGGGATTAGTCCCCAAAATATACAAACAGCTCATGCAGCTCTGATTCATTTTGTTGTGCAGTGGAAGCTAACACAACATTGTAAAGCAACCATGCTCCAATACATATTAATTTAAAAAATAATAAATAAATAACAACAACCCAATCAAAAAATGGGCATAAGATCTAAATAGACATTTCTCCCAAGAAGGTATACAGATCATTCACCTTTATTTTTAATTACATATGTATTTATAGATTCTCCCATTTTCCTATTTTAATAATAGAATGAAAAATATGAACACAAGACCAAAGTAAGCTCCTCATTTATTCCTGCCTATAGGATGCCTTCCTGAGTTGAGAATGGAATAGATTAATGTAATATCGGACCTCAAAATTCCAGACAAGTATTCACTTTATATCACTCATACTGATGAACAGAAATCATCATCGATCGAACATTGGTCCTTTTTCTATGTACACATCTTTTTTTGATTAAATAAAAAATTCACTAATTATTTTTAGCAGTACAATTCAAGAAAAAATACAAAAAGCCTTCATCTATATAGAATAATTATTACTTAAATATATATCTCTCTTTAATACATTGTTTTCTATATATGTATTAAACCATATAGTGGATTTTATATCCATACTCAACACTGAGATGCAGTCTCCTTCTTTACTTATATTCCTCATTTCTTATTAAATACATTGAATTACTTTGATAAAACAATAGAGGAAAGAACTTCTACTATGACTCACAGTAATCTCCATCTCCTATTTCACAGAGGCAAACCCGTAGCTCATATCCATGGACGATTCTAAATCACGTCTAGTGACTTCGCTCTGAGGTGTACGCAACACAGAAGATGATAAAAATATTCAGACCTAATCACCACTATCTTTGTTTTCGGCATTTCTGTTACTCAGTATTTATGTTTTTATTACTTTTTCTCTCTAAATTTTTTACCTTGTTAAAAGAAAATCTCAGTCTTTTGTCTGAAGCAGAACAATTAAACTGACTCTTGCTTATGCATGTCTTTCTATCTAACCTTGGCCAAACAGGTGACCCTCACCCATTTATTTAATGGGCATCAGTGTTTTCAATATTTATTAACAGTATCTTTTGTCTCGCTTCACCCTGTTTTTCCTTATGTTCATCTATATTTGCTAAATGGTTCATTATAGATCTATTAATAATAACAAATCTGTCTATGAAATCCATACAAAAATGTGACCTATTTATATTCCTGTCATCTCTCTATAGAAACAGTTTCACCAGAAGGAAGAGACTACTTACGGTCTGGGTTGGACCTCAGAGTTTCAGACATGTTTTCATCATTCAGGACTCTTCCCGTCACAATCATCATCACTGTTCCATCACTGAGTCTCTTTTCTTCCATCATTTCTATATGGAAGAATAATAAAATAATATATGGTTCACTAAATATTCCAAGAATAACACCCTTCAATACCCCTAACCTCAGTTTACAGAATTATTTCCCATTAAGGGTCCATCTCTTCCAATTTTCGACCTCAATCCTGCCCATTATCAATTATTCAAAAGAATATTTCTTATATTTATCATTGAATTATGAGTAAATTTTTGATTAATTTAATACTTTTTACTCTTTTCTTTGTTCATTTCTATTTGTTTATTGACTAATTCAGTAAGTCACTCATAATAATTTTAAAATTATTAGTCACAAAACCCAAGAAGAGTCGTGATATCGCTAACTGTAAATAGATCATTCTCACAGCAACGTACCTCTTTTCAAATTATATGCTATTATACATCTATGCATTAATCAATTAGTGTTTAATGAAGGCCTATATTTATCACTGAGCTACACTGGCCTTCTGTTACTCTATATGGAAGTTTCAAGTAATACACTGAATACACAGGGGAAAAAAAATCACTGAAACTAAGACGAGAAATTTGACTATTACTCACATTTGTCTCTGTGCTTCTAATACAGAGATGTAATCATAAGGTGCATCACCATGGAATAACGCTTCATCAGCGCGAATGTGTCCATTTTGAACAATATGAAGCACAGTCAATGAGAAAAAAAGAAAATTTATCTCCATTGACTCTTGCATTGTACATTTCTTTTACCCAGTCATTTAGGAATTTATAACTTTTTCTTAATGTAGAAATTGTTTTCTCTTAACAGAAAGAACAAGCTCATACTTAAGACTGACTCAGAACAATAAAATTGACTCCTAATTGTTCAAGTCT
Organism: Leucopleurus acutus; assembly: GCF_964270905.1. Taxonomy (NCBI): domain Eukaryota; kingdom Metazoa; phylum Chordata; class Mammalia; order Artiodactyla; family Delphinidae; genus Leucopleurus; species Leucopleurus acutus. Next base: position 3,861,098 of record NC_139142.1, read on the forward strand.
ATCTGGTATCTGGAAAAAGTGATGACACCCTTGATCCATCTATTTCATAATGATCATCAGTGCTGGAAATTTTTATTAATATTTCTTGTCTCATCATAGATGTTCATAATGAGAACATAATTTATCTTTTCTTTGTAATCTATTATTTATGTAACTTTAATAGTGCTCTCATTGATCTAGTAATAATTTTAAAACTTAATCGAAGAACTTGAAAATTATACATTCCTAACATCTGTCCATAGGATCAAATAAACATGAAAATAGAGTATGTATTGTCTTGGACCTCAGGGTTCCAGATACTTATTATTCATCGTCTGTGCCTCAACCTCTACCAATCCTCATCATTGGTTCATTTAAGCCCAATTTTAGTCCATTCATTTATATATTTGTATCAATTAAATCATTACTTCATTGATAGTAATAAAATAAATATATGATTAACAAAAGCCAAAGAACAAGACACTCGAATATCCCTAACTTCTCTCTAATCATTACCAAAAGAGATTACAACTCTTTCATTAATGAATATCAATGTTATACAATATCAATTTTTTTTAAATAAATTTATTTATTTATTTTTGGCTGCGTTGGGTCTTTGTTGCTGCGTTCAGGCTTTCTCTAGTTGTGACAAGTAGGGGCTACTCTTCGTTGTGGTGTGCGAGCTTCTCATTGTGGTGGCTTCTCTCGTTGCGGAGCACAGGCTGTAGGCACACAGGCTCAGTACTTGTGGCTCGTGGGCTCTTGAGCACAGCTCAGTAGTTGTGGCACATGGGCTTAGTTGCTCTGCAGCATGTAGGATCTTCCCGGACAAGGGCTGGAACCCGTGTCCCCTGCATTGACAGGCAGATTCTAACCACCGCACCACCAGGGAAGTCCCTACAATATCAATTAATCAGTATAAGGTTTCAGGTCATATTTATCAATGGGCCATTATTAACCTGTTGATTAGATTTATTACTTTTTAGAATACAATGAAAACACTTAAGTAAATTACCCAAACCAAGAGAGGAACACTGGTCATTACTCACCTGGGTCTCTGTCCTATACCAACCTGAAAATGAAACCTTGATCACAATAGAGGCTGAAATCACTCTGAGCTTCTATTCTGAAAAGTACTAAACAGAAGGTGATAAAGATTGAGACTTTCTCTCCATTTGTCCACATGTTTGTTTATTGATTCTTTCATTGCTTCAATTATAATAAAGAGTGAAAATGCATGAAGACAAAAAAGACATTTCTTTTGCTTCGGACCTCAGAGTTCCAGAACGTATTCATTGTACACGACTCATATGCCACCAATGGTCATCATTGATCCAATACCATACCTCTTTTTACTCATTCATTTCTATATTACTTATTGTTCAATTCATAATTCAGTAATTATAATTTTAAAAATGGTTATTCATTGGAACCACCAAAGAGCTTAGAAATCTCTAATATATATTTAGAATCATTCTTGTGTCAACATCTTTCATTAATTACTCTCATTTTTCATTTTATGAATGAATCAATATAATACTTCATATTAATCCCATATTTCACTCTGGGCCATTTGAATTTCATTGATTATATTTCACAACTTGCAATAATACAGTCAATAGCTTTAAATAAAATATTGAAACTAAGGTCAAAATTTGTCTATTACTCACATGGTCTCCACAGTCCTAACACGTGAATGCAACCAGAGCTCTCAGGACCATAGAAGAATCCTTCAACCAGCTGAAGTGCTCCCATTCTAAGAGGTACAGAGCAGAAAAGATGATAAAAAATTTCAGACCTTATCTCCATTGATCCTTGTTATCCACATTTCATTTATTCATTTAGGCATTCATTAATTTTTCATAACATAGTATTTTTTCTCTTAAGAAAAGAAAGCCTTAAACTTGAGACTGACCCAGATCAACAATGTTGACTCTTATTTATCAGTGTCTGTATGATCCTTTCAGCAAAAGGGCAAAACACTTATTCATTTATTGCTTAAAGGGCATGAATGTTTTCTATTTAATTAATAATATTTCTTGCCTGACCACATATGTTCCTAGTGAACAATGCTTTGCCTTCTTCTTTTTATGTGTTTTTTTACATTTTTTAATGGCTATATTGCTGATTTATTATTAATAATATGTATAAATCTATTAACCCAGAATAGGAATATAATGTTTGTATATTCCTAACATCGACCCATGGGGTCATTTATAACAGAAGATAGGCTAGATTTTGCGTTGTGTGGAATCAGGATTACAGACACATGGTATTCACCATATATGACTCCTATGCCTCAAGTCATGGCCAATGGTCCAGGAGAGGCAGTTTTCTCTACTGTCCTCTACATTTGTTTATTAATTAATTCCCTATTATTTAAATAAACATAAATCAGGGACTTCCCTGGTGGCCCAGTGGTTGAGAGACCACCTGCCGATGCAGGGGACACAGGTTCAATCCCTGGTCCAGGGAGATCCCACATGCCACAGAGCAAGAAAGCCCATGCACCATGACTACTGAGCCTGCGCTCTAGAGCCCGCAAGTCACAACTACTGAGCCCACACACCCTAGAGCCCTCATGCCGCAACTACTGAGCCCATGTGTTGCAACTACTGAAGCCTGTGCGCTCTAGGGCCCGCTTGCCACAACTACTGAAGCCGCATGTCTAGAGCCCATTCTCCGCAACAAGAGAAGCCACTGCAACGAGAAGCCTGCGCACCACAATGAAGAGTAGCTCCCACTCGCCGCAACCAGAGAAAGCCCGTGCGCAGCAACGAAGACCCAACAAAGCCAAATAAATAAATAAATAAATCACACAAAAAATTATGTGTAAGAGTCTTGAATATCCCTAACATTTATCTATACAATCATTTTCCCTGAAACCCAACTCTTTCATTAACTGAACTCAGTGTTTCATATATGGATTAATCATATTGTTTTGTATCAATGGTATTTGACATTAGCATGCTTGGACTTTTTTATTATATTTAATTTTTTAAATAATACCTTTTAAAATAATAATTTAAAAAAAATACGGCTCAATCCAAGACAAGAACATTGACTACTACTCACATTGTTCTCCATCCTCCTAACACAGATGCAACCATAGGGCTCCTGTCCATGGAAGATGCTTAAATCAGCTCAAGGGAATCCATTCTGAGAAGTACAGGTCAGAGCAGATAATAAAATATTGAGAATTAATCTCCATTGATCCTTGCTTCTGCATTTCATTTTTAGTAACTTAGACAATCGTTAATTTGGAGTATGTTTATTTCATTTTCTCTTAAAAAAGTGAACTTAAAACTTGTCCCTGACACAGAAAATGAGCAGTGACTTACAGTAAGTAACCTTACTGATTACAGTAAATAATCTTACTATTGTCTGTATTATTCTTAGCCAAAGATTTAACAGTTATGCACCACTTGTTTCTCTTTGGACTTCACTGTTTTCAAATTTATTAACAGTATTTCTTGCATGACCACATATTTTTATAATTGGATAAGGATTCACCCATTCAGCTTTATTTATTTACATATTTGGTTTTTGATTATTTCATTTCTCCAATTATAAGAGTAAAGTGAAAATGCATGAATGAACACAAAGAATAAACAAGATCCTTGTATATTCCTGACTTTTATCTATAGGATCTTTACAGAGTTAATGCATTAGATTTCTTTTTGCTGCACCTCAGAGTTTCAGACACATATTATTTATCATCCTTGATTCAAATCATCAGTCATCATCATTGGTCCAGGATTGGCTCAATTTCTCTTTGTTCATTTCTAAATTGTTTATTAATTCATTAATTCACACTAATCATACAGTAACTACTCTTAAGCAAACCACCCAAACCAACATGAGAACTTTGACTGACAGTGGTCTCCATGCTTCTAATGTATAGATGCAACCAAAGAGCTTGTGATCGCGGAAGATGGTTAAATCCCTCAAGGGTGTTCACTCTGAGGAGTATAGAGCAGAACAGTTTATAAAAAAAAAAAAAAAGTTAGGACCTTATCTACATTGGTCCTTCCTTTCCACATCACTTACTCCAATTTTTTAGGTATTCATTAATTTTTCATTATATATACACATTTTCTTTATTAACAAAGAGAACAACCTCAACCTTGCAACTGATCCAGAATAATGAAACTGACTGTTAATTATCTATGTCTACATGATCCTTAGCCAAAGAAGTAACAGCCTTGATTCATTTATTTCTTAAAGGGCTTCACTGTTTTCAATATTTATTAATAATATATCTTGCCTCACTACATATGTTCATGATTGAATAATGCTTCATTTTCACTTTTATCTTTCTCTAATGGTTCTATCTATGATCCATTAAATCTATGAATCTAATATAAGAACATGACCTTTGTATATTTCTGACAGTCGTCTATATGACCATTTCCAAAAGAAGGATCGAACACATTATGTTGTGTATTGGATCTCAGCATTTCAGACACTTATTTTCATCATCCACTACTCATATGTCACCAGTAGTCATCAATGTCATGTTATTCCATATTAGGGTGTTATTTTCTTCATTGGTGTTTGTATTGATTAAACTATTAATAATTATTAATTCTTTGATAATAATAAAATAAGTATATAATTCACACACAAAAAAAACCAAGAGCAAGATTCTACAGTCTGTCTATACAAGCATTTCCCACATGGATCATATCTCTTCTATTATTCAATCTCAGTGTTACACATTATTGATTAATCAACATGTTTCATACATATTTATCATTGACAATAGTTAACTTTTTGATTTAAGAATTTTTAATAATACCATGAACACCCTTAAACGAAGACCCAAACCAAGACAAGATCTTTGACCATTACCTACCTTTGTCTCTTTCCTGACAGAGGCAGTACGGTAACCTTGATCATGGTGGAAGTTGAAATCAGCTCCAGTATCTGTTCTGAAGAGTACCAAGCAGAGAAGGTAATAAAAAGATTGAGACATTCACGCCATTAATCCATACTTTCTACCATTCATATACATAGTAATTTAGGTATTTATTAATTTATAGTAATATTTATTTATTTTTCTCTTAATCAATCAAACATCAACCTTACTCTGCTATTGATTCTTTTATAACAATATTTTTTAAGTCTATGGCCACAAGTTCAAGAAAAAGATCCTTGCATATATGTGACAAAGGTCTAATGGAACATGTCAAACAGGGTGAACGTACTAGATTCTTTTTAAGTTGGACCTCAGAGCTCCCGACACGTAATATTCACTGTACATGCCTCATATGCGCCAGTCATCATCATTGGTCCATAATTTACCCTTATTCTTCATCTTTTGTTTAACTCAATCATTCACAAATAATAGCAAAATAAATTCACGTAAATCACAAAAACCTAAGAAGTTTCTTGAAAATTCCTAAGATCTGTCTATAGAATTATTTCCCACAGAGACTAGATCTCTTTCTCTATTTGACCTCAATGTTTAATATATCAATTAATCAACATCATGCTTCATGTCAACACCAGCTTCACTATCAGACTATGGTTGGTCTTCTGTCACTATATTTCATAGATATTTATTTTCTGGTGCAACATGTGGGATCTTAGTTCCCCAACGAGGGATTGAACCCTCACCCCCTGCAGTGGAAGCACGGAGTCTTAACCGCTGGACCACCAGTGAAGTACCCGATAGTGAATGCCATTAGTCGCCTCGACAAGAAATTTAATTATTACTTACGCTGGTCCGCACATGTAGATGCAAACGTAAATTTTTTGATCACAGGGATCATGGCAGAACCTTGAACAGCATTCAGTACCCACCCTGAGGAGTACAAAGCATAGCAGATGATAAAAAGATTGAAGCATTATTGATCATTGCTGTCCACATTTCATTTTATTAGGCATTTAAATATTTACTAATTGATGTTAATAATTCTTTGTCTCATCTCCTAAAAGAAGAGAACATTGAACTGACTACTGATCCAGAACAGTAACATTGACTATATACTATCCCTGGCTATGTGATAGTTAGCCAAAGATGTAATACCCTTTATCCAATTATTTCTTTTATTTTTTTAATACAACTCAAGTAAATTTATTACATAAAACAAAAATATGACAAGGCCAAGTAAAATGAAGGCTCAGTGTTTGGTATAAGTGAAAAAATTATTCATGAAAATTCAAGATAGGTCAATTGCTACTAAAATACTTGCCAGAGAGAGGAGCTTCAAGATGGTGGAAGAGTAAGACGTGGAGATCACCTTCCTCCCCACAAATACATCAGAAATACATCTACACGTGGAACAACTGCTACAGAACACCTACTGAATGCTGGTGGAAGACCTCAGACCTCCAAAAAGGCAAGAAACTCCCCACGTACCTGGGTAGGGCAAAAGAGAAACGAAAAAACAGAGACAAAAGAATAGAGACAGGATCTACACCTCGGGGAGGGAGCCGTGAAGGAGGAAAGGTTTCCACACACTAGAAGCCCCTTCTCGGACAGAGACAGCGGGTGGCGGAGGGGGAGCTTCGGGACCGCGGAGGAGAGTGCAGCCACAGGCGTGCGGAGTGCAAAGTGGAGAGATTCCCGCACAGAGGATCCGTGCCGACCAGCACTCACCAGCCCGAGAGGCTTGTCTGCTCACCCGCCGGGGCGGGCGGGGCTGGGAGCTGAGGCTTCGGTCGGAGCGCAGGGAGAGGACTGGGGTTGGCGGCGTGAACACAGCCTGTGAGGTTAGTGCGCCACAGCTGGCCGGGAGGGAGTCCGGGGAAAAGTCTGGACCTGCCGAAGAGGCAAGAGACTTTTTCTTCCCTCTTTGTTTCCTGGTGCGCGAGGAGAGGGGATTAAGAGCGCTGCTTAAAGGAGCTCCAGAGACGGGTGTGAGCTGTGGCTAACAGTGCAGACCCCAGAGACGGGCAGGAGATGCTAAGGCTGCTGCTGCCGCCACCAAGAAGCCTGTGTGCGACCACAGGTCACTGTCCACACCCCCCTTCCGGGGAGCCTGTGCAGCCCGCCACCGCCAGGGTCCTGGGATCCAGGGACAACTTCCCCGGGAGAACGCACGGTGCGCCTCAGGCTGGCGCAACATTACAGCGGCCTCTGCCGCCGCAGGCTCGCCCCGCACTCCGTGCCCCTCCCTCCGTCTGGCCTGAGTGAGCCAGAGCCCCCGAATCAGCGGCTCCTTTAACCCCGTCCTGTCTGAGCGAAGAACAGATGCCCTCAGGTGACCTATATGCAGAGGCGGGGCCAAATCCAAAGCTGAACCCCAGGGGCTGTGCGAACAAAGAAGAGAAAGAGAAATCTCTCCCAGCAGCCTCAGGAGCAGGGGATTAAAGCTCCACAGTCAACTTGATGTACCTGCATCTGTGGAATACCTGAATAGACAACCAATCATCCCAAACTGAGGAGGTGGACTTTGAGAGCAACGATATATATATATTTCTTTTTTCCCCTTTTTCTCTTTACGTGAGTGTCTATGTGTATGCTTCTGTGTGAGATTTTGTCCGTATAGCTTTGCTTTTACCATTTGTCCTAGGGTTTTGTCTGTCCGTTTCTTTTTTTTTTTTTTAGTATAGTTTTTAGCACTTGTTATAATTGGTGGATTTGGTTTGGTTGCTCTCTTCTTTCTTTCTTTCTTTTTTTATTACTTTAAAAAACTTTTTAATAATTATTTTTTATTTTTTAATAACTTTTATTTTCTTTTATCTTCTTCTTTCTTTCTTTTTTTTCTCCCTTTTATTCTGAGTCATGTGGATGACAGGCTCTTGGTGCTCCAGCCAGGCATCAGGGCTGTGCCTTTGAGGTGGGAGAGCCAAGTTCAGGACATTGGTCCACAAAGGACCTTCCAGCTCCATGTAATATCAAATGGCAAAAATCTCCCAGAGATCTCCATCTCAATGCCAAGACCCAGCTCCACTCAAAAGACCAGCAAGCTACAGTGCTGGTCACCCTATGCCAAACAACTAGCAAGACAGGAACACAACCCCACTCATTAGCAGAGAGGCTGTCTAAAATCATAATAAGGCCACAGACACCCCAAAACACACCACCAGACGTGGACCTGCCCACCAGAAAGACAAGATCCAGCCTCATCCACCAGAACACAGGCACTAGTCCCCTCCACCAGGAAGCCTACACAACCCACTGAACCAACCTTAGCCACTAGGGACAGACACCAAAAACAACAGGAACTACGAACCTGCAGCCTGTGAAAAGAAGACCCCAAACACAGTAAGTTAAGCAAAATGAGAATACAGAGAAATGCACAGCAGATGAAGGATCAAGGTAAAAACCCACCAGACCTAACAAATGAAGAAGAAATAGGCAGTCTACCTGAAAAAGAATGCAGAATAATGATAGTAAAGATGATCCAAATCTTGGAAATAGAAGGGAGAAAATATAAGAAATGTTTAACAAGGACCTAGAAGAATGAAAGAGCAGAGAAACAGTGATGAACAACACAATAAATGAAATTAAAAATACTCTAGAAGGGATCAATAGCAGAATAACTGAGGCAGAAGAACAGATAAGTGACCTGGAAGATAAAATAGTGAAAATAACTACCACAGTGCAGAAAAAAGAAAAAATAATGAAAAGAATTGAGAAAAGTCTCAGAGACCTCTGGGACAACATTAAACGCACCAACATTTGAATTATAGGGGTCCCAGAAGAAGAAGAGAAAAAGAAAGGGACTGAGAAAATATTTGAAGAGATTATACTTGAAAACTTCCCTAATATGGGAAAGGAAATAGTTAATCAAGTCCAGGAAGCACAGAGAGTCCCATACAGGATAAATCCAAGGAGAAACACGCCAAGACACATATTAATCAAACTATCAAAAATTAAATGCAAAGAAAAAATATTAAAAGCAGCAAGGGAAAAACAACAAATAACACACAAGGGAATCCCCATAAGGTTAAAAGCTGATCTTTCAGCAGAAACTCTGCAAGCCAGAAGGGAGTGGCAGGACATATTTAAAGTGATGAAGGGGAAAAACCTACAACAATATTACCCTACCCAGCAAGAATCTCACTCAGATTTGACAGAGAAATTAAAACCTTTACAGTCAAGCAAAAGCTAAGAGAATTCAGCACCACCAAACCAGCTCTACAACAAATGCTAAAGGAACTTCTCTAGGCAGGAAACATAAAGAGAAGGAAAAGACCTACAATAACAAACCCAAAACAATTAAGAAAATGGTAATAGGAATATACATATCGATAATTACCTTAAATGTAAATGGATTAAATGCTCCAACGAAAAGACATAGACTGGCTGAATCCATACAAAAACAAGACCCATATATAGGCTGTCTACAAGAGACCCACTTCAGACCTAGGGACACATACAAACTGAAAGTGAGAGGATGGAAAAAGATATTCCATGCAAATGGAAATCAAAAGAAAGCTGGAGTAGCAATTCTCATATCAGACAAAATAGACTTTAAAATAAAGACTATTACAAGAGACAAAGAAGGACACTACATAATGATCAAGGAATTGATCCAAAAAGAAGATATAACAATTGTAAATATTTATGCACCCAATATAGGAGCACCTCAATACATAAGGCACATACTAACACCCATGAAAGGGGAAATCGACAGTAACACAATCGTAGCAGGGGACTTTAACACCCCACTTTCACCAATGGACAGATCATCCAAAATGAAAATAAATAAGGAAACACAAGCATTAAATGATATATTAAACAAGATGGACTTAACTGATATTTATAGGACATTCCATCCAGAAACAACAGAATACACTTGCTTCTCAAGTGCTCACAGAACATTCTCCAGGATAGATCATATGTTGGGTCACAAATCAAGCCTCAGTAAATTTAAGAAAATTGAAATTGTATCAAGTACCATTTCCGACCACAACACTATGAGACTAGATATCAATTACAGGGGAAAAAAATCTCTAAAAAGTACAAACATATGGAGGTTAAACAATACACTACTTAATAACCAAGAGATCACTGAAGAAATCAAAGAGGAAATCAAAAAATACCTAGAAATAAATGACAATGAAAACAGGACGACCCAAAACCTATTGGATGCAGCAAAAGCAGTTCTAAGAAGGACGTTTATAGCAATAAAATCCTATGTTAAGAAACAAGAAACATCTCAAATAAACAACCTAACCTTATACCTAAAACAATTAGGGAAAGAAAAACAAAAGAAACCCCAAACTTAGCAGAAGGAAAGAAATCATAAAAACCAGATCAGTAATAAATGAAAAATAAATGAAGGAAATGATAGCAAAGATCAATAAAACTAAGAGGTGGTTCTTTGAGAAGATAAACAAAATTGATAAACCATTAGCCAGACTCATCAAGAAAAAAAGGGAGAAGACCCAAATCAATAGAATTAGAAATGAAAAAGGAGAAGTAACAACTGACACTGCAGAAATATAAGATCATGAGAGATTACTACAAGCAACTCTATGCCAATAAAATGGACAACCTGGAAGAAATGGACAAATTCTTAGAAATGCACAATCTGCCAAGACTGAATCAGGAAAAAATAGAAAATATGAACAGACCAATCACAAGCACTGAAATTGAAACTGTGATTAAAAATCTTCCAACAAACAAAAGCCCAGAACCAGATGGCTTCACAGGCTAATTCTTTCAAACATTTAGAGAAGAGCTGACACCTATCCTTCTCAAACTCTTACAAAATACAGCAGAGGGAGGAACACTCCCAAACCCATTCTACGAGGCCACCATCATCCTGATACCAAAACCAGACAAAGATGTCACAAAGAAAGAAAACTACAGGCCAATATCACTGATGAACATAGATGCAAAAATCCTCAACAAAATACTAGCAAACAAATCCAACAGCACATTAAAAGGATCATACACCATTATCAAGTGGGGTTTAACCCAGGAATGCAAGGATTTTTCAATATATGCAAATCAATCAATGTGATACACCATATTAACAAACTGAAGAATAAAATCCATATGATCATCTCAATTGATGCAGAGAAAGCTTTCGACAAAATTCAACACACGTTTATAATAAAAACCCTCCAGAAATTAGGCACAGAGGGAACTTACCTCAACATAATAAAGGCCATATATGACAAACCCACAGCCAACATCGTCCTCAATGGTGAAAAACTGAAACCATTTGCACTATGATGAGGAACTAGACAAGGTTGCCCACTGTCACCACGGTTATTCAACATAGTTTTGGAAGTTTTAGCCACAGCAATCAGAGAAGAAAAAGAAATAAAAGGAATCCAAATCAGAAAAGAAGTAAAGCTGTCACTGTTTGCAGATGACATGATACTATACATAGAGAATCCTAGAGATGCTACCAGAAAACTACTAGAGCTAATGAATGAATTTGGTAAAGTAGCAGGATACAAAATTAATGCACAGAAATCTCTTGCATTCCTATACACTAATGATGGAAAATCTGTAAGTGAAATTAAGAAAATACTCCCATTTACCATTGCAACAAAAAGAATAAAATATCTAGGAATAAACCTACCTAAGGAGACAAAAGACCTGTATGCAGAAAATTATAAGACACTGATGAAAGAAATTAACGATGATACAAACAGATGGAGAGAAATACCATGTTCTTGGATTGGAAGAATCAACATTGTGAAAATGACTCTACTACCCAAAGCAATCTACAGATTCAATGCAATCCCTATCAAACTACCACTGGCATTTTTCACAGAACTAGAACAAAATATTTCACAATTTGTATGGAAACACAAAAGACCCCGAATAGCCAAAGCGATCTTGAGAAAGAAAAACGGAGCTGGAGTACTCAGGCTTCCTGACTTCAGACTATACTACAAAGCTACAGTAATCAAGACAGTATGGTACTTCCACAAAAACAGAAATATAGATCAATGGAATAGGAAAGAAAGCCCAGAGATAAACCCACGCACACATGGTCACCTTATCTTTGATAAAGGAGGCAAGACTATACAGTGGAGAAAAGAAAGCCTCTTCAATAAGTGGTGCTGGGAAAACTGGACAACTACATGTAAAAGAATGAAATTAGGACACTCCCTAACACCATACACAAAAATAAACTCAAAATGGATTAAAGACCTAAATGTAAGGCCAGAAACTATCAAACTCTTAGAGGGAAACATAGGCAGAACACTCTATGACATAAATCACAGCAAGATCCTTTTTGACCCAACTCCTAGAGAAATGGAAATAAAAACAAAAATAAACAAATGGGACCTAATGAAACTTAAAAGCTTTTGCACAGCAAAGGAAACCATAAACAAGAACAAAAGACAAGCCTCAGAATGTGATAAAATATTTGCAAATGAAGCAACTGACAAAGGATTAATCTCCAAAATTTACAAGCAGCTCATGCAGCTCAATATCAAAAAAACAAACAACCCAATCCAAAACTGGGCAGAAGACCTAAATAGACATTTCTCCAAAGAAGATATACAGATTGCCAACAAACACATGAAAGAATGCTCAACATCATTAATCATTAGAGAAATGCAAATCAAAACTTCAATGAGATATCATCTCACACCAGTCAGAATGGCCATCATCAAAAAATCTACAAACAATAAATGCTGGAGAGGGTGTGGAGAAAAGGGAACCCTCTTGCACTGCTGGTGGGAATGTGAATTGGTACAGCCACTATGGAGCACAGTATGGAGGTTCCTTAAAAAACTACAAATAGAACTACCATATGACCCAGCAATCCACTACTGGGCATATACCCTGAGAAAACCATAATTCAAAAAGAGTCATGTACCAAAATGTTCATTGCAGCTCTATTTACAATAGCCAGGACATGGAAGCAACCTAAGTGTCCATCATCTGATGAATGGATAAAGAAGATGTGGCACATATATACAATGGAATATTACTCAGCCATCAAAAGAAACGAAATTGAGTTATTTGTAGTGAGGTGGATGGACCTAGAGTCTGTCATACAGAGTGAAGTAAGTCAGAAAGAGAAGAACAAATACCATATGCTAATACATATATATGGAATCTAATAAACAAACAACAAAATGGTCATGAAGAACCTAGGGGCAAGACGGGAATAAAGGCGCAGACCTTCTAGAGAATGGACTTGAGGATACGGGGTTGGGGGGCAATGGTAAGCTGGCACAAAATGAGAGAGTGGCATGGACATATATACACTACCAAATGTAAAATAGATAGCTAGTGGGAAGCAGCCGCATAGCACAGGGAGACCAGCTCGGTGCTTTGTGACCACCTAGAGGGTGGAAGGGAGGGAGATGCAAGAGGAAAGAGTTATGGGGATATATGTATATGTATAACTGATTCACTTTGTTATAAAGCAGAAACTAACACACCATTGTAAAGCAATTATACTCCAATAAAGATATATGTAAATAAATAAATATAGAAAATTAAATAAAATACTTTCCAGAATTTAATAACTAACTTTTATATAGTGTTGATCCAATTATATCTTAATGGATACTCATATTTACAAATTAAATTAAAAGTATTTCTTGTCTCATATAACTGGACAGTACTTCACCCTTTCATCTTTATTTACGTAATTGTATAGATTTTGTTATTGATTTTTTGTAGCAATAATACTATCAAAATTCATGAACCACAAAAGTCCAAGAACAGACTTCAGTGCATTCCTAGTCTGTCTTGAGGATCACTTCCAACAGAGACCATAGACTAGATCTCTTTCTGTACAGTACCTCAGAGCCAGATACATATCATCTATCACCCGTGATTCATACCCCACCAGCGGTCCCATCTCAGTCCAGGATTTGCCCTCTTCTCCTCGTGTATTTGCACACTCATTGATTTTTAATTTCTAATTGCCTAATAATAATAAAATAAATTTACATGAAGCACAAAAACTCAAGAACAAGAGTTTCAAGTATCCCTAACACCTGTACATAGAATAATTTCCCTCAGCAAATATATCTTTCATTAATCAATCTTAGTTTGCACCTATTCATTAAGGGACGTATGTGACATATGAAACCCATAGTGGGCCATGGCTAACTTCTTAGATTATACTTAATACATGTTTTTAACAAAACAGCGAATATTCTTAAACAAGCCCCCCCCACCAAGATAAGGGCTTTGACTATTACTCACATTGGTCTCTTTGCTCCTAATACAGAATTCACAGCCAGGGCAAAAGGCTTACATCAGTTCAGTTCATTCATTCTGAGTATAAGCAATGCAGATAATAAAATGTTGAGACATTCTTCCCATTAATACATGGTTTTCTCATTTCAATTTCTTAATATTTAAGTATTTATTATTTTATAGTGTGATATACTTCTTGTTATCTAAAGTAAACAAACTACTCAAACTCACGACTGACTCAAAGCAAGAAGACAGACTAATACATATAACTATCTATATCATCCTTACCCCAAAGTGTAACCTGCTTGATCCATTTATCACTTAATGAACTCTCATGGTTCTAAGTTATATTAATAGTAATTCATACCTCACCACATATTTTCATAATTTGATATGCTTCACCCTTTTCATCTTTATACACTGACATATCTGTTTATTCTTTCATTTATTCACTTAATAAAATCAAAATCCATGAAGCACCAAAAACTGAGAATATGATCCTTGAATATTACTGAAATCTATCCATGGGCTCATTCCCACAAATGTAAACACTTAATATTTTTTTGTAATGGACCTCAGTAGTTCGTAGATGTTTTCATCATAAAATATAGTTCAGAATCGGTCCATGGTCGGCCTTTTCTTCATATAATTTGTATATTGTTTCTATATATAGCATGAACCCACCATCAGCACTACAATACTGACTAGTACTTACGTATCCTATGTGCTCCGTCCTCATAATGAAAATAGCTTACATCGTTATCAATTAAGGAATGTGTAGGGAAAACCTAAAACAAATTTAAAGAGCTATAAAATGAATGACATGGACTCAACCTGTTTTTAAAATCATCCTAAGTGATCAAATTAATCATAATCAAATTAATCATAAACTTTGGTTCCTCATCCTTAGTACAGACCTAACCTTGTTTGATTTTGTTCATGTATGTAGCCGCGTACTCATTTTAAATATACATTCCTAAACATACTGGCAGCCTACAGACCTTGGTCTTTTCAGAATGCTTAAATCAGTTCAGGGGCACCCATTTTGTAGAGTACAAAGATGATGTTAAAAGAATGAGACATTTTCTCCATTGGACCATGCTTTTCTCCTTTCGTTTACTTAGACTTTTAGATGTTTATTAATTAATGTATTTGTTATTTCTTTAAAAATGAGCAACCTGGAACTCATCACTGACACAGAGCAACAGCACTAACTATTATGACATATATTTGACTTTATCGGTGATTCTCGAAACGTTGTTTCCTGATAGGCAGCATTAGCAGAACTTGGGAACGTGTTAGGAATGCAGATTAGCGGACCCGACACTAATTTTACTGAATCAGAAATGCTGAGAGTGGGACCAGCAATCTGTAGTTTAACAAGCCCTTCGGGTGATTCTGATTCTCACTCAAGAACACTGCTCTATTATTAACCTATCCCAGAGAGGTAAAACCCTTGATCTACTGGTTTCTTAATGCACTGCTGTGCTTCCGAATTATGTGAACAAAAATTTCTCTCACAACATTTTTTCTTAATTAACCCAGCTTTACTCTCTTTATCTATCTACCTATCACCTATCTATCCGTCTTTTGATTCTTTAATTTATTCCCTTAGAATAATGTAATAAGTCCCCATGATCCATTTAAACCCCAGAATTAGTTGCTTGAAAATTACTGAAATCTAGCTATACACTTATTCCCACAGATATCTCAAATCTCCTTTTGAAATGAACTTCAGTGATGCAGAAACGAATTAATCACAAGACACATTCAGACTGCATTCCATTCACATCATGGATCTGTGCTTGACTCGTTTTCATTTAACTTCTGCATTCTTTAAAGATGTCAGAAAGAACGACCATGGGCCCGCCAACCACTCCACATCCAAACACCGTAAATATCTGACATTTTCCTGTGGGTTGCTTCACTCAATTCACAGCTTAGGTCTTTTCCACAGAGGAATGTTTATAAACTGTGGTGCAAACCTAGTATGGAATAAGTAGCTGTGAAAGTGAATGTAAAACCCTCAAACTTTTAAAAAATTGTACTGAATTCGATGACTTCATAAAACTTGCCACATTGCATATCTTCAGCATATATCCATATTTGGTCTTCTTTGAGTTTATTTGTCGGTAGCTATTTATTAATAGCTTTAATTTTCATTCATCCATTCTTTAATGCGTGAAAGAATCTGACAAACTATTCGTGTCGTAAAGAAAATGCAAAATGTTTAACTTCCCAGAAACCAAGAGACAAATGCCTATTGTGTATATCTGTCTAATCCCCCTTATTCAAACTGGCCAGAGCTAAGATTCGTTTTTCTCAAGAGGGACACAACAGGAGTAAAACTGATGAATCATGTTTCATCACATATTCATCACTGGCCAGGTGCTTTGTCCCCTTTGATCTTATTGAGGTATTAACTTATTTATTAATTTATAATACTAAGATCAGTATCCTTGTATACAAACTCAATTCAATAACACTCATTAATAGTAACTGCATCCAGCCCCTCATTATAATTAAGCTCAAGGGACTATATACTTTTTATTCCCAACTTTATTTAGGAGTAATTGACAAACATAGTTTGCATATATTTAAAATGTACAACATGAAGATTTGATTTACGTATACACTGTGGAATGATTACCAATGGAACACTGAAGCCAAGGGCTTGATCATAACTTGTCATGTGACACATTTTTGTCACTGGTTCATGTTAAGCCCTCTTTAATGTAGTAAGGGGGTTCAATTATATAAACTTTTTTTTCCCATTTCTTAATTGAAAAAAAAATGCCTGCAACCCAAAGATAACCCAGAACATAAACATCAACAATTACAAACATCTTTCTCTGGGTCTCATGATATAAAAGCCGCTACATGTTTATAATAGACTTCGGTTCCTTAGAAATAGATTGGTCATGATGTTTATCACATACTCTACGGTTATTCCATATTTGGCCCTATTTTTCCTTCATTTATTCATACATTTGTTTAGTTATTATTGTATTGATTAACTTTTAACAAGCAATCAATATCTATGAAACTCAAAAGCCCAAAAATAAGATCCTTGGATATCCTTAACAAGTCTTTATAGGCTCATTTATATCAGAAGAATGGACTAGATTTCTTTCTGCTTTGGACTTCGGCGTTCTAGGTAAGCATTGCTCATCCTTGACTCACATGCCACCAGTCCTCAATATTACTTCAGACTCCATCCTCTTTTTTTCATTCAATTATAATTTTGTTTAGAGATAAATCGTTAATTCATAATGAGAAACATATACTCATAAATTTTTAAAGTAGTTTTAATATCCCTAACATCTGTATGTAGAATCATTTTTTAAAGCGTGAAAAGTCCAGATCTCTTTTGTTAATCGGCCTTGTGTTGAACGTACAGATCAGTCATCATATTTGCTTCATTTTCACATCTAACTTTACTTATTGTTAGTCCAAGGTTAGCATGGACTAATCCCTAACATCTGTCTGTAGAATTATTTCCCTCATCAAACCAGCTCTTCCATTAATTGACCTCAATGTTTTGACTTGGATGAATAAACATAATGCTTCATATTAATTGCATTTGGGGGCCATGGTTGGCATTCACTGATTATATTTCACATTTTTAAATAATACAATGAATACCCTTAAACAAACAACCCAAACCGAGGCAATAACTTTGACTATTACTCACATTGGTCACCATGCTCTAAACCATAGAACTTGTGATCATAGAAGAATCATTAAGCCAGCTTGAGGGGGTCCATTCTGAGTAGTACAGAGCAGACGAGATGATTTTAAAAGGCTGAGACCTAATCAACATTGGTCCTTGTATTTCACGTTTCATTTAGTGAGTTATTTAGGAAATTAGCAACTTGGGAAAATGTTTACTTAATGTCTCCTAAGTAAACAAACAATAACGATCTTGCCACTGACACAGAATATGGATATTGCCTATTAACTACTTCACACTGCCTATAAAATCCTTAGCCAGAGGTAACACCTTGTATGATTTGTTTCCTAATAAATAGAAGTATTTTCAAAATATGTTAATAGTATTTCTTGTCTTGCTACATATTTTTATAATTGGACAATGTTTAATGACCTTCATCTTTATTTATGTATGTATTTATCGATTATTTCATTGATCTGACTATAAAAATAGAGAATGCATGAACGTAAACCAAAAATGAGATTCTTGTATATTCATGGCATCTGTCTATAGGATCACTTCACACAGGGCAACGGACTAGTTTCCATTTGCATCGGACCTCAGAGTTCCAGACACAGATTCATCATACACGACATACATGACTACACCAATAATCATCATCGATCCAGTATTGTCCCTCCTTTTCTTCAATCATTTGTACATTGTCCATTGATTAATTTATTAATTCACTAATAATAATTTTTAAACCCTATTGTTCACAGAAACCCAAGAAGAGCCTTGATAGCCCTAAACTGTATACAGGATAATTCTCACATCAATATATCTCTCTCATTTATTATTCCGATTTTCCTATATGCATTAATCAATATAATCAACCCCATATTTATATAATCAAGTCCATATTTGTCACTGGGCTATAGTTAGCCTTATGCAATTATACTTCACATTAATACTTCACAATGATATAGTGAATATGCTTTTTTAAAAAACACTAAAATAAGACAAGAATTTTGACTCTTACTCACACTGGTCTGTATGCTCCTAACACACGGGTGCAACCGTAGACCTGGTACCCATGGAAGATGCTTAAATCAGCTCAGGTGTGTCCATTCTGAGACCTACAGAGCAGAGCAGATGATAAAGATAATTGAGACCTTATTTCCATTGATCCCTGCTTTCCACCGTCCAGTTACTCAGTCATTTAGGTATTTATATATTTTTCATGATATGGATTTTCTTTTCTCTTAACAAAGGAAACTCTCTCAAACTTGAAACTGATCCAGTAAATAAAACTGACTCTTATTCATCAGCCTATGTGATTCTTAGCCACAGAGGTAAAATCCTTGATTCATTTATTTCTTAGGAGGCAGCAGTGTCTTCTTCCATTTTTATGAGTAATATTTCTTGCCTCACCATATATGTTCATAGTTGGACAATGCTTAACATTCTTCTTTATCTATTTACTTCTATTTTATTCTACCGTCAATCCATTAGTAATAATAAATCTAAATCTATGAACTCAAAATAAGAACACAATATTCGTATATTTCTGACATCTGTCTGCTGCAGGGGTCTCCAACCCCCAGACTGCGGACTGGAGCTGGTCCAAGGCCTGTTAGGAACCGGGCTGCACAGCAGGAAGTGAGCAGCGGGCGAGCGAGCGAAGCTTCGTCTGCCGCTCCCCATCGCTGCTCTCCATCGCTCTCATTGCCGCGTGAACCATCTCCCTCCGTGCCATCCGTGGAAAAATTGTCTTCCACGAAACCGGTCCCTGGTGCCAAAAATGTTGGGGACCGCTGGTCTACTGGATCATTTCCAAAAGAGAGATTCAACTAATTATGTTTTGTGTTGGAGCCCGGAGTTCCAGACACGTAGTATTCATTGTTTATAACTCATATGCCACCAGTTGTCATCACCGGTATATGTTTCTCTTTTTCTTCATTCATTTCTGCATCTGTATTAAATAAATCAAACTAATTCACTGATAATAATATAATGAATACATGATTCCAAAACCCAAGAGCAAGATATTTGCATATCCCAAGCATAGTATATAGAGCCATATCCCATGTAGACTTTATCTCTTTGATCAGTGAATTTCAATGTTGATTAAATAACATAATGTTTCATATGATGTTTAAATTTGGACATAGTTCATTTTAATTATATTTATTATTTTTTTAAATAATACTGTGAAACCTTTAAACAAATAACCCAAACCAAGACAAGAACTTTGACCTTTGACTGTTACTCACCTTTGTCTCTTTCCTGACACGGGAGCAACATGACGATCTTAATCAGCTTGGAAGATCCATTCTGAATAGTACCAAGCAGAGAAGAAAATAAAAAGATGGAGACATTCTCTCCATTGATTCATTGTCTCCACCATCCAGATACATAGTCATTTAGGTATTTATTGATTAATGGTAATATTTATTTATTTTCCTCTTAACAAATTCAGCATCAAAGTTGTAACTCACTCAGATGAGAAACTGTACATATCACTGTCTATACCATCCTCAGTCAAAGATGTAATACACTTGATCCATTTAATATTGATTTCAATTTATATTAGTATTATTTTCTTTACTATACACTTTAAAGATGAACAATACTTCAGCCTCTTCATTTTTACTTACACATTTGTTTATTTATTCTGCCATTTATTCTTTCAGAATAAGGTTTTGTAAAATTCACAGACACAAACATCAAGAACAATATCTTTGTATATTCCTGACATCTGTCTATAGAATCACTTTAAACAGGAGGAATGGGCTGGATTTCTTTGTGCTGGACCTCAGAGTTTCAGACACACAAGTACTCATCGTATACAACTCATACGTCACTAGCCGTCATCATCGGTCCACGATTGGACTCTTTCTTCATTCTGATCTATATTTACTGATCAATTCATCAATAATAATAAAATAAATATCTGTGAATCACAAATACTCAAGGACTACTAGATCCTTAATATCTTTAATAGCTATCTATAGAATCATTTGCCTCATTGAATATTCTTCTTTCATTAATCATCTTCATTGAGGCAAATACATATTAAGCAACATAACATCTCACGTCAATTCTATATTTATCCATAAACCATGACTAGCCTTCTTTGAATACATTTATTTATTATCACAGCGAATAAACGAACACCCAAACCAAGAGAAGAATCTGACAATTACTTACATAGACCACATGTACTTATACACAGGACAACCAGCAGAGTTCCTGACCATGGTCAATGCTTCGCCAATTCAGGTGCATCCATTCTGAGGAATACAAAGCAGAGAAGATGATGAGAAGATTGACAGACACTCCACTGATACGTACATTTCAACTTTCACATGGTCACTTACTTAGGAAAACAGTACATTGGGGTCATGTTTATTAATTTATTCTTAACAAACGAAACAGCATCAAGCTTGACAGAGACCAATAATAAGAACTTTGATGGTTATTTACTGTCTGTATCATTCTCAACCAAAGAGGTCAGACATTTGAGCCACTTACATTTCCTAATGAACTTCAGTATTTTCAATCAATGTTAATAGTTTTTATTGACTCACCACATATATGAAGAGTGAATATGCTTCAGCCTTTTCATCTTAACTTATTTACACTTGTACATTGATTATTTCTTTGGGCTAATTTTTATAGTATCAATAAAATCAAAGACTCATAAACACAAACCAAGAAGATTGTTCTTTTATTTTCCTAATACTTGTCAGTAATAGCACACCAAATAGAGGTGACAAATTATACTTCTTTTTTTACTGGACCTCAGAGTTTCAGACACATAGTATTCATCATCCAGGACTCATACGATATCAGTCATCATCACTGGTCCATATATGGGCCTCTACTTCTTTATTCTCATCGGCATAGTTCATTGATTAATTCATTAAGTGACTGATATTATATTTCACACTTGTACAATATAGTGAATACTTGAGAAAAAAACTCTCAAAGACATGAATTTAATTACTGTATTACTCACATTGGTCTATAGAGCACAGGACCGTGTAAGATGCTAAACCCACCAGCATGCGTCCATTCTGAGGAGTACAGAGCAGAGCAGAGAAAAAAAAATTTGAGACGTTCTCTGAATTGGTCCTGGTTTTCTTCATTTTATTTACTCAGACATGAAAGTATTTACTATTTTCCATAATTTATACACATATATAAGCATAAATATAAATATAATATGATCCTTAGAAAAACGATCCTAACATCTTTCCATAAGATCACTTCAAAGAGAGGTAACAGATTATATTTCCTTTTTGATTGGACCTCAGAGTTTCAGACACAAAGTAGTCATCGTCCATGGCTCATACTCCACCAACGGTCATCACTGGTCCATGCCTGAGCCTCTGTTTCTTCATTCTCGTGGACATTTTCTATGACTGGTGTTTTGGATTATATTTCACACTTTTAACAGTGCAGTGAATACCCTTAAAAAAAAACTTCTTAAACACAAGAACTTAACCTTTACTCACATTCATCTCTAGGCTCTTAACACACAGAGGAAACCATAGAAAATGCTTGAATCAGCTTGGGTGTGTCGTTTCTGGGGAGTACAAGAGGAGGCGGATGATTAAAAATCTAGACCTTTCAAAAGAAGATCCACATCAGTCTTTGTTTACATCATTTCATTTCTTCATTTACAAAGGTATTTATTCACTTTTCCGAATATATGTACATATGAGATATATACATATGAAACAAAATTGACATCCTCTACTGAGACAGACCCAGGCCTATAAAACTAGGTATTACTTATCGAGGTCAGTGTCTGTATGATCCTTAGGAAAAGAGGGAACACCGTTGGTCCATTTATTTCTTAACATGCATCGGTTTCCTCAGTTTATATTAATAGTATTTCTTGCCTCTCGTGTATATTCATAGGTGGGCAAAGCATCATCCTCATTTTTATTTATTTGTATTTTGTTTATTGGCTCTATCATTGATCGATTGATATTAATAATATATAAATCCATGAATCCAAAATTACAAGAACAGTATCCTTGTAAACTCTTAACATCGATCCACAGGATCATTTGTGAGAGAGGAAACAGATTAGATTTTGTTTTGTGCTGGACCTCAGACTTCCAGACATGTGGCATTCATCGTATAAGACTCCTAGGTCATCAGACATCATCACTGATCTGGGGTTGAGCCCCTTTTTCTTCATTCTCCTCTACAGTTGTTTATACATTAATTCATCAACCTACTAATAAAAATTAAGTAAATATATGTGAATTACAAAAATGCAAGGACAAGAGCCTTCAGTATCCCTGTCATTTATCTTTAGAATCATTGCCTAATTGAATATACCTCTTCCATTA
Organism: Leucopleurus acutus; assembly: GCF_964270905.1. NCBI lineage: Eukaryota > Metazoa > Chordata > Mammalia > Artiodactyla > Delphinidae > Leucopleurus > Leucopleurus acutus. Next base: position 3,884,193 of record NC_139142.1, read on the forward strand.
ATCATCATTGTTGTAAAAACAGATTAATCAACATAATGTTTCAGACACTTCCAATTTAATCGCTGGACCATAGCCGGTCTTTTTTCTTATATTTAATACATTTTTAATTATGACAGGGATACCCTGAACAAATCACCCAAACCAGGACAAGAACTTTGATTATTACTCACACTGGGCTTAATGCTCCTACACAGAGATGCTCCCATGAGCTCCTGAGTTCAGGGTCCTCTTTCTGAGAAGTACGAAGCAAAACAGATATAACAAGATCAAGACATTATCTCCATGGTTCTGTGCACTCCACCTTACATTTAGTCAATCATTTAGTAATATGTTAATCTGGGATAATACTTAACAAATTTCCTCTTTAAAAAATGAATAAGATCAGACTCGCTATGGACTCAGAATAAGAACGTCTCTATCAGCATGAGCCAAAGAGGTAAGGCACTCGAACCACTCGAACCACTTATTTTTCGTAATGGCATTCAGTATTCTCATCACGTTTTAACAGTTTCCATCGCCTTACCCCATATCTCAAGAGTGCATGTGCTTCATGCTCAGCGTCCTTGCTTTTTTATATTTGTACACTGATTCTTTAATTGATCCATTTATAATAAAAGAATCAAAATTCACAAAAAATAGTCTAAGAAAAGAGTCCCTTTAGATTCCTGAAATCAGTCTATAGGATTTCAAGCAGCGGCAACAGACTATATTTCTTTCTGATTGGACCTCAGATTCCAGAATGAAGTAGTCATCATCCGTGACTCATACTCCACCAGCAGTCATCATCGATCCACATGTCAGTCTCTTTTTGCTCATCCTCCTGTACATTAGCTCATTAATTAATTTCTTATCCACTGATATTAATTTTTAAAACCCCATGATTCACATAAAAACAAAGAATAAGAACCTTGGGGCTTCCCTGGTGGCGCAGTGGTTGAGAATCTACCTGCCAATGCAGGGGACACGGGTTCTAGCCCTGGTCTGGGAAGATCCCACAGGCCGCGGAGAAACTGGGTCTGTGAGCCACAATTACTGAGCCTGCGCGTCTGGAGCCTATGCTCCGCAACAACAGAGGCCGCGATAGCGAAAGGCCCGTGCACTGCGATGAAGAGTGGCCCCCGCTTGCCACAACCAGAGAAAGCCCTCGCGCAGAAACGAAGACCCAACACAGCCATAAATAAATAAATAAGATAAATTTAAGAATAAGAACCTTGACTATTTTACTTCTGTCCATAGAATCATTTATCACATTGATATCTCTCTTTCATTAATTACTCTTACAATACCATAAATTGATTAATAAATACTATTGGGAATAATCCCATATTTATCACTGGCCATGGATGGCCAATAAGTACACTTTTGAAAAAAACGTTTCGAATGAAGACATGAACGTTATTACTCACATTGGTCTCTATACACCAAAGACGTGGAGACAACCAGAGAACGTGAGCACGAGAGAATTTTCCAATCAGCTCGACTGGTCCATTCTGAGGAACATAAAGCAGAGTAGATGATGTTTTAAAAATGAGACTGGGTTTCCCTGGTGGCGCAGTGGTTAAGAATCCTCCTGCCGATGCAGGGGACACGGGTTTGAGCCCTAGTCTGGGAAGATCCCACGTGCCACGGAGCAACTAAGCCCGTGTGCCACAACTACTGAGCCTGCGCTCTAGAGCCCATGAGCCGCAACTACTGAGCCCATGTGCCACAACTACTAAAGCCCGTGCGCCTAGAGCCCGTGCTCCACAACAAGAGAAGCCACCGCAATGAGAAGCCTGCGCACCACAACGAAGAGTAGCCCCCACTCGCCACAACTAGAGAAAGCCGGTGTGCAGCAACGAAGACCCGACGCAGCCAAAAATAAATAAATAAAATAAATTTATAAAAATGAGACCTTGTCTGAATGGATTTTTCCTTTTCACAATATATTCGTTCAGTCCTTTAGGTAGTTATTAATTTTTCATAATTTAGATTTTACCTCTTAACGAAAGGAACAACCTTAAATTTGATACTGACCTAGAAAATAAAATTGACTCTAATTATGAATCTATATGATCCTTAGCCAAAGAGGTGACACTCTTGATACATTTATTTCTAAAGAGGCATCAATATTTTCAATTTTTATTAATAGTAATTCTTGCCTCACCACAAATGCTCACAGTTGAACAATGCTTCACTCTCTTTTTATCTGTTTATTTATTATTTCTTTAATGGTCCTTTATCTATTTATTGATACTTCTTCAACAGTAATATCATTCATCCATTCATTAACAATAATAAATTTAATCAATGAATCCAGGGTAAGAACATGATCTCTGTATATTTCTAATGTCTGCCTACAAGATCATTTCCAACACAGGTATTTGACGAATTATGTTTTGTGTTGGACCTCAAAGTTCCAGACACATATTATTCATCATCCACAACACATACACCACCAGTTGTCTTCATTGGTTCAGGTTTGGCTGTCTTTTTCCTCCCTCATTTATCAAGTAAATCATTAATTTATTAATAACAATAAAATAAACACAAAATTCACAAAATCCAAGAATAGGATCCTTGAATATTCCCAACATCTGTCTATAGAACTATTTCACACATGGACTGATTCTCTTTATTAACCAACCTCAATGGTGCACAATACTGATGACTCAACATAATGTTTCATATCATATTTATCATTGGGCCATAGTTAACTTTTTTATTATGTTTAATACTTTTAATAATTCAATGAATACCTTTAAACAAATGACCCAATCTAAGATGACAAACTTGACCATTACTCACCTTTGTCTCTTTCTAATACAGAGGCAATAGGACAATCTTGATCACAGCAGAAGCTGAAATCAGCTGGGGCATCAATTCTGAATAGTACCAAGCAGAGCAGGTGATAAAAAGTTTGATATTCTCTCCATTGATCCATACTTTCCACCATTCATATACATAGTCATTTAGGTATTTATTAATTTATGGTAATATTTATTTGTTTTTTCCTTAATAAAACAAACATCAAGCTTGCAATAGACTCAGATCACTAATTGACTATTACGTATCACTGTCTATATCATCCTTACTCAAAAATGCATAATATACTTGATCTGTTAATTATCCATTCTAACTTATATTAATATTATTTCTCTTTACTATGTATTTAAGTAATGAACAGTACTTAACCCTCTTCATCTTTAGTCACTTATATACTTGTTTATTCGGCCAGTAACATTTTATAATAATATTTTTAAAAACTCGTGAACCACAAAGAATAAAACAAGGTCCCTATATATTCCTGACATCTGTCTATAGGAACACTTCCAATGGAGGAAATGGACTAGATTTCTTTTGCTGGACCTCAGAGTTTCAGACACACAGTATTCATCATATACGACTCATATGCCATCAGTCATCATCAATGGTCCAAGCTTAGACTCTTTTTCTTTATTCTCATCGACATCTGTTTACTGATCACTTTATTAATTCATTAATAATAATAAAATAAATATCTGTGAGTCAAAAAACTCAAGGACAAGATCTTAAATACTAACTTCTGCCTATAGAATCTTTTGCCTCATGGAATGTACTTATTTCAATAATCATCCTCATTGTGGCAAATATCGATTAATCAACACAAAGTTTCATGTCAGTTCCATGGTAATCATTAAGCCATGTTTGGCCATCTTTGAATATAGTTAATAATTTTTAGTATTACACTGAATATCCTATACAAACCACCTAAACCATGAGAGGAATCTGTTGTTCACATTGGTCTTCATGCTCTTACACACAGGGCCATCCATGGAGGTCCTGATCATGGCCAAATACGTAAATAGGTTCCAGTGTATCCATTCTGAGTCGTAAAAAGCAGGAGAGATAATAACAACATTGAGATACTCGTTATTGATCCACACATTCCACCTTCATCTAGTCAGTCATTTAGGAATATCATAAATTCAGGTCATATTTCTTATTTTTCTCTTAGAAAAAAGAACAATATCAAACCTGGTACTACCATAGAATAAGAACTTCAACTGTTATTCATTTTCTATATCATTCTTAGCCAAAGGGGTATGACATTTGCACCATTTACATTTCCAAATGAACTTCAGTATTTTCAATCAATGTTAATAGTTTTTATTGCCTTACCACATATATTAAGAGTGAATATGCTTCAACCTCTTCATCTTAACTCATTTATACTTACACTTATTTCTTTGGGCTATTTTTTTAAAGTAAAATCAAAATTCATGAACACAAAACAAGAAAATTGCTCTTTTATTTTCCTAATATTTGTCTATGGTGTAATACCAAATAGAGGCAACAGATTATATTTCTTTTATTTACTGAACCTGAGTTTCAGACACGTAGTATTCATCATCCATGACTCATATATCAGTCATCATCATTGGTCCATACATGGGCCTCTATTTCTTCATTCTCATCTGCATAAGTTCATTGATTAACTCATTATTACTAATATTAATTCTATTCCACACTTCTAACAATACAGTGAATATTTGAGGAAAAAGAGAAGCTCTCAAAGACATGAATTTGCTTACTGCATTACTCACATTGGTCTATAGAGCACGTGACTATGAAAGATGCTTAAATCCACCAGCGTGCGTCCATTCTGAGGAGTACAGAGCAGAGCAGATGATAGAAAAAAATTGAGACTTTCTCTAAATTGGTCCTTGTTTTCCTCATTTCATTTACTCAGTCACAAAGGTATTTATTATTTTCCATGATTTATACACATATATAAGCATAAATATGAATATAATGACATGATCCTTAGAAAAAGAGCTAACACCCTTGGTCCATCCATTTATTAATATGCATCAGTTTCTTCAATTTATATTAATAGTACTTCTTGCCTCACCACATATACTCATGGTTGATAAGGCTTCATTCTTGTTTTTATTTAGCTATACTTTGTTTATTGGTTGTATCATTGATCTATTTATATTAATAACATAGAAATTCATGGATCCAAAATTAGAAGAACAATATCCTTGTTTATAGAGATGATTTGCAAGAGAGAAAACAGACTAGATTTTGTTTTGTGTTGGACCTCAGACTTCCAGACACATGGTATTCATCGTATATGACTCCTACGCCACCAGATGTCATCATTGGTCCAGTTTTGCGACTCTTTTTCTTCCTCCCATCTACTTCTGTTTAGTGATTAATTTATCAATTTACTGATGGTAATTAAATAAATACCTATGAGTCACAAAAGCTCAAGGACAAGAGCCTTCAGTATCTTTATAATTTTCTTTAGAACCACTGCCTAATTGAGTACACTTCTTTCATTAATCACCCTCATTATTCTAAAGATAGATTAATCCACAGAATGATTCATACATTTCCAATTTAATCACTGGACCATGGTTAGTATTTTTTCTTATAGTGAATATTTTTTTAATATTTCAAAGAATACCCTAAACAAACTACCCACAGTAAGATGAGACCACTGACTATTACTCACGTTGGTTTCCATGTACAGGCAAATTCAGAGACTGTTGACCAAGACATATGTTTAAATCAGCTAAAGCGTGTCCATTCTAAAGCACAGAATGCAGAGTAGATGATAACGTGATTGAGATGTTTCCTCTACTGATCTTTGTATCTACATTTAATTTTCAGTGATTATGTTATATATGAATTGGGTAATATATAACTTTTTCCTAAGAAAACAAACCACATTGAACTTTCTACTAACCCAGAGTAAATACTGGCCGTTATTTATATTATCTATAACATCCTTAGCTAGAGGAAACACCCTTGAACCATTTATTTCTTAACTGACTTAGTGTTTCCATATTTATTAATATTATCTCTAGCCTTAAATTTCTTCATAACTGGACGATGCTTCACCCGCTTCATCTTATTTATTTACATCTGTACATTGATTCTTTATTGATTCATTTATTATAATAGAATCAAAATCCATAAACACAAAGACCCCTGAGCATGAGCTTTATAAAATAAATCCTAAATCTGTCTATAGGATCATTTCCAACAGAGGCAATAAACTAGATTTCTTTTTTATGTTGGACCTCAGAGTTCCAGACACGTATTCATCATCCACGATGCATATGCCACCAGTGGTCATCATTGCTCCAGGCTTGGCCTCTTTTCTTCCCCACTCTCATCTACCTTTGTTTAGTAATTAATTCAACAAATTCTCTAATAGGAATAAAATGGATACCTATGAAGCACAAAAAACCTAGAACATAGGCCTTGAATCGTTTAACTTCTGTCTATAGAATCGTTTACTACACTGATATATCTCTTTCATTAATCACCCTCAAAGTTTCATATAGGAATGAATCAACATAATGCTGCATTATTAATCAATGGACCATGTCTGGCATTCTTTGCTTATATTTCATACTTTTCAAATAGAGTATTTACCCATAAAAACTCACATTTGTTTCTATGTGCCAAACACAGAGACAACCAGACATCTTGTGACCTTAGATGAATCCTTAAATCAGCTCCAATGTATCCATGCTGAGAAGTACAAAGCACAGAAGGTGATTTTTAAAAATTGAGACCTTATCTGCATTGACTTTGCTCTCCACATTTCAGCTATTCAGCCTCTTAGGGATTTATTAACTTTCATAATTTACAGTGCTTCACTTATTCATATTTATTTGTTTATATTGAGTGACTCTTTCATTTATCTGTTTATACTAATAAAATCAAAGTTCTTGAACACAAAAACCAAGAACACAATCCTTGTATATTACTAACATCTGTGAGTATGGCAATTTCCAACAGAGGAAATAGACTAGATCTCCTACTGTGTTGGACCTCAGAGTTCTGGACACATAGTATTCACCATCCATGACTCATACACTACCAGTGGTCATCATTGGTCCAGGCTCAGCCCACTTTTTATTCATTCACTTCTACATTTCTTTACCGATTAACTTATCGATAAAGCGACAATTGTAAAATAAATATCTATGAGTCAAAAAAAACTTGAAAATAAGACCTTCGAGAATCTCTACAAACATATGGACACCAAGGGGGGAAAGCGTGGGGGTGGGGTGGGGGTGGGGGGATGAACTGGGAGATTGGGATTGACATGTATACACTAATATGTATAAAATAGACAACTAATAAGAACCTGCTGTATAAAAAATTAATTAATTAAATAAAATTCAAAGAAAAAAGAATCTCTAACATCTCTCTATAGAATCATTTGCCTCCTTGAATTTATATTTCGCTAATCACCTACGTGGCTGCAAATACTGATTCATCAATATAATGTTTCATGTCAGTTCCGTATTTATTAGGGGGCCATGCTTGGCCTTTTTTTATTATATTTAACTATTTTTTAATATTACAGTTAACGTCCTAAACAAACCACCAAAAACAAGACAAGAACTTTGACTATTTCTTACACTTAGAGCTCACAGTCATGCAAGACGTTTAAGTTGGCTTGGTGCACCCACTCTAAGAAGTACAAAGCAGAGAAGATTAAAAAAGAAAAACTGAGATATTATCTTCATTAATCCTTGTATTTCACCTTTGATTACATCAGTAATTTAGGTATTCATTAATTAGGGGTAATATTTATTGATATTTCCCTCAAAAAAACATCAAACTTGCCACTGAGCCAGAATAGGAATAATAATTATTACTTGTACTTTCTATAGAACCATTAGCCAAAGAAATATCGTAAAACCATGTCCTTCTTAATTGAATCAGTGTTTTTAACATATATGAACAGATTCTCTTACTTCATGACATATTATCATAATTGGACAATGCTTCACCCTCTTTATTTATTTGTATACAGTTGACCCTTGAACAACACGGGTTTGAACTGCATGGGTCCATTTGTACATGGATTTTTTTCAATAAATATAGTACCTGTATTTTCATTTTAGGGATCTTTAAATTAACTAAGTGTGGGAAAAATTTGTGTTTGATTAGAGATCACAACATGTGGTATCAAAAGAACCAGGGTTTGAGTCCTGATTCTATCCAAACTATTTAAGATTCCTGGCCTTGGGTGAGTCATTTATCAATTCCTTTGCTTCTGAAGCAGAGATAGCCTTACAAGGACTTTCGACTGCGTGGGGTTACACCACGTTGTTCAAGGGTCAACTGTATTTACTGATTGATTCTTTCATTGATCCACCTGCAATAACAGAGTCAAATTCCATAACAAAAACTAAGAACAAGATCCTTGAATATTACTAACATATGTCCACAGGATAATTTCTAATGGACGTATGGTATAGACTAGATTTCTTACTGCGTTGGACCTCAGAGTTCCAGACAAGTACTCATCATCCATGACTCACACCCCACCAGCATCACCATTGGTCCAGGATTGGCCCTCATTACCTTCAATCATGTCTGCATGTTTTTATTGATTAAGTCATCAATTCACTAATAATAATAAAATAAATGCCTGGAGGTCATAAAAACTTGAAACAAGATCCTTGAATATCTCTAACATTTCTCTATAGAATTACTTCCCACTGACAATATATATATATTTCATTAATTGGCCACAATGTTTTCTATATAGATTAATTAATACAATACTTTATATTGACCCCATTTTACTGTTTGAATGTGACAAAACCATGTCTTTATAGAGGGAGGTTTAAATCAACTGTGACTCAAATTAAAATTGATAATACATTGTACATTAATTAATTAATTGAATAATTAACTGTGAAAATAAATAAAATGGTCTTTCTTTTTTCTCCTTAATTGACCACAGATGTACTGAATTGGCCCACACATGATCTCCATTCATTTAATTTGTACATGTAACCATTTATTCCCTTCCAATAACAGAGTTAACACCCATGACAAACCACCAAACCAGAAGCAATTACTTTGACTGCTACTTACGTAAGTTTCTATAGTCCTTAATTGAATCGTTGTGCATCCATTCTGTAGAGTACAAAGCAAATATGAAAATAGACAGATTAGATTAGGTAGATAGATAGATAGGAAAGGCTAGATTCAGATTTTTCTAGTTGACTTCAAGTCAACAACTGATGAGGAATAAACCTTAAGTGCTTGTTGTATATTAAAACTCTCCATGGTATATTACTTGACTGATTGAATCAAGTATTAAATGTAATGAATATAATGAACACCTCTGAAAGCAACACCAGACAAAAGAATAAGAACTATGTGTGTCCCCTACCCAGTCAGGTAAGAGCTACAACAACTTTCTAAATGAACCTTTCTTGGAGAGAATCGGTTAATCTGAGTCTTAGATTCGAGCACATTCTCAGCAATTGTCCATGCTTGTCCCAACTTTATATATGTATGTATGTATATAGCTATACATGGAGTCATTTTATCTTTCATTTTTTTAAAGTAATTGCACCAACAAGCCAGGAAGAGAAATCCTCTCTAAATATATTGACCATTTCAAAAATTAAGAGCCTAGGTCTACTTTTTTTACCTAGAGAGCAACTGTTAGAACTGGATTAATCACTCTCCTTGTTTCATAACACATGGTCCTCACTGGGTCATGCGTTACCTTCTTTCAAGGAACTGATTAAAATATTAACTTATTCCTTGATATATTTATAATAATAACATTAATACTTGTGACTCCACAGAAACAGAACAATATTAATGCCTGTGCATATGCTCACTAGGCACAGAAAAAAGATCAGATAATTTTTTCTTGTTCTTTTTTTAATTAAAAAGTAGAAGATCATTGAATTAATCATAACTTGTCATGTGACATTCTCAACATAGGTCCAAGTATAAGCCCACTCTCAATTATGTAGTTATTTAATCAATAATTAAGTAAATGTTTTGCCCTTCTCTTAATAAAACAAAAACCAACAACCCAGCCCAGAAAAACAGCATGAGCTCTTACACCCATTTATCGAGATGCTCTTTACTCAAAATGGTCAGCTTCAATCAATTTATTTTACTGGAACTCAGTGCTTCAGAAATGTATTAATAATGATTTTTATATTACATCTATTACATTACATTCTCCCATATTTGGACCAGGAATAAACCATTTTGTCCTTATTCATGTATACTTTCTTGATTTATTAATGCATTGAGTTACTGAAAATACAATACTCAGAAACCCAAGCACAAGAACAAACTCTTGAATATTTTTAACTCCTTGAACAAGTTCATCTCCTGTAGAGATAAAGAGGAATGAATATTTTTGTAATGGACCTCAGAGTTATAGGGTTTAATCAAAGTCCTTGACTTCAGACACCCCAGGGTACTCATCATCGATCCAGGCTAAGCAATCTTTTTCTTCATTTATACCTTTGCTCATTGATCCATTCATTGATCCACCAACAGTAATAACATCAATATCCATGAATTTAAAAAAAGCCAAGAACAAGACCCTTGAATATGACCAACATCTGTGTATAGGCTCTTTTCCCATAAACTAGATCTTTCTCAACAGATGAGATCTCTTTTTGTAGTGGCCCTCATTGAGGTATGTATGGATCAATTATCATCCTTGTTTTCTATGCTTCCCCTTCCAGCTCTCTTGCATCTTCCTAATCTAAATAATTCAACAAACACTAATGAAAAATTCACTCCAAGATCTTTTGACAAGATCTTTTGACTATTATTATTTTAGTTTAGTCATTAGAATCCTTACCCACAAAGGTAACAGTCAAGATCTTCCTCAAAACAGACTGATGAAAGCAGCCATGGTCTTCATTCTGTGGAGTCAAATGCCAATGTTCAAAAGAATGAACAGTCCAGAATTAGATTGATTTAAAAGGACATTAGTTGCGTGGTACTAGGTTAATCATTAAGTTGATTCAAGTGTCATTTTCATCACTGACCTGAGAACGGCACTCCTTTTTATTACTTGATTTAACTATTACTTATAAATAATATAATGAACACTGTTGAATTCATCACTGAAAAATAAGAACTATGACTATTGTTCATATCTGTCTATAGACCCCTACCCACATAGGTAAGAGCCTAGATAATCTTTTTTTAATGGTCTCAATTTGTGTAGAAATGGTTGAATTTAAAATCTGTGATTTATGGCATAGTCTCACCAAGGTCTATGCTTGACCCGGCTCATATATTAATTCAATTGTTCATTGTTTTATTTATTCATTTATGGAATTATTCATGGAATAATTGATCATATATTCAAATATACAAACACACGCACACACAAAGTGATAAACCCATGAAAAACCCAGAACAGAAATGATCTTCATGTACATGTCTATATGTTCATACCTAAACTAGGAAGAGAGGATTAGTAGTATACATAAAGATTAGTCATTATTCTTGTTTCTTACTGAGCCATGTTTGCCTCCTTTTAGACTATTGACTGTGATTAGGACTTCATCTATTTACATGTAAGAATACATTGATATCTAGGAATTAACTAACATTAGATAGGAAACTTGAATAATATTTATTATCTCCATATGTCTATTTCACTACACAGAGGTTTGAAAACTAGATTCTTTTATTATTTTTAATAAAACTCAGTGAACAGAGTTGGATTAATAATAACTCTTCTCATAAGGCACATTCTGAAGATGAGCTTTGCTCATTCTTTTTTCAATTAAATAATTATTTAATAAGCATTTATTTATGTAATTTTTCCCTTCTCTAAGTAAAAACAACCAACCAGCAAACAACCACCTACATCAAACAATAATTCTGAATCTTACATACATCTGTATACATATTCCTTCCAAAAGAAGGCAAACAGCCTTTATGTATATATTTCACTGGAATTTAGTGCTACAGAAACATATAACAATAATCCATGTTTCATTACATACTCTCATAACTGGTCCAGGCCCAGCTTCTTTTACATTTACCCATCTTTACATTTCTTCATTTATTCATGCATTGATTTACTTATGAAAATCAATCTATACCCAGAAGGTGTGGACGCCTGCCATCAAGACACCTGAATATTCTGAACTTCTGCTCTACACTCATTTCCATAAAGGAAAAAAAAGAGAAGGCCACTTTTAAATGATGGACCTCAGAGTTACAGATGGCTTTAATCAAAAGTTTTGATTCAGACACCCTCCAATCTCATCATTGGTCCAGGCTCGGCACTCTTTTTCTTTGTTATTTATACCTTCATTTTCCCATGAGTCACAGACTCCCAAGAACAGGATCCTTGATATAACTATGATAATTGTCTCTAGACTGATTTCTGACAGAGCTTTCAGACTAGATCTAAGGGTAGCCTTGCTTCATCTCAGTACCATCACAAAAAATGACCCATGATTGGGCCATGTTCATTTAATTCACCCAATTTTAAACATGCTGTAGTGAACATCCAAAAACCACAATGGTGCCCTACATCTAGAACACACACAGTAAGTTCCACCTTCTAAGAGCTTCCTCTAAACAATTAATAGGCTGGATCTCTAACAATATGGAAATGCTTAAACCAACTGCAGTGCAGAAATAATATGAAATAGCAAATGGTTCTGAAAATTAATTAAATATCTTTCATTTCTTTTTCAAATGAATCTCAGAGGTGCTGAAATGTGTTCATTCTACTCCTTGGCCCATAACACATTCTTCACTATTGGTCTATACTTGGTGTTCTTGGATCTGGTTTTTATGTGTACAGCCTTTTGTTCTCTTGAACTACCTCAGTGACCACACATGAACAAACCATACGAACAAAACACAGAAACTTTGATTGTTACTTACATTGCTCCTTACCTACAGAAGTAACAGCTAAGATCTTCATCATTGGACAACGACTGAATCCAACGTGGAGTGTTCATTCAGAAGGAAAAGGCAGATTTTTAAAAGAATGAAAAGTGTAAACTTAGATTTTTAAAATAGAAGTTAGTTCTGCATTACTAGATTGACCAGAAACATTGGTTTGTGTCACATTTTCATCAATCCATCCAACAGTGGTATCCTTTTCATCTATTGACTTAATTTTTAGTGTCAAATAAAATAATAAAGACTTCTTAAATGTTTTTATGAAGGTGTTTTAATCTATCACCCAATATAAGGACTATAACTATTATTAATATTTGTCTATACCCCTACATAATCGCAAAAAGGCCACATAATGTTTTTAATGGGGAAAACTTTTGCAAAATGTGATAAATTTAAATTCTTATTTCAAAACACAATCTGACCCCTTAGTGCCATATACTTTAACTATGTGCTTATTGATTAATTTATTCACTCATTTATTTAATAATTCTAAGCATAATTTAATTATCTAGACTTTTTTTTTTGAAAGGAAATACAAACTGATAGAGCCATCTGCTATTCAAAACTAAATACTATTACATGCAACTTTCTCTATCAGCAATGACCAAAATGGTAGCCACTGGCCACTTATAGCTTGAAATGTGCCTAGTGTTACTAAGGAACTAAATTTTTATTTTTGGATTTTTGAATTTAAATGTTAACAGCAAGATGTGTTTAGAGAGTGGGGTCTATGTGATCCTTCCTTAAAGATGGAGGGGCTCAGATCTTTTTTATTTAAGTGGATTTCTAGGCAATAAAACAGGATTAATCATGCTCCTTCACATATTACATATGCTCCCAACAGGCCCACAGTTTGTACTCTTTTAAGTAATAGATTGAGATATGAATTTATGCTTTTACTCACTTATAATAATAGCACCAATATTGGTGAAGCCTAAGAACACTTGACAAAAGCGCTGAGAGACACTAAATCTATCCATCTGATGATTACTCACAAAAATCATCAACAACGTGCATTTACTTTTTTAAAAATAAAAATCAATGAACACAAGAGGATTCATAATTAGTATATTCTCATGCTTAGACCTTTTGTATGTTTCAATAACTATCTAATCATTTGTATTTTATTTTTTCATTACTGATTATATTAAACTACTACTTATTAAATATGTTATATTAATATGTTTATCATGATTTGTTATATTACTATTGAATATATTTATTATTATTATTGTACAGTTATGTAAATGTTCTTAAAATAAGACATACAACCAGAAACTCACCACCAACCAAGAACAACACTGATGTTCACATATATCTATGCTCCCAAAGGAGGAGTAGCCTTGGTCTATTTTATTGAACTCAAATTTTCAGAAATGTATTAACAATCATTTTTGGTTCATAAGCTTCTTTCATAATTGGACAAGGTGTAGCTCTCCTCTTTATTTATACTTTATTTATTCATACATTTATTTACTTACAATAATACAATCCATATTCATAAACAACAAAAGGTCAAGAACACAATCTTGAATATTTCTGACTTCGTAAGCACATTTCCCAAAGATGCAACGGACCTCAGAGTTACAGACTGGGTTTAATCAAAATGTTATTCAGATGCCCCACGCATACTCATCATTGATCCAGACTTGGTATTCTGTGCCTTTGTTTGATATATTGTTCTTGACTTATTGATTCATTAATAATAATACAGTCAATGTCCATTAATTAGGAAAATAAAACCAAGATCCTTGAAGATATGAATATGTCTGTGAACATTCACTTCCTACAGAGCTAGAGAAGTAGCTCTCTTTGCGCAATGCAGCCCAGCATTGAAAATAGGAGTGAATCCATTTCCTTGCATCATATCAGTTCCATATTAGCCATTCGGCCGTGCTTGGACCTCTTTCACTTAATGTCCATATTTTAAAGATGAACAATGAACTTCCATTTTATACCACAACTAAGAAAAATGCAAAATTTTCCATTTTTGTATATTCTCCTCCTCAGTGGGTTCATGGTCTATAACAATACCCATGGAGAAGTTTATATCCACTGTGGTGAAAAAATTAAATGGAATATTAAAATTTTCTGAAAGTGAGTGAAATGCCTTTCATCTTGTTGTCCTAATAAATTCAGTCATGCTGAAATGCTGAAACGGAGTGATCATAATTCTGAATTCCTAACACACTTTAATCATTGGCCATCCACCTTGAACTGTTTGTGTATGCAGCCATTTATTCCTTCAAAACATCTCAGTGGATACCCTTGACCAAGACCCCCAAGTAGAACATGAACTTTATTACTTACATAGATCTCTTCTCTCTTTATCCGAAGAGGTAAAACTCAAGATCTTTGCCATGGGCTAATAATCAAATACGGTAGAGTTGTTCATTCTGAGCAGTAAAAAGCAAATTTTAAAAAGAATCAATCTACAATTACACATTTTTAAACATCAAGAATCAGGTAACAATAATCCTTGGTTTGCATTCTATTCTCAACATTTGGAAAGAGAAAGCTCTACTTTATATTTATTAACTTGTGCAATTCTTAATTTTAAATAATACAATGAACACCACTGGATCTAGCAGTAAACAGAAGAAAAATAACTATAATTATTAAGAATATGTCTCGGGGCTTCCCTGGTGGCGCAGTGGTTGAGAGTCCACCTGCCGATGCAGGGGACACGGGTTCGTGCCCCGGTCCAGGAAGATCCCACGTGCTGTGGAGCGGCTGGGCCCATGAGCCATGGCCGCTGAGCCTGCGTGTCCAGAGCCTGTGCTCTGCAATGGGAGAGGCCACAACAGTGAGAGGCCCACATACCACAAAAAAAAGAATATGTCTCTCTACTTACTACCCATGAAGAGCCAAGATCATCTTTTTTATTGAACTTTATTTGTGTGGCATTGGATACATGGGAGATTCAACTCATGGCACGATCTCACCAATGGTCCAGGCTTTACCCTACTTAATATATTTATTAATTCACTCACTAATTCCTTTATTTAATTACTCATGGAATAATAAGACCATCCCTTTATTTTTCTAAAAGAATTCCAAAAAGCTTAAACAATCATCAAAACAGAACTGAAACACTATTATTTACAAATGTCTATGTACACCATTGGAAAGGCCTATGACTCTTTATCTTCCTGTGGACATCAGTTGTGTAAAACATGATGAATCACAATCTTTACATCCAATTGCATGCTTTCCATTGAGGTGATATTGACTGACTTTTTTGAAAAATTGATTGAGATACAAATGTATACATTTGTTCACTTATAATTAAACTTCAATATCTGTGACCCACCCACACTGGATAAGCACCTTGAATAATATTTACATTTGTCCTAATGTCATTACCCAATTGAATAATATTTACATTTGTCCTAATGTCATTACCCAAAAGAATAGCAAACTGGTTACTTTAATTTAAGTTTGTTTGTATGCAACATAAAGTTGCATAAAAAGATTGAATTAATCACAAATGTGGCTGAATAAAAGAGTCTCATCATCATTCAATGCCTTCCCTCCCAATTACACAGTTTATTCAATCAACTATTTATGTAAATGTATTTCTCTTTCCTTAATAAAATGATCGATTGGCAACTCGCCTCCACACAAAACAAAAACATTGAGTTTTGTGTGCAAATGACCATATGCTCCTTACAAAAATGATAAGAGCCTTGACTATTAATTTACTGGGACTAAAAATCTCAAAATTGTTTTCATAATTATCAATGTTTCATTGCATGCCTTAAAAAGTAGTACACATATATCTCTCTTATTCCTCATTCACTGATGTATTTCTTTATTCATAGGGTAAATTTATTCTAATAATGCTATTCATACCCCAAACCAAAAAGCCTGAGAATAAGGTGCTTGTACGCTCATTTCCCACAAAGAGAATAATGAGATGTCTCTTCGTTATGGACCTCAGAGTTGCAGATGGGCTTAATCAAAATTCTTGTTTCACAAACCCCATGAGATTCATCACTGGTCCTTGCTAGAAAAATTTTTTTCATTTATTGATTAATTTTCTGATACACAAATAATACAATCACAAAATTCCAAAAACAAGATCCTTGAATTTTAGGCTCTCACCCTATAGAGCTAATAAACGACATTTCTTCTATAATGGAACTCAAACCTGCACGTGTGGATGGATCAACATCCCGGCTTTGTATCAAACCCACATTCAGCATTGCTTCCTGTGTGGCCCTCTTTTATTTAATTCATCTGTATGTCAAAGATGGTTCCATGAAAAACAATGAAACCACCAACTGAATCACCTCTGGGCTGCCCACAAAGAGTTATCAGCCCCTCTACCCATATGCAAACGGTGAAATCAACCATGGTGGAAAATAGAAAATAATATTAAACAGCTAGGAGAATAAATTAAATAACTTCTATCTGCTTTTAAAATGACCTCAGTTGTGCTGATTTAGATTAAACATAATTTGGGGTTTGTAACACATTCCCATCATTGGTCCATACTTGAAGTATTTTATATATTTCATGTATGTAGTACATAACTATTACTTTGGAATTCTTCAGCTAACACTCATGAATAAACTATCCAAACAAAGAATGTGAACCAAGGGACTTACTTATATTAGACTTTATGCTCCTTGCTTGCAATAACAATTCTTTATTAAATGATTAAATCAGCTGTCCTGTGTTCACTCTGGGGAGGAAAAAAGCAGATTTAGACTAGATTTCAATTTTTTAATTATTGTTAGCCAGGCAGAACTAGATAACAATAAACTTTGGCTCAAAAATGTAATTTTTTTACTAATCTAGTATTGAATTCTTAGTTATGAATAATGTAATAAACATTATTAACTCCACCACTTAGCCCAAGATTAAGATCTGTAATGATTACAGATATCCACGAATATAAACATCTGTTAAGTACATGGTTATTTAATAGATTTTTGACTGATGCAAACACTTTTCCTTTTCCTAATTAAAAAATAGCAAACTACCAAAACTCAAAACATTGCCTCCTGACCAGATACTCATATGCTCCATGTGAAAGAGGACTGCAGACTAAACCTGTTCATTCTACTTCAGAACTGTATTAATATTAACACTTATTTTATTGTACTCTACTGATTGCTCCATGAGCAAATCTCTTCGTTTTTCAGATGTACATTTCTTTCTTTATTCATGCACTGATTCACTTGCAATAATACAATCCATATCCATGAACCACAAAAGCCCAGGAACAAGTTTATTGCCTTTTCCTAACTTCTACTACTAGTTAATGTCCACAGAGAATATTTACTAGTTCTCTTTCCATAGAGGACCTCAAAGTTACACAGAGCACTTAATTAAAGTTATTGACTCAGATACCTCCACCAATACCCATCATCGACCCAGGCATGTCTTTCTATTTCTTCATCCACTTATGCCTTCTTGAACTGATTCACTCGTTCATGAATTCACGAATAATTATACAATCAATTACCTTCGGTGACGCAAAACTAAGAACAAAAGCCTTAAATACAACCAAGATCTGTTCGTTGCCCCTGTTCATGTAGAGTGAATAGACTCAGTCACTTTTCACTGTGAGGCTCTGTTTTACATGTAAGGATTAATCAACGTGCTTGCTTCATATCAATCCCTTACTTAAGATTAGTGCCCACCTGCTACTCTTTCACTTGATTCGTCCTTACATTAAAGCTAGTGTAATCAACAACCACAGACCTATCATCTTAGCCCACAACTGACAAAAATGACATCTGCCATCTTCCAAAGTACTCCAGCCTCAGAGTTAACAACTGAGATCTTAATCAATGAAGAAATGGATTCAGCAAATGTGGCAAGAATATTAAGTAGGAAGTTAAACTGCTCTGAAAATACGTGAAATGCCCTCCATCACTTTAGTAACGGTCCTTAGTTGGGCCGAGTCAAATTAATCATAAATGTTAGTTTATGACACATTCCAATCATGAGCTGGTAACTGGCATTCCTTAATTTCATGTACTATTTAACTATTTATTTTATTGAAATAATTTAGTGGGATCCCATTAATAACCCCCATTGGAGCTTAGAACACCAACATTGATGTTTCCTTATTTCGGTCTTTAAGCTCCTTAGTCTCAGAAGTAAGGGTCTTCACCTTTAGAGAATGATTAAATCAGATGTGTGGTGTTCATTCTATAAAGAAAAATAAGAGCCTATTATCAAAAACTACAGAGTTAGCTTTTTTCAAATTGCTATAACACATTCTCATCATTTTCCTAAGAATGGCACTCTTTTATTTGCTTATATTTTACTATTAAATTATATGAATACCACTGAATTCATTGTTCAAAACAAAATTAAAACTACAATTACAGATATCTGACTTTACCTGCTACTTACATAGGAAGAGCCAAGATCATCTTATTGGACTTCTGCAGAATTGGACATATTTAATATGTTTCATGGTACCATCTCACCAAACCTCCACTATATGGACTTATGGATTAATTCACCTACTGATTTATTTTATTTTTCAAGGAATAATATTATCATGTCTTTATTTTTCTAAAGAAAACTCAAAATGGTTAGACACTAACCCAGAATCAAATTACTGGAACTTGGAAAAGTTCAGGTGTACCTTTCAAAGAATAGAAGAGCTTAGAATTTTTCCTAGAATATCTGACTCAGAAAACAAGATGAGTCAGTATCCTGATATCAAAACATGTGTTCTGAATTGGTCTGTGGTTTGCTGACTTCCTAAAAAATAGATTAAGATATAAAATTATACCTTCTTTCTCTTATACAAGCATATCAGTATCTGTGATCTTATCCACTAGACAAGAACACTGAACAAAATTTATGTCTATCTATGGTCATTGCCATTGAGAATAACAGACTTGCTTCTTTTTTTATTGTTTTAACAAAAATCAATGAAAAAAAGGATTGGATTAATTAGAAGTGTTGTCTTACAAAACATTCTCATCAGTGGTCTCTGGCTCTCAATTACGTGGTTATTTAAACAAGTATTTATACAAGTAAATGCATTTGCATTTCCTTAATACCACAACCAGTCAGCAACCCACAACCACCACAGAACAAAAACTGTCATATACAAATTACCATACATATACCACTTTCCAGAGCAGTAACAGTCTCTACTATTAATGTATAGTAAAGAGTCAGAGTCTCAGCTAGATTTTAATAAAAATCCATGTTTCGTTACATTCCTTAATAATAAGTACATGACTTATTATATTTTTAAATTCATTGATACATTTCACTTATTTATGGCTCAACTTTATAATAAAAATACAATCCATCCCCAAGAACCACAAAAGTACAAACACAAGGTACCATGTGCTCATTTCCCACAGAGGGAATAATTTAACCATGTGCCTCTTTGCAATGGACCTCAGAATTGCATATGGGTTTAATCAAAACTCCTGTTTCAGATACCCCATGGAACTCATCATCAATCCAGACATGTTGTTCTTTCTGTATTTACTTATTAATTGATCCATGAATAACAATATAATCATAAAATTCCAGGAACAAAATCTCCTTTTATAATGGACCTCAGAGAACATGTGTGATCAATCAACATCCATGCTTCATACCAAATCCACATTCACCATTGGTCCATCTGGGTGTTACTTTTATTTAGTTTGCCCATGTTTTAATGATGGTTCAATGAAAAGTGATGAAAGCACCATCTTTAATCACTTCTCAAACACAGAGTCTTCCATGGGCTTGTGGGCTGCCACACAGTTACCAGCCAGTGCTATACCGATATGGAAATGTTTAAGTCATTTGTGGAGGAACATAAAATGTAATATTAAGTAGTTCTAAAAATGAATGAAACGACTACTGAATTAGACTGCTGAATTAGACTAAACATAATTTTTGATTCATAACATATTTCCATCATTGGTCCATATTTGAGATTTTTATTTCCTTTATACACATTGATTCTTTTGAAATACCACTAAGTATTTGTGAACAAATCATCCTACCCAAGGATAGGAACTTCAATTCTTAACTTATTTTTCTCTAGGTTCTTAACTCACAGAGCTAACTGCCAAGATTTTGCTTCTTAGAAAATGAATAAGTGTGCTGTCCTGTGGTCATTCTGTGGAGGAAGAAGGAGAATTAAACTAGAATTTAAGCGTATTTTAGTTACTTGGAGCTAGGGAGTTATAAACTTCGGTCCTTTTTAATTAATCCAGTATTCGACTTTTACTTTTAGATACTTTTAGTTATAGCCACTGTTGAATTCACACATAAGAATAAGAAAGATATTTATCAAAAATATCTTTATAGGGGGCTTCCCTGGTGGCGCAGTGGTTGAGAGTCCGCCTGCCGATGTAGGGGACACGGGTTCGTGCCCGGTCCAGAAAGATCCCACATGCCGTGGAGCGGCTGGGCCCGTGAGCCATGGCCGCTGGGCCTGCGTGTCCAGAGCCTGTGCTCCGCAACGGGAGAGGCCACAACAGTGAGAGGCCCGCGTACCGCAAAAAAAAAAAAAAAATATATATATATATATATATATATCTTTATAGTTTAACAGTTTTAACAGAATAAAAGATAATTTTAATGGATGCTACTTTTGCAGAATTAGGTACATTTAAATCTTTATTTGGGTACCTTTAAATCCAATAAGGGGTTAATATCCAACATATACAAACAGCTCATACAACTCAACATAAAAAAAAAAATTAAAAATGAGAAGAACTGAATAAGCATTCTTCCAAAGAGGAAAAGCAGGCGGCCAACAGGCACATGAGAAAATACTCAACATCGCTAACCATCAGGGAAATGCAAATCAAAACCACAGTGAGATACCACCTCACACCTGTCAGAATGGCCATCATGAAACATAACACAAATAACAAATGTTGGCAAGGATGTGGAGAAAAGGAAACCCTCATATACTGTTGGTAGGAATGTAAAACATGGAAAACAGTATGGAGGTTTCTCAGAAACCTAAAAATAGAACTATCATATAATCCAGCAATTCCACTCCTGGGTATATATTCAGAAAAAAACCCACTAATTTGAAAAGATACATGCACCCAAATGTTCACAGCAGCATTATTTACAATTGCCAAGATATGGAAAAAACCTAAGTGTCCATGAACAGATGAATGGATAAAGAAGATGTGGTGTGTGTGTGTGTGTGTGTGTGTGTGTGTGTGTGTGTGTAATGGAATACTACTCAGCCATAAAAAAGAATGAAATAATGCCATTTGCAGCAATATGGATGGACCTAGAGATTATCATATTGATATTAAGTGAAGTCAGACAGAGAAAGAAAGTATGAATCTAACAAATACAACAAACTAGTGAATATAACAAAAAAGAAGCAGACTAGCAGATACAGAGAACAAACTAGTGGTTATCAGTGGGGAGAGAAAAGGGGGAGGGGAAATATAGGGGTAAGGAATTATGAGGTACAAACTATTAGGTATAAAATAAGCTACAAGGATGTGTTGTATAACAAGGGGAGTATAGTCAATAGTTTATAATAACTATAAATGGAGTATATAACCTTTAAAAATTGTGAATCACTATATTGTACCCCAATATATGTATCTTCCTCCACAGAATTATATATTATATATCAACTATACTTCAGTTTAAAAAAAACAGAAAAGGAAAGAACCCATAATCTCATTTTTAAAAATTCTTATTTCACATTCTCAGTGATGACTCTGCTTGATTCAATTTTATATGTTCATTTATTTATTTACTTAACTACTCATGGAATGATTAAATTATATGCTTATTATATGAAGAAAGTCAAAATGGTAAACCAGCCAGTAATCCAGAACAGAAATATTATTATATGCAATGAATTATATGTCCCTTATCAAAAATGGGAGTAGGCTAGGAACTTTTTCTTTCTATAAACATCAGTAGCAAAAACCCAAACTAATAATTATCATTGTCTCATAAAACATGGTCTTCCAATGATCTGTGCTTTCTCTTATTTTAAACAATTAAGATAGGATTTTATTTATGCATTCAGTTATAACAATACATCAATATCTATGAATGCAAAGACACTAGGAATAAATTCTGAATGATACAAACATCTGTCTATCCACTTGTTAGTCACAGACATAACAGACTAGATCATGTTTGGGCTGTTAATAAAATTTAGAGAACACAATCTGTTCAATCCTAATGTTTTTTATATGACCTGTCATCAACATATGTCCATAACTGCTTCTCATTCAATGAGCTTCTCGTTCATTTATGTTAACGTCTCCTGTTTCAAAAACACCAAAAAAACAAAAAAATGGATGCAGCAAAAACAGTACTTGGAGGGCAATTTATAGCATTGAATGCATACATTAGAAAAGAAGACCTAAGTGTTTGCTGACAGATGAATGGATAAAGAAATTGTGGTATATATATACAGTGTAATATTTTTCAGCCTTAAAGGAGGACATCCTGTCTTTTGCAACAACATGGATGAACATGGAGGACATTATGCTAAGTGAAATAAGCCAGATACAGAAAGAAAAACGCTGAATGATCTGACACATGGAATCTAAAAAAGGTGAATTCATAGAATCAGAGACTAGACTAGTGGTTACCAGAAGCAGGGAGGTGGAGGAAATAGAAAGATGTTGGTCTAAGGTACAAATCTGCTATTATGTAAGGTAGGTAAGTTCCAGAAATCTAATGTACAGCATGGTGACCATAGTTAATAAATATATTGTATACTGGAAATTTGTTAAGAGAGTAGTTTCAGATGCTCTTATCACAAAAACAAAAAAGCAAAATATAAAAGTGTGTGAGATGAATATGTTAATTAGCTTGTCTGTGGTAATTATTTCTCTCTATATATATGTACATCAAAACATCATGTTGTAAAAAAAAAAAACATTATGTTGTACATCTTAAATATATACAATTTTCATTTAAAGAAAAAAAGAAATATGTAAAATCAGTAATCTAAGTTTCTGCCTTAGAAAACTAGGAAAAGAATAAACTAAATCCAGAGTAAGCAGAAAAAAAGACATAATAAAAATTAAAGCAGAATCAATGAAATTGAAAACAGAGAATCAAAAGAGAAAAATCAATGAAACGAAAAGCTATTTATTTTAAAAGATCAATAAAAACAGTAAGCTACTAGCCAGGCTAAGAAAAAAAATGAGAGGACACAAATTACTATTATAGAAAGTCTAAGAAGAAAGCACTACAGATCCCTGGGACATTAGAAGAATAGACACAGAATGCTGTGAAATCTATGCCCACAAATTTGATAACCTAGATGAAATAGACTAGTTCCTCAACAGACACAATTTGCTAAAATCCAAACAAGAAGAAATAGACAATATGAATAGGCCTACATCCATTAAAGAAATAGATCTATGATTAATAACCTTCCAAAACAGACAGCACCACACCCAGGTGGGTTGTCTGGTGAATTTTACCAAATATTTAAGGAAAAAATTATAACAGTTCTCTTAAAGCCTTTTTTATTTATTTAACATCTTTATTGGGGTATAATTGCTTTACAATGGTGTGTTAGTTTCTGCTGTATAAAAAAGTGAATCAGTTATACATATAAATATGTCCCCATATCTCTTCCCTCTTGCATTTCCCTCCCTCCTACCCTCCCTATCCCACCCCTCTAGGTGGTCACAAACCACCTAGCTGATCTCCCTGTGCTATGTGGCTGCTTCCCACTAGCTATCTATTTTATGTTTAGTAGTGTATGTATGTCCATGCCACTCTCTCACTTTGTCCCAGCTTACCCTTCCCCCTCCCCATAACCTCAAGTCCATGATCTAGTAGGTCTGTGTCTTTATTCCCGTCTTACCCCTAGGGTCTTCATGACCATTTTTTTTCTTTTTTTCTTAGATTCCATATATATGTGCTAGCATACGGTATTTGTTTTTCTCTTTCTGACTTACTTCACTCTGTATGACAGACTCTAGGTCCTACCACCTCACTACAAATAACTCAATTTCGTTTCTTTTGATGGCTGAGTAATATTCCATTGTATATATGTGCCACATCTTCTTTATCCATTCTTCTGTTGATGGACACTTAGGTTGCTTCCATGTCCTGGCTATTGTAAATAGAGCTGCAATGAACATTTTGGTACATGACTCTTTTTGAATTATGGTTTTCTCAGGGTATATGCCCAGTAGTGGGATTGCTGGGTCATATGGTAGTTCTATTTGTAGTTTTTTAAGGAACCTCCATACTGTGCTCCATAGTGGCTGTGTCAATTTACATTCCCACCAACAGTGCAAGAGGGTCCCCTTTTCTCCACACCCTCTCCAGCATTTATTGTTTGTAGATTTTTTGATGATGGCCATTCTGACCAGTGTGAGATGATATCTTGTTGTAGTTTTGATTTGCATTTCTCTAATGATTAATGATGTTAAGCATTCTTTCATGTGTTTGTTGGCAATCTGTATAACTTCTTGGGAGAAATATCTACTTAGCTCTTCTGCCCAGTTTTGCATTGGGTTGTTTGTTTTTTTGATATTGAGCTGCATGAGCTGCTTGTAAATTTTGGAGATTAATCCTTTGTCAGTTGCTTCATTTGCAAATATTTTCTCCCTTTCTGAGGGTTGTCTTTTCGTCTTGTTTATGGTTTCCTTTGCTGTGCAAAAGCTTTGAAGTTTCATTAGGTCCCATTTGTTTGCTTTTGTTTTTATTTCCATTTCTCTAGGAGGTGGGTCAAAAAGGATCTTGCTGTGATTTATGTCATAGAGTGTTCTGCCTATGTTTTCCTCTAAGAGTTTGATGGTGTCTGGCCTTACATTTAGGCCTTTAATCCATTTTGAGTTTATTTTTGTGTATGGTGTTAGGGAGTGTTCTAATTTCATACTTTTACATGTAGTTGTCCAGTTTTCCCAGCACCACTTATTGAAGGGCTGTCTTTTCTCCACTGTATATTCTTGCCTCTGTTGTCATAGGTTAGTTGACCATGTGTGCGTGGGTTTATCTCTGGGTTTCCTATCCTGTACCATTGATCTATATTTCTGTTTCTGTGCCAGTACCATACTACCTTTTTTTGTGTGGTATGTGGGCCTCTCACTGCTGTGGCCTCTCCCATTGCAGAGCACAGGCTCTGGTTGCGCAGGCTCAGCAGCCATGGCTCACGGGTCCAGCTGCTCCGCAGCATGTGGGATCTTCCTGGACTGGGGCACGAACCCGTGTCCCCTGCATTCGCAGGCAGACTCTCAACCACTGCGCCACCAGGGAAGCCCATACTATCTTGATTACTGTAGCTTTGTAGTATATTCAGAAGTCAGGGAGCCTGATTCCTCCAGCCCCGTTTTTCTTTCTCAAGATTGCTTTGGCTATTGGGGGTCTTTTGTGTTTCCATACAAATTGTGAAATTTTTTGTTCTAGTTCTGTGAAAAATGCCAGTGGTAGTTTGTTAGGGATAGCACTGAATCTGTAGATTGTTAAAGCCTTTTTAAGAAGATACAAGCTGAGAAGACACTTCATAACCCATTCTATGAAGCCAGCATTACCCTAATAAAAATTACAAAAAAACTACAGAACAATATCTCTCATGAACATAGGTGCAAAAATCCTCAACAAAATATTAGCAAATTGAATCCAACAATGTATAAAAAGAAATACAATATGATCAACTGGAATTTATCCCACTATGCAAGGTTTGTTCAGTATTCAAAAGTCAATTAGTGTAATCTATCACATCAAAAGGCTAAAGGAGAATACTCACATGATCATATCAATAGATGCAGAAAAAGCATCTGATAAAATACAACAGCAATTCATGAGAAAAAAAAAAACTCTCAGTAAACTAGGAATACAGAGGAATTTCCTCAACTTGAGAAACAATATTTACAAAAAAACCTATAGATAATATCATACCTAATGATGTAAAATTTGAAGCTTTCCCACCAATATCAGTATCAATGCAAGGATGTTCCCTCTCAACACTTCTTTTCAACATTGTACTGGAAGTTATAGCTAACATAACAAGAGAATAAAAGGAAATAAAAAGTATACTATTAGTGAAAAAGAAATAAAACTGTCTTTATTAACAGATGAAATGGTCATCTATATAGAAAATACAAAAGAACTAACCAAAAAACTCCTGGAACTCATAAGCAAATATAGTAAGGCTGCAGGATACAAGGTAAATAAATAAAAGTCAATCACTTTCCTATATAATAGCAATGAACACGTGGAATTTGAAATTAAAAACATAATATTATTTACATTGGCACCCAAAAAATGAAATACTTAGGTATAAAACTGAAAAAATATGTATAAATACTATATGAGGAAAACTATAAAACTCAGATGAAAATAATCAAAGAAGAACTAAATAAATGGAAAGATATTCCATGTTCATTGATAGGAAGAGTCAATATTGTCTAAATGTCACTTCTTTCCAACTTGATCTATAGATTCAAGGCAATTCCAATCAAAATCCCAGCAAGTTGTTTTGTGGATATAGACACAGTGATCCTAAAGTTTATATGGATAGGCAAAAAAAAAAAAAAAAAAAAAAAAAAAAAAAAAAAAAACCAGAATAGTCAACGCAATATTGAGAAACAAAGTTGGAGGTATGGCAGTATCTGACTTCAAGACTTACTATAAAGCTACAATAATCAAGACTGTGGTATTGGTAAAAGAATTCACAAACTGATCTATGGAACAGAATAGAGCCCAGAAATAAGGCCCACATAAATATGGGCAACTGATTTTTGACAAAGGAGCACTTTTCAATAAGTGGTGCTGGAACAACAGGACATCCACATTTAAAAAAAGAAAGAAAGAAATCTAGACAGAGACCTTACACTCTTCCCAAAAATTAACTCAAAATGGATCACAGACCTAAACGAAAAATGTAAAACAATAAAACCCCTAGAAGATAACCTAAGAGAAAATCTAGCTGACGTTGTATTCAGTGATGACTTTTTTTTTAACATCTTTATTGGAGTATAATTGCTTTACAATGGTGTGTTAGTTTCTGCTTTATAACAAAGTGAATCAGTTATACATATACATATGTTCCCATATCTCTTCCCTCTTGTGTCTCTCTCCCTCCCACCCTCCCTATCCCACCCCTCTAGGTGGTCACAAACCACCTAGCTGATCTCCCTGTGCTATGCGGCTGCTTCCCACTAGCTATCTATTTTACGTTTGGTAGTGTATATATGTCCATGCTACTCTCTCACTTTGTCCCAGCTTACCCTTCCCCCTCCCCATAACCTCAAGTCCATGATCTAGTAGGTCTGTGTCTTTATTCCCGTCTTACTCCTAGGTTCTTCATGACTGTTTTTTTTCTTAGATTCCATATATGTGTTAGCATACGGTATTTGTTTTTCTCTTTCTGACTTACTTCACTCTGTATGACAGACTCTAGGTCCATTCACCTCACTACAAATAACTCAATTTCGTTTCTTTTGATGGCTGAGTATTATTCCATTGTATATATGTGCCACATCTTCTTTATCCATTCTTCTGCTGATGGACACTTAGGTTGCTTCCATGTCCTGGCTATTGTAAATAGAGCTGCAATGAACATTTTGGTACATGACTCTTTTTGAATTATGGTTTTCTCAGGGTATATGCCCAGTAGTGGGATTGCTGGGTCATATGGTAGTTCTATTTGTAGTTTTTTAAGGAACCTCCATACTGTTCTCCATAGTGGCTGTATCAATTTACATTCTCACCAACAGTGCAAGAGGGTTCCCTTTTCTCCACATCCTCTCCAGCATTCATTGTTTCTAGACTTTTTGATGATGGCCCTTCTGACCGGTGTGAGATGATATCTCATTGTAGTTTTGATTTGCATTGCTCTAATGATTAATGATGTTGAGCATTCTTTCATGTGTTTGTTGGCAATCTGTATATCTTCTTTGGAGAAATGTCTATTTAGGTCTTCTGTCCATTTTGGGATTGGGTTGTTTGTTTTTTTTGTTATTGAGCTGCATGAGCTGCTTGTAAATTTTGGAGATTAATCCTTTGTCAGTTGCTTAATTTGCAAATATTTTCTCCCATTCTGAGGGTTGTCTTTTGGTTTTGTTTATGATTTCCTTTTCTGTGCAAAAGCTTATAAGTTTCATTAGGTCCCATTTGTTTATTTTTGTTTTTATTTCCATTTTGCTAGGAGGTGGGTTAACTGATGGCTTTTTAAATACAACACCAAAGACATATGTGAAACAATTGATAAGTTGGACTTCATTAAAATGAAAAGTTTCGGCTCTGCAAAGAAAGTTTCAAAAGAACAAAATACAAGCCACAGATTGGGGGAAAAAATATTTGCAAGACATGTCTGATAAATGACTATTATCCAAAACACACAAAGAATCCTTAAAGTCAACAATAAGAAAACAAACAACTTGGGACTTCCCTGGTGGTGCAGTGCTTAAGAATCTGCCTGCCAATGAAGGAGACACGGGTTCGAGCCCTGGCTCAGGGAGATCTCACATGCCACGGAGCAACTAAGACCGTGTGCCACAACTACTGAGCCTGCGCTCTAGAGTCTGCAGGCCACAACTACTGAGCCTGTGTGCCACAACTACTGAAATCCACACACCTAGAGCCCATGCTCTGCAACAAGAGAAGCCACCACAATGAGAAGCCCATGCACTGCAACGAAGAGTAGCCCCTGCTTGCTGCAAGTAGAGAAAGCCTATGCGCAACAACAAAGAACAACACAGCCAGAAATAAATAAATAAAATTAAGGGAAAAAAAAGAAAATAAAAAACTTCATTAAAAAATGAGTCAAAGAAGCCACTTAGATAGCCTCATCCACCAGAGGGCAGAGAGCAGAAGCAAGAAGAACTACAATCCTGCAGCCTGTGGAACAAAAACCACATTCACAGGAGGATAGACAAGACGAAAAGGCAGAGGACTATGTACCAGATGAAGGAACAAGATAAAACACCAGAAAAACAACTAAATGAATGGAGATAGGCAACCTTCCAGAAAAAGAATTCAGAATAATGATAGTGAAGATGATCCAGGACCTCGGAAAAAGAATGGAGGCAAAGATCAAGAAGATGCAAGAAATGTTTAACAAAGACCTAGAAGAATTAAAAAACAAACAAACAGAGATGAAGAATACAATAACTGAAATGAAAAGTACACTAGAAAGAATCAATAGCAGAAAAACTGATGCAGAAGAATGGATAAGTGACCTGGAAGACAGAATGGTGGAATTCACTGCTAGGGAACAGAATAAAGAAAAAAGAAGGAAAAGCAATGAAGACAGCCTAAGAGACCTCTGGGACAACATTAAACGCAACAACATTCACATTATAGGGGTGCCAGAAGGAGAAGAGAGAGAGAAAGGACCAGAGAAAATAGTTGAAGAGATTATAGTCAAAAACTTCCATAACATGGGAAAGGAAATAGCCACCTAAGTCCAGGAAGCGCAGTGAGTCCCATACAGGATAAACCCAAGGAGAAACACGCCGAGACACATAGTAATCAAATTGGCAAAAATTAAAGACAAAGAAAAATTATTGAATGCAGCAAGGGAAAAACAACAAACATACAGGGGAACTCCCATAAGGTTAACAGCTGATTTCTCAGCAGAAACTCTACAAGCCAGAAGGGAGTGGCATGATATACTTAAAGTGATGAAAGGGAGGAACCTACAACCAAGATTACTCTACCCGGCAAGGATCTCATTCAGATTCGATGGAGAAATCAAAAGCTTTACAGACAAGCAAAAGCTAAGAGAATTCAGCACCACCAAACCAGCTCTACAACAAATGCTAAAGGAACTTCTCTAAGTGGGAAACACAAGAGAAGAAAAGGACCTACTAAAACAAACCAAAACAATTTAAAAATGGTCACAGGAACATACATATCGATAATTACCTTAAACGTGAATGGATTAAATGTTCCAACCAAAAGACATAGACTGGCTGAATCGATACAAAAACAAGACCCATATATATGCTGTCTACAAGAGACCCACTTCAGACCTAGGGACACATACAGACTGAAAGTGAAGCGATGGAAAAAGATATTCCATGCAAATGGAAATCAAAAGAAAGCTGGAGTAGCAATACTCATATCAGATAAAATAGACTTTAAAATAGAGAATGTTACAAGAGACAAGGAAGGACACTACATGATGATCAAGGGATCAATCCAAGAAGAAGATATAACAATTATAAATATATATGCACCCAACATAGGAGCACCTCAATACATAAGGCAACTGCTAACAGCTATAAAAGAGGAAATCGACAGTAACACAATAATATTGGGGGATTTTAACACTTCACTTACACCGATGGACCGATCATCCAAAATGAAAATAAATAAGGAAACAGAAGCTTTAAATGACACAAAAGACCAGATAGATTTAATTGATATTTATAGGACATTCCATCCAAAAACAGCAGATAACATTTTCTTCTCAAGTGTGCATGAAACATTCTCCAGGATAGATCACATTTTGGGTCACAAATCAAGCCTCAGTAAATTTTAAAAAATTGAAATCATATCAAGCATCTTTTCTGACCACAACGCTATGAAGGGAATTACAGGGAAAAAAACCCTAAAAAACACAAACACATGGAGGCTAAACAATACATTACTAAATAACCAAGAGATCACTGAAGAAATCAAAGAGGAAATCAAAAAATACCTAGAGACAAATGACAATGAAAACACGATGATCCAAAACCTATGGGATGCAGCAAAAGCTGTTCTATGAGGGAAGTTTATAGCTATACAAGCCTACCTCAAGAAACAAGAAAAATCTCAAATAAACAATCTAACCTTACACCTAAAGAAACTAGAGAAAGAAGAACAAACAGAACCCAAAGTTAGCAGAAGGAAAGAAATCATAAAGATCAGAGCAGAAATAAACGAAATAGAAACAAAGAAAACAATAGCAAAGATCAATAAAACTAAACTGGTTCTTTGAGAAGATAAACAAAATTGATAAACCATTAGCCAGACTCATCAAGAATAAGAGGGAGAGGACTCAAATCAATAAAATTAGAAATGGAAAAGTTACAACAGACACTGCAGAAATACAAAGCATCCTAAGAGACTACTACAATCAACTCTATGCCAAAAAATGGACAACCTGGAAGAAATGGACAAATTCTTAGAAAGGTATAACCTTCCAAGACTGAACAAGGAAGAAATAGAAAATATGAACAGACCAATCACAAGTAATGAAATTGAAACTGTGATTAAAAATCTTCCAACAAATAAAAGTACAGGACCAGATGGCTTCACAGGTGAATTCTATCAAACATTTAGAGAAGAGCTAACACCAATCCTTCTCAAACTCTTCCAAAAAATTGCAGAGGAAGGAACACTCTCAAACTCATTCTATGAGGCCATCATCACCCTGATACCAAAACCAGACAAAGATACTACAAAAAAAGAAAATTAGAGACCAATATCACTGATGAGTATAGACGCAAATATCCTCAACAAAATACTAGCAAACAGAATCCAACAACACATTAAAAGGATCATACACCATGAACAAGTGGGATTTATCCCAGGGATGCAAGGATTCTTCAATATATGCAAATCAATCAATGTGATACACCATGTTACAAATTGAAGACTAAGAACCATACGATCATCTCAATAGATGCAGAAAAATCTTTTGACAAAATTCAACACCCATTTATGATTAAAACTCTCCAGAAACTGGGCATAGAGGGAACCTACCTCAACATAATAAAGGCCATATATGACAAATCCACAGCAAACATCATTCTCAATGGTGAAAAACTGAAAGCCTTTTTTCTAAGATCAGGAACAGGACAAGGATGTCCACTCACCACTATTATTCAACATAGTTTTGGAAGTCCTAGCCATGGCAATCAGAGAAGAAAAAGAAATGAGGAATACATATTGAAAAGAAGAAGTAAAACTCTCACTGTTTGCAGATGACATGATACTATTCATAGAGAATCCAAAAAATGCCACCAGAAAACTACTAGAGCTAATCAATGAATTTGGTAAAGTTGCAGGATACAAAATTAATGCACAGAAATTTCTTTCATTCCTATACACTAATGATGAAAAATCTGAAAGAGAAATTAAGGAAACACTCTCATTTACCAATGCACCAAAAAGAATAAAATACCTAGGAATAAACCTACCCAGGGAGACAAAAGACCTGTATGCAGAAAACTATAAGACACTGATGAAAGAAATTAAAGATGATACCAACAGATGGAGAGATATAACATGTTCTTGGATTGGAAGAATCAATATTGTGAAAATGACTATACCACCCACAGCAATCTACAGATTCAATGCAATCCCTATCAAATTACCAATGGCATTTTTTATGGAACTAGAACAAAAAATCTTAAAATTTGTATGGAGACGTAAAAGAGGGAAAAAAACAGAGCGGGAGGAATCAGACTCCCTGACTTCAGACTATACTACAAAACTACACTAATCAAGACAATATGGTACTGGCACAAAAACAGAAACATAGATCAATGGAACAAGATAGAAAGCCCAGAGGTAAACCCATGCACCTATGGTCAACTAATCTATGACAAAGGGGGCAAGGATATACAATGGAGAAAAGACAGTCTCTTCAATAAGTGGTGCTGGGAAAACTGGACAACTACATGTAAAAGAATGAAATTAGAACACTCCCTAACACCATACACAAAAATAAACTCAAAATGGATTCGAGACCTAAATTTAACACTGGACACTATAAAACTCTTAGAGAAAAACATAGGAAGAACACTCTTTGACATAAATCACAGCAAGATCTTTTTTGATCCACCTCCTAGAATAATGGAAATAAAAATAAAAATAAACAAATGGGACCTAATGAAACTTATAAGCTTTGACACAGCAAAGGAAACCATAAACAAGACGAAAAGACAACCCTCAGAATGGGAGAAAATATTTGCAAATGAATCAACAGACAAAGGATTAATCTCCAAAATACATAAACAACTCATGCAGCTCAATATTAAAGAAACAAACAACCCAATCCAAAAATAGGCTGAAGACCAAAATAGACATTGCTCCAAAGAAGACATACAGATGGCCAAGAAGCACATGAAAAGCTGCTCAACATCACTAATCATTAGAGAAATGCAAATCAAAACTACAATGAGGTATCACCTCACACCAGTTAGAATGGGCGTCATCAGAAAATCTACAAACAACAAACGCTGGAGAGGGTGTGAATAAAAGGGAACCCTCTTGCACTGTTGGTGGGAATCTAAATTGATACAGCCACTGTGTAGAACAGTATGGAGGTTCCTTTAAAAACTACAAATAGAATTACTATATGATCCAGCAATCCCACTACTGGGCCTATACCCAGAGAAAACCATAATTCAAAAAGACACATGTACCCCAATGTTCATTGCAGCACTATTTACAATAGCCAGGTCATGGAAGCAACCTAAATGCCCATTGACAGATGAATGGATAAAGAAGTTGTGGTACATATATACAATGGAATATTACTCAGCCATAAAAAGGAATGAAATTGGGTCATTTGTTGAGACGTGGATGGATCTAGAGACTGTCATACAGAGTGAAGTAAGTCAGAAAGAGAAAAACAAATATCGTATATTAATGCATGTATGTGGAACCTAGAAAAATGGTACAGATGAACCGGTTTGCAGGGCAGAAGTTGAGACACAGATGTAGAGAATAAACGTATGGACACCAAGGGGGGGAAAGCCGCGGGGGGGTGGGGATGGTGGTGTGATGAATTGGGTGATTGGGATTGACATGTATACACTGATGTGTATAAAACTGATGACTAATAAGAACCTGCTGTATAAAAAAATCAATAAAATTCAAAACAAAAAAGAAACGAAATTGAGTTATTTGTAGTGAGGTGGATGGACTCAGAGTCTGTCATACAGAGTGAAGTACGTCAGAAAGAGAAAAACAAATACCGCATGCTAACACATGTATATGGAATCTAAAAAAAAAAAAAAAAGATACTGCTGAACCTAGCTGCAGGGCAGGAATAAAGAGGTAAGCATAGAGGATGGACTTGATGACATGGGTGGGAGTGTGAAGCTGGGGCAAAGTGAGAGTAGCATCGACTTATACACACTACTGAATTTAAAATAGTTGGCTGGTGGGAAGCAGCAGCATAGCACAGGGAGATCAGCTCGGTGATTTGGGATGACCTAGACGGGTGGAACAGGGAGGACGGGAGGGAAGCTTACAAGGGAGGGGATATGGGGACATGTGTATGCATTATGGCTGATTCACTTTGTTGTGCAACAGAAACTAACATGGTATTGTGAAGCAATTATACTCCAATAACGATCTATTTAAAAAAGAAAGTCAAAGACCTCAACAGATACCTCACCAAAGAAGATATACAGATGGCAAATAAGCATATGAAAAGATTCTCCACATCATATGTCATGAGGGAAATGTGAATTAAAACAATGAAATTAATGAAATTAAAACCTATTAGAATAGATATTTGGCAGCTCCTTACGAAACTAAACATCGTCTTATCATACGATCCAGAAATCACACTCCTTGGTATTTACCCAAAGGAGCTGAAAACTTATGTCCAGACAGAAACTTCCACATGGATATTTATAGCAGCTTTATTCATAATTGCCAAAACTTGGAAGCAGCCAAGATATCCTTCAGTAGGTGAATGGATAAACTGTGTTATATCAAAATAATGGAAGATTATTCTTCGCTAAAAAGAAATGAGCTATCAAAGCCATAAAAAGGTGTGAAGGAACCTTAAACACATATTACTAAATTTAAAAAGACAATAAGAAATGGCTATGTACTGTATAATTCCAACACTATTACATTCTGAAAAAGGCAAAACTAGGGGGACAGTAAATGGAGAGGTTGCCAGAGGTTAAGGGGAGAGAGGGATGAATGGAGCACAGAGGATTTTTAGGGCAGCAAAATATTCTGTATGATACTATAATGGTGGATACATGTCATTATACATTTGTCCAAAACCACTGAATTTACAACCAAGAGTGAACCCTGAGGTCAACTATGGACTTTGGGTGAAAATGATGTGTCAGTGAAGGTTCATCAATTATAATAAATGTACCCCTCTGGTGCAGGATGTTGATAATGGGGGAGGCTATATACATGTAGAGCCAGGGGGATTATGGGAAATCTCTGTGCATTCCTCTCAATTATGCCATGAACCTAAAACTACTCTAAAAAAATAAAGTATTTTAGAAAAGTAAGCAACATCTAAAAAAAAAAAAGAACAAAAACAAAAAATTTGCTTTTCATCAATTGCAACATTGACTCATATAAAATTGTCTTTTATGTTTCTTACTCAAAAGTGTAAGAGCTTTGATCTATTTAATTTTATTGGAACTCAGCATTTCTAAATCATATTAGTTTTGTTCCTTATTTAATTGCATACACTCATAATTGATCCATTCAGGACATTCCTTGTCTTCATTCATTTACATATTTTATTCTGATTTAGTTAAAATATAATCTATACTCAAGAACCTCAACGGACCAAGAATAAGAACTGACACTTCCTCAGTTCTGCTATATGATCATTTCCCACAGAGATAATAGGGTAATTTTCTTTTTCTAATAGATCTCACAGCTATAAGGCTTAATCAGAATTTCAGATTCAGACACCCCAGGATACTCATCATTGGTTTAGGCTTGGCACTCTTTTTCTTCATTCATTTGCACCTTTATTGATTGACTCATTCAGTGATTCACTAACAATAAAATGTCAACACACAAAAATCCCCAAATTAAGAACTGTGATATTGCTAAGATCAATGTGTGAATCTCAAAGTCACACACATGGATTAATTAACTTCCTTGCTTCTTAGACATTCTGTACTCATGGCAGATCCATGCTTACTCCTTTTCATTTAATTTGTCCCTATTTTAAACATGATACAATAAATGACCATGAACCCACAATCTTTACCCCACAATAGGAGCCCTGACAACATCAACCATCTTCTTATGTGCTCTCATTAAAGAGTCAATAGCCTAGGTCACTTGAGGAAATTTAAATTAGCTGTGGTACAGAAATACAGTGGAATCATCATCCACTCTGAAAGGGATGAAAATGTCCTCCATCTTATTTTCTTTCACAGCCCAACTGAGGTTGAGTAGATGTCACTTGTGCAGGATTGGATTCGCTTAAATACTTCTTTCACGGCACATTTTCACCAATAGTCCATGCTAGACCCTACTTTGTGTATTTATTTATCCATTCATTGTTTTATTTATTCATTTACTTTTGTATTCATGAATAATTTGAACATCAATTTATTTTTCCAGAGAAAACACAATATGATCAATCCATAAACAACTCAAAATGCAATACAATTAGATACACATGAACCTGAGATAATGTGGGAAGAGCCTAGTTTGATTTTTCTTTGTCTTAATATCAGCAAGGAACAATAGGACAAATGAGTCACATTGTTTTTTAACACATGTTCCTCTTTGGTCCATGCTTTACCTAGTGGTCCTCAATGGGGGCGATATTGCCCCCAGAGGACATATGTCAATGTTGAGATATTTTTGGTGGTCACAATGGGAGAGGGGGTCAATACTGGCATCTAGTTAGTAGAAGTCAGTGAAGTTACAAAACATTCTACAATGCACCGGACAGCGCTCCAACAGCAATGAGTTACCCAGCTCAAAATGCCAATAGTGCGAGGTTGAGAAATCCCACTTTACCTTCTTCAAAATAACTGGTTGAAAGATGACTGTCTTTATACATTCACTCATAATATCACCAGTACCACTGAACATAGAAACTGGATCAGAAATTTCAATGGTATTAACAGCTGCTCATGTGTTCATTACTCCCAGACATAACCAATTAGATCATATCTTCTTATTTTCAATAAGCAAACAGCACTGCCCAAATAATGCAGAACAACATTGATTTCCAGGTATTTATCTCTATATGCTACTGACTCAAATAGATTCATGTTGGAACTGAGTATTTCAGAAAAATATTAATAATAAAAAATATATTAAACATTCATAATTGGGCCACATATGGCTCTCCTTGTCTTCATTTATTTATATATATATACACATATATATAAAATATATATATATTTCTTTATTCATTAATTCACTTACAGTAATACAATCCAGACCTACGAACCTTAATAGCCTAACAAAATCCTAAATATTATTAACTTCTGCTGTAAGTTAATTTACCATATAGGCATCAATTAGGTCTCTGGCCTCAGAGTTATAAGGTTTAATCAAAATCATTGATTCCAGGCACCCCAGATATTCACTGGTCCAAACTTGGAGCCTTTTCCATTCATGCATACTTTTGTTTACTGATTCTCTCATTAAGTCACTAATAATAATAAAGTCAATGTGTAAAAATAAAATTAAAAAAACTAAAAACAATATCCTAGAATGTTACAAAGCTCTATCTATAGGTTTGTTTTCCATAAAACTAAGAGGCTACGTCTTTTTTGCAGCAGATCTCAGCATAGAGATTATCAGCTTACTTGCTTCATGCCAATCCCATATTTATGCCTTGTCCATGCTTGTCTTTCTTTTAATTTTTCCACATTTTAAAGATGGTAGCCAGCCTCCAAGATGGCGCCCAATGATCCATGATGCCTGGTATTCACAGCCTTGTACAATCTCCTCCCATATTAAACCATGCCTGGCCTCTATAACCAACAGAATACTTGAGAGAGTGATGGTGTATGACTTCTGAATTTAGGTTATAAATACATTGAGTTTTCCACCTCCCTTTCTCTTGTATTTATTACTCTTGGGGAAGTCAGCTGTCATGTTGTAAGGACACTCAAGCAGTCCTGAGGAGAGGCCCATGTAGGAAGAAATTGTGGCCTCCTGCCAACAACCAGCACTAACTTTCTAGCCACATAAGTGAGCCATGGAGGCAGATCCTCCAGCCCAAGCTTTCATATATCTACAATTCTACCTGACATCTTGACTACAACCTCACAAAAGACCCTAAGCCAAAACTGCCCACTAATCCTCTCCTGGATTCCTGCCCCATAGCAACTGTGATAGGTAACAAATATTTACTGTTGTTTTCAGCCACTAACTTGTAGGGTAATTTGTTACACAGCAATAAATAACTAATACAATACAATGATCAACCAACCACTGTCATATCTCACCATGAGGACATTAATACTATTTTCTCTTCTCCTATCTACTCCCC
Source organism: Leucopleurus acutus (assembly GCF_964270905.1). Classification (NCBI taxonomy): domain Eukaryota; kingdom Metazoa; phylum Chordata; class Mammalia; order Artiodactyla; family Delphinidae; genus Leucopleurus; species Leucopleurus acutus. The sequence goes on from NC_139142.1 coordinate 3,923,035, forward strand.
CTTCAAGGAGTTATGGACTAGTTCTTTATCACTGAGGAAAGGTTTAAATTAACCATGGTATAAAATAAAATAAAATATTAAAAACTCTGAAGATGAATAAAAGCCCCCCATCATTTTTAATGAATCTCAGTTGCCCTTCATTGGATTACATGTAAAATTCGGTTAATTACCATTATTGGTCCCTGCATGGCATACTTTGATTTTATTCATGTATTTAGTATTTTTTCCTTTAACATAATGTCAGGATGGACAAATCACCTTCACCAAGGACATGAATTGTGACTGTCGTCTACCAGAGTCTCTAGACTCCTTACCCAGAGGTAAAAACTAAAACCTTATGACCATTGAATAATTAAATCAGCTATAGTGCTTTCATTCTGTGACGTAAGATGCACATTTCTATAGAGAATGGAACAAGATAAATTTAACTATTTTTAAAGAACTGGAGTCATGAGGTACTAGATTAATCATAAACCTTGGTTCCTATCACTTTCTTATTATTGAATTTTCATATATTGACTTGTTTACTGTTTAGTTTTTAATTAACGTAGTGAATACTGTTAAGTCTACCACCTAACATGAGAATAATTAACGTAACTGGTACTTCTATTGATCTATATACTCCCTAGCCACACAGTTCACAGCCCCATTCATCTTTTTTAAAGGACCACATTCAGGCATTGCTTAGAGTGTGCCATGAAATACTGGTCCAAGATTTACCCTAATTTTTCATCCACTGACTCACTCATGTTTTTCTCTTATTTAAATACTCAAAGAATAATGTGATCATTTATTCATCGTTTTAAAGAAAGAGTAAAACCCACCAGTATTCAGAATTGAAATACCATTTCATGCAACTGCTGACATGCTTTGTCCAAAGTAAAATAAGGCTAGATTTCTTTTCTTTCATCTAAAATGGTGTAATCATTATCTTTGTTTCATGACGCCTGCTCCTCACTGACCCACGTACTACCTTCTTTTAAATAATTGAGCAAATGTGAACTCATTCATTTATTCACTTTTAACAACACATCCGAAATGAATGCAAGCCAAGACCCTGAACGCGAACACTGACAAATATTAGTTTCTGTCCATACACTCATTGTCCACAGATATAACTTGTTAGACCCTTTCTTGTTTTTTAAAATAATAGTCAGTGAATAGAATTGATTTCATCACATATACCATCATATTCCCAGTATTAGTCCATGCTTGGCCTTCTTTCAATTAGAGCACTTATTTAAACAATTATTTTTAATGTAAATGATTTGTTCCTTTTCTAAATAAACTAACAACCAGCTACCCAACACCAACCCCAAAACAACATGGACTCCTGGAATAGAATATATCCCATATGTAGAACAGTTAAGAGAGACTTGATCTATTTAAGTTATGAAACTCAGTGCTTCAGGAAATAATATATTTAAATAATAATCCTTGTTTCATTGCAGACTTGAATCATTGGTCATCATTCATTTACACTTCTTCATTTATTCTTGCATTGCTTCACTTACAATACATTTCACAGGCATTAAGAACTAAACCTCAAGAACCACATCTTTGACTACTCCTGACTTTCGCTGTAAGCCCCTCTTCCACAAAGGAAATAAACAAGATTTCTTTTTTCTAATAATCTCAAAGTTACAGAGCTTAATCAAAATCTTTGATTGATACATCTCAGAATACTCATCATTGGTCTATATCGGGCATCTTTTTCTTCCTTTTTTATGCATTGTTTATTCCTTTATTCATTGATTCACTAATAATAATATAATCAATTCTCATGAATCAAAAAGTCCAAGAACAACATCCTTGAATATCACTAATAACTGTCTATATGCCTATTTTCCACAGTGCTAACAGACATTTTTTGCAATATATATATGTGCTTTTTGCACATATAAATTAATCAGCATCCTTGCTTCATATCAGTCCCATTGGTCCATGCTTGGCCCTTTTCATTTAAAGATGACGCAGTGAATAACTAAGGGACCCATAATCTCACTCCACAACTAGAACAATTTTTTCCATCTTCTTATGTGCTCCTCCCTCAAAAAATTAATAGCTTAAATCTTTATCAATGGAACCATACTTAAATGAATTGCACTACAAAAATAAAACACTGTGTGAAGCATCCCTGAAAGTGAAGGTAACACCTGCATCTTTTTTTATTGGAATTTAAGAGTACTAAATCGGGGTTTCCCTGTGGCACAGTGCTTAAGAATCCATCTGCCAATGCAGGGCACACGGGTTTGAGCCCTGGTCCGGGAAGATCCCACATGCCGCGGAGCAACTAAGCCCGTGCGCCACAACTACTGAGCCTGTGCTCTAGACGTCGCAAGTCACAACTTCTGAGCCCGCGTGCCTAGAGTCCGTGCTCTGCAACGAGCCCGTGCTCCATAACAAGAGAAGCCACCGCAATGAGAAGCCTGCGCACCGCAACGAAGAGTAGCCCCCGCTCGCCGCAGCTAGAGAAAGCCCGCGCACAGCAACGAAGACCCAACGCAGCCAAAAATAAATAAATTTATTTTTTAAAAAGAGTACTAAATCAGATTAATCAATCATAAATCCCAGTTCTGGTCTAAGTTGGTGCTATTTGGTTTTATTTATTAATATACCCAATTATTACTTCGAAAACTTTGAGCAACACCCATAAACCAACCGCCAAACCCAAGAACATAAACTCTGTTACTTACATCACTCTCTTCTGTCCTTACCCACCAAATTTGTAAAAGCCAAGATCTTTAGCATTAGATAATGATTAAATCTGTAGTACGTTCACTTGGTGAAAACACAGACTTTCCAAAAAAAGAAAGAGCCTAGAGTTAGATTTTCTTTAATGGGAGTTAGTTTTTCAGTATTTGATTAATTCTAAACTTGGGTCATTTAATAATCTCATCATTGCCCAAGAATGGCACTCTTTACTTGTTGATTCATTTAATTTTCATTTTTAAATAATACAATGAATACCAATATGAGAATAAGAAGCTTCATCTGTCATCAATTGTGTCTACACACTCCCTATTCATAAAGGTAACAGCTTGGTGCGTGCTTTTAATGAATCTCACTTGTGCGAAATTGGATACATGTAAATCTTTGTTTTGTGGTATAGTCTCACCAATTCACACAATTTTTTCTGATTTATATATCTAGTGATTCATTTATTGATTCACGTATATAATTAGGCATGAAATAAATTACCCATTTTTCTAAAGAATTTCTCCGTGTGAATTTCTATATCAGTCCCATTGGTCCGTGCTTGACCACTTTTAGCCAAAGTGGGGAGAAACCCAGAATTCTCGTTCTTTATCTGGACAACATTTGGGTATAACTGGAGTAATCATTACCTCTGGTTCATAACACATGTTCCTCACTGGCCCTTCCTTGGCCTTCTTTTGAGTAGCTATATATAAAATACATTCCTTCATTCTCTTATAACAACATATCAATATCAATGAAAAGCAAGGCACTGCATAAGACCACTGAATATCCTGCTTAGTGCTCCATGGACATAACTGACTAAATCCTCTTGATTTTTTTAAAAATAAGACTCAGCGAATAGAGTTAGATTAATCCTAACTCTGATCATATGACACAGTCTCAGTATTGGTTCATGTTTGGCCCTCTCTCAATAAGACAATTATTTAAGCAACTCTTTATGTAAACTTTTTTTTTTCTCCTTTTCTAATTAAAACAACCGAACCAGCAATGAAAGCAGCAACCTGGACTCTGAGGTATCTCTGTCTATACTGTCCCTACGGAAGGGTTCAGAGCTTTGATCTCTTCATCTATGGAACCCCGTGTTTCAAACAGGCGCTAATAATAACCTTTATTACATAATTTCATAATTGGTCTCTGTGTGGCCCTCCTTATCTTCATTCATTTACATATTTCTTTATCCGTTCATGAGTTCATTTCCCAGGGAGTTTACCTTCTGCTTTTTACTCAATAGACCACAGATTTTGAGATAGGAATTAATTACAATTTTGGATTCAGACCTAACCCCCACTCTAGGAGTCATCATTGGTCCAAGCTCAGCACTCTTTTTCTTCAATCCTTTATCCCTTTGTTTATTGTTTCATTCACTAGTCCAATAATAACACAATCACTACATATAAATTACAGAATCTTGAGAATAAGATTCTTGAATGTTACTATGATCTATCTATATGCTCATTTCCTATAGAGCCAATAACACTAGATCTCTTTGCAATGACCCTCAATGTAGGACATATGTCCTTCCTCTCACTGAGATCTTTTGAAGGGAAAAATGTTGATATCAACTGGCATGTAAATATAAAAGAGAATAGCAAACATCTCTGAAAATGTGTGAAACACTTCCATCTTCTTGTAGGAGTCATCAGTTGTGCAGAAGTGAATTAAACATCATTACCTATGGTTCATAAGCTATTCTTGTCATTGGTAATGTACAGCCTTCTTTAATTTTATACTTTTATCTAGCCACGTATTTTTTTTAATATTTCAGTGAGCACAAATGAACAAATTCCCCTAACCAAGAACATAAACTTTGAATGTTACCCACCTTGGCATGTATGCTTCTTAAACAGAGAAGTATTAGCCAAATGCTTCTTCATTAGATATGATTAAATCAGTTACGGTGTGTTAATTCTAAGGTGAAAAGCAGGCTTTAATGAAAAATCATGAATTTAGGTATGTTTAGAGGATACTAACTGTAGAGTTCTAGATTAGACCTAAAACTTGTTTCATTTCTTTGACCCAAGAATATCACTATTTTTTATTTACTCAATTATTTAATTTTCATTTTAAGCAATATAATGAACACCACTGAATCCACAATCTAACCCACAAGTCAGAACTTTAACTCAGATTTCCTTTTTAATGAATCTTTCTTGTGCAAATTGGACAAATTTTAATCCTTGTTTTTCATGGCCCAAGCTTGACTCTTCTTTATGTATTCATTCACTCACTCACTCATTCATTCATTCAGTTAATTACTCATGGAGTAAGTTCACCAGCTGCTCATTATATAAAGAAAACAGAAAATGCTAAATTGGGCAGCAACCCAGAAACAAAATACTATTATGTGCATCTGTCTATGTGCACATTATGCAAAATAGGAAAAGCCTAGAGTTTTTTTAAAGTATGGAAATCAACTGTGTAAAACAGGATAATCACTATGCTTATTTCATAATAGAGCTCCTCATTGGTGTGCGATTTGCATCTTTTAAGGAAAATATGAATCCATTCATTCAGAAACAGCAATATGTAATTATAATATGTCACTATTATAATTATAACCCACCGGACAAAAACTTTCCAATAATATTAACATGTGATCATATACTCACAGTCAACCATCTTAAATTAATCATAACTCTCGTTATAGGACATATTCTCATCACTGGTCCATGATTTTTTTTCCATTAGATATTTAATTATTTGTGCAAACATTTTGCCCTTTTCTTAACAAAATAAATGATCAGTAACCCACCATCAATCCGTAATAACAACATTCAATCTTGGGCAGACTTGTCTGTTTGCTCCCTGCTGAAAGAGGTAAAACCTTGATATATTTATTTTCCTAGACCTCAGTGCTTCAGAAATATTTGAAAACATACTCTCATAATTGAACAGTGTATGGCTTTCCTTGTCTTTCTTCATTCCTTCATGTCTTTCTTTACTCATGCATTGTTTCATTTATAATAAAAAAAATATCCATAGGGAAGGTGGGAGGGAGACACAAGAGGGAGGAGAAATGGGGATATGTGTATATGTATAGCTGATGCACTTTGTTATACAGCAGAAACTAACACACCATTGTAAAGCAATTATACTCCAAAAGAGATGTTAAAAAAAAAAATCCATACCCAAGGAACACGTAGCCCAAGAACAGGATCCTGAATATTCCTTTCTTATGCCACAAGCACCCTTACCATAGAGTGAATAACTAGATCTCTTTTTATAATGACCTCAGAGCTATAGAGTTTAATCAGAATCCTTAATTCCGACACCCCAAGACACTCATCATGGATCTGCATTTTTTGTCTTCTTCATTCATATCTTCCTTTCTGGATCATTTTTACATGCATAAATTATAATACAATCAATATCCATGAATTATAAATGCCAAGAACAAGATGAGTGATTGTTACTAAGGAAGGTCTGTTCACACTTGTCCCACAGAACTAATACATTTAATGTCTTCTTTCAATGCACCTCTGTGTTGCATGTACAGATTGATCAACAGTTGTGCTTCATAGCAATGCCATATTGATAAAAGGTTTTTGCTTGTCTCTTTACCTAATTTGTCCATATTGTAAAGATGGTAGAATAAAAACTATGAACCACCATCTTCCCTCACAACTAAAACAATGTAATTTTCTTCCTATGTTCTCCATCCTCAACAGGTAAATGACCTTGATCTTGATCAAGGAATGGATTTCTAAATATATTTGGAGGTCAAACTAAAATGGGATATTATGTGGCCCTAAAAATGATTAATCATGAACCTTGGTTCATAACATTCCCATTCTTGGTCGATGTTTGGTGTTCTTTCATTTTATTTATATATGTAAAACCAGTTTTTAAAAAATAACTCCTTAAAAATCCATGAACAAACTCTCCAAATTAAGAACATGAACTTTAACAGTTATTTATATTGGTCTCTGTGCTCTTTACTGACAAAGGCAACAGCTAAAATATTCGCCATTAGAAAATGAGTGAGTTGGCTGTGGTATGTTCATTCAGTGAAGGAAAAAGCCAATTCTAAATAGTCTATATTAGATGTTTTTAAATGGATGTGAGCTCTGCACTGCCAGATTAATCATCAACTTGGATCATATCACATTCTCATTATTGGTGCAAAAGCTGCAATCCTTTTTAATTTATCAACTTATTCTATTTTTAATTTTAAGCTATGTAGCAACAAGCATCATTGAATCCAACACCTAACTCAAGAATAAGGCTTTTAAACATTACGGTGCATGGCTGTATACTCCCTGCTCTTAGTTAATAGCCTACTAATTATTTTCACGAACTTTGTGCAGAATTGGATAAATTTTAAATCTAGCATCATGGCACATTCTCACAAATAATCCTAGCTTTATCTTACTTTATGACTGTACAAATCCTTCCATTTATTTATTTAATTTTCAATGGAATAATCTGACCAGGATTAGTCATTAACCTTACTTCACATCACATGCTCCATATTGGTTCATAGTCTGCCCTTTTTAAAATAATCATTTGAGATACAATCATATTAATTCAATAACTTATAACCATAAATAATTACCTGAGAATCTATACTTGAACACCAAAAATGCTAACAATTGCCCACAGGCTGATTACCCATAGAAATACATGACTAGATCATCCTCCCACCAACCCAGAATGCCAACATGGACACTCATGTGTAATCTGTTTTGTCTTCATTCACTTACACATTTATTCATTTATTCATTCATGCACTCACTGATTCATTTACATCAATACACACCATAACCAGGAACAACTAAGACCTAAGAACAGATCCCCAATTGGCTCTGAACTCTATTCCCCTAGAGGGAAAAACGAAGTCTTTTTCTAATGGACCTCAGAGTTAGGGTTTAATCAAAATGCTTGATTCATATACCCCAGAACTCTCATCATTGATCCAAGCTCTTGTTTACGGATTGTTTATGCATTCATTATTTACTGATTATTTCATTCATGGTTTCATTGAGTTAAAAAAAAAATGATTCCCGTGAATCACAAAAACCCAAGAGCAAGATCTTTGAATATTGCAGAGAGCTGTTACAGCTATTTATTCCCCACAGAGCTAGCAAATGAGGTCTATTTTCAATTGGCTCTCAGTGTTTCACATATAGATTAATCAATAACCTTGCATCATGCCCATCCCATGGGCATGTAGTTTTACGACTCCCTGCTTACTCATCTTTCATCTAATTCCTTCATATTTTAAAAGTACTACAATGAACCTACTATCTTACCCCACAACTAGAGCACTGACAATACTTTCTATCTTTCTAGGTGCCCCCTCCTCCATGATTTAACAATCTAGACTGTTATCAGCTGAAAAATATTCTTAAAATGTTGTGCAGAAATAAAAGGGAGTATTAAGCAACTGTGAAAATGAATGCAAAACCCTCCAACTTTGTTTTTAACGGATCTCAGTTTCACTAAAATGCATCAGTCTCAACCCATGGTTCATTAAACTTTCTCAGCAGTGGTCCATATGTGACATCTTTTGATTTTATGTCTGCAGTGGCCACTCATTCCTTTGAAACAATTCCATGGACCACATGAATTACCTTCAAATCAAGAACACAAACTTTTTTACTTACATGAGTCCCTTTGCTTTTTATCCACAGAAGTGACAGCCGAGATCTTCATCATTGGTAATGAATAAATCAGATTGGGGTATACTGAATCTGTGCAGTAAAAAACAGATTTTAGAAAACTGAAGAGGCAGTGCAGATTTTTTTTAAGAGACCTTAGTCTTACTGTAACAGATTTATCATAAAACCCTGTTTTCATCACACTCAATTAGCCCAAGAATGGCCCTCTTTTTATTTATTTTTTAATTATTAATGTACATAATATGACGACAACTGCTAAATTTACATCCTAGTAGAATAATTAAGAACTACGCCTGTTCCAAATTCTTTCTATTAAACCTTACTCACATAGGTAAGAGCCCATATTACCGTCTTTATAGGTCTTCCTTGATTAGAATGAGGTGAATTTACATCATTGTTTCTTGATATATTCTCACCATGTTTGACCCTACTTTATGACTTTATTCATATATTTGTTTATTTTTTATTTATTTACTCATGGAATAACTTGTTCATTTTTTCAAAGCAAATGCAAAATGGTCTAAAATACTATTATAGGTAACTATCTCTATGGCTCTTTACCCAAAGTGGGCATAGCTCAGTCCTCTTTTATTTATATGCATGGCAGAAGAGTACAGTGAGATTAATAAACCATTTTTAATGATACAATATACTCATGGGTCCATGTTTGCCCTCTTTTAAATAACCTCTTCCTTCATTCACTAACAATAATATCACTTACATACCCCAGGTAAGGATCCTAAATAACACTAACATCTGCCCATAAACTCAATACCCACGGACTTCCCCGGTGGCGCAGTGGTTAAGAATCCACCTGCCAATGCAGGGGGCACAGGTTCGAGCCCTGGTCCGGGAAGATCCCACATGCTGCAGAGCAACTAAGCCCGTGCACCACAAATACTGAGCTCACGTGCCACAACTACTGAAGCTCGCGCACCTAGAGTCCATGTTCCACAACAAGAGAAGCCAACGCAATGAGAAGCCCACGCACTGCAACGAAGAATAGCCCCGCTCGCCACAACTAGAGAAAGCCGGCGCACAGCAATGAAGACCCAATGCAGTCATAAATAAATAAATTTATAAAAACTCAATACCCACAGAATAACAACTAGATGTGTTTTTCAAAAATGATACTGGTTGAGACAAACTGATTTAATCATAACTCCTCTCATGTCATGAATTCTTAATATTGGCCCATGCTTGATCTTCTTTAATTAAGTAGTTCTGTAATCGATTATTACGTTTCCCTTTCCCCCCCTTTCTTAATAAAATTAACAACCACCAACCCAGAAACAACACTGACTCTTACATAGAGTTGCCCATAGGTTCCTGATCAACATGTTAAATGCCTTGGACCCTTCATTTATTAGAACTCAACTCCTCACAAATGTTTTAAGAATAATCTGTTTTTCATCAGATACTCTCATTGTTGGTGGCTATCTTGCCCTCTTTGCCTTCATTAAATAATATATTTATTTATTTACTCATTACTGATTCACTAATAAAAGGATCTATACCTAAGATCTATCAAAGCTAAGAGCAAGATGCCTGCATTCCTAACTTCAGCTACAAGTTCATGTTCCACCACAGCAGGAAATTAGGTTTGTTTTTATAATGGACCTCAGAGTTATGGGGTTTAATCAAAATCCTTGGTTTGGACACCTCAGAGTACTCATCAGTGATCTAGGCTTGGGCCTTTTTTCTTTATTCATTTATACATTGTGTATTAATTCATTCATTGATTGACTAATCATTAATCAATATCCATTAATCACCACAAAGCAAGAATAAGATCTAAGAACATTACCACCTTCTGGTTTTTGCTCATTTCTCTCAGAACTAATACACTCTTTCTACAATGGACCCCATTATAGCACATATGGATCAATCAACCGTCTTCATGCAAACCCAAACTCATCATGGCCATTCTTGGTCCTTTAATCTTTCTTTAATTTGTTCAAATTTTAAATGTGCAACAAAACAATCCAGGAACGTCTCATTTTACGTCACTAACAATTTCCCACCTTTCCTTGTGTTTTGCCTCTCGATAGATTAGAAACCTAAATCTTTATCCCTGACGGAATGTGTAAATCAACAGTGGTAAATAAATAAATAAAGCAAACTAGTAAACAGCTGTAAAATGAATGAAGCAACCTCTTTTATCTTTTTTTTTTTTTTAAGTGGACCTCACTTGTTCAATCTTAGGTTGATCTGGGACTTCCCTGGCGGGCCAGTGGTTAAGACTCCGAGCTCCCAACGCAGGGGGCATGGGTTCGATCCCCGGTCAGATAACTAAGATGCCACATGCCACAGGGCATGGGCAATTAATTAATTAATTCATTTTAAAAATTGAAGAAGAAACAAAGTTGGGTTAATCTAAAATTTTGTTTCATGGCACATTTTGCCAGTGCTCATTTTTGACCCTTATTATGTATTTATCCATTTGCTTATCTATCACTTAATTTGATTAGTCATGGATTAATTTAATCATATGGCTATCGTTAATTAACAAGAGTAAATCCAAGCTCATATAACTCAATATCATAAAAACAAACAACCCAATCAAAAAATGGGCAGAAGGGGCTTCCCTGGTGGCGCAGTGGTTGAGAGTCCGCCTGCCGATGCAAGGGACACGGGTTCGTGCCCCGGTCCGGGAAGATCCCACATGCTGTGGAGCAGCTGGGCCCGTGAGCCATGGCCGCTGAGCCTGTGTGTCCGGAGCCTGTGCTCCTCAACGGGAGAGGCCACAACAGTAAGAGGCCCGCGTGCCACAAAAAAAAAAAAAAAAAAAAAATTGGGCAGAAGACATCAATAGACATGTTTCCAATGAAAACATACAGATGGCCAACAGGCATATGAAAAGATGCTCATAACGCTATTAGAGAAATGCAAATCAAAACCACAATGAGGTATCACCTGTCAGAATAGCTATTATCAAAAAGTCTACAAACACAAATGTTAGAGAGGAGGTGATGGGAATGCAAACTGGTGCAGCCACTATGGAAAACAGTATGAAGATTCCTTAAAAAACTAAAAATAGAACTACCATATCATCCAACAATTCCACTCCTGAGATATATCTGGAAAAAATGAAAACACTAACTGAAAAAGATATATGCACCCCAATGTTCATAGCGGCCCTATTTTCAATGGCCAAGATGTGGAAGCAACCCAAGTGACCATTATGAGACACATGGATAAACAAAATTATATACACACACACACACACACACGCACATATACACACAATGGAATATTACTCAGTAATAAAAAAAGAATGAATTTCTGCCATTTGCAGCAACGTGGATGGACCTAGAGAATATTACGCTTAGTGAAATATGTCAGACATAGAAAGACAAATACTATATAACTTATGTGTGGAATCTAAAAAATAATACAAATGAATGCATATGCAAAACAGAAACAGATAATAGAAAACAAACTTGTGGATATATTGTATAGCACAGGGAATTATACCCATTATCTTGTAATAATTTATAATGGAGTATAATCTGCAAAAATACTGAATCACTATGCTGTAGAGCTGAAAATAATATAGTAAATCAACTATACTTAACTTAAAAAATAGTGAGCCCACAAGCAGCCCAAACTGAAACATTATAACATGAATTTATCTGTGAACCTTAAACAAACAGGTTGGAGCCTAGACTTCATATTCTTTACATGGACACCAGCAGTGAAGGATGTACTTGCTTTATAACTTAAAAGTGTTCATCACTGGTCCATGATTTGCCCCCTTTTAAATAACTGACTGTGACATAAATGTATTCATTCATTCCCTTACAATCCATAGCTTGGAATCCAAAGAAACTGATCAAAAACTCTGAAAAACAGAAACGAAATTGAGTTATTTGTAGTGAGGTGGATGGACCTAGAGTCTGTCATACAGAGTGAAATAAGTCAGAAAGAGAAAAACAAATACCATATGCTAACACATATATATAGAATTTAAGAAAAAAAAAAAAGGTCATGAAGAACCTAGGGGTAAGACGGGAATAAAGACACAGACCAAAAAAAAAAAAAAAACAAAGGCACAGACCTACTAGAGAATGGACTTGAGGACACGGGGAGGGGGAAGGGAAAGCTGTGACAAAGTGAGAGAGTAGCATGGACATGTAAACACTACCAAACGTAAAATAGATAGCTAGTGGGAAGCAGCCGCATAGAACAGGGAGATCAGCTCGGTGCTTTGTGACCACCTACAGGGGTGGGATAGGGAGGGTGGGAGGGAGGGAGACGCAAGAGGGAAGAGATATGGGAACATATGTATATGTATAACTGATTCACTTTGTTATAAAGCAGAAACTAACACACCATTGTAAACCAATTATACGCCAATAAAGATGTTAAAAAAAAAACCTAATATCTGTCAACCTGTTCATTTCCTACAGAGATAACAAACTAGATCTTTGATGTTGTTTAATGAACTCAATGAATAAACTGGATTAATCATAATTCTTATCATCTGACACAATCTCAACACTGGCCCTCTTTAATTTTCTTATTTATGTAAATATCTTCCCTTTTTTAAAAAAGGAATGTCAGTGCCTTTTTGAATGGACTTTAGTGCTTCACAAACATATTAGTAATAGTTCTTGCATCATTGGTCCATGCTTTGCCCTCTTTTTTCATTCATTTATACACTTGTTTAATTTATGCATTGATTCACTTAAACAGTAATAACATAATCAATACACAGGAGACTCAAAGTCTAAGATTAAGACCTGGCGAACTTCCTAATCACTGACTAGAGGCTCATTTCCCACAGAGCTGAGACTGGATTTTTTTTCCCGTGGATATCAATGGTGCCAAAAGGATTGACCAATACCATTGTCATTATGCTGCCTTCATTTGACACTTGCCATGCTTGACCGTCTTCTGTTTAGTTGGTTATTTAATCAGCTATTTGTCCATGTCATTTTCTTTAAAAAAAATAATAAATTAATTTAAAAATTTAAGACTAGCAACACACCACCAATCCAATCCAACAGCACTGATTACTACACACATCTGTTCATATGTTCATTATCCAGACGAATTAACCACTTTACATTGTTTTTATGGGCTTTAGTGCTTTATTTAAAATAATCCTTGTGTCAATATACACTTTAATATTTAGTGTGTGCTTTTTCCCATTTTTCTCATTCATTTATCCACTTTTCATTAATTGGTCCATTAGTTGACTAATAATAATACAATCAATACCCATGGGTCAGAAAAACATAAAGGAAAAGATCCTTGAGTATCCCTCTCATTAGTCTATAGCAGTGCTGGCCAATAAAAATATAATGCAAGCCTCCCATATATTTTAAGTTTTCTAGAATCTGTATTTTTAAAAAGAAACAGGTGAAATCAATTATAACTGTATATTTTATTTAACCCAATAGATCTAAAATACTATCATTTCAACAAGTAATCAGTACAAATAACTTATTAAAGAAATATTTTATGGGCTTCCCTGGTGGCGCAGTGGTTAAGAATCCACCTGCCAATGCAGGGGACATGGGTTCGTGCCCTGGTCCGGGAAGATCCCCCATGCCGCGGAGCAGCTAAGCCCGTGCACCACAACTACTGAGCTTGAGCTATAGAGCCCGCGAGCCACAACTACTGAAGCCCACACGCCTAGACAACTAGAGAAAGCCCACACACAGCAACAAAGACCCAACACAGCCAAAAATAATAAATAATTTTTTAAATATTTTAAAAAAAAGAAGTATTTTACACTTTTTGGTACTGATTTTTCTGAATTTGGTGTGTATTTTCCACATAGGTCACATCTCAGTTCAGCCTAGCCATGTGCTCAGTACCCAGCTGTGGCTAGTGGTCATTGTATTGAACAGCACTTGTCCATAGGCTAATTTCCCACAGAAACAGTACACTAGATGTCTTTCTATAATGATCAATAACATGAATCAATCAACATTCTTGCTACATAGCAATCCCCCACTCATCATTGGCCTGTTCTTAGCCCTCTTACTATTAATTTGTCTATATTTCAAAGATGACCAGTGAACTCTTCTGAGCCTACCATCTTCTTCCACAATAGAACACTGATAATATCTCTCCACCTTCCTACATGCTACCGTCTCAACCAGTTATCAGCATAGATCTTTGTCAGTGGGGAATGTCTAAGTCAAAGTCACAGTGGATATAACGTGAGTATGGAATAGTCAAATGCCAATAACATAAATTAAATGGCCTTGGTGTATTTTTAATGGAATTAAGCTGTGTTGAATTAGATTCATCACGATTCTTGATTCATATCACACTCTAAACACTGGTTCATGCATGGTCTACTATTATATTAACAAGTGATGAATGAAGCCATTTGTTTCTTTTAAGTAATACAGTCAACGTCCATGAGCAAACCGTCCAAACCAAGAACAAGGACTCTGACTGTCACTTACATCGGCCTCCATGCTCCTTACCCACAGAGGTAAGCCCTTCATCAGCTAAGGATGGGTGCTCAGCTCTAGTGCGTTCATTCTGTAGAACAGAAATCAGGCACAAAAAAAGTGAACAGTATTCGATGTAAACTTTTTAAATGAATGTTAGTTGTGAAATACTGAATTAACCATAATCCTTGCCTCGTGCTTGGCCCTCCTTCTCCCCTTTGACCACAAACAACACTCCATTTTTTAACTTAATTAATGACTCTCAACGTTTATATCAATGAACATCATTGAACTGATCACCTACAAGAAGGATACGAATGGTGGCCATTACCAACATCCACCTTTGTTCTCCCTCCTATACAGGTGACAGCTGCAGGTAGGAAAGCTCATATCTTTGGCCCAGCAGAGTTGGAATGAACTGCTTTGTGCCTCCCATTTTCTCCCTTTGCAAGTGGGGGTGTTTCCAACACAGTATGTTTACCATGTGGGGACAGATAACCCACCTCTTATTTATAAGTCTCTGAATAAAGAAGAGTCACATCAGAACCAGAAGTGAATCAAGATGCTCTGGGTTACAAATTAAAGCACTGGTTTCATGGACTCCTGGGATGTTTTGAAGAGAGAATGATTGTATTTCATGCAGGAACATGAAGTAAACATTTCTCACCAGTTGGGAGAAATGGGGTAAGTTATGTCATCTTTCAGCAAATATTCCCTCTCCCTTCCCTATCCTCTATAGGAAGACTGTCCTTCCCCACACCACTGATGCTGTGCCGTATGACTTGCATTGCCCAATGGAGTATGAGTAGATATGACTTAAACCATGTCAAAGCAAAGTCTTTAAATGTGCAGGGGTGGTTTTGCTTGTGTTCTGGAGCTTCCAGCTTTCAATGTGAGAAGAGCATGGCCCAGACACTACAACTCCTTTATCTAAGAACCTTGAGAAAGAAGGCAAGTTGGGCAGATGTGAACCCAACCCACAGCCTGGAGCACAACTGCTGCAAGATACCCACAGATCCATATGTGAGAAATAAATATTGTAATGGTTGTAATAATTGCTGTTTTTTAAGTCAATGAAACTGTGGGTTACTTGTTACGCAGCGCTGCCACAACAATGACTAACTCATACATTTCCTTCCTCTTATTTTTAAGAATTTATTCATGTTTTGGTTTTTTTATAATATAGTCAATGAAATCACCATGAATGTACCATCAAACCTAAGAAAAACTATAATTTGTATCCATATCTATAATATATGTATATATAATATGTATGGATATAAAGGATAGGTAGATAAATCTTTGTAATTCTTACTCATAAATGGAGAGAAACAAAGACCTTTATAAAATGAGTTTCAGTCGTTCAGAAATGTATTAATATAAAAATTTGGTTCGTGATATACTTTCTTCATTGGTCCTTGCTTAGTCCTATATGTATATTGACAATTAGGTACATGTGTCTCTATGTTCCTCACCAAAAAATGTAAAAGAGATGTTTTATTTATGGACCACAGTTATTATTTATGTATTAATCACAAATGTTGGTACATGTCATACTGTCTTCCTTGCACCACACGTGGACTCTCTATTATTTATTATTCATTTTTTGAAATAAATAGTAATATAATGAGTATCTGCAAAACCACTATTCAACTCACCAGCTATAACTCTGACAATAAATTTTTGATCTTCTCTCACCAAAATACATAGATCTTCAATATTAGAGAAATGTTCACATAAACTATGGGGCACACATTCAAAGAAATACTTCATAGTTGATAAAATAAATGAATAAGCCTATGTCTATTTTTCATGAACCAAAGACTTTTTGCCAGTGAATCTCAGTTGTGCAGAACTGGATTAATTATAATCTTTTTCTCATGGTATATTCTCATCTCTGGCCCATAATCAACCCTCTTTATTAATTTATATATTTAATTATTCATACCTCATAGTCAAGAAACTCTCATTAACCAACCATCCAATGCAACTAATAGAGTAGCCATTATCCACATATGACTATTTAAATTCAAATTAATAAAAATAAAGTAAAATTAAAAATTCAGGTCCCATGGACACTGGCCACATCTTAAGTGCTCAGTAGTCGCGTGTAACTAATGGCTACCATATTGAACAGAACAAATTACAGACCATGTCCATCAGTGCAGAAATTTCTATTGGACAGCACTAACATACATTCTTTACCCTTAGGTAATAGTCTAGAACTGTTTCTAATGAAGCTAGAGGGAATTAAATATAATTCTTAATCATTGGTCTATGCTGATTCTCTCTGGTTTGAGTCGATCATTTCTAAAGGAGTTTTAATTAGCAACCGTAAACCCAGTCTCATCCTCCACAGGTAGAACACTGACGCTACCTTTCATCTCCTTTTGTGCTCCTTGCTCAGTGAGTTAATAAGCTAGATCTTTCTCCATGGAAGAATGTTTAGATAAACTAGATACATATACACCGTGAAATACAAAATATCTGATAAAAGGGATGAAACATACTATTTTTATGGCAGTCAAGAGCACAGAACTAAATTAACTGTAATCCTCTAATCTTTGGGTCATTCTCATCACCAGTCTCAGTTTTGGCTTCTTTGTACTTTATACATTTACTGATTTTTTTAGCACTGAAATTAACATGCAACACACCACCATGCAAAAACAGGAATAATGAATATCTGCTCCTTAACCAACACATACTTTAAATGGACCTGGAATGTACACAATTAGAATAATTTTAATTCTGGAATAATGAATCATTATCGGCCCATGTATGCCCTCTTGTTTTATTCGTTCGTTTTTATTATTCGTTTTATTCGTATTTTTTCATTCGTTCATTTACTTACTTATCAACACCCTTAAACCACTTTCCAGCTGAAGATTTAAGAACGTCAACTATTACTTACATTTTCTTTACCTTATCCACCCAAATAAGAATCAAAATTCTCATAAATGTTGTATGATTATATAAACTATGGTGTGTCCATTTCATGCAACAGAAAGGAACCGTTTAAGAGAATGAACAGCCTGGATCATTTTTAATGAGTCTCACTTGTGTAGAATTGAATTAATCAGCCTTAGTGTATGAAACATGATCCTCATTGGTCTGTGCTTTGCCTTTTTTAATTTTATTTATCCCTTTTAAAAAAATCCTAAAAGAACACCCATGAATCTTCCCCAAAATATAATAAACTACCAATTCTTTTCATTTCTATGTGCATCTCTCACTGAGTTAACAGTCTAAACTTCACCAACAGGAAAGTGTTTATATAAACCGTAGTGTATAAATTAATAGTAGAATGCTATTAAAATACATGAAATAGTATAGAATATTTTTTTTGTTTTAACGTCCCTCAAATTTGCAGAATTGTGTAATCACAAGTCTTGGGTCGTGATACATTGTCTTCATTAGTCCATGCTTGACCTCTTTGATTTTATTTATGCATGCATCCTTTACTTTTTAATAAATCAGTAAAGGTACATGGGCATACCATTCACCCCAAGAATAAGAAAAAGTAACAATTATATTTATATAAACATACATTATTAATGTATAAGGTAATTATACATATACATATATAAATTTAACATAATGATTCATATATAATCATTTGTTTTTATCTGCTCATTTACTACACAGAGAACAGCCCAGTTATATTATTTTTTAATCTGCTGACAGTTATGCCAAAGGAGATTCATCACCCGGGTTCATGACAGAGTCTCATCGTTGGTCTGCACTTGGACACCTTTGATTTTATTTGTGTCCATTCATGTTTAATAGCGCATACACACCCATCAACCAACCACCCAACCGTAAAACAACACTAACCATCACTCACGTCGGTTGGTCCATGGCTCATTTCCCACAGAAGTCACAGCCAAGATCTTCATCGACAGAGGGTCATTAGACCCACTCTGGGGCCTCCATTCTGTGGAACACAAGGCAGATATTCAAAAGGATGAAACAACCTAGATATTTTCTAACGGCCGTCGGGTGAGCAGCATAGTATTAATCACATGACACAGTCTCATCATTGGCCCAAGCATAGCTCTCATTGTACATATTTCTCCATTTAATAACTGCATTTATTACAATAAACATGTATGAATTGACCACCCTAATCGAAAACAAGAATAATGGCTATTACAAGCACCTGTCTCTATGCTTCTAACTCAGAAGAACCAGCCCAGATCTTCTTCCTAATGGACTCGGCTATGCAGAATTGAAGTAATAATCATCTTTGATTCCAGATATAATCTCATCCTTGTTTCCTACTTGTCCTTTTTATTGTTTTTACTTATTTTTTGAAACACAATAACCACACAGGAGCTCAGCACTAACCCACAACAAAAACATCGATTAGTCCTTATAGACCAATGCTTCTTATCCAGAGAGGTAAGAGCTTTGGTTTTGTTGTTTTAAGTAGTCCACCATTGTCCATAACTGGATTAACCTTAAGCCATAAGCCATAAAACATGATCTTTGGTGGTCTGCTCTTGGCTGTCTTTCATTTCGTCATGTATTTTATTGTCATCTAATTCATTCCTAACAATATATCAAGAACACCTGAAGCCACCATTCAGCCCAAGACCAATGACTGTTCTATCTACGTGTTAATAGGCTTCCTACCCACAGTCCCAACAGCCTAGAACCTATTGGGTGTTCGTACTATTATTTTTAATAACTACTGTTGGGTAGAACTAGCTTACTCATAACACTTGTCTGAAAACACATTCTCATCAGTGCTGTAAGCTTGGCTCTCTTTAATTGGATCTGTGCATTCATTCATTTGTAACTATGCAGCGAACACCCATGAATCCCCGCTTATACCTGTCTACAGTGTCTTTCCCCAGAGCCAAGATCCTGTCCCGCGGAGAAACCCCAGTGCGCCCATTCTATGGAACACAAATCCCATGAAAAGGAAGAAAATTGCCCAGACCTTCTTTGCTCGTCAATGTCAGGTTAGCAGACCTGGATTCATATCACCTTTTATGCAGAACACATTTTCACCCTTGAGCTACTCAAGGCCATTATGACAGTATTTCTTTATTCTTTTATACTTTTTAATAATAAAATGAAGGACCACACACCACTCTGATCTCTTTCTTCACGTCCCTCGGGTGTGGAGAATTAATCTCAATCCTTGGTTCGCAGCCCACTCCCATTCCTGCTCCTGACATGCCTCTCTTATTTTACTGATTATTAAAAGCCGTACAATAACCATGCACTGCCCCCACCTCCTGTTCTCTACCTTAAATAATCCCTCTCAAATCTCCTGTGTACCCTCCCCTTCCCCTTTCATATATGTACAATTTTATCACATATGTATTCTTAAAAAGTATTTTCCATGGTTCAGTGGCTGGATGGGCCTCTGCAGGGCCTTGTCAAGAGGGAGGATTAAATACATATGATTGACTTACAAGCACACCCAGCAGGGGTGGTGGTAGAAGGCCTCGAACCCAGATCCTTGAACTCCACGCGCCCTCTTAATCTGTGCTCACAGCCATGAGGCACTGTGGGCCAATGGTTAAAGCACATATGTTGGCATCACACTGCCTGCCTCAAATCCAGCCTCAAATCCTGACTAGCTGGGCCACATCAGGAAAGTTAACCAACCTCTCCGTGCCTGTTTTCCCACCTGCAGTCACAGCCCTAGTCCTTAAGCAGAATCAGCTATTATTTTCATGCCAAAGTCAGCCAGGTGACACCCCCCCACACCCACTCCCAGCCCAGGCTCTGAGCCCATCCCCCAAATCTTTCTTTCCTCTGCAGCAGCTGTGGTGCTAGACAGACAGACAGACCAGGTTCCACCCCAGCAGGCACTCGTGAGCTGTGTAACTGCAGAGACGTGACCTGGCTTCTCTGCCTTGTGCCCCGACTTGTGCGACTGGTCGACTGAGGACAGCGACAGCCTCGAGGGTCCAACGTGAGGGTGCGTACCGACCGTTCCTCAAGCAGCTCCCACCCTGCGCTCACCCTGCCCTTCCCCCGCCCCACGCCGCCCACTCTGCGGTCCCAACAGCCCCCCATCTGATTAGAGAAACGAATGATCTCGATGCTCAGGCCAAGCTGAGTGTTTCGGAAAGGATGGGCCTCGGGCAGGAAATTGTTGGGATCTGTTCTTTTTGGACCCGGCATCAAAGCTTAAACAAGTGCCCTGGAAAACAGAAATCCAACTAAGGGATGCGCTTTGGAAAACTAAAATTCATTTCGTGAAATGGGGCTGCCTTCGGAGGAGTCCATGCCATGAGATTCTTGATGTTCACGTTGTTTCCCAGAAACCAAAAAACTGTGACCCTTACTGACAAGACACAGCCAGCTTCCCTCCTACCCTCCCAGACTGTCCTGGTGGGTGCCCAGCATGCTGGCCTCAGAGCAACTCTGAGGCACGAAAAATAAAAAATAAATGACAAGTTAAAACATCCTTCCATTATGTAGATGTATAGATAATGTAATATGTACATAAATATACCCACGTGGGGACTTAACATAAGGGACATGTAGAAAGACCCCTAGGCTGGGGAGCCCAGTGCAGGCTCCTGCCTCTGCCTTGAACCCACTGTGGGCCTCCAGCAGGGCCCTTCCCCGTGCTGAGCCTCAGGGACAGTGATCTCTCGGGCTTCCCTCCCTCCCAGGTGGTGTGAAAATGAAAAGCATAAAGTTTAAGTGTAAGTCCCCTCAAAGTAACAGAGCATCACTAATGCTGTACCTCCTGCCCTGGGCACGCAGAATTCACAGCATGCCTTCGCATACATTATCTCGTTTGATCCCCACAACAGTCCTGTGAAGAAGACATAATAATCAAAATTAGCCAATATTCACTGAATGAACACTCCACCGGGCACCATGCTGCCTGCTTTGCAGGCACTGACAATACTCTGGGATGGGAACAATTCAACAGCATCTCTTTCTTTTTTATCCCCCAAAAAGTTTTGAGCATGCATTTTGTGCCAGGTACAGGCCAGGGGAGACAGCAATGAATGAAAAAGACAAAATCTGAGAGCTAACTTCCTTGTGGGTGGAGACAGGAACAGACAATATTCAAATTAAACAAGTACTATATACAGGATATAAGATGGTGATGAGAACTATGGAGAAAAAGAACGCGGAAAAAAGGAGTGATAGGAAGCAACAAGAAGGCGAAAGTGTCACTGAGAAGGTGACATTTGAGCAAAGACATGATTAGCCCCATTTTACACATGAGGAAATGGAGCCTCAGAGAAGTTAAGCGACTTACAAGTGGTCACACAGCTAGGAAGATGCTGAGCAAGGTAGCCAGTGTGGGAAGTCTGGCCCCAGGGTCTCTTCCCCAGTTTGCCCCAATGCCTCATTTTTGGGGCATTTCTTGCTCTCTGATACCTGACTCTCAGCCTACAAGGTGAGCGTGTGAATGCATGTGTGGGCAAACAGGAGGGCTTGTCTCACCTCCCACACAGGTATCCCCAGGAGCACAGGGCATCTCCAGGATGTACCGATAATCCTGAATGAATAAGTAAACTTTCTCGGAGGAGATGCAGTGGTGTCAGTTCCCACAGGACTTGCACGGATTCTGGGATCAGATCATGCTGGGATCATCCGCCCAACGTGGCCCAGCAAGTCAGCAGAGATGCTAAACCCATCTCCTGCCACCTGGCTGTTAGGGCGTCCAAATGCCCTCACCCCCCACCCCCGGTGCCACCCTTACACACAGTCACACGCCACCTAGGCTTAAGTTGCAAATGTTCTGCCCAGGAATGGGAGCCGGTCACCCAATCCTCATGTCCCACATGGTGTGAGATTCAACTAGAACTATGCTTTGTTCCAACTGGCCACCCTCAAAAGACCAAACAAGAAACATGTCTAATGTGGCTATTTTCTACCCCCCACCCCCATCCTCCAAAAAACGTAGGGAAACAAGTTTGGTCAGAGCATATATGGGAAACTTGCCCACTGCTTCCAGAAGCCATGAAGTTGAACCAAGAGAATTGTAATTCTTCATCTTGCCCTTCACCTACTCAGCTTCTTCTCAACTCCCATCCAACCTCATTAAAACTCTCAACACCCTCAAGTAAATCCCTTCAGAGGAGTTTCACCTATTCCAGGGCTTAATCTTTTGTAAGACGGATCATGTCCAATTGGTGCGTATAGCTCTTGTTTCTACAACGAGAACTGAAACTGTCTAGTCTTAAATTTATATTTCTACTTCACTGACTCCCCTCTCCAAAGGCAAAGGCTCATACGCCTCTACGGGCACCTACTCAGCTGTCTGTAAAAAGTGGGTAATGATTCTTACCAGTCAGAGATATTAAATACCACCTCAAGGAAAACAGTGATAACAATTATAATTTTAATTATAATGAAATATTTATTGCATCTCACCAAATGGGAAACATTGTTTCAAGCACTTTAAATGTTTGACTCATTTAATCTTCAAGTACCCATTAATAAGGTACTATTGGTACTTCCATATTACAACCGAGGAAACTGAGGCACAGAGATTAAACACTTTGTCCAAACTCACGAAACTAGTAAATGGCAGAGCTGGGATTGAAATCTGAGCATCTTGGATGTGTGTAACATGGCTCAGCCCATAAGCAGATTATCGAAACATATCTGCGGAATTTAAGCCAGGTCTTTGGGGACACTAGCTGAATTGCCCTTCAGCCCTCTGTCTGACTCCCTCCCTCCTTGCCTTGCAGCCTTCCGGGCTCTGGTGTCTACATCTGCTTCTCTGAGCATTCAGTCCTAATCTGAGCTACCAGAAATTTAAGTTGTAACTTGATAATTGTACTGCAGGAGGTCAGTGATACGTTTGATCGCTGCGTGTGTGATGTAGCAGCTACAAGTAGGATAAACTAGAGAAGGTGTTACTTGAGAAATAAATTTCAAGTCTGGGGGGTAGAAGGCCAGCTCCCTGACAGGCCAGGAAGGTGAGTCTGACATGGGTGAACCCCAAGGGGTGCAGACTTTTTCAGGTATGGTCACAGAGAAAAGCAAATGGGAAAAGGGTATGGGTTTGTTGGAAGAGTAGACTAGGGTTCAAATCCTGGTTCTGCACTTGGTCCCTACACGACGTGCAGCAAGGCACTCACCACTGCTAAACCTCAGTTTCCTTTTATTTTGATTGAGGATGGTAACTGCAATCATGGGGGGTGGTTCTGATGATTTAGAGGTCAGAAACCTATGCCGAGGAACTAGAGAAAGACTGAGCATGGGGTTGGGCTTAGGGCTTAGTCACCCAGGAGAGTCAGTGGAAAGGAGGCTGTCTTCTATTTCTCAGTGAGCGTGAAAGCAGCTGGGACTGAGAGCTGCAACTGAGCTGCTCTAGCACCAGAACTGGAACTGGGTCCCTATCAGCTGGCAGCCCACCTGTTGTCCCAGAGCCCCCTGAGCCAGTGCATATGCTCAGAGGCAGCACAGCTCCACCAGCAAGCTCCACTCGGAGGAAACCTCTCTCCACACATCAAGTGAGCCTTCGATCTTGGTGAGAAACTGACTATTCTCTCCCATCCATCCATCCATCCACCGTCTGCACTTTCATTCATTCACCCATCTCACCAGTCTTCATCAGCCAGCCAGCCATCTCTCTACTGCATCCTGATGCAGGGTTCCATCCATTCGACAGACCTAACATCCATCCTCTGCCTTTCCATTATGCGGAGGAAACAGACAAACCTGGGTTGGAATCCTGGGTCCTGCTTCCTAACTGACCTTGGACAAGTCACTAACCTCTCAAAGTCCTCTCATCTGTAAAATAAAGGGAAATCAGACGTAGCTGGGGCGAGGATTTAAAGAGAGGGTGGATATACCAGTGCCTGACCTGAGCAAATATGATCATGAAATGTTCATTCCCTCTGCGTGTGCAATCAGGCTGGGATTTACGCAGAGAGAAAACCGCTGTATCTTGCATGACATATTGAGAAATGCTTTTCAGAAATTATCTGCAGTGTTTCAGTGGCAGGCCACCCCCTGCGGCACCCAGAGCAGGTTGGGGTAGGGGTCCCTCCCGGACTCACAGCAGACAGTGCCATCTAGTGGATTGGCAACCTGTGGGATCCCCAGTGGGTCCCCAGTTGCAGCAGCTGGTGTCTGCTGTTGGGCAGCTGAGTTGCGAGCCAGCTGGGAGGTCCCAGCCCCCTGGGCTGCAGGCTGCCATGTTGGGATGTGGCGCACGTACTGTCTTAATCACTCGGGGGGCCTGGCCTGCCAGGAGCCTTTTGTTTCGTGGACGATTGCCAACTCTGATTCGTCTACCCCGGCCCAAGTCCCCTTTAGAAGTCTCCAGAAAACAAAGGATAATCCTAGCGGCTACAGCTTGCTGAGTGTCTGTTATGTATTAGACACAGGGCTGGGGTCTTAATATGCATTATCTCTAATCCTCTAAAGGACCCTAGCCGAGACCCAGAATTTGCCCCATGTTCTGTGAGAAAACTGAAGTTTGCCGAGGTTGAGTTACTCACTTAAGGAGAGAGACTAGATATTCAAACCCCTGGATCTGTAACTGCATTTACCTTCTATAATCCCAGTGCCCGCTGAAAGTGCAGGAAAGAATTTGGACACTGATTTGAACAAGCCAACTGTAAAGGAAATTTATGAGTCCACTGGGGCCTATTTGAATATGCTGAATAGCTATTGGATGACATTAAGAAAATGCTGTTAATTCTTTAACTGTGATAATGGCATTGTGGTTATGTTTTCAAAACAGAAAAGAGTCCTTGTTTTCTAGAGATACACACTGGAGAATGCTGGAGGAAAGGGTACGGTGTCTGGAATTTGCTTCAGAGCGGTCTGGGGGCAGGTGGGGGTAGTGGAAGGACAGTATGAGGTTTGGATAGAATGAGAGGGGCTGAGAGTTGACGGCGGCAGCAGTATGAAAAGTGTGTTAATTGCGATGAAAATAGATACCGTTTTCTCTACTTTTGTGCTGTTTGAAATTTCTCATAATTAAAGGTTTCTGAAATCATCGTGTAAAACTAAAGTGCAGGAGCTGAGGAGGTCGGAGAGGGGAAGCCTTTTCAAAGAGCAAAGGGGCCCAGGGTCTCAGCTAAATCCTGGAGGCTGTTAGGAAGCCGATCCAAAGGCAATAAAAATGCCTCAAAGTGGAAAGGGCGCGAGAAAGGGGCCTGGGTCAGTGGAAGGAAACCATTCTAAGTTGGGCAGATGAAGGAGAAAGTGCAAGGCACTGCAGAGCAAGGCCCCCAACTGCTACCCCAGCCCCTACCTTCCAGACGATCCTGCCCCCCCAGACCCTCCAGACCCTTCCCAGGCCCTCCTGTCTCCCCCGGGGCCTGCTGGTTGCTTTCCTTGGCCCTGCTGCCCCGTCCCCGGCCCCTCTACCCCGCTCCACAGGTCCTCCTGGCCCCATGCAACCTCTTCTGGCTCTGAAAGGGCCTGCAGAAGCCTCCCTTCTCCAAGGCAGAGCTGGCCACCTAAGACCCCTTCCCTGGGAGCAGCTCAGCCAGGCTGGGAAGGATTCAGCTGTCCAGCTTGTCAGATGCTTTTATTTACTTATTTATTTATTTTTTGGCTTGTTCTGGGAGGACAAGAGGTGGCGGTTTTTGTCCTAAAACTGTGTGGCAAGCTGGCCTCACCATCCTCGGTCCCTCTCTGCCCCACCTAAGCCTCCCTCTTTTCTGTCAGTCACATCCCTGGAAACTGACTCACGCTCCAGCCCAGGTCCACACCAATCTCCCCAAACCCCCGGGGCCCCTCACCCCTGCCCCCCGCCTCTTCCCTCTCCAGCCCTCCTGCAGCTGCCAGACTCTGCGCAGTCTGCTTCCTGGGCGCCACTCCACCCTCTGCCCCTCCAGGAAATGCTCCCTCCCGCAGCCTTCCTTTCCCACTTTGGAAAGCCGGCCACCGGACAGCTCCCCGGACCCTCCCGGCAGCCTGCTGCATTGCAGCTTGGCCCTCGGTGAGGGAGGGGCGCAGCCTGCAGTCACCCCCAAGGTAGGGTGGGCCACCCCCTCCTGGCTGCCCCCAGCCCAGGGCAGGGCCCGGCCCCCGCACGCATGCACGCATCGGGGCTGCAGTGGAAATCAAAATCGCCGCTGCAAAAGCAAAAAGCTCCGATCCCCACTGTCTGTCTCCCCCTCCTCACTTTCCGGGCTTAAAAATGTGGCCCAGGCAGCCCCCTTGTGGCACTTGGGGGCTCCACAGACGCTTGGCTGGTGTCTGAAGAATTCAGACTGTCTGATTCCACTGCACCGTGAGTTGGCACAAATCTGAAGTAGCCCAACTCCTGCCCAACGCAGAGCAGCCTCTCTGAGTTGGGGACATCAGCCCCCTCTCCTTTCTCCCTTCCACGTCTCTCCCTGTGGCTCCCTCCCTGCCCCCCGGATCTGGAACTCTCCTGTTGAGTACTTCTAAGACAGGCAGACAGGTGTCCGGGGACTGTCACCATGGTAGGGGGCTGGAGGGAAGGTGTGGGACCGGAGCTCTCCCTGCAGTGACGATGGTTTTCATCTCCATCTCACACGGATGGGGAAACTGAGGTGCAAGGGGGCCCATCGTCCTAGCCTGTGTCGGAGAAGGGGCAGGGGATCCTGCCCTGGAGAGGGGGCTCCAGCTCGGGCATTTTCCTGAGTGAGAGGGCTGCCCCTCTCAGCCAGCAGGCCCTCATCCTCGCCAAAGCTAGTCCTCCCCAGGAGGCAGCCCTGGTGGGCCCCCCGATGTGCTCCCTCCCCTCCAGCTCCCTGTCCACACAAACAAGCCCCAGCCCCCTCTATCTGCAAGCTGCCTGGAGGTGGGCAGGGCCCCCCCTGCATCACGTTAATAATGCCATTTTCATAAGCCTCTGCCCGTAGGTGCTACCACCTAATTTTGAATCTGCCCTTCAAACGGATTGGGCCACAGAGGAGCTGGGATCTCAAGCACCGCTGGGAGGTGCTTGTAACTAATCAATCCATCCCCTGCCCACCCACACCCCCCAGCACTCAGCACAGCCTCGCTGAGCTGTCTTCAGCAGCAGGGTGTGGTGGGGAGCCTCGGAGGGACTGGGGTTCCATCCCAGCCCGGCCTCACACCAGTTGAGAGACAGTGAGTATGGGACTCTGTCTTTCCCTGCCTCAGTTTCTTCATCAATCAAATGGGGATTTTGAGGTTGGTGCTCAGAGCTCCTGCCGGGGTTAAGTCCTAGGCAGACAGCCCGGCTCAGGGCTTGTCCCCTAGAACCCAGGACTCCGTGATCTCAGCTGCTTCATCCCCCCTTCATCCCTTGATTTACAGTGACTTATTCCCTGTCTCTTTCCCCCCACCCCAGACTGAGCTTCGAGGACAAGAAGCCGGCCGATCGGCACTGCTCCGTGTCCAGCCTTCCAGTCGGGTCTGGGCCCAGGAAGGTAGGTGCTCTGCGTTGGTTTGGAGAATGAGTGCCCAGAAGGATGACTGCACCCCATAGTCTGTGGGGTGCCTGGACCCCACTGGGCTTCTCTTCCCCAGACGCTGCCGTCTAAGCTGACCCTTCTAGGGAGCAGCCGGGGAAAATGTGCCTTTCTGCCTTACCCCAGGGTCCCCTCGTGCTGCTGCAGAGGTGCGAATTCTTGCTCTATTAAAGGCAGATGTGGGCTCGCACGTCTTTTCTGCCGCCTTCTGCATCTACTGTGAGCTCACAGGCCAGAGGCTTCCTCTGGCTGACGTGATGTGTGCGATGGAGCCGGCAGAGGGGTCTCTGCCTGGTGAGGTTCCTGTTTGTATTCGGAGCAGGGTCTCCAAAGGCCAGACTGTCTTCTTTCCTGCGACACTTTACACGCGTGCGTCCTCTCCGGGTCTACGCCACGAGCACTGATGAACTCTCTGATGTGTGTTGGGCTACTCTTATCTCATTTAGCCTCCCTTCGAGCCGGTGTGGGGGCCCCTCTCATCTCCACTTCACAGAGGAAAAACCCAGGCTCTGAAAAGAAAGGGGAATTGTGTGGTCTCCCAGCTAGAGAGCGGGGAGCGGAGCCTGGGAGCCCCCAACCCCGCCGCGGGCGCCTGCCGCCACTGTTGCCGCCGCTGCGGGCTGACCAGGGCCGGCCCGGCAGCCAGAGGCTCCTGCGGAAAAGGCAGGGGGTTTGCATAGAGAGCGTTCTCCCTGGCAACTGGCAAAGGGGCCATAAAACACCGAGAGGGCTCAGAAGCCACTTAACAGATAGCTACAGAGCAGCTGGACCCGGGAGGGGAGGCCCGCGCCCTCCCCTGGGCTCTGTGCAGAACAGCAGGGCAAAGGGCTCCGTCCCCGGATGCGGGCGGGCAGGGGCAGAGGCGCCCCGGGACAGGTGTGGATGGGGCCAGGGGACCCCAAGCCTGATCCCACGGTGGATGGAGGGCTCGCTACCGAGCACGGAAAAGAGAGGACTGAGAAGGAGCTTACTGCCCGCAAAGAGATGAGGGCAGAGGGGGCGAGGGGGCTGCGTCGGAGCCGCGGAGGCAGATGCAGAAAGCAGGAGGGCTCGGCAAAGTGAGCCCCACGCGGGCTGCTTGGGGAGAGAGGGAGCTCCCTGTTACGGGAGGCATCCGAGCAGAGAGAGGCAGGCCGGTACTTGGCCAGGAGGCTGCAGCACGGCTCCCTGCCCGGGCTGGCAGCCCGCACGTCTAGGCCTTCGAGACGTTCCTGCAGCAGTAGGTCCCGAGCAGGGCTCTGGCCACGGAGAAGGCAGGCTGGGGTCAGAGCAAGGATGGGCAGACACTCCCATGCCCCTTGCCCCAAGCTCAGTGGCAAAGGCACCGAGATGGCCGGTGGAGTGCTTCTGTGTGGATGAGGCAGTGAGGGGAGAGGAGCGGAGAATGGGGGTGAGTGCGGGGCGGACGGGGGAGGGGGGAGCTGTCCTGCGGCCAACTCCCTGTCTCAAGGGCCAGCCCACCTGGAGTGGCCAAGCCCCCTCCCCGCTCCCAGGCCCGGAAAGGCTGGCCCGGGTCCTCTCTGGGGCAACAAACTGGTGCACAGGGCTGGGGGGAGCCTTTCTGGCTGGGGTGGGGAGGACAGAAGTAATGGGGGTCTGGTGAGTAGAGGGGCTGGCCCGGTCATGGGAAAACCAGGGCCCTTTTCTGGAGGCTGGGCCGCAGCCCCGGACTCGGCCGGCTGCTGGACCGTAACTTGGACGCTCTGGGGACTCGTGAAAGCCCCCTCACCCGGCGCCGGGGCCGAGGGGCCTGCATGTTGATGAATGCGGCCCACGCTGATGTTGGGCGCTGGCCCTCCAGGGCCATTCATGGGGGCTCAGTTCCCAGGAACTCTGGGTGGATGGGGCCTTTATCAGGGGACCCGCACTAGACGAGGCTCTGTTCTGCAGTTTCTAAAGGAGTTTTCTTGTCTTTGTTCCCAGCGCAGGCACTGAGCGCGCGCGCGCACACACACACGTGTGTGTGTGTGTGTGTGGTGTGTGTGTGTGTGGTGTGTGTGTGTGTGTGCGTGAGAGAGAGAGAGAGAGAGAGAGAGAGAGAGAGAGGCTGGCTGAGGCACCAGCCCGGGTTCCTTGTCTGAAATGACCGGGCTGCCCTCGCTCAGCCTTGGGGGCAGGGATGCACCTCCACAGGGCAGAAAGATTCGGGTAAGACGACAAAGGCACCCAGGTACCCAGGGATGGCAACCTTGCCACAACTGCCTAACTGTCCCAGTCCTGCCAGCCTCGGGGTCCCGACAGCTGCTCTGACCCGCCGAGGGGGGGCAGCATCGTGCTGCAGGTGGAGAGTGCGGGCTGGCTCCGCAGACAGACAGACAGACACGCTGCCCCGCCGTGCCGGCTCAGGAGCTGGGAGCAGCCCCGGGAGAAACTGTTTGCTTTCTCAGAGCCTGGGGTGGGGGTGTGTCGGGGGGGGGGGGGTGTCGGCTGTTTTCCGTCGTTGCTGTTGTTTCAATCAATTAAAAGATGGCTTTGAAACTGTCGATGTGACAATGTTTGGTAAAGTATTTACAAGTGCGTCACAGCCTCTGCGGCGTCACATGGAGGTGGGGCGGGGGAGGGAGGATGCGGCGGAAGAAATCACGCACGTGCGAAATTTTGCAAATACCGGATCCTGATCCTGGTAGCAGCAAAGGGTTCAAAAGAGCTTTGGTGTGGATTTGAAAAGTCACCTGCCCAAATCTCTAACGGGGCAGAGGCCATGGGGCAGCCTGGCTAGAGAGGGGATTCCCACTAATGGTTCCTTATGCCCCAGACACAAACAGAGCCTCACCCAGGCACGAGGACATTAGGGATGGACGGGGCTCCATGCTAGAGGCACGGACAGCTCCACTAACAGCACAGAGAAACACCCCGGTGTGAGACGTGCGTCTGACCAAGCCCACGCTCCAGAGTAAATAAACTGAAAATACAGGAGAGAGGGGTCTTTGTGCTTGGCGGCCGAGGAAGTTCACTTTCGTGTAAAAGGCAAGTCATGCTCCCACTAGGTAAGGCTGCACAAAAACCTCATTTAGGCTGGGCCTGGCCCAGGGAGCAGTTTCTGTGAAATTAAGGAGAAGTCAGGTTTAGCTAGAAGTTTTTCCAGGAATTATAAACCTCTCTAGACTGTAACCACTGTTTCTTCCGAACTGCCCTTGCCAAAGTCTATAAAATACAAGCCTAAAAAATCTGCCTGAAGAGCAGTCTGACATTTTATATATATTTATAAAAAAATAAAATAAACTATCGCCAAACTTTTTAGGAGAACCCAATTAAAGCCGGCGGGGGGCAGCCCCTTCCCCAGCCCCCCAGGGTTCGAGGAAAGGCCCACGTCTCCCTCGGGAGGGTGTCTGCACTGGGGTGACAGGAGCAGAGCCATTCCCCCCTGGTCACTCGCCCTCTTGGCCTTTGTGTCTTCCCCTGTGGGTCTCTCTGCCCTGAAAAGGAGCTGCCTGTGTCTCAGGACGGAGGGTTAAGGACTTCGGACAGGATGAGACGGGAAGGGCTGCTGAGTTTTGCTGGGTACTGCATACCGGCTACTGTGCGGCGTGATTTAATTGTGCTGTTGTCTCACTCAGCCGCTCAATACGCTGTGTGGGCGATTATGATTCCTTCTTTTAATATCAGGAAACCGAGGCACGGAAATTCTTGGGAGATTTGCCAAAGACACACAGCTCTATGTCTGCCCTGTAGCCAGGTCTGTGCTCGAGATGGCCGCCCTCCTGGGGTGCTTCCTACCCGTCCCCAACCCCAGGGAAGCAGAGGGGACCAAAACCCTGAACACGCTGGCGCGCCTGTGCTTCCCAATAAGCAGGTGAAGTCCTCTGCCCCAAGGGCGACGCAGACTTGGCATCGCGGCCCCTCTACCCGAAAGCCTGTGCTCTTTCTAGAACATGACCATGTCTCAAAGGTAGAGGCACCACTCTTAACCTTGTCCCCTCCCCAGGGCATCACCATCACCCCAGCTGGTGGCCCTGCTGTCACATGCTACGTCACGGCTCCCTCTCATGTTCCAGAACCCCCTTTTCTCTCTGGCAAGGAGCAGGTCACAGAAGATGCAATCAACCGTTTCCAGGATATAATTATGTTCTGAAAACCCATCGCTGGCACTCCACCCCTGAGACGTAGCACCCCAGCCCATGCACCCCAGGACACAGGGTTCCAGAGCCTGGGGGAGCCTGGCGTGCGCACCCAGGAGGGTGGACCAGAGCAGCCCGGGGCGGTGGGGATGCCAGCCTGGCCTCCCGGGTGTGCATCTGCAGTGTGACGGTGTTCTGAGGACTCACCCAGCGCCACAGAGCATACGGCTCAGTCCTCTGGAGCTGCCCATGGGCCCGGGGGAATATGAGGCGGTTTTCAGTTAGGGGAAGTTGGATCCAGGCGACATGGGAGCCAAGGGCACTGGAAAGGGACAAAGGAAAGGGGGTGATTAACATGTGGCCAGTTTCACGAATTCGAGAAAAATGTAAAACGTTCTCCTAGACGAGGCAAATGTGTCAATGAGTCATCACGATTCCACAGACTATGCTTTGCTGAACTGTAGCATGAGGTGTTGGGGGGCAGCGGTGCCTCTAAATTTGGGTTCACCCTAGCGAACATTTCAAGCCTTGTCTTAAGCTCCGAGGGGAAGCTGGCTGGGATGGCTTGGCCGGAGCCCTGAAGGGTAAAAGGCAGGGCACACACAGAGAGGAGAGGGTAGCTGGTAGGGGCTGCCGTGTGCCTAGCACACATGTGTGTGTGTGTGTGTGTGTGTGTGTGTGTGTGTGCGCGCATGGGGAGGGGGCACGAGGCTGGGGAGCTTCCAGCCAGACCCTGAAGGGTCTTACATGCCAGGCTAAGGCTCTTGGACCACGTCCCAGACACTCCGGGAAGTCAGATGGAGGATTTAAAGCAAGACAGCGACAAGGTCAAAACGGCATGTTACAAAGATCACTCAGTGAAAATAAACTTTGCTGCAAACCATTTAATCTAGCTATCCCACCTCTAAGAAGCTGGACTAAAAGAACAGTCAGGGACGTGTTTACAGATTCAGCTACAAGAATGCTCCCTGCAGGGTCGTTAGCAATAACAACAACAAAAATAAAACAGGACGGCTTAGATCTCTTTTAGCAGGCGTCAGTTCAGCAAAATCATATTAATTAAAACCGCGGTTCGTGACATGCTCTCCTCATTTATCTATGCCAGGACCTCTTTTATTTTATGTTATCTTTCTTATTTATTTTCTTAAATAATATAACGAGCACACAGGGACCCGTGACCCACCCCGATGACTAGGACTTTGACCAAAGCATCTATAGGCTCACACTGGCCTGCCCCAGCAGACTTACAGCTGGGATTTTCAACAATAGAGGAAGCTCTAATCAACAATGGTGCAAACACACCCCGGAATATTAAACAGCTCTTAAAAAGAATGAGACAGCCGAGACCTATTGTCTTTTAATGGACCTCAGTATTCTGCGCAGAACTGGATTAATCATGATCCTTTGTTCACAAACACTTTCTCATCATTGGTCCAGGCATGTCCCGCTTTTATTCTGCTAATTTATGCATTCATATATTCATTTGTAATAACATCATAAACACTTGTGAGCCCAAATCCAGACCTTGGCAATTACTTACACCTGCTTCCACAAGCCAGCCCCGCTGGAGCTTTAGTGACAGCAACAAGGTGGTGAACTCAACTTCAGTGTGTACAGATTACAGGCGACTAAGGTGTTGTTATAAGGAATGGTGTTTATCTTTTATGATCTCCAAGCACATTCTTGAGTGAAGAGAAACAGGCTGTGCAAAAAGAAATGTACGTGGTGATATAGTTTACGTTAAAAAAAAGAATCATATATTGGAGAGGTCAATTTAGATACATATGCAAATGCACAGAAAAAAAAAAGTCTGGAACCAGACACCTGACTCTGACAACAGGAGTTAAAATGGTGGTGAGGGGGGCGGGGGCTACTGGGATGGAGGAAGGAGCTGACGATGGCTTTAGCTTTTATCCGCAGTGTTTGATTTTCCGTAATGAGTGTATTAATTATCAATGCATTTCTTGCATAATTCAAATAAACATTTTGTGTGTGGGTTTTGTTTTGCTTTGCTGTGTTTGTGTGTGGGGTTTCTGTTAGCTTTTAGCTTTTTTTTTTTAACAAATACAAAAGGAAGAGCATTTTGACTGTTGGATCAGGAGTGAGCGTATCTCCCCCAGACAAGGTCTGCAGACATGAGGGATTTATTGTATCTCCCAGATCATTCTTTTCAGAATTTTCTATGTTCTAAAACTGGAGCCCTGGGCCTCCGAGTGGCGTGTCAGTGACATGAGGCCAGCAGGTGTGTGCCTGCTGGCTGTGACTGCGCCACCCACAGGCCCCAGATCCCTCCAGAGCCACGGGGCGGGTGTCTGCAAGGCACCCATCGGGGAGGACTTTCCTTGCTGGTCTTTAAGAGGCCCTAAAGCTAATGCCCTGGTCCGTGTTCTCAGGGATTAGCTAATTAGAATGAGGACTCGGGAGAATGTGACACGAGACAGTCCTGGGCGAAGGGTACACGGGATCCTCTGGGGAGCAGCAGCCCTGTAGCCCACGTGCACCGGCAGCCACCCAGCCGGGCAGAACCCACAGCTGTCACGTTGCCCACGCCCCAGTTCTAACCAACAGGGGGTGTGGCTAACATGTCAGCTCCCTGAGGATGGGGTGCAAACTTGCAGGTCCTTGCCTGCCCCCCTTCACGTCCTGGGTAGCACACCGCACCCCGACTTCCCATCAGAACCCCTTCTCTCCCCCAGGCACCCCAACCCCTGCTTGCACAGTAAGCTTCAGACCCGGCTCCACAGGTCCCCTCCAGCTGTCGCAGGCACAAACTAAGTGTGCGACTGGGAAGACCCTTTATCCGCAGATAAAGACATCAAGGCTCGGCGAGCCCAAGGACACGAAACTAAGCCAACCTGAAACCCAAAGCAGCCTGAAATCAGGTTTTGTCCTGGCCTCCCTGTGCACAGACGGACTGATTAGTTAGCTGGTTAATGTCTCCCCCTCCCTAAGCTAACACAGGCAGGACCTTCTGAGTTCTCTCCCCTCTGCCAGGCAGACACTTATTTTCAACCACGACTTCGGGCGGTTAGCCCGAAGTACAGGTGAGTACAGGTTAGCCAGCCCTCTGCCGGCGCTTAATCACCCTTCCCGCACGTGAGCCTCCGCTATTTATTACATGGTGTTTTATCTTGGACAGGGTTCGATCCTGGTGAATGCTTTGAGATGCTTGTCATAGTTTTGCAGCTACAAAAGATTTTTATGATAAATAAAAATAAAATACAGCAGTACCCAGGTTACCTGTATCTGCCTCCGGACCGAGGTAATTCCACCTGAAGACGTTCGTTCCTCAGAAAGGCTACATAAATCCCACAATGCCAATAAAGTTACAGGGTTGACTAAGAAAAGGCCCTCTGTACCCAACGCTGACCTGTCTAACCCTCCCTGTTCCCCTCTGGACTCTACAAAAATGAGAAGGGCTTTCAAAGGGACAGTTAGGGGACAGATCCACCTGAAAGAAGAACCATTTTTGCTGAGCACCTACTATGTGCCAGGCATTTTATATTTGACGTCATTAAAAGCATCAAGGCGACACTTGAAGATGGCTGTCCCCATCCTACCAGAGCAGGCGAGGGGAATTATAGTCCAAGGCCACCCACCTCCTCCCAGGGCAGCCCACCCTCTCTGCCCCCCCGAGCAAGACCCCTTAAGCCCCCATCACAGACACCCCAGCTGTAGGCATCCCTCTGTATTACGGTGAGAGCTTTTAACACCTCCCTGGGGGGATGTGTAACGGACAGACAAGAGTAACAGTGTCGTCCTGGATTTTTAATTATATTACTATCTTAATATAGGGCCCCCAGTCTTTGAGGGCCCTACCTCCCAAAGAGGCTGTCAGTGTGACAGAGCAGGGCATACGTACCTGGCCTGCTTCAAGGTCAGCCTAGGAGGGCCTCACACTCCCCTGGCACTCCTCTGGGGGCCAGGGCTGGGCCACACCCTGGCCTCGGGAACGCACCGACTCACTGCCCACCGGGGGCAGCGAGCCTCAGCTGCAGAACAAAGGGCTCGAGTTAGTTCCCTCCTGAGGACTCGACACGTTTACAAATTGTTCAAATGTACAAATCAGGGATTAAAAAATATCATTTTTCAGACCTTTCTATTCGATCCTGGGCCAGGCATCTGCTCCCTTCCTGGAGAAAGCCGCCATCTCACCTCTCCGCCACCTGGGAGGGGAGAAGAGAAAATGCCCACCAGGTCCCCTGGCAGAGGCGCTGCCCCGGGCCTCACCTGCTGCCTGCGGCCCTACTCTACTGTGTGCTAAGGGGGAGGGGTGAAGCAAGGAGTAGCCAGTGCAGACTGACATCAGGGGCAGAACAAAACACTACAGGGGTCCAGCAAGAACAGGGGGCTTGCCGAGAGCTGAGGTGTCACAGAGCAAAGGCAGGACCCAAGTGCCGCCAGTGTGGACCTTAGCTGGGTTGACATGAGGGCCCTGAGACCGACGAGATGTGCGGCCTGGGTCAGTCCCAGTTACAGAAGTGAGATCGCCCCATAGGCTCTGAGGTTTGTCTCTGGGCCTCAGGCTCCTCTTCTGCAAAATGGGGATAATAACTAACACCTTGACAGGGTATTCTGAGGATTAAAGGAATGAAAACAGTGCCTGGCACATAGTAAGTACTCAAGAAATATCACGGAGGGACCCAAACGTAGCGATGGGGGGACTGCATCACATGACGTGATACAGTCCCATGAAAAGAGCAGGACAGAGGCTGTGAGTGGACTGTGGTTGCTACCGTGGAGAGTGCATGCACCTCCCAAACCTAGGCTTTCATACTTAAAGAAACCCATTTATCCAATAACTTTCTAGAAAGAAGCGAAGTTCCAGTTGACGGGACGGGAGCAGAGCCACTGATCGCTTGCATCAAAGGTAAGACTTGGGGTGGGGACCTCATGCTGACCTCCCCCTGGGGGGCCTGGGCAATGAACGGGGCGTGGGCCAGCGCTCAGGAAGAGAGGTTAAAGGGTTTGCTTGCCTGCAAGAAAAAACCATGACATGGAGGACTCAATAGCTCTGCTCAGATACTTGAGCGGCTATAATTAGCAGGTCCTGGGCCAGCTGTCCTGTCCCTCTGCCCACGACCAAATCAGCCAAAATGAGTCGGGGATGACCGCGTGAGTGAGATTTTCGAGGAGACGGAGGGGAGACACCGAGGTCCCCATTCCTTTGGTCTGGGCTCCTGTCGGGCCATGAAACGCAAGTGACCCCTCCAGTCCTCAGGGGCCCCAAATGGCCACTGCCCACTGCACCCAGGGCATCGGCTCCTGCCCCTCAGGCCACCAGTGCAGGGAAGAAAGCCTAAGCCTGGCTTTGAACACTGCCTCTGCCTCTTCCTTCCTGATCCGAGCTCTCTGAATCCCAGTTAAAGCTGTGAGACCAGAACACGCCCACCCGATAAGGAACAAAGTCAGTATTAGGGGCCCCGTGCCCAGGGTCGTGCCTGACACAGAGCAGACACTCGGGAAACACCCATTTTAATAAATGAGCGCTAATTACCCCCATCTGGAGGACACATGCCTCTGCGCCCTACACCGCCCCCCCGCCCCCCTCCCTCAGTAGCTCCAGTCACGGGCGGCTTATTGCTGGGGCCGTTCAATGACCTGGATCCGATTGCCTTCGTCCCCGCTAATTACGGCTCCTGGACAAGCCATTCCACCCTCTGGACTCTGGTTCACGCACTTGCGAGGCAGGGCGTCACCGCCTCTCAGGGTTAATGGGAAAATTAAAGTTGACACCACGCGTGAAAACACTGTCTGAGTCTGTCTGACCATTCCAATTATAGCGGGTGTTCTAAAAGTAATAATCATAAGCGTCCTAATGAAAATAACAGGCCCTGACTCGTTGGTAGCATTTCACAGTTTACAAAGGGCTTGCTGCGCCCACCTCCCCTGGGAAGGCCGTGCTCCTTCCATTATGTAAATGGGGAGACTGAGGCCAGCCTCGGCCTCCCACTCCAGCCCAAGATGCCCTGCACGCCCCCAGACCCCACAGCACACCAGGCACAGAGGGAGCCCACCAGAGATGCGGAAAAGTCCACCGAGACCCCTCCCAGCCCAGCTGTCAAACCTGGACCAACACTGAAAGAAGCCACCCAGCCTGTGTTCCCAACTGTGGACCTAGTGCGAGAGCCCCCAGTTTGTAAGAGTGGCTGGTGGAACTACCTTCCGCCTGCCAGGGTCACCCCTCGAGCCCCTCTCAGGACCCCAGAACTACAGGAGCCAAGTGAGAAGACCACAGTCCAAGCCTCCCTGCAGATGTGGGGAAACTGAGGGCCCAGGGGGAGAAGGGCAGGCTGCAAGTCAGCGTGGGCCCCGGGCTGGCAGCTGGCACGGGCTCCTTCCCCTGCCCACTTGCCTTGAAAGGCAAGAGCTGCCTCAGGACCAACTGATTGGCCCGGCCGATTGTGGCAGCCCAAAGAAGGAGGCCCCTCTCCCCGTGACCCTCTCCCGGCCCCGCCCACAGGTGGCACTCTCCCCCTCCCCGGGTTATTCTGGGCAGAGGGATCCAGCCGCCCCCAGAGCTGTCAGTCAAGCGGTGGCAGGACAGGCACTCTGCATCGGAGGGAACACTGCTGGGTCAGGGGCACTGCCCTTCACCTCGACGGCCTGGGGAGGCGAGGGGCTGCAGGAGCCCTCTCCAGGAGACCTCCACCTAGCCCAGGATGGAGGTGGAGGTGAAGCCCAGGGGACAGCCCCAGCTCTGCCATAACTCGCTGTCTTCCTGAGTCACCGTTTCCCCCTTCTAGTGTCCCCAGTTATGTCTGAGGCCCGGGGGGGCCTGACAGTCAAGGACCTCTGTCCAGGCCCCAGGGGAAGAAAGGGGAGTAACAGAGACTAGCTGTTCTGGGCCAAGGTGAGAAGGGTCTCCTATCTGTAAGGCCCAAGGGGTCTTTAGCACAAGTCAGGGAGCTGAGTGCCAAGGCAGGGTCTCGGAAGGGAGGGACCCCCAACTTGAGCTCTGCCAGGCCAGCAGCCCCTGAAGGTCCCATGGTCCACTGGGACCCGGGACCCAACCCCAGCTACTCTTGGGACCCTCAGGGTGCCACCGTCAGAAGTCCCACCACCCTTCTCCCCTGCTCCCAACTAGCAAGCTGAATGTGGAGAGGGACCACGCCACTGGTCCACACCAGGGGAGTCAAGAAGGACCCCCAGCCTCAGCCTGCTAAGGGCACAACTTGACCTTGCATTAGTTTACCAGAAGAACTAACAACAGCCTGTGGCCCTCCCAGCGCCCCTGTGCGCCCACCTGCATCGTGATGCCCCATTCCATCCATGCCACCAGCAAGACTGGGGCCGTGCAGGGAGCAGCACATGAAAGACACTCATTTCCAGACGACCGAGCCCCCAAGACCCGGCGGCTGTGTCCCTCGAACCCAACTGGTTCTGAGCACAGCCTTGAGACGGCGCAAGGCAGAGAGGGGTCTCCACCTGACAACAGCCCTGGCGCCCACCTGACGGCCTCGAAAGCCAGGGGGCTCCAGGTGTGACAGCCAGCGCCTGGGAGGCCGGAAAAGGGGAACACGAGAAGCCCTCCTTCCCCTTCCCCCCTCACCCCTCCTCTTTCTCGCTGTCCTACCTTCTCCCCAGCAACTTGGGCCTCCGCCCCCCTCCCCTGTCCTAACCTCTCCCCTAATTCCTCCACCTCCGCCCCCCGCCCCAGGCTCAACCCCGCTCCTAAACATCCTCTCAGCTCCTCTTCCAAGCTCTATTTTTAAAATCAGATTTCCTTTACTGTGCAAGTGAGCTGACGGGGAGAGGTATTCGCTGAGGGATTGGCGCCCCCCCTATTGGCGCAGCCCTTCATAGACACACGTTGGCAGCCCTGACCCAATGGGCCACTTGCTCAGAGGCGAGCGAGGAGCTGACCTGACCGAGAAGGCTCCAGGCACTGAAGGTGGTGAGGCTGGGCTGTCTGTGTATGAGGGTCGGGAGGGCAAGAAAGAGGGTCCAACCCAAAGAACCCAAACCAGGTGCACTAAATCATACTGGATTTGGGAGGGTTGTTTTTTTTTTTTTTTTGGTAAGGTTAAGAATTTCCAAATCAGTAGACATTTCTGAAAGAAATTTTTGTGAGGTTTGAGACTTCAACCTGTATCCAGCTTCATTCGTAGGACTGAGAATGCTACTTCCGGAGAGCCCAGAGGAGAGGCAGGGGCAGCCCCTGGGCTGCATGGGGCTGCGGTGGGTGGGCCCGTGGAGGACAGGAGTCAGAAGGAAGCCCACAGTGGTTGTCCAAAGCGGTGCGTGGGTCTCCGACGACGCCCAAAGCCCTTGCAAAGGGGCAGACAGCTGAGCCCAGTGGAGCTTCAAGGGGGCGCTCGCAGGAGTACAGGGAAACCCCCGCCCTGCCCCTCCAGGACCCCGAGCTCACCTCCGGCACAGTATTGAACACAAGGGTGTGGTTCTCATCTCTCTGCTGGTGACGTTCTGCAAGGTTGCCTCCATTCCTTTATCTTGGAGATCTAGCGTAATGCCTGGTCCGGAAAAAAAGAATCAGGACATGCTGCATGAATTAATGAATCATAGGTAGAGAGATGAGTTTTAAAAAATAAAAGGACCTGGGACAATGAAATCAAGACGTGTTTGGGGGGCAAGAAGGAAGAAACCCAGTCTTTGAGGAGTGAAGGGTGAAAGGAATAAGAAACTGAAGCTAAGAATCGTAGATGGTGCAAAATGTTGGTTTTGTGCAAATTTAGGCTTTATACCCTAAGTAATAAAGAGCAATGTGAAGACTTTTCAGTATAAGCAACACTTGGTCCAATTTGCATTTCATGCTCAGGCAATTGGATTGTATGTTATGGACATGCATGTGGAGGGTTTTAAACTGAGGAAACCATGATTAAATTTGGGAGCCATGCTAAGACAGGGAGACATTTTGTTAGTGATGAAAATTCATTAAAAAGATTTTAAGTGGGGGGTTTCATGAATAGATTTGGGGTTTGGGGGGAAGAAATCTGGACTTTATTTTGAGAAGTGACAGGATCAAACCTTTATAATCATGCTAAGGAGTTTGGATTCTTGCCAGTGGGTTTGAAGAAATGTGATGGGGAGATTTTTGCTTGTGGGAGGTAAGTCTGCAGAAAAACATCAAATATATTTTAAGGCTTTGGACTTTATATTACAGGCAATGAGGGAACATTGGAAAATTGTACAGAGAAAAGTAAGAGCCACACATTTAAGTATCATGCTAAAACATCTGGACTTTACATGTTGAAGGGTGCCAAAGTCTGACTCTAAGAGCGCACCAAGGAGATCTGATTGGTGCTGACAGTCAGGCTGAAAGACTTTGATCGGAGGAGTTACATGATCGACATTGGGAACACGCACAGAAATGTGGAACTTATTTTGAGACTCTGACATGATGAGATTTTTGCGCGTGCCTAGGAATTTGATTTTAGGCAATAAAAAGTTCTAAGAGCGTGACATGCTGAGTTTTGTTGTATTAGATAAAGAGTATGCAGTGACATTACAAAATAAAATTCACATATGATGCTAAGATTTTGGATTTTTTTCCCATAATTCCACAATCAGGAGACACTGTGAGATTTTAAGTGCAGTGGCAAGATCAAACTTTATTGACCGTGGTAGAAAGCATGAATTTTATTTTAAGGGATGACAAGATCAAATTTTTATATCATGCTAATAAGTTCGGATTTAAGCCAAAAAAGAGTTTCAAAGAATGACGGGGTGAGATGTGGGGATGTTTTTATAGACCAGTCCGA
Source organism: Leucopleurus acutus (assembly GCF_964270905.1). NCBI lineage: Eukaryota > Metazoa > Chordata > Mammalia > Artiodactyla > Delphinidae > Leucopleurus > Leucopleurus acutus. The sequence continues at coordinate 3,964,943 of NC_139142.1, forward strand.
AGATAAATTACACGGTAAAACGCTATATTTTACGATGAGTAGTTGGGACTTTATGTTACAGACTATGAAGGAACCTTGAAAAGTTTTAACTGGGGAGTTACACGATCAAACGTACACATTTCAGCAGAGCTACGAGAGTGGATTTTTATGGTAAAGATAATATGATCAGATTTTTATAACATGCCAAGGAGATGTGATTTTATGTGAGAGTTGAAGGCATTCAAGCATCTCATTCGGGGGAGGGATATGATCTCATTTCTGAACCCTCATGCAGAGGCATTTGGATTTTAGCCAGTGAAGGGTCTTAAGGAGTGACTGATGAGCGTTTTGTCTCCAGGGGAATTAGCTGGTAAAATATATTTTATGCTAAGGTGTCTGGATTTGATGAACCAGATAATGAAGGCACATCGACAGCTCAGGGGAGGCACCCCTTGGTACAAGCGCACGCTGTCTGTACTTTATGCTGAGGGATCGGAGCATTTATGGCAAGTAATATAGAGGCAGGGCAGGACTTCACGCTTATACAGAGGTTATTTGATGGAATTTGCACAGGATGCTGAAAAGTTTGGACACTACTTTGAGGAGCGACAGGATCACTTTTTTGTGTCGGGCTAAGGAATCTGGATGTCAGCCATTAAAGAGATTTTAAGAAAAGTTTCTGTGTTTGGTAAGAGCAGTGTGCAGAGAAATTGTATAGTAAAATGCGTATTTTCTGCTAAGGAGTTTAGATCCTATCTCACAGGTGACTAGAGACACTGTAAGATTTGAAGCAGAAGTTACAAGACCAAACTCACGCATCTGGCAAGGAAACGTGACCTTTCATGACATGGTCAAATTTTGATATCATGCCTAATTTAGAGGTTTGGAATGAAGCCAATAACAAGTTTAAGAAGTGACCTGGTGAGATGTGGGGTTTTAGATCCATGAGTTTGCAGATAAATTACATGATAAAAATGTTTATTTTATGCTAAGTGATTGGAACTTCATATGATAGGCAATGAAAAGAAAGTTTTGTAAGCTTTAAATAGAGAAGTTATGGATAACTTTTATGCCTCTCGCTAAAAGTTTAAACGTTGATGTGGAAGAGTAGCAAAAGCAAGTTTTCACAACACGCCAAGGACACCAGATTGTAAGGTGAAGTCGAGAAAGCTGAAGGATTTAGTCAGGTGCCTCATCAAATTTATAAATATGTTGAGAGTCTCGGCTTTTTATTTATTTATTTATTTATCTAGTTATTTATTTAAACTGAGCGCCAGGTCTTCGTTGTAGCACGCAGGATCTTTAGTTGGGCCGTGCGGAATCTTTCAGTTGTGACATGCGGGCCCCTAGCTGCAGCATATGCAGGATCTCGTTCCCTGACCAGCGATCAAACCCCGGGCCCCCTGCATTGGGAGCGCAGAGTCTTAACCGTTGGACCGCCAGAGAAGTCCCAAGAGTGTAAACTTTATATTAAGAAGGGGATAATCTAGTTCTGAAATCATCTTGCTAAGGTGTTCAGATTTTAGCTAACTAAGGGTTTTAAGAGACATAACTGAGATTGTGTATTTTACATTTTAGCCAATTTCAATTTTTCAATGGTAAATGTTAGCCAATAAAGGATTTTAAGGGTAGTAAGAGACCTACTGAGATTTTATATTTCAAATTTTAGTCAATTAAAAATTTTAGCCAATAAAGGGTTTTAAGGGTTGTAGGTGACATACTGAGATTTTATGTTCTAAATTTTAAATGTTAGCCAATTTAAATTTTTATTTTAAAATTCAAATTTTAGCCAATTTAAATTTTCAATTTTTAAATTTTAGCCACTAAAGTGTTTTAAGGGTTTTAAGAGACATACTGAGATTTTTATTTCTAATAGATGAGTCTGCAGATGAATTACTGTGTCAAATTTTGTATTTCAATTAGAGACTTGGAATTTCATAATACTACACAGTTAACAGGACTTTTATGAAGAGGAAACGAGTTAATTTATGCAATGTGCTATATACGTATTCTCATAACGGAGATGACGGTGATGGTGATGATTTCACCTAAAAAAATGTAATCTCTGCCTTGAGGGAATGACATGATCAGAATTTTCTATTATTCTAAGGCCTTAAATTTTAGCCAGAAAAAGATTTCGGTGAGTTTATGTGTCAGGAATGTTTATGCTAACAGGTTTGGATTTAATATCGTAGACAGCAAATAAACAGCGAAAGGTTTTAATCAGAGGGACTGCAGGATCAAATTTAACTGTCATGCTAACAAGAATGTATTTAATTTTGAGGAACAGCAGATCAGAATTTCGTATCGTGTTGGAAAGTCTGGATTTTAGCCAATGAGGAGTTTTACACAAGGGAATGCATTTTTTTTCTAATAGATTGGCCCGGTGGCTAAAAAGAAAACTGGGAAGCAACAAAAAGTGTTAAATGCATAAAGAACAGTAACCGTAGAGCTAATTGATTGGAGAGCCAGAACTCCATCTGCTCTGCCCCAACACAGAAAGGTACAAATAACCCCAACCAAAACATCTCTGTAAATTCTGCCTCAGCCCGCTAAAACCACCCATGACCAGATTTTCAAACATCCATCCTAAGTCACTCAGATGTCAAAGTTATCTGATGCCCTCCGCACACCCCAACCCCTTACTGAACATCCCAGCTCTACTAGATATACCCTGGTGCTGGCGGGGAAACCAACCAGCAACAGAGAAGGGGCATCTGCTAGAGCAAAGAGATTGCGGGGGCATACGAAGATTTTTGCGCAAGCGGAACGGAGGCCAAATGTTTGACGTTCCTGAGCCCCCACAGACAGCGAGGGCAATCTCGGGAGGGTGCAGGTTTTAGGAGGGGTGGGCAAATGAGTTGCACGTCTCCTCGACAGCTCAGAGCTAGGGAGAATGCTGCATTGGAAGTGGGTGAAAGACAGGAAATCAGCAAAAACTCCGAGTCAGAATCAAGTCACAGATGCACAAGTCTCTGGCACACAGTAGGTGTTTTATAAACACTTCTGGAGAAAAAAGAAAAGCCAGAATCCAGATCACTACTTCTGCCTGCCCCCGATGTCTGCTTCGAACCTGGGAGAGGAAAGAAGAGCTATTTTGGGCATCTGAGCCAACCGACGGGATAGCAGCCAAGTGCCCATGTTCTCCTCTTGCCCTGGACTTGTTAAACAGTAGGCATCTCTGCTGGAGATCCGCACCTCAGAAGTGAGGAGGCCCAGCCTGCCAGGGGCGGCTGTGGACGGCACTGAGATGTGACCTCTGTGACTCTCTGGTGACCAAGGAAGGGAAGGGAGGCTGACCAGGCCCGTGTGCCAGGGTTGAGATGAAGCAGTTAATGCACCCTGCCAGGTGCCTGCCTGCCATGGCGGCCACTCGGGGCCCATCAACTCCACAGAATTTATGGGCTGTGAATTTCTTACAGCCACGGGGGCGTAGTCAGGCCAGACAGGCAGAGTAAGCCTGGGAGAGTAGGCGGGAAGGTCAGGGGTTTGCAGATTTTTCTCTCCATGGGATGCCCCAAGATGGACCCAGGGAGGCTCTCCCCAGCTTCTCTCTGCTCTGCCAGGTTGGGCATCTGATTTGCCCTGGAGACCCTGACCTCATGAGACCCTAAACCACTGCCTTTCCTCGCACCCCCTCCCCACCCCCAGGTTCTGACCTCTGCCATCCCAGGCACTGACCGGACGCGTCACAACCTTACCAGTCTTCAGAGAACACTCCTTCCCATCCGACGAAATGATAGAACCCTCTGAAGACTCATTTGAGACGATGATGGAGCGTAAGAATCCATCATCAAAACAAATGGAGTCCTCCGAGGGCTCATCCAACACCTCCGTGGAGACACCAGGCAGCAGAGTGGAGGCGGCGGCAGCGGCGGCAGGGCTGGCCGGTGGCCCGGCCCGGGAAATGGGAGAGCTGCCCATTGATCTCCTCCAAGACATGGAGGAGCCATCCAGTGGCCCACATAGGGAAATAAAGGATCCACCCAATGACCTACTCCAAGACCTGGAGGAGTCACGCGATGGTTCACATCTGGAAGTGGGGGGTCCCTTTGGTGGGGCACCTGGCAGAATGGAAGAGGCATCAGTCAACCCACGGGGAGCCCAGGAAGAGCAAGACGACTACACTGACCTGGCTGGGTGGAAAGAGGCGCATCCCGAGGAGCCGGCGGACAGCGTGACCGCAGAAATCACGGGCATGGTGGGGTCCATCATCTCTCTGTACTTCCGGGTGCAGGACCTCAGAGAGCAGCAGAGGGTGGCGGAAGAGATCCTGACGAAGGGGATCAGCGCCGGCCAGCTGCCGGTCCCAGGCAAGTTCTCGGGCGATCGCAGAGAGTACCACGAGTTCATCGTGCTCTGCCAGCTGGTCTTACAGGGCTGCCCCAGAATGCTCTACAGCGACCGCCTGCGGGTGGGGTACGTCATCGGCCACCTCTCGGGCCTGGCCTTGGAGTGGGCCAAAGATCTGGTGGAGAGAGAAAGCCCCCTGATGGACGACTTCCCAGCCTTCCTGGAGGCCATGTCCGACACGTTCCAGTACCGCCAGGCCCTGCGGGTGGCGGAAGAGGCCATGTTCAGCCTCAGGCAGGGGGATCGCGCCGCCATCGAATACATCAACGAGTTCCAGGGCCTGGTGCCCACCCTGGGCTGGCCAGACGACGTCCTGCAGGCCCACCTGTGCCAGGGGCTCAAGGAGGAGATCAGGCACTATCTGTTCCGCATCCCTCAGCCAGATTCGCTGGACAGTCTGATTCTGCTGGTCCTGCAGATAGAAGAGAAGCTGGCAGAGAGAAGGGCGATGCTCCGGCTGCCCCCGGAGGCCCGCCCGCGGAACCTGACCTGGATCGACTCGCCCGCTCCGGAGAGGTGGGTGGTGAGCAGCTGGCTGCCCTGCGAGGCCCGCCCCGCCATCGACCGCGACCACCTGTTCCTGCTGCTCACGGTGAGGGTGAACCCCTACCACAGCGTGGCGGTTCAGGCCCTGGTCGACTCGGGGGCGGGCGGCAACTTCATGGATGAGAGGTTCGCCCAAGAACACTACGTCGAGCTCTACGAGAAGCCCTGCCCGCGGTCGGTCCCGTCCGTGGACGGCTCGCTGGTCGGCCACGAGCCCGTCTGGCTCTACACCGAACCCCTGGTGTGTATTCACCAGAGCCACCACGAGTCCCTGCAATTCGACATCATTCCGTCTCCCAACTTCTCCGTGATACTAGGCGTCGACTGGCTCCGAGTCCATGCCCCGGAGGTCGACTGGGTCAAAGGCCGCTGCACCTTCCACTCTCCCTACTGCCTGAAGAACTGCTTCCGCCCGCCCCCACCATGCATCGCTCTGGAACGACATGCCATAAGCCTGCTGCCCGGACTGCCGCCCCTGTACTCCGACCTGGCCGACGTGTTTAACCCGAAGGAAGCAGATGAGGAGACTTCCGACCAGCCAAGCTCAGACGGATCCGATGATCTTTCTGAATCAGAGCCCTCTGAGCTTCAGCAGGCTGGAGACAGTGATCACAGCGAGACCTATCACGAGTGTCCCTCCACTGCGCCGTGGGAACCTGTGGGAGCCGGGATGCAAGAAAGGGCCAGGCGGGAGGAATACTGGGACCCGCAGGACATGCTGACCAGCACACACGACTACATACAGATGATTCCAGAACTGTTCGACCAGTTACACGGAGCCACGTGGTTCACAAAGCTGGAGCTGCGCGGCACCGTCGTGCAGGAAAGCATGAACATACGCCAGACGGAAGACGTGTGGAAAGCAGCGTTCGGTTTGGAGCTTGAAGAGATGACGAGCTACTGGCCCTTCCCGATCTGCGCAGACCCTATCATCCCTCAGGGCGTGATTCACTTTATCCTAAAGGACATGCTCGGTTTCTTTGTCCTCTCGTACGGGCAGCACGTCCTGGTCTACTCAATGAGCCAGGAGGAGCACCTCCACCACGTCCGCCAGGTGCTGACCCGCTTCCGCTACCACCACGTCTACTGCTCCCTGGACAGGAGCCAGTTCCACCGACACACCGCCGAGTTCCTGGGGTTCGTCATGACCCCCAAAGGGGTGAAACTCAACAAGAGCATCGTGAGCACCATAACGGGGCACCCCACCCCCGGCTCTAAGAAGTCCCTGCGGAACCTCATCGAATTCGCCTTCCCGTACCGGCACTTTGTGGAGCGCTTCGCCGTCATCACGGAGCCCCTGGTGCGGCAGCTACTGAGCGACCGGCCCTTCTACTGGGGGCACGAGGAACAGGAGGCCTTCGAGCGCCTGAAGTGGGCTTTCCGCGAGGCGCCCCTCCTCCACCACCCCAAGCCCCAGAACCCGTTCTACTTGGAAACGGGCGTCACCAAGACGGCCCTGCATGCCTCCCTGATCCAAGTCGACGACCAAACCGGCCAGCGAGTCTGCTGCGCTTTCTATTCTCGAAACATCTCCCCGATCGAGGTGGAGGCCTCGCCGGCGGAGATGAAGACCCTTCCGGTACGGGCTGCCTTCGTGGCGTGGTGCCGCTACCTGGAGAACACCGAGGAGCCTATCATGATCCTTCTCAACACAGAGGATCTGGCCTCTCTGAATAATGACAGGCTCACCGTACTTCTCCCCGGGCATTGGGTCTTCTTCTTCTCCCACTTCCACTTTGACGTCATGGAGCGGCCAGAACAAAAGGGTGGCCGGCCCCCGCCGCCCATGCGGAAACGCCTCTGGAGAAGGGCCTTCCAGCAGCGCGCTGCCGCTCGGCCAAGGATGCTCTTCGCTACGGGAGGGTCCCCCAGGGCTCAGTCCCCAGAATCGGGGGACGAAGAGGAGAATGAAGATGCCCTTCATCAGGACGAGCCGCACGGGCAGCGCCTCCGGCAGGAGCTCCTGGCTCTGATACCAGCAGACCAAATACTCAACAGCCTCCTTGCCCATCTCAGCATGGCCCAGATCAGGGCAGTCATCCTGCACTTCTTCCGAGGCCTCCTGTTCTGGAAGAACCTCCTGGCCGTGGCTGCCCTCCTCGTGCTGCTGAGGTTCAGGACGCGCCTCGCCCTGCCGCCCGCACCCACCTCGGACACGGCCCGGCCGCCGCCGCGGCGCTCTCTGTGCCTGCTGCTGGACTCGTCCCTCATCGCCCCCGCCGTCGCCCAGCTGTTCACCCAGACGCCCCCGCTCACGGGCGCCAACGCCACCCCGGCCGAGGCACCGGCCGAGCTGTTCCTGGGCCCTGGCCAGTGGCGGCGCAACGCCCTGCTTGGCCTGCGACTCACGCCCGAGTTCTGGCAGATGCTGTGCGAGCTCTTCGCCATCAGAGTCGCCCCCCGTGAGGGGACCCACCCCCACCCGCGCCCGAACCGCTACCTGGAGCTGCACGTCGTCGACGATGAGGATGTCGTCTTGCGAGAAGCCCTGCAAGACGACCTGCAACGTTACCGTCAGTGTGGCCTGCATGACGGCCTGCAAGACACCTCGCAGGACGAGCAGGAGAGCGACGTGCAGGACAGCCTGAGCCCCGGGGCCTCGGGCGCCCGCGGGCCCCGCCAGCACCTCCCCGGCGACACCCGCGTCCGCCGCCTGCTCTACATCCGCAGCGCCCGACGGGGGTCCGTCGCGATCAACCGGCAGCTGGCGGCCAGGGCCCTGACCCACTTCCTGACCGCCGTCTACGCCCAGTCTACATCCACCCTCGTCGGGGTGAGCCCCCCCGGGGAAGGAGCAACGCTGGAGGAGCTGCCCGGAGAAGAGCAGGACGCGGACCTCGACTGAAAACGCCTCCTCTCCTCCGCCCCGCCGCCCCACAGACCCTCCCTCCAGCCTCCCCCGTGCCTCAGCCGGCTTCGCTCGGACCCCGGCCCCCTTCCTGCCGCTCCTGACCCAAGGGGGAAACACTTGAGAAGGGCAAACAAGCGACTCATCGACCAGCAACAGTATCCGTGCCAACAGGCTACCCAGTGGACCGTCCAACCGTCAGAGACCCAGAGTCGGCTCAGGGCTACCCAACTCCGTCTTAATTCTCCAGGTCCCAGGCCTGCAACTGGGCGTGAGATCAACGAGGGGAGAGAGCAGCGATGAGCAGGAGATGACCCCGTGACCCCAGACCGGGTGAGGAACCAGCACAGCAGACGCAGACAAGCAAGCAGGTGCCGGGGACGCCCCCCCAGGGCGACGAGTGGCCACCTCGGGCCACCCTGGGACACGGACCTCGGCTGCTCACTGACATTGTCTACCTCCACCAGCGGTGCCCCCGCACCCCCGGGCCCCGTCCCGACCTCCCACGCCTCGGGGGTGCTGGGGGGCCTCCCCCGCCCCACCTCCCTGCCAAGATGCACCCGCCCCCGTCCGGTCCAGCGCCCTCGACACCAACTGTCTGACCCTGAGCTCTGGCTCCACCTGGATGGTCCTGCCACAGCGGGGCCCGCCGTGCCAGTACTCACCGGACTCGCAGCCTCAGGCGTCCCTGCGACCGTCCGGGACACTGACGGGGTGACTTCGCCCGGGGGGGCTCCCTCCCCCACCCCAACACTGACAGCACAGGGGCCTGAGGCCCGAGACAAGGGGAGGGGCTCCGAGAGAGACTGAGAGAGGCCGGAGACAGCCAAGTAGCCGAGAACGCTCCTACCAGGCCGCCGCTCTCTGCCACGGGGAGGAGACCCTCCCCGCCTGCGCGCCTCACCGCTTCCCACCCCCAAAATAAAGTAGAGTTAAAAGATGATCTGACTCTGTGGCTTGTTCTGAAGGTGGAGGGTGGGGACAGGCGGGGTGGAGGGCCGGCAGGTGGAGTGGGGGAGGGGCGGGGTGGGGCTCCCCCTGGACCACGCCCACCAGGCCCCTGGCACGCAGGCTGGGCGGGTGGGGGGTGGGGGGTGGGGGGTGGGGGGTGGGGGAGGGTGGGGGATGGGGGACGGGGGAGGAGGGCAACACGGGGAGCTGCCTCTTCTGGAGGGTCCGGATCAGGGACCCCAGAAATCCAAGTCCCAATTCGTCCCACACTAGAAATGGGGGTGGGCGGGCTGTGCCCTGCCCCCCTAACTCGGAGGGTCTTTGAACCAAGGAACCTCGGCTTCAGCAATTCCCCCACCACCACCCCTAGTGGAGAAGGCCAAGGTCCCACCGTCCTAAAAGTGGCAGAAAAGCTGTTCTGAGGGTGCACTGCCCTGGGAAGGCAGAGGGCGTCCCAGGGAGGGAGGACAGCGGTGACTGGGCACTCAGGCACTCTGGGCTCACTCAGCCCACAGCCCAGCCCATGCTGACCGAGGGTCCCTCTGCCTGGCCTCAGGGCCCACCCATCCGGCAGCGGCCTTGGACCTCCCAGATCCGCCACCCCTCCACATGGGACCACTCCTTGCGGGGGACCTGGAACCTCCACTTGGGGAGGGGCTCCAAACGGATGTCCATGCACGTGGGCCCTCACACACCATGGCATGGGCCTTAAGTCTGCCCTCTGGGGCACAGAATCTGCCCCTGACAGTGGCACCATGAGACCACCAAGCAGATCTCAGGTTCAAAGGTCAGGGGCTCTGCAGGGGCCTGACTCCCTACCCCCTCACAGGCCTGCCCCTCCCCACCCCTAAGGAAAGTCGTGTCCCTCACGGATCCCCCAGAGTTCCGTGTCCTCTCCGGCCCTACCTGGCGTTATGCCCGGTGCCCTCACTGGTCCCCAGGAGCGACCGACTGTCGCTCACCACCCATCCGTCTGTCTGAGGCATCTACCCCCGACGGCAGCACCGCGAGATCATGGTCAGGATCCCCAGGTTCAAAGCCGGGGGCTCGGCTACACCTCGGGGCTTCTCACCACCCCCCGGCCCCCTGCTGACCGGCTGCACCCCCTCTCCCAGCCTCCTCTCCTCCGTCGCTCCGAGCCATCGGAGCTCCTGTCACAAAGGAAGTCACACTCGGAGTCCCTGCCTCCACCGCCCCCCATGCGTGGACTTCTCAGGCAGCTTATTCAGGAGAAACTTGGGAAACCGAGGCCCAGAGAGGGCAGTTGACCTGATGCTGGCTGAGAAGGGGTCCAGAACAGAGCCGGGACTGGGGTCCTCCCCGGTGGCCTCTGCCCTCTCACCCTGGGCCCCTCCATCCCCGCCACGCCCTGCACACCTGCAGTCACGGACCCAGGAACGACGCCCACAAACAGTCACCATCCCCGAGGCCCCAGGAGCCACGGGCACGCTACCTGTCTGTCTGTCCACCCCCTGGCAGCAACCCCAAGAAGCCATGGGCAAGCTGCGTGGGTCGAGGTCAGGGGCTCATCTCCAAGCACCCCAAGACCCCCTTAGCGGCCCTGACTAGCAGCTGTCTGGTCTTCAGGGCTGTTCTCCTTTCATCAAATGGGGGGTGTGGTTAGAGGGGAGGGGAGCTTCAGGGGCAATGAGACACAATCTCCAAGGGCCTCTGATTCCTAAAACCCCCTCTGTTCCCAGATGACACTCCTGGGGGTTCCCGAATCCCTTGGCATGAGCTCCCCTGGAGCAGGGCCTTGGGGTTATGGGGGGGAGGCCACGCGCAGCACTGGCCCCTCGCCCAGCCCACCCTCGGGGGGTCCTACAGGCTGAACCTCCAGGGCAAACCTGCCTGGTAGGGGCTGCCCTGGGCGCTGGGGTGGATGATGACCCCTCCCATCCCTGCAGCCCAGGACCTGCCAGGAGAGCCCCTCTTTCCAGTCAGGGCTGTGCAGGTGGAGGGGCAACGGGACGACCTCTTGGCTAAGGTCGAACGGAATTCGCCACCAAACAACCAGCCCTGCAGCGGGGGGTCCAGATGCCCAGTGAGGTGCACACGCTCACCCACGGTGACACGCCTGCACTCACACACACGTAGAACATCCACGGTGACACGCCTGCACTCACACACACGTAGAGCGTCCACGGTGACACGCCTGCACTCACACACACGCAGAGCGTCCACGGTGACACGCCTGCACTCACACACACGCAGAGCATCCACGGTGACACGCCTGCACTCACACACACGCAGAGTGTCCACGGTGACACGCCTGCACTCACACACACGCAGAGCGTCCACGGTGACACGCCTGCACTCACACACACGTAGAGCGGTGGGGCTGCAGCACAATAGCGCTGGCGCAGCAGTCTGGACACAGTGGATGGCGGGGTACTGGTCTAACCGTGTCCCCTGCCCCAGTCCAGCCAGAAGGGGCTTTATCCCCATTTACAGACAAGAGAGGCAGCTCCCAGGCCAAGGAGGACAAACTACTGACAGGGCGAAAAAACACTGGGTGATGGTGTCCCCACCCTCCTAGAAAAAGAGTTTAGAGAACACAATACAAACCTTTTTTCTCCTGAAAGCAAGAAAAAAGTCAGTACTGAAGGAGATGCTGGGTTATGACATCATGCCACCACAGCAAAGGTGGAAACTCAAGACAAAAAACAGGTTACACAACCGCCTGTGCCCAGGTCGCCCCTCCCTCCCCAAGACCACCGCCACCCAGTGAGCTCTGACAGCATCCAGGGACACAGGGGAGCCCCGGATCCCAACCAGGTGAGGCTGCCAGCCTCTCTGCCACCCCCCTGCCCTTCCCAGCCCCCCCCAGCCCCCCCAGCCCACCCATGGCCAAGATCTCCAGCCTCCAGGCCTGGTACACATGGGCCTGTTTCTGGAAACATGTAGCAATACACAGTCCCCGGCAGCTGGTGGCTACTCACCACTCGGGTCCTGATATGCCCAGCCCTCCTGCAGGCAGCCGCACGTCCAGCCTCTGTCAGGCCCCCCGACACAGGAGCTTGAAATCCCCTCCCTGCCCACCAGGGCGGTGCCCGCCTGTGCCCAGAGTGAGCAGGAAGCCAGCATCACACAGAGCCCATCCCCACAGCCCGGCCCCCACTCCACCATCCCCCAAGCAGCACGTGCTGTCCACTCCTCGGAGCTCTGGTTTCTGTCCAAGGTCCTGAGCGGGAGGAGGCCTTTCCTTGGCCAACATCGAGGCCTCTCGAGGCGATGGGACCTCGATCTTTCCTGTGCCAGTGCCACAGCTCGCTCCAACACACTGCACCTGACAGAGGCAACCATGACACTCCCACCACCACCTGAAGGCCCCGCCTTTGCTCAAGCGGTGCCCTGGCCAGGAGGGCCTTCCTGACTTCAACAAGGACGTCCTGAAGCTGCCAGGTGGGGGAACGTGCAAAGCTGGGCGGAGGCAGGGAGGATGGCGGAAGGCCCTCCTGTCCTGGCTGGGGGCCTTGGCTGCCTCGTGGGCAAATGACTCTAGTCGCACAGGGGCTTGGTGTGGTCTCCTCCCGCCACGCGTGGGACCTGAGTTAGCGGGACAGCCAAAGTCAGCGGCCAGGGCCCAGGGGGACATGAGTCTAGCGCCCTTGGGCACCAAGCTTGGACAAGGAGAAGGGGGCTCCTGCTGACAGCTTCCAGCCGAGAGACACGGGACCCAGGGTTAGGAATAGCTGGGGAGCCAGGGACGTCTCCAGATGGGCTTTAAGGAGAGAGTAGGAAGCAGCCGCCTGTGAGGGGCCTCAGCCTCCTGGTCATGAAAGAGTCCTGGGCAGAGGCTAAGGCCCCTCGAGGAGACCCTCCTCCAGGGGCAGTAAGAAGGGGCAGGCCTAGGAAAAAAGGGCACTGTCTCTCCGACGTCCACCTGTCTGTCCTAGGAGCTGGGTCCTCTCAGAGGGCTCCCTACAGGAGCACAGCCGCTGCCCCATCAGTGGGAGAAGCCCCAGGGCAGGCCCTGTCTCCACCTCTGGCCTGGGCCCACCCCTGGGGAGTGTCCCACCAGGGGCATAACCTTCCCCTCCAAGGAGGGGATCTCAGAGATGGCCCAGCCATAGGCCCTCCCCTCCAGGAACTCGAGGACTGCAGACCAGAAAGAAGACCACGCCAGGAAGAGGCTGGCGGGGCAGCAACGAGCTTGAGGACACGCCCCCGTGCAGCCAGGGGCTCAGAGGATGGCTGGGGAATGGACTCCACGAAATACATGAACGAGTGAGGGACTTAGCATGACACATGGGGGAGGGGCTCGTTGTGTGGGCTCCATGTCACACACGAGTGGGTGAGGAACTCAATCTGACACATGAAAGAAGGGGCTCAGGGGGACACATGAGAGGGGGAGGGGCTCAGGGGGACACACGTATGTTGCAGGCTCTCAGTGTAACGTAGGGGAGGGACTGGTGTGACACATGAGCAAGGGAGTTTAGTGTGACACACAGATGGAACAGAGCTCTACTGGCACGGGAGTGGAGAAGGGGCCTAGGTGACTCATACGTAGCAGGAAAAGCTCAGTGTCCAGTGTCATACCTGAGGCAGAAAGGGACTCGGTGTCACACATGAGCAGCAAATGATCCGTGTGACTCAATTATAGGGGAAGGACTCAGTGTGACAATGAGTGGGGAGATTCAGTGTGACGTGTGGAGGAGGGGCTCCATGTGACAAATGGGCAGGGGAGGGGCTCAGTGTACACATGAAAGGGTTGCGGGGCACAAAGCGACACAGTGAATGGAGGAGCAATGTGACACAGCGCATTAAGGGTCTAGACGTGACACCTGAGTGGAGGAGGGGGTCTGTGTGACACCTGAGTGCAGGAGGGGCTCTGTGTGAAACATGAGTGGAGGAGGCGTTCTGTGTGACACCTGAGTGGAGGAGGGGCTCTGTGTGACACCTAAGTGCAGGAGGGGCTCTGTGTGAAACATGAGTGGAGGAGGCATTCTGTGTGACACCTGAGTGGAGGAGGGGGTCTGTGTGACACCTAAGTGCAGGAGGGGCTCTGTGTGAAACATGAGTGGAGGAGGCGTTCTGTGTGACACATGAGTGGAGGAGGGGGTCTGTGTGACACCTGAGTGGAGGAGGGGGTCTCTGTGATGCATGACTGCAGGAGGGGGTCTGTGTGACACATGAGTGGACTAGTGGGTCTGTGTGACACATTAGTGCAGGACAGGGTCTGTGTGACACCTGAGTGGAGGAGGGGTCCGTGTGACACCTGAGTGGAGGAGAGAGTCTTTGTGACACAAGAGTGTAGGACAAGGTCTGTGTGACACATGACAGCAGGAGGGGGTTTGTGTGACACTGAGTGGAGGAGGGGGTCTGTGTGACACATGAGTGCATGAGGTGTTCTCTTTGACACATGAGTGCAGGAGGGGGTCTATTTGACACTGAGTGGAGGAGGGGCTCTGTGTGACACGTTAGTGGAGGAGGGTGTTCGGTGTGACACCTGAGTGGAAGAGGGGTTCTGTGTGACACATGAGTGCAGGAGGGAGTCTGTGTGACACATGAGTGAGGAGTGGTCTGTGTGACACCTGAGTGGAGGAGCGTGTCTGCGTGACACATGAGTGTAGGCGGGGTTCTGTATGACACCTGAGTGTAGGAGGGGGTCTGTGTGACACCTGAGTGGAGGAGGGGGTCTGTGTGATACATGTGTGGAAGAGGGGGGTCTGTGTGACACCTGAGTGGAGGAGAAGGTCTGTGAGACACATGAGTGCAGGACGTGGTCTGTGTGACACATGAGTGCACAAGGGGTTCTGTGTGACACATGAGTGCCAGAGGGGGTCTGTGTGACAATGAGTGTAGGATGGGGTCTCTGTGACACCTTAGGGGAGGAGGGGGTTCTGTGTGACACCTCAGTTGTGGAGGCGGTCTGTGTGAAACATGAGTGCAGGAGGGGGTCTGTGTGACACTGAGTGGAGGATGGGGTCTGTATGACACCTGAGTCGATGAGGGGGTGTGTGTGACACTTTAGAGGGGGAGGGTGTCTGTGTGACACCTGAGAGGAGAAGGGGGTCTGCGTGACACCTGAGAGGAAGTGGGGGTCTGTGTGACACATGAGTGGAGGAGGGGGTCTGTATGACACCCCACTGGAGGAGGGGGTTCTTAGTGACACCTGAGTGGAGGAGGGCGTCTCTGTGACACCTGAGATGAAGTGGGGGTCTGTGTGACACATGTGTGGAGGATGGGGTCTGCATGACACCTGAGTGGAGGAGGGGGTCTGTGTGACAGCTGAGAGGACATGGGGGTCTGTGTGACACATGTGTGGGGGAGGGGGTCTGCGTGACCCTTGAGTGGAAGAGGGGGTCTGCGTGACACCTGAGTGGAGGAGGGTGTCTGTGTGACAGCTGAGAGGACGTGGGGGTCTGTGTGACACCTGAGTGGACGTTGGGGGTCTGTGTGACACCTGAGTGGAGGAGGGTGTCTGCATGACAACTGAGTGTAGGAGGGGGTCTGCATGACACATGAGTATAAAATGGGGTCTGCGTGACACCTGAGTGGAGGAGGGGTTCTGCGTGACACATGAGAGGAGGAGGGGTTCTTTGTGATACCTACATGGAGGAGGGGGTTCTGTGTGACACCTGAGTGAAGGACACGGTCTGCATGACACCTGAGTTGAGGAGGGGGAATGTGAAACCTGAGGGGAGAAGGGGGGTGTTCTGTGTGACAAATGAGTGGAGGAGTGGGTCTGTGTGACATCTGATAAAAGGAGGGGGTCTACGTGACACATGAGAGGAGGAGGGGTTCTGCATGACAGCTGAGTGGAGGAGGGGTGTGTGACACTTGAGTGGAGGATGGGGTCTTTGCAACACATGAGTGGCGGAGGTGGTCTGTGTCACACCTGAGAAGAAGTTGGGGTCTGTGCGACACATGAGTGGAGGAGTGGGTCTGTGTGACACCTGAGTGGAAGAGGGGGTCTGTGTGACACACGAGTGTAGGTGGTGGTGTGTGTGGCATATGAGTGGAGGACGGCGTCTGTTGGACACCTGAGTGGAGGAGGGGGTCTGTGTCACACCTGAGAGGAAGTTAGGGTCTGCATGACACCTGAGAGTAGTAGGGGGTCTGTGTGACACCTGAGTGGAAGACGGGGTCTGCGTGACACCTGAGAGGAGGAGGGGGTTCTGTGTTACACCTGAGTGGAGGAGGGGGTCTGTGTGACACCTGAGTGGAGTACGGGGTCTGCATGACACCTGAGAGGAGGATGGGGTCTGCGTGTTACATGAGTGGAGGAGGGGGTCTGTGTGACACCTGAGAGGAGGAGGGGGTCTGTGTGACACCTGAGAGGAAGTGGGGGTCAGTGTCACTGAGTGGAGGAGGGTGTCTGTGTGACACCTGAATGGAGGAGGGTGTCTGTGTGACATATCAGTGGAGGAGAGGGTCTGCGTGACACCTGATTGGAGGATGGGGTCTACGTGACACGTGAGTGGAGGAGGGGGTCTGTGTGACACATGAGTGGAGAAGGGGTTCTCTGTGACACATGAGTGCAGAAGGGGGTCTGTGTCACTGAGTTCAGGAGGGTGTCTCTGTGACAACTGAGTGAAGGAGTGGGTCTTTGTGACATCTGAGTGCAGGAGCAGATGTGTGTGACAAATGAGTGCAGGAGGGTGTCTGTGTGATACATGAGTGCAGGAGGGGGTCTATGTGACACCTGAGTGGAGAAGGGTGTCTGTGTGACATCTCAGTGCAGGAGTGGGTCTCGTGACACCTGATTGGAGGATGGGGTCTGCGTGACACCTGAGTGGAGGAGAGGGTCTGTGTGACACCTGAGTGCAGGAGGGCGTCTGTGTAACACCTGAGGGAAGGAGGGGGTCTGTTTGACACCTGAATGCAGCAGGGTGTCTGTGTGACACATGAGTGCAGGAGGGTGCCTCTGTGACACCTGAGTGCAGAAGGTGGTCTGTGTACACATGAGTGAAGGCGGTCTGTGTACACGTGAGTGAAGGAGCGGTTCTGTGTGACACCTGAGTTAAGGAAGGGTTCTGTTTGACACATGAGTGGAGGAGATGATCTGTGTGACACCTGACTGCAGGAGGGGGTCTGTGTGACACCTGACAGGAGGAGGGGGTTCTGTGACACATGTGTGGAGTAGGGGGACTGTGTGACACATGAGGTTAGGAAGCGGTCTGTGTGACACCAGAGAGTAGGAGTGGGTCTATGTGAAAACTGAGTAAAGGAAGGGGTCTGTGTGACACCTGAGTGGAGGAAGGGGTCTGTGTGACTCATGAGTGGAGGAGAGGGTCTGTGTGACACATGAGTGAATGAGGGGTTCTGTGTGACACCTGAGTGGAGGACGGGGTCTGTTTGACACCTGAGTGCAGAAGGGAGTCTGTGTGACACCTGAGTGCAGGAGTGGGTCTGTGTCACACCTGAGTGGAGGAGGGGTTCTGTGTGACACGTGAGTGGAGGACGGCATCTGTTTGACCCCTGAGTGGAGGAGGGGTGTCTGTGTGACACATGAGTATAGGAAGGGGTCTGTGTCACACATGAGTGGAGAAGGGGTTCTGTGTGACACCTGAGTTGAGGAGGGGGTCTGTGTGACACATGAGTGGAGCAGTGGGTCTGTGTGACACCTGAGTAGAGGAGGGGGTCTGTGTGACACCTGAGTGGACGAGGGGCTCTGAGGGACACATGAGTGAAGGAGAGGGTCTGTGTGACATGTGAGTGGAGAAGGGGGTCTGTGTGACACCTGAGGGAAGGAGGGGTCTGTGTGACACATGAGTGCAGGACGGGGTCTGTCTAACACCATAGTGGAGGAGGGGGTCTATGTGACACGTTAGTGGAGGAGGGCGTTCTGTGTGACACGTGAGTGGAGAAGGGGGTCTATGTGACACTTGAGTTCACAAGGGGGTCTGTGTGACACATGAGTGGAGCAGGGCGTCTGTGTGACACCTGAGTAGAGTGGGGGGTCTCTCTGACACCTGAGTGGAGGAGGGGGTCTTTGTGACACATGAGTGGAGTAGGAGGTTGTCTGTGTGACACCTGAGTTCAGGAATAGGTCTGTGTGACACATGGGTACAGGAGGGGGTCTGTGTGACACCTCAGTGGAAGAGGTGGTCTGTGTGACACCTGAGTGGAGGAGGGGGTCTGTGTGACACCAGAGTGTAGGAGGGCCTCTGTTTGACAACTGAGTGGAGGAGGGCATATGTGTGACACGAGTGGAGGAGGTGATCTGTGTGACAACTGAGTGTGGGAGGGGATCTATTTGACACCTGAGTGGAGAAGGGGGTCTGTGTGACACCTGAGTGAAGGAGGGGGTCAGTGTGACACCTGAGTGCAGGAGTGGGTTTGTGTGACACCTGAGTGAAGTAGGGGGTCTGTGTGACACCTGAGGGGAGGTGGTGGTCTATGTGACACATGAGTGGAGGAGGGGGTCTCTGTGACACGAGTGTAGAAAGGGGTCTGTGTCACACCTGCCTGGAGGACGGGGTCTGTTTGAAACCTGAGTGGAGGTGGGGGTCTGTGTTACACCTGAGTGGAGGAGGGGTGTCTCTGTTACACCTGAGATGAGAAGGGGTCTGTGTTACACCTGAGTGGAGGACGGGGTCTGTGTGACACATGAGTATAGGAAGGGGTCTGTGTCACACATGAGTGGAGGAGGGGGTCTGTGTGACACCTGAGTGGAGGCGGGGATCTCTGTGACATCTGAGTGGAGGAGTGTGTCTGTGTAACACCTGAGTGAAGGAGGGGGTCTGTGTGACACCTGAGTGAAGGAGGGGGTCTGTGTGACACCTGAGTGCAGGTGAGGTTCAGTGTGACAACTGAGTGGAGTGAGGGTCTGTGCGACACCTAAGTGAAGGAGAGGGTCTGTGTGACATCTGAGTCTAGGAGGGTGTCTGTGTGACACCTGAGTGAAGTAGGGGGTCTGTGTGACACCTGAGGGGAGGTGGTGGTCTGTGTGACACCTGAGTGGAGGACTGGGTCTGTGTGACACCTGAGTGGAGGAGGGGGTCAGTGTGACACCTGAGTGTAGGAGGGCATCTGTGTGACACCTGAGTGTAGGAGGGGGTCAGTATGACACCTGAGTGGAGGAGGGGGTCAGTGTCACACCTGAGTGTAGGAGGGGTCTCTGTGACCACTGAGTGGAGAAGGGATCTGTGTGACACATTAGTGTAGCAGGGTGTCTGTGTGGCAAGTGAGTGGAGGCAGGGATCTGTGTGACATCTGAGTGGAGGAGTGTGTCTGTGTAATACCTGAGTGCAGGTGGAGTTCAGTGTGACACCTGAGTGGAGGAGGGGGTTTGTGTGACACCTGAGTGTAGGAAAGGGTCTGTGTGACACATAAGTGAAGGAAGGGGTCTGTGTGACATCTGAGTGTAGGAGTGGGTCTGTGTGACACCTGAGTGAAGGAGGGGGTCAGTGTGACACCTGAGTGGAAGAGGGGGTCTGTGTGACACCTGAGTGCAGGAGTGGGTCTGTGTGACACCTGAGTGAAGTAGGGGGTCTGTGTGACACCTGAGTGGAGGTGGTGGTCTGTTTGACACATGAGTGGAGGAGGGGGTCTGTATGACACCTGAGTGGAAGAGGGGGTCTGTGTGACCCCTGAGTGTAGGAGGGGGGGTTGTGTGACACCTGAGTGGAGGAGGGGGTCTGTGTGACACCTGAGTGTAAGAAGGGGTCTGTGTGACACCTGAGTGAAGGAGGGCATCTGTGAGACACCTGAGTGGAGGAAGGGGTCTGTGTGACACCTGAGTGCAGGAGGGCCTCCGTGAGACACCTGAGGGGAGGAGGGGGTCTCTGTGACACCTGAGTGTAGGAGGGGGTCAGTGTGACACCTGAGTGGAGGAGGGGGTCTGTGTGACACCTGAGTGTAGGAGGGGGTCAGTGTGACACCTGAGGGGAGGAGGGGGTCTGTGTGACACCTGAGTGTAGGAGGGGGTCAGTGTGACACCTGAGTGGAGGAGGGGGTCTGTGTGACACCTGAGTGAAGGAGGGTGTCTGTGACACCTGAGTGCAGGAGTGGGTCTGTGTGGCACATGAGTGCAAGTGGGGGGGTGTGTGAAACATGAGTGGAGGAGTGTTTTTGTGTAACTCGTGAGTGGAGAAGGGGTCTGTGTGACACCTGAGTGAAGGAGGGGGTCAGTGTGACACCTGAATGGAGGAGTGGGTTTGTGTGACACCTGAGTGAAGGAGGGGGTCTTTGTGACACCTGAGTCGAGGTGGTGGTGTGTGTGACACCTGAGTGGAGGAGGGGGTTGTGTGACTCATGAGTGGGGACAGGCATAACTGTTGCATGAACCCAGCAGTGCTTTTCAGCCTCCAACTGCCATGAAGTGCAGCCCCACCCTGCGAGATGATGGACGTTCTCAGGTCAAAGCGGAAACCCATGGGACCACCTCATACCTACAGACTCCCAGGCAGCATGCACACGCCACACCAATTCTCATTCAGATTCAGAGTCTAACAGGCAATTTAAGGATCGTCAACGTTACAGAAGTTCCTTCTCCAAGGGGAGAACTCCAAATAACCAGACCTACAACATGGGATGACTGACACCCAAGGTCCCCTAAAACCGAGTCCACTCCAGGACCTGCAGAGGACCTTGAAGACATCCACCATCACTCCCCACAAGCCGGTGCCCCTCCCCCAGCACATCCACAGGGTCCTGGTGGACACTAGAGGGTCCCAGTTTCTGACTCTCCAAGACCTGGAAAATGCCCAGATGGATATCTGACAACCACCACCTGGCCAAGCAAAGACATTCAAGTCCATAGACCAAACCATCCTTGACCACCACGATGTGAGAGAACAGAAGTGCATCGTAACAGACCAAACTACAAGGACACAGCTCAGAATTTTACAATGAAATAAATTTCGCTTTACAAGAAATTCACTGCCTTGTCCACCACTGTCTGGTTTTACCCTAACCCTAACCCTCCATCAGACTTGGCTGCCCCTCCCTGACCCCCTGTGACCCCCCGTCCTCCAATGTGGTCTAACTCTGCCTTGAAACCACTCCAAGACTGAGAAGTCCACATCTTCCCCACCACCCACCTCCTTTCTCTTACGTAATCAATTCATTCGTTCATTCATTCATTCCTTCATTCATTTCAACTTTGGTGGGAAGAGCACAAAATTTAGTCCTTAACCCTCCCTCCAAGTCCTGACAAGTGACACTCAGGGACCCAGTCTGAGCATCAGTTTACCGTCTAAACAGTGGAAATATGTGGCCAGCATCGGAGGATCTGGGCAGGACTGGGCGATCCCCAACAAAGGGGACAGCAAGGAGGCCGAGTCAGAGAACAGGGTGCGCAGTGCCGGGAGCCCAGGCTGCCAGAGGGGCTGGACTTGTGCCAGGGGCCTGGGATCAAGGACCCTGCAGGCAGGCTGGGAGGGCCTGGGCTCCTGGTGCCAGCTCTGAGATGCCGGCCACCAGCAGGGAAGAAAGTGGGCACAGGTAGGCTCTCCTTGCAGAACTCACTCAGCAGGACCTGGGCTGAACGTCCCCACCGCCATGCAGTCAGACCCGCCCTTCTCTGCACCACGTCCCCAAGCCGCCCTGGCCCAGGCTCTGTGCCGTCCGCCGGCTCTCGTGCGTCTCCCCGAGGTGTGCACTCCCACGGGCCACGTCCATTTACTTGCTGCCTGGCACAGGGCCTGGCACACAGTAGACCTTCACCGAATGTGCAAACGAATGAATGAAAGCCTACCATGTACAAGGCCCTGGGGGCCAGAGTGAGCCCCGAAGCGAGGATGATGGAGGTGAGGCAGAGGATGGATGGGTGATGGCCAGGTCCACAGTGACAGAGGTGAGATGCTGTGCTCAGGATGACAGAGGCCAGGTGGAGGTGATGGGAGCCCGAGATGGCCAGCCCACGGGGAAGGATGGGCCAGGCCCCGGGACCCGGTAGCTGCAGGGTATAGTGAAGTGGTGATGATGGGTGAGGATGATGCAGCCCACAGTGACAGACATGCGTGAGATGGACCCCAAAGACTAGAGGCAGGTGGAGGAGGAGCCCAGGACCCCACGAACTGGGTGTGGAAATCTCTGAGGCTCAAGACCTGGGCGTCCTGCTCTACAGCCCCGCCCACTCGCATTAACAGAAGACCCACGGTGTGCAGAGCTCAGAGAGCAACTACCAACCTGGCGGCCTTGCCAGTGAGGAACCGTGGATGCCCTAGACTGCGCTCAGCGAACATTTTGCTTGCAGACCCCGTTAAGGAATTTTGCAAAGCCATCCCGCCTTCCCCCAGCCCCTTTGTAAACTGGCACCAAAGCTTTCATGCCAAGCTTACAGAGTGGCAATGATATAACCTCCTGGGTACCGCATACTAGATGTGTAACATGTAGATATACATCTGTCAAAAGCACAGAGCTCATTGGACTCCTCCACTCTCAACCTCGCTGGCAAACCAATCGGACAAAACAGACTTTCATCAGCGAGTCTGTCACTTTTGGCGCTTTTCACTCCAGGCCAACGCGTTCTATGCTTCGTGACGACAAACGTTGCCCCTCTGGGTTCTGGGTCTCAGGTAGACGCGTCACCTGGGTGAGAAGCGGGTGGGGCACCGTGGGGCAGGCGGGAACTGACCTGGACGGTGCAGCATCTGGGCTGAGTGCCACGGGGCGCAGGCATACTCCGAGGCTCTGTGGAGGACACCGTGCAGCCGCCGAGGTCTGGGTCCAGGGGTTCCGGCCGGCGCCCGTGGGTGGCAGCCGCGCCCAGGCGGCGGCCAGGGAGGCTGGGCAGGCTGCGGAGACCGGCACAAGACCCAGCGCACCTTGCTCAAGCCATCCTTGTCCCTCCATCCGGGAAGCGGCTGAACGTGTCCTGCGAGCTGCCGGGGAAGCTGGGGTCTGGGACCTGGCGTGGGGGAGCTGAGCAGAACCCCAGGTGGGTGGGGAGGAGGTGGGGGGCTGCGGCAGGGAAGGCTCCACTCCGGGACACTGGGCAGAGCTGGTGAGTGGGTGTGTCAGCAACTCACCGGCGCAAGGTCCCCCCCCCACCTGTGGGCGCATCGCCAAGGAGAGGCAATGTGTGGGGGGGTCACAGAAGGGTAAGGGGTGAGGGCCAAGGCTGCCACTTTTCTACTTGCTGTGGCTACAGTGGACACACAGACGGGCTGGTGGAAAGCTACGGGGGGCACGTGGCAGGGGTGGCTGCGGGGAGTGGGTCTAGAGGAGAGTGGACGTGGAATCCAGTCAGGGTGTCTGGCATTAGGGAGAGACCCACTGTCTCTCATCTCCAGTCACTCTCCACCCTGTGTCTCTCTTTCATACACATGCACGCGTGCGCGCGCACACACTCGCACATGCACACACACACCCAGGCGCACACACCCGTGCACACCCAGGCACACACAGGCAGGCTCAGGCTCACATCTGTCCCCACCCCGGGCCAGGACCCCCCTGCATCCTGAGCACCGTCCCCCAGGGCTGGGACAGCACTTGAGCCTAACCTGGGGCAGCCACGCGACACCGACCGGGCACCTATCTGGCGCTGGGGGCAGTGCAGGAGCTGCGGTGAAGGGGTGCAGACTAATCCCTGGATCAGGGGCCCCAGGTTGCAGAAACCTCCAAAAGCAGCGCCCGTGCAAGGTGGCAGGAGCCCAAGCTGCATGGGAGGTTTGATAAGACCCTTTGGAGTCACAGTTAATTCTAAAGAGGCAAGTTCCAGCCTGGGTAATTAATCCCGGACGGCCAAGCAGGGGCGCCCCGGGTGCTTTCTTCCTAGCACAGTGGCCTCTGATTGCTGTGCACTGAGGCCCCGGCCAGGACATCGCAGAAAAGGCCGCTCCTGGCCCCGTCGCCCCTACGGACATGTGAGTATCCTGTCTCTGAGCCCGAGGTCTCCACCGTGACATGGGGGGGCCCAAGGAGCACCCAGCCCCTGACAGGCACACATCCATCCACTCCTTCCACCATCAGCCACCACCAAGCAAACAGATAAAGTGCTTTGTGAAGTGCAGGTATATAGGTAACATTCCACAGCGCCCTGCCAGCCCCTCCGGACCCTCACCCAGCCCCCCCGAGGGCAACTCGGAGTCCAGGGCAGCTCTGGCCTCGGAGGCTCCTCAGCTCCGGGACTGTGGGCTGTCTGGGAAGCACACAGCTATCAAATTCGCCTAAAAAACGTCTCCCTGGAGTAGGGGCTCCCCCTCGTTGCTGTCGCATTTGGCTGGAATTTGGCCCGACTCTAGACCACGTGGCTGTTGTGTTACCCCTTACTGCCTGCCATCTGTCCTCCCAACCCACCTCCACCCACCCCCTGGGCGGGCCCAGCCTCTGCAGAGAGCTTTGGCCGCGGCTGGGACTGGCTTCCCCAGAGACCCGACGTGACGGCTGAGTGCAGGAGTAGGGGCAGAGCGCAAACTGTCTCCTGAGATGTACAGGGAGGGCCCCATGGGAGAATACCCCTCCACGTGAAGGGAGCTGGAGAGAAAGCTTTCCACGGGCCGCCTGCCCCTGCCTCGCTCCGGCTCCCAGCTCCAAAACGATGGCCACCAGTGTGGATAAGAGGGGAAGATTACAATCTGCTGGGAGAAAACTGCAGCCCAAGGCATCTTCATTCCCTGCTTCCTCTAGGAGCTGAGCTGGGAGTGTCTGTGAAATCGGAGGCATGGCCCAACCCCTCCTGGGAAGGAAGAAGGCCATGATTTTCCTCTCCCTCAGTACTCGTCTGCCTCTTTGCCACGAAGCCGTTTCACCCAGTGGCCACTTCTCACAAAGCGGGAGTGGGAAATCCCACCAGAGAATGTCCCTCCAAAAAGCAGGAGGAGGACAGAGTGAGTGATGGGGAAACTAAAGCCCCGAGGGAGAGTCAGAGACCAACAGTGGCCGGGCCTGGCTCCCTAGACTCCCGGACGGGGGTCCTCCTGTGCCATCCCCCCCACCCCCCAACCCCGAGCATCCTCACTCCCTCTGGCCTGGTCTTCCAGGATGGCGCTGGGGCTGGGCTCTTGGAGAACGGGTACACAGTCACTCCGGCGCCAAGCCTTCCTACTTCTCTCGATGGGTGTCTGTGGGCAATCCACTCAGCCTTCTGGGCTCTTCCTGAATCTCAGTACAATCAGAGGCTGCCTGGGGTAGGGAACGTTGACCTCCAGAGAGGTCTGGTCTTAATGGACATCGAGTAACCCATCTTTCTCTCAGCCTCAGTGTTCTCATCTGTAAAGTGGGCGCTGACTGGGAGACCACGACGGCCGGCCATCCAGCCCTGCGCCAAGGGCGGCCCTCTACCCTGAGACCACAGCAGCAGTAGCACCTGGAATCTGGTCTTTCGCACTTGGAGGGCAGGGGCTGAGTCAAATTCATCTCTTCCTCCAGAGGCTCCGCACAATACCTAGCGCACTCCAGAAAATCTTAAGAGTTCGGCAACCTTCCTGGGAGGGGCTATGTCATAATCTCTGACCTACGTTAAGTCAGGAGATCCGGAAGTTCCATCTGTCCTTATTTCCACTACTGTGGTTCTGCTTTGAGCCTCGCCCCCTGAAGCTGGTGATGTCATGGCGTGGTTTCACATTTTCTTCACAAACATGACAAGCCCGCTGGCTCACCCATTTTTCATTTGGCTTCAGAATTTGTTGTGGAAACTTCTAGGAAATCAGCAACGGGTGATTCTAATAATTGCTTGTTCTTGGAAATCTCCTAAAATAACTTGGCCAAATGAGAGTGGGGGGGGGAGGGGGGAGGGGGGCAGGGCAGTCCTCTAAGAGGACATTTCTCCTCCATTCCATCCCAGGTCTCGAGTTCCAGTTACTCATAAAAGAAGTTTTTGTGTGCATGGTTTCAAATTCGAAAGAATTTCCAGGAAATCTCACCAAAATGATGTTGGCATCGTTAGGATGTGTTTCCAAGAACGCTTGCTGGCAGCTCCCTTTTCCTGCAGACTCCAACTGCAGAAAATAAGTCCGTTTCTGGGATATATTATTGTAGCTATGTCTGAATGGCATAAATGATGATATCAGATTCTCAGAACCTCCCAGTCTAAAGATTTCAAAGTCAGCACATCCAGACTCACACTCAGCATTCTCTCCTCCCAATGTTGACACTTTTCATCACTTCAACTGTGTCAACCCATGACGTTCTTACGGTTTCTGAACAAGGCGATGTTTTCAGCCTTATTTCATTCGTTGCCATCTCTCTCCAGTTTAGTGGACAGTCTGGTGTCAACCCAACGTCTGAAGGGCCACAGTGACCTTCAAGGTGCTCGGGGCAGGGTCCCAGCCCAGAATGCAGCTGCATCTGGGAAGCTACCATCGTGTCCCTGTGTACTGGGGGGCCTCCTTTGCCGTCCATGCCATCTGCACCACCCATCGCGATGGCCTGGCCCCGTCTCAGTCCCAACCTCAGCAAACTTCCGTTGCTGGAAAGAGGCAACCAGATCTGACCAGCCCCGAGGCCGTGGCTTCGTGCCGGGCTGGCGAGTGGGTGTTCAGCACCTTCCCCTGGGAGAGGAGCTAAGCCGCAGAAACGAGCTTGGGTTACATTCCAGGGTCCAGCCAACTTGGCAGCCCCGTGGGTCAAGTCTGGTGTGCAGCCAGCCATGAGTCCGGCACAACTAAAAGGCATAAAACGGCATTTTGCTGCCGAGATACACACTCACGGGCAGGCTCCGTCAGCAGGGCCCCGCCCGCAATCCATGACTTCTGCTGCCAGGCTCTTCCTAACACGCTTCCTCCGGCCAGCAGCCCCTGCTCCACGTCTCTCCTTATGCATCTGGAACCCAGCTTCCTGCGGGCTCCAGTACCTCCAGTGTCGCTAGTGAAGAGAGCTGCAGGCCATGCGTGGAGAGCAGAGTCTCCTCTGCCACCTCCCGTCAAGTCAAACCTTGGCCACACCCAGTCGTGCCCAGGCAAGCCCATGGCCTGGAGGCTTTCTCAGCAGTTCTGCACGTCTGAGCTTCGTCAGAGGCTGCAGCTAGGGTCTCAGTTCTGAAATATCAAGGGGGCCCTCCTTCGGGAGGCTCAAGGTTCACTGGAGGCCAGAGCTGGAGTCTCAGTTCTGGAACAACAATGGGGCCCCTCATCACGGGCATCTGAGCTTCAGCAGAGGCTGGAGCTGGGCTCTCCGCTCCGGAACGTCACGGTGGCCCTCCCTCCGGCTGCCCGAGGTTCACTGGAGGCTGGAGCTGGGGTCTCCGCTCCGGAACATCAAGGGGACTTTCGTGTGGACGCGCAAGCTTCACCAGAGGCTGGGGGCCCACCGCGCGCAGGACTCTCTCTCCTGGACTCTCGGCTGCCCCTGGCTGGCCGCGGTCTCGTCCAGGCGAGCACAGCTGGAGGCTGTCTTCTTCTCACCTCGGCGCTGCCTGGACCCTCACTCAGCACCATCCGTGTCTCCGTCTTGCTCAGGGACTGGGCTCAGGTCTCCTCGGCTGAGATGTGCCCACGATCCCCCGAGGCGAGGAGCCACGCTCGGCCCCGTGCAGTCCTGGCTGGACTTGCCTGTAGTTCCCTTGAGGCACCTCCCTGTGGGGAGGGGAGGGGAGGAGGGAGGAAGGGGGGAGGGAGAAGGAGGAAGGTGGAAAGAGAAAGAGGAGGAGGTGGCCGTAGTGGTGGTGGTTGTCACAGCTTTGGCGTTGACAATGGCATTGACGGTGGCAGTGGCAGCGGTCAGCCTCTCTCTCCCACTGGTTGCGTGTCCAGCTCATCTGCTCCGGCAAAGCCAGGTGCGCGGACCCCAGGACTCCTCATGGACTCGAGTCCGAAGCACCCTTGCCCTTGCTCCCCTCTGTCCCCCTTCGGCCCCAGCCACACACTGCTGGCCGACGGCCTGAGCTTCCTTGAGCTGGGCGGTGCCCCGCCAGCGGGGCAGGGGCCGCATCTGGGCTCTACCTCTGCGGTCCCTCAGGGCCTGCTCAGTCGCCAACGTGTGGAACGAGTGTTGGCCCCGGGTCGCAGCCAGGCTGGAGCGGAGCAGCTCGGCCGTCCGCTCCCCGTTAGTTTAAGCAGGATGACTGCTCTACCAGGCCCCCACCAGGGCCCTGGGAATATGTGAGGAGCGGGGCGGGGGCGGGAAGAGTCGCGGCTCTGGGGGCGGCCCCTCCGGGGCTCCAGGGACCAGCACAGACTTCCTCCACCTCCTGTCTCTATTCCTTTCTGGAAAGAAGCCTGGCTTCCTAAAACCATTAGAAGAAGGGGGACCTGCCCGGGTTAGTTCATCCGAACGTGCAAGCACTTCAGGATCCCCCCAGGCCAGCTCTGCTTCTGGGCATCCCATCACCCTCGAGTATCCAGTGGGCGGGGGACAGGTGGCTTCCTGGGACCGGAGCTGGCTCCCCTGCCCCTCCCATCAGACGGGCCCGAGCCAGAGAGCATCCCGACGTTCACCCCTCCTCAGATTAGTAGCACATCCATCAGTTTTTGTTAAGGCAAGAAACACATTTATTGAGACACGACAGGGTGTGCCAAGCCCCCGGGAGGGCACTTTGCGACCGCGTCACATGCCCCTCACAACAGCCCTGTGAGGTAGGCGTCCGATCCCATTTCACAGATGCAGACAGCGAGGCTCGGCGCTCCCCCAAGTCTCAGGGTTCAGGGGGGGTGGGGAGGGGTCCAGCCCGCGTGTCTGACACTCAGATCAGTGAAGTCCATCAGTCAGAGGGCGGGGAGGCGGGGTGGACGCGCCCCTCCATGCAGGGGAGTGGCCCGGGTCCAGAGTCTTTGGGTCCGGCCTGTCCCACGGGAACGCGTGCAGGTATCCCCGTGGCTGTGGAGGCTGAGAGAGACACAGGTGCTGATGAAGGCCACCCGCTCCTGGGCTCACTGGAGGACACGAGTTCTCATGCACACAGGCACGTTGGAGGCAAGGAGCAGAGAGAGGGTTAGGAGACGGGTCGCTCGGGGGCCTGGACCACACAGGGAGAGGGCCCTGGCCCCCAGCAGCCATGGGGGCGAGGTGAGCACCCAGCCACTAGGCCCTGCCCTCTACTTGCTGCCCCTCAACTCTGGCACCCCACACCTGGTCTCCTCCTCCCGGAGAGAGTTCCAGAAGCACCACACCCCCTGCACCAGGAACCTCTGATGGTCCTCCACTCACTAACCCAAATCTAGAACGCTTGGCCTTGCTAAAACCCACCCCAGCTCTCCTGTCCAACCCACTGCCAATTAAACGTGGGCGTTTTCTAAACTATCAGCTTCCTCCTCTTTCTAAAACTTCTCCCTGATCCTGCCCACTTGGACCTCAATCCCGTCCCCTCTGAAGCCGCTACATCTCTGTACTGAAAAGCAAACCCTTCCTTCCCTCGCTGCCCTCCAAAGCTGGCCGGGTGCTCCCCTGACACCCTCCACCCCACCCTGCAGCCCCCCTTTGGCAGTTCCAGAAAGCCCAGGGCTTCCGCGACTGGGGCCCACAGGCTGCAGGGTGCTGTGGCCAGCCCCAGCTGGGAGGCCGGGTAACAAAGCATTTACTTTCACATGAACAATCTCATTGAATCCGACAGTAACCACGCCAGGTAGATGTGCCTATTTCCGGATTACAGGTGAGCAAACTCATCCAGGCCACACACACGTAAAGGTGCTCGGGTGGCTTCGAGCCCCAGGCCTTGATCTCAGAGCCAGTATATATGGAGTGCAGCAAGGCACTGAGCCAGCAACCCCAGAGCGGACACTGTCATCATGTACACATTCTACAGGGGTGAAAACCAAGGCTCGGGGTGGTCCAAGTAACCCTCCCAAGGCCACTCAGCTGGCAAATGGTGATGCCAGAACCAGAACTCAAATGGGTAAGCGTCCCGCCCCTCAGCTTGAGGGGGTGGAGAGGAGGGCGAGAGGAGGAGAAAGGAATCAAGGTCTGGGGTCCGATCCCCCCCTCATTCGCTGGCCGACCAGGGCTGCATCCCAGACTGGGCATGTGCCTTACAGGTTAATGCTGATCGTCACCAATGGTGAGGACAGACAAAGACTTTTCAGGTAAAAGACCTCCCCTCCCCGAGGCGAGGGCTCCCGAGGCCCAGAGAGGGCATGGGCGGGGCCAGGACACCTCCCACTTGGGAATCGCCAAGTGCCACGTCATCAACATCACTTGGACCACCCACTGTGCAGCACAGGGAACTACAGTCAATATGCTGTGACACACCATAATGGAAAAGAAGACGAAAAAGAATGTATATGTATAAGCGAGTCACTTTGCTGTACAGAAGAAAGTAACACAATATTGTAAATCGACTATACTTAATAAAAAAACAATCACTTGGACCACTACACACAGGAGTACATTTTAGCCCAAATAAAGTTTTATTCTAGACAGAAATATTTCCAACAACGTTCAGAAGACAGCTACTTCCGTCAGGAGGGTCTGTCCGGCGGCCACCCCCTGGGGTGAGCCCCCAGCGCAGACAAAGTCCCTCAGGCTTTGCCCCGAAGAGTCTTTGCCGAGAAAACACACCTTTTTCTCTTACAGAAACGCATGCAGATTCAACGCGTACATCAGCCAACGGTCAATTCAGCTTTGCACATCCACTAAACCCTGCCTTGTCAGTCAGCGGGGGCCTGTTAGGCACCTACGAGTGTAGACAGCAGGGCTGTTAGGTGGGGTCAGAGAAGCATAGGTCTCAGAGTCAGGGAGGGGGTCCAAGAGCTGCTTAGGCACGACCTCACTGAGCTTCGACTTTCTACCTGCCCTCCAGAGGCAGGACCCAGGCCTGCCCCCCTCAGGAGGACGAGGCCCTGAAAACACCAGGCACCTGAGAAAGTCCCTCCCCCTGGGTCACACAGGACCGAGGTCCATCGGGGAGCGGACGCCTACCCACAGACCCACAGTCTACCGGGAGGAGGACCCTACCAGCCTGTCCCTACAGTGGGGCCCGCCCCTCGGGAGCTTCGGACAAGTTCTCAAGGACATGGGGTGGCCGTGGTGCAGACACGGCCCACCGAGGCTGTGAGAGGCAGAGGCCAAACCAGGAGGGTGGTGAGGCTTCCACAGAGGGAGGGGCCGGGAGGGAGGGGCTCAACAAGGTCCCCAGCTCAAGCCCACCTGGGATGGAATCTGGGATGTTCTAGCAGAACTGATGTCCCACACGCGTGAGACGAGGGCCAGGAAAGGAATTCCGTGGTCACGTGGAGACCCCCGATCCAAAATGACCCCTGCAGGGGTGCCTCCTGGGGCTTCCTCCAGAGCAGGGCAGAGCTCTGGAGGGCGTGACCTCCACGGGAGCACTGCCAGGCATGTGATGGGGACAGAGACACACTGGGGCACATTTGGGCCGACAGAGGCTGGCCACGGTAACCGGGAGGGCTCGTCTGGCCAGGTGGAAAGAGTGCCCCACGGCTTTTCATGGAAGACTGTTCAGTCCCGGCTCTGGCGCTCTGCGGTCCCCGATTCTCAACGTGCTCATCTGTAAAATGGGCCCACACGCCAGTCAAGCAGGGGGCTCGTGGGCGTGGAACAGCCCCAAGTTTGGTTCCAGGCCCCTGGAGGGGGCTGAAGACTCATTTCTTTACCTTACAGTCAGGGAAAGAAGGAAGGGGGTGGAGGAAATTAGGAGCACGGGCCTCTCCCTTAAAAGGCAGAAGAAGGTGTTTTAGTCCCTAAAGGTGTTACCCAGGAACCTGCTCGGGCTCTCTCGAAACTGTCCCCCCGCCTTCCTCCCTGAGAAACCCCCCGGGGCACCCACAGATGTCTGCAGAAGCCCCTCCACGGACCAGGCAGCGACAGGTAGGGCAAATCCAGAGCAGTCACCCTGCACGCGACAAGCAGCAGCTCAGGATGCGGGGGGAGAGGAAGGCAGGCTCCGAGGGAGGGAAAGAGCCATCACTCGTGAACCAAACCAATATTTACCCTGGGCCCACATCGCTACATGCTTGCAAACTGCTGGGCCTCTGCCTTACACATCCCACTGACTGCTGGAAATCCAATCTTAGCATAAGATCAAGGCTGACTTTTTATTCACTTGGAACTAGGAAAGGCTTCCCTGTTCCCTTCCAGACAGCCCCCAACACGCGACCATTCTCAGTGACAGCCAGCATTTCATTAGCAGCCCTGGGCCCTCACAACAACCCTGTGAGGTAATAAGCTTTCTGGTGACCCACGGCTTAGAGAAAAGGAGACCGAGGGTCAGAGAGGAAGGAGGAGTGACTTGCCCAACACCACACAGTTAGTTAAGCGCCCCCCAGATTCTCATTTCTAACACAAAACACTGACTCGTTAATCGGACAGCGAAAGTTCCATCAAGTGACACCAGAGGCAAGAGTCCTGGTTTTCGAACAACACACATCATACAAAAGTCCGTGAGATACAACAACTGTTAACAGGTTAATTAGGAACAAAATACAATCTCTTAGTAAAGGTTATAAACAACCGTCGCTTGCATTGGGTTACAATTTTGTTATTTGACCATCTACCTATCCATCCTTTCAACAGAAATGGAAGGTGACCCCTACCACTGGCCTGGTACTGTGTTAGGCACCCAGGCTGCTGACATGTGAGCCCAAATGTTGTGAATGGGATGAGGGGACATTAGTGGGGAGAGGTATAGTGTCTTTGACAGCTGGTGCCTAATATTTTGGGGGGAGGACACTGCTGGGAGGGGTCTCTCGTGGAGGATAAGTGCCGCCCACAGGCCAGACACAGCGGTAGGCAAGACACAGATGGGGCCTTCCAACCGATTCCGATTCCGGAGACAGGTGTGAACGCGTACCCCAGGGGGTCCAGGGCATTGCCCAAAGGGGTCGTCAGTACCCAGCATGAAGGTTCCTGCCCGAATTACAACCACCTAACCTTCGAACGCCATACAAATTTAGCATTCGTTCCCACAGTACCGACTGCATGTTTGACAAAAAGATTTCCCACTAACCTGCCCAAATCAGGCTGCCCCTCCTGGCCGGTCAACCCACCCCCAACCCACCCCTGGGGGCACGCGCACACCCTTTCAGAATCACAGTTCAAGATCCTAGTCACATCAAGCCTCACAACAGCCCTGCGAGGTGGGTGTGCCATGGTCTCCCCAGGAGACAGACTCAAGCTGTCGCCATCCGTTTAAAACGCACGTTTGTCCAGCTCCAGGGTCCTGGCTTTGTCCACCACCCCCACTGTCCAAGGCGATAAAGCAAATACAGAATTCTCAGTAGAGCCCCTAGATCTACGCCTTGTCCCAAGCAGGTAGCAGTGAGCTAAGTTGGAGTTGGCGGGGGGGAGCGGTGGTGGATGCCGCTGGCCTGGGACCTGCGTGGATGCTGGGGGCTGCATCCAGGGTTCGCCAAGCGCCGTGTGCCTCGGATGCCCTGTTGTGCCAGAAGATTGTTCTGTGCAGACCCCGCGTGGGGCAGGATCCTTGCCATCCAAGCAAGCAATCACCTTCCCCAATTTTCTCTAAATAGAGCCCAGAATTAGCAAATCTCAAAGGGACGGGATGACTCTAAGTTCCCCTTTGTGCAAGATCGGGGTGTTCTAATGACTTGAAGGCCTGCTCACGGGCAGAATCAGCCTTTCGTTTCAGAACCCCCAGCTCTCATTCTGGCCTCTTGAGGCTACGGGATATGATTTCTGAGCGCCAAGAAACACAGTTTGCTAATTACTAATCAACTTAGTTTGGGGAGGAACAAAGTTGGAGAGGGCTACCAAACTGTCAACAGAACTCGGGTCTAGGGGTGGGAGCTAAATCAAGGGTCCCGCCTTGTTACTGACACACAAACATGGCCCCTGGCAGACATGCTCATCTTTTCCTTGGAAAGGGGATGGTTGGAATATGTCCTGTGAGCCAGCTCTAGTATAGCACCGGTGGATCTTTTCAAATGTTTGTGGACTGAGTGAACGAATGAAGGGATGAAAGAATGAAGGGATGAGTTACAACCACTGCCATCTGGTGGGAGGAAGCTGAAAGGCTGAGGGCAAAGCTCATGACAGGGACCATGCACCAGGCAGGGTGGCCTGGGGGGGAGGGGGGCCGCTCTCGGACCCCGGCCCTGGTTCCCTCACGGTGTGTGATGCACGGGAAAGCGCCACGGGGAAGGAAGCCGTGTGGGTGACGGTGGCAGATGACATCCAGCTGGGACGTGCTCAGAGCAGTGACCCCGGAGGGAGAAGCCACAAATAAGGGCGTTCACTTCATAACCACAGCCCATGGCACTACACAGCCTGCCCAAGAGGAAAAGGTTTGCTTTCAGGAAAGGGAAAGGCCGAAGCGCCAGGTCAGGAGACGTAGGCCAAATGCACGGATGGATGGATGGATCGAAGTCATGTTGGGAATCATCATGGCCTCCCGAGCTTCGATGCTGGGGCAAACGTGTGGGTGAGAAATTCCAATACAGGCAGACAGCACTCGGTGCTATAGTAGAGGGTCAGTGGGAAGATGCGGCCCCTGGCTGAGAGCAGAGCGTGTTCTGGGACGCAGGTGCAAGCCCTCCTGGGGTCACGTGCCCTCCCCGAATGGCCACGGTGACCTCTGAGCCCCGGCTAGCCTTGGGGTGGGCCGTGAGGGGAAGCCCGAGGAGAACATGGGGTCCATTCTGCTCCTTGGCTCACAGAATTGAACTGTCCCATTTCTGAAGGAGGATTCACTATCAGACCTGATCCGACATGTCCCCTTAATCAATTAAACCCCAAAGACCAACACGCAGGCCTAGGGGACATTTGCTCACAGGACCCCGGGAACGTAAACGGCAGCTGATCGCCTCAGCTGACTGCGCTGAGAGGTGGTAAATGGAGGTGCAGGGGCCTGTCCTCCTCGAGATGAAATGGGGGAGGGGGCGGGTGGGAAATCCACCACTGAACTCTACAAGATGGTAGCACAGCTCTCTGGACCCTGGAGGGTCAAAGAGATACTCCTGCCCCACAAGAGTTATAGAGGGTGAGGTTAGAGTTTATAAACCACTAATGCACAAGCCCACCAGGGGGATGTGGCCTTAGATACTGCTGGGCTGACAGAGGGAATATGCCCATTTCCCAGGAAGAAGCAAAATCCTAAAGTCAAATGAAGGGTCATCTAGGCCAACCCCACTCCCACTAATTGAATCTCCTTAAAGCCACCCTCATCGAGTATCTGCCTGGCCTGCCCCTTGAATGCCTCCAGTGAGGAAGGGCTCACTACGTCCTGAGGACACTCGTTCCATCCTTGACAGTCTCATCACAAAGCCATGACCCGGTGGACTTGGACAAACAGTTCACAGAAGATAAAATGCAATTTTTTAACAAACACATGTGAAAATGTTCAACCGTCATTAGTAATCAAAGCAATGCAAGTTAAAATGACAGAAAAACACTTTTTAACAGAGATAAACTAGCAATATCATAACAAAATTCTAATACATCGCTGGACATTATAAAATGCTGTAAGCCTTCTGCTATTAGTCAATATTCATACAAAAATTCCTGGCCTTTCATTCAAGAAACTCAACCCTAAGAAGTTCACTTGTTCATTCACCAATCCTTTTATTCACCCATCCTTCCCTCCTCTCCTCTAACAGCCAACCAACCACTCACTCACATCTTCATCCATCTTTCCATCCTCTCATCTAACATTTAGCATCTACAACATTTCAGGCGTTAGAGATACAAAGATCAATTCAACAAGCTTCTTGCCCTTAAGGGGCTCACAGCCTAGCAGGAGAAACTGACATACCATGAAACTGACATACCATGATCATTTCTAGGTGTGGGAAAATAATTGGTAAGAATGAAAAAAAAAAAGTGGGTGTGCTAAGCCATTAGCTGTGGCATAATTTGTAACATTAAAAAAAAAGATGAATTATGCATAGCAATAGTAACAATAGCAGGTTGATGTGGGGAATGATTGACATAGCCTCTCAATGAGACACAAGGCAGCCAGTGACGTGATGAAGTCTATGGAAGAAAGAAAAATGTTGACGATGGAATATTAAGTGGAAAAGGCAAACTGTAAAAAAAAAAGAAGTGTATGTGGTGAAGAATGGCAATTAGGTTTAAAGAATGAACGCTCATTTAAAAAATTAGATGTCCATTAAA
This sequence comes from Leucopleurus acutus, assembly GCF_964270905.1. Lineage (NCBI taxonomy): Eukaryota > Metazoa > Chordata > Mammalia > Artiodactyla > Delphinidae > Leucopleurus > Leucopleurus acutus. Next base: position 4,000,479 of record NC_139142.1, read on the forward strand.
AAAAGTGTGCTCATAAACAGGAATTGGAAGGGAAGAAATAAAGATGGGTGACATGTCGAATGATGGGTGATCTCCTGCTCTAGGTCATGTGCTATCCACACCGTTTACATTAGGATCACAGGGGAGCCCTTGGCCCATCTGCCCCAGAGGCCCAGCCTCCGTCCTCCACCCTCTGGAAGGCCAGCCCCGAGGCCAAGCTTCCTGAGGAGGGAGTTGGGAGTTGTACAGAAATCCAAGGAGACTTGTAGCTCCTGGTGTCACCAAGGGAAGGATTTGTGCAAGGGGTGCATGCAAAGGTCAAAGTCAACAGACAAAATTTGTCTTTTTTTCAAAGAGTGAGAAGAAGAAACACACACTTGAGATAAGCCCTGATCAGAGAGGAGAGCTGAGATCCCATCTTGGACCTCATGGATCAAGCGTGGACAGAACCAGATGGGGGCCCATGTGGAAATTCTACCCCCGGCTTCTACGGTCCTCAAGCCCTGTCCTGAAACTCAGCATCTCAGAACTGGAGACCCTTAGAATGCTGGATCCCAAGCTCTTAAGAGCTCTGACCCAATGACCCTCAGGCCCTCAACATTCCTAAACAGACAGAACTCACCCAATCCCAACCCACCCTCCCCACTGGGGCATTCTCCCACCAGCCCATTTCCATCCACCTGGGGAGAAGGCTCCCTGAGAGGTTTGCTCTCCTGTCCCTCCCTATTTCCTCTGTGCACATGGCCGTGGCCCCCAACTTCTCCCCAATACTTTCTAAGTCTTCTCGACCCTCAGCTGACTTTTAAAACCACGCAAGGGTTCTCCAAAAAGACCCTCCCAGGCTCTTCCTGCCCCAAGCCCCTGCCACCCCCACTCTGGTCCCCACGATGACACCTGGGCTGTTCGGGGGGCTCTCTGGAGACCCTCTCTGAACAGGTGTCTTCAGGGTTAATAAGCGCGCAGAGCCCTGAAGGCCCAGCGCCACCTCAGGCCCACGAGGCCCTGCTCACGTGGCCCAGACACGTGGCACCTCCCCCCCACCAGGCAAAACGCTAGCCCCAGCCGCACCCAACCCCCCTGCGCTCCCCGCTCTCCCAGCCACGGATCCTGGGTCCAGCCAAGCTGGCTCCTCCTGTTCAGGGCGCTCGTTAGGAATCCAGTTTTTTTTTTTTAATGTCCCAGATCGGAATCGAGAAGTCCAGAGGGCCTCTGGTGCTCATTTTTAGAGACAAACACAGGCACACAACACACACACAAGTGCACAAATCCTGTCCGGTACAGAGAAAGGAGACTGCACAGAGCCAGGGCGTCCCTGGGGTCGGAGGCGCCGTACAAACAGCCCCCAACCCCGGCGGGGGGGCGGGGGGCGGGGGAAGGCAGGTCAGGAGGGGAGAGGACAAGTTCAACAACACACAGTGCAAACGCGCTTTCCGCCGAAATACAGAGAGTACATCGGAAAACAGTCGAGAAGACAGCAAGGCCTTGAAACCGGCTCTGGGGATGCCAGGGCGAGGGGGCCGGGATCCTAGGACCACTTCTGCAAACCCCGGGCTGAGAGGCACCTGCCCCGGGACCCCCTGACTCGAGAAGGGAAGGCAGCCCACCCCGTAGAAGACCGGGCTGGTGGGCTCCCGGGCACATTTCAGAAAGTTGCGGGAACACGATTTCTGGTGATCTGGCCCCTACTGGCCCCCTTCCCAAGCCACCTGCACAGGCCCTGGATGTGAGTGGCGCCCCTCCCAGGACAGCGCAGCGGGCGGGGCCCACACAGCCCCCAGGGTCTCCTGCTCCCTGACCCTCTGCTGCCCCCTGGCGGGAAAAGCCTCCCTCGCAGGTGACCCACGTCCAGTTCCCACAACCTTCGGCAGGGCCCGGGGCCTGAGCCCTTCGGACGGGGCACTGCCAACACGCAGGACAGCATCTGCCCCACGATCCGTCCAAGCGGGGAGCTGATGCCATTCCGAGTTTACAGATGGGGAAACTGAGAATGAGAGCAATGAAGTGAAATGGCCCCCACAGCCAGGGTGTGACAGTGGCGCTCCAAGGCAAGGGTCCTCCTGAGCCAGCTCCTCCCGCCAAGAAAGTGCAGGTAACAAGCACACAACATGCCAAGAGCCACGCCTCCCTGGTACCCACTCCCTTCGGCTGGCGGGAACCCAGGGACCCCAAACTGGAAGAGTCCTCCCTCCCTCTCTGCCTATTTCTTCCTTCCTTTTTCCTTCTTTCCCTCCTTCCCTCCTTCCTTCCTTCCTTCCTCCCTCACTTCCTTCCAGTCATTCATCCATTTCTTCCAGTCACTCATTCGTTCATTCATTTAGATTTGACGCCTTTATTTACCGACTTCAACAGCACGACTTTCGACTGATCACAGCCCCTCGTTCATGAGGCTCTCCCTTCTCCTATTTATTCGTTTATACATTCTTTTGATTCCTTATTCCTCTCTTTTGTATTTCTCCCTTTCTCTCACTCTTCCTTCCGTTCCTTCATTCTTACAAACTCAGGTGCACAGAAGGATGAATCAGGCTCCCGCGAGCGACATCCTCCTGTCCCTGGTCCAGGCAGCACCACCTCTCATTCATTCATTCATTCATTCATTTATGCACGCATGCATTTGCCCTTCCTTTCTTTCTTATTTTGGGTATTCTTTTACTTACCAGTCTCCTGGGAAATAATTGTATTAGTCAAAACTGCATGTGCAAGATCACCATCGTTGGCCCATGTGTTGATTTGCCTTTGCTATCTTTCTTCCTTGCCTTTAGTCACGTTTTACACTTTGCTATTTATTCTTTTATTTATGGACCTCAATTGCATATATTTTATTACATAAAGATGATAAAAGGCTGGAAGATGCAGCCTTGTCTTTGGGTCGGGTATTTCCTCTATTTTTCATTTATTCTTGGAAAGGTGTGATGTATTTATCTATTTAAGGAGTACGTATGTAAACTAATTATAATCCCTGCTCAGACAACCTCTCTTTTAACTAACCATTTATCACCTTGGTTGTAGGTTTATCATCCTTCCTTTCTCCTTTTTTCACTTCTCTTTTTTTCCATCTCTCCATCCTCCCTTGCCCTAAAAAAGGGGATTGGATGAGCTCATCCATCATTGGGATTGCTGACGACCTCATCCCTAACCCTAACACATCCTCCTCTCAGACACACCCACGTCTTCGTTAGCTTTTTATTAGTCCCTCCCCCACCCCGCCTTTCTCTTTCACTTAGTTTCACTTTGCCTTCCCTCACCTCTTTCTTTGACTCCCTGATGTGTTTTGTTTTTATTTTTTTCTTGCATCTTTTCACTCTTAGGAACCTCAGGTGTCCGGAGTGAGATGAGTGACAATCCCATGGGTGACGCGCTCCTGGCCGTTCCAAGCATTTCCATTTCTAATTCAGTTGTTCATGGGTCCATTCATTCTTTCTGTCACTCTTTTATTTCAATATTTATTCTTTTATTTATGGACCTCAGGTGCACAGAATTGGATTAACCATCATCTGTGGTTCCCGGAGCCTTCTCAGCACTGGTCCATGTGGGGCTCGCTTTTGTTTATTAATTCCTCATACCGGTGATTTGGTTGAGGATTTATTTAACTATCTCAAGAGCCCAGTTTTGAATCAGTCATAATTCCTGGCTCGCGGTGCCGTCTCGTTTTTTTGTTCTAACATGGCCCTCTCTCTCGTAGAATTATGTACGTATTGATTTATTCCTTCAATATGTTTTTATTGCTAATATCCATCCTGTCATAATTGTCTACGCCCCTCCTTCACCGCTCTCTTTTTTGCATTCTTTTATTCCCGTGAGCCTCGGGTGCAGACGTGAATTAATCAAAATCACCCTTCTCATTCATTTGTTCACACAGCCATCCCTCTACTTATTCTTTCTTTATGATGAACCTCAGCTCTTACTAATTATTGTATTTAATGACTAATATTTGTTTATTATATGTAAGTACTCATCCAGGAAGTGCCTCTTCTTCCATAGGTCTATTTTCTTTTCTCTTCTTTCATCTTTCTTTCTCCAGTCCCTCCTATAACTTTCCAGACTTTTTCTCACATTCTCATGGAATGTGTGAATTTATTCCTTCAGGCATTTATTTATGTGATTGTTTTTATTATTTATCAACTTCGGGGCCGGAGATTTGAATTAATGTGCATGGTCTGTGCTAAGCCAGTCCCTTCTCACAGACTTCACTGTATGACTTACTAATTTATTACCTTCTTTACTCCTTTTTTAAATTGTTTTATTTTTTTCCTCCAATCTCAGTTGTTTTTTTCTACCAGTCTCTCAGCCTTTTTTTTTTACCGCCTTTCTTTCTCTTGGAGATCGGGCACCAGGGACTGGATGAATCCTAACACCCTGCAGGACCGGCCTCCTTGGTCACTGCAAATCTTTTTTCTCATTCACTCTTGCATTCATGCATTCATGCATCCATTCGGGTTTTCTTCCTTTTTGGTGATTGTTTTTACACTTCTGGCTGGCAGGGGCACCTAATTGGGTACATGATCATCTACAAGCAGTGGGCCTTCCCCTCCCTGGCCTCACTGAGGTCCTCCCTTATGCATTTCAGCTTTGAACTGCCTCCTGGGTGGGTAGGTGGCGGCCCATCTCAGAAGCCCAGATGTGAATTCATCACTGTGCTTGGTTCAGGCCCCCCTCTCATTCTTACTCCTAGAGCTTCTCTCTCCTATATATGTATTTATCTATCTGTCTGTTAATATATTACCTTTCTCCTTTTTTCCTTTTTCATTTCTAATTTAATCTCTGATTTATCATTTCTCTCCCACTTTCACTGTTTCTCTCTTTCACTCTCTCACTCTTTCTTTCTTGCATTCTTTCATTCTTCAGCGCTCAGGTGCCATGAACTGATGAATCCTAACGTTACCTGCAAACGGCATCCCGGGGCCCTGCCTCTCCGCGTGTCATTCCTTCCTTCCTTCCTTCCTTCATTCATACCATTCTTCCTTCCTGCTGCGTTTTTCTTCTTATTAGGTATATACTCCTCTACTAATGGAATGAGTGCCCAGATTTTGACCCACTGTGATCTACAGTCTGGGCTGGTCCTTTATTATCACTCCCAGCCTAACCCTCTTCCAAGAATATACCCATTTACCACCTCTTAACTCTTTCTTTCTCTCTTTTGTTGCAGCTTTCCAAATCTCCTCCTTTCTCATCTGTCTTCTTTCATCCTCCTGGATCTTTGGTGCCCAGACAGTGGGGGGGATTAATGACAACCTTCCAACAGGCCCCTGAGGAGTGCCTGTGGCCATGGCCCCTCCCCGCCTCACTCCATCATGCCTTTGTTTCTCTAGATACTCATTCACTTCTTTATGGTGACACTTATTATGTTTTGATAGTACTGTGGCTTTTAGAATTGGACCGGCCATAACCCTTGATTCATGACAGTCTATTACTCGGCTCCTAGCACCGCCTTCTTTTATATGTTTGTTTATTCACCCACTAATGTATTCCTGGACTGAACACTTGTTACTTTTTCCTCCGGATTTCCCGATTTTTATTTAGATGTTTTACTGTTCTCTCTCTTTTTTCGTCCTTTCATGGAACAGACCTCAGGTCCCAGGACTGGATGACTCAAAGCCCCTCCTGCCGCGCTCCCATCTGGGTCCATGTATGTCCACTACTTATTCATCCCATCCTTTCCTTTCTCCTTTTTTTTCTTTTTTTTGGCTTTCTTTCATTTCAGTGTTTATTTATTTATGTGTGCCCAGAGTTAGAAACATTTGGTTACAGCTAACTCTCATCTCTGGTCCCCCGGGTCCTTTTTCGGCTTTAACTATCTTTTGAACTCTTCCTCTGTTGTTTCTTTTTTTTCTATGGCTGGAGCATGTATCTGGACTAATCCTAATGCTTGGCTTCTAATAACCTGACATAGTCCTCCTTATATATTTTCTCACCCCCTAATTTTAAAAGTCATCTTCCTGCTTAGCTATTATTTTGCGTCTTTCCGTTTTTCTTCTTCCTTTCAATCATTTGTGCCCTTTCTCTTGCATCTTTCCACTTTGATGGGCCGCATAATCTCACCCTCGCCCCTGGTTTATGCATCTCGACTTCTTATTCATCCTTTCATCTAGGCTTTATTCTTTTATGGATAGACTTTAGGCGCTATATACTTGAATTGCACGTGTTCCCTTAGTCCACGATGACCTGACATCGGTTCCTGCGTGGCCCTATTTATATATTGATTCAATGCTTTATTGACTTATCTATCGAGCTCCTGTGCATCAAACTGGATCTCCTTCAGGGTACGCTTCTTTACCTATTTATTAGTTTCTTCACTCTTTCATGCCTTCATTCATTTATTCATCCATTCACTTATTTGGACCAGGTAACAGAGCCCAGCAAAATGACCTCCCAACCAGAACAACAGAACTTTCACAGTATATTTGACCTTCCAGCTTCTTCCCACCAAGTGAACCACCAAGGTGAGCACAGCCCACAGTCCTTGACACGTATGCATGGCGGATGCAGGCACAGGCAGAGTACATGTTAGTGCAGCCAGCACACCCGCCGCCCCCCCGGGGGTCACATCCTACACAGATGAGGGTCAGAGTCCCCAGGCCCCCTTGGTGGGGCAGGTGCTTCCCCGTGGACCCCTGTGAATGGCCATCCCCATGAGAAACCTGTTTCAAGACCCAAGAGTGCACAGAGACACACACGGTATACATGATCTCCCCGGTGGGAAACGACGGACATAGAGAGTTCATCTGAAAACAGACGGCTTTGTCTGTAGCCATATAAAAATATTTTGGCCTTTCAAGGCAAATACAAAAGGAACTACCCATTACCATTGCTGAGTGTCTCAGTCCCAAACAATAAAGAACTTGAAGAGGTTTAGCCGGAAACTTTGAAGACAGAAAATCTGTCCATTCCGTTTTCCAGACATTTCAAGGGGGGGAAGGTAAGTGAAGGTCATTGCAGCTCGAAGCCTGTTTGAGAGGCTGGTCTCTTGGCCCGCGTTTTCTCCTTGGCCCTTTGAAGGGCCCCCCAGCTAGGCCACTTCCATCCTAGTCTGCCCTGCGGCATAAGAGCCAAAGGGAGACTCAGCAATGAAAGGGCCATTCATTTAGAGGAGTGAAAGAGGAAACATTCTTCGGGGGTCCGGCACTTGAAGCCGCCTATAGAACTCTTTTGCCACAGAGACGACACGAGGAGGCTGGGGGGGTCCTGCCTCCGAACACAAGCCCCCCAGGTCCACGCTCAACTGGGCTCACCGGGCACCCCTCTCCCCGTGAGCGGACCACGGACCAGCGCTCACCAGCCCCTCCCACGAGGCTGCTCTGGGTGGCAGCCGGCCCCCACTGGTGACCAACCACAGAGGTGCTCCCCACGGCCCAGCAACTTACGATTTTGGAGCTGGAGGGTACTGGGGTGGCGTGTCCACGGTCCTGTCCCACGGAGGATTCGAGACGGCTTCAGCTGGAATGAGAAAGCACTGGGTCACTGAAAGAGAATCTCACCCAACGGAAGCAGGGACGCCCCAGCTTCTAGCAAGCGTGGAATTGGTGAAGCCAGGCATTTCGCTTTTCACTGTACTGGCTCACTCTCTCACCCGCCAAGCTCCCCACCACAGCTTCCGGGGGTATTTGAAGCCGATGGGGCAGGTGTGGCGGTGTGGACACGGCTCTCAACCCAAGAGCCCTTGGGTTGGTTGGTGCCACCCATGATGCTAAGTGCCCTTTTATGGAACCCAAAGGCTCAGGGCCATTTCATGAGTGAGAGCTGAGCTGGACACACCCGAAGGCTGGGTAGAAGGCTTCCTGGCAGGACATTCCACCATGAGGGAAGGGCACCGGGGGGCACAGCCAGGCCAGCGTTAGCATGTGCTCAGGCATGATGGGAGTGCGGTCAGCTGGGCGCCTGGCCCTGGATGAGACAAGGGAAGTGGGCTGTGGACCACACCAGGGCTGTGGAGTCTTGAATGGGCAGTGTGTCCTAAAACCATGGGATGGAAGATGAAGGATGATGCTGCCTGGACAGACAGCTTCACTTTAACAATTACATACAAATTTTCATCAGCACCATATAAAAGCCTGACCGGTTACATCAAGTCTTTGACTTCAAGTATTTGCCTTAAAGTTTTTTTAAAAAGCGTTAAATAATGATAGACACATGTCATTATATACCTGTCAAAACCCACAGACTGTAGGACACAAAGAGTGACCCCAAATGATATAAACCATGAACTTCAGTGAATAACTATGTTATCAACGTCGGCTCCTCAGTGATACCAATGTGCCACATTAATGCCAGATGCTAACATCAGGGGATGGGGGGCGGGGAATGGGACTTCTCTGTACTTGCCACTCACTTTTTCTGTAAATCTAAAACTACTCAGAAGAAGAAAAAAAAAAAGAGGCTGTTCATGTTTTAAAAATATTTTGAGGGACTTGATTTTGAACATACATTCCGTAGGCTCTAGTGAAGGTGGGCAGGTGTGGCCGACAGATGGTCTGTGGTGGCTGAGGTTTGAACAGCACTGAAAGGGGAGGGGCTAGAATGATAACAAAACCTAGAGAAAAAGGAGGATGAAAAAGGAGCGCCCCATGGTCCTCCAAGGAACCCCGAGGAAGGAACAGACCCTCTCCAACCCCCCTGCCCTGACTTAAGCCACTTGGGTGCCCGCCCCGGCTGCCATTGCCCCCCTATTCCCAGTGGTTCACTCACTGGGGTGCCCAAGACCTGGTTGGGCACAGAGGGCTCACCTCTTGCTTCCAATCCCTGTAAGAATTCCTTCCCTGGCCCTGAGCTTCCCAAACACCGTTCTCCCCTAATTGGTTGCTTTTATAACCAAGAAACAGAAAGTCTTTTTAAAAAAGCAGTGTCAATCAAGCAGTCATCAGCCCATGGGTGACCGAGGGTAGACTGGTTTTCTAAGGGCTTTCTGGGTGCCCGTGTTGCGCTGGACGCCCCCGGGAGAGTTTCCAGCCCTCCCCAGGAGCCTGTGAGCGCCTGGGGGGGCCAACGCAGCACGACCACAGCCACTGCCTCTTCCCGTGGGACAAAGAAACACGGGAAAGGGCTTTGGTGAGTCGTTCCAGTTTGGTTCTCTTTGGCGTCTTTTAATAGGACCCGGGAAATCAAAAGCAGCTCAGAGCATCTGGGTTTTTTTCTGCTTCTGCCCAGAGGCCCCAGGAACCCTCAGAGTTCCCGATTGTCCGTAATTAACTTTCGTGCAGACCCCAGGCTGCTCCTTGAAGACGCAGCCCCGGCAAAGTCGTGCCTTGGTTTCCGAGCTGCGTGTCCCAGCCCCGGGTCTGCCGTGATGCATAAGCACCGCGGTGCCAGGCTGCAATCGTAACAGATGGAGACACTGCAGAGATGAGTCAGTGTCTGGAACCAAAGGAGAACACAAGGCCTCCTTAGAGGGTCCAGAGGAACAATTGTCGCAAGCGACGGATCGAAGACCTCATCAATGCGTGTGCTGCGTCCGTAATCTACGCAGGAAGCGCTGCTGCGTACACCGAAAACGCCCTCTGCAGCTTGAGAGGATTAGACGATTCTAGCTCCGCCTCTCAAAATTCTTAAAGTTCCTCTTTTCTGGGGGCAAATGGGGCCTCATTGATCTGGCATGTCTTTGGTACAAATCATTTGTGGATGTTGAGAGCAGGGAAAGGTGGAAAAGGATGATTTTTAATAAAACGGTGATTCTCAGAAATAGAGCCTGTAGTTTATACAAACAGCCGTGAGCCTCGCCTCGGATCTCACGCTCCCTACCTGTTGAGTAACGAGCACCCTCTTACAACTTTCCCCAACAAATGCAGGCTCTTGGCGGAGTTAATTTCCTGTACCTTTGTGAAGGCCAGGGCCCTAGACATTATGGGCTCATTTACGAAACTGGGAGAGGTAATTGGGACAGCTTTTGAAACCATGTCCTCCTCGCTCTTGCTGGCCCCCATCAGCCCTCTAATTTCAGTTGGCCGGGCTATGGAGGATGTTTACATATGCCTCTTCCTGGAATTTCACTCTTTGCTTCAGGAGTGGCAATTAGAGAGAATTAAGTCCTATCTGGCGTATGTTTACCGTTAATGGATAGAGTGGCAGAGGAAGCCTTGGGAAAGGCAGTCTGCCATTCTAATTGAAGCGGGCAATTTTTCCATCCCTCATTTCAGCTTGCAGGTATTGTAGCAACCAAGGTCACAAAACAAAGGCTGCGGCCCACCGTGGTAGTCACCGGGCGCAGGCCTGACCGAGGGTTTTGTGAGCGCTTTATGACCACACTCTGAAGCACAAAGAGACAGCGAGAGATGTTTGCAAAACTGAGTCTGCGATGGGCAGCCGGGCGACTGATGGCTTTTCCAGAACTTGCCTCCCTGACGGCTTTTTCAGGAAGTTCTCAGCTGAGCAAAGCCGGAGCACCAAAAGGCCCAGGGCGAGCCACAGGGGATGGTGCGGCCAGGCCCGCCCTCCTGGGACTGCAGCCACGGGGCCAGGCTCATTACACGGCCCAGAAAGGTGTTCCAGGCCTGGCCGGCAGCCCACCTGTGTGGAAGAATGTTCCATAAATGCAATCCCTGCACCGCAGCACGCAGGCAGCCCCCTGGAGCTGCTTGGAGGGTGAGTCCTATTAGATCTGTGTTCACAAAAGGCTGACCATGGAGACAGGCTGAGGACTGCTCCCCCGCTGCCTGGCCATGGGCGGTGGGCTTCACATCCACAGCCCGCCACCCCGGCCCTCTCGGGTCTCTGGTTTCCTCGTCTCTAAAGTAGAGGGGGGTTGTGGGACTTCCTGGGCCTTCCAGTGGTTAAGACTCCGCCTTCCACTGCAGGGGGCCAGGGTTCAATCCCTGGTTGGGGAACTACAATCCCACATGACGCTCAGCGCGGCCAAAAAAAAATAAAAAATTAAAAAGTAATAATAATAAAGTAGGGCTTCCCTGGTGGCGCAGTGGTTGAGAGTCCGCCTGCCGATGCAGGGGACACGGGTTCGTGCCCCGGTCCGGGAAGATCCCACATGCCGCGGAGCGGCTGGGCCCGTGAGCCATGGCCGCTGAGCCTGCACGTCCAGAGCCTGTGCTCCACAAAGGGAGAGGCCACAGCAGTGAGAGGCCCGCGTACCGCAAAAAAAATAATAAAGTAGACGGTGGTTGGAAGGCAAAGGAGCAGAGATCTCCAGCCCTCTGATCCTAAAGACCTAGCAAACAAACCACCCACAGATGACCACCGAGCAACTGGAAGGAATCCCGAGCTCCAAAGACCCTCAGGTGACCTCGAGCCTGCACGGTCCCATTTCACAGATGGGCAAACAGGCCCAGAGGGCTGGAGACAGGGGCCAAGGTCACACCCACAGTGTGAGCTGAACATAGGCTGGAACCAGGTCCCAGAGGGCCAATTCAGGGCCGCTGCCTGACTCTCAGGTGCCCGAAGCACCCGATTTGAACTCTCTCCTCCGACTGACAAGGCCTGAGTAGCAGGGATGTGCCCTGCTCTCAGCCAGGAGGCCAGTGGGGGCCCAATCTGGACACCTGGGGCTCTCCCTCCCCTCTTCTGGGGAAAGGGCCCTTGCCTTTCTAGCGCTGACACCCCATGCTTCTCCTGCCTCATAGAATACAGAGAACTGATAGGCTACTGCCTCATTTTACAGATGGGGAAACTGAGGCCCAGCAGCCAGCAGTAACAAAGATACTGGCCAAGACTGAGACCCGGGACTCCTTCCCCTCGTGGCAGGGACTTTGCCCCTGGTTCCTCCAGAGGGGCCTGAGCCCTCGGGGCAGTTTGGGGCAGTGGTGGTGCAAACTGTTTTCCCTCCAGCTCAGAGGATCCCCTTGCTGAGGGCTGCCCCCAACCCCACAGGCCCTGCTGACTCCCCCTCCCTTAACCCTTCTAACTGCAAACACCAGCCCCGTGATCTCCGAGCCCCAAAACCCCCAATTTCTCAACCCGGTAGGAATGCCTCTATCCCCACCCACAGGACAGCACTGAAAAAGGGCTGGGAAGGCAGAAGGACCGGCACAGCCGTGGTCCCGGATGGCCAGCACAGATGTGCAGTCAGTCTCTGGCCCCCTGACTGGCCTCCTGCCCCAACTTTCCACCCCTGAGTTCCGTCTCCTTGGCTGTCTCTTGGGCATCAGGTCTGGTTTGATCAGCTTCTTGTTTACAGGCACAGCTACCCCGATGCCTCCTCCTGAGAAACTCACAAAAAGAAAGCCCTAGAACGGGGGAGCACGGGCATGTCCAGGGTCCCGCCGACGGGGTGGCTGGTTAGACGTGCATCGTGTCACCTCTCGCCTGCGCGCCTCGGAGCTCCCGGCACACATACAAGGGCACACACACAAGGGCGAGGGGCCCTCAGCAGCGCCCCAGCTCCCCCCACCAAGAGGGAACACACACACACTCTGTTTCAGGGGAAGGTAATTGAGGTTTCCTTCTTTTCATGGGAAGAAAAGGTACCTTCTATTGAGAGAATGTATTCACAGAACCTGGGAAAACTCATCTGCACTCAGCCTCCCAATTACCCCCAGGTGGCTGTTCTCCATGGGGGGCTCCCCACATTCCTTTCTGCTGGGCCTTTGTTTCCATCTGCACCGCCCTGGGAGCTCCCAGGCTAAGTCTCCTCCTTAAGCCCCTGCCAAAGACCCCTATTCACTCCGCAAAGAGACGCCAGGCAAAAGGTGGTGGGCAGCCTTCCTCCCCCGCTACCCCGGCCCCCCGACTCCCAGGAAGGAGGACTTAAGAACTCTCCATCTGGATTTTTTTCTGAAGCCCAAAGAAATTGGAGAGCAATTAAGAGAGTCATGACTACACCCTCCACCACCCTCCTCCCCCATAATTAATTCCTCTCTCACACACCCTTCCCCCAAGTCAGGGCCAACCCCGGCCTCGGCTACCCGGCACCTGCTCCGCTCTGGACAGCCAAAGCCCTCACAATGAAGACTGGGATAAGGGACCGAGTGTCTAAAATCTGGAAAGCACTAGGAATTCCAGGCCGTGCGGGAATCCCAAAGACGGGCCTCTCGGGCCCTTCTCTGTGCTCACCTGGGCACAGGAGCCAAACGAACTAGGGGCCTCTCCCGCTGGCGTTGCAGGGTGTGGGGATGCCCGGTAGGCGATACCGTCGGAGGCCGGCCTCCTCCCAGTGGATTCCCAAGGGCACCCTGGTCCGCTCCTCTCCTGGCTCCAAAACACCGACTCACTCCATACCCAGGACGGGGGGCTACCTCTGCAACACCCCCTCCTGCAGACCCCTCCCCCCGAAAGGGCCTGGCTTCTTGAAGACACACTCAGGCAGCTGGGACTTGGGGCTGCCCATTGGAACTGGGCACCATAGCAAAAAGCCTCCCCTCCTTCCCTACCCAGACTGGCCTCTCCCTTTCAAAATGGGGACCCCACGCTTGAGATGGCCTCATTTGGAAAGATACAACTCTTTTCCAGAATTTTCCATCTGCTCAAACCAGGGAGGGGAGATCAGGCTGGACTCAACTCCCTTAGCTCCTTGAGGACAGGGGACAGGGCTCAAAGACGCAGAAGGAAAAGGGAACCAGTTCTTGGGACTCATTTGCAGCTTGTTAAATGTCAGTCTTCTGAAAAGAAAGTGCTCCCAGTGCCCCAAAGCCTTCCTGGTTCAGCTGACAATGCCAGATTCGACATTGTCCACTGCCCTTTAACCCTTTGGGGCCTTAATTTGTCTCCCTCCACACCCCCTTCTGTGTAAAGCCACCTTCCTCTTTTCAAGGAAAAATTCATTAGCAAGCTCATTAAAGACGGGTGATTTTTTTTTTTCCTTTCTGGAAGTCAGATTGCTCATAAAAAAAACCACATTTAAGTTCCTTCATGTAAATGAATGAATAAGAAACACATGCATCCTGTTGCCCTTAAGTCTTGCCAGTTTTTGACATTATTTGGAGAAATGTACTTGGAAATACATTTGGGGTTTGAGTCACAAGTCAGGAGGCTCTAGGTCAGGGGCCCTGCAGGTGGGAAATTGGAGGGTGAGAGAGGGGGCATTTTCTTTCTTTCCAGGAGCGCAGAGGCTGGGCTACGCTTTCGGCCCCCTTCCTCATCCACCTGGGGGGAAGCAGGTAGGACCCGAGGGCCAGCTTTCGGGCAAGACCACCAATCTCTTCCCCGATACCTGTGCCCACGTGGAAGCATTCAGGTAGAGGTGGCCCCGGGGACCAGCTCAGCACAAAGACAAGTGGCCAGAGAACCCCTCGTGCCAAGAGGACAGGGTCCTCTGCCTGTCTGGCCAGCGAGGGCATCATTCCACCCCTTACTGCTCGGGGACGGGCCAATGCATCACAACAGAATTTTCCTGAAAATGATCATTTCTTTCAACACTTGATAACGGCCTTTCTGCAATTCTTGGGCTGATGGGCTGCGAAGCTGATAGATGATGTTATGTTTCAACTTGTTTAATGGAGAACTTGACCTATTTTTCTCTGTTTTCTGCGTAATAACACACAAAACCCAGAATATGTGTATACCTGAGACTGAGCATTCACAAGTGTCTCTAAAGTACAACACACCCCAAACACAGGCCACCCCAAATGCGGAGGATGAGAGGCGGGAGGCTGGCAAAGTCTGGGGCTGGCTGGGGGCCTGCCTCCACCTTGACTCTGCCCCTCGGCCCAGCCCACCTTGAGGGGGTCCCGAGACATCCCCGAGGGAGAGTCCAGGAGCTGTGGGCATTTAGCTCCATCCAGTGAGCTACACGGATCTTTCTGGTAAGCTCTGGATATGCCACCCCAGAGCCCACATCCTGCCCTTTGAAAAGCTCCCCTCCCGGGCCTCTCCTCCACGTCACTGTGTTTGCAGATGGCAAAGGCCAGCTGCGGAGTAAATGTCACGGGGCAGAGTCTGCCCGGTGCCCCTTCCCTGGAGTTAGACCTGGGCACACCCTCTCCACCTCTCTGCAGCCTGATGGGCTCTCCGGGGAATGAAAACAAGCAGACAAAGGCATCGCCCCCGGGTCTGGATACCTCTACCCCCCTTTACCTGCACTGCCAGGTGTTATTAAAAAATACCATCCCTACCCCATTTCCAATTCAGGGGAGAAGGGCAGGGCTACATAAGAGCTGTCTCCAAAATCTGGTTGACGAAAGAGCCTTATGGAAGCTTTGCTGGAAACCGGAGACCCTCAGGGAGTGCAGGGGGTCCAGCCGCTCTGCCCACTGGGCAGCAGGTCACACACAGGCGGGCGCACCCCGAGGCAGGGCCCCCGGCTCTGACGTGAGCCCCGTCCATCACCTTCCCTGTCACAGAGACAGACGCCGTGTATGAGCATCAAGGTGGTTTTGGGGGGCTGTTGGCATCGGGACCAGGACGGTGCTGGGCCCACTGGAGCCTCCATGAGCATCTGGGGAGTTGAGTCAACTTCGCCCCCATCATCCAGGCCTTTCCCATCTCCCCCCTGCACCACCCCGGCCGTCTAAGCGCCCCAGTAGCTACCCCGAATGTCTCAGTTGTGGGGCACAGAGGCAGCCACAGTCCACTGGGGCTGCTGGCTCTGAAAACACCCCCAGGCCCCTCCATGAGCCCTGCCATGGGCTCAGTCGCCCAGACCGTAGAAAGCAAGATGCCCTCTGCAGAGCCCCCTCTCTCCCTGTCCGCCTTGCTTAGCTGCCACACAAGCCATGGCACCACATGGGACCTCCTGGGGCACCCGACTAGACCCTCCAGTCCTAAGGCAAAGCTGGTCCTGGGCACCTGGGCCTCCCGGGGCTCCATGAACGCATCTTGAATAAGTGAACCCCAGATAAACAAAGGAGGAGTCCCTGAGTGAATCGTGGGGCTGTAATCCCCTGCTTTCTTCTGCTCTACCATTACTGATTTTATTTAAACAAACAAAACGTTCCCATCTCATTGCAATCTCAGGGGTGAGAAGACGAGGCCAAGAGAAGAACTCACTCAAAAAACCACTATTTGATTAAAAGACATCATCAAGGCCTCATGTGTGAGAAACCAGCTTTCTCACAGCGACTGACGTTCCCGTGGCTTGTGGGGAGAAATGTTTCTCCAGCTCCACAGCAGACAAGCATTCCTGTTTCCACATCTCCAAAGCAGCCCACTAGCCGGCATTAGGAGGGCAAATGCACTATTATTCATTTCATTAACACGCTCAGTAAAGCTTTGTGAGGACCTACTATGTGCCTGGCCCGAGCTGGTTCTCAGGGGCCCAGACCTGAGGGGGACGCTCCCCACTTACCATGCTGGCCCACAAGGGTCTCAGCTCTAGGCAGCTTCCAGAACCCTAGCCCCATGTTTGGTGTAGAAGAGGACTTGCCCTTGGAAGTGACCCCTCCCAGGTTAAATGTGTACATCCTTGAACTGAGAGACGTGAGCTGAACCTAATGAAACCGTCGTGTCCCAGAACAGCAAGAAACTCACCCCAAACCAGGAGGGAGTCGCGGGGCGCCAGGTGGGCACGAGATACCAGGTGACCGTCCTGAAGGAGCGCTGGTCCAGGGCAACTCTCCTGCCTCTTCCATCCAGTTCTTCAGCCGACTGTCGCCTCCAGGGTGTCGAGGACGGGCTGACCTTGGGGAGGGGCAGAAAGTTAGAACGCCAGCAAGGCGAGACCCCAGAAAAGCCACACACACCCCTAGAAAACACACGGAGCCCAGTCTCACCTGCAGCCTGGTTTTCGGTGGAGGGAGGTGGCTCGTAGGGATGGCAATGACAGGAGAAAGTGCAAGAAGAGAAGCGCAAGAACAGAAGCGACAGGCCAGGTGGCAGCCCCCAGACCGGCCACGAGGCCGGGGGCAAGGCAGAGCCTGGGACTCGTGGGTACAGGACGGCCGTACAGGCAGGCCCGGTAGGACGCGATGACAAGCAGTCTGGGGGGATTGGGGTGGGGGGAAGGGAGCAGGCCCATGGGAGGAGGCCTCCGAGGATGGTAGGGGAGGGGTGCCACGAGCACTGGAGACCAACCGGAAACTTGGGCGACCCTGAGGGGGAGGGCCTCCTTGCCCTGGGGGAGAGGCAGGCGAAAGGCAAGCAGGTGGGAGGTGGGCGGGGCAGCAGGCAGGGCCAGGTAACCACAGGTGTGGGCTCAGCGAGGAAAACCAACCTGTTAGGCAGAGGGCTGGATGGGTGAGACCCAGAGGGTCCCAAGCCCAGCGACTGGGGCACAGAGAAGGGGAAATGGGTCAGGTGGGGCAAGCGGAGCCCCAGGTGGGCAGTCAACCTAGCAAGGGGGGGTGGCCAGGGGAGGAGCCGCCAGGGAGAGCAGAGCAGGTGGGCAGCTAGGCAGAGGCGGAGCCTGCAGTGCTCCCTGGAGGGTCCCGGCCAGGGGCCCTTGACGTTGGACACGCCCCAGCCCACAAGCGGGGGGCAAAGGAGCTGGACTTAACCCCAGGGGGAGGAAGGCATCATGGAGGGAGGGGTCCAGCTCACGGACCCCAACTCAAGAGGGAGACCTGTGTGGCCAGAGCTCAAGGGGACATACACCACAGCTGCCCGTACGCCGCCACCTCAGTCCTGAACTTCAGGTACGGGGGTCCAGCTCAGCCACGAGCACTCAGCTAGGGGATGGGGTGGGAGGCCGAGAGGGCCGGAGGGGCTGGCTGGGACCTGCGGCGAGCCCTGGAGAAGGGCAGGTTCCAGGCCCGCCCCCGCCCCCCACCCCACCTGCCTTGCCTGCAGAGCCCCGTGCCCGGGAGCCACGAGGCCACCCTGGGCAGAAGCAACCCCCTGGCCCGCCACCCGCCGGGGACGCAGAGGCCATCAAGGGATGCGCTAGGGTGGCAGGTGCCCAGCCCGGGGCCGGACCGTGGGCCTGCTCAGTAAGGATCAACTGTTGGATGACGGGATGGACGCATGAGTGAACGAAGGGGTGAGACTGGTGAGGCCCCCACTCAAATGGGGCTGGCGGTGGGGCAATGCCCACTCCTCTCAGTACAAGGACATCCACCCTCCACCCTTTCGACCTAAAGCTTCTTGCATCCTCAGCAACTCCCGCCTAGCAGCTCACGTATGGCAGTCAAGTTCCTTCATTGACTCACCTGTCCAAACATACATCCCACATACTCTTACTGAACCCCACTTTGTGCCAGGCTGGTGCTGGGACACCCAAAGGAGGAGTGGCTGGCCTAGGACACCCCCCAGAGGACCAGGTGAGGAAATGGTGACGAAGTAGAGAAGAAAAGGTAGATGGAGAATAGAAAGGGGCAATAAAAGCAGAAAAAACAGAAAATCAGAAGAATTGGGGTCGAGGGGATCTCCTGAGCCTCTGGAATTGACTTAGTGGTGGAGGCTGAGACCAGCGGGCCCTGGGAGTCACGGGGCAGGACCTCTGGGCTGGAAGCGTGGGGCGCAGGGGTCCCGTGTGCATAGGCAGCTGGGGGCAGCATCCGTCCAGGCACAGAAGGGGGACCACGGAGACAAGGATGCAGGTTAAAACGGGCAGACACTCGAAAGCAAGCAGCACAGACCCCTCTGCTGGCGGCCCCAGAGGTTGGATTCCGCTGCCTTCCACCCCCTCCCCAGGTTCGCAAGTGCTGGAATATTAATGACTCGGGGACGTGCATTTTAATTAGTATGTATGTGAGGGTGAAAAGGGTCCTATGGGTTATTCGTTTTCTCCTATTTAAAATAAATCCTCGTTTAGAAACACCAGGAACTGCTCTATTATTTTACTCTCCAAAAAGTGCATGGAGGAGTGTAGGTGGGATCCCCATTCTCAGAGGTGCTCGCCCTCATCCAGTCCCCAAGTCCAGGCAACATCCGGGTCACCGCCACCAAAAGGAGTGGAGTTGCCCCAACCGGCCACCTGGGCCTCCTTCAACATTTTCATTTAGGGGGCTGGACGAGGGTTGGTTTTGTTAACTTGGAAAGAGCATCAAATTCTGGTCCATGAATGCCAGGGAACCTTTAGCCAACAAGTGAGTGAAGGAAGTTTTCAACTAAAAGTTTTCTTGCACCCAACACCTCACTTTCCCCTTAGTTGTCCCCCCCCCCATTTGGCTGAAGGTCTGGGTAGAGCCTGAGGTTTAATTGGAGTGATCTCATCTTGACTGATCTGTCTTGGGGTGAGAGACATCCAAAACTCAGGATTCATAAGGGCAAGTTTCCAGCTCAGGCACACTTGCTCTAAAAACATTACTGGGAGACTTCCCTGGTGGTCCAGTGGTTAAGATTCCGCACTTCCAATGCAGGGGGCGCGGGTTGGATCCCCGGTCGGGGAGCTAGGATGTCACATGCCGCAGGGTGCGGCCAAAAAAAAAGGTAATAATTAAAAATAAAGACATTCATGGGCTCCTGGGAGTCCAAGAATCAGGACAGAAAGGGAGAATTTGTGTGTGTGGGGGGTGGCATGCAGGACATATGGGAGGGGCACATTTAGGGGGTAAAAGGAGTGACTACAGGTTCTGGTGCTCGATCTGAGTGGTCCTGACAAATCGCTGGTCCTTCATCCTATGTGGGGGCCAAATGTGAGCCCCAACCATGCCCTTCCCTTGGTGGGGGGACTGGGGTACCAATACCCATCCATTTCCTGACCTGGAAGGAGCGTTCCACGGGCACTGACCCTGCGATAATTCTACAGGGCCTACGCCTACACCCTGGCTTTTCTAGCATTTGAGGACGTTAAAGGCTCGACACCAGTGAGTCCTAAAACAAGGCTGGTGTGAGGCAGAGTTGGAAACGTGCACCCCCATCTCTCTGCTTTTGGAAAAACGGATCCCAGAGGCCTGAAACGCCCTGGCCCATTGCTGGTCTGCATGTAGGGTCGAACTAAGGAACTTTCCGCAAAGCAGCCCTATCTGCGGCCCAAAGCTGCCTGCAACTTTCCACCCCGCTCGATGGATCGCGAGCTGGGACAGAGGCAGAGACTTAAATGCGAAGCAAAACGAATCCTGGGCTCCAGCACCGAAATTAGAAGCGTGGCTTCAGACCCACGAAGCCCGTGCCCTGCGGCCGCGGCCCTGAGGCACTTATTATGATAATCAGTGTGTTTTTCCTTCCCAGACAAAGAAGCCTCCTTATGAGGCGAATACTGGAATCCAGCAGCTACCTCATTAACGTCTGCAGCCTCTTCCTTGACAAGGCCCAAGATTAGCCCTGTGTTCATTAACGGAAAAGGGCCGAAAGTGGAATAAAACTGAAAAACACAGCTGGGGGGAGGGGAAGGGCTCTTTCTGTTGGCCATTCATTCATTGAAAGACTCCGTGTAGCTCCGGGATTTAATCACCAGCCGAGGGGGCGTTTAACCAGGATGGAAGAGGTAAAGAGGTTAAACCTGATAGAAGGAGTTAAAAACCCAAAATGGGGCAATTTGATTTGAAAGCTTCCTGGGATTTGTCACTGGGATAATGAATTTTAAACCTTTTTCCTGTTTACTTTCTTTTTGCCTAACCCAAGAAGAAACTCCTTCCCCTGGATGTGGTTTTTTGTTTGTTTGTTTTGGTGGGTTTTCATATTTTCTAAGTCTCCCTTTCCTACTTCTTTGTCTTTGGTGCCCTTTTCTAGTCTGCTTCTTTCTCTCCCACTGCCCCCTCCCCCCACTTCTTTCTTCTCTCTTTGGTCCTCCCTGTGGGAACTTAACCTACAAGAAAATCTGATGATGACCCCAATTGTATTTTCTCATGAACACTTGATTGAATTTATTTCAAGTCCCTCAAAGAGTGGGACTTAAAATCTTACCTGCAAGACTGCCCACCTGACCTGCCAGGTAACGACACCCTATACTGCAACTGAGAAAAAGGTGGCTTGGAAAAACTGACCTACCCCAAGGCCTCAGCTCTAGGTGGTTTAGACGCTAACCCAGGGTGAGATGCTAAGAGGCAGGTTCCGGAAGGTGAGAGGTCTGGATACCCCAGTTCTTAGCAGAAACTAAGGAGGAGGAAAGCCAGGAACAGGTGACTCTGTGAGGTCTTACAGGGGCGCGTCTGTCCATAGAAGTGACTGGAGCTGGAAAATGTGAAACACTGGGTACGTGTCTGTGTGTCACGTGCCCATGAGCGTGTCCAGGGTTAACCTCCAGAAAAGTCATTACCTTAGTGACAGCCGATCAGCGGAGTAGAAGAGGTCAGGAAGCAGTGGGTTGGAGAGGAAACTGGAGGTGAGGAAGGAAGACAGCAAGTGTAGACAGGCCTTTCGAGAAGCTTGGCTGCGAAAGGAAAGAGAGAGTGGCTAGAAAGCAGGGCAGGAGGGGCCCGGAGGCTCAGAGCTGCCGACTGAGCAAAGTTAGGAATTCGGAGGGAATCGCTGCTGGCCGGAAGGCCAGGTCTGAGACAGGAGAGGCCAGGGCAGGGGACGCCTCTCCCTTGACCGTGTCAGATGCCTCAGACGCCCCAATCTGAAGGCCGCTTGACGGCCTCTTCCCCTAGGGGGCTCAGGCCAGCCCCGGGTCTGGACAGGGAGTTGTGAGGTTCAAATGAATTGATGGTTGCAAAAAGGTCTTTGCCAACTGCAAAGGGAGACATAAATGCTCCCTGTAATTACTCACTAGGCTCAATTTTACAGCCCACTCAAATCTCACTGGGGCCTGGGTTTTCACTGACCATAAATTATGCGTCCTTTGCATTAAGGATGTAAAACCCAGTGGTGAAAGCTCCTGCCAGCCTCTGGAAGACAAAAGGTCCCTCCTAATAGCCTGGATTAACTCACAGCAGATCTCCGCCCACTTCATTTGTCACCTTCCAAGTCATCCTTCCACCTTCATTTGCCACATAATCCAATCAGCCCCTTTCAGAAGCCCAGGAGCTATTGTCTACACCAAGCCGGGTTTCTCTAAAGCAGCCCAAGTTGTTTTTGTCTCGTCCGGACAAAACTGGTTGGCTTAAAAGGGGACGAGAGAAAGTGCCGGTCGAACGAGGACCCCAATTAGCTTCCAAGAGGCCGTTTTCATCATCTTTGTATCACATACCAGGCCTGGCGTGCGGGGCATATTGTAGGCGGTCCAGAAAATGTTTGTTGAATTAATTCTGTTTTTATTTCTTCTGGAATTTATTTATTGAGCGCAAGCACAGCACCTAGTGGGTGCTAGCTGTTATTAACTGAGGGGAGACAGGGCTGGGCGCGCGATAATCAGGGACAGCTTCCTGGTGTTAAGTATCTCGCAATTTACAAAGCACTTTCATAGTGGTTACATCATTTGGCCTTCAAAAGCGCCCTGTGGGGTAGATAAACGCGGGTGTTTTTTTGTGTTGCTTTTTTTTTTTTTTTCCCCTAATCCCCATTTAGGCCATGAAAAGAACTGAGACTTGGAGAAGTTAAGCAACGTTATTTAAGGTCACACCATTATTGAGAGGTGAGGCCAGCACATGGTACCAGCGTTGAGGCCACCCAAGACCCCCAAGACCACCCTGGGCAGCTGGGATTTCAAACAGGCTGCCCCATTGTCAAACATTTGATTGGAAATCAAAGGGCTCTTAGTAGAACTCTGGGGCAGGGGGTAAGGGGCAGCCACAAATGGCACCCAGGGTCCAACTCTGACCCCTTCTCTTGCCAGCAACGACGCTCCTCCAGCCTCAGCGACCTCACTGTAAATGTGACTCAGTCCCGTCCCCTAGGGAGGGGCCCTCTGTTCAAATACTTCTCGCTCTCCAGTTTTTAGAATTACTCAAGTCGATGCCAAATTCATCCTCACCTGTAAACGAGGCGGCCTCACTCACGTGGACATCGGACATAGAAATAACAGAGGCACAGAACATCGAAAGTGCTCTGGAAATGACCACGTGCGCCATGCATGTCCTTACTCAAGTCAGCCCAGCCCCCATCTGGGTGCAGCCCCTACCTGGTGCAGGGAGAGCCCCGTGGACTAGGGCTGTCCGGAGCGCTGTGGGAGAATAAATAAGAGGCGTAAGACAGGTGAGAGGGGTAGGGACGGACTGGCCAACCAAACTGTTTCAACAAACATTTGTTGACCGCCTCCTCTATGCCTGGCCCTACCCAAGGCTGCTTGGATTCATTCAATACTCACAACACCCTGGGAGGTTGCTCTTCTCAACCCCGTTCCCCAGAAAGGACAGGGTGATCTCAGAGGTGGTGGGGATGCCCTCGGCAGTTCAGTAGCATGGCGTTGGGACACATGCTCATTCCAGAAGCCCACCCTGGGCCTTGGAATCGCCAGTGAGATGCTGGTCAAGCCCTTGGCCCAGGTCCCCCTCCTGAGAAGTTCCCACAGGGACTCTTCCATTCAGAACATCACGGGGGTAACAACGGGGTGGACTGAGAAAGACTGACACCTCCCTGGGGTTGGAAACCCTCCAGGTCGCTGACATGTTAACACAAGCAGAGACACACAGAAAAGCAGTGATAGCATCAAGGCAGAAGCATAGCAAAGGTCCGGCGTTAATGACCAATGCCCCCTCACTAGGGCATTGGTTTAAGCCGCTAGCCAAGAGGGACAGCTGGTCAGTTCTGGTCCTCTTCATCCTTCGTCGTCCTGGTCCTGGGGGTCACTGCCAGTGGCTGCTTTGTATGCTGGTGGCATCCAGGAATCCGTGCTCCTAGCATCCTCTGCAATAGATCAAAGGTTAGAGGACCCACTTACAAGCCCAAGTCTCAGTATTAATTAAACTTTAAATGAATTAATTACAACTAAAACTAATTCGTTAACATTTTAAATTGCCTTTTAACTGCTAATGGGTCTGGGAGTGGTGCAAGGAGGGTGGCAGGGGTGAGGGATTCTGCCCACCATGTTGTGTGTAAACTGCCACAAGGAGGGGTTGGAGTACCATGAGGTGGAGGTGAGCAGCGAGCACCTTGGCATCAGCTTGGCATCCAGAGGTGGTCCTTGAAGACAGGGAGGCAAGAGGATGATGTCATCCTTGAACAGAGACCCTATGGCAGGGAGGGGGTGGGATTAGAAACCATCTTGATGACCTCTAATGGCCAGCACAGGAACAGCAGAGGGAGGGAGGGGGCAGTCAGAGGGAGAGGCAGGGGGTAGTGAGAAAGAGGAGGAAGGAGGGGGGGAAGAGGGAGAGGTGGAAGGGGTGAGGCGGGAGGAGGGAATGGGAGAGAGGGAGGGGACGGGAAAGGAGGGAGGACGAAAATGGGAGGGGAGGTGGGGGAAGAGGAGAAAAGGGAGGGGGAGGAGGAAGAGAAGAGCAAAGGGGAGGAGGGAGAGAAATGGGAGGGGGTAAGGAAAATTTGATTGACAGGGCACAAGTGTTCGCTGTGTGCGCATGCGCGACCTGAAGCCCGGTTTAGCGGGCCGAGAACCATTTTCAGACACAGACCGCTAGGGGGCGCGCGGCCAGCACCCAGAGCCCAAGAGCACAGACACCTGCGGCGTGCGCGCGGGAGACAACTTCTGCGCCGCCACCCGCGCCTGGCCCGCAGCTGCCAGGGGCATATATGGCATAAGATGGGGGGCCCAACAGGTCTCAGGCTAGGAAGGGGGGACAGGGGCCACCCCAGCTCATCGCGCAGGGCCGCTGTGTCCCCTAAACGCCACGCCTGCCATCACCAGCCAGAATCCACCTGTGGACATCAGGCAGCACGCCCCCTACACGTCCTGGGGTCCCTCTGCGCCCCCCAACTGTCATCTTGCACCAGAGAGATATGAGGATTTCAAGGAGACAGTCGCCATAAGGGTCTTTTCAGAACAAGATTCCACTTTTAATAGGTAAAGTCACAGAAATCTTGGCTCCAACCTCCAGAAAATGCAATTAAACATAAATTAATTAAAATTATAAAGCCCCAGTTCTCAATACACTATTTTCACTCACTTATGGTCTCTGGACGCATGCTACAAAATATGGTACCACTAGAAAATAATATAAAGGCGACCAAAACCGCCTAAAATTATCCAGACCACCATCGGGCCCCCCACCCCAAATCTCACCTCCCTTCCACGTCACAGTAAGAATTTCAAGACCCCCGCACGATGGCGCCTGATGAACCATCTTAGAGCCTCTACATCCTACTCAAATGAGCCACATCTTCCCAAGACCCTCAAAACCAAAACCGACCGAAAACAAACTAATCTGCGTCCACGCTCTTCCACGACACCCTAGGTCATGCAACCAGTGCCGATCCCGGCATCTCTGCCCAGCGCGAAACCTGCAACTGCTCCCCAGTGAACCCGGGGGTCTTAAAACATTTCCCCCTTAGGTAAATGAATTCAGAATTCTCCAGTAAATCCCGCGCCCGACCCCCTCCAGCAGGAGAACAAAGGCCACCTCCCCTCCCCACCCCGCCCCCCAAAATTCCGCAGTGCCACCAGCGCCCTCTGGCGGCCAGCAAGAAAACCTTTCAGAAACCTGCCACGTAGCAACCCTCTCACGCTCCCCTCCCCAAGCCCGCCGGCCCACAGTGGGGAGGGGGCGACATGGGCGGGGGGGAGCTTGACAGGGACAAAGGAAATGGCAAAAGGCGACTTTATCAAAAGTCAAAAGCCCACAACATGTCAGAGTCTTCCAGCGACCACCACGCAACACTGAAAAGACCCCCGACCCCCAATTCTCAGCTCCCAGTGCCCAGACCCCCCAACACGCCCCCTTTTCTGTATTTCTCTCTTCCCTCTTAATTAGCCTCTCCCAGACCCAAGGACACAGCCTTATCTCCACCCCAGCCCACCCCCTGCTTCTATTCTGCCTTCGCCCCCTATTACTTGACCCTCCCCCCAGCCGCCCTTCTCTACCAAACTCATCCTAGGGGGGTTTCTGGTAGGTTTGCACTTGAGCGCCACATCTCCACTATTTAAATAAACAGATGATACCAGGTAGCAATTTTACTGTCTAAATTTTGACTGGAGTAGGCTTTGCACTAACCTGTGCACTTGGATTCAGAATCCCTAGCGGGTAAGTACCTCTACTCCTCACGCCTACGGCCACCAAGAACCGGGCCAAAAACTAGCGGGAAAATATTGCCCAGGAGACTCTTGTTTTCGGGTGCTCTCCCCCCTAAATCTACAGCATGCAGAATACATTCGCCGCCATATCTCCCACCACTCGTGATTCTAAAGGTGGCTTCAAACACAGATAATCTGGGTTTTGGACCCCAGGGACTGAGGCACACTGGCCTCTGACAGGGCTTTGATTAGATTCCTCCCACGCGTCCTCATTGAAGCTCCTACCACCCGGCCTTCCCTCAAGGGCTGCACTGGAAAGTGGCCCTGTGATTTTCCCCCCCCGGGAAAATGTGCCTCGAGATTTTCCTTCCTGACAGAATTTCATTGCCGATGCTCGGGGACAAGGCGAAGTGGCCGCCTTCAGGAGAAGGTCCCGGCATCTCTCTTGCGGCATGTCCAGGAGGACGGAGCCCAGCCCAGAAGGGGGTGTCGTCTTCCTTTTGCACATCCTTTCGGGCAAAGGATGGCCAACCACTCACCAAGTAGGGAGGTTCTCGCGCGGGCGCCCCGGCTCTCCCGAGGAGCTGCGGCCAAGGCCAGCGGGCCAGGGCGCGCTCCATCCCAGCTCTCCGCCGTCTGCGCTAGGGGCTGGCTGGGTGGGGTTTATATCGAGGCGCAGAAGGGGTGGTCTCTGACGTCAGCGCATTCTGCTGCAATGCGCTCATTTCTCCAAAAGCGATTGGCCGGAAAAATGAGCCCCCCAGATTCTATGACAAATTGCTCTAGCCGCACCCAGATTGCAGCAAAGAAGGGAGGAAAAAATTCTGCCGCAGTGCCCCTCGCCGCCATGACCAACACCCTGAGCTCGCTGGTGCTTTTTCCTACATGAGCCCCGCGCGCCAGGCGGGCAGATTTCTGTGCACAATTTGCTGGGAGAACTGGACAAGGGGTGGTTATCCTCAGGCGGGCCGAGGGTAAAGCTGGGGCACCGCAGGCAGCAGATCACACACCTGGCTATTCCGGAACCTCCATCAGAGGATGCGGCTTAGGAGAAGAAAACGATGCTGTCTGCTTCTTGTCCTGGGAAATAAAATGCCCCGGGCAAGATGAGCGGTACCCAAATGTAAGTCAGCGTCTGTCACCCCCCTCTTAGCCCACTCGTCCATTTCCGACTGGGAGACTCGATATCGCATCTCCGAGTCAGAAAAACTGGCTTTTGAGTCCCCAGCTCTGCCGCTTACAACCTGCGTGCCCTGAACCCTGCAATGCCCCCTCCTCTGCCAGGGGGTCCGTTTCCTCCACGTTAACAAGGGGGTACCCCCTAACCAGGGTTGTAATAATCTAGACACGAGCCGTGTTCCTATAGGGAAAGTACTTTTGGAGGACGACTGTGTCCCACAAGGAGATGCACAGAGTACCCCCCAAATGTGAGATGACGTCCGCACACATACACTTTGAAAAGCCCCCCACACACATTGCCCCCGGGGGAAACAGGCAGCGACACATGTTGCGGCAGAACATAGCTGCACGGCCTCGTGCTCCGGGACCTGGCACATGAGATTTAATCCTTAACAGGTGGCGCCTTCGGCAGCTCTGCCGGGCACTGAGTGGCAAAGCGGGCAGAACCGTCAATCAAATGTCCTCTCGCAAAGGTCAAAATGCTGTTGAAAGGGACTAAGGATCTATCTTAGGGCGACAGGTGGGTGGCAGCCGGGAGGGCAAGGATGAAGCGCCTGGTGACAGAAGAGGGGTGAGGATGAGTGATGAGTCCCAAAGGGGAAAGGCGGAGGGGCCCCACGGGGGTATCAAGTTAGAACAGCTCCCCCGCACTTCTGAGGGGCTTCAAAGCAGCGGCTTCAGAGCGAGCCCCCCATGCCCGGCGATCCTGTAGGTAACTATAGCCCAGTCGGGAGATTCCAGGGCTGAAAAGAAGGGACAGGTCTATTTGTAAGCCCACGGCTAGCGACAGGGAGGTGAAAATGGGCCACCAGGTTGCACGAGACACCGAGCCTTGGTGGGAGGGCTCATTTATAGATGCGCAGGCGGGCTATGGGGGAGATGAAGATAAAGTGGCCTTTGGAGGCCATGGCGGGGAGCTACCTTAAAGTGTCAGATAACGTAAATGGGGGAGAGAACCCCATTTACAGCCTGCGGAGCACGCACGGCGCCCCAGAGACGAGAGCCGCAGCAGCGGGACTCGCGAAACAGAAAGGCCCGCACGAACCGCGGACGTCAAGAAAGCTTCAAAAAATCATGGCTCCGAGCATCCTAGTCAACAGGAGAGCGTTTATTAGCCACGGTATTAATAGCTAGGAAACAGCCGGAGCCAGCGGGGACCAATCAGCGGCCAGGAGCCCCTGTCGTCAAGCCGGCGCGGCCAATCAGACACCCGCAGGCCCGGTTGCTAGCCTCTCGGGGGCAGAGGCGAGGGGTGCGCATTGTCATGGGGGCGCCAGCTCACCCTCCGCGCGTGGGAGGCCTGCGTGAGAGCCGAGGCGGCCACCGGAGAGGCTCGGTAGTCACGCACTTGGGGTCCCCGGAGGCTGTCCTAGCGACAGGGCCTCCTGGCGTCATCTCTGCCGCCCCAAAAGGACATGAGTGATGCTCTGGGAGGAGCCCCCGGCTGTTTGGGGTGCCTCTGAGAGGCCCTGGAAGGAGAAACTCCAGATGGCCAATGCGCATCTCTGCCCTCAAGGCCTGGCCCCCGGGAGGAGAGGTGGGCCTCCCAGCGCAAAGGCCGCCTCTCTGCTTTTTTTTTTCCGGACTCCCTGACTCGTCAGGCTGCTGCTCAGAATTTACCAGTAAATCCCACTCCTCTTTTTCAAGGTCTCACTGACAGGCCAAGGTAAAAGACCCTGGAAATTCTATATTTCTGACAAAAGCACCGCGGGTTTTATTCCCAGCTCTCCTCCCTCCTAACTGGGAGGCTGCTGTCCAGGCCCTTCACTACGGGCCCCTATTTCCTCATCTGGAAAAAGGAAAGAGTTGGACAAGATGGTCCCCACGGAGCCCTCCAGTCCTGCTTTGCTTGAGTTGAATGTATACATCAGGCGAGTCAAATGTCTTCCAGAACATTCTGCATGACAGTAATTAGTATCAGGTGTATCCTGCCGTCCATGTGGTTACTTCATCATGCTGCTTTTCTTTCCATTGTATTTTATTTTAAACAGAACTCCATGGCAACATGTTTATCCTTCTGGCTTCCTAAAAGAAAGAAAGAAAGAAAAAGATAGGGGGGGAAAAAGGCAAAGAGAGAAAGACAGACTGCTGTAAACTAATCTCTACTGAGCATGGTTCAACCACACACAAAATCCATATGTTGAAATGTTTTCGTTGGCTTTTCTGGAGCTCAGAACCTAACTTTTTAAATATTTGTTGGTCCAAAGCAAAAAAAGAAATAACTTGAAAGAGCTAAATCTATGGTAATATTTGGACCCAACTGTTTCTCCATCTGAACAACGTCGTGCACGCTTTACTTGCTCCAAAAGGACATTTGAGGGGCTCAGATTCATATCTATAGGGCAAAGCAGACAAGGAAATCCAGGTTTGAGAAACGGCTCACTTTCTTTCTGTACATGCTGAAACCCAACCCTCCTGAAGAACCCTGGAGGAGAGCCAGTGTCCCAGGCGCAGGGCTTAGCCTGCTGCCTCTTTTTTTTTTTTTTTTTCCACGTAGATCTAATTCAAAGCATACATTTTTCTTCTTTTTTTTAATTCATACTTGGGAACCCTCAAAAGCCGTGTGAGCAGTCGCCTATCCACATGTACGTACTTGTGGGCAAGTATACGAACGTCCTAGGCTTCAGCTAGGAAATGAAGACAAGCTCCTCCTACAGCCATCTTCCAGGCGTGGGTAAATGTGTCTCTTCTCAAAAACAATACTCAGGCTCTTACTGAACAGCGACCCCTGAGTGCCTGCGCCGCTAAGCAGGCCTTCCCAGCCTTCCAGGTAAAACGCTCGTGTAGCCCAGAGGTCTCTCCTCCAGGCCCTCTTCCACACATCCCGAGGGTGGCTACAGTGATGGCTAACGCTCCTGCCTTTCTGATCCCTAGTTCCAGTACCAGCCCCTGTCAATTCAAACCACCCAAGATCACACGTCCCTGAACCACCCCCAGCACCCTTAGACCTCATCCCAAGTCACAGAAGCAGAAGGGCACACACAGGGTCTTCCTATGAAGCTGCTTTGGAGTGAGGGAGCCTGGAGTTGTCGGGCACCGCCTCTGTGCCTTCTATAGGGCATCAAGCCCCCAAGGATTTGGGGGAAATGATCAAATACAGTCCTGTCTTCTGGGATCCTGGAATTGACAATACCTCTTCGAGAATGCACGCTAATCTGCGGCCCCCATGCTAGCCAATTTTCAGGAACTTGATTTTGCCTTCAAAACCAAGTCTAAACTTTCGAGTTTGGCATTTAAGGACTTGTAGGAGGGGCTCCCTTTTTTCTTTCTGGTCACTTATCCAAACACAGTTCCTACCCACATTTCCTGCCGGTTGGATGCTTGCTGGTCCCTGCCGTGCGTCGTGATCCTGGGGTTGGTAAGTGGGAGCACCACGGCCGCCTGGGCACTTGTGGATTTTCTACCCAGGAAAACTAAGTTCCGGGTTCAGCCCCAACCTTTGCATAGAAGAGTTTGCCAAACTGTAGATACTAAAAGACAAATAAAATTCAGCGCCTTTCATAAAAGGCCACGGATAAAGCTGACTTCCCGGTAGACTGCTGGCCTTCCAGGCAGAGCATTATGTGTTGGACTCTGGGGTGTGTGGTATGTGGGAGAGGGGGTGGGCATTGCTCTTTAGGGATCTTTCTCATGACTAGAGCCAATGAAAAAGAGCTGAAAGGTAATACCCCCAATTGCCCCCAAATACCACCCACCCCAAACCATTAGTTGTCCTGGGTGAATAAATTCTGAATGATTTGTGGATTTCTCTACTGACACGTATTGCTTTTATTATGTGTATTTTTTCTTATGCAACAACCCAAGAAGACTGACCATTTCAGCCTCTTTCTGATGGACTGCGAATAGGAAGTATTTTTCTAATAAGTAAATAAAAATCAAGAGACCCGGGACCCCCCCCCCCCGAGTAGTTGGAGGATTGGAGCGTGGGGTGGGCGTGGGGGTGTCCAGGGGCAGCCCTACAGCCACACCCGACTTCTGGAAGGGCTCCCTTGAACCTGCTGCAGAGGTGAAGAAATTCCAAGCTGTTAGCAGCAAAAGAAAATGAACTTCAATGGTTGCCTTCATGCAGGAGGGGCCCCAGGAAACCCACTTACTAGGGGAACGGGCAGGCCGAGAGCAGGGTCTTGGCGAAGCAGCCCACCACCGTGGGGTGGATTTTAGGAGTCACACCCTGACCCCAGGAGAAGGTGGCCACTTTGCTCCGCCCCGCCCACATGCAGCCCCCGTGGCTTTGGGCGTGGGCCAGCCCGGATTCAAGCAAGGGGTTTTCCTGGCCCAACTCCATGGAAATATTTCCTTTGGTGGAGCAAAGAACTGCTTCATTCAACTGCCTGAGGCTAGGGAGGGGGCTGGCTTCACTGTGTTGACAGAACTGTAGAGGCCTGGGGAGGGCCCCCCCCCCAGGAGAAAATGTATTCCAGGTAGAACAGGACTGGAAAGTTTGCTTTTTTTTTTTTTTAACTAAAAGATTGCTAACAGTTGAAAAACTACCACCCCACCCATGAGGCTCCAAGAGAAGACATCTGCGCTGGATTTCAGCAAAGACGGTCGCAGAGACCTTCTCCTGAACGGCCAGGGCAAGGGGACCGTTTGCAGGCTCGCTTGCGGTTTAAACACTCAAGGTCTGGATCCTTCCAAAGCCCACGGTTGGCTTCCCTGGGCCAAGCCTGGTGGTACCTGAGTCTCGGCGCTCACCCAGAAGCCGCTAGCCCACTGGTGGAATCAAGAGTGCCTCGGGGACTCTGCAGTTGGAGCCCGTGTGCCCTCAGAGGTTGACTTCCAGGGCGCACACCGTCCTCCTTGGCTGACCCTGGGTTTGCCGACGTCCATGTCACAGTCGGTGCGCAAGAGAGGTCACCCAGAAACAGAGGAACCCCCCGCCCCTGCACCAAAAAGCCAGAAGGAACCACACTCACGAGACTCCTGCCTGAGAGCACAGCTCGGAAGCTCATCTGCCAGTGAGAGGCTTGGGAGGAACGTGGGGCAGGAGCGGGGAGGGACAGGCGAGGTTCTTCACCATGAAAGGGGGTGATAATATCCTGCAACCTGGGGCTCTCCTAGGGTTGAAAGGAGACAAGAAACAAACCGAGGGCAGAGCATGGCATGCAGGTAGGGGCCACTTTATGCAGTGCCACCCGAAGTGAGGGGCTAAGACCCCATAATCACGATGCCGACTGCTAGCGTTGTTTCCCAGCTCTTGGGTAGACCAGCAGTCTCGCCGGTGGGTGAGGGTTTGGGGCCCTGAGCTCAGACCTCAGGTGCAAGTCCACTCGCTACCCACGTGCCTTGAGTTAGGTGTTTACCCTCCCTGAACCTCAGTGCACAATCTGTAGAATGAGGGTAAATGCCTCCTTCGGGAGGGAAGATTAAGTGGGCAGAAAAAAATGTGTGCTGTAGTCACCATGTGTCCCCAGTCTGTTTGACACCAGGGCTGGGGATGGGGAGAGACCTTCTTGTTTTCTATGCTGCTCTCTATGAAGCATACATTTATTTTGTAATTTACAAAGTTAAATCCAACGTACGTGCTAGAAGTGAGCCAAGGTCTGTGCCACGTGTGCTCTGTTGCCCTGACACGGACATGGAGATGCCCTTCCTATGTGGGTGGGACACCCCTGAATGCTGTTGTCTCCATGAGTCCTGAGAGCTGGGCTGCTGTAAGCTGAAGTTTGGGGGATGGGCTCTGCACAATCAGCTGGGGAGTAAAGAGAAACATGCCTCCCCACTCTCAGCCTTTTTGCTGAGCACCGTGGGTTCTCTGTGGACAAGGCTGGCCACCCTAGTGCAGCCACCTGGACCAGTACCCTCCATCCCCACCACCAACAAGAGCCAGCTCTCTTCCTCAGCAGGACCCCCGTCCCAAAGACCGGGATGTGAGATGCACCCTGCAGGCTCAGTAGGGAAATAGATCTTCCAGATAAAA
The DNA here is from genome assembly GCF_964270905.1 of Leucopleurus acutus. Classification (NCBI taxonomy): domain Eukaryota; kingdom Metazoa; phylum Chordata; class Mammalia; order Artiodactyla; family Delphinidae; genus Leucopleurus; species Leucopleurus acutus. The sequence continues at coordinate 4,033,250 of NC_139142.1, forward strand.
ATATTCCCAGAACACTTGGCCTGCCTCCCCCGACTTCCCTGCTGTTCTCCTGTCCGTGGTAGGACACAAGCCCTCTGCGGCCAGCACCAAACGTTTTGCGAGGAGGCAGCGAGGAGAGGTGGATGAAAACACAGACTCTGACATCAGACAGGCTCGTTCAAATTCCGATACCACCAACTTACTAGCAGCTTGACTTTGAGTGAGTCTCTTATGCCTCTGTGTGTCTCGGTTTTTGCATCTATAAAATGGGGATAATAACCGTACCTGCCCCCCGAGAGTTCTTGAGAAGTCGAAATGAGACCATACATGTGAAGCCCTCAGAACCGTGCCCAAGTACCCAGTAGAGGCTCAGTAAACCAAGCAAGGTGGCATCCTCCCCCTGCCCATGCAGACAGCCCTGCTGCCCACGCAGACAGCCCTGCTGCCCACAGAGAGAGTTGATTTAACAAGGCCACCTTTTCCGCAGGGACATAGGGCATGAAACCTTTGCCACAGTCTCCTGGTTCAGGGGGAGCAGCCCTGGGCCTGGCAGATGAGAGCTGTGAGTCTCTCCATCCTGGGACTCCCGGGATAGGGACAGTGGCAAAGATTCCAAGGGTGGCCAGGTGCCCTGCATGCCAGCCCCTGCTGCATGCCCTTCCTAGAGCCAGAACGCAGGCGCATCTTGCAGCCTCAGCCCCTGAAAAGCTCCCCCCACCACTCCTTGAAGGGCAACTTCACCACCAGGGTTGCTGGGGGTGACTGCGGGTCACCGAGGGTCATCTCTGAACACCGCAGGTCACCGCGGGTCTCCGCACTTCGCCCCCATCTACCCACTTGCTTGGGTTTACGCTCTGCAAACGCTTCGCCCTCCGAGACACGGGCTCAAATGTTCAACATACCCTTTAGGTGTTTGCGGAAAGGATGAGCTTAAAGGCGCCTGCCTTTAGGTAAACAGAGCTGCCCTTGCACATTTGATGATAAAGAAAAGCAAACAACGGCCACCTTTCAAAGCCTGCTCCAACCTAAAGACAGCGTTGCCTTTGTGAACTGGTGGGGGTGGAGGGCTTCAGGAAGACTCTGGGAGGCCCAGGCCCTTTGAGGAGGGTCCTGCCCACTCACCCCACTGAGCTCCGGTTTCCACTGCAAAAATATGGAAATCAGGACTCACACCACGGGTCTGCCCTGGACACAGATTGAGACAGACTGACAGACTATTAAAAACGAGAAGCCTCCTGCTTTATTTGGAGGGACCCTGAGGGTCAACGTCCAGGGCTGGGGTGGTGGCGTCTCTCTCTGAACCAGTCACCGGGTAGGGGCACACATGCAGGGGAGCCGGGCCGGGCACACTCAGAACTGGCTGCCCCCCAAATACACCGCTGAGGGTCTGCGTCTTTAGCCTGAGCTTTGTCAACTTTGAAAGATGAATTCCAGATAACTTTGTTAATGCGTTCATTCATTCAGTTCAAGAAACACCTACTGGGTGCCTAGGACCAGCACTGTTTCAAGGGCCGGGGATAAAGCGGCAAGTGATGGGCAAGCTCCCTGCCTCTGGGAGTTCCGGGAGCTGGGCTGCGCCCCTACTGTGTGCCGGGCTCAGCTCTGGCTGTCTCTGCTCCCATCTCAGGTGGACAGTGTGCTCAGTCCAGGCCCTGAGAGCAAGTGAGTGAGCCCCACCCTCCCTAGAAGGAAGAGCCAACGAGTGGCAGACTGTCATTTACCTAAAAGAGACAGAGCCACTGGGGCTGGGCTGCCCCTGGAAAGCTGGGACCTCTCTCCCAGCTCCGAGTATCAGGAATCCTGGGCCCATGTCCTTTCCCGACAGTCTGGCCTTATGTACATTTCCCAGAAATTCTCACTGTTTACTCTGAGGGGCCTCCCCACACAGCAGAAGTCGTTCAAATGCTGCTTTCGGCCGTAAGTCACTTTCTGGCTGGCTCGGGGCACAGACATCTCAGAACGTTGAACGTATGGCCACGTGGCCACCCCAGAGATCCAAGCAAAACTGTCTGGCTGCCCGGCCTGAACTGTCCCTGGAAGGTTTCAGTGTATACCCCCGGCCCCCTGCTTTGGGGGTTCGCACGGGGCCCTCACACACTCCCTGAACAGCCAGTGCAGACCCAGGCCCGGATTTAGGGCTGATTTCCACAGACCAAATCAAGGCCCTAATTTGGAGAAGCCTGAGTGCATCTCGACTTGGGGCAGAGGGCGGGGAGCAGGGAGCGGCTGCGGGCGTGTGTAAGCCGCCATCTCCCACCAGGCTGGAGAGGAAGCTGGGATGAGGTGGGGGCCCGAAGGTGGAGAGAGGAAGATGGGGAGGGTGGGCAGGGGGTCCAGGTGACTGGGTGCTCACCGGCAAGCCCCCTCAAAGTCCCCTCCCTGGGCGAGGTTTCCGCAGGGGAAGAGCATTTCCACTTGGAACCAGAAGGCGCCACCCTGCCCCAGCCCAGGACCTTGCCTAAAGGATGTGCTGACCAGTCCCACCCAGGAGCGACCATGGCAGAAGAAATGTGGACCAACGAGGGGGCCAGGAGGAAGGCTCTAAGTCCTAAGAGAAGCCCCTGTGTTCCCAGCATCCTAATCACTGCAGTCTCACATTAAAACATCCTAGCTGAGTTCCCGTAGTCCAGCTCACCGGAGAGAGCAGGGGCTCAAAGCAAACATCCCCAGTGAATGAGGCAGAAGACGGAACAGGTGCCTGGGAGCCTGGCGGAGATGCTGCCGCCATGTGCGTTGCACGCCCCACCCGGTGAGCAATGTGGGATGGGAGAAAGAGGGGCCCCAGGTCTGGGGTCGTATACCCCATCAGAGGCTGTCCCGGCACGGGGGAAGGGAGACCCCAACCCACAGCTGGGGGGACCCTGGAGATCAGAGGCAGCCGCTGTTCACGCTGGGCCTCCCCAGGGTCCTTGCACGTTCTGTGAATTAAGAGGAGGATTGGGGGTCCAGGAGGGCAGCCCAAAAGGCGGGGCCTGTTGTGCCCCTCCCGCTCAAAAATGCTTTGGAGCAGAAGACAGGAAGCAACTCACACTGCAGCCTTTCGGAGGCGCTTCCAGGGTGGCCCCAAGCGCGAGGCAGGTCTCGGATGGGGGTTGGGAAGTTGGTACCATTTCCCATATGTTAAAGGCAGCGCCGTGCCTACATTTCAAACCCAACGGAAGAAAGGCAGAGGGAGGCAGAAGGAAGATGTGAGGGACTTTAACATCGGCTCCGGGGCTCAGGGTGGCCTCACCCCGAAGGGTGGGGCGGGGCTCTCTGAACCGTGGACGTGGGCTCAGGCCAACAGGCAGCCGCCCGGGTGTCCGTTCGTGTTGAGCAGAGCACAGACGCGGAGCTGCGTTCCCCTAGGTCAGGATTCACACTTGAGCCCATGTTCCTCCTAAATAAAGTGAAAAAGCCCGTATTGTCCTTCCACTCCGTGCCAAGATTCACTTGCTCCCGGCAAAACCGTGTGCTGAGGCCACATGCAGCTTTTTGACCCTCTGACACCCCTCACCCCAGACCTGCAGCCAGGAGTGATGGCCTGTGGGATTCTGGGTCCCGGGCCAGCATCATCCCGCAGAGGGGCTACAAAGCGAAAAGGGAAACGCTTGATTTGGACCACGTCAAGATGTCTCTGCAGGACTTTGTTTGAGATCTACATTCTTTTACTAAACTGTTAGAAGATGCACCATAAAATTCCGCCCACCCCCTACACACGAACACACGCAGGTCCCCTCATCAGCTTGATACCGCGTCTGCCATCTAAACAGGCACGACTTCTCTGAAAAGCCTTCTGGCAGAAGAGACCAAACATTTAAATGCACAGGATTCTGAGCCCAGCCATTTCCTCTAGAAACGATTCCCACCGAAAGGATTGCGCAAGGCGGAGATGCAGAGCGACGGGGGTATCCGGCCTGGGGCTGTCAGTCGGCAAAGCAAAAACTGTGCGCGGTGGGTTCTCAAGGCTTTTAGTACCTATTTAATAGCGTGTTTAACCTTCACCCACGTACTTGATCAAGCCTGTTTGTGGATAAGGAAACCGAGGCACCGAGAGACGGCTAGTGAAGAGCCGAGCTGGGATTCGGGCCACAAGGCGCTCCTCCCCGTCGCGCTGTAGTCACATTTTCTCCACAACCCCCACCCCTTGCCCACCGGGAGGGCACTGAACGCGGGTCTTGACAGGGAACCCCCAGGGGCTCAGGACTTTGCAGGCTGGGAGTTACCCCTCTCTCCTCCAGCCGTGATAAGGGACACGGGCACCCCCATATTTGGCCAGGGGAGGTGGCATCGCTGCGCCTGGAGGGCGCTCTGGTGTACGACGGAACTCCACGCAGAAATCAGTTTGAGTTGACCCTCCGCAGGGGAACTGGGTCTTTGGGCCTCTCCGTTTCCCTAACTTGGGAGAAAGGCCTGTAGCGGCTCCCACCCCGACTCTTCAGCAAATACCACAAGGGGCAAGACATGGCCCCAGGGGTCACTGACCGAGCTGCCGTGAACTGCGCCGCAGGGAGTGCGGTGAAGGAGGGCCCCAGCTCCACAATCCTGGGGCTCCCAGTGCTGCCGTCCGAGTGAGCCGTGGTGCTGTACACAGAGGCCCCCTGGCAAGGGCAGCCGGTGCCCACGCATCCCCCACCACCAAGGGCCCCGGAGGCCACAGCGTGCCGGGGAAGCTGGCTGAGATGATGCGTGGCAGCACAGGGGGAACTAGCAAGGCGCACGCACCAGGATCCTGGCCTCTGACAGGACCTTGAGTGGTTCAAAATCACTGGCTTGGAGGCTACCGCATTCAAACTACCGTATTTTCAAGGCCATCAAGCAGCCCAGGCACGCACCGGTGCTTCCCAAAGCCCCCTTTGCGTTAGCACAATGGGCAGATGTTGCTAGCAAGTGTCCAAGGGGCTTCGGAGGTCTGGGGTGAACCTTACAGGTGCCAGGCCTCCTCTGAGGCTCCCCGACCCTAAAGCCCTTTCCTCAGTCCTTGGGGCTGAGCAGGAGGTGGGGGTTGGGCAGCCTCACTCCTCCCCCACGGAGGACACAGTCTTTTGCAAACTAGCCTGACCGGGCTGGGGGCCTGAAACCTCCCACGCTGGAGAGTTCTTCCCCTTCCTAAAGGAACAGAGCAACCCCAGCTGGGAGCAGCCCCAGGGTCAAAGACCCCCTCCCCTGGGGGAATTCGTTTTCAATCACTTCCTGGGCTAAAAGCAGCACCACCCTCACTCCAGGCTCGGGGAGGGAACCCACAGATCCCGCAGGCTGTACAGTTTTCATGCTACAACCTGGGGAGGGGCTGGCACCCCATCCAACACCGCTGTAGAAGGGCTCTTTCTGGGTCCCCAGGGAACCAGTTCAGGCCTCTCCTTACAAGTTATCGTGATCTAAGGGATCGTGCTATGGTGCTGTGTTCTTGTATTCACCTCCAAATCCTGCCCACTCTTCACTTTCATAAAAGCCTGGGCTGAGGTTCACCCGAGTTCCCCAGCTATGATTTGGCAGGGCTAAGATGAGGACCAGTCTGCAGACAGCCAGGGCTTTCTCCTCGCTGCTGCAGGAGAGTCTTCTGGAAAAGCAGGACCCAGCACTCCGCTCGGTGTTGGGGAACAAGAACTGATCCTCCTCAGAGTAACGCGGCTTGAGTCCCTGCACCTTCAGCGCTAGGAAGCGGTCTAGGTCTGCCCCCGGGGATGGAGCTCGCCCAGACGTGCGTGTGAAGGCAGTGATAGTGAGTCGGGCTGCAGCGCGGGACACTGCTCAGACTTACGCCTGCAGGAGTATGATACCCAGCTTGGCATCATAGCCCAGTGCTGATGGGGGCCCCCAGGACTCGATCACCTCTGCTCAAACCGCCTAAAGGGCTGAAGTCTGCCTGGGAGCCGGAGACAAGGCTGCACCTCCGTCTGACTCCACCATCCCCCCCACCACAGGCGCGTGATTCCCCGGGAACCAAGAGCCTTGGGGCGGGGTGGAGGGTCGACTAAGAGTCAAGTATCAATTCGTCCGGAAAAGCAGAGTTTCAGATGGGGGAGGTGCAGGACCAGGGCCTGGAGCAATTTGGCCGCAGCCTTACCCGCGAAGACTTGAGCCTGCGCACAAAGTTGCCCGAAGACCGCAGATAACCCGCAGCACCGAGAACGGCGGAGACCCATGACGTCACCCACCGTGGCGAATTGTGGTAAATCCCAGGGAGCTATGCTGCAGAGAAATGCATCTGGGCGAAGAGGAGCCAGGAAGCCAGGGGGTCAGGGCAGACCAGTGTGCCGGTTACAGCGCTGCAGGGTTACGGTGCGGACCGCTGGCAACTGGCGGACTTCAGCCCGGCAAGTGCCGCCTCCGCTCAGACCCACGAACCCTTAGCAATCCCCAGTTTGAGTCTGGGGCTTGAATATTGCCCTGGCCCCCAAGCCGCCCAGCAGCCTACCCTCGGCACAGCAGAGCTGTCCTCTCTTTTCTCGAAGAGTGGAGGTTTGCCGGAGTCAAACCTCCTCCAAAACTCGATAGCTTAGATCCCGGGCCTGAAAGAGGAAGATGCCGCCGACCTCATTCTTGGAGCAAACCGGGCCGTCCCCCTGCCCCCCACCTCGTAGCTCAGCCTCCGCAGGGGAGAGCCATTTGCAAAACAGCAGGCCAGGTGGGGGGCCGCCCCACCTCTGGAGCTCGGCAGGTGAGTTAGTCTTTTCTCTCTAGCCCATCTTTCTCTTCTTAAAGGAGAAAGGTGTCCCTGGGTGGGCTGCAAGGAACAGCATCTAAGGCTGAAATTTAAGGAGCTCACCTCAGCGGGAGATGAGCTGCCTGAACAGCCCAGGCAAGGCCATTCTGGTGACACTGTTTTCCCCAGACGTGGAGAGAACCACGTTGTGGTTCTCGAGGGCGTTGGTCCTGGCGCGCTCACACAGTTCACAGCATTTTCAGGAACCACACTGCGACACTTAGTTCATTTGTTTACCGCAACTGTGCGAGGAAGTGGGCTGCCTGTCCTCCAGCTTTGGAGAATCCCAAACTGGCTTCTCTCACTCACTGGGCGGGGGGGCCAGAACCATACCAACCGTCAGGGGAAAGATTTAGGGTTACACACGGGCTGTCAGAAGGAGAACTGGATCTTTGGAGCCCCCTGAATAGTTTCCCGAAGTAGGAGGAAGGGGCAGTTTTCACTGCAGAATTTCAGCACATCCTCAAGAGGGTACACAGACTTGCCCGAGAACCACGGGGTAGGCGTGATTACATGCAGGTACGTGGGAATGAGAAGCTGCGGGTCTGAGCATCGCGGAGATCCAAGAAGTCGCAACAGGGTAGATGGTGGTGAATCACAGAGAAGCAAAGGGACCTGGGGGATCAGGGCAGATCCCATGTGGCACTTACAGAGCTGCAGGATGACAGGTGGGCCACAGGTAACTGGTGGACTGAAACGACTGACAGGCCACCAGGAATTGGTGGGCCTTGGGCAACTGGCGGTCCGCGAGCATCTGGTGAACCGTGGGCGTCCAGCAGACCACGGGCCTCTGGCGGACTGCTGCGGACCACGGGCAACTGGCGAACCGCGGACAACCGGCAGGCCGCGGGGAATTGACAGTCCGTGGGCGTTTGGTGGGCCATGGGCATCTGGCGGACCACGGGCACCTGGCAGGTCTCGGGCATCTGGCGGGCGGCAGGCAACTTGGCGAACCGCGGGCATCTGGCCGGCCTCAGGCAACTGGCAGACCGCAGGCAACAGGCGAACCAGGGGCAACTGGCGGGCCACAGGGAATTGACCGTCTGTGGTCATTTGGTGGGCCATGGGGAATTGGCAGACCATGGGCAACTGGCAGGTCTCGGGCAACTGGCGAACCGCGGGCAACTGGCGGACCGCGGGCAGCTGGCTGGCCTCAGGCAACTGGCGGGTCTCAGGCATCTGGCCAGCCTCGGGCAACTGGCGGACCGCAGGCAACAGGCGAACCAGGGGCAACTGGCGGGTCCCAGGGAATTGACCGTCTGTGGTCATTTGGTGGGCCATGGGGAATTGGCAGACCATGGGCAACTGGCAGGTCTCGGGCAACTGGCGGACCGCGGGCAACTGGCGGACCGCGGGCAACTGGCGGACCGCGGGCAACTGGCGGACCGCGGGCAACTGGCAGGCCTCAGGGAACTGGCAAGCCACGGGCATCTGACAGGCCTCAGGCATCTGGCAATCCTTGGGGCGTTGGCGAACCTTGGGGAATTGGTGGGCCACGGGCCACTGATGGACTGCAGGCAACTGGTGGGCCATGGGTGACTGGCAGACCCTGGCTCGACGGCAGGCTGTGCTCTTTTTGCCCAAAGGGGTAGCTAATGATTTTAGAGTGACGCTGCAGGTGCCAAACCTCCCCAGAGACCCCAGACTCAATTCCTTAGACCCCAGGACTCAAAGAGAAGAAGGATGCAGCCAGTCTCCCAGGCAGACCCACCTCAGGCTAAGTGAGCCATTTGCAAAACAGTAAGGGGCGTGGGAGCCTATTTTGGAATTCTGTGGGCTTTTGAGTTTCCTCTTAAAGAAACAGAGCATCCCCAACAGGCTTTAAGGAACTGCCCCAGGGATGAAATTTACCAAGTTGTCCCAGAGAGCCTTGCAGTCACCACTATCTGACCCCTTTTCCCCAGGCGGGAAGTGCAGAGTGTACCCAGATCCTTTGGTCCCCCAGACCTGGGGAGTAGTCACAGGCCACTTCAAGCCTCGGAGATCTGAGCAAATGCTACAAAACCTGGCAAATCGTGATGAAGCATGGGCACAAATCATGGTCTGGCAGGGGCGGTGCAGTGCGGCCAGAGGACCGTGGTGAACCTCAGCATCTGTGCAGGATGATGGTGCTGTGTGCCGCCTGACCACAGGCCACTGGTGAACCACAGCCCAAAGGAAGCTGCCTCTCACAGTCTGGCAAATTTTGCAATCCATAGTTAGGGTCTGCGGCACAAAAATCCTCTTCACTTCCTAGCCACTGGCAGCCCAATCCTGTACGTGGGCTCAGTGCTCTCGGAGATCTTCGGGGAACCCAGCAGGTGCCACACCACATCGGGAATCCCAAAGCTCAATTCTCTAGGCCCCAGGGCTGGCAAGAGGAACGTGGCGCTCTCTTTGACCAAGGGGTGGGTCCATTCTCATTCTTTGGGGGGCTTTGTGCGTCCCGGTGCTCAGGCCTCCGGTAGACAGAGCCATTACGAAGCAGCAGGAGGGCACGACATAAAGAGGGAATATGGTAATTCTTTGGGCCATTTGGTCTTTCCCTACCCAACGGGTCTTCTCTTAAAGGGGCAGAGGATCTCCAGGCAGGCTTAGCGGGGCAGTTAAAGTTTGAAATTTACCGAGTTCAGCCTTGGAGCGGTGGAGGGCAGTGGGGTGTGTGGGGTGTATGCACGTATTCATTCTACTATCTCCCTGATGGGGACACACAGTTCAATCCAAAGACTTGAAGAGACATTAAGTCATTCTGAAACTGAGCAGGACCCCGTGGGGCCCTCCCAGGTACCTAAGCCTTTCTATGTCCCCTGTTTCTTGTTTGTAGGAAAAGGCTATAGTCTCCTAGACTTTCCCTGAGTTTCAAAGTACAGATTCAAGTATTTCCTAATTAGGGAAGTAAGGGAATGCAGGAACAAAGGGAGAGCAGTCAAGAAACAAGTGTAGCAATAAAAGTTCTAGTTCCTCCTCGAGGGATGTATATATACATAACAATCTTGGAGTTGTTCTGCAGGAACTAAGGCCTCCACCCAGGTGGAGGATGGTAACTATTTGCTGAGACCCCAGACTGGTCAGAACCAGAAGGTTGATAAAGATTCCTGGAACTCCACATTACCTCACCACCAGCCAATCGGAAGACGGTCATGCAACCTGCGGCTATCACCCCAAATTAAAAAAATAATAATAAAAACAAAGTTTTAAAAAAACAACAAAAAAAGAATACTCCCCTGAAAACCCTTGAAGAGTTCGAGCCTTTTGATCGTGAGCTGCCTGTTCTCTGGCTTGGCCCTGCCATAAACCTTTGTCTCTCCAAATTCCAACATTTCAATTTGCTTGGCCTCACTGTGCGTCGGGCACACAGACTTGCATTCATCAATAGTTCTGGCTAAACCGTCCTTTCCTCATATCTGGGGAGAGGCTAGTGTAGTTTTCCTCCCTACAGCCCACTCTCTGTATCAGATTTTGGGAGACCTAAAGGGATGTCCGGTTCCTGCACACTCTTAACAAGGTATACCGCACTATTGGACCTTAGCATTTGTTTAACACAACAGACCTAGGAAATCGGTCTTCTAGTCTCCAGTTTTGTGGAATCCCAGGCTGGTCTGTCTCAGGCTTGGGGAGGGCTGGGCCATACAGACCCGGGGAAAAACTATCGGAGGTCACAGCCAGGCTCTCAACTGGGAATGGATTCAGGACAAAGGGCTGCCGCAATTTCTATGCCTTCCCCCCGACCCGCCACCCCTCCAGACTTCGTGTCCCACGGGTGTTTCTGCTAGGAGTTGACGCTCACAGGGCCCTCAGTAGATCCTGAGCATGAGTGGGTACAAGAAGAGCCAGTGATGGGGAGCCAGGCGACCACGGCACCACGAAAGATGGCAGGGCAGCGTGGCCGGGGGCCACGGCACAGAGGCCATAGCAAGCCTCAGCACCGCTGCGGAGTGTCACCTCTCACAATCTCCGCGACGACTGAAGTCGCAGATTAGACGCCTGGTGCCTTCAGTGCATCTTAGCCCCGGTGCCAGCGGGAAGCCCCACCACACCTTTGGGCATCAGGACCCCCTCTGTTTGCTCCAGAGGGTAAGCATGTGGGCAAGAGGCACCCGAGTGGCCTGGGGCGGGCTTGGAGTGGCCCCTGCGGGTACCTAAGGCCCAATTCCCCAACCTCGGGGCTTCACTGGCCTCCAGTCTTTCCCCTGCCCCCTCTGCCCCACCTTCCCAATGCCCATCCTCTGGCATTTTCAAACTAGCATGACCTGGTTGGGGGCCAGAAAATGTGGATTTTGCTTGTTGGAAGCTCCAGGGGGAGTTCTTCCCCTTCTTAAAGGAACAGCTGGAGCAGCCCTAAAGACCACCCCCCCGGGGGTGTTTGCTCCCATTCTCGCCCCTTGCGCCAGGCTGGGGGAGGGGACCTGCAGGGCTCCAGGCTCAGAGCTGAGCAGGTTCCCGGCTGCCTCCTGGGACCAGGGGAGGGGCCTCACTCCATCCGAACCTGCTGCTCTGCTGGGACCCCAGGCGTCTGGTTGCTGCCTCCTCTTCAATTTACTGCGATCTCAGGAGTCTTAAGTTGGCATTTATTTTATCGAATCCTCACGACTGTCCCTGGGGGTGTGTTTTCTGTTCTTCTGCATTACAGATGCCTAAACCACAGAAGTGAAGGCACTTGACTTCTCGTACGGGCTGTGCTAACATGGTTGGATTCCGATCTTGTGACTGTCTCAAGGCCTGTGTGCTGCCTGGAAGGTGAAGTTGGCGTCACAGAACCCCCGGCACAGGACCTTGGAGCGAAGACTAGGGTGGGCAGCATCCAGGAGCAATGCCGAGGCGGTGGGCTTTGGGACCCGAGCCCTGGTTGGAGAAGCAAGCCTGGATGGGAGTATGACAGGTCTGGAGAGGTTGAATATTCTAATAAGAATTGCACCCCTAAAGTTCTTTATGACTGAGAACTCCACTCAAAGACTTGAGTGAGCCAGTAGGATGCAAGGCCTCCCTGGAGAACCTGTAGGAGAATCTGTCATGTGGAAGATGCCAGTAGCCAGGATCTGATGAGTGACAAGCTTAGGGTACGAAACAGCTCCCCACAGACAACTGAGGCAAAGGGTCCTGGTGGCAGAAGGGTTGTTCTCTTGCCTGCACAGTCAGAACGCTCCAGAAAGCCGCTCTGAAGTTCCCTGGAGCCTCATCTCATTTAATTCTCCCCACAGCCCAATCAGGGAACTGTCATAATATTTTAACCTTTAAGACAATTACAGGAATAATTCTTGTTTCTTATTTAAAAAAAAAAGATAACAAACAACACAAACACAAACAACACAAACACAAGTCAGTGTGTGACTCTGAAAAGCGCGATTTCCCAGCCCCCTTCCTAAACGCCCTCCCCAGCCAGCCAGAGCTGGGGGGACCCCGGTCCAGGTGGGTTTCTGGTATCCCAGGTGTGATGGGGCCGGGAGGGTGGAAGTGGATGGAAGAACGTCTTCTCCACAGAGTCCACGGCATCACTGGAGGGTCAGAGGACACACTGGGTTTTAGGGTGCCCCTCCCACTCTCAAAAAGGAGCCAAGGAAGATGCCGGCAGATCAGGGGGCCCCCTCTGTGTCTTGTGAAGGCAGTTAACCCTCTCAGATCAGCTCTGCTGAGAAGGTAGATTTCAGAGAGTTTGGGGGGAAGGGTGAGCCCCGAAATGTTGGGGAGCGGAGGGACATCGCTGGCTTAGGGAGATGCGAGTTCGGAATCGCTTCCTCCCAGCAATCTTCTCCCTCTAGAAATGCAAACAGAGGCATGAATACTTGATGGGCCTTCCTGTGTCTGGAACTAAAGGGGATGGTCCCCTGGGGGCCCACCCAGTTTCTGTCTCACAATGTCCAGGGAGCAGGCTTGCAGGTTCCCTTTTAACCAAGGAGGAACTGAGGGGCGGCTGAGTCGAGTGGAAACCACCCAGCTGAGCAAAGATACAGAGCCTGGAGGGGGTCCACTCTTCCCTTCCCGTCGGCCAGGTGTCTGCGGCTGGACTAGCCCTAGAAAAATAGGGACTCCATTTCTCCTTCCTCCCTGGGCTCACTTCTCACCTCTCCATCTCCCTCACGGTCTCCTCCGCCCCGACCCCAGACCTACCACCTCCCGGCTGTCTTCCCCACCCAGGGAGGGCAGGGCCCCAGAGAGCCCCAGACCCCCCTTGCTGTGCCCCGCCCCCATTCCCAGGGCTCTGCTCTGGTGGGGAGAGTCGGGAGGAAGCCAGCGGGATGGCTGCCCCTCACCGTCCGCTCTGATTACAGACCCCGGGCGGGAAGCCATGTGCCCAGGAGCCCTCAAGAGACAGGGCACCAGCTCGGCCTCACAACTTCCCGTGTGTCTTTGGGGGAAGGTTGGCAGCCACGGGCTGACTGCTCTAATTCCTCTGGCCAGCCATGAGGGAGGACGCTTGTTGGACGTGGAGTGTGTGGTATTTCTACGGTGGCCCGAAGCTGGGACTTCTGGGGGTGGCTGGAGGGTGAGGATGGGGTGTACGGGCTGCACTGAATGCCAGGCTCCCCCTTTGGACAGCGAACCCCAGTGGCCCAGGGGACCTGCCAACACCCCCGGAAGGCCTGGAGGGTCTTTAAGTTGTACAGGAGGGGGAAGGGAGGCTGGGCTTTTTGGGGTGTAAGTTGGTGCGGGGAGCTAAGTGGAGACTGGCAAAGGGTCACGCGTGGGACCCACTCTCCAAGGGCCCCGGACCACAGAGCACCAGAACTCTCACACCAGGAACCTCTTCTGACCTTCTTCAGCCGCAGAGATCTAGACACATCTGCTGTCCAAATGGAACGCCAAGGTCAGGGTCTGCGTCCAGGGGTCAGGGTTGTCCTGGGCAGCAGGAAAGACACTAGAACACAATCCCTGACCTACCTACAGCACCGGCCCAATATCCTCTGAAAATAAAAGATGAAGGTAGTAGAGGGAACCCTCCTTGAGGGCTTTCTAGGTGCCGGGTAGGAGGAGCCCTGGGGCAGCTGTCAGAAGGAAAAGCCCCCAGCAACAGGGTGCCAGTGGAGGGGGCACCCCAGGCACTGCTAAGTGGACACCTTCAGCCTGGAACCTGTGCAGGGGGACAGGGCTGGGTCTGGCAGGTGGGCACCACGTGGGGCTCACAGGGGTCGTGTCCTCTCCCCACCCCATTCATTTCTTGCCTGGGTCAGGGGCTTCCCCGGTCCTAGGCCAACACAGCCAGAAGGATGGGGGCCACGCCATGCTGACAGTGTCCCATTCCCTGGACAGGATCATCTCCCACTTAGGCCTCTGTGTGTCGCAGGGTCCAGCGCGGAGGCCAGGAAGGAATCACTGGACTGGAGGCATCCAAAGCATGGCCAGGAGTCAACTCATGCATCACGAGGCTTACTGCATCCAACTAGCTCACAGCACAGGTTAGTCGAAGTAGCGAAAGTAGAAAAGGGGGCAATGAATCACTGCACGGAGAAATCCGGGAAGGAGGCGTCTCAGCACGAGCAGCGGCATCTGGTCCAGCAAACGGTCTCCCAACAAGGATGAGTGGGAAGTCGCCTTCTGCTCCGACAGAGCCTCTGGAGCGGCCATCTGGAACAGCTCTCGGCCGCGTGGAACTATCAGTTACTCCTTCTGTTCCAGTGAAGTCTTTCCGCGGACGTTGCCAAATGAATTCCTTATCTAATGTAACGCTCTTATCACCCTAAGACACCCACAGTCCTAGACCGGACGTTTCAAAACAACTAACACGGAGTTCACGTTGGCCACGGTGACTCCATTTTCAATTCCGTCACGTAGCTGAAATCCTATGCGTTTCACACAAGATGAGTTGGAATCATGACACAAAGGAAATCACATCATAACAGGCTCACGGCAGCGGTGCAGTTTTAATTTACAGTTTACTAACATCATTTATCCTGTGCCCGTGAGAAACTTAGACGGTAGGGAAGTTTGTGAGTAAAAAGTGAAAATAGCTGCAAAGCGGAATGTTCCAGGCATAACGGCCGACGGTAACAGATGCTTATTGGTCCACGCCTGGCAATAAAGGAAGCGAGTTCTGGGACCGGCAAATTCCTTTGGTTTTTCATATGTCAGAGCTCTCGGGGACAACCTTCCAGAGCCAGCCACAGGGAAAGTTTCCCTTTCCCACTGAGATACCCTCTGCCAGTGGGATCCTCCGGGGGCAGATGTTCTGTAAACATGTCAGAGCATTTTCATGCAAAATTGAACCTAAAAGTGACCTGGATGGAAGATGTGTGGTGGTTCTGGGAACTTCTGTGCCACACACACACACCGGCCTCATCCTGACCCTCGATCACTCACCCTGAGGCCCCCCCACTGAGATATTGCCCCAGAAGCAGGGCCCCTCCCCTGGTGAACCCACACTTAGCCAGCTATGTGCACCCTAGGCAAAGCAGGGCACAGAGTTCTGTCCAGAGTTCCCAGCCCTGCCATAGAATTACTGAAGGCAAACAAGGCTCTTCCAAGTCTAACTCTCCAGAAGGTTCCTTCCCACTCAAAGCCTGGAGACCACTTTACCTCCTTCCCAGTTAATCTCATCCAAGAGGACAAGATTCTGTAGCCAAATATTTTTATCCATATTGAGGTACATGTGACATACAAGAAACTGAATATATTTAAATTGTGCAAATTAAAGTTTTGACTTGTATACAACCATGAAGCTATCAGAAAAATCAAGGTCATGAACATACCCATCACTGCCCGAAGTTTGCGCATCCGCCTTGTACAGTAAACCCCCTAATACGAATGAGTTCTGTTCTGAGAGCGTGTTCGTAAGTCCAAGTTTTTCATAGGTCCAGCAAAGTTAGCCTAGGTACCCAACTAACACAATCAGCTGTATAGTACTGTATTGTAACAGGTTTAAAATACTTTTCACAGGAATAATACATTAAAAAATAAACAAACACAAAGAATAAAGAAAATATTTTTAATCTTACAGTCCAGTACCTTGAAAAGTACAGTAGTACAGCACAACAGCTGGCGTACAGGGGCTGGCATCGAGTGAACAGGCAAGAAGAGTTACTGACTGGTGGAGGGAGAGGAGGTGGGAGATGGTAGAGCTGAAGGATCTTCAGCAATAGGAGAAGGAGGGCGAGCTGCGATTCCACTCACGCCTGACAGTGATGGCACAGGTTCTGGTTCCTTGCTGGATTCAATTCTATCTACCCTCTTGAAAAAATGATCCAGTGATGTCTGGGTAGTAGCACGTGCGCACCTTTGAAAGTTCGCAACTTGAACGTTCGTTCGTACCTTTGAAAGTTCGCAACTTGAAGGTTCGTATGCAGGGGACTTACTGTAATTCCTCCCTGCCACAAACCTCTTCCCCAGGCAAGCCCTGACCTGCTTTCTGTTCTGCAGATTAGTTTGCATTTTATAGAGTTCTGTAAAGATGGAATCATAGTATGTGCTCTTTGGAGCCCGGCTTCTCTCATTCACCATAATTATTTTGAGATTCATCCATGCTGTTGTCTCTATGAATAGTTTATTCTTTTGTTTTTTTCTTGCTTAGTTGCATTCCATTGGAGGGATATAACACAATTGTTTTTCCCCACAATTTGTTCATCTATTTACCTGTTGATGGACATAGGAATTGTTTCCAGTTTGGGGCTATTACAAATAAAAGCTGCTATGAACATTCATGTGCAAATTTTTGAGTGAACATATGCTTCCATTTCTTGTGGATAATGCATGGGTGGGAGTGGAGTGGCTATGGTACCTGTCTTTCACTTTTTAAAACAGCCAAGCTGTTTTTTGAAGTGTTTACACCATTTTACATTCACTTGGATGTACTGAAGTTCCAGTTTCTCACTAAAACTTGTTATGATCAGGCTATGATTTTGCCTTTTTAATAGTTCTGTAGTAGTATCTCATTGTGGTTTTAGCTGGCATTCTCCTAATAATAATGATGAACAGATTTTGGTCAAAAATCAGGTTTCCATATACACGTGCTCTGTTTCTACATTCCCTATTCTGTTCCACGGATCTATTTTGTCTCTCTCTTTACCAATACCACATTGTTTTAATTACTATAGCTTTATAATGAGCCTTGGAACTAGGTAATGTTAACCTACCAACTTTACTCCTGTTTTTCAGGGTTGCTTTGGCTATTCTAGGTCTTTTACATTACCATATGAATTTTAGAATCAGCTTAGAATGACTTTATCAATTACTATTTTCAAATACCCAACTGGGATTTTGATTGAGAGTTTGTTGATCTATTGATTAATTTGGGGAGAAATAACATCTTAACAACATTGAGTCTTCCAACCCATGAACAAGGTATGTCTCTCCAATTATTTACATCTTTAATTTCTCTCAACAATTTTGTAGTTTTCATTGTGCAGGTCTTTCACATCTTTTGTCAGATCCGTCCATTAGCGTTTAATATATTTGGATGTTATTGTAAGTGGCATTTTCATTTCGATTTCTGATTGTTGCTAGAAAAACAATTGATTTTTTTATATTGCTCTTGTAATCTGCAATCTTGCTAAACTTACTTACTAATTCTATTAGCTTTGTACGGATTCCATGAGATTTCCACATAGATGACCATGTCATCTGCACATAGAGTTTTACTTCTTCCTTTCCAATCTGAATGCCTTTTCTTTTTTCTTTCTTCCCTCCCCCTCCCTCCCTTCCTCCTTTCTCTCTTTCTCTCCCTCCCTCCCTCCCTCTTTCTTTCTTTCTCTTTCTCTCTCTCTTTCGATCTTTCTTTCTAATAGAGAGGCTACTGGAAAGATTAGAACCCACAATACAATGTTGCGTATAAATGGTGAAAACAGGCAACCTTGTTACTGTCCTCCGGAGGGAACTATTCAATCTTTCACCATTAAGTACGATATTAGCTGTAGGATTTGTGTAGGTGCTCTCTGTCATGTTGAGGAAGTTCTCTCCTGTTCCTAGTTTGCTGGGAGTTTTTATCACAAATGGATGTTAAATTTGATTAAGTGCTTTTTCTGTGCCTATTAAAAGCTTCTTATGGTTTTTCTGTTTTTAGTGCGTTAATATGGCGAATTACACTGATCGATTTTCAAATGTTAAACAAATCCTGCATTCCTGGAATAAACTCCATTTGGTGGTGAATACTTTCCTTTTTATATATTTATTGTTTGATTCAATTTGATAAAATTTTGCTAAGGATTTTTGCATCTGTGTTAAAAAGGGATATTGGTGTTTAGTTTTCTTTTCTCATAATATCTTTATCTGGTTTTCGTGTCAGGTTAATGCTGACCTCATAGAATAAGGTAGGATGTATTACTTCCTTTTGAATTCTCTAAAGAGTTTGCGTAGCCCTGATATTATTTTTCCCTTAAATGTTTGGTGGAATTCTCTGGTGAGGTGATCTGGGCCTTGAGTTTTGTCTGTGGGAAAAGTTTTTAACTACAAATTCAATGTCTTTTATATATATATATATATATATATATATATATATATATATATATATATGTATGTATGTATGTATGTATACACACACAAACACGGCTAATTCAGTTATGTATTTCTTCTTGAATGAGCTCTCATAGTTTGTTTCTTGCAAAGAACTTTTCTATAGCATATAAATTGCAGAATTTATAGGCACAGAGTTGTTCATGAAATTACCTTATTATCCTATTAATACCAGTAGCTGTGTAGTGATGTCACCTCTTTCATTCCTGATATTGGTAATTTGTATTTTCTCCTGGTCAGCCCGGCAAGAGGTTTATCAATTTTATTAATCTTCCAAAGAATCAGCTTTTGGTTTCATTGATTTTCTCTATCAATTTTCTGCTGTACGGTTCACTGGTTTCTGTTTTGATGTTAATTATTTCCTCTTTTCTCCTTGCTGTGAGTTTAATTTGCCGGGGTTTTGGGGGGGGCTAGTTTATTAATTTATAAATGGAGGCATTGATCTGAGACCTTTTCAATACAGGCATTTGATGCTATTAATTTCTGCTTGAGAGACGGCCCACAAATTCTGATAAGTTGTATTTTAATTTTCATTCAATTCAAAATGCTTTCTACTTTCCCTTTTTATTTCTCTTTGACTCCTGAGTTGTTTTAAAATGTGTTATTTAGTTACCAAGTGCTTGGGAATTTCTCAGAGATCTTTCTGTTATTGATTTCTAATTTAATTCCACTGTGGTCAGAGAATATACTCTGTAGGACTTGTATCCTTTTAAACATACTGATGCTTGTTTTATGGCCCAGAATACAATCTATCTTCTTTTTTTTTCTTTTTTTTTTTTTTTTTTTGCGGTACACGGGCCTCTCACCGTTGTGACCTCTCCCGTTGCGGAGCACAGGCTCCGGACGCACAGGCTCAGCGGCCGTGGCTCACGGGCCCAGCTGCTCCGCAGCATGTGGGACTGGGGCACGAACCCGCGTCCCCTGCATCGGCAGGCGGACTCTCAACCACTGCGCCACCAGGGAAGCCCCGACCTATCTTTATAAATGTTCCATGTCCCCTTGAACAGAACGTGTATCTGCGGTAGTTGGGTGGAGTGTGCTATAAATGTCAGTTATGTCAAGCTGGCTGTTAGAGCAAGTCAAGTCCACTCTATCATACTGATTTTCTGCCTACTACCTTTCTGCCTGTTAATTGTTCTATCAATTACTGAGAAAAGGATGTTGAAATAGCCAACTCCCATTGCAGATTTGCCTATCTCCCCTTGCAGTTCTTAGTCTTTGTTTCACGTATTTTGAAGCTCTGTTATTCGAGGTATACATGTTTGGGATGGTTCCCTCCTCTTGATTCATGACTCCATGTTCGCTAGGAAATGAACGTCTCTTTTAGCACGGGTGATATTCTTTGCTCTGCATCTACTTGTCTGATATTAAAACCGCCTGAAGTTTCTTCTGTTTAATGACAGCATGTCATATCTTTTTCCATCCTTTTCCGCTTAATAACCTGTCTGCGTCTCTATACTCGAGATGAGTTTGTTGTGAGCGACACTGGGTCTTGCTTGTCTATTAACAGGGATCCTGGGGCCACTCACATTTAATATGATTACGGATTTTACTTACGTTTAAGCCTATCCTCTATTTGCTTTCGATTTGACCTTTGTTCTCTTTTTCCTGTTTCAGCATTCTTGGGACTACTTGTTATTTATATTATTCCCATTTATCTTCTTTGTGGGCTTCTTAGCCATAACTCTTGGCTTTATTCTTTTAGTCATTATTTAGGGTTTACAGTTATCAAGTTAACTTATCACGGTCTGCCTTCACGTAAATGTCACTTCACAGATCGTGTAAGAACCTTCCATCCTAGGCTTCCATTTCTCTAATCCCAACCTCCATGACCTTGCTGTCATAAATTTTACTTCTACCTATATTTTAAACCTGACAATACTTTGTTAATATTTTTGTTTTAACTGTCAACTATCTTTTAAGACATTTAAGGAATAAAATCCAATCTTGACTATTTAGCCACGTAGTAATCATTTGGGGTATTTTCTCATTTGTGTAGATCTATATTTCGAAGCCCATTTTCTTTATGCCCAAATGACTTCTCTGACATTTCTGTAGGTGCAGATCTGCTAGTGACGAATTCTTTCAGCTTTTGTATATCTTGAAAAAAGCTTTATTTCACCTTTGTTCTGTTTTTTTTTTTTAAATAAATTTATTTATTTATTTTTGGCGGCACTGGGTCTTCGTTGCTACGCGCAGGCTTTCTCTAGTTGCGGTGAGCGGAGGCTACCCTTCATTGTAGTGCATGTGCTTCTCATCGCAGTGGCTTGTCTTTGTTGCAGAGCACGGGCTCTAGGCACACAGGCTCAGTAGTTGTGGCGCACAGGCCTAGTTGCTCCGTGGCATGTGGGATCTTCCCGGACCAGGGCTCGAACCCAAGTACCCTGAATTGACAGGTGGATTCTTAACCACTGTGCCACCAGGGAAGTCCCTCACCTTTGTTCTTGCAAGATATTTTCACCAAGTATATCAGTGAAGGTATTCTAGGTTGACAGTTTTTCCTTTCTTTCAGTACTTTAAAGATTGCTGCTCTATTGGCCTCTTATTTGCATTGCTTCTAATAAGAACGCTGCATTCATCCTCTTTTTGTTCCTCTGGACTAACATGTCTTTTTTCTTCTGACTGTGTTTAAGAGGTTTTTCTCTGTATTACTGGTTTTGAGCAATTTGATCGTGATGTGCTTTGATACGGTTTCTTTCCTTGTTCTTGTGCGTGGGGTCATTGAGTTCCTTGGATCTGAGCGTTTATCGTTTTCATCAAATTTGGAAAATTTTGCCGGTTACTTTTTCAAATATTTGTTCTGCCCCCCACCCCTTTCTTTTAGGGTCTTCAACTACCTGTATGTTAGACTGCTTGAAATTGTCCTATGATTCATTGATACTATTTGAATGTTTGGGATTATTTTCTCTGGCTGTTTCATTTCGGATAGTTTCTATTATTAAATCTGCAAGTCCTTTATCTTTTATCCTGCAATGTTTAATCTGCTAATAATCCCACCCAGTGTGATTTTCATCTCCCACATTGTAGTTTTCATCTCTAGCAGTTCAATTTGGTTCTTTTCTTTGTATCTTCCATGTCTCTACTTAACCTTTTGAACATATGGGATATAGTTATAATAGCGGTTTCAGTGTTCTTTTTTGCTAATTCTAACGTCTGTGTAAGTTCTGGGACGGTTTTGGTTAATTGATGAGCCTCTTCATTGTGGGCTGTGTATTCTTACCTCTTTGAATGCCTGATAAACGTTGATTGGATGCCAGACGTTATGAATTTTACCCTGTTTGTGTGCTGTGTATCTTTACATTCCTATAAATAGTCTGAGTGTTTAGTCAAGTTACTTGGAAACAGTCTCATCCTTTTGAATCTTGTTTTTATAATTTACTAGGCAGGTCTGAAGCAGCATTTAGTCCAAGGCTAATTATTTCCCACTGCTGAGGCCATACCTTCTTGAGAATTCTACTTGATACCCTGTGAATATGAATTTTTCCAGGCCGGTTGGTGGAAATAGTATTCCCAGCCCCACGTCAGCGCTGGGACTGTTCCCACTAATCTTTTTGAATGGCTTAGGGGTTTTTAAATTCCTGGATTTGAGCAAGTCGGTTTTCCTGACCTCAGGTAGTTTCCTCCACGTGGGCACTGCTCAGTCCTCTGCTGGGTCCTTGGGGAGAACCCCTGCGGGCCTCCAGGGCTTTCTCTCCCTAAGCGTTTCACTCTGCCCTGAGCATTCGAGCTGCCTTGGTCTCCGCAGCCCCTCAGTTCCTTCTCCTGGACTCAGGGACCCTTCAGGTGCTGCCTCCCTTTCCCTCCTTGCCCCACAGCCTAGAAATCTCCCAAGGGAGTAAGCTGGGGCAACCGGAGGACTCACCTCATTTGGTTCCCAACTTTCAGTGTTGTCCAGTGTCTGGAAAACCCTCGTTACATACATTTCGTCTGGTGTTTTTGGTGGTTTCACATGGGAGTGTAAATCTCTTCCCCATCACTCTCTGTCTTGACCCAAAGTGGAGGTTCCGCAGAATATGGTTGAGATGCGTCCTCACCTCTCCAGGATCACAGCTTTGATTATCGAGATTCCGTTCAGCCTGACAAGAAGGATGGAACTTGTCAGTGGGGAACGCCCATTGTTTAGCTGTGAAAACAGCCCCCTACTTTCTCCAGAAAAACAAGAAACAATGTAGGCATGGACTGACACACAAGCCTCAGCTCCACAGAACTGCCAGGGGGTCAGCAGATAGTAATGGGATTTGAGACCAGATGGATGGAAGTCTAGAAGTTCTAACGGTACGGGGAAGACAGGGGTTATCAACACGGCGGAGGGAGGGGGCAACCCCCAGAAGAGGTTTTTTCCCCAACATGGGAGGCAGCCACCGCGGGTGAGAACTGATGGGCAGGACGACAGAGAAGCTGTTTCTGCCTTGCAGCGAGACCATTCATACCAACAGCTATTATCTCTAGCCAGGAAGGGGAACCAGGGCTGGGAGAGGGGCAGCGGGTGGGCCAGGGTCCCCGGGAAAATTCCTTCCTGAAGGTCTGTCTTGTTCCTGGGTAGCCCTGAGGCCTGGAACCTCACCCCCGCCCCATTCTACCCCGCAGGAGCCAGTCAGGACAGAAGAGCCTGCCCAGGGCTGCAGCGGGACAGGCTGGGGCCTCACACGGCCTGGAGCTGCACCGCCTCAGCCGGACAGCTGCCAGGGTGTCAGTTAATCCCCTCGAGAGGCCGGTAAGGGTGGGTTCTTGGCCCCATTGTACAGATTAGGAGCCAGAGTTCCCAAGTTACTCAGCTGACAGACAGGACAAACCAAAGGGTCAGCCTGAAGCTTCCCATGCTCCAGCCATGAACGTCTCCTTCACTGCCCCTGAGAGTTCAGAACCTCTGCTCCCCAAATTCCCCTGCTGAGTGGCATCCAGGGGTGTCCTGGACCCCAGACCCTCACTCCTGGACCTCTGCAGTGTGTCTGTACCGGGCAGGGTGCTGAAGGACCTTCCGTCTCCCTCCAGACCTTATAAGTACAAGGAAGCCGCGGTTGCCTCCTGGCATCGGAGATGGTGAATGAAAGATTGAGGGGATGCTGGCCTGGATCTGGGGCAAGGGTCTGCTCGATCCTAAATAGGTCCTGTTGGGCCCCAGCAGGAGACTCTGTGTCCTGAAGCTGGAGACGCGCGGGTCTAAAATTGGAAGGCTTGGAGGTGGCCTTGCCTTTTTCCGGCCTTGACTCATCCGCACCCCGCCTTCAGCTGGGAAGGATCTGACAGGTGGTCCCGGCCCTTGGGCCCATGTGCCTGGATTCCTGTGCTCTCAGCAGAGGCCCTAAAATAGACCAGGACATGATAGCCCACGTCCACAGCGTCCTACCTCTCTGAGCAGCCGTGGGGTCTCCTCGCGGACTCTCAGGGGCCACCTCCTACATTTTCCCAAACCTGTGGCAGGTGAAGGCGAACGCAGCCCTGTGTCTCTGCTCCACTACTGGTTACCTGTGGGTTTGGGGAAAGTCACCCGGGTCCTCGGAGCTGCGTGTTTTTCGTGCGTTCACAATTTCTCTGCCCTTCAATCCGTATGGGTCTTGGGGGCTTGTCCTCCTCGCAAGTGCTTTCATTGCCAACTTTCTCATTCCCAAAGCCCCACAGTCATCACTCAGTTTCTTCCATCCACCCAGAAAGCTGCTCTGTACAAATTCAGCCCACGCTCTGAAGGCTGAATTTCCTTCTCTCTAAAGCCGCCGTCCTCTGTTGGATTTTGAGTGTCCCCAGCAGACAGGCAGGGGCAGAGCAGAGGCCGCCTGCTTCTCCTGGCGGACTCACGAATTGTCATCTTAGACTGGGGGCTCGGGGGGCCCAGCCAGGCCTTCCTCTGGTGGGAGGCAAGGCCCGGCCTTGATTGATTGCACATCGCACATGCGCATCCTGCCCGATTCTTGCAAGAATCGCACAAGAGCTCGCTGTTTCCCAGCAGAAGAAACTGAGGCTCGGAGCTAGGAGCTAGCGCTCTCAAGTTCACACGGCCAGCGATGATCAGATGTGACCTTTGTACCCAGTTCTGTCTCCAACCAGATTGCCCGCTCTTCCCCTCCAGGGCCATAGCTGCTGCTAATAATGGTTCCTTATTCCCAGCCTGGAGCCACCAGCTGCCGAGATGTTGAACAAGAGCTTCCTGGCGCCGTGTCCCATGTCCCGGGCTATTTTGGGCGTCAGGAATTCATGCACATTCAGCATGTGGCCAGGACCACTGCAGGGCCTCTCTGAAATTACCAGCACCTCAGCCCACCCCAAGACCCCCTTTCATTCCCTGGCAGGTGGGGACAGGAAGCTGAGGGTCTTCACCTAAAAACCCCTGTGCCTGGAGAAAGTCAGGTGGCTCGAAGCCCAGGACCTGTGGACACTCTCTGACCTTCTGTCCACAGCCCGTAACCTCTGGACGTCTCCGGAAGGTTTCTCTAAATTGGTGGCTTCCTTTAGACCACAGGAGCCGGCCAAGCAGATGATCCTCCGTCTGGGAAGCCTGATGGCTTTCACTCTGCCCTGATGTGACTCTCTGGGCTCACGATCAACCCGCGGTTCCTAAGTTGGACCTCGTTGTGCTTGATTTCAGGCTGGGGCAGTGGGGTTTGCGGGGTGGCGGCCTTGGCCTGTGGCGCCGCGAGTGACTCCATGCTGTGTCCGCTCAGGCCTCCCTAACGCTTTTAACAACCCAGCAAGGAAGGTCTCCTCTCCCCATCCCACAGCAGAGGGAGGGTTCCAGGACCCCCGGGAGATCGGCTGTGCCCACGACTTTTCATTCAGACCTGCGTCTCTCTAAAACCCATAGCTTCTCTCTTTGGGGGTCCAGAAATGTCCACCTTTCAAATACTACACCAAAGCCACATCCTAGCAGACGGTCCAGGGCAGCAGCAAAGCAGCGTGCCACGTCTCAAGCTATTTTCAGGCCCTGCTTGGGTTACAGGCATCTGAACACTTCCAACAGGTGGCGGGACCACCCAAACGTCCCCCTGCTCGAGAGCAGCAGGCGCCGTGGGGAGCGGAGGGGCTGGATGGAAACGCATGTGCGCCTGGAGTCTGGTTTCAGAGCCGCCTTCCCTGGTTGGACCCACACTATTGTTTTATTAATAACTGGCGGCACCGGGCCCGAAAGAATCGCTAGTCGTTGCAGACTTTTCCCAGCTCTTCATCAGAAGCAGAAGGGGGCACGATGACAGAGGGGGTGCCTTTGAGGGCAGTTTTCTAGGCCCAGTGGTCTCTGGAAGGCTTCTTTTCACGTGGAAAGTCTTTAAAAGCTGCATGATTCTCCTGGAGGGCGGTGGGTTTTGAAATCAAAGCATTTCAGAGATTTGAGGTCAAGGTTTTTGGGGTTTTTTTGCGGTACGCGGGCCTCCCACTGTTGTGGCCTCTCCTGTTGCGGAGCACAGGCTCCGGACGCGCAGGCTCAGCGGCCATGGCTCACGGGCCCAGCCGCTCCGCGGCATGTGGGATCTTCCCGGACCGGGGAACGAACCGGCGTCCCCTGCATCGGCAGGTGGACTCTCGACCACTGCGCCACCGGGGAAGCCCTGAGGTCAAGGTCTGAAGGGAAGGCCACTCGGCTCCTTGCTCCAACTGGGGGTGTGGGGGTGAGGCTCTCCCCTGGGGCAGCCTGTCCATGAACCTGACGCCTCCCTTCGGACGTCCCTGGTGGCCACAGCATTCTGGACCTGAGCTCACCTTCCCTGCAGGACCATCTACTTTCCAAGCTGCCACATCCTAGCTGTGCGTCCCACACCTAATGAAAGGAATCTGAGGTCAGCAGCTCTGGGGATCCCTCAGACTTGAAACCGCTGCCCCCTGGATGCCGGGGGACGGTGGAGAGCAGGACTGTGGAACATCTTGACCAGTCAGGAGGGATCCCCAGCTCCAGGGCAAGTGGCACCATCCTGAGAACCGGGGCTTCCGGTGAGGGAGGCCCACGTGCGCGGACACTGCCCACCCGTCGTGCCCCTTGCTGGGTGGGATGAGGGCTGTGCCTCCCTTCAAGTGGCTGCCCGAGCTGCACAGAACCCGAGCAGGCGGCCTCCCCCAAACCCCTTCTCTTGCCGGCCACAGCTGTCACAGCGCCAGGCCGGAGGGCGGCTTTCATGTGCACATACACGGCCACCAGGGCGCCACTCGCTTCAGCCACGGGTTTTAAAGAGAACCGGGATCTGTTTTATCTTCCAGTAAAGGGGACTTGCCAACTGCTCCTTCCTGGGCCAGAGAGCCCAGAGGCGGCTTGTGGCAGTCCTGGAGGGGAAGCCCCCCAGGACAGCTGTATGCTGAGGAGCTGCTGGGAGGTCCTGTCCCTTCTGAGGCAGGACAGGGCAGGACAGGGTGGCGGCCCAGCGTGATTGGCCAAGGCCTTCAGGCCATATGGAGGCCCCACCTCCAGACGTGCCTGGCTTGGGTTTCCCTGCCTTTGGCGCTGGGAGGCCACACAAAGATGGTATTCATGGTGAGGCCCTAAGTTCTCCCCGGAATGAGGCAGGGTTTAAATAAATACATAAGAAAGTTGGATCCTGGGGCCGGACTGGGCTTGCCCTGGGGGGGTGGGTGCTCTTAATGCTAAAAGAAAGAAGGCGCCTCTCCCCCCGACACACACATGTTCATGGCGAATTAGTAAAAATACTTCTTCTGTGTCAATCAGTGGGGGACTCCCATGCACACCCATGCGGGGACAGTCAGGAAACACTTGTGTTTGTTGATGGCTCTAGTGACCAAGACATTCACTGCCCATGTGTTATATGAGGAATTTAATCTTCCTGCAGGCCCTGAGGTAGGTAGGTCCGGAGGTTCTTTCTTCCCACCCTTTCAAAGGGCGATCAAGGGGGCTGGAGGAGGTGTCGGGGGTGCAGAGGTGAGTGGGCCCCAAGACACACAAGGTCTGTTCTGTCAGTCAGGTCAGGGAGACAGACAATTAGAAAAGGAGACGCAGAGTCACCTGCTCCAGAGCCTGGCCCGGGACCGCATTTGAAAGCCCCCTGGCCCTGCATCAGGGGCTCGGGTAAGTGAAATGGGCACTAGCTCTGCTTTCTAGGTGAGGAAACTGAGGCAGGGAACATGAGGGACCTGTGCTAAGAAGTGGAAACTAACCACTTCCTCCCAGAGGAAGAAAATTCTTGGGCCGTGTGTGTATACAGGGGCGCTGAAGCAGCCATCAGAAGACACACGCCGCCTCAGGACCACCCTTCCCAGCCAGCCCGGAACTAGCAGGATATGACTTCTGAGTGGAGCCGTCCAGGGCAGGGGGCCCCGTGACCCTTTGCTTAAAGCCAAGTGCCTAGTCTTAAAGGGCTGGGAGGATGGCCAGAGGGCAGAGGCGCTCGCCCCACGTGGCCACGCAGGAGGCCACGTCACCACGTGTCTGGGGAGAGTATCCCTCCCCCGGGCTGGGGCATACTTTCTGATCAGGTCAGCCAACTAGAGGAACACAGACCTTTCTTCCTGCCTTTTGATGGGTTCGATTTGCACCAAAGAGTGGGATTGGAAAGAGCTGGGGCACCCCCCATCCCGCCACGGGGCACCACCCAGGACGTGCCTCAGATGTGGGCATGGCAGCAGAGAGGAAACGTGGGGGAAGCTTTGGTCTCTTTTCTCAGAAGGGTGTCAGCATTCCCCTTGGAGATGGAACTGGGTTGAAGAGACCCCCGCCTCCCCAAACCTCAGGCATGTTTCACCACTTGCAGAGGGTCTTTTAAGAAATTCAATAAGTCGCTCAGTGGGGTCAGCTCTGCACAACATTGATAAATGAGGATGGACAGATGGGTGGGCACGGCCACCCCTGGAGTTAGTACACCACGGAGAGGAGCTGGGTTCCCCGCACAACCTCTGAGGGCCCAGGGGGTGAGAGAGGCAAAGCGCCTCCCTCCAAATCTGATATGAAGTTTAAAAAATGAGAAAAACTTTTAAATGTCTGTGAATTTTGCTGTGTGCGCCATTCTATAGCCTCGCTTGTTCAAATATTTTTGAAAATCACATATTATTATCGGGTGTAGATCGGTACAAAGTTTTCAGAGGGAATATTTCACATGTGCTTCTGTTGAGTTCTGCTGAGATAGAGTGTTTAGGGCTTCCCCCCACGTCCCTACACTATTTGTAATTATAAAAGATTGCAGCGATCTCTTTGTCCGTCATTAGAGAAGTGGCTGGATGAACCGTGGTGACATCCGTTGGAGGAGTACTGTCTACTATCCGGTTGACGGACAGGATGCAGCAGAGCGATGTGTACAGGCCTGGGGAGAGCTGTCAAAAGCTAAGACAAGAGGAAGGACTGTATGGTTTGGTTGATCCCATCTATTAAAAAAAAAAAAAAAGGTGCACATAGGTACATATTTAGTTAAATGACTGTATGTGCCTAAAAACATTTGGAAGCCACAGCGACTAGTTTAACAGTGATTACTTTGGGGGAGCGTACCTTCTTCTGTATTTGAATCTGTTACAACAAGTCAGTTCCGCTTCTGCCACATAAAAAGAGAGATGAGAAACACGTTACTTACCTTGGGATAAAATCATAGATCCAAGAAAGTGCCCCCTATCTACCCCGTGGGTTCTGGCCACATGCTCATCAATGCTGCATCTGCGTGTCCAGGTTGAGAAGTATGCCCCCAGTGTGTGGTCCGGCCACGGGACGGCTTCGAGGGTCCCCTGCCTGCCCACCGTGCTGGACACAGACTCAGGCCTTTATCTGCCAGCCGAGCTGGGCATCAGAGACAATACTGTCCAGTGCTGGCTTCTACTTTGAAGGGCTGAGCCTTTCCCTCTTTCTGGAAGCGGTGGATGGCAGGGCGGATGCCTCTGAAAGTGCCCCTAGAGGGAGATAATGGACCCCATTGTCTGTGGCTAAGAGGATGCCCGTCCCTGCCCCTTAAGTCTCATTCAGGGATACAAAGGGGCTCGGAACATGACAAAGACACATAGTTGAAGGAAGATTCACTGTCTGGTCTCCTCCTCTCTCTGTCTTAAGAAATCCACATCCAACGACCGCTGATTTTTGCCAAAAAAAAGCAAGGGGAAATTGTCCCGACACGTACACTGGGCAGTGCCAAGGGTAGCGGAGGGGGGCTGCCCAGGTCACCAGGATTAGATGGGGGACTGGGACTTTGGGTACCAACACGGCACCAGGACACAGGACACCGCAGGGCCGGGTGGCCAAAAAGGATGTGGATTCCGTGAGGCTCTGGCCCGGGGCTCGGCAAAGCCCCTGCCCCAATGTCCTGGGCACGCCATTGCCTGGGAGCCTGGGGCTGGGGGTGTGCTGGACGCGAAGGCAAGGAGGATGGGAGAGTGAGAGAGCTGGAACACCTTGCTGTACCCCAAGAGAGGGCACAAGACGCTGCCGTCCGCACGTCCCAGATGCTCCCAGGTTTTAGAGGGAAAAGAATTTGATTGCAACCAGAACGTGTGAGGAACAAAATAAGCTCGTTGTGGTGGACGTGGTGGACGTGCTGACTGGTCACCTGGCGAGAGGGGAAGGCCCAGGACGGAAGCTCCGGTCGGTCCTTGCAACCGTGAAGGGCAGAGCGGGCCGGGGCTGGAGGTCAGGGGCGAGGCTGGCAGAGCAGAGACTGTCAGTCAGCGGTGGGGAGGAGGGAGCTTCAAGGGGGCCAAAGGGCTGGTGGCATCCGAGGCTACAGAAGCCTCAGATGCAACAAGGGCTGAGTGTGTCCCCCGAGCGGCCACACTCCATTGTCGGGGGAACCGGGGAGCGGCAGCCAGTAGGGGAAGTGCTTGCGGCGGGGGTGGGGGGGCAAACCCCACCTGGGAGAGGGCAGCAGCTGGAGGAGCCTGAGTCTTGCAGGAAGGGAGTCTCCAGTGTGTTTGCAGGTGAGGGGAAGGGGGCTGCACGAGGGGCGGGGAATATGGAAAGAGCAGAAACAAGGTCTGGCGGCACGATGAACGCAGAGGCCCCAGGAGACGGGGGCTCCCCCTCACCGGGACCAGCAAGCATGCCGGGCACCGGAAGGGCAGAAGGTGAGGTGTGAAGTTCGCAATTTCGGCGTGGCAGTTCCACCCCGGGTATAGGGCTGAGGTGGCATGAACTTGAGAAAACCAGGAAACAGTGAGGAGATGGACAGAGAGAAATACACTCTGCAGTGCAAACATAGGCTGATGCGCCCCATTGTGCAACTGTGGGCCACGCCACATCAGGCAGAGTCTGAATTGTGCAGTGCACAACCTGCCCAACTGTACATGCCAGCCCTTTGCAGGAGCAGGATGTGACACTCATGTGACTGTGTGTTCTCAAGAACAGGACTGTGAGCCAGGCCCCCAAACAGAAAGGTGCTCCTGTGAACAGAGGACAGATGAGGAGACAGTAATGTCCACAAGTGGAGCCTTGAAGAAGAAATTTCTCCAGGGAGTGAATAGGGAGCTGCAGGGCTGGTGGACAAGGCAGGGATACCAGCTGCTCCAGCTGCAGCCAAACAAGGGAGGTGAGAGGAAGGTCCTCCCCAGGGGACCCAGCAACCTCAGGGACAGCAGCAGCGCAAGCTCGAGGCTGGGCACAGTGCTGGGCACAGCAGTGCCAGCCTCAGCTGGATGGCTGAGGAGGCTCCATGAGGTTAAATGCTTGCCCGAGGGTGGAGCCAGGGTTTGGACCCAGGCGTGGACCGAGGCCAGCATCTTTCTAGACCTCAGGAGGCTCACATGTCCAAGTCCAGCGCCCGGCCGGCATGCAGCCCCTGGTCCTGGGAGGGATGGGGCCTGCCTGAGATCTCCGGCAAGAACAGAGAAATCAAGTCAGTCTTAATTAAGTCGCACACAGGGACCGGGGGTCCGGAGGGGCCGCGCCACCTGCCCACAGTTCTCATTGTGCACGGCTAATCCCGTCCAGGTGTCTGCTGGCAGCCCCTGATCAATTAGTCACTGCGCTTGAAGCTGAGTGTAATTAATTATTCAATTTTGAACTGTTCCAGCTTAATGCGTCTGAAATGACATCATGCATCCTGGGGGTTCTGCAGGCGGGGACAAAAGGCAAACAGGTCTGAACAAAGCCCCCCGTGCACCTGACCAGCTCTGAATGGGCGCTAACCCTCCGCCGCCCAGCGCGTCCCCCACCTCCCCGCACCATCGCTCTGAGCAGTCGCCCAGCCCCCTACATGGGGCTGCTGACGCGGCCCATCCCGGGAGCCTCCGGGTCACGGACCCGCAACTTACGACGTGTCCTATCACCACCCCAGCTCCCCAACCCCACCAGGGGCCTGGCTCTTGGGCTGCAATCAACCTCGGGCAGCAGTGGGAGCGACTCCCACTCCCCCTGCCCCGCGCCCCAGCTCTCTGCTGTCATCCCCTCTCAACCCCGGGCAGAGTGGGAAGCCTGGGGCCCCGTAGCCCCTGGGGAGATGGACGGGCCCCGTGAGGGGCTGCAGCCTGCTTCCTATCAGAGTTTTCTCTCCTGCACGGGGCCCCCGCCTGCCCCAGAGATACGGTCAGGGGCTACAAGCAGCGGGCAGGGCTCCCTCCTGGTTGCGTCTTTCAAGGGGAGGTGTTGGGTCCCTTGAGCCACCCTGACCTGCACCACTGAGGCCAGAGAGCGTCCAGGGGGGCTCTCCTGTCCTGCCTCCCCCTGTCCTCCACTGCCGTGGCCCAGGCCCGCCCCCTCTCAGTAGCCCATTCACAGAACTGGCACCCTAGCACGGGCATCCACCCAAAGTGACAACGGTCTCTCCTGAACAGTCCGTGGCTCCCGATCACCTTGGTCAAATGCAAGCCCTCGGCCCTGGCTGCAAGGCCCCCGTATCGCCTCCCTGCTCCCCCCTTCCCCCTTTCTCCCATCTTTCTCTTCATGCACCATTGACGCTCTGCTGGTCCCTGAACTCTGGGGCTTAGAGTGGCCTTCCCAGGCCCCAGGGCCCCACCTCTGCCTGCCCAGCAGCCCCTTATTCTTCCCTCTGTCTTCCCAGGCCCGCAGCAGGCCCTGCCCGACGGCGCCTCTTATCTCAATGCAGACTGCGCGTGTGTTTACACGGCAGTTCCAGCTGGGGGTCTGGGGGGCAGCGACCTCTCTCCCTTGGCTGTGTTTTCCGGGCACCCAGCACAGCGCTTAGCACATAATGGACCCTCCAGAAATGTTTGTTGAATTCATGAAGGAAGAAATTATTAAATCGGCCAAATTGAACTCATTATCTCCCCCTTCCTCCCTGCCAACAAGGGAGGCCTCGCACCCGCATCTGGGAAAATGGTGTCATTATCAGCCGCCCAGGCCGCCCAGCTGCAATGCCGGCCACTTCATCCTCTCCTCTCTTCGCTGCCCAGGGCCGTTGTGTTTATCCGGGCTGCCTCAAAAAAGACCCCCAATCCTGCACTTCTCCACCCCCATCCCCCAGCCTGGCTCAGCCCTCATGGTCTCCACCCAGCCTCCACCCTGGGGGCCCTGCCTCCACTGACCCCCACCCTCCAAGATGGGCCCCTACTGGGCTTTCTGAAATTCAAACACGAACTGCTGTGCTTTAAAATGCTCAGAGGACCCAGCAACTCCATTTCGAGGTGTACACCCAGAGGGACGGAAAGCAGGGACTTAATAGATATTTGTAAACCCACGTTTACGTCGTTCACAAGAGTCAAAATGTGCAGACGAACCAAGTGTCCATCGATGGATGAAGGGACAAGCAAAATGTGATATATACATGCAGTGGAATAGTACTGTCTTAAAAACAAATTCTGATACCTGCTGTAACACGGACAAGCTTTGAAGACAGTATGCGCAGTGAAATAGGCAGTCACGAAGGGTCCAATTCTGTGGGATTCCATTTACATGAGGTTCCTGGAGGGGTCAGATTCATAGTGACAGAAAGTAGAAGAGTGGGTGCCAGGGGCTGGGGAAATGGGGATTGCATGCCTCATGGCTGTCGAGTTTGAGTGTGGGAAGATGAAAAAGTCCTGGAGATGATGGTGGTGTGATGGTCGCACAACAACGTGAACGTACTTAATGTCACTGAACTGTACACTTCAAAATGGTTAAAATAGCAACTTTTCTGTTATGCATATATAACTACAAATTTTTTAAATCCTAAAAAAGATTTTCTAAATGCTCAGGTGCATCAAATGTCCTCCGAGCTCCCCTCACCAGCCCTGCACAGCCTCCTGCCCGGGCTCTACCTTCATCTCAACTCCCTCCACTCTGGGTGCGCACCCTTCCCCCTGGGCACCAGTCTCCCCATCAAGCTCCCTGCCTCTGCACAGGCCGCTCCTTGTCTCCCCCAAACCTGCCCACCGCACCCAACCTGCGTGCTTAGCACCCTGCCAGGGCTGGAACATGTTCTGTCTCCTGTGTCCCCCACAGGCCTGGAAATGCCTGGTAACAACACAACACTATGTAAATATTGGGTGAACTAGTGATGGAAGGAATGAATGCTTGGGTCTCTAGTGCCCCCCCCCCGACCTGCCTGTGGCTTTCCCTGCTGTTATTACTTCCTGCTCCCCGAAACTCACAGCTCCCACCCTGCCAAGTCTCCCAAGAGGAGGAGGCCAGGTGAATCAGAGACAGAAAGCATGGCCCTGTCCAGCTCCTCCGAGCGGTCCCCCATGGCCACGCACTCTGGGCAGCGGGACAGTAGCCCTGAGGTTTGGAGGAGCCAGTGCAGACCCCTAGGCCTGGGACACATACACCCCAACCGGCAGGTCCCTCATTTCCAGGGTCCCCTGGGGAAGAGCGAGTGTCTTACATCACCCAGGACAGGACTCACATGCTGGGTTGTTCCTGCCCCGTGTTCCTGACTTTTCACTCATTTGTTCAGGGTGAGAGCCACTTTGGGGTCAGATGGACAGAGCCTCAGTTTCCCCCTTTGTGAAGTGGGAACTGCACATCCTTTGTGACTGGGGGTGACGGTACAACAGCAATTGCTACAATTTGCCAGACTGTCCCCGGCAAGCACCGTGGAGAGCGCCCGGGCTCCAGCCACAAGGAAGCCCACGCAGCTCGGGGTCCAGTGCAGAGACAGAAAGGAAGCCAGGATTTCCAGGATTAATTCTTCCCAAAACCAGTGAAGAGCCACAGAGGGCCATTTCAGGGGACCTTTGGATGCATCAACTCAGCACACATCCACCAGGAGACACGGACTCCGCGTCACTGGAACCAGATGCAGCCTGCGGGGCCGCTGGAGGAGGCGGTCCCACTGCACACACGGGTGAGCGCTCTGCATCCACCCTGAAAGCCACACGACAGGGGCCATGGGGGTGGGAGAGCACAGGGCACGATTCACTTACAGAAGAAACATGCACAGCAAACTGAGCTCTGGCTTCAGTTGATTTATAGTGTCAGACAACAGAATGGCAGTTCCTGGCGGGAGGGCGCGGGGGTGTTTGCCACTGGGGAGAGCATGAGAGCGCTTCCGGGGTACAGAAATGTGCCAGGCCTGAGCTGGGCCACATGGCGTGTTCATTCTGTGAAAATGCCTCAGCTGGCGTGTTTATAATATGTGCGTTTTTCGGGGTGTGTACTACGCTTTAATAACAAGAAGGGAGAGGAGCTTCATATTAGTTTTGTATTTGAAAGCTCCTAATTTGCAAACTGTTGTTATAGGCACAATAAACTCTTATTAAATGCTAAAAAAAAAAAGAAAAAGAAGGAAGAAAAAGGGAGGGAAGGAGGGGGAGGGGAGGGAAGAGAAAACCTAGTCAAACATACACAGACCCCTCTGGAGGGTCTGGTTGAGGCTGAGGGCAGGGGACGCCTTTCCCGAGAGGGGACACTGACATTTTGCCTGAATCTTAGGGAAGAGCGGGGAGAAGGAGGTGAGCTGCCAGGGAGGCCCAGCTCTCCGGAAGGGGCTGGTGTGGCCTTCTACATAGCGGGGTCTTCTTGCTGGAAGCCTCTAAAACAGTGGGGTTTGCTGATACCATACGATCCAGCAATCCCAGTTCTGGGCATATATCCAGAGAAAACCATAATTCAAAAAGATACATGCACCCCCAATGTGCTTAGCAGCACTATTCACAATAGCCAAGACAGGGAAGCAACCTAAATGTCCATCAACAGAGGAATGGATAAAGATGTGGTACATATATACAATGGAATATTACTCAGCCATAAAAAAGAACAAAATAATGTCATTTGCAGCAACATGGATGGACCTGGAAATTATCATACTGAGTGAAGTAAGTCAGACAGAGAAAGACAAATATTATATGATATCACTTATACGTGGAATCTAAAAAAATAATACAAATGAACTTATTTACGAAACAGAAACAGACTTACATAGAAAACAAACTTATGGTCACCAAAGGGGAAAGCAGGGGGCGGGGGGAGGGATAAATTAGGAGTCTGGGCTTAACATACACACACTACTGTATATAAAATAGATAACCAACAAGGACCTACTGTATAGCACAGGGAACTCTACTCAATATCTTGTAATAACCTATAATGGAAGAGAATATTAAAAAAAGAATACATATATTCTTTTTTTAATAAATTTGTTTATTTATTTTTGGCTGCATTGGGTCGTCGTTGCTGCGCGAGGGCTTTCTCTACTTGCTGTAAGTGGAGGCTACTCTTCGTTGCAGTGCGCGGGCTTCTCATTGTAGTGGCTTCTCCTATTTCAGAGCACGGGCTCTAGGCACCTGGGCTTCAGTAGCTGTGGCACACTGGCTCAGTAGTTGTGGCTCATGGGCTCTAGAGCGCAGGCTCAGTAGTTGTGACGGGCTTAGCTGCTCTGCAGCATGTGGGATCTTCCCAGACCAGGGCTCGAACCCGTGTCCCCTGCATTGGCAGGCGGATTCTTAACCACTGCGCCACCAGGGAAGCCCAAAAAAGAATATATATATATACATATATATATATATATATGTATATATATATATATATATGTATATCTGAATCACTTTACTGTACACCTGAAACTAACACAACACTGTAAATCAACTATATTTCAACAAAAATTTTTTTCAAAACAAGTTGGGCTTGCTGAGCCCAGAGCCTCTGATTCCCAGCGGGAAGCTGAGAAGGGACCTGGGTAAGGTGGGCGCAGGGCTGACCGTCTGTTCCATTTGGGAGGCAGGGTTGGCGGGTCGACTGCTGGGGCGGCCAGGGTCGTCCTTCAGAGCAGACCTCCAGCCCTGGGACTGGCCTTGGCCGTGGCCTTGGACCAGCAGCGGCAAAGATCAGGGAAAAATCAGGCCAAGGCTCCAGGCTGAAACATCCTCTCAGCATCAGCGCTGATGGTTCCACGCTCCGAGGGAAGGAACATTTTGGCATGGTCAAGCCTCATTTCCTCCATCTGTGGCGCAGTAGGGATGGGGCTCTGTGCCCGGGACCCCGAGACTTGGAGACGGGGGAGCAGGTGTGAGCACAGACCCCACTGCTCCGTGTGGTCCGAGCGCACTTGAGAGGGCCTGGTGCCCGGCGAGCCTGCTTGAGGCAGCCCGGGGTGATGCTGGTCTGGCACTGCTCCCCATGCGGTCATGTCTAATTGCCGTTGCGGCCTAGCTGATTAGCACAGTAACCACCAGCCTCGGGAAGGAGGTGGACTTCAGAGCGCCAGGAATTAAGCCGAGACTTGGCAAGGTCGTGCCTTCGCCCGCCCCGGCGAGCAACACGGGTCCCCGTGGGCAGAGGCGGGCCTTCTCCAAACACGGCTCAAACGCCCTCATCTGTTGACCAAACCAGGCTCGTGAAAAGGCAAGCAACCCCCGGGCTTGATCCCTGTCCCTGCCACCCCAGCGGGGACCCCGGGGCCCCATTTCCCCCAGAAGCAGTCCGGGAGGGGTAGCACGGCCGCCGCGCTGGGCCAGGCTGTGCCTCGCATCCAGGGAACACCAAGCCCCGTGGCTTTCTAAGAAAGGATTTTGGCCAACGCCTGTGGCCACAGCCTGACCACATGGCTTGGCCACAACGAGTCTGTCTGTGTGGGATTCTCCAGGAATCGTTTGTCTCGGAGGATGTGGTCAGAGATGGAGGGCAGAGGTGGAGGGCCTGACTCCAGTGTTCCAAGGATTGGGGCCGTGGTTGACAAGCCCAGAGGAAGCGTGGACATTCATACAGGTGGGGGGAGCCAGAGCTAAGGGTTTTGTTTTTTTTTTTTTTCACTTTCTAATGATGAAAAGTGTCCAGGGGCCACAAAGGTGGAGAGAAGAACAAACCAGCCTCCATAGAGTTTTACCCAGACTCAACACACTTGGAGGCCAGCATGCCATCCATGGCAGGACCAGTATCATCCCCCTGCCCTCACACGCCAACGCATCTGACACGAGTTTTCTCCACCCTGGTCAGCTGTCTTCTAGAAGCTTTCTCTGCACCCCAGGCCCATGCCCTTGGGAAGTCCTCTGTTCAGACAAGACCCCCCCATCCCCCGCCACATGCACACAGGGCTCTCTGGAAAGTCCCTCCAAGTCTTCTGAGGTAGCCCCGGAACAGGTGGCACAGAAGAGCCAGAGCTACTTTGGGTACCACGAGACGGCCACACGCCACCTGACGCTGTCGGAGCCCCAGTGCCTGTGATAAATGTGCTGGGCTCTGAAATAGCCTTCAAAGCGAGTGCCCCGGGCCGTTCCAAAGCCGGGCTCCTGGGGCTATTGGGTTTCACGATTTCTCCTGCAGCCTTGGTTACGGGTTAGCATGAATCTTCTCACCCCTTAATTATAGTTCTGGCATTTGAAAAACACCAACACCTCTCCCTCCCTCGGTGCCCTCGCCCCATTCCTCCCCACTCCCAAACGCTCCGAGCGCCGCAGATAATCCCCGGGGCCATTTATGACTATCCCGTCCCTGTCCTCCAGCGTCTGACCGCACACTCGTGGGCCCAGCCTCTCAGCTGCCTTACAAGGTAACACTGCCCGCCAGGAGACGCTACCTCGGGAAGAGTCAAGAGGACAGAGAATGTCAGGATCTTTTTTTATGCTCTGAGCCAAGCCATTCCAGGGGCCGCCGAGAACAGACGGGTTCTGTATCCGAGACAACTTGAACACACGCTCTCTTCCCCAGGGAAGGGGTAGAGGGAGGGTGACGGGGGTGGGGTAGGGTGGGTGGAAAAGTAAGCCCATGGCCTCTTTGGCTCAAGTCGGATGGAGCAAATTAAAACATTGAGGAATTTTCCCCTTCCAACTGCAGTTCTGTTTTAGGTCTGATGTCTGTCAACCAAATTAAACTAGATGAAAGCCAGCCTCAACTATGTCTCTGGGTGGAGAGGGGAGGTACGCCTTCGTGCTGGGGACGGGTGACCTCGTTCTGGGCTGCTTCCCTAATTGATCGCATCTCCAGGGTGGAAAACAGATTTGGCATCCAACTCTCCCGTTCCTCCCCACGCCCCAGCCCACGGAGGGGACACAGCAGGAAAGCCAGAGGGAAACTCTGGGGTGACTGAAAGTCCTCTGGAGGCAAAGAAAAAGATTGTGGGAGAAAAAAGTCAAGCCCACCAGAGCAGGGTGTAGAGGTACACAGTCCTGGTGTTTGCAGGGACAGTGGGCTTAGCACAGGTCCGAGTGGGCCGGGTGTCTCTGCAGGCTGTATCGGGGGAGCAGGGCGATGTGTCCACCACACAGGGGAGGGGGACAGACCTACACTGCCTCGCCCTGCTCCCACCCCCTCCCAGACCCCATGCTGTCAGAGGAAAATGGACAGTTCGGCAGTTTTAGATTGGAGAGCGGGAAAGACTCCCGGAAATGGAGGGACGAGTGGAGGCCACCAGAACCGCCGAGCTAGGAAAAGGACACGGCTGGGCAGCCGTGCAGGAGGGAAGAAGGATGGCGCTGGGCTGGTACAAAGGGTCCCGGCGGCCGGGACACCGAACAGGGGGCATCTGAAGTGTCAGCCCCTGGCCACTGCTTGAACTCATGACTCCAGTGCAAATGGCAGTGAATCTCCAGTGCTGCCTCACCCTCTGGCCTTCCCTGGAGTCCTCGAGAAAATCATGCCGGGAGAGGGGGTGGACAGGCGCAGTGAGGGAGGCACCCTAAGGGAAGGCTCCAGAGAGCACCCACCACGGACGGAAACCCCAAAAGAGGCACCAAGACGCCCCACGCCAACATTCTCATGCAGTCCTCTGACAGCCCGTCGGGGGGCTGAGGTTCCCTGCTTGCGCCACAAAGCAGCAGAGAGCAGAGCCAGAGTAGCCCCTCCCTCGGGGATGCCCAAGGAGACGCCCTGCACACCCCTCCCCCTGCCCCACGTTCCCCCAAGTCCAAGCCCCTAGGGCCTGTCTGGCTGTCCTTCCCTAGGCTGCTGTGAGCACGGTGGGTGGGTGTAGGGAGGTGCTCTCCACTCAGGGGAAGACACGGAACAGTTTCAAGGGGCTCAGGCTTTCCGCTACCAGCTGCCCCCCTGTTTCTCCCCTCCACCCCTGGGCTGGGCCTGCACGTAGGTCGTGCCACCTGCCGCTCTTCCCGTGAGATCACTGGACAGAAGTGGTGGCATCTGCTGTCCCCGCACATGGCCGTAACCAGATCAG
Source organism: Leucopleurus acutus (assembly GCF_964270905.1). NCBI lineage: Eukaryota > Metazoa > Chordata > Mammalia > Artiodactyla > Delphinidae > Leucopleurus > Leucopleurus acutus. The sequence goes on from NC_139142.1 coordinate 4,072,706, forward strand.
CAAAGAGCCCCCTGGCCTCCTCCCGCCCAGCCCCGCCGGCTCCTTAAAATAGCCTTGATGTATGTATGGCATCTTCCGGGGCAGAACCGACCCGCTCATGTAAACATTCCCGGCGTCTCGCGTATGCACGGTCGTTACCAATAAGGCAGGTGGGGCTCCTGGGGCTCATTCTTGCAGCCCCTGGGGTCAACGGCACACATGTCTGCCGCGGCTGGGGGCTGAGCTCAGTGCCCGTGTGGGCCTGGCCTTGATGCATGGTCTCTGCTCGTGCTGACATCGATAATTATAGGATGGGCTTCGGGACTGGCAGGGGCCCAGCTGCAGGACTCTACCCCAGCCACCTCCTTTTATAGAGAGGGAAACTGAGCCCAGAGAGGGAGCTGCACAGGGAGTTGGGGACCCTGGCAGCCACACACCACATCCACTGGCCCATCTCTAGGCTCAACGGAAAAGGAGGGGGCAGGGAATCAGGGTGCCCCGAAGGCCACCAGGTGGGAAGAAAACTGTGCTCAGTTCGGCCGATGGGGACATGCCCATTCGGGACATGAGAATGGGCCCCGAAGAGGAGAAGAGGCTCAGAGCACAGGAAAGGTCCTCGGACTAAGAACACTCAGCATGTCCTCAAGGCCCTGGATGCCCCTCTTGGAGCCCCACCTTGGGCCTGGGCAGCAGGGTTTGGGAACCTGGTCACTGTTAACACTTGGGTCCCTCTGTGCTCCGGGGGTGCCCTGTGCAGTGGGGGACATTGAGCCCCATCCCTGGCCTCTACCCACCACGCGCCATTAGCATCCGGTTGTGACAATCAAAAATGACTCTGGACATTGTCTGATGTTGAGACAATGTCGAGAGATGCGACTGTGCCTGGTGACCGCCCCGGTCCCTGCCTGGTCTGGGAAAGGTGCCCGTGGCTGTCCCCACTCTCCCTCTCCTGTCGCACCGCAGGCTCTGAGGTCAAGTCATCTGGCCGGGACAGTGAAGGCTGCAGAGGGTCCTGGCCTTGGCGCTGGGTCCCAAGTGGAGTGGATGTGTTCGCAGGGGAGGAGAGGGAGGGCAGAGGGAATGGGGGCGAAGACACATATACGGAGGCAGAGAAGCAAAGCGGTGAGGGTAACTCGTTGTCAGGGGCTCCAGAAGGAGATGCTCCTGGGGGGACTGACGAGGCGAGAAGGGGGCCCAGGAAGCAGGTTGAGCGAGACGGTCCGCATCCCGCCCAGCTTCCGGCGCCTCAGGGGGGCCCTGGGGTGCTGGCCCTGCTTGTCTCCCACATTCAAGTGGGGTCTCTGACCTGCAGGTGGATCCATCCATGTTTCCTGGATGGGGTACCCCCAGTGTACCCTCCTCTGGGAAACACCTGTCCATTGGGTCTCTCGGGCCCAAGACTGACTGGGAGGCTGGGAGGCTCTGGGCAGTGTGGGGAGGGCCGCAGCCGAGCCTGTGTGAGGAACCAGAAGCCCCCAGTCCCCGTGTCTCCCCCCTGCCCACCCCGGGGGGTCCTCTCGCTGTGGATGGGCTGCACACCGGGGCCCTGGGGGTCCAAGGGGTGCTGGTGGGCCCAGGGGCGCCAGGTGACGGGCTGGGGGAGATGTGATGTGAAGGTTTCCCAGACAGCATTTGGGACGATGTCTCAGTGGCAGCCGCCACAAAAAGCGGTGAGCAGGGCCAGAGAGCCGAGGGCGGTGCTGGGTCCCAGCCCAGACCAGGCAACCCAGCGGGCTTCAGTGCGTGCATGCTGCCATCGTGTGGAGGCCCGGCCTGGATGGCCCGGGAGCTGAGGGACACCCCCAGGCCCCCAGTGGGACCCTCTCCTGGCCAGGACGTCTCTGGCCTCAGGCTATGGGCCTAAGTGGGCCCAGGTGGCCTTGGCGGAGGAGCTGGCCCGTCTGCCGCATCCCAGGGCTGCAGAGCCCTGCCAGGGGTGGGAGGGCAGTCCAGGGGGTTAGATGGGCACGTCTACCCCAGGGCCTTTCAAAGATGATTGACACTGGGGTGTCGGTGAGGGGAGCGGCCTGGCCTGGAGGCCTGGCCTGGCTTGGCAGCCCGTGGACCGTCCCTGCCCTGTTTCCCGGCTCACCCTGGAGGGATGCTCTCCCCAGTGGACAGCCTTCCCACCCTCCCGATGGCGCGCCCCTCTCCTCCTACACATCCTTTCTGCACAGCCGCTTCTCCTCAGCAAACGCCTCCTGTGCCCTGGTCCCCTGCCAGGGGCTGCCCCTCACCTCCCACCTCAGTGGCTGCAGCCTCTCTCCGCCCCCCTCCACCGTCCACCTCATTAAAAACTATAGCAGCTGGATAAGTCAGGGTCCTGCAGGAAGCAGACGCACACTCGAGGAAGGGGACCGTTTAGGAAGGTGTGGGGAGGAATGGGGAAGGTGCAGGCCCCCCACCCGGGGTGTCATCCAGTGGGTGGGCTCCACCCAGGTCTGCAGGGCCAGGAGGGAACCGTTCCAGGGCAGGGCTGCATGGGGTGGACCCTTCAGGGAGGAATAAACGGGTCAACCTCACGAGCCACAGCCCCCCACCCCTGGGTCCAGCACAGAGCGAGCAGGGAGGGGGTGGAGCGGGGCAGGTCCCCTAAGGTGGGTGTAAAGCAGCGGGGGCGTCCCCAGGCGCACAGCTCCCGGGCTGCCGTCGCTCCAGCGTCCGCAGGCAGGGAGGCCGTGTTGACTTATGCCCCGGAGCAGCCCTTCTCCTCCTCCGGGATGGGCGCTCTGGACAGATCACAGCACGGCAACAGAATATAGATGGGGACGCCGACCCTCCTCCTGCCAGATCCCCTCCCTGGCCCTCTGCCCACCCGCTCCGTGCCCTGGGAGGGAGCCTGGGATATTCCCCTCCTGCTACTGGTCTCCCAGCCCCAGCACTCCAGCCTGGGGGGCTGCGTATGTGGGTGAGACCCTTTCCTGCGACTGCAGCGTCTCCAGGTGCTACAATGTCCCCAGTGGGTTATCTTCACACCTTGTGCATCAATCTTCGGTCAGATCTCCTCATCTGAACCACCTGAGAGGGACCGCGTCCCGTCAGGAGGCTGGAAACCCATAAACACACACACACCTGTCCATCACCAAATATTTTCATTCCACTTTCCAAATGTTGGGCTCAACCTCATGCAGTGGCTGCCTTCACACCAGCTCCCGCGTCTGCCCGCCGGTCCCTGCCCGGCCCGCCAGTCCTGCAGGGTGGAAACCGCCTTGGGCTCCTGCCTCCTACATCCAGGTCCCGCCCAGCTGTCAGCACAGCCCTGAAAACCATCCATCTGAGCGTGTCACCCCACTGCTTCACCCAGGGGTAAAGTCCCGGCCAACTGGCCAGACACCGCACTACCTGACTTCTCTAACCTGGTTCAGCCTGGCCCGGTCCCTCTCCCCTCCCCCCGGGCGCAGCACGAGGGGCCGGACGCCCCCTCCCGCACCCGCCCTGCCCCCCACTCTTGCTCATGCCCTGGCCCTGCTGCATCCCCCCGGTCGGCCCCCTCCTCGGAGATGCCACTCTTAGGGCCTCCTGTTCCTCTCCTTCTGGAAGGTTCTTCTCCTCTCCCTGCTGTCAGGCCCCTCCCGAGCCCCTTGCCCATCCCCTTCCATCTCTCTCACGGAGCTGGGAAGACAATCCACCCTGGGGGAGCCACGGGGTCTCTGTGAGGGTCCTGGACCCCCGCTCTGGGGCCACCTGGGCCTTGCCTGTCCAGAGGCATAGAGGCGAATGGAAATATCCTCCCGACGGAGAAGCCGGGGGACTTCCGGAGAAGGTGCTGGATGAGCTGTTCAAGTGGCTGCTTGAATTCAGAGGCATGTCTGCAGTTCCTCCCGGCAAGTCCAGCCGTGGGTGATTAAAATAAAACGACCTAATAAACACTCCCAGAAGCCTTTGCACATACATTCCTACAGGGATGCTTAAGAAAATTAAGGGCTGAAGTGATTTTTTTTTCACCCAGCAAGAAAGATTGGGCCACTTAATTAAGAGCTATCCTTAATCTTGGACAAACGAGGTCTAATTTCTTCAAATTATTCCACATTTCACTAATTTTGCCCCCCTTTTTACTCAAGAGTGTCTGAGCAGAAGTACTGTGCACAATTTTAAAAGCCTGGGTGTGAAGACTGTCTCATTTCCTCTGACGTGAACAGAGCATCGGGTGCTTGTTATTTGCAGCTGGGAAAGAAACCCTGGCAAGTGGGGCTGGGGGAGCTCAGCCCCGCTACCCCGAACTGCAGCTCGCACAGGGGGCTGCATTAGCACTGGTTGCCGGCTGCCTTGACAAGGACAGAGCATGACGGACAGAGCCTGAGACCTGACGGGTGCCTCAGGCAGAAAGCACTGGTGGGTCCCAGAATTCGGGGCACCGCCGGGGGCCATCCCCGCACACCCCCTCACCCACCAGCAGCTCATCTGGAAATCTCACTTGCACTCCACTTCTGTTCTTTTCAAACACAAAACAAAGCAAAACAAAAAAGAAGGAAGAAAGAAGGGACGAACAGTGGCTGGGCACCAGCCGTGTGCCGGGCAGCGTGGGATTCAGCTGTAGCCCTGAAATTGGGCTGACTTGGTCACGGCCCATTGGGCAGCTGGGGAAACTGAGTCTGTGAACTTGGGCCCGGGAAGCGGGAAGCGGCGATGGGAGGTGCGTTGGCACAGCTCCAGAGGCCGCATGCGTCCTGTTCTGCCACGTGTCTACCCCAGAGAGACGTGGGTCTCCCTCTGTCGGCAGCGCAGGGGCTGGTAGGTGATGCTGAACAGACCAGCGAGAGGTGTCCGAGCTCCAGGGACCCGGTGACATCACTTGGCTTTGCACACTCGGTGCCGTCCCCTTCCTTCTACCGGCAGCAATTCCACTGTCCTTTTGGGGCTCACCACCACCCCAACTGAGTCTTTGGAGCTGGAGCAGCAGAACCCCTCCCCCAGTTCGACCAGAGAGCCAGAGAACACCCCTCCCCTGGCCAGTGTGAGAGTCCAGCCCGGTTCAGCCAGCCACCATCCATCCCCGAGAAACAGACGCCATCCCTGGACCAAACTTGAAGCTAGAAGGCTCTGTGTCCAGAGTTGCTGAGGGACAAGGGCAGAGACTCTAAGAATGAAGGCACCACAGCAAAGAAGCTCTGAAGGAGAGACCGTTCCTGCTGCGCCGTTCCTGGGCTCTCGGGTACACGAGTCAGTCCATATGCCCTTTCTTTTTAGCCGGGCTGTTGGCGTTGAGTTTCCTTCATCAGCAAATGCAAGGGTCAGAGACAAAACAGCCCAAGCCCTCTGCCTGGAACAAGCATCAAGTACACCTGGTTAATTTGGGAAGCGATTCCAGGAAGCACCTGTAGGGGGTGGGGATGTGAGAGAGAAGGGAAGGAGCCCCTATAGGGAGGCTGGATAAGCAGGTTCCCCTGTGGGCAATGGGGGCTCGGTCCCGCTGGCAGACCCCATCACATCGAATCTGCCTCCGTAGCCCACTGGAGGTACAAGGAGGGTTGCTCTGGGCGGCGTTCATTCCCTAGCACTTCCGGCCTACCCCACGTTCCCTGACAACCAGAAGATGTGTCCGGCAGAGTCACAGCGCGTGCAGTGGGGAGCCTTGTGGCCAGTGTCCACGGAAGCAGTGAGCACCAGGGGATCTGCACAGAACAAGCATCATCAGCTCCACCTCCCCCTTTTATAGGGGAAGGAAGGAAGGCCCAGGACAGGGAAGGGACAGGCTCATGGTGACATAGTGTGCGAGAGGCAGCCCCGGGTCCACCTGGCCTCCCAGCTGCTGCCCGAGCACGCAGCATCCTCCTTTCTCTATCCACATCTGCCCACTGGGGACACTGCTAGACTGCAGGCTGCCCAGGCCGGCGCCTGCATCTCAACTGCTCGGATCAGTCGGAAAGCATCACACGAGTACCTGCTCCACGCTGAGCCCTTGGACTCCGGAGATTGAAACCCCAATCGTAAGGAGCCGAGGGCACAGAAGCTGTCACGAGCGGGGGGTCTGCTTTCGCACATGACATTAGGGATTCACTGTCAGTAGCAATAAAAGGTCCCACGGGGACAGTATTGTTCAACTTACAACACATTTTTCCATCCATCACATTTAAAAAAATCTCACAGAACCTGTGTCCTCCTCTGTAACAGGAGACAAAGGCACCAGAGTCCCTACCCCACAGGGCAAAGGGTTCCTGTGCCCCAGAGTTCTCGGTGAACTGGAAAGAGTGTGCTATGCATGGAGCCCGCAGCTGGGACAGCCCCAGACCTACTGAGATCAGTCAGGACCCCCTGCATCACCAGCAACAGAGACGCAACTAAAACTAGCTTAGGAAAGAAAGAATTTTCAGAATTTACAGAGCTGTGAAATCTAGGGGCTCAAACACGATTTCTTTCCTCCCTTCCTTCCTTCCTCTCTCCCCACTCTTTCTTCTCACCTCTCTTCCTCCCCTGGTCTCCCTCATTTCTTCCTCCTACTATAGACACCTCCTCTAAGAATCCAACACGCGGATTACACCACGTCCACACCTCCAGTAGAAAGGGTCTGTTTCTCCCTGCTCCGTATACAAACACAGGGGAAGGTCATGGATTGTCCCGGTTTAGGACACGTGCCCACCCCTTGAACCATTTCTGGGGGGTCCCAGTCTATGATTGCCCAGGTGGAGAGAGAGCAGACATTCACGGCTGTCAGCCCCACTAAAACCTCCCTGAGCGGTTCCCCGAAGCAAGAATGTTTGGTTGTTATACACCCTCCCCAGGAAGCATATTTTCAACTCATAGTACAATATCTGGAACTGCCTACATGCATACAAGCGTTGACTAATAAGAACTGAATGAATATAGAGTTTGGTAAATGCAATGGGCACAGTGTTATTTTTTAAAAGAACACCCTTATTTCTTTTTTTTTTTTTTCTATACGCGGGCCTCTCACTGTTGTGGCCTCTCCCGTTGCGGAGCACAGGCTCTGGACATGCAGGCTCAGCGGCCATGGCTCACGGGCCCAGCCGCTCCGCGGCATGTGGGATCCTCCCGGACCGGGGCACGAACCCATGTCCCCTGCATCGGCAGGTGGACTCCCAACCACTGCACCACCAGGGAAGCCCATACACCCTTATTTCTTTTTGCCTTAGGTACTCGTGAATGTGGGGCTTTGAGACTTTTGTTTTGCCCAGCATTGAAAATAAGTCACAGCCTTTACCACTGCAAACTTCAGTCTTTCAGAACATGGCACATAGAGCCTGCAAACATTGATTACCAAGATGGTGGTCTTATGATGGTTTCTTCTAGGATTTCCAGGAAGTTACCCAAAGGTAACTTAGGTCTCTATCCTAGAGTCCAAGCTTGGGTTTTCACCCAACATCAGTTGCACAGAGACAGAGGACTTCCCTGGTGGTCCAGTGGTTGACTTCACCTTCCAATGCGGGGGGGTGTGGGTTCGATCCCTGGTCAGGGAGCTAAGATGCCACATGCCTCAAGGCCAAAAGACCAAAACATAAAACAGAAGCAGTATTGTAACAATTCAATAAAGCCTTTAAAAGTGGTCCACATCAAAAAAATCTTTTAAAAAGAAAGACGCATAGAGACAGCTCACCATTGATGTAGATGCTGGGTACACTGCCCAGATTTACTCCCCACCACCCCAGGACTGGGGCGCTCATTCCCCAGCTGCTCAGAGGGTTTTTGGCATACAGCTCTCCCCTGAGTCCTCTCAGGGGCTTGCCTTCATCCAAAGAGACCTGCCATGGGATTTCCCTGGTGGTGCAGTGGTTAAGAACCTACCTGCCGACACAGGGGACACGGGTTCTAGCCCTGGTCCGGGAAGATCCCACACGCTGCGGAGCAACTAAGCCCATGCGCCACAACTACTGAGCCTGCGCTCTAGAGCCCGTGTGCTACCACCACTGAAGCCTGCACGCCTAAAGCCTGTGCTCCACAACAAGAGAAGCCACCACTTGCTGCAACTAGAGAAAGCCCCTGAGCAGCAACGAAAACCCAACGCAGCCAAAACTAATAAATTAAATTTAAACCAAAAGGGCTTGGCATCCTTCCCCTAACTTGGGACAACTCTGACAAGCTATCCCTGCACCAGGGACCCCTGGGGGATCGACTGAGGTCTTTTCTGTGACTGCACTGCAGCTCGACTTCTTCTGCTACATCCCATTTTTTTCAGCACCCCCCCCCCACCCCGCATAGGATGGTCCCAAGGACTCTCCCCAATCGAACCTTCATCTCAGAGACTAAATGCCAGGGAAACTGACCTGTAGCAACAGATGGTACCAGGAGTGGTCCAAATAGCTCTGAAATGGGATTTTGGACCTGGCTCAGCCACCAGATGGCTGGCAATGAGGACTCTATCACTGGTGATAGGGGAGCGTTGATAGCCCCTGGCATGAGGCGGAGGTGCAATTAAGACCAGAAGAAAGGAATGCCCAGGAGAGTACAATAGTCAGGTATGGGAAGAACCAGTCATCCTACTGCTTACGGAATTCATGGCTGCTGCTGGGGGCAGCTGAAGCACTGGAGGAAGACAAGAAAAGCCTGAGGGTGATTAATCACCAATTCATGGATAATTAGGATAACCAGAGGGTCTCCTTAGCACCATACAAATTAGAGACTCTCATCTCTTGAAGCTGGAGGGCAGAAAGAGCAGAGGATCTGGCCCAGGACTTTATGATAAAGATTGCCAAGCTTTCAAAGAGGCTGAATTCTCCACCTAGGCAGATCCAGTGCATCGGGGCCGGGGCTGGGGGCTGGAATCCCCTGCAAGCTCTCTCACTGACATGTCTGGCACCTGGGCTGGAAAGGCAACCAGCCGGGAGCCAGAAGAGTCTGTGCTCCTTCGTCCTCTCTCTCTATCTTGATGTGTCTCTCCATGTGGTCTGTCCACAGAGAGTAGTAGCTGGATTTCTTACATGATGGCTCAGGGCTCCAGAGCAAGTGTCCCAAGGAGAGAGCACAAGGTGAAGGCTAGTACAGCCTTTTATGACCAACCCACGGTCTATTAGGGGAAATCTTCCCACTGATAGAGCTTCTGGTGGTGAACCCCGCCATCCCCTTTGGATGGAAAGAAGAGAATCCCTAAGTATGGAGAGGTTAGGACACCTACGGATTCTTGAGCAGTGACCAATGGTTTGACTGGCTCCATGGGGACCAAGAAAGAGAATGATTAGAAGATGAGGAAAGAGTAGGTCTGAGGATAAGGCAAGTGAGCAGGCTTTAGGAGAAGGCACGATGGAGGAAGACCTCTGGGTTACAAGTGGACACCACCTGAAAGCATCTACAACAGAAGAGGCAAGACATACCCAAGGGGACAAGATGACTGGGCCGGGCTGATGTCAGCCAGCCTCCATGTGGACAGGGCACACGACCAGAGCAGCCGTGGGCCCAGCAGCATGGCCTCCCACTGACCAAGGCTGAATGTCCAACCTGCCAGCAACAGAGTCCAACACGGAGCTCCCGATACGACACATCCTTTGAGGAGACCACCAGCCGCATGGTGGCACACTGATTATGTTGGACCCTTCTACCCTGGAAAAGGCAGCCATTCATCTTGGGAATGGACACATCCAGTGTATAAATCAGGCTTCTCCAGAGAAACAGAACCAGTAGGATATGTGTATCTACAGAAACAGTTTTATTATAAGGAATTGGCTCACGTGCACATCCACATTTTCAGTGTGGACCGGCAGGCTCGAGACCTAGGACATCCGATGGGGCAGTTGCAGTCCCAAGGTTGGCAGCCTGGAGATCCCGGCAGTCTGATGGAGAGATAAAGTCTGAAGGCAGTCTGCTGGGAATTTCCTCTTGCCCCAGGAACCCAACTTTTCATTCGATTCAAGCCTTCAACTGATTAGATGCGCCTCACCCACATTGTGGAGAACAATCTCCTTCACCTGGAATTTACCTATTTAAATATTGACCTCATCCAAAACACCCTCCAAGTTGACATAGAATTAAACATCACATCCAGGAAGGGATTTGCCTTTCCTGGCCCCCAAACCTCAGCCAACCCCCCCCCCAACCCCATCTGAAGGTTTAGAGAGTGTTTGATCCATCAACTCGGGAGCCCACATGAAATCCTAGCAAAGGAGGTATGGCCAACTGAACACAATCCTATCACGGACCGGGCCATCCAAAAGCTGCCGGACACAGATGGTGGGATGGCATGCTGAAGGCACAGCTGAGATGCTAGCTTGAAGATGGCTATCCTCCAGGGCACATAGAATCTAAACGGATGACCCTTATATGGTGTTCTGTCCCCAGTAGGACACATATATGAGTCCAGGAACCAAGGGCAGAAGTAGGAACAGCCCTGCTTCTCATCACTCCCTGTGGCCCATTTGGGGAATTTGTGATCCATCCTACAGCTCAGTGCCCTGTGATTATGGAGGCCCTGGTTCTCAAAGGGGGATCCTTCTGCCAGGGACACAGAAAGAGTCCCAATAAACTTTATTTTAACAGCATCATTGCTTCATTAAAATTCACCCATTTAAGTATGCATATCAATGATTTTCAATAAATTTTCTTTGTTGGGCAACCAGCACCGTAATCCAGTTTTAGACCAGCTCCGTCATCTCAGTAAGATCCTTCTCTCCCATTTACAGTTAATTTCCATTGCAACCCACAGCCCAGACCACCACGACTCTACTTTCTGTCTCTATAGATTCACCTCTTCTGAACAATTCATATAAACAAAATTATACAGTAGGTAATCTTTTGTGTCTGACTTCCTCTGCCTAATACGTTTTTGAAGTTCATCCACATTGTAACATGCATCAGTACTTCACTCATTTTTATTGATGAATAGTATTCCATTGTACGGATAAGCTGCATTTTGTTTGTCCACTCCTCAGTTAATGGACATCTGGGTTGTTTCTACTTGTTGGCTGTTAGGTATCAAACTGCTATGAATATTTACATGCCAGTTTTGCGTGGACTTGTGTTTATATTTCCCTTGGGTAGATACCTAGGTGTGGAATTGTCGGGTCATTTAGTAAATAAATTTATGGCTCACTTTTTAAGAAAAGAAAATGCCAAACCATTTTCCAAAGTAACTGTACCATTTTATATTTCTATCAGCCATGAATGAGGGAGCCCATTTCTCTCTCTAACATTTGTTATTTTCCATCTTTATAATTATAGCCATTCTGGTGTATGTGTAAAGTGGAATCTCACTGTGGTTTTAATTGGCATTTCCCTAATGACTAATGATGTTGAGCATCTTTTCGAGTATTTATTAGCCATTTGTTTATCTTCTTTGGTGAAATGTCTGTTCAAAGCTTTTGCCCATTGTTTAATTGAATGTTTGTCTTTTCGTTGGGTTCCCTCTATATTGTGGATACAAGTCCTTTATCAGATACATGATTTGCAAATATTTTCTTTCAATCTACAGCTTGTCTTTTCATTTTCCTAATAATGACTTTGAGGTGCAAACGTTTTAATCGTGATTAAGTCCAATTTATCAATTTTTTCTTTGTTAGATTGTGCTTTGGTTGTTGAATCTAGGAAACCTTTGCCTCACCCAAGGTTATGAAGATTTTCTACTACAAGTTCCCCTGAAAGTTTTATAGCTTGAGCACTTACATTTGTGTCTGCAGCCCCTTTGGAGTTAACTTTTATGTGCGGCGTGACGATCCAAGTTCATCTTTCTGCATGTGGTTATTCAATTGTCCCAGCACTCTTGGTTGAAAAGCTTATCCTTTCTCCACTTGAACGGTCTTGGCATCTTTATCAAAAATCAATTGACTGTAAATGTAAGAACTTATCACTGGGCTCTCAGCTCTGTTCCATTGATCCGTACATCCATCCTTATGCTGGTTTAACACTGTCTCAATTACTGAAACTTCATAGCAAATTTTGGAATTGGGTAGTGAAAGTCCTTCCACTTTGTTCTTTTTCAAAATTGTTTTTGCTGTTCTGGATTTTTTCATTTCCGTATAAACTTTAAGATCTGCTATGAAACAGCCTGCTGGGATTTTGATAGGGGTGGTGTTGACTCAATAAATCAATTCAGGGAGAAGAGCCTTCTTAACAATATTGATTCTTCTAATCCGTGAACATGAAATGTCTCCATTTATTTAAATATTCTCTACTTTCCCTCAGCAATGTTTTGTAGTTTTCAGTACACGTCTCATACTTCTTTTATTAAATTTATTCCTAAGTATTTTATGCTTTTGAATGCTACTAAATGGAATTGTTTTCTTAATTTCATTTTCAGATTGTTTATTGCCAATATATAAAAATGCAAATGATTTGTGTATGTTGATCTTGTACCCTATATCTTAGCTGAATTTGTTTACTATAGTAGAGAGTTCTACGTATAAGAACATGTCATATGAAATAAAGACAGTTTTCCTTCCTCCTTTTGGATCTGGACGTCTTTTATTTCTTTATTATATCTGACTGCACTGTCCAAAACTTCCAGTAGAACCCTGACTAGAAACGATAAGAGAATCTTTGCCTTATTCCCAATCTTAGGGAGAAAGCATTTATTCTTTCACCGTTGACATGTGACCCTACATATAGGAGTTGGGTAGATGCCCTTTATCAGGTTGATGACGTTTCTGTCTATTCCAAGTTTGTTGGGAGTTTTTGTTTTTATCACGAATGCATGTTGAATTCTGTTAAGCGCTTTTTCTGTATCTATTGAGCTGGTCACATGGGTTTTGTTTCTTATCTTATTAATAGAGTGCATTATGTTAATTGATTTGGGAATGTTAATCCAGCCTTGCATTCCTGGGATAAATCTCATTTGGCCATAGTATGTAATTCTTTTTATATGTTGCTGAATTCACTTTGCTAATATTTGGTTGAAGATTGTTGCATCTATATTCGTGAGGGTTATTGGTCTGTAATTTTATTTTCTTGTGATGTCTTTGTCTGGCTTTGGTATCAGGGTAATACTGACCTCAAGAATGAGTTGAGAAGTGTTCCTCCCTCCTCTGTTTTCTGGAAGAGTTCATAGAATATTAATGCTATTTCTTCTTTAAACGTTTGATAGAATTCACCAGTGAAAGCTGTCTGGGAATTCCTTTGTGGGAAGGATTTTAATTACTAGTATATATTTTTTGCTTATTATAGGCATATTCAGATTTTCTATTTTTTCTGGAGTGAATTTTGGTGATTTGTGTCTTTTTAGGAATTTATCCATTTCCTCAGTTGCCTGACTTGTCAGCATAGAGTGGTTCAGAGTATTCCCTTATAATCCTTTTAAACTCTGTAGGATCAGAGGTCATATCCCAGCTACAGTAATGATTTTTGTGATCTGTGTATTCTCTCTTTTTTTTCTTGATCAAATTAGCTAAAGGTTTGCCTATTTGGATGGTCTTTTCAAAGAACCAACTTTTGTTTTCATTGATTTTCTCTATGGTTTACTTCTTTTCTACAATTTTTACTTCCATTCTAATCTTTATCATTTCCTTCTTTCTGCTTGCCTTGGGTGTGGTTTGCTCTTCTTGTTCTAGATTCTTAAGGCAAAACATCAGATCAATGATCAAAGATCTTTCTTTTTCTCTAACACAGGCATTTAAGCTATACCTTCTCCTTTAAGCACCCCTTTGGCTGCATCTGATAGATTTTGATACATTGTGATTTTGTTTTCATTCACGTCAAAATACTTTGGGTTTCCCAAATTTCCTTCTGTTGTTTTCTAATTTAATTTTGTTGTGACTGGAGAACATACTTTGTATGAGTTCAGCTTTAAAAAATTTACTAAAATGTGTTATGGCCTATCTTCTAGATACCTATTTTCAAGAATATCCCATGTACAATGCAAAGAATGTGTATTCTATTATTGCTGGGTAGAGGTTCTATAGATGTCAGGTTAAGCCAATTTTTAAAAATTTAATTTTATTTATTTATTTGACTGCGTTGGGTCTTTGTTGCTGCGTGCAGGCTTTCTCTAGTTACGGTGAGCCCTGGGGGCTACTCTTCGTTGCGGTGCACAGGCTTCTCGTTGCAGTGGCTTTTCTTGTTGCGGAGCATGGGCTCTAGGCACACAGGCTTCAGTAGTTGTGGCACACAGGCTCAGTAGTTGTGGCTTGCAGGCTCTAGAGCGCTAGCTCAGTAGTTGTGGCACATGGGTTTAGTTGCTCCGTGGCACATGGGATCTTCTCGGACCAGGGATTGAACTTGTGTCACCTGCATTGGCAGGATGATTCTTAACCACTGCACCACCAGAGAAGTCCCAGGTTACGCCAATTGATAGTGTAGTTCAAGGCTTCTATATCCTTGCTGATTTTCTGTCTACTTGTCCTATTAATTATTTTAAAAGGGGTATTGAAATTGTCCACTGTAAGTGTGACATTGTCTACTTCTCTTGGCATATATATCAGCTTTTGTTTCATGTATTTTGAAACTCTGTTATGAGGCACATACAACTTTAGGATCATTACATCCTCTTGATTAATTGATCCTTTTATCATTATAAAACACCCCTTCTTTGTCTCTAGTAACTTTTTTTTTGTCTTAGAGTTTTATTTTTCTAATAATGTAGCTACTCCAATTCTCTTATGGTTACTGTTTTCTTGGTACAGGCAGACCTCAGAGATATCGCGGGTTTGGTTCCAGACCACCACAATAAAGTGAATGTTACAATAAAGTGAGTCACATGAATTTTTTGGTTTCCCAGTGCATATAAAAATTATGTTTACACTATCCTGTAGTCTGTGAGCATGCAACAGCATTATGTCTTTAAAAATGTACAGGGACTTCCCTGGTGGTCCAGTGGTTGAGACTCCACGCTTCCAGTGAAGGGGGCCCCAGCTCGATTCCTGGTCAGGGAGCTTGATCCCACTTGCCACAACTAAAAAAAGATACTGCACGCTGCAACTGAAGATCCCGCACACGGCAAACAAAGATCCCATGTGTTGCGACTAAGACCCGGCACCGCGAAATAAGTAAATATTAAAAAAAAGAAAAGATAACTTCTATTTCAAAAAAAAGGACAAAAAATTATTTTTTAAATTCTTTATTGCTGAAAAATACTAACCATCATCTGAGACTTCAGTGAGTCTTAGGAGTAACATCAGGGATCACTGATCACAGATATAATAATAATAATGAAAAAGTTTGCAATATTGTGAGAATTACCAAATTGTGACACAAAGACATGAAGTGAGCAAATGCTGTTAAAAAATGATGCTGATAGGGCTTCCCTGGTGGCGCAGTGGTTGAGAGTCCGCCTGCCGATGCAGGGGACACGGGTTCGTGCCCTGGTCTGGGAAGATCCCACGTGCTGCGGAGCGGCTGGGCCCGTGAGCTATGGCCGCTGAGCCTGCGCGTCCGGAGGCTGTGCTCCGCAACGGGAGAGGCCACAACAGTGAGAGGCCCGCGTACCGCAAAAAAAAAAAAAAAAAAAAAAAGATGCTGATAGACTTTCACAGTTCAGGGTTGCCACAAACTTCAATTTGTAAAAATCTCAGTATCTGCAAAGTGCGATCAAAGGAAGCACAATAAAACGAGGTGTGCCTGTATATCTTTTCTATACTTTTACTTTCAGTCTATTTCTGTCTTTGAATCTGCAGCACATTTACTGTAAAGAGCATAAAATCGGATCCCGGTGGTTGTTGTTTTTTAACAGTCTGACAATCTCTGCTTTGTGAGTCTTTATTTATACTGAATGTAATGATTACTTTTGTACTGAATGTAATGTATGGTTCAACATACATCTGCTATTTTGCTATTTGTTTTCTATATGTCTCATGCCTTTTTCATTCATCTATTCCTCGGTTATTTCATTCTTTTGTGGTAAATGGATATTTCCTATTGTACTATTGTCATTCATTTTTTAAAACAATATTTTAAAAATTATTTTCCTAGTGATTTTTCTGGGGATTACAATATGCATCTTTTTTTTAAATTAATTGATTTATTTATTTATTTTTGGCTGTGTTGGGTCTTTGTTGTGGCACGCAGGCTTTCTCTAGCTGCTGTGGTTGGGGACTACTCTTTGTTTCGGTGAGCAGCCTTCCCATTGCGGTGGCTTCTCTTGTTGCAGAGCACGGGCTCTAGGCGCACAGGCTTCAGTAGTTGCAGCACGTGGGCTCTGTAGTTGTGGCTCATGGGCTTAGTTGCTCTGCAGCATGTGGGATCTTCCCGGACCAGGGATCGAACCCGTGTCCCCTGCATTGGCAGTCAGATTCTTAACCACTGCACCACCAGGGAAGTCCTACAATATGCATCTTAACTTAAAACAATTTATTTAGGATTAATACTAACTAAATTCCAATGGGATATAGAAATTTGGCTCCAATGTATCTCCCTTCCCTTCCCTTTCCTTTGTGCTAATATTGTCATACAAACAACTTTGTATTAGCCCAACAATACAGTTTTATAATTATCATTGTATGCAGTTGTGTTCTACATCAATTAAGAGAAGAAAAGATTTAAAATATATTGATCAGGGCTTCCCTGGTGGCGCAGTGGTTGGGAGTCTGCCTGCTGATGCAGGGGACATGGGTTTGTGCCCTGGTCTGGGAAGATCCCACATGCCACGGAGCGGCTGGACCCGTGAGCCATGGCTGCTGAGCCTGCATGGCCGGAGCCTGTGCTCTGCAGCGGGAGAGGCCACAACGGTGAGAGACCTGCATAACGCAAAATATTAAAACATAAAAAATAAATAAAATAAAATATATTGATAATTTTTTTTAGATTCTGCATGTAAGTGATATCATACGATATTTCTCTTTCTCTGTCTGACTTCACTCAGTATGACAATCTCTATGTCGATCCATGTTGCTGCAAATGGCATTATTTCATTCTTTTTAATGGCTGAGTAATATTCCATTGTATATATGTACCACATCTTTTTTTTTAACATCTTTATTGGAGTTTAATTGCTTTACAGTGGTGTGTTCGTTTCTGCTTTATAACAAAGTGAATCAGCTCTACATGTACATATATCCCCATATCTCCTCCCTCTTGCATCTCCCTCCCTCGCACCCTCCCTATCCCACCCCTCTAGGTGGTCACAAAGCACCGAGCTGATCTCCCTGATGTATCACATCTTCTTTATCCATTCTTCTGTTGATGGACATTTAGGTTGCTTCCATGTCTTGGCTATTGTAAACAGTGCTGCAATGAACATTGGGGTGCATGTATCCTTTCGGACCATGTTTTTCTCTGGGTATATGTCCAGGAGTGGGATTGCAGAATCATATGGTAGCTCTATTTTTAGTTCTCAAGGAACCTCCATACTGTTCTCCGTAGTGGCTACTCCAATTTACATTCCCACCAACAGTGCAAGAGTGTTCCCTTCTCTCCATACCCTCTCCAGCATTTATTGTTTGAGGATTTTTTTTTTTTTTTGGCGGTACGCAGGCCTCTCACTGCTGTGTCCTCTCCCATTGTGGAGCACAGGCTCCAGACGCGCAGGCTCAGCAGCCATGGCTCACGGGTCCAGCCGCTCCGCGGCCTGTGGGATCTTCCCGGACCGGGACATGAACCCACGTCCCCTGCATTGGCAGGCGGACTCTCAACCACTGCGCCACCAGGGAAGCCCATGTTTGAGGATTTTTTGATGTTGGCCATTCTGACTGGTGTGAGGTGATATCTCATTGTAGCTTTGATATGCATTTCTCGACAAACTTATGATTACCAGGGGGAAGGATGGGGTGGGGGGAGGGATAGTTAGGGAGTTTGGGATTGACGTGTACACACTGTTATATTTAAAATGGATAACCAACAAGGACCTACTGTCTAGCACAGGGAACTCTGCTCAATATTCTGTAACAACCTAACTGGAAAAAGAATTTGAAAAAGAATAGATACATGTATATGTATAACTGAATCACTTTGTGGTACACCTGAAACAAACACAGCATTGTTAATCAACTATACTCCAATATAAAGTAAAAAGTTAAAAAAATACATTGGGGCTTCCCTGGTGGCGCAGTGGTTGAGAGTCCTCCTGCCGATGCAGGGGACGCGGGTTCGTGCCCCGATCCGGGAGGATCCCACATGCTGCGGAGCGTCTGGGCCCGTGAGCCATGGCCGCTGAGCCTGCGCGTCGGGAGCCTGTGCTCCGCAACGGGAGAGGCCACAACAAGAGAGGCCCGCGTCCCGCCAAAAAAACAAAACAAGACGAAACAAATACATTGATCCTATTATTTATTTATTTATTTAGTTTTGGCTGCACTGGGTCTTGCTGCACTCAGGCTATCTCTAGTTGCAGCAAGTGGGGGCTACTCTTCGGATTCTTAACCACTGCACCACCAGGGAAGTCCCGATCATATCTTATATATTTACCTACATAATCACCTTTATGGGTGCTCTTTATTTCTTCATGTAGGTTCACGTTACCACCTGGTATCATTTCTTCTTAGCCTGAAGAACATCCTTCAGTATTTTTTATACGGTAGGTCTGCTAGCAATGAATTCTTTCAGCCTTTGCTTATCTGGGTGTGTCTTTATTTTGCTTCATGTTTGAAGGATAATTTTTCTAGATGTAGAAAACTCAACTGTGTTTTCTTTTAGCACTTTGACGATGTCATCTTACTGCCTTCTGGTTTCCATTATTTCCAAAGATAATCCGATTGTGGTTTTCTTGTACACGATGAGTCATTTTACTGCTGGTGCTTTCAAGATTTTGTCTTTGATGACATATATGATAGTCATAACCTTTGACTATGGTACGTGTAGGTGTGAACTTTTTTTGGTTTATCCTCTGACATTTGTTGAGTTTATTGCAGGCATATACTGATGGGTTTTTTAAAACCAAATTTGGGGAAATTTTCAGCTCTTATTTCTTCAGAGAAAATTTCTTTGCCATTCACTGATGGTCACACAAGATCTTGAAGCTCTGTTCACAGTACACATTCTTTTTTTCCTTCTGTTCTTCAGTTTCTATTGCTTTATCTTCAAGTTTGCTGAGTCTTTCTTTTTCCAGTTCAAATCTGCCCTTGAGCACCTCCAATGAATTTTTCATTTCAGTTATACTTTTCAACTCCAGAATTTTTATCTGGTTCTTTTTTTTTTATTTATTTATTTTATTTTTGGCTGTGTTGGGTCTCTGTTGCCGCACGCGGGCTTTCTTTAGTTGCGGCAAGTGCGGGCTACTCTTGGTTACGGTGCACGGGCTTCTCATTGCGGTGGCTTTCTTTGCGGAGCACAGGCTCTAGGTGCACAGGCTTCAGCAGTTGTGGCGCGCGGGTTCTAGAGCACAGGTTCAGTAGTTGTGGTGCACGGGCGTAGTTGCTCCGCGGCATGTGGGATCTTCCCGGACCAGGGCTAGAACCCATGTCCCCTGGGTCGGCAGACAGATTCTCAACCACTGCGTCACCAGGGAAGTCCCCAGCATACAGAGATATGACATTAATCTTGACTATATTCCCCAGGCTGTACATTTCATCCCCGTGACTCATTTATTTTGTAACTGAAAGTTTGTACCTGTTTGTTTCCCTCACCTATTTCATTCATCCTCTGCCCCTCCTCCCCTCTAGCAACCACCTGTTTCTTCTCCGTATTTGTGACTCTATTTCTGTTTTGTTTGTTCATTTGTTTTTTAGATTCCAATTATAAATGATATCATACAGCACTTGTCTTTTTCTGTCTTATTTCACTAGGCATAATACCCTCTAGATCCACCCATGTCATCACAAAAAAACAAGATTTCATTCTTTTTTTTATAGCTGAGTAATCCATTCATCTGTCAACAGGCACTTAGGTTGCTTCCATATCTTAGCTATTGTGAATAATACTGCAATGAACATTGGGGTGCATATATCTTTTCTAATTAGTGTTTTCGTTTTCTTTGGGAAAATAACCAGAAGTGGAATTTCTGGAGCCTATGGTAGTTCTATTTTGTTTTTTAATTTTATTGAAATATAGTTGATTTACAATGTTGTGTTAGTTTCAGGTGTGCAGCAAAGTGATTCAGTTATACATATACATCTATTCTCTTTTAGATTCTTTTCCATTACAGCTTATTACAAGATATTGAGTATAGTTCTCTGTGCTATACAGTAGGTCCTTATTGGTTAGCTGTGGTTCTGTTTTTGATTTTTTGAGGAACCTCCCTACTGTTCTCCATAGTGGCGGCACCAATTTACATTCCCACCAACAGGGTATGAGAGTTCTCTTTTCTCCACATCCTTGCCAAACTTGTTATTTGTTGGCTTTTTAATAATAGCCATTCTGACAGGTGTGAGGTGATATCTCATTACGGTTTTCATTTGCATTTCCCTGGTGATTAGAGATGTTGAACATCTTTTCATGTGCCTGTTGGCCATCCGTATGTCTTCTTTGGAAAAATGTCTATTCAGGTCCTTTGCCTAATTTTTAATCAGCTTGGTTGTTATTTTATGTTGAGTTGTATGAATTCTTTGTGTGTTTTGGCTATTAACCCCTTATTGGATATATCATTTGCAAAGATCTCCTCACATTCGGTAGGTTGCCTTTTTGTTTTGTTGATAGTTTCCTTCACTGTGTAATTCTTTAAGAAACAGTTTCCTTTAGATCTTTGAACATATTCATAATAGCTGGTTTTAGGGTTTTGCCTACAAGTCCAACACCTAGGCTCCCTCAGAGACAACTTCTACCAACTGCTTCTTTCCTGTGTGTGACTGCGTATTTCTCTCTGTATGTTTCACAATTTTTGTTAGAAACTAGACATTTTGGATAATTTATTATAAGAAAGCTGGATCCTGATTTGCCTCCCCCAGGGGTTGTTGCTGAATTTATTTGTTTATTTAGTGACTAGCCTGGATGAATTATTTAGAGACTCTCTCCCCTCCAGTGTATAAACACTAATATCTATGCTTTTTAAAAAAGAAAAATGTTCTTGGCTTCATTGTTAACCTGGCTTCCTATAAATTGATCTGGGTAAGCATAGCTTCATAGTCAGCCAACAGATGGTTGTAGGTTTTGCTTAAACACCCTGAGCCAGTAAGGTTTCCCCACGCTTGTTGTGGTCAGGCACACATTCAAAGCCCAGGCAATTTACAAGCCTGTCCTGGCTTTCCCTGCCTGCTTGTGCACCGTCAGCCAGAGACAAGTAGATAACCAGACCCTCTCCCATCTTTCCTGAACACACACATGTGCACAGCCTTCCAGATCCCCAGGAATGTGGGGGGCCTTCACAAAACCCCCTACGGCTGTCCCATCCCCCAGATCTGTTAAAATTTTGGCTGGTCTGCTGCTTTTCTGAATCAGTGTTACAGCCCTGGGCAGCTGTGATATTGGCCTTTCTTGATTGTTTTCTGGAAAGACAGCAATTGCTTTTGACAGTGCCCCCAGAGAAGGGGCTTTTCTCTGGAGCTCCAAATTAAATCAATGCTATCCAACAGCAGCGAGACTGCTGGTCTTCATGCTGCCACATGCATTTGGGGAGATGGGAGCAGCCCCACATTAGAGTGGCATGGACCCCATCATTGTCAACCAGGGTTAAGTAGCTTTCCTTGAATAAACATCTTTCAATTTGTTATATGTCTTTGGTTAATTCCAGAGTTTCTGAAATGGTTGTTTTTGACAATATCGTCCAATCTTATCATTGCCTCTCGAGATACAGGATTTGCTAGGGTCCTCCTTCTACTACTGCCCTCACTAAACTTCGAATTCAGTTGCTGCCCAGTCATGTCCAGCTCTTTATGCACAGAGACCAGTGAACAAGGAAAAGAGCCACCATTTGGCAGGAGAAATTGACGTTGATTATCAGGAGGAGATGGGGTTTCAGTGAAATGATGGGAACAGGAAGGAACAGACTTGGCACCCAGGTTATTTTCTGGGCCCCTCTAAGAACACCTCCGCCTGGTTTGGTGGTAAATGGACCAGTACAGAACCACGGCCTGAGCAGTGCACGGTGACCAAGGTTTCAGATCCCACGGGGCTGAGGGTTGGGGACCGCTACCTGTGGGCCACCTAGACCATGACAGGCACTGCATACCTGGAACGATGAGAGGAATCTAGATTGGGTGGGAAAAGTTAAAGACACTGAGTGTCATGCGTGGCCTCGAGATCAGCTGCAGCTGCAGGGGGAGAAAGTTCATCCCATAATGTTCCTCTTGTGAGGTTTCCCTAGGGAAATGAGGCCCCTAAGTCCTGGAGGAGTTGCTCTCAGAAACTGCTGCATGAAGCAAGTGGGGTCCAGGGGCACCGGGGCTGGACTGGACTGACTGCCCTTGGGGGCTGGGAGGGTCATGGCCGACAGCTCTGGGCTGAGTCCCACCTCCTACTTCTACCATTGCCCTTGGCTGCCGAGGACCTCCTTGCCCAAGGTCAAAGCCCTTTTTCTGAGGCAATCCACATCCAATGACTGGTCAATACGGAGGTATAAAGGCCTAGCTCCCATCCTCCAATGTGCGACAACTCTTTTTTTTTTTTTTTTTTTGCCCACACGGCTTTTGGGATCCTGGTTCCCAGACAAGGGATCGAACCCGGGCCCTGGCAATGAAAGAGTCCTAACCGCGGGACCGCCAGGGAAGTCCCAATGTGGGCCAACTCTGAAGGGCCATCCCAGCTCCCAAACCCCACACAGTTATCTGAGTCCTTCGCGGTTACCCCACGCCACGATCCACACCTGGTTCCTCGTTCCCCAACCCCCCCGACCGCCCACCACGGGTGCTGATCTCAAGAATGTTTCTCAACAAATCTCTCGTACTTAGAGTATGTTTCCAGGGGAATCCAACCTGCAACAATTGGCATTTCACTCTTCATTTAATCATACACAATTAAGCCCAGCATTTGTCATGAATCAGTTCTCCCTTCTCCTTTTTCCTCGCAGCTGGTAGGGAGAGAGGGGTGGCGATAAACAAAACAAAACAAAACAAAACAAAAGCCTAAAAGACAGGTGATAAAAATGAGGGCAACTACGCTATGAACGGGCAACTGAACCGCTTCTGGACATCAATGTCTGAAATGATGAAAAATCGCGATTGCATAAAACTGGGACCTCTGGGGACTTTGACAATAACCTCTAGGAGGCCTGAGCTGGAGATAACTTCAGACTGAGCGGGGTACAAGCCTCCGCACCGGGCACTGCCCTTAGAGGGGTCTGGAACACATGGGCAAACTAAATGAAGGTAAAAAACTCTTTCACGTGTGTTTTGTTGCACTGGTCTCCTCCGATGCCCACTCCAAGAGTGGGTTCGGATCACACAGAAGTCGAGAGGCGTGGCTTGGGAGCTGTGTTAGTCAGGGTTCGACCCTAGGAGTTGAACAACTCCGAGGGAGGGGGCAGAGAGAGGAGGGGGCTCTGACCCTGCGCAGCTGGGGGAGCTGGTAAGCAGGCTCTGCAGAGTCTGTTGTCTTTGCTGGAGTTTGAAGAACTCAGGATAGGCAATCAGGAAGATAAGAGGAATGTGAGGGGGGTCGGGGATGAAGAGCAAGCTGGAATCCATAAGCAGAGCTGGAACCCCACAAGGATAAACAGACCGAGGTCAGTCCTCCTTGCCTGTGAAGCTGCTGATATGAGCACCGTGCAGAACCCTAGACCTTTCCCATGGAGCTAAACACACACGTCCGGCCAGGACTTGGGGACGTGCCTCTTCTTAAATCCCATAACTTAAATACTGAGATAGAACGTTAATGACTTTTGCCCTATCTTAGGCTAAATGAAACGGAGATGAGAGAATGGGAGAAAACAAGAATATCGGGCATATAGATACATAGACATATTCAAAATAAGGAAGAACTACTCATAATTCCCACAGTCATTCCTAGAACTGGCTCTGCCGTTGTAGCTGGTATTGATATTTATAACTATCTTCTTCCCACGCCATTTTGTGTTCCCTTTGCCTTTAGCAAGCCTCTCAGCTACTCACGGTTCTTTGCCTTGCAGAGTGGCCCGAGCATTTATTCATGAAGAGTCTGGGCTATTGGAGGTTCTGCATGAATTAGGTCATTAAAGTTTTCCATTGATTTTAATCATAGGACCTGGGAGTAATAAGAAGCCCCTAAGAGACTTTCTGCATTCCAGACATACCCCTCCTTTCCCCCAGCGTGTAGTGGCAACCCAATTTCTCCCTGATAGTCAGCACCAATCGCCCCAGCCAGTACAGTAACCCCCTTCTTTGCTTGTTGATTCAGGGGCATAGGGAATTCAAGTGGCCAGATGGCGGTCTCAACACCCGCTCAATAGAACCATTGTTGTGTCAATGATGGAAGCATTCTGCAGATCCACGGATGCTCGTTTTGGCAGAAGCGTTGAGGGCAGGAAAGGCAAATGCATATCCAGAGTCAATATCTGTTCCAGTAAGAAAAAAACCCTCCCCCCTTCCCTGATGGAAGGGGTCCAATGTAATCAATCTGCGCCCAGGTAGCCAGATGACCCCTTGGGGAATGATGCTGTATCAGGACTCAGTGCTGATCTCTGCTGTTGACAAATTGAGCCCTCGGCAGTGGCTAGAGATGACTTGCCTTGGAGAGTGGAAGTAAAGGATGCTGAGACCATGCACAACTTCCGTCCCTTCCAACATGGCTGCTTTGTTCCTGAGCCTCTGGGACAATGTGTGGCAGAGAAAGAAAACTGTCCAGTATCCACAAAACAGGCATCCTAGCTACTTGGTTAATGAAACCTCCCTCTACTGAGGCCAGCCTTTGAAGACCTTGGTGACCATTCCCATGAGGCACAAATATCTTCATGCTCTGTGCCGATTTGGAGGGGTCTATCCACTGATTTCTTCCAATTCTCTGACCACCCAGCCAAACCATTAGTCATAGTCCATCAATCAATACAGACCCGTATCTCTGGCCGTCACTCCTTCTAGACAAAATGAAAAATCGAAATTCTGCCCATTGGTAGGAGTTCCACTCATCACGGGCTTTCAGGGCTGTCCCAGGTAGGGCTATAGTTCTGTAACCGTCCAGTTTGGGATGGTACCTTTATATCATGCAGAGCCATCTATAAACCAGGATGGAAATTCTCCTTCCTCACTTAGCTGGAAGTTTATGGGAACTCCCCATTTACGGGACCTCCACAAATACACATTGACAGAGAGAAGGTGATATAGCAAAGAATAGGGGCCACGGGTATCTGGGTCACTTCCCCTTATGACTCATTTTTGCCTTAAGGTCTTGCTTGAACTTGAACTTATAGACACCACTTCTATTTGATGATGGAGTGCTGCTGTGTGGGCCTGAATAAGGCTTAGGGGGTCAGAATACACCTAGTCCCCAATGGGTAGCTTGGTTGCCCATGGTCAAGAGTTCAATCTCTGTGAAAGCCCAGCAGCAAATAAAAAATTGTTTCTCAACTACTCTCAAGTGGAGAGCAGTTACCCACAGAGGATGGTAGGAATTGGCTCCAATATTTCAATGGTCTGCACTGTGGTTCACTTAGGAGTGGTTGTGAAAGGCTCCAAATAGCATCTTCTCTGCCACTGACACTTCCGGCACCACTGGACCCACTGGATCTTGTGGCCCCAAAGGCAGAGCAGCTCGGATGGCAGCCCGGGCTCTTGTTGTGGGCCCCACTCAAAACCAGCAGATTTTCAGGTCTTTCAATAAAGGGGTCAGAATGGATATATGTTGCCTCCAAAGTCCAAAGAGTTTCACTAGAAGTTGTTCCTTTCGTATTGATAGGAGGCAGCAGATGAAGCAACTTGTCCTTCACCTTGGAAAGAATATATCAGCATGTCCCCAAATCATTGAACATCTAGAATTTTCACCAAGGTGGAGGACCCCTGAATTTTTGTGGGACTTATTTCCCACCCTCTGGCATGCATGCATTTTGTCCTGCTCACCAGGTCCAATCAGTGGAATATCATCAATGTGATGAATCAGCAAGGTGTCCTGGGAAGGGAAAGACAAACAAAATCCCTGGGGAGTAGATTATGAACGGGCTGGAGAACTGACATGCCCCGAGGAAGGACGGTGGTAATGTATTGCTGGCCTTGCCAGCTTGTTCATTTTACTAACAGGTATAAAGAAAGAAGCACTCGTGCACCGGCTACATCCTAGGTGTCAGCAGGCAGTGTGTGGATTTGCTCCAGCAGTGAAACCACGGCTAGAAAAGCAGCTGCAAATCGGAATCACCACCTGATTAGTTTATAATAATTTACTGTCATTCTCTAAGATCCCATCTATTTCTTCTCAGACCAAATAGGTGGATTGAATGAGAATATTGTAGGAATAACCACCCCGGCATCTTTCACATCTTTTATGGTGGCAATGATCTCAGCAATCCCTCCAAGAATACAGTATTACTTTTGGTGTATGATTTTCATAGAAAGAAGGAGTTCTAGAGGCTTCCACTTGGCCTTTCTTACCATCACAGCCCCCACTCCATGGATCAGAGAATCAACGTGGGTGTTCTGAACGTTGTTGAGCGTGTCTGTTCCAATTATGAACTGCAGATGGGGAGATGGCCACAGGGAGGGTTCAGGGACCCACCAGGCCCACTATGAGACAGACCTGAATAAAGCTTCACTAATCACTTGACTTCCAAAAGCCCCTACTCTGGCTGGTGGACCACAGTGGTGCTTTGGGTCCACAGGAATTAGTATTAATTCAGAGTCGGTGTTCAGGAATCCCTGAAAAGTCTAAGATACAAATGAAGGGCTTTTGCAGCAACATGGATGGACCTAGAGTTGATCATACTAAAGTGAAGTAAGTCAGACAGAGAAAGACACATACCGTACGATATCGCTGATATGTGGAATCTAATTTTTAAAAAATGACACAAAAAGGGCTTCCCTGGTGGTGCAGTGGTTGAGAGTCCGCCTGCCGATGCAGGGGACGCGGGTTCGTGCCCCGGTCCGGGAAGATCCCACATGCTGCTGAGCGGCTGGGCCCGTGAGCCATGGCCACTGAGCCTGCACGTCCAGAGCCTGTGCTCCGCAACAGGAGAGGCCACAACAGTGAGAGGCTCACGTACCGCAAAAATAAAATAAAACAAAAATAAAAAATGATACAAATGAACTTATTTACAGAAAAGAAACAGATCTCAAAATCAAACTTACGGTTACCAAAGGGAAAGTTGCAGGGGAGGTGATAGATTAGGAGGTTGGGATTAACATATACACACTACTGTATGTAAAATGGATAACTAACTAAGACCTACTGTATAATAGCACAGGGAGCTCTACTCCACCCTGAAATGGCAAAGGTTGGAAGCTCATTCTACCCAAGATTCTTCCTGATGAGCTTTAGGAATGACAGACTGAGATTGCCTGTCTCCCAGAAACTCCAAGAGAAGCACGTTTACTAATACTAAGAAAATTGGGAATACATTATTTTAAAAAATAGAAGAAAGGATCAGGTAGCAGAAAGAGAATTGGCATAAATATTTGGAGATCTTGATGCTGGGTTTAGCTCACCCACTCTCTAGCCCGATGATCTTGGGCACATGTTTTCCCTCCTTTGAGCCTGAGTTTCATTATCTGTAGCACTAGAAGATAATATTATCTACCTCTTGGGCTGTTGAGTGAATTACAGAAGGTGATGCTGTACTAAGCACATATTATCAAAAAGACAAGAGATAACAAGCGCTCGTGAGGATGTGGAGAAAAGGGGACACTTGTGCACTGCGGGTGGGGATGTAAATTGGTGCAGCCGCTATGGAAAACCCTGGAGGTTTCTCAAAAAATTAAAAATAGAACTACTACATGATCCAGCAATCCCATGTCTGTGTATCTATCCAAAGGAAATGAAATCACTCTCTGAAAGAGATATCTGCCCCCTTAGGTTCATTGCAGGATTACGTACAGCAGCCAACACATGGAAACAACCTGAGTCCATCAGTGGATGAATGGATAAAGAAAATGTATACATATACACACATACACGATGGAATATTATTCAGCCATAAAAATAAGTAAATCCTCCCTTTCGTGAAAACATAGATGAATCTGAAGGGCATTAGGCTAAATGAAATAAGAGAAAACCAGATACTGTATGACTTGTATATGTGAAACCTAAAACACCTGGCCTCATAGAAACAGAGATTTGATTGGTGCTTGCCAGGGGCTGGGGGGTGGGAGAGATGAGGAGATATTGGCCAAAGGGGACAAACTTCCAATGATAAGATGAATAAGTTCTGGGGATCTAATGCACACATGGTGACTATAGTCAACAATACTGTATTGTATACTTGTGATTGGCTAAAAGACTAGATCTTAAATGTTCCCACTACGACAACAACCAAAAATGGTAATTAGGTGAGAAGGATGTGTTAACTAACCCTACTGTGGTCATCATTTTGCAATATATACGTGTATCAAATTATCACGTTGTACACCTTAAACTTACACAATATTATGTGTCAGTTGTATCTCAGAAAAGCTGCGGGATGTGGAATAAGTTACTTCGCACAATGTTAACTGCATAGACTTCGTCATGGGCTATTCGTGTTACTTCCTTTCCTGTCCTACCATCTTAGGCCGGGGTTTCTAAACTTGGGCACCATTAATATTTGGGGCTGAATAATACTTGTTGTGGAGGCGATCTTGGGCTCTGTAGACTGTTTCACAGCACCCCTGATCTTTACTCGTTAGGTGACAGCAGCGCCCGTCCAGTTTTGACCAAAAAAAAGTGTCTCCAGACATTACTGAATGTCTCCTGAGGGGCAAAGGTGAAAAACTTCAGGCTAGGTATTCTTTTGGTCTCTTTCCACATTTGTAAATAAGGAGGTGAGGCTGGAGATTAGATTCTTTCAAAG
The DNA here is from genome assembly GCF_964270905.1 of Leucopleurus acutus. Taxonomy (NCBI): domain Eukaryota; kingdom Metazoa; phylum Chordata; class Mammalia; order Artiodactyla; family Delphinidae; genus Leucopleurus; species Leucopleurus acutus. The sequence continues at coordinate 4,101,237 of NC_139142.1, forward strand.
CTATCACTCATGCATGCATTTCTTTATTCCCCTATTCAGAAAACCAATATTATGTGTCTGCTTCATGCAAGACACACTGTTTTCACTTTTATGGCTTTCGGTTTTAATATCTGATGGTGCATCTTGCCCCTTCACTGTTTTTTAAATTATTCTTACCACTTCACTTTTTAAAAGATAAACCTTAAAATCATATTGTCTAATGATCTAATGCCAATAAATAGCATTAAACTTATAAATTAATCTGGGGGATAATTAGTATGCTTATAATATTGGACTTAACTACTCAGACCAGTATATACACACACACACACACACACACACACACACACACACACACACATATATACTTTTATTTTCTTTTTTTTTTTTTGGTTGCATGGTACAGCTTGTGGGATCTTAGCTCTCTGACCAGGGATCGAACCTGGGCTCTCAGCAGTGAAAGCACAGAGCCCTAACCACTGGATCACCAGGGAATTTCCCCCAGTATATGTTTTCAACAGGATGCTATTGGTATATAGGCTTTTATAGATGTAGAGTGTGTGTCCTACCTTGCTAATGTCTCCGGTTATCTTCAGGTCATTCTCCTGAGCTTTTGTGGTAGACAATGATGTCATCTTTAATAAACATTTAATCTCCTTTCTATGTTTTACTTTTTCTTGTTTTATTACTATGGCTAGAAGTTCTAGAATAATAGTAGCACTAATTGTTCCCCTTACCTGCTTGCTATGGACTGAATTATGTCCCCTTCCTCTGCAAATTCCTATATTGAAGCTCTAACCCCCCAGTATAATGGTATGTGGAGTTGGGGCCTTTGGGTGGTAATTAGGTCATGAGGGTCCTCATGATGGGATTAGTGGCCTCCTAAGAAGACACCAAAGAGTTGGGTCTTGCTCTTCTTTCTGTCTCTCTGTCTCTCTGTCTCTCTCTCTCGGTCTCTGCCTCTCTCTCCATTTCTCTCCCACGTGAGGATACAGCAAGAACATGGCCATCTGCAAGCCTTCACCAGAACCCTATCATGCTGACACCCTGATCTCTTCCCAGTCCCAGAACCGTGAGAAATAAACGATAAATGTCTGTTGTTTAAAGCACCAGGTCTATGGTATTTATGGTATTTTGTTCTGGTGGCCAGAGCTGACTGAGACACTGCTCCTTTGCAGAGAGGAAGTAGACATATAGATAGTAGGTGGCCCGAGGGACAGAGCCAAGTGTAGAGCGAGGCCCCTCTGACCCGAAAGCCAGGGCCTCTTCCTGCTGTATAAAACACAGCTTTCCCTGCCCTTGGGTTTTCTTGATCAGTAGGATACCGAACATTGATTAAGACAGAAGTTCTTAATGACATTGAGGAGATATGCATTTTTTCCTAGTTTGCTTAATTTTTTTAAAAATCAGAGATGCATTTTATCAAATTCCCTCTGGCATCTACTGAACTGTTTATTTTAGTTTTTTCTTTTGGCCTATATTTTGGGTTGAAATTTGACCCACTCTTACGCTTGCATCTTCGCCATGGTCACAGGGCAGCAGAGCCTGGAGCCACACGTGCTTCTCCGCAGGGCAGGGCCCTCAGTGGTTCCGAATTAGCTGGGAATTTCCTCCCCCAAGCTGGGGCCTGGGGCTGGCCTTCCCCCTCCTTCCTCCTCTGAGCTCTGAGAGGTTCTTGGATGAGCGATATGCAGTCCAAAGCCTTCTTCTTCAGCAGTAGGAGAGAGTCACTAAAGAGAAGAAGGCCCCAGGGCCGGAGATCACAAGTGTGTTATCATCTGTAGCTGGCTTAGCGGACATTCCCCAGGCCCAGGGGCCAGAGGGTCGTGGAACCTGAAGCCATGCAGGCCTCTCAGTGCTGGGAGCCTGGACTGGGCCCGCGGAGCCCACTTCCTCCCTCTCCTCCGGGAAGCCCCCATCCACTGGCTCCCTCCGTGCGCAGCTCCTGCTTATTCCTCCACTTGGAGTCTCCTGGGTATTCTCATTGGCCTGCTCCCCGCACTCTGTGTCCCCTGCAAGGGCCCCTCATGGCAACAATCCCTCCTGATGCCCCAGCCTCACCCCTATCCGCCCCACCACTGAGCCTTCCCCATCCTTGGGTCCTCGTGGCCGGCACCACCCAGCGCTGAGCCCACACCCCACACACTGCAGCAGCCCAGTCCCTCCCCCCCCAGGGCACCCCAGCCCCCCCCCACCCCTGCTGACCCAGCCCACCAGCCACCGCTGCCCCGTGGGAGGGGGCAGGCCCCGCAGGCTGGTTGGCTTCTCCTCCCAAGTCACCTGCCTGACCCTCGGCTTGTCTAACAGCCACCCCAGTTGTCCGTCATAGTTGCCTCCCTCCTGGACGCTCTGGGGCTCACTGTCTATGAGTGCATTTATTAAAACGAAGTTAGACTTGCTTTCCCAGAAAATGCTCCACTTGGTCATGAGTTTTTACAAAACATTTGCCTGTTTGGGTTTGTTATTGTATCAAAGATTGTGTTTCTCTATTAGGATGGTTAACTTGGTTAGCCTTGGGGTTCTCCTAGCTTTGAAAAAAGAATCGAAAGATCTTCATTTTTTTTTTTGCTCCACCAAAGGGTCAAATATTCTGCACCCCAAGTGAGGTAACAGAGCTGGGCCACTTTGGGGTCTTCTCCCAGCACTAGTCCTGCTGGCCATATTGAGGAATTGTGATCATTAATATAAAATTCTTTCCATAGAAGTTCCCATGTTCATAACCTCAGCTTTGCCATCCTATTTTTTCTTATAGTTTCCGGAACAGCATCCGTCCCTGAGGTTGTATCGCCCTGGCCATCCCTCTTGTGTGTTCCTCCATTGATGAGACACCCACCACCCCTTCCCAGCTAAGTGGGGGGGGGGGGGGGGGTGGCCAGACAGGAGACCGGAGCAGCATGGAGGGAAGAGGTGGGTCTGAGAGGGGAGGACTCTCAGGGGGCCTGGAGCCCGGAGGGGCAGCTGGGTGGACAGTGGCAGTGACCTGGCAGAGGCAGCCCCAGAGAGGACGTGGAAAGGAGACCCCACCCGAGGGCTGCCAGGCCAGCAAGGATAAAGGACTTGAATGAGACTCCTTTGCCCTCAGTGGGGACTCTGGCTGACCCTTCTCGGGTGGACACTCCATGGGTGGCTTTACTGAGCTGAGTGGACATGCTTGTGGCCTGCGGCCTGGGGCCAGAAGAGAGGCAGGTCCCTCCGGGGCCCAAGTCAGGAGTATACACGGGGCCCATATTCCTCATGTGCCAACGATGAAGAGATTCCAAGTCCCCTTAATTTAGTATCAAACAAAATCTGTTCTACTCCCTCACCTGGGCAATCCCACTTTCCCTAAATCCCGGAAGGCCAGAGGTGAGCATGGAATTCTCGGATGCCCTGCAGTTCTGGTCTGGAATCTGGTACCTGGGGAGAGCTGGCCCCCGGCTCTGCTTCGAGGGTCCTCAAGTGCTCCCATGTGGAACCCCTCACCCCCGCACCCCTCACCCTCACGCCCCAGCTCCATCCCCACCACCCACAAACAGCCACCCATTGGAGACAGAGGAGAGAGGCCCTGCAGGCCCTGGAGGTGGGACCAATGGGCAGGAAATGCCTGTGCTCCCAGCCCCAGAGTGTGGTCTGCGAGGCCCGTGGCCTCCTCTGCTGCATGGCAAGGACTGGATCGGGCCAGAGCAAGGCCCTCCAAAGTGTGGGCCCCTGACCCTACTTGCCCAGGTCAGAGACCACCAGCAGGGAGGGACGTGTGTGTAGCCCGGCGCGTACAACAAACCAAAGCAACGCATGAGGTAGCCCTTGGTTTTTGTTTATTTTTTCAATAAACAAAAGTTTTTTTGCATGTCTGGTTGCAGAGACGGGAAAGCTAAAAAGAGCTCATCACTGACATGTTTGAAATTTTTTGGTCACAAGATCATAACGCCTGCTCCTCTCTCAGTTTGGGGACCGAATTGGTGATCATGTCTCCGATGGCTGTCTTTAAGCTTCCCCGTTATTGACGTAAACTACACACTACTCCAAACACACCCGAGGTGTGGATGGGCAGTCAAGGATCCCGACACTCTCAGCAGAATCTGGTTACCCCATAGAGGATGGAATGGACCATTTCTGCGTGACGTGAAGACCGTGGCAAGGCTGCTGACCCTGTTCTGATTTCGCGGGATGTGTGCGGTGGGCGCGTGGAATTTGGGTGGGGAGGCCTCAAGTGCTGGTAAAAGAGAATTTGTCACGTGGGCAAGTGAGATGGTCAGGTTGTAAGGGAGGCGTCTGTTCAGGACTCTCCGCTCCCACGTTAATTTACCTGCACTGTGCTAGGCTCCCTGGGGACCGCTGTGCGTCCAACCCTCCCAGGCGGCCCCGCGTCCTGCGTGCCCTCAGCTCCCTGCGCACCGCCTTGCACTCAGCAGGTGCTTCGAAATGCTTCCTGATCAAATGGATGATGGACGGATGGATGAACCAATGAGGACTTGGTCAAGGATAGACAGTGGGGGGTCTTTTCCTTGTCATCGCGGGACGTGGCTGTTCTCTACAGCACGGAGACCAAAAACGTGAAGTAGAGAATTTGATCATTGCGTCCCATCTTAGAATTTGGCGTTGGGAGAAAACAGGATCAGAACCGTCAGCAGACTCGATCGGGGTCTCACGCGAGAGGCCGGGCGGGGTACCAGACACCCGCCCGACTATGCCAACAGTTCTTTTTTTTTGTCTTTTTAAAATTTTATTTCTTAAAACGAACTCAAGATGAGATGAGATGGTGACTCCAATGACCTGAAAGGGGGGGAAGGAGGAAGGGGTCGGGGTGAGGGTTTTCGGAGGCCGGGGGTGGGCGCCAGGGAGGGGAGGGCAGGGGGGTGGCAAAGGGAGCTGGTGATCGGGGGGGGGGGCTGGCAGTGGTGACAAGGGTGGCGAGTGAGGGTGACAGGGTTTGGGGATTGAGGGTGAACTGTGGGGAGGAGGGTGGAGAAGGTTGGGGAGCTTTTAGGGGTTTGGGGTGATGGTGGGAGGGGGGTCACCTGGGGGGGCGACGGGACTGTGGGGTGCAGGGTGATCAGGGATGAGGCGACGAGGGTAGTGGGGGTCTTGGGCTGGGGATGATAAAGTGCCTGGAGTGGTGGGGACGATGTCTTGGGTGAGACGTCGGGAGGAGCTTCGGGGAGATGAGGGTCGGGCTCTGAATCAGGATGACAAGGGACTTGGGACGGTAAACCGGTGGCTGAGAGAGATGAAGTCAGTGGTCACGTGATGGCGGTGACGCGTGTGGGTGATCTGAATGACCGAGATGACGTAGGTGATGATGGCTTAGCAGGGTAAACACAGCAGGTAGTTAATACTCCATAAAGCTAATATAGATTCTTATCCAAATAATTTAAGAAGCAAAATATTCCTAACTGGTACTCAAGGGCTGTTTAGCTGCCCAACTCTAAGAGCTGGAAAGCTAAACAGAGCTCTGTCCCATTTCCTTCTATTTTTTTGCAAAAAATATAGATGCTCTTTTTTTAAAAAAAAGTCAAAATCTATCACTAAGAAGCTGGCTAGGTCTTTGGGGATCTGAGGGTTATTAATTCAGCAACACAAATGAAATTCGTGCTGTGTAGGCCAGGTCTGGTACCACTGTGGCCACAGAACTAGAAAACGCCCCACGAGCGACAATTTCCACTAAACCCTGTGAAAACCTTGGTGAGGGCTGTGTTGCTGCTCAGATTCGCCAGGGGCACTTGTGGTTCAAGGTGCATTTACATTCCCTAACCTACAGGGTAGGAGGCAGGTATACAGTTGCTGGGCCTCTGGGGAGGTGGGTAGATAGGCAGGTGGCGGAGGTGCTGCCGAAGGGGCAGCCCCTGACCGCACATCGTGACTCAAAGGGGGCGATCGTTTCCAGATGGGCAGTGGGCCAGGAGGCTCCCCACTTTGAGAAATGCAGTTACAATCCATCGCAATACATCAAGTGTACGTCCAGGATAGGCCCGAACCTTCGGATCCCAGGATGAGATTAGTGTCCGTCAGATCCTAATTTTTTAGGGTCAGGGACTGTTTGGGCTCATCACCCCCTCGTTCCTAATTCAGAGTTTGAGAGCAAGAGAGGGGCCTTGGTGGTCACTGTGTTCAAGCCCCTGCCTGGAAAGGGGCTGAAAGGGCAGCCCGGGGTGGGAAGGGGACTCGCCAAGGATCACACAAGCGAGTTAGTGGCAGGGCTGGGATCAGGTCCCGACCCCCGCCAGCAGCCAACCCGGGGTTCTCTCTGCCTGACACGCGGCCGCTGCACTCTGCTGGACCTCAACTCAATCGGAAAGACTGAAGGGCTTGCGGTGTTGATGTGAGTGCGAGTCGGAAGTGGCGTGTGAGAATTAACGAACGAAAGAGATTTTAGCCCTTTTCACAGTGGTTGGTCAGGCCAGCAATCGTAACGGTTTCACGAGGACCCTGTGGCCGAGACCCCTCAGAGAGGGACGTCGGCACAGAGCCCTGGTTCTGTTGCCATGTTTTTTTTTGGTCTTTTTGATTTTAGGTTTAGAGTTTAGAATAACATACTTATTTCTCTTACTCGTTTAAAGATGACATTATTATTACCATTATTTTTTTTTGTATCATGCATTAAGAAGGGAGAAAGCGGATTCTGGCATTGCGTTTGTCACACTGCAACACAAAGGTAATAGAGGGAAGCACAGCGTTCACCAGATTTGACACAAAGGAGAGCAAACTCCACCACAAAGATGAGAACAGACCGCATATAGTGAGCTCTGCGGGACCCCGAGAACAGAGAGGGGCCGCTGGGAATGCTGCCTAGATCTCCTCGTCGCCAGCCTCCTTGCTGAAGGTGGTCATGTCGATCTTCTCGGGAAGGATGATGTTGACGGCCAGGTCCTCCCCGCTGTTGTAGTGAAGCAGCAGGTTCTTCTTCTTGCGCAGCATGTGGTTGTAACGCAGGTTGGACACCCAGGCCTCGCACTTGTTGAGGAAGACGATGCCCATGGTGCCCAGGACCACCAGGCTGGTGAGCACGCCCAGGATGGTGAAGCAGATGGCCTGACCCTCGGAGAGGAGCGGAGTGCTCTTGTTGAGCTCCTTCATGGACACCTTGAGGATGCGGTGCTCGGGCTGCGGCACCGGCAGCTCGTGCACCCCGGGGGTCAGGCGGTACGTCAGCCCGTAACCGCTGGGCAGACGGGTGACCTGCTGGGGGCCCGCCGCGCGCTTCCGGCCGCAGATGGGGCCCGTGAACTCGGGCTTGCACAGACACCCGAACCTCACCTGGGAGTGCTGCAGGCAGGTGCCCCCGTTGAGGCACGGCTCGTTGGCGCAGGTGGACACCGGGCGACTGCAGGTCTTGTCCATGAAGCCGGCGGGGCAGCGGCAGCGGAAGTCGCCCCCGATGTCGGTGCAGATGCCCTGGTTCTCGCACGGGTTGGGCGTGCAGCTGTTGGTCACGATCTCGCAGAAATTGCCTGAGAAGCCAGGGGGGCACAGGCAGGAGGCATGGGAGGCCCGGCCCTCATCGTCCACGCAGCTGCCTCCGTGCTGGCAGGGCGAACTGCAACACAACAGGGGGACACGGTAAAGGGCCCTCGGGCACTGAGCTAGGACAGTGGTGCCGGGAGTGGGGACGGACGCTCCGCTCCCCCTCGTGCCACGTGGCAAACCTCCTGGGGCCCGACGAGAGGGCAGGTGCTCAGAACGCACGAGGTGAGGGGGTGTGAGCCAGCCAGGGGGGCCCCGGGGAGCACCGGGCACCATGACCCCTGCCTGCGAGGGGCTCCGGGGCCGTCCGAGGTGGGAGGCCCGCCCCCCGAGTGGGGTGTGTGCCTCACCCCCATCACGCTGCCAGCCTGGAACATGCCTGACCTCCCGAGTCAGGATGCCCATCTCCTCTCCCACCTCTTAGGTCATCTCTCCGACCAGAGGCCTGACGGTTAGTCATTGCACAGTTCGGGAAACTGAGGCTGAGAGAGGCAAAGTGAGTGACACCCCAGGGCTGCAGCCAGCTGCCCCCGTCAGCTCCGTCCCCAGGTCGTGGAGGCCGAGCAAAGCAAGGAATCCCTCAGGGTCTCCCACCTCCACCATCCCCAACCCCTCATTATTATTTTTCTGTTCAGCGGAGTGAGCCTGCGGGCTATTGTACAGGAAACCCTTGGGGACTCTCAGAGTAAAAGAAAACGCGCTCTGTCTGCACCGGCTGGAGCGGTGTCTGTGCCCGGCTGCTTAACAGTGGCCCATTCACCCAAGTACAGCTTGCAGACCGAAGCTGTGTGCGCAAAGCGGAGCGCACACAGCATTTAATGTAAGTGCTTTTAAACGAGCAGACCCTTTGTCATCTGATAAATGCCAAAACTCCGGGGAAGAAAGGGGCTCCCAGCGCAAGAAATCAGCATTGCTGCTTCAGGGATGAGGGTGGCATAGGAGCCGGGGCTCTGAAGGAATTTCAAGGACCTTGGGCTCTATTTTGACAGACTGGCTCCAGTCTGTTAGAGAGAAAAGCAAAATATTTTAAAGGTCTCGCTCCGTATTTCCCCTTCCCACCGGCAAGCAGAAATGGAGTTCGGTGGTCACCCCTCTCCTCTGAGCCCGCCCAGGACACTGATCTTGAGATGCTGCAAGAATGCTGGTTCCTGGCCCTTGCGGCTCGGGGCTCTCTGCCCCACCCCTGGAGTGCATTTTACGCTTTGGTTTCCTCACGGGACAGGGGCGCCCCTACCCGCAGCTACTGGCCCAGGCCTGGAGTCTACTTTGAATTCTCGCCTCTCTCGAGATCTCTCCTGGTCTCCGTTTAAGCCCCCTCGGAGGGTGGGACTGGCTCCGTGCACTGAGCAGATAAGGGCCGGAAATGGCTGAGCTGCTGGGAAGCCCGCTCAGAGGCACCAGAGAGGCCAGGGGCCGTTCCATCTGCTAGGCGCGCTGCCCAGAGCCCCAGAGCCCCCTCCCCACGAGGGGAGCTGAGGGCCGAACACCCCGCCTTCCGGGGCCCCGTGCTGGCTGCAGCCCCCTCTCCCCACCTCCTAAGACATCCCAGAAAACCCCAAAGCAGAGCCTACCAGCTCCCCCAAACCCGCCCCTAAAACACGGTGAGCGGGTTTCACAAACAGCCTTGGGCGCTGCCGAACTCTGATCTCTTGTTATGTCGCCTTTAGAAAATTATGCAGCTCGAGCTCTGGTTCACAGTCCCAATCTACTCTCATTCACACACATCAGGACTTGGGAACGTCAGGGGAATATGAAATCGCCTTCAGGATTGTTTGAAAAAATTATGGAAATGACACACTCCCCCATAAATACCCCGATCCAGGGCGGCCCCCCACGGGGTGCAGGACGAGCACTTACTTGGTCTTTTGTCAGGCGACAGGTCTGACTGGGTTAGGCTGAAAGGGTCTTTAGGGGGTGTGAAAAAGGAATCTAAAGCGGCATTTATCAGAGCACACATAGCCCGGAGAGAATACTTACCCATTCATCACGCAGGGCCCGTCCTTTTTCTGGCAGTCCTTTCCTGAGAATCCAGGGGCACAGGAACACTCGTACTGGCCGTTATCGAGGTTCACACAGGTTCCGTTGTTGGCACAGGGGGTCGAGGCGCAAGCCCGAACGTCTGTGGGGAGAGAGAACCAGGGAGATGAGGGGGACACAGACGCTGGACGGAGAGCATCCTGGGTGGGGACAGGAAGAGCCCCCTCCGTCTGGTCGAGGGGGACCCCCTGTGGCTGCCGAGATGTCTCTGCTTGTGTCCACTGCCAAGGGCCACCCAGCGGGGTCCTGAGGAAGAGGGTGTAGCGACCCCCCGAACCCTGATATAAGTAAACAGCTCAGGGAGCTCCAGGGTCACAGGGACAGAAAGTCACGGCCACTCACTAATATTCAACAGGCCAGCTGTGCCCTTCTGCTGGCGCCAGGTCACCTCTTCAGTCCAGCCACACTGACCTTCACCGCAGACCCCTTCCCTCCCCCCAAAACTGTGCCGAGCTGAGATTCCCTAACGACTGCCTCCCAGACAAGTCTCTTGTGTTTGAAGGGGGTCCTTGCCGCTCGGGGGGCTAGTGCAGCCCAACTGTTAGCAATGTCAGCTGCCCTTCATACTCCTCCATCAAAAAGGAGCAGGGGGGGAATGAGATGTAAAGCGCCCTGTCGGGAATGAAGAGACCGGGTTTAGACCCAGCGCCGCCTCCACCGCTCGGTGGTCTCTCTGAACGAAGGGGGTCCGGGATAAAAGGCTGCATCTTTTGAAGGCAACGCGGTGAGAACCATTGAGTGCTCGCCTGCAAGCACGGGTTTCCATGAACACTGGTGTGTTTCCACCACCTCCCGTCACGCACACTTCATTATTCGGGGCTCAGCAAGGCAGGGACGGGCTGAACAAAGGGGCCTGGGTCAGGGGCTCTCTGACAGTGGAGCCCCCAGCCCCCAGGCCTGGCCAGGGAGAGACCCTTTCTGTGCCCATCTCCAGCCGGCTGCCGAGTTCAGCTCCCTCCTCCCCCCACCGCCCCGACTCTGTGCCTCACTTTCCCCAGTTAGAAAAGGGGGGGCTCTCCCTGGCCCATCTCTGAGAGCCCCATCAGCTTTGTTTATCTACGACCCGAGCTGCCGCATCGGCCAAACAGAAAGCCAGGGCCAACCAGAGACGCAGCGAACGAAGGCAGCCTGGGTTCGGGTCCCCGGGGCTGAGGCCACACACGTGCAGATTTATTCCCTCTTTTCAAGAGCCCCGCACCCTCATGGAGTAGATGGCAATCAATCAGGAAGGAAATGCTTGCACGCCAAGCTGATGGCTTATCCCGAGCACACGAGGCGCTCCTCGGGAGACCGGCTTGGTGCGAGGAAACATAGAGAATTTATCATTACGGGAAGGCGCCAGGCGTTCGCACGCAGCGCCTCCGTGGCAAGCTTCTAATTCCCTGCTCCGGGCTCTCCTGTCAATGGGGATCTTAAATTTAAGCTGGAGAGCTGGCGACCACCCTACTCCTCTCCCACGGCGTCAAGCCTCGTGAGCCGAGGATCAGCCCACCTTCTCCTCTCCTGGGCCTCTGACCCCAAAGTCGGGTGGATTAAGCGCCACCGGGAGAAAGCTGCCGGCGGGGGTGGGGGGGGTGTGTGTGTCTCTGCCTGCCTGCCGGGGCAGCAGCTGTGGCGAGGGCAGCCTCAGAGACGGGTGAAAAGGGAGAGGGCCGGCGATTACCCGGAGGGCTGTTTCCTCTGGACCCAGCCGTCCCAAGCTTTTGTCAACCTGGTGGGGAAGGGACCTTTTGTCTGCGGAACTCCACGGGGGGCGTCCTGGATTAGATATCAGAAAGAGTGGGCTCCAGGCTAAAAGCCCTGATCCCGAATGGTGGCTTTTCTGGGACCCCTTGGGTCCCCAAAACAGCTCAGAGGTACTTCAAGGGTGCAGAGCCCAAGCTCTGTCGGCCAGAGCGTGAGTCAGCTGTGGGGCAAAGCCTGCATCATATTGGCTGGGGAGACTTTAAAGTCCCGAGACAACGTGATGGGGGATTTTGAAAGCCCCACTGCCTTGGCTACGTGGGGCAGGGGTGCTCACGACGTGCTCTTAGGTTTTTCTTAACGGGAGGGTGTTAGAAACAGCCTCAGATGAGAAGGAACCCATTTCTGGGGCAGAGGGAGGGGTTTTGTAGTTGGCTGTCCCCCCAACTTCTTAGGTGTCCTGAGCAGACCCCTTTGCTTCCCGAAGCCTCAGTTTCCCTACTGGTACCACTCGTCTTTACTGACGCTGCCGTCGGGACCGAGGGACAGAGAGCCCGCGGCAGCTGCCTACACTGCTGGGAGTTCTCTCGAGGACCTTGGTTTGCCTGGCTTCAGGGCAGGTTTTGCCAAGTGAGAATGGGCTCGGATGAACATTGTGCAGCCTGAAGGTGCAGCGACGGCCAGCTCTCAATTGCTCAGGGTAACGGAAGGCAAAGACTGCATAAGTTAACAGAATCAACAGATCGCGCCAAGCTGCACTTGAGCTACTTCTCAGCCTTTCCCGACCCCCCACCTCCCCTTGCACTTGACCTCTTCCAGCACAGCCCCCGGCCCTGTCCCAGTGGCCCTGACTCAGCTCCCGCTGCGCCCAGCACTCGGCACCCAGCACCCCTCCCCGCGTCTGTCTGCTAGCTTGTTGCAGCATATCCTGAACAGCCTGGCGGGTGAATTTCATGGAGTCTTGGCTCTGCGACCCCCTGAGTCCTTTCCCCTCTCAGAGCTTCAGTGCCCCGAACAGGTTTCTCGAGGCTGTGGTCCCCACCCGCTCAGCTTCGCGTGGCGTGTTTGCGACTCTTTATTCAACTGGCAGCCCCCCTACCCCAGTGCCTTCCCTGGTGCTCGGTGCTGGCAGTGCAGAAGGGAGCAAAATGAAGTCCCTACCTGTGAGGAGGCTCCCAGCACCAGAAGGAAGTGTATAAACAGATCATTACCATACAGAGCGCTGGGGTGTGTTGGGCTAAGGCAAGAGGGGGAGGGGCGGCAGCCACCGGGCTGGGAGGAGGTGGCTGGGGGCAGGGGGCCGGGGCCAGGGTGGGCGGGGCAGGTGCCAACCTAGGTCGCAGAGATGTCCATCCCAGCCGTCCTTGCAAATGCACTGCCAGGGCTCCACACAGAGTCCGTTAACACAGCCGGGAAAGGTCACGCACTGGTCACACAGGGGACCCTGCCAGCCAGACTGGCACCTGCGGGAGTTGGGGAAGAAAGGTGCGGATGTATGGGGGGGGCAGGGATGGAGAAGGGGCTCTGGTTGCTTTCTGTGGAACCAAGAGCCCTCGCGGGTCTCTGCCCAGTGCCCGGCCGGTGGGTCCCAGGAAACCAATATCAGTCACCTGAATGGAAAAGCTTAAACAGGAGATCAGCTGGGGAGCAGGCAGAGGGGTCCCTGAGAGCCAGAGGAAGAGCTGCGTTTTGCCGCAGTGGCCTGCAGTGGTCTCACCTGCAAGAGGCTCTCCCGCCACCCACCCCTCTGAGAACGCCGTCCTGTCCCTGCCACCGCTCCCAGCATCCCCCGCCTCCCGGTCCTCTTGTCCCCCTCACCTCCCCCCACACGTCACTGGTTTCCTGCGGGGGCGAGGAAGCTGTTTGCTGCAGTCCAGGGGCCAAGCCCTCCCCGTTTTTTCTGCCTGACGTCATGACTCCCCAGAATTCTGCCCTGGCCCTCCAACACGCTGCCTCTGGGGAGCCGCTCCATTACCTGCAAACATTGTCATCCTCGCAGAATCCATTTTGGGGGTGGCAGGCCGGGAAGCATTCAGCTCCTGAGGCACAAGAAAGGTTACACCATTCACCCCACGAGGCCCTGCAGGCTGTGGCAGAGGCCACGACGGCCTCCCAGGAGGCAGCCTCCGACCCTCAGTGGCTCTACCCACTGGGCACACGGTAGGCACTGCATCCCAACCCACGTAGGAGAAAAATCTCCGCATGTCCCTGGTTATGGAGTGACCGCAGCCCACTGCCCAGCTCCCAGGACCAGGTCAGACACCCAGTGTCCCTCAAGAAATTACAGACGCCAAATCCTAAAAGCAGGAATGAGGAGACAGTGAACGAGAACGGAAAAATTCTGACCCCTGGGCACTCGGCCAAACCCTCACTTTTGCCAAGTGAGCTAAAGGCGAGGGGGGGTGGGGCCAGATTTTGAGGTATTCAGCTCTGGGGAAGCCCAGACAGGTTCACCTGGAGGGCTCACAGGTAAGGCGTCTGGAGTTTTTAAAGGTTAATCCCAGTTAAGCCAGGCACCCAGGTCAAACTCCCAATTTTCCTCACGCCAGACTCTTCGTATTAAAAAGACGAACAGGGGTTTTGCGGAAAAGACCGTAATTCTGACACTACTTAGAGATTCTGACACTTTAATAGACACCTACTGTGTGCAGTGCCTGTAACTCACGCCAGCTTTTCCGACAGGACCCCCCCCCCCCCCCCGGTCACCACTGGTGCAGCGGGCTGGGGGACCCTGCGGGAAGGGGGCAACTCTCTCGCTGTCAGAGACATATGGCCGCCACAGACAGGAGTGTCGCAGCCCCTCACCTAGACAAACGCCACGCAGGAGGGGCTCGGGCTGGGCTCCCAGCTGGCAATCTGAGGCGACGACGGCAAAGTTACCCCCCCACAGGCCTGTTCCCGAACGCACACGCAGGGACCCCCCGAAGTTGAACCCCAGAGCATTTTCACAGAGGGCTCCCCAGCATCACCTCGTTTCTCCATACCTCCTCTCTGCACACCGACACCCTGCGAGCGCCACTTCTGCGGGGCGGGAAGGGGCCGGGGTCCCACAGCTCCCCCGCCCCCGGGGACCCCAGGGCCGGGCTTGGCATGCGAGGGTGGCAGGGAGGACCAGGCAGGCGCGGCGCGGGGCTTAGGATTAGGCGGGACGGGCGGAAGTCGGGGCGCGCGGGACGGGGCGCGCGGGGCACGGCGGCCGGGGGGGCGTCGCAGGCTTCCCCAGAGGGGGCGCGAGCCAGGCCGCCGGGGGGCTCACCATGGGCACTGCGGCCGAAGGCCAGCAGGAGCAAGAGGACGGGCAGGAGGGCTGCGGTCGCGGTCATCGCGGGGCGGCCGGGGTCGCGGTCCCGGGAGCGGCGCGGGCGCGGGTCCGGCTCCGGGCGCCGCGCTGGGCTTCTGGTTGCGGACGCGGAAGGGGGCGCGGGCGCGCGGCGAGGGGAAAGCCAGGGCTGCACCGGTCTGCGCGCTGCGCTCTCCGCTGCCGCCGCCGAGCTGCCGCCGCCGCCGCGCGCGCCGCCCTTTTCGTACCGCCGCCCCCCCGCGGCCCCCGCCCCCCGCCCCCGCCTTCGCGCGCACGGGGCCGGCGCCGGCCAGTCCCGGTGACCCCCGCCCCTCGCGGGGCCGCCCCCCACCACTGCGGCGTCCCGGAAACCGGCTCGCGCACGCGGGGCACTCTTGGCTAGACGGGCACCGGTACCCCGCGCGCCTTTGGCACACGTTCCCCCCACAGGACGGCACACGGGCGCGCACACACGGGCCCGCTTAGGACAAGTCGCATGAGCTAAACACGGGCTGGGCCGTAGACCCCAGGAAGACGCGAGGATACGCTCGGAATACAGAAACACGCACAGAAACACCAAAACACTTATCGCCAAGGTCCCGAGCACGCACGCCATGGCTCACGCACCCAGAAAAACCCAAACGCACGCTCTAGAGACGGGGAAAACGCACACTGTCGCACACGCACCGGGAAAAACACTTATGAGGAGCCTTAGGCACCCACACTCGTAGCCATAAAGACGCAGGGAAATGCAGACACACTCGTAGCAGCACACAAGGCAACCCTGACACACCGTGCTACGCCACAAACACACACTGCAACACACGCGCACGTCCTAGAAATAGTCGGGAGCGCCACAGGCTCAGTCATAGGCACGCAGAGGGGCTGAGGACATAACAGTTATGAAACCCTGGACATCCGTCAGCATGTGCCCGGCCGTCCACACAGAGGCACGTGCACAGCCACGTGCACACCTGAACATGCGAATACCCTTGTAAACATACAGACACCCGGGCACATGTTCAGTCACATACACCCACACACACGCAGTCAGGCCCTAGGCCTACCGGAAGGCTCTCACACATCTGATATTCACACACACACACATACCCAGTCCCCGAAACTCACAAATCTCAGGCTCTTGGTTACACGCTTATCAAAACACGCAGGTACGGTCACCAGCGCATACGGGCGCGCGCACACACACACACGCAGACCCCAACACATCCATCCTTGCCCGCACTGACACATGTGGGCAAGTTCACATGTATGCTCACACTGACGTGCACGGTTGCACACCCGGCCCTCAGCACATATTCCAGAACCACCGGGAGGCTTCTGGCCTCGGGTCTCAGGGAAGTGCGGCTGGGGGATGGTGACCCTGCCACAAACCCTCCCCCTCCAAAAAACTCCTGGTAGAAGCCCCCAGCCTGAACTTAGAGCCCCACAGTCTGCTGGGCTGTCTCCCCCCCACCCCTCTCCCTATCAGGGAGGTTTAGGGAAATGGGGAAGGACCTGGTAGGCGGTGGCAGGTGGCAGAAAGGGAATCAGAGGTGCTTAACCTCTGGGGAGGGTACCAGGAGGTCCTGACGGTAGAAGGATCTTTTGTGTGTGCTTCATTTGCATTGATTAGTTTGCATAGAGATGCCACAGGACTGGGAGTGGACGCCCACCCATTTCTTGGCCTACCCTGCCCACAGCGCTGGGGTGGGGGGGGTGATCTCTGCCACTATGAACCTGGGCTGGGAGGCCTTGGCCTTTGGGCCATCTCACAGTGCCCTGGCAGGTTTGAGGACAGACTTGTTGTCCTTGGGATGGGTTTGGGAAGTCAGGCTAGGGGGAGCCCGCACTTCCCACCCTGCTGGCCCTGAGGCCCTAAGTCTGCAACCCAGAAGCAGGACCTGCTCTGGGAGGACTCTTGGAGGCTGGAGGGAAGCCCCCCGACCCCCTTGTGGACGGCGCCTCTTCCCTGCCGTCTGCCAAAGACCCAGAAGCGGGGTCTGGGTGCGTTGGGAACGGCTTTGGTGACAGGCTGGAGGGCAGCAGTCACACAGTAGCCGCCCCGACCAGCTCCCCACCCCACATGCCTGCCTTTCCGTTACCCCATCCTCTTCCACGAACTCTTTCCTCAAGTGAAGAAACTGAGTCCAGAGATGGAAGGCCTTTTGCCCAAGTCCTCTGGGCTACGGTGGGAGTGGCTGGAGGTCCAACTGTCCACTGCATGGAGATCGCACGGCTTCTCTGATGCCCCCTCCCTCCGAGGACCCTGACCTCAGCCTCCAAAATTATCCTAGGCAGCGGGCAGATAGGGAGGGCTGCGTTCCCAGCCAGACGCTAAGGAGAAGCGGGGATATCAGGACCGAGAGGCCTGAGGTGAGGGCCCACCCCTGCCCTCCAGACCAAGTCACGAGGTGCCCCGCGGGGACAGCACGGAGCGCCAAGGACCCCCCTCCCCCTGCAGCCATGGAGCGTGCCCCACCAGGACCCCTCCCTTCCCCACCTGGGTCCCTTCCCACCGCTGCCCTCTCCAGTTCTGGAGAGGGAGGGGGGCCTCGGGAGGGCAGGCTCCCTCAACAGCTTCCAAGCCCAAATGTCAGGAGCTTCGGCGGAAAGGGCACTGCCCTGGCCAGTTGGTACCTGCTCGTTAATCCCAGCTCCATCCCCTGCCTGCTGAGCGTCGACCACTGCCACGCAGAGCCCAGCTTCCTTGTCTATAAACAGGGATGCTACACCTGTCCCCAAAAGGAACTCGGGTTTTCCTAAGTAGAAAACCACGGTACTTACAAGGCCTGGCCCCTTCCTGCCCTTCCTCCAAGAGCTGCCAGTGGGCCTCCGCCCCAGGTGGCCAGAGAGAGCTGGCGGCGGAGGGGGTGGGGACAGGGTCCTGCGGATGGAGCCCTCTACCAGAGCCCCCTGCAGGGCCGCTGCAGGGAGAGGGGTTCCTGCCTGACGGTATCTATAAGCCTAGAGCTTTCTGTTGGTTTGCTCTAGTCTCAATAAAGCGCCTGTAAATTCAGGAGACCTGAGATTTCTTTTCAGCAAGCAGACGCTGAGAAAGGGTAGCTGAGAAGCCATGGGGAGGGTGGTTGGTGACTATCGCAGGCTTCAAGGCTGCACAGAAGAACGAAAATGCCAATCGGGTCCCTTGGGGAGAAGTCGACTCCGTCTGCTGTTTGCAAGCGGGCCCTGGGGGCTGAGGAGCACAGGGCAGCCCCTCCTCTATCTGTGCATCCCTCCCCTCCCCTCCCCGCTGCCCTCCCCTCCCCTCACTCCCCTCCTCTCTGAAGTACAGGCCTCTGAGATCACAGAAGAGGCAAATAGCCCCCGCCCTCGGGAAATGCTTGACCCACCGGTCATCACAGCCTGGTGTGGCAGGCGGTCTACACAGGTAGCAGGGATTAGACCTGCCAACCGAGCTGAACTCTATCCTTCTGCTAGGCCGAGTTGGCTCTGCCTACTACTCCCCCCATCCCCAGAAAGCCAGTGGTCCTCTGGTAAGCAGGAACAGAGGCTGGGCTTCAGTCTCCCAGGGGGCAGCAAGGAAGCTGGTGATGGGTGAAAGTTTTCTAAGGGAAGCAAAGAGATGTTATCTCCAGCCCTTTTCCACGCCCCCTCCTCCTCTCCCCCTCCCCCCTCTCCAAACACTAACATGGTCCCCAGACTGCACCAGACCATTTTGCCCTTGATTAAACACAGAATCACTGATCAGGCCAGCCCAGCAGGGTCCAGCTGGAGGGGCCTCAGAGACCAGCTAATCCTGGGCGTGCACAGCAGGGGCAAGGCAGCTGGGGCATCCAGTTCTGCACCCTGACTGGTCCAGTCCTAGTGGGGCATTGTACAGCTGGGGAAACTGAGGCCCGATGAAGACTCACAGGAGCCTTTGTCCCCTCTTCCCCTCTGCCCCCCCAGACGCTGTGCATTCTCCATCCTCCCTCCAGGAAAGGGCACAGCTGCTGGCCCTGCCGGAGATGCAGCTCTTCCCAAAGGGACGGCTCCTGTAACTAGGCGAGCCCAGTGCCCAAAATTCAGGGCACCTGGTTAGAGCCCTAGAGCTGAAATATCCTAGAGACAGTGGGGCAGTGGTCTCTCCGCCACCAGGCCACAGGCTAGGCGTTTACAGGCAAACCGGGGCTGCCTTCCTGCCTCTCCCTGACACCCCCGCACCCCCCAACCCCACGCCTGGGACTTAAATTCGGTTTTAGCCGAATCTCAGCGGGGCCTCCTCACAGCTGGGCTGGGTCAGGATTGCAAGGCCCACTTCAGAGATGAGCACACTGAGGCTTGAAGACCCCGAGACAGGTGTGCAGCTAATAAGTAGCAGAGCTGGGATTCACATCCGAGTCTACGGGGATTCCAAGCTCTGGGCTCTCTGCTCAGCCAGCCGCGGGGTAAGAGAGAGCAGGGCAGGGAGGACAAGTGGGAAGACACCGAGGACAGTCCCAGGACCCTGCTCTCCCCTCCTCGGGTGAGGGCGCAGCCCCGCCACCTTGGAGGCTTCGCGGGCTTCTCGCAGTCGCCAAAGAGCCACACAGCTGCCGCGATTACGATTCTTTTCCAAAGCTTAAGTTCATCTTTGGAGAGAGAAATTATCTTTTTTTTTTTTCTGCCAAGGGGAGGGGGCTTGGGGGCGGAGACAAATGAGAGACACACCCGGGTACATTCGGGCTCGAGAACATGACGGCTTAGTTTCAAGTTCAATCAGAGAGAAGCCTCTTCAGTCTGAAGTGGGACTGAGCTCAGCCGAGGAGGCGCGCGCTCAGCTTCCGGCCTCGTGCGCGGGGCCTGGAGAGGCGCGTGACAGCGCCAGGCCCACTGCAGGGCTCTCCGTGGGGCTGCGGAGGAGCACAGAGCCGGCCCATTTCCCCGAGCCCCCCTGCGCAGGCCCGCGTGTGACACAGGGGAGGGAGCACAGCTCCCCCAGGCCCCGCCAGAAGCTCCAGGGAGGGAAGAATACAAGAGGCGTCTTGGTCTGGGGCCATATTTAGTGTTGACCTATGCCAGGTCGCGCCTCTCCCCCGAGCAGAGCCAATTTCTCATCATGGATGGTAGGATTCAAAAATAGATTTTTCTCGCTTCCTTTCTCGCCGTTGGAATCGACATGGATGTCAAGTTCACAAGTCTAATTGTCTACGTCATCAATCAAATTATCCTTTTAAAGGGCGCCACTGAGTCACGCTGTGCGCGTGGGGGGGCTCTTGGGGTCCCCAGAAGGGTTAATGACAACTCCCCATCCCACCCCCATACTCTCTAGGTAAACTCACCCCCTCCCAGGAGCGAGCAAATCAAGACCAGAGGAAAAAGGAGTCTTTTCATCACTTAGCCTGTCTGTCGATGCAGGCTTTGGCAAAAAGCACAGTAATTCTTCATTCATCAGAAATTCCCAGAAGTTAATTTTCCGTAAAACAGAGGCGGACCTCTTTAAACGTAGTCATTTATCCATTCAGCATTGGCTGAGCTCCTACTGTGTACCTGGCGCTCTGCTGGGGGTGGAGTGTATACAGTGATGGACCCCCAGGTGGTCCCTCACCACCAAGAGTTGAAGGGGCAGGGGAGACAGGGCGTTTACGGGCCTCTGACCTGCAAGGGTGTGCGTGCTGGGAGAGCCGTGCACACGTGGGGTAGGGGGTTGAGCTCTTCTCTGGGGGGGGAGTGTGTGAGGATGCACAATTCTCCAGGGTGTGCCATTACGGGAGGACCTCTGGGTGTGCACGCGTGTGATGGCTAAAGAGTGTGCGTTGTTCATTGTGACTGGGACAGAGTTAGGCTGGAGAGAGACCACGACAAAACTTTCAGCATTTTGGATATGAATCCTTCTGACCTATTCTTGAATGTTCTTCAGCAAGCAGTCCAGGTAACACAAACCCCCCTTTTCTCATACCAGGGGCAACCCAAGAACAAGAAACAAGAAACCCACGAACAAGAAAAGGACTCCCGCCTTTTCTCGCCCAGACTTGGGCCAAGTCTTGGGAACTGGGCTGAGCCGCCCCAGTGGTCCCTGCTGTGCCCGCCCACACACCTTCCCAGGAGGGTCCAGCTTGGAGACCCTTCACAGGCACCGACAAAGTGCCCGGAGATCAGTGTAAACAGGGGACCCCCTTTAGCCAGTGAAGAAAACGTCTTCTCAAGCCCTGAGCCCCTAGAAGGAGGACACCCATCCTGGCCCCAGTTTAGGAGTTTGGGTGGGGGGTGATTATGGCAGAATCACAGCCTCTCTCCATCTCCAAGAGTCCGGGTCTAGGAAAAAGAGGCTGTGCATCGTGGCTCGGCCTGCCACACCTGGCAAGTTTAAGGACGTGAACACACACAGCTCTCGAGGAATTTAAGATGGTCCCGTACTATATTTATTCTCTTACTTGTAAGAAAGCACGAGCATTTGCATTCCATTATATTCAAAGAATGTTCTTGGTGTCCTTCTGCATCCCAGGCGTTAGGGATCTCTGGCAAAAGAAAGACACTGCCCTGTGCCCAAGCAGGGCCCTGGGACAGCCGGGCAGGAGGTCAGGGCATCACCTATTTGTCCTCTCTCCCCTCCTCCTCCGAGGCCTTCGCCACCACCTGCCAGGTCCTCCCAGCTCTTGCCCCCTCCCCGCCTCCAACCCACCCGGGACTGGAAACCAGTGAGCCTGTGGCCTCCCCTCAGCCACCACCCCCCCCGCCCCCCGCCACCCAGCAGCACCATCCAGCCCGAGCACATCTCCCCCGCCTGGTGTTAATAGATTTTGCACGTGTGCCTGACCTCAGCAGGACCAGAAGCGCCTGCTCAGCCTTGCGCCCCTCAGCCGGCAGCCCGCAGGGCTCCCCACAGGGTGTTTGTGGATTAAGTGAGTTAATGAATAAATGGATGAGGCACCAAGTGTCCTCAGGGGTAACCATAGGCCCCTTGCAAAGACCCTGCGTCCTAGCAACTGGCCTGGGCCGGGGCCCTGTCCACCCAGCACCTTCTGGCCATCCCTGATTGCTGCATTCTAGGGGTTGCTGACCCCCTCAAACTGGGCTTCCTGAGGGCGGCCTCCAAGGTTGCAGTGATAACCTCACCTTGTTCCCTCCCCACCAGGACCCCCCAGTTCTTTTTCTAAGAATGTGGGGAGCAGCTGCAGTGAAACCTCAGCCGGGGCCCCCACTGTCACCTGCCCCCCTGCCCACCTCCCCCAGCGCCTGGCTCCTTGTGCCGCTCTCCACAAGCCTGTTCCTATGGTGACGCTCTGCGCCTCACAGGCCCTACCTAGCTGCCTGCAGCCAAGCTCCAGCTAAGGATGGGGGGCAGGGGATACCCAGCCTGAGCTGACCCAGCTCACCCCACCCAACACACATGGGGTTTCTCGCTATCCCCAAACTCAAGCATGGTCTTCCAAGACGAGCCTTAATTTGATACCTGCAAAGAAATGTCTGTTCCTCCTCCCTCTCCACCTGTAGGGGCTCCCCTATTAGCCATAGAGCTTGAGGCTGAGGCCCAGAGAGGCTGAGCCATTCTCCCAAGGTCACACAGCCAGGTATTGAATGAACAGGACCAGAATGTTGGTGCCTGGTGCCCCGCCAGGATGACTCTAAAAGTTGATTGTAAAAAGTGTTTTGAGGAACCTCCAGGTTCCCTTGTTTAAAGGGGTGCATCTGTAATCTGACCAGAAAGCCCACAGACTCAAAACAGAGAATAAATCATGTCATGAGAATAGGATTCTAGCTGGGACGAATTTAGGGAAACAAGACTGGTTCCAGGGACAGCCGCACTCTCTCCCCACCATCATTCTCTTTCCTTCCTTCTCCCTGCCCTGTCTCTGGCCTGCCCAGCCATCTGCATGTTGGGGTCCAGCTCTCTCTGGCTTTTTTACTCCAAAGCTGGTGTCCGGGCGGGAGACCCACTGCCTTGGAGCACCTGCCCTCAAGGACTCTCTGAAATGCTCATCTCCATTTGTCATCCCCAGGCCTCCTTGAAGGCCACCGCCATCCTGCAGTTACCATCTCCCTCGGCCTTACCTGTCCAGGAACACACAGACCCCAAGTCCAGGGGACTGTACCTCCCCAAAGGCTCTCCCATCCACTCACATACCCCCATCCCAGCTGCCACCACCCTGGTCCAAGCTCCCAGCCTCTCTTACCAAGGCGTGCATCAGTCACCAGTCCTCCAAACTCCAACTCCCCCGGGTTTGTAGAGAGGGAGGGAGGGAGGGAGAGAGGGAGGACTCCCGCCTCTTAGAAACCCATTTTAGCTCCTCCAGGGCTGCACACTCAGAATTAGGCGCACAGTAGGTTCTCATTAAGAGTTTGTGGAATTGAATTGCACCATCTTATCAAGGCATAGATGAGGATGCATTTGGCAGGGATGGGGGACACCTTGGGGATCGGAAATGGTCTTTTAAAACCACTTTAAAAGGGAGCCCCTCTTCCCTGCAAAGATTTGCCTCCATCCTGTAGACGAGTTTCTTTTCAGCACCTTTTTCCTGCCTCTCTCCAATGAGCCAATTATTTCTGACTGTATTTTACTTAACTCTGCCTTCCCTCCATGAGCAGAGGGCAACAGCCTTCGCTGGCCACTCCAGCAAAGGGGCCCCGATTGATCCGTGCACACCACGGAGGGGCCCCCGCTGGTTCATTCTCACCCTGGCCATGGTGGGTTTTTTCCCTGCTAACTAGAGAAGATACGAGGAACAGTCCCGCATTTGTTGTTTTCTGAGTATTTTCTCTGCCTAAGAGGGGGTGACAGGAGAAGGGAAAGGGCACGGAGGGCGGGTGGGTGAGCGTGTGGGTGGTGGGTGAGCTTGGGAAGCTGGTTCGGGCCCCCTGGGACGCTCTTTATTCCCTGTGAGGCTATAACCGCTCCGTGGAAGAGTTGGGCAGGGAAGGGAGGCTCTGGAGGGAAACCCCCACTGGGTCCCCAATAGATGCTCAGGGCCCCATCCTGCCCCGCCTCTGAAATGAGGGTGCTAATGATGGCGGCAAAGGTCAGTTGCCATCCGGGTTCCTTGCTTGCTGCCTTCCAGGCCCACGTGCCCTGAGGTCATGCCGTTCCCCGATCCGGCACCTGGATCCCTCCCTGGGGACCTGGGCCCAGCCTCGCCCTTCCCCACTTGGCAGCTTGAGTCAACAAGGAGATACAAACCGGAGGGCCGGGGAGGCTGCAGGATTCGGGCAGGGTCCCAGCAGGAAACAGATGGTGCGTACAAGATGGTAGATTCAGGGAGACTTTAATAAAGGGTTATTTACAGAGATGTGGGCAGGGTGTGAGGGAACTGGAGGGATAACAGCAGGCCCAGTCACCCTGTGGGCCTAGGGGCTTAGGGGGTGCACTGTCACCTGAGCTCGAAGCGCATAGAGCTTGCTGGAGAGGGTGGGGCTTGGATGACCCCTCCCATCCATTGATGTGCTGAGGCCCTGGGGGCTCACCCAGCTGGGAGCAGAGGCCTGGAGCCACTGACCTAGAAGTTCAGGTGGGCCTCCAGGTGCACAGAGCAGGGGCAGAAGGACAAAAGGAAAAGAGCCCTTACAACCGGGGGCGTGGCCGAGCCCAACTGCCTCCTTCCCAGTCAGGGAAACTGAGGCTGGAGAAGCCTCTTTGGGGCAGAGCTGGGATTTGAACCCAGGTCTCTTGGCTGGAATCCTGGCCCTCACTGCTCTGGGGTGTGTGCCTGCTTGGAGCAGTGCCCAAATGATGGCCTTCTGTACCGGGAGGGTCGCAGTGGGCCACGAATTCGGGGAGCACCCGAAACACCACGTGAGCTGAGCCACGCGCTGGGCTGGGGGCAAGGGGGGCTGAAATCAGCAAGAGCCCCGCGTTGGCAGAGTTGCAGCTTGGGGCCAGGTGTCAGGATGCGGGTAGGGCCAAGGTGATCTTGGGCAAAGTCTTTCCCCTCTCAGGCCTCAGTTTTCCCACTTGACGTTCTCCAGCTCTGACTTCTCACCTGTGCACATACCCTGCTGCCTGGGTGGTTGGAGGAGCCATGGACCAGGTTGGGGGAGGTGGGAGGGGAAGGGGACGGTCCCTGTGGACTGAGCTGAGCTGCGAGTGTGAGCTGCAAGCACGGCAGCTCCAGGAGGGAGCCCGGGGCTGGGAGCTGCAGACCGTGGTGATGGAAAGTGGAGGGGTGACCCTTGGAGAAGGGGAGTCAAGAGATTCGGCGGGGAACGGAGCCCCATGACACAGCAGCCTTTCAGCAATGGGGAAGGAGAGGAGTTCACAACGGAAACAGAAGACGCTGTCAAAAGGCAGGCGGGGACCAGCGACAGGCTTCCTCTCATCCAGTTACCCCATTCCCCCTCCTGGCTCCGAATTTCCAGCTCCTTTCACACGTCCCCCCCGTCCCTCCTTGACACCCATAAACAGTCTCCAATCCCTCATCTTTGTAAATACTGAGGAATCCCCGATGCCAAGAAAGACAGCAAGTGAGGAAGGAGGTGGCCTTTGGTTCCCAGTGAGGCAGGGACATCAGTTAAGACCAAGGTGGAGAGGTAGCCACCGGGATGGGTGAGGTGATGGGGCAGGACGGGGTAGGCTGCAGAGGGCGAGTAAGCAGTGAGGCATTGGAGGCCATAAACCATAGCTGTGAGCGGGAAGAAAGAGAGGGTGAGATGGGAAAGGGCTTCACTTTGCAAAAGGTTTTGTGTGTGTGTGTGTGTGTGTGTGTGTGTGTGTGTGTGTCTACATTTAAAGATGGGAGAGACTAGAGCATGTTTACATTACAGGCAGACAGGCTGCAGATGTGGAGTGAGGGCTAATTGATTAATTGAATGAGAACACGGTCTCTCCCCTCTGCGAGTTCCTGGCCTGGTAGGGAGAGGAGGATTTGAACTGACACCTCCGCTAATGGGAGACTCACCATAATTAAATTACCATGTCCAGCCGCCGCCGTCTGGGCCATAGTAAGTGCTCCATGATTTCCCTCCTGGCGATACACCATGGGTAAAGGGAAAGCGCTCGACAACTGTCTTTACAGGTGGAGCGCCTGCGTTAATTAACAATTGTGCTTTTAACTTTCAAAGTGGTTTCACATGGATTTTATTTACTCCCCAGAACCCGGCGTTTGTCACGTTCAGCTTTAGATGCTAGTGAGCCACTTCGTGTAGTGCTAGGCTGGGGGGGACGGCTGATTCTCCTTTGTGCCCCAACCATGTAGTAAGAGTCCAAGGCGTGTTTGTTGAGTGAATACATGATGGATGGATGGATGGATGGATGGATGGGTGGATGGATGGATGGATGGATGTGTTGGTGGATGGATGGATGGATGGATGTGTTGGTGGATGGATGGATGGATGGATGTGTTGGTGGATGGATGGATGGATGGATGTGTTGGTGGATGGATGGATGGATGACGAATGGATTGATGGATGGACTGATGGATGTCACTGTGGAGTGTCCAATAGGAAAATTCTCTCTCTTGTCACGTGGGTAAACTGAGGCCTGGTGACCAGGGCATGTGGCAGAGTGCCCATCTGTGGAGGCATTAATGCATGACAATGATGACAGATCAGTTCAGGCCAAGAGTCAGTCATCCGCTGCCCCCAGAGGAGTCCTGGACACCCTCCTCTTCACTCCCTCTGAAGGTGGTGGTGGGGGTGGCTTTAAGCTCTGCGTCCCCCCATCCATGCACGTGTTGACTCTGGGAGCCCCATGCAAGACGGCCTACTCCTGGGAAGGGTACTGAGTGCTTTGCCACAGGGCTTCCCCCCGATACTGTCACTGCCCCTGAGCCTGTGCATGGGCTCCAAGGACTGTCCGTGAGCAGGACACACCAAACACCCACCTCTTTTTTTTTTTTTTTTTGCGGTACGTGGGCCCCTCACTGCTGTGGCCTCCCCCGCCGCAGAGCACAGGCTCAGTGGCCGTGGCTCACGGGCCCAGCCACTCCACGGCATGTGGGATCTTCCTGGACCGGGGCACGAACCCGTGTCCCCTGCATCGGCAGGCGGACTCTAAATCACTGCGCCACCAGGGAAGCCCGCCCACCTCTTTGACCCTGAGCCCTGGCTCCTGCTGGGCTGTTCCTGAAACGTCCACTCCATGCCCGCCCCTCGGGGCCACCCCATGCTGAGTGCCACCTCTTCCAGGGGGCTTTCCGTGAACACCCAGCCAGGCTCCTTGCACTTGTGCCGACCTGAGGCTTCTATGCGGGCTGCAAATGTCCGTGAGGGGAGGGGAGGGGTGCAGCAGGGTGGTGGCCACACGGAGCCCCTGCCCACGGCCCCTCAGCACCCAGGGGCGCAGGGCTGCTCTCCCACTTGCGCTCAGCGTGGACAAGCAGGGCTGGCACAGCTGCAGTGGCCGCCCCGTCTCCCTCCAGCTGGGCGACGGGCAGGACGTGGGCAGGGATTCCCCTGGGAGGAGCTGCTCCGGCTTCCTCGCGGTCGGGGCGCCTGTCTCGGCGGCTCCCTGGGCCTGCACATCCCTGTCACCAGTATTTTTAACTTGGCACGGCTTTTAATAAACCCTCCGTGTGTGGGGAGCAGTACATGATTTGAGAACTTGACTAATTAAAACACGGCTCTGGGGCTGCCGAGGGAAGCCTCTGTGGTTGGTTCCAGCCCTGGGAGAACCCTGCCCTCCCGGGGCAGCTCCACTCTGCAAACACAGGGCGCAGTGCACCCAGGCCCCGGAAGCCTGGGGCCAAGGAGCCAACAGGCCCCCCGGGGGTGGGCGAGTATGTGCTACAGCAGGGGGCCCCCACTACACACACCTCCCTGCAGCCTGGCTCCATCTCAGACCCCGCCACCTCCTCCAGGCAGCCCCCTCACAGATGCACATCTCTCTCCCAGGGTCAGGCCAGAGGTGGGTCTGTCCCCACTCCCCCAGGGGCAGTGGCTCACAGCTCCGTGGCCAGTTGCTCAGCCCCTGACGGCCACACTCCTTTACCATCGTCGTAGGCCCCGGGGGGAGTCAGCCGGCCAGCTCGCCACCGGGCAGCCTACCATCCTTCCTCTGAGCTCGGCCGCCTTGGTGGCCCCGTGCAGATCCCGTTGGACCTGTCCATGCTCTGCTCCCCACGGGATGTGGGGAAGCATCCCTCCTCCTGCTTTCCCCCCACCTCCCAACCTCCTGGGCCTCCAGGTCACAGCACCTGGCCCTTTCCTGCTCCTAGCCCTGCCAGGGAGATGCACGCTCGGGGCCAGGAGGGTCTCTGGCTGCTGGGGGTGCTCCCGAAGGACAAGAGTGCCCCTCCCCTCTGTGGGAGTCTGTGGGGGAGGAGTGTCCCACAGAGGCAAACAGTAGGCGCTCAATAAATGTCAGAGAGACCAGGGTTGGTTTTGCAGAAAACCAGTGCAGGAGATCACCACCCCACCGTGCACTTCCAAAGTTAGCAGGTGGAATGCCAGCACGCGGTCCCACCCACCACTGCCCGAATGGTGCCTTGGAACGGGGCTCTGGAAGCCCACTGACCTCAGTGGCCACATCCGTAAGATGGAGCTAAGGACCCCTGCCCCGAGGGCCCGTCTCGGGCTCCGGCAAGGCCGTGGTTCTGGGCTTGGAGGGAGAGCTGGGAGCAGAGCGCCTGGACTGGGCTATCACCACTCCTACTAATTGTTATTACAGTAATTAGGAATGTGCCCGCTGACCTTTGGGGTAACCGAGCCTCTCTCAAGGGCGGGAGAGCCTTCCTGACAGGCGCCCCCCCTCCTCAGAGCCTGGCCACCTGCTTGGGGGCGGCCAGGCGATGACTGGCCAGTGGGCCGGCCTGCGGGCACCCCGGAGCCCCCGATGGTCACGGAGCTTCCCCGGTTCTGCACGCCGCTTCGTTCTGCCTGTGATGGGGAACGCTGTCTGAAAAAAGCGCTTGGCCCAGTTCCCGGCTTCCACATCTGCCTGCCTCCGCCCCAGCCCCCCCTTGCTCGTCAAGACAGAAGCTGGCGGGGAGGGGTTTGCAAACATGAATCGTGGCATTTATTCGTATGTTCTCTGGCCCCGACTTTGTAAAAACATCTGCGGGTGACTCTTCCTCGAGAGAAGGGAAGCTGCTGGGTTTTTTCTCCGGGCCTTGCCGGGAAAGAGGCAAACCGGAGTGCTGGCAAGCTGAGCGTGGAATCAAAACGGGCACATTTCTCGGGGTATGTAGTTACCAATTAATTAGCAAGTCCGTGACCAAGGGGCCCAGCAAGGCGGCCCAGATGCCACTGCATTCCTTCACATGGTCCCCAGGCCCGGGGGCAGGGGCGGCAGGCCGCGGACGGGCCACCGGGAGTCCACAGGCTGGCGGGGAGCAGCCTGTGCAGACACGTGGGTGTTCTGGGCGAGAGTAGCACAGAGAGCCATCACCGCACCTCCGCCCAGGCCTCAGTTTCCCCCTCCGTACCCGGGGGATGGTCATGACAAAACCCAAAGACCGGGCTTCCCTGGTGGCGCAGTGGTTGAGAGTCCGCCTGCCGATGCAGGGGACGCGGGTTCGTGCCCCGGTCCGGGAAGATCCCACATGCCACGGAGAGGCTGGGCCCGTGAGCCATGGCCGCTGAGCCTGTGCGTCCAGAGCCTGTGCTCCGCAACGGGAGAGGCCACAGCAGTGAGAGGCCCGCGTACCGCAAACAAACAAACAAACAAACAAAAAAAACCCAAAGACCATCTGGATCCTGGTCCACACTCCCGTCCCACAGTGCCGCCCAGTTCGAACACCTTTGTCACGCCTCCCTCCTTTCCTTTCACCTGAGGCAAACGAGGCTGGCAGCGAGGGTCTCCCAGCCCTCTGTCCCCTGCCAGGGCCAGCCTGCCTGTCCTGATGTCATAGCCATGCAGACTTCAGCCTGCTGCCTGCTTCCCACATCCCCACGAGGTCCCCCCTCTGGGCCTCACTTCGCGCTCATCCCTCCACCTGAGTGTCCTTCCTCAACCTTGTCACTGGTCAAAACACAAGCCCACCTTGCAGGTGCCGGTCTGGGGGAGACGCAGCACAAACGCCAGCCTGACCGGCTCTCCACGGGCCCCTGGGGAAGGGCGGCCCGGCATGTTCACCTCACAAAGCAGCAACTCTGGGCCCAGAGTCACAAGTGCCAGATGTGCGCCTTCTCCCGGGGACCCCAGAGTGGCTGAACAGGGACCTCGCGTACAGGTCTTGACTGCGCGAGTCTTCCTCCGGCGAAGCCCCGGGAGCAAGTGCCCGGTTACTGGAGGAAGCTGGAATTTCGTAAAGGGAGGGCAGGGCTGTAGAGAAGAGCACCGACAGGCAGACTGAGAGACTGCGGGATCTGGGCGAGCAGCTTACAGCCCTCTGAGCCTCTGAGTCCTGACCTGCAAGATGGAAACGACATTAGGACCAACGACCTAGGTCTGCTGTGCCCAAAGTAAGTGCCCGGGGACAGCTGGTCGCCAGTGGCGCCTAGAGGGACAGGAGGGCACAGCTGACCCGGAGCCCCCAGAAGGGCACAGCCTTGAGCTGGATGGGGACGGCTGGGCCAGCCCGGGACCCTCTCCCACCGGCAGAGCTACGAGAGTGCCTGGGTGGCCCAGGCAGGCCTGAGAGCCTTTGGAAGGCTTCCCAGTGGAAGTGACCTTGGGGATGGGCCTCGAAGGGTACCAATGAGTTTGCCAGATGCAGGGGAGGGGGAGGCCTTCCCGGCAGCGGGACAAACTTGCGCCAGGGAAGGCCAGGGCGCCACCGTGCCCAGCTATTTTGGGAGCCTCGTCCGTCAGTCAGAGACCCAGAGGCAGGTGCCCCGAATTAGAAGTCGGAGTAACTTCCGGGCCTTGCCCCCAACTCTCGCTCCCTTGCAGCGCAGGCCCCTCTTCCCCCCGCTAAAGGCCTGAGCTCCCACGGCCCTGCTTTTCAGCTAGTAAAGGCGGAAAACATGGCTGGAGAAGGCCTGCCTTTGCCTGACCATCAGTCATGGCTGGGGGACCATCCAGGAGGTGGTGAGGGCCTGGAAGTTTCCAGAAGGCTTGGCTCTCCTCCCTGCGCATCTAGCCGGCCACTGCCAGCGTCCCCCTGGAGGTCCCCACAACCGCCCTGTCCTGGCCAGCACCCCGCTCTCGGCGAGCCCGCGGCGCCCCCTGCTGGAGGAGGAGGGGGCCGGGGCGAAGGGGATGCTTTGCTCTCCCTGCCAGCCGCCCCGTTTCTCTCGCCGGTGTGTGTATATTTCTGAAAAGGGTGGTCCGTGTGGCAAAAAGATAAGAGGGAAGCCATAATTAATGAAAACAGGTTAGGGGAAGATATTCATTATCATTTTCAGCCTAATGAAGCCTGTTGAAGGCTCTCCCTGGAGTGATAAATCCCTCCCGGGCCCGAGTGCTCCCAGCCATGGAGACGCAGGCGTGTCATAACTCATGTCACAGAAGTCACACCGCTTCTCTCGAATTTCCTGAATGCGGCCCCGCTCGGGAGGACGGAGCGCGCGGCTGATAACAAATTTTGGAAGCACAGAATTTCACACCTCATTGCGCAAGCATTAAGATGACAATCATTGGATTATTTTCTCCCAGTCGCCCATCCCTATCGGCCTTGGCGGCGGAGGCTGGGCGGGGCGGGGAACACTCCCATGGGCCCCTGCGGACGCCGGGGAGGGGGTGGGATTGGAGGGCGACAGACCCAGCCAGGGGTGACCCCGAGGCCCAGGACGGGGACAGTGACAAGAGAGGTCTTTGTCTTACGGGTCACGGAGTTTGGCAATTGTGTGCAGCGGGAAGGCGCCCCGGGGCCCCGTGGAGCTGTTCTCCCCCTGCCAGGCCCCTGTGGAGGCCCAGGCCTTCCAGTTACTGTTCCTGACGTCCGTTCCCAGCAAGCTCAGCCAGGTGGCTAGATGTTCTCACCCCTCCCGGGAGCACGCACAGACAGCTGCGTTAGACAAAACCCAGACTGCAGGGCCTGGTCAATAAAACCTCCCATCAGGCCGCGCAAAGCCCAGCCAAACGGCTCCCTTGGCGTCATGACGACCTCGGCTCTGGTCACACTGGCTGGAGGGGCACACGGGAGGGGTTCCCAGGTCGCTCCCAGCGGTCAGCAGATGTGTGGGAGGACGGAGAGGGGAGAAGCCAGTGGCCACCCCAAAGTGTGCGACAGGGATGCGGGAGGGGAGAAGGGAGAGAGAAGCCCACTGCCCGGCCTGGGATCCACCCTGCCCGCGCCCGAAGTGAGCTGGATTTCTCCACCTTTGTCCAGCCGCCGCCCCCCACCCGCCCCCGGTGACGCGTCCCAGATCCCTGGACTTCTCTGCACAGGAAGCGGAGCATATTTCCAGCCTACTTCCCAGCATGCAGGGATTTGGGGTGCACAGGGGTCACTTGATGCCCCACAGGGCCACCTTGAATAGAATAAGGAGAGAGATGTTTCTAGGCCCCCCAGCCCTGTTGCTCTCAGGCCCTCAGCTGTCGCCGCTAGGGAGGACAGACATTCCACATTCCGGGAAGGAGCCCGTTGGGAGGGGTAAGAGGCAGGGTAGGGACAGTCTCCCAGCCTAGGGCAGGTGGAGCCACCCAGAGGCCTCGGCCAGTAACTGACGCGCGCTCTACCTCAGGGAGGCTCCGGACCAGGTGACCAGGTGAGGGCAGAGAGGCCTGGGCCCTGTCAGGGGCACTCCCAGCTCCCACAGCCCCTGCTGCGTCCTCGGGCTGTGCCCCACGTGCCCGTGGCACTCGGAGGCAGCCCCAATGGTGGCAGTCACCTCCGGTTCCACTGGCTGCCCCTGTGGCCCGAAGCTCTGTGAGGGCAGGAAGGATGAATCCAGACACCTCTTGACTCCCCGTGTACCTGCAAAACGGACAGGACAAGACGCCTTGCAGGTGTGGGGATCAAGACATCTTTTAATGGGCTTTGAAGATGGAGTAGGAGTTTTAAAATGAAAGTAACTTGGAGTTGTTTTTCTTCCTGAAAGGAATATATGCTGCTTAAAGACAATTTTAGAAAAGGCTGAAAATCAAGAAGAAAAAAAAGCATGGTTTCCCTACACAGAAAACATTGACACCGAAGCATTTCCTTCCAGTCTTTTTTCTGTTCATTTTCTCTTAGGCTGGTTTCACATGCCGGGAATCCGACTTCATCTGTAATCTTGTTTCTGGATGATTCCCATACAGAAATATTTCCCTCTGTTTATACAAATTCAACAGAGAGAAAGTATCCATGGCTACATAATAGTTCATTGTGTGGTTTGCAGCACAGTTGGCTGGTAATTTTTGATTGGAGACATTTAGGATTGAACATTTTACCATTGATTAGTAGAGGCAGTTCGGACACGGTGTCATTGTACCTAATGGTACTCTCATACTTCAGATGAATTCCTTTCAAAAGTAGAATCTCTGTATCTAAGATGATGGAAATCTTTTAAAGGAAAACAACAGGGCTTTTTTCGGGGTTGATGCAATATGTATTCATTTTAGAAAACGTAGAAGATAGAGATGATTATAAAGAGCAAGACACAAGACACCAGGAACCTTGTCGATATTTACACATTGAGGACCCAGACGTGAGTGTGTGTGTGTGAGTGTGACAGTGCACGCACACTCTCATGGAGACGGGAGACGGTCTCAAGCTTTATCAGCCAACATGTTACGTGAGATGGGTCCCCCGGCTTTACCGGGTCTGGAAGGCTCCCAGCTGCCCTCTGGGAGCCCACAGGAAGCACCACCATCGCCCGGGAAGCTGGAGGTGCGCTTGGTCCAGCTTGGCCATCCCCGTGTCTCCACCACCCCCTCATCACCTTCACGGGCCCACGAGGTGAGCTCCCACCTCGTGCTCCGATTGCTCTGGGCGCGAAGCCCGGAGGCATCCTGGCGGCCCTCCTCTCACACCCACATCCAAGCCATCAGCGAGTCCTGCTGGTTTTATTTTCAAAATATGTCCAGAATCCAGGCACCTCTCACCCTCTCTGTGCCACCACCCACCTGAGCCTCCAGCGTCTGCCGCCTGCATCACAGCAACGGACTCCCAACTTCTCCCCTGCAGGGCAAGCCTGTGAAAGCCAGAACACCTCGGGGGCATTAACCAGGGCCCCATGTAATCTGCTCTTCCCCCACCTGCCCCCAAGCCCCCACCTGTCGCCTGACAGCCCTTCTCTCCTCCCTCTCTCTCGTCTCCAGCCGCACTGGCGCCCCTGCTGGTGCTCGGACACCAGCCTAAGCCCCTACTCCCGGGCCCTCGCACGGGCTCATTCTTCTGCCGAGTGTGCTTTACCCGATCGCCACGCGACTCACTCCTTTACTTCTTCCAGGTCTTGGTCAGATTTACCCTCTCGGTGATGTGTCAACTTCCTTGCTTTATTCTTCTCCAAGCACTTGTCGTTTATCAAGTGATTTGCTCATTTATTTAGCACGTTACCACCAGCAAAGCTTCATAGCTCATCAGATACCCACAGCCATCCCATCGGCAGGCAGGGCAGGGATTTGTTCCCACTTCCCGGGAAGGAGGAAGGAACCCACCAGGTGCGAAGTCCCTACCTCTCTTGGTCTCCATTTGACATCAGAGGAAAGAGATTCCCACCCCGTGCTCCCTCTGTCTGTTCTCCCAGGACCCTAGGGAATTCCGGAAAGCTGGGGTAGCCATGCCTCAATCAGCTCTGCAAACAATATTTTGAAGTCTCCTCCTCCCCGCTCTGCCAGGGAGGGTGCCAGGGACTGTGTGGACCCCTGAGCCCCAGGACTGGCAAAAAGCTGGCCTGCACCTCGGGTGCCCTGGGGTCTCAGCCCAGCCCCCTGAAGCAGATTCAACCCACCATGTCGGTTCGCCCTGTGGTGAGGAAAGCCCAGCCGTGGACACCGGCTCCCTGAAATCCATTCAGATCAACCACGTGCATCTCACCGCAGGCCGGCCTCTGCCTCTCGCGTCTGCTTGAGGGTGCTCGGCCCTCGCGCTGCGGTCAGTGCCCACGTGGGGTGAATCTGCTCTGTTGGGTCAAGAGTGACGCTGCTTCCAGCTGGCCCTGCCTGCCCTTCAGCTCCCGCACCCCTGGGCTGCAGGTAGGACATGTGCTCAGCCGCCGGCTCCCGCGTCCCTTGGCACTGCACGGTGGCATCAGAAGGGGCCACCGGAGGGCTGCCGGGGGGCATCAGCTCAGGTCTGGAATTCCCTGTCCACCCCCTGAGCCCGGTCCCCTCCCCGTGGTGGAGTCAGGCTCCAGAAAACTGCCAGGGTCCTCCTTCCCTCGGAGACCCACGCGGACTCCCTCCCCGACTGTCAACCCTACACCAGACTCACAGCTTGATGTTGGTACCTCCCCAGAGCGCCCCCCACCCAACGCTTACTGCAGACTCACCCAGTGCCAGGCTCACCTGCATCGTCCCCTTTCATCTTACAACCGCCCTGCCTCACAGCAGTCCCCATGTGTCCAGGGGCGCAAAGGCTCAGAGAGGTTAAGGGCCTCTCCCCAGGACACACAGGCCAGTCAGTGGGGCAGAGGCCCCTCCCTTCAAAGTCACCCTGCTTTGGGGGGTGGGGGTGGACAGCCCAGCCTCATCAAACACCTGCCTGTGTTTGATCAAATCCCCAGGGTCTTCAGGAGCTGCCGCCCACCCCTCCCCAGACCCCTCCCCGGCCTCCACCCCAGCCTCCCCTGGGCTCTTTTCACAGCTGTGGCACTGAGAGAAATCGACCCAGAAGTAAGCAAACAGGACGCCAAGCCCCGGCGCAGAGCTGGTGAGGGCAGGGGCTCGGCTGGGGCAGTTCTGAGGTTCCTGCCGACTTGGCTTTGCGCCCTCAGAGCACAGATTCCTCGTCTGTGAACTGGGCAGCTCGCCACTTTCGTCACCCGAGGTTCTGAGAAAGCTGCTGGACTGTGCCGGCCCCACCCTTGTGAGTGACTCACGATGGCAGAGCCCAGACCTCTGAGGCCGGGGCCACTGAAGTCCCTCCGGGGTCAACATGGGCCCAAATGGACAGACGGGCGGCCTTTATCAGCTCCTCCCGAACACCTGGTCCTGCCACCGCTCAGCCCCCGGGGAAGAGGGCTGCAGAGGGAAGGCCTGAGACTGCAGCCTTGTTCCAGGTGGCCCGCACAGGGCTCCCTATGGCATCCGTCTGGCCCCTTACAGCAGCTCTCCTTGTTCGGGGCCTTGGTGGCCTCGGGGGCCATGTTGATCTTGGAGGGCTCTCAGGCACTCGCAGGGCTCCGAGAGGTGTTCCACGGCCGCTTTGTGGAAATTATTTTATGGCCCATGTAGGTGTTGGGCGACTCCCATCCTCAGATATTTCCAGGCTAAAAATACCGTAGTCACGCTCTGCGGTGGAGAACTTTGGGGCCCAGTGTAACAGCGCAGCTCTCGGGCCACAGGCTCAGGAACACAAGGAGGATAACTTTATTTTTCTACAACTCAGCCCTTCTGAGGACCCACCCTGTGGGTGGCAAAGCCAGCCCTCAGGTCAGTGCCACCCCCCTCGTCCCACATCCCATTCCCAAGGTTGGGAACTTCGGTGGGGGGAGGGGCTGACAGAATGAGCAGCTCTGGCCCGGGGTGGGGGGGACGAGAGCTTAAAGATCCATGACATACCTGCCCCAAGCTCTCCTTCCGCCTCTACAAGTGAACCTCCAAAGTCTATTTTGAAATTCAAAAGTCAGGAATGAACTTCTGAACGGTACAACGGTTCCTCAAAAATCGAAACATAGAATTACCATATGATCTAGTAGTTCCACTTCTGAGTATATACCCAAAAGAACTGAAAGCAGGGACTTGAAGAAAAGACAATTTTCCACCCCTGTTCACAGCAGCATTGTTTACAATAGCCAAAAGGGAGAAGCACCCAATGGCCTTTGATGGACGAATGGATAAACAAGATGTAGTCTATATGCGGCCTCCCTGGTGGTGCAGTGGTGAAGAATCTGCCTGCCAATGCAGGGGACACAGGTTCGAGCCCTGGTCCCAGAAGATCCCACATGCCACGGAGCAAGTAAGCCCGTGCGCCACAACTACTGAGCCTGTGTTCTAGAGCCCGCAAGCCACAACTACTGAGCCCACGTGCCACAACTACTGAAGCCCGTGTGCCTAGAGCCCTTGCTCCACAATAAGGGAAGCCACTGGGATGAGATGCCCGTGCACCGCAACGAAGAGTAGCCTCGGCTTGCCGCAGCTATAGAAAACCCGTGCGCAGCAACAAAGACCCACTGCAGCCAAAAATAAATAAAACAAAATAAATAAATTAAAAAAAAAAGATGTAGTCTATCTGTACAATGGAATATTATTCAGCCTTAAAAAGGAACGAAGTTCTGACACGTGCTACAACCTTGAGGACATTATACTAACTGAAGGAAGCCAGGGACAAAACGATAAATATTATATGATTCCACTTCAATGAAGTCCCTACAATAGTCAAATTCGTAGAGACCGAAAGTAGAATGGTGGTTGCCAGGGGCTGCAGGGGGTGGAGTTAGTGTTTAATGGGGACAGGGCTTCTGGTTGGGAGGATGACAAAGTTCTGGAAATGGGTAATTGTGTTGGTTGTATAACACCTGAAAGTACTTAATGCCACTGAATCTAGTACACTTTAAAATGGTCAAGATGGTAAAGTTTATATTATGTATATTTCACTACAATAAAAAAAATCACATACACACATACAAATTAACTTCTTTCTTCCCGCTTCTCTACTGTATCGTCCAGTGTCTGAGCTGTGAATGCAGGAGTCCCTAGGACAGAGGTGCTCAGCCAGGCGAATTTGTCCCCCTTCTGGGGAC
The DNA here is from genome assembly GCF_964270905.1 of Leucopleurus acutus. Lineage (NCBI taxonomy): Eukaryota > Metazoa > Chordata > Mammalia > Artiodactyla > Delphinidae > Leucopleurus > Leucopleurus acutus. The sequence continues at coordinate 4,138,216 of NC_139142.1, forward strand.
ATTTGGCACTGCCTAGAGGCATTTTTGTTTGTCATAACTGGGAGTGGGGAAGGGTGCTACTGGCATCCAGTGGGTAGATGCCAGGGACGCTGCTAAATGCCTTCCAGTGCACAGGGCAGCCCCACGGCAGACGGTGACCCAGCCCCAGGTGTCAAGAGAACCAAGGCTGAGAAACCCTGCTTTGGGGGAAGGACCGAAGATAGCTGAAAACAAAACATTAATGCTTCAGAAATACCTAGATTCTCTCCTCCTCTGCGTCCTGCCGAAGAAACAAAATATTTTCTATGGAAAAAAATCATATTCTTATTTTCTGCACTAGCTAGCCTCCCTGGCCTGACTCCGGGGGAGAGGGGCACACGGTGTTCTTGCGGGGTCTCTGTGACCCTTGCCCAGTGGTCTGTGAGCCCCTTGGGTCAGGTCCTGTCTGTCTTCGTCCTTACTCTAGGCGCCTCCCCAAAACACACCTAAGTAGTGCCTGGCCCACAGTGAACCCTCAGCAGTACTGATGCCAGAAGAAAACAACCAGTGTCAGCCCATTATCCATGGAGTGAGGCCAATGAGGGGCACCGTATCCTAGGTTCAGGGAGCACAGCTGGGGCCCATCACAGCCCAGTGACCATCAAAGAAAGAAACAGGAATTAGCAGTCACCTGAAGAGTACTTCTCCCTCACCCCCATCCTTCTCATGTGAGATACTTGCAGAGCTCAAGTTGTTCCTTGCAAGAGCAATCTGTGTACAAGAAATTTATGAGGACCTTGTTGGCCCTCTTAACTGGGAGGTCTGCGGAAAGATGATGGATGTCAGGCATGGCTGGATCCAGGAGCAAGAGGAATGTCACTGGGACTCTATCTTTATCCCGTCACCTTTCCTTTCTGCTCAACCCTGCTCTCCCTTGGGCCCTGGCCTCATTCCTTCTTGAAACAGATGGCCACTTCCGGGAAGTCCTGGAAGATAGACGGGACAGCCTCCTCCCACTTACACTGTCACCATAGCTCACAGTCTCCCCCGCCCCCCCGCACAACCGTGCATCTCTCTCCTCACCCACTCTGACGGGCCTCTCAAGTCACACCCTCACCCGTGCAGGCGAGGTGCCCCATGATGAGCAGGGAGAGCTTTCCAAGGGAAAAAACAATGGTAAACCAAAATGGACCATCTGTCCCCTCCCCCAGGCCAGACTTGGCCAGCCCAGCAGAGAGAGGGGGTCCAGCCTGAGGCTTTTTGACCCAAGCAGCGCCGTGGCCCTACACCATTGTCCAGCCCTAGCCCTCTCTCTGCTGGTATCTCACACTGCCCATGAGCCCCTCTTCCCTCTGGCTACTTGGAAGCTCGGTGCCCACCCTGTGTCCTGCCCGTGGAGGTCTGCACAGCTCACACTGCCTTCTGAGCTCCCACTCCTTCCCCCCCTGCCCAGTTTCCCTGCCTCCCTCTAAGTGAAATTGCTGTGTGGGTGTCATTGCTTCCTAAGCCTCTTTAAAGCCGTCTGGAACAGAGTGAGGGGAAGAATAAAACAAGGCCATCAATGGTGACACAGGTGTGACAGCTGCATTTTCCCTCAACTCTTAGGGTATCAGCACAGTGGAAAGCCTGAGTGGTCCTGGCATTTGGGGGCTGACAGTCTGCAAGGGGCTCCTGCAGGCACATGGGCTGAGGGCGTCTCCCGGGGGACCTCTGACAGGGCCAAGGACTGCTTGAAGGACATGTTTAGTCGGGGCAACACTCAGAGTCCACGAGCCCAAGGTCCCCAGGGATCTCAGTGAAGATTGAATTAACGAGACCCGTGGCCCCAGGTTTCCCACTTCAAACCAGCACAAAGCCCCGTTGCCCGGTTCCTGTAGGGAATCCGAGTCCCCCCGCCCGTCCACTGTCCTCCCTGCCCCCCATCCACCTGCCTTCACAGGGCAGTCACCAGCTGTGTAATCTTCGGTAAGTGTATCTGTTTCCTGTGGCTACCGTGACAAATTGCCACAAACCTGGTGGCTAAAAGCAGCAGATATGTCTCCCCTCACAGCCCTGGAGGCCAGAAATCCAACATCAAGGTGTCGGCAGGGCCGCTCCACCCGGAGGCTCCCGGGGAGGATCCTTCCTGGGCTCTTCCGGCTTCTGGCGGCTCCTGGCATTCCTCGGCTTGTGGCTGCATCACTCCAGTCTCTGTCTCCTCCTCTGTGTCTCTTGTCTGTGGGTCTCCTATAAGGACAGTGGAGAGACCAAATGCACAGAGGAACAATAGCCAGACCGTACATGGAAGCAGAACTCCAACCCACAGCCTGCAGCCACCTGCCCGGGAAGCCGAGCCCTCCCCTGCAGTAAACAGCCCAGGAAGCCAGCCTGCAAGAGGTCAGACCAGCAGGAGGCAGGAGCAATGACGCTGTAACAGTCGGCCCCAAATGGCCGGGACTTGATCAATAAATCACCGCTGCCCTAAGTTTTGTCCCCGCTTCCAACTTGGGACCCAACAGAGAGAGCAAAGTACGCCCCCTAACGGGTCACCTAGGAGCCCCTCCTCCAGCGAGCTGCTCCCACCGTCCCAGACCAGCAGCCCCGTCGGGTCAGGAGCCTGCCTTTCCCGCCGTGAAGCTCCCCCTCCGCCTGCCCGTGAGGCTCCCCAGTCGTAAGCAGGGGTGCTGACCCCCCCGGCTCCAGCGGCTCCGAAAGAACAGCCTTTGCTTTACCATCTGGTTGGTCTCCTTTATTCCCACGCTTGCCATTGGATTTAGGGCCCCCCAACCCCGATAATCTCATCTCGAGATCCTGGACTTCATTACATCCGCAAAGACCCTTTCCCCAAATGACGCCACAGTCACAGGTTCTCAGGTTTCAGACGTGGACACAGCTTTCGGGGGAGGCCCCATTCAAGCCACACAGGAGGGAACTCAGCCACTCCCCTGCCTCCGCCTCCGTGGGCATAAGTGGCGGATGATAACAGGACCGGCCCAGCATGGCTGCCAGGACGGTTACTGAATGTGTCCTTAGCCCGCAGAACAGGACCTGGTAGGGGGTCCAGTGCACACCGAGAGTCCGCCGTTACTCAGAGCGGAGAGGAAAGCCTCCGACAGTGAAGATACAAAATTAGGAGGGCTCGGGGTTTCCTTTCGGTGATGGAAATGTTCTAAAATTCGACTCTGGCGATGGTTGTACAAAACTCTGCAAATTTACTAAACACTATTGAATTACGCACTTAAAATGGTAATTGCTATGATACATAAATTCTGTCTCAATAAAGCTGTTAAAGAAACAAAGTAGGCCTCCGGGGACTGGAAAGGCTTTCTGCGTGATCCTAGGTTCTCTGAACTTCCGCAGCCCAGAGGGGAGAGAGAAGCACAGCCCGGCTCCCGGGCAAAAGGGTGGGCAGGACGGGGCTGAGGACGTACCTTCCAGAACATCCCTCATGCCAAGGCTCCGGGGGAAGAAGGGCATGACACTTTGCTCTTCTAAGGGGCTGAGTCACAGCCACAGCAAAACTGGTGCCGTCCTGCTTTTCCACGTCACCCAGACACGTGCTCTGCTGAAGGCCGGAGGGATTGGAGAGCTCGGTGCCCCTGTGGGACCCGGGACCGGGCTTTCGATATCAAGTGATGCCATAGCTCTGGCCAGTCAGCCATCTCGGACTGGGAGCCAGTCTCGTCACATCCTGCATGTGTCTACACAGCTCATGTTGTTTCTGAAAGACGAGTTTGTCATTTGGGGACCCCATGCCTTTTGGACTTTGGGTCCCCCGCAAGCCCCTGGCTCCCACACGCCCCCCTCCCCATCCTCATCCCAGCTGCCCCCATCCCAGCTCTGCCACTGAGCGGCTGGGTGGCCTTGGGCGAGTTGCATCATCTGTGCCTCATTTTCCCAAGTAGGAAATGGGGGAATCTTTCAGAGTCCGAGGAGCCCCACCCTCACTGGACCTTCCTCCAACAGGCAGCACCTACTGCTGTTGCTGGCGGGGGGCTTCGCCCACCCAGTAAGGAGGCTAAGTGCCCCTGCCCCCAGGACTGACTGTGGACGCCCTGGCGTCGCTACACCGCTGAGCCCCAGGCGGCGGGGCTCCCATCCCCAGCCCCCAACCTGCATCAGCCTCTGGGACTCACACACACATTCCTGCTGAGGGTCAGTCCTCTGCCCCTGCCAGTGAGACACATCAATGACACAGGAGAACCGACAAGACGGGATTTGGAGATTCTCTAAGCAGCTTTGGTTTACCTTTCAAAGGGCACTGTTTTGGGTTTTTTTCTTTAATTAATTCTTATGGGAGTAGAGTTCATTTACAATGTTGTGTTAGTTTCTGCTGTACAGCAAAGTGAATCAGTTATACATATACATATATCCACTCTTTTTTAGCTTCTATTCCCATATAGGTCATTACAGAGTACTGAGTAGAGTTCCCTGTGCTATACAGTAGGTCCTTATTAGTTATCTATTTTATATATAGTATAGTGTGTATATGTCCATCCCAATCTCCCAATTTATCCCTCCCTCCCTTTCCCCCCTGGTAACCATAAGTTGGTTTTCTACATCTGTGACTCTATTTCTGCTTTGTAAATAGGTTCATTTGTACCATTTTTTAGATTCCACGTATAAGCGATATCACGTGATATTTGTCTTTCTCTGTCTGACTTACTTCACTCAGTATGACAATCTCTAGGTCCATCCATGTTGCTGCAAATGGCATTATTCCATTCTTTTTCATGGCTGAGTAATATTCCATTATGTATATGTACCACATCTTCTTTACCCATTTCTCCATCAATGGACATTTAGGTTGCTTCCATGTCTTGCCTATTGTAAACAGTGCTGCTATGAACATTGGGGTACATGCATCTTTTTGAATTATAAAGTCTTAAATGGTGTTTCAACTGGGAACAAGGATCACGGATTAAAAACGGAACGTGAAGGGAAAGGTTGAAAGCAGGGAAAATACGATGTGAATGATGAAAATATTCAAACTTACGTGGCCATGACCCCCTCTCCACGGCGACCCCGAAGCCATCACTCTCCAGTCCCATGCAGGTAGGGCGAGTCACTGAACGTCTCAGGACCTCAGTTTTCTCATCTGCAGAATGGGGATGATGAGGAATAGCCCCCAAACTAATACACACGCAAGCGTGCTCATAGCAGCACTCTTCACAGTAGCCAAAAGGTGGAAACAACCCACATTTCCATTGAGAGATGAATGGGTTAACAAAATGTGGTCCATCTGTTCAATGGACAATTCCTCAGCCATAAGAAGGAATGATGTTCTGGTACAGTCTACAACATGGATGGGACTTGAAAACGTGTTAAGTGAAAGAAGCCAGGCACAAAAGACCACACATTGTATGATTTCAATTGTATGAAATGTCCAGGATAGGCAAATCCACAGAGACAGAGAGTAGATGGGTGGCTGTCAGGGGCTGGGAGCAGGGGAAACAGGGACTGATGGATTAATGGGTATGGGGGCCCCTTTGCGGTGATAAAAACCTTCTGGAGCTGGGTAGAGGCAATGGTGCACAACATTGTGAATGTACGAAATGCCACTGAATTATTCATTTTCAAAGTGTTCAGTTTATGTTATGTGAATTTCACCTCAATAAAAAAAAATGGTCCCCAGCTGATGGGATGCTGGGGAGAACTAGATGAATTCCTCCCTCCATGGCGCTGGGAAGCAGCCTGCACGCAGTCGGTGCCGGCTAAGCGCTAGCTCTTCCCAGAGCCGCCCCTCCAAACACAACCCAGTCCACAGTCAGGGGCAGCCGCCTGAAAGCAGAGGGTGTTCTCCGATGCGGGTTTAGAAGCATCCAAGAAATGAACCCAGTACTTGGTAAAACCTGGGTAGTTTCTTTAATAAGAAACTGCAAGAAACCAGCCCCTGGCCGTGATATTTACAAGCCGGTCGTGCACATTGGAAAGGAGTAACACCAGAGGGTTTTGCTACTAAACAGCGCCTGGCTCTGCTCAGCCCAGCGGAAAGCACGGTCCCAGCACAATCACTGGGCAGATCAAAGACCTACCGCTGCCTTCCAGGTCATTTCCACCATCTCCCGGCGTGGGGACGTGGGGGGAGACAGTGCAACACGGGAACTTGCTGAGAAGCCCTGAACGTCAGACACCGCTGATGTGTCTGTGAGGGGTGGCCGAGGCTGCAAAGGGCGCCCCGGTTAATGCCACCTAACTCTCCACTAACCAGTCCGGGCGTGACATCGCTCTGGTTCTTGACGTGAGGTAAAAGTGGTGCTGGTGATTGGGGCCCTTCTTTCTGACCCCTGGATGTTAGGTTTGCAGCTGTGTTTACGAAGACGTGTTGATGTGAGAGACGCTTGATGGTAAAATGACTAGGGACAGAACTGTCAAGAGCGAGAGCTTTTTAAGGGAGTACAGGTGGCATTGGACTAACCCTCACCTTGGCCTTGCTGCCCTGAATCTATCAACAGCCGCACTGTTGGGAAGGGTGGGCGGGCGGGTGACCAGTTTTACCAACTGTCAGAGTTTAGAACTCTCATCTTTTAGAAGAATCTGGAGAGAAACCGTCCACAGCATTGAAAGTTGCACTGTGTTCCAGATGTGAGCTGGGGGGTCGCGGGGCCCCCTCACTCTCTAACTCAGCGTCAAGCGGCTATTTTTATTTAGAGAGTGAAGGGAAAAGTGCTATAAAACAAAGGACAAAAATATGGAGAAGATGAACGAATTCACCGTTCATCTTAATGATAAAGAGTGACTCGCAAAGCCAGTGGACATGGAGGCCAGTTTTTCAAGGCTGAATACTCTTGTTCGACAATTTAACTTCCTCCAGGACACACTTTTTCTTTTGGTATTCGGTTTGGAGAACTTTGGGTGACAGAAGAGGTGAGCCGTGGCCAGGGAAACAATTTCAGTCTCCTGGCCGTAATAGAAAACTCGAGTCTCGGAACAATTACGTTCGAAGTTTTTCTGGTCACCTTCTGGGCAGATGTGCCTGGGATTGAGGCCAGGTCCGGCGGTCCCACCGGGCCGAGGCTGGCGGCAGTTATGTTATTTATCCCCGCTTCATTTTGCAGAAGCTTTAGGAGGGCTTAGGAAGTGACACCAGAGCAGCCGGATAAATTAGAAGTGGGCGAGGAAGATGAGGCAACGGAAAACAAAGTCAGAGGCGGGTGAGTGTGGGCCATAGGGTGTCTGCGCCAGCCTCCACCCTGCACCCCGCCCCACCCCCGCCAGGGCGGCTTAGCTCTGAGCCTCCCCCTGAGACGGAACAAAGGAGAGGCTTCATTTTCCTGCCTGCATCTCAGCTCACCCCCTCCTCCTCGCGGCCCACAGGCCTCCAGGGTCACTCTCTCATCACGCCACCTGCTTCCTGGAGCCCTGTGTCTGGGTGGCAACAGGAGTGAGGGCAGGGCGGCGTCTAAGTTCTCCCTGAGTCCCCAGGGCTCGGGGTTCACTTTATGTTTAATGAGTGAATGAATGAATGGGTGGATGAACAAATGAATGAACACAGACGGCTGAGAGAATTCACTTCTCCCCATCATCGGGCCAAAGGGCAAGCTGAGAAGAAGAGATTCTGTCCCTGCCCCAGCACCACTCGTCACCATCCCCCTTGTCAGAGGTGTGTGGGGACCATTTCAGCCTGTTCACTCACATCACAAACAGCTTTGGGTCACCTCCCAGGGTTTGAACCCCTGCTCTGTCACTCACTAGCTGTGTGACCTTGGCCAGGTTACTAAACCTCTCTGTGCCTCCATCTCTCCATCTGTAAAATGCGGATAAAAGCAGCACCTTCCTTGGCAGCATTCTGGAGTTTGTATCCATGCAAAGGTGCCTGGACGGGTGCCTGGAGCGTGGTAAGCCTGAGGTCTGGGTTGATTTGCATTTTTATTATTCTGACTTTGAGCCAGGCCCATGGGGGGAGGCAGAGATGAACGGGAGTTCCCTCCAATCCTTAGCCCCGCATTCCAGGCCCACGACCTTCAGCCACATGTGTTCCTGGCCTAGTTTCCCATATGTGCCCCAGACATGCACTGTCAAAGCACTGGGACAGTGTAGGGCTGGGGGCAGCGGCTGGTGACGGGATCATTGTGGTTGCTGCTGCTCTCTGGGTCCTGCATGTTCCAGTCGCCTGGACACCCCCCAGCTCCCCTCTGTGTGCCTGGACCAGGTGGTTTCCCGGCCTGGATGCCCCTTTCCTGGGACATCACAGCATGGCCACCAGTCCCGTGGACGCTGAGGAAGCCTGTTCCTCCTGCCGCCCCCTCCATCAGAGGCCCCCGTGTGAGGCTGAGTGTGAGAACTGAGAGGCTGCGCCTCCAAGGGGCAGAGGAGACAGGAGGGAAGGCGGGGGTGGGAGGACAGGGTCGGGCGGAGGAAGCGGGGGAGCAGAAACAAAGCCGCAGGCGGAGCAGGAGAGGCGGGGCAGCGGCGGAGGGGAGCCTCCCGCAGGGCCTGGCCCGGTGCTCTGCATGTGGCTGCAGGCGCTGAGTAAATGTTTGTTAAGCGGATCGAACTGAATTGTATCAACAGAGAACGCGAGGCGCACCGCCTGGAAGCTTCCAGGCTCGCTGCACATGCCCCGAGGCCACGCTGTACTCCTGCTCGTCTTAATGGGGTTTGTCGAATGCATAAGTGGTACCTCATTACCCCAGCAACACCAGCACTGGGCCACACGGATGCCCGCTCCAACCCACAAGCTGCAGCCCTGCCCTCGCCCGCCTGGTACGAGGGGAGGGGCGGGTTCACAGGCTGGATGGACAGTGGCTAAGAAGCAGCGGTGGCCTGGGAGTCCAGAGGAGGGGGCAGAGGAAAAGGGGAGCAGGGCCGTGGGTGGGGAGGCACCCAGGGTCCCCAGGTTTCCATCTGGACCATGGGGTGGGGGCTGATGCTATCGGAGCAGGTTGGGAGAGAAGGAGATTTTATTTTATTTATTTATTTATTTTTTAACATCTTTACTGGAGTTATCATTGCTTTACAATGGTGTGTTAGTTTCTGCTTTATAACAGAGTGAATCAGCTATACATATACGTATATCCCCATATCCCCTCCCTCTTGCGTCTCCCTCCCACACTCCCTACCCCACCGCTCTAGGTGGTCACAAAGCACCGAGCTGATCTCCCTGTGCTATGCGGCTGCTTCCCACTAGCTATCTGTTTTACATTTGGTAGCGTATATATGTCCATGCCACTCTCTCACTTCGTCCCAGCTTACCCTTCCCCCTCCCCGTGTCCTCAAGTCCATTCTCTACGTCTGTGTCTTTATTCCTGTCCTGCCCCTAGGTTCTCCAGAACCCTTTTTTTTTTTTTAGATTCCATATATACGTGTTAGCATACGATATTTGTTTTTCTCTCTCTGACTTACTTCACTCTGTATGACAGACTCTAGGTCCATCCACCTCACTACAAATAACTCAATTTTGTTTCTTTTTATGGCTGAGTCATATTCCATTGTATATATGTACCGCATCTTCTTTATCTAGTCATCTGTTGATAGACACTTAGGTTGCTTCCATGTCCTGGCTATTGTAAATAGAGCTGCAATGAACATTGTGGTACATGACTCTTTCTGAATTATGGTTTTCTCAGGGTATATGCCCTGTAGTGGGATTGCTGGGTCATATGGTCGTTCTATTTTTAGTTTTTTAAGGAACGTCCATACTGTGAGAGAAGGAGATTTTAATCGTGAGTTGAGGTTTCCCAGGGAGAGCCGGGAGGAGGGAGTATCCAGAGGGACCGGAAGGGGAATAGTTGAATAGAAGGTTCCAGAAGGGAATTGTGGGGTGGGGGCTGATGTAGCCAGGGCACGGAGAGTGGGTGGCTGACTGAGCCAGAGTCCACACCAGGCATGACGAGGGCTAGACGCAGCAGATGGGACAGGTCAGATGGGGGCCAGCGTCCGACTTGTCAGGCGGGAAAGGATGTCACCACAGTGAAAGAGCCACGACCAGAAGTCTCCAAATGGAGCCAAGAGCTTGATTCCCTGATGAGGGGGCAGGGAGCAGCCCTCTGGAGAGAGAGACAAGTTTCATTCATTCACTCATTCATTCATTCATTCCCTGCGTACTTCCTGAGCGCCCACAGTGTTCCAGGGCAGGGACCACACGGAAGCCCCCGCCACTCCCTTCCGCTCTGTGGCTCTTACACTCCGCTGGTGGCGTCTGGGGTTAGCGGAAAGTGCTCAGGGAGAGGTACAATTTCAGACAAGGTGACGAGGGAAGCCTCACTTCTGGGTACAGACCCAGGAAGAGCATCTAGATAGGGGGCCGGAAGTGCAAAGGCACTGGGGTAGGAGTGTGGCCGGGTGTTTGTGGTGGCTGCAGTGGAGTGCGGCGGGTGGAGAGTAACAGGTCAGGCCAGGGAGGCACAGGCAGTTTGGAGGGCTTCAGAGAGACGTGGGTAACCCAGGAGCCTTTGGTGAGCTTTGGGCAGAGGAAGGGCTCTTGTGGTTTACGTGTGCAAAGATTCCTCCAGCTGGGGCTGAGATCGGGGGAGGGGCACGGGCAGAAGCAGGGAGACCAGGTAGGATCTCCCACGGTCATCCAGGTGCTGTGGGCAGGCAGCTTGGGCCCGGAGACACGGCTGGAATCTGGCTGGTCTCGAAAGGCAGGACCCGGAGGGCTTCCCAACGAGCTGGAAGTGGGATGTAAGAGTCAGAGAAGAGTCCCAGAGGGACCCTCCATCTCCAGCCTGAGCCGCTGGAAGAACTCGAGATGGGTCTGGCTGCACTCAGACGTGGCTGGTTTACGATGCTCATTAGACATCCTGGTGGAGATACAGGGTGGGCCTTGGGATAGCAGGGTCTGGGGTTCAGTGGGGAGGTCCCAGCTGCAGATATAAATTCAGGACTCATCGGCGAGGGAATGGGATTTATGGCCACGTGCAGAATGAGATCACCAAGAGCGATCCCAGACGCTTGTCCCCAGATCTCCTCCTTGGTTAACCGCAGCTCCTGTGAGTGAGACCATCTCTGGGTTGCTCGGCACCCTTGGCCCCAGCCCGGCGCCCAGCAGGGGTTGAGCAGGCCCCAGCCCTGGCTGATGTGATGAATGACTCACTCCAGAGACAAATGCAGCAGGAATTAACTGGGTCCGAGCTGGCTGCAGAACATCAAGGCCAGACTCCTTGCCTTGTGCCCTCTCGTGCCTCTCTTTCCAGTGGCCCCAAACAGCCTTTATTAGCTTAACCAACATTAAGGCAAAAAGATTCCTGTGAGGAGCATGATTATAGAGTTCAAGGAATTGATCGCTTCTCGTGGTAGAGTTGTCTACGTTAATGAATTTTAAGCAGATCTGTCTTGGAAAGGACGCATTGGACTCGATCGTATGGTGACCATATCTCCCAAGCCCAGGGCCAGAGACACTGCCTGACACACGGGCTGATGGATGGTCAAAGGACACGACAGAGTGTCTGCAGTCGGGGCTGTCTCGCCTCCGTCCCTCATTTATTCCTTCTGCATGCCGGGCAGGATATTAAGAACTCACAGGCTTCTCTTATCTCCGGGCATGTCCGCACTTGTAATGGGCTAACCTCAGTAAACCTATTTGGGAAGGTGTTATCTCTGGCTTGTGTTTCGGTGGAGGGGAGAGGTGGCGGGAGGCTCTAGGAAAGTAATATGCTAGTTTGATTAAGTTTTTCAATTTTCTGCTCATCCTCGTGCTGCCGGAGTAAAAGGTGCCGCCCGGGGAAGGTGAGGTGGCTGCAGAGGAGGCTGGTGCTGCAGAGCGGGGGAGCCTGCCCAGGCCGGCTGCCAGTCCCAGCTCTGCCACTTCATCATCATCACAGCGAGCCTTGAGGGAGCCCGTAAAAGGGGCCAGAACCACGCCAAGAGTGTTCCATGAGCCACCTAGTCAAGACGTCCCGAATTCCTTCCTGGGAAACAGGGACCATGTCATCACTGCTTTGCAGACAAAACAGCTTCATTTCAGAGAGGCAGAGCCGCTTGTCCAAAGACACACAGCGAGTAAGGAAAAACGAACATCACCGCAAACCTTTACCAAATGCCTCCTCTGTGCCTGTCCCAAGTGCTCAGCCCACCCATCCCTTCACTCAGCCCTGGAGGAAGTGTGTGACTGTGAACCCTGAAAGGGCTAAGAAGGTGCAAAGAGTAAGAATCACATGATAATCAGCGGTCAGTAGGATTCCCATGTGCAGGTGGGGACCCGCAGGAGGGAATGTTTGACAAACTTTCCCAAAGTCATGGAGCGAACAGAGGGCGTCGCGCTCGGTGGCCTGAGAGCCCAGGACCCAGAGAATTCCTACTCTGACCTCTTCGGTCTCTGCCTCCCCATTCTGAGGTCAGACGGAAGGGCGTGGGAGGAGATGGCAGCTGTCGCTCTCGCCAGGGCTGCCCCCTCTGTGCTACAGACGGACAGTACACCTAGACAGTGTGTCTGATGAAGGTAGCCAGGGAGGGGAGGCAGGTGGCCCACTGGGTGTGGGCAGTTCAGGGTGGGGGTCGGGGTCCTAATGATGAGGTGTCCAACCAGACTCTCAAGAGCCCCTTGACCACTTTTTCTCTCATCTTCTCCCCAACGCATGCCAGGGTTCCACCGGGTCCACCTTGGAGGCGTGTCTTGAATTTCACCATGTCATTGCCTCCTCTGCCACCACCCAGGCCCAGCCGACTTCTGCTTTCAACCTCCACTCCTCAGTCACCTCCTCCAGGGCCTTCCTGCTTCCTGCAGTGTGTTCAGGTCTGATTTCTCACACCCCACCTGCCGTAGGACAAAGATAAAAGTCATCCCTCAGCTCCAAAGGTCCAGCCCCTGTCCCCCTCTCTAGCTCAACGGGGTGACCTAAACTGGGAAGACAGACTGCAGCCGACAGCCTAGGTTGTCATCCCACCTTCTGCACATAGAAGCTGTGTGACCTCAGGTGAATTACCTAACCTCCCTGTGCCTCTTGGCCCCCCATGAGTAAAATGGGAGGATAATCACCCATCAGTAAAATGGGAGGCTACCCTAAGCTCCGCACACGTGGGGAAATGCACACCCTCTTTGCAGCCCAACAGCCCACAGGAGGGGGGGACGTGCCAGAGCCTCACCCTGGTTCTGCAGACCTGGGCCTCGTCCCCGCCCCACAAAACGCACATTGTGTGCGGCGGTGCTTCCTCCGGAGTTATCCTCATTATACACTGTTCCTGGCATCCTGGGGAGGTTAAGTAACTCGCCGAGGCCACAGAGCAGGTGGGAGCTAAGCTGAGACTCCGCGTCTCACTCGCGCCCACTGAAGGTGAGCCGACAAAAGACGTTTCTATTGTCATAAACAGCGGCCGTGGCAGAGCCGCCTTCCCAACAGAAGGAAAGGTCTAGAACGAGGAATAAAATCTCCATCGCTTAGTTCTTAAGATTCACTGAACCTTCCCACTTGCAGCAAAAACAGCTTACTTTCAAATTAGTCAATCAGAGTGTGAGTCATTTCTTTGCAGGCGCCCGTGCAGGGAATACTAATGCGGGCCGCCCTGCGGGTGGGGCCCTGCACAGGCTCACGGGGACCTTGCAGAAGCAGGGGAGGGGGCACCTGCAGCGATTAGCACCCCACCAGGGACGCAGCCCCCATCCCCGCGTGTCCTCAGGGTCCCGGGGAAGCAACACCAGGTCGCTCTCCCCGCCGTTCCTCTCCAGCCACTGGGCCTCGCCTTCCAGGGTGATTAATCTCCCCCCCAACCCCGAGCCGGGGAGACAGGAGGACGCCCACACTGACAGGAGGAAATGGAGGGGGCCGGAGCCACGGCCCTGCCACAAGCCCCAGAGACCTCTGTTCTGCTTTCTGCTGGGAAGGGGAGGTGGGCATCAGGAAGTGAGTCAGACAGAGGCCCACGTTGTCACGAGGGGCCGTGGGGAGAATGGCCTGGTGGGCTGCACCCTCGCCCACCCCCAAGCCTTGCAGAGGCATCTCTAAGCTCACACATCCATATAGTCATTCATTCATTCACTCACTCATTCACGGCCATCTACTCATCCGTCCTTCACTCGCATTCCTGCTGCTTGGAAGTAAACCCATTTAGACTGGGGTGGAGGTGGGGGTCACAAGGACAGAGGATGGGGAGTTCTATGAGGGTGGTGGTCAGGGAAGGCTTCCTGGAGGAGAGGACAGGTGAGCTGTGCTTCCCGAGGGATACAGGTAGCCAGGCAGTGGAGGGTAGGGTGGGGTGGGGGATGCGAAGGCCTGAATGTTTGGACCACAGGAGGAGCCGCTGGTGCAGCCAGAGGGGGATGGGGCCGATTCAAGAGGGCCGTGGACTCAGGCTGAACCCCGAGGCTGCTGGGTTCCGGGAGCTCTGGGCAGGGCAGCGGCATGGTCAGCGTGGAGGTCTAGGCCGCTGGCCCAGGCTCAGAATAGATGTGAGACTTGAGCTTGGCGGCCACCTGGAAGGTGGTCTGGGTGGGAGGGACGTGGCCTCAGCTGGGGCCCTGGCTGCGCGGCTGGGAGAGGCAGATGGTCAAGGGCACCCTGGAGGCTGAGTCGATGGTGCATGTGCCATTCAGAAGAGGAGGCCGGGACATCCCCAGGTGTCCTCAGGGCTCCCAGCCTGGAGAGGGGCCAGTGGAGCCAGAAATGTCGTTCCCGGGGAGTTCCCGGAGCTACTCACTGAGGCAGCGACGGGAGCTGGCCATGCCAAGGTCACTGGAGGCCACAGGAAGATCTCTCCACCTGACGGCGCCTGCCTGAGAGAGACCCTTCATTCCTCACGTTTGACAATGAGCTTAGGCAGGTCTGCAGCTGACAGGTCCTGAACGATTCCGTGTCCAAGTCTCACCTCCTGCTTTGCAGTCCCGAAACGCACAGCTGCCTCTGCCACCTCCCCGGAGCCCATGCGCTCAGCGAGTGGGGGGGGGCACGGGGATCCCTCCCTGGGCCCCCCACGGAGGGTGCAGAGCAGCAGAGAGAGCTTCCCGAGTCTTACTCCCTCACTCCCCATCCTCGGCAGCCTCTGGGGAGCAGCCCACACAGGTCACTTCCATTTCTCCCTCGGGGCTAATCGGTCTCCCTTAGAATTAAAAATGTCTCGAATGTCAGATGGAGGAAGGAGACCCCAGAGAGCACCTGCCTGAACCCTCACCCCCAACCCGTGCTCCAAGACCCAGGGTGATGACTGGTCCAAGGCGTCCTGGGAGAGGGGAGGGCACCTGGGATCCCAGGACCAGGAGGACGTGGCTGCCAGCTGGGGACAGTCAACCGCCCCTCCCGGCAAGGAGCTCGCAGGCCTGGAGAGGGCAGCTGGGGGCGGGCGAGGAGATGCCTTTAGCACGGGTTGGGCGGATAGTAGGTGTAGTCAGTTGGGGGTGCACCCTGCACCCCAGAGGTGAGCCCCAGGCCCCTCCAGCTGGCCACCGCCTGCTCCCACCCTCCCCTCCCCACATGCCTGATGGGGCCGTGGCAGCGGTGAGGGTGTGCTGACGTAGAAGGGGGGCAGCAGGGTTTGGTCCCCTTGAGGCTCTGGGAGGTCCTAGGAGGGACCAGAGGAGATCTGGCAGGGATGGGAAGTATGAGGCAACCTCACAAGTCTGAGCACAGACGGGGGGCAGCTTTCTTGGTTTTTCACCTTAAAAAGAGTTATGAACATTAAGCACGTAAGTCAATGCTGACAAGAGGAAGAAGCGCCGGCCTGACCCCGCCCCCTCTGCTCCGCTGCGCTCGGCTGCCTCGTCTGCTCCCTGCCCACCGCAGTCAAAGGCACGACCACGGTTGCTCCTTGCTTTCTCATTTTGTCATGTTTCATTAGCCATCTCCATTTTCTAGTTTAAGAAGTGTGCACACACACACGCACATGCACACACACACAGGTCTAACCCCTGAAGTTTCCACTCTGGAGTAGTGAAACTGACATATTTGAACTGTAGTGCAACCAACCCAAGTCACATACACATACCTTCCCGCGGCAGGGTCACGGGGGGCTCGGGCACCGCCCGGGTCTGATTTGGAAGAGCCTCCAAATTCTGCTTCCCTGTGGCTCGTTACCAGCTCGGTTATCCCCCTGCCATTGGAAGTAAAGGTCTAGGTCTGTTTTTCAGAGTCTGACTCACACTGCAGTGAACATCTTCATGCAAATGCCTTTTTGCTTTTCTTGGGTGGTTTTTTTTTTTAATTGAAATGTAATTGATTTACAATATTGTGTTAGTTTCAGGTGCACAGCAAAGTGATTCAGTATTTTTGCACATTATATTCCATTATAGGTTATTACAAGACAATGGCTATAATTCCCTGTGCTATACAGTAACTCCTCGTTGCTCATCTATTTTATATATAGTGGTTTGTATCTGTTAATCCCATAGCCCTAATTTGTCCCTCCCTGCTTTGGTAACCACAGTTTATTTTCTACGTCTGTGAGTCTGTTTCTGTTTTGCATATACATGCATATGTATTGTTTTTCACATTCCACATGTAAGTGATATATAGTATTTGTCTTTCTCTGTTTGACTTATTTCACTAAGCATAATATCCTCTAGGTCCATCCACGTTGCTGCAATTGGCAGTATTTCTTTTTGTGAGTGTGTGGCTGAGTAATACTCCATTGTGTGTGTGTGTGTGTGTGTGTGTGTGTGTGTAAAACACATCCTCTTAATCCAATCATCTATTGATGGGCATTCGGGCTGTTTTCATGTCTTGGCTACTGTAAATAGTGCTGCTGTGAACATTGGGGTACATATATCTTTTCAAATTAGTGTTTTTGTTTTTTCCAGATATATACCCAGGAGTGGGATTGCTGGAGCATATGGTAGTTCTAGGTTTCATTTTTTAAGGAACCTCCATACCGTTTTCCACAGAGGGTGTGCCAATTTACAGTCCTACCAACAGGGTACGAGGGTTTCCAGAAGTAGGATTGCTGGACTACTGGGCCTCAACACATATATGACAACTCTTTGTACCTATTTTCACATGCGCCTCTAAAGGGGCCATGTCATTTTCACATCCCCCTCCCGCCCTTGGGACGAGTTTGTCTCTGGGATTGTAATTAAAGGTATATACAGTTGACCCTTAAACAACACAGGTTTGAACTGCGCAGGTCTACTTCTGTGCAGATTTTTTTCAATAGTAAATACTATTTACTACGTGATCTGAGGTTGGTCGAATCCTCAGACACAGAACCTTGGATATGGAGAAACCACGGATACGAAGGGGCCACTGGAGGTCATATGCAGATTTTGGACGGAGCGTCGGCGCCCATAACTCTCGTGTTGTTCAAGGGTTGACTGCATTCAGCTAATTCAGTAGATGCAAAATAATCTGATGTGAATCTCAGTCATACCACTTACCCAGAAAATAGATAGCAGAGGTATTTTTCTCCGTTTTTCTCTGGTACAGTATTTTCATAGTTATTTCGAATAGATAGAACCACATAAAATTGCCTAGATTCTATCATCTCTGCCCTACAGAGAAGACAATTTCATACATTTCATCCCAAAACTAAAGATTTGAGTGCAAGCTGCAATGAGCTACCAAGAGGGCAAGGACTAAATGGCCATTTCTTCTTCCTCCCCGGCGAGAGATGCTGAGGTGACTTTTCGATATAACACTCAATTTTAGGAAATTAATTCCATCCTCTGACTTGCTTGTTCTCTAAAGGCTGGTGTCAGCTGAGCAGGGAGACAGCGGAGGTCTCCGAAGCATCTGATATCGCAGGGGCCGACAAGGCTGCACGACTCTGGTCCATCCAATAATTGTCTGGCTTTCTCTGACCCGGGCTAGGTGGGCGGCTGGCAGAGAGCTTTGGGCGGTTTTCCAGCTAGAAGGGTGTCGCCGAGACCCCTACCTTCTGCAGTCTCTTCCCAAGCCGGGCTCATCCGGTCCCTTCCCGGGAGCTCTGGGCTAGATGCCAGGAGATCCGGGCTTAATTCTCAGATGGTTCCCTAAGGAGGTGGCTTTTACTGGCAAGCGTGAAGGGAGGGGGAAAAGGAGAAAAGAAAAATGACGTGCGGGCTGGTGACACGAGCAATCCCGCTCTCCGGGCTGTGAGGCACCCTGGTTTAATAAACGCTTCGTGAAATACAAATCTTGATTTTTTTTCTCGGTTGTGGTACAATATACAAATCATAAAACTTGCCATCTTAACCATTTTTAAGTGTACGCTCCAGTGGCTTTCCATACGTTCACATGGCTGTGCAGCCATCGTCACCAGGCATCCCACAATGTTTTCATCTACCCAACCTGGAATTCTGTCCCCAGCAAACAGTAATTCCCCATCCTCTCCCTCCCCGAGCCCCTGGAAACCACCTTTACATTTCCTGTCTCCAGGAGCTTGCCTGCTCTATGTACGTCATGTGAGCGGAATCATACAACATCGGTCCTTCTGTGTCTGGCTCATTTCGCTGAGCGTCACGTCCTCAAGTTTCACCCACGTTGTAGCCTGCGTTGGAATTTCCTTCCTTTCCAAGGTTGAAAATATTCCACCGTATGGAGGGACCACGTTTCGTTTATCTGTTCATACGTCGATGGACATCGAGTTGCTTCACTTTTTGGCTGTTGTGAGTAGTGCTGCTGTGAACACAGGGGTACAAATACGAAGCAGGTTATAAAAATATGTCTGAGTTGGGAGCAGAGTTGAGCCTCTCACACACACTGACCCTGGAGAGAGGTTTCCAGAGGAGAAACTGAGGCGCGGTGGGCAGTGACATGCAGAGAGGGCAGGAGGTGGGCCTGGCTCCCTCCCTGTGGGCTGGCTGTGCCCGGGTCCCGTAGGCCTGTCTTTAAGGTCAGCCGCAGGAAGACCCTTGCTTGGGACAAGACCCCCCAGAAGTCCTGGCAGTAGGCAACACACTACAGACCCTCCCACCAAGATTCAGGGGACATGGGCCTCCAGTCCTGCTTTCCCATACCCAGAGTCCCCATTTACAGATGGGGCCACTGAGGCCAGTGACCCTCCTGGAGACTGGGTCGGCCTCCCCATCGGCCACTCTGTAGGTGGGAGAGGAGGAACGTGGCTCCCAGCCTCTCGGGCGTATTGAGTGTGGGGACAGCTGCCGAGAGACTCAGGTAATTGATGTTTCCTCTGACCTCTGGCACTTTTGATTGGATTGAACACGCACTTAGAGAAGGGCCAGATCCGGGTGCACCAAGGGGCGGGCCCGTAAATCGGGCTCCCAGAGAGGCCTCCTGCGCCGGGTACGTTGAATCCCCACCTGGAGCTACAGCACGACTACCAAGGGGCCCTGACCACCTCCCGCAGGTGCAGGGAAACCTACGGGCGGATCTCCACCACGCCCCGGGAGCATGTGGCTGCTCTCCCATCCTGCGGGGGAGGACGGTGTCCCCCCTCCACGGCCCCAGCTGCCTCCCAGGAGCTGATCCAGGCCCTTTGGAGACTCGAGCCCCTCACCGGAGAGGCCCTGGCAGCGGATGGAGGGACAGGAAAAGGGGCCCGAGGGAACCTTCCACCCCCAGCTGCTCATCCGAGCGCCAGGGTCCCAGGGTGAGGCGCTCCCCCTTCACAGAGCTGCTCCCACCCCCTGTTGCCTCCACCCTCACAAGGATGCCCGTGAGCCCAGAGTGCTAAGTCTGACGGATGCCCCTCGTGGCTCCGGTCATTGCCGTCCCCCGACCCCAGCCCCTGCAGCTGCTCATTCGCTCCTGTGAAAACACTGTCTTCTCTTGGCTTTGGGACCCACCGGGGTCTCCTCCTGCTTCTTTGGAAACCCTCCCAGACTTTCCTCAAGGGTTATCCTGGATGCCCAGCCCTCTCTCTGTGACACGCCCCCCCAAGACTATCCTCCCCCAGCGTTTACACCCCACCTGTGTGCCCGGGAATCCCAGACCCCGTCTGCCGCTCAAGCCTGAGCTCGCTCCCGGGGCCCCACCTGCCTCACGGACCCTGCCGCCACGAAGCACCCCAGAATCACACACCTAGCACCTGTGACTCAGGATCCCATCCCTGGGATCGGGGCCCAAAGCAGAAAGTGCTTGCCTGCCTCCACTTAACCCAGCTCCCTCATCCCTCAGGTCCAGGTAATCTCTAGTCTCCAAACTTCTGCCTCAGCAGCCTCCCTCCAGCCCACCCACTCCCCTGTCCTCCCGCCTGTCTGGTCTCCCGTGCCCAGCTCCACCCCCTCCCACAAGGAGCTCCCCAGTGACTCCCAGGACCGTGCTCAGGCTTCAGGGCCCCTAGCACCTGCCCTGCCTTCCTTCTCTCCTGGACACCCCATCCCTTGTTTGGAGAACATCAAGGCAGACACATGTCCCTTCCTCCGAGGTCCCCAGGCACAGGAGGCCCTCTTGGATAAAGACATCTCTGCATTCCTATGGAGGGAGGGGAAGGGCATTCTGTGCAGAAGGAACAGCACATGCAAAGGCCTGTGCCCAGCGGGAGGGGAGCACAGGGGTGGGTTACAGGCGGCTCAGGGCGGTGGGCCAAGAGCTCCAGATGGGAGGCCATGGGGGTGGCGGGGCTGGGTGGCCGGCACGGAGGACCTCCTTGAGCCACTTAGTGGGGCAGCCTTTATCCGAAGGGCCACAGTGGACAGGTCCGGGTCTGAGGCCTGAGGGAAAGATCCCGAGCACAGGCAGGAGGTGGCCTCTGGCCAAGATCACTGGTGCCCGGCCTCAGTGCCTCCGCTTTCCCACAAGGCTCCCGGCCAAGGTTGTTCAGGCCACTGTGCACTTTTTTACGAGGCTGGAGGTTTGTAAAAATTATTAGTTGGTGGAAACTCAAGGGCTGCCGGCCAGCCTGCTGCAGCGGTGGCGGCAGCCTGCCCGTAGGACACCCGCACGGCCTCTGGTGGGGCGGGGGCAGGGGCAGGGGCAGGGAGGGCGGAGAGGGGAGGGGGGAGAGGGAGGGGGGAGGGGGAGGGGGGGCCCAAGGCTGCAGCTTCCCACTGTGGAATGTTCTCTGCTGGGACAGAGGCCAAGGCCATAGCCCCACACCCACTGCTTCCCCAGGACCACTGGAAGCCTCAGGTCGGGGACCAGACTGGTGGCGATGCAGGAAGGCAGCCACTCCGGAACAGCGTGGCCCTTACCACCTACCATGGAGGCGCTGCCCTGGCTCGTGGACACGGGTTCGAATCCCAGATCTGCTACGGGGCTGGTGACAGTAACAGCGAGACTCAGTGGCCGCCCACGGGCTCCGGGCTCTGAGCTGGGCCCCCCCGTGAGCTAAGTCTTTTGTCGACAGTCCTGGACCACCCCCATGTCAGGTCACTGCCCCCCTCGGCAAGGAGAACACGGCCGAGTGGCGCAGGAGAGACACCCCCCTCCCTCGCATCGGCACCTGGTGCACATTAGCACCCAGCGAACGCGAGTTGCCTTCCTTTTCCCACCAGAAACCCTCCTGGAGCTGGCCGGTGCCTCTCCACACTTGCCGGGAGTTCCCTCAGCAGAAAGGAATGTGCAGGCCCAGCGATCTCAGAAACACCCAGAGTTTGCAGAATGAGCTGGACGAGGTCAGCTGTGCAGGACCTTGGCCCCCAAGCCCCTGGGCGCTGCTGATTCCCTGGAACAGTTAGCAGGACATGGGGCCCGGGTCCCCTCCTGAACTGCGCTCACCCCTCCACGCGTAATCATGACCATCTGAAGGCCGTGGGCCTCACCTTCTCTGGCTTAGCTTGGAGGTTCTCAGGAAGTGAGGGCGGGAGAGCAGAGGGAGGAGGAGGGAGCGAAGGGTGCATGGGGGCCCTTCTCTCTTGTCTAGATGAAGGAACCGTATCCTAAGAGGACAGGCAGGAGCTCTGGTTCTTCCCCCAGCCCTACTGATGGTGCACTGTGTAACTCTGAGCAGGGTCCTTCTTCTCTGGGCCTCAGTTTCCCCAAGCTGCACATGTTGTCCTCCTGCTTCATCCATTATCACCGTCAGAATGACCAACCCCACTCTGTGCAAGACTCAACAGTGTGATGGGTCAGAAAAAGACACCTAGGGTTTAATTAATAGGAGCATGGTCTTCACAGCTAGGGAGGTGAGAGTCTGCTGCAGACTACAGCTGGGGCACTAACGCTCAGTTCCGGGAGAAGTTGACAAATGACTCCTGTTCAGAGGAAGGCACTGAAGTGCGTCATGCAAGGAGCAGATAAAAGAAGCTTTGAGGCTTGGTCTGGAGGAAAGAGGTCAGGAGGTTCAGGTTGCCACCTCCAGATGCACTGGGACCCAAGAGCAGTTCTAGAAAGCTCTTTCCTAATGATGAGAACTCCTCCACGAAGGAATTGGCCCCCAATGAGGTAGTGAGCTCTCCATCCCTGGAGGCAAGCAAATCTGTGTGTGGGATTCTGGGATTCTGTGTGTGCCCTGCGCTCTGGTCTGCAGAGGCTCTGATCCTCAGGGGGTCTGGAGGGAGTGATTTGGCCCTTCGGCCTTGTGGTTCATGAGGCCTGTGCTGTTCCTGGCCATGCAAGTGCCTGGTACACATCAGAGATGCTTTAAGGGGCCACATAGGTTGCTACAAACACCAGATTCTTAGTTTCTAAGCAGAGAAGGCAGAGGAGGGGCCTGCGCACAGTCCGCCGAGGCCCCAGCTTCTCTCTTTTTCCTGCCTCAGCTTTGCCAGCTCCTGAGGCCCAGTGCAAATCCTGACCACCAGACTCACCCACCGTGTTCCAGCTTCAGCCCCTTCCTGCCCTGAGGCCCCACTTGCAATGCCATCTCCACTCACCCCCTTCCTGAGTGACCTGAGCTCTTCCGAGACCCTCAGAGCCCTCCACCAGCCCCTCTTTGTTGGCATGTGGGTTTGCCAGGGTGTGGCTACCGCCTCCAGGACCCCATGGATGGGCAGGCAGACTCCGCCCCCATTTACCGATGGGATGCCTGAGGTCCAGGGCGCAGCACCCTACCAGGGACCACGTGGCAAGGCTGGGCCAGAGAGACCCAGGGCCCCACTGGCCTGGGTGCCCAGCCCTGCGCCCCCGGCTCCCCTGGCCCCCACCCCCACCCAGCTGCTGGGGCTTAATCCAGGCCTGTGGGAAGTGGACCAGGGCGAGGAGGCGGATGGGGACGGAAGGCCCCCGATGCCGCTGGGATGCCTTGATGTCACAGATGTGGCTCTGGGCTCCTGCCTCGGGATTTTGACGAACTTGACAAATTGCAATTCTCCGTGGCACAGGGGAGCTGGGCCCAGGCCAGGCCTGCATTATCCTCAGCAGCTGCAGCTACGGAGAGCCAAGGGGTGGAGGCCTGGCCGGGCAGGGGGCTCAGGGGCCGCAGGACCTCTAGACCTTGCACCCAGGGGCCCAGCAACTCGAGGGAGGGGTACCATTCTGGGGAGGTGCTGACCTGAACCAGAAGGAAGAGATGGGCCCCAGACCCAGCTCAGGGAAGGCACAGCCCAGGAAGGATTTCCGTCCAGAAAATAAACTTTCCCAGCATTCTTAGACCAGAGTGGAGTGAGGGAGTGCTGTGCACACAAACTTTGTGGGGAGCAGGCTAGGCCCCGACAGAGGAGGGGGTGGTTCTCATCCGGAGTCACGTGGCAAACGAAGAAGTGGGTGCTGGGATTTGAACCAGGTCCTCCCAAGCGAGAGCTACACCCACCGTGCTCTGGCAGAAACACGTTTCCCTAAGCTGGACAGTCATCTCCCTGACATTGCCTCTAGTTCTGGGGAGTCCCCCTCAAACGGCAAGCCAACAAGTGGCCCGAGCATGAGATTCCACATCCAAGAAAAGGGCAGGGCTGTGCTGTGCCCCCCAGGGCCCCCCAGCGCCGGCTCTGTGCTGACGGACAAAGGCCGCAAACCTGAATCCTGGGGCGGGGGTGGGGGTGGGGGCACGGCTCATCAACCCAGTGGCCGCCCGGGTGAGGCCGACCCCATGGACATCACTGGGCTGATGGGCCTTCAGGAGAGCTAGTCTCCCGAAAAAAGCAGAGGCGCCATCCCCCATGCGGGGCCGCTCGAGGGTCAGTGAGCCCAGCCGTGCACCCTGCTGGCCTGCAGGCCTGCAGGGGGGACGTTTTCTGGATCAGGGTCTTTACCACCCCCCACCCGCAGTGAAGCAGCAGATGTTTTCAGCACAGCAGCCTCCAGCAGAATTCTGTGCTCCAGACAATAAATTTCCACACACGTACACAGAGAGCAGCGTCTCTGCTTCCGGCTGCCTCGCCTCCTGGAATAGCTGCCTTTTAATTACATGGAAAGGTCACCAGAAAAAAAAGAAAGAAACAAAAGCCAGAGTCCCTAGAAACTTCCCCTCCGTGCCCAGAACTTTGCAACAAAGTAGCTGAGAGACAAGCGGAGAACAGAGGCCGGAGCCCCGTGGGGCAGGGGATGCAGGTGCCTGGGCCCCTGAACCCTCCACTCCTAAAGTGGGTTGACAGGTCGTGAAGACTGTGAGCTCTGTTCTTCAACCACTGGGCGCCACCGCGGGGGGACCCTGGGCTTGGCACTGGCGACAGTGAGCAAAACAGCCCCAGCGCCACGGGGCAGATGGTCTACTGGTGGGAGTGGGGAAGGGGGGCAACACATGTGAACCAATCAATCATGTGACTCTGGCATCTCAGTAGTGCTAAGTGCTGCAGGCCTGGAGTAGGAGAGCTGGCTCAGTCCGAGAAACCAAGGAGGCCTTCCTGAAGGAAGTGGCACTGGATCTTGGAGGAAGAGTGGGCAGTAATCATGGAAAGCAAGAAGTCTTTTTTCTTCAAAGAGGGAGTCGGGCACACAAGATGGAAAGCACCAGAAAAAAAGCAACCTGCATTCTGAACCAGCTGGACCAGGGGCCATCTGGCCTCCACGCTTTTGCTTAAGCTATCACCCCTGACCCAGAAAGCCTTTCCAGGACAGAGCCGTCACAAACCTTAGGTGTGTCCCTGCCTTTCTAAGCCACAGAGAACCACAGCTGGAGGGGAGCTTCCTCCTCCAGGGGCTCCACCGGATGCCCCGGAAACCCCAGGGACGCTCAGGTTTTCCTCAAGCCGCCAATGGTGTCTCTGCATCTTAGGAATGTGGAGGCTGGGGTGAGGCGGGCCCCCTCCATGGCTCCTGTCATTGACCCTGCATGCCTGAGGGGCTCCTGGGGTGTGCATGGAACAGACGGTCGATCTTGCTAGGTTCGGGGGGCACAGGTCTATAATGATTTTAGGTGTGTAAACTCTTCTCCTTTCTCCCCTCGTAAACTGGATTTACTGGTCAAATGGACAAAATTTTCACGATCAGTTCAGCCCCACACCTGAGACAAGTCGCTTACTTCAAAATACGCTGGGTCAGACCCTGTTCTAGGCTCCACGGACACAGCAGTGAACAAAACAGGAAAGTGGGGCTTCCCTGGTGGCGCAGTGGCTGAGAGTCCGCCTGCCGATGCAGGGGACACGGGTTCGTGCCCCGGTCCGGGAGGATCCCACATGCCGCGGAGCGGCTGGGCCCGTGAGCCATGGCCGCTGAGCCTGTGCGTCTGGAGCCTGTGCTCCGCAGCAGGAGAGGCCACAACGGTGAGAGGCCCGCGTACCACAGAAAAAAAAAATGTATTAAAAATACAATGAATGATCTCCACAGTGTAAAAACAACCCAAAGCAAACAGATAGGCACAGAGCCGTGGGAACAGAACCACTGCAGAGCGTTCGCCCCGGTGATCTGCCTCTGGGTGGGATCACGGGGATTTTAACTTTCTTCTTTGTACTCACACAATTCCCACTGATTCCACAGTGAGCTGATTCCTTTAATAATCAGACAAAAAAAAAGATACACTTTTTAATAAAACGATGATGCGTCCATGTTACTAATTGCGGTTTTGAACTGTCCAAAGCCGCAGATTGTCCCTTCCCGTTCCCACCATGGAAGTGGCAGCTCTCCTGGCCCCCCTATTTCTAGGCAGGCGTTTGCGGACACGGCTGCACACACACCGGCAGGGCATCTGGTCTCCTGCTCTGTTCACTTAACATTAACGATAAGCATCTCTTTCCACGAAGACTTCATAATTACGGTGGTTAAGGGCTGCGGCATCCTTCTGCCGGCGGCCTGGATCCTCGCTTTAAATTCGGCGGGGGGAGCAAGCTACAGAGCTATTAGGGGCCAGTGATCGATGGTTCAGGCCGTGCTGCTAGCCCGGCTGCACACCCCCGGGAGAGCGCACCCCCCGGGAGAGCGCGCCCCCCGGGAGAGCGCACCCCCCGGGAGAGCGCACCTCCCGGGAGAGCGCGTCGGCCTTATTAATCCTGTGTACCTGTCTGGCCTGGGGAATGGCTGTGTCCCTGTGCCCAGGAGAACAGCCCGGAGCTGGCCTTCCCGCCACCCCTGCAGCCCCCCAAATGCAGGGGGATGACTCAGAGCCTGGCCATGGGGTCCCAGCCCAAGGGCCCCTGATCGCTCACTCTCAGACCCATTTTTCTCCCTGATGTTCAAAGTCCTCTCAGCCTTGAGCTGTTCCACGTCTCAAGCTGGGGTTCCTGTTTTCCCCTGGCTGGTTTATGGGGTACCCTCACAGCACCCCATCATGTCAGGACCCGTCAGTCCCCTGTGCATATAGATATGGCCACTGCCTATCTGATCTACCTCTTACCCATTCCCCTACTAAGCGATGGCAGGCTGGGCCTTGCGCAAGGGCCCCCCGGCCCTGGAACAGAGCCGCCCACAGGGGAGAAGCCAGGAGGAGGCAAGAGTTTTCCTTCTTTCCCCCAGATCTCACTCCCCCTCCCATTTTTTCCCCATCCTGGAGAGAGGCACCAGCATCCACTAGGTGGCCAAGCTCTTGACCCTCCTCTGACAGCGCCCCTCCCCCCACCCCCCATCACTGCCTGTTTCGGTCCTGAGCCTGCAGCATGGCGGTCTCATCAATGCTCCCTGCATCCTTCCCTCTCCCTCCACCAGGACTGGCCCGCAGCCTGCCTGCCCCCTCCTCTCTGCACTTGGGGGAAGCTTATTAAAATGCCAATCTGCTCCTTCCCCACTTAAAAAGAAATAGCTTAACCTTGCCCTTGGGACGAAGGCCAAGCCCCTCACCACATCGGCACTGCCCACCCTCTGCCCCCTCCCCTCCCCGTCTCCAGGGCAGACACCCAGACTGCCCAGTTCCTCCTGTTGGGAGTGACCCCTCCCCCCAAGCCTCTGCTGGGCAAAGCTCACTTTTTCTGGAGTCTCAGCGGAGACACCCCATGCTTCCTCCAGGCTGTCCTAACTGCCTCCCCCAAGGCTGGAGCAGGGGCCCCTTCTCTGACCGCTGCATCTTCTTCATCGGAGTACAATCATTCCCTTCTATTGAATGACTGTGTTGTTTCTATTGACGGGACCATCTGCCCCACCAGAACAGCAGAGTCAGTTACCAGGGGCCCAGCACCCAGATGGGTCCTGGGAGGCGAGAGAGGGAGGGGGAGGGAAGGAAGGAAAGAAGGAAGGAAGGGGATTGGAAATGAGCTATGTACTGAAGATGGCTTGTACGGGCTCGCAAGAACCAACTGCGAAATCTTCAAGAGCTTTTGTGAGTTGGTGGTTGCACACCCGGCAGTTTGAAACTGGCCACGGTGGGAGTATTTATACCAGGGAAATTGGCAAATGCTACACACCAGGGCTTTTTATTCCCCAGAGAACCAGCCTCCCGGCTCACCACCAACTGAATTCCCAATTTTGCCCACACGATTCCCAATTTCAACTAAGACTCACGGACTCCCAGGATGGAAAAGTATCATCCCGTGCATACAGGCCCCTCACACAGTCCTTCGAACAGTATCTGATCACCTCCCCAAGTCAGTTCCGTACTGGGCCCCAGGGTTCAGGAGCTTACGGTCTGATGGGGGTGTTACACGTGTATATGGCAACAGGGTAAAATGCTCTGAGCACGGGACGGCCAAGGTCAGGGGTGGGGGCGTGGAGGGGGCAGTGGTCAGTCCTGGGTCACCTCCTGAGGGCGCCTAGGAGGGGACCTGCAATGTTTAGAACATGACTCAGTGATTTAAATTTCTACAGTGCGTTCAGATTTCCTCTGTGGGCCAGTACATGGGCTTATCAATTAGGAATGATCTTGGAGGCAAGTTGCAGCAAACCCGGCTAACGGCGACTACAACAAATGAGGCTTTTTTTTCTCACTTAGCAAGAAGCCTGGAGGCAGGCCGTGCTGGTGTTAGTTCCACAGCTCAGGGAGGCCCTCGTGGACCCCAGGCTCTTTCTGTCCCCCTCCCCACCACTCTTAGCTTACAGTCTTTTGTCACAAGATGACAACTTTGGTTCCCACCTCTGAGCCTGCAGGAGGGAGTGGGGAGGGGCAGGTGAGCCTGTGCCCTGGTATTAGGGGTCTTAGCTGGGGCCTACTCTGTCTGCTGGGAGCCCCTGGAGAGAGGCCGAGCTGCTTCTGAGCCCCCAGCCCAGCCCCGGGCAGGCACAGAGCAGGTGCACTGCGTGTGCACGTGAGCCGTGAGCGGAGCCGACAGCAGAACAACACGGAGGGATCTGCAGAGCCAACAGAGGGGCTGGCAGGACAGCCCATGGCAGCTTCTCAGCCCGAGGAGCGAGATAAGGCTGCGTCCTCATCTATCTGCTACCTAAGGAGCTATAGCATGGGCTGCCCAAGCCGCTACCTGGCAGTTGGCCGGGAGCCTGCATAAGCCCTGTTAACCTTTTCAGCTCTTTCAAAGAGCACGTTTACCAAGAGATGAGGGATCTCTGCTCCAGATGCGCCAGCCCAGGACCAAGGCTTGAGAATCCATCTCTGTTAGAGGCAGAGCGGCACCGGGCAATTATGGAGGTCGGTGCCTGGAGCAGAGCGTGGGCCGCTGGGCCCGCCCGGAGCCTCCGCACCCTTGCCAGTAAAAAGGCGGTGATGAGAATGATGATACCTAAAGGACCTGTCAGGTTCTCAATGGCCGACGTCAGAATCCACTCTCGCTAATTTAATCAGGAGGGTTTTGTGAGGGGAGATTAGAAGTCTCGTGGAATCTCAAGGCGATGAAGCCTGATTCCACCCTCCGGGAAACAAAACAGCGAAGAGATATGAAAGAGCAGCTCTTTGGGGTTCGCAGAAGCAGACCAGAGACAAGGACTCGAGGGCAAGCCATTTATTTGGGAGGCTATGGCAGGACTCATTGGGTCGAGGAAGGCGGCAGGGAGGCCAGGAGCCAGCATGGGGTTGGGCAGGGGGGTGCTCCCACTACAGCCAGCACCGCGGGCCCTCGCTGGAGAGGACGCATCTCGGCATCCTGCCAACGGGTGCCCCGGGGTCGGTGACTGGTTGAGGGCTACTCCCAGGGGGCGGGGGAAAGTCTCTGGCACTTGGACTTGCCCTGTGCACGGGAAAGCTCAGGGGAAGCACTGCCGGTGATTCCAGTGGGGAGTCAGGCCAGAGGGCAGGGAAAGCCTAGGTGCAGGGGGGCTGTGGCAGCCCTGACCCCCACTGTCATAGCAGGACCCCTCTGCCGCCACCTCTCTCCACACAGCACCTGTGACACTTGCCCCCAGGTGCACTAGAAAGTCATTTTCTGCTGTCACCTGCCTTTCCCTTCCCTGTCGTGTGCGGGGGCATCTTCAGGTCCCATGTACGACCTTCACCTCAGGACCAAGGTTTCTATAGAGAAACACTGCTTTAGCTTTCCAGGCTCTGCAGCACAAGAAGGCAAGGGCAGGTGGTAGATGGAACGATGCTGGGTGAAGAGATCTGTGGTGTCTACTGCACCCACCTCAGGGCCTTTGCACATGCTGTTCACTCTACCTGAATGCTTTTCCCAATCTTCATGTGTCTGGGTATCTCTTTGTCTTTGGGGCTCTGCTTGGTTATCACCTCCTCAAAGAGGCTGTCATGATGATCACGCTCTCTCATTTTACCTCTCTCTGGTCACCATCTGCTGTATCATCCTGTTTTATTTTCCCCAAAGCCTTCACCCCCTCATTCCCCAGAAGGATCTCTTTTGTTTACATTTTTATGCTCTCTCTCCCCTTCCAGAACAGAAGCTCTAAGAGAGCCAGATCCTTACCTCTCTTGTTCATCACTGGGCACTCAGTGCCTATAACCATGCTCGGCACACAGTAGGACCTCAGTAATATTTGGGAGTGCATTGTGGATGGCCCTGGCTGTCAGGCTGTTGTGGCTTTCTCACCATAATGCACATTAAGAGCCTAGTATGGTGCCTGGCACATGGTAGGTGCTCAACAAAATGTCAACTCAGAAAAAGGTGATATTAGTATCATTGTCTTGTCCAGCACCTCCATTTTCTGGGTAAGGTGACTGCAGCCCAGAGAGGGGCAGGACCACACAGAAGGTCACATAGCGTGCCCTGGTCAAGAGAACCCGGGCCTCCTCCACCATAGCCCCCTCTGTTTCTACTTTGACCCTGGGAGAGTCAGTCTGGCGGATTTGAAATAATAGAGGGGAAAGTTACAGCTCTCCTATTCCCCAAGAAAAATTAATTCCACTGCCAGGCATTTGTCCCCAAAGCTTCGGGAAGCTGGGGATCAAATCATGGCCCTGTCTTTGTAGTTGTCGCACTTCAATGTTTCAGAGGCAGGTTCCCAGGTAAAATATTGCAGTCCAGCAGCCCTGCGCCCAGCAGCACCTGGAGTAATCTCTCTCTGCACAATACAAATGGGATACAATCTCGCCCATCCGTGTTTTAAATGAGAAAGTTAGAAAAACAAAATGCAGAGGTAGTAAGTGGTTCTGATTATAGGGAGCTCAAAGTAATTGCCTTCCGGCAGAAAGCCAGGACGGCTCCACCACCGTGGTGGGGGAGGGGGGAGGGGGAGGGGCTGCCTCCCCACCCCCCCATCCATCATCCCTTCACGGGGACTTTGAATATTAAGTAAAGTTTTATTTATGGTTCTTCTTGCAGGCTTACGACTCTCAAGTGAGGCAGGGATAATAACAAACCGTCTCACACAAAAGTTAGGCTATAAAAAAATAATTAAGGAAAATTTTCCCCACAGTCCAGGCGGCTGGGAAGCTGAGTCCTTCTGCAAACATACTCGCGTGGCCTTCGTAATGAAAGCAAATTGCTTCTGGGCTGGAAGCGGCGGGTGCAGCAGGCAATGGAGAGCCAGTCTGGTTCTCTCGTTCCAGCCGCCCTCTCAGAGATGGGCCCCGGGGGAGGTTGCGGACAGCACCCCCGAGGAGAGGCCCACCTCTGGGTCCTGCCCGCCTCCGCCCCCGATGAGCCAGCCGGAGAATGCCAGGAAGCCGGGAGATTGATTTTTTCTTTGCAGAAAGTGAAAGATGCACTTGTAACAGATGGCGATAGAATCACAGGCTGTTTGTTGGCAAATGTCAGCCCGTTTCAATAGGCCCCAAATTGCAGGGTGAGAAATCTGCGTTGGGGTCAGATCAGAGCGATCAGGTTGGGACCAAGTAGCCCAAGAGCGGCTCAGGATGCCAGGTGCTGGGGGAGCCCCGGGTGGGGGGCAGATTTGGGCTCAGGACCAAACACCAGTGTTGCAGGACGGCCAGGTGGCCTGGTAGAGGTTTGCCACCGTCTCTGGAAGAGAGTGGCATTCCTGGTTCTAAGTGGGGGGCTGCTCCCACCTCAGTAACGACCGCCACCACTTCCGGTGCCCCTGCCCTGTGCAGGGAACTGGGCTGGGTGTTTTGCCCGAGTTACTGTGAGTAATCCTCACGATGGCCCTCTAGGGTCATCACTGGCTTCATGCTGCAGGTGAGGAAACTGAAACTGAAGGGTAGCTCAGTAAGTGCCAAGAAACAGAGAATGCTCCGAGCTCTGCAGGAAGAGGCAGTGGCTTCCACCAGGAACCATTCCTCTAGGTTTCTTAGCCTTGGAAACAGGTTGCGAAACAGAAACACTGCATTTTCCCCCTAGTTTGTCTCTTCCCTTGCTGGATATCAGTCAGTCTCCTGACATCAGCCAGGATCTCTGTGTGGGTATTCACACACCTACGCGTTTCTAAATCTTTATTTCATAAAAGATATTGAACATTTACTTCTGTGTATTGGGCACATGAAATCAGGCAATGAATAGTTACCAACGGACAGCCCTATGCTTGGCAAGGCGGACACAGTGGGAACGAGACATAGTACACTATGAAAAATGGTGGTGAAAGTGGGATGTGGGACAGGGTTACCGGCAGAGGGGACAGCATATGCAAAGATCCTGAGGCTGGAAGAAGTGTTTTCCCCCAGTTGTTCCTATTTCACTGTGTATCAGCCAGCGTTCAGCATGCTACTTTTGCAAGAGTGTGTGGTGTATGTCCGGGGGGCGGAGGGGGGTTGCACAGTCATGTATTCAACTGATGTTTATCAAGCCCCACTCTGTGCCAGGCACTGTGCCAGGTAGGGGGATGCAGCAGTGGACACATGGGCAGTGCTTCTAGCCAGCCCTCCTGAAGCCTTCAGTAATCCTCCCAGAAAGAGGCTGCGTTCCCAAAGCTCCAGGGCTGCAGATCTGGCTTCCTCCTTACCCTAACACGCAGTCTCCTGTGTCTGAAAGCTCTCTTCCACCTTGTCTGACCGTCAGAGTCCTCTCGCCCCATCAGGCACCAACTCCAACACCACCTCCTCCAGGAAGACTTCCATCAATTACCCGGCCCAAGGACTTACTCCTCCTCTGTCTGCTCCATCTGGGTAAGATGTTTTATGGTTTCCTCCCCCGGGACTGTAGGGTGAACCTGAGTTTGTCAGGTAGAAAGAGAGGAATAGGCGGTTGTAGCAGGGATGTAGCTTGTGCGAGGCAAGCACGTGGTCTTATCAGTGCAATTGCTTCAACGCCGCACAGCGCCTGGCACCTGGTAGTCTTAAATAATTATTGCTAGGGATGGGGTATATGCATGAAAGAAGACTCCAGGAAGACACATTCCCCCTCAGGCCCTTTGCTTTGCAGCAAGGACTGCAAAGATGCTCTTTGCTGGAAAAGATGCTCTTTCACTTGGGACTTTGCAACAGGCTTGGACCTCCTTAAAGTAAAAGCCATTAAAACAGACGCAGCCATGGAGGCCTCAGCCAGGCCAGTGCAGCCCATGATGTATGGCCAGTTTACGAGACAGACTGAGATTCCAGGAACCAGGCACAGACAGGACGCCTGTGTGGAATGACAAGCTGGCTGAGACCAGTGGTCCCGTGTTCGATATCCAGCTCGTCTTCCGCTCCTCACCTCAGGCCCAAGAAAAGTGCCGGGGCACAGCCAGACCCCCCAGCAAGGCCCCCTCCTCCCCCGGCCATTGCATTCCCTGACGCATGAGTGGAGGCGGGGACCGTACTGTCCATGGCTCTAACATGCAGGCCCATTGCTCCCAGGGCATGGCCTGGGCCTCCCCCTCCCAAGCCTGATTCTAGCAGTTTCCTTCATGCCCACCCATTGCCCCTGTCCTGCTCCGTCTTGGTCCGTGATACCCTCCCTTTCCCGTCAATCCCCCCACTACGCTGAGCAGTGCTTTCTACACACCTCGCCAGAGCGTCCATCTGAGAGGCCAGGGGTCACCACTCCCCCCAGTCCCCTGACCCAGGCCCTGGGTGAGACTCCTGGCCCAGACCCACTGAGGATGGGCCCAGGTGTGGACACAACTGGCCAGGTGGTCAGGGCAGGCCAAATGGGCCATGGGAAGATCCGGCCACTGCTGCCCAGGGTCCCCTGGGCCAAGAGGCCCCCTCCGTGAGAGCCCAGCTGCCTGGGATTGCCACGGTGAGAGTTTTTTCAAGATGAGACCAGGCATCGGGGTTCAGGGGACAAGAGAGCACTAATTTCCACGTCCGCCCAGCCAGGGAACATTTGATCTGTTGGCAAGGAGCACGGGTATGCTTCCCGCTTCCCGACGCTCCATCTGTGCCCGTGGCGAATGGATGTACCTCGCGGAAGGCCTGGAGAATGTGGTCCTGGGCCTGGTTGCCTCCTGGAACGTGAGTGGGTGACTGGGGACATTTCAGGCAGGGTGCCCGGCCATCCCTTCTTAACAACTGTGTGGACATCCGTGTCCAGCCCAGACCCAGAGGGCCAACCCCACCCTCTCTACACCCCGGGGAGGCTCCCTGCGGTGAAAGGCTAAGTCTGTTGACTTCAAACCTTTTCACTTTAGAACGTAATTCTTCAAACATGCTCTCACACACATGCCCCAAATGCACAAAACAGATCAAAGTGGCCCAGGTAGGCTGGGGCCACGCAGGGGAGGGGGGGCGATGCAGAGCCCTGGGTGGGGGCCGGGGAGCAAGGCTCCTGCCACTGTCCTTGGGTGTGCGGCCGAGTCTCTCTGAGCCCTCAGTTCCCTTGCCTGAGAAATGGGGTGACATCTTCCTCCTGCTAGAGGTGATATCCTGGGTCACACACGCATCCCCTTCTCTGGTGAAACTCAGGCTTGACTGTGTCCTTGGCCTCCCTGGGCGCACATTCGTCATTTGTCAAATGGAGAGCCTCAAACACTACCCACCGGAGCTGTGCCTTTCAGACCCACAATGGTGGATCCTGTCTGTGTAGGCTGCAGGGAGAGAGGGGACCGTGAGCCAGGAAGAGGTGGGGCCGGGTTGGGGGTGAGGGAGTGGGCCTGGGAGGTGTCCCCTCAGACCCCTTGAGACCCAGGCCAGACCGTTAGTGGTTGGCACGTTGGCTTACTCCCCGAGTTCTTCCCTGAGGAGAACAACCTCAGGGTTGTTCAATCCTGAGGAGATTCAACCCAAGGAGGAGTTCAGTCTCATATACCCACGGCCAGAATGCTGATGGGGGCCACTCTGACCTTGGGCTCTTTTTCTCCATCAATAACGTTAGGAGGAAGCCAGCCTGTCTGACCTCAGAATCCATCACTCGGCAATGCCCGCCTGGCTGGCTGCTGACCTTCGCTCTGAAAACCTCTGAGACAACAGGACCATCTTGAAGAGGGAGGAAGACATAGGCCTCTCCGTGGCAGAACATTGTGGGCAGCATTCAGGTCCCTGGGCGGGGATCCACAGGCTCCTTGGGCACCGCGCATTGCTCCCGAGCCTTGGGTACCCCTTGCACAATGGGAATCCCTGGTCCCCAGGAGAAGGGAGGGGGAGGGGCTGGGAGAGTGGAAAGCGGGCGCCTCAGCCAGGCTGGTTTTATCACATGCATCCTGCCTCCACCAGCTCTGCCCATCTTGACACAGCTGAACACCTGTGTCACTAAAGCACTTGTATTAGTCATTTATAAAATTGATGGTCCACACCCACTGCCCCCGGTCTCCCTGGGCATCAGAATCACCTGGGCAGCGTGTTCCAAAGATGGAGGCGGGGCCCCTCCTGCCTCTCCTGAATCAGAATGTCTGGGGCTGGAGCAGGGGAACTGGACTTTTTTTAAAGTTTTCCAAGCGTGATTCTCCTACAGCCACTGGGAAGACCCACATTAGGATCCGTGTCTACACTCCACCAGAAACACCTGGGGATGTATAACAGGGAACATACAGGCACTAGAATCAGAGGGTCCTGGACAAGCCACACACACGTCCTCCCTGGGAGACTAGGTGAGCCACCTCTCTGGACCTTGGTCCCTCCACCTTTGAGAGCCAGACCAAGCAGCACCCTCTCTGCGATGGAACCATTCTGTCTTTCTCCCGCCCTCCCTCTGTTCCCATCACCACCACCTCGCACCCCGTCTGCACCAGATGCATCTGCTAGCTCCCTTCATTCGCACCGCAACCAGAGCAGATGCCGTGGGTCATTATGCCCACTTTCCTGGTCAGTAAACTGAGACTTACAGAGTTGAGACCTGGCAGAGTTGCAACTCTGCTCCCCAGACTTTGATGCTGGGCATGTCTAGACCGTGTTAGGCCCTTGAAGGAAGGTCCCTGGACCTCACCCGCCCTCCCTGCTCCCCTCTCTTCCTCCCACGAACAGTTGTTCAAGGTCCTCTGTGTGCCAGGCATTGTTCTCGGTGCCAGGGGTGCGAAGACAAATCGGACACAGGCTGCCAGGAAGACAGATGCTGAAGCAAATGTTCGCAGGACAGGGCGGCACAAGTCAGAACAGAAGCGAATTCAGGATATGATTCAGACGACAGGGGGGCGAGGAGGCAGAGGGCACGGCTCCAGTGGTGTGTGTGTGCGGGGGGCGGGGGGGGGAATGGGAGATGCCACAAGAAAGACACAAAGGCTGAGGCGGGAAGCAGGGGCTGCTGAAAGCCCAAAGGACAATACAAAAGCCTCAGGCCTGATCTTTGCTAATCTCAGTTTGTTGAAACCCATAACCTCATGACTCCGCCAGCCCCGCATCTGTTTATGCGCTCATTGGAATCCTCACTGACAATATATTTGTTTAATTTCCAGCAAGAGGGGGAAGATTTGTCAGGGTCAGGGATACGTCTTGCATAAAACATTTTGATTAAACTCTGTTGGCCAGAGAATTACTTTCCCCATCATACTCAGAGAAAGCTGGTTGTTTCCTAATTGGAGTCATTGCCTCACCGGCGTGTTCGCCATTTACCGTGCGTTCTCTGCCAGATGTTGCTGGATGTAAATTCCTCCCCCGAAGAGAACCCGGAGAGTCTTGGGAGAGGTGTTAACTGGCGCGAGCCACAGGAGACCGCTGTGCGCTCGGTTGGAGGAGAGCCGGCATCCTACAGGGAGGCTGGGAAGCGGACGTCCTTGTCTACAGTGGCTGGGAGGGAGTAATTAAGAAACATGGGGCTGGCAGAGTGTCTCAGCCCCATCAGCCGTCTGATAGGTGTGGAGGCCCCACTCAGAGCTTGTAACGGCATGTCTGCCAGTGGAGCCCAAGATGCTAGGGTTCTTGGGCTAGGCTGCTGAGAGCTGAGGCCGTCCTTGGCTTTGAAGGAGGGGTTGTCAGAGGGTCATGGCTAGGAGCGAGTATGCAGGAGGCCTCCCTCAGTCTTGGATGGGGCAGAGAAATCTCTGGGTAGGCGCAGTAAGGAGCTGTGTGCCTCCCAAGAGGGTTTCGAGTGGGGGCAGACTTTGCCTGTGTTCTGAGTGGAATGGAGAGCAGGATGGGGCAGCGGGGGGAGGACACAGAATGAAAAGAAGGGAGACCAGGGAGCTACTTCCTACTCCACACCTACTGTGCACCAGCCCTTCACACGCTGCATGCCCTTTAAGCCTCACCACAGTCCTGCTGAGTAGGGGTTGTTATGCCCATATTTCAGATGTGGACACGGAGGCTCCAAGAAGTATATTAGCTCCTCTGGAGTCACACGGGCAGAAAGTGGAAGTACAGGGATCTGGGCCCAGAACCCAGGCTGTGTACATGGAGCCTGGCCCAATGTGGACAGTAAAAACTTCAGGAAAGCAGAGAAGGGGGTGCTTACCAGATGACCCTCCATGTGTGTTCCACGGGCCTGCCTACGGGACTGCAGAGGCAGGCTGGACTCACTACACGCTGGAGGGGCACAGACCCCCTCTATCGTCCCCTTCCGTGTTCACGGCAGGCATTGCTCTTCTATCACAGCATTCTTCCACACAAAATTCTGGCACTGCCTCAGCACGCTCCTCACACCGGGCCTCCCGGTAGCCGGCACCAACAACCAGGGCTGGCTGATGGTACGGGCTGGGCTTTGCCATCCCAGGCTAGTTCTTCGGTTTTAAGTTCCCAGATTCTGGGCCTGCGCTGTCCAGTATGGTAGCCACTAGCCACACTACCGAGTGCCTAAACGGCGTAGAGTACTTAAAGGAGATGCGTTCTGAGTACGAAGGAGATGCCAGATTTCAAAGATACAGCACAGCCAGAAAAGTGTAAAATAGCTCATTAACAACTTTTATGTTGACTACGCGTCAGGATGATAATATTTTGGATACGCTGAGTTACAGGAAGTATATTAGTAAAATTAATTTCACCTTTCTTTTACCTTTCTAAAAATGTGGCTCATTATTCTTTTTTTAACATCTTTATTGGAGTATAATTGCTTTACAGTGGTGTGTTAGTTTCTGCTTTATAACAAAGTGAATCAGTTATACATATACATATGTTCCCATATCTCCTCCCTCTTGCGTCTCCCTCCCTCCCTCCCTATCCCACCCCTCCAGGTGGTCACAAAGCACCGAGCTGCTCTCCCTGTGCTATGCGGCTGCTTCCCACTAGCTATCTGTTGTACATTTGGTAGTGTATATATGTCCATTCCACTCTCTCACTTTGTCCCAGCTTCCCCTTCCCCCTCCCCGTGTCCTCAAGTCCATTCTCTAGTAAGTCTGAGTCTTTATTCCCGTCTTGTGTGGCTCGTTATTCTGTTGGACAGCGCTGGTCCAGGGCTTAGGCTGCTGTGAAGAGCGCCCCTGGTGGCTGGGAAGGGGAAGTTCAGCCCATCGAGGACCTGTCTTACTAGCTGTGCCCCGGGGCAAGTTAATATTGAACGGCACTGCACCTCAGTTTCCTCATCTGTGAAATGGGGATAATAACAGTTATTATCTCATAAAATTGCGATTGAGGAATAGATAATTAATGCGTGTAAAGTATATAGAAGAGAGCCCCACATGGTAGTAAGTGCTAAGCGAGGATTGGCTCTATTTTTAACAACTTGTTGACTGGGAAGTGGAGCCCAGGCCCTTTTCTCTCCTGGGCCTCCTGACTTTGGCCCAACGCCAGAGTGGCCTCCACTCTTTGCAGGAGTGATGGAAGAGATAGGCAAGCCCAGCCGGCCCCCAGCAGGAAGAGAACAACTTCCTATAGTGTGCCCTTCCCCAAAGGCTCCCCCACCGCGGCTTCCTGTGTCACACCCACAAAGCTCCCTGTGACCCTCCTCCCATCTGGGTCCCTGCCCTCCAGAGCCCTGAGCTCGCAGACCCTGAGCCCCAGTTCTAATCTTTGATGGCCTCAAAGCAGCACCCCCCATTTCTTTGGCTGTTTCCCACCCCCATCTCACTACACAGATGGTGATACTGTCACTTCCAGGGCAGCTGCTTAGCTCAGTTCCAATTCCCACAGAGCCCTGGAATTTGTTAAAAGCAATAGTAGCTGAATTATTAGAGGAATGTAAATCAGAACTACAGTGAGGTGTCACCTCAGGATGGCCGTGATCAAAAAGTCTACAAATAGTAAATGCTGGAGAGGATGTGGAGAAAAGGGAACCCTCCTACACTGTTGGTGGGAATGTAAATGGATACAGCCACTATGGAGAACAGTATGGAGATTCCTTAAAAACCTAAAAATAGAGTTACTATATAATCCAACAATCCCACTCCTCGGCACGTATCCAGAAAAGATGAAAACTCTAATTTGAAAGGTACACGCACCCTACTATTCATAGCAGCACTATTTACAATAGCCAAGACATGGAGGCGACCTAAGTGTCCATCAACAGAGAATGGATAAAGAAGGTGTGATACACACACACACACACACACACACACACGCACACACATATAACTGAATATTACTTGGCCATAAAAAAGAATGAAATATTGTCATTTGCAGCAACATGGATGGACCTAGAGATTATCATACTAAGTCAGTCATACAGAGAAAGACAATTATTATACATAGAATCTAAAAATGATGCAAATGAACTTATTTACAACACAGAGACAGACTCAACAGACATAGAAAACAAACTTATGGTTACCAAAGGGGAAGGTGGGGGAGGAATAAATTAGTTGTTTGGGATTAGCAGATACAAACTACTATATATAAAATAAATAGGGTTTCCCTGGTGGCACGATGGTTAAGAATCCGCCTGCCAATGCAGGGTTCGAACCCTGTTCCGGGAAGATCCTACATGCCACGGAGCAAATAAGCCTGTGTGCCACAACAGTTGAGCCTGTGCTCTAGAGCCCGCAAGCTACAATTACTGAGCCCGCATGCCACAACTGCTGAAGCCCGTGAGCCTAGAGCCCGTGCTCTGCAACAAAGAGAAGACACCACAATGAGAAGCCCATGTACCGCAGCAAAGAGTAGCTCCCACTTGCTGCAACTAGAGAAAGCCCACACGCAGCAATGAAGACCCAACGCAACCAAAAATAAATACAAATAAAATAAATAAATTTTTAAAAAATTAAAAAGAATAAAATAAACAGCAAGATCCTACTGTATAGCACAGGGAACTATATTCAGTATCTTGTAATAAAACATAATGGGAAAGAATATGAAAAAAAAGGTGTGGTATACATAGACAATGGAATATTACTCAGCGGTGAAAAAGAATGAAATATTGCCATTTGCAGCAACACAGACGGACCTAGAAAGTATCATACTGAGTGAAATAAGTCAGACAGAGAAAGGCAAATATTATATGATATCACTTACATGTGGAATCTAAAATATAATACAAATGAACTTATTTACAAAACAAAAACAGACTCACAGACATAAAAAACAAACTTATGGTTACCAAAGGGGAAAGTGGGGGGAGGGAGGGATAAATTAGGAGTTTGGGATTAACAGATACACACCAATATATATAAAATAGATAAACAACAAGGATTTACTGTATAGCGCAGGGACCTGTATTCAATAACTTGTAATAACCTATAATAGAAAAGAACCGGGAAAAAAAATATATATGTATAACCGAATCACTTTGCTGTATACCTGAAACTAATACAAAATTGTAAATCAACTATACTTCAGTTAAAAAAAGAAAAAACCCATAGTAGCTGTGGCTTTTCAGATATAAAGCAAGGGTGGCTAGTTTTGAAGTTTCTGCAAAACTTAGAAAATACACAAAGTATAAAAGAGAAAAAAGAGTCTTCTGTAATTCCACCAAAAAGAGACAGCGGCTGGTTCCTAGCTTCCTAGGTTCCCTTCTAGAGCAGCTCTCCAATAGAGATATAAATCAAGCCACCAATGCAAGCCACATGGGTAATTGAAAATTTTCTAGTGGCCACGTTTAAAAAAGGAGAACCGGGTGAAATTAATTTTAACAATATATTTTATTTAACCCAACGTATCCAAAATATTATCATCTCAACACATAATCAATACAAAAAATGATGAATGAGTTAGTTCCCATTCTTTAAAAGCGCTGAATCTTTGAAATCCAGGATGTTGTTTACATTCACAGCACATCTCAATTTGCATCAACCACATTTCAAGCGCTCAATAGCCCCGTGAGGTCTGTGGCTGCTGTATTGGACCACGAGGGTCTAGAGGGGTTTTTTTTTTTTTTTTTACGGTACGCGGGCCTCTCACTGTTGTGGCCTCTCCCGTTGCGGAGCACAGACTCCAGACGCGCAGGCTTAGTAGCCATGGCTCACGGGCCCAGCCGCTCTGCGGCATGTGGGATCTTCCCGGACCGGGGCACGAACCCGTGTCCCCTGCATCAGCAGGCAGACTCTCAACCACTGTGCCACCAGGGAAGCCCTAGAGGGGTTTTTTTAAAGCAAATGGGTGTGGACAAGTTTGACATTGGACTGGCACGGCCTGGAGAGCTCGGGACCCTGCTGGGCCACACTTGACCCTGAGCAGCCTTGCAATCACAAAATCCCTTCCTCCCTCGGGGCAGGCTGTTCCAGGTGCCCCGCACAGAACACACATATGCTTTCCCAAGAGCTCCACGCATCATTCCAGATACATCGGATGCCAGCGAAGGAAAAGGCCAGATGGCTCCACAGTACTTTGGCCCACGATGGGGGACCAGGCCCGCTGGGGTCCTCCAAGATTAAAAAACACGGAGTCCTCAGAATTCCTCCATCATCCTCGTTAGCACTGCTGCTGCCCCATTGGTCACACTTTCTGAAGTTTCCTCGGTTTTGTACTCTAGGGAGAAGCTCCAAGACGCCTAGTACTTCAGGCTTGACATCCTGCCAACTTGGGCTCCGCGCGATGGGCTCCCCGTACTTTCTGAACTGCAAGTCTCCCAAGATGAAAGACTGCAAAAGAAGATAAAAATAGTCCCAAGGAAAGGGACTGCTTCAGCTGGCCCAGTTTGCAGAATCCCTGTTTCATCTCTGATGTGAATAATTCATCCCTTCTAAAGCACTGCTGTTAAGTTAGAAACATCATTATTGCATCTTCTTTGATGAGGCCCTTAAAAAAATATCATAAACACGGAGCACATTAGGAGGAGAACCCAAAGAGCATCACTTAGAGTCATTTCCTCAGGCAGAAAGTAGCACCCATTATCCGCTGTGACCAGCTTGTTCCCCAAGTCCACATATCAAAGCTGCCTTTGGTTCCCTCACCGACCCACGAGGGGGTACAACCTTGTTTGTTTTGAAAGGTTTGCTGAGGTGACCCCAGGGAAGGGAAACAGCCTGGACTAGGAGGCTGGCGACCTGAGAAACTGCTTCAACTCCATCACCAGCACGCTGGGCCAGGCACCTCCCCCCGGGCCTCCAGTTCTCAATTTCCTCAAAAAGACGAGCCCAAGTATATCTCTGGAGTGAGGTCGACTGAGTGTGTGTTCTTATAGAAGCTGAAGGACACCTCGTGGAGCTCTGGGGACATTAATAATGCTATGAATAATAGCTGGCACCCCACCACCTTTAAGTGAGCACTTACTATGTGACCGGCCACCCACACTGAGAGCTTTAGGCGCATTATCTCACTTAATCCTGCAAGTCTGTAAGGAGGTGCTCGTATTATACCCATTTTCCAGATGAGAAAACTGAGATATGGGGGAGGGTGAGTCATTTGCTGGGCTCTCTACCCTGTCCTGTCCTTCTCCATCTCTCAGGAGATGCCCTGATGGTGACGGCCACTCCACTCTGATTTCTGACAGTCTTTGAATCTCAGGTAGATCCCAGGGCATATAGGTCTGCAAGGAGGCCACTGAGCTGAGTGACAGAGGCTAAGGGACATCCTGAAGCCAGCCATTTCCCACAAAGCCACGCTGCCCATCCCCATGCAGGCTGCTGGGCCTCTGCTCAAATAGCAGACGCAGGGGCAGGACGGCGGTGGGTGGCTGCCTGCTGCACGCCCTTTGGGGCAGAGGCTCTCCCGCCTCATCCTGCGGTCCCCTCTGGCTCTCCCAGGTCACCAAGCCTGGATTTCTGGGACAGGAGTGCCGAGGCAGGATGCACACTCCCAGACCCACACCTGGGCCATCACGGGTTCCTCGGCCGAGGCGGTCTTAACACTCCATCCCCATGACAGCTGATGGGTTCCAGATTTTCTGTTTTACTTCTTCAGGAAAACGGAGCCCAGAGCTTTGGTTTGGCTCCCCCCATGGAAAATCCACCCTGCCGTTTGGCCGGTGTTACTGCAGGCTGCCTGGGTACTCCTGGCCTCGGGAACCTCCCCTCCTGTACAGCAGAGCCTGGTCGGGGGAGGCCCGGCCGGACGAGGCTTGGCAGGGCCGGGGACGGTGCGGGGGGGTGGGGAGAGCGGGCAGCGTGGCCCCCAGCTGCAGCCCAGGCCTGCCCCGCAGTGGAGGCCAGGCCCAGCTCCGCCCTGTGGGAAGGCGATCGGAGGCTTTTCCAATCCACAGGGCAGGATGAGCTCACTTCCGCTCCCTCTGGGAGGGGAGCAGAGGGGCAGTGTGTCTCCTTATATGGAGCCCAGGGCCCGGTGCTGGGGCCCCAGGCCCTGGAACACCTGTCTTAGCCACACTCCTCCCTTCCCGAGCCCCCTGTCTTCTTCTGAAGGTGGGTCAGCTCTTCCTGCCTTGGCCCTCCGATGGGCCAGCAGCTCTGTGTGTGGGTCTCTCTTGCTGTCCTGACGCTGTGTGGGTCCCATGTCCCAGTGTCCACGCCGCAGCAGCCCCGAGCTCTCTAGGGGCCTTTGGTGGCTCCAAACGACTTCACCTACCTTGGCCTCAGTGTATCCCCCAACACCCCACACACACCCCAGAGCAGCCCCCTTACAGGTGGGGGGACTGAGGATAAGACCAAGCGAACTGACCCCCGGCCAGCAGGTGTGCTCCGGAGACAGCTAATGCTCCTGGGAACTCCCTTCAGACCAGCCCCATCCGTCCAGCTCCATCCCGCAGGGCTTTGGGCTTCGCTTCAAGCAGGGCCCCCAGGGTGGTGTCTGGGTGAATCTGCAGGCACCACCCCCTGCCCAGGCCCAGGGGCGCTGCCCCCACCCAGTCCTAAGCCACTAAGCTTGGACGGAGGAGGGTGGGCTCCGTCACGCCCGTGTCT
The DNA here is from genome assembly GCF_964270905.1 of Leucopleurus acutus. Classification (NCBI taxonomy): domain Eukaryota; kingdom Metazoa; phylum Chordata; class Mammalia; order Artiodactyla; family Delphinidae; genus Leucopleurus; species Leucopleurus acutus. The sequence continues at coordinate 4,181,874 of NC_139142.1, forward strand.
GCGGGCCCCGCACGGCTGCCCGGTTGGCCGGCGCTGGGATAGGTCTGCAGCCGAGACAGAAAAAACAGAGGAAATCCATGACGCCTGGGCTCAGCTCAGGGGGCCCTGCCCTGCTTCCGCTGGGTCCCCAGGCCTGGGAAGGGGCACACAGGCTGGTTGGGGTGCAGGGGCTCCGGAGGAAGTCATCTGGGCTGGAGGGGAGGGAGGCTGAGGCAGACCCCTGCTCCTGAGCTGCTGTCGAAGGCCTTCTGCTGAAGCTGCTGAGGGAGGGAGAAGGAAGGAGGGGGGAGGGAAGGAAGAAAGGGGCTGGGAGGAAAGCCCCGGAAGCAGCAGCGGTGTCTGAGCAGAGGCTGGCCAGTGCAGAAGCAGCGTGGTGCCTCTGAACTCTTCTCTCCCCCATGACAGCGACCTCCTCTTTGGCCGTGGGCTTCCCGCTCCCTCTTTACCTGAGGCACATCACAGATGGAATCTCTGTCACCCCCAGCCAGACCCTCCGGCAGCTCCCCATGGTCCAACGGGCTCGTCCCAACTCCTCCCACCAGGGACCGGGACCCAGCATGGCGCGACCTCATCGGCCCTCCCTCCGGCTCCTTGCCAACCCTCCCCCACCCCGGCTACGCCAGACCCCTGACTGTCTGCGGGGACCCAGCAGAGCCCCAGGTGCTGGGGAGCTCCTGCTGTCTTCTCCTGCTGGAAGGTTTTCCCACTTCCTGCCCATCCCCTACGACCCCTCAGTGGCCATCTTGGGCTCCTGTCCACCCCCCTGGCTTGTCCACGGCAGCCCCACTCTGCCTTGTCCAGGCCCTACCCTGTACTGGGCTGGACCGTCACAAGTCAGCCTGCGCCCCAGACAGGGGCTTCCTGGGGCAGTGACAGCCCCAGCGACTCTTCCGGAGCTTCTCTGGGCCCAGCATAGGATACGGTACATGTTTGTTGAATAAATAAGTGACCTAGAAAGGGGGTAGCTTGCCCTTTCACACCCAGAGCAGAAATATCAACGCCCTTCAAGGGCCATTCTGCCCCAGATGCCACCAGCGCTGTCCTCCGGCACACCTCCCCTCCCACTGCCCCCACCAAGTGTCCACCTTGAAGGCAGCCTCACTCCGGACAAAGTGGAACCCCAAAGTCAACAAGGGGCTCATCAGACCCTTGGCTCCTGGCACCTCCCCAGCTCACAGCTCCTCCCCAGGGCCAAGCTGCCCCAGCTTCCCTGCCCTGGGCTGGCCCAGGGCCACCTGAGCTGGACCCACCTACGCTCCTGAGAGCGTGGCCTTCTCCGGCAATGGGCTCCGCGTCCCCCAGCCTCCCCACGGTCGCCTTCCCCAACCTCTGGAGGTGAGCTGCTCTTCCTTGCCTCCCAGTAAGGAGCCCCTGTGTTCCCCTCGGCAGGTGTCACTACTTCACAGGACATTGCCCAAACTCTTCAGAGTGGTGTCCACTTTTCCATGAAATACATTATCCCTCTTTCCTGGGGTCCTCTCTCCTCACCTCTGTGGCCACGAGGGCTGCCTTTGTCATAATATAATTTAGGACGCTTTCATCTTTCCCACATCCTGTTTGCCTTTCTCCTCGACGCAGGTTGTTCAAGTCTATTCCCTCCAACTGACTTTCATGTCGTAAAACTCCATTAAGCTTTTATCTGCCTCGGGGAGCCGTGCCTTCAGGAACCTGGGAAGGGAGGGAGTTTCTTGACAGTGAACAGAGTAAATGTGTAAATGGGCACAGAACTCAGAGGCTGTCTCGTCCCCCCACAAATCCACCCACCCCGCCTCTGAGATAGAGCATCTCTGCCTCACTCTGCTCCCTGTGCTGGGAAGGCACTGTGGAGGCAAGCAGGGCAAAACCATTTATTTCGAAAGCCTTATCTGAATATTTGGTTCATTCCAGAGGTAAAGAAGCTCATTCACAGAAAACTGGGTGCCTTACAGGTAGCTGCTCTGGCAGGAAGAGCTCTGGAGAAGGAGTCTGAGATGTGGGTTTGAGTCACTGCCAGGGCTACTTTGTCCCGGCAGGAGGACCTGGCGGTGTTGACATCTGTGACATTTGTCTGACTTTTTTGGGATTTCTCTTCTCCTTCTGAATATTCACCCTTGACCGGACTTTGAGGGACCCCCAAATTGTATAAGTTGAGATGCCGCCAAGACTGGACCCGCCTAGATCTGAGCTGTGATGTGTCCCTGCTGTGTGGCCTTGGGTCACATGCCTCAGTTTCTCACCTGTCCCTCCCCCAGAGCATCCTGAGGTCTGAGTTACACCACAAAAACCATACTTCGTGTTCCAATGAACTGTTACTGTTTCTAAATGAGTTCAGCACCATGGATTTGAATTCCCGCAAGAACACGCTGAGGTTGGCGGTCTCCCATTTCACCAAACAACCATCAGGGGCATCGACAGCTTAACTGGGATGAGAGCTCAGTCTGCAGCTGGAGCCCCGAGGCTCAGGACAACCAGCCCCCTGCTGTTTCAAAGTAGCCAGTGGACCTACATTTCTGTTCCTACGAGGTAGCTGCTCTCCTCCAAGACTCCAGTTGGGGAAGGAGAAAGGCCCCGTCTTCTTTCACTGCCCCGAAACTGAGGGGAATTCATCCCTGAGCTGGCTGCTCACAGATACACTCACCTTTCATCCTCCCAGCAGCCCTTACAAAAGCCCCATTTCATAGATGAGGAAACTGAGGCTCTGAGAGGTGAAGTAACTTTCCCAACATCACACAGCAGATAAGGTCTGGTCTGTCTAGCAGCAAAGCTCCTTCTCAGTGACACGGCATGTGCCGCCATCTGTATGGCCTGTGGTCACCCTCCCCCTGCCCTTTGGCCTCTGCTCTGTCGCCCACTAAAGGCTGTATTGCTGCTGGACGCATAAGGCTGGGGTGGGTGACCTAGATTCTGCTTCTGTCCTTCCTTACTCTGCCCCCTGCCACCAGATGGGCGGAGGACCTTCTAGTAGATAGGGGTTCTGCACCTGTGAGGCAGGAAACTCTCCGGGCAGGGTGAGGGGCAACCCTCTGGACTCCCAGAGGGCATGACCCGTTGGCACAGGGTCCCATCATGGCTCTCTGCCTCATCTGCACCCTCAGTTGTGGTCCTTGCCCAAGGCCAGGCTCCACACGGGTTCTTCTGAGGCTGCATCCCATCCCCCACCATCCTGACCCATGCCCAGCAACCCGGCACCCAGGTGAGCAGCAGGACGATGGGAAGTTTCCAGAAGCGCTGGGTGGGGGCAGATACACCTGTTCCCCAAAAGGTCACCATCCAGTGGATTCAATATTTTTCAGCCAGGGAGGCATCCTATGTGTATTTCGTAAAAATAAAAGGAAGAACGTCCGAAGGCTTGTTTCCTGCCTGGAGCCACCGGCAGCTCACGGCTCATTTCTCCCGTCTCCTCCGGCTATAATTAAGCTCGCAGTACGGAGCATTTCTGCCGGCTCAGCTCCAGTCGCAGAACAATATTTCAGCCCACAGTTAAATGAGGTGGGTAAATAAAGACGCCCCGGACTCCTGCGAGGGTGACAGTCCCCCCTGCCCCCGTCACCGTGCTCTGAGGACCCCAGGAGCACCCTGTTGCCTTGGACACTGTGACAGTGGCCTCGAGATGGACAGAGGCTGCAGGGTCTCCTCAGTGGGGAGGCCGTTGAAGTGCCCGACCTCTCTCAGGGCCTCAGTTTTTCCATCTGTAATATGGGGGAGCAGACAAGTCCCTCTGGGCTCAGCCCTGCCGGCTTGAGCCTCCACATCCTGACTCAGAGTCAGACTTGCAGAGGCACACCTGGGGATCTGCATTCCCCCGGGCCCCCAGGTACCCTCTCCATGGGACCATTTGTAGGGGGCCGGCTGCCTAGAGACCTGGGGAGGAGGGCCAGTTTCAGGATGATCCTAGGGTCCCTCTCTCCGCCTGACCTGACCCCAAGCCCCGTGGTGGAAGGGCAGCCCCAGGCCAGCAAGTGCTGCAGTGCCCTTGGGCCACAAGGGGGCAGAGGCACCCAGGCACAGCACCTGCCTCTGCTCCAGCGAGCTGGGTCGGGCACCACCGGGACGCGTCTGTCCGTCCTGGTCTGCAGAGGGGACCAGGCGCTGGGCAGGGGCCGACCTCTCCCCTGCAGCCTGGATGGCCCTCGGGCCTCTGCCCCAGCCTCTTCTGGAAAGCTCTTTAAAACTCAGCCAGATCCCCTGCGTCCGAATTCTGGCTGAGGGCCCAGGGATGGGAATTTCACACCAGGCCCCGCTCCCACTTCTGATGCGCACCAAGTTTAATTACCACCGATTCTGGGCCAATGCTCAGTCACCCCATTTCACAAGTGGGGAAACTGAGGCCCAGAGAGGCAGGGGTTTGAGCGAAGACCCTCCCCAGCCAAGCAGCGCTCCCAGCATCGGGCGACTCTGCTTCTTGTCATGGTGTGAAACGCTGCTGAGAATTTCTTAATTCCCTTTCGCAAAAAGACAGGTTGTGCTTTGTGCAGAAATCGTTATTCAAAAATTACAGACTCTGCTTGTTTCTATGGAAACATTTTTCACCTTATGCAAATGAGGCAAGAGGCATGAAAACAACGCCTTCCCTCTCTGCCCCCCTTCTTTCTTTTTGGAACCTTGAAAAGCAGTCGCTGAAAGTTTAGTCCTGGGCAGAGCGGGTGCGAGGCGGCCCCTGACTCTTCCGGAGCCCTGGCTCCGCGATGCTCGGCCTTGACGTCCCCAGGTTGGCAGGGCTCAGAGCCTTCCAGCCAGTTAACTTTCACTCTGATCGTTAGCGAGAAGAGGCTGGCAAAGTTCTCTTCAAAGTGCTCCCCAGCCCTTTGAAGGGGAGCCCGCTGCCCACAGAGAACCCCACAGGGAGTCCACCCAAAACATAGCCTGGGGGTGGCACCCCCACTTCTGGTCATCTTCCACCCTCACCTGCTTCGAGCACCTGTTGTTTGCTGAGCCCAGACTGGCATCCCTTTGAGGGGCTTTTCCTCTGTTCCTCCTGCACCCAGCTCTGCTGCCAGGAGGAGAATGGTTGGGGATCCCCGAGGCCAGGGGTGGGGATGGCAGGTATATCTTTCCTCCTGTGTCGATTCAAGCCCCAGCGCCAGTACCTCCCGACTGTGTGGCCTTGGGCCAGTGTCTTTGCCTCTCTGAGCCTCACTTCCTCCCCCGCTTAGAATGGGGGTGATTGCACCCATCTTGCAGGGTTGTGGTGAGGGTGAAATGAAAGCACACAGTGGGGTCTCAATCCATAGGAACCCCAAGTTGCTCCTTGGGAAGGGGGAGCCAGGATGAGCACAGACCTCTGGGGGCGGGATGTACTGCGTGGGGCGTGCGCACTCCGGGAAGAATCTCCACCCCCGCCCCCGCCGCTATCCAGAGCCGCTCCTGACAGAGGCGGCCACCAGGAGACAGTGTCTCACAGAGCAGGGGCACCAAGTTTGGAGCCCAGAGACCTGGGTTCAAGTTCCGACTCAGAGGTGTCCTCCCCGTGTGATCTGGAGATCACTGAGCCTCAGTTTCCCCATCCTCTCCCCAGCCACCCCAAGGGCTGTGTGGGGACCAGATGACGGAAGTATGTGAGAGGTAGGCGGGTGAGGGTCAGTGAAGGTGGCGGGTCCGAGGCCAGACATGACTGTCCATCCTGAGTATCAGCCACTGCTTCATGGCCATGACCCAACTGTACACTCTCTGGCTCTGGGGCCCCTGAGGACACTCTGCTCTTCTTCCTCTGCTGGCTCCTCCCCAACCCCCTGGAAGAAGGTGCTAACCACTGTTCTGTGTGGTCCATGTATATCACTTATGTAAGCAAGCAGGTATGTAAGCCCAGTGTGTGGGTACTGTTATTGTCCCACTTTACAGGTGAGAAAACTGAGGCACAGACAGGCTGAGCAACTTGCTCAAGGTCACACAGCTAGGGAGTGGGAGATGGGATTAGAAACAGCAAATCCAACCGCAGAGGCCGAACAGTTGACTACCATGCTATCCTGATTCCGTCTGCATTTGGGAGTTGCATCAGTTTCCTGGTGCTGTCATAACAAAATACCACCAACTGAGCGGCTCCAACAACAGAAATGTACTGTCTCAGTTCTGGCGGCCGGAAGTCCAAGACCAAGGTGTCGGCAGGGTTGGTTCCTTCTGAGGCCGAGGGAGGACTGTCCTGGGCCTGTCCCCTCGGCTTGTAGACGGCCATCTTTGTGTTCACATGGCCATCTCCCTCTACATGTGTCTCTGTGTCCAAATTTCCACTTTTAAGGACACCAGGCCTATTAAATTAGGGGTCACCCTGATGCCTTCTCTTTAACGTAGTACCTCTGTAAAGACTCTGTCTCCAAATAAGAGCACAGTCAGAGGCACCGGGGGTTAGGACGCCAACATACGAATTTGTGCGGGAACACACTTCAACCCAAACAGGAGTTAAGAGACCGTCTGAGGTACGGGACCCAGGGGTTCGAGGATGGACAAGGATGGTGAATGGGGACTTTCCTCTCAGAGTAAGACCTTAACCCCCAAAGTGCAGGCAATTAGCCTGAGGGCCCCCATTTTCTAAAGAAGTCCCCCCGAAACAGCCCAGTGGGACTAGGACGGGGGGGTCGGGTTGGGGAGACAGAGCCGCTCTCCCCACCCTTCGACCAGGCCTGCAAAGTCCGCGGGCAGAGAGCACAGCCGCTTCCTGTCTGTATCGCACTGAGTTCAGTGGTCTGATACACCAGCTATTGGAACATTATTTAGAGGAATAGAAGAAAACCAATAGGAAAAACGAAAAATCACAATCTAGTGAACAAAACTCAGGAACTGGGGCAAAGGGAGAAACGAGTGATATCTCAGTTTTCCGAGGGGCCCTTCCTGGGTTCTCTGTGCGCCGGTTATCACCTTACTGCCTTTCAACTCCAAAGCCACCTTGATGTCTCTCCTAGTGAAGGCCGAGGAGGCCCTGAGACTTTCCGGGCTGCTGGCACAGTACTGAGCTTTGTCCCAGAAGGCTCTGGAATCCATGCAGGAGGAAGAGAGCTCATTCCTGGTCTGGTCGGTGGCGGAGCAGGTCCTGCAGCGCGCCCGGCTTCCCCGCATCGGCCCCTACCCGGCGGTTTGGCCATGGACCACTTCTCCATGGACAGCTTTCCGCACACCCCAGAGGGCAGATTTCCAGCAAGTTCCCTGCAATGGACTTCCAGCTTCTGCCAGTCTGGTACCACAGTGACCCCTTCGCCATTCAGTAAAACATAACCACTCCTCCCACAATAATATCTAGAGCTCAGTCCAGGGGTGGGTGGCTCTTCTTTGGGTGCTGTCTCAGCCCTAAGAGCAGGGGCTGCTCCTTATATCTGCTATTCTTCAGAGTTCTTTTTACTTCTAACCAGCCAGTCTCTCATTATTACAATCCTGTTATAGGTAATAATCCCGGAGGACAGACTTTCCTTGTTCAAATTAATGTGTAGGGACTTCCCTGGTGGTCCAGTCGTTAAGAATCTGCCTTCCAATGCAGGCGACACGGGTTCAATCCCTGGTCTAGGAACTAAGATCCCACTTGCAAGGGGCAACTAAGCCCGAGCGCCGCAACTACTGAGCCCGCCCGCTCTGGAGCCCATGCGCCACAACTAGAGAGAAGCCCGGGCACCGCAATGAAAGATCCCGCGTGCCGCAACTAAGACCTGGCGCAGACAAATAAAATTAATTAATTAATTTAAAATACAATAACAAATTAACGTGTAGTTTCTGTCTCCTGGACCCTGACTGATACAGAACTGGTAGCAGGAGTGGTCCCAGGGGGTAGATGAGATGTGCAGGAGTGGTCCCAGGTGGTAGATGAGATGTGCAGGAGTGGTCCCAGGTGGTCGATGAGATGTGGGGATGGGATTGGTTATGCCTCTGGGCTTGCACACGGCGCTGAGCTTCCTACTGCAGGAAGCGGCGTGTCAGTAATCCATATATACAGCAGCATCACCGTTAACCAAACCATCACCTGTTGTTGATGTCAGTGAAAGTGTTCAGGCCTGAGGAGCCCGAGCAGATGTTGAACTTGCCGCTTACAGCAGTCACGGTGACTATGAGGGTTCGGGTGAGCTCCGGGTCCTCTCGAGGGCACTTGAGAACTTTCAAAGAGAAAAGGACAGGCTGAGCCCTGTTAGCTCTCAGCTCAAGTCGCAGTCTGGGAACCAGCCAGCTTCCAAGACAGCTCTAAAGCAGCTCAAATTTCTTTTAGCCGCAAGCCTGATATTACTGGAAATCAAATACAAAATTTAATTGTGCAGGTTTGCTGAAATACAACCATTGAATTCATAGTCTCAAAAAATGTCTCATGACACAGATAGGGCATTGATTAGCAGAGGATAGGATCCTGAACCTTGGAATGGGGACATCGGATTGGATCCAAATGAAACTGTTGGCCTTGAACCCCCAAATCACGCTGAGCCACCCCTGCCAGGGGAAGTAGCTTTCCTTTTTGTGTCTGAAGAGACTAGCCTCCCTCTGCCTGGAAATTCTGTGAAAGCTCACCTGGGGCCCTGAAAAGGGATGCTTCCCCCTCTCCAGACCCATCACAGCCCCGCCCTGTTGCCACTAGGTACATGACTAGGTCCATTTTCAATATACTCCAGGAGCACAGGTATACACTTTGACCACCGAAAGCTTAACCAGCAGAAGAATTGTGAGGCTTTGCTGGTATATACCGGCAGAAACCTGGGAAACCAGTGTGGGAATGGATTCTAAGGGGATCGGACCAAAAAGGGAGGAATATAACATTAGATCAGGCCACATAAGATGGGCATAGCTGCACTTACTAGAGACTCTGAATTTAATGTGTTAGCTTATGTAACTGTGTATTAATTATATAACCAATTACCACAAACTTAGAGACTCAAAACAATACCTTTTTATTATCTCACAGTCTCCATGGGTCAGAAATCTGGACGTGGCTTAGCTGGGTCCGCTGCTTCAAGGCTTCTCCCAGAGCTATAACCCAGGTGTCGGGCGGGACTGCAGTGTCTTGCCCTTTCATCCGAAAGCTTGACTTGGGAAGGATCCGCTTCCAAGCTCACATGGTTGGTGACAGAATTCCATTCCCTGCAGGCCTCAGTGACCAGCTGGCCGCTGTCCTCAGGAACCGCTTCAACGTGGTCACTTTCCCCAAGCCTGCAAGCTGAGAAGGCATAGACCGAAGACGCAGTCTTGTGTAAGCTAGTCCCGGAAGTGACAGCCTACTGTCACAGTCTATTGGTTTGAAGTTTGATACAGGCTCCCCCATCCTTAAGGGGAGGGAATCACACAGAAGCATGAATACCAAGAGGCGGGGGTCCCTGGGAGCCGTCTTAGAGTCTGCCCACCACCGGCCCAAAGTGGCTCTGACAGCTTATTTGGTTGGTTGACCAGAAGAACTTGGCCTCAATGGTGGCCCACAGCTCATGAAGTTGAGATGCCAGGGCTTCCTCAGGATGACGTGGAGGAGAGAATGCAGGCTCAGGTGAGTAGGATGGTTGGATTGGATCTAGAATGTGAAACCTGCTGATTGAGAAGATTAAAGGGGTATAGCTGATCCTGTGCCTGGCCCTGGGAAGGTAGTCAGAGATGTTTAACCAAAGCAGTAAGATAGGCAGGGCAGGAAGTTCTCCTAAATCCATTTAACAGAACAAGACCAAGGCTCAGAGGAGTGAAGCAACGTGCTCAGGGTCGCACATCACACGGGTGGCTCAGACTCCAGGTTGAGTGCCGTACTTCCCCACCTCCCTGCACCTCCTGTTGGGGGGTAGAGGGGCCGAGGCAGAGCACACAGCACCCCTGCTAGTGCAGATGAGGCCTCAGACCCAGATCCCCCAGCAGGGGGGAGCACGTGCCTCTCACGCTCACATTGGTGTGACTGGGCTGGACTGCCAGGGAGGGGGCAGCCAAGCTCTCGCTGGCCGAGAGGGATGCAGAACTAGAAAAATCATTACAGGCAGATGAATTATTCACAGAATCGTCGACCTCCTCAGGCCCCGGACAGCCGGAAGCTCGCTGAATAACCCAGCGCATCTTATTACCCACGTGTAATGGCCTCTTTTTCTCTGTCTCAGAAGAAAGCGATTCAACACCATCAAATATTAATGCGGGGCAGCTGATACGGTGGCCGCTCACACACTGGCTCTCCAGTGCTGCCCTGGAGGTCAGGGATGTCGTCAGCCTGGGATCCAGAGACTCGACCGGGAGGGCCCAGGTAGCCGTGCCCTCCCTCCAGAGCCTGAGAAGAGAGTCCTCACACACAGCGGCAGCCTCCACCCCGTCCATGATCTCAGGTGCGCCAGAAATGCCGTGCTTCGCTTTCCTAAAACAGAGATTCATGTTCATTTTGCACATCATTCCCAATCTCAGTGGGTTTGAGATCCCCCGGGGGGTTGTCTCTGCCCCAGAGCCCTCCTGGGACTAAGGATTCGGAGGTGCCTTGGGGTCTGTATTAGTGTCCCGTGGCCGCTGTAACAGATTGCCCCAAACGGGGAGGCTTAAGACAACAGACGTTTATTCTCTCAAAGTTCTGGAGGCGAGAAGTCTGAGATCGAGGTGTTGGCAGGGTTGCACGCCCTCTGAGGCTCCGGGAAAACACCCTCTTCAGCTTCTGGTGGCAGCCGCAGCCCTCGGCTTTGCGCACACAGCGTTCCCATCTCCTCCTCCATCTTCTGCCATGGGTCTCTCCTCATCTCATAGGACCCCAGACGTGGGATTCGGGGCCCATTCTCCTCCAGGATGACCTCATCTTAACTGCAGCAGCCCTATTTCCAAATGAGGGCACCTTCTGAGGTTCCAGATGGACATAACTTGGAAGACACTATTCAACCCATTATAGGGTCCGTGCTGGCACTCATGGCCACGGCTCACCTGGATCCTGACTTTCGGTCCATTCAAGTCACACAGGTGTCCTGACCCCAGAGTTTCTCCAGGTTTCTCCTTCCTCTCTGGTCCACATCCCCACTTCTCCCGCTGTTTCTGCAGCCCCCCTGGGAGTGGGGAAGCTCAGAGGGGTTGCCCAAGGCCCTCTGTCCAGGTGCCCCTCACCTCACCCCCGTTGCTCAGAGGGACAGGGTCCCATCAGTCCCCCAGGCTCTGGCAGGGAGTAGGGCCCTGAGTTCTCAAGTCAGGGTGCAGCCAATGCAGTCGACGCCCTTCCCATGTCCCTTCGGCCGTCACTGTCCCCAGCACACTGAACCAGCAGATTCCAATTCCACACTCCTGGGCCCTTCACCTGCAGCTCCTCCAGCCATCAGAGCCCACTCAGCTGCAGCGTGGGGCAGCCCAAGGGCCAGGATCACGCTCCTCCCACCAGATCAGCCCTCAGCCAGTGGCCCTAGCACCCTCACTCCTGGATGGGTCAGCTCTGCTGCACGTTCCACGCTGTACCCTGAAGACCCCTGCGGGCATGGGCTCCACTTCCTGGAGTGGCTTTGCAGCTCCCTTGCCTTCCCATCACAGTGCCTCGCTCATCACCTCCCAACTAAGCTCCCATTCATCCTCTCAGGGTCTGCTGCTGGGGAAACCTGCACCGAGACACGGGGTCTAACGTCGTACCAGCTGGGCCCAGGCCTCATCTCGGGAGACCCTCCACATCCAAGCTTCTCTCTTCCTGCTCTGAACACATCTCCTGCCTCGCCAGGACGTGGCTTCATTCGTTTAGAAAATCAGAGTCTGAGATGAAGCTCACCAGCAGCCCCCAACCAGGCCGCCCCACGCCCTACCCCCGCTTCCTCCTCCCCTCGGCCACCCACCCTGCGTCCGCCCAGGGCGATGCCAGCGTCATGCTGCGTCGGCTCCAGTTCAGTCTGGCCCCCGGTCTCCCCCACTCTCTTCCCTCTATGCTTTAGCTCAGGAGCACCCGCACTCTGCAGGCTCCCCTGGGGACCCCTCTGCCTCGCTCGAGGCCAGCCCCGGCCCCCCTCCTGCAGGAAGTGTCCCCACACCCTCCAGCCAGACGCAGCTCCCCTTCTACCTCCCAAGCTCTTTGCAGACATAGCCGATGGCCTCCACCCGTGCGTCTCATCCACCGGCTGGAGACCTGGGACTGAGCCACATCTGTGTCCCCAGCACCCTCACAAGACCAAGTCTGTAGTCGGCATCTGTGGGTATTTGACATCGAGGATGGCCACCTCCCTATTCTTAGTGAAAGAAGGTATGGGCACATGGTCTGACCACAGTGAAATTCTCCCACAAATGATTGCAAGTGGCTCTCATGCTTTTTCAAGGTCCTGTGCAGCAGGGGACATCCCAGGCCCTCCTCCCACTCAGACCTAGAGCAGCACCACCTCTGAGCCTTCGCCCATGCCGATCCCTGGTCCTGGAACCATGCCTGTCCTCCGGCTCCCACCAGACCCTTGGCCGGGGATGGAGATGCTCTGCTGGGCTCCCCCAGCCCCAAGGCCTTGCCCTACCCCTGTCCTCGGGCCTCTGGATTGGAGCAGTCCTCTTATTTGCCTGTCCCCTCAGGGATCAGCTCCTTGGGGTGTGGGCTTCAGGAGTGAGCTCAGTTATCAGGGTCAGCGTCACCTCCCAGCCCCTGGGCCCTCCTCACATTGTCCCACGTCCCCCCACCTACAACCTGCCCGTCTCCCCGCAGTCCTCGCACCCCAGGCCTCCATCTTGCCCTAAGCCCGGGAGCATGGCCCGCTTCTGCCTCTGTGCTTCCTGCCTTCTAAACAATAGTGTCTGCCACACCGTCACCCCTTCCCCAGCACCCCTGGACCCCACCCCAGGCCTGGCCTGGGCAGGGTGACCCAGTGACCAGGACACAGCGTGAGTCTGGAGCCGCTCCGAGACCAGTGTGAGACAGTCAGAGAATGTCTCCAGGGGGGTGACCCATGAAGGCTGGACTGAGCCAGGCACGAGGGGAGTGTCCGGGGGACCCGGGAGTGATGGCTGGAGACAGGATGACTGCCAATGGTCGGCTGTGTCTGGAGCATTAGGGCCAAGGAGGGAGGCTGCGGAGGGCGGGTCTGCCCTCACCTGGCGGTGATGGGAGACGCTGCAGTCTGGGCCACGTGGTGGCTTTCGGGGACCTGAGGTGCTTTTGCCTTTGTGGGCCCCTTCCAATATTAAAAAAAATTTTTTTAAATAAATTTATTTATTTATTTTGGCTGCGTTGGGTCTTCATTGCTGCGCGCGCGTGGGCTTTATCTAGTTGCAGCGAGCAGGGCTACTCTTCGTTGCGGTGCGCGGGCTTCTCACTGCGGTGGCTTCTCTTGCTGCGGAGCACGGGCTCTAGGCGTGCGGGCCTCAGTAGTTGTGGCATGCTGGCTCAGTAGTTGTGGCGCACGGGCTCAGGAGTTGTGGAGCATACGCTTAGGTGCTCCGCGGCATGTGAGATCTTCCCGGACCAGGGCTCGAACCCGTGTCCCCTACATTGGCAGGCGGATTCCCAACGACTGCGCCACCAGGGAAGCCCTAAAAAAATTTTTTAATTACATTTTACAACTGCACTGGTATGAAGACAAATATAATCCAGGCTGGATTCATATTATTTTACCTTTTTCCTCTCGATTCTACGAGAAATGAAAATGAACACATTTTTGCAGACCCCTAGAGGACCGAGTCCCAGGCCCTGTTCCTGTTGCATTTAATGTGGCCGTCAGCCTGGACTGCTGGGCCCAGCCAGACCAACCCACACTGCCTGGAGGCTGAGACGCAGGGGGCACTGGAGGCGGGGGGCAGGGGGAGGAGAGCCAAGTTCCTGCAAGTGGCAGTGGCCTTGAGGGGGGCTAAGCCGGACCTGAGGGTGGGGACTTGGAGGGAGGCAGGCGTTCAGCACCCCCATGGCTCATGGGGCTTTCGAGGCAGCCGCCCTGTCTCCCACCATCCTGGACGGGGAGGGACAGGGCCCTGGCCGTGGAGCTCAGTTGCCCAAACTTCCAGCCGTGGGACCCTGGGCAGGTCACGTAATGCCTCGTGCCTCCATTTCCTCATCTGTAGAATGGGGACATCCAGGTGGTCTGAGAAACACTTGGTGCTCGGTGAGTCCTTGACAGGTGTCACCAACTTCCATTATTATCTCTGTTATTAATAATTACCTCCAGGGGTCCTCCCACAGCAACCTGGGAGGATGACCACATCACTATCCCCTCTTTACAGGTGAGGAAACTGACCGGCAGAGGGAAGGGAGCTGCCTGGGGTTCGTGCAGCAGCTCCAATGAATGACGGAAATGTCAGTCCCCACCAACCAGACTAGAAGGAGAGGTACAGGGCAGCCCACACACCCACCAGGCAGTGGCAGGGCCGGCACGTCCACCAAATCACCAACTCCAGAACCCAAGCTCTTCACACCTGGCCTGCCAGGGCTGGACAGGACCCCAAGCCTCCCACTGCATCCCGACGCGGGAAGCTTCCGCAGCAGGATCGTGGCTTGTTTTCTCTTTAAGTTGTGACTCACCTTCCGGAGAAACCATATTGCAAGAACAGTACATTATCTGGGGCCCACACTGGAAGAGTGCATTTATCAGGACAGCCCAGGACTGACGGAGCACCATGCCTGAGGGATGGGCATCTCCATAATTCCCACTTCCCCACAGCCGGGACCCTAAGAGCAGAGAGCAGGGAGTCTCTTGGAGCTGCTGAAGCCGCCACCTGCCCCTGGAGCAAGCGATGGGGTACGAAAGCAGAGCCCGGCCGCCCGCAGACCGGCATCCCCTTCACCCCAGATCATCAGTGTAGCGAACAGGACCCCACAGGGCGGGGAACGGTCTTCCACCTTGGGGTCTCCATCGGGTGATTTTAGCTACAGTCTGTCACGAGCCATTATCCATTTTACCTATTTGTGCAACATTCATTCCTTTATTTAACAAAGTTCACTGAGTGCCTGCATGGGGCAAGCATCCGTCCAGATGCTGACAACACGGACGTGGACGAGACAGACCAGGTCTAGTGGGCGAGACAGAACCGAACAAATCATCACGCGATGCGCTAGTTAATGACACTGCCGTGAGGCACAAGGAGCAGGGGAAGCCCACCCAGGGCGCTCGCCGGGGATGCCGAGAGCTTAGCGCCTGTGCACCGGTGCCAAGCCGAACCTCAGAGACAGGGTTTTGGGTGAAGTAGAAAAGAATAGCTTTATTGCTTTGCCAGGCAAAGGAGGAACACAGTGGGCTCCTGCCCTCGAAAACTATGTGTACCAGCCCGGGAGGATTTGATAAGGAGTTTTATAACAATACCTCCCAAGGGCGGGGTTGCTGACAAGATGAGGGGCCGCGGGGTCTCAGGCGCGAGGCCTTGCTGAGCTTCTTGGGTCCCTGTGATCTCGCCTCTGCCTCCGGTGGTTTCTTGGCCGCTCCTTCCTTGATTAGCAGCTGTTTGAACCTTCCCTTTGGCACTCAGGGGAGGTCATGGAGGCTGGAGTCTTGCCTACAAGAAACGGGGGACCAAAAGGCTTCCATGCCCAGCAGCCCCATGGGGTCCTCCTCGGTTTCACGTGGGAGGCCCCAGAAGGCTTCTTGGGGGCGGAAACCCCTAGAAAGAGGGCGACCAAGAAGAGGAGGAGATGCTGGGTGAGGGAGTAGCATAAGACAGGAAGGAGCCTTTCCGTTTTCACTCCAGTATCAGTGAGGCCCTGACAGTGCCCTTCCTGGGCGTGTTTGCTCTAGGACTCTGCCCCTGGGCTCTGCCCAAGGCCCCGGGACACACAGAGGCTTTGCCATAAGGGAAAGGCAGGCATTTCTGGACCATCTCCTGATGCACTGCCTTCTCCCTTCCTCTCTTACCTGCCCCTCCTGCCACACAGCTTGGCCGTGAGGATTCTTGCTGTAGGAGGGAAGTGGGGACCACTGAGAACAGGGCGTCCCTGGGACTGGCAGATGGAGCCTCTGACACACAGAACCTCCCACCTGACTGGAAGTGGAAGCTGGAAGCCAGTAGGGTGGGGGGAGCAGTGAGGGTCTCCTGAACCCCCTAGGGAATTCCAGGAACGTGGCCAGAGCCCTGGAAGCTGCCCAAGGAGCCACTGGGCGAGTCTACAAACGGCAGAGGGAAATGTCTCAGGTAACCCTGCATATCACCCTCCCCCAGACCCTGCAGTATCCCCTTCCACTCTGCCCACCCATCCTCCACCCCGAACCCGGGGGGAGCTGTTCCAAACCCAATCCCAGACTTCCAGTTTCTGGCCTAGCACAGAGGAAGCTTGGAAGCTGCCCCTCAGTCCTAACAACAAGTAAAACACTGAACAAGCTGAAAAATCAACAACTCTTGTTAGATTTGTGAAAGAAGCGAGGCCACAGGGCAAACCGCATCAGAGGCACCGACAGGTGAGCGCAGAGAACCACGGCTCCGGGAGCAGAAAGCTGCCCAGGAACCAGGGCTAGGGAAGGGAACCTGAACGGAAACTGACGAGCTGCTGGAGGCCCAGTGTGGATGAGGCTGAGAGTTGAAACTCCAGAGGGGGCCCAGTTCGAGAGGGGTCCTCACCTGTTTGTGAACTTTACCTCCAGGTCCCCAATCTGCTCTCACAAGTGAATATTGGAGGGGAAATCCCCGTGTGCTTCCAGCAGGGGAGGAGAAAAGGAACCACTGTGAAATACGCCAAAATATCCTGTTCGTAACAAGGCCAGCCCTCCTAATCTATCAGATTTAATCTGTTAGTTTAACCTAATCAGAGCCTAATCTCCCGGGGTCTTATCAGAGCCTAACAGAGGTGAGAAAGGGGAAACACCCAACTCCAAGCCACTCTAGCCATCCCTCCCCACTTATGGGGGTGGGAAGGGATGAGAAACACTCATGAAGTTCACAGTTCTGTAAGCACAGGTTCACTACAGGACTGAGACCTAGAACTCTTCCCCTCCCCCCACCTCACCACTGCATTACTAAAAGCCTATTTCCAGAAGTTTCTTTTACCCAGTACATCATGTCCGACTTTCAAGAAAAAGTTACAAGGCATACTAAAAGGCAAAAAACATAGTTTGAAGAGACAGAACAAGCATCAGAACCAGATTTTTTTTTTTTTTTTTTTTTGCGATATGCGGGCCTCTCACTGTTGTGGCCTCTCCCGTTGCGGAGCACAGGCTCCAGACGCACAGGCTCAGCGGCCATGGCTCACGGGCCCAGCCGCTCCACGGCATGTGGGATCTTCCCGGACCGGGACACGAACCCGCGTCCCCTGCATCGGCAGGCGGACTCTCAACCACTGCGCCACCAGGGAAGCCCCAGAACCAGATTTTGATATGGCAGGGAGGTTAGAAATATCAGACCAGGAATTTAAGACAGCCATGATTAGTATGCTAGAGCTCTAATGGGTAAAGCCAACTGCATGTAAGAACAGATGTGACGTGTAAGCAGAGAGATGGAAATCCTGAGAAAGAACGCAAAAGAAATGCTACAGATCAAACACAGAGGAAAGGAAATGCAGAATGTCTTTGAGGGACTTATTAGTAGAGGAATGGCTGAGGAACGAATCTCTGAGCTTGAGAATATCTCAACAGAAACCTCCAAAATTGAAAAGCCAAGAGAACACAGACTTAAAAAAAATAGAACAGAATATACGAGGGCTGCAGGACAGCTACAAAGGTGTAACATATGTGTAATTGGGAATTCCAGCAGAAGAGAGAAAGGAACAGAAGAAATATTTGAAACAATAATGGCGGAGAATTTCCCCAATTAATGTCAGACACCAAATCAGAGATCCAGGAAGCTCAGAGAACACCAAACAAGATAAATGCCCCAAATAAACTATACCTAAGCATTTCATTTTCAAACTTCAGAAAGGCAAAGATAAAGAGAAAAAAAATCCTGAAAACAGCCAGAGGGGAAGAAAGCACATTATCTATAGAAGAGCAAAGGTAAGAATTACTTCCAGCTCCTTGAGAGTGGAGTGAAATATTTAAAGTGCTGAGAGAAAAGCCCCACAAATTTAGAATTCTGTACCCTGTGAAATTATCCTTCAGAAGTGAAGGGGAAATAAAGACTTCCTCAGACAAACAAAAATTGAGGGAATTTGTGGCTAGTAGACCTGCCATTCAAGAAATGTTCAAAGCAGTTCTTTAGAGAGAAAGAAAATAATATGGGTCAGAAACATGGATTAACATAAACAAAGGAAGAGCATAGGGGAAGAAATAAAGAAAGTGAAGGTAAAATAAAACCTTTTTTTTTTTATTCTTAACCTTGAACTAACAGATAATGATTTGTTCAAAATAATCATACCAACAATGTATTTGACTATATACATAATATATATGCTTATGAATGTTTATGTATAAGTGAAATGAATGACAGCAATGATGCAAAGTATAGGAGGGAGGAATTAGGATTCTTTTGTTATTATAAGGGATTTGTACAACCCATGAAGTGATATAGTGTTATTTGAAAGTGGATCGGAGTAGCTGTAAATGTATATTGCAAACTCTAGGGCAACCACTAAAAACAAGCAATATAACTGATAGGGTAAGAAAGGAGAGAAAAGGGAATTATATAAAATGCTCAGTTCAAACCACAAAAGGCAGATTTGCAACAACATGGATGAACCTTGAGAACAACATGCTAAGTGAAATAAGTCAGACAAAGACAAATACTGTATGATCTCACTTACATGTGGAATCTAAAATAGTTGAAATCATAGACACAGAGAGTAAAATGGTGGTTGCCAGGGGCTGGGGTGTGGAGGTGCTGGTCAAAGGATACAAGCTTTCAGGTATAAGGTGCATAAGTACAGGGGTCTAATGTACAGCATGGTGACCATCGTTAACAATACTGTATTATATATTGAAAGTTCTCAACACACACACACACACACACACACACACACACACACAAAGGTAACTATGTGAGGTGACAGATGTGTTAACTACCTTTATTGTGGTGATCATTTCACAATATATATGTATATCAAGTCATCATGTTTTACACCTTAAATTTATACAATTTATTTCTGTCAATTATACCTCAATAAAGCTGGGAGAAAAGAGAAGAGTTACTCTAACACAAAAATCTCCAAATATCAAGGACTTGATAAATATTTATTTCTTACTCAAAAAAAAAAAAAAAAACAACCCCACAAAAAGGCAGAAAAAGTGAAAGAAAAAAGTAGTAACAAAGAACCATTGTAACAAATACAAAACAGTAACAAATGTGGTAGATATTAAGCCAACTATATCACTAATCGCTTTGAATGTCAATAGTCTAAGTGCACCAATTAAAAGACAGATTGGGACTTCCCTGGTGGCGCAGTGGCTGAGGGTCTGCCTGCCGATGCAGGGGACGCAGTTTCGTGCCCCGGTCCGGGAAGATCCCACATGCCACGGAGAGGCTGGGCCCGTGAGCCATGGCCGCTGAGCCTGCACGTCTGGAGCCTGTGCTCCACAACGGGAGAGGCCACAGCAGTGAGAGGCCCGCGTACCACAAAAAAAAAAAAAAAAAAGACAGATTGGTAGAGTGGATCAAAAAACAAGAGTCAACTATATGTTGTCTAAAAGAAACTCACTTTAAATATAAATACACATATAGATTAAAAGTAAATGGATGGAGAAAATAAACCATGCTAACACTAATCAAAAGAAAGCAGGACTAGCTAATTAATTTCAGAGCAGACTTCAAAGCAAAGAGTTTTATCAGGGATAAAGAAGGGTGTTAAAAAGTAATAAATGTCCAATTTTCCAAAAGGACATAACCCTTAATGTGTGTGCATCTAACAACAGAGCATCACAATATATGAGGCAAAAACGAATAGAATTTCAAAGAGAAATAGCTGAATCCACTATCATGGTTGGAGACTTCAACACCCCTCTATCAGAAATGGACAGGTCCAACAGGTGGAAAATCAGTAAGGACATAGTTGAACTCAGCAACACCATCAATCAACTGGATAAAATTGACATCTATAGACTACTTCATCCAACAAGAGAAGATTGTACACTCTTCCCAAGCTCACACAGAACATGCACCATGATAGACCACTTCTGGGCATAAAACGTACCTTAACAAATTCTAAAGAATAGAAATCATACAATGTCTGCTCTCAGACTGCAGTGGAATTAAACTAGAAATCAATAACAAAAAGAATACTGGAGAATCCCAAAACACTTAGAGATTAAACAACATACCCCTAAATTACACATGGGTCAAAAGAGAAATTGCAAGAGAAATTTAAAAATACAGTTCACCATTGAACAACATGTGTTTGAAATGCACAAGTCCACTTAAATGTGGATTTTTTTTCAATAAATACATACTACAGTACTACACAATCTTTGGTTGGTTGAATCTGTGGATGTGGAACAGCAATATGGAGGGCCAACTGTAAAGTTACATGCAGATCTCCACCTGTGAGGGTATCAGTACCCCTAGCCCTGCATTGTTCAAGGGTCAACTCTATCTTGAACTAAATGAGAATGAAAACATAACTTATCAAAATGTGTAGGATGCAGCAAAAGCAGTACTTAAAGGGATATTTATAGCACTGAGTGCCTGTATTAGAAAAGAAGGAAGATCTAAAATCAATCATCTAATCTACCTCAAGAAACTGGAAAAAGATCAAATTAAAATGACCGTAAGCAGAAGAAAAGAAATAATAAGAATTAGAGCAGAAATCCATAAAATTGAAAATAAGAACTCAGCAGAGAAAATCAACAAAACCCAAACCTGTTCTTTGAAAAGATCAATAAAATCAATAAACCTCTAGACAGGCTAGCTAAGAAAGAAGACTCAAATTACTAATATTAAAAATGAAAGGGGGAACACCACTACAGATCCCAAGGACATTAAAATGAATACTATGGACTATAAATCAAGGAATTCTATGCCCACAAATATGATATCCTACATGAAATGGACCAATTCCTTGAAAGACACAATCTGCCAAAATTCACACAAAAAGAAATAGACAATCTTAAAAGGACTACATCTATTAAAGATTACTGAGTCAATAATTAATAACCTTCCAAAACAGAAAGCACCAGACCAAGATGGGTTCACTGGTGAATTCCACAAAACATTTAAGGAAGAAATTGTACAAATTCTCTACAATCTCTTGCAGAGGAAATACTTCCTAACTCATTCTGTGAGGCTGACATTATCCTAACACCAAAGCCAGGCAGAGAGATTACAAGAAAAGAAAACTACAGACCAATATCTCTCATAAACATATATGCAAAAATCCTCGACAAAATATTAGCAAACCAAATCCAACAGTGCATAAAAAGAATTACAGACCACACCAAGTCGAATTTATCCCAGGTAAGCACCACTGTTTCAACATTTGAAAATCAATTAATGTAATCAATCACATCAACATGCTAAAGAAAAATCACATGGTCAATTAACAGATGCAGAAAAATCACTTGAAACAATCCCAAACCCATTTATCATAAAAAAAAAATTAACAAACTAGGAATAGTTTACTGTTGAATGTTGAAACTTTTTCAACATTGTATTGGAAGTTCTAGCTAATGTAGTAAGACAAGAAAATGAAATAAAAGGTACACTGATTGGGAAGGAAGAAATAAAACCGCCTTTTTCAACATGATTGTCCATGCAAAAAATCCAGAAGAATTGACCAAAAACAAACAAACAACAACAACAACAAAAACCTCCTAGAACAAGTGATTATGTATATCAAGGTTGCAAGATACAGTATGAGATTAATATAGGCATTCTTTGGAGATATAGTGGGTTTTGTTGCAGACCACCAAAATAAAGTAAATATCTTAATAAAGCAGGTCACGCAATTTTTTTGGTTTCTCAATTAATATAAAAGTTATGTTTACACTCTTCTGTAGTCTATTAAGTGTGCAATAGCATTACATCTAAAAAACAATGTACCTACCTTACTTTAGAAATATTTTATGCTAAAAAATGCTAACCAACATCTGAGCCTTCTGTGAGTAGTAGTAGTAACATCAAAAATCACTGATCACAGATCACCATAACAAATATAATAATAATGAAAAAGTTTGAACTATTTTGAGAATTACCAAAGTGTGACACAGAGACATTAAGTGAGCAAATGTGGTTAGGAAAATGGTGTCAACAGATTTGATCGATGCAGGGTTGCCACAGACTTTCAATTTGAAAAAAATGCAATGTCTGTGAAGCACTATAAAGCGAAGAACAATAAAATGAGGTGTGCCTGTGTACAAAAATCACTTGATTTCTTATATTCCATCAATGAACAAGTGGAATTTGAAACAAAAAGCACAAAACCATTTATATTAGCACTCCCAAAAATGAAATATAAACCTAACAAAATATGCACAAGTCTTACATAAGGAAACTCTGATGAAAGACATTTTTTTAAAAAAATCTTAAATAAAAGGATATTTCATGTTCATGGGTAGAAAAACTCAAACATTGTCAAGATGTCAGTTCTTCCCAACTTGATCTATAGACTCAATGCAATTCCAAAAAGTCAAAATCCCAGCAAGTCATTTTGTGGACATCAGCAAAGTGATTGTAAAGTTTATGGGAGCTGCCTGGTGGTCCAGCAGTTAGGACTTGGAGTTTTCACTGCCATGGACCTGGGTTCAGTCCCTGGTCGGGGAACTAAAATCCTGTAAGCCGTGTGGCACAGCCAAAAAATAAATACATACATAAATAAAGTTTACATAAGAGGGAAAAGACTCAGAATAGCCAACACAACACAGAAGAAGAACAAAGTTAGAGGACTTGCATTACTCAAATTCAAAAAAATACATACTAAAAATCTACAATAATCAAGACAGTGTGTTATCAGTGAAAGAATAGCCAAACAGACCAATGAAACAGAATAGAGAGCCCAGAAATAGACCCTTTGTATAAATATAGTCAATTAACCGTTGACAAAGGAGGAAGAGCAATACAATAAGGAAAAGACAGTCACTTCAACAAATGGTGCTGGAACAACTGGACATCCACAAGCAAAAAAATGAATCTAGACACAGACCTTACACCCTTCACAAAAATTAATTCCTAATGGATCACAGACCTAAATGTAAAATGTAAAGCTGTTAAGACTTCTAGATGATAACATAGGAGAGCATCTAGATGCCTTGGGTTTGGTGATAACTTTTTAGACATCAAAGGCACGATCCATGAAAGAAAAAACGGATAAACGGGGCTTCATAAAATTTAAGAGTTCTGCTCCGTGAAGGACACTGCCAAGAGAATGAAAAGACAAGCCACAGACTGGGAGAAAACATTTACAACAGACATGCCTGATAAAGGACTGTTATCCAAAATATAAAAAGAACTCTTAAAATTCAATAATAAGAAAGCAAACAGTCCAATTAAAAAATGGGCCTAGGGGTTTCCCTGGTGGCGCAGTGGTTAAGAATCCGCCTGCCAATGCAGGGCACACGGGTTTGAGCCCTGGTCCGGGAAGCTCCTACGTGCCACAGAGCAACTAAGCCTGTGCGCCACAACTACGGAGCCTGCACTCCGGAGCCCGTGAGCCACAACTACTGAGCCCGCGTGCCACAACTACTGAGGCCTGCGTGCCTAGAGCCCGTGCTCTGCAACAAGAAAAGCCACCACAACGAGAAACCCGCGCACCGCAACGAAGAGTGGCCCCCACTCGCCACAACTAGAGAAAGCCCGCGTGCAGCAACGAAGACCCAACGTAGCAAAAAATAAATATAAATAAATAAATTAATTTTAAAAAATGGGCCTAAGACCTTAATAGACACCTCACCAAAGAAGATATACACATGTCAAGTACACATATCAAAAGATGCTCCACATAGTATGTCATCAAGGAAATTCTAATTACAACAGTGAGAGGGACTTCCCTGGTGGCACAGTGGTTAAGAATCCGCCTGCCAATACAGGGGACATGGGTTCAAGCCCTAGTCCGGGAAGATCCCACATGCCACGGAGCAACTAAGCCCGCGAGCCACAACTACTGAGCCGGCACATCACAACTACTGAAGCCCATGTGCCCAGAGCCCGTGCTCCGCAACAAGAGAAGCCACTGCAATGAGAAGCCCGCGCACTGCAACAAAGAGTAGCCCCCCGCTCGCCACAACTAGAGAAAGCCCACGCGCAGCAACGAAGACCCAACACAGCCATAAATAAATGTATTAAAAAATAAAAATAGGGCTTCCCTGGTGGCGCAGTGGTTGAGAGTCCGCCTGCCGATGCAGGGGACACGGGTTCGTGCCCCGCTCCGGGAAGATCCCACATGGCGCGGAGCGGCTGGGCCCGTGAGCCATGGCCGCTGAGCCTGCGCGTCCGGAGCCTGTGCTCCGCAACGGGAGAGGCCACAACAGTGAGAGGCCCACGTACAGCAAAAAACAACAACAACAACAACAAAAACCCTGCAGTTCGGTGTTTACGGAAGTTTTATTCATAATTGGCAAAACTTGGAAGCAACCAAGCTGTCCTTCAGTAGGTGAATGGGTTAATAAACTGTGATCCATCCAGACAATGGAATATTACTCAGCACAGAAAGAAGTGAGCTATCAAGCCATAAAAAAACATGGAGGAACCTTCAATGGATATTACTAAGTGAAAGAAGCCAGCCTGAAAAGGCTGTAGACCGCATAATTCCAATTATACGACACTCTGGAAAAGGTAATACTGTGGAGACAGTAAAAAGTTCACTGGTTGCCAGGGGTTAGAAGGGAGGGAGGGATGAATAGGCAGGGAACAGTGGACTTTTAGGGCAGTGGAAATACTCTATATAATAACATAATGATAGATACATGTCATTACACATTTGTGCAAATCCATAAAATGAACAACGTCAAGAGTGAAACCAATGTAAACTATGGACTTTGGAGGAAAATGTGACAGTTTTATCCGTGTCAACTTGACTGAGCTAAGGGATGCCCAGAGAGCTGGCAAAACATTCTTTCTGGTTGTTTCCAGAAGAGATTAGCATTTGAGTCAGAGACAGAGCAAAGAGGACAGCCCTGAAACCCGGAAAGGAAAGCAACCAGCCCGTCTTTCTGCTCTGCCGAGATGGGGAGAGTGAGAGCTGCAGGCTTGGCTGTTGGAGCCCAGGGAAATCGGGCTCAGGGGACTCTGGGCATCCCCGCCCAGGCTGCACCTGCCCAGCCCGAGGCACCGGGGGGTGGGGCACAGGCTGTGAGCCCCAAGACCTGGGCGTGTCCCCTCAGCTCTCTGAGTCTCAGTGTCCTTCTCTCGATGGACCCCCTGGACAGGGCCACCCTGTGGCCACCTGTCCTCACAGCTCCCTGCCTCTGTCTCACCCTTGGATAAGAGCACTGGATCAGCTGTCAGCAGACCTGGCACATGGTGAATGAATGAATGACTGAATGAACGAATGAATAGCAGTGGGAATACTGACTTGTGGTGAGTCATAAGAACTAAGTGAGAGAGCCCATGGCCAGCCCCACATTGCACACAGCAGATGCGTAATTGATGTCAGCCCCTCCCTGTTCCTTTCTCCTCGTACCTCTCACACGTGTCCCAGAACTCTGAGCTCGGCATTCAAGGCCTGACCCTTGTAGCCTCGGTCCACCACTCCTCCTGGCCATTCCCTGTCCAGCCACCCCCCAGGGCGACATTGCCGGGGAATCGGCCCCAGCCTCGGTTCCCAGATGCTGCTCTCCACACCCCATGGCAGCAGGAGAAAATGGAAATGGCTGGGTGTGGAAGACAGGGACAGGAAGCTTAAGGCGCTTTATAAGAACCTGTGGAAGCCGCCAACACCCTGGTCCAGACCCCGGCTCCTGCCACTGGCCACACCCCACACACCCCTCTTCTCGTCTGCCCAGGGGGCAGCTTGCCAGGCAGAGGACATGCTTTTCCTGCACTGTCTGGCAAGACTTCCCCCTAACATGGGGCCGCGGTCAGTCCCCTTTCGGCCCAGAGCCCGTGGAGACCCCGTGTGTGACACATGGACTCCCAGGCAAGGAAACTGAGGCTCCAAGGTGGAATGACTCGCTCTGTCTCACTGCTGAACATGGTGGCTGTGCAGGTGGGCTTCCCATTTGCATGGACCTGGGTTTAAAGTTGACCCCCCCAGCCTCAGTTTTCTCACCTGTAACCTGGGAGTAAGGACACCTTCCTCTTGGGCAACAGTGAGCACTGACTGAGATCATCTTTCCTCCATTCGGTTGGCATTTATTGAGCATCTACTGTATGCCAGGTGCTGTTCCTGAAGCGTGGGATACGTCGATGAACAAAACAGAGGGGATAAACTTGTCCTCATGGAATTTACATTCTAGTCGGGGGAGGTAGAAAAGAAACAAATCAAAAAACCTTACAATGCCAGGTGGTGGTAAATGCTTTGAAGAAAAATACAACGACTAGAAGGAGAAGGGGGAACATTGCCAATCTATGTCCCTTACCCGTCGTCAGGAAAGGTCTCTTTGAGAAAGTGGGGCTTGATGAGGGGCTTGAAGGAGGAGAGGCCATGAGCCATGTAGCTACTAAGGAAAGAGTCTCAAGACAGAGGGAACAGCCAGTGCAAAGGTCCTGAGGCAGGAGCACGACTATGTGTATAGGAAGAGCAAGGAGGTAAGGGCAGTGGGACAGAGCAGGGGAGAGGGCGAGGTGTGCAGATCAGAGGAACAGCAGGATAACAGGGGCCTGCAGGACACGTGAGGGCCTGGGGAGGTGGCCCCACTGCAGGGTTTTGAGCAGACGTATTGGATAAGAGACTGCAGGGGCAAAGGCAGGAGGGCAAAGGAGACTCGAAGGGGAGATGATGGCTGGGACACGGTGGGCGTCTAGGAGGCGGGAAAGGCGGTCAGATTCTGGATATTATCTAGAACAATGCTGTCTGATATGGTAGCCACTAGCCCTAGGTGGCTATTTAAGTTAATTAAAATTAAAGGAAAACGAAATCAGTTCCTTGGTCACACTGGCCACACATCAAGTGGTCAGTAGCCATGCAGTTGAGCACAGACAGTGTCCTTCCTCGTCGGAAGTTCTACTAGGCAGTGCTGCCCTAGGATACAGAGCACCAAGAGAGCAACCTGCCTCCTGGATACAGGGTGTGAGGGAACAGAGGAGTCAAGAATGGCCCCAGGGTTGCACAGCGCCCAGCACACACAGCGAGCTTGCGATTGTCACCTTATTATGACCATCACTCACTCATCCCTACACATGTTCGGACAGGGATGCCCTCAGTAGAACCCTTTTCCCTTCTCTCCAGCCTCAGGGTCCTAGAAGCCCCCCTGCAAATACTCGGGAGGTGAAGCCACCAGTTCCCTACCCTACTCCCATAAGCCTCTTTGAAGGCAGCAGGCCATCCTTGAGTTCACGACTCCCCGGCCCAGAGAACACGGGCTGGGCCGGGGAGCTGCCGCTGGGTCCCCTCTGGTCCAGGTTCGGGCAAGTCACCTCCCCTCTCCCGGCCTCGGTTTCCCCACTGTGGAATGATGGGCTTGTCACATTCCAGGCCTGCCAGGGACAGAGCCCCAGCTCGGGGGCTGCAGTGAGGGAGGGGGTCTTTGGGCGAGGAGGCGGGGACAGAGATGATGAGGGGGTGATTCAGCGCGAGGATGCTCACAGCCCCAGCTGAATCCTCTGCACCTTCAGAAGCCAAGAGGCCAATTGCGGCCCTTCACAATCGTGATGTGCAAAGTATAGGCTCCGTCACTCAGGCGCCGGCAGAACGAGGAGCCCACTCTGAAACAAGTGACTCTCCGGTGCCTCCTGACTCTTCCCCACATAACCCGGCTCGTTCTGTTTCCTGATGAGCTACCGCCAAAGGGGCCAGTAGAAGAGGACTCTCTACCGCAGACACCCCTGTGCTGGGGCCAAGGTTTTTGTGCGCTTGGGCAGGGCCCATAACCCCAGAGCCTTCTGCTCTACAAAAGGGCAGCTAATGGCCGCGTGAATGGGGGTGAGGGGAGGAGGGGCGGGCCCACACCGGGCTGATGCTGGAGCATTCGTTGCGTTAGCGTCCAGGCTGCGGGGAAGAGCTGGCTGCTCTCGCTGCAAATGACATGAAAGCGTGTCTCTAACAGACCGCCCTGCCCATCCCAACTGCTTTGTCTGAGGGTTTGGTTTGGGGCCGGGAGTGGGACAGTCCCAACCCCTGCAGACATCCAGAGGGAACACCTGTGTGTTCTCTCTGCATCTCGTGGTGGGCTCCTGGGCTGTCTGTCCTGTGGCCAGCTTACTGGTCCGCTGTGATCCTCGGCCCACAGCGCTGGCTTCCCAATGCCTTTGCCAGGCTCAGAGCAGCAGCCTGGCCACTGAGACGCCAGCCCTGGGCAAGAGTCAGCCTGCCTGGGTGGGCTCTTCCAGCAAGACTTTGACACGGCTGAGTCCAGCTGCAGGGGCTGTCTCATGAGGAGCCGTCCTGGGCAGATGGGCGGGACCAGAGCGCTGTCCCCAAGGGAAACGGGATCGAGAGTACCACTCCCCTGCTAAGCTGTCTAGTCGAAATTCCACACATCTTACGCCCTCGCTGCCTGACAAGTAAGCTATCTGCAGCCTGTCGGACCTGTGGGAGGGGAGGCAAATGGACACGGAGGCCAGGAACACAGGCACTGGAGTCGGCACGTCCTGGGTTGGGATCTAGGCTCTGCTGCTTCCTAGCTGGGAAGCGTTGAGTGAGCCAGTTACCCTCTCTGAGTCCTGTTTCCTCATCTGCGAAACAGGGATCACGATGCCCACCAGGGTCCTTGGGAGGGTTCAGTCACACAATAAGGAAAGACCCTCGCACCAAAGGCACATCAGAAAAGACACCAAAAAGCATATATGATAACATACTGAACTGTCAAGAGCAAAACAGACGCACGTGCTCATCACCAGATTCTGTGTCTAAACATTCTTGGGGGGACTCAGAGTGGATATAAGGACCAGAGAGTGGAGGGTGCCGGGGGCTTGGGCCTCTGATGACTGGGGTCCACATTTGAGGTGGCCCTTTAGGTCAGTGGGGCCAATGAGAGGCAGAGTACGGGAAGTGGGGGGTGGGTCCAGGGACTTTTCTGCATTGTGCCTCCATCCAGGGCTGGGTCCTCCTTGGCTCGCTGTTGCTACGTTCCCTGTTTGGTGATAACCTTTACCTTTCTCTTTCTTCCAGGTAGGAGGGTGTGGGCATTCCCTTCATGGCTCAGTAGAGCCTTGATTCTGAAGGGTCTGGGGATATTTCAAGCACATCTTGTACGGCCGGCAGGTACTGACAGCTGGCCACGCCACCTCTTCTCCACAACTCCTCCCCCAAATCAGGAGCACAGTGAGTGGGCCACAGTGGAGAACCCCGACAGCATCCCAGGAGACAACAGACAGCAAGCCTCGGACTTTGCTTCTTTTCTCTCTGCACACCTGCTGTGTGACTCTGGGCGGGTTGGCCGGCCTCTCTGAGCCTCCAGTCCTCATTCCTACAAAGGGGGTGACAATACCTATTGCACAGTGACCTGGAGGCCAATTCAGCTAAAATTCAAAGCAAGATGGGGCTCCTAAGCATTGGCTATAGGGCTGCTATGGACTGAATGTTTGTGTGTTCCCAAAATTCGTTTGTTGAAGCCCTCGTCCCCCACATGGTGGTATTTGGAGGCAGGGAATCTTGGGGAGGTGACTAGGTTTACATAAGGTCGAGGTCGTGAGGATAGAGGACCCAGGATGGGATTGGTGCCTTTCTAAGAAGACACCAGAGAATTCATTCTCTCTCCCCATCCCCAGCACCATGGGAGGTACAGAAAGAAGGCAGACATCTGCAACAGAGCCTCCACAAGGGACCAGCTCAACCAGCACCTGGATCCTGGACTTCTCAGCCTCCATCACCGTGAGAAATAAACATCTGTTGTGTAAGCCACGCCACCCGTACTATTTTATTACAGCAGCCCGAGCTGACTAGGACGGAAATTAGTACTGAGAAGTCAGGTGCTGCTGTAATAGACGCTGAAACATGCAGAAGCAGCTTTGGAACCAGGTAATGGGAAGAGGCTGGAAGAGTTCTGCTAGAACATGCTAGAAAAGCTGATATTGCGAGCAGACAGTGAAAGGTGATTCTGTTAAGACCTCAGAAAGAAAAGAGGAGAGCTGTAGAACAAGCCTCCGTCTCCTGGAAAGCACCCAGATAATCACGAACAGAACGCTGGTAGAACTGTGAAGGTTAAGGGGGACTTGAGGATGGAAATGGGGAACGTGTTACTGAACAAGGGAGAAAAGTTGATCCTGTAACACAGTGGCAAAGAATCTGGCTGTATTATGTCCGTGTTCTAGTGTTTCGTGGAAGGCAGAACCTGCAGGGGATGAAACTGGCCATTGACCTGAGGAGATTCCTAAGCAGAGTGGTTCCTCCCGACTGCTGACTGTAAAATGAGAGGAGACAGAAGTGAATTGAAGAAGGAATTATTAAGCAAAAAGGAGCCAGAACTTAAATATCTAGAAAAGTCTCCGCCTGTTCCATATTGTACAAAACGAGAAAGCGTGCTGGGAAGAGTCCTGTGGGCGTGGCTGACTAGCCCTTACTGCAGGTGTGAACCAGCCAGCCCAGTTCGAACCGAAGGGGATGGAGATGGGACAGAATGAAGGAAAGCTGTGGACTACTTAGATTCTGTAGGACAGGACGGTAAAGCTGTTCAGCTGCGAATGTGCACTATTCTTCAAGAAAAGAGGAAGGGGAATTGGAAGAAGGTAGTCAAAAGGCACCGACTTCCTGACGCAAGATAAATAAGTACTAGGGATGTGATGTAGTGCGTGGCGCCTGTACTTAGCACTGCCGTGTGACGCACAGGGACGTCGTTAAGAGAGTTGGTCCTAAGAGTTCTCACTGCGAGGAAGAACACTTTTTTTGTCTTTATTGTATCTGTATCAGATGATGGACGTTAACTAAATCTAGTGTGGTAATCATTTCAAAATATACATTAATCAAACCATCACGCTGTACACCTTAAACATATACAGTGATGTATATCAATTATTTCTCAATAAATAAAACTGGGGGGATCAAAGAAAAGAGGAGAATGGTCCCCAAGGTGATTCAGAGACCATCAAGGTCACCACCTAGGTTTCAACAGGCCAGGTGGCCTCCAACAAAAGCCATGGGTGCAGGGCTGTCAGGAGCTGTGGGGGGTACCACCCGCTCCCGGCAGAGCTGTTGTTTCAGCCACCCGGACTATGGTCATTGTTACAGCAGCTCAAGCAGACTAAAACAAGGGCCAAGCATTCAGGGTCTGAGAAAAAGGAATTCAGAATCAGCCCAGGTGGGGGCAGACGATGACCCCTTTGATATGTAAGTCAAAGGTGTAGGTTCAGAAGCCAGACCTCCGGGACTTAACTCTCTTCTCCATCACTCACTCACTGCTGTGTGACCCTGGGCAAATTATCAACCCCTCTGTGCCTCAGTTACCACATTAGAAAAATGGAAATAATAATGGCACCCAGCCTGCTAGGGCTGCACGTCAGGGCCTTAGCAGGCACCTCGCCCATTACCTTATAAACGGCAGGCAGTATGCCTGTCACCACCATCCCAGCCTTGAAGCGTCTATGGTTCATCAGGATTGTGTCACTGGGGCCCCTGGGTGTGAAGTATCATGAACTTAGGGTCAGGGACAAGCTCTTTGTTCTGGGATCCCAGATCCTGATACCTCAGGTTGTGTCAAGAGGTGAAAGCTAAGAGATTCAGCTGGCAAAGAAACAACTTATTCCTTCCACAGACAGCAAAAGTGAGAGCAGCCAATAGCGTCAGCTCCGCTTGACCGTCATACAGGGGAACAGCAAAACAAATGGGGCAATGACCGCAACACGGATAGTGGACACCCTGCCAAGGACGAGCCTTTTTATGGCCTGCAGCTGTACCCTTTGTACCCTTTGTAAAAGCTTTTAGACCCCGTCAGAACCTGGGAGGGGATAAGAGTTTCACGTCTCACGCCGGCCGCCCTGATCGGTGGGGCGGGGAATGGGAAACAGCCTCGTGGCAGCTCCTCACAAGCCCCCAAGCCTCCTGTTCCAGGAGGACAACAGGACGTCCCGCCAGGCTTTAGATCAGCTGTGGTCCGGCCTTGTATACATGGCTTCTGTAGAGCTGTACGGAGCTGCCAGAGTGCCAGGGTGGAGCCATGCCCCTACAACTAGATGGAGGTCAGCCTTAAGGAGGAGATGGCCTAAGAGGCCTTGAAAGATGGGTTAGATCAGAAGCGGCCAAGCCTCAGGAACGGTGTCCTGGGTGGCAGCTACGGCTGGAGCAAAGCCAAGGAGACCGGAAAGGAGAGGGTTTCCGGGGAAGTACGGGTGTTCGAGTTTGGTTGCTTCAACAGATTTGAACATGCGTAGTTTGGAGACAGGGGTATCTGGAAAGGAGGCACTGGGATGCGGTGCTGCATCAGGCCGCAGGGTTTCAAGGTCTAGCAGGGGAGGCTGTACGAGAAACGCAGGCACCAAGCGCCCGGGAAGCCAGTGCTCAGAGAGCAGCCAGGGCATGGGGCAGAGGGCGTGAAAGAAAACCAAGTGCCTTAATTGTCTATAATTCAGAAGAGTTTAGGGTTTCCATCTGAGGTCTCCCTTTTCCTGGGAGGGGTGGAGCGAGCTGCAGCTGGCCCCCGATGTTGTCTGACGCACCTGACGCGGAGGGTCAGGGGAAGAGGTGACCTACAGGTGCAGCCTTAGTGAGAGCCGGGTTGGGCCAGATCAGGGAAGGCAGGGGCTGCCGACAGGCCCCATGAGCAAGGGCCAGGCCCCGGGTCCCCAGTCAGCCTTCTTGCTAATCAGGGTTGCTATCCATGTCGACGCCACAGGTTAAACCGACCCCAAGACGCACCGCCTGAGGACTCCTCTCATTTAAGTCATTCCTGAAAGAAACCGCCCTGATCTCTGGCCCTCCCAGAAGGTCTCTGCTCTTGCGTTCTTGAAAAGGTTTGGCCAAAAGCAATACAAACCAACCTGAAATCGAACGTTTCCCCACCTGGGCGGCAGCCTCAAGGTACTCATGCCAACCTGCCGTCCATACAGACACACACCGCAGCATCTCTGAGGACCCCGCCCCCCGCAGCAGCTAATCAGTTCCCCGGTCCCTCCTCGCCAGCTCTGGAAGGCAGGCAGTCATTTATTCCGTCAGCTGCACATCAGCCTTTCTGGTTTGGTTTTTCTTGATCAGCGTGAAGGCAAACTTTAAAATGCATGAGAATCCTTCAAACAGAAACCCCGGCCCTGCCCTCCATTGCAGTGCAGGCTGGAGGCAGGCGGGGCAGGGAAGGGGAGGGGGCAGCAAGCCGGGGAGGCTTCAGAGGAAGGGCAGCCTCAGGATGGGCTCGCAGCCTTAGTTGCGGTTCTTAAGAATCGGCTGTTCTGTAGCCCCCGCCTGCCCGCTCTGCCATCCCCCGCTCCAGCTTCACTCCTCCCGGGTGAGGGAGTCCCCATGATCCCTAATAATGCACGTGGGCCTTAAAGTGAGGACAACAGCTCCTTCCTCACGTCGCTGTTACAAGGGTCCTGGCGCGGCTCTTTGAAGTGTGGGGTCAGAGCCTCTGGCCGCTGAAGAGACGTGGAACTGCATTCGGCTGCCACCATGGAGCAGAGACATAGTGACCCCCACCGGGGCTCATGGGGGGCTGGCTGCCCGTCACATCCAGCGGGGTCTGCAGGCTGGGAGGTGGGGACAGGTGGGGCAGCAGCAGGACGTCTGGCGGCCCCAGGCTCCTTGCTGGATGGCGGGGTGTGGCCTCTGTCCCTGAGGTCACCTCCTCATTCCTGGAGGACCCAGGACAGCCAAACACGCAGGCCAGGACGGGAGTGGACCAGCCTCCTCCTCTCCTCCCTTCGGCCTCGGAGTCTGGCTTCCCCCGCACCTCGGACCCTCTCTGCACACCTGCCCTCTGGGCAAGGTCTGGGCCAGAGCCCCTCCCTGCTTCTCCCCTCCAGGCCTGAGAACTGGAATCTGATTGGTCCTGCCCGTCTTTGCATGCCCCGCCCTGCCATGCGGATTGGCTGCCTTCCAGGCGAGCGTCTGTCCTAGACCAATCAGCTGGGGCCATGGGTGGGGCACGTGGCCTTCCTGGGGCCGCCCCCCGTGGAGGCTGGGGCATGGCCCACATAATGAGGCCTCAGCCCCAACCGGTGCGAGTGGGGTGTGTAGGAGCCCCTTGTTGAGTGGGTGCAAATGGTGGTCGGTGCTAATGTAGACCCGCAGAGCAGGGCAGTGGTTGAGGAAGTGGGGAGGGTTGCCAGGCAGCGTGGCCTGGGAAAGGTGCTCCACCTTTTCGCATCTCTCTTTTTTTCTCTGTAAGATGGGGTGATGATGGCCCCATCTCGTCAGGTTTGAAGTACAGAATGAATGAGGAAATGCACATAATTGGGCCTGAGTATAGTGACAGCTCAGTAAATACTGGCTGCCTCTTCGTATCGTCACCATTATCACTGGGAAGACTGGCGTGGCACCTGACCCATCTTCAGTGGTCTCCCAGGACCCTCCTAGCTCTTAATCCCTGAGCCACTTTGCTCAGTCTCCTCTGCGCTTTGCCAAATAAAGGATCTGAGAGGAGCTGGGGCCAGGGTGCTGGGTGGGGGGGAGGAGTGTGAAAAGCCGTGATTATCGCTTGCTTGCTGGCTCAGCAGAAGAGAAAGCGTATGCCCAGCCCACCTAGCAATTACCCACAATGATGATGGTGATGGAGCCAGATGCGGCACCGTGGGGGAGGGGGCTGGGGGGGGATGAGCTAATTCTCCTCCTCTGGAGAGGGTGCTGGAGGAGGGGGGTCATTGGGGAAGATGCCTGGGCCTTTATTCCCTTGCCCGACCCCTGCAGAATCCCAGTGCTCTTAGAATGAAGTCAGAGAGAAGAGCAAACACCCCGGCAGCCCTCCAAGGCCCCACCTAGGCTGGTCCTTGCCCCCTCTGAGGCTCTGCCATGCGCTCCTCACTCCTGTGCTCTAGCCACTCTGGCTTTCTGCCAAGCTTATTTCTGACTCAGGGTGTTTGCAAGGGCTATTCCCCTGCCTGGAATGCTGTTCCCTCTGCCCTTTGCCTGGCTAACTGACTCCTACTTTGGGTTCCTGCTAAACCGTCACTATCTAAGTCACCATATATAGGCCCTCCCTGGCCCCAATCCGAAGGAGGTTCCCACTGTAGGGTTTCTTAGTGCATAGCCTGGGGCCCCTGGAAGCCTGCTGTGATATTCCCCAAATCCCCATTAGGTTCACGCTCAGGAACACCCCCAGGTGGTGACTGGCTTTGGAACACCCTTTCTGGCAGGGAGGTGGGCTTGAGCTGGAGGGTTTTGGGACCTGCTGTGGCCTTCCCACCATCACTGTCGGCCCAGCTGCAGCTCTACATTCTGACTTCCAGCAGCCAACCACCGCCAGCCAAAGGGCAACATTTTACTAACGAGGATCCTTTTTATGCTGCGGAGCTCATGTCTGAGCTAATTAATTTCCAGGTTCCACATGAACGCAAGAGCTAAAAATTAGCACTTGCAAAAAGCCGCTCTCCTGAATTACAGGGGGCCCTGGAAGGCCAGAGGCGCTGACGGCTCCTGGCACAGGTTAACCAGCAGAGGTTGCTTCCTCTTCACCCCTTCCCTGGCTGGCCTTTCCCCCTGGCTCCAGGCAGCGGGGAGGGTACAGCGTGAGGCCACAGACACCTGGGCTCATAGAGCCCTTGGTCGGGCCCTGGAGGTGCCCCGCCTTACGCTGGCTCTGCCCCTCTGCCGGCTGCAGCTCACCCTTGAAGTAGACTAGGGGCTCCCTGGGGGGAAGGGGCCAGGTCAGACCCATTCCTGGTCCCAGAGGCATCTAAAATAGTCTTGTTTAATGAGTTTCCCCTGCCTCCTGGACGTAGCGGAAACTTCTGCCCAACTGGGACGAAGCCCAGAGACTCGCTTCTCCTCCAGGCTGGGCCTCCTGTGAGCACTGTGACAGGAGTCCTGGGTCTCACTGTAAAATGGTGCCACTGTCCCCTGGGCCATGAGTAACTGTGACCGTGGTGACAGTGGTCACTTACTAATAATGTTTGATGGCATTGAACGAGCTGAACACAGCCCTGTGACCTCCCAAAGCCCACACGGCCAGAGAAAGCCGGAGAAACCCTTTCCTTGGCGCTAACTGAGTCTGGACCTGGGGGCCAGATGGGATTTGGCTTCACAGGAGCCTTACAAAGTGCCCGGCTTTGGGGTCTCACAGGCCTGGGAGCAAATCCCAGCTTCCCTTTCTGACTCCAGTATCTCACAGGCCCCTCTGTGAAACAAGAAGGGCCCAAATCCTTCATCTAGACCCTCGAGGCCAGATGCCCTTTAGGATTTAGAATTTCTTAGATTCAGAGAGTCATCAAGTACACATACCAACTATTGTCTGACACCCCAGCAGGACCTGGGGGAGCACCCCGGAATCAAACGTCAGTATCTCCACACTGAAATGAGTGCATATTCCCCCCTCGTCCTCGATAAAGACCACGGGGCCTCTGGTCGGTTGGGGCCAGGATCTGCGGCCAAGCTTAGGAATACAGTTTCAGTTTTCAAGCTTGGTGGGTTCGGGAGTGTGGGGAGAGCTGCCGGGGGGCTTACGGACGATGATTGAGTGCTTGGCAGTAGGCCTGGCTCCAGAGCGACTCCTGCAATGGCCACCGGTCCTCTGGAAGCAATTACAAACACGGTGGCATTTGCAGCTGCCGGTAAACTTGACCTTGCCGCCATCCCGCGGATGGAAATGGCTTAAGGGGGACACAGGGTAGCAGAATTTGGGGAGGCTTTATTGGCACCCAGAGTTCAATCAGCCTTGGAAGTCACCTTGCCCTTTCTGGACTCAGAGTCCTTTTCACAGAGGTGACATAAGCCAAACATCACAGCAGTCTCCTTCCAGGAAGGGCAGAAGGGACACAACTTCCTCATTTGTTTTTCCTCGCCCCAGGGTGGAGACAGCCTCGTGGATCCCCAGCTTCGAGCCTGCAGTGCCCCAAAAGCCCCAGGCAGGCAGCCGTGCTCTGTAGTAATGGAGACCTCTCCCAGTGGCAGCTCCTGCTTCCCCCCAGACCCCAGGGTGCGTGAGGGGGGCAGGAGGCGGTCTCCTGCTTTAGAAATACAGAAACACCAAGTGAAACCCGAGAGTCCTTAAAAAAGGAACAGTCCATTAGAAAGGATTATAGACAGGATCCACATGGCTGATCAGTGCCCCATTCATGGCCCCGGAGCCCGTTGATGTGTCTGTACATCCTTCAGAAAAGCGAGGGGGGCGGCTCTGGCTTCTGAATGAAGGCCTCATTCATGTCACCACCCGCCCCCCTCCCCGGGAGCCTGGCCGCCGAGTCCAGCACGTGCTGAGCTGGCGGGGCACAAGCGGGCACACATGCTAAACTCCTCTCTGTTTGCACAACTGGGCTCTCGTCTTTCTTCTGAACAGTGTTATTTTAGGAAAGTTTCCCAAACAAATTAGGCTTTTTCTAAAAGCCCGCCCTCCCTAAGGGGCCTTGGTTTTTAGCTCAAACGCTGCTAATTCTGGTTCCACCTCAGGGACCCAAATCTTTAAGGCTCCACCCTCATTTAAAAAGGAGTGTTCCTGGGCTTCCCTGATGGTGCAGTGGTTAAAATCTGCCTGCCAATGCAGGGGACACGGGTTCGAGCCCTGGTCCAGGAAGATCCCACATGCCGCGGAGCAACTAAGCCCGTGCACCACAACTACTGAGCCTGCGCTCTAGAGCCCGCGAGCCACAACTACTGAAGCCCACGCGCCTAGAGCCCATGCTCCGCAACAAGAGAAGCCACCGTAATGAGAAGCCCGCGCACTGCAACGAAGAGTAGCCCCTGCTCGCCGCAACTAGAGAAAGCCCGCGCGCAACAACGCAGACCCAGTGCGGCCAAAAATAAATAATTTTTTTTAAAAAAGGGGTGTTCCTTTAGGGAGCCCCAGCACCCCTCCCGCTGCTCTTGGAAAGCCCTGCCCGGACCAGCCTGCCAGTTTCCCTGCAAAACTGCAGCTTCCCACCCTCCCTGGCTCCGTCCCTCACACACCCAGGGCAATCAGACTTCCCTTCTCCAGTTTGCCTAGAGCTTAGAGATCTTCCCAGTTG
Organism: Leucopleurus acutus; assembly: GCF_964270905.1. Taxonomy (NCBI): domain Eukaryota; kingdom Metazoa; phylum Chordata; class Mammalia; order Artiodactyla; family Delphinidae; genus Leucopleurus; species Leucopleurus acutus. The sequence goes on from NC_139142.1 coordinate 4,219,647, forward strand.
CTTTGGCCAATGGGCGACGGGAACCTGTGGACAGTGTTTTCTCCCTTCCATCCCCCAGACATATGTTCCAGACAAGTGTTTTCAGGCGGCCTCTCTGAAGTCATCCCAGGATAGAGAACAAAGGCGGGGCTTCCTCCAAGTTGTACCAGCACAGCGATGCACCCCCCAACGTATGCACCCCCATTCTCGCACTCTGACATTCTGGGAATATATTATATGTATTACCTATATATACTCCTATATATAATATAATATAGGCACTGCCGATTCCCCAAAAGAAAAGAGCCCCGGAATAACTTGTTCTGAGGCAAAGCCAGGTTTCCTACCTCTTGCTACCTGCTACCTGGACAGTCTCTGTTGGGTCTCGGAAGGGGGAGTTGAGGGACTAATACCTATAGGGGTTGGGGGTCTGGGCTTGGGTGATTTTAAGACAACCCTTTCAATGCAGGGGTTGGCAAAGGTTGTTTTGTTTTGTTTTCCCTCAGGATTTTTTTAAACTACACATAACATGAAATTTACCATCTTAACCATTTTTATGTGGCATTAAGTACATTCACATGCTTGGGCAGCCATCTGTCCCCAGAACTCATTTCTTTTTTTTAATATTTATTTAATTTATTTATTTATCTGGCTGCGCTGGGTCTTAGTTGCGGCACGCGGGATCTAGTTCCCTGACCAGTGATCGATCCCCAGCCTCCTGCATTGGGAGTGTGGAGTCTTAACCACTGGACCGCCAGGGAAGTCCCCAGAACTCTTTTCATCCTCCCCAACTGAAACTGTGTCCTCATTAAACACTAACCCCCAGCCCCCTCCCCCAAGCCCCTGGCAACCACCATTCTGCTCTCTGTCTCTATGAATCTGACTCCTCTGAGGACCTCCTCTAAGTGGAATCATACAATATTTGTCCTTTTGCACTGCCTTATTTCACTTAGAATAATGTCTTCAAGGTTCATGCATGTTGCAGCCTGTGTCAATTTTCCCTTCCTTTTTAGAGGCTGAATAATATTCCGTCATATGAACGTACCACATCTTGTTTATACATAGCCATTGATGGACACTTGGGCTGCTCCCACCTCTTGGCTATTGTGAATAACGCCGCTGTGAACAAGCGTGTACAAATATCTAGTTGATTCCCTGCTTTCAATTCTTTTGCGTATACACACAGAAATGGAATTGCTGGATTTGGTAATGCTATGTTTAAGTTTTGGAGGAATCTTGGTCAAGGTTTTGCTATAACAGCTTAGGATGGGTGGACACAGTGAGGGGAGGGTCTGAAAGTGGGTCTTGATGAGTAAACCGTGGATCCATAAGTGAGCAGCCCTCCCCCCTCTGAGGGATCCGCTGACCCGACAAGGAAACGTGGGTCCATATGGGCACCCGCTGTCCTGTGAAGGGGGTGGGTTGAGCGACCCACTGTGTGGATAACTTGATGTTCACACGTCATCCTGTGGTTGACAGACTCGCCGCTGATCCTGAGATCACACCTCCTGGTGTTCACGCCTCCGAGTGTGGGCGGGACCCTGACTTGCTTGTAAACAGAAGACAGCAGCAAAGGGAGTGTGGAAAGCACATGAGGAAGTTATCCACTGGCTTCGTCTTATCTTCCCGGGCAAGAGCGTCCTAGAGCAGCCCCTCCTGTGGACGTGGTGGTCGTAGGTCCCGGTCCCGATGGGTGCTCTGCGTGGATGCTGGTAGGTGGGTTCTCATCCTCTACCCGCCCCCCCGCCCCCCACGCCAACGAGAGACGCTGTCCTGCCCCAAACCTACCCCGCCTCAGCCCGTATCAGGACCAAGCCTTCTGCATGGCCAGGAACCAGGGACCGAGCTGGCCTGGGGCCACCCTGGGCGGCCGGGGCTCGCTTCCTTTCTCCTCCCCTACTGCCAAGAGCGGCAGATTGTTCTTTCCAAAACCGCCACACGACCTTCCTGCTACCGGAGCGCTCTCCCCACTCGGCCCTCACTTTTGGGGCATGGCTGGTGGCGATGGTTGCCCAACCCTGTGAATTTAGTTAATCCCACTGAACTGAACACCTGAAGACGGTTAAGATGGGAAATTTTATATTGCAGAGACGCTTCCCCTGACTGCAGTCTCCAGGTCCAAATAGAGGGCCAGGAGTGACCGCTCCCCCTACACCCGCCCACGATTGATTTGCTTGTTGACTTATGTCTTCCCTACTAACACGTGAGGGCGGGGGTGCTTCTTCATGGCGATGTCCCCAGGTGCCACATCAGAGCCTGGCACACAGTAGGTGTACAGAGAACGGCTACTGAATGAATGAATGGGGGCGTGATGCACAGGCCCCACGGATGATGGCAGGGAATCATGTGGTGGGGGGAGCAGAACTGAGCCTGGGTAGGGGCATCCCTTCCCAAGACAGGATGAAGGGCGGGGGTGGGGATGGACACAGTCTGCCTCGATTTCCCCTGTCTCTCCGGCCTGTTAGTAACAAGTGTCCTAGTTTGAACGTAAAGTACAGGGTTACTGACCTGGTGGCCTCAGTCCACCTCAGACTCACCATGGAAAACCAGGGGGAGGGACGGGACCCAAGAGAAAGTTCAGTCTGCGTGCTGAGATCCCAGAAGAGATGAAGGAGCTCATCGAAGCCTTTCCCCGAGAGATCCTTCTAGAAACTTCTTCTCCTTGAGACGACCACCGTCGTGACGTGAAGGCAACTAAGGTGGGGGCTTCCCGGGCACGTGCCCAGAGGCGTCAGCGCCTGCCCTGCTCTCCACGGCACAGCCGGCCGCTGTGATGGTGACAGTGGTGGACAGGGGCGGGCACGGCCCGGGGCATGGCCCTCAGCTCCGCACGGCCCCCTCCCATGCCAGGCCGCCCGACCGTCAGCACAGAGGAGAGGGTCTCTTCCCGGAGCTCCGGCTGCCTCCTGCTTGGGGGGCGCTTCACCCGCAGACTCAGAACCTCCGGGGACATGCTCTCCCGTTCACGCCGCCAGAGCCTCTGAGCTGACTCAAGCTCAACCCTATTTTTCCGCTGCTGGAGCCGTGGCGATTCCCCGCCGGAAAAATACCTGGGCTACACCCAGAAGGCGCAACAGGTAGTTCAACTCCAGGAGGGGATGGTGGGTAGGCAGGGGGTCCACCCCCGGGCCTGATGGGACCCCTCACCTACAGTGTCGGGAGCCGGGGCTCACAGCCACTGAGGGGCTCGCGAGCAGCCCGGGGTGCTCAGGAAGTCCACCTGGGACCAGGGATCGTGAAGAGGGGCCTCTGGAGCCTTGCCTGGGGCCTCCCCTTCTCCTCAGTCACTGACGACCTCCCACATTTCTCTACCCTCCCTCCATCCAGGCACGTGTTCCCTGGGCCCTGCCCCAGGCTGGAAACCAACAGTACGGACGCAGGCTCTGGCCAAGCTCCAGGAAGCCCATTTCCACCCCATTGATTATCCCTGAGATGCCCGCCACTCAGGCCACGTGGCCCTGGCTGTCTGGTGACCCCGCTCCCAGCTTCCGGGCCCTACGTGACAGCGCTGAGGGTGGGAACCGTGGCCCAAGGACCCAGCCTCCTGGGGGCACATAAGTCAAGCGAGTTATGATTAGGTGACGAAAGTGTGAGAGCGGCAGTGTGCTCTCTCCCCGGGTGGGGGCTGGGTGGAGGACACACATCCACCCAGGCTCTCAGCAGGATCAGAAGAAACACTGTGAGCGTGGCCTCCCAGGCAGAGGCGTGGCGGCTGCCTTCTGAGTGACCCCGAGTCTCCCTCCCCCGGGTCTGGCCCTGGGTCCCTCCATCGGCCCTCAGGAAGGGAAGGTGCTGATGGTGGCACCCCAGCCATCTCCCTGCCGAAGGGGGATGTGTCTGTGCTTCGTCTGGAATCAAGCGCGGTGGCCATGAGCCTGCCAGGCCCCAGGGGTGGGGTCCTGGGAGGCATGCACATTGGAGGTCAGAAAAGTCAGGCAGGAGGGGGCCTCCCCGGAGCCAGCAGGGCTGGGAGCCACGGGGCCACGGCTCTGCAGCGGGAAGGTGGGCACTGGGGCCCTGGTCTGGCGGCTGAGGGCTGGTGGGTCCTGTCGTCCCCGCTGCCTGCTTCCGGACTCTGCTCACTCTGGTGTCCAGTGCCCCCTCCACATTGTGGCTCCAGGGTGAGCTTTCTCAGCTGCAGGCCTGACCCAGTCCCCGACCGCACCCACAGCTGTCACTGGGCCCCTTTCCCCTGCAGCACACAGGGCAAGCTCCGTGTCTCCCGTGACCCTCTCCCAGTGCCGCCTCACCACCCTGCACAGGCATCAGCCCCTGCCACTCTGTCTCGCCTCCACGCCTTTGCATGCAGTGTTCCTTCTGCCCAGCAGGCCCTCCTGCCACCCCAGCTGGCAAAATCCTCCTTTCAGTCCAGTTCAAAGCTGGGAGGCCGCTGGCATCTGACCGTCCAGCCTTCATCTGAAAGGCAGCGAGGGGGGGCTGCTCTCTGCCTGGATCACACACCCACTTCACGCTTGTTTCTGTGATCGTCCCCTCAGCAGAGTGCAGGTGCCTTTAGGGCCCAGATATGGCCCCCACCCCCCCACCCCCGACCACAGGGGCTGGCACTGAGTAGCTGCTCAGTAAATATTAAATGAAGGAATTAATGAATGAGGCCCTAATGAAAAGCTAAAAATGGAATTCCCCTCCTGGGGCCTGACCCACTTTCGGAGATGTCACCAGCTGCCCGGCGAGGCAGCATCGATTCTTCTGATGTGCACTGCTGTCACCTCAATGCGCCTCTGATTGCGGCTGGCTCTGGCCCCTAGCGCAGGGGAGCTCTGGGCAGGGCAGGCCGGGCAGGCCCAGGCCACTGGGCTCACTAGGACAGGAGGGAGGACCCGGCTGTCAGAGGTCCTGGGGCTTTGGGGTCATTTTGTCCGTCCCAGCTGCCAAGCCCCTCACGTCCTGCCGTGTGTGGATTCGGGGTTCCCTGACCCGGTTGTGCCTCAGTTTCCTCAACTGGAAAATGGGGTGACATTGCTCACAGGCATGTAGACAAGGGGCCGGCATGGTGTTTCTGTAAAATGCCAGATAGTAAATATTCTAGGCTTTGTGGGCCAAATCGTCTCTGTCGCAAACACTTGTGCTGCGGTGGCAAGGAAGCAGCCACAGACGAGATGTAAATGAATTCGTTTGGCTTTGCTCCAGTAGAACTCTATTTATGGACACTGGATTTTGAATTTCATATAATTTCACGTGTCATGAAATCTTCTTTCTATTTTTTTCCCCAACCATTTAAAAACATAAAGACCATTCTTAGCTTGCAGGATGTATGAAAACAGACAATAGGCTGGATTCAAGCCACTGGCTGTCTCTGAACTAGATTACAGAAGTGCTCCCTAATGTCCTCGTTCCCAGCATTATTGTGTTTCTGACTCTTTGCCTCCAAACGGAGGCACTGGGAGATTTGATATTAAAATAACTGTTTTGTTAGTCATTTACCCAACACACAGTATTTGTGCTAAGAAATCACCATTGATAGATGGAGGAGGTTGCTGGAGTGGTAGTGAGCTCCCCATCCCTAGGGGTATGCAAACAGAGTGGATGACTAGGACAGGGAAGCCATACAGAGAATTTACGCATCAGGTAGGGAGTGCAGGAGAGTGTCCGCTGAGCCCCCTTTTGCCAGATTATGGACAATGTGCAGGCCTCTGACCTCAGCTGGACCTGGAGGGCTGGACCCCATCTTCTCCTGCCGCATGCCCCATGCCCAGACCCCGTCCTCAGGCCCTGAGCCCAGGGGTTGGATAGAGGGTCGATGCCCAGTGTGCCTGGCAGCATGCACCCCTCGAGCTCCGGGAGGGACTCAGTCCCAGCTGCTGCTGTCTCAGTTTGGGTCCCCAAAGCCAATTCAGAGGCAAGGATTTGGGTGCAAGTTGTTTATCCGGGAGGAGATTCCAGGAAGCACACGGGGAAAGGAGTGGGGTGGGCAGCAGGTTCATACAGGCTGTGTCAATGATCCGTTACCACCGTGGCTCACCTTGCAGGGAACCCTCAGAGAGAAGGTGGGGAGCGCCCTCAGGCACAACCCACAGCCAGAAGAAGAAACTGGGTGCTTATCCGCCACCACCCCCCCGCTCTGGAGCGGCACCTCACAGCTGCCCGGCGCTCCGAGGCCAGGGAACCCTCTGCGGGATAATGCAGGTACTTGAGGTGGGATGGGGACAGCTTACCCAGACACTGCTCACAAGCTCAGGATCCCCCGGGGTGGGCGGAGGGCATGGCCAGTGCTGCACTGAGGGCCTAACTGATGCCAGCTCTGGCTCCCGCACAGGGCCCTGCGGTGCACAGAGAGCCAGACCTAGGCTCCCCTCCGTCCAGTTCCATGCTTTTGGGTGTGTGGCCGTGGCTGCGTGGCTTTCCTCTCTGAGCCTTAGCTTCCTTGTTGTAATACACACACCCCCAGGGTTGTCATGAGAACTAAATGAGATGATGACGTGTGAGCGCGGCAGACAGACCCTGTGCATCACAGATGCTCGATCAATGACGGTGCACTGTCACTGTGTTCCCTTGGCTGCCCCTGTCTCTGGCCAATTGAGCCTCAGTTTTCCACAGTTGACCCCAACCTCACTCTAAAAAGTGACCAGGGTTGGCTTAAGCCAATCAGCATGTTCCCCCCGCCCCGGCTATTGTGATTGGTCAGGGATGGGCATGTAGTCTGATTCTAGCCAATAAGAGAAGAAAATTCAGGATGTGTTTGGTGCTACTGAAAATGACTCTCTGTCTGCCCTGGGATAGGGTGATGGGGAGATTTAAGCATGTGGGGCAGACATTTTGCTACCAAGAGGAGAGCAGCTGGTGCTGCTAGGGGTACCATTTGGAGCCCAAAGAGGAAAACAAGTGGAGAGACAGAAGACAGTTGGGTTATGGTGATAGTCTTTTGAGCTGCTGGATCAAGCCTGACCTGAAGCTTCTAAACTTTTCAGTTACATGAGCCAATAAATTCCCTTTATGTTGAAGCCACGAGGAGTTGTTTTTTTGTCCTTTGCAACCTAAAGAGTCCTATAACAGATAGAGCATCCCTCCTGGTTGCCTGAGGCCCAAGGGCAGGGCCATAAAATACAGGGTTCACTGAATAGACACAAAAAGCAAGGCCTTCTCAGGCTGGGCCAGTGGGCAGGAGAGGAGGCTGGAAAGCTCAGCTGGGCTTCTGCTCGTCACTGCAGCAAAATCACTCAGTTCAGCTACTATGAATCTGAGAGGCACTATGAATGACTGGCTTGGTGGCCGGCCAGGAGCTCCGGGTGTAACTACTGTCCCAGGGACGAAGCGACGGCAACGAGGAAGGTGAGCACCGCCCACATTCACAGTCCCATGCAGCCAGCACGCCACTCGGCAAACACAACCCACGGAGGACAGACAGGAGCTCTTTCCTTCCCTCTCCATAATCTCAGAAGGGGAGAAAACCTCCAGCGACACAGCCCACGTTGATCACTGTTATCACTTTTCGAAGACTTGCAGACCTCAGGCGCCGCTCCCAGCCCGGAAACAGAGGGTGGAGGGAGGGGAGGGGCGTGTGGGAGGAAGATGGAGGCCGGGAGTCTTGCGGTTCAGTTGCGCTTAGAAATCTCCAGCTTTGCTTTACACGGTTAACACGTTTGTACCTCCAGAGACGCTGCTGAGGAGGGCGGGTGTGAGAACTGTGGGGGTTTTCTTTTTGCAACAATAATAGTGAAATAGCCACAAGGGCTCAGCGTTTAACCCGTACGTGAGCCGGCTCATCGGCCAGGCCGGAGCTGCCTGTCCAGGACGGAGACAGCGCGCATGGGATGTCTCAGCCCAACTCCCAAGGTGTCCGCTGCTCCGCGTGCAGGTGACCCGGTGGCCATGAGACCCCAGAGAAGGCCAAACAGAGAGCAAGTAAATGCTCCCAGTAGGCAGAGGGCAGGGCCTCTGCAAGTTTCGGTGCTTGGAACCGGGTGGCCAGCCCGCCCACGGAGGAGGGGAAGGGGGTGGTAGTTATTGAATGAGGCAGGCACCGGGGTGGACGTTTTTGGTTTTTCTTTTCTTTTTTTTTTTTGGTTCTACCCCGCAGCATGCGGAACTTCCCCGACCAGGGATCAAACCTGCACCCCCAGCAGTGGAAGGGCAGAGTCTTAACCACTGCACCACCAGAGAAGTCCAGGGTGGACGTTTTACATACATTTTATTGACCCCTGAGTTGTCAATATTAGACCCATTTTATGAAGGCGTAAACCCGAGGCTGAGAGGCAGTATGACTGGCCCAAGGTCACTCAGCCACTCTGAACCAGACCGGGACTGAACCCTGCTCTGACCCACCCGGACCCACCAGCCCCACTTTTCTCCCTCAAAGAGTCCAATCCTCCCCAAACCCATTCCCGTCATGCTCAGTTTGTGCCATCCCCTACCTTGCTGCCATCAACCCAGCCCCTCCTCCAAGTCATCCTCTGCCAAACCCCCATGGACCCGGGCACCTGGCAGGGGCAGCAAGACGTGCAGGAGGGACTGAGGACACATGACACTGATTGGAGCCGGGGACCTCCTGGGGCTTCCTGTCACTGTGCATGTGTTGGGATCTACGAGTTGCTCTTTGGGACCCCACTGAGGGCATCCTTTGACCCCCAAGCAGTAAAGCAGGACCCCCAGTGACACTAGGTTTCTTGACTGTGTCTCCTGCCCCCGACACAGGCACACACAGCTGTGGTCTGAAAGCTGCTGGTTCAGGAGCAGCGGAGAGCGCCAACCCTCCCTCGCCCCTGGCCCCCATCTCCCCCGACCCTCCCCGGCCCCCCGCAGGGACCTCCCGGCTCTCAGCCCATGGCAGGCCTCGCACAGCCTTGCCCAGGAGCTGCTGGAAGGCAGCGTGGCCCCGGCACAATGGCAGGGATCAGGGACAAGCTGGAGGGCGTCAGGGAGGCCCCTGGAGCGCCATCTGCTCCTGTGCCCCGAGCACGGTGGGCTGCAGAGAGGCGCGTGAACCGGCAGCTAGGACGCCGGCAAGGGCCGCTGGGCTGGCAGTGCCCTCCCCCAACCCCGATGCGAGCAGAGCAGGGGCCACTCCAGCCCCGCCAGTGGGCCTGCAGACCCGCACGGGGGAGGGAGGAAGGGCAGCTCCGCACCGCCTCTGATTTCTTTTTGGAAAAGTACACGGAACAAAGAGCGCACAGCTGTGCACGCGCCGCGCAGACATGACAATCACTGGCATTTTGTTCCAATTGTTTCAACTCTTTCTCTCTTTCAATGCAGAATATAGAAACATTACAGATAATACTGAAGTCCTCTGTGTGCCCCCAGGTGGGCATCCAGGACCCAAGGGTTTCTTGCCACGGACACCGCCTCCCGTTCAAGGGAGGAAAGCAAGCACTTCGGGGGTGCACAGTGTGCCCAAGCTGGTTGGGGGTCCCCGGCTCGGGCCCTTTGCTCCTCATGACCACGTGGCAAATGGTGACTCTTGTCCCTGCCTCACAACCAGGGACACTGACCTGCAGGATGTGACTGCCTCAAGCCATAGGAAGGCGTGTCACCCAAGGAAGGGGACACACCTTGACGGCATCACCGGGACTCAGACCACTCTGTTTGTCTGTTCTCCTAGCCGTGGCGTGTCGACCTGGCTTCCACCTGCCCTAGGGTAGCCCCGGGTTCCCAATGTCACCTACATCCACAACACATCTTCAGGGGAAAGAGGTGCTGTCTTTGCTGTGAGTCTCTTTGATGGGTCCCCACAGACCCCTGCATACTTTCCTCTGGTCTCCTCAACCTGTCCCAGTGGCCTTCCCAGACCACTGCTGGTGAGGGCAATGGCACTGCTCTGACTGGCTTGGTGGCTGCGTGCAGGAAGCCAGGTGACCAGAGCAAATAGATGTTCCCTTGGCGAGGAGGAAGGGCAGGCAAGGGAGTGAGCAGAAGGGTGTGGGTGGACAATTCCCAGTCAGTGTCGGCCACCCTTGGCAGCGGACCACAGTCAGCAGGAGGCAGAAGTGGAAGCGAAGTCAGACCATCCGCACCAAAGCCACACCCTTGTGCTGCACCACCCACATCACCTGCACCACCTCTGCTGCCTGCCTGTGCCACCAAACCACCAAACCCTCGCCCCCTGCACGACTCTGCCACTGCACCACGCATCCCATTGGACCGCCCTCCCCACTGCCACACAGCCACACCATCTGCACCACTGCACCTTTTTTTAAAAAAATTCATTTATTCATTCATTTATTTATTTATTTTTGGCTGCGTTGGGTCTTCGTTGCCGCACGCGGGCTTTCTCTAGTCGCAGCGGATGGGGGCTACTCTTCATTGCGGCGCGCAGGCTTCTCATTGTGGTGGCTTCTCTTGTTGCGGAGCACGGGCTCTAGGCGCGCAGGCTTCAGTAGTTGTGGCGCACGAGCTTAGTTGCTCCGTGGCATGTGGGATCTTCCCGGACCAGGGATCGAACCCATGTCCCCTGCATTGGCAGGTGGATTCTTAACCACTGCACCACCAGGGAAGTCCCACCACTGCACCTTGTAAGGTGAGTGGGGCCCAGGAGTGCGGGACCATGGCCGGGGGTGGGATCCAAGGAGCACGAGCAGGGTCAGGAAGTAGAGCCCAGAGCAAAGGCCACCCATGGGCCAGCTATAGAGGGTGGGAGGGAAGCCCAGACCTGCCCAGACCCAAGCCAGATGGAATGACCGGTGGTCGGGGGCCATGCCAGCCTCGCCACTCCTCACTGTGGGGCCACATCCTTTGGGCACTCTTTGGACATTTGAGAGGAAGATTGGGGTGGCATGGGATGAGGGGCTGTATCCACTAGAATCAGGGTTGGCTGCAAAGCAGAAAGCACAAAATAATGAGGATTAAACACACAAGGATTTGTTTTCTCAAGGAAAAGAAATTGAGAAGTTGGCCGTGCAGAGCTGGCATGGCTGGGTCCTGGGCTCCTTCCATCCATCTCTCTTTTCCTACATCCTTAGAAGGTAGCTTCCATGCTGTAAGTCACCTCCTGATCTAAGAAAGCTCCTGGAGCTCCAGCCATCGTGTCTTAATCCCAGATAACAGGAACGAGGATGGGGGAATGCAAAGGGAGACTTTGCCCAGCTGTCTCCCTTCGCCAAAGTCATGCAAAGCACTTCCATTTCCAGCCAAAATTGAGTAACAGGGATAAGATTTACCCTCCAATCTTAATCTACACACACACACACACACACACGCTAATGAAACTGTGGTTTTTCAAACAGTGGATAGAAGGCAGCCCAGGATAGGGAGCTCTGAGAGAAGGTAGACAAATGAGCTGAGCACTACCAATGTCCCTAGAGACAGTTTCCAGGCCACATCCAGAGAAGGGAGACCTACTCAGAGCCCAACAGTGTCTCTGAGCTGGGACACAGAGATCAGAGCATCCAAGACAGCTATAATTCACAATCTAGAACACCAGAGAAGAGAGAGCTGCACAGAGATAAAGAACTTCAGAGATCTGCAGAGGGTTCTCCTCCAGTCTTTAGCTAAGTACTGATCAGTGCACGAGTGTGAGGAAACTACCAAGGCCGAAGAAAGAATGGAAGAGGCAGAACAATCCCCTGGACTTGTACAGGGATGAGAATAGTTCATCTTCCCACCAGCCCAAGTGGAAAGACTTCATAACAATAGGGCATAAGTAGAGTCCTCAGAAGACTATTGCCTTCATGGTTGTGCCCAATTAGCCCTAGACTAAAGGCTGATCTGGATCTGCCTCAAAGCTTAAAAGTAAACCTTGAAAGAATCAAATTGTCTCCAAGTAACTACAGCTCAGAACAAAGCCAAAAATATTTAAAGAAATATGAAAAACTCTAGCACCTAACGAAGGAAAATTACAATGCCTGGCATCTAATCAAAAATTACCAGGAATGGGCTTCCCTGGTGGCGCAGTGGTTGAGAGTCCGCCTGCTGATGCAGGGGACATGGGTTCGTGCCCCAGTCCGGGAAGATCCCACATGCCGCGGAGCAGCTAGGCCTGTGAGCCATGGCCACTGAGCCTGCGCATCCGGAGCCTGTGCTCCGCAACGGGAGAGGCCACAACAGTGAGAGGCCCGCGTACCACAAAAAAAAAAAAATAACCAGGAATGCAAAGAAGGAGGAAAATAGGATCCATAAGAAGACAAATAAATCAATATAAATGAATCCATAAATGACCTGATGATAGAATGAGGAAAAAGGATGATAAAATAGGTATACGTGCAAGAAGGTAGAAGAAACCATGAGCATGAAAATGAAAGAAATAGAGTATATTTTAAAAGGCCCAAATTGAGCTTTTAGAGTTAAAATATACAATGTGCAACATGAAAAGATGCTCAGCATCACTAATCATTAGAGAAATGCAAATCAAAACCACAATGAGGTACCACCTCATATTGGTCACAATGGCCATCATCAAAAATGTCTACAAATAACAAGTGCTGGAGAGGGTGTGGAGAAAAAGGAACCTCCTACACTGCTGGTGGGAATGTAAGTTGGTACAGCCATTATGGAAAACAGTACAGAGGTTCTCAGAAAACTAAAAATAGAATTACCATATGATCCAGCAATCCCGCTCCTGGGAATATACCCAGACAAAACTATAATTCAAAAACATACATGAGGGCTTCCCTGGTGATGTAGTGGTTAAGAATCTGCCTGCCAATGCAAGGGACATGGGTTTGAGCCCTGGCCCAGGAAGATCCTACATGCCACGGAGCAACTAAGCCCATGCGCCACAACTACTGAGCCTGAGTTCTAGAGCCCACAAGCCACAACTACTGAGCCCATGTGCCACATCTACTGAAGCCTGCACGCGTAGACCCTGTGCTCCGCAACAAGAGAAGCCACGATAATGAGAAGCCCACGCAACACAACGAAGAGTAGCCCCCGCTCACTGCAACTAGAGAATGTCTGCACACAGCAATGAAGACCCAACTCAGCCAAAAAAAACAAAAAACAAAAAAGGTACATGCACCCTATATTCATAGCAGCACTATTCACAATAGCCAAAACATGGAAACAACCTAAATGTCCATCAACAGGTGAATGGATAAAGAAGATATGGTACATATATATAGCAGAATACTACTCAGCCATAAAAAAAGAACGAAATAATGCCATTTGCAGCAACATGGATGCAACTAGAGATTATCATACTAAGTGAAGTAAGTCAGAAAGAGAAAGACAAGTACCATATGATATCACTTATATGTGGAATCTAAATATGGCACAAATGAACCTATCTACAAAACAGAAACAGACTCATAGATGTAGAGAACAGACTTGTGGTTGCCAAGGGAGAGAAGGGGAGGGAGAGGGATGGACTGGGAGTTTGGGGTTAGTAGATGCAAACTATTACATATAGAATGGATAGACAACAAGGCCCTAATGTATAGCACAGGGAACTATATTCAATATCCTGTGATAAACCGTAATGGAAGAGAATATTTAAAAAAAAAAAAAAAGGTGTTCTCAAACCAAAAAAAATACAAAGTGCAAGATGGAAAAATACACTAGGTGGGATTTAACAGCACATTAAACACTTCAAAACGAAAGACTGGTGAACTGGAAGCCACAGCAATAAAAACTACCCAAAATTAAACATAGAGAAGAAAATGACTGGGTTAAAAAATGAACAGAAGATCACTGACCTGTGGGACAACATCAAGTGGCCCAACACACGTGTAACTGGGGTCACAGGGAGAAAAAAGGAGAGGGGACAGAAAAAATAATTGAAGAAATAATGACCAAAATTTTTCTAAATTTGATGAAAAGTATAAATCTACAGATCCAAAAAGTTCAATGAACCCCAAGCAGGGAAAAAAACAAAGCAAAGAATCTCACTGAACCTCAAGCAGGTAAAGAAAACTACACCAGGCCATATTATAATCAAATTGCTGAAAACCCATAAAAGTAGAATAAAAAGAAAAATTATGTACAGTGAAAAAAAAGATAAGAGTAAGAGTAGATTTCTTGTTGGAAATAATCCAAGCTAAAAGGAAATGGAGCAACAGCTTTATCGTAAGAATAAAAGCTGACCACCTTAAATTTAATGCCCAGTGAAAATTCCTTTCAAACTTGGAGGTAAAATAAAGACTTTTTCAGACCATCATAATTGGAAGGAACCCATCACCAGCAGAACAGCTCAAAATGTTAAAGGGAGTCCTTCAAGCAGAAGGAAAATGATAACAGAAGGAATCTGGATCTACAAAAAGGAATGAAGAGCACCAGAAATGGCTATTATGTAGGTAAAGATAAATGGCTTTTTTTTTCTTATTTTTAAAAATCTCTTTACAAACTGATTTACTGTTTAAAGGGGGGGAAAACAAATTGTGGAGCTTATAGTATATGCAGAAGTAAAATGTACAACAAAATAACCTGAAGTCTAGAATGGGGGGAAATGGAAGTGTATCGTGGTAAGGTTCTTATATTAACCATGAAGTAATAATACAATGTTATTTGAAGGTAGACTGTGATAAATTAAAGATGTAAGATCTAAACCACTAAACCACAACATCACATACACAACCAAGGAAGCACAGCTGTTAAGCTAAAAAAGGGTAAAATGGAATAATAAATATTACTCTATTAATCAGAAAAGAAGGCAGGAAAATAGGAAAAGGGAATTAAGAATAGTAAAATAAGTATTAAGATAATCAATTTAAACCTAACCATAATAATCATCATACTAAATACAAATTGTCTAAACTCACCAATTAAAAAGCAGAGATTTTCAGATAAGATGAACAAGCAAGACTCAATTATACAGTATGTACAAGAAACCCACTCTAAGTATAAAGGCATGGATAAATTAACAGTAAAATATATAGAGAAAAATATACTGTATTAACACTTGTCAAAAGAAAGCTGAAGTGGCTATCCTAGGAACATACAAAATAGATTTAAGAGTAAAGAATATTACCAGGAATAAAGAGGGTAGTTTCATAATGATAAAGATTTTAATTCCTCAAGAGTTCAGCTTGAGGACAATCTTAACAATCTTAATGTTTGTGTACCTAGTAACAACACTTCAAAATGCATGATGCAAGAGCTGATGGCAAAGAAAAATAAACAAATCCACAATTACAATGGGAGATTTTGACACTATTCTCTCAATAATTGATAGAAGAGACAGAAAATCAATACAGATATAGAAGATCTGAACAATAATATCAATGAACTTGACATTTATAGAACACTACTCAACAAAAGCAGAATACCCATTCTTCTTAAGTGCACACAAAACATTTACCAAGATAAAACATATTTTGGGCGATCAACAAATCTCAGTGAAGTTTAAAGAATTGAAATCCTACAAAGTATGTTCTCCTATCACAATGGAATTAAATTAGAAATCAATAACAGAGAGATGCCTAGAAATCACCAAACATTTGGACACTAAACAACACACTCCTAAACAAGCCATGGGTCAAAGAAGAAATTACAATGGAAATTGGGAAATATTTTAAGCTGAATACAGTGAAAACACAGCATATAAAAATGTGTAGGATGAAGCTAAAGCAATGGTTGGAGGGAAAGTCATAGCACTAAATGCTTATATATAAAAGAAGAAAAGTCTCAAATTAGTGATATCAGTATTCACCTTAAGAAACCAGAGAAAAGAAGAGAAAAAACCAAAGTAAACAGAAGAAAGGAAATTATAAAGAGCAGAAATCAGTGAAATAGAAAACACTAAAACAATTTTAAAAATCAATGAAACCAAAAGCTAGGTCTTGAAGAAGTCAATAAACTTGACAAATCTCTGACCAGACCAATCAGAGAAAAAAGGAGAGAAAACATACGTTACCAATCTCAGGGATAAGAAAGGGGACAATGGATCCTACAGAACTTAAAAGGATAACAAGTGAATATTTTGAACAACTTTATGCCAAAAAAGTTGACAACTTAAGTGAACTGAACAAATTCTTTGAAGGATCTGAACTACCGAAGCTCTCTGAAGAATAAATTGATATCTGAATAACCCCATATCTATTAAATAAATTATATTTGTAGTTAAAAATCTTCCACAAAGAAAATTCCAGACCCAGATGGCTTTTCTGGCAAATTCTACCAAACACTTATGGAAGAGATAATACCCATTCTAAAGAAACTCTCCCAAAAGGTAGAAGACGAGAAAACTTTCCAACTTATCTTTTGAGGCCAGCATTACCCTGATACCAAAACTAGACAACAACATTACAGGAGAAGAAATCTACAGACCGATATTCCTCATAAACATAGACACAAAAGTTCTTAACAAAATATTTGCAAGTGGAATTCAACAAAGTATAAAAAGAATGACAACATGTCAAAGTAGGGTTTATCCCAGCAATATAAGATTGGTTTAACATTTGAAAATCAATCATTGTGATTCAGCATATTGACAAACTAAAATATATATGTGTATATATATGATCATATATATATATATGATCATCTCAACACACGCAAAAAAATTTTTGACATATTTCAACTTTCATTCCTAATAAAGATTCAGTAGGGCTTCCCTGGTGGTGCAGTGGTTAAGAGCCCGCCTGCCAATGCAGGGGACACGGGTTTGAACCCTGGTCCAGGAAGATCCCACATGCTGCGGAGCAACTAAGCCCATGCACCACAACTACTGAGCCTGAGCTCTAGAGCCCACGAGCCACAACTACTGAAGCCTGTGTGCCTGAAGCCCGTGCTCCGCAACAAGAGAAGCCACGACAATGAGAAGCCCACGCACCACAATGAAGAGTGGCCCCCACTCGCCGCAACTAGAGAAAGCCTGCACACAGCAACAAAGACCCAACGCAGCCAATAATTAATTAATTATTTATTTTAAAAAAGACTCAGTAAACTAGGAACAGAAAGGATTTTTTTTTTTTTTCCACACCGTGTGATCTTAGTTCCCCAACCAGAGATCAAATCCATGCCCCCTGCAGTGGAAGTGTGGAGTCTTAACCACTGGACTGCCAGGGGAGTCCCAGAAAGGAATTTTCTTAATCTGAAAAAGGCATCTAAGAAAAACCTAACAGCTTAATACTAAGTTACACTTAATAGTGAAGAATTCAATGCTTGCCCCCAACACAGAGAACAAGGTAAGTGTGTCCACTCTTACCACTTCTATCCAACACTGTAATGGAGTTCCTAGCTAGTGCAATAAGGCAAGAAAACAAAACAAAGTGAGAATCATACTGGTGTAAAGAAAGAAGTAAAGCTACAATTTACACACAGATGTCATGGTCACCTATGTAAAAATTTCTAAGGAATTTACCAAAAAAGCTATTAAAACTAATCTGTGAGATTAGCAAAATTGCCAGATACAAAGCCAATTGTATTTCTACATACTAGCAACAAACGATTGGCTAGGTAGGATTTCTTAACACAATAAATACAAATTATTTTTAAAAATTGATAATGTGGACTTTATCAAAACATTACTCTTCAAAAGACAGTTTTGGGACTTCCCTGGTGGCGCAGTGGTTAAGAATCCGCCTGCCAATGCAGGGACACGGGTCTAAGCCCTGGTCTGGGAAGATCCCACATGCCACGGAGCAACTAAGCCTATGAGCCACAACTACTGAAGCCTGCGTGCCTAGAGCCTGTGCTCCACAAGAAGAGAAGCCACTGCAATGAGAAGCCCACGCACCGCAACGAAGAGTAGCCCCTACTTGCTGCAACTAAGAAAGCCTGTGCACAGAAACGAAGACCCAACACAGCCAAAAATAAAAAAAATAAAAAGAGTTTTAAGAAAGTTAAAAGGCAAGCAAAAGCCTGGTAAAGAGGGGCTTCCCTGGTGGCGCAGTGGTTGAGAGTCCGCCTGTCGATGCAGGGGACATGGATTCGTGCCGCAGTCCGGGAGGATCCCACATGCCACGGAGCGGCTGGGCCCATGAGCCATGGCCGCTGAGCCTATGCGTCCGGAGCCTGTGCTCCGCAACAGGAGAGGCCACAGCAGTAAGAGGCCCGTGTACAGCAAAAAAAAGAAAAAAAAAAAAAAAAAAAAGCCTGGTAAAGAGTATTTGTCTGGTTTGTTTTTTTTTAATTTACTTATTTAATTTTGGCTGCCTTGGGTCTTTTTGCTGCACGTGGGCTTTCTCTAGTTGCAGCAATCGGGAGCTACTCTTCGTTGTGGTGTGCGGGCTTCTCACTGCGGTGGCTTCTCTTGTTGCGGAGCACGGGCTCTAGGCGCGCGGGTTTCAGTAGTTGTGGCGCACGGGCTTAGTTGCTCCACGGCATGTGGGATCTTCCCGGACCAGGGCTCGAACCTGTGTCCCCTGCATTGGCAGGCGGGTTCTTAACCACTGTGTCACCAGTGAAGCCCGAGAGTATTTGTAAAACAGGTCTCTGACAATGAACTCATGTCTGGAATAGAGAGAGAGCAGTTATAACTGAATAATAATAACCCAAACAATCCAACTAGGAAATAAGCAAATGATTTGAACAGACGCTTCACTAAAATTGATTCTTAACGTCATCAGTCATTCAAAAAATGAGAATTAAAAGCACAGCGAGGTATCAGCCCACACCCATTATGAATGGCTAAAATTTAAAAGACTCACCATATCCAGTGCTGGCAGGGATGTGGAACGGCTGGATCTTTCATACTCGGCTGTTGGGAATGTAAAATGGTGCAGCCACTTTGAAAACAGTTTGGCAATGTTTTAACAAGTGAGAGATACACCTACTATATGATCAAGCCATTTCACTCGGAGGTATTTTCCCAAGAGAAGTTAAAGCAATACGTCCACACACAAACTTGGACCCAAAAGTAGCTTTGCTTATCATAGCCAAAGAGTGGAAAAACCCAAGTGTCCATTAATAGGGAAATGGATAAACAAATGATAGCTTATTCATACAGTGGAATATGACTCAACAATACAGAGGAATGAACTACTGATACACCCAACAGCATGGATGAATCTTAAAATCATGATGCTGAGTGGAAAGAGCCAGAACTCCCCCAGCCAAAAATAAAAAATAAAAAAAGGAGAGCGAATACACACTGTAGGATTCCACTTATATAAAACTCTAGAAAGTGCAAGGTAATCTGTAATGGTAGAAGGCAGGTCAGGGGTTGCCTGGGGACGGGGGAAGTGATGCACGGCTTGCAAAGAGGCAGGAGGACGTGTTTGCAGTTGGCGGAAATGTTTGCTATCTTGATTGTGATGGTTTCCTGACATACATGTCGAAACTTATCAACTTGTGCAGTTTACGTGTGAGCAGATTATTGTAAGTCAATTGTGCCTTAATAATGCTGTAAGAAAACGACGACGACAAAAAATCCCTTTTAACACCTTCTTCCACACGATTCCCCACACGATTCACCTGGCCGTTCTGGCTGTGAGGATGGCTGGAAAATGTCGTCCTTCGGCTGGGCCTGGGCCTCCGCCCCCAGAACAAGGTTCTCTTCAGGAGGGAGGGAGGGAGCCATGTGGGTGGGAGACACTGGCCACAAGTGCAGTCTCTGGGTTGGCACCCCTGGGGGCTGTGGATGGGCCCCCGGGGCTGACTGGGGTCTGGGAGCCCCTATCCAGCCCCTGTCTTCCTGCTCAGCAATTCAAACTTGTTCCATTCGTTTCCAAGCTCCTTGGTCCTGGGCCCAATGCCCAGGGGAAGCTACACTCCCTCGGTGCGCCGGGGTCCACGCCAGGGCCTCCACAGACCTTATTTCAAGTCTTCCAGCTTCACAGCATCCTTGCAGAGAAGAGTCAGTATGCAGTCTTGCAGATGCAGGAACAAAGGCGCGAGCTGCAATGGCCTCTCCCAGGGAAAGGAGGAGGCCAAGCTGAGAACTGAGCGAAGCCCTGACTGTGCTCTCTCTGCCTCCTGGTTTGCTCGTTTGGCCAGAGAGACGCTAGCAATGAATGGATGGCTATCCAGATGGCCCGGAGGCCGGACCCAGCATCCGGGGGTGGCTGCCCTGAGGAGGGGTGGGGTCCAACACCGGGTCCCGGAGGGGCAGCTCCACCAGGAAAAGCCCACAGGTCCCTCAGGACTGTGCTCAGCTCCTGGCAGACCCTTGGAACACGCCGCCCTGACCTCCCTCCCAGCCAGAAATGCTTCCAGAGGCAAAGCCCTCCCCCCCTCCACTTGATTCCTTCTAGCCCTGCAGCTTCCACTACCTCCCAGTCTACCGTTTTGGACTTGAACCCTTGCAAGTTCTTTATCTGCCTAGGATTGACCAACTGATCCTGGTTTGCCCAGGACTGTCCCATTTGAGAGCCGAAAGCCCCAGGTCCCGGGAACCCACTCAGTCCTGTGCCAACTGGGTCAGTCACCTTAGCTGTGTTCCAGGCTACCCCGGTCCCTGGCGCCCCCGCCCCCCAGCCCCAGAGCAGCACGCTGGGCTCCCAGACCTCAGCTGTGACCCCACCCCCGGCCCGCATCCTCAGACGCGAGGCTTTGGCTGTGTTCTCCCTGCGTCTGACCGCCCGGACGTGACTTCTCTGTCCTGGGCGCTTCGGTACGGGGACCATCTCCACTGCTTTACCTGCTGCGGCTTCCCTCCGCCTGGCTGGCCCCATCTGTGGACAAGCGAGGCCACTGGCTACGGGGAAGAGCTCGGATGTTGTGGCAGACAAATCGCAGCCTCTTCACTCCCGCTGGGAACTTTCACCTCATCCTCTGTGCCTCGGTTTCCCCTCTAAGGTGGGGCTGAGACTCTTCCTGGCAAGGCTGTCATGGGATCAGCAATAATGGGCAGAGGACGTGCGGGGCGGTCCCACGCGCTTTTCTTTTGGGCCCCTCGTTTTGGACGTAAGAAGCCCAGAGCGAATCCACTGCCCTGGCGTGGGGGCCGTCAGAGCAGAGCCCACAGAAAGAGGAGCTGGAGATGCTCCAGGGCCCCGAAGAGCTCCGGCCACTGCGGGCAGGCTGCCTCGGCCTCCAATCGCGGCCGGAGCGGGTGTCCCTGCCGCTGCGTGACTTTGAGGCTCGCCGCAGCCACTGTTCCGACCAGCCTCTAGATCTCTTGCAGGCACGGAACCGGCGGGAACACAGAAGAATCCGAAGAAATAATTTTCCTGCCCAGTGGAGTGGAGAAAATTGGCATCCACCTCTGCAGCCCAGTTTCACCAAGCACAGCCCGCCCAGTTCCAGCGGCCCCGGCCTGCACGCCCACCTCGCCGTCTGCGTGGCTCTGCGTCCCAGCGACGGGGCGTCCGGGGTCTTTGACCCCCAGACCGAGGCTGCAAACTCCTCTGTCCCTGGGCTCATAGGCTTGGTTCCCATCCCCCAGGTGAGGAAACAGATCAGAGGGGAGAATGTCTTGCCGGGGAATCCCAGGCAGACAGGACTGGAACCGCGGTCTCCTGGGGCCCAGGCCAGAGGCCTAACCAGTGGCCGTTTGGACATCTAGGGGACTTACAGGTCACCCATACCTTGTCATCGTCCTGGGTGGGAGCCACCAAGAAGGGATCACAGAAGGGGTCACCCTCTGGTTGGAGAAGAGGGTTTACAGCTATTGAAGAATGAAGTGGTGAAACGGTGTGTGCTGGGGGCCTGGAAGGGGGGACATCTGGACAGAGGTGGCACCATGCGGACCCCGCCCCATACCCGGGGCCCACCCTCACCATTCCAGGGGCTCTGAAGCCCATGCCTTTATTTTATTGGAGTGTTGTCTCCTGTTCTGAGCTGGGACAAGAGGAAAAGTAGCTGAGTGGGCATTCCTGGGGGTGGAGGGGGGCAGCGGGCAGTCTGGAAGGGACATGAGGAAGCAGAAGAGCCTCCACCTCTGTCAAGAGTTTAAGTCACACCAGAGACTCAGGGAGGCCCGTGGAAGGTCCTGAGTGCCGGATGGGACGTGTCAGACAGTGGGGAGACATTGCAGGTTCCCGGAGACTCAGGGAGGCCCGTGGAAGGCCCTGAGTGCCGGATGGGACATGTCGGGCAGTGGGGAGCCTTTGTAGGTTCCCGGAGACTCATGGAAGCCCACGGAAGGCCTTGAGTGCCGGATGGGATGTGTCAGGCAGTGGGGAGCCATTGCAGGTTCCTGAACAATAGAGGGACAGGGTGAGAAAGGTACTGGGGACACTGTCCAGGACCCAGAATAGACATAAGGCAGGTTTCAGAGAGAGGGAGTGCCAGGGAACCTGGGGGGGCTCCCTGGAGATGGGAGCTTCTGGGCTGGGAATAGTGGGTGTGGCGACCTGCCCAGATCCAGGCACCCTCAGCTTCCACCCTGTTGGACCAGCCCACCCGCTCGGCACTGCCTTGCCCCCCGCCGTCAGCCATGCCATTCAGCACAGTGCCAGACGAGCACACCAGGAGTTGGCGCTCTGCCTCCAGGCAACCTGGCTTGTGGCCATCCCTGACCTCAGGCTCTGCCTCTTGGTCTGTTCCTGCCTCCTGAGCCTCTCAGAGGGCTGGCCTCCATTTCCCTGCCCCAGTGCCCAGGCCCCTGCAGGGTCCCCCTCCTACGACCTGCTTGGTGACCCCCAGGCTGCTGCCGTTTGGAAGCCACACACACCGATTGGGGTCACACCTCCTGAGAGAAGGCAACTTTGGGAGCTGAGATGAGGAGTTTTTCAGGAGGACACTCCATGGAAAGGCGTCCCACGGTGAGAGGACACCAGGTGCAAAGGCCCAGAAACGGGAGCGTGTGGACGTTGACAATGGGGCTGGAGCTGAGGCCAGCTGCGGAAGGGCCCTCAGCCTGGCAGGAGGGCGGGAGCCCACCCACCCCAGGAGCCAAGGCCTGGACCAGGACCAAGCAGGTGGGCTGCTGAAGAAGCCTGGGTCCCCAGGTGTGGCCTTACTTAACACCTGCCCACTGGCGGCAGGTATACACTTAGTGGCAATTTCGCCCCAGTGAGGCCACCTTGGTACCATCCCGTGCTCCGTGTCTCTCACCACGTCCAGGCCCAGAGAGAGGCTCCCTTGCCAGGCCTGCGCCCCTTCCCAGCAGGAATCTGGACGCTGCCCTTCCCCAGGGGCTACAGGTGGTCCAGAGGGAGAACAAGGCACTGACCAGAGCTGTCCCCGGTGGGATGAAATGATCCATGTCCTGTGGTGCCTGGAAGCCCCTCCTTCCAGGAGGGCTGCCCTCATTTTTCTCTGCCTGACCTGGCTTGTCTATTTCTGCGTTATAAGTAAGTATATTCACATGTATTGTTTTGATAAATATTTGGTAGAAATGTTTCCCCTCCTTATAGTTTCTGAGCCCAAGTCACAGCGCCCAGTCCATCCTCACCTGGTAGAACAGCCCAGCACGGGGCAGAGTCCTGGAGAGGCTGCTGCCGCTTCCCACAGGGATGGCCCAGGGTGGGGACACAGCAGGGAGGATGAGGAACCCAAAGACAGCCCTGGGCCAGAAGCTGGGCCCTGGGACCTGTG
The DNA here is from genome assembly GCF_964270905.1 of Leucopleurus acutus. Classification (NCBI taxonomy): domain Eukaryota; kingdom Metazoa; phylum Chordata; class Mammalia; order Artiodactyla; family Delphinidae; genus Leucopleurus; species Leucopleurus acutus. Next base: position 4,242,873 of record NC_139142.1, read on the forward strand.
CGTGGGATGCAATCCCGTGAGGCGGGCCCAGGACCACGGGAGGCGGGAGAGGGCAGGACTCTGCTTGGAGCCTTTGCTACATGGTGTTGACTCCCCTATTTTTTTGAGTCAATTGGGTACAATTTTGTTCTTTGGTTGCCTGGAAGTCTGGTTACCCCCAGAAGCAGACACTGAATCCTTGACTTTTTTTTGGCCGTACCGTGCGGCAGGCAGGATCTTGGTACCCCGACCAGCGATGGAAGCCATGCCCCCTGCAGTGGAAGCACAGAGCCCTAACCACTGGACTGCCAGGGAATTCCCTGAATCCTTGACTTTTAAGAAAGTGTTCCCAGGAGAAATGAGTGAGGGACGGTGAGGGCAACAGGATGGGGCAGCAGTGGTTTGGGGGCGTTGGCCCTGCAGAGGGCAGCTCCACCAGACCCTGCAGGGCAGCCTGGAGGCTAAGCCACAGCATCCGTAGGGGCATGGAGTGAACAAACGTCTCAGCTGCCGCAAGGTCCAGAGCTCACATTCCAAGAAACTTCTCCATCCCAGCCTGAGAGGCAGCAGGAAACACAGAAGGCTCGCATCTGGCCAGACCGGTCAACTCTGGAGCCCGAGGCAGGGACGGGCTGGACTCCTACACCCGGGTGTCTACAGGAACCTCACTCTCAATGACCCCTGATCTGCTGTCCTCCCTCTTCCACTCGGCCACCGCAACCAGAGGCCTCCTCCAACCCTCCTTCCTTCTCCTCCCCTCCCTCCATCAATCCTCCACTCATTTGTTCATTCTCCTCCCCAGCTCCCCTCCTCTCATCTCAAAGCACACACTCCGGCTGGGGAGATCAAGTAAACACACAGAAACAAGTAAATCAGGTAACCGCAGAGATTAGCAAGAGCCATGAAGAAAATAAAACCAGGGAACGGGATTGAGAGATGGAGGGCAGGGATTGTGGCCAGGGTGGTCCACAGACGCCCAAATGAGGGCAGGAGGCCAGGGGACAAGGGACCTACCCCGCCCCAGGGCATGGTCTCCAAGCCCTGCCACTTTTATCTCTTCTTCCCACCTTCACCTGAAACCCCACCTCCTCCAGGAAGCCTGCCTGGATGCCACTGATGCTCCAGGCTCCTGCTACACTGGCTTCAGAGGCCTTTCCAGACCAGCCCATCTTGCAAGGATCTTCAGGTTGCATCAACTGGACCTTCTCCTCAGAGATGCCTAGAGGTGGGTCATAAGGTGAGAGTTGAATGGGGGTGAACATCTGACCAGAATGACCAAGGTACTAAATCCCAGCTTAGTCCCTATTTGCTGAGTGCCTTAGGCAAGGGACTTTGCCTCTCTGAGCCTCAGTTTTCCCATCAGCCCAAGAGGGCTAGTGCCACCTCCCTCACAAGGTCCCATGGGGGTTAACTGAGAGCCCTCCCCCCACCAGCCAGTGCTGGCATTCTCCCCTCCTTCCCATCATCAGTGAGCTGGGGGAGGGGAGAAGAGAGGGCTTGCTGGGTGGGGAATAGGTGTGCAGCGTGGGGGAAGGGCTCTCCTGGGGCCTCCCCAAGCCGGCCCCAAGCTCAAGTGTGCAAGCTGCCGGAGCTGGGCATGGGCGCCCCCGCCCCTCCCCCGCCTCCCCAGCCATCTGCAGCGTTGGCAGCAGCAGAGCCAGGGCTGCTGGCGAATGTTCTGGCACCATCTGAGCAGGACCAGTGTCTGGGCAGGAAATGTGGGCAGAGCCCTGTGTGCACACTTCATCCACATTCCACCCTTACTGTTGTCCCCCTGGGACCTGGGAGGGCAGGGACCTTAGGGCTGGCGGGTGGGGGGTTGGGCTCCCACTGCCTCTTGTGGGCCACTCCCACCCCTGCCTGTGGCCTGAACGGTGTCAGAACCCTAAAGGGCAGGAGTGAAGGTCACAGAGCCGCCACCTCTCCTCTTGTCGGATCGTAGACCCTGCGTGCCCGCCTGGAGACAGAAGCTTGTCCTCTGGCACTCACCCCGCCCTGCACCTCCCTTTCTCCATGTTACTCAACAATGTCCCCCGGGCCTGAGGGGGAGGAGAGAGAGGACTCTGCCTCAACACTCATGCCTCCAGTCAGCTGCTGGCTCCTTTTTCCTGTCTCCTTTTATTGTTTTTCTCACTTCCCTTGCTTTCAATGCCTTTTCACAGCACTGTCCTATGCCTGAATGTCGCAACCTACTCCCCTAATTAAATGAGTGAATAGGAACTGCAAAGTACACAACACATGAAATATAAGCTGGACGGTGGTGATGGCTGCACAACAAGGTGAACGTACTTAAGGCCACTGAACCGTGCGCTGCAAAATGGTTAAGACGGTACATTCTGTGTATATGTTTTACCATATGATGAAAAAAAGTCAAAAAATATATTCATTGGTAGCATGTGCTTGGGAATTATATAAACACGTGTGAACGATGGGCCCGTAGGTCCTGAGGGAGGACACGAGTCAAGTGCCTGTGCATTGTGACCTCTCTTCGCACCGGCCAGGATCCTTCCTGGCCCCCTTGTGTTTTTTTCCAGGGTTCGAGTACTGGCTGCTGCTGGGCTGGGTGGGCTGGCAGACTTGTCCAGCTGCCCCCAGGGAGTTCTGATGCCCTCAGAACTGAGGCTGCTTCTTGAGGAGGCCTCAGCCTGGCTTGGACCAGCAAGGTCACCTTGCCCAATGCCTCAGGGAGGAAGAGCTGAGGTTCACCTTGCACCCTTCCTCAGGGCTAGGAAAGGGCCAGCCTTGGGCTCCGCTGGGGGCAGGGATAGGGGTGCTCCAGCTAGAGGTTCCCGGAGCAACACTGACCCATCCAGAGGCCACCTCCCCTTCCTGATTGCTGGCGGGGTGGGGGAAGGGAGTGCCCCTCCCCCATCACTTGGCTACCTTGGCACACATGTGCCGGGTCAGGCAGAGAGGGAAAGTGGGGCAGACATCTGCAGTGCTGGAGTGGGCCACGGAGTGGGAAGTGGGGCAGAGCAAGGGACAGGGGGAAGTCAGCGGGTCGCGCCCTTCGCCCTGAATTTTCTAAATCTGGGAAGCGTGAGCTCCAGGAGGCGGAGGAGTATCCCCAGGGCCTAGAGCAGGGCTGGTATACAGGAGGTGTTCAATAAGTGTTGAGGGATGGATTGAGTGAATGTGTGAATGGGTTAGACAGGTGAGTACTGAGGGTTCCCGCCTTCAAGGGCTCATTCACTCCCTCAAAGCTCGGCCTGTGCATTCATTCCTCATTCATTCGTTCCTCCCGCACGCTCCGCACTCATTCATTCACGCGCTCTGCCATTCATGCTCACGCAGGTTCATTCATTCCCTGCCCCGCCGCCATTCCCTCCCCGGTTCCCGTGCGCACGTGGCGCCCCGCGCCCCCAGTCCGGCCCCGCGGCCCCCGAGTGCGCCCCACCAGGGCGCTGCGGGGGGAGCCGCTGAATCAGCCGCGGCTGCGCGGGGCCGGGGCTGGCGAGGAGCCGGGCTGGGGGCGGGGGGCGGGCGCTCCCTGCGGGAAGCCGGGCGGGGTGGGGGAGCCCCGGCCGCGCCGGCTCCGGGCGCGCTCGGCCTCGGCGGGGAGGGCGCGGGCCGGGGGCGGCGGCAGCGGCGGGACCCGAGCGCGGCGGCGAGCGGCGTGGCTGCCCCGGGGCCATGTGGACGGGTGGCCGGCGGCCGGGCCGGCTCCGCCGGGCGGTGAGTACCTGCGAGCCGGGAGGGCAGGGCGCGGGCACGGGCGCGGAGGCGGGGCGGGCACCACCCACGCGGCAGGGCGGTCTCCGCGCGGCGCCGGAGGCGGCCCGCGTGCCCCCTCCCGCTAGGGGGGCGACGGTCCAGCGTCGTCTCCCCCGCCCGTGGCGCTCCCTCCGGTGCCGGTGCGCCGGGGCCCCAACAGGAACGCTTGCCCGGCCGCGGGGAGCACTCGCGGGGCGCGCTCGCGGGGCGGGGCGGGGCGGGGACTCGGCCTCAGCGCGCTGCCCTGCCCCCCACGCGGCCGGCCTCAGCACCTGGGCCCGAGTTGCCGGGTCTTCGCCCCCCAACACGTGCGTCCCTGCGGCGAAAGGGAGGGTGGGACGGGGGAGGGGGCAGGGCGGGGCCTAGGGATCTGGGACCCTCCGCTGTGCCCGGCGGGTGGCCGCGGTGCAGGCAGGCCCCCTCCTGCCCGGGGTCAGGGCTCGGTGAGGCCGACCGCCTGGGAGAGGTCGAGGAGCCGGAAGGAGGCTGGACCAGGGGCTGGTTCACTGAGCGTTTGCAGCGCGTGGGCTTGCGCCGGCCCCAGACCCCCTCGGTGGTCTCATTCGGCACCTGCCGGGCAGGTGTTCCCCTTCTCCTCAGTAAGAAGCGAAGCCGCTGAGGCTCAGGGAGGGGAGGGCTCGCCCAGGGCCGCTCCACTGGAGCTTCCTCCCTCCCTGAACCCCAGCCCTGTTGGATGGGAATTGCTGCCCTAGCGTTTCCGCTTCCTGCCTGGTTTAGAGGTGTTTCCTTCCTTGTCTGGGCCCCACCCCATCCCCAGTGTGGTTCCTTTGGGGCAGGAACAGCGTGGGCGACATCCTGGAGCCTCCTGGACCAGCAGGATGGGAGCAGAGTAGGCACCCAGGAGTGAGCGGGGGTGGCAGAATGAGCTGTGCCTACAAAGGAGGAGCCCTGGATGGCCAAGGTCAGCCACAGACCTGGGCTGTGCAGACCGAAAGCTGACCAGGGGTCAAGGCCTTGGGGCCCCAGGCCAGCAGGACAGGGTCTCCATGGGCCTGGCTCCTATGGAGGCCCCAGTGCCCTAGATCTTTGGGGCCGGGGACAGGTCCTTGCCCTTCACTGGGCCCCAGTTCCCCTGCCCGCTGCCTGCAGCAGAGCCCTCTGCACTCCCAGGGCCAGGGAGGACTGTGGAAGAAAGCCCCTTCTACACTGTGGTGTGCCGTCCCAGCCATGCCGGGCGCGGCCCTGCCGGCTGGGGCAGGTGGCCCATGGAGGCGGCTCCGCTGGCATCTGTGACGCACAGGGCGGGAAGGCAGCAGCCTGGGCCCTGGCAGCGTCCCCGAAAACCCTTAATTTCCCCAAGTCTCACTATAATCAGGCCGGCACAGAAAAGCAGGCACAGTGGCAGATGCGGCTTCTTCCCGGCTGCTGAGCGCTGGCGCCGGGCGAGGGGAGGCTGCGCTGCTGCAGAGGGACCCTCCCGAGCTATTGTCGCATATTTATAGATTCCTGCGCTCCGAGTTCCTCTTATCCTCAGAACCTGGAGCTGTTCGCACCTGGGATGCTGAGTGGGCAGGGCTAGGGGTGCCTAGAGCCTCAGTGGTGTGGGTCTGGCTTTCCATGCGCCGGGCGTGGGGAGTGGGTCGTTTCCGGGTCAGGGAGCGGAAGTGAGTCAGAGCAGTCTGGAAGGTGATCGATACCCCATCCTCTCTCAAAGACCCTTGGGTACAGGGTCTGGCCCCAGGTAGCTGCCACTTATTGAGCACCTACTACGTGCCAGGCCCGGTATAAACATCTTCACGCATCGTCTCCCCGGCAACACTGAAGTAGCACCCCTACTCCTGTAGGCACTTAAGGATGGTTAAGAATGAATGAATGAGAGGGGAGGAGGGCAGTCCGTGGATCCAGGGCTTGGTTGGAGATAGTTCACAATTTCCCAAATCCCAGGAGGCTCGTGAAGCCCAGGAGTGAGTAGGAGTTGAACAGGGGAGGGGTGGAGGAGCCTGAGAAGCACAGCCTGAGTCAAGGCCTGGGGGTGAGAGGGGGGCGTGCGAGGATCAGAGGAGGGTCAGTCCAGCTGGAGTGTGGAGGTCAAGGGCATGGCCATGGGTCGGGGTGTGTGTGTGTCTCCTCCCCCATAGCAGGTAAAGATCTCTGGAGACGAATCCAAGGGTGGCCCCAGGCTCACTGTGTTGGCCTAGAATCCCCCCCAGGGTCCCCTCCTGGTTCCCCCTCCTGCCGCAGAGCAGGTCACTAGCCTGGAGGAGAGGCCTGGGTAGGAGTCTGGAGTCGCGGGTTCCAGTTCCTCCTCTGCTGTGTGACCTTGAGCAAGGCCCTGCCCCCTCTGGGGCTCACTGTCTGAGGCACAACACCTCTCTCGGTCAGAGGAGTGGCTTCCGTGGCCCGGGAGCAGGCCCTCGATGGTAGCTGGTGGCGGGAAGAGCTGACCAGAGCTGTCTCTGTTGGTTCAACATTACAGGAATGAATGTCTGAGTGAGCAAATAAATGAAGGGATTCTCCATCCCCCTAGCGCACTCTCCCCAGGTACCCCTCTGCCCCTTTCATTGGGACCACTTAGGTGACTCTGACACAGACCTCACCTTTCAAGATCTCAGTCTACCGCCAGGAGACATGGACCTTGACTAGTGTGGCAGGTGTTAGGAGAGTGACGGGGGCCTTCACTGTCCCCCCGCCCCCAGCCAGGAAGGGGACGCAGCAGTGGCTCCAGCCCCCAAAGGCCATGCGCCTGGAGGCTGCCACTGCAGCAACACGTGGATGCTGGGTTGGATGGATGGGGACTTGAATAATGTCAATAAGGGGATGGATGTAAGAACGGATGGGTGAATGGATGGATACAGGAAGAGTGGATGGAGAAGTGCTTGAGGGTGATCAGTGCACAAGTAGACACACGTCAGTGGCTGTATGCAGCCGTGGATGGACAGATGGATGTGTGGATACAAGATACAAATGACAAGGATGGATACATGGGTGAATGGGAGGTGGATGGCGGGTACAGGCACGGAAGGATGCCCTGAGGCGTGAATGGGTACATGCTAGCGGATGAATGGTTACGGGGATGGATGGGTGGAGCCTCTTTTCATGTAACCCCCCGTCCCTCCCGTTCCGTGATCCCATAGCAGAGAGGCTGCAGAGCTGGGGAGAGGGCAGGGGGCCATGAGGCCTCTCCAGTTATGCTGGAAGACGTGCTCAGGGAACGATGAAGCCGCAGTATAGCCTTCTGTAAAGACAGGTGACCAGCGGGGACTCCTGCATGGAGCTCCTTGTCCCGGGAGACTTTCTGGAAGGTCTGGATGGCTCAAGTGCACCCCCCTTCTGAGGAACAAAGGCTGGGGCCAAATTCAGAGTGCAGGAATGACGGCACAGAGCATGAATGCTGGGCCTGTGGCCGCCCTCGAGGGTTCTGAGGCCAGCACAGAAATAGCCAGAAGCAGAGGCAGGGTGATGAAAGTGTGAGATCCTCAGACCCGGAAAGTCCTCATCTATGAAAGAGGGGGATGGTAATAGGAACTTCTGCGCTGGCTTGAGGGAGGCTTGGAAGGTGACTGCGCTCTGTGGGTGTTGGCTACAGTCCCTGGCCTGTGGCAGGCCATGGCTGTTTACCATTCAGCCCCCGAAGCCCGTGTCCTCCTCCATGAAATAGGGTAGCACGGCCCAGTTTGGGGGGTTGCCGTGAGAATAAGTGAGGTGATGTTTGGAGCTCTTAGCGAATGCTCAGCCTGCCCTCCCCACCCCCCAGCCCCCGCTGCAGGGTCCCACCAGTGCCCTGTGGCCGGGTTTTCCTGTTCCAGCCCCAGGAGGCAACCAGGAGCTGGGTCCCTCCTCCCTCGGAGCTCACAGACACCAGCTTCCCATCCTTGGGAGCAGGGTGGGTCTGGGTGGTAGAGGAGGGACTGAGGGGGTCCAGGAGTGAAACAGGGCATGAGTGCCTGACCTCTGGGGGGTCCCATCCTGGGTCTGCGCCTCCAAGCCACGTGACCTCAGACAAGCCGCTTGGCCCCCGTGAGAGGCTGCTCCTTTAAGCATAAGACAGTTCACGGCTGTCCCCCCTCACAGGACTGGGTGAGGATCTGGGCGATGGTGTGGAGCTTGGCACACAGTAGGGCTCAGGAAGCGGGGCTGGAGCAGATGAGTCAAGAGGCAGGGGAGCCGGAAGCCCTTTCAGGAGAGGCAGCCCGGGCTGCTAAGAGGTGAGCCCGCCCAGGCTGCGAGCCGTGGCAGCCGACAGCATCCTCCGGGGCCTCGGGCCCAGGCGGCGGACAGCCAGGGGGTTGTTATGACAACAGGAACTTGTCTGATACAGCCAGCAACTCTGGGAGAGGCTCAGAGGACCGGCTGGCCAGGGCCCCCAGCACATTCCTGTGACCGCACATAGTAGGGGAATGGCCAACTTAGAGCCCTGGGCTGATGGGTTCTGAGGTCCCACGAGATGCCAGGCTCTGTGCTGAAGACACCCAGCGCGCTCTCTGCACTCTCACTACATCACTGCCCGGGGCGGGGTACTGCTGTGTCCCCACGTGGCAATGAGGAGGGGACGTGACTTGCCCAGGAGCAGTTGGGGTGTTGGAGGTAGATTTGACCTTGGATCTGCCGGCCTTCAAGTTCAGTTCCCACTAGTAATGGAGCAGGGCTGGATGACTGCTGCTGGCGAGGGGGGTGTCCATGCGTAAAGGGGTGGCCTTCCAGGGCCTGCAGCAGTGGCTGGGAGCACTGTGGCCTTCCAAAGAGCCTGAGACCCCTGACTCCCCGCGTTCTCCTGCCCAGTGCCCAGCCCAGAGGAGGCCCACACCAGGCTGGGAATGCTTGTGAAGAGAGAGTCGGACCTGGGGTGCCTTCACTTACTCATTCATTCGAGAACTACTTGTTGAGCGCCCCCTATGTGCCTGGCCCTGTGCGGGGAGCTGGGGTAGAGTAGAGCTTACATTCTAGGGGGATACAGATAATAAACAAATAATTGCAATGTCGATTACAGGTAGGGTTCATGTTAAGAAGAGCAGGGGTTATAAGAGACTGCTGCAGGGGTACCTGATCTGATCTGGGGCTACAGTCCTGATCAGATCAGGTGTGAACGGGTACATGCTAGCATCACGTACTTTCAGGGCCCCAGTTCAATAGCCTGGGGACAGGCTATTGAACTGGGGCCAGGAAGGGGACAGGCTATTGAACTGGGGCCCTGAAAGTTAGCTGGGAGTTAGATGATGAGAGGGAACAGCAAGTGCAAAGGCCCTGAGGCCAGAGAGAGCTTGGCACATCCAGGAACTAGACGGAAGTTCCTGGAGTGGTCTGTGGGGGAGGGTAGAAAAGACACTGGGGCCTTGCCGGGCGTATGAATGTGTGATGTTGTCTGGTTATCTGGTCTGTGATTTTAAAAGTTCACACTGGCTCGTTTGTGGGGTGGACCAAGCTGGGGTCAGGGACCCCAGGGAGGGGTGATTATAGGTGTTCGGATGAAACATGGTGGCACCTGGGACCAGCAAGGTGATGCTGAGGATGGAGGGAGGTGGCCAGGCGTGAGAAAGGCTGAATAGTCAGGGCCTGACGGCTAGGGGTACAGTGGGGGAAAGGGGGAGAGGGAGAGGGAGAGGGCAGGTCCAGGCAGCTTCCACCCCTGTCTTGGGCAGGTGAGCTCATGAAGCTTTTCAGACATTTAGTCACAGGTGCTGTGAGGCATCCAGAGAGGTGTCCAGCCGAGCTCAGAAAAGAAGGGTCCCCAGCACTTGATGTGAGGCACCTCGGCACTGCCAGATGGGCAGAGGCCCCAGGTACACAGCCGTGAGCGGGCAGTGCCAAAGAGCGCCTAGGCCATCCTCCAAGCAGCACCAGAAGCCAGGGCTGGGGATCATGGCCAAGAGCCTGGGGCTGCCACGCCCTAGCGAGCCTTCCTTTGACTCACGCAGCTGCATCCCAGGAGTTCTGCGTGGACCCCTGGCTTCCTGAGATGCCAGGGATCTGTGTGTCTCCCTTCACGCAAAGGAGCAAGGGCTCTGGCCCTTCTCTGGGGTATTCTTCCCCACCCCACTCCCCATCTAACTGCACCCTGGGCCCCCATGTGCCAAAGGCTCTTGCCTCATAGCGCTGTCAACCATGGTTCCTAACCTTATCCCCTGTGTATCAGTGAGGAATTGCACACAGCTGCTAGTAACAGGGACTGGAAATAACCATGGCTTAAATAAGACAGGGGGTTATTTCTGTCAAGTTAAGGCAGTGCCAGAGGCAGGTGGTCCAGGGCTAGTGTGATGACTCAGTGGTCATCAGGAACCCAGGTTCTTTTTTGTCTTTCTGTTCCTCCAGCCTTTATATATGGCTTCTGCCTCAAGTTTGCCTCGCAGTGCGAAACAGCTGCAGTAGCTCCAACCATCACTTCCATGTTCTAGATAAGAAGCAGGAGGGTTTGGGAGTGGGAGCAAAGAGGGCACAGCCAGGCTTTCTGATCCCTTTTAAGGAGCAGCCACACCCAGTAATTTCTGTTTATATCTCATTGGCTACCCCCGGCTGCAGAGGAGCCTGGGAAATGCAGTCTTTTAGTTGGGTATCTTGCCTCCCAGAATAAAAGGAGGGTTCTTCACTAAGGAAGAGTGGGAGGACAGTGGGCAGCCAGCAGTCTCCACCACACCCTCCCATTCTGCCAGATGGTTGCGGTTCTAATTTCCCCTCCTTCAGGCCCCAGATTCACCCATGTCCTTGCACCCAACCCCACACCTGGCAGAGATGAGGAGACGTGGGGAGTGCAGGGTGTGAGGCCCAGCCCAGGGCTTCCCCCCCCGCCCCCCGGCACACAGCAGGTGGTCATTCAGTGCAGGCTGCCTCCTCAGGCAGATGAAGAGCCCAGGACATGACCTTCCCTTCTCTAGCACTTTCTAAGCCCTGGAGTCCAGCTCCTATTTACTGAGAATCAATTTAGGGGGCGGGAGGCCCCCTGCCACGTGCTCTCTGGATCGATGGGGGCGGGCGTTCAGCTGATCACTCTGGCCAGTGAGGGACGGGTGGCCCTGCCACCGCCCCCCACAGAGGGCAAAGGGGTCCCAGCCACGTGGGAGGAGAGAAGTGGGTGTCAGTGAGGTACTTGGAGAGGCTTGGCCTTGGACTGCCCAGGGAGGATGCTCTCAGGGGCCGGCTTCCAGGCACGGGGCTCTGACCCCGGCAGCCGCAGACAGGATGGCCACGGCTCCCTTGTGGAGCCTAGGGCCGAAGCCCCCAGGAAGGAGGTCTGCAGAGAGGACCTTCAAAGCTGCAGACTGAGCCCCAGCTCAGGTCAGAACCCCAAGGGCCCACCATCTCACCCCAGCTGGCTGAAACAGCCTGGCCAGGAGGAGACAAAGGCATCACCTGGCCTGCTGTCCATCCCGGAGCCCCTGGGCACTGGCAGCAGGGCTGCCACTGGCCCTCTCGCCCGGCTGAGCCGCCGACAGGAGGCCAGGCTGCCCTTCTCCAGATTCCTGGATGAGGTCGCCGTGCGGGTTCTGGACCCCGGGACCCTGGAGGCCTTCCGGGGCCCCAGAGGCCGCAGCCCGGAGCCCTCCCCAGGCGAGCAAGACCCAGGCCTGGCCCGGGAGCCCCTCGCAGGATCTGCAGCCCCAGAGAAGACCCTGGCCCTGAGCCCCCAGCTGTCCTCGGAGGTGGCCCCGGAGGCTGCAAGCAGAGGGGGGCCGGGCCGGGCCACGGAGACTCGCGTGGGCGGCGGCAAGCATGGAGGCCCAGCTGCTTCCCCCCAGAGGCCTCCAAGCCCGGTGAGTCTCAGCCCCCGCCCATCCCCCAGGGGGCAGCTGGACAGAGGTCTGCTGGGGCCCCTCCCCTTCTCCTTGATGGGCCATTTCCTCACAAGTTCTGGCTGACCCCCTCCGAGTTCCCTCATCACCCCCCTTTCATAATCACTGTCACGGGAAAGACCTTAAGCACCCGAAGAATGCAGCTCTAGGATGAAATTCCTGGCTTTGGGGCAGGCAGGCTATTTCTGGAGTACGCACGAGTAAACAACGATAACAATAATATCACACCCCCAGTGGCAGAGACCTTGGTGTTTCACCGCGGGATTTTATATGATGATTCTTTTGAAGTTTTGAACCTCAGACACGTCCACGTGAGGTCGGATGTCACAGTCCTGTCAGGCAGACGGGTGGGTCCACGTCCTTCCTAGCTGCCCATTTTATGGAGTTGGAAAACTGAGGCTCTGAGTTGCCCCGGGGCCCCCTGGGGAGTCTGGGCTTGGACTGAGGTCTTCGAATCTAAGTAGCACATCATCACCCCCTCCACACACACACACTTCATCCTCAGACAGACGGGAAGAAGGATTCGGTGAGACCTGCTCGGCCGTCCTGGGGGATCGGTCGTGCAGGGTGTCAGGATGACGGCACCCCACCTCGCCGCTAGCCTTCGTCTCCCAAACCACCTGTGTCCCCAGGGACCAGGGCGGGTCCTTATGGGCTGCTGAGGGCCTTGTCCTGGCCACAGGCTCGAGGTGGGGCTGCAGGGCCAGGTGGTGGAGGTCTCGTCCCGGCCCCTCCCGGAATGGCCGCCCTGCACGGAGGGGTTCTTTTAAAAATAAAATCCTGGGCGGTAGCAGAGAGCTGATGCTTGCCGAGTGCTTACCAGAGTTGTTCTAACTCTCCATCCCTGTGCACCCCCAGCGGGTCGGTGTCATCCTTGTGCTGCGGAACTACTGCGCACTGGGAGGCGACAGGCGAGGGGAGGTCACGGGAGGAGCCGGGGCTGGACACAGGCCGTCTCACCTCCCCCTCTGCACCTACGCTTCTCCGTGTCACTTGCCTCCAATGACCTGACCTGCCTTTCTCCAGGGAGAGCCAGGGAGCAGCGTGGCTGGAGGGGAGCGCTGGGTATTTGAAGACCACCAGCCCTTCCTCTGGGGTCTGCTGGGCCAAGTGCAGCCGGGGAGTTCTCAGCTCAGGGGGACCCAGCTCAAGGACCTGGGCAGGTTGCCCACCCACTCGGGGCCTCGGTTTCCCCGGCCGTGGAAAAGCGGTCATGGTCACGAGTTTTCTTTCGCCTTGTCACGGGGAAAGCATCCAGCAGGCACCCAGTAAGGATCGCGTCCCCGGCCTCCTCCACGCGGGCCTGGCCATCCGGGACCTCCCCACCCTCCGCTCTAGGCTCTGCACACCATGCAGACCTCACTCCAGGGACCACTGGGTCCGGGGGAGCCCCGTGATGCTCAGGCCTCTGGAAGATTCTGTCTGAAGGCAGCACAGGGCCTCGGGGACCTGTCGGGGTCCTGCAGCAGGTGCTGGGGGGCAGGGCTCTGTCCTGGGTCCCGGCCAGAATGTCCTTCCCAAGGAGCTGGTGTTGGCTCCTTGAAGCGGGAGGTGGGCCTCAGCCCCCAGCCCAGCCCAGCCCAGCCCAGCGTCATATGTGGTCAGCTCCAGCCTCGCGTCGAATACTCCAAACAGGCCAGTGAGAGAGATACTAGGATCTGGCCCATTTCTCAGACCAGGAACTGAGGCTCAGCGAGCAGGGCCCGGCAGGGTCCTGGCTGGGCTGTGCCCCGGCTCAGGGAACCCGGACAAGCCGCATCCCCCAGTGTCTTCGTGTGTGTGGCCAGTGGAGGTGCCTGGCGCACGACAGGAATCCCGTCCCTGGGACGATGGTGGCCGTGAAGGTGATGACGACGGCCCCTCTACCTAGCCTGGACAGGCTTGTGTCCTCGGAACAGTTCCCAGGGTGAAGGTGGGGCTCCGGGAAGGTAGGGAGACCCCGGGCTTCCAGGCAGCAGTCTGAAAGCCCTTTCCGGAGGACAGTGCCTGGAGCCGCGCCGTCAGCCCCTTCAGGGAGGAAGTGGCAGAGCAGGCAAGGGTGGGGGAAGGCCTCTGCCCCGCCTGGCGGCACGGTCGTGGGGGACTCTGGTCCGCCCCTTCACTGTCCAGCAAACAAGAAGCCACTGTGGAAGGTCTCCGGGACCTGCAGCCGTCACTGTCACAGACCTGGTACCAGGCTCACTCGTACTACAGTGTGAGTGACTCAAGCCAGGCGTTTCCTGAGAGCAAAACGGGCAGAAGAGAGCAGAAGGCACAGGCCGGGGTCAAGGGAGGAGAGGCGGGCTGGCGGCTCTGAAGTGGCCTTAGTGATGTTGTGACAAGACCCCAGGCGCCAGGCCTGGGACTCCCCAGGGCTGCGTTCGGATCCGGCCTGAGGGGCTTTCCCACGTGAGACCTTAGGAGCGAGCCCCCTCCGCCCTCTGGGCCTCAGGCTCCCCGTCTGTAGGGCCGGCGTAAGGTGTGATAGCGCCTCTCCCCGGTGGGGGACCCCCAAGGTGCTTCTGGAGGGGGCAGCTGCTTCCCTGCTCCCCAACTGTTGCCATGTGGGAATGTGGGCCGGAGTTGCCAGATCTTCCAAAATTTCAGTAGAAGCCAAAAATACGGATTTTAAAATGTAAACTCTCCCAATTTTTAAATGTTGGCTCAAACGTTTAAAAAAAAAAAATTAAAACCCTCTCGCAGGCCAAATACAACATGCCGGCGGGCCCGATTTAGCTCAGCGGGCCAGTTTGCTGCCGCGGGCCTAGGCCGTCTGTACCGGCGCACGGCTGGGAAGCCGAGGCCCTGCCCAGGCCACGCAGAGAAGCTTGGGGCCCGGCCGGGGGGATGGGACGGGGCACCTCTCAGCCCGCAGCGAGGTACTCCAGAATCCCCAGGGGAAGGACATTCTTGGCCCCATCTGGGGACAGCCCCAAGCCAAGGTACAGGTTCAAGGCCCCAACTTGCTGAGTGACCTTGGGCCAGCGCTCGCCCCTTTCCCGTCCACCTGTGCTCGCTTTGGTATTCTGACTAAGGTAGCGGGATGACCCACTGGGTGCCCAGTGCAGCGAGCCCTGCGGGGGATGCTGAGGGACCCGAGGCTGGCTTCTCACCCATGACACTCCCCTCCTACCTCCCCGCCTGCCCCTCCTCGGTGCCCTGGGCTGGCCCCGCCCCCTCTCTGAACCCTCGCCTGGCAGAGCCCCTCCTCTTCCCCATCTACGCTCACTCCCTTGGCGACCTCATCCAGTTTCCGAGCCTAATTGCTGTCTCCATGCTGGCCACTCCCAGATTCACATCTCCTGGACCCTCCTCTGAACTCCAAACCCAAGTCCCCACCCTCTTGTCCGTATCCCCACTGGGATGTCTGGACCCGAATCCCGAGAGCTTCTCCCCAGCCCCCTTCAAGCTGCTCAGGCCAAAACCCATGGCCTCATCTTTGGCGATTCTCCCTTCCACCCCCTTCTCTAGTCTGTCAGGGCATCTGAGTGCCTCTCCCGCCTCCACCCTGGTCCCCACTGGATTTGTATAGGTGCCTGCAGCTGGACTCCTCGGGCCCTGCCCTCACCCCTCAGTGCGTCCTCCGCACAGCAGCCCGAGGGGCCCCCAACTCAACCTCTGCTCGCCACTGGTGACCGGACGCTTCCTGAACTCAGGGCAGGACGGGCACTGCACGGATGTCCCGGCTAATCTGCCTCCCCGCTGTGGGAATCTCAGCACCGTGAGAGCAGAGAAGGTCCTCTAGTTTAGTCTGTTCACTGCTGAGTCCCCTAGAACAGGGCACATGTTTGTTGAATGAATGCAAGAAGGCAAGGAGTGATGTAAACCTCTGAGAAGAGGGTCCACCCTGAGTGATGATGTCTGAAGTCTGGCTCGGGAGTGGCTGCAGCCCTTCACCAGCCCTATCCCCAAGACAGGCCCATACGCATGCGTGGCCACCGTGTCACTCACAACGTCCTTTGAAGATTTTCCATCCTCCCTAGATGAGGGATTGAGCTCGGAGAGGTTGAGGGTTTTGCCCGAGTTCACGTAGCTGCATAGGAAGCCCAAGTCTCCGTCAGTGGGAGGTGGGTGGCCGCTGCCTGGGCCACATCTGGGATTTGGTCCCCCCCCATCTCTGCCCTCTGTACTCTTCGGCTCGTTTCCTCCCCTTGAGAAGAGGGTGAGGGAACAGGGTCAGGAAGAAACCAAGGAAGCTGGAGCTCAGAGTAGATCTAAGGAGGGCCCAGGGGACCCATCACAGGCCCTGAGGGAGGGCAGGGACTCGCCCAGGGTCACAGGGTGAGTCGGAGGCAGAGGGGAGGCCTCAGCACCCAGCAGACCCCTCCCTGACCTGGACCCGCTTTCCTTCTCGCGACAGTTTCCAGGCATCACAAGATTTGGGTGGGAAAGGGCAGCAACACACCCGGGCCAGATGGTCCCGTAGAGGGTTCACACATCTGCTCGTGGGGGCCAGTGTGGGACGGACCCCCATCAGCAGAGGGGTTCCCTGGGCAGGGCTCTGTGCAGGTGTGTGTGTGCTGGGTACCAAGCGGGCTCAGGTGCCTCCAACGTGGGGGTGGGCTTGGGGGAGGGTATGGGACGACGGGTGAGTGACAGGGACCGTGAGAGCAGACCAGAGGCTGCTCGAGGTGGAGAGCAGATGCCACTGGCTGGGGATTAAGAGCGATCGCATTCATTCAGGCGTCACCAACTGCTCATCAGAGGCCGCTGCAACAGGCCCTAGTGATGGAGACACCGTGGCTGAAGCAGAGGGGCCCTGCTCTCGGGGGTGTCTCTTGTAGTGCAGGTGCAGGGGCGGGGGCAGGCAAACGGACACGGAGGATGCGTCCAAAGGGACAGGGCATGCTGAGAAATCATTTGGTGGGAGAGAGGAGCTACTTTAGGTGGGTAGTCAGAGAAGGAAAGATCCAGGCAGAGGGAAGGAAGTGCAAAGGCCCTGAGGCAGGAGTGAGCTGGGTGAGCTTGGGACCAGCAAAGTGGCCAGTGTGGCCAATGTGTGCCAAGTGAAGGGCAGGTGGTGGGGGTGTGGTCAGAGGGTTAGGCCGGGCCCAGTCAGTATTTACCGACCCCTCGTTGAGGCTTGACTTGTGACGCAGAGTCGCCTCCCTCCATTGCCCTTGGGAGCACCTACTGTGTGCATCAGTCACGTGCCCAGGTGCCACCGGGAGGATGGCAGCTCGGGAAGCTGGCCCCAGCCCTCCACGCTTCTGCACCCAACCTGCAGGGGTTTGCCTCTTGGAGCCTCTGTTTTTGCATCTGTAAAATGGGGGTTGTAAGACCCGCCTCGCAAGTCACGATGGGGATTAAACAGGATTGATTTCCTTAACAGGGCCAAAGGCTGCGCTGGCTGTACAGCAGGCAACTAAGGGTGGAGGGGCCTGTCTCTGGCCCTCGGGAAGCTCAGAGTCTCTCAGGGAATAGGGAAAGGAGGGAGGTGGTGGGGCTGTGGTGGTCGGCAGGGAGCTCAGAATATGGCTCGGGGTGAAGGAGGGCGAGCATTCGGGGTGGCAGGGGCCAGCACCAGCAAAGGCATGGAGGAAGACGTAGCAGGTGGGCTGAGGCGGGGATGCATGGTGTGGTCCGGTTTAGCCAACAAGTGGGGCTTGTGTGAGGCTTGTGTGAAGTAAAGATGGCCACTGGGCTGGACCACCTAGAAGAGACAAGAGGAGAGTCTAGGACAGACAGTGACAATGTCACAGGTGTGTCGCAGGAATAGGCGTGGGGCTGTGAGTATGGGGTGAACCAGAGGGACAGCGCCCAGGGCAGGGATGAACTCTCCCTCTGAGGGCACCCAGAGTGCCAGCCTGTGTTCCTACCTGTATCAGGAGAGCACTGGGACCCCACTTGCCTGTGGTCCCTGGAGGGGCCAGATGGGACCTTGAGGGTATTTCCTGCCCCATCATTTCACACTGGGGACCTTAGACATCTCAAGGTCCCTCATAGTCATGGTCTCCACCAGCCCCGGCCCCCCTCCCATAATGGAGGCACCACCTCTGGTCTGAGACCCTCGCAGACCCATTCTCCTCCACCCAGCCCAACAGGCAGCCTCAGCTAACCTCAGGCGACTCAGGGCAAGCCACTTCGTGCTCCGGCCCAGGTCTCCTCATCCAAAAGAGGGGCATGTCAGGAATATCCCCAGATCTTGTGATTATGATTTGCAGAGTCAAGACTCAAACGTGGTTCTCTGGCCCCAATACCAAGACCATTGCCAAAGGCATAGCCCCTCCGCACAGGGCCAGCCACACACAGCTGTGACTGCTCTTCGCACATACACCCAGAGCTTCACGCACAGCTCCCACCCCCTGGGTGAGGTGCTGGGCTAGCCCCGGGACACAGCTGGGCAAGACACAGGCCCTGCCCCAGGGCGTACAGAACTGGTGTGGAGGCCAAACCCAACTACTCCGCTGGGCCTCCATCATGGAGGGCTGACTGGAGGAAGTGGCCTTTAAGGGTGAGGGCGGTGGTGACCACACAGGCACTGGGTCTGGGGAGACTGCGTGGTAGGATCAGAGCCAGGCTTCAGGGTCTGGATTAGCAGAGTGAAGGCAGGGGCTGCTGAGGTGCTGGGGCTGGACCCCCCCTCCCATTCCCTGTCAGCCTTTTGCCCCTCCCACCCCCCTCCCTCCCTCCCACCCCACCCCCTGCCACCAGGGCGACTCAGCAGCCTCTCCTAGAGTCCCTTCTTGGGGAAGAAATTCCCAGACAGGCCTTTTAGAAGAGCTGAAACATTCAATATAAATAATAAATGTGAGATTTTTATAATTAAATTTTAATACATTCTTATTAATTTTAGACAAACTCCCTGGCAGGTCATTCACTGTGAGTGACTGAGGCAACTGGAGACATCTGAGGGGTGTCCCCAGGCTTTGGGTGGGAAAGGTCTCTGAGGAATGGGGTCCAGGCCCGGCTGGGCTCTGTCTCTGAGCTTCGCTCTCCTTATGCGTAAAATGCGAGTGACTGCTTCCCTGAGGAAGAGCCGGACAGTGCGGTGAACGCAGGGCTGCTGGGCGGTGGTGTCCTTATTATCTCTGCCGTTCTGCTGTGAGTGGACACTCCCGGGAGGCGAGCCGCGGTTTCATTTCTCAACCATTAGCCCCTGAGGGCAGGGCTCGCCTCATTTGCTGCCGCCTCCGAACCGCAAGAACCAAGCCCAGAGCTAATGAATGAGCGAGACACCGTGGGTGGATGATGGAACACTTGGACTTTGGGGCTTGGGGCTGACCCTCGCAACGCGGGGCTCCTCCCACCCTGCGTTGGCGGGGTGGAGGCCGGGCCTGCTGGGTGCTGGGGGTGCCCTGGTGAAGGGACAGGGCTCCTGCCTGCAACTCACAGCCAGAAGGGAAGAGGCAGGAAAGACACGCCAGAGAGGTGTAGGATTCAAGCATGCATTATCCGTGTTTATTGAGCGCCTGCTGTATGCTGGGATCTAGTGTGCTGAGCGCGGTGATGGGAACCTGGGAAAGGTGGGCCTGGGTACATAGGGGGCGTCGGGGAGATGCTGGCCAATCGGCCAGCTCTTTGTCTTGGGGGAGGAGGGTATATAGAGGGGTCTGGGCTCGTGGTCTCCGACAACTTTTAGAGCGTCGGGGATTGTGTCTGGCCGCCAGTCCAGACGCCTCGGGGATCCTTTCCTCTGGAATTCCTTCCCGTACCCCAGCCCCTCCGCAGCCCGCGATGCAGAAGGGCAGCAGAGCGCCTTGTCTTGCTCCCCCTGCCCCCAAGTCCAGCTCGCAGGTGAGGAAACTGAGGCCAGGGGAGCCTCGGGAGGGCCTGACCAGCACCCGGGGAATTGGTGGCCGAGCCTGGCGGAGGGCCCCCGGTCGGGCCTTCCAGCTCGGCGCTGGCTGCCGGGCTGCGCCCTCGCCCGGCGGGGCGGTGGGGAGGCGGCGTGGGGCCCCGACCGGAGCGGAGCGCGCTCCCGGCGGACGCGGCGGCGGCTCCTGGCGCGAGGGGCCGGGATGGGCAGCCATCAGTCTTCCCAGGTGTGTCGCGTGGTCCCTGGGCTCAGCCCCCCGTCCCCCTTTAATGCCGGCCATGGTACGGAAGGACGGGGAAAAGCCCCCGGGAGCGGCCTCTCCCGGGCGATGGAGAGCCCTCCCCGCGCCCCCCGCTTCGCGCAGGAAGTGCGATCCCGCCCGGGCCGCTAGCGGTCCGGGTTGTTCGCCGGCGCCCGCAGGGTTAACGGCAGCCGGTGGGCCCCCCGTCCGGCCCTCGGAGGGGCTTCCCGGCTGCGCCGGGCTGGGCGGGGAGGGTCTCCAAGCCGCGCGCGGGCGGGTCTGCGCAAGCCCGGCAGGGAGCCCCGCTGGCGAACAGGGCGCGCAAGGGTTAATCCCTTGGGCCCGGAGGGGCGAGCCAGGCCCGGACCCCAGGAGCTGAGGGCAGCAGGGTCCCTGATTGAGGAGTCTGAGGTCCCGACTGCTAGCACCCTCGGATCGTGTGCGTGTCAGGTTCTGCACTTCCATATGGCCCCCAATTGCCCGATTTGAACATTCTCCCACTCGGAGATTCTGCAATTCAGGGCTTGGCTTCCTCCGGGAGGGAGCGCGGGGCTGGAAGGGTTAACGGGCGGGGTGGGGCGGGGGGGGGGGTGCAGCGGGGACCGCGGCCGCCGGAGAGTTAACGCAACCAGTCCGGGTACCCTCTTTTTCAGGCAGGCGAGACTGGGATCGCCCCGGTCAGCGCGGTCCCGAGTCCCCGGGCCAGCCCCTTCCTCTCCCCGGGGGGCGTAACTCGGTGCGCGGCGGCCCGGGCGGGCTCACCTGTTACTCGGCCGAGGCCCCGCGCACCCACTGAGTCCCAGGGACTGCGGCCAGTGAGTGTGGGCTGGGGGCGCGCGGGCCGGACTTTCCAACAACCGAGCCGCGCGGGGGTGACCCGCCGCCGCGCCCGCCTGTGCCCGCGGTGCCCAGCTCCGCCCGGCGCGGCCGCGGAGCGCACGCCTCCTGCCTGCTGACCCTCTCGTTTGGTTTCTCGCAGGCCTCTGCCGCAGACATGGAGAAACTCAGGTGAGTGGAGCGTCTTCCGTGCCGCGGCTCCCGGGACCGGGGTCGGGGATGGGGGCGCTAGGGGGGGCGACGGGAGAGGGCTTTGCCCGAGCGCATCTACGGCCCGCGGCCGCCCGGCGGGGCTGGCCCGGGCCGGTATGCGTGTGTGTGGTGCGTGTGTGTGTGCGCGCGCGCGCTCGGCTAGACCGCGGGGAGCGCCGCGCGGGGGGTCCCCGGCCGGGCCGGGGCCGATGCGGCTGCGGGTGGGAGTGCGCCACCCAGGGCCGGGTCGGCGCGCGCGCGGGTTTACGCGGTACCCCGGGCCTGCCCTGGACTCTGGATTGTCCCCCGGGACCCTGCTCCTGCCGTTACGCATCAGTCCCCCGCGCCGGCCGGTCTCCCATCCCCCAGCTGACAGTTGCCTGTTCTGAGTTTTTAAGTTTCCACCTTGTGGGGGGCAGGGGCGGGGGATGGGGTCCTCCCGGCGGGCCAGGCAGTCGCGTCTTGGAGCCATTTTAGGGGAATCCCGAGAGGGCGTCTGGGGAGAGTCTCCCTCGTCCTCCCTCCAGGTGCTAAACTTTGAGCCTTAAGAACTCCACTGGGCGCCCTTCTCGGCTGGCCCGGGATCAGTCGATTTGAATATTCACAACTTCCCTTGGGCACCCTGACCCCCACTTTGGGATCACCCCTCCTGTGTCTTCCTTCCGGAAGCTGAACCGAGGCCCAGCTCTGGCTGCTGGGTTTCAGGAAGATCCGCGGGGCCTGGAGGGTCTCTTGGCCTCCTCCTCCCCCCTCTTCCCCCTCCCAAGGCCAGGATCAGCATCCCTGGGGAGGCAGCTCGGTAGCGGGTGCACCCATTCCCCAGGGGGCAGGGACCCAGCAGAGCCCAGCTTGTTCCAGGGCAGGTCCCACGGGCTAGGGGAGAAGGCCCTGGGGCCTTCCCAAGTGACCCTCATGTGCTGTGGATGAGTCACTCGGGAATGCCCAGGGGGACCCTGGGGACAGGTGGGCCCACACGGAGGCCCCAGACTGGACATGAGAGCAGGGCCTTCTTCTGGCCGCTGAGCTGGAGTGCAGCCCTCCCTTGTGGGTCCCACAGGACCAGAACCCATCTGTCTTGGGCTGGGAGGAGGAGTCCAGTCTCTTAGGTCGTAGGAGCTCAGACACAAAACCAAACGTCCATCAGCCAGGCCCACCTTATCATGGTCAAGGTCCAGGTGGGGCTGATGAGGCCCAGACAGCGGCAGCTCTGCCTCTGGCCACATAGATGAGCTCAGGCCTCTGACCTCATGCCAGGACCCTCCTCTATACCCCCATCGGCTATCATCTCACCAGTACCCCTACTGGATGGGGCTGTCTGTGGAGGAGGCATCACTACGTAGCTGGGACTTGAAAAGAAGGTAGCATTCATGGGGCACCTTGAGGCCAGCCTGGTGGGGGGCCCCTCTCTGGTTCTCTTTCCCTCTCTCTCCATGCCCAGCCTGGAGCTTGTGAGCAGTAGGGACAGAGACATGGCCCAGCCTGGCTGGAACACAGGTGGACAAGTGAGCTGGGTGGGCAGATCCACTGTCCCAGCTGCTGAGGGCACGAGCATCTCTTTGTTGGGTGGGCTGAGGGCTTCCCTGAGCGGAATCCTGAAGGTTGGTCGCAGTGGCCAGGGCCCAGGCTTCTTGGCTTCACTGAGGCATCGGAAGCAGAGCTCAGGAGCTGGTGGGATTGGGGGTCCCGTGTGGCCAGGACACAGCATAGCCTCCCAGAATTGGGGAGCATCCTGCTCTCCTCTCCCTCTCACCCTATTAGTAGTTTCAGAGCGACCTCGAGGGCCTTTCCAGACTATTTCTTCCCGGCCAGTACTGGGGCTGCCCCTGTAGGGTTCTACCCTGCATTTAGTGTCGGGGGTCCAGGACCAAGAGGCCCCAAGGGATGTAGGGGAAGCTGGTCAGCATGGCCTCCCATGGTGTAGGTCACAGGGTCTTCTGGCAAGGTCCTGACCCTCTCTGGGGCTCAGTTTCCTCATCTGTAAAGTGGGTATCCTGAGCACCCCCACCTTGCAGGGCTGTTGGGAGGACGACCTGAGACACTGGGGTCTGACGGGCCTCACCTGGGACCTGGCCCACAGCAGGTAGAGGTTCACTGTGGGGCATCCGACCTGCACAACTCTGGGTTCTCAGGCGGGAGAAGATTCATCTGTGGTCCAAGTGAAGGGGTCTTGGCTGTCCAGCAGGATGGCTCTGTGCCGGGGTCCTTCCTCCTGTCCTGGGGCCCGCATCGCAGGCTGGGCCTAGGAATCTGAACTGAGCTCCGAGAGGGCAGGCCCTTTGCCCCGTCCAACACTTGTCACACAACACACACACACACCCGCAGTGCCCGAACCACAAGGACTGTGTCCTGTGACCCTCAGTGGCTCCCTTTGTGAGCAGGTACCCAGCTGGGGCTCCCTCTTCCCGAGCCTCTCTCCTCACCACCCACCCCACGGGGCAGCCCCACTTTTGAGTCCCGAACTAGCTGTCACCTTCATGCCTCTCTGCCTTTCAGGCCTCCCATGCTGTTGTCTCTGCTCAGAATGCCCTTCCACCCACCTTCTCGTCCACATGACAGACTAGTTATCCTCCTTGTCACTTTTCTCTGAGGCTTTTGTGACTCTCCTATCCCTCACCCCCAGATGGGCTCATTCCCCCTGTGTGTACCAGGTCCTGCGCTCGTGCTGAGACAGGTCAGCCCTCCAGAACAGGGACCCAGGCCCAAAACACAGGCCCCCGGGGATCCCAGGTTGGAGACACTAGCCTGGGGAATCAGAGAGGGCTTCCTGGAAGCAGGGACACTTGAGCCAAGGCTTAACGAATGAATAGGAGTTTGCAAGGAGGACAGATAGGACGAGCCTTCCTAGAGGTGCAGAGTCCTGGGGGCCTGAGGAAACAAGGCTGTGTTCAGGGAGACCGGTGAGGGGTGGGGAGTGGAGGTCGGTGGGGTGTCCTCTGTCCTCTCCGCCCCATAAGGAAGCCCCTGCGAGCAGAGCATGGGGTCCATTTCTCCAGCCCCAGATCTGGCCGCCTCTGCTCTGGCCTGATGCATGCCCTCTGCCCCTCGCTCACCCAGCTCTCCTGCCTCTGACTGCTTGAAAAACTCTTCCTGTGACACTCAAATATTTGCAGATATTAGCGAGTCCCGGCTGGCTGTCAGCACGCGGAGCCGCTGCACCGCTAATCCCAAGTTAATCCCCTCCTCTGCCTTGTCTGCCCCGGCTCCGCCTGTTTTAACAACCGCCGTGGCCGCTTTGCTGCATGCCTTTTGGCAAGCCATTTCCTCTGTGGGAGCCTCAGTTCTCTCCTCTGTCATAGAGCAAAGTGGGTCAGTCGCCTCACATGGCACCTGGGACACAGAAGGTGCCTAGGAAACCCAGAGCTATTCCTGTTCCAAGTCCATCCCTCCCCCCACAATATAATTGTTCAAAGTTGTGAGCTGTGATAGGCATCTAGAAAAAGTAATAAACATCTGTGCTGTTTAGAGGTTAACTTTAGGACGACCGCCACCCAGGTCAACACGTTGAATGCTGCCAAGCTCCCAGGGATCAGCCCCCATCGAGACCCTTCCCCAGTCACACTCCCCCCCCCCCCCCGGAAGTCTTCAGGATCCTGGCTTTTGTGATAAAGTGGTTGCTTATTTTCTTCCCCATTTGGCCGTCTGAGAGCATCCCTAACAGAGATCGTTTTGTTTTGCCCGGTCTGGAACTTCACATACATGGTGTCTATTAGCCTGTGCTTTCAGGTTGGCTTTTTTTTTTTTTCCACTAAAGCATCATGTTTTCGAGAGGTGTCCTTAGAGTGCGTGGAGCTGCCCATTGCTGGCTGTCTTGGGGAACGGCATTTGTGAGTGAAGTTATACCTCTTTCTTCACTGATGGCCATCCGGACGGGCGGCTTCCAGCCTGGACCATTGTTGAATGAAACTGCTGTGACTGTGCCTGTCCAGGTGCTGGGGAGCTCGTGCAGCCTTCCTGGGGTACCTCGGGGCGGCACTGCTGGGGCACAGGGCACGCCCACCGCCAGCTTTAGGAGATGAGGCCACGCCCTCCCCGCGGCGCTGGGACTTCCTGTGTCTCCGCAGCCTCCCCTCACTGGGCTCCCTCAGGCCACAGGCGGGGCGCTGCTCCTCCGGTAGCTGTAGCGTTAATTGCACGGCCCTGGATTACTGCCCGTTTGGGCTTCCTCGTTTGTGACTTCCGTGTGTTTTCCATCGCTTGTCCTATTGATTTGGAGCTCTTCAGAGAGCCCTTGTCAGCCACACGTGTGGCAAATGCACCTCCCGCTGGTTTGCTCGCTTCTCCGGCTTTCAATGGTCCTCTGATGAACAGAAGTTCTTAATTTTAATTCCGTTGAATTTCTCTTGAATCTTTCAGGCTTTCACTTTCTGATGAAAGCTTTTTGTGTCTTGTTTAAGAAACCCTTCTGACGTCATGAAGCTATTGAAAGTGATTTTCGCGTATGGTTTTGAGGTCAGGCTCCTCTTGGTCGTCGTTCTTTGTGGGTTTTTGTTGCTGCTGTTGTTTGGTTGGTTGGTTTGGTTTTGGTTTTTCGTTTTGTGTGTATGTGTTTGATTTTTGGGGTTTTGTGGGTTTTGACTTTGGGTTTTTTTTTTAATTGGTTTTGGGGATTTTTTTGTTTTTGGGGTTAAAAAATTTTTTTCGGTTTTTTGGCTTTTTTTGTTTTCTGGTTTTCTGGGTTTTCTGTTTTTAAATTTTTTTGGCTTTTGGAGTTTTTTTGTGTTTTGGGTTTTGTGTTTTTTAATTTTTTCGTTGTTCTGTTTGGGTTTTTTTGTTGTGTTTTTTTGGGTTTGTGTTTTGTGGGGTTTTGTGGGAGTTTGGGTTTTTTTTGTTTTTTGGCTTTTTTTTGTTTGGGGGGTTGTTTTGTGTTTTTGTTGTGTTTTTAATTTTTTCGTTTTTTGTTTTTTAAATATTTTTGGTTTTCCTTGTTTTGGGTTTTTTTTTTTTTTAGGCTCCTGCCCCAGGGCCTTTGCAGGTGCCTTTCCTTCTGCGTGGAATGTTCATCCCCAGATATCCACGTGACTCCCTGCCTCCCCTCCTTTCACATCTTTCTCAAATGTCATCCCTGGTCAGGGTGGTGCTCCTGACCACTCATTCCATGTACAATTATAGCCCCTCCCCCAGCCTCCTCCTCCTCCCTGCCTTGATTTTCCGTCTCCCTCATCCCCACCTGACTCTCAGTTTGTCTTATTTATTTATCTTATTTACATCCGTCTCCCCGCCAAGAACAGCAACTGACTGCTGACCCCCAGCACTTAGAGCTGTCACGTAGTAGATGCTCAATAAATGCTCTGGAATGAGACCAAAGTGTGGTGCACAGTGAGGAAGGAGGATGGGGAACAGCGATTCCCCACGCTTCATGATGCCCGAGAGGGGGGCCTCCACTCTGCCCCCCAGGAAGGGGAGTGTTGGGGACACTTTTGCCCCCCACCCCCTCAGGGAGTAGTGGTTTTTAAAAAAAATCACCCCGTGAGAGGCCCTCAGAGGTGTGAGAGCCTCCACCGGAGGGATCTGGCCTCAGCAGCATGTAGGGGAGCCTTCCTGAGAGGGAGGTGCTTGGACGGAGATAAGGAGGAGTGGGGGGAGGGCATTCCCGGCAGGGGGTCCGACGTGGGCAAAGGCCCGCGGGCAGGGGGGATGCTCTTCCTCACCTGGCAGCTGAGCTCTGCCGTTCTCGGGCTCTCGGCCTCCCGCCCCTGCCAGCCAGGAGGGATCACAGAGCCGAAGGGGTTTGGGGAAACAGAGGCCAGAGGCGGAAAGGGGCTTGTCTAGGTCTCCGGGGTCAGGACAGCCACAGCCTCCCAGAGCAGCTGGACACTGCCCAGTGGGAGGAGGCCTCTCTGTGTCTGGGCCAAAATTTGCAGCCCACTCGCCGCTTCCCTCCTGAGGGCCACACCCGCACCCTTCCCGAAGCCCAGAGTGAGGATGCACCTCCGAGGCCTCCGGGCCCCCACTGACCCTGCAGAAAACCCAAAGCTCTTGTGTGGCACCCAGCGCCCCTCTGTGTGGCCACCTGAGCCCTGGACCCAGCTGCTCCTCCCAGCTCTGCCTCACTTCTAAACATGATTCTAGCAGAGGAAGTCTTATGTGCTAATTCTTACTAAGCTGTGAATGACTGCCTCACTTTGATTTCTCCCTTTGGGAGTCAGTGCATTATAAAGGGACCATCCACATGGACTGTTCTTTCTTACCTTCTTCTGCCCTGCCCTTCAAAGTCTCCTGTCCTCACAGCCCATCTGAGTCCCACTCCTCTGCAAAGGCTCCCTGATGAAGTACGTGGTTAAGAAGGTGGACTTACCTGGATTTGAATCCCAGACCTGCCACTTACTGGCTGTGTGGACCTGGGCAAGTTTCTGAACCTCTCTGATTCTCAGTTTCTGCATCTCTAAAATGCAGATCATAATAATAGCACCTAACTTGGAAGGTTGTTTTGCGAATGAACTCGTGAACGTGGAGCTGGGCACGTGGCTGGCACTGTGTGGGCCGCTTCACCCTGTTAGCCTCCTGCCCGCCTCTCACATGGTCTCATTGTCCCCAGACCCTGTTTCCCCAACCACTGGGCAGATGGCATTATTCCCATCGTGAAGGAGAGGACCACCTGGCGAGGGGGGGTGTTGGGCTGTGACCTGCAGACCTAGACTGTGTTAGGACTGCGAGAGCATTTCAGGGTCGGGGGCAGCGGGCCGGCTCTGCTGTGCCCCCAGACTGCATCTTTCCCAGAGAGGGCACATCACCAGTCCTGGTGGTGGCTGAGTATTTCAGAGCAAGGACGTGCCGTGTACCTGTTTCTCAGCGTTCTGCCTCACCCCCATTGACCACGGGCAGAAAGCCAGCCCTGACTGTTTGAGATCTCTGGCCCCCTCCTGCACGCTCTCACCCTACCTTCATGACAGCCTGAGAGCTGCCACATTGCCTGCATCCCTCGACAGGCCCACCGAGGCTCTGGAGGCGTTGCCCATCAGGGCGCCGGTGTCGGGGACAAGGCCTGGGTGTCTTTCTTGAGCGATGGAGCTGCTGCTACCTGACATGGGGAGGATGGAGCTGGGGCAGGCGGGGATGCACGAGATGTCTGTGGGATGGGTGCTCGGGAGCAGGTATCCTGGGATCCTCAGCCCTCGTGGCAGACAGCATGGGGGGGTGCCCTGCCAGGGCAGGGGGTTGCGCCTCTGTGTCCTGTGTCCTGGCCAGAGGGGCTGCCATGGGGAGGGTTCTATCCTGGCTCCCATGCTCACTAGCTGGGTGCCCTTGAGAAAGGCCCTGGCCCTCCAGGCCACAATTCTTTCATCTGTACAATGGGTAGCTTCCCCACTCCCTGCCAGGCCTCGGGTGAGGATTCAGTGAGGGGACTGTCAAGGGCGTGCAGTAGGTCTCACTGGGTGATTGAGTGATTGAATGGGGGTGATCTCGGGGGAAGCTTCCGGAGGAGGTGATGGTCACAGGTGTCCTTTGGGCTTTGGTTACTGATGGGGAAACTGAGGCCCAGAAAAGCAGCCTCCTTCCTCGGCCCCAGTGCCTTGCAACCACCAGCTGCTGCTAAAATCTATGATCATAACGCCAGTGTTCTTTTCTTCCAGACTCAGTTTGGCCCCCAGGACTGTCTCCTGTGGGTATGGAGAGGTGCGGGGTAGGTGGGGCGGTGAGGGCAGAGGGACCAGGGACCAAGGGCATCCCGGAGGGGCCCAGGGGCACGTAGAGAGTGCCGGGATGGGGCAGGCCACCCTATGCCCCGCGCTACAGGGTCATCAACAAGCCTCCCACAGCCCTGATTACCTTTACGATCCCCAGAATTCTGGAAGGCGGGCCCCACCGCCGGTCCAGTT
This sequence comes from Leucopleurus acutus, assembly GCF_964270905.1. NCBI lineage: Eukaryota > Metazoa > Chordata > Mammalia > Artiodactyla > Delphinidae > Leucopleurus > Leucopleurus acutus. Next base: position 4,271,133 of record NC_139142.1, read on the forward strand.
AATGCGTGCCCGTGTCTGTGGTGGGGTGGTCACATGAGTGAAGCCAGCGTGGGCTCCATGGTGGGCAGAACCTGATCATCAGAGTGTTGCACGGCAGCCTCTTCTCACCTGGGCTCCAGGGCAGCGTGGCGGGCGCCGGGAGCTTCATCTGGGAGCCTCACCCGCGGTAGCACCACACCACCCACCTGTCCTCCCAGCGGACGCCCCCTGAACACGGATTCTGGGCAGAGAGCAGGTGTGGCCTTGGGGCAGGGGAGGGGTCCAGGGCCAGCGTGTGCACAGTCCCACCCTCCAGGCCCCCTCAGTCTAGGGGGTGAGGAAAGAGAGTAGATGAGCAGCGGTGCTGGGCTGGGTGCTGGGAAAGACGAGGCCAGGCGGGGGTGCCCAAAGAGCCCCAACACGGCCAGAAAGGGGGGCCTTGGGGGCTTCCTGGGGCCCGCTGTGTGGCTGGCCCTACCTCTCCTGAGGCAGCCTCCTTGGGACTCCCTGTCCCGACTCACCCACCAGAGGGACAGCCCCAGGCCGGAGCCTGTCGCCAGTCTTTTCCGCTGTGGAGCTCCCCTGGGGCTCCCGGCGCCCCGAGCAAGGGGACCGGACACTTGGCCCACACTCAGGGCCAGGCGCTCTCGGCCTCCTGCCAGCTGCCCCAGGCCGGGGCTCTGGCCACACTCATCTCCCGGCCTTTGCCCAAGCTGTGTTTCCCGCGCAGATGGCTGGCCTTCTTCATGACGGGCACGGGATGACCTCTCCTGCCGGTGCTGGAGGCCCTCCTCCATGGGGTCACCTCTGTCTCCGTGCTCGGGCTGCCAGATAAAGTACAGAATGGCCAGTGAAATTTAAGCCAGTTTAAATAAATTTCACTGGGCATCCTCTACTTTGTCGGGCTCCCCGCTCTCAATAAACAGCTGGATGCTTACTTAGTGTAAGTACTTCCATGCCGTGTTTCGCACATACTTACACTGAACACTCATTATTGACCTGAAATTCACATTTCACCCTCTCATGATCATTTCAGGGGGCTCAGCCCTTATGGAAATCAGAAAGCAACTTCTTCTGGCAGAGCCAGACAAACAAAGCCAGCCCCCTAAAGCCGCTGACCTCAGAGGCAAGGAAAAGCCCAAAGCACTGGAAGCTGCGGAGGGGAATTCGGGTTGATTGCCAGGAGGCCTGCAGCCTGTTGACCTGGGGCAGGGCGCGCTTTCTCCCTCTAAGCCCCAGTTTGCTCATCTGTAAAATGCATTCACTCTGTGTTTTTCATTCATTCAGCGAATGTTTATTGGGCCCTCCTGGTTGCCAGCCTCTGCTGCAGGGTCTGAGGACCCAGCAGGGAACGAGGCAGACAGAAATCCCTGTCCTGGGGAGCTGCCACTCCAGGGGGTGAGGCCAAGGACACACAGGCCCGGCAGGGAAACGGGGAGAGAGGATGCCTGCGGAGTGTAGGAAAGGCCTCGCCAAGAAAGTTGCGTTTGAATGTTGAGTGAAGGAGGAGAGGGGCAGCCGTGGGGTATCTGGGAGACAGATCCAGGCAGAAGAACAGCACGTGCAAAGGCCCTGAGGCAAGGCCGTGCTGAATGCGGCTGGAAGGTGAGGTCCAGGGGGCAATGGGAAGGCTACCTGCCATCAGGTGATCCGTGTGAACACGTTGGGCCTGACCCTGGCGATGTAGGAGCTTTGGAGATGGAGGGTGGATTGGACTTAGCCTTCAACAGGACCCCTCTGGCTGAGAGCAGGTGAGGGCAGGAGCCAGTTAGGAGGCTGTGCAGCAATGCCGCACAAGAAAAGTTGGACTCAGCGTGGTGGGCGGCGCTGGAAAGAGAAAAGGAGTCAAGGGTGCCTCCAGGCTCGGGGAGGAGTGCTGGCCCTGCTGGGTCGGGGCAGGGATTGGGGAGGGAAGGCTGTGGATTTGGGGAGGGCGAGCGGAGTGGGATACAGTGGGCCCCGCAGGTCTGTGCCGCCTGCGAGATATCCAAGCAGAGTCAGAGGCAGCAGAGGGTATGCACACCTGGAGTCGGGGAGACACAAATTTGGGGGCCCTCAGTGGAGCGATGGTATTTGTGGCTGGGGCCACCATGGGGTGAGTGTACCCAGGGCAGGAGAGAGATTGGAGGCACTATTCCTGGGTCATGCTGGTTAGGAGGCCAGGGAGAGGAGGGCCACCCGCAGAGGGGGCTGAGAAGGACGGCCAGGTGAGGATGGTGTTTGCAGGAGGAGGGAGGCGTCGACCGTGCCGTTGGCCGCTGAGGGCTCAGGTCGCCTGGGCACTGAGCTCAGGGACCGGCAAGAGCTGGTTCGGTCGCGTGGAGGGGATGCGAGCCAGGTTGGGTATTGGTCCTGGCAGGCTGGGTGCAAGGACAGGCAACGTTTCTTGGAGCAGAGAATAAGGACAGGTCCAGGAGGGTCAGCAGAGGGTTGTTCTCAATATGGCAAGCGTACCTGCATGTTCTTGTGCTGGAGACAATGATGCAGTAAAGAGGGGAAAATTGGTGGTCTGGGAGTGAGGGGCGGGTAGCTGGAGCCGTGCCTGGAGTGGGCGGAGGGGCTGCCTGGCGGGCTGTCTATAGTAACAGGCGGGCAGATGCTGGTAGGTGGGGAGACCTGGCGGTGGCATCTGCGAAAGTTCCCTAGGGGTGCCTTCTTTTTTCCCGTGGAAAAGGAAGCGAGGTCATCAGCTGTGAGTGGCGGTGCGGGAGGAGGCGCTGGGAGGTTGAGCAGACAGGAGAAAGTGAAGGAACGGAACAGGGGATGTGGTAAGGTTCCCGGGTCAGTCTGCCGGATGAGCAGAAAGGGAGGCCTGTCAGCTCGGCCGTGTGACTTCCTGCCATCTGTACAGGTGCAGGCGCCGAGTCTATGGAGAGCTGACCCTAACCAGAGTGGGGTTTGGGAGGTCCGGGAGGGCTTCTTGGAGGAGGTAGATAGAATGAACTAAAGAACAGGGGAGGGGTGTTCTCAGCAGGAGCGGCAGCATGTGCAAAGGCCCAGCGGTGACTCTGCAGCTGCTCCGCCCACTTGCCCAGGTTGCTCTTCTTTGTCCTGGCCCTGAGCACCCCTGGGTCCACCCGCCCACTGAGGGCTCCCAGGCTGCAGAGCTGCCAGCTCCCAGCACGTGGTTCTGCCTTGATGGGCGTGGGGGGAGGGGGTGGCGGGAGCAGGGCTGCAGCCGCCTGATAAGATGAGGCGGAAGCGAGACGAAATGTTCCCTGCAGCGTCTCCCGTCTCCTGTCTCTGGGCAGGAGAGCAGTGGAGCGTCCGTGTCACCGGGCCGCGAGGAGGGAAGAGGGACTGGTTCCACTGGATGACCTCGGTCAGCAAACCAGGAGAGAGCAGGGCCTGAGCAGGCGTAGAGTTTGAGGTCACCCCCTGTCTGGCTTGAGTGGGTGACCCCTCCTGGCTGTGGGCCCCCAGGCCAGCCCTGTGACAGTCCCCTCCCCCAGTACACACGCACACGCTGTTGCACAGTGGCCTGGCGTGTCCAGAGTCCCCTTCTCCGTGCACGTGGCGGTGCTGGTGAAATTGCTACAGAGTCAGCCCAGGGGCTGCGCAGGCGTGTCTGAGCCGCAGGCCAGTGCCAGCCGGAGGCCCAGGACTGCTTCCCTCCAAGGAGAAGCTCACGGCCCACCAGGAAGCGGGATGAGCTGTCCTGTGGGACTCCAGGCCCCTGCCCTTGACCCCGCCGGGTGGCTCACCTCTTAGACTCCAGCCTCTGCCCCATCAAGCTGGCTGCGGTCGACCCTCACAGGGAGCCCGTGGCTGTGCCTTGTGATTCTGATGTGCGGGAGGCTGTTCAAGGAAGAGTAAAGGGCTGCGGTTTGCGCTAAAATCTGGCATCTCAACGTGAGGGGAAGAACAGCTGCCCAGTGTTGAACCCCAGGAGGGCTGTGTGACGTCATTGCCATGAACCTCAGTTTACTCATCTGTCATATGGGTGTGGTGCGCGCCTCCCTCACAGGGTGGCCTGAGACTAGATGAGTAGGTATGTGTGGGCACCTGGGGCAGGGCAGGCCCTCGGCAGGTGCTGGGGCGTTGGTGAACCACTCATGCCCACCTGCCCCTCGAGAAGGGTCCTAAGTAGGTTCCCACTGGGGACACAGGATGGAATCAGTGCGGCAGTGAACAAGTTCAAGGGGAATAGAGAAAGACTGTTTGTTCTGAGACACAGAAAAGTGGTGGCCACCAAGCACGGGGGCACAGGCCAGGGCACGGGGGGCCGCGGCAGGGGCGAGGGGGCTCTGAGGCCCTGCAGGGGTTGCCTCTGGCTCCTTTTGTGGAAGGATGGTGGTACCAGACCTTCTACAGGGAGACTCAGAGATGATGCCAGCATGGGACAGGGCCAGAGGCTATTCTGCAGGGACCCGCCCCCGGGCCCACTCAGGGCATCCCAAGAGTCTGATGCGGTGGTCCCAAGGTGCCCACTGGAGGCCCAGCTGGGAGAGGACCAGCTGGGTCTGAGCAGCTCTGGGGGCAAAGACCTTCTCCCAGGGCTGGGCTTACCTTGGCCAAGGTGGCCCGTCAGTGGTAGCTCTGAGGGTGGTTCCATGGTGTCTGCCTCTGCTGGGCATTGCCCTTGACACTGGGAGCTGGCACGAGTCCCTGTGCCGTGAGTTCCAGGGTGTCGGCCCCTGCGGGAAGGGGAGAGGCCAGTCGGGGAGGGGCCGGGTGCTCTCACCAGCACCTCAGGGGAGCAAGGAGGACTTGAGGGGGCTTACCCCCCCATTTATCCAACCCCAGAGTAGGCCCCGGGGATATAAAAATGCACCGGACCTTGCAGCCCCGGAGACAAGATCGGCTCCTCTCCTGCAGATGTTTCTGCAGATGTTTCTGCAGCCGTTCACGCAACACATGCTGCTGGTCTCTGGCTCCACGTGGACACAGCACGGGGCACCGGGACGAGTCGGTGAAGGAGGGAGGTGGTCCCAGGGGAGGGCAGGCAGGTAGGTCCCCAGGTCCTTGTCCCCGCAGGAATGAGAGAGGGTGGAGGAGGGAATGCTGTCCCTGGCTGCAGGGGCCTGAGGTGGGGGGGGGGGGGCGGTACCTGGCCGAGAGGACGGCGAGGACAAAGGCCCTGAGGTGGAGAGGAAGGGGCTCAGGGTAACTCGGGCACAGCCTGGAGCCAGCGCACGGGAAGGGGGCCAGCGCAGGGCGAGGTGGGGGCCGTGGGGGGTCTGAGGGGACGGGGGCTTCGGGGAGGAATCTTGGGGAACTTTACCCAGAGGCGGGAGTGGTCTGGCTGGGTTTCGTGACCTGCCATCTGGCGGAGGGCGGAGACCGGACTCGGGGCCGGCACGGGGCAGGAGACCGGGCCCCGGGACAGAGGCTTAACCCCAGTGACGCTCCCTGGCGGGCAGGCTGGGGCGGGATGGGTGTCAGGGTCCCACCAGTGAGCCCTGGGTGGGGAGGAGTTAACCTGAGCGGGAAGGAGTGAGTGCCGTCCTGGCAGAGGGGACACAGCGACAAAGTCACCAGGATGAGAAGCTGCCTGCAGCGTGTGGAGAATGACAAGCAATTTGGTGTCACTGGAGCATGACTGGGGGCCAGAGCCTGAGCGCGGACAGTGCGTGTGGAGACAGGCAGTGCCACGGGGGTGCCACGGGGACCGGCTCCTGGTACCTGGGAGCCAGAGGGCGGACACTCCTTCAGTCCCACCCGCCCCATCGCCACAGCCCACCAGGGAGCACCTCTGCCCCCAGGAACCTTGTTCACACCGCGGAGGAGGGAAGGATGGCCCCCGGGCCCCAGAGCTCACATGTCCTTCCACCCCGTGCCCAGCACAGCACCACAGGCATCGGGGGATTTCAGCCGCGTCCCAGACTTGCTGTGTGATCTTGCTTAACCTCTCTGGGCCCCAGTTTTCTCATCTCTAGGAAGAGGCGCTCCCCATGCCATAGGCCTGAAATGAGAATTTGCGTCAGAACAAGAGCGGTTGTCAGGGATAAATGCCTTGTGTGTGACCAGCGGCAGAGTCTGGGTCAAGTCACAGCCATGCCCCCCATTCTCTGTGCTTCCAGGCAAGCCCCGCCCCTTCCCTGGGCCTCAGTTTCCCAGGGTCCCAGCCTCCCTTCTACTCTTCCGAGAACTCACCTGCCAGGAGTCCCCAGCGGAAGGGCCTTCTGGGGTGGGGACTGGCTGGCGAGGGCTGGGACGGGGACTCCCCCAGGGGTTGCTGGACCCAGCCGAGCCGCCAAAGGGGAGACTGGGTCTCTGGCTGCTCCCACGGGAACGGGCCAGTCCTGCCCCTCCTCTCCGTTCACTCAGCAGCGTTGGGGTCATGGGCCAAGAGTGAACCCTGGGCCTGGACTTCCAAAGTCCAGTTCAAATGGAGATCGAGCGGCCGCCTCTCCCCCCCACCTCTCCCCCAGCCCAGCCTGCAGATCAGCCCAGGAGGCCAGGGCCAGGGGCAGCCCATTTCACAGATGAGCAGATGGGGGCTTACGGAAGTGGTGAGCGACGTGCAGCTCGCGTCCCAGGGCTGAGAGCTTCCCTACCCGTCCCCTCAGCCCCCAGCCTATCAGATCAACACTTTGAACCTTTTCTGGGGGGAGGGGCAAAATTTGATCCTTAGTAAATTTTTTCTTTGCTGCACCCCACAGCATGTGGGATCTTAGTTCCCTGACCGGGGAACAAAACCGCGCCCCCTGCAGTGGAATCACGGAGTCTTAACCACTGGACCGCCAGTGAGGATTTTTCATCCTCGCTGTAGGAAATATGACAAATCCAGAAAAGTATAAAAGAAAATTTTTTCATTGCCCAGAATCCCACCACCCACCCAAGACAACATTAACATTCCTTCCCTTCTGTTATCTTGTGTGGCGTCTGTACGCAGTTATTTTGTAAATGGGGTTGTGCTGCCCTTTCTCTTAACACATACACTCGCCCGTGTCTCTAAGCCTTGTCTTGACGCCTGATGTCCGGGGCAGCATCCTCCCGTCAGATTTCTGCTCTGGCTCTGGGGCCAGCCAGGCCACCGGGAGCCCTCCCTGGAGAGACTACAGGAAGGGGGCGACCAAGCCGACTTGCACCTAAAGCTGTGATGTACGTCCCGTTGCCCCCAAGCAGGGTGGCACCGTGGGGCTGGGGTGGGTCATCCACCCGCCTCTGTCCCACCCCCCGCCCAGCCCAGACAGGCCACAGGCAGGGTGAGTGAGAAGGGGTGCCAGGAGGGGTGAAGTGGGTCCTGCCCTGGACCCCTAACATCCAGTAGGTCCCACAACCTCCAGAATACCCCACTGGTGTCCGTCAGCAGAGGTCGGGGGTCACACGCCCTCCATCCTTCTTGCCTCCCAGGCTCTCTGACCAACGGGTCCTGCAAGAAAGGAGCAGTAGCCGGACAGAAACCTGGAGCTGGGGGAGCCTGCCCCCCATGGCTCCCCTCTGAGGCTGAGATGGGGATGCAGGCCTGGGGTGGGACTCGGTGACAGCAATGCACTTGGGCAGCCGGGGCTGGCAGGTGCCTACCCCCCAGCTCCTACGCTCCTACCCTGCCACCCTGCTGATGACAAGGAGCTCTCCAGCTGGTGGGGGACGGTCCCCCACGTCTCTGTGACTGCGTGCCCACGGCGGGCCCGGCGTGGCCCCCGGTCCCCGTTCTGAGCAGCTCTGTCCTCTTCACCCACAGGCTGCGCAGCCCCTGGGTGCCCTCGTGCCTCGGGCAACCCCGCGTCCTGCAGGGCCGACTGGCCAGGTCCTCACCCTCGCTCTGGGACAGGTAATACACCTGTTGTCTCCCCGGCTCCTCAGTGTCTCTGCGCCTGTCCCCAGACGTCCATCCCACATCTGCATCAACTCCTCCGACGAGGCCCAGAGAGGGGGAGGGTGTCGGCTGCCAGCACACCCTCGCCATTGCTTCCGGCCATCTGGTCTTGGAGGCGAGGCCCCGGTGTCCCCACAGACCAGCCCCGGGCTCGGTCATCGGGCTCAGGCCTCTGCTGAGCAGCCAGAGGGGCTCCTGGTGGGAGGCAGGCGGGGTCCCACTCTGCGCCGAGGGAGCTCATCTTTCTCCCCTGTGAGGTGGGGAAGCCTTCCAGGGGCTTCCCACGGGCAAGGAGGGAACCACGAAGCACGCACCCACCAGCACACACCCTGCCGGGTTAGGCCAGATACTGGTCAATTCACCAGGACCCAGGTCAAAGCGAGGTGACCCCCCCGGGCAGCAGTGTGAGCAGGGCTTCCCGAGCCCCCCAGCCGGGAGGGTGACCCGGATCCGGAGGGTGGGGCATGAGGGGTTTCCAGGCCCTCCCTGTGCATCTGTTGAGGGCCCCCCTGAGCCAACTCCACACCAGGGGGGAGGCAGAGGCACTGAGCATTCCCCCCATGGTGCCTGCCCCCGGCATCGTCTCTTGGCGGTTCTGATGATCCGGGGAGTGCAGGGACCACGGTGACAGCCCTGCTCCCTGAGGGTGGGTGCTTCAGCGTGTGGGTGCACACATCCCCGTTTTACAGATGTGGAGACTGAGGCTGAGGTCAGGCAGGGCTCGGGCAAATTCCCTGGGAGGGAAAGGCAGGAAAGGATGGTGGTACCAAACAGGTGACTGAAGACCTCAGGGTGCCCAGCCCAGGGCCCTCCCTGGACCAGGCAGGGGAGGGGACATGTCCAAAGCTCTGGAGTAGTTGATGGCCAGGACTTGGTGACGGACTGTGAAGGGTGGCCACAGGCAGTGAGAGGGGTCACCGCGGCTTCTCAGGGTCTGACTGGGGACCGCTGGTAGCTGTGACCTTCCCGGGGCTGGGGAGCACAGGGGGCAGAGAAGAGTCAGCACTGGACGCACTGGCTGTGAGGTGCCTGTAGGCCTTCTGGGAGGAGAGGCCGGTGGGCGGCTGGACGTGGAGGGCAGTAGAGCCCTAGAGAGAGGTCGGGGCTGCAGATGGAGGCTGGGGAGGGGTTCATGTGTGGCTGGGCACAGAGGACCTTAGGCCTGAGATGTGCGGGGAGGGGGCGAGGGGTAAACCGGGGCCCTGAGGATCAGCCTGGGCGACGGAGATGGAGTGGCAGAGGTGGGGAGGCGTGGTGGGGCACCGGGGTTGGCGCTGCTGTGACTGAGGGGCCAGGGGGGCGTGTCCAGGGCCAGGGCCCAGGTACCTCCAGCAAGCGGGCTGGGGGCCGTGCCAGCCCAGAGCCGGACCCGCTGCGGCCGAGGGGTGGGTGGGTGGGTGTGAGGGGCTCCGGAGGTGAGAGCAGTACTTGAAGGGTGGTGGGACAGAGCCGCCCAGTATGTCTGGAAGGCCATCCGGAGGCCAAGGGTAAACTGAGGCTGGGGTGGGCCGGCTCGATGAAGCTGGCTGCCTCGCGAGGGGCCGTCGCGGCTCAGATGCCCGTCTGCGGGTCCCGGCTCTGCTCGGAGCCCACCTTACAGCCCTGTCATACTTTCCTCCTACACGTGCCTTGTTGGTGAACCTGCCCCCTTGTTCACTGTTTGTCTCCCCTCGAGACTATAAGCTCCGCGGGGCGGGACCACGTTTGTCTCATTCGTGCTGTGAGGCGCAGGGAATGGTGGGACAGGGCAGGAAAGGAAGGAAGGAGGGTGACGGGTGGATGCATCGTAGGGGGATACGGCTGGGTCACGTCAGGGGTGGACAGTCTTGACGGCAGGGTCCGAGCTGTGGCTGCAGGCGAGTGACCAAGGTGGGGGAGGGCGGGGGCTCAGGTGGCCCCACGGGTGCTCTCACCTCTTCCAGAGGGTGCGGACCCCGCCTGTACCCTGTGACCGAGGGCTGTGGGTGACCTGCAGCCCCTGCAGGATGACTGACTTCAGGGGCCGCCGCCCCACTCCCACGCCTGACCCCATGTGTGCAGGGGGCCCTGGGTGACATGGGAGAGCCCCCAGGAAGCTCGCCAGCCCCCTGGGGAGAAAGGCCTGGGCCAGGGGCAGTCTGGGACCTGTAGCTGCAGGGGGCTTGGAGTGAATCAGTCAGGCGTGCTGCCTGGAGGAAGCGGCAGGGCCTGCTTGGCAGCCATGGGTGGGCACTCTGCCACTGGTCTCCCTCCTTGCTTGTCACTCTGCATCTTCCTTGGGGACCAACTCTTGGGAGGACCCATCCCGCCCTTCTCTGAGGTTCTCAAAACGTAGGCAACTCTTTATTTTTATTTATTTATTTATTTATTTTGGGGGGGGTACGCGGGCCTCTCACTGTTGTGGCCTCTCCCGTTGCGGAGCACAGGCTCCGGACGTGCAGGCTCAGCGGCCATGGCTCACGGGCCCAGCCGCTCCGCGGCATGTGGGATCTTCCCGGACCGGGGCACGAACCCATGTCCCCTGCATCGGCAGGCGGACCCTCAACCACTGCGCCACCAGGGAAGCCCTATTTTTATTTATTTTTAAGAATGTAGACCTGGGCAGGAATCCAGGAAGACTTAATCGGGGCTCTCTGGGTGTGCGCCTATGGTAACGCGTGGTTTACAGGCAGGGCCCGAGACTGAAGCGCACTCTACCCTGGGCTCTGGAGGAAGCCTCCTGCTTGCCCACAGCAAACCCACCAGAAGTTACCATCCAAAGGGTCTTAGCTCCAAATGGTCCCCTGAGGAGGGTTGGGCTTCCTCCAGCAAACAGTTAGCCCAGTTGGGCCCCTACTCCGACCCGGACACCTCTCTGAAGCCAGGGCTTTGTGTCCCCAGGGCAAGATGGGGACAGTCGCAGGTGGACTGGGGGGGTGCGTGGCGGGGACCAGCAGCCAGGTCTGTGTGATGGCAGGGACCCCACCCACCCCGTGACACCATGGAGTTCACTTTCAGGCTGCACCATTCTGGGCTTCGTTGTGACTGTAATGTAGGGGGTGACGGGGGCAAAGTGCAGGGAGTGACAGAGCAAAGCGCACGCCCAGGGCACTGAACGGCAGCTTGAACCTTAGCCTCACTCGTGGCTAACAGCCAGCAGAACTCCCCTGGCGCCCCTCACCCACCGGGCCGCTCTCCCTTCCCTGCAGAAATCAGCCCTCCCGGCTATTAAAGGTGAGTCCTTCCCCCTTGGCCCCTTCTGCGTGCTCAGCCAGTCAGGGGAAAGGTGCCTCAGGTCGGCCCGTGGTTAGGTGCTCTCTGGGACCTGGGTGGCTGCCAACAGGAGGGTGTGGCCCCTGCCCTGGTGGAGTTCGCGGCCAGTCCCCTGGGTGTGGCCACCACACCTGTCCCTCCTGCCTTGTGCCCAACGGTAGCTGATGTGAATTGATGGCATATGGCTCGGAGGGTGAATCATCCCGTTTCTCTTTCCTGAGCATGGGAACTCGGCGGCCCGGGGTCCCAGAGGAGCCCTCAGTCTGTGGGGAAAATAGTGCCTCAAGAGCCAAGCCTGGCCCTGGAAGGCTTCCTGGAGGAAGGGAGACATGAGCAGGCCAGTGGTTTTCTGAGTGTCTGATGCTCTGTGCAGCTAGCTGGCCACTGTGGCAGATGCTACCTGGACGTGGGGCATCCAGGCTCATCCTCTCCCTGGCCCAGAGGTCACACAGCCTGCTGGGACCACACAGTCGATTTGGGGAAGACAGTCCTGGTCTAGGGTGTGGCACTAGTGCCTCTGGGCTTCAGCGTCCCCAGCCAGCGCTGTGGAGGAGCAAAAGTGGGGGACCCTGTAAGCGATGCCATCTGGAAGTCGGCTCGCAGACCGAGAGACTGGGTGCCGATGGGTGCTCTTTAAACCAGGGTCCTTTAAGCCGCCCCAATCACTTGCCCCCCCCCCCCCCAGTGCCAGACTGGCTCAGGGTCAGAGACCCTGACCCCCGGGGCGGGGGCTGGGCGGTGTGCGTGCCTGTGGTGCGTGTGCGCGTGCGTTGGTGCGGCCTGGCGCACCCCGTGCGCACCCACCGGCGCCTCGAGCTCAGCGCCGCGGCCCGGCCCGCCGCCGCGTGTCGTTGCAGCGCGCTGCAGGAGCAGAAGGGCGAGCTGCGCAAGCGGCTGTCCTACACCACGCACAAGCTCGAGAAGCTCGAGACCGAGTTCGACTCCACCCGCCACTACCTGGAGATCGAGCTGCGCCGAGCGCAGGAGGAGCTGGAGAAGGTCACGGAGAAGCTGCGCAGGTAAGGGGGCGGGGCCAGGGAGGGGCGGGGCCTGGGCGGTGCCGGGCCTGGGAGGGCGGGGCCTGGGGGGCGCGGGGCCGGCGACCTGCCGCTAGCAGAGCCGTGCCTCCCACCCGAGCTGGTGACCCCATTCGTACACGGGGAGTCCAAGGCTCAGCGAGGGCAGGCGGCTCTGACAAGAGTCGCGCTTTGTGCCAAGAGCTGCCACACCAGGATCTGAACTGGCGCTGGCTACCGCCGGGTACAGGCTCTTCCCAGGCACCTCTGCGGCCCCTGCTCATTCCTTCTCTGTTTCTATGTGGTGGGGCGGCAGCATGACACAGGAGCAGCCATCCCCACACCCAGACCCCAGCCACTGGCGCCTGGGTCTCCGGCCCGGAAACGATGTCCAGCCTTGGAGGTGAACCAGCATTTAGAGACGGTTCCCTTGAGCAGCACAGCAGCCAGTGACAGCAGGCTAGGGTGCGGGACCCTGAGCAATGGCTCCCTTAAAAACAAAACTTCTGTAAACATCGTGCTGCACGTGTAAGATGGGTATTCTTCTAAAAACTATTACCCGCTTTCCAGGCTTCTTTTAGGAAGAATGTAAAGCAAACGCAAACTTTGCTGTTGGCTTGGTTTGTTATAAATGTTTATAGAGCATTGGATTTGCAGGGAGGCTGTTTGTCCCTTACTACTTAAGCACCTCCAGCCTCAGTTTCCCCACTCGCAAGACAGGGGCAATAACACTACACATAGGTTGTCGAGAGGATGGACACTGCCCCTTCCACCGTCACACCACATGGCGGCAACGGCTTCCCACCCAACACCTGCCTCCGTCTCAGCCTCTTCCAGGGGGAACCGTATCCTATTCACTGTGTGTCCCCAGCACTCACCCCAGGGCACATCACACAGTCTTCAGGTTAGACCCCTGCTAACCTGCTATTGAACTGTGAACCCTTTCGCCAGCCTTGTAAGGACTGTGTGTAAACTGTGAGTTAACCGGCTCTGAGTGAGGACCCGACAGAGTCCCTTGTGAATAACAGGCCTTCCCTTCTCATCTACAGGGGTCCTCGTCCCTGGCCCAGGAAATGTTGCAACAAGTTAGCTTCAATCAGATGCTTTCTAGCACAGGAGCAGTTAGAGCAGGGTGGGGCCTGTGTTCAGCCCTCAGCGGGCTGTATGGCTACAGGGGCCGTGGGAGGGTCAGGCCTGGCACAGCAGTGACGTCAAGGTCTCCGTTCCAGGATTCAGAGCAACTACATGGCGCTGCAGAGGATCAACCAGGAGCTGGAGGACAAGCTGTACCGCATGGTGAGGGCACGCCACACACCCCCACACCCCAGCACTCCCAGCCCTGGGCCCCCAGCTCTGGAACCATGGTGAGGACCTCGGGCCTGGTGGTCATGCCCTTGCCCATGAGGAGCTGGGCCAAAGGCCTCGTTTCCACGCTGCCCGCTCCCTGCTCCCCGGGGTTGGGCCAGTCCCACCTGTCTCTGCCCTGATTGGGTGCTCTCCAGCACTCACCTATCACTGTCCCCATGGTGCAGAGGAGAGACTGAGGCTCAGAGAGGCAGTGACTTGCCCAAGGCCGTCTGGCTCCTCCCTGGCAGAGCGGGACTGGAACATGGGCTGCTCTGTGCTCTGACCCTTGCGTGCCTTGGCCTCCAAACTCCTCCTTGTTATCGGCTGCGAGAGGGGACCCAGGAGGCCCCAGGCCTTGGCTGGCTGCTGAGCGCCTCCCTCTTCTGCCTGTCCCCCACCTCCAGGGCCAGCACTATGAGGAAGAGAAACGAGCGCTTAGCCACGAGATCGTCGCCCTCAACAGCCACCTGCTGGAGGCCAAGGTGACCATCGACAAGCTATCGGAGGACAACGTGAGTGCCGGGCCATTCTGACCCTGAGGGGCTGGCGCAGGGCCGGGTGGACGGACGGGATGGTCAGGACCTCACGGAGTACCTGGGCAGTGGGGGAAGGACGGGGGCTGCCTCACAAACTGCATCCCGCGAGACCCTCTGCTGGAAGGAGATGGGACTTGAGATAGGGAGCATGGGGCCACGCTGTCCCAGTCAAGGCAGGGCTTCCTGACCCCAGGGTTGGGGCGTGGCCACTCAGGACTCCTGCCTTCGGCCACTCGCAGTGGACATCAGAGTCCTGTGGCTACCCGTGGGTCCTGACTTCCAGGGTCCCGCGAGAAGGCCCCCGCTGCCCGCCACAGACCCGTCAGCTGAGCACACACTCACTGATTAGCCTCCGCTCCTCGCCGGGCCAGACCCTACGAGGCTCTGAGAATACGTGTGAACAACACAGGCAAGCGCCCTGCCCATGTGGAGTTTACATCTGAGCAGGGGAGTGGGGAGGGCGGACAGTAAACAGGATAGATATGTCAACTGTGTAGTGACTTAGAAGTGCTAAATGCTGCAGAGAAAAATAAAGCAGGGGATGGCGCTGGGAGTTGCCAGGTGCAGGGTTAGGGAATCTCAGTCGGGTGCTTCTGGAAGAGGCTGCTGGAGCCGAGACCTGAAAGCGATGAGGGAGCCACTAGCCATGGGACAGCGGGGAAGGGCGCTTCCCAGGCAGAAAGAGCCACAGCGGCAAAGGTGGGTCTGAGTAACTTGAAGACCAGCAAAGAGACCAGAAGGGGCTCTTGTGGGGAGGAGAGGCCGAGGGTCTGAGATCAGAAGGAAAACAGGAGGCCGCATTGCATAGGCTTCGATAGGAATCTGGGGGTTTTTTTTGAGTGAAGTAGGGAGCCACTGAAGGTTCTTGAACAGAGGAGTAGCCTGACTGAACTTACTCTTACTGGGCTCCAGTGGTTGCTCTGCTGAGGACAGACCGTAGAGGACAAAGCCATGAGTGGGAATGTCAATGAGACAGCAATCTGGGAGAAAGACGATGGTGGCTTGGCCAGGATGGCGGCCAGGGAGGTGGGAAGCGGGGGGCTTGGATTCTGGTTATATTTTGAAGCTGGAACCAAAGTGATTGACCGATTTGGGATGTGGGTTATGAGACGAAAAAATGGGTCCAGCCCGACTGCAGGGGTCAGAGTCTGCTGGAAGGGAGCCACCTGCCGTCTCCTGGGCTGGGACCTTCTGAGGGAGACGTGGGAGGGGTGGCAGGCGTGGGGCTGGAGCCGGGCCCTGCACAGCCAGGTGGAGATGCCACAGGTAGGAGATGGCGGAAAAGTGCACAGAGACGAGGGGCGGCTCTCAGAAGACCGTTAGCAACTTGGTGGCAGGTCTGGGCTGGCCAGATGGTGCCTGCAGCCCTCTGACGCCAGCGGCAGCCAGTCTGGGGCCTCACAGGAGCCCAGTTCCCAGCTCTCAACCAACTATACCCTTTCAGGGATGCATGAAGGAGTGGGAGACCCGGGTTCCCTCCACTGTGCAGGCCAAGCCGGGGCACCAGCCTCAGTATGGAAGGTGGAGGGGCGGCAGCCACCAGGACCAGGGTCAGGGGATGGCAGGGGCGCCCACGCCCTCAGCAGCTCACTTGAGCTGCAGGATGCCTGGGCCTGGTTGACTTGAGACTATGGGAGCAGGTGGACCTCAGGGCCCATCGGTGGACCCCAGACCCCCCACCCCCGTCAGAGCCCTGGCTGCAGAGGGTCCCTGGCCGGCAGTGGGAACCAAGGCCCAGCGGCAGGCACGTGCAACAGAGATTTTCCAAAGATGAAACCAAAACCCCTCGAGGCCTACTGTTTGCATCTGTTTTCAGCTCAGGAGGCTGAGCTGGTCCCCGCCCGGACCTGGGGTCACACAGGCCCTCTGCCCCCCACTCGCCCTGACCCTTGCCCGGCCCTGCAGCCACGCCCGAGTCCAGGCCTCACTCTGAGACGTGGGAGCGGCAGGCCCGTTCCTCGTCCCTCGCCGTTGCCGGCGCTCTCCACTGCGTTCCCTTGGGAGGGACTCAGAGGCCGCAGGCAGGGAGACCGGGCCTGGTGTCCATGCCTGGGGCCTCTGGGACTTTAGGGCACGTTGCGGGCCCTTCTTCTCCCACTGCCCCCCACCCTGTGGGAACTTCCCACCCGGGTCAGTGGTGGGACTGCCTGGGAGGGCGCCCTCCATGCACCAGCGGCTCCAGGTCAGAGCAGGGGCCCCCGTTCTGCAGGCGAGAGTGTGAGGCCCAGAGAGGGTCCTCGTGCTGCCCACTGCACAGCTGGCTCTGCCCGCCGGTTTCCGCATTGGCCACTGGGCACCGGTCAGGGTGGCAGCGACCTTGGCGAGGGGCGAGCCTGCGCAGAACAGCTTCTCTTGTCTTTTAGGAGCTCTATAGGAAGGACTGCAATCTAGCGGCCCAGCTGCTGCAGTGCAGCCAGACGTACGGCAGGGGCCATAAGGTGTCCGAGGTAACGTGAGCCCCGCCCCGGCCAGGCCCACCGCTGCCCCTGCCACCCCTTGGGGCCCCTTCCTCGCAGGTCCCACCCTCGAGAGCGAAGGGGCTGGCTGCGCCCGAGGCCCCCTGGCCCTACTCGATCCTGCCGTGCCCTGGCCTCTCTGGGTATGTGGTGGAGGGACCACCGCATAGACACCTCGCCGCCAAGCCCGGACAGCCGGTGCACCGCCCCCCCCCCCCGTTTCCTCCGGGCACAGCCCCCAGTCCCCACCCGCTGTGTGAGCCCCCCCGAAACCCTGTGGTTTGGTTTGGGTGCAATTCCTAACAGTGCTCATTTCAGAGATAAGAAACTGGCTTCACACGGGAGTCACTGGGCCAAGGCCACAGGGCCCAGCCTCGGACCCAGGGCTCCCACCCCAGCCAGGCTGCCCTTCCCCTCACCCAGGCCTTTCCACCTGCCGCCTCCCCGAGCCTGGGCCACACCTAAGACGCTCACAAAATAGATCAAACAGTAGCGGGACGCCCCCCACAGGGCACCAGGCGCTCCTGCGGAAACCGCTGGGCGCCTGGCCCTCAATCTTTGTCGCATCTGTTTCTGAGTCTGTCTGGTTTGGGAGCACCCAGGTCACGTGCGTGGGCCGGGGGTGCCTTCCTAGAGACCCTGGGGCTGGGAGAGCAAGTCAGCGCCTCAGGGGAAGGCCCGAGAGAGGCCTGAGTCAGAGCCGGGTTCCAGCCTCCAGGCTCTGCAGTGCCCCACTGGAGTGGGCCGGGGTGGGTGGCAGTGACCAGGGGTTCACAGGCACATCCCGGGAGCTTGCGAAATACAGCATCCTGGGCGTCGGCTCCAGCTGGTGGGATTAGAGAGGCCCTGGGCAGGTCCCCGGTGGGTCAGCCTCGGCTGCCAGTCCGGGGCTGACCGTGACCCTCATCCCCTCCTCTTCCTCGCGGCATCCCATTCTAGCTGCCCTCAGAGTTCCAGGAGCACGTGAGCCTGCACATGGAGAAGCAAGGCTGCAGCCTGCCCTCCCCGCTCTGCCGCCCGGCCTACGCTGACAGTGTCCCCCCCTGCGTCCTCGCCAAGGTGCTGGAGAAGCCAGACCCCGGCAGCCTGTCCTCCCATCTGTCGGATGCCTCAGCCCGTGACCTGGCCTTCCGCGACAGGCTGGAAAAGCCGGGCCCCCGGCCCCCCTACAAGGGGGACATCTACTGCAGCGACACGGCCCTCTACTGCCCCGAGGAGCGGCGCCGTGACCGGCGGCCCAGTGCGGACGGGCCCGTGACCGACGTGGGCTTCCTGCGGGCCCAGAATTCCACTGACAGCGCGGCCGAGGAGGAGGAGCCCGAGGCGGCGGCCTACCCCGCGGGCTACCGGCACGGGGCCTTCGGGGGCTACGCGGCCTCGCTGCCCACGTCCAGCTCCTACTCGAGCTTCAGCGCCGCGTCGGAGGAGAAGGAGCACGCCCAGGCCAGCACGCTCACCGCCTCGCAGCAGGCCATCTACCTGAACAGCCGCGACGAGCTCTTCGGCCGCACGCCGCCTGCGGCCTACGGGAGCAGCCCGCGCTATGCCTCGGCCGCGGCTGCGGTGGCCGCCCCGCTCGAGGCCGAGGCGGCCCCGGGGTTCGCGAGGACTGTGTCGCCGTACCCCGCCGAGCCCTACCGCTTCCCGGTCTCCCCCGGCCCCCAGCCCGCCCTGATGCCCCCCAACCTGTGGAACCTGCGGGCCAAGCCGGGGTCGGCCCGGCTGGCCGCAGAGGACGTGCGCGGCCAGTGGCGGCCGCTGAGCGTGGAGGACATCGGCGCCTACCCCTTCCCGGCCGCCGCTGCGGCCGCCGCCGCCGCCCCCGGCCGCGCCTCGCCCGGCGGCTTCAACGACCGCTACTTCGGGGCCGGAGGCGGCCCGGGCGAGAAGGCCGAGGGCCGCGCCAGCCCCCTCTATGCCAGCTACAAGGCTGACAGCTTCTCGGAGGGCGATGACCTCTCCCAGGGCCACCTGGCCGAGCCCCGCTACCTCCGGGCGGCCGGTGACCTGAGCCTCAGCCCCGGCCGCTCGGCTGAGCCCCTGCCCAGCTACGCGGCCAGCGAGGGGGAGCGGGAGAGGCTCGGGGTGCAGCTCTGTGGGGCGGGGGGCAGCCCCGAGCCCGAGCACAGCCCTCGGAGCTCCAGGGATTCCCTGGAGCCCAGCTCCATGGAGGCCTCCCCGGAGATGCACCCCGGCGCCCGCCTCAGCCCCCAGCCCGCCTTCCCTCGGACTGGCGGCTCGGGGCTCAGCCGCAAGGACAGTCTCACAAAAGCCCAGCTCTACGGAACCCTGCTCAACTGAGCACCCACGTGCAAGCCTCGGCCGTGGCCGCCCCGCACACCGGGTCCCGAGGGGTGCTGCCTCGCCTCCCTGATACCCGTCCTCCCGGCCCCGCAAACGAGGACCCCGTTGAGCCGGGGGAGGGGGGGCACCCCACCCACGTGTCTCGTCCGCCCCCGCACCGCCACGGTGGACCGTTTCTCACACAGCAGCCTCCTTCCCCACCGGAGATGAGCATCCCCCCTTTTATAAAGTGCAACTATTTTTATAGAGCAAAAGGGTCTTTCTTAACGCACTCAGCCTCCAGCTCCCTGGATGGTGGCCTAGGCGTTTTCGACGCGACGCTCCTTGATTTTCGGGTGAGGGTGAGTGGGGCCTGCCCCTCAGAGGGAAGGACGGTGTCCTGCGGAGACCCCCCGCCAGCCAGTGACAAGGGAACCCTGACGCTCTGTCCACAAAGAGGGGACTGGAACGGGTGGAGGGATGTGTAACGTTTTCAGCTGTTCTTGCCGTGTGGCCGACGACCGACCACCCCCCAGCTCCCCCGTGGTCCGTAGTCCCAAGTGGGGCCGGTGCTCGTCCCCGCAGTGTCCCGCTCCCCGGTGCCACCTCGCTCTACCTCAGATGTAATGAGGCCCTCCGACCCCGGTTTCTGTAGCTTGCTTTCCTGTCGTCTGTGATGCATGCCCTGTCTCAGTACTGTATTTTGCATTCATTAATAAAAGACGTCGGTGGAAAGAATTGGGTTTGGGTAGTTTCTTCTCTCCCCCGCCTTTTGATCTCGGGACGTGTGGCCTTGGGTGTCTCCCCCCATCCTCCCCTCTCTGAGGCCAGGGCAGCCTGATGATAACACTCCTCCCCCGCCCTGGCACCGTGTCATCCTGTGTTTGAATTCTTCCATCGTCTCAACCCACTAAACGTTGTTATTGCCGTTTCATACAATGTTCCTTATAGACTTTGCTTCTGCCTCAAGCTTCCTTAGGATGTCCTTTAGTTCGGCCTCTGCTGGTGACAAACTCTTCTGGGTTTTTTTTTTTTTTTTTGCTCTGAAGATGTCTTTGCCCCATTTCTGAAGGATATTCTCACTGGGGAGAATGTCAGCGGGGGTCTCTTACCCTCAGTGCACAGAGATGTCCCCTGGCTTCCTGCTGGGGTGGGACTCGCCATCAGTCCCCCCCCTTACCAGGCGTTGTTCCTTTGGTGCTAATCTGTCTTCTTCTCTGCAGCTGTGGAAGATCTTCCCTTTGGTTTCCTGCAGTTTCCCTGAGGTGTGCCTCGCTGTGGATTCCTCCTTGTTGGGAATTCACAGGGAGTCTTGCATCTGTGGACTGGTGTGTCTCAGTAGTTGAGGAAAACCCTCAGCTCTTCTTAAACTATTTCTCCACCCGTCCCTCCTCCTGGGACTGCCTCTACCTCTGTGTCCTCTACCTCCGTGTCCCTGCCTCCTTAAGACCCACACCTTGGTGTCACCGTGCTCAACCTGCATTCTTCCAGGTCACAAATTCTCTTCTGCTGCGTCCATTCAGCTGCCCAACACAGCCACCACGTTTTTAGTTTTGGTTATTAATGTTTTCCATTTCTAGAAGTTCTGTCTGGTCATTCTACAAACCCACTATGCCACTCTCTAATAGTCTCCTATTCCCTGGAGAGATTTCCAGGCTTGTCTTTTGTGTCCTTAAACAGAGCGGGCACAGCTGGCTCACGGTCTGGGCCTGACATGTCCATCAGGTGGGGCCTGTGTAGACTGTTTATCTTGGCTCCTGCCCATGTCGCCTTGTTTCTTTGTCTGCCTGGTTATCTTTGAGCATGCTCATTGATGCCCTTGAGAAAGTGAACGTTCTGCAAGGCCTGGGATGGAGGGCCCCTCCTCCAGGGGGCTTTATGTCTGCTTCTTCCCACTGGGAGGGGACCACCTCGGCCCAGGTGCACACCTGAAGTTCTCCGGCCCGCCCAGCTTTGTGTAGCTCCAGGGTGCCTGCACCTGACCTGCCACTGCAGGCCCGGCTGCCCACCCCCAGGAGCAGATGCGCCCCAGGAAGCAGCCTGCTGGCGGGGGAGGGGCTGTGGAGCGGCTCCGGAGTCAGCTCCCCTGTGTGGGGCCCGGTTTCCCTGTGGGCAGGTGGGGAAGCAACGCTCACGGAACTGGGGGGCAAATGAGTGGGTGGAGGGGAAAACACATGGCCCCTGGCACCCAGCAGACTCTCGCTCAGAGACGCTCCCAGAGGGGCCCTGAGCCTCGTCAGCACCACCTGGGCTGTGAGACTGGACAGCAGGGCTGGGAACCCCGAGGACTTTGCAGTCTGGGCCCAGAAGGGCGGGCCCCTACGTGGTCACTTCAGAGTCTGACTGCTCGTCTCTGCAGGTGGCCAACAGGCCTCACAGAGCTGTCCTGCCATGGCCTCTGAAGCCAGCCACGGCCGGGATGGGCTTCCCTCCTTCCCTCCTTCCCTCCTTCCCTCCTTCCCTCCTTCCCTCCTTCCCTCCTTCCCTCCCTCACCAAGCACCCCTCGCTCCACTCCGGTCCTGCCTCACTCCCAGCAGGACCCTGGCTGTGCACCCACCGTCCACCGACCCTTCTGTCCATGTTTCTTCTCAACCCGCAGCAGGCAGTGCAGGGCTGGGTGACCTTGGGCAAGTCCTGGGCCCTCTGGGCCAGTTTCCCCTTCTGGAGCCTGAGGACTCTGACTCGTGTGATTCCCAGGGGCCCTCGAGACTGGTGGCTGTCCCACTGCATGGAGAGCCCCAGGCCGGGCCAGAGATGGGTCCCGAGGGAGGGGAGGAGCGCAGGCTTCCCGGGCCTGTCCCTCTGCCCGCCGGGACGGTGGGGCTCACAGCCACCTCACGGGGGCTGCGAGCATCAGCCTCGCTCAGCAACAGACACAGCCACGCTGGCATCTCAACATGAAAGCGTTCTTCTCCCACGACGGCTTCGGATTCATGGGTGAGGCGAAGGCAGGCACTCAGCCCCAGGAAGGTGGGTGGAGGGGCAGCCCACACTCCTTTTTCCTTCCTGCTCCATACTTTCTAAATTTAGCTCTCTTATTTTAAAATTGCAAATGGTGAACTCCTAGACGCCTTGCAGAGGATCAGGGTACGGAGAGCACCTGCCATTCTTCCCAGTAAAATAACCTAAGAAGGGGTAGGGCTTGCAGGGCACGTAGTTAAGAAATCAAATCCACAGGGGAGGGGTGCTAAGAAGCAGCTGCAGTGGTATCTGGGGATCCCTGGATATCCCTGTCCCAGGAGGGTCAGAGCTTCGGCTGGCTCCAGGTGACCAGTGTGGTAAAGAAACGGCCTCCAAGGACAGAGATTTGGCTGGTGTTTGCCCCGAGAGAAGTCGAAAGGGTCCCAGCCCACAAAGGCCCCATGCAAGCAGGTGACGGGTCTGGGACCCATGGTGTCCCACAGGGCTGCAGGTAGCCGGAGTGTGGGCTCAGCACAGGGGAGGGGCCGGGCAGCTCGGTGGACAGGGAGGTCATCCCCTGGCCACAGCCCAGCAGCCACGCCAAAGCCAGTCGAGTACGTGTGTAACCAATGCTCGTTAAACAAAGGAGTGGCCATATTGACATATCACAGTGGGGAAAGCAGTCAGCAAACCACGCGATGAAATTCTCACTCAGTACGCACTCCACATCAAGGAAGGCAGAAAAACGCCCGCTTGGGGCTGGGCTAGAAAGCAGGATGTCTGGACCCCAGGATCTGGGGCTGGATGCAAGGTGGGGGCAGGAGAGGCGGGCGAGAGGCACCTGGGAAGGCCAGGCCCCGCTACGCCCCAGACGAGCACAGCCTCCCCTCCCGGCCTGTGTCTGGGCTCATGCACACGTGGTCAATCCATCCGACAAGTGCCAGCCAAGGGGCTGTTCGGGCTGGACCTGGGGGGACACACCCTCATGACAATACTGCGGGGGTCCCGTCACTCTCCCCTCCAGCTGCATAGCGGCAGCTATGCCTGGCCAGGGACCCCTGGTCTGGGGCGGGCACGTGACACAAGCCAGCCAGTCAGAGGCCTACCCTGAGACTTGTCAAGTGGGAGGAGCTCACTGGGGGCTTCTGCCGTGAGAGTGAGCCAGAGCTGGCCAGAGGGGGCCTCGCCAGACCAGGTCTGAGGATGAACCCAACCGCGCCTCTGGCCTGAACTGGCTCAACGCCTGCACCAGTGGCTGGGCTGACACTGATGCTAATACTATCGCTAATACTGATACTCCCACTGCTGGCTCCTGAGCGCCCGCTGCATACACGTCCTGCCGAGAGCCATCGCACCCAACCTCACGAATCCCCACAAGCTGGGTACCGAGAGTTCTCGTTTACAGCAGGGGACATGGAGGCACGGGGCAGCTCAGCACTGGCTGTGACCGCACAATAGCGAAAGGGGGTGACGGGGTTGAAGTCCACGGCCGTCTGATCCCAAAGCCCACATCCTGTGGGCAGGTCTTACCTGCAGTTATTCACAGAATGCCTCCTGCACGCAGGGGCCAGGGATGCAGCCAGGAGCAGGGCCCTGCGAGCCCGGGAAGTTTGCACTGCACTGAGCACGCACGCTGGGAGGCAGCGTCAGGAGGGGACGGGGCTCAGGGCGCTGTGACACTCGGAGCCCTGAAGGAGCGGGGTGCGGGGTGCGGGGGGAAGAGGGGCCCAGCACAGGGGGTGGCGGGAGGCAGCTGTAACCTGGGAAGGCTTCACAGAGGAAGTGACCCCAGGGCGGGCTTCACAGGTCACAGAGCTCCCCACTCAGAGCAGGCGAAGCCACCTGGGGGCGTGAGGGGCGAGGCAGGAGTGTCCACCGCCTGCCCAGTGAGTGGATGCACACTCAGCCTCTCCTCTGCAGCCCCCACGTGCGGGGCTCCACGGGGGGCAGCCCCCCGTGCGGGCCTCCACTTCTGCCAGGGCTGAGCGTGGGGTGCGGTTATCTTTCCCTCCACCAAAGAAGCCATTCTTGAGCCTTGAGCCATTCTTGAGCCATTCTTCACCTCCCTGGTGTGAGGGACACCCGGGATCCTGTGCTCGCCACCCACCCACGTGCTTGGCCCTGGCCTCTCCAGCCCAGCTCGGGGACACAGCATCCGCTCAACACCCACTGCAGGCCAGGCTTCGTGCTGACTGCAGGGGAAGAGGACGAAGGACAGAAAAGGGGTCGGCCCTCAGGATGAGTCCCGCCTCAGGGCCTTTGCACTGCCCTTCCCTCTGCTTGGGATGCCCTGTTTGTGGACCCCAAGATTCCCGAGGGCCCGGGGGTGAGTTAGACACACTGAAATAAATGTTTACCACCAGCCCCAGCAAGCCCCAGAGCCCCCCCAATCTGCCCAGTGCCCCTCCCCAGACTGGGGCTCCCAGGTCGCTGACACCCCACACACACTTGACCTTCTTGTACCCTCACAGCAAGCCTGCAGGCTGGGGATCCTGACACCACTTTACAGAGGGGGGAACTGAGGCTCCCAGAGGAAATATGACTTGGTCTCGGCTACACTGACAGCAGAGCCGGGCCTGGAGCCCAGGCTCTGGAGAGGCCAGGCTGGGCACCCCCTGCTCCTGTGGCTTCCTCCTCAGGTCCCCTGTGTTTCCTCACTGACCCCCTGCCGGGGACACCCTCCTCACAGGCTCATGGTCTGCCCCCTCCAGGGAGGCTTCCAAGGCTTCGGGGATGCCCGTCCTGAGACGTGCGCACCTTTGGTCCCCACCCCCACCCATCGGTGGACCTTGGGCTCCTGGGGCTTAGGGCTCCTCGAGGCTCCTCAAGGGACCTTTGCTTCTCCACGTTGCTCCCTCCCCCGGGGCAGACGCACTCCCGTGGGCAGCGCGCACACCTGACAGGCAGTGGGCGAGGAGGAGCGCAGATGGCCCAGGGCTCGGACAAACCCGGGGACCCCGCTGGCCACACTTCGCGGGGGGAGAGGGCGGCCCGCGCCTGAGCAGGCCCTGTGAGACCGGGGGTGGGCAGACCCGGACCCAGCGCCCCAGGGGCTGCCCCCCCTCCAGCTCCCACCCCAGGCTTTGTCTCCAAGCTCCAGCAGGCCTGCGAGTGGGGAGCCGATACATATTCGTCGCTGAAATAACCTAAGAAAGAGCAAAACACTCACGTTTATTGAGCGTCACCAGCACCGCGCCAGGCGCTTTCGCTCACGCAGTCCTCAGAACCCCGAGGCACACGGGTTTTGTCCCCATTTTACAGATGAGGACGCTGAGGCTCAGAGGGTGGAGAAGGCAGCGGCCACCCGAGCCTGACCCCGAAGTCAACCTCAGAGCCTCCTCATCACACACACCCGCCCACCCCGGCCGGTGTCTGGAAGGTTCCGTGCTGGGAGGCTCAGTGCCAGATCTTAACGTCGCCCTCCCAGGAGCAGGTGGCGAGGACGGAGGGCAGCACGGGGTGGAAGGTGGTGCCCACACAGGCCTGCGTGTGCCCGTGCAGCGTGCGGGCGCGGCTGGCGGTGCGGAAGCTGTACACGAGGACCCGGCCGTCGGCACTGCCCGTCAGCAGCAGGTCACCATCTGGAGAGCACTCGCAGCCCACCGAGTAGCCTTCCACCTGCAGAGGGCGACCCGGGGTCAGAGGGCGACCCGGGGTGAGCAGGCCGCGCGGCACAGGGCGCATGGCCTCGCCCGCCCCTCCCACAGGGGAGCGGGCTGGGGCCCAGAGCCGGCCAGGAGCACGGCTGGGCCTCACACCCAGCGGCCGAGCTCCTGCCCTGAGGCCAGGGCCCTGGCATCGGCCTGTGTCACAAGGCTGGTTTAGTGTAACCCAGACAGCCCAGCTCCAGCACAGCTGATGGCGTCTGGCCTCCGCGCCAGGCGCTGGGTCCCCACTGGCTCTGCCCCATGAGGCAGCCCTCAGCAGGGAAAGGGGGCAGATGGAGAAACAGCCCCACTCCCGTTCCGTCCTGCGCCCCTCCCCAAGCCCCGTGACCTGTCCACGTGAGCTGACAGATCAATGAAACTGTCCCTGCCCAGATGTGGCCCAGGGCCTCGAGTGGACACCAGGCCACGTGGCATGGGGTCACCCAGGAAAGAGGAAACACGAATTGCCTGGACAGAGGGTCCCTGCCCTCGGGGGCCGCAAGCCCCTTGCTGGCATTGTCAGTGGGACAATTTTCCACCTGGGGGACAGGGACGAGGTACCTTGTGGCCTTCGTAGCGCCGCCTTCTGCTCATCCGGTAGGGCCACACGGCAGAGAAGAGGGCCAGGTAGTTGCCGTTGGTCTGCGCCAGGAACACAGGCTCCCTCGGGTGCAAGGTGAGGCTGGGGCAGGTGTACCTCTCCTGAGAAACAGCAGGGCCACAGAGAGGGCGGAGGAGGCTCCCAACTGGGCTTCTGCCTCTGACGGACTTGCCCCCCTAGACTCTGCCCGCGGGGCCCCGGGCCCTCTGCCCAGACCTGGCTTAGGGGTCTGTGTGAGTTTCCTGCTGCTGCTGTAACAAAATGCCTCCAATGTCGTGGCTTAAAGCAACACATTTATTATCTTCCAGTTCTGGGGCTCAGAAGTCCGAAACGGTCTCTCTGGGCTAACTGAACTCAAGATACCAGCAGGGCTTTGTTCCTTCTGGAGTCTTCAGGGGGGAATCTGTTCCCTTGTCTTTTCTGGCTTCTAGGGGCCCCCTGCACTCCTCGGCTCATGGCCTTTGGAGTAGACTGAAAAATGTCCCACCAAATACTTCCATGTCCTAATTCCTGGGACCTGTGAATGTCACCTTATATGTCAAAAAAAAAAAAAAAAAAAAAGGCGGTGGGAGCTTGCAGGTATAATTAACTTAAGGATCTTGAGATGAGATTATCGTGTATTACTGCCCTAAATGCAATCACATGCACCCTTATAAAAGGGAAGCAGAGGAGATCAGACACACAGAGGAGGCGATGTGAAGACGGAGCAGAGAGAGACCTGAAGATGCTGGCACGGAGACTGGAGTGA
Source organism: Leucopleurus acutus (assembly GCF_964270905.1). Classification (NCBI taxonomy): domain Eukaryota; kingdom Metazoa; phylum Chordata; class Mammalia; order Artiodactyla; family Delphinidae; genus Leucopleurus; species Leucopleurus acutus. Next base: position 4,297,644 of record NC_139142.1, read on the forward strand.
TGCAGCCACAAGCCAGTATCACCAGAAGCTGGAAGAAGCAAGGGACAGGCGCTCCCCTGAGCCTCCAAGGGGAGCGGGCCCTGACGACATCTTGATTTCAGCCCCGTGATACTTTTTACAAATTTCTGGCCTCCGTCACTGAAAGAATACGTTTCTGTTGATTTAAGCCACCAGGTTTATGGTAATTTGTAATTTGTCACACAGCGATAGAAAACGCATCCACACGCCCATCTCCCCACCTCCACAGTGAGCCGTCGAGGGTCCCCGGCCCAGCCCAGGGTCCCGGGCAGCCAGAACACATAGTAAGTGAGAAGGTGACTGGCCAAGCGGGGAGGTAAACGCCTGCACAAGGGGTTCCAAACAGGAGGGAAAATCTCACTGTTTTAACAGGCTCGGTCACACAGAAACACCCCTAAAAGCTCCCTTCTCCATTGTACGTGTTCCATGTTCTAGGTGATGTCCTGAAGCCACAGCCTCTAAATGAGCCCAAATTCAGAGGGTGACGTCAGGAGCAGTTGGAACCATGGCTGCAGACTGATGTGCTGTCAGAGGCACATGGGAACCTGATAATGAGCTCCTGGTGTGATGCTGCCGGGCAGAGTGCCTGCTTGCCTGCACAGAAGGTGAGGAGGTGTGACCCTAGGAGGGCTGGTGGCTCAGGCACGCAGCACTTTCTCTACCTCACTTGCTTCCCTGGTCTCTGCAGGGCCGTCAGAGGCAGGATGCCCCAATGGCTAGACGTGACCCTCCGGGCCCTCCCAGGGCTTATTGTTCCCGGTGGGTTGCACTAGAACCCTGAAGTGAAGGTCTAGAGGCAGGTTGGCTCGGGGTCACTTAGAATCCTCTAAGAACAAGGGAAAAAGCAGGGAGAGGAAGATGGTGTATATATACACGTGACATGTATTTTTAAATTCAGGGTGGCAGCACCAAAGAGATTAGCCATAGCTAATTTGAAACCTTAAAAGATGATGGTGGGTGGTGATAGTGATGTCGGTGATGGCGGTGATGCGTGGTGATGGTGTTGGAGATGGTGATGGTGTTGGAGATGGTGATGGTACTAAAGGTGACGGTGATGACAGTAGTGACGGTGATGACAGTGGTGATGGTAATAGAGGTGGGGTGGTGACAGGCGGTGCATTTTATGGAGAACTCCCTGCGCCTGGCACTGTGCTGGATTCTTTATAAGTACTTATGTCTTTTAATTCTCAAAGCCACTCTATGAGGCAAGAAACATTCTCACCCTCAGTTTATGAAGAGAAAAATGAGAATCAAAGAGGGTAAATGATGGGCCCAGGCCCTCTGCCTATAAGTGGTGAATGCAGGATCTTAATGCAGGTGGTCTACCTTCGGGGTCCCTGCTTGAACCCTTGAGTCACAGCCCCTGCCAAAACCACTGAGCCAGGGCAAGGTGGAACCCTGCAGGCTGGCTGGGGTGGCGGAGGGAGGGTAGGGGTGTCTCGGGGGTGCATCCGCGTTCCCGTGGATCTGGACCAGGCCGCCCCTCCACACGCTTACCCCGGAGCCAGGCTGTGCTGGACAGAGGATGAGTGAGAGGACCGTTAGGGAGTCACCCCGATCTGGGAGCCAGTGGAAGGTTCTCTGGGCAGGCCTGGCCCTGCATTTTGCCCTCCCCGACCCTACAGATTTCAGGCAGCCCATCTGTCTCCAAAGGTCCTGTCTGCTGAACCATCTCCGCAGAAGTGACCTGGGGCCCCGGACAGCCTGGGACTACACGGATGCACCCTGAAACTGGAAGCAATGCCAAACAGGGTTTCTCACGTGGAAAATCTGGTTGGAGATTTTGGCGGAGCTCCGGAAATCCCAGGCAATAATGGTGCGGTCGGCAGAGTCCCGGCTCGAGGCATCTGTGCTGCTCAGAAACTCGGAGCCTTCCCGGAGGAAGAGGATGTCCAGGGTCTGCTGGATGGTGGCCTTGTAGCTTCTCACCACCTGCAAGAGTGGGCACCCGTCATGCCGGTGGGCCCCAGGGGTACAGGGCGGGTGCCACAGACAGGGACAAGGAGGGCCGCTGAGTGCCCCGAGGGCTGGAGAGTTTGGAGAGGCTGGTGCTGGAAAATGCGCCCCCAGGCTGAGGAGCCCAAGCGTGGAGGTGGGGCTGCTGCGGGGTGACCTCAGGCCCTGCCCCGTGATACCTCCACAGTGGGCAGTCCTCCGCGTCCCCTCCCCACACCCACTGGCGCATGGGTGCAGGGAGGCATGAAGATCTCCCCAGTCAGACTGGTCCCCTGGAGAGCAGCGGGGGTCCAGCGAAGGAGAGCTTAGGGAAGGGCCCACGCCTAGCCCAGGGCACCTGAAGGCACCAGTGATGCCCATCGATACCAGGGCCATACTCTGTGCGAGGGTCTGGCTTCTGAAGAGGTCACGTAATTCACAGCTTTCAAAGCCCCAGCCTAACGTCCCTGGAGTGATAAGTGCATCGTGGGAGCCAGTGTTCTCCAGCCCACGGAGCCAGAACCGCAGCATGTAAGTTAGCTTTAAAGACACTCTTTCTTTCTTACGTCATCACCAACACTCCACAGCCTCCTGTGTCTAAACTAACACAATCAAGCGGCCAGCTGCTGTTCCGCTTCCTTCAGGGCATTTTCTCACCTGAACCTTCCAGCCTACAGCAACTGGGCTGGGCAGGGGCAGGGTGGAGGTCCCATCGCCCGGACTAACACGTACCTCCATGCAGTAAACTCCTGGGCAACACGACTTTAAATTGCAATAGTGAGCAACAGGCCGCGGGCACAGGGTCTGGCGGCCTGTTTACCAGCTCCCAGGGCGCCACCATGTGGCCACAGCATAAACACAGCTCTCCGGCACCTTGGCAGCCGGTCGTGAAACGAGCTGTCTTCACACTTACTTAAAAACTGGAGTTTAGGGATTCCCTGGTGGCGCAGTGGTTAAGAATCTGCCTGAGAAGACAGGGTACATGGGTTTGAGCCCTAGTCCCTGAAGATCCCACATGCCGCAGGGCAACTCAGCCCATACGCCACAGCTACTGAAGCCTGCGGCACCTAGAGCCCATGCTCTGCAGCAAGAGAAGCCACCGCAGTGAGAAGCCCGCGCACACCAAGGAAGAGTAGCCCCCGCTCACCACAACTAGAGAAAGCCCACGCGCAGCAACGAAGACCCAAAGCAGCCAAAGATAAATAAATAAACATAATTTTAAATAGTAAATATCTAAAAAAATAAATAAAATAAAAACTGGAGTTTACAAACTTTCAAAATGTTTCAGACATAGATCTTCTATCATCCTCTTTCAAATATATATAAGTCAAATTCACATTAAATGCAGCACTCCATAAATCCAATTTAGACAGAGGGGTATTTTGAGACCCATTCTCCAGATGAGGAACACTGAGGCTCAGAGAGATGCAGGGATTTTCTCCAGGGCGCAGGGCCAGGGTGTGGTGCTTCTCTGGGGCCCACATCCCCGTCTCCTGCTGGCCAAGTCCTGCCTCAGTAAACGCTGGGGCAAATTCCTGGTGGCGGGTGGGGAACAAACGATTACCTTCTCTGAGCCTTTTCAGAAGCAGCCCTCAGCTAGGGCGAGGTCAGGGTGGGCCCCCTGGAGCCTGAGGAGTAGTCCAGGGGTAGAAAAGTGAGGGCAGTCCTGCAGGCCTCTGAACACTGGCCAGCCTGTGTAGCTGCGCCCCAGGCAGCGTGGAACTGCCCACCTTCCTCCCTCCCTTCCTCTCCCACTCTGTGCACCAGGATCCCACATGCCCGCTTTGCCCTCCCAGGTAGCCATGAGTCTCCTGGAGTGTGGACTGGAAGGAAAGTTCCAGAGCCCCCGCCAGGAGGGGCATAGGAGCCGTGCTGCTGGCAGATGCTCTGGCCTGCCCAGCCTGGAGCTGGGGCAGCGGTCTAGGGCCTGGGAGGGGACGTGGACCACCAGAGTCCCCAACACGTGCTCTGAGAAGTGCACAACATCCCGACTCAAAGAACAGCGCCGTCCCAGGGCAGGGTTTGGAATCTGCTCTGGTGGGAAGAGAAGGGAGGGGAGGGAGCAAGGCCCGTCGTCATGGCTCCAGATCCATCCCCACCTCCCATCCCCAGCGCCACGGTCACCTCTGACTTAAACCACCCTCTCCACCAGCAGCCCCAGGCCTCCATCTGCCAAGGCCACGTGGGGCCTGAAGGCCTTCCTGCCGCCTTTCCCGACGCCCTCCCCATCACCACAGTCCAGGCGAGGAGCAGGGAATCAAGGGAGAGGGATAAGTCCGGCCCAACTCACGTCCCTAGATGTGGCCTGTGCACTGAGGCGCGTCTCCTCCCGGGCGGCGGGGACACAGCCCCAAGAGACCATAGGGAGTGGCTGCCGATGGGCAGGACCGTGACATCCGTGGGCACCTGAGCCCCTCTCCAGCGGCGGCACCTGGATCCCCACACGCACTCGGAAAACACACTGACCCAGGAAAGCCTGGAGGAAGAGGAGGGCCCGTTGAGTTCCAGCCACAGGCCGGGGGTTTCACAGAAATCATCTCCTGATGGCAGCAGGGGGAGGCTGCTCCCAGAGGGCGGTGCGAAGGCCCAGAGGAGCAACGTGCCGGGGTCCTCGGCCTGTCCCCGGCAGAACCACCCACGTGCCCACCGACACCCACCTGCCTTTTCCAGGAGAACGAAAACCCTCGTTCTGTACACTTCCTGAGAATGGATGGAAATGGCCCAATTCATTAGGGCGTTGTAAAATCGAATGGCCGGGAAACAAGCCGTGTTACGGGCGATCCCTGCCAACAGTGCTGCTGTAAGTGGAAGGCTGACCTTTGAAGTGATTGCCGCTGAACATGATTTACTTGCCTTCACAACTGCTGCTGCCCCGGGAAAGAGCAGAGGAGCCATTTGTGTGTCTAGCTGCTGGGTTTTATGGCAACCTTAATTACACCGACAGCTGGTGCGTCCCATCCCAGGGGCGTGGGACAGCGCTACAGGGCCTAGCTAGCTGGAGCCGGAGGGAACCTCACTCAGACCCTTCTGGCAACCAGGGCCTCTGTCGGCAGACAGTTGCAGACACTTGGCCAAAAGTCTACAGCTTTGGGAAAAATGGAAGACGTGATCAAGACACATTCAGGTGTGATGAAAATCACCTAATATCCTTAAAATCTTGTCTGCTTGGCCCACCAAACAGACTTCCGAAGGCTCACCTTTCCCTTCCCCGGGCCGTGCCACTTCCGAGGTGCGCGGGGTTGGGGGGCAGGCTCCGGTCCTGGCCTGCTGCTGACTCACTGTGTGCCTGGGGCATCCCTGCCCGCTCCGCGGCTGGTTTTGAGTCATCACCACCAGGGGCCTGGACTGGACAGCAAGCCAGCCTCTCGCGTCTATGCGCTGCTGGACCCCAGAAAGAGGGAGGCTGGGGGCCCAGCTCCCCCATCCCCTCCACCCCGGCCAGTCCTCTGCACCCAAGCCTGGAGGGAAAGTGAGGGAGACACTGCTCTGGGCCCCCCAGGATGGCCGAGGCCACCTGCCCGCCCTACAGGACTGTGAGTTCCTGGGGACAGACGCCTGTCACATTTCTGGGACACCCTTGGCCAGGACTGGGTCTGCACACTGCAGGCATCAGTAAGTTGTGCTGAATTAAGGGCTGGATAAGTGAATGAGCAGATAACCAAATGGACGGACGAACGAAAGGACAACTTGAAAGGCCTCTGGCTGCCAGTAACAGGCGGGCCCTTGGGGCTGAGGCAATGAATGTGGACCTGCTGCCACTGGCTCCAGCAGGCGCCCTGGGAGATGATGTTCATTCACGGGGCCCTCCATGGCCCTCGGCGTGGAGACAAGGACACCTCATTCGCCAAGGACCTCCAAGACCGTGGACGGGGGAGGGGAGGGAAGGGCTCAGTGCATGCATGCCACCACCAGACGTCCGGAGGCAGGAGGGCCAAGTTCTCAGGCAGACACCCGGGTATCTGAGCCTGATGGCCTATCACTGGCTGCGCGCCGCTGGGCAGGCAGCTCACCTCTCAGCGCTTCAGTCTCCACACCTATAAGGTGGGGCTAATAGCAGGACCTAGAGCTTGGGCGTGAAGGACGGTGACAGGCCTGGCCAAGAGGCCAACACACAGCAGATGCTCATAAACCTCTTCCCAGGCCGGCCAGAGCTAGTCCCTGGGTTGGGGATGGGGGTCCTTGGGCAAGTCCCTTCTCCCCAGATTTCAATTCCTTCCCCTTGAATATATTGGTCTCTTCAAATTCTAAGATGCGAGGAGTCTCTGCGCAATGGCAAACTGGAGAGGTGAGTAAAGAGCCCCTTTCTACGGTTTAAAATCACACAAGTAAAAGTAGCCAATCACACGGGATAGTGTACACCGAAAGTGCTCTGTGGGGCTTCCCTGGTGGCGCGGTGGTTGAGAGTCTGCCTGCCAATGCAGGGGACGCGGGTTCATGCCCCGGTCTGGGAAGATCCCACATGCCGCGGAGCGGCTGGGCCCGTGAGCCATGGCCGCTGAGCCTGCGCGTCCGGAGCCTGTGCTCCGCAACGGGAGAGGCCACAACAGCGAGAGGCCCGCGTACCACCAAAAAAAAAAAAAAAAAAAGTGTTCTGTGGATAATTTTTTCTAAAAAACCAGAAATTTATATTAAAACAAAAGAAACTATACAAGTATGAAAAGAGAGTATGACTGAATTTTTCTACAATCTGAGAGTAGGGGAAACTTTCCTGGTCATCACTCCAAGGCCAGAGCAATAAAAGAAAAGATGCGTAAATCTGGCTACATGAAAATAATAGTAGTAGTAATAATAATAATAAACATTATTGCACAGCATAAAAAACAGGTAAATAATTAAGAAAAATAAAAAAGACAAATGGGAGAGATATTTGCAACTTATATTAGAGGCAAAGGTCACTGTCCCTAGTACACAGACAGGGTCTAAAAATCGATGAAAAAGACCAAGAGCTCTACAGAAAAATGGGCAAGAGAAGTGAACAGAGAGTTCATATGCGAGGGAATGTAACTGGTCCTTCAATCTTGCTCATAAGAAATGAAATTTTAAATTACATGGAGATATAATTTCTTACTTGTCAGATTAGAAAAGCCAGAAGTTTGACAACACACTCCATTAGGTGGCTGTTGGGCATTACTTACTTTGCACACTGCTGACAGAAATGCAAAATGGTACGGTCCCTATGGAGAGAATTCGGGTGACACCAAGCAAAGCAGCAGGTGCCTTGTTACTCGGCAATATACATAACTCAGCAAACCAACTCGTAGGAACTGACCCCGAAGTTACAGCAGCAAACACCAGAAACACAAGCACAAGGCCGCTGAAAGCAGCACTACCTGTAAAATTAAAAAGCAGAAATAACCCAAATGTACAAGAAGGGACCAGTTACACAGACATCAGTCCAGACACACTCTGGAATACCATGTGTGCTGCTGTAAAAAAGAGTGAGGGCCATCTCCCCGCCTGCTGCGGGCTGGCTTCCAGGAGGTACTGCTCAGCACAAAAGCAAGGTGGAGGGCAAAAGGGCGCACGGCAAACACGAGAGGTTTGTGTCTGCTTCCATAAAAACAGTAGAAAGATAAACCAGAAACTAAATAAATAAATCAGTCAGACTGCCTCTAGAGGGGAGAGGACAGAATGGGGGAGACAGGGCTGGAGGCAGAAAGTAGAGGCTTTCTGTAGAGGGGCAGACAGTAAATATTTTAGGATTTGGAAGCTACATTTAGTCACTGTTGCATTCTCTTCTGTGTGTGTGTGTGTGTGTGTGTGTGTGTGTGTGTGTGTGTGTGTGTTACAGCCATTTAAAAATGTAAAAATCATTCTTAACTCAAGGACCATACAAAAACAGGCCGTAGGCCAGACTGGGCCCATGGGCTGTAGTTTTCCAATTCCTTCTCCAGAACCATGTACGTATTTTATAAAATTATACAACAAAATTAACTTAAGAAGCAGGCTCTAAAATGTGAAAGCAAAATTAAGCAAATGAAACTAAACATGTATTGAGTTGGTAGCTTAATCACACAAATGGGGTTTATTTTAAGAGACATTAAAGCATAGTAGTTTAAGGCAGATCCTCAGCTGAATATACATTATGAACAGAAAACCAGTAATCTGATGGTAAACCCTAATTGGATATACCTTATGGACAAAAAGAACTGTGAGAAATCTTCAATTGTTTTCAGTCATTACATTGCTAGTGTCCACATACCCCCAAAAAATTGTGGTAAGGAAGACAGAAATAAAATTTTTCAGTTTAAAAGAGATCAAAAACATATAAAAACAAAGAAGCTAAAGAAAAATTCTGTAATGCTAAATTTAAATGGGACAAGTCAGCATAAACAATGATATATATTTTTTCTTAACAAGAAAAACATTTCTTAGCTCTGTCCACAGAAGAAGTCTAGAAACAATGACCAACCACAACACTCAGATTCTGGTCTCTAAACCCACAAGGGACACAGACGACAGAGCAAGGCATTACAATGGTCATCACAGCTATACATAACATATGTTTAAGAAGGTAGAAGGAAGACTGAGCAAGGTTAGTAGAGACATGGAGGATGTATGAGCCCCTCACTGAATTTCTAAAGATGAAATGCACAATGTTTGAGGAAAAGCTATATTAGATGGGATTAACATCAGATGAGACATTGCAAAAGAGAACATTACTGAAACTAGAGGACATAGCAATGGAAAATTTCAAAACATACTGGAGAGAAAAAAGACTGAATTTTTTAAATGAACAAAATCTAGTTTTAAACCAAAATGGAGCAAACCCACTATGGTCTCTCACTCTCTTTCATAAGTTACAACTAAAAACTCTGGATGAAATTCAAGAAGCAACTACCCGAAGATTTTGAAAAGTAAATAACAGCTGATAGGTTGAAGAGGGAAGTCAAAATTTGAAGAAAGACCCATATGACAGGTAAGGTTCTAGTTTTTTGTTTTAGTTTTTACTTTGGGGGTTTGGGGGAGTTTTTTTGTCTTTTAACTCCTGTTGTTGACCCACAGACAGACTGAATCAAGGAATTACATAGTAGACATGGACAGCAAAGCTTCTGAAATAAATCCATCATCCTGGCCAGAGGAACAAGAAAATGGGTCCTTGCAAGCCAGAGAGTATCGGGTGAAACTTTTAAAACATCTCCTTGCTCTCCTAGCCCTGCCCTGATGCCAATCCCAACAGCTCTGGCAGTGCAGCACAAATACCTAAAAACCAGAAGGGAAAAAATCCTGAAGAGAAGAACTGGGAAAAGGGACGGAAATTCATGTTATTTTTTCCTCTATCTTCTCTGGCCCATTTGCTTTGAAAGGGATCCCGGTTATGGACACTGTGTGACAAGGGAGAAGGCTAACATTCTGAAAGAACTCCGTTGCTCTGGGCAGAAGAACCAGGAAAGGAGGCCCAGGGAGCCAGGCAGTGTGGGTGAAATTCCAAAGAGGAGATAGCTGAGAAGGGAATCCTCTACTTCTGTATATGAACTGACACACATCCCAGGACAATCCCTAAGCTACATGTGCACGGAACATGGCCAAAGGGGCACAGCTAAAGCTTTGAGAAGTGGAGTACCATATAACTGCTGCCTCAGTCCGAAACTAACCCTTTAGTGGCTCCGCATAACAAAGGTTTTTAATACAGAACTGAAAATGGAGCCACTGACCACAGGAGATAAGGAACTTGCAATACGAATCTAGCAGGTTTGGTTGCCTGTTAAGACAAACAAATCACTACTCTCTACAGGATTTTAATAGGACCCAGGATCTTACAACATAATGTTCAAGATATTCAGGATATATTCTGAAATTACTTGACACACAAAACCCAGGAAAATGTAAACAGTACCCTTGAGAAAAGAGAAACCATAGATGTCAACCCTGAAGTGACCCAGATGTTTGACCCATATTATCAGACACATTTAAACAGCTATTAAATAATAATCATCAATGAGATAAACACCCTTGAAATAAATGGAGAGATGATTTCAACAGAGAAACAGAAATTATATATATACTTTTAAGTAGAAATTTTAGAACGAAAAAAAATTTTTTAATCATGGGATAAGCACAATAACAAAATGGAAGTGACAAAAGAAAGACTTAGTGAACTTGAAAAAGGATCAATAGAAATAATTCAGTCTAAAGAAAAAATAAGCAAAGACTTAGGAACCTGTGAGATAATATCAGAAGCTTAAATATTTTTGTCAATGGAGTTCCTGAAGGAGAGGGAAAAGAGAGCAGCAGTGCAGAAAAGAAATACTGACTGAACATGCCCAAATTTGGTGAAAGGCATAAATTTAGAGTCAAAGGCATAAATTTAGAGTCATAAATTGCTTGTCAGCAAGCCACAAAGAGGGTAAAAATCAAAGAAATCCAAGCCCTGACACATCACAATCCAACTGCTGAAAACCTCAAAAGAAAAAAATCTTGAAAGCACCTGGGGAAAAAATGAACCATTATATGAACGACAATTTAAATGCTGTGGATTTCTCATCAGAAACTATGGAGGTTAAAAGGCAGTGGGACATACTGAAAATGGTGAAAGAAAGGAGTGTCAACCCAGAATTTTATAGACAGTAAAAATATCCTTCAGGAATGAAGGTGAAATAAAGACCATGACAGATGAAGAAAAACTAAGAGAATTTGTCATCAGGAGACCTGCTCTATTTAAAACAAGCGCTAAAGGAAGTTCTTCAAGTTGAAGAGAAATAATAGCAGAGGAAAACTTGGAACTTCGGGAATGAAGGAAGAACAACAGAAATGGCATACGATTGGGCAAATATAAAAGGTCATTTTTCTCCAGTTAACTTCTTTAAAATATGCATGACTGTTGAAAACAAAAATTCTAAGTCCTTAAGGCAGAAAGAAAACTATACCAGACTTGAATCTACACAAGAGGATGAAAAGCAGCAAAAAATGGTAAATATGAAGGGAAATAAAAAATGCTTTTCTATTATTAAAATATTTTTAAGATAACTTGCTGTTTCTAGCAAAAATAATAACAATGTATTGTAGGGGATTGTAATATACGTACAAGTAAAATTTATGCCAAAAATAGCACAAAGACCCTGAGGGGTGAAATTGAAAATCTGTATATTGTTCTAAGGTCCTCATACAATACAAAAAGAGTTAAGACTTGAAGGTAGACTGATGAGATAAAAATATATATTATAAACTCTAAAGCAACCACTAAAAATAAACCACAACACAAATCCACAGATAATAAAGCAACAAAGGAGATAAGAAAGAAATCACAAAATAAAAGCTAAATTAATCTATAAGGAAACCATAAAAACAAAAAAAGGAGAAAAAGGAATAGATGGAACAAACAAAAAACAATAGCAAGATGCTAGATTTAAACCCAGCCATATCAAAAATTACATTAAATTAAAATAGGGTAAATACACAAGTCAAAGGAAAAGATTGTTATATAGAATTAAAATGAAAGAGCAATACCCAACTAAATGCTGTCTATAAGAAACATGTTTTAAAAATAAAGACACAAATAGGTTAAAGTAAAAAGATGAAAAAGATATACCATGCTAACAGTAATTAAAATAAACTAAGAATGCCTGTTAGTAACAGACAAAGTAGATTTCACAGTAAAAAATATTTTCAGGGATGAAAAGGGTCCTTCACAATGATAAAAGAATCAATTCATCAGGATAACACAACAATCCTAAATGTTTATGCACCTGATAACAGGGCTTCAAAATAAGTGACGGGAAACTAACAGAACTTAAAAAGTAAATTAGACAAATTTACGCTTATAGTCACAAATTTCAACTAGGTGCTCATAACTAACAGAACAAATAGAAATATCAGAAAGGATACAGAATACTTGAATAACACTATTAACCAACTTGAGATAATTGACATTTATAGAACATTGCACACAACACAGTAGAATATACATTATTTCCAAATGCACACAGAGCATTTACCAAAATAGACCATGTTATAGGACATCAAACAAAATTTCAATAAATTTAAAAGGATTCAAACATACAATGTATGTTTTGTGACCACAATGGAGTTAAATTAGAAATCACTAACAGGTATGTAGAAATTTCCCAAGTATTTGTAATCTAAACACTCTTAAATAATCCATGAATCAAAAAGAAATACAAAACGTAATTAGAAAGTATTTTTAACTGAATGAAAATGAAAAACAATATATCAACAGTTGTGTAATGCAGCTGCAAAACCTAGAGGAAAATTAAAAGTGCTGAACATCTATAATAGAAAAGAATAAAAATCCCAAAATAATGACCTCAACTTCCACTTTATGATGGAAAAAAATGATAAACCTAAGTTTTAAGCAGAAAAAAAAATGTTTAAAAGCAAAATTGATCACTTTTTTAAATAAAAGAAATAGAGAAAAATCAGGGCATCCCTGGTGACCCAGTGGTTAAGAATATGCCTGCTAATGCAGAGGACATGGGTTCGATTCCTGGTCCGGGAAGATCCCACATGCCGCAGAGCAACAAAGCCCATGCGCCACAACTACTGAGCCTGTGCTCTAGAGCCCGTGAGCCACAACTCCTGAAGTCCGGGCTCCTAGAGCCCATGCTCCGCAACAAGAGAAGCCACCCAATGACAAGCCCACAAACCACAATGAAGAGTAGCCCCCTCTCCCCTCAACTAGAGAAAGCCCACGTGCAGCAACAAAGACCCAACACAGCCAAAAATAAATAAATAAATTTATTAAAAACAAGAAATAGAGAAAAATCAATGATACAAAAATGTATACATAAAAAAGATCAACAAAATTGATAAATCTCTATCCAGACTGATCAGAGGAAAAAGAGAAAAGACTCAAATTACCAATATCAGGAATGAGAGAAATGAGGTGACATCACTACAGATTATACAGATATTTTTTAAATAATTAAAATAGTATGAAAAACTTTATGTCAAAGAGTTAACTTTGATGAAATGGATAAATTTCTTAAAGGATACAAACTACTAAAGGTCACTCAAAGAGAAACAGAAAATTGGAATAACCTTATATTTACTAAATAAATTTATTTGAGGTTTCAAATCTTCCCGCAAAGAAAATTTCAGGCCAAGCCAGTCTCATCACTAGTCAATTCTAGCAAATATTTATGGAATAAATAATATCAATTATACACGAACTCTTCCAGAAAACTGAAGAGAAAGGAAAACTTCCCAAATTACTTATGAGGCCAGAATTACTCTGATACCAAAACCAGACAAAGATATTATAAGAAAAATATAGATCAATACCCCTGATGAACATACATTAAAAATTCTTAACACATTTTACCTAATAGAACCCCATAAAGATATAAAGAAGATAATGTATCATAATAAAGTGAGATTTATCCCAGTAATACAATGTTGTTTTAATATTTGAAAATCTATCAGGAAATTCCACCATATTAACAAAATAAAAGAGAAAAACCACACTATCCCTTCAATAGATGTGAGAAAGGCATTTGACAAAATCCAACGTTTATTCATGATAAAAAATCTCAACAAACTAGGAATAAAAGGGGATGTCCTCAAACTGCTAGGGGCATCTACCGAAAAAAACTACAGTTAACATCATATGTAACTATGAAAAAGAATGAAATTTTTTTTTCTAAGATTGGAAAGGCAAGTATGTCCATTCTCACCACTTCTAAGTCAACATTGTTCTAGAGGTTTGAGCCAGTGCAATAAGGTAACAGGAGGAAGAAGGAAAGAAGAAATTACATCCAAATTAGAAAAGAAGAATTAAAGCTGCCTTTATTCACAGATGACATGATCATCTTTGCAGAAATGGAACCTACAAAGAAGCAACTAGAACTAATAAATGAGCTTACCACAGTTGCAGAATTCAAGGTAAATATACAAATATCCACTATATTTCTATATTCTAACAATGTATAACCAGAAATTGAAATTGAAAAATACTATTTACAATAGCATAAAAATATATAAATACTTAGGGATAAATCTAAACAAAAACAATGTGATGGAGTTGTACAATAAAAACTACCAAACATTGGTGAGAAAAAATAAAGGTTTAAATATATGGAGAAATACACTATGATTATGGATTGGAAGACTTGAAGTTAAGAATTCAGTGCTGACATTCACAGAAAGACAGACAAGATGAAAAGGCAGAGGGCTATGTACCAGATGAAGAAACAAGATAAAACCCCAGAAAAACAACTAAATGAAGTGGAGATAGGCAACCTTCCAGAAAAAGAATTCAGAATAATGATAGTGAAGATGATCCAGGACCTTGTCAAAAGAATGGAGGCAAAGATCGAGAAGATGCAAGAAATGTTTAACAAAGACCTAGAAGAATTAAAGAACAAACAAACAGAGATGAACAATACAATAACTGAAATGAAAAACTACACTAGAAAGGATCAATAGCAGAATAACTGAGGCAGAAGAACGGATAAGTGGCCTGGAAGACAGAATGGTGGAATTCACTGCTGCAGAACAGAATAAAGAAAAAAGAATGAAAAGAAATGAAGACAGCCTAAGAGACCTCTGGGACAACATTAAACACAACAACATTCGCATTGTAGGGGTAGCAGAAGGAGAAGAGACAGAGAAAGGACCAGAGAAAATATTTGAAGAGATTACAGTCGAAAACTTCCCTAACATGGGAAAGGAAATAGCCACCCAAGTCCAGGAAGTGCAGTGAGTCCCATACAGGATAAACCCAGGGAGAAACACGCCAAGACACATAGTAATCAAATTGGCAAAAATTAAAGACACAGAAAAATTATTGAAAGCAGCAAGGGAAAAACGACAAATAACATACAAGGGAACTCCCATAAGGTTAACAGCTGATTTCTCAGCAGAAACTCTACAAGCCAGAAGGGAGTGGCATGATATACTTCAAGTGATGAAAGGGAAGAACCTACAACCAAGATTACTCTACCGGGCAAGGATCTCATTCAGATTCGATGGAGAAATCAAAAGCTTTACAGACAAGCAAAAGCTAAGAGAATTCAGCACCACCAAACCAGCTCTACAACAAATGCTAAAGGAACTTCTCTAAGTGGGAAACACAAGAGAAGAAAAGGACCTACAAAAACAAACCCAAAACAATTAAGAAAATGGTCATAGGAACATACATATCGATAATTACCTTAAACATGAACGGATTAAATGCTCCAGCCAAAAGACACAGCCTTGCTGAATGGATACAAAAACAAGACGCATATATATGCTGTCTACAAGAGACCCACTTCAGACCTAGGGACACATACAGACTGAAAGTGAGGGGATGGAAAAAGATATTCCATGCCAATGGAAATCAAAAGAAAGCTGGAGTAGCAATACTCATATCAGATAAAATAGACTTTAAAATAAAGAATGTTACAAGAGACAAGGAAGGACACTACCTAATGATCAAGGGATCAATCCAAGAAGAAGATATAACAATTATGAATATATATGCACCCAACATAGGAGCACCTCAATACATAAGGCAACTGCTCACAGCTATAAAAGAGGAAATCGACAGTAACACAATATTAGTGGGGGACTTTAACACCTCACTTACACCAATGGACAGATCATCCAAAATGAAAATAAATAAGGAAACAGAAGCTTTAAATGACACAATAGATCAGATAGATTTAATTGATATTTATAGGACATTCCATCCAAAAACAGCAGATTACACTTTCTTCTCAAGTGCGCACGGAACATTCTCCAGGATAGATCACATCTTGGGTCACAAATCAAGCCACAGTGAATTTAAGAAAATTGAAATCATATCAAGCATCTTTTCTGACCATAACACTATGAGATTAGAAATGAATCACAGGGAAAAAAACCTAAAAAACACAAACACATGGAGGCTAAATAATACGTTACTAAATAACCAAGAGATCACTGAAGAAATCAAAGAGGAAATAAAAAAATACCTAGAGACAAATGACAATGAAAATGTGACGATCCAAAAACTATGGGATGCAGCAAAATCAGTTCTAAGAGGGAAGTTTATAGCTATACAAGCCTACCTCAAGAAACGAGAAAAATCTCAAATAAACAATCTAACCTTACACCGAAAGGAACTAGAGAAAGAAGAACACACAAAACCCAAAGTTAGCAGAAGGAAAGAAATCATAACAATCAGAGCAGAAATAATTGAAATAGAAACAAAGAAAACAATAGCAAAGATCAATAATACTAAAAGCTGGTTCTTTGAGAAAATAAACAAAATTGATAAACCATTAGCCAGACTCATCAAGAGGGAGAGGACTCAAATCAATAAAATTAGAAATGAAAAAGGAGAAGTTACAACAGACACCGCAGAAATACAAAGCATCCTAAGAGACTACTACAAGCAACTCTATGCCAAAAAAATGGACAACCTGGAAGAAATGGACAAATTCTTAGAAAGGTATAACCTTCCAAGACTGAACCAGGAAGAAATAGAAAATATGAACAGACCAATCACAAGCACTGAAATTGAAATTGTGATTAAAAATCTTCCAACAAACAAAAGTCCTGGACCAGATGGCTTCATAGGTGAATTCTATCAAATATTTAGAGAAGAGCTAACACCCATCCTTCTCAAACTCTTCCAAACAATTGCAGAGGAAGGAACACTCCCAAACTCATTCTATGAGGCCACCATCACCCTGATACCAAAACCAGACAAAGGTACTACAAAAAAAGAAAACTACAGACCAATATCACTGATGAATATAGATGCAAAAATCCTGAACAAAATACTAGCAAACAGAATCCAAGAACACATTAAAAGGATCATACACCATGATCAAGTGGGATTTATCCCAGGGATGCAAGGATTCTTCAATATTCGCAAATCAATCAATGTGATACACCATACTAACAAACTGAAGAATAAAAACCATACGATCATCTCAATAGATGCAGAAAAAGCTTTTGACAAAAGTCAACACCCATTTATGATAAAAACTCTCCAGAAAGTGTGCATAGAGGGAACCTACCTAAACATAATAAAGGCCATATACGACAAACCCACAGCAAACATCATTCTCAGTGGTGAAAAACTGAAAGCATTTCCTCTAAGATCAGGAACAAGACAAGAATGTCCACTCTCAACACTGTTATTCAACATAGTTTTGGAAGTCCTAGCCATGGCAAGGACTTCTCTTTTTCAGAGAAGAAAAAGAAATAAAAGGAATACAAATTGGAAAAGAAGAAGTAAAACTGTCACTGTTTGCAGATGATATGATACTATACATAGAGAATCCTAAAAATGCCACCAGAAAACTACTAGAGCTAATCAATGAATTTGGTAAAGTTGCAGGATACAAAATTAATGCACAGAAATCTCTTGCACTCCTATACACTAATGATGAAAAATCTGAAAGAGAAATTAAGGAAACACTCCCATTTACCATTGCAACAAAAAGAATAAAATACCTAGGAATAAACCTACCTAGGGAGACAAAAGACCTGTATGCAGAAAACTATAAGACACTGATGAAAGAAATTAAAGATGACACCAACAGATGGAGAGATATATCATGTTCTTGGATTGGAAGAATCAATATTGTGAAAATGACTATACCACCCAAAGCAATCTACAGATTCAATGCAATCCCTATCAAATTACCAATGGCAGTTTTTACAGAACTAGAACAAAAAGTCTTAAAATTTGTATGGAGACACAAAAGACCCCCAATAGCCAAAGCAGTCTTGAGGGAAAAAAACGGAGCTGGAGGAATCAGACTCCCTGACTTCAGAATATACTACAAAGCTACAGTAATCAAGACAATATGGTACTGGCACAAAAACAGAAACATAGATCAATGGAATAAGACAGAAAGCCCAGAGATAAACCCATGTACCTATGGTCAACTAATCTATGACAAAGGAGGCAAGGATATACAATGGAGAAAAGACAGTCTCTTCAATAAGTGGTGCTGGGAAAACTGGACAGCTACATGAAAAAGAATGAAATTAGAACACTCCCTAACACCATACACAAAAATAAACTCAAAATGGATTCGAGACCTAAATGTAAGACCAAACACTATAAAACTCTTAGAGGAAAACATAGGAAGAACACTCTTTGACATAAATCACAGCAAGATCTTTTTTGATCCATCTCCTAGAGTAATGGAAATAAAACCAAACATAAACAAATGGGACCTAATGAAACTGCAAAGCTTTTCACAGCAAAGGAAACCATAAACAAGATGAAAAGACAACCCTCAGAACAGGAGAAAATATTTGCAAATGAACCAACGGACAAAGGATTAATCTCCAAAATATATAAACAACTCATGCAGCTCAATATTAAAGAAACAAACAACCCAATCCAAAAATGGGCAGAAGACCTAAACAGACATTTCTCCAAAGAAGACATAAAGATGGCCAAGAAGCACATGAAAAGCTGCTCAACATCACTAATTATTAGAGAAATGCAAATCAAAACTACAATGAGGTATCACCTCACACCAGTTAGAATGGCCATCATCAGGAAATCTACAAACAACAAATGCTGGAGAGGGTGTGGAGAAAAGGGAACCCTCTTGCACTGTTGGTGGCAGTGTAAATTGATACAGCCACTATGGAGAACAGTACGGAGGGTCCTTAAAAAACTAAAAATAGAATTACCATATGATCCAGCAATCCCACTACTGGGCATATACCCAGAGAAAACCATAATTCAAAAAGACACATGTACCCCAATGTTCATTGCAGCACTATTTACAATAGCCAGGTCATGGAAGCAACCTAAATGCCCATCAACAGACGAATGGGTAAAGAAGTTGTGGTACATATATACAATGGAATATTACTCAGCCATAAAGAGGAATGGAATTGGGTCACTTGTTGAGACATGGATGGATCTAGAGACTGTCATACAGAGTGAAGTAAGTCAGAAAGAGAAAAACAAATATCGGATATTAACGCATGTATGTGGAACCTAGAAAAATGGTACAGATGAACCAGTTTGCAGGGCAGAAGTTGAGACACAGATGTAGAGAACAAACCTATGGACACCAAGGAGGAAAGCCGCAGTGGGGTGGGGATGGTGGTGTGATGAATTGGGCGATTGGGATTGACATGTATACACTGATGTGTATAAAACTGATGACTAATAAGAACCTGCTGTATAAAAAAATAAATAAAATAAAATTCAAAAATTAAAAATTATATATATATATATATACATATATATATAACGTCCCTTTAGATAGCAATAAGGAGTGCTGGTTGGTTGGTTGGTTTTTGGAGGAATGGTAATTAAGATATAAATAAAACTAGGGTAGAGTCCTCCCTCATAAAGCTCACATAAGCTCACATAACAACACTGAAACAAAACTGTAAGTCAATATAAAAAAAAAAAAGAATTCAGTCCTCCTCCAAATTGATCTGTAGATTAAATAAATGCAATATCATTCAACGTTTAAGCAGGCTTTTCTTGTAGAAACTGACAAAGTGATTGTAAAATTGAAATGTAAATGCGAAGAACCTAGAATAGTCAAAACAATTTTGCGAAAGAAAAAAATTGGAAGACTTACACTACCTGATTACAAGACCCGTTATAAGATTACAATAATGGAAACAATGGGGTAAAGATAGACAAAGAAAACAATGGAATTGAAGAGAGAGTTCAAAAAAGACCTACACATATTTAGTCATCTGATTTTCCACAGAGGCATAAAGGCACAGATATTGTTTTCAACAAATGTTACAGGAATATTGAATATCTATATGCAAAACCATTAACTTCCATCCATACCTTGCACCAAAAATAAAAATTAATACAAAATGGACCACAGACTAATATAAAGCCCAAAACTATACAACTTCTGGAAGTAAACTGGAGCAAATCTTTGTGGCCTTAGGTTAGGCAAAGTTTACTTAGCTTGTACACCAATAAGATATGTTGATAAATCAGACTTTACCAAAAATTTTTTAATTTGCTCTTTAAAAAAATAACTGTTATGAGAATGAAAATACAACCTATAGACTGTGAGGAAGTATCTGCATATCACATATGTGATAAACATCTTATATTCTAAATATAAAGAACACTCAAAACTCAGTATTACAAAAACAAACAGTCCGATTTTTTAAATGAGCCAAAAATCTGAACAAACACTTCATCAAAAAAATCAACAGATGGCAAATAAGTTCATGAAAACATCCTCAACATTGTTAGTCATTAGGGAAATGCAAATCAAAACCACAGTGAGATACCACACTATATATCAGTACATTTTCGAATGTCTAAACTTAGAAAGATTGACCATACCAAATGTTGGCTAAGACAGAGAGCAATGGAATCCTCACACAATGTTGGCGGGAATGTAAAATAGTGCAATCATTTGGAAAACTGGCAGTTTCTCTAAAAAAGTTACACGTACCCCAGCATATGACCCAGACATTCCAGTCCTAGGTATTTATCCGATGTCTCAGGCAGCTCAGGCTGCCATAACAAAGTTCCATAGACTTGGGGGCTTAACACAACAGACGTTTATTTCCCCACAGTTCTGGAGGCTGGAAGTCTTAAGATCAAGGTGCCAACAGGGCTGGTTTCTGGTGAGGCCTTGCTCCTTGGCTTGGCGATGCTGCCTTCCTGCTGTGTTCCCACGTGGCCTTTTCTCTAGGCGGTGCACAGAGAAAGCTCTGGTGATTCTTCCTCTTCTTCTAAGAACACCAGTCCTACTGGTTTAGGGCCTCACTCTTATGACCTCATTTAACCTTAATTATGTCTTTAAAGTCCTGCTTTCAAAATATAGTTACATTCGGGGTTAGGTCTTCAACATACCAGTTTAGTTTGGGGGAAGGGGGCCGGGGGGTGGGGACACAATTCGGCCCATAACACCTAAAGAAATGAAAACATGTGTCCACACAAAGGCATGTACATGAATGGTCATTGTAACTTTGTTTGTAATAACTAAACACTGGAAACAACCCAATGTCCATCAATATGTAAAAAGATACACTGTGGTATATCCTTACAATGGAATACTATTGAATACTTAGCAATATGAAGGAATGAACTATTACTGATACACAACAACATGGATCAATCTCAAAATAATTATGCTGAATGGGAAAAAAAATCACGCAAAATCAAAAATCACCTGCCATATGACCATATTTACACAAAAATTCTAGAAAATGGACACTAACTTACAATGACAGGAAACAGATCAGTGGAGGGGTAGGAGGAAAGCATTATGAAGGGGCACAGAAACAGCTGAAGGTTATGGATGTATCAATACTTAACCTTGGTTGTGGCGATGGTTTCATGGACGTATGTGCATGTCGACACTTATCAAACTGTATACTTCAGATATGTGCTGTTTATTATATGTCATTTATACTTCTATAAAGGTGTTTTTTAAAGGACTGACATGGAAAAAATGAAGGCAAAATAAAGACTTTTTTGATAAACAAAAACTGAGAGAATTCACAACCTGCAAACCTGTACTACAAGAAACGTTAAAGGAAGTTCTTCAGGCTGAAGGGTAATGACAGCAGATTGGTACTCAGATCAACAGGAAGAAATGAAGACCTTACAGCCAATTAAAAAATAAATTGAAAGAAATAATGATAAGAGCAATTTTAGGCCAACAAATCTGACAACTTAGATGAAATGGACAAATTCCTTGAAAGAAAAAAGTTACAAAAATGAGGAAGAAATAGAATACCTGAATAGCCCTATATATACTTTTTTTTTAATTTACTTTTTATATTATATCGGGGTATAGTTGATTTACAATGTTGTGTTAGTTTCAGGTGTACAGCAAAGTGATTCAGTTATCCATATACACATATCCATTCTTTTTCAGATTCTTTTTTTTAAGAAAACAATTTTAATTAATTAATTTATTCATTTATTTTTGGCTGAGTTGGGTCTCTGCTGTTGTGCATGATCTTTCTCTAGTTGCAGTGAGAGGGGGCTACTCTTCGTTGCGGTGCATGGCCTTCTCATTGTGGTGGCTCGTCTTGTTGCCAAGCATGGGCTCTAGGTGCATGGGCTTCAGTAGTTGTGGCACACGGGCTCAGTAGTTGTGGTTCATGGGCTTAGTTGCTCCGCGGCATGTGGGATCTTCCTGGACCAGGGCTCGAACCCATGTCGCCTGCGTTGGCAGGTGGGTTCCTAACCACTGCGCCACCAGGGAAGCCCCCCACCCCCACCTTTCCCCTCTGGTAACCATAAGTTTATTTTTGAAGTCTGTGAGTCTATTTTGTAAATAAGTTCACCTGTATCATTATTTTTAGATTCCACATATAAGTGATATCATATGATATTTGTCTTTCTCTTTCTGACTTACTCCACTTAGTATGATAATCTCTAGGCTATCCATATTGCTGCAAATGGCACTGTTTCATTCTTTTTTTACAGCTGAGTAATATTCCATTGTATATAGGTACCACATCTTCTTTATCCATTCATCTGTTGATGGACATTTAGGTTGCTTCCATGTCTTGGCTATTGTAAATAGTGTTGCAATGAACACTGGGGTGCATGTGTCTTTTTGAATTATGGTTTTCTCTGGATATATGGCCAAGAGTGGGACTGCTGGATTCTATGGTACTTCTACTTTTAGTTTTTAAAGGAACCTCCATACTGTTTGTTCCCCATAGTAGTTGTACCAATTTACATTCCCACCAATGGTGTAGGAGGGTTCCCTTTTCTTTACACCCTCTCCGCATTTATTTTTTGTAGACTTTTTGATGATGGCCATTGTGACCGGTGTGAGGTAATACCTCACTGTAGTTTAGATCTGCATTTCTCTAATAATTAGCCATGTTGAGCATCTTTTCATGTGTCTATTCCATCTGTATGTCTTCTTTAGAGAAAGGTCTATTTAGATCTTCAGCCCATTTTTTGATTGGGTGTTTTTTTTTTCGATATTGAGCTGCATGAGCTGTTTGTATATTTTGGAGATAATCCCTCATCAGTGGCTTCATTTGCAAATATTTTCTCCCATTCTGTGGGCTGTCTTTTCATTTTGTTTATGGTTTCCTTATTTATACTCAAAAAAAAATTATTTTATAAGTAAAAGCCTTCCAACAAAGAAAACCCTGGGTTCAGGTATCTTCCCTGGTGAATTCTATCAAACATTAAGAAAGAAATAACACCAATCCTACACAAACATTCAGAAAGTATACAAGGAGAGAACCTTTCTCAATTCATTTTTGTGGGGAAAATATTAACCTCACATCAAAACCAGACAAAGACAACATAAGAAAAAAGTATAAGCCAATAATCATCATGAACATAGATATAAAATCCTTAACAAATTATTAGCAACTAGAATTAAACTGTATATAAAAAGGATAATATATCACAACCAAGTAGGGTTTATCCCAGAAATGCATAAATATTGATTTAACATTTTTTTAAAAATCAATGGAATCCACCATATTAACTGAATCTAGGAAAAAAAGATTTGACAAAATTCAACACCAATATATGATAAAAACTTTCAGAAAATTAAGACTAGAAGGTAAGTCCCTTAAACCAATTTAAGATATCTAGAAACCCCCACATATAACATCATTCTTAATGGTAAAACCCCATAAGATCAGGAACAAGACAAGGATGTTCACTCTCACCACTTTTATCCAACACTGTACTGGAGGTGCTAGCCATTGCAATATAGTGAGAAAAAGATAGAAATGCATATACATTGGAAAGGAAGCTATGAAACTGTATTATTTGCAGACAACATGATCATGTACATGAAAATTCCTAAGTAATCTATGAAAAAACTACTAGGACTAAGAAGTTAATTTAGTAAGGTCACAGGATACAAGGTCAAATGAGAAAGTAAATAGTATTTCTATATACAAGCAACAAACATTGGAAAATGAAATTTTAAAAGAATTCATTCACAATAGTATCCAAAACCATGAAATATAGTTTATACCAAGGAATAAATGTCATACAATATGTGAAACATCTGAACACTGGAAACTACAAAACACTGCTGAGAGAAATTAAAGAAGATCTAAACAAACAGAAAGATATAATGCTCATGAGTCAGAAGACTCAATATTGTTAAGATGTCAGTTCTCCTGAAATCAGTCTATAAATTAAACATAATCCTAATCAAAATATCAGGAGGTACTTTATTGTAGACATTGACAAGGTGATTATAAAACTGAAATGGGATGATAAAGAACCTAAAATAGCCAGAAAAATGTTGAAAAAGAAAAACAAAGTTGGAGGGCTTGTACTATCCAATTTCAAGAACTACTGTAAAGCTACAGTAACCAAGAGAGAATGGTATTGGTAAAAGGATAGCTATATCAATCAATGAACAGAACTGAGAACCCAGAAAGAGACCATGCTTACATGGCCAATTGATTTTCAAACAGAGGTCCTAAAACAATCTAATGGGGAAGGGAATGTCTTTTCAACAAATGGTGCTAAAGCAACTGAGTATCCTACGTGACAAAAATAAAAACCTTACCTCATACCATACACAAAAATTAACTCAAAATGGATCATAGACTTAAAAATACAAGCAACAACTACTGAGCCTGCGCTCGAGAGCCTGCAAGCCACAACTACTGAGCCCACCGCAACTACTGAGCCCATGTGCCGCAACTACTGAAGCCTGCACGCCACAACTACTGAAGCCCGTGAGCCTAGGGCCCGTGTTCCGCAACAGGAGAAGCCACCACAGTGAGAAGCCCGCGCACCACAACGAAGAGGAGCCCCCGCTCGCCGCAACTAGAGAAAGCCCGCATGCAGCAACGAAGACCCAATGCAGCCAAAAACAAAAAACAAAAAAAAAACCAAGGAGAAACTATAAAACTTGTATAAGAAAACAGGAGAAAATCTTTGCAGCCTTACAGTGGACAAAGATTTCTTAGCTAGGACACAAAAAGCCATGGAATGGGAGAAGAAAATATACAAAGAATTCGTAGAACTTCTTCATCGTCATCATCATCATCATCTTAAATAGGCAAAAGATTTGAACAGACCTTCACAGGAGAAGATATTCAAATGGTTGGTTTACAAACCCATGAAAAGATGAGCAGCATCATTAGTCATCAGGAAAATGAAATGAAAGCCACAATCAGATACCACTACACACCCACTACAATGGCTAAAATGGAAAAGGTTGACAACGCGAAGTGTTGGTCAGAGCGTGGGGGGAACCGAAACTCTCCTGTACTGTTGATGGGAATGCAAAATGGTGCAGCCACTTAGGAAACAGCTTAGCAGTTTATTATAAATTTAAACTTACACATACTATACCACTTAACACCTACACTCCCAGTTACATACCCCAGAGAAATGAAAATATCAGTACATATCCACGCAAAGACCTGCTCATGAACAGTCACAGCAGCTTCATTTATAACAGCCCCAAACTGGAGACAACCCAAAATGTCCATCAGCAGGTAAACGGATAAACAATGTGTGACATATTCATACAATGGAATACTACTCAGCAATAAGAAGGAATACTGATACAAACAACAATATGGATGAACCCAAAAATAATGATGCTAAAAGAAACCAGATACAGAAGATTACCTACTGTATGATTCCATTTATAGAAAAGTCCAGAAAAATGCAAACTTCTCTTTAGTGACAGAAAGTAGATCAGTAGTTACCAAGGGGCTGAAATAGAGGAATGGATTTATCGCAAAGGGGCACGAGGGAATTTTGGGGTGATGGAAATGTTCTGTATCTTGATTGTAGCGGTGGCTCCACAAATGTATACATCTGTCAAAACTCACTGATTTGTGCGCTCTAATGGGTGGCAGTTAACTGTATTAAGTTATACTTCAGTAAAGCTGAGTTTAAAAAAAAGATTCAGAAGCATATTTAAACAGGCTCACTCACGAAATACAGGGCAATTTGACCACTGCGGTAATAAGGTCCGCAACTGATTGAGACATATCAAATATTTTATAAAGCCAAAAGTTCATAATGACACTAAAAAAAAAAAAAAGAACACCCATGAAAACCCAATTAGGTACCTTTGGAGATGCTAGGGAAGCAACCCATTATTCTGAAAACTTGTGAATAAAGGAAAAGACTCAAGCCTTTCTCTTGGCTTTCCTGACCTCAGGGTAGCTAAGTTTGAAAGCAAATCTTTCTCTATAGAAGTAGTCCAGTATTTTCCAACTTCTAATGAATTCATAGATCTAGACAATGATCATTAGTAACTACTGAGACCATTAGGTGCAAAGCTGATGAGGATTTTATAAATGAGGTACCAGGCAGACAACCCCTGAACTCCCTGATCAATCACATCATCATCAAAAATGGTTCAAGCAGACATTAGGTGCCTCCCGATGGAAGTATGTACCACCACCTATGACCCCTTCTTCAAAAAACTGAGCCTGAATCTGATCAAATATTCTTGAAAAAAAGAAAAGAGCGTTTCCCTGGCGGCGCAGTGGTTAAGAATCCACCTGTCAATGCAGGGGACACGGGTTCGAGCCCTGGTCCGGGAAGATCCCACATGCCACGGAGCAACTAAGCCTGTGCGCCACAACCACTGAGCCTGTGCTCTAGAGCCCATGAGCCACAGCTACTGAGCCCGCACGCCACAACTACTGAAGCCCACGCACCTAGAGCCTGTGCTCTGCAACAAGAGAAGCCACAGCAATGAGAAGGCCCCGCACCACAACAGAGTAGCCCCCGCTCGCTGCCACTAGAGAAAGCCCACGCGCAGCAACGAACACCCAACGCAGCCAAAGATTAAATAAATAAATAAATAAATTTATAATAAAAATTTTTTTTTAAAAAAGGAAAGAGAAAATAAGTCCCTGCATCTTATCAAGCCTCCATCATAGGTATTACCTGGGAGCTTATTAGAAATGTATCTTCTCTGGAGCCACAGAGTCAATTAGAATTGGAGTAACAAGCTCCGCAGGTGATCTGCATGCACACCACAGCGTGAGAAGCCCTGTCTAGCCTTAGCTGCCGGCTTGTAAGACATACAGGGAACAGAGGAATGTGCTAAACCACACCACAGGGGATGCAGTGAGGAAGATGAAGGACAAACAACCAATTTCTTCCCCAGTAAATAAGTTACAAGGAAAACAAAGAAGGAGAGAAACCCAGAGACTAAACAAGGCTTGGGAGATTTATCAACCAAATGTTCAGATTCCCATTTGAACAAGGCAACTGTCTTAAAATGTTTAAAATTATGAGGCAATCAGGGAAACTGAAATATGTACTGAATATCTGATGATATAAAGGAATTATTGCTAAACTGTTAGAAGGGACAACAGTATGATAATCATCTTTTTCAGTCCTTATCTTTTAAAGAAACAAGAGTGTGTACAAATGAAATACTAGCATGTTTCTGGGATTTGCTTCAGAATAATTCAGCAGCGGGGGCACGGAGGGAGAGACTGTTGGGAAAATGGGTAGGATTATAGCTAAAAGAAGCTTGGCCATATGTTTATAATTGTTTAAACAGGGTGCTGGAGGTTCATCAGTTTCTCTACTTTGGTATATATTTAACTGCTTCAATAATAAAAAGTTTCTTTAAAGTGCTCTGTGGGGAGGAATGAGCTCCACAAATGTTAATTCTTCTTATTGTCAGTGGGCCTGAAATAACAAGCAGAGTGGGGACCAGCGGAAATCAAGCAGCAGGTATAGAACGGACATAATTAAAGCAAAATTACAGCTGCGGCAACACACATCTGTCCTGTTTTGTCCAGAACCCAGTCCCAACCTGCCAACAGGACTCCAGTGGTCTTCAGAGGCTGGGGCCGAGTTGCTGAGGCTGCAGGCAACGCTGTGTTGCGTAAATGAGACTCCGGAGCTCGGCAATTCTCCTACCTAGGTGCCAGTGGTTTCTATAGAAACCACCAGAGAATGATATTTCAGAGAGCTCAGAGCATCTCCACTGGCCTCCACCGGCTTTGTTCACACTTACCCATCAGCATCTGAGATCCAGCCTATCAAAGTGGGCCTCGTGGCTCACTTTTAAAATAGGTACAGCTCATTATAAAGCACCTGCTCTCAAATGTTTCCTAGGAAACAGAGGCCCCAAGATGCCCTTCTGTAAATTCATTAGCATTTAACACTCCTTAATGAGGTTTAAAGATGGCGAGCTTTAATAACCATATGCTGGGGGAGGACACCTTTCCCTTTTACATTTAGGGATAACTGATGAGCTGGCTCGGGCTCCCAGAGGACCAGCCTCTGCTCTGAGCCTTCCCTAAAGGCAATGTCGTGAGCACTGGGGGTGCCTGCGTGCCTGTTTGAGGGCACCGGGGGTGTCTGAGGGCTCCCTGTCTCTAAAGCCTCCCTCGAGGTGTTCAGCCCTGGGCCACAACCTAAACATGGCTGGGGTGGAGGCCCTGCACAGACAGCCACCTTGATTCCTAACCCTCCTGTACACACACACACAAACATACCCACATCGACTTACACACACACCCTGTGCGCACTCCAGCCACACAGACCCCTCACCATTCCCTCACCTGTCAAGCCCTTTCACGCCTCTGTGCCTTTGTACATTCCTTATGCCCAGAATTCCTTACCCAGACTTGATGCCTAGAACACTCCTATGCATCCTTTAAAACCCTCTGCCAACCAAGCCTCCCAAAGTGCCAGGCAGACTCATCAGTTCCTTCCTCTGTGGGCCTCTCGTCATCCCCTCCACGGCAGCTACCATCACACTACACTCTGCCTGATTCTGTCTCTTCCCCTTGACTGTGAGCTCAGGGCTCGGAGCAGGGATGAGCCTCGTTTCCCTCCATCCTGTGGCCACATGCCACCCGGCGGGTATCTGGTGAGCGTCTGAAGGAGCCCCTGATGAATGGATCTAGACCAAGCACTCCAGGACCCTGGGGAGTCAGCGGGTGGGGAGCAGCCCCGTCTGGGCCTCCAGTTCCCCTGAGCGCGGGACAGAAGGCTGACTGCTTGCAGCATGAAGCCTCAGCTGAGCCCTTCCCAGATACACCCTGTGCGGAGGGGGCTCTGCTCGGTGCAGACCCCATCACAGAGTCCAGCCCCTTCCCGACAGATGGGAGGACTACGGCCCAGAGGACGGGCCTTTTCCCCAAGGGGGTGGGGGTGGAGGAGTGGCGGGGACAATTGTCCCTCAGACCACGTGGAGAAAGAAGCCACCAGCTGTCTGCAGCTGGGTGGGAGGCCCAGGGCACCGCACCTCTCCCCACACGGCACCTCCAGAAACTGCCTCAGGCTCCTCCACCACGGCCAAGCAGGAGCAGGATATGCCCCCCAAGGACCGCCTTGCTAGGTGTGACCCTCCACAATGTAGCCCGAGGAGTTGGCCAGGGAGTAGCAGGGCAGGTCGTGGGCCTCGGGCCTGGGGGAGGGGGACATGAGGGGACACCTGGAGAGAAGCAGCCAACGGCATCTCACTCTCCAGGAGCCCCAGGGAATCCAGGAAACCCACACCCACACAGTCACCCCTGGATAGGGCCTGAGTCGCCACCTTCCTCTGTCTCTGCACTGGCCAGTTTTCTGGGACTCACCGGACCTGGGACAACTCCTGGGCGCCTGGAGCTAGCTTCCCGACGAGGCATCTCCTGCGGTCCCGCAGTCTGCTCTTCCCCTGTACTCTGAGCATCCATGCTCACGGGGCAATAATTAATTCATTTCTCTCTTTTAAAAATTAATCAGAGACGCGGGGGAATGCATATCTGAGCCTCTGATCAGCTTGAGAGGACCCGTGTTATCACAACCGGTTAGAACGTCTTCAGCCGGAAGCAGGCACTTGACACTTCGGTCAGGCGCGCTGCCTGGCTGGGGGAAAGGTATGATTCCCCACTCAGCTTTTAGCAAAGCTGAAGGCAGCTCCTGACTGCCAATTATCCCAAGCTCATGGAAAGCACGACCCTGTGGTGATCATCGGAGACGGCAGGGTGCATTAACTGAACACCTACTGTGTGCCATGCGCCTTGCTAGGGGCTTCAAGTGTGACCTCACTTAATCCTCATGACCACCTTGCGGGGTGGAGATTACCAGCCCCACTGTGCAGACGAGGACACCCAGGCTCAGAAACGGGAAGGGCCTGCCGGTGACCACACAGCTGAGTAGAGGCAGAGCCGGCGCGACATGCGGTCTGCGGCCGACACCGGAGCCCGTCCCACCCCCCACCGCACCCCACAGGCTGCCCAGCCAGAGGCAGAGAGTAGCTGCTCAATTAGTGCCTGCTGAACCTGAGGCGGATCTGAACATGCCCACAGAGAAGCCATCAGGTTGTAGACCGTGAAATTTTAAATTACGGCTACAGAACACGAGAGAAAGGAAGAAAGGCAGAAATAGACAATTACACATGTATCCACATTGCTGAACCTCTCAAGTGAAAAATTGGTTTTCCTCACTTTACAATGGAGGCATGAATTAAAATAGGGTTCTAACAATGCAGCCACCTCCAAGGGCAGCGCAGCTCGGCGGAGTCTGGGCGCCTGCGCCGTGCACGGTATGCACCCATCTCTTCCAGGCGTCTCGGACCCTCAAGAAGCAACACGGGGCAACGCACAGAGGCTCAGGCCTACTCTGGACAGGACAGATGGAGAGTGTGGGGCTGTCCTGCCTGGGCCGGAGAGAAGGAAACCAGAGCACAAGGGACCTAGTCCACGGCCGAGACAGGGGCCCTGGAAGGAAGCAGGCCCCCCCTGGCCTGGCTGTCCTGGCCCCCCGCCCCACTTCCTTCCACCTCCGGTCGCCCCGCCCACCCCAACCTTCAGCCCCTCCCCGTGAACCAGCTCTTCCCCGGACGGTGGTGAGCCTGCATGCGCCTCGCCTATGCCCCAAACAAGCGAGCTAGCCCACCAAGCCCGTTCCCAGGGTGAACTGGTAATCCCTTCTGGAAGGAGTGGCTTCTGGATTCAGTGCGATCCAGAACCTGAAAGCACACGTACCCTTTGATCAAGTCTGCATCTGGGAATTTACACACAGGGATGTTCGCCTTAGTGCTGTAATAAAGGGAACACTGGGAATATGATAAATACCCGATCATAGAGGGCTGGTTAAGTACATGACAGTATATTGGGCAACTATTAAAAATTACACCACCCAAAAACTGTTTAACAATACAGAAACACTAAGGATGTATTCAGTTGGGGGGAAATTACTTAAAAATGTAAATATATGCATTGAAAAACTGGAAGGAAGGACCCCAACTGTCAACGGTGGTTCTGGCTGTGTTGAAATTGAATGCGTTATCGTCCTCATTACAGTTTTCCATTTTGCAAGTAGCCTGCAAAAAGCACAGATTACTTCTGTAATCTGAACGTCTAGAGAACAGCCTCCCTTTCTGCTCTCATGTCACGGGCACACCACGTCTCCAGGTCCCTGACATCCTTTCACACCTCTACCTCTGCATGTTGCTGGAACCCCGAGTCCACAGTCCCTCCCCCAATCCCCATCAGCTCGCAGCCCTGGACCCAGCTCTCCTCCCAGGTCTCTGGCTGCTCCTTTGCAAGCTCCCCTTCCTCTATCTTCTTTGGAAAATAATGTATCTACTCTTTTATTCTGAAGAGTAAATCCCACTCGTGGCAGACAAGTCAAACAGTCTGGAAAGGTGTGAAGTCCCCCAGTCCTGTGAGGTGGTGGCTTGGGGCAGGCTGGGCTCTCAGAGCCAAGCCTGGTGAGGGAGGTGTGGAGCTGTCCTCACCAGGAAGGAAGGCCTGGACCTGCTCTCACGGGCACTGCAGGGTGCTGGGCCGGGAAGAGTCCTGAGCCCAAGGGCAATGTGTTCGGATTTGCGTTCCAAATGATGATACTTGCCGTGGTGTGGAAGACGTAAGGCGGTGGGCAGTGGGCAGCACTGGCATCCCGGGGGGAGAGGGCGAGGGGCAGACCTGGTGAGGCTGCGGGGATGGAGAGGGAGTGGATGGAGCAGACAGAGGGGAAGGGATGGGGCCACGGCTGGCCCACCTGGCCCCTTGGTGCATATCGGGAAAAGACCCTCCTTCAGATGGAGATCACCCCACGCTAGGGGCATCGCTTGGGCAGCGGGGCATAGGCTGGATTCCAGCACCCAGCCACCCCCTTGGCCAGGTACCTGTGCGCAGTGGACAGCCTGCACGACCCCAGAAGAGGGAAGCACAGGGTATGGGGGTGGTATGGGGAGGGCAATCCTAAAGCTGCCAGGGAGGTTTCCCACATGGTCTAGCAACTTGGTGGATAACGGTGCCAACAGCAGGCGTGAGGCGTTTCCTGTAGCTCCTTTGAGTCTTGGAAACTAGGAAGATGTCCTACACGTGGCAGGTGCTCAGCAAATGTTCAATGAATAAATGAATGAGGCAAACCAGGTAACCACATCTTTTTTAAAAAATTTTTTAAGTGAAATACTAGAATTAAAACCTGAGAAATTCACTTGATATAAAAAGGGCACACAGCGGGTGAGGAGAGATGTCCACCCTTCATCTCCTCTCTGAATCCAGCGTGATGAATGGACAGCTCGGCACAGCCTAATTACAGGATGCACCACGAGGTTTCCTCTCACACGTCCCCTCATCCTTCTCAGCTTGCGCACTACATCTGTGAAAGGCACCAGGCAGTCTTCCCTCAGGGTAGGTAGGGAAGGCTGTGGCCACTGGGAGAGTCTGCCCACTGGCAGGGTACACAGAACATCCATGCACTGGAAACAGCACAGCTGTCCACACCGCCCTCTAACTGGGGGGCTCTTGGTTGGGGCACGAATTTGGATTGCACAAACTTTCCTAAAGTCACAGAATCTTTGCAGAGTTAGGCTGCAGATTCACGGAGGTTGCTGTGACCATTTATTCGAGAAACACTGATTGAGCCGCTGACCCCATGCCAGCAATACAGAGTCTGGGGACACAATGCCAGGTAGGACAAGGCCGTCGTGTCCCCCAGCCCTCATGCGGCTCACATTCCAGTGCGGGGGTGACACTTGCCAAGCAGCTACAACCCAGACTGAGAGAAGGAGGGGGGCACCCGACCCAGGGGGGCTTGGGAAAAGCCCCTGGAGAGGAGACAGCAGTGGAGGCCCACGGGCAGGTGGCATCCAGCCAACAGAAGAGGGGAAACTCAAGGCCAGGAAAAAAATATGTTCAAAGTCCACCTGGGGCCACGTGGGATCCAGTAAGCCCACCAGAGCCTCTCTGCCCACTGATTACAGCAGGCTCTGGCGTTTGAGAACACTGAAAGTGAACACAAGCAGACAGACCCCGGAGAGAGAGCAAAACTGGAGGAGTGCGCAGCACGGGGACGAGCTGCTATTTTCTTTCCTTGGTCTTTTTTCTTCTTCTTCTTCTTCTTCTTCTTCTTCTTTTGTCTAACAGCTTTGACCAGCAAGCAGGCCCCCAGTGGAGCTGTGGTAGCAGCTTCAAAATACATAAGGGAGAAAAGACAGAACTGAAGAGAGAAATACATAAATCCACAATTATAGCTGGCGACCTCAACACTCCTCTCTCAATGACTGAAAGAACAAGTGGACAAAAAATCGGCAAGGATCTAGAAGAACTAACTGAACAATACCATCATCTAACTTGACCAAACTGTCGTTTATAGAACACTCCACCCAACAACAGTGAAATACACATTCTTGCCAAGAGCGCATGAAACATTCAGCGAAACAGACCATATTCTGGGCCGTAGAAGTATTTGAATCATATAAAGTATGTTTTCTGAGCATAACAGAATTAATAACAAGGAAATTAACAACAGAAAGGTATCAGGGAAATCCCCACAAATTTGGAAGCTGACTAATAAGTTCTAAATATCCCATAGTTCAAAGAGGAGGTAAAAATCAAATTAGAAAATATGTTTTAATTGAATGAAAATGTAAATACTGCATATCAAGATTTGTGGGATGCATTCTTAGAGGGAAATGTATAGCATTAAAATGCTTACATTAAAAAGGATTTTGAATCAATGATCTAAATTGCTACCTTAAGAAATGAGAAAAAGAAGAGCTAATTACACCCAAAGCAAGTAGAAGAAAATAAATCTCTAGTCACACTGACTAAGGAAAAAAAAGAAGACATAACTACCAATATCAGGAATGAAGGAGAAGATAGAACCTAAAGACATCAAAAGGGATAATAAAGGAATATTATGAACAAGTTTATGTTTATAAATTTGATAACTTAGATGTAATGAACAAATTCTTTGAGAGACACAAACTACCAAAGCTCATTCATGAAGAAATATACAGTCTGCACAGTCCTATATCAAACCTTAAGGAGACCACAAGGAGACACCACCTCACACCCACTGGGATGGGGAAAAGCAAAAAGACCAATAACAAGTAAGGTGAGGACAGGGGGAAATCGGACCCTTCATACATTGCAAAAGGGTGCAACCACTCTGGAAGACAGTCTGGCAGTTTCTCAAAAGGTCACCCATAGAGGGACCAGGACTCAGCAATTTCACTCCCAGGTGGAGTCCGAGAGGAATGAAAACACATGTCCACACAAAAACTTGTAAATGAATATTTATAACAGTATTATTCATAAGAGCCAAAAAATGGAAAGATCACAAATGCCTATCAACTGATGAATAAACGAAATGCAGTCTATCCGTACAATGGAATATTATTTGACCGTAAAAAGGAATGAAGTACTGACACACGCTACAACATAGGTGAACCTTGAAAACATTATGCTAAGTGACATACTGTATGATTCTGTTTCTATAAAATGTACAGAATAGGCGAATCTATAGAGACAGAAGGTAGATCAGTGGTTGCCAGGGGCTGGGGGTAGGGGATAGAGGCAGGGGAGTTGGGGTGACTGCTAAAAAGGGTAGAGGGTTTCTTTCTGAGGTGATGAAAATGTTCTAAACTGACAGTGATGATGGTTGTATAACTCTGTAAATATACTAACAACGAACGCGTTGTATACTTTAAATGAGCGCATTGTATGGTATATGAATTACAACTCAACAAAGCTGCTACTGGGACTTCCCTGGTGGTCCAGCGGTTAAAACTCTGCGCTCCCAGTGCAGGGGGCCCGGGTTCGATCTCTGCTCAGGGAACTTGATCCTGCATGCCGCAACTAAGAGCCCTCATGCTGCAACTAAAAGAGCCTGCATGCCGCAACTAACGATCCCACACGCCGCAACCCAGATCTTGCATGCCGCAACTAAGACCTGGAGCAGGCAAGTAAATAAGTAAATTAGGGCTTCCCTGGTGGCGCAGTGGTTGAGGGTCCGCCTGCCGATGCAGGGGACACGGGTTCGTGCCCCGGTCCGGGAAGATCCCACATGCTGCAGAGCGGCTGGGCCCGTGAGCCATGGCCGCTGAGCCTGCGCGTCCGGAGCCTGTGCTCTGCAACGGGAGAGGCCACAACAGTGAGAGGCCCGCGTACCTCAAAAAAATTAATTAATTAAAAGAAAAAAAGCTGCTACCAAAAAAACGTAATAAGTATTTAAAGTATATTAAGACAAAAAATAACTAGGGCATCAAACCCATGATTATTTTTGGATACTATTAGTTATGGCAAACTAAAATAAGTTTTTAGGTAAAACAAAAACTGTGAATCTATTTCATAAAGATATTAAATTTTTAAAAATCTCAAGGAGATAAAAAATCTCAACGAGAGATGTTCAGTGTATGTAACACAGCTTATTTTAGTGGCAAAACAAATTACAAAGGTCATATACATTAGCATTACATAAATATTTTATTTATATAATCATTACGGGTCCAGCGTCTGCTTTATATTTTCTGATACATCCTACTGCATCTTTAAGAGCCCAAGTGATCACACAGGGACGTGGCCCTCCTGAGTGCCGTGCTCTCCCGTTGTCACCCACTGAGCTCCAGGTGGCAACTCACATTTCAGGTTTTTAACTGGAGTCTGCTTGACACCCCAAGACAAGCGCTGCCGAGTGAAGGTGAAGGGAAGGACTGGGCTGGGGGCAGGGGTCTGAGGTTCTGGATTCCAGGGACCCCTTCCCCAGCTTTGCCCAAGATTTTGGATGACCCGGGAGACACATGGGGACCCCCTGGCCCCTTGTGAAGGCAGCCGGTGAGGCCGACAGATCAGGTCCAAGCCCCACAGTGGCCATCCACCCCTGCGCTGAAAGCTGAGCCTTTCAGGACTGGTTTCCACATCCACCTGTGGAGGCCGAAGGGCTGCCCTCACAGAGGCGCCGGGGTTGTGACTTCAGGCCTGAGGCCGCAGGGCCCACCACTGTCAAGTTCACAGGGGGGTCCCTGACACCGGGCATCGAGCTGCAAGCGGCGGGACCGAGCAGGCGTCTGAACTCAAGGGCTGCCCCCTGCAGGCTTCTCCAAGAAGAAAGCACACGGCTCTCACTGCCAAAGCTTTATCTACACCCAAGACCAACGCTTCCTTCGACCTGTGAACAGGAGGGCCTGCAAGGGCGCGGGAATCGAGGCACCGGGTCAAGGTCTTACCCCCCTACCAACCAGCCGTGTGCTGGCTGCTGGAACTTTTCTGAACCTCGGGCACCCCGCCAGGGGGATGGGGTGACAGCAGCACCTGGTACACCTCCCAGGACTGCTGTGTCGCGGTAGATGACACACAGGGAGGGTCCAGTACAGAGCCTGGCAGGTGGTGGCCGCCCAGTCCATGCCACCCGAGAGCACCCCACCGCCGCCTGACAGATGGGGCAATGGGAGCCCGGAAGAGACAAGGACCCATGGCGAGTCACACGGAGCGGCGACCACGCTTCCCTCAGCCCCAGGCTGTTCACGCCCTTCCCCGTCCCCACCTCCCTTAGGCTCCCGCTCTCATCTCACAAGAAGTTTGGCTGAAGGCAAAACTTAGCCAGAACTGCAGAAGTACGGAGAGTCCAAACAAAAGGCTTTTTAGTATAAAGCTGATGAAAAAGACAAATGGAGAGTAATCAGAACCTCATTAGGGCAAATAAGCAACCGGCCGACAACGCCACGAAGACTGATGGCGCCCAGGAACCAGGAGGTGAAGGTGCTGAGTCTTCCAGACAGCTGCCACGGCAGGAACGGACATTTCAGGACACCCTCACCTACACCAGCAGAGACCCTGCAAAACACCCTTCGGGACTCGCACTGATGCTCCCAAACCCTGGCCCCCAGGGCTGTGGTTCGCCACTCGGGCTCTTCATTAGAACCACCTGGAGAGTTTTCACAACGCTGGAGGCCGAGGCCACCTGCAGGGGCGGGTGGGTATCCTCTAAGGCTCCGGGTGCTCTGACCATGGCACCAGGGCAGCCAGTCCAGACCGGCAACCACTGGCTGCGTGACCAGCTGGTTCATTCCCCCTCGGGGCAGGACGGCCAAGGTTGGTCGGTGCCAGAGAAGAGCGTGTTAACAGATGCTGACTCAGCTTCCACTTCACCTGGGTGGGCTTATCACTTGGGATTTTTTTTTAATTGGCCTGCATTAAGGCCGTTAGTCATTCCTGCAACAGTCCCATCCCATCCAGCCAGCACTTCGCTAGGCTCAGGGAAAACAGCAGGAAAGGAGCAAATCCCTGCCCTCAGGGAGCTTACATTCTGTGGGGAAACTGCAGCAGAGTGAGGGGCTGTGACAACAACAGGCAGAGATGAGAACCCAAGCAGGTGGGAAGGACGAGCCAGAGGCCTCGCCCACTGTCACCTGCATGATAGGACACACACCTGCAGTGGGTTTGGGACAAAGCTCCCAAAGGAGGTCAAGGAATGAACTCAAGATCTGGAAGTCAAGACGGCCCTTTACAAACTTAAAAGGAAAGCAAGATGTAGAACAAGCATGGACTATTGATGATTCGGGTCAAACCAACACTAGAGCAAAAAAAGTGAGCTGGTCTGTCAGAGTAGATCTCATCCTGAGAACTACCTGAGCGGGTGGGGGTCGGTGTTTTCGAGGCCCAGTGGGGACCTGAGGGCACCTGAGACTCTCCTTCTCGGGAGCAGAGTAGACCTATGCATCGGAAGTCGTGCTCGGCCCTAGCCTGCCCAGTGTCGGCCCTGCCCACGGAAGGGAAGAGAACTGGAGCAGAGGCCAGGCTCCCAGTGTCGGGAGCCACATGTCCCAGATTTTCCAGGGCTGCTCCAATTTGCAGTGCTCAGTTTTGCTCGGCCGAGGGGTAATTTGCTGAGGTTGGGGTTCCAGAATTTCGTCTCGCAAAAAGGGTGATTCACAAAATATGCAATATGATTTTTAAGCCTCTGTAGGAGTTTTTCTACAACTTTAATGCATGATACAAGGGAGAAATTTTATTACTATCCTAACTTGTGGCTCAAACTACATAGTCATCTTAAAGCAAACCCAAAAGTAACTACCTTGGAGCCTTTCCCACAGTGCTGGTGGGCCCTGCAGACCTGGAACTCTCCAGCTCCCATTCCCGGCCGGGCAAAGAGCCAGGGCCCTGCGAGCCTGGACACCCCGTCATCTACGAGACACTGGGGCACATGAGAGCTCAGACTTGGCTGACAGCTGCAGTGTTAGAACCACTGCACCAGCCCTCATCTGGCCCAGGATCTCCCAAGTCCTCGGCCTCTGTCTACACTTCTGGAATGACCAGTTACAGCTGAATTGCAGCTAGCCTTTATTTCCCATTTGTTGGAGGACCCCCTCCCTCTGCAGAAATCCCAGGGAGGCCACTGCCCCCCGAAATGTGGGAAGGTGGATGCTCCTGCAGGGCTCCATCGTGATGGGAGGGGCGGCTGACCCCAGCAGCTCACTCCAAGTTACCCCCTGAGCACCTGCTCCGGTTCCAGGTCCTGTGGAAGATGCCAAGGCACAGACATGACTGGACTGAGCCCCCCTCACAGGCAGTTGTAAATGAATAGCTGTCAGGTGAAGGTGCTCACAACCTATTTATCACTGAGATAGGTCACAGGTGGTGCAGGTCAATCGCGGACGAAGACCAAGGGTGCTCACGTGAGAGAAGCATGGGACCTCTGTGTTCAGAGGCCCTTTGAGACCTGGCTTCTCAAAGTGTGGTCCATGGGCCGTCTGTCTCTGCATCTCCTGGGAGCTTGCTGAAATGCAGGATCTCACCTGCAAAGGACTGAATGTTTGTGTCCCCCCCAAAATCTATATTTTGAAGCTCTAATTCCCAATGTGATGATATCTGGAGGTGGGGCCTTTGTGAGGTAATTAGGTTTGGATAAGGTCATGAGGGTGGAGGTCCCATGATGGGAGTGGTCGCCTTAGAAAGGGATGAAGAGGCCAGAGCTTGCTTGCGCTCCATCATGTGAGGACACAGCAAGAGGCAGCTATCTACAAACCAGGAGGAGCCCCCTCACCAGAACCGACCACCCTGGCACCCTGATCTCGGACTTCCAGCCTCCAGAACAATGAGAAATAAATGTTTGCTGTTTAAGCCCCCCAGGCTGTGGTATTTCATTACAGCAGTCTGAGCTGACTAAGACATCATCTTGCTGAAACAGAGTCTGCATCCTAACAAGAGTCCCAGGCGCTCTCCTACGCACAGGAGAGTCCAGAGGCCCTGCTTGAAGGATGACCTCATCCTGCCCCTTTACTATACCACGGGGGAAACCCTTGACTGGGAGAGGCTTGAGTTTAGAGATTTGCCTAAAATCAGC
Organism: Leucopleurus acutus; assembly: GCF_964270905.1. NCBI lineage: Eukaryota > Metazoa > Chordata > Mammalia > Artiodactyla > Delphinidae > Leucopleurus > Leucopleurus acutus. The sequence continues at coordinate 4,337,005 of NC_139142.1, forward strand.
CAGCTAAGCAAGTAGGAGAGGGAGGATGGGAACCCAGGGCTGCTGGATCTCAGGCCAATAAGCCCTGGTGGCCCGGAGGGGCTTGGACGCCCGTGGTAACATGAAGGTCAGACCACAGACATCCTGGGTTCCAGACCAGACCCACGTTCGAGCAGACCGTCGGGAGACAGAAGAGTCAGAAGACCCTGTACTGGCAGCACGGGGCCGGCACGAGTAAGCAGGCTCGGAGGGTTCATGCAGAACACATCCTGCCGACCTGCCGGAAATGAAGCCAGGCGCTCTGCGGCGACAAGGGATGTGATCCACTCATCAAACCAGAGCAGAGAGAGATGGACCAAGAAAAGACAGGGGAACCAAAGAGCCCATTTGCTGTAATGCACTGGGCTGGACCAGAGAAGTCCAGAATCCCAACATTCATCGTGTGGCTAAGCTTAAGGAATAAAAGTCTATGACTGGAAAGTAGCTTTAAAGTTATCTGTTCCAACTACTCCTCAGACCCGGCGAGAGGCTGTCTGGCCGCACTGTCCTGCTCCAGTGGTGGGCTCAGCTCCATCGTCAGAAACCTACCCCTTACCTTCAAAATGCTGACTCACTTTTAACCCAGCAGTTTGAGTTCTGGGGCGCAAGCTGCAGGAAATAAACTGCAAGTGTGGAAAACACTCGATGCACAAACGTGCCCCACAGTGGAATATATCACAAAGTAGACTGCGATGGTTTGTCTGGAGGTTATAACAAGAGGGGGAAACGACCCATATACCCCTGACTGAGGCGCGGTTCTCTGGAAAAGACATTCTCTGAGCACACGGCTTCCACAGGGTGCCCATAATAGGGTGAGGCACAGGGGCACCCATCTTGTCAGCCAGGTCAGAAGGATCAGTCCCCACAAGCCACAGCGTGACACACACCACAGCCAGATACGTCTTAGCAGGGATGGGCCAGATCCTAAGTATTTTTGGCTTCGCGGGCCATGTGGTCTCCGGTGCAATTACTCAACTCTACCACTGTGGTGTGAAAGCAGCTGTAGCCGTTACACAAATGAATGGCAGGAACTGCATTCCGATAAAACTTTATTTACAAAAACAGGCAGCAAGTCAGATTTAGCCCCAGGCTGCACTTGCCGATCCCTGATCTCCACCTTCACCTCTATTAACTTTAAATGGCAAACCAAACCAAACAAAAGGAAATGTCCTAAAATCCAACCTCAGGAAATGGCTTAATAAGCTCAACCATCTGAAATTGACTCATTCGATCCGTATTTATCGAGTGCCTGCTGTGTCAGACGCGGCCCTGAGTGCTGCGGCTAAAGCATGGAGCGAATTAGCCAAGCAGCTGCGTCACAGGGACGCATTAAACACCTACAAGAGTTCATTCCACTGCAAGGAAAACCTTACAATGCTGTGTGAAAAGCAAAATAAGACCAAACGATGTTTTGAAAAACACACAGTGGAAAAGAACAATGAAATAAAAATATTTAAATGTGGGGCTTCCCTGGTGGCGCAGTGGTTGAGAGTCCGCCTGCTGATGCAGGGGACGTGGGTTCATGCCCTGGTCCGGGAAGATCCCACATGCCGCGGAGCGGCTGGGCCCGTGAGTCATGGCCGCTGAGCCTGCGCGTCCAGAGCCTGCGCTCCACAACGGGAGAGGTCACAACAGTGAGAGGCCAGCGTACCGCAAAAAAAAAAAAAAAAAAAAAAACACACACATACACACACAGTGGAAAAGAACAATGAAATAAAAATATTTAAATGTTACTAATGTTTACCTTTGGCTGGCTCGACTACCCCTTCTCTCTGTTTCTATTTGTTTTTTCATATAATCGCATATTACTTTTATAATAATAACAGTCCTTCCGTTGTTTTTAAAAGAGGAAACCTGTCTTGATTTTAAGCTAAGGTCTGTGTCCCTCCTGCAGTTTCCACAGCTGCCCCTGAAGGCAGTCAGAAGACAAGCCGCTCAGCCCTAGGTATTCCTATGCTCACCAGGGAGGGCTGGAAAGTTCAGCACCTGGGACAGAGCCCCAGGCCCCACAGGAGCCCAGCAGGAGGGCAGAGAGCCACCCCAGGTGGCTGTCCACACCTTTCCTCTCTGGCCCTCCTGCTGGGTCCGTACAAGGCACTTGGGCCACACCTATCAGAGGAAACAGAACTGAAGCAGGAAAGAGACTGGTCCCCTGAGTCTGGCTGATGCACATGGAAACAGTCCTTGTGACCCAGCAAGGGAGGACAGGCAGTCAGATTGTTGGTAAAAAGGAAGTAGAAACAAATATTGCACAGATCCCTTTACCCACATTATTAGCTGGGGAGAGACTGGCAAACATGCCGATACCAGTCACAGCAACATCTGCTCCTAATTGCTTCTCCCCCAGCATTCTCAGAACACGTCAGCTGGCGTCTGCCCTAGGAGAAAATCCGATATTTTTAACAAAGTCTTAAATCAGATGGCGTCCTTGATGAGTAATTTCTTACGTGTTTGCTCTTTGAGGCTAAAAACAGCACACCTCTAAGGGACGTGGCTGTCACCAGGGGCTGGTTGATCAGGAGGCCCCGCTTCAAACAGCATGACTAAGAGTTTCTAACTCCAGCAGCACTTTCCAATGTCTTCTTTCGTTCATCATGTATTTATATCCCATATACAAGTGTTCAAGTGCTTTTAAAAGTCCACACATCCCCTTCTTTATGGGTAACTTTTCTCTCTTTTCCAAATGTTCTTGTTTTTAAAAAGTCTCTTGTAAAAGAAAAATGTGTGTTTTTTTTCAAAAGAGTACATCTCTCTATGCTCTAATTCTCCCACTTGTGAAGTACTTTAGGCAAAATACCTACGGATAGAACATCCTGTTCTCTTTAAGGAAACTGTCTCTGGTTTTAGGTTCTCCTGCAAACACCAGCAGCCCCTTCCCACAGCCTGGGGGGAAAGTGCCTTTCTGCAGCAGCCGGTCTGACGCACCAACTCGCCTTTCGAATCCGGCACTGGAGGTCTTGTCCCACCTCCTTCCATCCTGGCCACGCAGAACGGCCTCTGCTCAGTGAAGACCTGATGGGGGGGCTGCACCTGCCCAGGATGGGGCAGGAGGCGGCCCTGGAGGGGGATGCCTTTAGGTAGAGGCTTTGGCGCTGCAGATGCAGCAGGCTAGAGCCCTTTGGCGTGGGACCACTGACTCCCCTGAATCCCTAATGGAGGAGGACACTCTCTGACGTTCCACACCCTCTTCTTTCAAGGTCAAGATCAATGCCGGTATCATCATGAACTACCCTGTAGCATTCTAGTGGCTGTGTGCCTCCTTCAGACCAGGGCGGTGCTTCTCAGAGCTTGAAACAGCCATCCTGAAATCACTGAGCCCCCCAGAGGCAGGAGGCAGTCAGGCTCTTCCCCACTGCCCCTCCCTGAGCCCCTCTGCACCCCTGATCCCAGACCCCTGCTCACAAACCTCCCATGGCTCCCCGCTGCTGATCCAAACCCAGACTCATGGCATTAAAAACCTCTCTGCCCGGCCTGTCCCACTGCCTGGGGCCCACGCCTGGCCAAGTCGAGCAGGCCACTGGCCCTGCACACACCTTGTATCCCCCAAGTCGAGCAGGCCACTGGCCCTGTACACATCTTGTATCCCCCACGTCGAGCAGGTCACTGGCCCTGCACACACGTTGTATCCCCCATCCCGTGTGACTGCCCTCTGCCTCCGTCCACTCATTCGGTCACCCACGGTCTGATGAGTGCCTACTACGTGCCAGGCACTGTTCTAGGAGCTAGAAGTCAGCAGCAAACAAAACAGACAAAAATCCCTGCCCTGGAAGAGCTTACATTCGAGGGGATGGAGACAAGGCAAATAGACAAGGAAAATCCATAGTGTGCCGGGTGATCATAAGTGCTATGGGGAGAAAAGAGGTGGCAGGGGGACTAGTGAATGCCAGGGGTGGCTGGCATGGTGGTCTGGGAAGGCCTCACTGCAGAGGTGGCATTTGAGCAGAACCCTGTAGGAGGGAGGGAGCCTCTCCATAGAAAGCTGGGAGGAGAGCATTCTAGGCAGAAAGTGCAAAGGCCCTGAGGCAGGACTGCGCTGGTGTGTTCTAGGAAAGGCAAGGAGGCGGGTGGGGCTGAGGCTGAGCGGAGATCATGAGGCCTTGTGGGCCGCCCTAGGGACACAGCTTTTCCTGTGAGTGAAACCTGAGCCTGGAGGGCTCTGACCAGAAGAGTGACACATCTGACTTCCACTGTCACAGGCCACGCCGGCTACTGTGTTGAGAACAAACCGTAAGGGGTCGGGGGAGGTGGGGGGTGTGGTGGGGGAAGACAGATACCAGAGAGGAAACTACTGCAATTATCTGAGCAAGAGACAACGGCAGCTTAAACCCGAGTTACGACTGGGTTTGCTGATGGTTTGGGTGTTGGGGGGATGACAGGAAGAGTGGAGAGAGGGATAGTTCTGATGGTTTGGGCCTGAACAACCAGAAAGATGGAGTTGCCGCTTTTTTTTTTTTTGGCCACACTGTGTGGCATGCGGGATCTTAGTTCCCTGGCCAGGGATCGAACCCATGCCCCCTGCATTGAGAACGTGGAGTCTTAACCACTGGACCGCCAGGGAAGTCCCGGACTTGCCATTTCCTAAGTTAGGGAAGCAACAGGAGTGGCAGGCTGTGGTGAGGGACGGGAGTGGACATCACTTCTCTATGGGACTGACGGTGACCAGCCTTTAAGCCCCAACGGGAACACTGTCTCCTCCGAGAAGCCTTCCTTACACTGAGCTGAACTGAAAGCTCACCCGCTCTGAATGCCAGCCCCTCCCTCCCCACCACCCCTCCTCTCACTCACACACACACACAGAGCACTTCTCCACCCCACTTATTTGTATCTACATATTATTCCCCTGAGTAATCTGAGGTTGATTCATCTTATAACATCGGGAAGCATTTGCACACAGTAGGTGCTCAACAAATATGTTTAGTAATATGCTGTATAGATGCACCTATGGTACCTTAATAATCTAACAACTCAAGAATGTTCTTTCAAAACATCGAAAAATTATGCTTCCCACTGATTCAATATTAAGTGGTAATTATTCCATTTCAAGGGTCCTATATATAGATGCTGACCCACCCCCAATCATTCAAAATGCCCAGGCAAGCTCTGCTGGAAAGGCCATGTGAGGAAGAGGGGTGTTACCTTGCTGGTCCTTACATCCCAAGCTTTCATTTCAGAGCTGAAGCCGCCACATACGAAAACGTTGTGGTCTCTTGGATGAAATTTCAAGGTAGTGATTCTAAAGTCACTTTGACCACTGAAGAGCTGGGTTCCTACAACACGAAAAGAGAAGAGAGGGTTAGAAAGTACTCAGATCACAAACGAAATACCTTGACACCAAGATGCCATCTGATACGGAGCCACGGGAAAGCACAAGCCCCCCTGGGCCTGAGGCGGCCAACGGAGACTTTCTGGAAACACAACAGCAGCGGCATTTGCCCTCACTCTCTGGCCACCTGGTACTCAATTAGCTGAATCCACCCACCCCCAGGGATAAACGAGATGTCTGAATCCACCTTTAGGTGCTCTGTAAACATTATGCACATCAACTCATTTCAAGCACATAATCCAGTTTGCAGTTGAAAAAACCAAGACTCAGGGAGACTGAATAACATTTCCAGAGCTACACAATTAATTTTGTTACATTATTTACTGGGAGTCTAAAAACCAAAAGCAGGGGCTTCCCTGGTGACGCAGTGGTTGAGAGTCCGCCTGCTGATGCAGGGGACGTGGGTTCGTGCCCCGGTCCGGGAAGATCCCACATGCCGCGGAGCGGCTGGGCCCGTGAGCCATGGCCGCTGAGCCTGCGCGTCCGGAGCCTGTGCTCCGCAACGGGAGAGGCCACAGCAGGGAGAGGCCCGCGTACCGCAAAAAAAAAAAAAAAAAAAAGCAGAATGCTCCAAAATGATTCTTTTTAGGATCAGCATCTTACAGTCACACCCTCACGATAACCCATCGATGGTTTTCCATAGAGCGTGGCCAGTGGGGTGGCATCAGCGTCTGGGCAATAAATGCGAGTGTGACGTCACAGTGGCTCAGGCCACAGGTTGGAGGGGGTGCATGGACCACCTTTTCTATCTGCCATGAAATGCTGTCAACTGCTCCTGGATGCTGTGCAAACGTCTGCGTGCACACACACACCTCTGCCGTGGAAACTGTCTTCCTGTCACTGAGCTCTCTTAGAGGTAAGCCATAAAAACGCCAGAAATGTCGATCATTTAGAACAGGTCAGACTCGGGGAACAGATCTTTTGTGCTGAGCCCAGGTCTCGAAAACCAGCATGCTTTCCTCTACACGGTGCCACAGCCCAGGAGGGACAACCTTGAAACCCTTCCCCTGGGCCTGAGGCGGCCAATGGAGACTTTCTGGAAACACAACAGCAACGGCATTTGCCCTCACTCTCTGGCCACCTGGTACTCAATTAGCTTGAAATCCTTCCCCTGGACATAAGAAGCTGGATACCAATGCAACGCCAAGATCTCAAGCATCACCTCCTCTTACGGGAACCCAGGAAGTACACTTGATCCTTCAATTCAGAGAGCACTTCCGGAAGGCTGCCCTGCTCTGTGTTTAGGACCACACTGTAGTTAAATGCTCCACCGGCTCACCAGGTAAGGAAATGAAAGGCATCAATTGGTCCTCTCGAGAGTTACAGCAGAAGCCTTGACAAATCCAATTTGCCTAGATCCTTGGTCTCCAAACTTGTCTGACAGTACATCCCAGCCATGAGAAACCCTTAGGCACATACCGCCAACACGTGTATATTTATTTATGTGCTACTGTACCAGTATATTATGAGTCTAAAAGCAACTACCAAAATAAGAACATTTTGAAAGATGAGACAAGGATAAAATAAACAACATTTTAAAATATATTTTAATATGCCATTTACTAAGAGTATCAACAAACCTCTTGGAAATTATTAAATCAAATGAGTTATAATAATTTTAGTAAGAGCAACAGGACTGAATATGCTTACACTTTTTTAAAACGTAGGGACCTTTTTGTGACTCAGTGATTTGACAGTAGCCCGGTTACAGCTTAAGTTTACACACTGAACACTGTCAGAGCCCCAAAGCCTCCTTCCAGAGATGTGAGGACCCAGAATGGAAGAGACGTTTACCACTAGCAACAGGGGAGACATCTTCCGCTTCCATCTACCACGGATGCAAAGGATTTTGTGAACAATTTGCCAATAAAGCTCCAGTTCCCCTAATGTCAAATAATGGCTCCTGCCACTAATCAGCGGCTATTACTGTATATTCTCCTATTTCTAACAACCTAATTCAAAATCCACTGAAATTTTCATTTACAGGATTTTAAAGCAGGATTAGAAAAACACTGTTCCCAGGTTAACAGTGCTGACACTGAAGTTTTTAATAGGTGACACGTTCACATAGTTTTTGGCAACAAAAATTACAGAGTGGTATAAACAATTAAAAACATCTGTTTTCAAAGTGTTCTCTCCAAAGCGCAGATTTCTTGGAAAGAGGCTGCTCCCTTGTTCTTTGTTCAAGCATCACCTTTACCTTGATGGATGACGAACTGTGTTGATTTTTTTCTAGTATCTTCTAAGGGCCTACAATTGGCAGTCAGTTGTCATCAGAGAAAACTCTGGAAACACTTGGCTTTTTGTAAAGGAAGACTCTATACCTCTTTAGGCTCAACAAGCCCCTTAACTATTTTGCTACAAAATGCAACTCACAAAGACTTCCACGGTCATCCTATGTCATCACAATGCTGTCAAGACCTGGCCAGTTTGGGTCGTTGCACTGACCACGGTGACGGGACTATAGACAGCAGCCTAGCTGTCCGAGCTGAGAGGGCAGTTAAGGCAGATGTGGTTCTCTGCCTGGTGGGATGTTGAAAAGCCATTTCCAACTGGAATGATAAATAGCATTCTGTGGCAAGAGGGACAAAGCTCGATACCCGTTCTTAAATTACAGGAGTATTAAAGAAGGACTGACGTGAACAAAGATAGGGAAGACGTGATTCACCAACAGGAAATGAGCTGTTCTAGGGGTAGTAAGGTAACTTCTTAAATTATACTAATATTGCTGTCATAATACTGTTTTTCTAATAAGTAAAGAACTCTTCTATAAAAGCATGAGGAAGATGAGCAGACTTGTCGTATTCTGTGTGCTGTGTCCCTCTCATTAGGTCAAGAGACAAGCAACACTCTCAAGTAGACCAAAAAAATCACTTCCTGAGGAATTGGTCTAATTGGAAACCTGGTATTCCCAGTTCTTATTCTTCTTTTCCTTTCCTGAAACTTGTCTGGGACCCAAACTCTTCCTCGCCTTTTCTGCTACACTTCGGGGTCAGAAAGCAAGCGTGACATGCCCGGTTAGCAAGCCCCCCGCCCAGGGAGGATGGAGCAGGGGGCCGCCCGCCCGTGCGGTACCGCGTGCCCTGGGGATGGGCTTCGTGCCTGCAGCGCTGGCTGCGGGAGCTTCGCTCCAGCCAGGGGGCTGGGGGAGCCACGTGGGGGCTAAGGGCGAGGGACTATCATTACATCCCCTCCATGGAAAAGGAGCACAGATGTCGCTGCGACCCTCACACCGGCGCAAGAAGGCCCCTGTAGGCCAGAAGTCTTCTCTCCAGACAGATACAGCCGCGCCTAATGCCGACTCTTTGCTCATTTGGAACTCACTGCCAACCCTTAAGTCCAAAAGGAAAAACAAACTCTATATGCCTGGAGAAAAAATTCTCCCTGTTTCTTGGACCATAGCATATACCATATGCTTATTTCAGGAAAAGCAGTGAATTAGCCATGTTTTTTTCAAAAAGTGCCGTGACAGTCTTGCCAATAATGGGGGAAAAAGATGAGAGGAAAAGTGAAAGTCGAGTTGCTAAAAGATAATGACTGGACTTTTTTGCTGAAAAAATGTATTTCTGACTACGTTATTCATCCTCAATCCCCCAAAGGGACTGAGAGAGAATCTATGTCTTTTAAGTACTAAAATTTTCCAGTTAGAAGACAAGCTGTAATTTCTATTTTTTCCTACTTTTACTTGTAATAACTAGGCCTTCACTGTACTTCTTTGTTAAAAGGGACCAAAATGAAATTTTTCCAGTTTTGAATAATAATTACAGATACCTATTGGGAAACACGAGGTAAGGAGGTCTGGGGCGAGACTGTGGCGCAGAAATCAGGACCCCAGCCATTGTCACCCAGCAACCTGTTCAAAGTGGGAGGTGATACAGCAGAGGGGTGGGGAGTCACACACACCCGGGTCCCACCCCAGCTCTGTCACTTCCAGTGGAGCGACCTTGGGCAGGGCCCTTCCCTGCTGTGTCACACGCCCTCATAAACACACGTCTGTCGGGAGGGCTGTACAGAAAGCATTCTAGAGGGCCTGGCAGACAGCAAACAACAAAGGGGAGAACTCTTACAGGTTGAAAAAAACGAAACCTCAAATTATTGAATTCACCCTTAGTTAAACTGAAAGCTGAAACCAAGGGATATGAGTTTTTAAGAGCAGGGAACTTGAGAGATTACTGACGTTGCGTTTTTGTTCTGAGGCTATGAGAATACAACGCCTTGGGCTGCCTTTACATTTAGTTAAAGAGATACAAATAAAGGCTGGTAAATATTTATCAGAAACTGTCTTGAAGGTGATAGCCACGCTGGAGGTGAAGGTCCTTTGCTGTCAGATGTGTTCCTACTCTGCAGCTTTTCATAAATGGAGTAGCTTTTTTTGTTTGTTGTTTTTTTAAATTTTTCTTTATTTATTTTCTTTATTTTTTTTATTTTTATTTTTGGCTGTGTTAGGTCTTCGTTGCTGTGCGCGGGCTTTCCCTAGTTGTGGTGAGCGGAGGCTGCTCTTCCTTGCAGCGCACAGGCTTCTCACTGCGGTGTCTTCTCCTGTTGCGGAGCACAGGCCCTAGACGCGCGGGCTTCAGTGGCTGTGGCTCGCGGGCTCTAGAGCGCAGGCTCAGTAGTTGTGGCACACAGGCTTAGTTGCTCCGCAGCATGTGGGATCTTCCTGGACCAGGGCTCGAACCCATGTCCCCTGCATTGGCAGGCGGATTCTTAACCACTGCACCACCAGGGAAGCCGGGAGTAGCTTGTTTATCGCACCCCCTCCTGGGCAATGCTACTTTGAGCACAATGGTTAGTTGTGTATAACCTTTAACCGTGAGACTTATCTGGCTTGTTTACATGTTTGTTATGGAAAATTCCATTTATTCACTGCATGCTGCTTATAAGAAACTGAGTTTTAAAATATTTAGTCCACTGACACTGACTTTATTGATCTTGTTCTAATGATCTCAACCAGTATAAAAGAACTGTTCAGACTCTCTTGGAGTTAGGAAAAACCACTTCTTTTCCTCCTTGAATCCATAATGATACAGATAAACTATACATCGCCATTAAAACAAAAGCCTGTTTAAGACAGAACGCAGAAACTCAACTGGGTCTCTTGACACGACTAGCGCTGGCAATGCACCGTCACCAATATTGCTGTGATAAGGCAGCTGTAACACTGGCCGCGCTCCTGCTCGGGGAGCCCCCCTCTTTCTCCGGTGGAGACACTGAGCTTCCCAGGGTGACCACCTGTGTGGCCAGGCAACACTGCCTGTCAACCCTAACGCCTACCCTGTGGGACCCTATGGTCACGAGGGCTCCAGGGCCCTGAGGGGCCTCCTCTGTCCCAGCACGTCTGGCCCCCGGCCCAGTTCCTGGCACGTAAGAAGCACTTGACACAGGTCAGGTGAAACCCAAGTACGGGTCCCCAAGAAAGAGCAGGGAAGCTCATGTCCTCCTCTCCAGAGAGATGGCGCCTATCGCCTCCAGGCCTGCCTGGGGCTTGCATGTTTCATGCCACAACCCTGCGTGGGAGGTGTAATTACCCCATTTCTCAGCGTTGGGGGAATGAGGGATGGAAGCCCAGAGAGGTGAGGCCTCGTCCAGGGCCTTGCGAGTCGGCCACGCTGGGACAGAGGCTGGACCCCTGTGACCCCGGAGCCCGCCCGCGAGCGATCCGTGACCTTTCCTTCCTCTGAGCTCTGCGTGCACATCACAGGCTCGGGAGCCGGTAGGGGAGATGTTGACGAGGGATTGGCTGGTGCTGTCGGCTGGTGGTGATTGAGCTCGTGTTCCCAGGCAGGCGGTGTATGACTCATCCTGTGAAAATCAATATCGTTACACTCATCCTCTGGGAAGTATTCAGCCAGCCGTAAATTTAACCCTCCTGACTCAAAGTTAACGAAGAAAGGAGCTTACTAACTTTCAAATCAAACTCTGTGAATCAGAAACGAGCACCATCTTGGCACGCCGGGCAGAGTCCCGGGGAGGGTCCAGGCCGGAGTCAGACGGGCCCGCGTCTGCATGCTCCCTGTAGGTAAGCTAGCAGCCCCGGATCCGCCGGCAAGCCTCTCAGATCCGTGGGCCCCTAATACGTGAACTCAGGAGAATAAATCTTACCTTCAGGGCTTGTTGTGAGAATTAGAAATAATGCACATAAGCCCCAGACAAACGACAGGCCCGACAGACAGCGGCTGCAGCAGCAGCAGTAGTCACAGCAGAAACAGCAGTAGCTGTTGTAGAAATTTCTTTCATATCAAGTTTGGCCACTGCATTTCATTAACCGGACAAGACTGAATTTTCCAAAATTAAAAAAAAAAAAAGTTCTCAACTTGCAAACAGGTCCCAAAGGTACAACTTATGTTGGTTTTCTGGGACTCAGAAGTCACCACCAGGACAACGAACAAGCCGTGACTGTGTTTAGCCTCTGGGGTCAGTCAACAGAGGTCGTCCTACCTACGAAGGGAGCCAAACCGCAGTGCAATCACAATGAAACACACACACAGATAAAAACGTCACGTCTGTGCAATAATGGTAATGAATGAAATAGTGCCGTTGATTAAAAACCGCCTTTGATTTATCCAGAGGGCTGGCACGAGCTTAACTAGAGGCAGATGACTAGTCAGAGGTTTGTGGAGGCGTGGAAGGACCTCGAAGGCAGGTTCTAAAGTGTGAGATACGGGGCTGGCAGGGGCTTTACTCAAGCTTGGTAACATCTGATTTAATATCCACAACTAGGGCAGCTTCTTACTCCAAAGCTGTACGGAAAGAGGGGGAGAAATCGAGGTTGGGACTGGAGAGAAATACTCCTCAGCGGAGGAGAAGAGCGTGGGTGGGAATGGGCACGGGTGCCCGGGGTCAAAAGGGCACAGCCTTGAGAACAGACTAGTTTAAAGGAGGGCTGGGAAAGGGATGCCGGTGAAGGAGCGAGCTTAGGAGGAAGTGGGACTCCACTGTGTAGAGGAGCCTGCGGGGTCCCGCCTGTATCTGTGGGACGGAGGACAGGAGGGCAGGCGGCTGCTCCCAGGGCAAGAGGGCACTGGAGGGGCGGCAGCCAGGGACCGCCGTCAGCTCAGACCTCACTGGGGCACAGAGCTCTGCACAGCCTCCATATCTGGATCTAGTAGTAAAACCCCGAGGACCAAAGGAGCAATGACACGAGACGTGCCCACACCCTCGGGAGCTCCATGTCCACGCCCGCTGCTGTCCGCGGGCGCGTGAAGGACACCTAACCGGGTTCCTCTGAGATGTTCCAGAGAACAGTCATGGTGCTGGAAAGCCTAAAGGCTGGAAAAGCCCAGGCCCCTCTCACCAGCGCCTCCCAGGAGGCCCAGGGTCAGGGGGCGGCACCACTCTGAAGGCTTTAGCCCAACAAGGAGCCCCCCTGCCGCCACTTCTCCAAAGCCGAGTGAGCCCCTGACACTCTTCTCCGGGCTTTTAATATGGACGCTTCTCACCCTTCCTCTGACAAGTGTTTTAAAATCGTCAGGGCAAACATTTCTCCTGCTGGGACGGCGGCTGTCGATAGCCGGAGAAGCACCCTTCAGCCAGTCACTTCATCAGAGGGATCAGTCTGGACGCGCTTTCTTCCCAGAGGCCCCGAGTTATCCTCGGCAGGTGGTGAGCCAGCTGCCCGGGTGAGAGCGGGCTCCCCCGGAGTCGGCTTAAGCAAACTGTTCGGTCACAGCCCAGAAACACACGTGCCTGAGGGTACCCACTCTTGTCCTTGAACAGCCAAAGCCTCTGCCAGTCACACGGGCCGGAGCTGAACCCCAGCTCTGTCACTGCAAGTCATCCAACGCTCCAAGCCTCAGTTTCTGAGCCCATGAAATGGGGATAAAAACACTTCCCTCACAGGTTAGCGTGAAGACTAACTATGTAATAAGCAGAGAGCCTAACATCCACTGATTCATTCTGGCTTGATCCAGGCCAGGCAGGGTGCCAGGAACCAGGGCTACACGGCTCACAGCCTGGCCCACAGGGAGCACCCAGCCGATTTGTCCCCCTTTTCCTTGGAGCATTTCTGTGATGGAGGCCCCAGTCACGATGCAAAAACAAGGGAGACACCAGAAGACACTTCTTGGAAAAGAAAAGTCATGATCATTTATGGGTCCAGTCCCAGTCAGCCACTCGGGCCCACGCACCATGACCCCCACAGAAAGACACAGGGACCCCAGAGCAGAAGGAGCCAGGCAGGGGCGGGGCAGCAGGGCGCGGGAAGCGGGGTCTGAGTGAAGAGGACGCCCGCTCAAGTGAAAGGCACGTGCCGACCCATCGCGAGGAGGAAGCTGCTACCCCGCTCAGGCCATTCTGTCACGGAGCAGCGGAAGACGCAGGAGAGGCTGGGAGACCCTGAAGGCGGTCTTCCTGCTGCTCTGCCCCCAGACCCACACGTGGGATCAAGAGCCACGCCAGGAAGCTGGCTCGGGGGGGCCCCTGGGGGCTTTTGGAACTGAGCCACCAAAGCTGCCCCATTTGGGGACATGGTCCAGCCACTGCGGCTCTCTGGATGCTCAGAGGAACACGGCTATGATCTCCTACCTTCTGAAGGGCCTTGTGGGGCAGGGGCGGGGAAGGGAAGGGCAGCCTTTGCTGAGTGCTTGCCGTGCAGCAGGCACTCTGGATACGTTATCCCAGCTGTTCCCTTCCATGACCCCAGCTGCTGGGCACTGCTACCCATCTCACAGATGCGGAGACGGAAGCAAAGGAAGCTTCCCCAAGGACGCCCGGCTTGGGTAGGTGGAAGAGCTGTGTCTGCACCCCATCCAAGTTCCTCCTACCACACTGGGCTGCCTCCAGCATCCGGGAGCTGGGACCGGGTGGCACGGCCTGGATGCCCCGGATGGGCTGGACACACGTCAGGAGAGCTGACTGGGCACAGGAAGGAGGACAGGGTGCCCTGCCCATCCAGGGCCCTGGAGGCTCCAGGGAAAGGACCATCTCCTTTGCAGCCAACAAATGCAAAGTTCGAGGCCTTGCATGCCTCCGAGGCCTTAACAGCCAGGCTGGGGGCGATGGTCTAAGGGGTGGAATCTGCAAGAACCAGTACCACTTAGAACTGAACGAGCTCAAGCTCTTCGGGGGCTTTTGAGGAGACGGGCTGATGTGGCGTGCCGGACAGCTGACTCATAAAGCCGGCGGCACTCGGGGCCCTGGTGGAGTCGAAGACCAGCGCTCCCCGAGGCCGCCTCAGCCTAACGCACCAGAGCCGTTTCCTTAGGAAGATTACAGACTGAAATGATAGCACCAGAAATAATTAACCTGTGAGCAGATTTTATTTAAGTGTTGATTCATGGTTGTTCTCTAAGCCAACAGCCCATCAGAACTATAAATTAACGAGATAAAATGTTGCTGGCCCTCCATATTTCAGGCCAGGTATTGACGTTTTAGAATCCACAGATTTTTAACTGTATTGACTGAGGACACCAGGATAAATGGCCTTGGCGCCAAATTCCCATTAACGACAATGGGCACCGAGTGACTAATTCCCAGAGCGCTGCGGTGAGAACGCCCTGCGCTGCTTTCTCCTGGCGGGGAGTTCTAATTAGATTGAAATGGAACAGCCAAATCACCAAGGGCGGAAAGAGGCAAAGCAAGTGAAAAGGAAGATCGGACTCGGTGACAAGAAAGGACAGAAGTCAAACGAGGCCGAGAGCCAGGGGGGCTGTATACAGCCCCCGCACGCCCTGGGCCAGGTGGGGTGCCGGAATGCGGCGTGGGCGTGCGTGCAGACCCCACTCCGGCGGCCCCTGATGAACCCACCCCCGCCTGGCAAGGGCCTCCTCAGCTCTGCCTCATGTGCACGCACGCTGAGCAGCTGCTCCGAGCCAGGCCTGGCCACGTGACAGAGACACAAAGACCACCTGGATGGGCCCATCCTCAAGGAGCTCCCACACTAGCCATGGAGATGGACACAGAAACCAACAACCTCTCAGTGGCAGAGGCCCCACCCAGGGGCTGGAGGCCTTCCCCAAGGGCAAGGCCAGACCCCTGGACCCTACCCACCAAGCAACAAAGGACATCCAGCACGCTGACCACGGTAGCCCCAGCCCAGGTCCTGTACAAGTAGCTGCTGAAGGAATGAGAGGGGGCCTTCCATAGGCAAACCGGGTGGTGAGCCCATTCCCAGCAGAGGGGTGGAGGGCAAAAGTGCCCCCTCACCTCCCCGGGGGGACGGCAAAGCCCAGGGCAGGGCCATGCTTTCCCTGTCCCACCCAACACACCACAGCTAGAGGAGCAGCTGGGACCGGGCCAGACAATGTTCCCTCCGGCGAGTTCTACCACCAGCTGGGCAGGGCTGCCACATCCCCTCCTGAAGCTCCCCACCCAGCCTCGGGTCACCCCCAGCCCGCTACAGCCACCAGGGAGGCCTGCCCAGGGTGCACATGGAGCCATGATTCTCTCCTGCTCCAAACTCAGCAATGGCCCCCTACTGCCACCTGCTGCGGCAGTGCCTAACTGGCCAGGTGAGAGGACTCTCTTCGAACGTCTGAAAATGTCAGAGCCCCCCCCACTCACTCACACACACACACACACACACACACACACACACATACACACACACATACACACACACACAATGGCAATGTCTGCTTAACATCTGTTGATTGAGAAGATAGATCATGACAAAGGGCCGCTAGGAATCCATTAATGTTATCAAATGAACTTGTATTTGATTAACACGACAGCATCACCAGCACATGAGAAGCATCCCTTCTCCACTCTTGGGCAGGCAGCGCAGGTACCCATGGGTGCTCAGTGACACTGGACTGGGGAGCGGCATCTGGGGAATACACACCCCACAGGCCAGGAAGCGCATGGAGCCCGAGCTCCCCTTCCTGCACCCCCAAACTCACGTCCCCCAGCTCCCTGCACCCCACACTTCCACACACACCACGTGGTTCATGTTCCTGACCTCCGTCCTCATTCCATCTGCTGAGAACCCACTTCCCTCCCCCTCCCCAGCCCCACTCCATCCTGATTCTCTGTCCCCCAGTTCCTGCCTCAGCTTGGGTCCCACTTCCTCCAGGAAGCCTTCCTTGATCTCCCAGGCTAGATGTCCTTGCGGTTCCTATATCTCTCTCCATCACTGTACCCTGGGACTCTCTGCAATTCTGTCTCCCCCAGCGGATGTGAGCTCCTCCAGGGTGGATTCTGGGACTTATTCACCTCTGTGTCTATAATACCGAGCACGGCTTATTGGACACACAGGTAACAAAGTATAACAGTCAGGCAGCCGGCTTCGGAGCCTGGCAGACCTGTGTGCATCCTGGTTCAGCCGCTTCCTGGTTGTGCCCCGTGCCTGTGTGTGACGAGGGGATTCCGGTGGTGCCAGTCTCAAAGGGTGAATGGGCCCTCACCCCACATGTTAAGCTGCAGAGGAAGGCCTTGCACACAGTCGGTGCTCAGTGACAGTACCTATTGCTGGCACCAGCGACCCAACTGTCACCGTCACCCAGTGGCACCAAACCCCCTAAGCCTCGACTCCCTCTCAGAGGGGCTCACAGGAAGATCGTGGTCTTTGTTGCCAAAAAGAACACCGTACACTCAGCACTGTGTAGAGGGCACAGGGTTTGCAGCTGCACGGACGTGGCTCCAAACCCCCACCTGCCCAGCACCACTGGGAGGCCCAGAGCCAGTCATTCGCCCATTGGAGCCTCAGTCTAGTCGCCTGTGAATGGGGATAACAATGGCTGGCAGGATTGAAATGTGTGCAAAGCCTGTGGCACAGTACCAGCCGCCGACACAGCCAACAGCCTGGTCAACACCCCACTGACGGCACACGGGGCCCAGCCAAAGGAGCTGCATGGCCTCAAAAGGGTCGTCCCTCAGTGACCCAGCAAGAGAGGAGGACACTCCAGGTGAGCAACCAACCCGCTGCATCCAAGCTGCGGGGCGGAGCTGGGTGGCTGGACCCCGGGGTGATCATCCCCTGTTTGCCAGGCTCTGGGAGAGGCACGGACCCCAGGACCACCGCAGCTGGGCCAGGCAGGCAGGGGCTGCCTGAGGGCTCGAGGGACGCCCCAGGCACTGGTGTGAACCCAGGCCTCCCCTCCTGGTGCTGGCAGCGATGCCCAGCAGAAAAGTGACCCAGGAGGAACCCAGGGAGGAAAAGGCAACGTGGGCGCTGAGGGCAGCCGGCCCGGGGGTCAGGGGCAAGGCTGGAACCCAGGTCTGCGCTCGCTGGCTCTGTCCTCGCCCGAAGCACAGACAGGCCCCCGCTCCGGGGCTGTGGCGGGATTCGTGCTCGACGCGCCGGCTGCATCGGAATGCCGGGGAATGGAAAGTTCCTCCCACTGACTCCTCTCTCCTCCTCGCGCTGCTTGTCAAGGGCCCCCTTAGGATTTAGCCAGCGCGAATCCATCTCGCCCAAATGCCTTTTCAGTGTGGGCATGAAAGCAGAGCTCATTTGCTGGCTTTCCGTATGAGCTGGAATCATTCCTTACAGCCTTTCAGCGACAGTGAATTGACAGGAATTCTAAACTGATTCCAACCAAAGGACGCTGTGATAAAGCTAACTCTATCTCAGTACAAATTGCATGTCAGAAGTTGATTAAAAAGCCACCTCTATCCAGCTCCACAGGTTGGGGCTGGGACAACCTTGGGACTCTGTCCTCCGGGCAGGTTGGCAGAGGTCCACTGTGAAGCCTACGGGCCAGTCTCGGTTTCAGGCAAGCAGCCTGGAGACACGCTTGCCGAGTGTGAGTCTCCCCTCGTCCCGTCTGCCCCTGCCCTGAAACCGTCTGCAGCTGGCGGCTGCAGAATCCCCCTCCCAGAAACCTCCCCAGTGAGAAAGCTGACTCGGCTGCCAACTCGGAGGAGGGGGCGCCTCGGGGTAATGAAACAGAGAAACACACCTGTTTCGAGGTCTGTTAGGTGCAGGGCGGAGTCGAAGCCACCACTGAGGATGCGCTGGCCACAGGGGGACCACCGGGCGTCCCGCACTGCCTCACTGTGCAGGGAGTAGGTCTGCAAGCAGCTTCCCGAGTCCACGGCGTTCCACACCTACGAGGCAAACACAGCGCCAGATGTCACAAGCGGGGGCCTGATCCTGGGGGCTCAGCTCAGCCCCTGTGCACGGGGAAAAGGCTCTCACAGTGGAACTGGATTCCCAATATTTTACCATCAAAGCAACATCTAGATGTTAAACTTCTCTTCGTGGAAATGTAATAAGGCCTTGGGACTGGCAAGTCGAGGGGGAGACTTTCACAAAATTTTTTCTGGGGGTTAAGGGAGCTCACAAGGAAACAGCATGTCCTGTGTTCTGCCGCTCACCTGCCCAGCCCTTCACACCTGATTCACACCTGCTCACCACCAAAAAGTTCCAGCCCAGCCTCACCTGCACCTCTGACATGTGTCCTCCGAGACAGGACTTTCTGAGACCTGTAGTGGATGCCGCACCAGGCCAGGCTACCTGCACGGGTCCCGCTTTAAGACTAAGATCCAAAATAGAGTCTGCCACACCTGTGTTTGCAACCAGGCAGAGCAGATCTCTGCCCGAGGGGCAAGCTGGCCTTTTTTCTGGGAGAGGAAGTACTGCCCCTCACTCCCCCCTGCTTTCCCTGGGGAGCGAGGCTTGTGGCAGAAAGCCCTATGTACACTTAATGACCTCTGAAATGTGTTTTTAGGCCCTCAAGTATAGAACTGTACATTCCAAGGGCCAGGACCACTTGTGCATGAAAGGGCTGCGTTCGGCTTCCCACCGGCTCTCCCAGGAAACTCTGCCGACCACCACACACCCCAGGGAAAGGCCGGCAGGCGAGGAGCCCAACCAGGCTGGCCCAGGGCCTGGCACACGGAGGTGCTCAGCAGTGCTACTGTCCTCCCTTGGTGTCACTGCAGGAAGAAAGGGATGCTCTCACCTGCCATCCAAGGTGGGCCAGAGGACTGAACACAGAAGCAGGAAGGCACCTACAGGGCCTCCTGTGTGATGCTCCGGCTTGCCAGCCTTGTGACTTGGCTGAAGCTGGGCCTCTTCAGGCCTCAGTCTCCTCGTCCATATAATGGGCATAAGAAGAGCCCCGTCCCAAGGGCAGTGGCGAGGAATGAGCGAGGGCTGGGCACACCGCACCGTAGCTGGAGCACAGCAGGAGCCACGGCGCCGGAGCCTGTGCTTCTTGAGGCAGGTAGTGCATGCGGTTCTTAACAGCAGGATTCCCTGACCCTCTCTTATCTCCTTAATAAGAGTAAACCCAAAGCGTGCCCACACAGATCCACAAACTGGATGTGAGAGATAACCTCCCCTTTCAAGATGAGAAAATTCACCCCGCCACATCCTGAAGGTTCTCAAAATGCATAGGATGAGAGCTCTGAAAGCGTAGTTCCCGGGCATACGGAAATGTCTAAGATTAAGAAAACAAGAGGTCAAGGGTAGCCTTGAAAGAATGGTAAGACAGCTCAGTTCCTTTCTTCCTAATTAGGGGTCAACAGCTGGGGTTTCAGACTGAAAAGCAAAAAGTAGCAACATTTACATTTAGAAATACGAACAGAGATAACAGAGGAAAGAGCCAGAAGGCTTCAAAGTGAAGTGAGAATTCATGGCAGAAACGCAGAGCACAGGGAACTGCTGTTTTCTCAAAACTACGTGCAAGTATGACTTGAAAGGAAAAAATAAAGTGAAATGAGTGAACTAGATCTACAGGGTTAACTTGGCTAAACAGTGAAAAGATAATATTGAATACATAAGACAACTGCATATATGCAGTATGATGCCATCTAAGTTTTAAAAACACATGGAACACCACCTCACACCCAGCAGAATGGCTTCTATCAAAAAAAAAAAAAAAAAACAGAAGAAGATATGTGTTGGCGAGGAGGTGGAAAATCAGAACCTTCGTACATTGTTAGTGGGGAGGCAAAATGGTCCAGCCACTGGAGAAAACAGCAGAGCAGAACCTCAAAACATTAAGCATAGACTCACAGCACGACCCAGCAATTCCACTTGTGTGTATGCGCTCAAAAAATTAAAACCAGGGTCTCAAAGAGATATCTGTATCCCAATGTTCAAGCTGCATTAGTCACAACAGTGAAAATGTGGAAGCAACCCAAGTGTCCACTGATGGACAGATGGATAAACAAAATGTGATATATATATACATATATATATATACACACAATGGAATATTACTGTCTTAAGAAGAAATGAAATTCTGACACAACCCACCACATGGATAAACCTTGAAGACAACACGCTAAGTGAAATAAGTCACTCACAAAAAGACAGAAAGTATAATTCCACATATGTGGGGTCCCTAGAGTAGTCAAAATCATAGACGTAGAAAGTAGAACGGCGGTTACCAAGGGCTGCGGGGAGGGGGAAATGGAGACTTTTTAATGGGGACAGAGTTTCAGTTTTGCAAGATGAAGAGTTCTGCAGATGGATGGTGATGACGGCTGCACAACAATGTGAATGAATGTACTTAATGCCGCTGAACCTACACTTAAAAATGGCTACGCTGGTAAACCTTATGTGTATTTCACCACAATTTTAAAAACACACATGAAGCAAAACTCTATCATGTTTCTTTGTGTACTTGTAGTCAGACTATAAAAAATATGCTTGGAGAGGGGAGAGGGAGAGGGGGCAGGGTTGGGGGATGGGAGCTGTGAACACTACACTGTATTTCCCCTAAAGAGAGGCAAAGAGAGCGTGAGAGGGCTTCCCTGGTGGCACAGTGGTTGGGAGTCCGCCTGCCGATGCAAGGGACACGGGTTCGTGCCCCGGTCCGGGAAGATCCCACATGCCGCGGAGCGGCTGGGCCCGTGAGCCATGGCCGCTGAGCCTGCACGTCCGGAGCCTGTGCTCCGCAACGGGAGAGGCCACAGCAGTGAGAGGCCCGCGTACAGAAAAAAAAAAAAAAAAAAGAGAGAGCGTGAGAAAATGAATGTGCTCCAAAGCAAATATGCCCAAATGTCCCCATCTATTAAACTCATTCATTTAATCATTCATTCAGCAAACACTTCCTGGGTACCTGCTATCAGCTAGGTGTTGGGAAAGGAGGAGAAGGAGGTGGTGGGGGACGAGGAGGGGGTGGCTCATAACCCTAATCAAAGACGGAGGAAAAAAGAGACCTTAAACCCGGTGGCACCAAGGCCGAAAGCAGCAGCCAGAGAGGTCTGAGTTCCTGGCCACGGCCTCCTAAATCAGCCGCGGAGACATGTTTAAGGAAATCCATCAATCCGTAAATTATCCAGTAACTCCCCTCTGAAATGAAAAATGCATACTTGGCTCTCCTGGTTGATATATACACAACGATAGCATCAGAATCAATGCACCCCAGTCAGCTACTTCTCAAAGTACCCATGGTGAGGAAGAGAAGAATCTTTGCTAATCGCTCTCCCTAATTGAATTTAATGTTTGCTGTCAGGTTTTAAAGATTAATTCCCAAACACTGCGCAGCCTGAAGTGTGTACCTTTTTTCAATTAAGTAATTAGAGAGCCCAATCTGCCTTCATGGAATTAAGGAGTTAAGTCTTCTGTCACATGTGCTAAGATGACTTGCTGTATTAACTGGAGACATTCTACGTGTCCAACGAAAAGTCAGGTTTAGAAAGAACATGACAAGTGAAATGTGGTGCAGGTGCACGTTCACCGCAGTTTCCGTGTTCTGCTTACTGAGACATGGCCCCACCAGGAGTTCCTAACAGTCTCTCAAGACCTATAGCTTTAGCCACGGGTCACCTTCTCTCTGCCTACCTGCCTGACTTTTGTTTTTTATTGGGTTGGCCAAAAGGTTTGTTCAGTTTTTTCCATAAGATGGCTGTAGTAGCACTTAGTTGTTTTTAACTTCATTCAAAACGATTTTGTTAGATTGTATGTGACAGCTGTCATATCAGCATGCATTTAAAAAAAAGACTTACCGACACATGCACCCCAATGTTCACTGCAGCACTATTTACAATAGCCAGGTCATGAAGCAACCTAAATGCCCATTGACAGACGAATGGATAAAGAAGATGTGGTACAATGGAATATTATTCAGCCATAAAAAGGAATGAAATTGGGACATTTGTAGAGACGTGGATGGACCTAGAGACTGTCATACAGAGTGAAGTAAGTCAGAAAGAGAAAAACAAATATTGTCTATTAACACATATATGTGGAATCTAGAAAAACGGTACAGATGAACCGGTCTGCAAGGCAGAAACAGAGACACAGACATAGAGAACAAATGTATGGACACCAAGGAGGGAAAGGGGGGGTGGGATGAACTGGGAGATTGGGATTGACATATATACACTAATATGTATACAACAGATAACTGATGAGAACCTGCTGTATAGCACAGGGAACTCTACTTCACTTCGCTGTACGGTAGAAACTAACACAACATTGTAAAACAGCTATACCCCAATAAAAATAAATAAATACATCAAAACTGGTGAATTTGTGTGTTGCCATTTTAATACTGAAGATAGAAGAAAGAAAGCAACATTTTCGGCATACTATGCTTTATTATTTTAAGAAAGGTAAAAATGCAACTGAAACACTAAAAAAGATTTTTGCGGTGTATGGAGATGATGCTCTGACTGATCGAACGTGTCAAAAGTGGTTTGCAAAGTTTCATGCTGGAGATTTCTCGCAGGACGATGCTCCATGGTCAGGTAGACCAGTTGATACCAATCAAATCGACACATTAATTGAGAACCACGCAGGAGATAGCTGACATACTCAAAATATCCAACTCATGCGTTGACAATCATTCGTACCAGCTTGGTTACGTTCATCACTTTAACGTTTGGGTTCCACCTAAGTTAAGTGAAAAAAACCTTCTTGACTGCATTTCCACATGTGAGTCTCTACTTAAACATAACGAAAATGTTCCGTTTTTAAAACAAATTGTGATGGGCGATGAAAAG
Source organism: Leucopleurus acutus (assembly GCF_964270905.1). NCBI lineage: Eukaryota > Metazoa > Chordata > Mammalia > Artiodactyla > Delphinidae > Leucopleurus > Leucopleurus acutus. The sequence goes on from NC_139142.1 coordinate 4,360,187, forward strand.
TGGATACTGTACAATGATGTGGAACAGAAGAGATGGTGGGGCAAGTGAAATGAACCACCACCAACCACACCAAAGGCCAGTCTTCATCCAAAGAAGGCGATGTTGTGTATATGGTGGGGTTAGAAGGGAGCCCTCTATTACGAGCTCCTTCCAGAAAACCAAACGATTAATTCCAACAAGTGCTGCTCCCAGTTAGACCAACTGAAAGCAGCACTTGACGAAAAGCATCCAGAATTAGTCAACAGAAAACGCATAATCTTCCATCAGGATAACGCAAGACCACATGTTTTTTGATGACCAGGCAAAAACTGTTACCGCTTGGCTGGGAAGTTCTGATTCATCCGCCGTACTCACCAGATATTGCACCTTTGGATTTCCATTTATTTCAGTCTTTACAAAATTCTCTTAAGGGAAAAAATGTCAATTCCCTAGAAGACTGTAAAAGGCACCTGGAACAGTTCTTTGCTCAAAAAGATAAAAAGTTTTGGGAAGATGGAATTATGAAGTTGCCTAAAAAATGGCAGAAGGTAGTGGAACAAAAGGGTGAATATGTTGCTCAATAAAGTCCTTGGTGAAAATGAAAAATGTGTCTTTTATTTTTTCTTAAAAACCGAAGGCACTTTTTGGCCAACCCAATACTATAAAACAAATACAATCTCTGTAAAAAATACTCAAATTATACAAAAGTGCAAAAAGTAAAACCCCATAGGAATCAACAACAGGATGGCTGTTTCTCTGATTACACTGTAAATAAGTGTTCTGCAAAAAATTTTTCAAAACAAACAAACAAAAAAAAACAGAAAAACACAAAGAAGAAAATAAGAGGCGGCTATCATCCCACTACCTGGAGATAATAGCTGTCAGACTTCTGGGTGAATCTTTGCCTCCCGTTTGGCCCTGTCCTGCCAGCTCCTGCCTCACAGACCCTCCTAGTTCAGTCCCAGATCATGGACTCCTGTTTATCCTCGACAGTCTCTGCTGTCCCAGGATATCATTCTAGAGACCGCTGTCAGGCTTGCACAGCTTAGCACAAGCCGGTGCAGCCAGTGCCCAAGCCTTCATCAGGCCATTTACCTGCAAAAGTTTTGGGAATCCTTCAGGGTGTGTGTGTATTCAAGGGCTGGAATTGCGTTGAATCCACAGACCAATTTGGGGAGATGTCCTAACAATATTGAGTTTTCTGATGCATGAACAGGATATATCTCTCTTTTTATCAATATTTAGGTCTTTAATTTCTCTAAGCAATGGTTTATAGTTTTTTGATGAAAAAATCTTGCACAACTTTTGTCAAATGTATCCCTATTTTTTTCATGTTGTGATGATATTGTAAATAGTATTTAAAAATTTTTAATTTCAGGTTCTTTTCTAATGTAGAAATACAATTAATTTTCTATATTGACCTTGAATTCGGCAAACTTGCTAAACTATTAGTTCTAAAGGGTTTTTTTTTTTGTAGATTCAGAAGAGTTTTCTACATAGACAATCACATATGTGAACAAAAACAAGTTCACTTCCTCCTTTCCAATCCAGATACCTTTTATTTCTTTTTCTTGCCTTATTGTACAGGCTATAATCCCCAGAACAATGCTGAATAGACACAGTGTGAGTGAACACCCCTGCCTTGTTCCTGACCTCATGGGGAAAGCAGTCAGTCTTTTACACAGTTAAGTAAGATGCTAGAGGTTATGTTTTCATAAATGCTCCTTAACAGTTTGAGAAAATTGTCTTCTATTTCCAGTTTGCTGAAAGTTTTTATCAGGAATGAAAGCTGGATATTGTCAAAAGCTCTTTCTATATCTCTTGAGATGATCATCATATGGTTCTTCTTTTATAGTTCATCAATAGGCTGTATTATATTAATTGATTTTCAAATATTAAGCTAAACTTGAATTCCTGGGACAGATCCTACTTAGTCATGACATATAAATAAATAAATAAATAAATAAATAAATGTTGGATTGATTTGCTAAATCTTATTTCTTCTCTTGGTTTGGTACCACAGTAATGGTGGCCTCACAGAACAAGTTGGGAAGTGCTTCCTCCTCTTTGATTTTCTGGAGGAGTTTGAAAAGAATTGTGTATTAATTTTCTAGGGCTGCCATAACAAAATACCACAAACTGGCTGGTTTAAACACTAGATATGTATTGTCTCGTGGTTCTGGAAGTCAAAAGTCAGAAATCAAGGCAGGATTGGTTCCTTCTGAGGGCTGTGAGGGAAGGATCTGTTCCAGACCTCTCTTCTTGACTTGTAGATGGCTGTCTTCACGCTCACATGGTGTTCTCCTTCTATGCCTGTCTGTCTTCATATATCCCCTTTTTATGAAAACATAGGGACTTCCCTGGTGGTGCAGTGGTTAAGAATCCACCTGTCAATGCAGGGGAAACGGGTTCAAGCCCTGGTCCGGGAAGATCCCGCATGCCAGAGAGCAGCTAAGCCCATGCGTCACAACTGCTGAGCATGCATTATAGAGCCCAAGAGCCACAACTACTGAAGCCCGCATACCTGGAGCTTGTGCTCTGCAAGAGGAGAAGCCACTGCAATGAGAAGCCTACTCACCACAACGAAGAGTGGTGAGCAGTCTTCTGCTCACCTGCTCACCACAACTAGAGAAAACCCACACACAGCAACGAAGACCCAACGCAGCCAAAAATAAATAAATAAATAAATAAATTTTTAAAAAACAAAAGAAAATGAAAGTCATACTGGATTAGGGTCCATCCTAAAGACTTCATTTTAACTTGAATATCTCTATAAAGATCCCATCTCCAGGGCTTCCCTAGTGGCACAGTGGTTGAGAGTCCGCCTGCTGATGCAGGGGACATGGGTTCGTGCCCCGGTCCGGGAAGATCCCACGTGCCGCAGAGCAGCTGGGCCTGTGAGCCATGGCCGCTGAGCCTGTGCATCTGGAGCCTGTGCTCTGCAGCGGGAGAGGCCGCAGAGGTGAGAGGCCCGCGTACCGCAAAAAAAAAAAAAAAAAAAGATCCCATCTCCAAATAAAGACATATTCGGAGGCACTGGGGGTTAGGACTTAGAAATACAAATTTTGAGAGAGACACAATTGAACCCATAACAAATTGGTCCTATTTCTTACTTAAATGTTCGGTAAAATTCACTAGTGAAGTTTTGGGGCATGGAGTTTTCTTTATGGGAAGGCTTTTAACTATGAATCAATTTCTTTAATAGAGACAAGGCTTTGGAGTTATCTAATTTTGTCAGTGAGCTTTTATTGCTTGAGTCTCTCAAGGGATTTATCCAGGTCATCTGAGTTGTAGAATTCATTGACAGAAAGTTGATCATAATATTACCTTAGTACTCTCTTAATATCTTTAGAATTTGTAATTAAGTCACTTCTCTTATTCCTAATATTGGTAACTTGTATGTTTTCTCTTTATTCCTGATGAGTGGCTAAAGGTTTATCGCTTTCACTGATCTCAAAGAACCAGCTTTTGGCACCACTGACTTTTCTCTACTGTTTATCTGTTTTCTCTTTCAATTATTTCTGCTTTTTCTTTATCTCCTCTCTTTTGCTTACTTTGGGTTGTATTTGCTTTTCTTTCTTTTGTATGTAAAGTGGACGCTAAGATCATTGATCTGAAATTTTCTTCTTTAATATAGGCATTAATGCTATAAATTACCATCTGAGAACTACTCTAGCTACATTCCACAAAATTTTATATGTTGTGTTTTCATTTGCATTTGGTTCAAAATACTTTCAAATATCCCTATCAGTTTCTCCCTGAACCCAGAGGTTAATTACAAGTGTGCTGTCTAGTTTCCAAATATTTGGGATATGTGTTATTGATTTTTAATTTAATCTTATCACCATTAGAGAATATACTTTGAATAATTTCAATCCTTTTAAATTTACTGAGCCTTGTTTTATGGCCTAGAATATGGTCTATCTTGGTAAACATTCCATGTACACTTGAAAAGAATGTGTGTTCTGCTGTTGTTACATGGAGTGTTCTATCAATGCCAATTAGGCCAAGTTGGTGATAGTGTTGTTCAAGTCTTCTATACCTTTACTGATTTTCTGTCTACTTGATCTATTGATTATTGAAAAAATGGTGTTGAAAGCTCCAACTATAATTGTATATATGATTACTTCTCCATGCAGGTCTATCAGCTTTGCCTCATGTATTTTAAAGCTCTCTTATTAGATGTATACATATTTATGCCCTTAATGTTTATGTGCCCAAAGTTAAGTATCTAGTGTTATGTCCTTTGATGAATTGACCCCTTTCTCATTATAAGATGTCTCTCTTTATCCCTGCTAATATTCTTTGCTCTGAAATCTACTTTGTCTAATATTAATATGGCCACTCTTTTTTTTAATTACTATTAGTATGGTATATCTTCTTCCATCCTTTTACATTTAACCTTTGGTGTCTTTTCATTTAAGGTTTCTTGTGGGTATTGTATAATTGGGTCTTGCCTTTTTATCCAACCTAACAAACTTTGTCTTTTTTTTTTTAATTTATTTATTTTGGCTGTGTTGGGTCTTCGTTGCTGCACACAGGCTTTTCTCTAGTTGTGGCGAGGAGGGGCTACTCTTCTTTGCAGTGCACAGGCTTCTCGTTGCGGTGGCTTCTCTTGTTGCGGAGCATGGGCTCTAGGCACGTGGGCTTCAGTAGTTGTGGTGTGCAGGCTTCAGTAGTTGTGGCTCGCGGGCTTTAGAGAGCAGGTTCAGTAGTTGTGGCACAGGCTTCCCAGACCAGCGATCAAACCCATGTCCCCTGCATTGGCAGGTGGATTCTTAACCACTGCACCACCAGGGAAGTCCCCAAACTTTGTCTTTTAAATGGGTATTTAGGCCATTTTATCCACTACTGATATGGTTTGGGCTTAAATTTGCTATTTGTTTTCCATTTATCTCGATTGTTCCCTCTTTCCTAATTTTTTTTTGGCCTTCTTTTGGATTGAGTATCTTTTGTTACTTCATTTTATCTCCCATTGTTAGATTACTAACCATAAATCCTGGTTTTGTTTTATTACTATTTGCTTTAAGACTTACAGCATACATTTGTAATTTATCACAGTCTACCTTCAAGTAATATTAGCACTTGCCTTAAGAATCATAAGAATCATAAGAACAATATACACCATTCCTCCTATCTCAGCTTTTATGCATGTTATCATATATTTTACACCTACATATGTTATAAACTGCACAAAACATTGTTATTATTTTTACTTTAAACATAAATCATCATTTAAAGTGATTTTTTAATAAAAAGAAAAATATTTACATTTACCCACATATTCACCATTTCTGGTGCTCATCATTCCTCTGTGAAGATGTAATTTCTATCTGGCATCACTTTATTTCTGTTTCAAGAACTTTAACGTTTCCTTTAGTGCAGGTCTGCTGAAAATGAATTGCTTCAACTTTTAAATGTCTGAAACAGTATTTTGCCTTTGTTTTATAAATTTATTTACTTATTTAGTTTTGGCCGCGTTGGCTCTTCGTTGCTGCGCGCGGGCTTTCTCTAGTTGCGTTGAGCGGGGGCTGCTCTTTGTTGCGGAGCACGAGCTCCAGGCGCGCGGGCCTCAGTAGTTGTGGCTCGCGGGCTCTAGAGCTCAGGCTCAGTAGTTGTGGCGCACGGGCTTAGTCGCTCCGCGGCATGCGGGATCCTCCCGGACCAAGGCTCGAACCCATGTCCTCCACGTTGGCAGGCGGACTCTTAACCACTGCGCCACCAGGGAAGCCCACCTTTGTTTTAAAAAGATGTTTTGCTGGGTTTTGAATTTTGGGTTAACAGTGGTCTGTTTGTTTTCTCTTGGTACTTTAAGTATGCTATTCCACTGGCATCATTTCCAATAAGAGGTCTGTTGCCATTCTTATCTTTGTTCCTCTGTATGTAACTTGTCTTTTTCTCCCTCTCTGGCTGCATTTAAGATTTTTATCTTTATCATTGATTATAAGAAATTCCATTATGATGTACCTTGGTAAACTTTTTCCTCATGTTTCTTGTGCTTGGGGTTCATTGAGGTTCTTGGATATATGGGTTTCTAATTTTCATCAAATTTGGAAAACTTTCAGCCATTCTTTCTTTTATTTAAAATTTTTTTCTTTCTATTTATTTATTTATTTTTAATTTTTGTCTGTGATGGGTCTTCGTTGCTGCATGCAGGCTTTCTCTAGTTGCTGTGAGCAGAGGCTACTCTTTGTTGCGGTATGTGGGCTTCTCATTGCAGCGGCTTCTCTTGTTGTGGAGCACGGACTCTCGGCGTGCGGGCTCAGTAGTTGTGGCTTGTGGGCTCTAGAGCGCAGGCTCAGTAGTTGTGGTGCACAGGCTTAGTTGCTCCATGGCATGTGGGATCTTCCTGGAACAGGGCTTGAACCCGTGTCCCCTGCATTGGCAGTTGGATTCTTAACCACTGCGCTACCAGGGAAGCCCTCAGCCTTTATTTCTTTAAATAATTTTTTCTGTTCTCTCTTCCTCTGAAGACTCCAATTTCATGTATATTGGGTAAGCTTGAAGTTATCTCACAGTTCACTGATGCTCTGTTTATTTTTTTTCCCAAGCTTTTTACTCTCTGTGCTGCATTTTAGATAGTTTCTATAACTATGTCTTCAAATTTGCTAACCTTGGGGCTTCCCTGGTGGCGCAGTGGTTGAGAGTCCGCCTGCCGATGCAGGGGACACGGGTTCGTGCCCCGGTCCGGGAAGATCCCACATGCCACAGAGCAGCTAGGACCGTGAGCCATGGCCTCGGAGCCTGCGCGTCCGGAGCCTGTGCTCCACAATGGGAGAGGCCACAGCAGTGAGAGGCCCGCGTACCGAAAAAAAAAAAAAAAAAAAAATTTGCTAACCCTTTCTTTTACAGTTTATGATCCGCAATTAATTCCATCTAGTGTAGTTTTCATCCAAAACATTTTTTTTTACCTCTAGAGTTCGATTTGGACCTTTCTTCTGTCTTCCATGTCTCTCCTTATTGTGTTCATACTTTTCTCCACCTCTTTGCATATATAAGGCATATTTATAACAGCTGGTATAACGTTATTTACTAATTGTATCATCTTGCCATTTCTAGGTATGTTTCTATTTATTGATTTTTCTTCTCATCATGGTTCAGATTTTTCTTCTTCTTTCACATGCCTTTGTAATCTTTGTTTGGAAGCAAGACACAGTGAATTTTACTTTAGTAGATTTTTTTAAAATTTTTGTATTCCTATAATAGTCTTGAGGTTTGCTCTGGGACACAATTAAATTACTTGGAAACAGTTCACTTCTTGCCAGGATAGTCTCTAAGCTTTGATAGGAGGAAAAAGAGCAGCATTTATCTAGGGCTGTTTTACTCCATTCCTGAGGCAATACCCTTGTGAATTACAAGGATTTCCCACTCTGGCTTATGGGAATATGACGTATTCTTGGTCCTGTGAGCTCTGGGGATTGTTCATCCTGTTCCTTTCAAGTGGCTCTTTCCCCACCTTGGGGAGTTTCCTCCTACACGTGTGCTGATCAGTATTTCACTGAAGACTTTGAGGGAACCTCCTGTAGGCTCTGGAGCTCTCTCTCTCTCTCTGGGCAGCTCTCTAGTCTCTGGTTCTCTATTCTGAGAACCAGAACTCTAGAGAGAACTCTGAGAACTCTAGCTGCCTTGCCCTTCCTGGATTCCAGGAAGATCACTGGGACCCATCTGGGTTTCTTCTCCCTGTGCTATAGTCCAGAAACTCTCATCGGGCTGTAAGCTGCAACAATCTCAGGGCTCATCCCATTTTGTTTCCCCTCTCTCAGGGATCACTGTCTACACTACCTGGTGTTCAGTGCCTGAAAACTGCTGTTCCTTATATTTTACCTGTTTCTTTTAATTATTTAAGATTGAAGCATGAATCTGGTCCCTATTACTCCATCTTAGCTGAAAGCATAAATCCCCATAAGTTATTTAGAAGTATGTGATTTAACCGTCAAATGTTTATGGAGTTTTTCTTATTTTTCAGTATCTTATTATTATTTATTATTAATTTAATTCCACTGTGATCAAAGACTAGGCTTTCTATTGTTTAAACCCTCTTTTAATATTCATTTATTTACATTTATTTAGGCTGTGCCGGGTCTTAGTTGTGGCACACAGGATTTTCACTGCAGCATGTTTTAGTTGCAGCATGCAGACTCTTAGTTGCAGCATGCATGTGGGATCTAGTTCCCCGACCAGGGATTGAACCCGGGTCCCCTGCATTTGGAGCATGGATTCTTACCCACTGGACCACCAGGGAAGTCTCTAAGCTTTTTTAAATGTATTGATATTTGCTTTATGTCCTAGCACATGGCCTACCTTAGAGAAGTACTATTTGAATTTGAAAAGCATCTGTACCCAGCATTGTTATGTATAGTGTTCCAAAAATGTCTGTTTAGTTAAGGTAGTTGATAATGTTATACAGATCTTCCATCTTTATTGATGTGTACAGCTGTTCTATCAACTACTTAGAGAAGAGTGTTAATATCTCCAATTATGACTATGGATTTGTTTATTCTCCCTTTAATTCTATGAAAACTTTTTCATGTATTTTGAAGCTCTGTTTTTAGGTACACAGATTGTTACATCTTCCTGATGAATTAATCATTTTATCACTATGAAAAGTCCCTCTTATCTCTGGTAATACCCTTTGTCTTGAAGTCTATTTTATTGGTTAGTATTATAATACTTCCAGTCTCCTTACGCTTACTATTTGGATGATATCCCTTTATTCCACCTATTTACTTTTAGCTTATTTGTTTCTTTTTTCCTTGAAGTGCACCTCTTGTCAACAGCATATAATTTAGTTTTGCTTTTGTATCCATTCTGACAATCTCTTTTTTTTTTTTTTGTGTGTGTGTGTGTGTGGCCTCTCCCGTTGCAGAGCACAGGCTCCAGACGCGCAGACTTAGCGGCCATGGCTCACGGGCCCAGTCGCTCCGCGGCATGTGGGATCTTCCCGGACCAGGGCACGAACCCGTGTCCCCTGCATCGGCAGGCGGACTCTCAACCACTGCGCCACCAGGGAAGCCCTGACAATCTCTTTTGATTGTAGTGTTTAGTCCATGTACATTTAATGTAATTGTTGATATGAGCAGATTTACATCTACCATTTTGCTATTAGTTTTCTGTTTTACCTCTGTTTTATTCCTCCTTTCCCCCTTTACTGCCTTCTTTTGAAATACCTATTTTTAGAATTCCATTTTATCTATTGGCTTCTTAGCTATGCCTCTTAACCTTTTTCAAGTGGTTGCTCTAGGGATTATAATATACATGCTTAATATTTTATTTTTTTCATCTTTATTGGAGTATAATTGCTTTACAATGTTGTGTTAGTTTCTGCTGTATAACAAAGTGAATCAGCTATATGTATACATATATCCCCATATCCCCTCCCTCTTGAGCCTCCCTCCCACCCTCCCTATCCCACCACTCTAGGTCATCACAAAGCACCAAGCTGACCTCCCTGTGCTATGCGGCTGCTTCCCACTACCTATTTTACATTTGGTAGTGTATATATGTCAATGCTACTCTTTCACTTCATCCCAGCTTCCTGTGCCGCCCGTGTCCTCAAGTCCATTCTCTACGTCTGAGTCTTTATTCCTACCCTGCGACTAGGCTCTTCAGTACAATTCTTTTAGATTTCATATATGTGCGTTAGCATACAGTATTTGTTTTTCTCTTTCTGACTTACTTCACTCTGTATGATAGACTCTAGGTCCATCCACCTCACTACAAATAACTCAATTTCATTCTTTCTACGGCTGAGTAACATTCCATTGTATATATGTCATGCTTAATATTTTAAAGTCTTCTTATAGTAAATTGTACCAGTTTACATAAAATATAAGAAGCTTGCAACCATAAATGTCTTCTCCAACCCCCATTCTTTACACTATAGTTGTCATATGTATTCCACCCATATATGTTATAAACCCCACAATGCAATGTGAAAATGTTTGCTTTAAATAGTCATATGTATTCTTTTAATTTAAGAGGAAAAAATAGTCTTTTATATCTTCCCACATATTTGCCATTGACAGCCACTTCAATCCTTCCTAAAGATATGAGTTCCTATCTGGTATCATATTCCTCCATCCTAAAGAACGTCCTTTAACATTTCTGTAGTGCACATCTGCTTCCAATGAATTCTCACTTACTTCTCATTCATCTGAAAATGTCTTTATTTCACCTTCATTCTTAAAGGATACAGAATCATGAGTTGAGAATTTTTATTTCTCTATCAGCACTTTAAAGATGCCATTCCAGGGGCTTCCCTGGTGGCACAGTGGTTGAGAGTCCGCCTGACGATGCGGGGGACACGGGTTCGTTCCCCGGTCCGGGAAGATCCCACATGCCGCGGAGCGGCTGGGCCCGTGAGCCATGGCCGCTGAGCCTTCGCGTCCAGAGCCTGTGCTCTGCAACGGGAGAGGCCACAGCAGTGAGAGACCCGTGTACCGCAAAAAAAAAAAAAAAAAAAAAAAAAAAAAAGTTTTCTATACCAAATGATGCAAGTTCCCTCAAGGTAAAGGTTGAGGAGAAACTTGATCAGAATCTGTAAGTACATGAGCATTTTCATTAGACAGAGAATTCCAAGAAATTATTCTCTCGTTCAATAAGGTCAGAACAAAGGGAAGGAGTTTTAAATGCCAGTAGAAGATGTAAAGGAGCAAAAAAGAGTTTTCTTTGCGTAAAAAGGATTAAGAGCAAGATGTCTGCAGAGGTTGCTGAAGAATGCGTGGAGAGTGGAGGCGGGGGTTCTAGAGGTCATCACTCCACCCTCCTCGTGGAGTGGGGAGGAGCCCTCGGGCGGCCTGCAGGGTCCCCAGCAGGTGGTGCAGCCTGTCCAGCGGTGGGGATTGCCCGACTCCAGGAGGAGCTGGAGCCCCTTCTGAGAGCACTGCAACCTTGGACATTATTCTGAGACAAAACACCACCTCACCTCACACCTCCAGGTAACAGTAACCGCGCACTCAACCGTACTACACAGAAGCCGTGTTTTAAGCACCTCACGAGAATTAACTCAATCCTTACCGCACAGTAGGAGGTGGGTATTATTATAAACATCATTTGACAGTTGAGATAACTGAAGCACAGAGAGGTTATCTGCCCCAGGTCACATGGTGAGAGGTGGAGCAGAGAATCAGACGGGGGCAGACTGGCTGGAAAGCCTTCAGGCTTAACCATCAACGCTCACCCACCTCCCACCTGCAATGTGCTCTGCGGTCCCATACACGGCTCCTAAGCCAGTTCTCTGGACTAATACAACACAAAGTCAGACTGAGCCCTCTTCCCACTGACAGCCCTTTAGGGACGGATGAATAGACAAATGGACAGATGAACAGATGTATGGACAAATGTACAGAGGAACCAAAGGATGGCTATCCTAGTTTTGAGTCCTCTATAGCTTGGACAAGCAGACCTCCCTTCTGAAATGCTACCCAATTTGTTTATTATTAAGCTGTGGAACAGAAGAATGCTAAGTATCGTGCCCTTTGGTCATGAGAAACCTCTACCACCCTAGAAGTAAATCGTTAATTCTTTAGGTTGGGTGCTATTTTTGAACAAGCCACGGCCATCTAGTTGGACACTATCGCATGGTAGACACCACCACCACCACCCTGCCATGTTCGCAAGAACAGCCTGAGATTCTCTGGCACCAGGAGGACCTGGGGTTCCAGCTCTTCTGCAAAATAAGGATGAGATAGAATCGTCAAGATGCTAAAGACCTGGGCCCCATGAGTGTCAGGTGCCTTTCCAAATTAAGATACACTTGGTCTCCGGCCTCAATATACACAGATCCTATGAGTCTAAGAACTCAAAAAAGAATGAATGGTTTTGGTGACTGAATGCTGGCTCCCAGCAGCACACCTGTCTTTTAGTCCTGCAGTGCCATGGATTCTACTGCTTGCCTGGTGTCCATGCGCCCACCTTCCTTGGAGAACCACGCATGCCCCACTCGGTTAGTGTGTTGCACGAGGCACTGGCTCAAAGCTTCTACAAAGAACACGGAACCCAGTCCTGGACAACCCGCGGCACTGGGGTACAAGCCCAGGGCTGCAGCAGGCAGTAGAGGGGAAGAGGCATTTCCTCTCTATTGGGGCTGCGAAGCAGTAGCCCTGAGGCTGAAAGGGAGCCACCACAGGAGTGGTGTGTCCCTGGGACCAGGGCACACCTAGAGACAGAGAAGGTGAGACAAAGACATGAGGACATCTGACCCCTGAGTGCAGCCACGCCTGAAGCTAAACAGCCCTCAGCATTGTCACCCTTGAACCAACAGATTCACTTTTTTGCTTTAAGCTACTAGGAATTGAGTGTTCTATCACTTGGAACCAAGAGTTCTAACACAAATCCATTGTAGAATTTTTCCAGAGGTCAATGTGAGTTTTATTGATAGTTAGCTTCTAACACCACCTTTTCTCTCTCTCTCTTGGAAAGCCCATCTAGTCTCCTCAAATTTCCCCCCTTCTCCACAGTTTCTAAGCACTACCGCAGCCCATCAACATAAGGTAGAATGCTCTAGGTCTCAGCGCTGGAGCTCACTTAAACACTGCCAGGTGCTCTTCCAGACCAGCCCACCTCAGGGGGAACAGGAAGGGCAGTTAGGGACTTTTCCAGGCTGAATGTCACATCTGCCCTTGAGCCGCAGGCCTCTCTCCTCCGTGGCGCGCCTACCCTAAAGCCAGATCACCAAAAGGGGCTTCGTACTGATCCCTACTCTTTTATGCTAAGAAGTACTCGTTCTCAAAAAATGCCCGGGAAAAGAGCAGGGTGTGACCTGGTTAGAAGGAGTCATAATATCATACTTTAACTTCTGTGCATCACTTTCCACAGTACTTTTCCAAATTACGGAACCATGTGATCCTCACATAGACCCATGCGGTCAGCACGGAAGTTACCTCCATTTTACAGATGTGCAAACAGAGGCTTTGAAAATTGGGCAACTCTCATTCATTCACTGGGTTTATTCCACAGATACTTATTTATTCAGGGTCCACTATGTGCCAAGAACACTGCTCACTGCTAGAATCTCCGGGGAACAAAACAGCTCACAAGAGTCTAATGAGAGAAAAAGATATTAAGCAAATGTGCAAACGGGTATTACAGCTGGGGACAGAGCTAAGAGCAAAGAGCTGGCCTCCAAGAGATGATAATAGCAGGTGAAGCTTAACTCTGACTGGGGAGGTGGGCGGACTGCTGAGGAAGGTGGGAGGTGGGAGGGCGGGGAGAGCCAGCCTGCAGAGAGGCCAGGGGCCCCATGTGGATGGGAGCGCAGCAGGGGCGGGCAAAACAGATCAGAGAACTTTGGAAGTGTCTCCCTCCACAAAAGATGGGGAGCTGTTGAAGGGTTAAACATAGGAGAGAAAAGCAGGAGTCAGCTTTCCTTTTGAAAGAACAGTCTGGCTGCTGCACAGGAGGCCAGAATCCTGTGGGGAGACCAGTGAAGAGGACGACCAGAGGGGAGGGAGCAGGCCGGGGCTAAGGACACACTGGACCAGGACCTGGGGGTGGATCTGACTGGCAGTGAGGTGGCAGGAGAGAAGCTGAGAAGGTGGGGTGCTGCAGGCAGAGGGGGCACCACTGGAGGAGTGGCAGGGAAGACAGACGGGGACAAGGGACAGTAGTGGCAGGGAGGTGGGACACCCGCCACCTGAGCCGCGGGAGGAGCCGGTTCGTGATCAGCGTGTCTGCTTCACCCACGGGCAGGGAGGGGCTGCGTGCAGCAGTCACTGAGTGGGGGCCCCTGAGAGCATGGCCTGACTTATTTCCAGTGGTCTCCAACTTAATCCTTGTGCAGGCCCAGGCTGGGGGGCTCTGGTGTCCTGGCTGTCACACACAGCCTCGTCCCCGGGGAGCACCTCCTGACAGCTTTTCCAGAGACCCAGCTAAGTCCCCCACCCCACCTGACGCCAGCCAGGGCAGGACCCCCCAACGGGGTGACCACTCTCAGAAAGTGAGGCCACTCAGGTCCTGCTGCCACGGCAACCGCCACAGGCCAGCGCCAGGCTGTCTCTGCTCCCCAAAGAGGCCTTCCAGGGCAGCCCTGAGGGCAGGCTCCGTCAGGCCCACACTGCCCACCAAAGCCACGGTTCTCACCAGCCCTCCGTGAGGGGGTTTGGATGGGGGTGGTCATTCTCATTATGATTTCTCACTATGCATTAAAAAACAAAACGAAACAAAAAACGCAGGCCCCTCACCCTAAAACGCATGCAGACACCCAGCAAGGAGGTACGCTCAGAGCCTTCTGGCCTTAAGGCCTTATCTGGCTGTGGGCTTCTGCTGGCCACGCTCAGGGACTCCATACGGGTTGCAAATGGACCCAGTCTAGTGGGAAAGCCTCCAGTTGACCTGAGAGCCACCCACTCACCTGCCCAGCCTCACCTCTCACCACCACCTCACCTGCGCATCGCCCTCTAGCTAGGCTTCCCAAACTCACCTTGCTCTTTGCGACCTGTGGCTTTACACATGCCCTTCCCTGTACCCGAAGCAAATTCCTCCCTCTCCACCACATTGGCCCCTACTCTTCCCTCCAGTCTCAGCTGAGATGTTCCTTCCTCCAGGAAGCCCTCCTGACTATCTGGGATATAATCCCAGTGGATGTTCCCATCGCGCTCCATGCTTTCCCTCCTGGAGGGCTGGATGCACCATGTGGCAGTGGTTGCTATCTGACCTCTTTCCTGAAGACAAATAAAGAGTGGTCATTGTGGTCGGGACAGAGTGGTCGGTGGCACTGTGCAGCTAGAGGGACTGCTTTGTTCTTCCATTTTCAGTCATTACTCCTTTCTCCCATTATTTATTTATAATGTTTTTAAGATTATGAAAGAAACACATGCACTTATATAATAACCCCCACAAGGGCTATCGTTTCTTTTTTTAACTTATTTTATTTCTTTTTTATTTTTGGCTGCGTTGGGTCTTTGATGCTGAGTGCAGGCTCTTCTCTAGTCGCAGTGAGCGGGGGCTACTCTGCGTTGCGGTGCGCGGGCTTCTCATTGCGGTGGCTTCTCTTGTTGCGGAGCACAGGCTCTAGCCATGCGGGCTTCAGTAGTTGTGGCACGTGGGCTCGGTAGTTGTGGCGCACGGGCTTAGTTGCTCTGCGGTGTGTGGGATCTTCCCGGACCAGGGCTCGAACCCGTGTCCCCTGCATTGGCAGGCGGATTCTTAACCACTGCGCCACCAGGGAAGCCCGGGGCTATCACTTCTTTAGACCCCCACCTGCCCCACACTGCCAGGTGCTGAGCCGAGTGATGGAATCTTCACAGCACCCCTCTGAGGTAGATGTAACTGGGCCATTTGATAGGTGAAGAGACTGAGGTATGAAGAGAGTTGCCCAAGGTTATACAATGTGCAAGTAACGGGCCCAGGATTCATGGCCAGTGTCCAAATCTGTGTGCTTCTCCCTGGGGTGCTCCTCGCCTGGGTGCCAGGTGTTGCCACTCTAGGCAGTGGGAAGTGGGTAAGGGACTGAAAAAGTACAGAAGGGGACACTGAATCTAATCCTTGTGCTCAGACGAAGGAGCCACTGTGACCCTGCCGGCAGCGTCCGCCCAGTATTTTTCTCTGCATGCTTGGTTTTTCCTGGGATCTCACTGAATATACAATTTGGCCTCCTGCTTTCCTCACTTAACACTTTCCAGTGTTCTTAAAAACTTCCTTTTCAAAAGAGCAGTTACTCATCAATTCCAGAAAAGCCAAGCAAGGCTATGGCAGGGGCCTTGAACTTGACCATTTCCCCCTGGTGCCGACAGCTATATGCACACAGCAAGAGGATTTAACAGCCTGGTTCAGCACGGTGGGAAGGAGTCAATTGCTTGTGCCTGGGAAATACATTACCTCAATCTCACAAATGGTCTCTGAAAATCATCAGGCCACAGAAATGCCACTCTGCAGGCCCGGCCTCTGCCGCCTCCCCGAGCCGCCCAGTGGCGCCCCACGGCGCTGCACTAGGTGTAGACAAACTCAGGGCACTCGCGCCTGGGGTGGCAGCAGGCTGAGCCCCTCGGCCCAGACCACCCCCAAATCCCTCCTGAAAGTCAAGGAGATGGTTCTGATCTGCTCAATTCACAGACAGTAAAAGAGCTGCTGACACTTGACAAGGAACAAGTCCCATCTCCCCCCGGAAAGCTCGCATGCCCACCATGCCCACCGGCAGCAGAAGTTCCTGCTCTGCGGCCGGCACTGCTGTTAACTCCCCAGAAATTATCTTTGTGATATCTCCAGGCTGGTGCCCAAAAATAAAATCATAGTACATTTATGCGTCTCAAGTCCATTTCTCAGAAACAACCCCTAAGTCTAATGGCTTCTGAAGGGGCCAGCTAAGGACTAACTAACCAGTTTCCAGTAGCTTTCGGTCAACTCAAACCTCCTCAGCGCCCAAGCTCACGCCCAGGCCTTGGGTTCTTGGGGGTTGAATATTCATTATTCCCTAACAAACTGTGCCTGGAATGCATTCGGTGGTATTATAAATGGTGTCCCCAAAATTTCTAATAGTCTTGAATTAGTCTGTATAATTACATTACTTCAATGAGCACAAAATTATGTTACCTACAAAAGTCTAACAAGTGATTCTAAAGGATTAAGAAAAGTTATATAATAGGATAATAAGTCTATAGCACTTAGGTCAATGATTTTTGTGGTCACACAGCCTGTAATTTACAGAAGCTGCTTGGCTGTGAGTTTTAACGGCCAGAAATCCCTTTACCTGAACCTGTGCTGACAGCAACAAGGATTCACACATCAGAGAACAGCAGTTCCCCCAAGAGCCAGGTGAGGTCAGCAATACCTGTAGTGATTACAGAAGGCTCATCTGGCCATCAGTCAATCTGTCTCTCCTACACTCTTGATCACAAGCTTTCAGACACGGCACGCGGCTTCCAACTTTTTTTTTGGAAGAGGAAAAGCAGGACAGCTGCTGCTTAGCTTTCGAGCTGTCCTTTGTTGAGTTAATTATTACCAGTACTGCGCTGCGTGTACCGTGTGCTGTGATTTATATATTTTTACTGATGCTGACCATCAACGTCGGCAGTGTACCTGTTGTGGCTCCACGTCATCTGTGAAGACCCCTGGGGACCCCAGGAGCAGGCGCACAAGGCCAGCCCGCTTCTGCTCTGGACTCTGATTGGGCCTCGGTCGATCCTTCCCACCCTGCCAGCCGGAAGGTGGGCCCAGGGCTGAAACACCAGGTGGTCACAGTGCTGGGGAAGCACCAGACGTAGCAGTTAACTGAAGGCTTGGGGTCACCGTGGACTGAGCCTCCTTTTCCTTGGCCGACCTAAAGTCCTTGCCCCTAAGGCTGGCATCGCCCAGGCAGCCCCATCACCAAGTCAGAAGCCCAGGGTTCTAAACTCCAAGGCGTGGTAACAGCTCCCCAGCACCACCTCCGACACTCGGGTTAGGATGGAACAGAGTGTCTTTCTACACCAGCCCTTCTCCGCCCAGATGCTCCCAGACAGCCTCCGTGCCCGCTTCTTCCCAGAGAGAAGTCAGAAGCCCAACAAGGCAACCCAAGGGCTTGAGAACGAAGGTGGAAGAAAGCTTCCTGTTAATCCAAAACTGAGAAGCCTGCCACCCAGCAGGCCTCCTTTCAGCTCTAGCGACCAGGAAGCTTCCGGCAGTTTCGGGGCCCAGGTCAGCCGGCTACAGCATGTGTTGCCGCCTCCACCCCCTCCCCCGAGCTACATGGCTTCCAGGCATTCTTTTCATCTCTACGACAGTAAGCTTTAAAATCCTCTTGCTGTGCTGTAAGTTTTTATGATAAACTAGTCTAAAACCTCTTTTGGAAGTTGTCGTGGCATAAATTATGAATAAAGACCAACAAAGCGAAAGCTCTGAGGTACAATCTTATTACCACCTTGCAGGCGTTTGGTGTCATTTTTCTTGCAGTAAACATGTAAATCTGCTGTCCAAAACAATACAAGTTGCTTTATTCTGTGTCTTACTTGCATGATTTTTAATGGCAAACAATAATAAAGTGTAACTGAATCCTCTAATCCTAAACTCATCTAGACGTCGCTGCAGAGAACGCATTAATAATAAAATCCCAAGTTCACAGGGGAACTGTAGCGCGGGGCTCTGAGAGTCCCGGGGGTTGGGAACCGTGAGAGCAAGCAGGCGGCCTGGGGGACACCGGATGAAAGCAACAAGGACATCAAGGTCCGATTCCACAGGGCACTTCAGACACCCCGAATCCTAACCCCGCTGTGCCCCTTCTATTGACGTGGCCTGAGCAGACGACCACGTCTCTGAGCTGCCATGTCCACAGCTAGAAAATGGGGCCAGGCCTACCGCTTCCCAGAGCTGCAGGGAGGCTCAGAGGGCATTACGGTAAAGTAGAAGGTACAAAGGAAGGCGCCACTAGCCGTCTGTTCTCTTTCCTGTCTTTTACCACCTGCTGCCGAAATGACCCTCTGTTGGAGCAAACGGGACTCGAGACCCTACAAAGTAAGGCCCTTCTTGAGCGCCTCCCTTCGGGATGCTGGCCGGGCCAGGTGGCTCAGCTGCACAAGTGAAGGTACCAAGTGTCCACCCTCAGTTCGGTCCCAGAAGCCCAGTACCAGAGCCCCAGCCCAGGGCCAATGCAGACATGACGGGGACATCCGAAGTCTGCACAGAAGGGTCCAAAGGTCTGGCGGACCCTGAGGCCAGTGTGAGGAGGACGATGCCCGGGCCACGTGTGTCCGTGGAAAGGCAGCTGCCCTGATGAGTGCCACCTTGGCTTCAGCAGCTGCCCTGGCCTTGGCCTCAGCTGGAGATGAGACCCGTCCTAAGCCGGAGCAGACCTGGACCGGGCCCTGGACAGAGTGGAGCCCAGGAGTGCAGGCCTGACAGAGCCCCACACACCTGGGCTCCACCTTGAACCACAGGCTTCAGAGAGACATAGGTCCTGTGGTTCTCTGGGGCAGCTCTCCGGACCCACAACGAAACGGAACGGGCCGTGCTTGCAAGCGCGCCTCTCTGCGTCCCCATGGCTACTTTCAAAGTAGAAAAACCACCAGCAGCCTCGGTGAAGCATCAGCCCCCTCCTGCCCAGCTTTCCTTTCATTTCCACGGGTTCAACCTCAGCATTCAGCCCGGCACGGGTGCGTGCTTCTCAGGCGCACCCCACCAGGCTGTGCCTGTCTTCCTGTGGGCAGCTCCTTGTAGCACTGAGACCACTGCTCGGGCCTGAGGACCGAGTGGTGCTGTGGACAGGGCAGGGGCTCGGCGGCCCGACCTGGTGTGCGGGCCTGACTCTCCCTCCGGGCACCCGGGAGGACTTCGCCCTGTCATTCCTCTCTTGGCCTCCAGATCTAATCTGCAGGGCAGAGAAGCGTGGCCCCCTCCTCAAGGTGGCTAGGAGGATAAACTGAGAATCTGCTTTAAGAGCACCTTGCCTAGTGCCAGGCGTTAAACGACAGCGATTATTATTACCATGCTCCAATCACTCAACGCACATTCCTCATGCTTTCCAAACGCATTCATTTCACATCGGCCCGGAGCGCTCCCAATTAATGAAAGAACAAATTAAACTGTCATTACTTTGGTTTAATTCTGTAATTAAAGAACTTCAGGAAGCGACAGGCTCTAAATAATGCATGCTTTTGTCAAAAAAAAATGTTGAGTTCTGGGCAAAGAGAAAAAAATTAAGGGGGAAAAACCTTTGGGGAAAAGGAGAGAGAAGAGATACGAGGTAGGAGCGATGATATTTATCCCCAAAGATCGGAGGGAACAATCAAGTGACAGCTGAAGGACTTAATTTGTTTTTGAATTAAGGCTTCAGCCATCGCCAAAAACAGGAAAACATACGGCCCCCAGCCCGAGCTCCCGCTCTGCATCTGCCGTAAACAGAAATGGTGTCGCGAGTAATTCAGTCGGTGGCTTTTCCAGTTGATGAGGCAAAGCACGGCAGTCATTCTGACATCTGCTTGTGTGTGACGCCCCTCTTTATGTCAGTTCAGGGGAAAGCGAAATAAAGAAAGGAAAAGCATGCGGCACGTAAATTTTTTTAAATGTGTGTCTCTTAACCAGCAGATCATGCAGCTGCCACACGTGACAAACCTAAAGAGGTTGCCCGTGCAGGGGTGGGGAGCGAGGGGTGCGCTCGGAATCAGACGGAAGGGATTCAAACCCAGCTCCGCCTTGCCCTGCCCCACCCCTGCTCCTGGGCGAGCCAGAGGGCAGTGAGTGCCTGTGGGCTGGCGGCAGCGCACGAGGTCTGAATTAGGAACCAGCAGCCAGGCCTGCAACCTCAAATTAAATAACTTACCGAGATGTTTTCTTCTCGTTAGGCATTAATGTTTTCATAAATCTCATACACGGGGTAATTGCAGCGTCCTGATTCTCTGAATCACATAAAGAAATGGCTTTCAGACATGGCTCGCATTTACGCTTCTATTAGCTGCAGAACCCAAAGGATGAAATTAAATATAACTTTTTTCTTCCTGCAATATCGCCAAGTTCCTAGAACAGCTTGGAGGTTTCCCTGAAAAGGTTGGCAAATGTGCTTAGTACACAGAATAGCAGCTGCTTTACAAACTGCATACTTTTATTAAATTACTGCCCCTGCAACATCCTGCCAGCCGCAGGATTAAAAGGGAGAAGAGATTAAACTGATGGGAAAGGCTCCCAAGCAACAGGTCTAAGTCACAAGTGATAAATCTCGTTCTAAGTCTGTACTGTGGGGGGGGAGGGGAGGAGGGCGACAGAGGGGGCTTTAGCTGGGGCTGTAGGGGAGCTAGTATATAAAATTTTAATGACACGCACCCACTATTTCAAGGCTGAAACAGCAATTATCCACATTGCTGGACATGTCATAGCTTTATTTTCTTTCCTTCTTTCCCCGCCAGGTACCCACTAGGGTACTCTGGATCTGGTAGAATACCTGGGATGCAGTCGGTGCCTACTAAATACTGCTCAGTGACTGAGTGAACGTGTGTACCGCCCATCTGAGAGCTGGCCACAAAGCAGGTGCTCAGGAAACATACGAGTCATTGCTCCACTCAGGGGCGGTGCGACAAACCGACTCTGGCCGTGATGGGCCACGTCCTAACCCCCTTGCTACACAGGCCCGCTCCTCTTCCAGGAGCCCCCCTGCACCCTCCCGGCCCCTGCACTGCCGCGTACGACCTTGGGCAGCTGCTTGACCCTCTTACGAGGAGGCTTCTCCGCTATAAAATGGGAATAAAAATACCTAACAGAGAGTCAGAGTGAGGACTCTGCACGGCCGCAAACCTCCCTCCTCCTCCGTCAGCGTGCCTGCAGGCCCTCTGCCAGGCTCGGGCTGGTTGGTCGGGAGCTTTACCCCCAGGGTCATTCCCTCCTCAGAGCAGCCCTGACAGATGGGAGATTACGACTGCTTCTACTTCACAGATGAGGAAACTGAGCACACAGAGCTTCCGTAACTTCGGCGGCAGGAGAGGAAGCAGCAGGCCCACGCTGCCCTCCACGGAGCCCCCAGCCCACGTGCAGGGACGCTCTTGCCAGCGGCCCTAAGTGCCCTTCACCCTCCCCCCTCACGCCCCTCCACGTGCCCGCTCGCCCCAGGCGCGGCTGCTTCCACCCCTGCCTGGAGAGCCCCTGAGGTGAGTCCTGCATGGTGAGGAGACGCTCTCCCTTTGAGACCCACATCACCCCTGTGTCACTTCCCCCACTCCCCCGGCAATGAGGGCAGCCCCGGTCGCGGTCCCAACAGCTTGGGTCACGCAATTAGTGACGCACATTTATCCATCCCCGCTCTGTAGTGACACCTCCCTCGAGAGGAGGGCCCCCAACCCGCACCTCTGTACACCTCGGTACCCAGCACACGGTAGGAGCTCAGCTAACGCTTGATGCCTAAGTGGGTCAATGAACAGAGTGCCTTCTAAGTGTCCATCATGACGCTCGTACCAGAATGTTCTGAGAACCTAAGCCAGGAAGCAGAGCCTTGGCTCCCTGGCTTGGTTTCAAGACCAAATCAGGCAGATCTCTGCATGCCTTGTTTGATTAAAGCGATGAGCGGGAAGTAAACACAAGGCTGCTTACTGGCCCCAACATAGAACCCTTGCTCTTTCAAAATGCCAGGCACTGGGCACCTTGACACAAATTCAGCAGTGGCGTCTTTAATCATTTCAGGGTTAATAAAAAATGTCAATTACATTTGCCATCATGGCTCTCCTGGGGGAACAACCCCAGCGCTGACGATCTCCGGCCAAATGACAGCTTGGTCTGTTTGTCACACATCCTTCCAGCTGCCTCGCTGACAAATTAATCGAGTTGGTTACCTCCCCCTGGCCTGTCCCTTCGTAAATAATCAGTGGTAATATGGATCTTCCAAATAATCTGACCTGAGAATTGCTGCTCCGACTCTCCCTACATACGAAAAGGGAACAAAAGCAAGGAACGAGCCTCTCAATACCCCAGAAGGTAGCGGTCGCCGGGAAAGGTGGGTGTCGCGCGGCCCCGGACACACGAGCTTCCTCCACCTCAGTGGACCGGGGCCTGTCTTTCTGTCCCACTGTCCCTCAGCGCCCAGCGCGGCCCCCGCAGAGCTAACGCACCGCATCACACTAGCCGGCCTCCGTGCCCCCCAGAACCTTCCGAGGGGTCCCATCCTAGCCCCATTTTACAAGCGAGCAAATGGCAGCTGAGAACAGCTAAGCAGCATGCGCGACAGGACTCAAGCCCAGGTGTCTGGCACCAGCCCGCTGCCCGTGGCCAAGAGGCTACTGAGCGCGGCTGCCTGGCTGCATTCTGAGAGCAGCTACTTTGCAATTAAGGAATTCCTGTGCAACTTGCCAGGTACAAACGCAGCCAAGAGGAAAACGCTCCCCTGGTATAACGACCCTTAATCCACACGGCGGAATGAAGTCAGGGAGAAACGTTCCACCCGGGGACGACTCCAAATGCCCTGAAACCATTAAATGTGCCTCAATTAAGCATTCTATCTTTATCAGAGAATGACTTGAAAATGACTATTCAGGGGCTGTTACTCACATTTGTTTCTAAAGAATGAATCCTCTCCTTGACATAGATCTGGACACGGACCAAAAGTCGGGGTCCTTGTTTCCCCCCCCCCCCCGAATAGAAGTGGGGCTTGGATGAATCTCTCAGCCTCCCCTACAGCACAGAACACGCTGTGCTGGTTTCGTTCCCAACCACTGCAACATGCTTTACGAAGGAGAGGGATCTTTGTCACCAAAACCTCAAACATTCAAAGTCGCTTTCATTTTCAGAGAAAACATGGCAGGGTATGAAGAATATACAGCTATTTCCAGGATCCATTTTAAAGCTTTTGCCATTCAAAGGGTTAAGCTGAGCGCGGCTCCTCAGAGACCACTGTTAATTTCTCCAACTCACTGTCATAGAAAAAGCACCGCCCCCGCGCAGCCATCAGGGGCTGCCCGACTACCCTTCCAGAGGGTTCCATCTCCAGTGAGAAACCCAGATGACACTTTTTCGACAGCGCAACAGTCATTAGGTTTGCGAGTTAACTTTCACAAGACAGGCAGAGGCTCTTACTTTGACGGCTTCCCTGCATCTCAGCAATTTTATCACCTTCATAAACACTAATGGCTCTTGAATACCTGCTGTGGACGTGGTGTGCTGTGCCAGGCTGCACTGCACAATGCCACACAAAAGGCCGTCGAATGAATCGCCCGTCTCCACTGGCAATCAGCTCCATGACGCACAGGAGTCCGGGGGCTGAAGCAATGGCAGCTTCTCAGCCGCGGCAGCGAGCAGGTCTCTAAAGGGCAGGGCTCCTCACTGCGGGGCCCGCCACGCGCCAGACACACCGCCAGGCCAGGTGCCTCACACATACTCTCTGTAATCCTACCAACAACCCAGGATGTGTCATCATGGCCATTCATGCACCGGTGGGAAAAGTGAGGGTCAGAGAGGACAGATGGCCCTGGCTGGGGCAGAGAGTTAGAAAGTGCCCAGGAAACTGAAGGCCAGCCCCGCCTCCATACCTCCCCTTGCCTCGGTTTACAGGAAGGTGCCCCAGTCACTAGTGCTAGGCCACTTTCACAGCAGGCGGTCAGCCACGTGCTGGAGGAAATGCAGACACTCCTCCCCCCACCTCCCCCCAGGAGTTCTAAAGGAATGCAGGCTTTGGAGCCAGAGGCTTCTGAGTTCAAATCCCAGCTCCGTCTCTCACCAGCTCTGTGACCTGGCGTGTCACCACACCATTTGCAGCCTTAGTTTCCTCAGATGTAAAGTAAAGGAAATGTAACAAACTTGAACTTCACAGGGTGGTTGAGAAGATTAAACCAGGTAACATATGCAAAGCCACTCAACCTGTCTCTTCTCTCTAATCAGCTCTGCCTGGAATCAGCGGGGGATGAAAGAGCAGACGCCTCAGCCCTAACTTCAGATCCCACCTCCCAGATTCGCCAGCCGGATGTGCGTGAGCGCGGGGCAGAACCTCGCTGGGCCTCCGCTAGCTCGCCCCCCGTTGCCACCGTACGGGCAGTGCACGGGTTAAGGAGACTGTGTCTAGCAGGGAGTGGGCGCTCAGTAAAAGCTCATTCAATTCAATTTAACTTAATGAAAAAACTCCACTCGTAGCCTCAAGAATGGCAGGAGCACAGAAGGCTAAAACTACAAACTCAAATCCATTTGAAGCCCATAAATTTTATATCCTGCCGATGAATGCATTTTCCTATTAAGCAACAATATTATACACCTCTTCTGAATTCCTGGCAATGTTTAAGAGTCATATCTTCATCAGGCTAAAAGCGGTTGTCAAATCACAAAGAACTTGAAGCGGTTCTAAAACAACTGATGAAAAGGAATAGCTGAAACCAAGTTTACTGAACAAATCAAATTATTTCACGGCTGCGCCTGTCTTTGCAAATCTTCTCCAAATTACACTTCATTATGAGACTCAGAAATTAGACACGAGTAACAAAATGAGAAAGCCAGAACACATAAATATTTACATAATCGTCAGAATAATATTCTTCTGTGCAAACCCTCCTACTACTTTGTTTATTCTTATTAACTCAAGTTTAGAAATGGGACAATTGTGTGAAACAGGGCCCTGGGGATTTCTCTCCCTGACTCAAACCATGTCTTTTTTTCTTTTGAGAAGAGTGTGGTGCGTCAGGAGAGGAGAGAGAGAGAAGGCGAGGAAAAGGGAGGGCAGCCGCTCCCTTCCAGCCCCTCCGGTCCTCGACCCCCAGTCATCCGCTGGGGCCTCTGAGCAGCTTAGCAGACGTACACACTGACGCCAGCGTCTCTCGTCTCACTGAGGGAGAGTTAACGCGCCAGGGCTGTGGGTGAACACGCAGTGGGGGGAGTGTGCTCGTGGGGGACAGCAGATAATCGCATTGGGGTGGCACCGCAACAGTAATGACAATGATGACAGCAGCAACTAATGTCCGCGTGTCTGGGTGCTGGGCAGGACACACAGCATTCCAAGTCCCCACAGCCACTCTCTGCAAACGGGGACACACTGTCCCCACTTCGAGATAAGGGCACTGAGGTGCCGGAGCTCGGCACCCACCTGGTCCAAGGCCGCACAGCTAGTGAGCGCCAGAGCGGGAGTACGAGCCCAGCTTCGGGTAGCTTTCCCTAGCGCACCGAGCACCACGTACTGGGTGCCGACACCACCACAACAGCAAGGTTCGGCCCTCGACGAGCACCGGCTGGTACCTTGGAGGTGGGTCTTGCTGAAGCCAAGAAGAAAGTAGGGCTGAGGCTGGATGGCGGTGGAGATGGAGGGACCCGCTCTCTGTAGCTGGACACTGTCCCAGGAGCAAGGCCAGCAAGTGGGCTCGTCCTGAACAGAAGTCCCCGGGGCTGGGTTTCACCTCCTGGTTTCTCGTCACCGTCTTCAGCATCCAAGCCTTCCTTCCTTCCTTCCCTCAATGAGCAAAGCACTGAGCCCCTGCTCCATGCCGAGCACTGGGGGGACCCGAAGGCTGAGGCCCAGCCGCAGACCTAAAGGGCCTTCTGTGCGCCACCAGGCAAGACCCTAACTGTTGTGTCACGTTTTCCAAAACAGAAAGGCAGAGCAGATGGTTCAGCCTATGGTGTGGCACAGGGACAACTGCAAGCAGGGCACCCTAGCAAACCGAGGCCCTGTGGGGTCAGCGTCCTGGCTTCCAGGGTGGGTGCACGCCCTCCACATCCCCAAGGACTCGGGGACAGAGACTCGGACTTTCTCTTCTATGTAGATGATGCCCGGTCAGGTGCTGTTAGGTGGAAATCAACCCCAGGAGCGACCCAATGACGTGGCAAAGTGAAACCCAGGTGCACGGGCAACCTACGTCCCCTTCTCCTCTCCCCAGTGCACAGAGGCCTCTTCGCCCTGAGACACGCAGCACCCATCGCAGAGCCGTCCAACAGGCCTGGAGGGGCGCTCAGGCCGCGAGGAAGTCAGGATAACAAAAGTATCTGACGACAAATCCATGGAGACACCATTAAGAGGCCATTAAAACACCATTAGAACATGTAAGCTGGATGCAAAACTATTCTATTGCAAATTATACTGCTGTAAAATAAACAAAGGAAATAGATTCCAAGAAACATTAAAGTAACGTTAAAGCAAACAGAACCCCTTTCTCAAGCTCAAGAGAATTCTAAGTAAAAAGCACGCGGTCTGTGGTGAAAAGCTGAGCCCAGACTTGGCAATCAGCCCTGCGTTCCCGCCTGGCCTCAGTCCCCAACTAGCTGTGTGACCCTCCATAAGCATTTCACCTCCCTGAGCCTCAAGATCCCGTATGCAAAAAATGCTATGTTGATGGGAGGGTTAAATGAGATGAGTGGAGAGGGAGAAAGTTACGTGCTCAGACACTACACATCTCAAGCTCACGTGGCTGGTCAGTAGAAGGAAGAGTCTGGAAGGGTGACGCCTGAGTCTGGGCTGGAAGCATCTACACTCATCTGAGAAGACTCGCCCTTGGGCTGGTGGTGCACAGCAGTCAACTGAGGGCCCGGGGAGATTAAAGATCTGTGCACCCGCAGCTGCGCTCTCCCTCCTCCAGGCCCCTCTTCAGCTGAAGGCTCGCAGGTGTCTCCTGCGCTGTCACTCGTTTCTCCCTGGAAGACGTGTCCAACCACCAAATCTCGCTTAGGCGCCTCTCCTAGGTGAGCCGCAGCACCGTGTTCTTCCCTGAGAGGCCTGGGAGTTCCCATCTGTATTGGGAGCCACTAGATGAGGTCTGGGCAATGCACTGCTCACCGCATTAACCCACCACCCAGCAGAGCTGAGTAAATGAACCAATGAGTGCCCAGCTCCTCACCCCGCTTGGCAGGGACAGGTCGGCTCACAAGAGTCACCTCTGGACCAAAGGCCCAGCCAGGCTCTTTCCACTCCAGGACAGCTTAGAGAACAACTCTTTCAGTAGCCTCCAAACTTTTTTGATCACTTATCACTAGCATTAAAAAAAAAACTTTTTTTTTGAGCACACAACCTCGAGTACATAAATACTATTCTACCGACACATTAGATACATTATAAAACATGTACAGGGCTTCCCTGGTGGCGCGATGGTTGAGAGTCCGCCTGCCGATGCAGGGGACACGGGTTCGTGCCCCGCTTCGGGAAGATCCCACGTGCCGCGGAGCGGCTGGGCCCGTGAGCCATGGCCGCTGAGCCTGCACGTCCGGAGCCTGTGCTCCGCAACGGGAGAGGCCACGGCAGTGAGAGGCCCGCGTACCGAAAAAAAATAAAAAATAAAAAATAAAACACGTACACACACAAACAGAAATTTCAGAATGATGATATGAAAAGTAGCTCTAAATGGAATGCACAACAATTTCTACTGGGTTACCCTCCCTCCCCCAGGATCATGGCACCCAGGGATGTGAGCCTTGCTTTTAGGAGCACCCTCTGTTTGATCCCCGTCTCCTGACAGAGGACGGGCAACGAGGGCATGTAATGTAGCCGTCGTGCATGAGCCCAATCTCCAGCACCACACGGACGGACCTCAAACCCCAGGATCCAGCTCAGTGTGCATAACATGGGGTCAATGCTACTACTCTTAGCCTCAGTTTCCTCCTCCAAGCACACTGCCACTCTTCCACCATCAGGTGGAAACGAGGTGACATCCAGGAAGGACTGTACTATTACCAGCACCTAGATACACGCAGTATAGTTCATTCTCATGTACCCAAATGATAGCCAAAAGGAAGGAGAATGCAATGGAATACTCTGCAGCTGTGACAAAGCTACCAGGGGAGCTCTAGGGACTGGTGTGGCCTGATTGGACACATTGTTAAGTGGGAAGGGAAAAAAAAAAAAAGCAAAATGTGAAAGAGGATCTATAATATGCTAATATGTTTTCATGAAGAAAGAAGGAGAGGGACTTCCCTGCCGGTTCAGAGGTTGGGACTCCATACTCTCACTGCCGGGGGCTCGGGGTTTAGTCCCTGGTCGGGGAGCTAAGATCCCACAAGCCTCATGGCACAGTCACAGAAAAAAAAAGAAGGAGAAGACACTTCCCTGGTGGTCCAGCGGTTAAGACTTCACCTTCCAGTGCAGGGGGCGCGGGTTCGATCCGTGGTTGGGGAGCTAAGATCCCACATGCCTTGGGGCCAGAAAACCAAAACAGAAACAATACTGCAACAAATTCAATAAAGACTTTAAAAATGGTCCACATCAAAAAAAAAAAAAAAAAAAGAAGAAAAAGAAAAAAGAAACTACCCATTTGAGCAAAAGGAAACATAGAAGGAAAAGCCAAAGACTAATGAGATTGGTTACCTGCAGGGCAGGGCTGGGGGTGGGCAGACGGGGCAGAGGAGATGGGGGGGGGGATGCCTCGCTAAGTAGGACTTTTTTTATAGATTTGACTTGCATGTATATGTGAGTGGTTCACATGGAAGATGGAAGGGAGGGAGGAAAGGGGGAAGGGAGGGAGGCAGGAAGGAAGGGAGGGAAAAGGAAAAAATAGAACACAAAGAAAAACAAACGCACCAAATGGTATTTCAGACAAACAACAAAATCACACTGAAAGGGAAGGAGAAAAAGAACTTAGCGCAAGGAACATCTGAATACATTTGGACTATATACCCTCAGGCTAAAGGCATAAAAGAACTCTAATAATGAATTCTAATTAGTAGGCGTCTTTACAGAGGTTAACAATGCTGAAATGGCTTTTTGACATTCTGGAATTGAGCAAGTATATAAATATGTTGTGAAAATGGGAGCTAAGTCCCACATTACTAGAGAAGGAAGCCACAGATATGGAAATGGAGAAGGGCAAAATGAACCCCACAATACCGAGCAGGACTCAGAGAAACCCACATGAACTCGTGGGTTTAATGGAAAGAACTAGATAGAGGTATGTATGGGTATGTGCACGTGTACATCTACTGATCTGTCTTCTGAGATGCACTGACACCCCAGCAGTGGTGAGCACACTTAAAACCCAAATCTTGGTTTCTAAATGCCTTTCTCCACTAAAAGAAGGCAGAGCTCCTTAGAGCTCCTTGGAGATAGCTCCTTGGAGATGGGACAGGGATAGAACAAGATGAGCCCGGATTATTTTGCCGTGCCAAATAGTAAGTGGGTGTTCACGGAATGATGGAGACAAATGGACACAGGAGCCAGCTTGAAGGAGCTTCCACTGGTCCAATGATAAAAACAGATTAGAGGGCTTCCCTGGTGGCGCAGTGGTTAAGAATCCGCCTGCCAATGCAGAGGACACGGGTTCGAGCCCTGGTCCGGGAAGATCCCACATGTCGCGGAGCAACTAAGCACGCGCGCTACAACTACTGAGCCCATGTGCCACAAATACTGAAGCCCGCACACCTAGAGCCCGTGCTCCGCAACAAGAGAAGCCACCGCAATGAGAAGCCTGCGCACCGCAACGAAGAGTAGCCTCCGCTCGCCGCCACTAGAGAAAGCCTGCGCACAGCAATGAAGACCCAACACAGCCAAAAATAAATAATTAAAAAAAAAAAACCCCACAGGAGAGAGAATCCCAGCAATTCTATTAAAAAAAAAAAGATTAGAATTTATTAGACGAAGAGTCCATGAACCCACACTCTTATAAAATAAATAAACTTATGGGGAGCGGGGGGTCTCTTTATAGTAGGAAGAAATGATAGAGTCAGAAATCACCATTTTCCAACCATCATCATAGGAATTGATACAGCAAGAATCATCAGTGTATGCTAAAACTAGTGGATAAAGTTTGAGGGATAACAGGCTATTTAGTCTCAAAGTTCTCCCTACATGATACTTTTGAGTTACAAAAGGCAAAACAGGGCTTCCCTGGTGGCGCAGTGGTTGAGAGTCCGCCTGCCGATGCAGGGGACACGGGTTCGTGCCCCAGTCCGGGAAGATCCCACATGCCGCGGGGCGGCTGGGCCCGTGAGCCATGGCCGCTGAGCCTGCGTGTCCGGAGCCTGTGCTCCGCAACGGGAGAGGGCACAGCAGTGAGAGGCCCGCGTTCCGCAAAAAAAAAAAAAAAAAAAAAAAAAAGGCAAAACAGTAACTATACTGGAAAGACATCACCTGGCAGACATCACACTAACCAAAGCCAGTAACTCCAACCATAGGACTAACTGACAGCATGTGCCTCCTGACACAAGGCACCAAGAAGGACACAGCATCACCCCAGGACATTCCTGCCAAAAAGTCTACAACCTGAATCTAACCATGAGGAAGCACCAGACAAACCCAAAATGAAGTATAGTCTACAAAATAGCTGGCTTGTACCCTCCAAATATGTGAATGTCATGAAATACAGGAATGGCTGTAAACTAAAGGAGACTAAAGAGACATGACAATGAAGGTAACACATGATCTTGAGTTTTCTTTCACTATAAAGGACATTATTAGGACATCGTTGAAAAAAAATCTCAGTAAGGTATACACAGGAGATTAGATAATAATGTTGTTTCAATGTTATTTTCCTGATTTTGATAAATGCACTGTGGTTATGAAAGAGAATTTGTTGTTTTTAAGAAATACACATTGAAGTATTTAGAGGTAAAGGGCCATCAGTCTGCAACTTACTCTTAAGTGGTTCAGAAAAAAAAATGTACCTAAGTATGTATGTACGAATGTATATACACGTACCTCTATATATCGAGAGAGAGAGAGAGAGAGAGGATAAAATGGTATTAACATTAGTGGAATCTGGGTAAAGGGTGTCTGGAAATTCTTTGCACTACTCTCAAAACTTTTCTGTAAGGCTGAAATTATGTCAAAACCTTAAAAGAGAAGAAGAAAGGAGAAAAGATTTCTTTTGAAGGCTGGTAAATTTGATGGAGTTATTTGCAAGGTCTTTTGTTAGGCTATGCTTTTGGGAGATTTTGGCATTGTGACAGCGAGCTTTCTGAAAATAATTAATGAGAGGAGTTGACTCTTACAAGTGGGGTAATATCCATTGACTTATTATATCCTCTTACAGTTAGTGTTTCTGAAGATACTTTCCTTTTCATTTCCTCTTTCTTTCTTTCTTTTGAAATTGCTACCTCTGGCAGGCTTCCTAACCTGAGTGAGATGAGAATAAAACACCTGAATTCTCCTCAGCTCTCCCGTTTCAAGCACTGTCTTAATTCACAACTTGCTGACCCTGAAAGTGAGATGCACGTGGGCTAACACATCTACCGCACAGAAGAAACTCAAAGAAGAAATGCAGTCATCCCGGAGGAAGAATCGAAAAGGGAGTTCTAGACAGAAATGAGCTTTCGCCAGGCCAAACAGCTCTCCAGCTGTCAGATTCTCCTCGCATCATGCTCAAAGTTAATTCAGTTCTGACGGATTTTTCCCCCGATACATAAAGAGGGAGACGTTAATAAATAATGCTTTAACTACTTGCATCAAATGTATATGACTTTAATTTGTATTAAGCAAAACCAAATGAAAAACCAATTTCTTCCAGTTAACTAGGGAATTGAAGTACCTTGCCAGGCAGTCATATGAGTCTAGAAAAATCCTTTAGAAAATATAATTAAGTCTAAACGTTTTAAAACCACTAGTCTTATCAGAAGTTGTTTTATTAACTGAGGCTCCAAGGGTTCAGATACCCGAATCAATCCATGTCAATATTTTAATGTCATGCATTAATTAGCCACACCAATAAAAGAAGAATGCACCTCAGAATGAATGTCAGGGGCCAAAGAGAGTGACAGGTTAACCAGCTGAGCAGAAATGACCTCCACGTAAACCTGCGAGGGTGGTTAACGTGTCCTTGCATTGACTCACTCACTCACTCAGGAAACCCCTGCCTCGGGCTGGCCATGGAGACCCGAGGCAGGCCAGAAGGGAGGCTTTCTCCAGGCTTTCTCCAGCGGTTTGTCCCTGCAGGCTGAGGACTGGAGCACCTCAGAGTGGGCACCTCCCGGGGCCCTCCCCACCTGCCAGAAAGGCACAGGCCGCCAGGTGGGGGACGCGAAGAGCAAGCCCCTTCTGTGCAGGCCTGCCCAGCCCGGTCCTCCTGGGACCTGCCCCACGTCGCCCCCTTGAGTCCAGCAGGCCCAGGCTTCCTTACTGGATCACCTACACGGTCCCCGGTCCCCTCTGCGCCCCTGTGTCCTCACCTACCAGCGGGGACAGCAGCCCCGCCAGCCTCGGCAGAAGTTGCCAGTGCAGGAAGCATTAAGCGGTCCACAAGGACCCTGCAACTCTTCCGATTAAGTCAACACCCATTCAACGTCCATTCAGGGAGCACCTACTTTTTGCGGGGCACCGTTTAACATGCTGGTCATGAAACAGTCAAACTCCTGGCTTTCCCGGAGCTAATTCCTCAGAAATAAGGTATTATGATTAACAAACAGACTAAGAATTTGGGCTTCACAGTATATGGCCCCATTAGTATCATCCCCTCACCTTGGTCAAACCTTGCAACTCTTCCACTTCCCCAGGAGGGTCAGGAAGTCAGAGACCAAGGCATGTGGAGATGGCTCAGATTAAAGGGCACAGGTTCAGGATGTGCCTTCCTAGGAAGACACACCACTCCCCAGGGCCTCTTGATCTTCAGGATTTGGCTAGAGCCTTTGGGGCAAATTCCATCTCACCTAAGATGTTTCAGATTCAAGTGCAACAAATGTTCACTGAGCGGCACCCACCATGTGTCAGGCAATGTGTTAAACATATTACAGACTGAATTGTGTCCCCCCAAAATTCACAAGTTGAAGCCTAAAACCCCCAGCGTGGCTGTATTTGGAGACGGGGCCTCTAAGGAAGTAAGTAAGATAAAATGGGGTCATAAGAGTGGGGCTCCGATCTGACAGCATTAGTGTCCTCGTAAGAGACACCAAAGAGTTTGCTCACTCTCTCTCCATGCAGGAGAAAAGGCCACGTGAGCATACAGCAAGCAGGTGGCCGTCTGCAGCCTAAGAGGAGAGCCCTCCCCAGATACCAACCCTTTGCACCTTGATCTTGGATTTCTAGTCTCCAGAACTGTGAGAAAATAAATTTCTGTTGTGTAAGCCACCCAGTCTGTGGTATTTTGTCATGGCAGCCCGGGCAGACTAAGACATGGCATTTCACATACATCACTGGGTTGAATCTTTGATTTTCTGAGGCTCTTAGAAGCTGTATGTGTAGGACTGCCTAGGCCTCCCCACAAGCCACTGGGACCTTGTTTATAAAAGGCATCTTGCAGGGCTTCCCTGGTGGCGCAGTGGTTGAGAGTCCGCCTGCCGATGCAGGGGACGCGGGTTCGTGCCCCGGTCCGGGAAGATCCCACATGCCGCGGGGCAGCTGGGCCCGTGAGCCATGACCGCTGAGCCTGCGCATCCGGAGCCTGTGCTCCGCAACGGGAGAGGCCACAGCAGTGAGAGGCCCGCGTACCTCAAAAAAAAAAAAAAGGCATCTTGCAGATAAACAGTGGATTGTCCTACAAGAGGACAGGCTTGTATCCTGTACCACTCGAGCCCCTGAACCCTGAGGGGATGGCTCCATCTCTTTCCTTTCACTCTGGGCCCTGCTCACCTACCTGCTAGTAGGTAGGTCTCCCTACTAGCATACTCCCCAAGCGGTGGGAGTATGCAAGGCCCCCTTTCCCTCTGCTGTGCTACCCTGCCCCCATACCTCCCTGGTCCCCAAGGAGAGGGGAGTGGTGACAAGCTGAAGGTCAGAGTTCTAGAAGGTGGGTGGACCACGTCCACAAAGTGCCAAATAGAAAAACAAAATGTCCAAAAGTTTTACAAATGAGCACCTGCAGCCCAGTGAAAAGCTTCCAGTGACAGCACTGTTCACTGATTCAGGAAGTGCAGGATCTGAAATGCCTTAGGTGGAAGTGAAGCTGCCACGTTCTGGAAAACTCTATCAGATGTCTCAGAGTGGCCTGGGGGATCGTGATGACGCGGGTGCCAGAGAGGCAGGAGGACGCTCAATAATACTGCTTCGTGAAGGTGAGAAGAAAAGCAAACCAGTATCATGAAATTAATACATATGAGGTTTTAAATATAAATGTGCATTGAAATTAAACTTACATTCAAAGTAGAATAAAAACTAAGGTGCGGTACTTTTGAAAAACGTATTATAGATTAAAAAAACAAAATACACGTGCATCCACTTGATTAAAGAGAAGTGAGAGGGCTCCGCTCAGGGGCAGCTGCAGGCAGGGCACGGCACCGGGAGGAACCACACGGAGGGGTCTGCTCCCCTCGACAGGCACAGAGCTCAGGGGCCAGCCCTCCGCAGACGAGGGGACGGAGCCCAGAGGGGCCGGGACAGTGGCTCCGCACACCCACCAGCGCGCACTCCACGCTGACCAGCCCACCCACACCGGAGCCCAGTCGTCCCGGCCCTCTGCCCGTGGGCCCCAGGCCACCCTCACCGTCCAGGGGCAGAGGGGACGCCGCCTGCCTCTAGCCGGCATCTGGGAACCCACAGCACAGCCTCAAATCTCGCGATGGGAGCACACAACAGGTGTTTCCCCGGGAGGGAAAAGTGGCCTTGGTGGGCGCTCCCCAGGGGAACCAGGCTGGGAACGGTGAAGGAGGAGCCTCCCACCCCAGGCGGGGCATCAGCAGAGTCACCAGAAGCACCCACCTGGCCGTTGGGGCAAAGACGCCCACTCCAGCGCACAGGCCTGCCTTCTTGCCTGCTCGGCCCTTCCGCTGCCTGGAAAAACAGCAGGAAGGAGCCCTGCACCCGGAGTCAGGCAGCCAGGGCCCCAGCTCCTCCCCCTGCCCTCTGGCCCCAGTGTCCTTGTGGGTACAGCGGAGCGGGCAGCAGGAAGGAAGCCCGTCAATGCAGCCTAACGGCAGCCCCGCCCACCCCAGCACTCTCGCCAGGAGTCATTTTTCTCCCAGCGGCAGCAGCCCAGACACCCCTGAACTTGTACTTTGAAACAGGCTATTTTTCCCTCAGTGGCGAAGGATGTCAAGTGATAGGCCCAGTTTAATAAAGAAAGTGATGACTGGGACCCCAGCACACATCCTTCACCTACACGCCACCTCCAGCTCCTTCCCTGAGACCTCCGCTAACATGCTGGCGGCTGCTGGGCCGTCACGCTCAGCCCACGGAGCCAGCGCCATCCCGCAGGGCACCGTGTGTCACTCCACAAACACTGACAAAGCACCATGGTCATGCTGGGGACACAGCCATGAGAAAGACCCCGCGGCCCTGCCCCCATGTTAACCAAAGGGACACATTCCAAGAGGTGACAGACAAGTGTGGTGAGGGGAGAGATTAGGGGCAGTGGGGACACGCTGGGAGGGGCACCCAACCCAGTGGGGGGGGGGGGTGGACCCTGGGAAAAGGTCCAGCTGGAATTACTCGGATGAAACCGCAGAAGGGAAGAGGAAGGCCCCAGAAGGCCTCAGAGGCGCACGGGGGAATCGGGACTCTCTTCCGGAGATGGAGGGGCACCTCTGGGTGGTTTGAAGCAAGACTCGGAGTGATCAAGGACCTCTGAGCCCCTCTGCCTGCAACTTCAGTAGCTGCCACTAGAGAAACGAGCGGGAAACAGGCACAGGGCCCACCTGGCAGGGGAGCGGCTCTCCGGGGCAGGGCACACCTGCGTTCTGTGTGCTCCACTGCCCGGCCCCACGCCTGGCACCCAGCAGGGTCTAGTAACTGGAAAGATGCTGTGAGCGTGGCCGACAGATGGCGTGGATCGGCACACTCCCCCAGAGGGCTGGGGCTCGAGCGGATCACGCTCTAGGATGGGCTTTGGGGCACAGGGAAGTTGCAGGGCAAGAAACGCTGGAGAACTCGCTGTAATCCACCTTCTAATCCCGCGCAAAGTCCACCCAGAATGCTTGACAGATGCTGCCTGGGTACACGCTGGAGCCTGAGGACTTTATTGACTTCTGACACCTCTACACACCCGCCTGAAATATCGCGCCACAGCACCATTGTCTAAGATTCATGCTTTCTTCAGAGAACTTGGAGCACAAATTTATAACCTGTTGTCAAGTAGATGCCCACTGTTCTCGGGAAGGGCAATCCCATTCGGGAAAAATAGCCCATAACTCTTCCGAGTTGGAAGACCATTCTCGGGTTGATTTCCCAAAGCACAAAAGAAGAAAAACAAAGAAAAGTGTAATTGCAGAAAACAATAACCCTATAGACATAACCCAATACAGGGCCCATTATCTTCTCCACACTGACTTTTCAATAATTTTGTGATGGATTCTCCCAGAAAGCTTAATTTGTACTTTTAACCACAGGAGTTAGTGGGCCAGAAAAAATTAATTCTAAGCATTGGCTCACAGAGAGAGAAATAAAGGCTCGTCTATTAATTTTTTAAACTACGCCATGCGAAGCCGTGGAACGCATATGTGCAGTGACACCGTGCGGAGAATAACCGGGCACTGCTTTGTGCTGATGCAAATCCACTTGGGGGTGAAAATGTTAGCACGGGGCCTTCGGCAGCCTCAGGGTCTAACCCTGGCACCACCTGGATAGCCCTGGGCTCGTGTTGAGGGCTCCTTCCCCCAGATGGCTTCTCCGGCTGCACACCGGGCCTGAAACAAGCCAGAATTGTTTTTTTTGTTTGTTTTTTTAAATTTTTATTTATTTATTTTTGCAGTACGCGGGCCTCTCACTGTCGTGGCCTCTCCCGTTGTGGAGCACAGGCTCCGGACGCGCAGGCTCAGCGGCCATGGCTCACGGGCCCAGCTGCTCCGCGGCATGTGGGATCTTCCCAGACCGGGGCACGAACCCGTGTCCCCCGCATCGGCAGGCGGACTCCCAACCACTGCGCCACCAGGGAAGCCCCAGAATTGTTTTAATTCTGCCCCGAGCTCATTACATGCAAGAACTTTGGTAAACAGTCCACACATTTCAGCCAGGAAACACTGTTAGATTAACAAAGACCCCCGAAATGACGCTTGTCATTTTCGAGAACTCTTTTAAAACAAAAACTTGCCAAGGCCTTCATAACAGCCTGCCGAGTGCGCGTCAACACGGGACGGATCCCACCATCGTCAGCATGGGACGGCACTGCCTAATGGGTTTCACACAGAGGTGAGTCAGGCTGCCAGGGACGCTTCCTTCGAAATACACAAGGCGGGCTTTGGCCTGGGTATCATTCCCCATCACACCTCGAAGTTTTGGACTCTAACAGATGCGGGTCCAAATCCTGGTCTCCCTAATTATTAGCTGTGCACCCCACGGCAACATCTGTATCTTCACCCAACAACCAAGCAGGAGGTGGGATCATTCGCTGTGAGGGGCAGGCAGGAGGGGCGGGTGTGCCGGGCAAGGTATCACCTTGTTGGACCTACGTATCCCTACCAGGGCGATGAATGATTAAACTCTTGCCCTGCGTGACTGCAAGGTACCTGGCAGAGGCTGGTCCATCGCGGGTGCCCTCTAGGTGATGACAGCATCAGCTGCTGTTGGGTGGAGCCCCAAATCAGCCCAACCCACGAATCTCACGGACTAGGAAACCAAGACCCGAGCTGGGAAGGGCTGTCCCAGAACACAGGCCCCAGACCCCTGGGCCCAGGATGCTCCGGCCCAAATGCCAAGCAACGGCGAGGGTCCTCGCCTTCAAGACCCACAGGAGGTTGGGGCCCCTTGGCAAAGCATAGTCAGGTCACACCTGGGTCATCAGATAAGGAAGCCCTGGGGTCAGTGGGTAGGTCCCCAACAGCAAAGGATATGTCCTGCTCACTCTCCTTATGCAAATGAGGTCTGCGTTTAATTAAGACAGCAGGTATTGTATTTGCTTACACGGGATACAAACTGTTAGGCCGTAAACAAACTTGTCACAAAAATGGAGCTAATGCCCTGCCCTTGTTAGACTTTTGCTGGCCCCTGGAATGTGGTGTGAAAACTCCACAGGCTCTGAAACTTGGCTCCCCGGAAGTGGGATGGTCTTGGGAGTGCCTGAGCTGCGGGCACCCACCCCCCGAGCCTAGGAGGCCTTGCCCAAGTAGAACCCAAATAGGACCCAGCGGCTCCACGTAGGAGCGAACGAACCACCACAAAGCCTTCCTCCCCTGAAAAATACAGATAATGAACTCTTCATTTATACCCACTCTGGTTGGTACAGGGCAAGCCCCGTGAGACCAGCATTGACAGCCCTGGCTGGCCGCCCTGTTCTGTGAAGCAACACCCATCACCAGCTCCCCAGGACCAGCATGGAGCCTGGCCAGGACAGAAGCTCCCCTGAGCTTCCTGCAGTGACCTGGGCCCCCGCTGCAAGGTCTGGACAGCAAGGCAGCAGCGATGGCATGAGGACACTGCAGGCACCCGACCTAGAAGCTTCAGGCAGTGGCATGCACGGTTCACCGGGGGCCCTGGTTTGGAGGCAGAGGCTGCTTCCAGAGCGTCTGCAGAGGATCTGAGCCAGCTCTCAGCACACAGACGAGGCCTCATTTCCGGCACAGAGGCTCCGGCTCTAAGCACAGATAAGAAGCCGAGCGCCCCTTAGGAGGGCGACGGAGAAGATAATGTTCTCCAGCAAGCCGCGGAGAGAGTGTTCAGACGGAACCTGATTAAATTTAAAAGTAGCCCAAAGTTCGCTTTTCAAGGAAGGCCTAGGGATTCATTTTAAAACTCGTGATCAGATGTGGCTATTTTCCAGATGTTTGGGAGAGAAGCCAGTAGGTCAGACTGATCATTACAATAATCGAGCGTTTTGAATTATTTGGTTCAGTGAGCATTTCCTGAACGCTCCCAGGTGCCAGGCTTTCTGAAGGCGATAGACTGCCCTCTGGACCTCACAGCGTCATTAAGCAAGGTGTGTTTGAGTAGTGGGTTGCCAGGCGGCCCAGGGAGGACCCCAACCCAGCCTGGGGGTCACGGTGAGCCTCCCAACCTGGGGCCTGCCAACCCCGATGGCTACCAGTCCTGGATGGCCTTCTGCCCAGAAGCTTCACGTACACGCTGTTCTAGCAGGAGACCAGGGTGGGGGAATCGGTACCAGAAGTAATTAAATGACCAAGGAGGCAGCAAGGCTCGAAGACAGACTCATATCGGCATCATTTCTTATTACTATTATTGTGATAACACACAGCAAGAACAGGACTCCCAGACAAGGAGAAAGCAAGCTTCAGGGCATTTTTAAATTGGGCAAATTATAGAGAGGTGAGAGATTAAATGAAAATCTATCACATTACAAATTCAGCCTGCAGTTACTGAGATCATATTTTTTTCATAAGTGACTCACACCAATAATAACTCCAAGGTCTTTATAATAGTTTTCAATAAACTCTGTGGGATACTCACCATTTCTCTTTTGAAAAATTGACATCATAAGCCAAAAAAATAGCCCTTTGACGTTTCTGTCTTCTTTAGGGCAACCAGCTGGGAAAGGGAACACAACACCATCGCAGGAGGCAGTGTGGCGCTTGGCCTCACTGGTGGACAGACAAATTAAAACAACGAGATCCTGTTTCACACCCACCAGAGGGGCAAAACTCAAAATCCCTAACAGCAAGGGCTGGAGAGGGTGTGAAGTAATGGAACTCTCGAGTGCTATAGTGGCATCAGGAGAACAAACACCCAGGACAGCAATCTGGCAACATCAGGGTGGGCCAAAGCGGCAACACGCCAAGGCCTGTCAGCCCACCCAGAGGGGTCCAAGAGCCTCTCCCAGGTGTGTACAGGAAGCAGAGCTAAGGCTGTCGGTTTTAAAGCAGCTCTAAAAGCTGTGACATTTGTCCCGTTAAGATGGAGCCGGATCCCCCTCAGCCTTAATGGGAGTCAGCCTTGGTGACTGGCTTCCAGTGAACAGAATGCAGCAAACAGGACGCTTCCTGACTTCTGAGCCAAGATCATAAAAGCAGTCCCGTTACGGCCTGGCTCTTTCGCGCACAGAACCAGACGCCATGTTGTGAGGAAGCCCAGGCCACAGCACTCCAGGCAACAGCATAGTCAAGGACCTGGCTAGCAGCCAGAGTCACCCTCAGCCATGTGAGCGCACAGCCTTCAGATGACTCCACCCCACGTGACGCCAAGCAGAGCAGAGATGAGCTCTCCCCACGAAGCCCGGCCCAAATTGCAGATTCACAAGCAAAAGAAACATTACTGTTTTAAGTTACTAAATTTGGAGGTGCTTTATTATACAGCAGTGGATGACTGGAACACGTTCACTGAAATATTGTTTGCAAGAGCTAAAAAGCAAAAAACAACCTTCCATGAGTAGCAGAATGAATAAACAAACTATAGTTTAGTCCATCCTATGGAATAGTACACAGCAGTTAAAAATGAATAATCCAGAAAAACAGACAGATGCGAGTGTGTGTTTGTGTGTATGGAAAAGCTGCAAAAACATAATGTTTAATGTTTTACGAATTACAAAAGGATATAGCGCATGGCAATATTTCCATAAATCTTTAAAGTACAAAGCCGATATTACATGCTGTTTATGGATAAGCACATGTAGTAAAGTTCAAAAGCAGATCCACCAAACTCAGGAGAGCGGCCATTGCCAGGGAGGGAGGCAGGGCTTTGGCTATATCAGTAATATTCTACTCCTTACAAAAAAAGAGGGACCCAACACAAACATGGCAAAACGTTAGTAACAGTTAAATCCGGTGGGGGTCCATGGGAGCCTTTTATTATCTTTTATTTTCTGTAGGATTAGAGCAGGTCACTAACTGCTCATTTCTGTGCCGCTCAGCTTGGCTTATACGATGATAGGCTGGTGATGGCATTTCTGGCTGATTCCTCCACTCTCCTGGGAGTTCCCTGAGGCAAGGACTGTGCTCGAGATCGCCACTGCACGCGGTGGGTGCTTGACGGACTTCCCTTTGCCAGGTCGACCAGAGAAACCAACAGGCCGCAGGAAGAGTGCATTCCCTCCCCTGGTGCATGGGAGCCAAGCAGAGA
This sequence comes from Leucopleurus acutus, assembly GCF_964270905.1. Classification (NCBI taxonomy): domain Eukaryota; kingdom Metazoa; phylum Chordata; class Mammalia; order Artiodactyla; family Delphinidae; genus Leucopleurus; species Leucopleurus acutus. The sequence goes on from NC_139142.1 coordinate 4,401,306, forward strand.
GCAAAGGAGATGCGCTAATTAACCCAAGGGACTCGGCAGGCCTCAAAACGCAGGATGAAAGACAGCTCCACTAAAGAGAAAGACGAGCCCCTTCCTCGGCCTGAGGCGCACGGCTCCCCCTTCTCTGCCTGGACACTGTTAAGATTGCAGCTTTGGCCAAACGGTATGTCACAAACACAGGCAGCTGCAAATGCAGAAGGTACAGAAAATAGCAGCAAATATCTCATTATAATAACAGCCCAAATGCAGGAGACGGAGACGGTCTGTCTCAGGAGCAGAAGCGGACAGAAATCAAAAGACTCATCCAGAGGAAGGGATGGGGAAGGCTGCAGCCAGGCAAGGAGGAAGCTGCTGCATGGGGAAGGCTGAGCAGAGGACGAGGAAGCGGGCTGTGGACCACGGCCAAGCCACTGAGGACGGGGGGTGGAAGAGAACAGGCAGCACCTCTAACGGCTCAGCGGTACCCAGGAGCCAGCCACGGGCCCCCTCGAGCATCCTGTCCCCTGAGCCACGCGCCTCCACCTGGTTGAGCTGCCCTGGGGGGGCAGGGGGGGCGTTTCCTGTTATGTGCAGCCTAGGGCACTCCTCGTCGACAGGGTGCAAACTCCAAGTGAGGGGACAACTGGCCATCTTTATTCTCCCTTTTCTCCCTTTTCCTATTTTCCAAATGCTGTTACCATGATAAGAAAATTTTTATGTTTTTCTTTAAGTTGATCCGAGTCTTGGCTAGTAATTCCAGCCCTAGGAACCAAGCCCAAGAAAATAACTACACAGAAGCTAAACATTATGTACATAAAGATGATCACCGCAGCCTTGCCTATAAAACAACAATAAAAAACCTGCTGGAACAAACCTCAATGTTCAGCAATAGGGACATGATTTAGTAAGTTGTGGTGCAACCACATGAAAGAAGACGTCTACTTGGAAGGCTATAAAAAGAGGGAGAGACATTAAGCTTCAGAAACAGGATCCAAAATGATATATGAATAATACCTACAGAACTGTAAAAAATCTGTTCACAAGGGAAAGGTGATACACAAAACCCAGGTTATTCGCTGTGGGCAGGGACGGCCGAGCCAGCAAAAGGAGCTGAGAGGAAAGGGAGCGGCCAGGGCCTGATGCGTGCGGAGGGGAGGGGTGCAGGGGGCCGGGGGGCGGGGAGTAACAGCCTCCTTGCCCGGAAGATGGCAGCTCCAGGCTGCCAGGGGCCCTCAGAGGTCTGGGCAACACAGCCTGGTGAGGGAAGCTCTCGTGGGACTCGGTGGGTGCTGCCCCCTCCCAGGGGCATCCTCACACAACCCCAGGGCACGGGGCAACCTGATACAAAGAGTCCAGAAGGAATTTCAGAGCATGGGCTTATGTACTTGAAACTCTTCAGGAAAGAAAGTTTCCCATTAACTTCAAATACGCGTGCTCTCTGAGGACTGAGTGCAGAAAGAATTTCTGAGCATTTACATCCCCGGCCCAAAATACGAAGTCTAGTCCAGAGACGTGAACCGCCTGTGTTTGCCGTATCATGCTTCTCGTGGGAGATTAGACGTGAGGCTCCACCTTCTTACCTGAGATCTCCTCCCGCTATAAAAACAGCTCCTGATGTCAGTGTCTGAAATGACTTGCTCACAATTATAATCATTATATTAATGTGGCTGACTGTAAAACTCTACCTCGGCTTGCTAAATGAAAACACCAGGCTGCCAAACCTTCAAGAAGAAATTAAACTGTTAATGTGTTAAAGACTATTACATCCCCAAAGACATTACCATAGAATTTTCCCCGAATTTCAACCAGGCAAGATGCTGGACTGTACTGGAAACCTCTGTGAATTGCCTAATTATAGTTAAAAAGGGCATCATCTTCCCATGAAATAGCCTTTTCTGTTTTCCAACAGAGCTTTTGACAATTCTAAAAACTGTTCATTTGAAGACTCCCTGAGAAGGAGATCACATTACAGGGCAGGCAGTGAGCGGCAGGCCGTGAGAGGCACCAGGAAGCCAGAGAGAGGGAGCCCCCACGGAGAGGGGAACAGCGCTTCCCCGGAGCGCGGCATTTCAGGGCCGGGGTCCCACGTGAGAAAACAGAGGAGAGGGGACGGGATTCGCGTGAGTTGCGGCGTGGAGACCACTCCCCGGCCCGCTCTGCCATCGTGGGTGATGCTGGCAGGGGGGAGACTTCCACTCAGTACGGCCTGCGGTGACCCCTAGGCCTGTCCCAGGTGTGTGTCCCAGTCACACATCCTGCCTTTTATGCACGTGGCTGGGACTACGGCACCATTTTGCTCAAAGTCGTCACTTTTAATAGATGCAGGGAAGTGAATGCAGGGCCGTCATTGTGTGCCTAATGTACAAAACCACGGGCAGTGAAGCAGGATGTGAGGAATTCAGTAATGACCTTCGTGCCAACCTAAAAGTACACGCACGGAGTTTAAGTGTCGGGGCCCAGCGCGGGGAGAAGGTCACCATCACAGAGACCGTGGAAGGTAGATGGCAGCGGCCAGGAACAGCTCAGGGTCACTGCGGCCCCAGAGAAGTCGGGCGGAAAATGCGATGGCGGCTCTGTGTCTGTCGCACAGACAGACCAGGCAGCGTCGAGGTAAAGGCTCGCTCTCCCACCTCGCAGGCAGACGCAGCCGGCACAAGGCTCGGTCTCTAGCACCCCTATCCGCAGGACGAGGTAATGCTCACAGCTCTCCTTCCTGTGGGAGGGAGATGCTCACAGCAGCATCGGGGCAGGGCCAGGGCCAGGGCCAGGGCGGCTGGATCCACAGCCTGGAGGCTCAGGCCCTTTCGGGGCAAGTCACCCAGGTTGTGGGAAAGAGCCTGGCCCCAAACATGGCTCCAACTCTAGCTCTGCAGGCCTGAGGTCCTCTGCCTCCCCAGGGACTCGCTGGGTGATGGGAGACTGAGGAACTCGAAGCCCCCAGCATGTGTTAAGTGTCCTGCTATAAAGCACTCCTCCCTCAGCTGGTGTCGGCACAGGCCCGGCACAGCAGACGCCCACAGGTAATAGGTCGCACCCCTGCTCAAGATAGGTGGTTGCCTGCAAAGTTGAACGTACAATGACCATACAACCCAGGAGTTCCACTCCTAGATATTTACTTGAGGCACGAAAACAAATGTCCACACACAGATGTTCATAAAAGTCCTAACTCTAATAGCCCCAAATTGGAAACAAACCAAATGCCCGTCAGCAGAAGAACAGATAAACAAATGGTGGCATTTTCATGCCATGGGTACTACTCAGCAATAAAAAGGAACGCACTACTGATGCACACGGCGATGTGGACCAGCCTCCAAGACATTACAGCGAGTGCGAGAAGCCAGACACAGAGATTACACGCTGCATAATTCCATTTACGTGACATTCTAGAACAGGCAGAACTAATCTATAATAACAAGGCAGATCAATGGTTGCCTGGGGCTGGGGTTAGGAGGAAGAGGGTAACTGATAAAGGACGCCAGGAACTTTCTGGGTCGCGGAAATGTTCCGTATCTTGATGATACAGAAGGGGTGGATGACTGCACAAGTGTACAGATCTGTCAAAACTCATCCAACAGCACACTTAAAATGGGTGCCTTTCGTTACATGTAATTGGACCTTAATAAAGTTAATTCACTTTTTTAAAAATGTAAAACCTCTCTACTTCATTATGAATAAAATCCCACCTACTGTACCGCACAGGGAACCCTGCTCAATATTATGTAACGACCTAAATGGGAAAAGAATCGAAAAAGAATAGATACGTGTATATGTACAACTGAATCACTTTGCTGTACACCTAAAACTATCACAACACTGTTAATCAACTATACTCCAATATAAAATAAAAAGTTAAAGAAAAAAAAAAAAGGAAAAAATAAATAAATAAATCAGTGCCTAGCAAAAAAATTAAAAACTAAAACAAAATCCTAAGGCCCGGTCATGTCCTTCGAGGCCTCTCGCAATCTGGTCCCTGCCTAAGTCACCAACCTCAACTCACACCACTCTCCCCTTTGCTAATATCCCAAACCTAAGGCACACTGTAGGGAACTCCCTCATTTTCCCAATAAGAAGATTAAAAACAAAACAAAAAGGATAGAGGCCATCTTGAACATATATACTTGTAGAGATACTGAGGAAATAATCAAATGCCTATATTTATATTTAATTTATTAACTTATACACATGCATATTTAGAATCACCTATTATGACAAGTGCAGAAATACTGTCTCCTTCCACTGCCATCCCTAGGCCTCCTCAAGATCAGTGTATTCACCACTCCAAGGAGACGACTCTACGCGTGTCCAAAAGGGAACCCAGAGGTTACTAAGCACCTCGTACAGGGCACTGCCTTGAGCATTTGCAATGAACACTTCATTTAAACCTTCACAAAACCACAAGAGGTAAACATCACTGCAGTTCCCAAACTCTGTACCAGGGCACCCCAAGGCACACCAGCAAACTCACCAGGGTGAGTGTCAAGAGATATTTTAACTTTTTAAAGGAAACGCAGTACTATCTGTTGACACCATGCAGACTGCTGGCTGAGGTCGTTAACCGTTTCAACGTTAGATCATTCTGCGTTTCTATATTCCATGGTCATATCTATGCAAAGCTGGGTTTTCATCAGAGGTTCTGTGATAAAAAGCAAGTATCACATGAAAATCAAGGTGGAACAGGACATGTGGGTGGCAGTGCCCGGCCCGCCCCTGACACTGGAGAACTTGTGCGTGTCCAACAGGTGCCGAGCTGTTAGGACACAAATACTTATGCTGTTTGGCCCGAACTCCTTAGTAAACAGGACCACTAAGGGGCTTCCTTTGACCTGGAGAAAGGTGGGAGACGTTACTGTGACACTAAGAGCGTTGTAAACTGAGACCCTCTGCACCACTGTCTCTATTTTACAGATGGGGAAACTGAGGCATCAAGCGACTGCTCACCCAAAATCACAGAGCTAAGAAGTTGGGGTCCAAACCCAGCACAAAGCAACATGGCCTTCACAGATGCATTTACTGCTAAATGCTTTATCAAGACTGTGTGTATGAGTGTGTGTGTGTGTGTGTGTGTGTGTGTGTGAGAGAGAGAGAGAGAGAGAGAGAGAGAGAGAGAGAGAGAGAGAGAGAGATGGGCTGGAACAAACTAAGTGATAGACAAAATATCAAAAGATCTGCTTAAACTTTGTGGCCCAAAATTAAGAGAGTGTCCTATAATTTGAGAAACTTCAACAGACTCAACTATACAGGAAATGCCTCGTCTGAGGAGAACCTGAGGACGAGCCGGGTCTTGCATCCGTCTCCCTTCTTGCCACACCAACCCCCAGCCCCAGCCTCCGTGCCCCACCGCCTGCCCTGCCCCCTCCATTCTCGTTCCTTCCCTCACACTTCCAAGCTCAGCCTGCGTGTTGTCTTTCCATGGGTTCTCCCCTACCTACTGGCCATTTTCCTCTATTTCCCAGTAAAGAGCACTTTGCTATTTATAATTACCTTGTAAATGAGTTAAGTTATTAGACTGTGAGCTAGGCACAGCGGCCCCACATGGTGTCTGGCACCCCGGAGGCCCTCAGTGAGTATGGCCGCCACTACCAACGGCTGTCTTCCCCTGGGCCCGCACGGTCAAGAGCCACACCTGAGCAGCATAGTGGAGGCCGTGCGCTCCGGCCTCCATCCTCCCCTGCGAGGCCCTCGAGCAGCTCCAAACGCCAGGAAGCAGCTCCCTGAGGCCAGGGATTGGCCTCACACGGGTGATGGGGGCTGCTCGTTTTCCTGATCTCAGTGGCTGTCAGCCTCAGAATCCCTTTTAAAACAGAGCTTTAACTATCTCCCTCTGGAAACTCAGAAGGGCTCTGGCCCCGACTGTTCTTATTTTAAAACACTTGTTTTCTAGAATGGTAAACTTTTTCAGCTACTGCAAACAATTAAAATCGAAAGTGATCCATGGGGAGATGGAAGGAGGGTGGGTAATTATTATCAACGAAACCAACGAGAGGGAACAAATGTATTGGGCCAAAAATCTAATAAAACAAGTAGGAGAAATCTGGCGCGGCTCTGCGGGCAGCACATTACTCTTCTGCGTCTTCACAGACAGTGCACGGGAGAGGTAATTTATTAACTTGTGCCATGCTGGCCTCAACATTAACCTGCATCCCTAAATACTTAACTCCTACGCAGGAAACTGCTTACTTAACTTGCTTTAGGACAAGCAGGGCCAATGTAGGCTTGCTATTCACAGCTTCAAATTCAATTTAAAGGGATCCCTGTTCCAATTTCCTGTAGAAAGCTACTCTGTGTCCTAATACATCAGTGTCAGGAAACACGCCCTTTACTTAATTTCTTCTCATTATTCATACAACCAGGGATCACCCAGAGCAATTTCTCGTCCTCTGTGTGCCTAACAGTCATGATGGAAGCTTTTACTTTTCATCTTTTCGAGGGCCAGCTGCTCTGAGGTCTCCCCTTCCCTCCAAAGCACGCCCTTTAGAGACCCGTGCTCACCCTGCGGGGGATCTCTGCATGGTGGCATAGCTTGGGATAACGACATTCAAGTCTGCCAATATTTCTGATGCATATTCTAAAAGGCAATGCAGAGTCAGAAAGCACAGAGACCAGCCCCAAGCCGCCATGTCACCTTAGGCCAGACACATCTCCCCACGGCCTCAGACTCCTCACTTGTGAGATGACAGGCTGGGCCTGGATCACTGAGTCCCCATCCTGATATAAGCCACGGAGCCATTTGCTCCAAGGCAGCCATGTGAGGAAGCCCACCTGAGACAGATAATGCAGAACTATGCGGGGCGAGGGGGGAGGGTGCTCGAGCCCCCCAGCTCACCCTCCTTGGCGGCAGCCCCCGAAAATTTCCATGAAGCCCTCAGAGCCCCCAAAGCACAGTTTGCAAACCAACCATCTGAGTTATCTCGACAGGACCCTCCAATAAAATAAGTCTAGTGCTCCGAGTTTCCTTTGCACAAGCAAAACGCTCTTAATAGGACTGTAATGGAAAAATAATTCATGCATTTTATTTCCTATTTAATGCATTTATGTATTTTATACAATAAGCATACATTATTTTAATAACCGGAAGAAAACAAACATTATTAAAAAGAAAATAATTCACATGGCTTTAAAAAAAACAAAACAAAAACACCCGAGGCACAGAAGAGACCAGCCGGGAAGGTTTTTGTACTCTTCCAGCGTCATCTGCCAGCGTTAACAGCTAATTGCTTTCGTCCCTTCAGAGCAGCAAAATACCACGGTGTCTGGAAAGGTCTGATGAGTCACCCAGCACTCTGCGGCTCTCTGCTGCGTCACCGAGTCCTCTGCAGGCCTGCGTAAACACTCATAACCCCAGCCGCCTTCAGCTTTAGAGACTGGGGGCGGGAGGGGGGGCACCGGAAGGAAAAGAGCCGGCACTAAGAGGGTAGGGGCTCTGTGGAAGCTTCCAGAAAGATCTTGGCCATCCCACACCTCGGGTTTCTTCACCCCTAACATCCGCCACACAGGGCCAGGCAATACTGGAGCTCAATATACGTACAAGTGGATTTTCAGTAAATGCAGGCATTTTTAAGCCCCTAAATTTTGATTACATTTATACCTAAATCTCGGGAGTCTACAATAAAGGAGTGGGCAAAGCTAGCTGAAGTCGGGCTTGCTACACCCGTTCCCTGTCTGCTCTATCCTGGGGTCTACATTATCACAGGAGCCTCAGAAGAGGTCTCCCCAGGGGGGTTTCCCTCCAACTGCATACACACCAGTACACAAACTCGCCACGGCTCCCACTTCTTATACGAAACACTTGAGATCCAGCCACATGCCCCACAAAGCCCCAACCCCCCACTACAGGCCACTACCATGACCACGGCTCCCCACCCCAGACCCCTCCTCCCCTTCTGATGTGCAGGCATCTGTACTCTGCACCCAAGGGCCTTCGGCCTGCAGTCTCTCTCCCACCCCAACCACCTCCCAACCCCCAGGCCCAGCTCACCTGTCCCCTCCCGCCCCCATCAGGACTGGCTCTCTTCCTCGTTGCTCCCCGACACCCGGTTTACGCCAGCCAAGGGTCCTTCCTACAGCCCACGTTATTATAATTGTCTGGACATTCACCAGACACCATGAGCGCTCAGGGGAGGGCCTGGCCACATCTCTGTCCCCGCTCCAATCTCTGGCACCCAGACTCAACCTAGCAATACTGGGCATCGGAGCCTGTTTGGGCACCAAAGTGTGAAACTGTGGTCCCCGCTCTTAATACATTTATGCTTCAGGGGACAGCTGCCTCCAAAGCCTCCAGAAAGGACATAGCCAGAGCTCCCAGAGTACAGGTGGCCTGGCAGGTTTCTCTGATTTGCATGTAATAAGCAGCCACCAGTAGCAGCTGCCCTGGGAATGCACCAGCTTCCAACGAGGGCACCCTGAAGAAGGAATCGAGGGAGCCCACAGCAGCCAGCCAGGAGCCAGCCTCGCTGATCGAAGCCAAGTTGACTTTCCAATCCCCATCTCACCTGAGCTGGGAAGGTGAATAGCGCTTAGAACTAAAAGCTTTTCCTCACTGCCCCCGGACTGTGAGAGGTACGTGGGCCTGAGAGTAAACAGGGGAGTTATTCATGTCAAAGGAGAACAAGTACCCCCCAGAATGGGAGCACATCAATAAGAACCTGAAAGCAACTTTTCAGGAATATAGGACACAATGCAAATTAAATGTCTGAGCACTGCATATACATCAGTGTATATATATATATATATATATATATATATATATATACACCTAATCTCTGAGAAACTCTTTGGTTACTATCACGACGTTAACTGCAGACTCAGCCCGGCATCGAGCTTCTTCCCCTGAAAGGACTTCAGCAAACTTTGTCTTCTGCGCTTAACTCACTCCACTCTCAAACTGCAGCCACCATCATGCTGAATCCACGCAACGCACGCCTTGGGGCTTCCCTAACAAGTTGGGCTCATCACAGGTCCCCACCTTTGGTCCTGCTCTGTGGCCCCCTGCCCAGACAGCAATTCTGAGTCACAATGAGGAAAAAAGAAGGGAATGGAGAAAGGAGGGGACCCAACTACAGATCTACTGCCGAGTCTTTAAATCATGTTTCACATCTGCCCAACTACCCTGAGCCTGCCCCTCCTTTCTCTGTCCCCATGGTGTGCCATTCATTCACTCACGGCACCAATGCCTAGCCGGCACCCACTCCGTGCAAGGCAGAGAGCCCGGGAAGTGCAGACGCGGCCCCGACCTTAAAGAACCCAGTCCAAAAGGACATGAAGACGATCGGGGGACCCAGGCTGCGCACATACGACAGGCACAAATTCTGGAGGTGCATGGGGCGGGGTGGGGATTAATGAAGCTGGGTGGCACGGATTCCTGCTCTACCACCGGTAGCAGCCTGACCTTGGGCAAGCCGCCCAGGAGGGACCTGGTACCTGCTGCCACACATGCATTTCCCACTCAACTCCCAGCTCCTCACACTAAATACAGACACCGCCAGCTTAAGTCACAATTTCTTCAACTGCAGAATGAAGACAGAACACCTAAAAGTGGCTCCTGAAGAAGTGGGGGCTATCCACATGAAGGTCCACGCGCACGGTGAACAGTCAACAGCTGCTGCTGAATTATGTCACTGAATCGTCCCACACCCCCTCCTGGGTGTATGACGACCAGGACACACGCTTGCCCTGTGCTCCTGCAGCGAGCCCACTCCATCAGTACTCAGCAGCCCAACCAGCCTCCAAAGCCAGTCATTCCAGGTCTCAGTGCTGGCACACGTCTATCCATGTGAGCACGAGGACTTCAGACTTCCCTTCTCCGTCCTTTGCTTTGAACTCGGGGCCCACATGTCTTGATTGAGCTGGAGCCTCAAAGCCTTGGGAGAATCCAAATACGTGACTTACTCAGCACGCGAGGGTGGGAAGAACACTGGCTTTGGAAGTAAACAGTCGCGGACTCCAGTCCCAACTCCGCCACCTGCTAGCGGCAAGCTCCTAGGCCCTCTGGGCTCCTTGACTGTAGGATGGGCCTGAGCCCTGGGCTCCTTGACTGTAGGATGGGCAGACCATCAACATCTCAGAGGTTCGGGGAGGACTGATCATGTGTGTGATGCCAGCACTGAGCTGGGAACATGGTGGGATCTCAGCCAGTGGGACTTATCATCCCACCAAAATTCATCTCAGCCAACGGGACTTATCATCCCACCAAAATTCCATCTCACCTTGAGTTCTGGTGATACGAGAGGCGGCCCATGGTAAAGTCTGCACCAGCGTGGGCCCCTTCTCCTCGAGACACTTCATCAGGCAAGGCAGAAACCAGGCCAACGAGAATTAACTTAATGCTCCGTTTGGCAGTGCTTCCCTAGGTCCGTCATCCATTCTATTCCCTGCAAGCCGCCAGCCAAACAAACTGGAATATTGATCGCCGCAATCAGCTCGATGGAAGTCTGAGGGCCAAGCACTTTATGTATGTTTCAATTAGAAGAGTAGGCTGGCCATTCTAATTCCACTTCATTCCAGCCAGCTTCACCCTGGGCAACAAATGGGCTCCTAAAAAGTTGAGTTAATCAGCAATCTATTAATGGAATCACACCTCCACAATGATTTTACATTATCATTTCAAAACGATGCATATTCATTCTCCATCTTGAATTTTAAGCACCTGGAAGGAACCAGGAGTTACCATGGCTGCGCGAAGCTCCGGGTGTCACTCAGGGCTGCCATCTTGCTGACTGTGCAAAGCAGCCCTGCAGGCGGAGTGGCACTAGCCTCACCTCACAAGACACAGGAGAGAGAGGCCAAGGGCCTTCCCTAGGCCCCAGGTAGACCGGCCGCTAAAGGACAAGTCCGCTAGCTTCTTCCAGGAGTCCCACTGATCCCAATAATTCCGAAGGCTTTTTGCCTCCAGTTCACTCTCTCAATATGTGGCCATAAGTGCTTTGGTTGGAAAGGCAGCTAGGTCCTTCTGATTCGACTGAGCCCAAGTCAGTTTGCGGTTGGGCGGACTGCTCCCCAAGGTTCAGAGATGAGTGAGGAGTGGCTCTTCCAGACTCAGGACAGGGGACCGGGGGACACGAGGGCAGAGAGGAGGAGACCCATTTTTCTCTGTACATCCTTTGTCTCCTTTGATTTCTTTTAATTGCCTATTTTTTTCCCAAGTTATTTAAACTAAAAAAATTAAAAACAGTTCACCCATTTCTTTTGAATTTTGTACCAAATTCATGTATTTCTACTCTTAAAAATAAGTTTTTTAATGACATAAGTAAAAATGGTTTCTTCCTCCTGAGGAAGCTTACAGTCAAATAGGGGAGATGAGATTTGATCTACAGGAAAAATTTCATTCACCCCAACAGCCATTTATTGGGCTCTTGTGTTATGGAGGCCCTGAGCTCGGCTAGACAGGTCACAAAGGCAGTGAAACTCAGCTGTCAGTTCCTCCGAGAGGGAAGGACCTGCACGGTGCTGCTGCCTCGGTTTCATCCCCGTGGCATTTTCTTTCACGGTGGTCACAAGGTGTTAGTAACTTCCCTGCTTGCTTAACGGCTTCCGATTCAGCATCCGGAAAGCTCATTTCAGTGACTCTGCAGGAAGAGCTGGGGTGACACCTGTAATCCTCTCATTACCTCATTTAGCTAAAGTTAGTTTGCAGATCACAAAACCACTTAAAAGGGCCCTGGAGATCCGTCGAACCTTCCTGTTTTCCCAATAAGAGACCAAAGCCAGAGCTGGCCTGACTTCTCAGGGTCTCAGCTGGTAGACGCAGATCCGCACGTGGACTCCGGCCCCGACAGCCAGCCCACGGCTCTCCCCACCCCCATGGCTCTCCTGTCTTGCCCCCGTCCACAGTAATAGCGGCACAAAGAAATGAGTCACTTGCTCACCCAGATCATGCCTGTAAAATCAGAAGGTTGTTTTTTTAGGAAAAAGTAATAACAGAGGCGGGGGGGGGGGGGTGTCTTAAATAAAGCCTGTCCTTCCTGACATGATGGATGGAAAGCTTTTGGGCATGAGATGGAATGGTGTGTGATTATACCAAGGTAATAATGGCTGTCACATGTCAGGAGAGCAGATGTCACTACCTTTTGACAGAGGGCACTTGGGAAGAAGAAGTTACAAAGAGAAAGCTTTCCCTTTACTTTCTGAGGGGTAGGATAATAATTCACCTGAATTGTCAAGACTTGTTCAGGGTGGCATATGTGTAATAAAGGAAGGTTCCAGAGCTCCCGCACCATCGCAGGCATTCATGGCAGCAGCAGTAATCACTGGGTTTTAAAAGCCCCACACGATTGAGCACGAGTCCTTTCCAGCACTTACTACTCCTTCCCCAGCACCTACTAATGCCAGTCAGACCCCAGAAAGGTGCACCAAGGAGAGTGAGCTAGAGCCCCTCCCAGGAGTCGTGCTAAAATGACACCCCGAGGGAATTCCCTGGTGGTCCCGGTCCACTTTCACTGCCGTGGACCCGAATTTGATCCCTGGTTGGGGAACTAAGATCCCACAAGCCGCACGGTGCGGCCAAAAATAAATAAATAAGATGACCCCCCCAAAATCCAGGGAGAAGATGGCAAGCACCAGCACGCAGAGGACGAGCTGAACTACGAGGGCAGAGGGCAGCTGGGGAAGGAGGAGAGAGGCCCGGGCGCGAGTTACGGGCAATTCATCACCCGCAGTTTCTTGTCCTCTCCAGGACTTTTCAATTCCTCCACACGAACATGTTTTTCTTTTAGAATCAGAAACAAAGTGAAAAGCCAAAAGAAATAAAAAACTGTAAACAAACAAAAAAATTTTTGAACAGACCACTGGTCCTAAGAGCCTACTGGTCCAAAGCTACGAGGAGAAAGAAATGATCAATTCCAGCAGGGGGTGAGGATGCCATCCAGCAGAGAGGGAACTCGCGGCAGCCCAGGAAGGCAAGGACCTGCCTCGTGAAGAACTGGGGATGCAGGGACGTGGGCCCTGGGGTCACTTCTGCCAGGGTAGGGGAGAGAAGTCTAAGACACTGCGGCGGGGAGAGGTGTCTTGCCCCCACAACACCTAGGACTCGTGGGCAGGACTGGTCTGAGACTCCCTGAAGCAGCCAGAGAAAGCCATAAGCAAGGAAATGCTTAATTAAGCAGTGCAAGGGGGGATCCACGCGGGCCCGAGGCCAGCCAGGAGGCCGTGCAGATGCTCAGAGAAGGGGCTGTGGGAGGGAGGGAGGGGGGCCCGCCCCGGGAATGGGAGCAGCCGCCGATGCGCCCCAGAGGCCCAGAGGAAATATTATTGCAAGACAAAAACTGAATTATGAAATCCGCAAGCAATAATTAGTTTAAATTACTACTTCTACTTGAATAATTAAACACGCTTATTTTCACTCACTGATGTTTTATTCATTACCATACATCTTTCCTGAAAGTTGTTTTTAACGTGAATATTCTTTTATTTGCAAAGATCCCACAGAGATTTACTATGCTAATTTCAATCCTTTCTTCTAAAATAAAAACCACAATAACAAAAACACTCCAGATTATCAGCCATTAGTGACTGCTGTGTGGGGCCCATTATCAACTTAAGTCACAGCAACTGGCTGGAAATACTGTGGGCTGTGATAAAGTTATTCACACACCAAAGCTTCCTTCCTTTAAAATTCACCGCTGAAAGGACGATATTTAAATAAGCTCGAATTGACTATGAAAATAAAAAGACCCGAGTGCGGAAAGACCACTTAGGCATCAACGAGAAGCACCTTTTGCTTTCTATCACACCCTCTATTAATGAAAATGTTTTTGCATTTCCACAAATAATGCTTGGATTTTACAAGTCTTATTTTTACACCCTGGAGCTAAGATACCCACAAGCACAGTAATAAAGGCTTAAGGTTTTCATTAAGTAAAGTTACCTTTGGGAATAAGTACTAACTTAAATATAATCCATGAACTAACTCTTCCCTGCTGGGTTATTAGCTGGTATTGGCTGAATGGCAAAACTCCAAATCTGAGCTAATGCCAACAAGCTGGGCCTAAGTCAGACCCTGAACAAACAGAAAGGAGCAACGCCACCACCACTATGAACCAGCTCCACGAAGACGCAGAAGCCAATAGCCCTCTGAGGGGACCACAAAGCCTACTTAATGTGCAGGCATGCGGGCTGTTCCGCAGAACTGACAACAGCTGGACTCACTGGATTACTATGACAAATATCAAGGAATGTGACTCTGCAGTAAAGTGTGTGTGTGTGTGCGTGTGTGTGCTCGCGCGTGCACTCTTGCGTACACGTGCGCGCACACACGTACCCCAGCTCTGTTACTCAAGTACGGGCTTCTCCAGAGGAGCAGCGCCTGTCTTGGAACTGGCAAGTCCTCACTGAACATTTGTTGAGTGAAACTAAGTATCTGAAGATTTTTTTAAGGCCCCAACTATATTTCTCTCTCCCCCAACCTCCTTTAAAAGCAATCAGTCACCCACCCCAAGAACGCGACCACCGTGCAGCACCCACCTCCCAGGTGGAATGTAAATTACTCTCTGAACCTGGCAGCCCCACTGCCGTTCCCCTGGTGTTTTCCCTCCGTTAATATAAGTAAACTCCACCGAGTATTTTTCACACGGTTGCAACCAGTCTTCTGGGGCCACGGGAGAGTGGATGGCTCAAAATTTTGAGGCAGCCAAATCAAAGGGGACCGTCTCCTGAACAGGTTTATGAGCCGTGGTTTGGCCTTTGACAAATGAAGGGACTCTGAAGGCCACAGGCCGGGGCTCAGCTGATTCTAGAGCTCAACATTATCTGCGTCATCATCGTTAGAAGCATCCGGAAAGCAGAGCAGAGCTGCTGCTGGGCTTCTGTTTCTGTGGTAACAGCTTCACTGGCCTGTCACAGAAAGGAATGGAAGGAGGAAACTGGAGGGGGAGAGGGAAAAGAGGCAAGGGGGGTGTGGAAAGGAGGAAAAGCTAAGAAGAGGGCAAACGGGGACAGGACGTGGTGGAAGGCGGGGGGGGGGGGCGGGGGGCGGGGGAAGTACAGAAAAAGACAGCGAAAGAAAGGATGGGGGAATGTGGGGAGGGGTGTGAGAGAAGGAAGGGAAGGGAGGGGAGGAAACATCAGAAGCTGAGACTTCAGTCAGGCCAAATCACCTACAGATGTGCTTCTATCTGTCCGCAAAGAATGTTCTAGTTTCAGTCATTAAATGGAACACATTTCAACTCTCAGTCAGTGCCCCGAGACACGCTCAATTATCTGATAAACCCCAGGAAAGCTGTGTAAAAACGTCAGTGCGGTGAGAGGTCTAACTCCAAACCCTCACTAATGTCAACATCAGCCCAAAGGTCTGGCTGGCTTAAATCCAGAAGGAAAAAAGAAAGAAAAAAGAAAAGGCCCCGGAGACCTGTTATCACTGACCTACAGCCATTAGGACAGGGACCCACTGGTGCCTGATGAGTGAGCGTGCTCGCTGAGCCTCATTAACGGGCCAACCTGCGGGTCCTGCTCGAGATTCCACAAGGAAAGAGGTCCTGAAAACCAAAAAGTGTCCAGCCTGAGTTTGGCTGTAGGGCTCTGACAGGGGATAGCAGCCAGGGACTGGGGGACAGGGGGTGGGGGGCCTCAGTGCAAGGAGCTCAGAATAAGTGGCCAGGACAAGATTCAGTCCACTTCCTGTCCCCCCAGCTCCCCCCCCAAGAGCGGATAATTAACAAATAAAAATAACAAGCGCTCTAAATGCAACATGGGATCCTGGCTTGGATCCTGAAAGAGAAAAGGACATGAGGGGAAAAACTGGTGAAACCCCAGGAAAGTCTATAGTTTAGTTAATGGAATTATACAGATGTTATCATCTTGGTTTTGACAAACGCCCCACGGTAAGCTGGGGACGGGTATACAGGAACTCTCTGGATTACAACTCTTCTATAAATCTAAAATTATTTTTTAAAGTTTTCAAAGAAAAACAACGAGGTCTGTTTAAAAACGAGACTCCTGTTTTTCTCCCACTGATTTAGTTTTTTCATAGAAAACCAACGCCCTTGATAGGGTTTAACTATCCTAAAGCTTTACTGGAAGGCTGACTGAAACGTTACAGCGAAAGCTGTACTCCTGCAGGAAAAGTGAATTATTGAACTCGGAACATGTTAGCAGTGTCCCTGCGCTTTGCACCTGGGATATAAGGAGTGGCGTGTCCCCGCGCATCAAGGAGCGAGGTTTCTGTCTGACAGAACTAGAACAGCTTTGAAGAGCCTGCCTTTACAGCCTCCTCGCACTGCATGCTCTGGATTCCCTGCCTCCTGAGCCTTCTCCAGAGAACCTCGCTCCCCTCGGTCCATGGGTCCAACGACCAGCCCTGCCTAATCTGCAGGCTCCTCCACGCGTCGCAGCCTTCACACAGTCCACTCCCTCTGCCCAAACGTTCTTCCATCTCTTTCCTGCTGAACAACTTCTACCATCCTCTAAGACCCCCTGTGACTCTGGCTGAAACTGCGCCCCCAGGGCTATCCTTTGTGCCCCATGGCATCTTATCCTCCACCCACTAGAGCAGCTATGATGGACTAGAAGTATACGTCCACCTGTTTCTTTCTCCCAAAGAGGCCAGGAGTCTTTCAAGGAAGGGTGAGACGCTGTATTCATCTCTGCATCCCACTCCCATCCCCAGCACCCAAGTCTTGGGACAGATACTCAATGAATGAAAGCCTCAGAGTCAAGAATATGGGCAACTCTTTTAAAAGAGAAAATACCAGTATACAACCTTCCATCTTCCGTTAAAGGGTCAAAAGGTCCTATTTAAAAAAAAAAAAAAAAAGGTCCTATTTGTCAGAAGTGAAGAAAGCAAGCCCTTTTAAGAGAAACAGATTTTTGTTACAGAATGACGGGTCCGTTTCCACAGATAACACGAGTCCCGCACAAGTATCCTCTTCTGACCAGAGAGCTGAAAAGCTTTTCAAAGGTTTTGGTTTCCTTGACAACAGCATTGCTGGAGACAAGCAGGGAAATAATTAAAAAGTATGTTCTCTTTGCTTCGAACTCCTTAAGTGTTTATAAGCAATAACGAACAGGCCAGGCTCAGTGTGCACGGCGTCAGTACGGACAAGCCGAGGACATGCGGGGGCACCCCATCCTGCCACCGCCTCCAGCGGGGCCCCCTCTGAACCCGGGGGCCCGGGTGAGGACCTGCCCAGGACCACATTCATCAGGGGAATCAGCCCACACAGGTCAGATTCGCAACAACTGCGCTTGCCAAGTGCCAGGTCTCGGGCCACGTTTAATCCTCACAACGGTCCGCCGAGCCGGGTACGTATTCTCAGCACCATTTGACAGGAGAGAAACTGAGGTGCAGAAAAGTGAGGGGCATCCCAGGCCACTCGGCCCAGGGCCCCGGGGAGAGCACACGAACTCCTCAGGCTGTCTCTACACAACTGCCCCAAGCCTCCGCTCTGACCCTCAGATCTCATCGCAGGGCAGCCAAGGCCCTGGAATAAAATGCCTGTCCCCAAGCCCCACCGTCCTGCCAGCCCACGTCCCCGCTCGGGACCACTTGCTGTGGCTACGCTCGGGCAGCAAGACTGCGCATGCCTGCACCCCTGCCCTGGGGCCGCGAGGACACGCAGAGCCATGCCAGCCCTACGGCGGTGCTCAGCCCTGATTTAGGTGCCTCCTTCTCCGTTCAGGGTGGCTTTTCAGGCTGTGTTTTGTTTTAATAGCTTTACTGTATTCGTGTCTTTTATAGTAAGCCTCCTCAAACCTTTTCTCGATTTATGATTTATAAATAAATAATAAATAAACATGCAAGCTGCAAGCGTCGGCCCAAGCCCATTACCTGAGAGTGTACAGGCAAACATTTCAACAGATGGGGAACAATCATTGCTTTGATTTAGTGTCCAGCTATGATCTTCGAAGCCCTTTCCAAAGCCCAGCCACCTCTGCAGGGATGCTTCCTGCACGGATTGGAGGTGGGGGACGGCATCAAGGTGTGTGGACAAGACCAGCCCCAAGAGCCTCCATGCCCCTGAGGTCCAAGGAGGCCCACAAAAGTGCGGCAGACCGAGTAGGTGTTATTCATTCATTCCCAAATGTTTCTTCAGCACCTACTATGTGCTCAGCTCACCTCCCAGAAGGGGAGATACAACAAAGGAAGAAAATAAACTCCCTGCCATCATGGAATTGTTATTAGAGTTCTTCTCATTTCACAGATGAACTAGTTAAGACTCACGAAGATTAAGGGCCCTGCCAACACACACGTGACTGCCTTCTGGAGTTCCCAAGCAGGAAGGGCACAGGGAACAACCCCAGAAGGCAAGAGCAGAGAGAGGGGAGATCACATACCAGCTCTGTGCTTGCCCCTCTCTGCTCCTCAGTTTCCTCATCTGTAAAATGGACATAAGGATGCTGCTAATGGCGGTGCCAGCTTACATTAGGGAGCGCCTGCTGTACGCTCGCCAAAGAGTTTTCCACGAGTTTTCTTGCTTAATTGTCAGATGACTGAGATGGATGCTGTGATTACCCCTGCTGTACTGATGGAGAAGCTGAGGTCCCAAGAGTTATGTAACTTACTCAAAGCTACACAGTTAGAAAGTGCGGGGGCCAGGGTTGAGCACACACCCTCACCCACCACAGTGAGACTCCAGCTCTGCTGACTGCCCTGTGCCGCAGCTGGGGGTAAATGAGATGCAAAAGCCCGTATGGAGGCTGACCCAACACAGGAAACAGCCGCTGGCCTCATGCCACCGACTGTCCAGGCCTAGAGCCCACAAGAACCCCCACCTGGCTCCCCTCGGTGGGCCCCAGCACTGCCTAGGCCCACCCTCCCTGGCCCCCCTACAGCGTGGCAGTCAGCACAGCGCAGGGCCATCCCTGTCACCCAGCCAGCTGCCCACCGCCTCGTCCTCTAAGGCCCGGCTCAACCTTCCCCTTCCCTGAAGTCTGGCTGGTCCTCAGCCCCTGTCCCCAAGAGAGCCACCCCACTGCCCTTGTCTTCCCGTCCCCAGCACAGGGGGCCCCTGGAGGGCCTGTCACACTGTCAGTCTGTTTTGATGCCTGTCCCCCATTAGCTTTCGTGCCAGCAAGGGTGTCTGATCCCCTCCGAGCCTGTCCAGAGCCAGCATTTAATCAATGGCTGGACCAACGGATGCTCAATCAAAGGAAGTGCTAGGGGAAGCAGGTCTCCTGATACAGACTCGGAGGGGCAACTCATGCACTCTGGCACCTGGTGCCCCTCTGGGGCCCTCGCCGCTCACACCACAGACAGAGCCTAAAACAAGGTCCAAGCAACTCACTGGCCGTACAACAGAGAGTCCAGAAGGCCTGGCTTGCACGTCCCAAGCCTACACCCCAATGACCAGCGGCCGACGTCATGCTGCTGAGCCGGAAAATAGGCAGCGCAGCCCAGGTGCCTGGAGAGGCGGCTGGCGTCAGTGGGCGCCCGCCAGGTTATTCGTTCAACAAATCGAGGCAACTGGAGGCAAACTGGACCGCCAGCCCCGTGTGCTTAGGAACGAGGCTTAGTAGGCAATTACAGAAGAAACCCTGGCTTGAAGTTTCTTGATAACACCTTCCATTTGTAAGGGTTTAGAGTTTACAAAGTGGTTTCACACATCTAACCTCATCTGATCCTTACAGCCCTGCGAGGTAATTATTTCACAGATGAGAACACGGAAGCCCAGACAAATCAGGGGAGGACTCGCGACCTTATTCTGAACACGTGCAGGCCAGGGCTGCCGCGTGTCAAGACCAAGCTTGTGGCTGGCCGTGGGCAGCAGAGCCACTGTTCCAGAAGGGGCCTTGGAGCCTCGACACACACCCGCACCCACCTCCCTGCCCACTGGCAACGTGGGCTCCAGCCTGCCCTGAACCCTTCCATCCTCAGCCCTTTTGAGAGGAATCCGCTCGCCATGGTGACCAGTTCTTGAGTGCTGGAAGGTTCTCCCTCCCCTGTGCTGACTCTGCCCCCTGCAATTTCCACCTTTAGTCCTGCTCCTGCCCTAGGAGCAAATCAGAGTGCGTCTCGTTCCTCTTCCCCACCAAGGCCCTGCCAGCACCTGGGGACAGCCACGTGCTCCCCACTCGTCCCCCCCACCACCTGGCTAAGAGCATCACAACGAGACCCTGAGGAGCCAGGACATTTCAGAACACACTTGGGTGAGAGCAAAAGAACATGAAAAGAAACCAGGATGAGAACAAACAACTTCTCTAACCAAAGGTTACAATGAAAATGAGTTTTAATTTGTGTTTTTGTACCTTTCAAAATAACACTTCAGCTAGTTTAGAAAGAAACCACTTCTGTTTATAAAAGCCCTTGAGTTTTCCTCCAGTTGCCAGGGCTTGTGTAAACACACTGTGAGCGGAGAGAGAGAAATTGCTACTTGTGAAACTTTTAATGCTGGCACGTATGTGAATTAGAATCCTAAACTCAGCAGGTTAAAAATGTTCTGAAAGCAATTTGGGTGTTAGTCTAAATAATTATAGGTCACATTCACTTAGATAAGAGCCTTTGCCCCCTCGGGGCTCCAAGGGAAAATTCTAGGCATGATAGTTAAGCAAAATAGTTGGTTATTACTCAGGCTTTGTGGTGGCAGTGCAAATTGGTATAATCCTTTTGGAAAGCAATCTGACAGGAGATGTATCTGGACCCATGAAAATGTACAACCCTTTGACCCAGCAGTCCCACTTCTGGGAATCAATCTGAAAGAAATAATCCAACAGAAAAGGTTTCATGCATGAAGATAACCACTTCAGCATTATCTATAATAGCAAAAATTAGCAACCACCTAAGTGTCCAAGGACAGCTAAGTAAATTACAGTTAATCAACTCGATAGAGTATCATGGAACCAGTGGAAATTGACGGCCCTCCAACGACTCAGAGGCAGCCGGTAGCGCTGTGGCAGGAGAGGCTGGGAGAGAATGTTAAGTGGGAAAAGCAGGCTGCAAAATTGTGCGTGCACCCTGTGAGAAACACAAGCCCATATGGACCAGAAATTGATGGGAGGGTGTTAAAAGGATAATCATAATTTTAGTGTACGTTGGAATTGGGCAATCTTCCCCCATCATTTTGTAATGCTGTTAAATCATCTTCGTAAAGGGCAAAATGGAGGGCAGGGAGGAGAGGCAGGGGGACCGAGGGAGGCTTGGACCCTGCAGGATCGTGTTTCGGTCACACAGTTTGGAAATCCAACCAAACAGGAGGCGGCAGTGGCAGAGCTGGGGCTGACCTGCACACACGCGCCGGAGCGGGAATGTGACACCGCTGTGAACACTACAAACATGCCCCCAGATGGAATTACAGATGAGGATAAAACCGCAGTTCTCAAACCCTTGGGTCCCTTTGACACTCTCTAAAGCGAGGGAGGACTCCAAAGAGCTGCTGTTTATGTGAGTTTTAATCCCTCCACATTTAGCATATTAAAAATTAAAACCGAGGACATTTTAAAATATTTACTAATTTATGTAAAAGTAACAATAATAAACTCATTACACGTTAACATAAATAACGTATCTCTTATGAAAATAACTGTTTTCCAAGGCAAAAAAAAAAGAGACAGCACTGTTTACATTTTTGCCATCTCTTTAATGGCTGGCTTAATACAAGACAGCTGCGTTCTCATAGCTGCTTCTGCATTTAATCAATGGCAACAGCACACATCCCATAGCCTCTGGAAAACTCCACGTACACTCATGAGAGAATGAGAGTGAAAAGGCAAGGAACTTCTAGGTGTTATTATGAAAATAATTTTCACCCCACAGACCCCCATGAGAGGGTCTCGAGGACCCCTAGGGGTTTGCAGACACACTGAAAACCACTGCAATAAACTATAGCATTAAAAACTGCTGCTGTAATGGGGAGGGGCGATCTAAAATTATATGTATAGCTGGAACTCAACAACGTGGAATTTTTTTGAAGAGTGGATGGAAATACACTAAAAAGTCTGCAGTCATTGCCTCTGGGTGGAAGGACGCTGGGCAATTTCTTTCTTTATGCCTTCCTGTTTTTTCCATAGTGTATGTGTATTTCTTTTATGGTCAAAACAACATTTCTTTTTGGAGGAATGGCTTGGGTAGCCGCGGTGTATCCGTGCCGTATGGAAGCAGCCGATGGGAAGAAGGTCATTTTAAATCATTGGTAGCCAGCATCCGTGTGGGGAGCGTCACCAAGCGCGGCTGCTCCTGGTATACCCATCGATCGCTGGTACCCGGACCACATCCATCACAGCACACACGGCCTGTCCAGACCCACGGAGAGCCGGGGAGAGATGACGAGAATTGAAGCGGGCCCCAGCCAATCACTTCTAGATGAAGGTCAAATATAGGTGACTATTTATCAGCACCCGGATGGGAGAGGACATGCTCTAAAGCCAGAGGACAGTTACAAAGGGGAAGGTCCACAGACTTGACCACAAAAAATGTTAGGTTTTCTCTGCAAAAAATAAAATAAAACGATGAAATACCAAAGTCAAACACCACATGGCAGGGGGTGGGGAGGGGCGATTATTTTGACAGGTCAATAGCATTAGTATGTAAATTGCTCTGGTAAGAGAAACACCAAGACTACAGGAGATTAATGGGCAAGAACCACCACCACAAACACTCCTTCAGCCTTAACGAGGTGCCAGGCTCAGTTCTAAAGGAGCTGCACATAAATGAACTCATTTGGTTCTCAAACAAGATACCACTAGATTAGCAAGCGTTTAAAAATGTAATAATTCTAGCGCTGTCGCGGATGAGGAGACATGATCACATTCGTAAATGATGCTGTGTGCCATAAACAGAATTGGGAGATTGGGAATGACATATATACGCTACCATGCGTAAAACAGATAGCTAGTGGGAACCTGCTGCATAGCGCAGGGAGCTCAGCTCTGCGGGCACCTAGATGGGTGGGATTGGGGGCGGGGGGAGGGAGGTCCAAGAGGGAGGGGATATATGTATACATATAGCTGATTCACTTCATTGTGCAGCAGAAACTAATACAATATTGTAAAGCAACTATACGCCACTTAAAAGAAAAAAAAAAAGAAAGAAGGAAGTAGATCTGGGCACTGAGAGGGAAAGATGTGCACCACACGTGAGTGAAAAATCCAGCTGGAGGACAGCACAGAGAGTGAAGTTTGCATGCTAAACAAAGACCCCAGTCCTCTTTCCCACTCAGATGCCAGAAGGCAGGTAGCAGGGCTGAGCGCACCCCAGGGAGTGGAAGGTTCCTCTCTGGGAAACTGACTAGGCTGAGAGAAAATCATCGAGATGTTCACATTTGGGGGTCCAGCTTACCTCATCACTCTGTAACAACGTCACTGTGGACAAGCCACACACACACACACACACACACACACACACGCACACACAGAGCCTATGGTCACATCAGCTTTTTTGGGTCTCCCTCCTGAATCAGAATGAGCAGCAGAAAATCTCTAATGTGAAACACAGACACCAAAACAAAAAGACAGGGCTTCCCTGGTGGTGCAGTGGTTGGGGGTCCGCCTGCCGATGCAGGGAACACGGGTTCGTGCCCCGGTCTGGGAAGATCCCACATGCCGCGGAGCGGCTGGGCCCGTGAGCCATGGCCGCTGAGCCTGCGCGTCCAGAGCCTGTGCTCCGCAACGGGAGAGGCCACAGCAGTGAGAGGCCCGCGTACCGCAAAAAAAAAAAAAAAAAAAAAGACAAAAGGAGCTGAAAAAAGACAGAAACATTTCAGAAAACATGGGAAAACTTTCAAAGAACTCAGAGAGCTAAGAAAAGACCTTGTAAACATGCAATAAAAAATAATACCCTATAAATATCTTTTAAAAGGAACATTCAGAAAATAAACAGCTCTTGGAATGTAAAAATATGATAGAACCAAATACTTCTCTGAATATATGTTATACTTCAGTAGAAAAGTTTAAGCATAGGATATCAGAAATAACAAAATCCCAGGAAAAAAAGGATTGAAAGATAAAGGAGGAAATTCCCCAGAAAAATAAAACAGAAAGGCAAAGCAACAGAGAACTAGATAAGAAAAATTAGAAGCTCAATCCAGGGACACGCAGATCATCTAACTAATCAGAGTCCCAGAGTCAACGCCCTTGACCGGCAATAGACGGGGGGTGTCGCCCATCTCCCCGTGGCCCCCCTTCCCTGCGAGGGCCTGAGGTCCCCACACCTCACTCCTCGTGAGGAAAGACAGCCCTGGACCAGCTCCAAGACCCCTGGCAAAGCAGAGCTACACCCTCCCCGGTGCTAGGTTTCCAAGCCCTCCTGCCCCTCCTCCGTTTCATGCTGGGTCACAGTATCTTGTGAGGGGGGCTGAAGCATGCTCTCTTTTTTCTTGTCGAGTAAAGAAACTTCAGGAAGCTTGCCAAAGGGAAGCTATGTGAAGGCAGGCTTCCAGGGATGCTGGGCTGACAGCGCGGCCTCACTCAAGGGCTCTGGCCCCTGCAACCCGCTCTACTCCCCCAGTTCGTGGGGTCTTTGCTAGAGCCGTGTCCATCTGGGAGAGACGCGAAACTACAAACTGCGGAAGCCGGGAGAAAAGGCTGAGAAGTTGGAGAGACTCACCCACTCCTTCTTTTAAGGGATAAAAATCCTAGCAGTTGGGAGAGGAAATGACCACCATGACAGTTTTTAATGCTGGTTACACAAATAAAGTACCTAGGCTATGATTAAAATCAGCTGATGCACATGGGGAAAAAGACTGGAGGGAAATACTCCCTGCCCAATGTTCATAGTCCATATGTTTGAGTGGAGGGTCTACGGTTACATCTTTAATTTTCTGCCTTTTTTTTTTTAAAAAAAGGAGAAGGACAAAGCCATCACTGGGCACTAGATAGGGGCCTTTAAGAGTCTTCGGTGTCCAAGTTTTAAAAGCAGCAAGAAATAATTTGCTAGATTGTCTCAACTCCTAAGTGTGCCAATTTTGCAATCAGCATTTTTCAATTACATTAAAAGCATTTTCCCAAATTGCTCTATTCTTCCCTTAATGACACAGGATGAGACTGGATGAGGCCGGTTCCCGGAGAACAGAGTCTGCACCTTCACACGGCACTGTTTTCTCCCCATCAGCCTCTGGCACTGGGGACACTGAACTGTTTAAGTTAAACCGAATGAAGTTTTCAAAAGACATAAAGAAAACACAGCTTGGGTTCTGCCACACTTTCCTCTCTTATCCCTCTTTCAACCCAGGGTTTTTCCTGCAAGTCACAAGCTTACAAGGCCCTTCTGGCAGGCGAGGGAGAAGTGGGAAACATCTCATTTGTTGGCCTCAGAAACGTCGCAGCTTTCATATGGGGGAGAGGAGTGTCAAAACTTCACTTCCCACGAGGAGAAGGTTCCAACCCAGGATCTCACAGCTCCTCCCGGAGGCTCGGCAGCCCTGCTGTCGACCAGCCTAAAGCCCTCACTCCCCGGTCTGTTACAATTCAGATGGTCGTGAACTTTCCCCGGAAGGAAAACCCTTAAAGGATGGGAACAGAGAGGAGCAAACATAGGGTACAGAGAGGGAAGCAGCCGAACACTTCCTACACCTGACCTCCCTGCGTGCCCTCGGGCAAGTGTCTTCCCCTCTCTGGGCTTCTGTCAAATGCAGATGGAACCAGATGATCTCTGCGTGCACACACACGCGCGCGCACACACCACCCATTCTCTCCTCGCCTTCACCTAATTACCCTCGATGCACTGTTAATCATTCACTCCCCAAATACCAAACGCCCACCACCACAACCCAGCCCTCCTCCCCAGCTGTGTGGCTCTCATTTCCAATAGATCTGCCTCGTGCTTGGAATACATTGCCGGTCATCTGCATAATGTTCCACGACTCCTCACTGTACACACCACGTCCTTTCTCAATCTCATTTTGTAAAATCCGTCAAGAATAATGCTTTCAAAACTGAAATAAACCCTCACTCTGGCACTTGAATCCATAAATTCCTTGTCTTTGAATCTGAGATATACTACTTTCTACAAAGCACATCTAAGATACCCTAACATAATCTGATACGCTAACAATGACAAGTCAACGGGATCCTGTAATACATAAAAATGCAAATCCAAACCCCCACGGAAATCACCTCGTCTCCTGATGCCCCTGACAAGAACCACAAGGCTTTGAAGCTGGGCGGTGCTTGGGCACCCCCGAGGCGAGGGGATACGCTTTTCCATCCTTTATTCTCAGAGGCAGAGGAGCAGAATGGGTCTTCTAGCTTTTGTTGCTCAGGCTCTGGAGCCTGACAGCCAGTTGCCTCTACCGTTTACCAGCTGTGTCACCGTGGACAAATCCCTTAACCCTCTGTGCCTCGACTTCCTCACCTGTAAAATGGGAATAATAACAGCGCTTGCCTTGTACGCCTGTTATGAAGACGAGATGGGGTGTTTTAGGGGTGTGCCTAGCAGGTGGTGGGCGCTCCAGGATGGTTGGCTCTCCCCATCCTCTCATCTGTATCACAGGCAGAGGTCGCAGCCTCCAGGACAACGTACATAAGAAGGGGACCCGAGGCCCACCTGGTGGCACACCTACCCTACCGGGCACTCACTCTCCTGGGTCTCTTCGGGTGGGAAATCACTGCCCCCAGCAGTGCCAGAGGCCCAGACACAGAAACACTCTGCAAACTGGCAAATGTTGCTGGGTCCATGCTCCTCCATCACACTTGAACGCGATCAGTTTGGAGACGTGGACCCAGCCCTCCAATATAAACTTCCAAGCGCACGGTGCATGAAAACGGAGCGGGTAAATGGCTTGCTACAGACAATCTCAAAAACTTTCTAAATTTTAAAAGTAGCCATCTCAGGAAGTAATATTGAAACTCTTGAAAACTATATAGCTATAGACAGATTATGAAGAGATTCACAAGAACAAGAGTTACATGAAGTCGGAGGATTCTGGGTGACTTGTCTCTCATCCAGTTGTTTTTAATTAATAGATCCAGATGCAGGGGAGTCGGGAACCTGTTTCTTCAGCCCCTCCCACTGCTAGGCACTGGGCTGCATCTTCTCATTTCTTTTCCACAGCAACAACCCTAACAGGTAGCCATTATCCCCATTTTACCTGTAAGAAAAATGTGGGATCAGAGAGGCTAGGTGATTTTCCCAAAGTCACAAAGCTACCAAGCAGCAGATACGAAATGGCAACCCAGGAGTCTCGAATAACAATGGCACTGATGGAGGTTGGCCAATCTAATCAGGTTCTACTCACCACACACAAAGGTTTCAGCTAAAGCTTGCGTTCAAATCAAAGCCCTCCTTAACTGCATTAAAGCAGCAAAAAGACATTTATGTATAGCCATGTTCACTGCCGTACTGACTATTTGAAAAACAAAAGCAGGAAACAATAGGACACAACATGGAAATGACCAAGCAAAGTTTGGAATCTGAGAGAGTGAGAAAAATATGTTTGGGGAAAGTTTTGAATGAGGTAGAAAATGCCCCTTACAAACAGTACAAAAGATGCAGGTGGGGGGCTTCCCTGGTGGCGCAGTGGTTGAGAGTCCGCCTGCCAATGCAGGGGACATGGGTTCGTGCCCCGGTCCGGGAAGATCCCACATGCTGCGGAGCGGGTAGGCCCGTGAGCCATGGCCGCTGAGCCTGCGCGTCCGGAGCCTGTGCTCCGCAACGGGAGAGGCCACAACAGTGAGAGGCCCGTGTACCGCAAAAAAAAAAAAAAAAAAAGATGCGGGTGGGGAAGCGCACAGTCAAAACCACACACGCTCTGCAGCGCCAGACCGATTCTGTAAACGCAGAGGGATGCGCTGTCCTGACCAGGGGAGCTCCCTGTGTTAATGAGCTGCTGGCTTGGGTGAGGATTGTCAGTGATTTCTGTTTTCTCCTTCATTCTTCGAGTTTTCTGCATTTTCAAAGTCGGTCCCTGGCAGCAAGAAACATGCCGTATGCCTCTGGGAGTCTTCTCGATGCCTGGCAGAGGGCTCTGCACACGGGGCTGACAATCAGGGCTGCCCGTGTTTGGCCCAAGCAGGATACATTCCGTTTGTGCTTTTTCCTTCAAAAAGGGCCTCAAAGTCTGAATTCTACCTTTACGTGGAATGGGTATTCAAGCATGTTGAGCCAAGTGAAGACAGGGGGGAAATGAAAAGTGTACAGCAGGGTATTCGTGCTGGGATTACAACTACGGGAACAGATGCACAGTACCGACAGGGCCAGGGAGGGACGGGCAGGAAAGAAAACAGAGCATCGATGAGGAATTATGAGTCATTGTTTTGTTTTACTTAATTTCTCCAGCTGTAAATTTTTCAAAACTAATATAACCATAATTTACCGCTCACAGAACATTTAGAACATATTAAAATAAGTATCTTTCTGCTGTAATGTGCCCAGTTGAACTTTATGAATTCCAAAGCTGCATTTTAAGGCAATGAAGGAACTGGCGCGCCACGTTCTTTAGATCAATCACATGGATTCTGCTGTTTTTCTCCTGATCAGAAAAGAAATCGTATTTCTGTAAATGTTACCTTGAATCAAGGATTCTTCCACGTTCTAGAAGCTTGGGTGAGCAGCTTATACTGTCTTACTGTGCCCCCTAGTGGCAAAGAGCATTTATGCACGTCAAAGAGAATCCTTTCCCAAAGGCTGGAAGTAAAATCCAAAATAATTTTTTAATCTTTACTGATCACTTAACATGTACAAAACTTTGTGCCAGGTGCTCTGGGGAATATAAAAGTGGAGTTGGTACAGTTCCCATGCTCAAGAAGTTTAAAATCTGCAAGCAGACACGGTACCATGGCAATGCAGGTAGAAAGAGATACCACCCCATGGTGAAGGAAGGGTGAAAATTCCCAGGGAAAGCAAGAGAGGGAGCACGCAGTAAGTGCCTCCTATGTGCCAGGAGCCACACCAGGTAATTCATAACTAATAGCATTTATTTTTCATGAAAACCCAGCAAGCTATGCATAACTACCTCTACTTTACATAACACAGGTTGAGGCTCAGAGAAGTGAAGTGACTTGCCTGATATCACACAGCCAGTCAGCAGCAGAGGGAGGATTCAAATTGAAGTCCTAGGACCCCAGCCCCCAAGCTCTCCCCTCCTTCCTGACCAAGGCGGGGGGCCGGTAAGAAGGCACTCTGGTAGACTTTAACTGAAAGACAAGGGGAAGGCACCCTCCAAAGGGAGCGCAGAGGGGCAAAGGGGGGAGGGGGGCGTGCCCTGTCGCACCCACCTCTTCTAGCTCATTCCCTACTCACCCAGCATCTGCTCTCCGCCCAGCACTGGGCTGCAGCAAGCCAGGACTCCTGCCTGCGCCCACGATCCTGTCCCCACCTCAGATGAAGCATCCACGCAGTGCCCCCCAAGCACCCCTCCAGCTCCTACCCGACCACAAGGACCCCCACGCGGCCCACCTTCCGACACCGGGGAGGGAAAAGCTGCCAGCTGCCCACCGGTACACACACAACCCTGAGGGCCCAGCACTTCCAAGGCCCCAGCTGGGACTTCCCTCCCCGGCTTCCAGCCCCCCGCCCCCAGCTGCTCTCCATCCATCTTCCCATCCTGGCTCCTCCAGCCCTGCCTCAAGGTCTTCACACTGAAAAGTTGCTTAAGGTCGATTTGCCAAATAATTCTGTCACTGAAAACTGTCAAACATCATAAAGCAGAGAGGACCCTGGCCAGACTATTTGCATCTATGGCTTGTAAAGGCCCTGATTTTTGAGACACCCACAGTAAGAAGATGGTCAGGAGATGCGGACCGCAGCAGCCATGACGGCAGCCACACTCTGCCCCTGGGGCCACCCCCAACGCCACTCTGCAGCCCCACCATGAGAGACGGACAGCGCCGGGGGCAGGGCTCCCTGGAGGGTGCCAGGCCAAGCAAGGAGCCAGTGCCCGCGTCATTGCCTGCAGCACACACCACCGTCCTCGGGACAGATGGGCGACGCAGCCGTGCCAGGCCCCGCCCAGGGCAGCCCCACGGCCAGGGGAGGCCTCAGGGAATTGCCCCAAGCAGGGCTTGCTTTCCTGTAACAGATAGTCCCTCTGCCTGAGCAGCCGTCCCAAGGTGGACCAACTGCGCCCTCTTCTGGTCATGAGCTGTCACAGCGGGTTGGCTGCTCCCAGGTCCCCTCCGCGGGGCCTCCCCGCCGCCCCAGCGCACAGCCCGCAGGCTCATCTCTGCGCGAACACCCGCTACACGGCCGAACAAACAGCACGCCCCGAGTCAGCGGCGTCACTCAGACGCTCTCTGTTCCAAAACTATCATGGGATGCCCCTGCTCAGGAAATCTAAACTTTCTGGGCAAAAGTGACCGGAGCAGGGCCCGCAGAGCACCTCACTGAGGCCGGGTGCAGACCGGTCCCCACAGGGCTCCAGGCCTGCCCTTCCCCACCAGGAGACACAGCCCCGAGGGCGGGTGGGCAGCAGACACATCCCTCCACCCAGCTCTGCCCACAGCGACCCAGCCTGTCCTCTGAGGCCCCCGGCAAGCTTGCCGCCTCCTCAACAAATGTCATATATTAACGCATGTATGTGGAGCCTAGAAAAATGGTACAGGTGAACCGGCCTGCAGGGCAGAAATGGAGACACAGATGCAGAGAACAAACGTATGGACACCAAGGGGGGAAAGCAGCGGGGTAGGGGTGGGGTGATGAATTGGGAAATTGGGATTGACATGTACACACGGATGTGTATAAAATGGATGACTAATAAGAACCTGCTGTATAAAAAAAAAAATAAAAAAATTTAAAAAATAGGAAGAAAAAAGGAAAAAATTTAAATACCTGCATGTTCGTGCACACACACACATCACGCCACATACTATACACACATACACACATACACACACACACACACACACAAAAGCCTGGGCTGCCCATGTCTGGCAGACGGGCCCTGCCCCCTGGGGTCCTAGGAAGGGGCTGCCCACGCCCTTCAGGTGGCCCACCTGTAACCATGCCACTCTCCACAGAACTCCACCACACCACGGGCCCGGCATCAGACTGGGGGCTTTCGACACAGCACCTGGGCGTGTGTCCCACCTGAGAAGCCCCAGCCGTAGGTCTCACAAGCTTGTCTCATCGAGAGGCAAGAGGCTCAGAGAGGTCAAGTGCCTTGCCCAAGATCACGAAGCTTTGGGGATGGAGCCAGCCCTTGAGCCCAGATCATTCTAACTCCTGGGGCCAGCCAGACACTGCCCACCAGGAACCCTCCAGACAGGCTCCTGACCAGAGGGACAGGTGCAGGCTCGCGGGAGGAAGGGCCAAGAAGCCCCAGGACTGGGGGATGGGTCCAAGCACGTGACAACGCACACCAGGGACGTGAGGAGCCTCCTGAGCGGACCACAGGGCCCCGAACTCGCAGAAAAAGCAACAAAGATATGCATGTAAACCCTGGGGCTCCAGGCTGCAGACGGGACACGACACTGTCCCCACAGAACTCCATCAGCCTCGCAGACAAGAGCACAGACACGTCATTCCAGGACTCAAACGTGCCACCTAAAATGACACTCATCGACAGAGGTCGTTTCCAAGACTTCACTGTACTTGGGCTTCCTTTCTTAGCTTCCAAAAATGCCTCCTGGGAAAAAAAGCTCAAAATGAAACGTGCAAATACACTGTCCTCGGCAGGCAGGATCCAGAACCGTGAGGAAAACAGGCGGGGAAGCTGACATCTATTGAGCACCTATGGGGCTCCTGCCTCTGCGCCAGAGGCTTTGGAAGCGTTTTCGTCACACAGTCCCATGACCCAGGTACAACCAGGCCCTTCACAGATGAGCCTCCAGACTCAGAGGGGGCGGCTTGGGCAGCTGGCCAGCCACTCACAGCAAAGCTGCACCCGAAGCCACGTCCCTGCAACTCCAAAGCTACTTTCTTTCCAGGAAGCTTTTGCTTGGCTCACGTGTATTTGCCACCAACTATGTACTGGGCTTTGCTAGGGGCCGAGGAAAGTGAGGAGGGGGACAGAGGACAGTCTGGGGCGGGGGGGGGCAGGCGAGGGACCTGGAGGGCAGGTTCCAGGCAGGTGTGACACACCTGTCACACTACCTACCTGTCCACATGGGCACTGCTTACTGCAAGTCTGCCTTACCTCGGGAGCTTTTAAAATAAATAAATAACAACCAAAAAAGAGTTTCTGCGTAAACCGGAAGTCCCCAGCAGGGCATCCAGAGCCCTCCCTGCTCTGACCCTGCCCTCTTCCCCAGCCTCGGGCCCCTCACCCCATCATGGGCCTCATAGCCGCCCATGCTTAGAGCCAAGCCCACCCCCTTCACCAAGCGAAACTTCCCTCCTGGAAGCCTTCACCAAGCCCTTTCCAGCTGAGCTGCTGCCCTCCCCCGGGTGCCCTCAGCCCCCGTGGAAACCCCTGGGGCCTCATCCTCACGGCCCCGACGCAGGCTTGTGAGTGCCTCTCCGCTAGTCCGTGGCCCCTAGTCCACTGTGCCGGCCTGGAAGCCAGGGTCAGCTCAGCGACCTTTACACCCCCTCCATCCGGCACAGCACCTGGTACAGAGCTAACTGTTGTTCGGCACTCAGTGGGGGTCGCAGTGGATGTCCCCAAGGTCCTGGGGCCTGGCCTGGGCCTTTCTTCCCCCTCTGCTCCCTCTCACTCAGCGACCTCATCCTCCGGGGGCGTGAGTGTGTCTGGGCGTCCCTGGCGCCCCCAGCAAGGGGCAGGGCTAGCATCCTCTGGTGGCCTGGGCAAGGCCGCCTCGGGGGAGGGGGGCGGCGATGGGCAGGACGCACCAGCCATCCAGGTGGGCCATTGAAAACCCTCTCCCAAAGGCAACAAAGAGAACTCCAGAAATGCCCAAAAAGAAACCTGGAACCAGGCCCCACCTCACCGTTTTGAAGAACAAAACAGCCCAGCAGTTTATTCCTAAGAGCAGCTGAAAAGAGCAATTTCACTCAAGTCTTACCTTGAAGGTTTTATCCATAGAAGTTGAGAGAAGCATGTGGCTCTTGGAAGAGACTGGACACCACTGAATGTTGTTGACTGGGCCCCGGTGGCCTCTCAGATGGAAGAGTACCTTCCTGGGAATCTTGGTTTCCTTATACTGACTGTCCAAATACGGCTGAATAAACTCGGACACTTGGGGCGCCACACAGAGAGGGGCTGGGGCACGCCCTGCACAGGGACCCTGGGGCTCCATGTCTTTACTCTTGCCTGTTTCCGTGCTTAATGCTTGCACCTGTCTTAGTCTTTTCGGGGTATAGGGTACAACACAGTCCTCACACCACTGCCTCTGAAGAGAGCTGCCATTTTTGCCTGGGGTTTCAGATCCAGTTCGGGCACAGAAAGATGGCTCAGGGGAGCCAGAAGTTCCCCAGGAGAGTTTCACCTGCTTTAAGCGGGCAGCTGCCAGGGGCACGTGGCCAGCTGGAGCATGGCTGGTCCACAGGGAAGGACGAGCAGGCTGGCTGGTGGGCAAGGTGACCTCAGGCTCTGTCCTGGGCCACTGCAGCCTCTGGTTGGGGCAAGATCCTGAGTCACTGCTCCAGAGCCGAGCCAGAGGGAGATGACAGCTGGCTGCATCTTCACAAGAACCATGCTTTGTGGGCAGTGCGCCCCCGTCCTTCGCATCCAGGACTTCCGAGGCAAAGTCCCGCCCAGGAGGTCTGACGGCATCTGAAGCGTCTTTCCTCTGGCCGGCAGGATTAAAACTGCCCGCAGGCTCAGTCTCAGCCTCTGAGTCCGAGTCGTCATAAGCCACCAGCGAAGCCATTGAAGACACAGTTTCTCCTTGTCCGTCAAGGGCAAACTACCTAAGGCCAAACAAAGTGTCAGAAGATGTGCATGGCAGAATGTTTCCTACCACGTGCCGAAAGCAAACGTGCCACAGAGCAAATCCAAGAGTGAAAAACCCATAAGAATAAACACATTAAAAATGAGGCCTTGGGACTTCCCTGGGGGTCCAGTGGTTAAGACTCTGTGCTTCCACGCGCGGGTTCGATCCCTGGTCGGGGATCCCCCCACATGCTGTGCCGCACGGCCAAAAACAAACAAAAAAAATTTAACAACAAGAAAATAGTAAGACCTACACAAAGAAAACTAAAAATGTACTGAAAGATATAAAAGAGGACCTGACTAAATGGAGACAGGGTGCCTGGACAGAAAGACTCACGGTTTTAAAGAGGCTTTTTGGAAGGGCGCTTTGGGCAGGACCTATTGTAAATTTAAACACACATAGCTTTTACTGCCACAACCCACTTTGGAACTCTGTCCTACACAAATACTAGCACGTGTTTGCAGATAGGTGTACAGAGAGCCTGCAGCGCTGTTTACAAGCAACAAACAAGAAGAGCACACACTCATCAACGCAACTGAGGTTAGTTCTGAAAATACTGAATGCAAAGATGACCAGGACCCACCGTGTGCTAACGCTGCCCTCACCTTTGTCCTCCCTTTGTGCTCCAGTCCTTCCTTTTATTCTCTCTGCCTAGAACGCTCTTCCCCAGATATCCCATCTCAACTACAAGCCAGTCGGAGAGATAGACCGGCAACACGGGGCGGAGAGGTGCCTGAGGCATGGGTCCACCCCATTCCAAGGGTGTGATCCAAATCTACCAGTTTCACTCCAAACACAGGCTCACACAACAACTTCTCCTTTCTAAAAAACTCTTCCTGGAATTCTGAAACATCCTACAGAATCAGTTGTAGCCAACTAGTTTCTAAAAGAAGTACTTCCTCCTGGAATTCAATTCTGTGCAGTTAACATGAAGCAAGTAATCAAGAGGAAAACAACGCTGCTGCACACATCCAGGACAGCAGAGGGCGTGGTGGAGCAGCCCTGAAAGCTCAGGCAACAGGCCACTTCCGGGAAAGCCTGCATCCCCTACCTAATCAACCATCCTGAGCTCCTCTTCCCACACGTGGGGTCAGGTGAGGCCTGAAGACTCTCTGGGGGTCCTCGGTTACGCCATTCCAGACAGCCTGTCTATCACCCACGTCTTCCCCTGGGCAGTGGGTTTCATGTCCCCTGGAATCAACCATCCCACCCCTTCCATGCCTTTCCCATAAAGGGTACCAAACAAGTTATGTCATCATTCAAAAAATGTCTGTTGCCTGCCTCCTCCAAAAATCCCACCCCCACCTGTAGCCCAATCCAGGCAGGTAACACCTTCCACACACAGAGCCGTTATCTAAATAAAACTTCCACAACAAGCCAGCCCATCTCAGATGGAACTAATATAATATAATGGACGAATTATAAACAAAGGGAAGCGTGCACTGTGAAGGATTTGGCATTTCTTTTCTCTCACTACTTAGTCTGGTCCTGCATCCTGATCAGACACTTCATCTGTCTCAATTCCTATGCACAGGACCGCCCACCACAGCATTCCGTCCTGCCAGAGGGAACCCACCAGGTTCCCACCACAAAGGCTCCTGTCTGCAGCCACTGGGATGGATTCCTACCCACCCAGTTGTCCACAGTTGTCGAATCACAGGAGACGCCAATGACCAGAACTAAAGATGAAGTCTACAGCAAAAGATCAGAGAGTAGTGGGCTTGGGGCCCATGAGCCCCACTTCCTACAAGGCAAGGCAGCAAGGACTGAATGAATGCAGGCAGGTGGATGATAGGGCTCCCCATCTGCTTCATGTACATTTCATTCAGTCATTCAACAAACACTGACGGGCTCCCTATCTGCTTCATGTACATTTCATTCAGTCATTCAACAAACACTGACGGAACATGGGCTACTAGCCAAGCCCCACACGAGGCACCAGGAAC
Organism: Leucopleurus acutus; assembly: GCF_964270905.1. Lineage (NCBI taxonomy): Eukaryota > Metazoa > Chordata > Mammalia > Artiodactyla > Delphinidae > Leucopleurus > Leucopleurus acutus. Next base: position 4,436,858 of record NC_139142.1, read on the forward strand.
ACCAGGGCAAATGAGACGGTCGACGATGCCCTGTGCTCGCCATGCTCACATGCCAGTGGGGAGAGACAGACCAGAACCAAGCGAAACAGAGCATGTCCGGAGGTGAGAAATCCTAAGGAGAAAAGTAAAACAGAAAAGAAAAGGAGGCGTGGTAGTGGGCCTGGGATGCAGTTTAACATTGGGAGGCCGAGGCAGGCCTAAGGCAGAAGGTGATGCTCTGCAGGTGAGGGAGCAGAGGTGATAAAAAAAACACTGAAGACCGGACCAACAAAACTGATCAAATGGGGTGAGAGAGAAGGAGGCAAGGATGACTCAAGAAAAACAGGCAAAAACGGAGAAGATTGTGAGCCACTGGGGACAATGTAAACTTTAGGGGGAAAGTGTTTGCTGCCTTTTATGTTTCTAAGGCAAAGGGGGAAGAAAAGGAAACTTTTTCATGGAAAGAGGGAGCGATTAAACCAAGAAGAAGAACAGCCAGAAGAAAAAGTCATCTTTGGAGAAATAAGGCTACAAAAGGGGGGAGTGGCATCGGCAGTCATCAGCATGTCTGCTCCACCAGGGCAGGACTTTTTGTGTTCTGTTCGCTGTTTGATCGCCAGCATCTAGAAATATTTGTGAAGTGCAACCTGGGGGGTAGGGGGGCACAGAGAAAGTAAAAGGAATAGGATATTCTCATTCAACAAATATTTCCTGATTACCTACTCTGTGCCAAGCCTTGTGTTAGGTCTTATGGACAGAGATTAAGCACAAAACACGGATCCTGCGCCGGAGGCCACAGACTGATGAAGGCAACAAACAAGATACGACCAGAGATGGGTTTTGAAGAATGCAAAGGAGTTAGCCGGGCTGTCAAGAGTGAGAGGTGAGGATCGTCCAGAGCACTGCGCGTTCGGAAGTAACCGGAGACACAGGACAGGCGAGCGGCAGTGAACTGCCCGCGCGGAGTGGCGTGGAGCGCTCGGCCCACCGCCAGATCCCAGTCCCCTACCGCCCCCGGCCCTCCGCTCACCACACGCACCGGAAGCTCTCGGTCCTCCCGGAGGCTGTCCTGCCTGTACCCCGCAACCCAGTCGCGTTCTGCCGGCGCCGGGGCCGCCAGCCAATCAGCGGCGGCCTCCGTCCGGCCCCGCGACGCGAACAGCCAATGATGGCGCAGCCAGGCCGGAAGTTGTTCCGGCCGGAAGGCGTTTCCACGGACGCCCAGGAGGCCACCCGTGGCTGAGCCGGCAGCGCTGACGGCCCCGGCTGGGCGGGTAAGTGAGGGGATGAAAGAGGGAGGGAGGCCGGGGCGGCGCCAGATGACCTGGCCCTCCCGGAGCCGCCTGCACGCCAAGGCCCGGAGTATCCTCCTCAGAGCCCGGCTCGCTGCTCGCCGGGTTCTGGCACCACGGGGTGCGCGGAGGCTGCCACGGCGCCCATCGCCCCCGTCCTCCCAGCGCCGCCGACCTGGCCTGTCGCCCACTGCCACCGGCACCGACCTTTCATCGTCTCCCTCCTCTTCTCGTTCGCCGAGGGGAGAGGCCCTCACTTTTAACGAGTGCCTGCCATGTGACAGGGGCTTTGCCGGTAGTATCGCACTTAGTCCCCTCCACGATAAAGTTACGAGGCTTCTTTATGCCCATTTCACAAATGAGGAAACGCAGGATGAAGCGGAGAGGGAATGTGACTTGCGCAAGGTCTTGTAACAAGAAGACTCCCAAACTGGGTTTGAAATCCGGGTCTGACCCCAGAACTCATGATCTCTCCACTGCCCTGTGCCGCCTCCGTGAACAGCAGCGGCGAGGAATTTACCATCCGCCTTCCCCCCCAACCCCCTCCCTCCCCGCCCCAAGACTATACACAAACACAGTTATTCATACTGATCCTGAGAATAGGGAACGGGAAGAGGGTGGGGAGGTTATATGGAGGCCAACCTGGGATACGGGGTGGCTGATGCAATGACCAGCTAATGTCTTGCTTCCCAAGAGAGTTTCCCTGGTCCCCACCCGCATCCCCCCCCGCCCCGCCCACCCCTGATTGGACAGTCTCATCGAAGAGGTTGGTCGAGAGGCTCAAGTGTTTCTGAGAAATTGGGTGATTTACGAGAAGCTCCTACATGCAAGTAGTAAAGGGTGGGGTAAACAGGAAAAAAAAAGAGAGAGAAGAGTCTTTTCTAGAAAGGAAACTGAAAGAAAAAGGGAAAGACTATTAAAGACGAGCTCGAGCTGCACTGGGCAGTCTCAGCTTCTCAACTGCCCAGCGTGACCAGTGGCCACCTCTGCAGCACCTCCTGCAACCTGGGTATGTATTGCCGTCTTTGCTAGGCTTAGAGTTTATTAGTATTTCTACCAGCCTTTTCCCAAAGTACTGGAAACCTTGGCTTAGGGCATGAGGAGTAGCATCTCTTAGGACCAGGGTGTTGTGCATTTTATTTCATCTCATTGTCCCAAAGTTCAGGTGGCTCACAGCTTCTGTAGGGAATGGAGATACTGGAAGAGTAGCTGCCTATTTGGATTCGTAGCTTGACTTTCAGCACTTTGATGTTGGCTATCCTATTTTTCACTGATGAGACCTCCTTAAATAGTCGATATCCATCCACGGTATCTCATTGTGATACTCATAAGTAGCTTATGCCTGGCTTCATATAAATTAATGTCCTCTTTGCCTTTTAAGATGATGTTCATTTTATTATTTGGAGGGGAAAGTAAGCTCTCCTCTCAGTGTTTAAAAAAGAAAAAGTGACCTCAATCTGTTCCAAGGTTTGAAGCGTTAAAGGACTCCTAGCTGGTAAGACATCATTTTCTTGTACTCTGGAAACTTGACAGTCCAAGACCATTGTCATCCACACTCAGGGGTCAGGATGTGGAAGATGGTCTCCCACCTCCTGGTAGTATTCCAGGCATCCAGGAACTTCTGGGTACCCTGCTCAGCTGCTCCAGAATTGGCTGTAGTGCATAATGCCACCCTTCGCCCAAATTGCAGAATCAGTGTATTCTGATCTTATCTGTGAGATGGTTTCATTGTGGCCCGAGAGATTGTCCTGCCGTTCTGTTAAACAGTTCTGTAATTCCTCTTTCCATTCCTCATCCCAAAACTGTGCCCAGTTTCTTCAGGTGCCTGTTATGCTCCTTGGGAACAGTGGAACCTTTCAAAATGAGCACAAGTTTCAAGTTCCTTAAAAAGAGGGACGGAGAGTTCATTTTGAAGAGTCTTGTAGTTTCCTCCTTAGCTGTGTGCTGACCTGCTGTGGACTCTGCAGTTTTGCTCTTTTCACTCCCAGTCCTTTTTTAGAGGAGATGATACATTACTTCACAGATACAGCTTCATTTCTTTGTTTTAGATTGTAGTATTTGTGAAATAGATAAAGCAGTTTTCCTTGACAAAAATTCAAAGCCCTATTTGCAGTTTACACAGTAAACACTGAAGGCAGTGGTCCTTAGTCTCTTGGCATCTCGGACCACTTTGAGAAAGCAGTAAAACCTGGATGCTCTGCTTAGAACCGCAAACGTGCGGGCAAACCGTTGATGTCATTTCAGAGGTTCTGAACTCTGGGTTAAAAACCTCTGAAGCTAAATTAAATTCTAAAAGTTAGTTAACAGAGAAATAAAGGAGAACGTTGACTAGATAGGAGGACAAAAGGAGAATATGTGCCCATAAATGGGCTAATGAAAGGATGCCTGAAATGAGGGAAGTGATAGTTCTGTTCTCTTTGTCTCTGATCACTGCCGAAGCACTGTAATCACTCAGGAAGTTGCATCATGCGCACACACACGAGATTACAGTGTGGGTGATTCCCACACAGTGAGTACATGCCTCATGATCCTCAGAGCAGGGAGACCTCACCTGCTGTTTCCTCAGTCAAGTTTCATTCCCGTGTGCCTCTTCTTCCTTAAATGGGATTCTGATAGTTAAAGATACATGTTTTTCCCTACAACAGGGACCCTAAATGCAGGCTCAGTTCATCTAGCTGATCCTCTGCAGTTATCTGCTCCTTCGCAGGGGTAGATTCGCCGTCTGGGGCTCACCGAGTCATTCTACCTGGCGCTTTCCCTAGGAATTTTTTTTTTTTTATAAATTTATTTTATTTATTTATTTTTGGCTGCGTTGGGTCTCCATTGCTGCGCACGGGCTTTCTCTAGTTGCGGCGAGCGGGGGCTGCTCTTCGCTGCGGTGCGCGGGCTTCTCGTTGCGGTGGCTTCTCTTGTTGCGGAGCATGAGCTCTAGGCGTGCGGGCTTCAGTAGTTGCAACGCACAGGCTCAGTAGTTGTGGCTCATGGGCTTAGTTGCTCCGCGGCATGTGGGATCTTCCCAGACCAGGGCTCGAACCCGTGTCCCCTGCCTTGGCAGGCGGATTCTTAACCGCTGCGCCACCAGGGAAGCCCCTCCCTAGGAATTTTTAAGGGTAATTTTAATCTGTGCTTGATTTGGGTCCTACTCGCAGACTTCAAAAGCCACTTGTTGCCTTCCGTGCAGGACACCACATTTTTGGAAGGACAAGGGTAAACCAAAGGGAATACCAAAAAGAGTGACCAGGATAGTGGGCAGATGTTCGCAATGGGTGAGGAAACAAGACTGGGTACGTGGGATTAACCTGGCTCTTCCCAAGTCTCGGAAGGCTCAGTGCAGTGTCAGGACGTTCTAAGAGGACTTCTAAAGTCCAGGTAGGAGAAATCTACCTTAAACTGGAATACTGCAGAGGTATTATAAGAGGATATAAGCCAGAAGGGGAAAATTAAACTAGATGATTTGTGAGACTCATTCATTCAGTAAACGTCTGTTGATGAGCTACTCTGCACCAGGTGCTAGAAGCACATGAAAGAATAAAACCCAGTACTTGCATTCTCTGTGTGACGGATTTTCATAAATAACTACATGCAGTGTGAGTGCTCTAATAACCTCACTCACGAGTGCTCAGGGATCACCAAGGACAGAGCAACCAACTTGGCCCCGTGGGTGCAGGGGTCAGGAAAGGCCGCAAAGAGGAGCCGAGGTTTGAATTAGTAAGACAGCGGGCAGAGGAGGGTATGAGACATTCCGGGCAGGGGGAGCAGCTGGAATTTGAGAGAGCACATGCTCGAGGGGGGCTTTGGCATCGGATCCCGGTTCGGCTACTCTGGCATGGAACCTCAGAGGACGGTTCTAACTTCCCTGAGCCGTCAGCCTCTGGTCGCTAATGCAGAGCAGATACTGTACCACCCAGCTTTGAAAGTTGGGAGAATTGGGGATCATGTGTAAAGCATCTGGGCGTGATGTTTGAGCATTTGTGGCTAGAAGTAATTTTCATCACTTTGGTGGTTATTCGATATGGGCCTGAGTGTTTCTCCTCTCCAGCGCTAGTCAGAAGCTTCTTCCACATTCCTTCTCTTTTTTACGGGCCTCCCTTTCCAGGAATTGAGGCAATTCTCAGCAAGGAGGGGAAAGAAACTGGCTGCTGTCCCATCCTGGTTTCAGTATTACGGTTTCATTGACTTATATAAAGATTGGTTTAAATTTTACGTATTTTTTAAACAGATATTTAACAAATGGATGAATAAAAATAAATTACCCCCTCAAATTTGTGTTTTGTTCATAGAGCTGCTAGAAAAAAAAATTTTAATGATTAAAGACACAAAATAGTCATTCGTTAAACCTCTCCTCTGTGGCTGATGCCGTGCTAGACTATTTACTTACCCACATTATCACACTTATTCCGTGACCAGTCCTGCAAGTTAGTGTTGTTATTGTTATTCCCATTTTACAGTTGAGAAACTGAGGCGTATGACAGTTAAGTAGCCCATAGGATAATGTTTGAGAGCATAGGTTCTGGGGTCAAACTGTTTGAGTTTGTATCTCATCTCGACCACTCACGAACTGCGTTATCTTGGGCAAGTGTTATAGCCTCTCAGTTTGCTCATCTACGAAACAGAGATAACAAATCTGTCCCATAGGATTGCTGTAGGTTTAAGTGAATTACTGTGTATAAGGTGCTTAAAAGAATACCAGGCACTTAAGAGCTGGAGGTTAGCTGCTCTGGTGTAGCCGCACTGTCACGGTCATCCTCCTCGTCCAAGGTGTAACAGCAAGTTACAGATGGAGCTGGAGCTCAGCCAAGCTCTGGAGCCCTAACAAATAATACTTGCAATGGGTTTGTGCCTTGCTTTACATTTTGTAAAATGCCGCCATGTCGTTTTTTCTCACTTCTTCTCATAACAGCCCTTGGGGTAGGTGACAGAGTTCCCGATGCTGCTGCTTTATAGCTGAGGAAGCTGACACTCAGAAAAGGGAAGTGACCAACCCAAAAGGGGCCCCAAGGCGGCCTCAGGTAGCCTGCCGTGTGCCCCACCTTTTTTAAGGTTAATAGTAAACAATGACCAATAGGAGGTGCAGGGACACCTTCTTCAGAGGTTTGCGGTTAAATAAGGCAGCATGTGGAGTGGACAGGCTGTATATGATTCTTACCTCATTTGGAACCCGAAAGGGATAAGGTCCTGCCTCTACCCAGACTTCCCTTCGTCTGAGAACGGAACAGCTGGCCAGCAAAGGAAGCCATTTGTTCAGCAGTACGTTGGTTATGACTGCAAAGGCCTGGGAATTCATCCCGAAAGCAATTAAGATAAAGAGTAAATAGCCATTTGCCAAATGTTTCTAGCTGTGGTGAACTTAGGGTTACTAAAGCACTTTGGTGTTTGCTGCCTGAGCAGACACGAGTCCTTCCTGTGTCCTGGGCACTGGCCGAGGCACAGGGGCACCTCAGCAGATGCACACTTGCCCTCGGTTAGGAGCGGTCTTTCTTTGCCCTGAGTCTGTATATCACAGCGATTCCTTTCGACCTCATCATTAGCATTTGTTCTTCCTCTTTTCCCCTGTTTCATGGCTCCAAATTTCTGCTTATATTTGTATTAATGTTATATTATCTCTGCCCTTTATTATAACTCATCTCCAACCTTTTTGGAAAGAAGAACTAGCTACGGTAAAGGAAAAACAGCTGCGATGGTTTGTTAATCTCTCTCCTCCCCCCACAGTCTTGTCTGGACCACTGAGCAAATCTGCCAACACCCTAGCCGGCTGTGAACGCAGGTCCTGGAAAATGGCAGATGTGCCCAACGGTGAGCAGGGCTGTGGGTCTCCACTGGAGCTGTTCAAGAACATTGCTGCTCAAGGGGAGCTCGTGAGGGCCCTCAAAGCCAGAAACGCGGCGAAGGTATGTCATTTAGCTGGGTCCTACACACACACACACACACACACACACACACACACACACACACACACACACACACACACACACACACACACACACACACACACACACACACACACACACACACACACACACACACACACACACACGCCACGTCTGTAGGGTCATGTTACCAGGATTCCGTTCCCTCACCACCTGAGGTGTTTTGGCTCTCAATTTAAATGTATTTTCTCCTTTATCAGCGTCGATGCGTGTAGTCTAAAGGGAAGCCGCTGGGAAACACAGCAGCCGTCCACCCCGCCTCTCTCTGTTTCCTGCTCCCAGAAACAACGATTTTCAATTCTTTTAGCTGATTCTTTGGCTATGTAACCCCTACGTCTCTCAAAACCACACATTAAAAAAAAAAAAAAAAAAACACACATTATATTGCTTCTGATAGATGTTCGGGTTTGGGGCTTTCGCTGTGGACGACAAGGAATTAGCACTTTCATAAGCACTTCCCATCCCCCCAGTCTCCATGTAAACGCTGCTGACCCACTGGGTATAGCATAAGTGCTTCTCCTTTCCTGCCCAACTTTTGTTTTCTCCAGAGTTGATAGTTGTCTTAATTGCTTTTTGCTTGGCTTGTCTTTGTTTCATTTTGGGGGTTTTTGGCCGCACCTTGCGGCCTGCAGGATCTCAGTTCCCCAACCAGGGACTGAACCCAGGCCGCGGCAGCGAAAGCCCAGAATCCTAAACACGAGGCCGCTTGGGAACTCCCCTGCTTGGCTTTTCTTTTCCTTTTTAATTCGGCTGCGCCCGCCAGCTCTTAGTCACAGCACGTGGGATCTAGTTGCAGCGTACAGGATCTTTTAGTTTGTTCCTTTCAAACTAGAAATTCATGACCTTTAATTCTCAGAAATTATATTATTTCTTTGATTTATCCTGGGTTTTTTGTTTTGGTTTCTGTTTCTTTGTGTATTTTTTTAATTCAAAGACTGGTCCTCTGAATTTTTTATTTTTTGACTTATTCTCCTCATGTATTTTTCTTTTTGTTCTTCTTTTAGGTATGTTTCGTCAACTTCTAACCCTCCTATGGTTTTTCACTTATTCTGTCATTTTTGACTTCCAAGAGCCGTTTGACCTCTGAACGTGCCTTTCCTCATAGCTCTCTGCTCTTATTTCACGGGTGCACTGTCCTTCTGTCTCTGAGATCTTGGTGATAGTTTTTCCAGTGTTCTCTACCCACTCTATAAACTCGGTTTCTTCCAAGTTAGCTTTTTGTTCCTTCTGCCTTTTGTATTAGATGCCGTCGTCTGGTGTTTGGTGACACTCAGCCGTGTAGCGGCACTTTAGCGGGAGCGCTCAGGGCTGGGAGGGGCTTGTCCTGTGGCTTTCCCTTCCCTGGACGCAGCCACGCTGCTCTCTGGCCTTGGGAAGGCTTCAGTGTCAGGGTCTTTAGAGCTCTTCTTTGAGGCTTGTAGAGTCCCCAGAGAGGACTCCTCCAGTCTGCTGTCCAGAGGGTACGGGTCCGGCCGCCAGCCTTGTGAGCTGAGTGGGGCAGAGGAGCTGGGCTGTGTGAGCGCTCGCTGAAGCCCCCGTTCTCTGTGCGCTGCCCCCGCCCCCGCTGGGCAAAGCGCCTCCAGTCTGGACACTTTTTACTCTCCTTGATGAGACACTAAACCTCTGGATGGGGGAGGGGGAATGTACCGGGTAGGGGGGAGATCTCAATAACTGCTTCTTAGACAGACTTTCAAAGTGCTCCTAGTTTTATAGCCCACTTTCACCCTCACTTCTTTGAGTATCTAGGGCCGCCAATGCCCAGACCTCTCAGGGATTCCACAGCAATGTAAGTCCAGTCGCTGCCCAGGTTCCCCGTGTTGTCTTAGCATTTGTTCTTCTCCCGTGTTCGGTCAGGTACCACTCATCCCTCCACTTTCCAGCTTCTGAACCTTGTTGCTGTCATCCTCTTCCTGTTCCCTTGGTCCTCGTGGGTTATGCCTTTTTTAAAGATCTCTTTGCTGTTGCTGCAGTGGGTTTTAGAAGTGTAACCTATTCAGTCTGCGTCTGTAACCATCACCTAAGCACTTTCTTTCACTCTCGGTCACCCAGCTTCTTCATGTCCATGACTTCCTCGTCTGTCACTTCCAATCCCTGTCGTCGTCTTTTCAAAAATCTCTTCCTAGGTTCTCACCAGATGGTATCAACCATATCACAGTCACTCCAGTAGTTTACTTTGACTATTTGGACCCTAAATAATCCATTACATTTTAAAAGAAAAAAACAGTGATATCCAAAAAAAGGAGTTGATTATTCACAGAAAGGGGTTTACAACACCAGGCAGGGCTCAATAGATGAGGCTAAGTTGTTTTAAAAAAAAAAAATCTGAAAACCTAAAATAAATAAAGGACCGAAATGTTGATCATTTACTCTATAAACCCATTTTAGGAACCTGACGGTGATATTTTTGTCATTTAACGTTAAATTCGAATAATGTTAATAAATGCTTTTAGTTAGTAACTCTTAGTGACTCCAGTTATGTTCAGCATTTTAGCAAACAATACTTAACATGTTTTTTTTTTTAACATCTTGATTGGAGTATAATTGCTTTACAATGGTGTTAGTTTCTGCTGTATAACAAAGTGAATCAGCTATACATATACATATATCCCCATATCTCCTCCCTCTTGCATCTCCCTCCCACCCTCCCTATCCCACCCCTCTAGGTGGTCACGAAGCACCGAGCTGATCTCCCTGTGCTATGCTGCTGCTTCCCACTAGCTAGCTGTTTTACATTTGGTAGTATATATAAGTCCATGCCTCTCTTTCACTTCGTCCCAGCTTACCCTGCCCCCTCCCCGTGTCCTCAAGTCCATTCTCTACATCTGCATCTTTATTCCTGCCCTGCCACTAGGTTCATCAGTACCATTTCTTTAGATTCCATACATGTGCTTTAGCATACGGTATTTGTTTTTCTCTTTCTGACTTACTTCACTCTGTATGACAGTCTCTAGGTCCATCCACCTCATCACAAATAACTCAGTTTCGTTCCTTTTTGTGTCTGAGTAATATTCCCTTGTGTGTATGCACCACATCTTCTTTATCCATTCATCTGTCAGTGGACACTTAGGTTGCTTCCATGTCCTGGCTATTGTAAGTAGTGCTGCAATGAACATTGTTAACACAGTTTAGAATAACTCTTTCGAGGGTGGTCTTTGACTAATGCATAGTCAGCTGACACAACAAGAGAGATCAGAGGTTACATGATGAAACCAGAGTTAAATGGAGTAAGTTTGTATCTGACCCTGAAATGTATCATACTAGAAGCACCTGATGTTTTGGAAATTCACTTTAAGTGAAATAGCTGAGCCACTCGGGGATCTCTGGTCCAGTGAGGGTGCCGCAGGCTCTTCCTCCACTCTCTCTGCCGTCTGTCCAGGTCACGGCCCTCGGCGTTCTTTCTCCTTCGTGTACCAAGAGAATAACACCCACTGCTTTCAGAAACAGTAGCTCACAAAGCTTCTCCTGGCGGGTAGGTCGGAATCTGGGGGCTGTAACGGGAGACAGTTAGAGCGGGATTCAAGAAATGACACTGGATCGTAGGGGTTAAGGTAGAGAACAGAGCCTTTTTTCTTCTTCTTTTAGTTTAAGTAAACTTTTTAAATTGAAACACATCATTCGTTCAGAAAAATATGGAGATTACAAACAGGCAGCTCACTGAATTTTCACAAAATGACCAAACCTGTGTAACCAGCATCCAGTTGGAGAAATGGCACAGAAGCCACCCTCGGGCCGCTTCAGGCCCTGCCTCTACTCTCCCAAGAGAGGCCTCCACCCTGCCTCCCCCACCGTGGATAGTTCCTTCTGTGTTGGAACTTTATTTAATCAGGTAGTGTATATAGAGTCTTTCATGTCTGGCTTTTTTCAGAACATCAGCTTTTAAAATCTGTTTCAATGTCCTGGTCCATGTTAGATTGAGAACAAGAAAACGGACAAGACGAGCCTGCTTGTCTGTTTCGGTCCCATTCCAGTTAACAGGTGGTCCTTGAACTGGGACCCTGGTTAGATGTTTGACTTTCAAAGAGCCACCTGGTTGGAAGCTGAGTTAGGCCACATAGAGTATGAATGTCACACAGCTGGTGATTAAAGGGTAGTGACTTCAGGGCACTTCAAAGCAAGGTAATTCTCGCATAGATAACTTGATAGATCATGCTTGCTAAGCCTTTATTCTGCTGCAAGTACAGCCTAGGCACTACCGTAATGAGGTGAGGAAAACATGCTTGCCTGTCTAAGGTAGGCCAACATCCTGTCTCTTGCATGAGGTCTATCCATGGGGCTATTGATGCCACAACTCTGGCTCGTTTAAACAATGAATTCCAGATGGTTTCGGAGTTTGAAACACAAATCTGTGCTTGCGAAATCACCCTACAGTAACAGTCCTCTGTGGGCCAGGTGCCGTACCTGACAGAGGAGCTCTCTCTGAATGGAGTTTGGTGCTGTGATGTTTCTCCACTGGGAAGCCCAGTTTATAGCACATTATGTATATACTCTAAATGGAAGTGTTTGTATTTCCCTTGGCAAGCAAATTGGACTGTGTATATTCTTTGTGATCTAATCCAGCAAGGCCAATTGTGGGAGTAGAGCTTTAGGGCATAGCATGACTGATCTGCTTAATTAGGTTTGCTTTTTTAAATGCCAGGCTTCCAGGGGTGGCTTGTGTGGGCTCCTGGAAGAGAGGAGGTCTTTAATAGGTTTCCAGCTTACCCAAGGATATATTTTACATTTGTTTTTCTTATGCTTATTTTAAAACACTAAATGTGCAAACACTTTGGACAGCTTGATAAGACTCCAAAATGCTGTAGTATAACTGTTTCCCAGTGAATCCCTCCTTAATTTATGACCTGAAAGTCTGTATTTTTTCCTTGCCTTTATCTGTTTTCACAATGTCTACTTGAGTTGCTGTTGCTGTCCTTGGTGGCATCGTTGTTTAAGTTTCCATAAATATTCATCTCAACCTGTGTGGATTGTAAAAACAAGTTCCAGTGCAGAGCTCAGTGTAATTGATTAGTGGAGCTTGTCCCATATGTTCGCTGGCATTGGTGGTGTTTAAGTAACATTTAGCACATTAACTCTGTCATAAACAATGGTGTAAATTGTGTCGCTACACGTATCCTATAGTGTTTGTGGTAGTAATCCGTAGCACTAGACCAACAGATAAAAAAAACAAAGGGGCTTCCCTGGTGGTGCAGTGGTTAAGAATCCGCCTGCCATTGCAGGGGACACGGGTTCGAGCCCTGGTCCGGGAATATCCCATATGCCGTGGAGCAACTAAGCCTGTGCACCACAACTACTGAGCCTGCGCTCTAGAGCCCATGAGCCACAACTACTGAGACTCGCACGCCTAGAGCCTGTGCTCCGCAACAAGAGAAGCCACCGCAATGAGCAGCCCGTGCTCCGCAACTAGAGAGAGCCCACGTGCAGCAACGAAGACCCAACGCAGCCACAAATAAATAAATTAAATAAATAGATTTTTTTTAAATCATAAATTAAAATAAGTTCAGGCCCATGACTTGCTGTGTGTCCATGGGCAAGCTCCTTCACCTCTCTGAGTCTCACGTTCTTCAACTGGAAAAGGACAGTGACAATGATGCCTTCCTCGTAGGGTCATTGTAAGGCTAAAGAAGGTAATGTGTGTGAAAGCAGTTAGCACAACACCTGCCACACAGCAGTAACATTCGGCAAATGTTAGTCGTTGTTAATACACTCAGCCTTCACCCTTGCTCCTTTGTGCAGAGTGAAATTGATTCCGCAGTGGAGATGTTGTTATCCTTGAAAATGAGCTACAAAGCTGCCACGGGGGAGGATTACAAGGCTGACTACCCTCCAAGGGACGCGGCACCTGGGAGTGATAGTGGCCTGGATGCCACAGAAGCAGGCGAGGATTTTGTGGACCCATGGACAGTACAGACAAGCAGTGCGAAAGGCATTGACTATGACAAGCTCATCGGTAGGTTATGGGAAAAGCCCCAGCTTTTAGGAGTGATTCCATTGAGTTGATTCCACTGATGTTTTCTAATCTGAATTAATCATACATCCAGTCAAGCTTCAATGCCAAGGAGAAAATAGATCCTAAAATCTTTTGTGGTGCATTATATTCCCAGAGGATTATTGTTGATTAACATAACAATATAAAATAAATCTCAAAATAATGATTTATAGTAGATAGCTTAGTAGAAGCTTTTTCCTTTTTTCGAGCAATTCAGAACTTGGGGAAGGTCCATGGAACTGGGCATCTTTACAGTCACTTAAGTTGTCTCTAACTTAGTGGGTACAAGTCAGTCATAGATTACTTAAGGTTTCTCCTCCAGTGTGATACTGAGTGTGGAGCTAAACAGCTGGAAGTCAGCTTAAGAAAGATGACTCCTCACAGGGGGCAGGTCCTCACTGCCAAGCCCTTCACTGGAGGGCTTCCTGCTCAGGAAAACCCTTACTCTGAGAACATTGATGGCTGTCAAAAAAGAAACAGAACTAGAATGTTCTTACCTAAGTCTAAGCCATTTTCCATGATTTATGTATAGACTATCAATGAGGGAAAATTCTCTTGAAGACAGCCGTTAATTCCGTTAAAGACTATTTAAATTTATGGTTGTGAGTGAATATAAATGATAGCTTAATGAGCAGTAAGCAGCGGGGGCGTGTGTGTGTGTGTGTGTGGTTGCCTGGAGTTGCTAGCTAAACTGCATTCTGGATCTGTTTCCTGTCAGAATCCCATCCCAGACAAAAGAGCATTTTGTTCTGTAATTTATTTTCTGTTCTGCTGGCTGTGACCTCCACTCTGGGCTGGTGGAAGGGACCAGAGCCTCAGGCCTGAAGAGGCCTGGGTCTGTTGAGACTGTGCGTGGATTACAAGGCTTTCCCTCTTGTTTCAGCAATATCACCAAACCTCCCACCACCTGAGATCGGCATCTCTTCTTTTTTTTTCCAGTTCGGTTCGGAAGCAGTAAAATTGACAAGGAGCTGATAAACCGAATAGAGAGAGCCACGGGTCAGAGGCCGCACCGCTTCCTGCGCAGGGGAATCTTCTTCTCACACAGGTCAGGGTCTTCTCACTGCAGGGCCTCCCACCCCTCCTCTTCTTCTAATGAAGAAAACTATCAGGGTGCTGTTCCCTCAGACCTCCAGGCCCTTGCGGCGAGTGGTTGCCAGTTGGCAGAAGGCCGGTTCCACCTCCTGTGCTGGCAGTGACTGGCCGTGGGATGGTGCCCGTCCCTTCACCTCTGGCCCTTAGTTTATTCACCTGTAAACTGCCCACCTCACAAGGTGAAGGTCAAGTACACAGCAGATGAGATTCATGCCAGGTTACGTGCTATAAACTATAAAATGTCACAAAACAAAGGAGATTAACGTGTCCAAGTGCAGCATTTCCCATGAGATAAGCAGGAGGCTTCCTGAAATTACATACTTCTTCCTCCTATTGTTCTGGCCTACTCATGAATAATAGCCAAAGAGTCGCTTTGCTGTGCACCTGAAACTATCACAGCATTGTTCATCAGCTATACACCAATGCAAAATTAAAAGTTAAAAAAAATTTAAAAGAAGAGAGAGAAACTAATAGAGCGAACATGCACAGAATATCCCTACCTGAGATCATAAATTCCATGCAGATAACATCAGAGAACAGGCAGCTTCTGAGTGAGGTCTTGCCTCTCCCACCCCACACATCGCCTCGGGTTGGGTTCAAGGCCATGTTCGTGGAGTTTATAGTCCAAGGTAGGGTTGTTCTGTTCTGCCCGCACATCAGGGTTACGGAGAGCACGTGCAGGACAGAACTCGGCAGTCTGCCGAACACTTTAAATTCTACAGGCAGAGAACTCCAAGCCCCGCTCAGCCCTCTTTCTGGGCAGAATGCAATCAAAGCTTTTTCCTTAATTGAGGTTTAATTCACATGACATAAAATTCACCTTCTGAAAGTACATAATTCAGTGGTTTTTTTGGTGTATTCACAAGGTTGTGCAACCATCACCACTGTCTAATTCCAGAACATTTTCCTCACCCCAAAAAATAACCCTCTACCCATTAGCAGTCACTCCCCATTCCTCCCTCCCCACCAGCACCACTGGCAACCACTAACCTACTTCCTGTGTCCGTGGATTTGCCTGTTCTGAACATTTCATATAAATAGAATCATACCACATGTGGCCTTTTGTGTCTGGCTTCATTCACTTAGCATCATGTTTTCAAAGTTCCTCCATGATGTATCATATGTCAGCACTTCATTCCTTTTCATACCTGAAAAATATTTTATTGAACGGACATACCCCCCCCCCCAATTCAACAGTTGATGGACATTTGGGGTATTTTCACTTTTGGGTTATCAATAATGCTGCTCTGAACACTTGCATACAGGCTTTTTTTTAAAAAAATAAATTTATTTATTTTATTTATTTATTTTTGGCTGTGTTGGGTCTTCATTGCTGTCTGTGGGCTTTCTCTAGTTGCGGCAAGTGGGGGCTTCTCTTCGTTGCGGTGGGCGGACTTCTCACTGCAGTGGCTTCTCTTGTTGCGGAGCACAGGCTCTAGGCGCTCGGGCTTCAGTAGTTGTGGCGCGCGGGCTCAGTAGTTGTGGTGCACGGGCTTAGTTGCTCCACGGCATGTGGGATCTTCCCAGACCAGGGCTCGAACCCGTGTCCCCTGCATTGGCAGGAGGATTCTTAACCACTGCGCCACCAGGGACGTCCTGTATACAGGCTTTTATGTGGACATATATTTTAAGTTCTCTTGAGTGTGTACGTGGGAGTGGAACTGCTGGGTCATAAGTTAACCATTTAACTTTTTGAGGAACTTCCAAACTGTTTTCCACAGTGACTGCATCATTTTGCATTCCCACCAGCAAAGTGCAAACAAAGGTCCCAGTTTCTCCACATCCTCGCCAACATTTATTATTTTCCATTTTGTGTTTTTCCATAACCATACTAGTAAGTGTGAGGTGGTATTTCACTGTGATTTTGATTTGTATTTCCATAATGACTAATGATGTTGAGCACCTTTTCATACGCTTATTGACTGTTTTTATGTATTCTTTAGAGAACTGTCTCCTCTGATCCTTTGCCAACTTTTTAATTGGGTTATTTATCTTTTCATTATTGAGTTATAATAGTTCTTTATATATTCTGGATGCTAGTTTCTTATCAAATACTTGATTTTCAAATATTAGCTCTTAATTTACAGTGTCCTTAGAAGCACAAGTTTTTAATTTTGATGAAATCCAGTTTTCTTCTGTTTGTTTTTCGTTGCTTGGTGTCATATCTAAGAAACCATTGCCTAATTCAAGGTCATGAATATTTACACCTGTTTTTTCTTCTAAGAGTTTTATTCTTTTAGCCCTTACATTTAGGTCTCTGATCCATTTTGAGTTAATTTTTGTATATATGTGAGGGAGGATTCAACTTCATTCTTTTGCATGTGAATATCCAGTTGTCCCAGCGCCAATTTTTGAAGACTGTTGTTGAATTTTCTTGACACTCTTGTTGAAAATCAATTGACCATATATTTAAGGGTTTATTAAATATACTACATAGTCTTGATTACTGTAGCTTTGTAGTAAGTTTTGACACTGGAAAGTGTGAGTCCTCCAACGTTGTTCTTCTCAAGATTATTTTGGCTGTTCTGGGTCCCTTGCATTTCCAAGTGAATTTTAGGATCAACTTGCTAATTTCTGTAAAAAAAGGCAGCTAGGATTTTGGTAGAGATTTTGCACTGAATCTATAGATCAATTTGGGGAGTGTTGCCATCTTAAAATATCAAGTCTTCCTATCCATGCACATAGACGTCTTTCCATTCACCAGGTCTTTAGTTTCTTCCAGCAGTGTTTTATAGTTTTCAGTGTACAAGTCTTGCACTTCCTTTTTTTTAATAAATTTATTTATTTATGTATTTATTTTTGGCTGCATTGGGTCTTTGTTGCTGCGCGCGGGCTTCTCACTGCGGTGGCTTCTCTTGTTGTGGAGCATGGGCTCTAGGTGCGTGGGCTTCAGTAGTTGTGCCACGTGGGCTCTAGAGCGCAGCCTCAGTAGTTGTGGCGCACGGGCTTAGTTGCTCCGTGGCATGTGGGACCTTCCCAGACCAGGGCTCAAACCCGTGTCCCCGACATTGGCAGGCAGATTCTTAACCACTGTGCCACCAGGGAAGCCCCAAGCCTTGCACTTCTTTTGTTAGATTTATTCCTAAGGTTTTGTTTGTTTTGATGCTGTTGAAGATAACGTTTTCTTCATTTCGTTTTTGGATTGTTCATTGCTGTTTCTGAAGGGAAAGCACACTCCTGTGTGTTTCCTCTAGCTCAGTGCTCACTGCAGCTCTGCTTCACTTCTGATACCGGATGTGTGGGGTTTCCACACATCAGGAGGTTCTGCAGCACAAGTTGATGTCTTACAATTTAACCCAATTCTGACACTGTCTACCTGGAGATAGCGTCTGATCCCACAGGTTAAGGGCTCAGTCCCAGAAGACTGCCCCCCACCTCCCTACTTCAGACAGGAATCACGGGTCTGGACTGTTACCCGTGCCATAAATCAGAGGGTCCCATGACTGCTTCGTGGAGTGAATTTGCCAGAGCATCTCACATAAGTCAGGAAAACATTTTACTTACTAGATTACCAGTTTATTATAAAAGGGTATAATTCAAGAACAGCCAGATGGAAGAGGTGCACAAGGCAGGGTGTGTGGGAGCACAGCGCTTCCGTGGTCTCCCTGGGCACCTCTCTCCCCACTTCTCCATGTGTTCACCAACCCGGAAGCTCTCTGAAGCTGTCATTTGGGTTTTTATAGAGCCTTCACTACATAGACGTGATTATTTAAATCACTGGCCACTGGTAATTAAACTCAATATCCAGCCCCTCCGCCCTCCCCAGAAAGTGGGGCGAAGGCAGGGGGGACTGAAAGTTCCAATCCTCTAATCAGAGTTAGCTCCCCTGGGAACCAGCCCGCCTCCTTAGGTTATCTACGGGCTTTCCAAAAGTCACTTAAGTAACATAAATTTTGGTGTGGTTTGGTGTGGTTATTATATGAATAACACTCCTATCTTTATCATTCTTTTCACTTAGGAAATTCCCACAATGGTTAAAGGAGCTCTGTGCTTGAAACAGGATAGAACGAAGACCAAATGTACATTTCTTATAATCAATCACAATATTGCACTACTGTATAGAAATACCACAACTGATTTTCGTTTGTTGATCTTACGTGCTGCAACTTTGCTGAGTTCATTTATTAGTTCTTACTAAAAAAAACAAAATTCAGCCACATACATTTGAAGATCTAATTATCTTTATTCAGTGATTCATAAATCAGGCAGCATCCCATCTAGCAACTAGAAAGGCGCTCCAAGGGGTTTTACAAAATGGAAGCTTTTTACAGGGAGAAGGGTGGGGCAAGGGAGGAGTTAGCAAAAGGAAAACAGGATTATTTTTGGGCCAGGACATCTTTTCGTGGAAGGGAATGGCAAGGGTTTTGCCACGCAGATTGATTCTCGAGGGATCGAAGGTGTAGGGCAGGAGACAGTTTACCTCATAGGTGCTGAGCAGAAAATTCCAGACTGGTTGATTAAGATTACATTTCTGGGGAAGGTGGAAAGTGCAGTTAAATCAGATATTAAGTCTAGGTTTAGTATCATGGGCTTTAACATGATACCATTTTGGGCCTGTGGTTTTCTTTTTAACATTCTCTTTTTTTTTTTTTCTTTTTTTGTGGATTCTGGAGCATTTTTGTTATATAGCATTATTTCACCTGCGAGTAAGGATAATTTTACTTCTTCCTTTCCAATTTGGATTTCTTTTTCTTGCCTAATTGCTCTGGCTAGAAATTCTAGTACAGTCCTTGTGAAAGTGAGTATCCTTGTCTGATTCCTGATCTTAGGGGGAAATCTTTCAGTCTTTCACCATGAGTAGCTGTGAGTTTTCCATAAATGCCCTTCATTTTAAGGAAGTTCCCTTCTATTCTGAGTTTGTTGAGTATTTTTATCATGAAAGAATGTTGTGTTTTATCAAATCCTTTTTCTTCCTCTGTTGAGATGATCATGTGGCTTTTGTCATGTTTTCTATTAATACCGTGTATCACATTGATGGATTTTTGTATGTTGAACCAAGTTTGCATTCCTGGAACAAATTCCAGTTGATTATGGTGTGTAATCCTTTTTATATGTTGCTGGATTTGGTTTGTGAGTTGCTGAAGATTTTTTCATCTGTATTCATGAGGGACATTGGTCTGTAGTTTTCTTTTGATGTCTTTGCTTTGGGTATCAGAATAATACTGGCTTCATAGCATGAGTTGAGACGTATTCCCTCTTCCATTTTTCTGGAAGTTTGTGAAGGATTGTTGTTAATTCTCTTTTGAAAATTTGAGAGAATTCACTAGTGAAGCCATCTGGCCCGAGGCTTTTCTTTGTGTGACTTTTTTTTATTCCTAGTTCAATTTCTTTGCTTGCTATAGATCTGTTCAGATTTTCTATTTCTTCTTGAGTCAGTTTTGGTAAATTTGTCTATTACATCAAGGTTGTCTAACTTGCTGGCATACAGCTGTTCCTAGTATTATTCCCTTATAATCCTTTTTACTCCTATAAAGTGTTTAGTACTGTTGATTTTGGTAATTTGAGTCTTTTGTTTTTTTAGCTCAAGCTTTATCAATTTTGTTGATCTTAAATCAAATTTTTTATCTTAGCATTTTACAGTTCTCACTGCCCTGTGACGTATTTACTTCAGTATAATAATGCTGTAGGCTCTTGGTTTAGGGAGGCATAGGACTTGAAGCTTTGGCCATGCTCAGATTTAAGAACGCCTCTCAGATCTGTGAAGTAGGCATTTGATGAGATCTGCCACGCGCTGTCTCCCTCTGCAGCCCAGGGGGCCCTGCGGGAAGCCATCCTCACAAAGCTGAGCCCAGCACGGGAGCCTCGTCGGCGCCCTGCCCTCGGGACAGCACCCCTCGGGACAGCACGTCCTGAGTGCTCAGAGACTTCCTGCAAAGCCATCTGGAGCAGCGCAGGCGGGACCTGGTCTCCGTGCTCCCACTGCAGGTGGCACAGGTTCAGTCCCTGGTCAGGGAGCTAAGATCCCACATGCCACACGGTGCGGCAAAAAATAAAAAGAGCAGCTCATGGGACGGCTGTGCTCTTTTTCTTTTCTATAAGCCGATAAAAGTTTGATTTGGTTACTCGTGAGAACCAAAGAAGGACTCTTTTTCTTCCAAAATCAAGTGTTTCATTCTTTCCTTATCTCAGAAGCACTGGGTGATCATTCCTTGGGGAAAAATCAAAACTATGCAGGAAAACCAGAATCCCCCTAATCCTATCAGCCCAGAGATAAGCACTGTCAGCCCCTGGTCTGGGGCAAAAGGAGAAGTCACTTGCAGAATACTCTTGTCTGGGTTCTCCTACCCAGACCTCTGGAAAGGGCAGCTATTCCTCTTTTATTTGGGCATACTTTGCCCAGAAACAAAGAACATTCACACCCTGGAAGGGTGGTTTCATACCCTGCCAAACGTTGCAGTCACTGGCAGGGTTTGTTTTGTTTTGTTTTGTTTTGTGGGGTTTTTTTTAACATCTTGATTGGAGTATAATTGCTTTACAATGGTGTGTTAGTTTCTGCTGTATAACAAAGTGAATCAGCTACATATATACATATATCCCCATATCCCCTCCCTCTTGCGTCTCCCTCCCACCCTCCCTATCCCACCCCTCTAGGTGGTCACCAAGCACTGAGCTGATCTCCCTGTGCCATGTGGCTGCTTCCCACTAGCTATCTGTTTTACATTTGGTAGTGTATACATGTCCATGCCACTCTCTCACTTCGTCCCAGCTTACCCTTCCCCCTCCCCGTGTCCTCAAGTCCATTCTCTACATCTGCGTCTTTATTCCTGTCCTACCCCTGGGTTCTTCAGAACCATTTTTTTTTTCATTTCAGATTCCATATATATGTGTTAGCATGCGGTATTTGTTTTTCTCTGACTTACTTCACTCTGTATGACAGTCTCTAGGTCCATCCACCTCACTACAAATAACTCAATTTCGTTTTTTTTTATGGCTGAGTAATATTCCATTGTACATATGTGCCACATCTTCTTTATCCATTCACCTGTTGATGGACACTTAGGTTGCTTCCATGTCCTGGCTATTGTAAACAGAGCTGCAGTGAACATTGTGGTACATGACCCTTTTTGAATTATGGTTTTCTCAGGGTATATGCCCAGTAGTGGGATTGCTGGGTCACAT
Source organism: Leucopleurus acutus (assembly GCF_964270905.1). Classification (NCBI taxonomy): domain Eukaryota; kingdom Metazoa; phylum Chordata; class Mammalia; order Artiodactyla; family Delphinidae; genus Leucopleurus; species Leucopleurus acutus. The sequence continues at coordinate 4,458,253 of NC_139142.1, forward strand.
GGTAGTTCTGTTTTTAGTTTTTTGAGGAACCTCCATACTGTTCTCCATAGTGGCTGTATCAATTTATATTCCCACCAACAGTGCAAGAGGGTTCCCTTTTCTCCACACCCTCTCCAGCATTTATTGTTTGTAGATTTTTTGATGATGGCCATTCTGAACCGGCAGGGGTTTTAAAAATACAGATTCCCAGGCGTCACCCCAGACCCACTGGACCAGAGTCTGTGGAGGCACAGCTCAGGCAGATGTGGTGTGGAAACAGCTGGCCAGGTGATTCTGATGCACCGCCAGGGAGAAGGCCTCTTCGTGTGCGCTGTTAGTGGACCCCAGTCCTTGGGCAGGGTGGATGATTCCAGAATAAGTCCCAGATGAAGACACCTGGTCCCAGTGTAGCTGAGGGAGCCCAAAGCAGATCTCCACCTGGGGGCATCCCTCACTTCCCTCCCTAAGTCAGGACTGTGGGAGCCCTGTGATTTCCCCCGTCTGGGCCAGCAGAGTGTCGGCTCTGTGTTGTTCTCAACAAGGACTGGGTGGTGTTGGCCTGGTGTCACTCCCAGGAAAGTGTGTGAAGCAGGCAGTATGTCAACATCGATACTTGGAGAAATTCCAAGAGAGATCCAGTGTCTGACCAACATTTAAATATATTATTCCCAATCTGCATGTCTTCCACTTTTAAAACAATCACAGGAGAACCAGTTCAGAAGAAGTTTCCTGTTGTTTTTACAGCATAAGCGCCAAGGATAACAAGCTCTAGTGATTATCCGGGTTGTTTTGTCTGTTTATCATTTCCAAATGAGCATTCACACCGCGATTTTTTTCTCAGAACATCACACTATTTTCTTTTCTCCTTTTTCCTTTAGAGACATGCATCAAATTCTTGATGCCTATGAAAATAAGAAACCATTTTACCTGTATACGGGCAGGGGCCCCTCTTCTGAAGCAATGCACGTAGGTCATCTCATCCCGTTTATCTTCACAAAGTAAGTATTGCGTCGTATGACTGTTCTCGCTTGTATTAGTGAATCAGAAATGTTAGTCACATTACTGATCGAGTATGGTGTATAAAATTATTTTGTTATTTTGAAATTCTTTTGAACCATGGAGAGACTAAATCAGCAGTATATCTGCCAATCATAGATAATATATGTATTATTTTGCCAAAAAAAAAAAAAGAAATGTTAGTCACAAACCTTGTCTAGAACTGACAAGACAGTACTAGTTCACATCTGCTTGAACAACCAAGGTCTTGGGGAGTTGCTGCCTTTGTGGCTTCTCTTCACCCTGTTCCTGGTGTCGCTTTAGCGGGATGTGGGTGGTAGAGAGAGCACTGCTTTGGAGTCAGTGGACCTGCGTCCTCCTCTTCCCCTGTCCATGTGACCATAGAAGAGTTACTTCTCTGGGCCTTAGTTTCCACATCTGCCAGAGGGAGTAATAATACCTACCACCTACAGTTCTCGTAAGGCTTCAAAATAAAGTGTGCAGGGAAACCAGCACAGAGCTGACATGATAATAAACAGTTGTAGCCCTTATTAACGGGAGTCAAATTCACAGTGTGATCAGAGCGTGTGATTTTGTGGGCAGGGACGTTTTGACATACATTGTTAGCAGGAACCGTGTTTTCAGAGGCACAGTGGCGTTTTTCTGCAGGGAAATGAGATGACGGCCTTCTTCCCCCCCTCTCTTAGGTGGCTGCAGGATGTGTTCAATGTGCCCTTGGTCATCCAGATGACCGATGACGAGAAGTACCTGTGGAAGGACCTGACCCTGGACCAGGCCTATGGCTACGCTGTGGAGAACGCCAAGGACATCATCGCCTGCGGCTTTGACATCAAGAAGACTTTCATCTTCTCTGACCTTGACTACATGGGGTAAGGAGAGAACGCCTGCCTGCCTTTTAAATAAGTAGATGCAGATTGTAGACAAGTCATCGTGGCCACGGCTGCAGCTGAAACACCTGAAGCATCTCGAGGTCTGGAAGATGTTTTTCTTCCCTTATTAAATGTTATGGTCTGGTTTATTGGTTTATTGACAAATACGATTTCCATCCTCAGCTTGTGACAGATGTGCATCTGTGTCGTAGTTTCTCTCCACGGATGGTCAGTTGTGCCAATTTGGGTGTCTTGCTCTTTCTCAGTGTACCTTTTTCCCTACAGAGAAAAGACTCACTGGTAACACAGTTCCCTCACAGTCTAGTTAAACCAGACACTTAATAGTCCAAAAGATTTCCTTCTGGAAGTCCTCAAACTGTAACTTCTGCGGTTTTGAACTTCATTCCAGACGACTACCAAGAAGTGTGTTAGAAAAGTAAGACTCTGTCCACCGTCCCAAGAAGAATGCTCTTCAGGTCACCAAGTATTGCATGAGCCCCTAAGATATGGCGCTCCCTGCACGGGTCTGGCCGCCCGTGGGGGACAGTGCTTGAGGGCCCACCTTGCTGGTGGAGTGTGGCCCCTGTTAGGAGATTCGTTAGAGGCCCAGACAGGGTGTAGCGGAAACACCAAAGGCTGCGTGAGCAGTAGGTGCAGAGGAGCTTGCTGGTTAACACTGCCCCGGAAGGGTCCCTTCTGTAACTACTGAAATCTGAGGGGAAGCTTTATAGCCGTTGAGAGGAATACACGCCTTGGTATGAAATCTGACCTTTCTAGCAGCCAGTAAATGAATGAATTTTCTAATATTACCTATTACATTTTTTTTAACCACTCTCTTGTGGGCACAGAGGCATTGTGGGGTCCATGAAGAAACATGACCTTCCAAGGGAGGAAAACAGACCTGGGTTCAAGTCCCAGGTCTCCTCTGTTCAGGGTCTGTGAGTCAGCAAGTCTGGTCCATGAAACAGGGTTAGATGAGACCTTAGCTGTCACCGTTATTATCATTTTCATGACACTTAGTTTTATTTCTCTCGCCCTATTCCTTAAAAGGACCTGATTCAACTGCTTGAACCCATAGACACACCATGGGTTCTGCTGCTCTTTTTAGGACAAGGCAGTGCTGGCATCACACAGTCACTGGCATCCTTTTGTGCAGCCTCTTCCCACCCACCGTGGCCCCTCTCAGCCTCTGGTCCCCCACCAGCCAGCGATCTTTCTAAAAGGCAGGTGTGGCTCAGTCCCCTGCTCACAGCTTTCCTGGTTCTCCATCATCATCAGGATAAAGTTCTCGCTTTCTCCTTTGCACACCAGCCCCTTGTGATTTGACCTGTGTTCCTCTCTGATCACCGCCTCCTGCAGCTATACAGAACAATTAGCTGTTCCACACCCTCACCTTTGTCCCTGCTCTTCTCTGCCCTGACCCCAGGACTCCCAGCTCCGCGGATTCCTATGCTGCCTTCCAAACACGTGGTCAAGCACCGCCTTCTCCTGGGAGCTGTCCCTCCTGCAGCCAGATTTAGGTGCCCCTCTCTGGTCCCCCTGCGCCCCGGGCCCCCCCTCTGGTGCAGTGTGAGGGGTTGTCCTCTCACACTAGACCAGTAAAGCAGCCGTCACGGGGTGCTCGCTGTGGCAGGTGCCCCCCGAGGCCCCGAGAACACAGCACTGAGCAAAACAAAGTCCCCTGTTGTGGTGCTGAGATGTTGATGGGACAGAAACAAACGCCTCTGACGAGTCTGTGAGAATGTCGGGGCGGGGGCGTGAACTTCTGAACAGTCCGCGTGAGAAGACCACCACGGCCCGCCGTGCTTTCAGCTCGTTCTGAGAGAATGTGGCGTCTGTGGCGACTGGTTTCCACCCTGTCTTTTGGTACCTGCAGCTTCAATTCTGCCACCTTTGCTCCCTAAGAACTCCCTTTTTCTTTATGAACGTGGGGTAAAGATGAAAGCCCAGACAAAGGGCCTGTCCTAGCTCTTCTTAGGTATTTTATGTTGAACCTAAAGTTAGGAGGGACATTTAAATGTTAAAGTCTGTTTTCAAGTGTCTTTTTCCCTTTAAGAGTTTCTTCTAAACACTCAAGCATTTTACTTTTTTTCTTGAAGTTTAACTCAAAATCTAAACCTCTGACTTCATAAAGCTCCTTCCCAAGCCAGTCTTCCTTACGAACAAGAAACACAACAAAGCCTCCTCCACCCCCTCGGGGGGCTCCATGGGGGAAGGAGTCGGTGCTGGGGCTGAGGCTTCCCGCCACCCTGTCCCCCCACACGTTTGGGCCCAGAGGGGCCTTCCTGACAGGACCCCCGAGGGGTGGAAGCACACTGCTCCGGGACGCTGAAAGCTAGTGGTCCAGACCCAGCTCTGTGCCGGGCTTGGTTTGGATCCTGTGGGCAAGTCCTTCAGTTCTCTGAGCTCCCGTTTTCCTATGCAGTGGGGGGTTACTACTAGTTAGAGGTGGTCTAGCCGAGGGGTTCAGAGTGCCCGCCTGGGCTCGCATCCTGACCGCCACCTCCTGTGTGACTCGGGCAGTGAGTGTTGGACAGGTGTTTATTGAGCATCTGCTACATGTCAGACTGATGCTGGGGGTCAGCAGCCAAGACAGTTATCCAGCCACTCCGTCAGGTTCTCTCTAACGGGAGTTAACAGGTAGTAAACCAGGTGAGAATGAGTGTTGTGAGGACAAAGGAAGAACAGAAAGGACAGGGTGGTTAGCTCAGTGGACGGGAGCACCTACGCTGCAGCTTCATGAGGACTGACCACTGAACTGCTGCATGTGGAGCGCTTCCAGCAGAGCCTGGCCCTGGTGAGTGCCCAGTGTCACTCTTGAAAATCTCTTCCAACTTAGAACCCTGTCACTCATTTGCCTGCCTGTGTGAGGAAATCCAGGCCATGTTCTCCAAGCTGTGTGAGTGTGAGGGGCAGGTGTTCTCGGGGGACAAACTGGTACCCAGCCCTCATTTACAGGATGCAGCTGGGTCTGTTCCTGGTCCCCAAGGCGAAGCTTCGGGGTACGTCACGCTGCATCGGCACAGGGGCGAGCCCGGGGGACAGACATCCCTGGGGGGGTGGCGGGGGGTGACCATGCTCTCGGTGCAGCCAGAGAGCGACCCGGCCTCCAAGAACGGTCAAGGTGGTCTTCTTCAGAAGCACTGCTTCTGATACTAGGGCTGCTGTAGACTTTCCCTCCTTGTGGTGCTTGGAGGCCATCTTATGCAGCACGACCCCAGACACAAGAGGATGGGCCTACCGGCTGATCTGCCCAGGGGACTAGCATTGACGGTCGCCTCAACCCCAGGATGCACGGAGTTCTTGCCCATCCCCCCCTGGTGGCGGACAGCGCTGGTCCTCGCCAGGCGTAGGCAGCACGAGGCCTGCTGCTTCCCCCCAGGAGGCCCCTGGCACGGAGGTCGCTCCTGTTCCGGCAGGATGAACGAGCGGGCATCTCTGCAGGTGGCTATCCCGCTCTGCTCTCTGGGTGTTCACTGTACGTCGGGGGGTGTCGGGGCGGGGGGGTGACCTGTGCTGGGAGCGCTTTGCTGCCATTGCTCCTGGCGCGTCCTCGCAGCACTGTTCCCACCCTGGCCGGTGCCCCCAGGGCTGAGTGGAAGCCACCATCCCTCCCCTGCCCTTGCTCCCTGTCTGAGTGGGACTCTGCTCAGCTCAAGCAGACCCTGCCGCGGTGGCCTTGGCCTTTACCGGCCTCCCTGCCTTGTGGCTGCCCTAACCCAGGCAGCCGGCATCCCTGCGCTTCTGACGCGCACCCCGTGCCTGCCCAGAGGCATTTGGTGGCCCTCTGTCAGGCCAGAAGCCTTAAACTCTTCAAACGCCGTGAGATGTGGTGAGAAAAGCACAGGCCTTGGGGCCAGACGAGCCTAGGTTTGGATCCCAGGTCCTAGATTCACTAGGTCCATGACCATAACCTCTCTGAGCCTCTGTGAAAGTGGAGGCAAAGCTGCCGCCTCACAGGGGAGCGGGGCAGTGGCAGTGTATCTCCCGCACTCAGCACAGCTCCTGCCCCTGATAGTAAACGGCAGCTTTCCCGCCTTTTCCCTTTTTATCTTTATGGTGCCTGACACATAATAGGGCCTGGAGGAAAAGCTACTGAATATGTCAGTCAAAAGATGCAGTGTAAGAAGCCCCTCTGGGTTTTGCCCCTTCAGCCTAGTTCCTTCTAATAGCAGAATGGCTGCCACAGATCCAGGCCTTGTATTCACACCCCTCACCACCCAGGAGAGTTCGCCCTGTCCAGACAGCCTGGCTGCCCCACGGTGGAGGGGACAGTGGTGGCCGGATGCAGGGAGAACCAGCTGCACTGAGACAGACCCTCCTTCCTGGGCCCGTCAGTTGCTATCCGGACACTACATCCAGCAACAGGTTGCAAATACCCTTGAACAATGAGGAGGTTAATCCACGTATAACTCACAGTCGGCCCCCCACAGCCTAAGTTCCCCACCTCCGTGGATTCAACAAGCCAGGACCATGTAGCACTGCAGTGTTAACTATTGAAAAGTACCACGTGTAAGTGGACCCGCGTTGTTCCAGGGTCAACGGTAATCTCCCACGAGAAAGCACGCAGTCCGTCTCAACAGAAAAGCTGCACTGGGGCCCCCAAACTTACAGCCCCATATGCTCAGCAGTGACCCTGGCAGAATCTCAATATCTCATGTTAGCCGCTGAGTCAACCACTGAGTCCGGTGTGTTCTTGCCTTAGTTGCTTATCAGCTTCATGTTGATTTCCTTCCACAGGTACAGGTGTGTTCGCCTCGCCTGCCGCAGGCATCTTTGCGTACAGGGGGCGTCACAGCGCCTTCCTCCCCAGTGTGTTCCGGCCTGTGTCTGGCCTGCCATGTTGTACCATCTGCTGCTTTGCCCTCAGTGGACGCCACCCTCTGGGTCCGGGGTTTGATTCTGACTGTCTTTGCAGGATGAGCCCAGGCTTCTACAAGAACGTGGTGAAGATACAGAAGCACGTCACCTTCAACCAGGTGAAAGGCATTTTCGGCTTCACTGACAGTGACTGCATCGGTAAGGAGCCGCTGCTGCCCGCGGTCCCCGCCCAGCTGCCCTCAGACAGGAGCCGAGCTCAGCAGGAGGCAGGTTGACGCGCTTGGTGCCTGCCCGGGGCTGAGCTCTCTCTGAGGTGGTAGCATTTGCAGTTTGTCTCTTTAAATAGGTGGGTTTTCCCTGGAACATCAAGAGCTGGTGTGATGCCTTTGGCCCCTTTTCTGGGCCATATGGAGCTATCCCTCTGGACACCCTCTGTCCCTCTCCTTAGTTATCCGTTCGTTTTAAGGTTTAGAAGGAAGAGAAGGGTACGGATGACTTCTGTCCTCCGCCTGCTTCTGGGACGCCAGTCCGTGTGGGAGGCCTTGGTGGGGGCCCAGGGGCTGCAGGAGGGCCTGCTCTATGGCCGGAACCTGCCGTCTTTGTCTCCCTGGACCTCAGCTTCCCCACCTGCAAAAGGAGGGTCCTGACTGGAGGCCCAGGGAAGCCCACCCTGCCTGCCCTCCCTCGCTCTCCTTCCAGGCTTTTCCGCAGCAGATAGGCCCCTTTGCCCACGTTTACGCCCCTCTCCCTGTGTCTCCCTCCACGGCCCCTTCAGATGCATTGGCTTTCTCTCCTTTGAGACCCTTAGCTCCTTGGGCAGAGAATCAATCCTGAGACTAGCGGCTGGGTCTCTGGACCCTCTCCCCTTTATTTTGGGTGCACGGCCCCAGGCAGCTCCCAGGATGTGCCTGCAGGCGCTCTGTGCCGGGTGTGCCTGCTGGGACGGAGCACATTCCAGGGCCCACCGTGAGGGCCCTGTAAGGAAGAGTGCAGAGAGAAATGCGCAGAGGCCTTATTGGGAGGCTTTTCACATAAGCAGAACCCTTCGATGTTTCGGTCAGATCATTCCTGACAACTGGGGCATAAACCCGGTGCTTTTGAAAGGGTTTTTTAACCCTGGGAATCCCGGCATGGAGTGGAGAGGTGTCTCCCTGAAGGCTGCCCAAGTGAGTAGGGAGACAGCAGGCGCGATGAGGAGCTGCACACACTTTGCTGCCAGGGGACCTGGGCTCGAACCCTGGCTCAGCCACTCACTGACTGCACACTAGTCCCGGGAAACCACAGAGGCAGTCTGAGCCTGGTGTCCACGTGCATAAAATGGGGACGACAGTGACACCTTCTCCATAGAGTCGTGGGGCGTAGACGAGCCCAGGGAAGGCCCTGAGCCAGAGCCGGGGCTGCTCAGTGCTGTAAAGGGGGTGCTGGTGCCAGTGGCAGCTGCCACGTGGACACCCAGAGGCAGAAAGGAGCCCAGAAATGAGGCGTGTCTTTCTGCAGAGGGGAGAGAACAGCTGCCGGGAAAGAGCACCACAGAGACAGCGTTTCAGGGCTGGAGCCACGTGGGCTACCTGGGAAATGCCTGAGCAGCGCAGAGGGGTAGACTGGCCCAGCTCCACTTATCAAGGGTCACACCGAGATCCATGCCCTTTGACCCCAGAGTTCCACTTCTGCAGGTCTAAGCAAATAGCAGTAGCAGTGTTAACAACAGCAGCATCCAAAATATTGAGAACGTTTTATGCACCAGGAGGTCATAATGTATCATAATTAAAGCCGAGGAACAACCCAGACGCCCAGGGGGTGGAGAACCGCTGCCTCTCCAGGGCACGTGGATGGGATAGCGTGTGGGTACAAAGTGGAACCTGTAAAGAACAGGCCAGAGGAGAACCACAACTGAAAGGCAGAGTGTGAAAGGGAGAGGAAATGGGTGAAAAGAGACACAAACTGGGACTATAGGGGTTTTTTTCTTCCTTCTGCTCTTCTGTAGTTTTCAGGTTTTCTTTAATGACTGTTACTTTTCCAGTGGGGAGAAAGCCGATTTTTGTTCACCCCTTTTACAGTTCCAGCAGGAAGCGGTCTCGTGTATAAAGATGTTTTGTCCTCCTTTCCAGGGAAGATCAGTTTTCCTGCCATCCAGGCCGCTCCCTCCTTCAGCAACTCGTTCCCCCAGATCTTCCGAGACCGGACAGATGTCCAGTGCCTCATCCCGTGTGCCATTGACCAGGTCAGGAGGCAGGGCCAGGGTTGTGTCATCCTGGGTGTTGCAGGAGGCTCTTTGCCCTCTTCGGTGGGAAAGGAGGGTCTAAAAGGTGTTGCGGGGCGGAGCTGATTCTTTGAACTCACCGGAAGCTTGGGGGTTGCTGTGAGGCCCGCTCAGGGGTTGCTCACGGGCTAGCAGCTGGCCCACTTCTCCCACCGTCCCCTCCCTCCCCACAGGACCCATACTTCAGGATGACCAGAGACGTGGCCCCCAGGATCGGCTACCCTAAGCCAGCCCTGCTGCACTCGACCTTCTTCCCCGCCCTGCAGGGGGCCCAGACCAAGATGAGCGCCAGCGACCCGAACTCCTCCATCTTCCTCACAGACACGGCCAAGCAGATCAAGACCAAGGTGAGCGGCACCGGGGGGCGGGCGGCCTCTGCGCAGGGCCACACCACGGGGAGACACGCACGCGTGGTGCTGCTCTGTCCTTCGGCCTCCGCTGCCACGGGGGCCCTGAATTCCAGGGTCCAGGCAGCCTGTCCCCGTTCCCAGATAACAGGGGGATTTTCTTATTTGTGTCTTTTCATGTGGGCAAGGCTTTGGAATTTTTTTCTTTTTTTTTCTTCTCTGATTTCCTCACCAACACTGTGCAGGAAGCAAAATCACGGCAATTTTCTTTAGTTACAGTTAAACAATAGAAAAAAGGTAGTGTATTTCTGGGCATCAGCCGTATTCCAGGAGCTGGGCCAGGTGCTTTCTTTATGTTTCTAGGTTTTAATTCTCACTGGGAGATAGTGGTGTGTTCCCTTTAAAGACAAGAAGGATGAGGCCCAGAGAGGATGACCAGCTTGACCAGGTTTCCACCGGAAACCAGGAGATGCCCTCCTGGCCCACGGCCCACGAGCTGCCGTTACCAAGCTGGTAGGGGCTGGTTTTCTCCAGAGCATTCTCACTGAGACTCAGGACTGATAAGCCTCCTTCCACAGTCGGGTCCCGCCTGGGAGTGCTATGCCTGGCCCGGCATGCAGCAGGAGCTCAGTAAATATTTTCCGGGTCACCAGAGAAACTGGAAATCAGAATTAGTTTGAACTTCCTTACTTTTCAGGGCCGCACTTCTGTTGCTCAGTTCTGAACTGCCAGTATGTGTTCAGTCCCCTCTCTGTTCCACAAAGCTGTTGACATTTCATTTGGAACCACGTGCACGTTTGCGGGTTGGACGATCACAACAGGAGTGACAGAAACTGGATTTGAGGCATGTAGTGCACCCATCTGAGTGACCACCGGGCCCCTACGCCTTCTGGAAAGTCCCAGATTCTGGTTGACAATGGGGAACCTTAGTATCAGAACTGTCTTCCAGGAAGTGGTAGCCACCAGCTTTCCCAGCCTCGGCAGGGCTTTCCTTTCTCTTTCACTTCTGGCTGAAAATTCCAGAGCACGGAGTGCATTAGAGGGGACGGGAAGCTCCTGTTCCCTCTAGCAGAGAAGTCATTTTGTTTTGTTTTTGGAAGTTGTTTTAAAGAAGTCATTTTGGCTCTGGGACATTTTTCATTCACTCAGGACGAGCAAAGACCCGAGGGCTGGGTGAGCAGTGACTGGAGGGTCGGGAGCCACCCAGGCTGCCAGGGTCACGAGCACCCTGTGGGGCAGGACAGGGTCAGGCCAGGCCCTTGTTCCCAATCCCCAAGCCCACCTTCAACTCCAGAAGCAGAATCTCCACGCCAGCCAGGAGAGGGGGCATCTGCTCCAGGCCCCTCCCACGAATAACAACAGTAGAGTGCTGGGGACACGGCAGCTTGGCTGCGTGATCACCTGCCATGTGCTCACCTGTGCGAGCTCACTGAGTCCTGACAGCCACCCTGGGGGCTGCGTCCATTTCAGAAGCAAGGACGTAGGGCTCAGAGGGGTCCGGCAGCTTCCCTACTTTCACACAGCTGGGAAGCAGTGGGGCAGGGCCATAACCCGGGTCCCGCACGGCTTGGGCCCTCGGGTGGCCTGGAGGCAGGAGCCCTGGGTTGTCTGGGCCCCGCCACTTACCTGCCATTGGTGGGTGACCATGGCTGTCCAGGTGTCACTGTCAAGTGGGAGCAGCTGTACAAAACTGCAGACTAGGGGCAAGGCTTCCATGAGATCACATATAAAGTGGTTGCAAACTGTAGAGTACCACCCAAATTTAAGATTTCAGTTCAAATGTGGATCGTTGGACCGCTCCTTTGTCATGCGGGCCAAAACGTGCCTCCCGCCTCCCTGGGACATCACGCCCAGGGACAGGTCGGAGCTTCTGCTGTCCCTCAGAGCCGCTGGCACTCCCACCAGAAAGTCCAGCTTTCTCTGGCCTCACTCGCGGCCGCCAGCTTCTGCCCCCCGACGTTAGTCTGCGATTCTGGATGATCCGGTTAGGAATCTGCTCTGGAGTCCTGCTGGGAGGCTTACCAAACGTCTCCACTGAGACTGCTGACACACCCTTTTCCGGAAGAAAATGAGGGTGACGTTTGTACGTGATAGGTTTCTCAAATAGTCGTTGAAAGAACACTGAAGGAACTTTGTCTCCCCTTTTTGGCTTTTCTTCTCTTACCTCTTGACCCTGATTTCTCTAAGATTATCTTCAATCCTACAAACCATTTTGTTAGTTTCTGAGTCTTTCTTTCTTCAGCTTCTCGAAGTGCCTGTCTTTAGGTGGGCACCGCCTGTGGGCCCTGACCACCTTGGCGCTCCTCACGGGTCCTGTGCCTCGCGTCCTCCCGTCCACGGTGGGGGGCTGGGGGGGGTGCTCTGCTCTCCTGTCCTCCGCCAAGAGCGCGCCCTCGCAGGCAGCAGCCGCCCTTCCCTGCTCGTCCCTTTTGCTCTGAAGATGGCTCGTATCTGTCCTCTTACTGAATCCGAGGACACTTTAGGACATTTTCCCCAAATTTCAGCACAGGTGGTGCTTTGGCTTTCCCGATTCTATTCTGTGTCTCTGGGGAGTGGGGGGGTCAGAGCTCATCCCCCCTCCGGTCCCCCCTTCTCCGCAGCGAGCCCCGCGGTGGCCCGTCCCGGGCTCGGTGGGAAGGAGCAGCCCGAGGCCTCCCCCCACTGCTCGGGCCAGCTTGCATGCGCAGGGCGGCGGCCCGACGAGCATGTGTGTCCTCTCGTTGGCGCAGGTCAACAAGCATGCGTTCTCCGGAGGCAGAGACACCACGGAGGAGCACCGGCAGTTTGGGGGCAACTGCGACGTGGACGTGTCCTTCATGTACCTGACCTTCTTCCTGGAGGATGACGACAGGCTGGAGCAGATCAGGAAGGTGAGGCGGGGGCCCAGTGCCCACACGGGACCTGGAAGGCCTGGCAGCCACGCTGGGGGCAGCCAGTGTCCCTGGTGCCTGAGGGGCAGGCACTCAGCTGAGACCAGAGTAGAGTTGAGTAGGTCGGTCGTGTTCTGACCACGTGCCCAGAAACCTCATGAACAGATAGTTCCCAAAAGAGAAAATACAAGCCGCTAGTGAGTAGCCACACAGAGAGGTTTAATCCCACGAGTCATCGAGAAATAGAAGTGAAATCAGGACGCCTTCAATGTTGAAACAATTCCACTACCAATTTAGCGGGTTTGTGCCGTATTTGCACTGATTGTAATCCAGACGCTTTGGGGCTCACCCGGGTGAGTCGAGCGTTCCCTGCGTGCCTCTCAGCGAGCCAGAGAGCCCGAAGAATGGTCATAGCTCCTGCTTCAGGTTTTCCAATTCTTGGCATCTTTTCCAAGAAACTAATCCTGAATAAGAAAGAGCTCTCTATGCAAAGACGGTAAAAATGATAGTAGCAAAAAGTTCAGGAGAGACTCTGTACAACAGAGGAAACCTTAACTGAGAATCGTCAGGAGGGATTATCACGCAGGTGTGAGGTTTATGATCACATGGGAGAGTACGCCAGTGATAGTGATAAAAGGACCCCAAATTGGACGTGCAGTGAGATCCACTATGTTTAAATACAACGCACCAGAAAAAGTCTAAAAGGAGACGTGCCAGGATAGTAGCAGTGGCCCTTAGCCTCTGGGCACTGGCTTCGCAGGGGGTTTTTTCTTTACTTTGCTGCTGCTTTGTGGTTCCGGTACCTTGTTAAGTTTGTTCAGTAAGTACATGTTACCATCACGATCAGCAAATGAAAAAAGATTCGGCAGAGATTTTAGAGAAGCCAGTAAGGCTGAAGGGGGCAGCCACGGGCTCAGGGCGTGGAGTCCCCCGACCCCGCAGGAGGGTGGGCGAGGTGGGGGGGCGGACCCCGTTGTTGCCCTCGCTGTGCCAGCCTGAGTCGCGGCTGCTCACCAGGGCCCAGAGTCACTTTATGAAAGGCATGGTTTAAGGTTCTCGTTTTTCTATGCCGCCCGTGTGCCAGGCTCTGCATGGGTGGTGCCCGGGCAAGGGAGGTACCCAGGGCGTGCGCAGCCGTTTCTCACATGGCCTGTCTCCTCCCGGGCAGGATTATACCAGCGGGGCCATGCTCACCGGCGAGCTCAAGAAGGAGCTCATAGAAGTTCTGCAGCCGTTGATCGCCGAGCACCAGGCCCGGCGCAAGGAGGTCACAGACGAGATAGTGAAAGAGTTCATGACTCCCCGGAAGCTGTCCTACGACTTTGAGTAACGCTCACTTTCTTTACATTTACTGAGATGTAATTTACCAAGAATCCCAGCCCAGTCGAATCACCACTTCCCTTAGGCTGTGTCACACGGTAATTACTGGCCTGGTGTCTATAAGCCCTCTGTGTGTATCAATGCTGTTTCTTCTGCTGAATGTCATTCCCTGTCTCCTGTGAGCATAACCCTGTGGGGTGATTGGGTGCCGGGTAACACTGAGTGGTCACACAGACAAGTCCAGCTGGAGTCTCTCCCACAAAGCAGCCCCAAGGATGTGCAGCCTTGGGCTGGATGTCCACTGGCCAGCCTGTTCTGGTCCACAGGACAGCTCCTGTTGGAAAGCATCCTACATCCAAACATACTCTTAAACGTGCTCTATCAAAGAATATGTAGTCTGTGTATGCATACCTGGAATCAAGATGTTATTATCATAAAACCAAAAAGAAGTGCTTCGAAAAATTGTTGTGGGGAAGCTTAATGGGCACAAGAGGCATTTCAGCAATGCCCCCAAAATCAAAAAAGAAGTGCTGGCCAAGAGCTTTGCTAAGCATTTGACCAAGAGACCTCTCGGCTTGGAAGCGGCCTTGAACGTTTCTGAATATTGGCCAGAGTGGGCCGGTTTTTACTAAATTGAGTCTTCTGTGGGTGAAACTTCCCAGTTTGCGTGCCAGACTCCAGACCGTGCATGTACTGTACTCCAGAAATCATGCTGTTTTCCCCGAACGTACTAATACTTTGTTTGCACCAAGTAATCCTAGACACTCCATCCTGAGAACTGATGGCTGCTTTACTCTGATGGTGCCAGACGCTGGGGGGAGTCTGTTGCCTTTGCAGGTGCTTTTGTTTTGACACTTGACTGGCGTGGAAGTCTGTCTGCACAGAGCAGTGCCCTGCCTGTGCCCCAGACGGGTGGGCACAGCTAGGCAGCGTGCAGCAGCCCTCGAGGCCCTCGGCTGTGTGTCTATGGGAGGCCTGTTTAACCAAGCGCCCTGTGTAGTTTCGGAAAAGCAATGGCCTGTCTCGGGGAAGCCCTGGGTCCGAGAGCCTGCCCTGGCTGGAGGTGCAGGGTCCACTCCTGGGTGCCCCGCTCTGGTCTCACTCGTGACAGATAAACTTCCTTTGGTCCCACCTGTGTCACTGTGCTCTGTCTGGGGTTTGAGGGGTGAGCAGAGGCCTCGCTCCAGCCCAGGGCCGTGCTGCGCCTGACCCTCCGTGGATGCCCTAGCTCCTGCACGGGTCATACCGGGATGGTGTGGGATGGAAGCGTGGTCCCAGGAGCCCCACAGTGTGGAGGTGCAGGCTTCGGGAATAGGCTGGAAGCGGCGCCTTCCTGGCGCTCAGCGGTCTCCCCGTGCTGGTTTCCACCCTCCTGGAGGTTCCCAGCAGCTGCTGGAGAATGCAAGCAGATGTCCTTGTTTCGCGGACAGCACGGGGGCGTCAGAGCAGCGCCATGTAGTGACAGGGCCCAGGCCAGGGGCCCAGCCGGAATGGAGCCCTGGGCTCGCTCTGCCCGCCCACCCTGTACTGCATGTGGGCAAACTGAGGCTCAGGAGAGGAATGTGACTTGTCCGAGGCCACACAGTGAGTTGTGACCAAACGTGCCCATCCTGTCTCGTGTGCCGTCTCCTCGCACAGGCTGTTCTACACGTGAGGGCCCTGAGGTTTCCACCTGGGTGGCTGGGTGCCGTGTGCGGCACGAGCTCATCCCGTCTCCTCTCCCGACCTCAGCTCCCGCTGGACCGGATGTGGCCCGTGGAGGTGAGCCCAGAAGATGGCGAGGCTGTGTGGCCTGGGCAGCTGAGACAACCTCTCTCTGCTCCATTGTGTCCACGTCACAGGAGGGACCACAACAGAGTCCCCGGGGTGGCAGAGCCGCCCCTTCACCAGCCAGAGCCTCCAGAAGGAGTGGGTGTCATCCTGGGGCCACAGAAGGGCAGGGCTGAGGCCCCACACAGGCCAGTGACTTTGGGCGGGACCCCCCGTTCCCCGTAAAACAAGAGCACTGACACCTCATGTTTGGGTCAGCCGGGCCCTGGGCCAGAGGTCAGGTGACTTGCCCAAGGTCACTGCTGGTAAGGGCCACAGACCCTCCCACCCGCCACATTTTGCTGCAAACCAGTAGATTCTTAAAGTTCCCCGAGAGATGCCCTGGATGAGGATGGGCAGGTGTGCGGCCCGGCGGTGTCTGGGGGCTGAAGTGGGAGGTCGGTCCCCAGCCCCCGTGACTGTTAATGTCCCCCTCAGACCTTGCTCCGCCTCTGCCCCCAGTCTGGGGGAGCCCAGTGGAGCTGCATCTGAGGGGCACTGAGGAGCCCGCTGACGGCAGTGGAGAGCTGGGCCAGGCCCTGCGCGGACTGCGGCAGATGCGGCTCGGAGGCCCCATGACCCCCAGTCAGCACAGGCTCTGGGAGCCCTTGGGTGACCACCCTTTATCTCCCATTTGAAACTTCAGGTGCAGCCCGGACGTGGTTAGGGTGGCCCCGTTCAGTAGGAGAGCCCAGCTCTGGCCCGCTGACACTGGGCCCAGCCCTTCTCTTCCCTGTCCCTTCACATCCGCCCTCCGAAGGGCCCTGCTTCCCAGAGGATGCAGCCGGAGCAAGGCCCGGGCCTTCCTGCAGAGCCGCTTCCCCAGCACAGCAGAGCTGGTGCTCCGTGACCGACGGTCCCCACCCTCCCCATGAGGAAGGAGTAACTCTCCTTCCAGGGCCAAAGCAGGAGGACACACTAGTCGTCTTCTTGCCAAAAGTGGACACAGGGCTTGACGAATATTGAAACCTTTTGTTAGGAGACGCCCTTTTCCCAGCACCTGGCCAAAGCATCCCAGCATCTTTAACCGCAGCCTGATGAACTTCCAGGAATCCACTGCGGGCCTTCGTTCGCTCACTCATGCATTCATGCACTCCACACTCCCTGAGCACCTGCTGCGTGCCGGGCCCTGACATCAGGCATGTGCAGCCCGTGTGTGGCTTATCGTCTCGGGGCGGCGGGGGCGGGGGGTGGGGCAGGAGGTGGGTAAGTGACCAGACCACAAACCAGGCCCCACGGAGCAGAGCAGGAGACACCTCAAAGCAGCTGAGCTTCCTGGGGGAAGTGATGTCAGGGATTAGTGATGCGTGGAGTTAGCCAGGCAGAGCGGAGGGAAGGGCGTCCCTGGCAGGGAGCGCAGGGTGTAAGCAAATGCTTGGGTCCGTACGACAGCAGAGGCCAGAGGAGAGGGTCCACCCACGTGTTCTGGGAACAGGAACGAGTTGTGTTCGGCCAGAACACTGGAGGTGGACCAGTGAACACTGGACTTCAGTCCAAAGTCACGGTCAAGGCTAGTGTCTGAGCATCGAGGCAGGTGCTGTCGGGTTTTACCAGAGGGCTGCTGTGGTGGGCACCCGGAAGGTTCGTGTCGGACCGCCACCGGAAGCCACGAGATGCCAGAGAGAGGGCTGGGGCCTCAGAAGTGCAGGTGTGAGACCCCCATTCTCCCTGCTGGGTTGCCTTGGGTAGGCCGGTCCTCTCTGAGCCATTGTGATGACCTGTGTACGGACCCAGCGGTGTTGAGGACACACGGAGCCTCCCTCCTTCAGGCCCCATGGAAAGGCAGCTCACATCCTGGTGTCTGGAACTGGCTGGAGATCAGTTTCACTCAGAAAGGGGGTGGGTTTGGGATGGAGGTGGTGAGGAGAGCAGGCATCATGCTGAACGCTGCACGGCCCCCTGGGGCAGGTTCAGCGCACAGGCGTGGCCCTCGGCCCCAAAGGCCGAGGGAGCGGGGCCAGCCGGAGAGCTGGCGGGGCCTCGGCGTGCCGTCAGTGCAGTGGGAGCCCTGGTCACACAGGTGTGGAGGGCTTGGCCTCTGAGGACAAGCTGGAGATGGGGACCCAGTCACCAGCCCCACAGACCACGGAGCAACACCACCGAACTGCCCGAGAAACGTTTTATTGGCAACAGCTCGCCGCTGAGTCTCGGGCCCACAGGCGGAGTGAGGGGGGTGACCGGGCTCGGGCGACACCTCCCTGAGCATCCTGGTGTGGGGACCGAGCGCACCGGGTGCCAGGCGGCTGCACCCGGGTTCCAGCTGGTGGGGAGACCAGTTGGCTGCGTCTGAGGACCAGGAATGAAGAGCACGCTGCCCAGCAGAGAGAGCCGAGCGGGGAGAGAAGGATGGGGAGCCGAGGGGGCGGCGGGACGAGGTGGGAGGGGAGCCGGCACGAGCCACTGACCACACGCAAAGACGGCTGCAGGCGGCCGCATCCGCATCCCAGAGGCCCGCTTTTCCCTGGCTCCTGTGACCCTCAGGCCAGCCCTGGGCCCCTTGACCTCCTCGTGGTCAGCCGGGGGGATGGCCCCCTGGGGCCCAGACCCCGACACTCCCCTCCGCCCCCTCCAGCCCCTGCGGCCTCTGGAAGCTGCTGGCGGGTTGGCCCCGGGGGATGGGCGCCAGCTATGAGAGCAGGCCCTGCATGAGCCTCAGCACGGCCTCGTAGGTGACAAAGACCACCATGTTGACGGGGAAGGCGCGGCAGCAGTTGAGCGACAGCCCCTTGAAGAGCACCCTCGGCCCCTCCTCCCGAACGCTGGTCACCACGCAGTGCAGGAGGCCCCGGTAGCGGCGCTGGCCCTGCCCATCCGCCTGCAGGCGCGACTTGATCACGTCCATGGGGGTGGCCACGGCCCAGGCCAGCACCCCTGCACAGCCACCGGCCACCAGCACGCCCAAGACGTCTGCGGGGAGGGCCCCATGGGCACGTTGGTTGGAAGCCGCACTGGGGCTCCCGAGGAGCGCTGGTGGGCACCCAGGGCGGGGCCTGGCCATGAGGGAGCCCTGGGCTCTCGCCACCGACATGACCTGTCCAGGGCCACCCAGAGCAGGCCTGTCCTGACTCATGTTGAGGGCAATGAGCTTCCCACCTGGGAGGCACCGGGTGCCAGTGTGACCTCAGCCCGTCTCCTCCCCCCACGCCAACTCCCGCCAGGCTGAGCCTCACCACCAGCACCGCCCCAGGCCCTGGCCCCCGCTCACCTGGCCGGCTGCGGCCAGCGGGAGTCAGCTGCTCACAGAGGACGGCGTACGAGAGGAAGTAGGTGGCAAAGGAGTGACCGTCCCGGAAAAGCAGGGCCGAGCTGCCCTTGTAGAGGCCGCGCAGGCCCTCCTCCCGGGCCACCGAGGCCAAGCAGTGCAGCGGCCCGCGGTACTTGGGCCCTGGCGCCCGACCCACAGCGGGCGCAGGGCACGTGGGGGGCGCAGCCGAGGGCCCCGAGGCCGAGGGGCGCCGCTGCTGCGTCTGCATCTGCGTGTGTGTCTGCGTCTGCAGGCGGACCTTGGCCACCTCGGTGGGCGAGGTCAGGAACACCTGGAGCAGGGGCGGGGCCGACAGGGATGAGGATGCAGCGCTGCCCGCTGCCCGCACTCCCTGCCCCTGGCCTCCCTCCGCCCCTGTGGCCCGTGGTGACCGCCAGGGAGCCTGGGCCCCAGGAGGCTCCGGGCTGGCCCACGGGCCATGGTGGAGTGGGGTTCAAAGCCGGCTGCGCCCACCCAGCCGGAGCCAGCGCTTCCTTTAGCTACACATTCTCTGCTGGCAGAGTGGCCTGACACACAGTAGGTGTTGGGTAAATGTGACTCCAGTTCACGAAAGCGCTTAATCTCATCATTAATCTATGAATGACATATTAATGTATTATTTAATTAATGTAAGTATTTAGTGTAAGAATAATGTAACACTTAATGTAAGCATTGATAAAGTTAATAGATAACATAGAGGATAATTTTACTAATAACACTGGCTACATGTCGTGCTCGCTCATACCTGTCAGACCCCGTGCTGGGGGTTTCACGTGCGTGACCTCACCACGCCTCTCACAGATGAAGAGACAGAAGCTCAGAGAGGCTCCCTAGCCTGCCCTCAGTTACCGAGTCAGCTGTGTCCTCAGCCACAGTCCCCCAGGATCCATCCAGCCTCTCCCCACCCCTGCGGTCCCGGGACCCCGTCACCCCACCCCACTCACGCGGACGAGGCCGGAGGCGAATCCAGAGAGCGTGATGTCCGTCTTGGCAGGCTTGGCGTCGGCGCTGCCATAGCGGAACCGGCAGACGTGTGCAAGGCAGTGGCGATAGGTGCCGAAAGACACGGACGACACCAGGGACACGGTGCACACGGGCAGCGAGAGGCCCCTGTAGAAGCCCCACACCTGGCGGCAGGTGGAGGGGGCCCGAGGGCTCGAGTCAGGCCAGAGGCCCAGCTGGGGGGAGTGGCTGCCCGAGGGGGTCCTGAGCCCCTGCCC
This sequence comes from Leucopleurus acutus, assembly GCF_964270905.1. Lineage (NCBI taxonomy): Eukaryota > Metazoa > Chordata > Mammalia > Artiodactyla > Delphinidae > Leucopleurus > Leucopleurus acutus. The sequence continues at coordinate 4,478,009 of NC_139142.1, forward strand.
TGTCCTCCCTCAGGCAAGTCATGTAGACTGCCTCAGGCCTCAGTTTCCTTGGCTGTAAAATGGGGATTGTAACCCCCGACTCGTGAGGTTGTGCTGAGGGATTGAAGGGCGGGGGGCCAGGCCTGACCTAGGGCAGCTGTTTGATGACGATGACATTGAACTAGCAGCTTGCTCGTTGCTGTTTCTCTTTTGCTCACCCCTGGTCGGGACTGATTCCCAACTTCACTTTGGTAAGTGTCCCTGAGACCCTCCTCTGGACGGGGCTCCGAGCTGGACCCTGGGACCCCTGATGACTCCACCCAGCATTCTTTCAAGGGGTGCCCAGGCTGGAGGGGACAGAAATGCAAACAGGTTCCTCCCCAGACCTTCCAAGTCCCCAGATGTCCCCTCTAGACCCTCTTCTGGAGGCAGGACCTCATTCTGAGCACCTCCTGTGTGCCAGACACCCTGGCTCTTGTTCTCGGAGGAATCCAGGAGGTTGGTACAACTTTTCCCATTTGGAAGGTGAGAGAACTGAGGCTCAGAGAGGAGCTCAGTATTGCCAGGCTGGTTGGTGAGTGGCAGCCCTGGGGTCCGAGGCCCCAACATCCTGCTGCCGTGACCCTCTCCCCAGGCCTACCCGCTCTCGGCGATAAGTGTCCCGGATGCAGTGCCAGATGCCCGTGTACTTGGGCTCTGTCTGGATCCTGACCTGTGGGAGAAGTGGGCTTCAGGAAGGGGTGGCTCCAGGCCAGGGGCAAGGTTGGCAGGCCCTGGGGGAGGGGAAGAGCCAACACCTGATTGTCGCAGCCTTGCTGACTGTGGGCAGAGCAGGGACAGTGAGCCCCATCTAAGATGAGAAATTTGAGGCACAGGGGGAGAAAGGGGCACTACAGTCCCGAGGAGCATGGGGCGACTGGCTCTGAATAGCAGGCTAGAAAGGTCTTCTGGCCATGAACGGGGGCTTAAGCCCAGGCAGGGGCCTTGGGGTGGGTAGCAGGGACCTGGTGATGACCGCACCTTCACCGTGTCCAGGGGGTAGCCCACAGCAACACCGCAGACGCCTGGAAGGAAACCAGAGGAACCGGTGAGAGGAGCGGGAGCCTGAGCCGTCCCAGGGAGAGGCGGTGGGTGAACCCTGACGGTGCTCCTGCTGAGAAAGGCCACACCTGGCTCTTCTCTTCCACACCGTGTCTCATCAGTGAGGGAGCGTGACCCCCATTTTACAGATGAGGAAACTGAGGCTCAGAGAGGTGAACTGATGTCTGCCAGGCTGCTCGTGGTTTCTCCTTCCCGAGTCTTGGCCCACTGGAGCCTCATTCTGAAAGCCAGGGACACCCCTTGGCCTCCCCTCTGGCAGTGTGTTTTGGGAGACTTGGTCCAAAATTTGCTGGGCCCTGTCTCCAAGCCAGGCCGAGCTCGCCCTCAAGTCTCAGTCTGTGAAGGGTTTGTCTGCAAGCCAGGAGGCAGCTGCACCTCACAGCTCTGGGGGTGATGGCGGGGGGACACAGCCCAAGCAGAGGCTGGGGGCTGGGAAAGTCCGGGTCACCCCAGGCCTCTGTGAGGAACTGCCTGGAAGCACAAGTTTGCATGGGACAGAGTAGGACTCAAGGCTTCCTGGACCAGGGCCCTCTGCCTCCTGCAAAGAGGGCCAGGTGCCACCCGCCTATCTCTTTCTCCTGTCTTGACACCAGGGTCTCAACGTCCAAGCCCCCAGCACTGCCATGAGAAAGACAGAGAGCTAGTGGGCAGGTCCCTGGGATTTCATCCCTGGTTGGGGGGGGCAGTGAGGGCCATCTGAGGACAGTAAGGCATGTGGGGGCTGTGCCCTATTTACTGTGTATCCCAGGACTCGCTAAATACGCATGAATGAAAGAATAAACTGAATGAATGAGTGAAGGAACAAAGAGTGAAGCAAAAGACTGACTGACTGACTGACTTGGGTAGAATTACCCCTCCTTGACCCTTACATATACCTCACCAAACTTCTACTCATCCATCAAAGCCCTGCCGTAGCATCACCTCCTCTCAGGAGCCCTCCCTGACCCCTGTACTCTGGGCTGCCTCTGTGCCAGAAAACACGTTAGTCACAGCCCCTGTCATATGGCTTTGCTGCTGTCCCACCGCCTGCCGTCTCTGACTCCAGAACTAGAGTTCCTCAAGGAAAAGGCCCAGGTCTGATCCCCATGACCCGGAGCCAGGCACAGAGCAGGAGCCCTTGCCACCTAGGGCTTCCCTGGGCTCTGGAGAAAAGATGCAGGACTCGGGAGCCCTTCCTGCCATGTGATCTTGGGCAAGTCAAGTCCCTTCTCTGAGCCTCCTCCTTAGGGGGCTAAGGTCCAGCGAAGCAGCTGGCCTCAGGCCCGGCCCACAGCAGGACCTCAGGAAACCCAGTGATGAGGCCAGGGCCCTGGTCTTTCCTGGCTCGGCACCGCCCTCCCCTTCTGAAAACACCCCACACGGTTCCCAGAAGTATTGACGGGCAGCCGCTGCTGTTTCACAAGAGGAGCAAGGCCAAGGGTGCCTCGCCCAAAATAGCCTGTGTGTGTGTGATCGATGCTGGTAGGAGCCCGTTCCCCATGGGCCGGCTACCTCTGGATCGGGCGTTCACAATAGCCCTTTCCCCAAAAGTGAAAACGGTCCGGGGGTAAGCAAGGCCGGGATTGGCCCTGTGTGTGCACACAGCCAGCGGACGGGGGTGCTGGGCTCGGCTGGGACCCTCCCTTTCCGCGCCCACCCTTGCAGTCAGTGTGGCAGGCCCCAGGCCCCATCTGTCCTGACTGTCCACCCTCTCCTGGAGCCTCCCCTCCCCTCCCATGACTCCGCCATCCCACTCCATGCTTACAGCTCCCAGGCTCCCCCTGGCCATGCAGAGACCACCCTCTCCTCCCACCCAGCAGCCCCTCAGCCTCCCAGGCTGAGGCCCCCCAGGCCAGTGCAGACTCCCCCCCGCCGGCCCCCCAAAAGCTCCTCCTGGGCCCTGTGTCGCCTGCCCCGAGCCTCTGGGAAGACTGCTCTGTCCTCCCAGCACCTGTGGCCCACACCAGGTGCCGGCCACTTCCGGGGGGCTTCAAACCCCACTGCTGCCCGGGCAGAGCACCCCCTCCAGCCCCTCCTGCTGGCCCCAGGAGCAGCGTTCCCCCCCGAGACCCCTCTGTCTCCACTGTTACCTCCGATGGCTCCAGCAGCAAACTCCATGGACAGTGTGGCTGGTGGGGAAGGCCCTGCGGTCAGCGTGCCTGAGGGAGGTACGTTGCCACCACCAGGGTGGCCTCAACAGCTCCCCGCTGGCTCCTCTCAGACCTTATACCTGCGGTGGGGGGCGGAGCCTGCTGACCAGTGGCCCCGAAGGCAGAGGCCGTGCTGGGCAGCAGGCCGGTCAGTGCCCACCTGGACTCCCTCCCAACTACCCCAAAGGACCCTTGTTCCAGTGTGCTCAGAACCCAGGTGTCGGGAAGGCTTAAGCTCAGGAAGCAGGATCACCGTATGCACCGCCTGCAGGCCTGGCCCCAGGCCACGTCCAGACCGCTCCTGGGGAGGCTGTGATGCCCCCATCCCTCCCAGCCCAAGCTCAGACTTTATCCGTGTCCTGGGGCCTCCTCGACTCCCCTGGAATTGTTCCTGCCCAGGGAACCCTCAAAGCTCCGTCACTGATTCATTCAACAAACACTATCTGAGTTGAGGCTGCACCGAGGCAAATAAGACCCCAGCCCCGTCCCCAGGGAGCTCCAGTTAGCAGGGAGGGGGTTGGGGGCGACAGGCCACCGACGACTAAGCGTCCAGGAGGCAGGCCAGAGCCCTTCTGTGAGCAGCCCCAACAGAGGTCACGGGCAGCCCACCCTCTACCCCACGCCCTTCACACCACCCCGGGCCCACACTTCCCCTGCCGCTTCCATACCTCTCTCCCTGCGCCCAGGGCCCCAGCCAGGTCTGCCTCTGTTCTGAGTCCCCAGCGCCCAACACGGACCCAGCTCTGAGCAGGGCTCACTGAACAAAAGGACGGGGGCAGGGGCTGCTGATTTGGCCTCTAACCAAACCAGGGCACTCCTGGAGGGGACGCCGCTCCAATAAGAGGCCACTTCTGTCTGCTGGGCACTGGAAACCACTGTTGAGAATGGTGACGCACCCCCCGGCAGTTGCAGCCCGTTTAGTTAACCAAGCACTCCCTCACCAGCTCAGGGGTCCTCGTCACAGCCCCGGGAGGGAGGCAGGGCTGATGGTCTCGTTTTACAGATGGAGCCGCTGAGGCCCGGAAAAGGGACTCGTCCAGGGCCATGCAAGCAGCAGGGCCAGAGTGGATCGCTGGATACTTGCACAACCAGCCCCTCTCTGCTGCCGAGGGCCAGGCCCTGACGCCCGTGAGCCCTGCGCTCATGGCCATCGACCCACACGCCCCCACGTGACCCCACACAGCCCTTCGAGGTCACTGAGGCTCAGGGAGGCTGTGCACTTGCCCAGGGTCACCCCCGGTGGGGAGAGGTGTTGACAGGGCAGTGTCTGGGCAGCCCTGTCCAGGCGGCCCTGGGGCAGGGGCCATGTGTCCGCCCATTTCCTGTCCTCTGACAGAAGGATCTGCAGGCTGGCCTTGAACTGACTGGTGCTGACAGAGGGGGAGCCCTGCCTCCACCTGCCCAGCTGTTTGTGGAGCAAGGGGGGGGGGGGACACAGGTTGGCAGTGGCCGCTGCCACGACAGAGGACAAAGGGCAAAAGGCAGCCTTTCCAAGGCCAGTCCTGATACCCATCCTGGCCTTCAGAGAGGTTCAGGCTAGCATCTGGTTAGGAGCCAGGCTGTCTGCCTTCAAATCCCAGCTCTGAGACCTTGCGCAAGCCCTTGACCTCTCTGAGCCTCCGTTTCTGCACCCATGAAATGAGGACAGTGCCTGCCTCTCGTCTGTGAGCACTCAGGGCAAGCCCCGCGTGTGTCCCTGTGGGAGTGGCCAGCCAGACGCTAAGGCTGCATTAGTAGGAACATAGGTTCTAGAAGGAGGGAGGTGACGACAGGACAGTTCTGAGCAGGGCAAATCCATTTGGGACATGGGTTCAACTGCAGATGTTACACTTGAGGGGCCGGAACCTTGGATGATGAGGGAGCTTGAGGCGTGTTGTCTAACTGAAAGAACAGGGAACTGTCTACTCTCATGTTTCCTGCAGTGTCTAATGTAGTTAAGTGCCACCCAGCCCCAGGCACCTGAGCCAGAGCCCAGGAATTGCCCTGGCCACCCTTCCCCCTGCACCCCACATCCTGTGAGGCACCCAGTCCTGAGGTCAACCCTCTGAAGTTCACGTTGGGATCCACTCCCGCTACCCATGTGCACAGCCCCCAGCTTCATGGTCTCCGCCCCTGGACAACAGCCCACCCCACCCATGCCCCCCACCTGGGCAACACAGACTGCATGCCTGCTACATGCCACATTCTAGGCACTGGGCCACTGCGGTAAGCACAGGCAAAGGTCCTCTCCTGGCTCTTACGTTCCAGGGGAGGAGACAGAAAACCAACACAATAAATAACCGAAATAAAGAGTCTGCCAGAGGGCGATAAGTGCCAGTGAGAGTCAGAGTAGGGAGGGGACAGGGGGTGGTGGTAGGGGCGGGGACAGTGCTAGAAAGGGCACCCCAAGAGGTGGCATTTGAGACAGGCGTGTTTTCTTGGTCACTGCAGCCAGGTTTCACCTGCCCTTTGTCTCCTGAACAAACATGCCCAAACTTCAGCCTTCTCCACAGCAGAAACAGAAAACATGCCACCTCACCGTTCAGGCTGCTTTGTGCAGGTCTACGCGTTTCCCCAGCCAGCTGTGAGCTTCGGCAGGCAGGGTCGTACTGGATCCCTGAGCCCACAGCGCCCAGCCCAGGGTGAGCACCCTGGCGAGACTGGATGAGTAAATGCGTGAAAAAAATGAGTCAGTGAATGGAAGCGTGGATAGATGGAGAGATGGATGGATGGATAGACGGAAGCAGAGAAGGACTGATAGATGGAAGGACAGACAGAGCGATGGAAAGGTGGGGCATGGGTAGATAGATGAGGGATGGTTGGATGGATGGATAGTGGATGGACAGATGGATGAGCCCAGGCAGGGTCATGTGCTCACCCCGGCACAGGAGTTGGCAAAGAGGCCGCCTGGTGGCAGGGTGGGCAGGGGCTTTGGCTCAGGAGAACCCCACATGGTTTGGGGGAGACCCCAGCCTAGACTTGGCTCCTGGCTCCACCTCTCCCAGCTGTGTGAACTCGGACAGTGGTGTGACCTCTCTGAGTCTTGCATGGATGGCAGGAGACAGAGCCCATGGGCAGCTGCTGGGGCCACGCCTCCCAGTGGCAAGGGTTACTATCACTAGCAGCAAGGTCGGCTGTAGGCCTCCTCCACCAACGGCGGAGCCCCACCACGTGCGGCCCTACAAAGCCCGAGCGAGGAGTTCCGAGCCGCCCTCTAGGGGGAGACAGACATGGCACAGACAACCGCGGCCCCGCCGATGCAAAGGGCTCGGAGGAGCGAGACCCCCCTGGGCATGGCGGGGCTGTTTGCTGGCCGAGGCGCCATGGAGGAGCTTGACACATCCTAAAACGCGTTCTTACACTTCATAGCAAAAGGAATGACTGCAAGTTACTAACAAAAAGTCCAGACCAAAGAGATGCAGCCGGCACAGAAGTGAGAGCCCCACCACCCAGGCGCGGGTCCCGCCTCCCAGCACGACGCAGGCAGATACAAGTTCTTTTTTACCATCGTTTTGCGACTTGCTTCCTTTCCTTATCAATACATCTGGGACGCCTTGCCACCGTGGCACCTGGGGACTCACTTCCTTCTCTTGCATGAACACAGTGCCCGTGGGGTGGCCGCGCGGCCTGGGTGGACAGGAGGCTGAGCCAGGCTGCCCGGGCGTGGCCTTCACCCTGCGCTTCTCACTGTGTGATCAGCTGGGGCCTCAGTGTCTTTGTAAGAGAGCAGTTCTGTTGCTTCCCACCATATGGCTTTGAGAGAGCTGAAGCGTCAGCAGCCACGAGGCTCCTGGAGCCATGCCTTCAGCCAGGAGACGCTCTGAATATCACCCTTATGATTCAACTTGCTAGTGGTGTCCTTGGAGCTAGTGATGTCCTTTGGACTGTACTTGATACTCCGGTCTATTACAGAAAGTGCTCCAATAATCACGCTTTGGAGTCTTTGGCGTTTCAGTGGGCACGTTCTCAGAGAGGAGTTTGTTGGGTCAAGGATACCTGAACTATTTTTATCTGTCACGTACGTTGCCATTTTTGACAGGATTTAGAGGGGCGGGGGTGAGGGGGACAGTGGGATTTCCAGGCAATGAGTCCAGAATGGGCACTGGAGGACTGGCCTGGCTCCGGAGATTGGCATTTCCAGAAAATGGGGCTCCTTGGCAAGACTGGGCGAGGTCAGGAGGGCCCGGGTACTCTCCTGGCTCACTCTGTGACTCTCCGAGCCTCAGTTTCTTCATCTGTAAAATGGGACAGGAGAGAAGCCTGTACACTCTGGCTCGACCCCTGCCGTGCTCTGCCTGATGGCACCATGCCCAGCTGGGTGCTGCAGACCACACGGCCACGGGCAGGAGGCAAGCCTGCACCCACCTTTGGTGGGGGGGGGTATCTCTAGGGTGTGACTGGTTCGGGGGAAAGGGGGTGGAAGAGTCCCCACCTCAGTTCTCCCAGACACCCTAGCCCCCCTCTGATATCCTGAGGGGTTAGGGCCCTGGCTCCCAGGGCCTCGGTCGCAAAGCATATGACAGGGCGTCCCCTGCTGTCTCCCGTGCCCCCACCTCCACCCTGGCAACGGGGTGAACAGGAATGGCTGCCCCCAGCTCCCACTGCTCCCAGTGGGGGTGCCAGATGGTGCTGCCTTTACGTCTGAGCTCAGCTCAGAGCGCCAGGCCCCCTGGAGCCACCCCTGTGTTACAGATGAGGACACCGTGGGCCAGAGAGAAACAACCAGTGACAATTAGGGGAAGATCTGGAATTTGCGCCCCGCTGTGCCACCGGTGACACCGATGAACTGGACCCCATGACTCAGTTTCCCTATCTGCGAACAGGGACGACAGCTACCTAGGGCAGGGTTAATGCAGATAAGGACTTTTAAAATTCTTTTTTTCTTATTTTGTTGGCCTCACCACACAGCATGTGGCATCTTAGCTCCCCGACCAGGGGTCGAACCCACAGCCCCTGCAGTGGAAGCGCGGAGTCTTAACCACTGGACGGCCAGGGAAGTCCCAATGCCAGTAAGGACTTTGAAGGCTCCAGGCACCGGCTGTCAGACAGAGCAGAAGAGACCCTCGAAGGGCCCGCCAGCAGCCTCAGGCCCGGCTCCGCTGCTGGCTTGCTCCTGGGCCTGCAGTCAGGCTCCTCCAGTCCTGCCCTGCCTCCACCCACACGCCGGCCTTGTCTCCCCAGTTCCCCGGCACCCAGGCCATAGCCAAAACCCTCCGGTCACTTCTTGCAGCGTCTCCTGTTTCCAGTCCCCTGTGACCCCTTCACGACCTGCCCAGGAGGCATCTTCAACCCTGGGGTCCACTGGCTGGAAGGGCTGAGAGGACCATACCCCCTGGGCCTCAGGCTTCTCGCCTGGACAAGATGACCTCTGACACCACCCAGATCTAAGACCCAGGGGCGTGGATTGAGGAATGAGGCTCTGTCCCAAGCAGGGCCTGAGGCCCATCATATCTGATGATGTGGGGAGAGCAAGCTATTGACGTCTGTCAATCGTTCATTCATTCCAGCGCACACCTTCTTGTGCAGGCCTCACATTGGGTGCTGGGATGCAAAAATGACTCAGATGCTGCCCGGCAGCCCCGTCCTGGCTGGGGAGTGTATTCGTTATCTATTACTGCATGAGAAATTATCCCCGAATTCCTCAGAAGCTTATGATACCAAATGTTTATTATCTCGCCGTTTCTGAGGGTCAGGGATCCGGTAGCAGCTTAGTTTCCGGGCTCTGGCTCACGGTCTCTCGTGAGGCTGCAGTCAAGCTGTCAGCCAGGGCTGCGCCATCGGACGCCTGCCGGGGGCCGGAGGACCGTGTTCCAGGCTGACTCGCTCACACGGCTGTCGGCTGGGGGCCTCAGTTCCTGGCCAAATGGACCTGCTCCACAGGACCGCCTGAGCAGGCTCAAAACACGGCGCCTAGCTTCCCACACAGCCGGGGTCCGGCCACAACGCCTTTATGCAGTCATGGCCCTCTTGAAGGGGGTGGTTTCTGCACAGGCAGCAACAGGGGGACCTGCCTGGTGGTCCAGCGGTTAAGACTCCGCACTTCCACTGCAGGGTGCTTGGGTTTGATCCCCGGCCGGGGAAGTTCCGCAGGCCACGTCGTGCAGCCAAAAAAAAAAAAAAAAGACAAATTGCTCACAGGCAGCAAGAGGAGCGCTTGCCTGGACGGGCGTCCTCAGCCCATGAGACCTGGACGAGACCGGCAGGGAGCGCGGTGGGGGAAGGCCGAAGGCGGGCCAGGACTGGGAGGGGCTTGGACCACCCTGGCTGGAGCATGTGGACACATCTCATTGGTTGTGGGCAAGGGCACATCCAGGGGAAGCGGCGGGCCTGGGGGGGCAGTGGCCAGTGAAGGAGGGGAGGCTGGGACAAAGTGTCAGGGCGGAGGAGACGCCTGAGCCAGCTGGGAAGGAGAGAGAGGCACACTCTGACAGGAAGCCCCTGAGGGCAGGCTCACCTGCACCCCCGCTGGCACAACAGATGCTCAAAGGCGGACGACAGAAGCTGGCCCGCCACCCTCCATTTGGACAGCAAGGCCCCGAGAGGGGTTCACCTGGGAGGTGAGCCTGGCCCCTGGCTGAGTGGCACAGGAGCCAAGTGTCCGGCACCCAAGGGGCCCAAGGCCGGGCCCGTGGCAGGGGCTCCAGAGGGCAGAGCCCAAAGCAGCGGGGCAGGAGGCAGAGGGGGGATTCTGGCTCGGGCAGAGGGGACCGTTCTCCCTGCTCAGTGGCCCCAGTCGGGCGCTGGCTCACATCTGGCTGGGTGACTGCCCCAGGCTGGGCAGGCAGGACAGAGGAAGCCACAGGAGGGAGGAGGGACACAGCGCTGACAAAGGCCCCTCCCACCCGGACAGGTTCTGGAACAGGGGAGCTTGGACTCTGGGTCCAACAAGCACAGCAGGGCTCCTGGGTTCCAGGGTGCCGAGGTCTTTCTCTCAGCCCCTTTCTCCGTGGTCTCCGGCGCTGGCGAGGAGCCTGCCTGCCACCCTGCCGTCCGGACACGCCCCCGGGCTCAGTACCCAGTACCCCTGCCCGGGGCCCCACCCTCCCGCCGACTCCGCCTGGGTGGGGCCACACGGCCCTCCTCTGGCCACTGCGCTGGGTGCCTGCTCACACTGCCCGTCAGCCGGGGACGGTCTGCTCACCCAGCTGCCCCCACCATGACAGTGGAGCCCCCAGAGGGCACCGATCAGGCCTGGCCCCAGGAGGCCCGTGGGCAGCAAGCACACGTGTCCACGCTTGGCCAAGCTCCCCCCAGCCCAGCCCCTCTGTGCTGGCCAGTTAGCCCAACCCAAGCCGGGGTCCACCCCTACTGGCCTTCCGGGTCCAGGGCGCCCCAGGCACTTCCCCTTAGCTCTATTTTTACACCAGAAGCACTTGCCAGTGTCTATTTATATCACTCCCCATCTTGAGTTTCTGGTCATCTCATAATCTGGCCAGAGCCTCCCTCGATCCTGCCTCTCGGTCCACTCACTCCAAGGCCAAGTGGGTGCGGAGCGCAGCGGAGGCCACAGCTCACTTGGAGAGGTGGCCCTGGGGAAAACTGTGACTGTTTGCAGCTGAAGGAAGATGCAAGAAACCCACACACACAGCGCGGTGGCCGCTTTGGGGATGACTAAATTCAACTGAGATGTGAATTCCGCAAAATCTACCCAACAGGAGAACTCTGGGCGCCGTGGACTTGGGAGGGGCCACCAGGACACTGGCTGACTGTCCCTAAGGGGTCCCAGGCCCTTCACCCTCTGAGGCCCAGCGCAGACACCCTCACTGGGGTGGCTGAGTCACTCCCAGTGCAGACTGGACCAGAGGCCAGAGGGTCACGCAGACGGCAGACGTTTATCCACCGGGAGAAAGACGCCCCTTGGGCAGAGCCCCTTCATCGGCACGGGCACAAAGCCACCACGCCTGTTCACTGCAGCATCTTCAGCAGCCATTAGAGGGCCCTCCTGAGCCAGGGCCTGGAGCCCAGCTGTGGGGTCAGGGTTTAAGGAGACCTTAAAAAAAAAAAAAGAGGCCCTTAGGAAACCCTTCAGTACCTCAGCTGATTAATTAATTCTGATCTTCCATGTTTCCTGCAAAGGTGTCAATGGATAAAGGCAGAGAGCCGGGCACTTTGCTCTGGAGGAACGACAGCAAGGCCGGGTCTGCGCCTGCTCTGTGCCCACTCTGCGTGGCCCCTAGAATCCTCCTGAACCCATCTGACAGACGACGAACCTGAGACAAAGATGGCTCACAGGGCCACACAGCCCGGAGGGCTCCCCGTTGAGACTGAAAAGCAAAACTGAGCCAGAGCTTCCCGAGCCTGTCCCTGGAGGCGGTCTCAGCCCCCGAAGAGGCCAGCTTCAATGCAGGCTGTGCCTCTGCGTGCTCCGAGGGCCCAGGTGGGGCCCTAGAATCTGCATTTCAGCGGCCTCTATGGGAGACTCCGATCCTAGAGGTTTGGGGTGGGAGACCCGTGGCCACAGGGCAGGACAGCCCAGAGCCCAGACTCACTCCCCCAGGGCAGGCTCCTCGGCTGCCTGCTCACCCCTGCTGTGTGCCAGGCCCAGTTTAGTGTTAGTAAAGAGGGGCAAAGTCCCGGCCCTGGTGGAGCTAACATGCCTGAGGAAGGGAGGTGATAAACACATAGAGGAACATACAGTGTCACTCTAGGAACTGGACGAAAGCAGGGCATGGGGATGGGGTGGGGAGGCCCCCAGCCGAGCCCCTTTTGAGGAGCTGAGAGTTGAGCAGGGAACTGAGTTCTGGAGATGACCTGTGCCAGGCTGGGAGGAGGGGCTCCCACCCAGGGGAAGCAGTCAGTGCAAAGGCCCTGAGGTGGGAATGAGCTTGGAGTTGTGAGGGTGCAGCCAGGTCACCTTGGGCTCTGAGGCACTGAGCTTGGGTTTTATTCCAAGTGAGAGGGGGGCCAGTTGACAGCCCTGTCCTCCCCACCAGCCTTTGCCCAGGAGCTTTGGAACCTGTTCCGGTGGCTTCCATCCTAGAATCACGCCTGCCCTGGCCCCCAGCCTCGCCCTGCACACCCTCCGGCACGGCCTAACACCCCAGAAGGTCTACACAGCAGGTGCCTCGGCCCACCCTCACCCCACTCACCCTGTGACACCTTGAGCTCCAACCTCGCTCCCCACCCCACCCGGGGTCCAAATAGCCTCCCGTCACTGAATTCATCAGATTCCAGGGTGAGAACATTTACGACCCTTTTTTTTTTTTTTAACCTGCTGGTGTTTCTAAATTTTCCAAACCCAAACTGTCTTGTGTAAGAAGTTATAAAAGCTGTGCAAAATAAAAACTCTACCGTGCATTCAGTGACCTGGCTTGACCCCTGGTCCCCTGTAGCACTTCTCCCCTCCTAGCTGTCCTCATACTGCTCTGGCCTTGGGCCCCTCCCACCTCTTAAAGGCTGGGGTCTGAGCCCCGCAAGGTGGCCTCCCCTGGGAGGGGGAAGTGTCCTGGGGCCCCGTGGAACGTGAGAAGTTTGAAAGAGCACATTCTGTGCTGTAACTTCATCCTCAGGAAATGAAGAAGAACAGACATGGGCCCCAGCGGCTGATGTAATAACGCAGGCCTGTCTGGACGTACTCATTTACTCGGCCACGACTTCTTCGCTTCTGGGTCTCTCCCCAGCTGTCGTGGAAGGCCCAGGAGGTCGGGGAGTAGGGTCTCCCCCCACCCCATCCCCATGCCCTGCTTTCGTCCAGTTCCTGGAGTGACGCTGTATGTGGTCCAGGGTCTGCTCCAGGCCCAGAGCGCCAGCCGGGGGAGGGATGCCCGGGCAGCGGGACATGCGTGATGCTCAGGGAGAGCGGCTTCAGGAGCAAGGTGGCCGTAGGGTTTAGTAGGCCGGCGGCGCACCCGAGTGACCCCAGCCCCTCGCAGTGCCTGCGTTTACCCCTTCTTCACGCCTTGAAGATGCTGCTTCCAGCACACCCTGGGATGAACGGGACAGACCCTGGACTTGCCCTTGGGGTGCTCCCAGCTGGAGGCCACTGCCCAGCACCCACAGCCTAGGCCTCTCCAACACGCCGCTGTGGGCAGACCTGCCCCAGAGCCCACCCCTCTACTGCTCACTGGGCCTTTGTCCCCAGACCCGACACGCCTCAGCCTGAACGCTGGCTCCCCCGCAGCCCAGCCCCACTTCCAAGCCCTCCCGGCAGGATGCACAGCTAGAGGCCTCACACCTCACCCCTCCTCCCTGGCCTGTAGGATCCCACCCTCCAGCTACCAGCTCGCCCACCTGGACCCCTGTAGGGTCGGCCCGAACAGGGCTTCCCTCCAAGGAGCTTTCTGAAGCTCAAATATTGAGTGCCTACTGTGCACCAGGCTGCTGGGCCCCTTCCCAAGGACCCCCCCCAAGGAGTCAGGGCTCATGCCACCTGCCCCAAGCATGGCATTAACTTAAAGGCACTTGTGTTCTCTTAAAAGCAAAACAAAGCGGGTCCTCTTTGTCTCCTTATGAATTGGTCCATAATGATCTTCTGACTCACTGCCCTGTTAAGGCACTTGACTCTCCTCTCAAACCTCCAAAAACAGGGACGGATGCTGCAGGCATTTGTGCTTTACCTCCTGAGGCCTCAGTCACCCAGGGACCCCCTGTTCCTAGAGGTGAGTCACCTGGACGTAGGTTGTCCAGTTTAATCGCCACAGCCTCAGAGGTCTCCAGCCAACTCCTGCCCCTGTTTTGAGTCTGGGCTGTTCCTGGGGCCCACATGCTTTTCTGGCTCATGGGCCTTGTTGAGGCCTGAGCTGGGTCAGAGGCTGGCGATGTTCAAACCCAGGCCTCCAGACCCCTAGCTCAGGGCCCACCAGCCATCACAAGCACTGGACTAGGAGTCAGCAGACCTGGGTTTGGGTCTCTGCTTACAAAATGTTCTATTTAGATTCTAAGAAGAAGAAAAGGAAACCGCACACAATCGTCGGATTCCTAGTGGCCTCTGTACCACCAGGGTTCACTACTTATTGTCCATACTCCCAACATATACCCCCTAGTACCAAGTATATATAATCTTTAAAACCTGTCCATGAGATACATCTCCACGGCAACCCCCGTGTCGATCTCAGAAACAGTAAAATGCAAATAAAAGAACTGTGTGACCTGCCACACCGCAAGGTGTGGTCCTGACCACAGGAGCACGAAGAAGGAAGTTGGGCGCAGGCCTGAAGGCCTGAAGGTGTCACCTGACTCCCATTGTGAGGAAGCGTCCAGCCAAGCCCGGTCCCAGCCGGCCAATCAGGACTTCGTGAGGCGCTGGGGAAGGAGGGCAGGGGGAAGTCTCTGACCCGGACCCTCCCCAGGGAGCAGGGAGGGGGTCCCTTGCCACTGCCAATCTCGGGGACTGGGGGGGAGGGGCGGGGAGCGGCGTCGGATTCGGCTCCTACTTAACCCCCCCGACCCCCCGCCGCCCAGCCACCCGCGTAGACAGGAGCCCAGCGCCCTCCCACTTCGCCTTCGCACCCTCCCTGCCCTCCGCCTGGCTCTCCAGGCCCGCAGGCCTCCCAGAGCCGCGGCTCGAGGACCGTCCCCTCCGGCCACACAGCGCCTGGCCGCCGATATGGACGCGCCGCGATCTGGCCTCTCCCGCCTCGCGGCTCTCGGACCAGTCCAGGAACCTCCCCCGCCTCACAACCTTCCGCGGCTCCCGCAGTTCGCGCTCAGGTGCGGGCCCGCGAGGGCCTGACCACGCTCCTCGCCCCTCCCGAGGTGAGCCAGGCGGCCGGAAGCCGCAGGCCCACCGCCGGGAGGGCGCACAGACGGGAGGGGCGAAGACTCCCCCAGGGGGTGTTTCGCCGCTCGAGGAGTGTGACAATTAGTGTCCGAGCCTGCAGGCCTTGGAGGGTCCTAGCGCTTCCACGTTCGTTACCGCGGCGTGTCCCCATTATACAGGCGAGGACCCTGAGGCTGGGCGGCGGAGTCGGGATCTAAACCCAGGCCCCAGGATCCCAGGCCCAATCCGGAGCGAGCGCACGCCACCTCCCGCCCCGCTGACCCGCATCGCGCACGCCGGGAAGCTCCTGGGCCGCGCAGGCCGTTGGCTCCCCGGCCGGGCCGGGCCCCACCTTCCCGCAGCAGCACACACCCGGCTTCCTCTCCCGCCCGTGGCGGCGCGGGCGGGCGCACGAAGCACATTCTTTGTCTGCAGCGCCTCGGCAGCTCCCCCGCCCGCCCGCCTGCCTGTTACGTGCCTCCCGCCCCGCGCGCCCCAGGTCCGCCCAGCCAATGAAGCGCGGCGGCGGCGCGCAGGGCCCGGGGTGTTGTCCGAGCCTCGCCCGCCCGTTGGCTGAGCTCTGCGCCCCGCCCGAGCCCGGCCGGCAGGTCCGAGGGGCCGGACACGCCGACCGAGGTGAGGGACCACGGGCGGTGCGCTGGCGACAGCAAGGGCCAGCGAGCCGGCCAGCGAAGGACGTGCGCCCGGCGAGGAGTCGCGCGCTGAGCCGCCTTCGCCGCCGCCAGACCCCAGCCTGCGCGGTGCTCCGTGCCTGGAGGCGGCCAGGCCGAGTCCCGGCCCAGCAGGGCAGGGGGAGCCCTCGACGGCGACCAGCCCGGCGAGGGGCTAGAGAAAGAGGACAAGGAGGAAGGGCGGCCTCACCGAGGACCCGGCAATGGCGCTCGACTTTCTGGCTGGATGCGCTGGGGGTAAGGAGGCGGGCGGGTCCTGCCCGGGCGCGTGCGGGGGCCGGGAACGCCGGGCCGCCGGGCCGCCGGGGCGAGGCATCCGGGCTGGGAGGCCAGCCCACCTGCGAGCTCTCGGCCCAGTGGCTTACCCTGAGGCTGGGGATTCCTCGTCTGTAAAATGGGTTAACAGTGCTCTTGTCTCACGGGATTCTCGTGGGCGTGAATTGACGACAAGCCGGGAGGGTGCCTAGCACGCTGTCCGCGAGGGCAGGTGTCTTCTAAGTCCTTCCGGGCACGTTCGGACGAGAGGTCTGGCGCTCCGGGACAGTACCATGGCTGCCAGGGGACTGCCAGGATGCCCCACAGCCCTCCTCGCCCGAGGCCAGCGGACGGCGAGGCCCCGAGTCCATTTCCCTCTCCCCCTCCCCCAGCCCGCGCCCACCTGGAGCAGGGTCCCCTCCCTCGACCCAAAAAGTTTGAAGCTGGCTCTACCCCCTCTCCCGTAGCCGTCTGGGTGGGGCTGGGGCCGGGGCCACTGGACGATGCCCTAGGGAGATGGCGTAAAAGGCGCCGGCACGACCCCAGGCACCGAGTCACGCTTTGGCGCCCCGCCCCCTTCCTACGTGGTTCTGCTGGTGGTTAGACTCCACCCGGCTGGCAGAGTGGGCCTGACACGCCGCGCGAGCTAGGCCTTGGTCTCACGCGTGCGTGTCACCGGAGCCGGGGCGTGGCGCTGGGGTCCTGTGTCCCGGGGAGGACCTGAGTCAGTGTGCTGTACGGGCTCTGCTGTGGCCTGACCGTTGGGCGTCGGGCTCTGCACTGGCCTCTCTGGCCTTTAGTTTCTCTGCTTTTACTTGTAGAGTTAATTTATTCAACAGGTATTCACTGGGAGCCAGGTTTAGCCCTCAGGAATTCAGCAGAGTGGACAGAAGTGGCAGGGCTCTGCCTCACGGGGAGAGGGCTGCTGGCTGGGTGTCCCCAGGCCCCATCCAGTCTCTGACATCAGGTGCTTCTCTTCTCCGGCACCTGCCCCTGTTGTCTTTAATAAAGCTCTCAGCTACCTGCCAGCCGTGGGCACCCTGGAGGAAGAGGAGAGCATCTAGCATTTAAGCCAGTGTGTTGCTAGCTTCCTGTTCTGCACTAGAGGAGGGCTGGTGGGGAAGGGGGTGTGCCCAGGAAGTGTCCCAGACGGTCACCCAATCAGGCCTCCAGGCCCCAGAGCTTTCAGTAATTTGGGGAGCATTTCTCGCAAGCCCAGGGTGCCAGAGGAGACAGGAGGAGTTGGCATCTGTGGGCCCAGCTCTCAATCCCCCCATCCCCATTCCACTCTCTGCTCTTCCTGTCCCCCTTGAGGGACCTCCCTTAGTGTCCTGCCACCAGGCCGCCGGCTTCTCCTGGGCCCCAGACCCTTCTCTACCCACCCCCAGTGGTGGCTTAGCCCCAGGGCCAACACCCCTTCCAACCCCTTTCCGCTAGGCAGAGTGTGGGTTCTTTCCCCAGAGGCGCAGGATTCCTTCTGTATTCACGCAGGCGTCCTGGGCTCCACGGGGATTGGGCTGGGAACACTCATCCTAAGGCCAGGCCCATCCCCCCAGACACACTTGTTAAGTCACTCTGGGCTCTTACTTACCCAGGACCCTGCCTGGAATGCCTTCTGCCCGTCCTCGCCAAGCCCACCTGGGAGAGATCCTGTCCAGGCCCCAGGGTTGGGGCAAGGCCAGGGTCCAGCACCCGAGAGAGCTGGAGGTACTCCACAGCCCCCAAACCGACTGCCCTACCTGGATCCAGGTGGAAGCCTGGGGCTGGTGGTGCCCACCTTCTCCCGCACTGTGTGAGCGGTGACGGGAAAGGGTAGGAGAGACCCTCTCCTGGTATATTTGACCCAGGAGAAACCTAGGCCCTCAGAAGTGGAGAGAGGCTGCCAAGCTCTTCCCTTCCCCCAGCCTCACGGGCGCTAGGGGCCGGTCCACAGGACAGTGACCGGATTGTGTCCCAGGCCTGCCTTCCGGGCCCCTGGCACGGCCTGGCTGGAGCAGAGGGGCCGCCCAGGAACCTTGCGCAGGTGGCGCCCCTGCCCTGGGGCCTGGCCCCCAGAGGCTGCCTGGCTCCTTGGGGTTTGAGCTCCTCGAGGCCTGGAGGCTCAGGGCAGATGAAGCTGCCTTTCCGCAGCTGGGGTGCCTCTTGATTCAGATTGCCCGGAGGAAGGACAGTACGTCACCTCTGATTGGCTGGGTGTGGGCCACGTGTTCAACCTCGCCTTCCGGGGAGGTGCGGGTGGGACCTTGATTGCCAGCTTCCCCGAGGTCTCCCGGGGTGGAAGGGTCCCAATGCCAGCCTGCACTCCCCCACCACGGGTCAGTTCCTGGTCTGACCTTGGGCTCTGAATGGGGGTCCCCTTGCCACAGGCATGGATGGGAGGAGAGAAATTCAACCGTAGGCAGTGGGACCCTGCATATGGGGGACAGGTCAGTCATCCTGGTGTCCCTTCCCACCACTTCTTCTGCCAGGTGCCTCCAGGACAGTGGTCCCACCTCCTGCCCTTGAGGGTCATGGGATGCGGGTTGCCCCTCAAAGGCCAGCTTATGTAAGGCAGTGGGCACCGGCTTTGGAGTTGGGAGACACGGTCCACTTTGGCTGCTGTGACTGTAGGCCCCTCTCAGGGAGAGCGGCCCTCAGGCTTCCTGGCTCTCAAGGTGACTGGGAGGTTAAAAGGGTAAGGATTTGGGGGACTGGAGGTCCTGATGGAGGCAGGCCCGTAGCCAACTCTTGTTTCTGTGGATGGAGATGTTTAGGGTGAGGGGGGCCAGCCCTTCGCCTGAGGGCCCTCAGATCAAAGGAGAAAATAGGAATGCAGCTGCCTGCTCTCGGAGCCCTTGGTGGGATTGAGGGGCGCCTCTCCCACCCCACAGGCTGATGAAGGCTGTTACTGGCACCTGGGCAAGTCTGGGACCAGAGGCGGGGGCATCCACCCACAGGAAGGGGACCCCCACCCCAGCTGGGCCTGGCTGCAGGGGGCACGGCTGGAGAGAGAAGGAAGGCCAGGCAACGCACCCCAGGCAGTGTTAGGTTTCCAGAACCCGAGGAGATCCAGTTACAGCCCACGAAAGGAGGTCCTAGAATTAGGATTTTCAAATTCAGAAAATTCGAAACATGAAATGAAAAAGAAGGTAGATCTCAAGCGATAAAAAAAAAGTGTGTCTCGAAGATCAGAAACACAGAGGTGGAAGTCTCGAGGGGAAAGACAGGCTTGGGGTGTCTTTTCACCCACCTTGAATGTTAGGGGTCCCAGAGGGAGAAAAAGGTCTGGAGATGATGAATAGATAATAGAGGAAATTTTCTCTGATCAGGAAAAGGCTAGTCTGCGCTGGGGGAGTTCCAGGCTGGGTTCTTTTAAAGGAAAAAGACAACACCCTTGGTATCTCCTGGTGACATTCCCGAAATCTACAGATAAAATCTCAGTGGCTTCTTCATAGAATAAATAAGTTATTGATAAAGGAGAACAGACACGCTGACAACAGATTTCTCATCTGCACTGGAAACCAGAAGATTCTGGGACGTTGCCGCCCTTAATGGCCTGGGCCCGGAATTCTCACCAGAGCACAGGACTGTTTTCCCTAATGGCGTTAAAGAAGCAGATTTTGCAGATGAGCAGGAATTCAGAGGGCATGTCTCCCATGTGTTACAACTGAGGGCCATAGTCAAGAAAGGCTCCAACGATCGGAGTAGAGACCCCGAGATGGCGGGAGAGGGGAAGAGGAGATGGGATAGCCCCGAGTCCCGTGGGGTTTGTAGATCAGTGGAAGCTGGCAGGGTGGGAACCCCCTTGGGGGTAGGGTAGGGCAGTAGAGGGCAGAGAGAGCCTCCTACTCTCACCCCATGGCAGGGACGGTTCTCACCCTGTTTCTACATAAGGGTTATGAGTGTTCAAAAGCAGAAGTAACTCTTAGCTGAAGTTAGAAATTAACAAGCAGAAAGGGGATAAATAGTAGTTTGCCTGAACCAGCAAAAATGTGGAAAGGAAAGGAAGTACATAGATCATGCCCATAAAATGAGACGGAATCATGTCAGAGCTCTTGTCTTGGCAAAATCTGAGACTGCTGCAGGCCAGAGTAGAAACCAAAACCCAGCTGTAGATTGTGGAACAACTAAAACAAAGCAGTAAGACAAGGTTGAAAATTAGGAACTGGACAAAACTATACCAGACACACGTGACCAAAAACAAAGCAGGATTGGCAAAGCTAATATCAAACAAAGTGGATTTTAAGGTCCGAAGCATTAAGATGAAGAGGACATTATACAAGGATTAAAAATACAATTTATGGGGGAATTCCCTGGCAGTCCAGTGGTTAAGACTCCACGCTTCCGGTGCAGGGAGCACGGGTTCAATCCCTGGTTGGGGAACTAAGATCCCACATGCTGTGCGGTGGGGCCAAAAAGTAATAATAATAATAGTAATAAATAAATTTTTAAAAATTCAATTTATGTAGAAGCGTAGTAACTCCCGTTGACTCTGGGCATCCACAAACATGCTAACCAGCTCTGACAGGGAGCTAGCTCTGAGTGGTTAAGGAGGGCGGCTCCAGGGCCAGAAGGTTTGGGTCCAGATCTCGGCTCCACCGCTTACCTAGCTGTGTGGCATGGACATATTACTTTTCTATGCCTCAGTTTCCTCATCTGTAAAACGGGCTAATGGTCCTTTCTTTACATACATAAGAAAGAGAGTTGGTACACGGACAAAACTAAGAACGGTAACCAGAAGGTAGAAACGTTACTGTTTGTTACTCAACAAATGTTAGTCTGTTTAATTGCTATATTTAATTATACATTTAAATATAGCAAAAAAAAGAAGAACTGTAAGATGTACACACATGAAATTCTAGGGAGGAAAGCATGGGAGTCAGCGCAGCAGTTACCCGACCTCACTGAGCCTCACTTCTTCCATGAAGCAGAGTAACAAGACTGCCTGATTCACAGGGATGTTTGTAACCCACACAGCACGCAGGACTCTGACAGGTGCTTGGGGGCCATTTGGAGGGGGAGCCTTTGTCCTCTGAGGGGGGCTGGATTCGGACAGGTCCTGGACTGGTACATAACCAGGCATGAACGCCTCAGGTCCTGGGTCAGCACTTCGGGGCCAGGAACAGCCCTGGGGAGGTTGATCTTCACACCTGTACAGGTGAGGAGAGTGACGCTCAGACACCGAGTTCTCTGTGAACTCGACCAGCTGGTAAGTGACAGAGAGAAAATTCACATCTGGGCGAGGGGCCGGCCCCAAGTCCAGAGCCCTGGAGCCCCCAGCCGTGCCAGGTATTTGGAGTGATGTGAGCATCTTAGAAATGGCACATGCAGCCTCCCAAGGGGGAGCTTCTGTTGTCACCTGCAGTGAGCAGCAGGGCGGAGGGAGGGTCACCAGCTTTGAGCTGGCCAGGTGCTGGCCTGACCTCGGCGCGGTCACCCTCACTTACCCTCACGCAGAGGATTAAGGGGCTCTCCGGATGTGCCAGGCACGTCCTTGCCAGAAGCGTGCCCCACGCTGCGGTTTCCGAGGCATCTGGGTCACACGTCCTCCCTTCTCCCTCCAGGTGTGGCAGGTGTGCTGGTGGGACACCCGTTTGACACGGTCAAGGTGAGTCTCTCGTCGAGGTTTTATTCTCAGGCCCTCGTGGAGGCACAGACATTGGAGGGCGGCCTGCAGCATCCTGGTGGCTGGACCCCCCTTTCCGGGCACCACCTTGGGAGCCCTTCCAAGGTCCTCTCACAGGTTCTAGAATGAAGGTAGAGTCAGGGTTCTTCTCCCCGCTGCCCAGGTGAGAGGCAGCTTGTCCACCGGGCCGAGTCGGCCTTTCCTCCCAGGTTTGTCCCTGCAGTCTCCCAGCTGGGGCTGAACTTGGAGGTCCATTCTGGGGCTTGGCCAGCTGGGACTGAGGGGGTCGAAGGACAGGTTTCCTCCCACCCAGAGCAAGGGGCACCCCCCCATCTTTACGCGGAACTCCTCCAGACAGCTTCCTGAAAAAGAAAGAAAGTTCAGGGAGAAAATGCAGAAAAACCAAACCTTGTCAGCCTTTCCCGTGACCGTGATCTTCACAGAGCGGTGGTGATCAGGGCTGAGAAACTGAGCAGTCGTTTCCCGAGGGCTGGTGTGCACCTGTAGGGTGCTGGTGGCTCCTGAGCATGGCCCCGGGGCCGGCGCCCAATTCCCCTCCGCGAGCCCACACCTTGGCACATCGTCGGGCCCCAGGTTCTCCGGCACCTCAACGGAAACCAAGGAAGTCCGCATACCCAGTTGGAAATTCCCAAATAAGATCCCCTGTTTCTGGGGCTTTTTGGTCCTTCAGCTGTAGCCACGTCAGGACCCTTCCTTGCGGGCTTCCCCTGGGAGCCCGGTGAGCTGCCAGCAGCAGGCACTAGGCCAGACCTGGCGTCCCGCTGTGAACTCTGAACCTGGCATCTCTTCCCAGGGGGGCGAGGGCAGAGCGCAGGCAAGGACGTCAGCCCTAGGTGGGTTTGAGAGGACTCCCTGTCTCCTCTTTCTTCAGGAACCCAGGTGTTCCTGGGCTGAGAACAAGTCTTGTGAACTAGGGCAGGGATTTTCTCCAGCACAGGCGTGAGGGCCCTGCCTTATGCGCTGGCTCTGACTTTAAAAAGGTCTGTCCCGGGAATTCCCTGGTGGTCCAGTAGTTAGGACTCCCCACTTTCACTGCTGAGGGTCCAGGTTCAATCCCTGGTCAGGGAACTCAGATCCCTCAAGCCACTCAGCAAAGTCTCCCCCGCGCCCCCCCCGCAAAAAAAATAAGTCTGTCCCTGGGCCTGTGCAGCTCCGGGCCCCCTGCCCGGCTGATCTGTCATGGGACTGTGGGCCAGTCACTTTACCTCTGGGTAAAGTTCTGACCTGCACAGTGAGGGGTTGGCAAGATTACTGAGGCCTTTGGGCCCGGTGCTCAACAGTGTAGTTTGTGCCGGGTGAAATGCTGGTTCCGAAGGTCGTGGAATTCCTTATTCCTTCCAAGCCACTCAGCGCATTTGGGGAGGAGTTGGAAAGGCCGGGCTTTCTGGCCACTCAGCAGCCCCTGAGCCCCCATATGGGCCTGTGGAGAGTGAGGTGCTGGGGCAGCCTGTCCACACGGCTGCCGGTGTCTGCCCAGCTGGCCACCCCCCGGAGCCTGCCCACGGGCCAGAGCAGCCCAGGACAGCCGAGCAGGGTCCACGTCATGCCGTGTTTCTGTCGCGTGTTCATGTGTTGTGAATGCCTCTCAGAGCTGCATCCAGCCAGGAAGTGTCTCCGATTCACTTCTTCAGCCCAGCTTTGCAGAGGCCTCTCTGAGCTAGGACTCGGCCAGGCCTGGCCAGGCCTTCTGCAGCTCCCCACCCCCGGCCCCTCAGTCAGGCCCGCCAGGCTGGGGGGCACTTTGCTCTGGCGTCTCTAGCTCCCTCGGACCTTCTGAACCATGACCAGCACCCCCGGCAGTAATTTGAACACAGGAGCCTCTGCCCCACTGGGTTCCTGCCCCCGGGACACCCCTCTCCCCACCTTACCTGGCACCTGGAGGGTGGGCTTTGAGGAGATCCATTTGGAACTGTGTTTTTGCCACCGTGGCCCACCAGCATCACATCTGGGCAAAGCTGTCTTTAAAAAGCCAAGCTCTTGGTGTGCGGGGTAGTGTGGTCTTTGTGAACTTCCGCCATGGCGTACGGGGCCGGGGCCGGAAGGTGCAGAAGGTGCAGGTGCCTCCCATCGATCTTACCTTCCGATGCTTGCAAAATCTGGGATTCAGGTGTGGCTTTATGAGCAAGTGAATATGCAGATACAGGGCTGTATCACTGGTTTTGATGAGTATATGAACTTCGTATTAGATGATGCAGAAGAGATTCATGCTAAAACAAAGTCAAGAAAACAGCTGAGTCGGATCACGCTGAAAGGAGATAACATTACTGTGCTCCAGAGTGTCTCCAACTAGAGATGATCAGTGAAGTGAGAAGTTGTTGAGAAGGCAATACAGTGTTTTTAGGCGTCCTTTGTTAGAAGTGTAGTTCTAAAGCATTTATTCCTATTGTTTTGCTCACCTTTATGTTGTTACCAGATGACAATAAATGCTGTGGGATTGTTTTTATTAAAATATTTACATTGTTTCCTTCTTAAAAAAAAAAAGCCAAGTTTTTTATTCGGAAGGGGGAGAAAACGCACCCCCAGCAATCACCACTGACACTCCTGTCCCGCCCGTGGGCTCAGGCGCCATTAAATTGTGCTCATTCTAGAGACACTCATTTGGTTTGATTTAATGCTGTATCACCAATGGCCTTTTTTTTTTTTTTTTTTTACTGTTTTCCATTATAAAAGTTAAGCATTCTCAAAGAAAATTGGGAAACGTGATTTTTTTTTTTGATGGCTTTTTTAATCATTGGGTACATACACATTTTTTTTGTTGACTTTCTATTACAAAAGTAATGTAGGTCATAAAAAATGTTCACCGTAACAGAGACATATAAACTAAAAAGAAAACAAAAAGACAACAGTCCTTTATGTAACCTTTCCCCCAAACCTTGTTAATGATTTCTACCAAAAAACAGACATGTACACAGGCCCATATATATTGCTTGCTTTTGGCAAAGGTGGGATTTACTTCATAGCTCTGCGGTGGTGGTTTTAATTGAAGTGTCACACACAGAGAAATGTGCGCACGCGCTCCGTGTACGAATCACCGTGAAGCACACACCTGGGAGAAGAAACGAGGCCAGTCCCCCCGAAGCCCCCCTCCCCTCCTGACACCTCCGCCCTCCCCTTTTGCAGGCGGCCACCATCCTAATTCTCATCTGTGGTCTGTTTTACCTCTTGAACCTCATGAACTCGGACCTGGGCTCCGGAATGCGCGCAGGGACACCCGTGCTCCATGCCCATCCACGCTGCCTTATGCGCGCAGGGACACCCGTGCTCCATGGCCACATCCACGCTGCCTTATGCGCGCAGGGACACCCGTGCTCCATGCCCATCCACGCTGCCTTATGCGCGCAGGGACACCCATGCTCCATGCCCATCCACGCTGCCTTATGCGCGCAGGGACACCCGTGCTCCATGCCCATCCACGCTGCCTTATGCGCGCAGGGACACCCATGCTCCATGGCCACATCCACGCTGCCTTATGCGCGCAGGGACACCCGTGCTCCATGCCCATCCACGCTGCCTTATGCGCGCAGGGACACCCGTGCTCCATGGCCACATCCACGCTGCCTTATGCACGCAGGGACACCCGTGCTCCATGCCCATCCACGCTGCCTTATGCGCGCAGGGACACCCGTGCTCCATGGCCACATCCACGCTGCCTTATGCGCGCAGGGACACCCGTGCTCCATGCCCATCCACGCTGCCTTATGCGCGCAGGGACACCCGTGCTCCATGCCCATCCACGCTGTCTTATGCGCGCAGGGACACCCATGCTCCATGCCCATCCACCCTGCCTTATGCGCGCAGGGACACCCGTGCTCCATGGCCACATCCACGCTGTCTTATGCGCGCAGGGACACCCGTGCTCCATGCCCATCCACGCTGTCTTATGCGCGCAGGGACACCTGTGCTCCATGCCCATCCACGCTGCCTTATGCGCGCAGGGACACCCGTGCTCCATGCCCATCCACGCTGCCTTATGCGCGCAGGGACACCCATGCTCCATGGCCACATCCACGCTGCCTTATGCGCGCAGGGACACCCGTGCTCCATGCCCATCCACGCTGCCTTATGCGCGCAGGGACACCCGTGCTCCATGGCCACATCCACGCTGCCTTATGCGCGCAGGGACACCCGTGCTCCATGCCCATCCACGCTGCCTTATGCGCGCAGGGACACCCGTGCTCCATGGCCACATCCACGCTGCCTTATGCGCGCAGGGACACCCGTGCTCCATGCCCATCCACGCTGCCTTATGCGCGCAGGGACACCCGTGCTCCATGCCCATCCACGCTGTCTTATGCGCGCAGGGACACCCGTGCTCCATGCCCATCCACCCTGCCTTATGCGCGCAGGGACACCCGTGCTCCATGGCCACATCCACGCTGTCTTATGCGCGCAGGGACACCCGTGCTCCATGCCCATCCACGCTGTCTTATGCGCGCAGGGACACCTGTGCTCCATGCCCATCCACGCTGCCTTATGCGCGCAGGGACACCCGTGCTCCATGCCCATCCACGCTGCCTTATGGCTGCAACATTGGCAGCTTGTTCCTCCAGGTCTTTGGGGCTAAAATCTGAGTCCAAAGTTTGGTTTTCCTCTGTTGCACCCAGAGCCACAGCCGCTGTCCACAGGCACACCGCCTTCACACATGTTTCTGTGGGAAGGCCATTTTCTGTCCTGTGTCACTGGATGTGACAGTGACCAGGGACACCGTGTCTGAGCCCTCTTTCTCCAGGGAACAGCCGGCCCGGGCAGGGGAGGGGGCGGGGAGGCTGGGGGCTGGCCTCGGGGGTCCCTGCCTGGATGTGATGTTGAAATTTTGTGTTGCTTTAACCGCCTTTACTTTCTGAGCTAGGGGCTGTCTCCATCCATAGCAAAATGTAACTTTGTTGTAGATGAGCGTTAAGCCTCACCCCGGAGAGCGCTAGTAAGTACAGACCAGGTGAACCCAACGCTTCTCTTCTCTGTCATTCCCCCCTCCCCGCCCCCCGCAATCAGACCCTGGGCCTGGACCCCGCCACGCCACGCCCCTCCCCACCCCCCATGCCCCAGCGATCTCTCCCCAGCTAGGGACAGGGAGGGTGTGAGGTGAGCTTGGGCCCAGCCCAGATCCTGGGGTGGGAGCCCTGGGGGCTGGCTGAGAAAAATCAGCCCCCTCTGGATCAGGGAGTCTTCACGTGGGGTCTCCCAGCCCCGTCGGGGAGCTGGGAGCCTCCGGGGCTTGTGTGCGAATGACCACTTTTCCAGGGGTGGGTCCCTCAGTCCTCAAATGACATCCTGTCAAGACTTAAAAGACTCCCCCGAGGCATCTGAAAGTCCAGCCTCGGAGGGAACAGCTCCGTTTCAGGTCATGTCTGCTGACACAGCCCTCTTGGTGTCAGTGTCAGGGGACCACAGGAGGAAGAGACAGTCCCCCAGAGACCCCAGAACATTGAAGGGAAAATGAAGAGCCTCCCATCAGAGAAAACAACCTGAGACAGAGCTCATGGTGTTAATATGTTCTCCAAGTTCATCGAGTGGTTGTGCTTCTCTCCTCTGAGCTGGCAGCCAGGGCAGGGAGGGGTGCTGGGGTGAACGTCGCAGGGTGCCCTCGGTGGTCAGCTGCCTCTCAGAGCAGTGTCTGCCAGCTGTTGGCTGAGGTCCTCGTGTGCTGAGATGGTATATTCTTTTCTTCCTTACAAAACATTTCCTGTAAGTGCACTCGCCAGCACCCCTACCCCACCCTGGCCCCGACCAACACAGCCACTCAGGTCCCTGGAGTGGACAGCCTGACCGAGCTGCAAAACATCTCTGAGCCTGTCTTCCCACCTTTGAAATGGGAGTGACCGAACCCACTTCAGCCAGTGATTATGCCTGTAATGGTGATAATCTCTGAGTCAGAGCCGGAGACCAGCTCCCGGAACGGGACCTAACCTAGCTTACCCCGACCCGCGTGACACGGATTCGGAGTTCAGGAAATGTGCTTCTGCTCTGCACTGTGGGGCCTGCGTATCAAGGACAGAGATAAGCTCTCGGTCAACAAAGAACGCTTTCACAGTGAGGCTCTGGCCCGCTGGGCTCCAAGGGCAGCGCAGCCTGATCCCCCAGGCCCCAGAGTTGCTGACACGGTCCCCAAGGAGGCTGCCAGCTGCTCTCCTGTCACCGCTTTACTAACTCATGACCACTGCCTTCACCGGGGGGCAATGGCAGAAACCAAGCGGAAGGCCCACGAGGCCCGAGGCTCCTCACTTTCAGTGCCCGTTGCGCGCTGCCAGCCCCTGATGAAGGGAGTGCGTGGTGGGATGTTAGATCCTGAGCCCCTTTGGCGTCGGCCACGATTTGCTACCGGGAGGGTGAGGAGGTCTCGAGAGAGGTCTCATGCCCCACTGTCACTACACGGTGCAGAGATAGTGAAGCAGGGGTCTCGAGGACCCCTGCCCCTCTGCAGCTGGCTGTCCCTGTGACTGCAAGCTGATAGCCTTCCCTGAAGAGGCACAGACACCCAGCCCTGCCCCCCGCCCCCCCCCCCGGAACTCCTAAAGCCACAGAAAGCTCCCTGGCTCCCTGCCTTCTGGGTCTGGCCTCGGGCCTCCTGGAGAGCGCCTCCCCGGGTGTCCTGAGTGCTGGCTCCGGGGAGCTGGGCGTCCTGGCTCCACTAGCCTGCCTTTCACCGGGCCCTCCTTCCAGGTGCGGCTCCAGGTCCAGAGCATGGAGAAGCCGCAGTACCGAGGGACCTTGCACTGCTTCCAAGCCATCATCAAGCAGGAAGGCGTGAGTGGCCTGGGGCCGGTGGGGGTGTGGCGGGGAACCAGCCTCTGGGATGCTGCCCTCCGCAGACCACAGAGCTGGAAGAAGAGGCGTCGGGGCAACTGTCGGGCAAATCCAGGCTTTGCGAATGGCAGGGTGCAAGTGCCCAGGCCTCTCAGATTGAGGGCTTCGGTTCTACTAAAATTCTGCTTGATCCTCGTGTACCGCTAGGGTGGGCCGGGGCAGCCGCCAGCTGCATGGAGGGTCCCTGGAGAGGTGGGCTTGGGCAACCCCGGACTCCAAGCGGGAACGCCCCTGACACGTCTCTGTGCGCCCCGCAGGTGCTGGGCCTGTACCGCGGCCTGGGCTCGCCCCTCCTGGGGCTCACCTTCATCAACGCGCTGGTGTTCGGCGTGCAGGGCAACACCCTCCGGGCCCTGGGCCGGGACTCACCGCTGAACCAGTTCCTGGCGGGCGCGGCGGCGGGCGCCATCCAGTGTGTCATCTGCTGCCCCATGGAGCTGGCCAAGACGCGGCTGCAGCTGCAGGAGGCGGGGCCGGCCCGCACCTACCGCGGGCCCCTGGACTGCCTGGCGCAGGTCTACCGGCGGGAGGGCCTGCGCGGCGTCAACCGGGGCATGGTGTCCACGCTGCTGCGCGAGACCCCCAGCTTCGGCGTCTACTTCCTCACCTACGACACGCTGACACGCGCGCTGGGCTGCGAGCCGGGCGACCGCCTGCTGGTGCCCAAGCTGCTGCTGGCGGGCGGCACGTCGGGCATCGCGTCCTGGCTCTCCACCTACCCCTTGGACGTGGTCAAGTCGCGGCTGCAGGCTGACGGGCTGCGGGGCGCCCCACGCTACCGGGGCATCCTCGACTGCGTGCGCCAGAGCTACCGCGCCGAGGGCTGGCGCGTCTTCACGCGCGGGCTGGCCTCCACGCTGCTGCGCGCCTTCCCCGTCAACGCCGCCACCTTCGCCACCGTCACCGTGGTGCTCAGCTACGCGCGCGGCGAGGAGGCCCGGCCCGAGGGCGATGCCGTGCCCGCCGCCCCGGCGGGGCCCGCCTTGGCCCAGCCCTCCAGCCTGTGACACCTGGGGCCCCCGGCACCCGAGGGCCCGATCTCTCCCGGGGCCGCTTTTCCAAAACGCAGCCTAGACATAAATTGGGCCCCTGACGCCAACCGCCCTGCACCGGACTCCCAGACCCCGTGGGCTGTGGACTCCATCAGACCTGGGTTGAATTCCACGCCCGAGCTGGGTGACCCTGGCCACAAATTTGACATCCTCGGTTTTCTCCTCTGTGACATGGGGCTCCTCATGCCCACGTTGTACAGTCAGGAAGCTCAGAGATGATGCCCCTGCGGCGCCCAGCCTGGCACTCTTCCTTGGAGTCTTCCAGAAACCCAGCCAACACGCCAGCCCTTTCCTGGGATCCCGGCCACACCACCATGGGGTCTCTGATGACCCACCCATGAGCTTGCCAGCGACTCGCTAACGCTGCAAATCCTCCACCTGGCGGAGCTCTCGGGACACTTCTCGGCCACCTGTCCAGTCTGTGTTAGGCACAGAGAGGCAGCTCAGGGGCTCCTGGTGTCATAGGACTGAATCCTCTGCCAGTGCACTCCAGCTTCTCCAGGTGGCAAGGCTGGGAATACCCCTACCCCTGACACTCCCACTGGAGGGTAATTTGGGGGACCACTAAGAAGCCATGAGACCTTCTGGAAGCTCCGTATTGGCCTAGGGGCCGGGATTGGGGAGCGGGCACAGGTCAGTGGGAGGGGAGATCTCAACAGGTAAATACAGCCATGGCAAGGAGAAGTCTTTTCACCCTCTGGGCTTTCAGGCTGCCCATCTGTAAAATGGGGACGTGGGTCAGCGGATGTCTGGGGCTCTGGCCCACTACCAACGGCCAGTTACCAACAACAGGGTTCCCCAGGAAATGGTGTCTTTCCCAGGCAATCTCAATGCTTCGTGTCCCTGTGAATCATCGCAGGGCCTGTAAGTGGGCACAGGTACCGCCAGTTTGGGCCCCTCCAGGCCGAAGGGCATCTGAGCCCACGCTCCAGGGGCTGTCACTAGAAGCGGGGCTGTGGTGTGAGCTCAGGGCAGCCCGGGCTCATCCAGTGCATCATGGCCGTGAGAATAGGCGGGGAGGAGGACGCTTCTGCACAAGTTGGAGGTGACTGTGGCCTCCTTTGCCCCGAGTGGCGCTCAGCCTCTTGGGCAAAGTGATAAGCTCTCCCAGGAGGCAGGCTGTGCTCAAGGAGGGACAGGACTCCCACCTTGTACACGTGGCATCATTGTTGTACAGAAACCGCCAAGGGAATAAAGTGTTCTTTGTTTTTTAAGACAGCAGGGCTTTGTGTATCATAGAGGAAGAGGTCTCAGTCCCACCCTGACGCTGGAGTCAGAGGGGCCAGCATGGTGGTGGTCTGCCTGACCTGGGCCAGCTAGGGGGTACCTCCAGACCCTCGGTTTCCTCATCTACAAAATGGGGCTAATGGAGGCGTGAGGATTAAGGGAGTATGGCTCACAAACGTGCTGAGCACAGTCGCAGCCGGGCAGCAAGCGCTTCTCCGTGACTGTTGTGACCGGGTGATGGGCAGGGCAGGCGACCTGTGCTAGGAGCTCTCTGCAAGTACTGAGGTGGGAGGGCTCAGGGGACACGAGCTGAGGCCAGACTCGGCCTCCCGGAGGAGGGGAGGTCTGAGTGGAGCTCTGAAGGGCGAATGGACCTGTCCTTCTGAGGTTAGACCTAGCCCAACCTAAGTGGTCCGAGAGGGCTTCCTGGAGGAAGCCTCGCTTGCCAAAGGAGTGTCTTCATGTCTGCCCACCCCCACTTCTGCCCAGCCTCCTGCAGTCAATCCTGGACACGCTCAGTCTCCACAGCTACCAGCCTGGACGCTCCTTCCAACTGCTGAGCCGGAAGCCCCCGCCCGCCTACAGAGGAAGGCAGGAGAGAGGGCCCAGCTTCCGCTGCAGGAGGGGCCAGCTCTCCGGTGCCTTCACACCCCGTTGAATCCCCAGCATCAGCCTGTGACGTCAGGCTTGTCTGCAGCTTCCGGGGACAGGAGGGTGGGAAGGGGCTGGCTGGTGACCCCGGGCAGGGTGTCCTCAGACACGTCACAGGCTCTGTTAGCCCAGCGGTGTTCCCCCTGAGCCCCGGGTCCCAGGCAGCAGCTCCTTCCCCCGTGAGGTTCCTCTGGCCTCCCTCTCACTTCTCTTCCCTCTGAAAGAAACCAGGCAATTGCTAAAGCCCAGGGTCCCCCACTCCCATCCATGCTGCGATGGTTAAACGTTACCAAAAACTCAGGCGGGAGGAGGGGTTGGAAGAGGTGTAGGGTTTGTGTGGATTTTTTGACATTTTATTTTCTCCCTGATTTGAATGTTTACTTGTTTTATTTGCAATGAATACTATATTAACATTACAAAGTAAAAAATGCAAACGGAACCCAGGCTATGCTGCGACCAGCCGTGCACCCCTCCCAGCACGTCCCAGGCGAGCCCCAGCACGTGGGAACATCCACGCTCCCGCAAAGCGCGGCCCAGGTACTGACCGTCTGTTCTTTGCTTTTTTCAGTTGACAATTATCTTGGAGATTGTAGCAGTTTCCCAGGGCTGCCATAACAGCAGCCCACAGATTGTGTGGCTAAAACAACAGACATTTACCCTCTTAAGTTCCGGGGGCCAGAAGTGTGAAATTCAGGCGTCAGCAGCGCTGGCTCCTTCTGGAGGTCCGGAGGCTCTTTCCCGGCCTCCTGCAGCACCTGGCGGCCAGCAGTCCTTGGCTTGCAAGCGCGTTGCCCCTCCAGGCCTGCCTCCAGCTCCATGTGCCCTTTCCCCGTGGGTCTCCGTCTTCTCTCGCCAGCCCCAACCTGGAACCATGCGGCCTGCGGGATCTTAGTTCCCCAACCAGGGATTGAACCCGGGCCCCCAGCAGTGAAAGCGGGCATCCTAACCACTGGACAGCCAGGGAATTCCCTGTCTTCTCTTTTTATAAGGACACCAGGCGTTGGCTTAAGGGCCCACCTACTCCTGGATGACCTAACTAATAACACCTGCAAAGACCGTTTCCAAATAAGGTCCCATTCACAGGCACCTGGGTTAAGAACCTCAACACGTCTGAGGGGACTCAATTCAACCCACAACAGACACCTTTCCTTATCAGTGTGTTCCAGTCGGCCATGTTCTTGTGAACAGTTGCATGGCCTTTCATCGGGTGAGCATTCCTTACTTTCTTCTTTCAGCTACGCTTGGGACAGTAACTAGATGGGGACAGCTGAACAGTCTTGGAGGAAGGGCAACAGCTGACCAGGCCACAGAGGGACAGTGAGGCTGGAGCTGAGGGGGCAGATTTAACCAAGGCCTGGGAGGGAGGACGGGAGGGAAGGGCGGCGTGGCAGACGCTCCCAGGTGCCTAGAATCCCAGTTTGTTCTGTGCTTCAGTGTGTCCAGGAAAAAAAAAAAAAAAAAAACCAAAAAAACACCTTTCCAGACTCCCTTGCAGCTAGAGGTGGCCATGGGTCCCAGATCCTGCCAGTGAGATGAAAGCTGTGGCTGGGGCTTCTGAGAAAGCTTTGTGAAAGGGACACACGCGGCTGTGACACATCCCTTGCCCTCTGACCCTGCCCCCTTTTACTGATGAAATGGGGACAGGATGCCTGCAGGTGCAGTGGGGATAGAGCTGGCCCCGTGGCCTTGGTGGGCCACGGAACCAGCCTGGCCTGGGGAAGGCCAGTGACACACTCTTCCTTGGTTTCTCTGTCATTTGTAGCCAAATGCATCACGACCCGGTAAGGAGCTGGCAGGTTTTGCCCGGGGTGAGGGGTGATCTGGGTCATGCCTTAAAGACCCCCCCCCCCAGGAGGCTGTGAGGTGAGTGGGCTACACTGGGCAAGAGGAGGCAAGCCTGGGTGGGGGCATCTGAGCCAAAGGGCAGTTCCAGGCTGGGAAGGGAGGGTGCCAGTGGAAGGTGGGCGGGGCCACTGGGGAATGAAGGGAGACAGGTGAAGCCCCCATGCAGTTTGAGGGAAACCCCGAGTCAACCCACCAACCGTTTTCCCCGATTTCTGCAGCACGGGAGGCCGGCCGTGGGGAAATGCGTCCTCTTCCCCATGCCCCTTCACGCCTCTCTCCTTTTCCTTTTTTATCCCTTTGGGCCCCAGGCACAGGGAGTGAACAAAGCATGCCCCTCCTCCTGACACCGTCCTCGTCCTCACTGGCCTGACCTGGCCCGCCTTCACTGATGTAATCAATTCTCCTGGTCAAAAGCCCCTCTCCCCACACAGAGCTGGGTCCTTCATGGCTCCCCCATGGGGGGCGGGCTCCTGTGACTGCAGGAACAACGGATCAGCCCTTTGCACACACACACACTTTAATACTCCCAAGAGCCCAACGGAGGACACCTGCGGGGGGCAGGGGGCCCTGTCCAGGGTCACAAGGCCAGAGCCCCAGGCCCTGTGGGCCCACAGCCCTCACGGAGACCGGCCGTCCTCCACCCACCGGCGGGAGCTTTACAAGAACCAGGATCAGCCTGGGCTCCCACCCTACCCGCCCCACCGACTCCTGGCGGCCGACTCGTCAAGTTCTGCCGTTGGAGTGGCAGTTCACGTAGCAGAGGAGCCTGGGACAGGCCAGCGCCCACTCTGTGCGAGCCTTGGTCTCAACTCCCTTGCTGCGTTGGTACCCAGACCCTGACCTCTTGGCACCCACCCGGGCTCTGTGGGGGAGGCAGAGTCCACCGTGACCAGGGCCACTAGCTAAGGCTGCTGGGAGCTGAGCCTACGCAGAGGGAGGGAAGGCAAGGATGCAGGAGAGTGAAGCCGGGACATGGGGCTGAGTGGCCGAATGGCGACGGGTGATCTGCTGGCAGCCTGCAGGCTGAGGCGGGAGTGGCAATCAGAGAGCAGGACGCCCAGGGACAGACTGGAGGGGGCGGGTGTCAGTGAAGACAAGGCAATTTGGGGGCAGCCATGGCAGTGCATTCAGGGGTGGGGTCATCAGGAGGAAGAAGCCAAGGAACAACAGGCCAGACGGGGGTGGGCCATCCTAGGACAGATGCTGAGGTCACCAGGGGTGGTGGGGAGCCCGTGGCCTGGCACTAGAAGGGGGTGACTGCAGCAGAGCGGGGCTGGGGGGGAGGGAAGATGAGCAGCCCAGCCCCTGGCCCACGGAAGGAGGGTGACGGAGACAAAGCAGCGCTGGCCTGGGGGGCTCCCACGCCCCCCTCACTGAAGCCTCAGCGTCTCCCACCCTCCCGATACAGGTCCTGACTTCAGCCGAGATGGCCAGGCCTCCTGGGGCCGCTGCTCCCCCTGCCCCACCCTCCACGGGCAGGCACCGCCCTCTCCCTGGTCTGGGCGTGTGCCAGGAGCCCTCCCAGCCCCAGGCCCGCTCAGATGACCCCCCGACGCCCCCCCGACCGCCCTCCCGGCCTCTCCTGGGGGCCAGCCGAGCACCCACTCCCCTCCTGCCTTTGGTCCCTGGAGGGCGGGTGCCTCCTCCTCCTGGACTCCGAGGCTGGCCCCTGGTCCCCCTGCCAGCCCCTCACGGTGGAGCAGGCCTCCCATCTTCCATCCAGGAAGACGAAGCTCCTGAGGCCCCAGGTCAACAGGCCCAAGGTCATGTGCCCTTCGCGTTGGTCGAATGCCAAGGCCTTTCCAACCACCGTGTCCCCTCCCCCTGGCCCGCGGCGGGCATGGGGGCCATGGGGTGCTGAGGCGGAGGGCCCCTAAGCTTCCCACGGCATCGGGCTCCCGAAACGGCCAGGCGTCTCCAGGGGAGCTGGCTTTTGGGGTCCTGGCACCTCGACGCCGCGCACGCGGGCACCTGTCCCCACCAGCCCGGACGCGACCCCCCGCCCCACCCGCGGCCCCCCCAATGGCCGAGCTGCTCCAAAGCCGGAGGTGCGAGCTAGTGTGGGACCTGGGACCAGAGCCTGAACTTGCCATGGCAGAGCCTGGGGTGCGGGGGAGTGGTGGGCAGGGCTGGAGAGGGTCTCTGGCCACCAGCTCCAGGGACACTCGGGAGATCGAGTACATAAGCAACACGTTGCAGAAGGCAGGTCGCTTCCAGCCAGGCAAGCACACCCTTCCTTGGGGCCTCCTGCCCTGAGGCTGTCCTCCCTCCCCAGCCCCTTCCTCTCTTTTCTTTCACAGCACCCCCCATACTTATCTTTTATCGTCTCTTACCATCTCCTCTACTAGATGTAATCCTAGCACCCTTAGTTAGTGCGGTCCCATCAGCACCTGAAACGGGGCGTGACACATCATTGGTGCTCAGCGGAATGAATAAACCTGGCAATTCAAGGACAGGGAAGCTTTGGAAATGAAAACCTCCAAGAGGGAGGCAAGAGGCTGGAAAAGTAGGTCGGGACTGGGGCTTAGGGTTTTACCGGGTACAAGCAGGGAGTCACTGGAGGTTCCGGTGCGGTGACAGCTCCCACGCTGGAGCCTGGCACAGCAGTGACGGCAGGCCGCAGGGGCCAGATCTAGGAGCTGAAAAACTGCTGGTGGTGGGAGTGCCTGGAGAGCCAGATCCAAGACCAGGAGACGCTCTAAGAGCCAGAGAGGATGCCAAGCTGGGAGCCCAGAGGCCATGGCGTCCACCACAGACAGGGACCAGGGCTTCTTTGAAAGGGCTGAGGGTTCTGGGGCAAACAGAGTGCCGCTGGGAGCCAGGTAGCCTGGGCTTTGACTTGCGGCTGCCCGAACCTTCACCAGTGCCCCTCATCCATGGCATGGGGTGATCTGTGGAATTCCTCCAAGGGCAGTTTGGAGGAATGACTGAAAGGTGTTCACAATGCCGGGCATGGTCCTGGGCACAGCTCTCAACAAATGCTATTTTCGCCGGGTGGAGGTACAGGCACGTGCAAAGGAGGGACACTGGTCTCGCTGCTATCTGGGGGTGCCCACAGAAAGCAACGCCCAAGCCCTCAACAATCCGAGGTCCTTCCCATCTCACGCCTGAAGATGCGCAGTTTTTCACCATGGCTGCTCCTCGGCTCAGCTCGACCTTGGCCCTTCACTCAGCAGTCTGGGCCTCACGTGGACGTGCCCCCTCAGCCACATTCTGTCAGCAGCCCCTCCATCATTAGCAAAGAGGAGGTGAAGTCACATGAATTAAGGGGTAATAATAAACCTTGATCTGCAGTACATCAGTCACAGGAGCCTAGCTGGGTGAGGGTAGGGGAGTATTTCGTTCCCCAGTCCCTAAATCCTATCTAGTTCTCAGTATATTTACCAAGTGTTAAAGAGTCTATCTCAGTTTTAGTAAGCTTTTCTTTTTGCCACAGAAGCTTCCAGAACTAACACTGAGTGAGGGTCATGGACCCAAGTGCATGAGAATTTCATTTGGCGGTGCCCTCTAAAAAGTAGGTGGGGGCTTCCCTGGTGGCGCAGTGCTTGAGAGTCCGCCTGCCGATGCAGGGGACACGGGTTCGTGCCCCGGTCCGGGAAGATCCCACATGCCGCGGAGCGGCTGGGCCCGTGAGCCGTGGCCGCTGAGCCTGCGCGTCCAGAGCCTGTGCTCCGCAACGGGAGAGGCCACAGCAGTGAGGGGCCCGCGTACCGCAAAAAAAAAAAAAGTAGGTGAAGGGACTTCCCTGGCGGTCCAGTGGTTAAGACTCCACGCTTCCACTGCACGGGGCACAGGTTCGACCCCTGGTCTGGGAACTAGGATCCCACATGCCGCATGGCCAAAAAAAACCCCAAAAAGAAAAACGACAAATTATAATAATGTTGCTGTTTACTACAGCCTGAAACCATGCTCTGGGTCTTAAAGGTTCTGAATTCTTAAAAAAAAAAAAAAAGAAAAGAAAAACGGGTGAGGTTCTCATTTAAACTCCTTCTGGCCCATTAGTCCATCTTGGAGTTGAGGTTATGTTATGAAAGCATTTCTTAACACAAGAAAGATTGAATCCTAGGAGTTCCCATTCCTGTGCCAGAAGGAAACCCACAAGGATCTGCCCCGGGCAGCTGAGGCAGCCGGCAGACCAAGCGGGAGCTTACGGCCAGTTGTACTGTGTGATGAAACTCAGGAAAAGAGGTGGCTTAGAGATTGCGGAACAAACAAGAAGCACAGGCGTTAAAAAGCTTAACAATATTATGCGTTTATTATAGTTTATAGAGCCATGTTACACATGCTTGGTGCTTCAAACTGAGTTATTGTTAAATGTTTTTCTGGATGCAAAGCCATTTGATGCGGATGCCTTAAATACTATTAATATTTCTGCATCTATGACCTATGAGCTAAGGAAAAACCAAGGACAATTCCAGAAATGGCAAAGAACATTTAAGAAAAAGATGTACATGAGACGCAATGCTAAGTCCTTGAACCAGGGCCTACAGAAGTTACCAGAAAGTGAATAAAAACAGAATTGTTCTATGAAAATAGTTTAACCAATCACCATCTGTAGATAACAGAGCCTCATACCAGTTTTGGATGTTGTAGAAAAAAGGTTATTGTTTGGTACTGATGCCCTTTCCCCCTCCATACTGTATGCAGACATCGTGCAGCCCCCAGATAGAGCAGCAAACAGAATACAGCACAGCGACTGGCCCCCTCCCTATGACATCCCAAGGCTGTTTCTTACGGCGTCTGAGTGCCTTGAAGGAAAAGCAGTCAATTTGATCAAACCTGCCACTTTGTGGAAAACCAATCATCGCGCTTTAGATGAATGTGATGCCACCACACCCACCTTCCTCTGCGGACTCCCCGAATGCTGGCTGAAGACCTGGGGGCCCGGGTGACCAACCTGTGGGAATTTTGATTTGCCTGCTGACCTAACGCCAACGTTCTATCACTTCCGGTTTTTCCAGTGGGAGCGCATGAAGTGTGCCAACCGCACGCAGCCCGCCCCTCCCATCAGGTCTCCATCCAGCCCCAGCTCCAGCAAACAGCCTCTCCGGCCCTCCGGAGACCACTCGGGCATGAGGACAGACACCGGAAGCCTTTGGCAGGACACGCCCACTCGTGGAGGGCCCGCCCCTCCTGCCTGCTGCCGTGGCTCTGAAGGGCCCGCACTTACAGGCCTTCAGGCAACCAGGGAACCCGAGCACAGTCCGCACAGTCCGGGCAGTGACAGTCAAGGCCCATAAAGGGCAGGAAGCTGCGGTGCAGGAGACCTAGCCAGCCACGCAGTCAGGTGCTTCTGCGCAGGCGCGAGGGACCCCGAGGCCACCCTCTGTTAAGTGGAGGAGCAGACTGTGGAGCGCGCGACCTCGGCTGCGAGGAAGCACAGCTTGGGGAGTCGCGCCTCCTCCTCAACCTCTTGGGGGTCAAAGTTAGGGTGGAACACACCTGCCTGGACCTGCCGGGTCTGAGCTCTGACGATGTGCTGCACTTGCACCGCTGCCAACGGGCGCCAGGGCAAGGGGCTCTGCAGTCAGGTGCCCGGGAGGCCACGGTCAAGGCCATCCAGTGGCAGTCACGGGGCGGGCGGGGGGGGGGGGGGCAGGGAGAGGGAGCCTCGCGGTGCGGCCCCGGCGTCCAGCGGACGCCCACGAACCGCTTCAGCTCTCGCCACTGCTCTGCCCTCTGGGGTCCTTGCTTTTGCTGGTGGTCAGATGTCAAGGATATAGAAGGAACTGAGGATTAGTAACGTGGCCTTACTAAGCATGCTGATCCCAAACCAGAAGAACCAGACACAAGAAGTGATCCGTGTTCTCTGCCTGTAGTTGTTGTGCGGGTGGATTATCAGGGTTCCAACTCAAAAACGTAGAGAGACCAGGGCTTCCTGCGCCACAGACACCGATCCTGAGGTTAAGGTACAGTAGGTAAGTCTGGCTAAGCAGCGCCGGCAGCAGTAAACCTCCTTAAAGAGCTTCAACAGCTGCTCAGGCAGAGCCGCCGGTCTCTACAGGCGCCCTTCTGAATGAAGGGTCTCATAGATCACGAAGAAACAAACCAGAACTCAGCAACACCATCAGGCGTCCAGGGTACTATCCAACGGGTCTCGCTTTACTCAAATTTAGCAAAATAATCGACATTTAAAAGAATGTACGTAAAAACCAAATAAAAAAAAAACCACAAGAACAACTTTGATTTTCCTCAAATCCGCAGGCCTTGAACCTAGGCGCACAGCACACAAACACCATATGAAACCAACAGAGAGCTCAATGTCACCTTGGAAAATAAATGTCACTCTGGGGTGACAGTTCTTTATACAAATATTATGCTTCCCCCTAAACCCCTACCACCAAAAAAAGGGGAAAATAATAAGAAATCCAAAAATAGAAAACAACATCTTGTTAAATGTAAACTTATCCTCTGGAGTTTTTATATATGCTAGAAACATGCATTTATTTCAGCTCAGATGTAAGAAAATATGTCTATCAGTATTACTTATAAATCAGATTAATCCTCAAAACAATTGACTCACTGTGAGAACATGATTTTAAATTTTAGTAAATTACATCTTTACCAAAATTATAAATTCTAACCACGAGCAAAATGGGTATGTTATACCCAAGGAGAACTACCCCTACTCTGTAAGCTGCTGCTCATTTATCAGTTCCCTACACTACCGGTGTTAAGTTGAGAGTGCTATTGTCAATGAGGAGCTTGGGCATTAAACTTTCCTCAAATGCCCAATGAAATGCCTTTCACAAATTAACTGCAGATTGAGAGCAAACACGTGAACAGAGAAAAGAGTCAAGGGGAGCGATGGCTATTCCACTCAGAGACAGAAAGGGACAGAAGAGATGACCAAAGGTATCCCCCAAGGGGTCAAGGCACAGAGGAAGAGGGACCTCCCTCCAACTCAGGAGCCTGGCTTCTGTAGGTCATGACATGGCTCTCGGGGCTGCCGGGGAGACTTCCCCACAGCCCAAGTCTGTCTTGCCGTGGGCCCTTGGGCAGGAGTCCTGAGGACGGTGCCAGGACCAGGCTCCAGTGTGGCACAATGCTGGGTGAGGGCGACGCAGCTCCAGATGCCTAACGCAGCCAGCCGGGGACTGCTCACCCGATGGTGGGGTGGGGAGGGAAGCACGGGCACTGACACCACGGGCGGCGGTGGAGGCCTCTGCCCCAGGTCTAGTCAAAGAACCACAGGTTCGCACTGGGACGCTCAGCTTTGAAGGGGACCTCCGCCATGGGCTTACCTCTCTCCTGACTGCCAGATACAGCAAAGCCTGGCTTACCCAGAGAACAGCTGGGGTCTTCTGATTAACTCAGTTCCATCAAACTACTCAATGGATAACAGATTCTGAACAAATAGAAAAAAGTGTCTCAAGTTAAATTTTTCATCTATGATTCAGAAGGCACTTCAAAATTCCGGAGGGCCACAGGGTCACTGTCATTAGGTCACCAATCCTCCTGTATAGGACCAATGGAGAAGCTGTAAGAGACAGGGCTCTGTTTTTGACCTGATGATGTCCTGGACGTCTTGTACCTGAATCTCTGGTATTAGCTAGTCCGTCAATTACTTTGCAGAGTCAAGCATACAGCACAAAGACACACAGTATGTTTGCATTTTGAATAAATGGGATTTTGCTGTATCATGGCAGTTTATAAAACAGTCTCATGAGTTTGATATTTGACTCTAAGTAAAATCCAAAAATTATAATCGTACATTTAAGAGGTCACAATGTGAGAGGTAAAGTACTCATTGAGTACAGTTTTCTTAATAACCGAATCACCTTGCCAATCTGCACTCAGTATCCATTTATTTAGAAGCACAAAAGTAAGCTACTGGCGCTCAACTGCTACAATGTGCTAGCGCTGAAAGATTCCACTAGATGGAGGAACCAAGGCTCTCAAACCAAATAGCCAAGAACCATAAGCGTTTCCTGTTAGACAAGCCAGGACCTGCGGGAGTTGCCCTGAAGGCGGCCTGAGCAATGGAAATGCCTGGTCTCCCCTCTGCTCGCGTCCCCTGCCAGGCAACACCTTACCTTGAGAACACACACAGGCCAGGGTAGCACAAACTGCTTCGGTCACACGTTTGCTGGGGCAGCTAAAATCAAATCCTATTACCAACGGGCCTGGCGTGGGGTACTCTGAGGTAGTTCCTTAACTCGGGATGCCTGTTACCTACTCTCTCAGAATTCAGTACACATGGGAAGTATTAAAATAGCCATGCATCGCTTTAATCACAAGTCACTGGAATTGAGTGCAAAATAAAGGAAACTTGAGTTGCTTTATTTAACTTCCAATTTCTGGGAGGCTCAAGAATTATAATTATTCTGGACAACAAAAGGAAATAAGACTGTGCTTACAGATCTTTTTCTGCCATATTCTTTCTGTAGGATTGCTATTTTATTGTTGCCCTTTCTGTTACACGGCATGTACACATCAGGTGTTAAAAGGTACAATACATTCTACGACTGAGCACCACTTTCTGTAACTGAACAGGCAAAGAAATTACACTGAACATCAGCATCTGGCAGTATTTTTCGGAAAAAAAAAAGTGACTAAAATGGGTTTAAATTGATTAACACTATTAAATCACATCTAATATTTTGATACTACATGATTCAATACAGCTATACGATACAATTATACAAAATGTGTTAACATCAAAGAATACAACCAAAATTAAGATAGCAAACAAAACCTATATAACTTTTTTTTACAGGAAAATACTTTTGAAGTATGCATGTAACTGCCCATTCTTTTAAAGAAAATCTACTGCAAGCAAAGTTATCAACCTCCAGAAAAATCACACATAGCATTACTAAGCATATCCCCAAAAAGTGTACAATATGCACACTTGGAAAATACAAAATTAAAAAATTGTAAGCAACAGGTGAGCTCCATATTTATAAGAGTGTGAAAAGAAGTCCCATTTTTAGCACTGTTGTATAAAGAATTGTCTTTTGATGCGAAGTTCATGAATTGTCCTCCTGTTGGGACCACACTTTACAAAAACACCGTGTTTTTGAAAC
Source organism: Leucopleurus acutus (assembly GCF_964270905.1). Taxonomy (NCBI): domain Eukaryota; kingdom Metazoa; phylum Chordata; class Mammalia; order Artiodactyla; family Delphinidae; genus Leucopleurus; species Leucopleurus acutus. The sequence continues at coordinate 4,520,076 of NC_139142.1, forward strand.
GAGATTACAGAGCAAGATAGAGCATCTTAGCAATGTCATCTTATTAAAGTTTTTTTTTTTAAATTTTTACTACTTTATCAAAACATGTCCCTTGGGTATGTAGGATTCATTTTTAAAATTCTTTTCTAGAAACAATATACAAAGGAGAGGCATATTTATTCCCAATCACACTCCTGGAAGATGCTTCCCGAGGCTGAGAAGGGTCTTCTCTCTCTTCTTCTCACTGGTTGTTTTTGGCCTTAGCATGTGTTAAGATGTGAGATTTCAGGTTAGTCGACTGAGCAAACTTCTTATTACAACCGTCGAAGGGGCACACATAGGGCCTGTCTCCGGTATGGATTCGCACATGTGTGCGCAAATTGAAGTCCAGTGAAAAGCGTTTCCCGCAGCCTTCGAACGTGCACTGTCGAGGAGAGACCAGAGACAACCCGCTCAGACTCCGACTAGGCCCGGGAGGGGGCAGCTCACTGCTGGGGGGAGAGCAGCCTACCTCTTCTACCTCACTCGCTCCTCCCTGCCCCTCCTTGCCCTGCCCTGCCCTGGGGGGAAGCTTTTGAGATACAGTCTAAATTAGGGGGCAGGAGCTGTAACTCTGCCCAGACAACTCCTAGGACCCATGCATAGCCCTCATGAATTGTTTAACTACAACGTAAGAGAAACATTCAGCAAAACAGCAAGAATCTTCCTAAATCTTATGTTAGGGTCCTAACATTTGTGTAAATATTTCAAATAATAAGAGACGAACGGTTAGGAAGGTTTCTGGTGTCAAGTATCAAAAAGAACCATGTTAGATTTACCAGCTGCACTGCTAATTCGCTCACTTGTCCATGGGCTTCTAAAAACAAGGCAATAAACACTATTTTCAAAGTTACTCTCTTACAGCAAAAATTGTAGAAGTTCCCTGTCAATTAGCAGTTCAATATACTCTAAAAAATAAGTTAACTACAGCAAGTAAATTGCTTTAAGCCCGCAGTGAACACATGAGAACTTCTGTTTTAGGCTTGCTCTCGAGCAATCCCGTGTTTCTCCTGACGCCAAGTACACTCCAGAAACACCTCGATACATCCCGTCTCTGGTACCACACAGATCACACGCAGCGGAGGCGAGAGCTGGGGCAGCCCCCCGAGTGAGTCACCAGGACCCCACTGTGGCCTCTCTGGGCGGCGTCTCTCCAGCAGGCTGCCGCCCTGCCTACACCTGCGGGGACAGCGGAGGGGAGGAGGGCTGGCTCTACCTGAAAGGGCTTCTCTCCAGTATGAACCAGTTGGTGTCGTTTTAGTTTTGAGCTCTCAACAAAAGCTTTGCCACACTCTGCACAGACGTGGACTCTGGGGCCGTGGGTGTGCAGATGTTTTCTCATGGCAGAGTTATCCCTGAACATCTTTGTGCAGCCCTTTGAACAGAGAGAGAAGCTTAGTGGTTCACACTGCAAACTGTTACAAATGATTCTACCGCCTGACAGCCTTCACTGACACAATACAACGACCCTCCCAACCTCCCCACATACATTTTACTTCATATTACAGTAGAAATATTATTTACGACAAAAAAACCCCCAAAAAACAGCTGAAAAAGGCCTTAACATGAAATGCAAACTTCTGTTTTACAGTGAGGAAACTGAGGCTTAGAGATGTCTTTAAGTAGACTTGCCCAAGGTCACGCTAGTAGTAGGAGCCAGGCTGGGAGTAGAACCCAGACACCCTGGCTGCCGGCTACACCACGGCCGCCTCACCCGGCTATGCCCCCAGATGAAGTAACAGAAGCACTGAGAGAAACGGAGTTAAGATGACGGCAGTCCACCACTACCTTTGGTGGGCCCCGTACTCTGTGCTGCAAGAATGGGCTGTCACTCTCCATCGCCTACTGTTCCCTCTTCTCTCTTTGCCTCTTTCCCCTTCTTGACAGAGAAAGAAGCAAGAGGGTCTCCAAGGAATGGCAACTACAGAAGAAATTTATTTTGTGAGACACTAAGAAAAGAAGCAGGTAAACTGATACCAGAGCAGGGGGGGAGGTAGATGGGTAGGCGATGCTCAGGAGAAGCATGTCCTGCACCATTTCTTCTGCAGTTGTTGCCCAATAATGGAGTGAATGGGGAAATGATCAGACAGCAGGACAGAAGGACAGCACGAGTCAACACTGCACAGCTTCACAGGCAAGGGGGGCGGGGGGGGAGGGGGCGGGGCGCCACAGATTTTTCACCTTGACCCCTAGGCTGAGTTTCCATCCAGAAAATGGAATTGGAAAAAAAAAAAAATCTTTCTGGAAAAGAAGTATAGAGAGAAGCTAGAGAGAAGACGAGCACTTAAGGCGTAACTGTTTTCAAACGCTTGTTAGTATCTGGCCTCAGCAGAAATACTTTACATATCAAAATTTCCACAGCAAGAACATTAAAAAAAGAGACAAAAAGAACTTATGGGTGCACAGCCATCAGAGATGAGACCACGAGAGTAAATTTATCCTTCTCCAATTGTTGCTGTTGTCTTTTTAAATTTTTTACTCCATTCAAAATCTCTCCCCTCCTGTTTTTCTGTACCACCTACTTGACACTTTATTTTCACCTCCAATTAAGTTTAAAACAGACCCAATCAATATCTCAAAGTACTTTTTAGGCTATCATTAAAGACTAATAAATAGCCACATTTGAAAACAATTAAGTACTCCCTAGCAACACACAATTAACAGGGTAAATTAAAATTGTGAGGGAAATGATGAAGTCTTATTAGGGTCACTTCAGCCACATCCAAAAAGATTTCCAAATTTCCATAAGGAGCCCACAGTCCCATAAAGGTCCATGGGTGAGGCACAACCCAATGACTTAAGACTGACTTGTTTAACAATCCAAAAAGAATAAAATCCTAACAGAGTATATTCAGTACAGTGATAATAAAAACACTGGCACCCTACAGTAACCCCATTTAATGGTACTTAAATTTAAGTGGCTTTATGGAACAACAATACTTACATCACAAGATACAGTCTCTTGAATTTAGAAACCAGATTATAGTTCCTCACTGAATCTCAACTATGAAGATGGAAACAGAAAGTGCGATTTCTTACAGGCTCTCTAACTTCATCCACAGTAATGCACACCTTCCCCCTAGCGTTACTTACTTTATGAGGGCAAGCTATTGTTCTTGGAGCATCATCTTCTTTAATTTTTCTTGGCTTCATTCTTACCAAAGGGGGGGAAAAAAAGAGAGAGAGGTTTGTAGGAATGGGTAGACTCATCTGGCGTAAATCGTATAGTCCCTAAAATGCTTTCCCTATAGGTACAAAAACTAAGATTACAACATGCTTCCGTGAAGGGGAAGGGATGAGAAAACTCACATTCTCCGAGGACCTGCGACTGTGAAGAAGCACTCTTCCAACCTACAGGTAAGTATTCTCAAGCACAAACAGGACTGAGTGGCTGCCTACGGTCTCGTAGCTGATAAGCTGGTGCAGCTTAGGACGGCGCTGTGAGCTGCATGATTTAAGTATCTGCTCTTTTCCCCAAACTCTTTAAAAAATAAAAAAGACCAACAAGCCCCAAAACCACAGATGAAACTCCTAGTGGGAGCAAAGTGAGGTAAGCAAAGTGAGGTATCCAAAAGCAGCTGCTGTGATAATAAGGGTGCTTTAAAAAAGGAAGATATGGGAGGGGGGTCTTAAAACTATATACCCTATACAACTGCTTAAAAAAGGGGGGGTTGTCCATCTCATACTGACAGAAATGATCTTTATAATAGACTCTTTTTAAAAAAGGGTACAGAAAAGTCCTTTTAAACAGAGATTTATATACATATACGTATAATAGCTCTAGAAGGAAACACAGCAAACTGTGAGTAATGGTAACTCTGGGGAGGAGCCCCGAGGGACTGGCGGGAACACCCCCAAACCTTTTCACACTGTTTAATTTTTATCATACTATTAGTTTTGGTGTTGGTGTTGATGGGAGGGAGATTATAGTTTCGACCACTTGGGCAGTCAGGGAGAGTCCTGCTTGTGGAGTTACTACCCAGAGCTTGCTTATTTGGTAACTTACCTACCTGCTATTTTCACTGAACCAACCTTTGGTCTTTTGTCAAAACTTTCTCTCCAAAACTCACTAAAGATCTGTGTGTGGTAGAGGGTGAGAAATTAAGAGTTCCTAGAAAAACTAGAAAAAAAGATTTAAAATCTCTGAAACCGATGTTCTTGTCCCCAGCTTTGCCATCTCACACTCCTGTGTGAGGATACATATTCAATGCACAACTAAGCTGATGCTCCCTGAGAGCAGGCTCACTTACCACCCCGCTTTTACTAAGAAAGACTGCTGCTGTCATCTTGAAGGGCGCAAAGGCCCTAACAGCATCATCCTTCTTCACTCTTGATCTGAGAAGAGGATTCCCTGAGGCTCCTTACTTTATTAAAACCTGAACTCATGAAATCACCTCCTTAAACTTTCCACATCCTGGATGAGCAGAGGTGAAACAATTCATCTGGTACCTATAACTTATCTCTAAAGGAGTTTGTTCAAGACAGTACAAATTTCCTACTTGGAATTCTAAGAGAACGTTTTCAGTCTGGTATCCTCCCCAGTCCAACCGTGTAGATACTTGTTCTTTCTTGTACTTGGAAGATTACCACATCAGTTAGCAAACATCTTCTAAGTGCCTGCTGTGTACAGGGCTCTGAACTAGCCTATGTTACCTTAAATAGAGTTTGGGTCTGAGTTCACAAAACCAGGTACACAAAAATTTGGTGCCACTGCGCCACCTGGAGGTTATAATAACAGAGTCTGAAAAATAATAGTGATTCATACGACAGGATTCTACACCAATCAAATGTTAATAATAAGAACTGTATATTAAGAACCAAGCTTTAATCTTCCCAATTAAGATGTTTACTCTTTGATGATTCTACTCAAATGCTGTCTTGGCTGTGAAGATAACTACATGATTGTCCAAATTCATAGAATGGTACTAACCTAAAATAGGTGAATTTTACTGTATGCAAATTATCTCAAAAACAAAAAACTCTGACTTTAAAAACACATTCACTGGGTTGACAAATACGTCGTACTGACAACCTTTCCCCTCTTCCACCTGCCTTAGGGCTTGAACGTGGGGACAGTGGCAGTGAAATGCCTATGACCGTAGGATAGGTGTGGCCCAGTTACCTACGAGTGTCCCCAGACCTCACAAATTTTCTTAAATTCATTCCTAGGAACTTGATTTTGTTTTATCATGGAAAATTTCAAAAATACACAAAAGTAAAGAGAACAGTCCTATGTGCCATTCACCCAACTCTTGATTCATTTTTTGAATGTTATTAAGTGGCATTTCTTCTTAAAATGTCATTTTTAAAATGTGTGCTAATATTTAGCAATATACTTAATTTTAGAATTAGAGTTTAAAACGCATCTGGGCAAACACCCTTGGACTCAAGGAGGAAGTGGAGGTATTTAATTGCAGCCACTCTTAAGCTCCTGAGCAAATCAGTCTTGTTCACTTCAGAGTGACAGTATACGCAGGTACCTTTTACATTATATTCGAATGCAAACACTAAAAAGGGCATTTTCCAAACAAGCGTGCCTAGACTGAAAGTGTTCTGTTTTGTGAGTAAAGACTAAAATTAAAATCTTTGTGGCAACAATTGGTACATAAACCTACAAAATAAAAAATATATATATATATATTTGAAATCCTAAAAAAGAGAGTAATTTTTAAAAAAGACTAAAATTATATACTACTACTTAGAATACCTTCTTGACCCACCCAAACTAGTCAGTCACAAGTAACCAAGATACGAGTTTCTCATTGACTGAGAAGCTTACAAAGCTCTTGGACCCGGAGACGATGACAAGAGCATTAGCATCGTGAGCGAGGTGGAATGGGATGTGTGACTGGGTGCCGGCTTCAACCAGCTGCACGACCTTGAGCAAATCACTTAACTTCTCAGCCTCAGTTTCTTATTCTGTAAAAAGGTATTAATGCTACCTACTTAAAGCTGTGGAAATTAAGAGATGATGTACGTTAAGCTCTTGAGAAATGACGGCTTTTATTACCGCCAACCTGTGCTAAATGGGCCGAGGCAAAACTGAGTTCATTCCTTACAAAAATGCCAGTTGTATTTAACAACCCAGAAGGTACTGGTGGCTCCAAACCACCATTGTCAAATAAAGGACTGAGAGACTGAGAAAGAACTGCACAGGTAACGTGGAAAGGCCCCTCCATGTATTAGAAATGATACGGAGGAGCCAGGTAGGCAACAGAAGTTTCCCGTTCAATTAAAAATAGAGACTATGTGCCCTATGACGTGACTGCTGATTTTACACTCTGCCATTCTGCATACATTGTAAAGGCTGGACACCAGTACCACTAACTGCAGGAATTTCCTGGACAATTTTCAGCAGGGCGTTATGTAAACCAGAAGTTCTGACTAAGTTAAATCTGTAAATGTCCCAGAAGCCAAGATTAAACATTTCTGAAGAAGTGATTCCTGAATGAAAATAAGCAGCTTAGCTGACTCCAGACTGGAACCAGCTGTGCTGACGGGACAGAAGGCCCTGTGTAACAGCGCTGCCATCTGCAAGCACCGTTCACCTCCCTTCTTTGTGTTGCCTAAGGCAAACGAGCCAAAGTTTGTTCAAGGGGTTCTCTCTTAGTGTATGTTCATGTGATATTGAGGGGTTTTATGGCATTTCAGCTCCACCATCACACTTCATCTTTATATCAAACCAGTGAAAAAGGCTCAGGGTGGGTACTGAACCACAACAACAAACCACCACCAACTCGGGACTGATCGAACCACCTGTTATTCTGATCTTCCTGCTCAGAAGGTTTCCAAAGGGCTAAGTTTAGTTAATGAAAAATGCACAAAATTTAATCAGGGAACAAAATTCTCTAGGTCCCACCCACTGACCAATTTTTGAAGTATTTACTAAAAACACATTTCAAGAAAGAACAAAATCACCATAGTCCCACCTCCGCGATACCATGACTTTCAAATAAGTCATTATTTCTTATACCTGTTCACACACACTAAGTGATTTACTAAGCGGTCTAGGCTCAGTGCAGCAGGAACCTGAACATTCTTTGGTCAGTTCCAAGTCCAGTCTAGAATCCTACCATGCCAGTACATGGAGGGGAGGGGAAAGCAACTAACATGCCACCTTAAGCCGAGAACTGAGTCACAGGGTGGAGGTGGATGAAAAGAGGAGGCCAGGAGAACAAGTTCTGTGCATTTTTTTTTTTTTTTTTTGCGGTACGCGGCCCTCTCACTGTTGTGGCCTCTCCCGTTGCAGAGCACGGGCTCCAGACGCGCAGGCTCAGCGGCCATGGCTCCCGGGCCCAGCCGCTCCGCGGCATGTGGGATCCTCCCGGACCGGGGCACAAACCTGTGTCCCCTGCGTCGGCAGGCAGACTCTCAACCACTGCGCCACCAGGGAAGCCCTTCTGTGCATTTTTATGAGCCAAGAAGATAAGATATGGCCCCCAAACAGTTTGAAACTTGGCGCTTCTTTGTCAACAGCTTTGAGACCCAGTCACCATTCTGGGGTCTCTGGAAAGTCCTATTCACAGCTGTTACATTGTCAAAATATGAAGCCCTAACAGAATAGGGCATTCCAGGCTCAACTATTTCTCACCACCACTGCCCAATTAGAGAGATTTATTTGGTTTTACTCATCTTTTCAAGAGATAATATGGAAAATGGGGAGGAGAATGAGCCCAACCTCACAACTGCCCAAATCCTGTACCTTTACTTTGTACATGTTGTCAAGGGGAGCAAGATTACATTCTATTCTGTATACAAAATGGAATCTTTAACAGGCTGATTATAAAAGATAATAAGCACACACTATATTCAGGTAATTACATAAGTAATGCTTACTGAAGAATTTAACTGTGTGCTAGGATCATATTTCATGCTCTGCAAGTCCAATACAGTAGCGCTTCAGTTTACCAAGGAGAGAACTTTCCTAGAGTCGAGTCAAATGAGTGTTCTCTCTTTAAATAGTCAAGAGTATGCCCCGCTTTTAGGCCATGGTTTTCTTGACCCTGCCACGCTTGACATGGACTTTCTATCTTCTCTTCAGAAGACTCTTTCCCATACTACCAAGATCTTCTAGCTCCTTGCTCATTCTATCCACTACTGAATGAAATGGACTTTTCTTGAAGAAATTCTTACAACCCACTGACTTCCTATTCTAAACTGAACAAGTTTTCCAGCCTGTTGCACAGCAGTCTTCTTGATTTTCTGTTCACTGTATTCTTTAGGAAGTCTTCCCTTTGGTGTTCATCCTCATTATACTGGCGCACACCCTCAAGTAACCTCTTCAGAAAGGATGCATGCAACATAAAACGAATCCTTAGGTGTCTAAAACTGTCATTGTTTTGCCCTTGTGTTGGACTGATAGCTTTGCTGGATCAAGAATTCTGTTTACAATAATTTTCCTCAGAAATCTCAGAACATTGCTCCTTTGTCTTCTAATTATCTATTGCTGTTGAAGAAAATTCTCATTCAGGTTGAATTATCATCCTTTTGTAGACCTATCTTTTCTCCCTGGAAGCTTTTAGCGACATGTGCCTGAGTTTAGAGCTGAAACATCCTGGAGTTTCTGTTCAGAAAACTGGGGACAAGCTTTAAGATTGCTGCCCCAATTCTCCAGCAAGGGGAACAACGCTAAGGGTCACCAACACCTAATTACTTCTACTGCTCACTACCCATGGGCCCCACCTCTCTGCAAAACCTTGCCTCAGCCCTCTGCTCCTCCACCAGAATTACTTCACAATATATTATTTAGAGAAATATTTATTCTTCCCTCTCTTGGCCCTTCTGGAAACTCTGCTGGCTCTTGGAATGCTGTACTTACCTTTTTCTTTTCTCTTCTTTTCTTTTTTGGCCGCACCCCACAGCATGTGGGATCTTATTGGCTCCCTAACCAGGGAGGTGCAGTGGAACCTGTGCCCCCTGCGATGGAAGCACGGAGTCTTAACCACTACACTGCCAGGGGAAGTCCGCTGTACTTATTTTCTTGAGTCTGAATGATCCTTTGGCTCTGTCACTGGTTCTGAATACAAGGGCCTTCCCAAGACTTTACTCTTTTCTCTCCAAAACCTCCTACTGCCCCCCGCCAAGAGCTTATTTACAGAACACTCTCATGCTCTTAGCTGGCCCCCATCAGACGGCTCTAGCCCTAACTTACTTCCTGAATCCATCTCAAGTCCAGCACGGATGTCTCTTCAGCATCTAAAACCAAACACTGCATACTCTGAACCCCACACCAGCACCCTCTCCCAATTTCCCTGTCACCTATGGAGCAAAGCTTTTAATGTGCATTTTTTAAAAATTAATGTGCATTTGCCCTCCCTCTAGACATACAGCCAAACTGTCTCTGTCTTCCACTGTCTCCTGTCATCTCTGTCACATTTACTCACATTTACATAGTCTGACCGCCACCCACCACAATTCTGGCTCAGGCCTTCATGAGCTCTGGTTCAACTGGTTTCTCCCGCTTCCTGGGTGTCCCTGCACCCATCCAGCCTGGATACAGCTGAAAAGTAATTCTCTCAGATTAAATCTCTGATCATACAACCCCTTCTCTACTGCTCAAAAACCTTCACCAGCTGTCTACTACATACTAAAGAGCCCGTATCTTGGCCCAGTATTCACAGGCTCTAATGATCTGGTTTATGTTTACCTAAACCCAGTCATTTCCCTGTAAGCACCCTAATTCACAGCCAAACTTGACTACTTCTGTTTTCTGAATATATACTGGATAGCGAATGCGTATTCTGTGTTCATGTTGTTCTGGCATGGAGGCCCCACCATGAAAGCCCCATCCACCTGTCAGAACTCTATGTTCTTCAAGGCCCAAATCAAATGCTGGCCCCTCCACAAAGCCCTCCTTGATTCCCGTGTTCCAGCTCTCTATCGCTGGGATAGCAGCCCATATACCCTAATAAATCCGAGTACCATAAGGAAGATGTGACTAACTTTAGGAACACATGACAACATTAAACACAGGTATGATATTTGGCTCAATCTGTCCAAAAACTCTTGACCTCACTGCTAACTATGTACCCTACAGATTCCATTTTTATTTGTACTTCTGGTGGGGAGGGGAGCAGGGCAGTTAATATTCAATTCACATATCTGTATTTAAAATACAAACAGCAAAAAAAGCTGGAACACGGTGTCATTAACAAAAGGATAGGGCCTTAAGTTTTTTAAAGCCATGATAAATCAGAAATAAATTAATGTTTATATTCCCTATAACTACAGTTTCACTGGGAAGGAGAAAAGGGTACAGACCCTTTTATCAAAGCACAATGGTATTCTTATACCCACGTGACATGTGGAGAAACTGAGGCTCCAAATGGCCAGAGGCCGCCCAGCTTGTTGTTGGCAGGCTGGGAGGAACCAGGACACCCCAGGGTCTCCAGCTCTTCCCTACTCTGCTCTCAAGAGAGGGGGGCGGAAAGAAAAGGTGCTCCACTCTGTTAGACAGGACAGGAGAGCACAAAGATTTCTTTCTTACTGATTCTGTCTTTGCCTCAATTTCCTGGGCTGTTCCAGGTTCCATTCAACCTCAAGTAGGGAAAAGGAGTGTACTTCCTACTCTAGATTTTATTAGTTCATTTCATTTTATTCAGAATTTTACATCTGTGTGGTTTTTTTCACGTCCTTATAAAAACTGCCAAACTATACTAGAAAATAATGTAAAAAGGGGCCAAGGTTTCTATAGGAATCTGGCTGGTTTCAGGCAAAACAAATAAACAACCATTGGGTTCAGACCTTCCTTCCTGCTCCTCACCTTGGATAGTCAGGCACAGGGTCCTGGCCCTAAATATTTGATCTCTTCCTGTCATGCCAGCTTAAATCAACAAAACACCGGGAGCCTAACTGATGACCTGCTGAAATTGGAACTGATGAAGTCCTTTCCAGCGGTCAGCTGTACAAATCCAGTACAGACCCAGGCCTCCAGCAGCTTCAGACCAGGACAATACACGCAAATTTAAAATGTATACAAAGAGGCCAGGAGGCAGTGTAAAGATCCATTTCCAAACAAATTAAGTGCAATTTTATTTATTCACAAGCAACATCAATTACAGAATTAAAGAGTAGGTATTTGCTTCATCTTATTCAAATCTAAAATGGTGCCAGTTACATTCATAGCATAGTTACCACTGAAAATAAAAACCAACTGCTTTTGTTTTCAGAAGCTTCCCTAGAGCAAGAATACAAACCACTATTGTAACTTAGGCACCAAAAAACACAGCTGGCAACACTCAAGTACTTTCTTTAACTAAAAGAAAGGAAAAGTTCTTATAACTTACCTAGCAAATTCTGCTAGTTGTTTCGGATCTGAGAGATCAATGCCAGGTATCCCTCCAGGAGGAAGTTTCTTTCCTGTCATATACTCTGAATAATCGGGAGGTGAGTTCTCTCCAATGATCTGTTCTTCAACCACCGTCTCATGGTCAATATCCTTTTTTTCATCTGAAAAACATCATAAGATGGATCGTCTTAGCTGAGTAAAGAAGTATATGTAAGCAAACACATTTTTAAAACCATAAAAAATGCTTTCCTTAGCAGCTTCTTAAATGGGTGATTTATAGCCATTACCTCTTAACCACCCAGTCTTTCTCCTCAATCTCTTAAAACCCTGTTTCTGCTTGAAGGTCACCAAAATCCTCAATGCCAAAGTCAACAACCTTTCCCTCACTGCTCCTTCTTAGCCTAGTGGGAAGCGTTGGCCATCACTGTCCTCAGCGTCCACTTTTCCCGGTTCTACGCCCACTTCTCTAACTGGCGGCTTATTTTCGGCTTCCTTGCTTCTCCTCCTACCACTTCTCAGAGTTCTGCTTTCTGTCCACCACACACACTTCCTGTTAACCAGCAACTCTGCAACGCTGACTCAGATCTGATTTTCTAGCCTTCACCTCTTAGCTAGCCTCTTGCCTACCGCTCCAGCCTCCTCATTCTTCACTCTTCTCCGCTCACTCTTAGCTCCAGCTATATTGGCCTTTTTAAGTTCCTCCAAGGTACCATGGCCCATCCACCCTAACCTCATGGCCTTTACCCATGCAATTTTTATTGACTACGACGTGTACTCAGAGCTGTGTGATTTCCGTCACCCACTCCCACTAGACTGTAAACTCCACGAAGACAGGGATATTTGTCCGTTTTGATCCCCATGTATCCCGTATCCCTAGAGCCTTGCTCTGAGTCGGCATGTAGGTTGGTCCTCAATAAATATGTGTTCAGGGACTTCCCTGGTGATCCAGTGGTAAAGAATCCACTTTCAAATGCAAGGGACATGGGTTCGATCCCTGGTTGGGGAACTAAGATCCCACATGCCTCGGGGCAACTAAGCCCACAGACCTCTCAACTACTGACCTTGTGTGCCTCAATGAGAAAGCCCGTGTGCCACAACTAGAGAGGGAAAATCCACACGCCACAACTAGAGAGAAGCCCCCGCGCGGCGGCAGAAGATCCCACATGCCTCAACAAAGACCCCACGTGCCACAACTGAGACCCGACGCAACCAAAGAAATGAAGAAAAATAAATAAATAAATAAAATATGTGTTCAAAGAATGTAGGAGAGCTCTACTACCATCACAAATCCAACAGGTTAAAAAAAAAAAAGAAAAGGAATACTGACCCCCACAATGAGTCTCCTATATTCTAGACACCAAATACTATTGACCATTCTGGGTCCTATGCTGTCTGGTCTCATTTTACCATATCTAGTATTTTATTTCTCCTTTACACATGCCCTCTATATTCCAACCAGTCTGTTTTTCACACAGGTTAATTCAGAAGTGCTTGGAAGGAAATATTCAATAAGAATAAGGAGTTTCTCCCTTTGCTCTTTCTCACCACCTCTCTCCAAACCCAGCCTACCCTCTGGAGTCTAGCTCAAATTATCTAAGGGCTGGCTGATTCCATCGCTCCAACCTCAGATTCTTACCTTTGAATTCCTGGATTATTTCTGAATAATAACATTGATGAACTCTAAATCACGCTGTTTTGAACTTTTGTTGGCCTTGTCTCTCAAACTAGAGTGAAGCGCCCAGAGACCAAAACCAGTCTTCTACTACTTTGGTGACTAAAGCAGAAAATAGAATGCTTCAAAACTCTCAATGCTAACTGAAAATTTCTGCTTCTCCATCAAATTGCTTCACAATGAAAAGCACAGAATACAACAGTTTTAAACTTTAAATGCTTCTCCTTTCCCACCGCTCTTCACTTTAGGGAACATTATAGGTCATTACAAGGAACCACAGAATATAATAGCAGCTGACATGTTATTGAATGTTTCTGGGAAGGCACTATTTTAATCACTGCACATATTACCCTGTGAGGTGGGCAAATTAGCAAGTTCATTTCACAGAAGAGAAAGCTGAGACACAGAGAGGTTAAGTAACTTGCTCAGGGCTAACCAGCTAGTAACTGACAGGGGTGAACTCTAAGACCTGAGCGCTTTACTGTTAGGCTCCGCCGCCTCTCGTTTGGAACTAGAAAGAACCTGATAATATAACCCAGGTTACCCGTTTACATATGAAGAAGCCTAAGAAAATCTCGCTGGATGCGTTAATAAAAAAGAAGAGGAAATGTGGTTACTGATCACAAGTTACAAAGCTGGGATTCCGCACTGTAACCGGATTCTTTCATTTCTTTTCTCAGGGTTGTGATAATTCCTTTACCCTCTGATCGCTCCAGCCTAGGCACAACTACTACCACATCAACTTTCTAGTGGTATCGAAATAAACTGGTGGTTAGGGAGGCTATTTTTCTTCACTGAAACTATTTTTCTTCTCACAGTGAAGACACATTCTTGTTGGTATCTTTCTAATAAATATAAGAATGATGGCAAGGTTGAGAATCACTGCTGCTCTGAGCAAGCCACTGATAAGGATTATGTCTCAAGTGTGCTGGGGCAGAAACAAAGCTGAACTCTGGGCATAAAGGAATCACAGGCTCAACCATTCCTTGTATTAGTTCAACACGTAATAACTGAGGGCCTCCTGTGAGCCTGGCACTGATCTAGGCAGCAGAAACAAAACCAGGTCTCTGCCCTCATGGGACTTACATTCTGGCGAGGGAAGTGGTCTCAGTTGTTTCAGGCTGCTACAGCAAAAATACTCTAGACTGGGTGGCTTAAACAGAAATGTATTCCTTACAGTTCTGGAGATCAAGGTGCCAGCCCATTGAATCCCTTCTTCCTGGTTCCCACACATCAGATGTCTTCTTGTTGTATCCTTACATACACACCATTTCTCATCACATTACATAGCTTCTGTCTCTTATTATAAGAGCACTAACCCCATCCATGAGGGCTTTATAACCTAATAACTTTCCAAAGGCTCCACCCTCCAAATGCCACTGCATCAGGGATTAGGGCTTCAACGTATGAATTCTGGGGTGACACAAACTGAAGTCGAATGAGGAAATACTTCTTGAGGATCAGTTCTTAGTTCCAACATTCAAGAATATAAAATACCCAGAAAACAATCAAATGATTAAGAATCAGAATACATGGGACTTCCCTGGTAGCACAGTGGTTAAGAATCAGCCTGCCAATGCAGGGGACAAGGGTTCAAGCCCTGGTCCAGGAAGATCCCACATGCCACAGAGCAAATAAGCCCACATGCCACAACTACAGAAGCCGGTGCGCCTAGAGCCGTGCTCTGCGACAAGAGAAGCACCGCAATGAGAAGCCCGCGCACCGCACTGAAGAGTAGCCCCCGCTCGCTGTAACTAGAGAAAGCCCACGTGCAGCAATGAAGACCCAATGCAGCCAAAAATAAATAAATAAATTTATTTAAAAAAACAGAACAGGTTAGATTCAAGTTTTATTGTGGAAAAGGAATGAACATGGCTGGGTGATGAATCAGACGGGGGGGGGGTGGAAGAGGGATGTCAAGTACGCCATCTCAGTTTCTTGTTTGTGTTTCCTGGAGGACAGTGGTGTCATTAGCTAAGATGGAAAATGGGGGAAGAGACAACCTGCAGTAGAGGATCTGGAATCCCACTTTGGTTTGGCTCCACTGGCTAACTGTGCGACACCTAGTGGACAGACCTCAAGGAGGTAAGAAATAGCTAGTACTGAGGATAAAAAGAAATCTAGGTTGGAGAGAAATATAATGGGAATCACCGGCATACAAACTGCATTTAAAGCTGCAGAAATATATCTTATCTATAAAAAAAATATAGGAAGAGAAAAGGCTCAGAACCAAAAGCTGTGTAATTCCAATACTGAGAGAATGAGGAGGACTTTGCAAAGGAGACTAAAGAGATGTGTTCAGATAGAGAGAAAACAACCTTTGTCTAATGAGAATCTTAATCAGTGACACACCAAGTGAAAGTGGCACACAGTGAAAGCAATCTGTCCTGAAGTACACACAATAAGTGCATGGTCTGTACATCATTTTAAAAACCGTAACTGAACTGATTAAAAATCAGTCTGCTTTTGATTATCACTATATACCTGCACTTTGAAAACAATGTCAGTGATACAATATTCTTTCCTTAAAAAAAAAAATTTAAAAAACTTTTGTTGGCCTAAGTTCTAAATAATTGCTGTGGTTACTGTACGCTTTCATAATATATACTTAAAACTTCAAATTATCATCACATATTTCTTACTTATTCCTTAACAAACACTGTATTTCATGGAAGTTAATTTGGAGAACTCCTTGAAGACCAGTGCACAGAAACTGTAAAACAGACGGTTGTTAACTATTCAACAGCAAAATTTAAGAAAATAAACTATTTATATAGGGGGAAAAAATCACATTTCAAAGAAGACTGCTAGAGAAATGACAAAAGATGCTAGGATCTATTGCCAGAAGAAATCAAAGATGTCTGCCTCATTTTCACCAAGAACTGGACACATATTAAAGCAACAGATCAAATTATGTCACTGTTTGCTATAATTTGTCCATTTTATCTGATTTTTGCAAAGAAAATCTTCAGAAGTTTTTGCCAAATAGAAGAGAAATTTATGATGCACTAAAAGACAAATAACGGCATTTACAGACCATATGTACATAAGCTTCCCTCTTTGTTCAAAACACCTAAGTGAGAAGTATTAATTCATTTTTTCTTTTTGTACAATTTTATTTTAAAATGTTTTACTATTATAATATGTATTCAAATACAGATTTTCACTGCCTGCAGTGGCCATTATTATATTCCTTCCATTTCAGAATGACTACTGAAATAGATTCGCTGTATAGAAGAGGATGAAGGTGTTCACTGATCAGCTCTGATTATCAAGTTTCTTATATGTGTTACTGAGTTCTAGTGACTGGCAACAGAGTAATTATCAAATACACATCAAGGAACTTCCCTGGTGGCACAGTGGTTAAGAATCCGCCTGCCAATGCAGGGGACACGGGTTCAAGCCCTGGTCTGGGAAGATCCCACATGCTGTGGAGCAACTAAGCCCAAGCGCCACAACTACTGAAGGCCAAGCGCCTAGAGCCCGTGCTCTGCAACAAGAGAAGCCACCGCAATGAGAAGCCCACACACTGCAACCAAGAGTAGCCCCCGCTAGCCGCAACTAGAGAAAGCCCGTGCACAGCAATGAAGACCCACGCAGCCAAAAATAAATAAAATAAAATAAATTAAAAACAAACAAACAAATACACATCAAAGTAAAGCATGTTCATGAAGCAAAGTATCTAAATTTGCTTTAAAATCTGTTTTGTATATTATTCTCTGGAGTTTTCCTTGAGGGTAGGACTTAGTTAATTATCTCATTGTTTCAAGGGGACAGGGTTAATCCACATTAGAAGTGTCACCAAAATCAGTTTCTATCTATAGTCTTGAAACTAACGTAACATAGTAAATCAACTATACTCCAAAACAAACAAAAAAATCAGTTTCTATAATCAATGTGACTTAAACTTATAATTGTGATTATACAACACAACTGGGCAGTGCAAATGAAAACCAAATATCTGAATTCCTGTTTGGAAAAAGCTGAGAAAACAAGTCATTGATTCAAAGAAGTAGGGTGGTAGGAAAAACGTAATATTGAGAAAACTTCTAGTCAAAAGTGTGGATTAGATGATTCCCGTGCTCACTAATACTATGGCTAGAGGCAAATGACCTACGACAACCAGGCCTAAGATGGAAGGTGTTGGAAAAACAAACTCTAGCCAATACCATCCAGCAATGGGGTGGCACACTTTGAATTGTTTCAGCAGGACAATCTATTCATTCACATTTTAAAAACATTCTTTTTTCTGTACATGGAACTATTCAAAAGGTTAAAAAGGTACATAAATAAGTCCCTGTCTCTTAGCTATTCAGTTTCTAAGTTACCAAAGCTCTCAGTCATTTGAGAGGCAAAGCAAAGAGACTCAAAACATTTACAGTCAAAAAGAAATGACTAAGGAACTAAACTAAATGCAAAGGCTGGGAGCACTCTACAGGCCTAGAAAACAGGTTCATAAGTGGAGCTTCACATGCCCTCCATGCTCCCACCAAACTGGTTTGCTTGCAATGTTATTCAATGTCTGATAAAAGGTATGTGAATAAACACAACGCTCCTTCCCTTCTTGCCCACCTCTCATCCCCCACCTGGGCTTTCCAAAGCCCAGATCAAGATCTCTTTCCTTCAAGAGGCCTCTCATTGCTATCACTGACCCTTCTTTGGTCTCCTTACTTATTAAAGGGTAGACCACCTATCATATATAAGGCTGAAACAAGGTAACACATTAAATGGGAACCATGGTGTCTGGAAAAGAGGTGTGCAAAAACACCTTTATTCCAAAAAATAAACAAACAAAAAACCTTTATTCCACTTTGCCCTCCCTCCTGGGCCTAAGGGGAAGAGTAGGTCCTATGCTTATGGTTTTTAAAGAATGTTGAACTTTTAAAAACTATAGTAAGCCAAGTAAAGAATCACCTTCAATTAGGCTACATTTAAGTCTTTCGGCTGCTCCAAGACACTACATGAAATCTGACACTATACTAGCTGGAATCTGTGCATTGCTATCACTCAGTGGGCCCCTTATATAAAAAATAGTTTATTTTAGAATTCAGTCCTAAGAAAAGTTTGATTCCCTTAGAAGCTCTTCTATCTTAGAATCAGTTAACAGTAGTATAGTTTCCTTGTTTATCTTGATTGCCAGGAAGCTCATTAGGGTTGACCCTAATGCTTCCTTTTTTTCTGTGATCCTGATTTTCACCAATTTACATACTTTTTTACCTACTTCCCTATTTATTTATTTTTGGGTTGGCTAGATTTTGTTTCTCCACACCTTCCATCTTAGGCCATTAACTTTGGTCTGACCATTCTAGGTAACTTTTGACCAAAATGACATTATATACTCACCACCGCCATGAAGCCAAACCTTCACCGAAACAGGGGAGAGCTAATACTTGAGATTCATTGTTAAGCAACAGACAAAAATCAGACATAGGCTGTTTCCACTTTTCCCCACTAAGAGACCTTAGGAAAGGATACTATCATTTACTGAGTACCTGTTTCATGCCAGCAACTGTCACATTCCTCAATTCAAACAAAACTTTTATGATATTAACCTCAAGTTTTTGGTTGAAGAAATCAAGCCTCAGAAATGCCAAGTAGTGGGACTTCCCTGGTGGTCCAGTGGTTAAGACTCCACGCTTCCAATGCAGGGGGTGAGGGTTTGACCTCTGGTCGGGGAACTAAGATCCCACATGCTGCATGGCGCGGCCGGGGCAGGGGAGAAATGCCAAGTAGTGTATCTAAAGAGGCAAAGTGGTAGATCCAGGATTTGAATCTAGAGCTGACTAAAGTCCATGCTTTTTCTAAAAAAGGAATGCTTCTCCACCCTCTCCCCCACACTTACTACTCCTTTTCTGAAAGTAGTTAACAGGTAAGAGTGGTATTTTGGACTCTAGACTAGGATTCTGCCTTATAGCACAATTCCATGCATTCATTCACTAAGTTATTTACTGAGAATCTTCTATGTGCCTTGTACCATCGTAAGGCTGCAGGGTTACAGCCCAGGACTTATACTCTAGAGGAAGTAGACAGACAAGCAGCAAGTTAGAAGATAAAAGCAAGACAATTTCAGACGGTGTTACAAAGAAAAACAGGGTTGAGAGAGAACGATGGCGAGGGGGGTGCTAATTTGAAAGGATGAAAGGGTAGGCCTCTTAGAGCTGAGACTTGAAAAACAGATGGCACTAAGAAGGTGAACATCTGAGGTCAGAGCATTGGAAGCAGAGGTAAGAATAAGTCCAAAGAAACAAGTTCAAGAAACCCAAAGGCGGCCGGGAAGGCTGGAGCATAATGGGAGCATAGAGACAAGGAAGGAAGTCAGGGAGGAAGCAGGGCCACATCACGTGTGGCTGGTGGCTTATGAGAAGCCTGGATTCTACTGAATGCAATGATATGTCTCTGGGATGATGATGATGATGATGTGTGTGTGTGCAGATATAAAACATAAAATTTACCATTCTGATAACCATTTTTAAATTTACAGTTCAGTGGTATCAAGTATATCCTCACTGTTGTGCTTGAGGGATTTTTATGCAAGGGAGTGAATTCACATAATTTAAGCCTTAGAATCTAATTCAGAAAGGAATAGTGTGTGTGTGATCCAGTCAGATCCCCAGAAGTAAAATCCAGCAGTTTGTATTCAATCCTTGTCAAGAATCTATAAAACAGTAGTTAGTACAATAACCATATGTATTACTGCAAATTACAAGTGAGTTATCAACAAAATAAAAAATTAAAAACCAACTCTCAATTTGGAGTCATGGCAGCAGCTTCTATTTTTGGGGGTGCTTAAAATCTAGAAGACAAAAAGGGGAAAGAAGGGGGCAGAGTTGAGAACTGTAAAAGGAGAAAGACACTTTGGAGTGTTTTTAAGAGTGTGATACTGTGAGACGCTAGAAATTCTACCTGAAGTTTATGGCTCTCCTAGGAGAGGAGACAGGGTCCAGACACCACAGAACAGCCTCCAGCACAACAGTGCCTCTTTCCCTGCCCCTCAGCTCTTATATTTGAGGGGAATAACTTACACAAGAAAGAAAAGAGCCCATCACAACCATTTACATTAATGTTTATTCATATCTGAAACCACACTGTAAGACTAAAGTAACTGAATAGTTACTATGAATTTTACTCAAGAGAGTTCCTATTATCTCACCAGATCATGTTAAAATTGGGTAGTTTTCTTTAAGAAATTGAGTTTACTGCTTCCTTTTGTCACATAAGAATTCATAAAGGAGTAGAATTTCTTTGCTGTAAAGGAAATGAAAAATGCCTTTTGGGGTCCCCCTACTCAAACAAGTCATTTTACAAAGATCCCAAGGTCAGAAGTTAAGATATGCCAAGGTCAGACCTCTGGTCAGTGCCCTCTAAAGGGAAATTTGATGCTGCTACTAATAAGATTCCCAGAAACCACTGGGCTTGCTGTTACTGATAATTAATCATAAAGTTAAACAGAATGGGACCTACTAACACAAGACACCTAGGACTAGGAAATGGCTCCTCTCCTGACCTGTGAAGTCCACCATAAATAGGAAGGCACAACCTTACACAACAGAGTTGACTAACTTCCAAGACCTGCCCACATCTTCCTAATAGTCTGCTAACAGTAATGACATGAATGGTTTCTTCAACATCCAGGTAGTGTTTCTGATGCCAAATTTTGAAAATACAATGTTTGCGTGTTTATCCAATAATACGATAGGACACAACTCACTGGTAAATGTTCAGATTTAAAAATTATAAAAAGTTTTCACTTTTATTCACTCTTCCCATGGGAAGTAGTGAGAGCAGTTTATAAATTGGTCACCTAGAAAGAGAAGGTCATGAGATGACAAAAGAATGTAGATCTTAGGAAATGTTCGTTCTTGATAATTGTTTTTGCTAATAACCTGTTGTGGGCCCTGAATTTCCCAGCCTTAAAACAAACTGATCGGACTTCCCTGGTGGCGCAGTGGTTTAGAATCTGCCTGCCAATGCAGGGGACATAGGTTCAATCCCAGGTCAGGGAAGATCCCACATGCCGTGGAGCAACTAGGCCCGTGCGCCACAACTACTGAGCCCGCGTGCCACAACTACTGAAGCCCGAGCGCCTAGAGCCCGTGCTCTGCAATGAGAAGCCACCACAATGAGAAGCCCGCGCTCACTGCAACTAGAGAAAGCCTGCGCGCAGCAACGAAGACCCAACGCAGCCAAAATAATTTTTTAGATAAATAAATAAATAAAACTGATCTTACTAAAGCAGGCATCAAAACAAATAGAAAGGCTTTTTGTAAATATCAACCCAGGAGTCTGGCATACTTTAAAAAATTATTATTCATTCTCTTCCAAAAGCCTAAAATGCTAGTTGTAGGTAGGTCAGGAGCTGGGGCCTCTTCCGACACGGATTTTTCTTTTCCTACTGGGGGAGACAGCTGTTGACTGGGGGTGGTGGGGAGGGAGGGTTAATAACCAGGAGATGCAATCTGACAGCACCGAGGCTTATCAGTAAGCCAGGCTTCCAGAGCTACCAGGTTAGGCATTGGGCTCTATGACTTAGGCTGCCCTATGTAGGTCATGGGGTTGACATGATTACTTTGGAGGGTTTCTTGGGCTTGGCTCCATGGGAATTTACATTTATGGCATCTCTCCTTAGTGTTAAAGAGCATGGTAAAAAAGGAAAAATAGTGAACGGAATGGTCAGGATTAGTAATTTTTGGCAAACCTGAACCTTCTGAATATATAAAAGTGAGAAAAAATTTAATACTTTTTGACTTTCTTTCAATTTGCTGATTCTAATGTCAATGGCTTTCTGCTCTGAGATGTTTTACTCGATCTAGCACAAAGCACTTCTATATTTGGTCTAACCGAAGATAGTTAAAATACCAACAACCTAGAGTGAAGATCACGAATTCTAACTACCTGAAACCTCAAGATTTGAAAGCCTTCTTAGGGTTCTCTCAAAACTAAATGTTTTAAATACTCAGCTCTTATTGTTAGCTTTCCTACTCGACCCAGTGATTTAGTTAAGTGGTTTAGTTTTTAGTAAGTTCTACAAAAGAGGATGTCGCTCCCAAACTATAGTGATGAACATCTAGGGGAAAAAAAATACATAATACTATGCCCTAAATCTGGCAACAATGAAATGTTCATTAATTACATGCCAGGGAAAAAAAGCAAACACAAACACGAGCCTTAAAGCAAAGGATTAAAACTATTCAAAACACAGTTAAACCGTGATTAAATATTAAAACATATTCAGCCTTAACTAGACCTTACTTTTCTCATCTGCAAAAATAAGCAGCTCCTGCTGTTTTCTCTCTACAATGGCGTATTACTCAGCCGTAAAAAGGAATGAAGCACATTCTACAACTTGGATGAAATCTTGAAAACAGACTAAGCCAGACACAAAAGGCAACATATTATATGATTCCATGCAAACGAAATGTCCAGAATAGGCAAATCCAGGGAAAAAGTGAGATTAGTGGTTGCCAAGGGCTGGGGGTGGGGGTGGGGAATAACAGTTATGGGGTTTCTTTCTGGGATGATAAAAATGTTCTGGAATTAGATAGTGGTGATGATTGCACAAACTGGTGAATACACTAAAAACCACCGAACTGTGCACGTGGGAATTATGTCAATAAAAAGAAAAGAAAAAAAGCAGATCTCTAGGCACTCTTTCAGATCTATAACTACTCTACTACAGAACTACTAGATTCCCTTTCTGCTGTTCCATTCAAAAGATACCAACCATACATGCCAGATAACAATTTAAAGAAATGGACATCACAATACCCCTAAACTGTACAACCCTGCAGCAACCACCTGCACAGAGAAAATAATGACTTTTAAGCTAACCTGATATGTACCACTTCAAGTAAAGCCTACATCACCAAGTTTTCTGAGTATGGAGAAGTGGATTAACAATTTGATAAGATCAAATGCAGAATATATAAAATACCCTGGGCTTCCCTGGTGGTGCAGTGGTTGAGAGTCCGCCTGACGATGCAGGGGACACGGGTTCGTGCCCCGGTCCGGGAAGATCCCACATGCCGCGGAGCGGCTGGGCCCGGGAGCCATGGCCGCTGAGCCTGCGCGTCCGGAGCCTGTGCTCCGCAACGGGAGAGGCCACAACAGTGAGAGACCCGCGTACCGCAAAAAAAATAAAAAATTAAAAAATTAAAAAATTTCAAACGATATCCCGAATTCAGCAAACTCATCAATAACCAACACCCCCCCTCTTATTCCATTCCGATTAATAATGGGAAAACATGGCTTTTAGTTCCAACATGATCACCGTGCAATCATTCTGCGCTACCAGAATGCATACAGAAAGGATCTTTTGATAACCTTTTAAGTACTCAAATATATGTTTCATTGAAACCTGTAGCCCCCGCTAAACTCAAAGTACTGACAGTTCTACCAGGCCCTCCGAAATCCAGAACAGCAGCGCTGTTAGCACTTGCTATTACATTTTGACAGAACCTCCGCTCCTTCGCTCAGTCCTGAGTCACAGATCCATCCAGCTTTAGTTACCTCCGCCTGGGGTAGATAGATAGATACGATACAACCAGACCAGCTTCTCAGTCCAGACTTTTCGCCTATTTCATTCGTTCCTGAGAATGTTAACAACGCTTCAATACTCAACGTTCACCGCATTTTGAGACTCCATCCAACTGTGAGAATTTATTAAGACAGCGCTGGAGTAACTATGGCGTAAAGGATTCTACCACTTAGATCTAATTATCACAGGTACTAGGTTAACTAGTTATGGTAGGATTATTCTCAGTCTATTTACTATTCCAACAATTTAACAAGATAGCCTGTGGATAAAATAATAGGATAAGGACTTGAAAACACCAGTTACGAAGTAAAAACAAGAAAATTTACATATGAAGATAAGGCTTTTCTGCCCCAGTTATTTTCTCTGGCCCTCGTTCAAAGCAGTACTAAAACAGTAGAAAGACCCTTTCCAGAATCCTTTTCACGGGAAAAATAAGGAGTTTTCTGTCAAGTAAAAAGCATCTGGCAGCTTTACTCGATTTGATCAATTTAGTGGCAAACGTTCCTAGCTGTGTAACTAACCAGCCTTCCTGCAAAGAGCCAAATACTTAAGAAAGGAAAGAAAACTCCCCCAAACGCCCAGGACTGAGAACAATCTGCAAAAACCCGCGGCCCCTCTCGCTAGGCGCCGCGGGGGGAGCAGAGGCAAGGCCCTCGCCGCAGCGCGGTGACAGGCCCCGCCGACGCCGAACCCGCACACACGCGAGCTCGAAGTGCCGCCCAAGTCCCGCCCCGCCGAGGCGGGCAAGGCGAGCGCGGCCGCGGGCAGGATCCGGCCTGCACGCGGGGCGGGCGAGAGGAGGGCCGGGCGGGCGCCCCCGCCCCCCTCGGAAGGCGCCTCCCGGGATCAGTTGAGGCTCCGGGTAGGGGCGGGGGCGGAGCCGGGACAGCGACGCCCCCCAGAGGAAGGCCGGGGAAAGGCGGCGGCCCAGCCCGGGCGCGAGGTCCAGGCCGCGCAGCCCCGCCAACGCCCTCCCGCACCCCCGGGCCTCGCGGGGAGACGGCCTCGCGGCCGGCCGGCCGGGGGCCGCGAACAACGGGCCCTGGGCCGGCTGTTGGCCGAGCACGCCCCGCCCCGCCCCGCCCCGCCCGAGCAAACTACGCCATTGCGGCCTAGCGGGCGGCGCCGCGCCTCCGCCGCCATCTTCGCCGCGCCGCCGCCCGCCGCCCCCGCCGCGGCCCGCCATCTTTTGGGGCCGCCATACTTGCCCCGCGAAGAAGATGGCGGCGCCCATCACACACATAAAACATGGCTTCCCTTCAAAACAAAAACATCCCGGGGGCCGGCGCGCGCCGGCGCTCACCTGAGGACCACATGGTGACCGAGAACTCGCCCTCCAGGGTCTTGATCTGCACCTGCTTCTGCTCCCACTTCTTGTTGCCCGCGTCCGCGCCGCCCGCCGCCCCGGCCCCGCCGCCGAGGTAGCCCTTCTTGCCGCTCTTCTTGCCGCCGCCCTTCTTGACGCGGCCGCCGCCCGACGACGACGAGCCGCCGCCGCCGCTCTTGCCCGCCGCCGCCACGGTGACCAGCGTCTGCTCAATGTAGTCGTCGTCGCCGCCGGCAGGCGCGGGCACCGGGATGAGGATCTGGTCCTCGAAGCCGTCCTCGGCGCGCAGCCCGTCCGAGTCGTCGCCGCCCACCACCTCCTCGCGCGTCTGCACCAGGATCACCTCCTGGTGGTGGTGCACCTGGGTCGGGTCGTCGGTGACGAGCGGCTGCAGCGCGATCATGGGCGGGTGGTGATGGTGGTGGTGGTGGTGGTGGTGGCCGCCCGCGTGCCCGTGGCCGCCCCCGCCGCCGTGGTCGCCGCCGCCGCCGTCCTCGTCGTCGTCGTCCTCCTCCTCCTCCTCGCCCACCACCGTGGTCTCGATGGTCTCCACCGGGATGGTCTCCACCTCGATCTCGTGCAGCTCCACGATCTCGGCCGGCATCTCCGAGCCGTCCGTGGCGATGTAGAGGGTGTCGCCCGAGGCCATGACTGAGGGCTCGGCCGCCACGGCCGCGGCGGCCTCAGCTCCGGGGCTGCGGGCAGGCGGGCGAGGAGGCAGCCGGCCGTGGGGAAGGAAGGCAGAGGGAGGAAGGCGGCGGGCGGGCGGGGGGAGAGGGGGCGGGCGGCGGGGGGAAGGGGCGGGCGCGGCGGCGGCGGCGGCGGGCTTCCCCGCCTCCTCGCCTCGGTGCGCCCCGCGCTCGCTCGGCCGCTGCTCGCCCCGGCGCCCCGCCGCGCCTCGGCCGCCCGCTTTGGCCGCGCCTCCTCCCGCCCTCCGGGCTGGCGCTCCGCTTTCCCCTTCCTCCTGCGCCTCCGCCTCCTTCCACACAAATACCAACTCCTCACCCCGAGCCCAGATCTCGCCGCCGCCGCCGCCGCCACACTCCGCTCAGGCTCGGCCTCGCGAGACTTCCGTGCAGCCTCGGCCCGCCCCGCCTCGCTCCTACTTGCCTGCTCGTCCTCTCGCTCCTCCTCCTCTGCCAATCGATCTGCCCGTTCGCCGCCGCGGCCCAGCCCACTCAACCCGGGCTCCTCCCAGATTGGGGCCGCCGGGACGGCCTCCGCGCGCGCTGGCTGGCCGCTGCGCGTGACGTCAGCGCGCCGCCGCCGCCGCCGCCGCCGCCGCGAGTCGCGCGGCCCCCGCCCTTCGCGGTGCCACAGCTGCGGAGCCCGCCGCCCCGGGCCCGGGCCGCACTCGGCAGCGGGGCGTCGACGCTGCAGCCGCCGCCTTGGAGCCGGTGAGCCGTCCGCGCGGCCCCTGGCGCCGCGGGGGAGGGGGCCTGCGGGGCAGGGCGGGGCCGGCCGAGCGCAGGGTCCCGGCCGGTGGGCGGCCCGGGGGCCGCGAGGGGGAGCGGGCGGCGCGCGCGGGGCGGTCCCGGCGCCCCAATAAAGTCTGCTTTGACGAGAAACGCTTGTGCCTCCTTTTTCATGTCGGGCGGCGCTCGCTCTTGACGCCTAGCTTCGGGCGGGCGATGGCGGCCGAGTGAGGGAGGAGGGCCAGGCGAACAAAGGAGGGTGGGCGGGCGGGCAGCGGAGGGAAACGTCCGCCGGCGGCCGCGGGTCGGCACATATCGCCGCGAGCGCCCCGTCCCCGCTGGGTCCGGGGCTGAGCGCAGGTGGGCTGCACGCGGGGCGGGGCGGGCGGAAGCTGCGCGCGGAGCCCCCAGGTCCACCGTTGGGAGGATGTCCGTTATCCTTTTGTGACCCGCGGAAACCTGAGACGAAGCCGTTGGGTGCCTGCCTCCCCATAGGTCTTCAGAACAGCAGGGTCCCGGCCGCTGGTCCGGTAGCTTGGCTTTCTGTGGCTTTCGAAAATTTCCTTCTGAGCTTCCCTTTCTTCTCTCTCCAGCCAATCATTGTTTCCCTCGACCACCGTCTTCACCTTTTTCTCACTTGCATAGACGCTCCTCCTAATGCCCACCAGGCTTTGCATTTGTTTCCTCGTTGAAAATTCCACAATTTTCCCGCACTGTTCTCCTTAATACCTGCAGCAGAGCCTATATTTTTTCTGGCACGAATTAGCAGCAATTAACCCTTCCTGAATAGCTGCGGTGAAGTGGTTTTGCCCTTATTCATTGTTTTGGTCGACCTGACTTTGAGTTTGAAGCAACAGAAATAAAAACTGGTTTTTAAGAAAGAAAATCATGTGAAAGTGAGAAGCTGGGAAGGTGTGTCTTTGTTGTACCCGTTTGGCCAATTGAACGGCTGAGTGCATTTCTCAAACGTGTATATTCACAACGTTTAGCCTTGTCTTTTGGAACAGTGTTCTTGCAGGTGAACACCGTGATTATTCTGAACTGTAATATATACATTAATCTTAGATCCAACTTATTAAAGCAAGCAGGTGTCTTTCTTGAGAACCTTTAGAGAAAGAGGTTTGTGTGTTCTGATTAAAAAGTGACTTTGTCAATCTCGTTTAGTCCGTGCTTATTTTTCAACGGCATTGGACTTGATATTTGAGGATGTTGGTATAGGGAGTGAAAAATTAGATCATTGTCTCTTTGAGTTTTAAATTCTGAGTAATTCCCATTGGGGTGCTACACCCACACAGTTTGACAAAGTCAAGTCTGTTGAAATAAGTCATTTCTGGTTTCGTAGCTTATAAATTCTGCATAAATATTTCACAAATGAAAACGAATTGTGGGAGAATTTTTGTGTGGCTTAATTAATTTCACTTTCCCCACTCTCTAGTAATTGATGGGAGGATGTCTTTGCAAGTAGTTGATGCTTCCCCATAGATACAAGAGAAATGGGGGAAGTACCCAGTTAGGCAGCCTAGCTCCTGAGTCATAGGTCTGCAGACTTCACAGTCAAGTGGAGAAAGCTGAAAAGGGTTTATCTGTCAGGAAGGGTGGTAGGTGGGAGAAAGCACTGAGACGGTCCAGCTATTCACCTGCTGCATGAAGAGCTTTTAAAAATTGCCCCAGAGCAGGTGACCTGTTAGATAGGTCTTGAGTTTTCCATGGTGGGAGAGATTCTTGTCCTGTGTTCTTTAGCTGTGGAGTACCTTATGAATAGGCATGGGAAGACACGATGCTGTATTTGCTCTAGCTTGCTTGCGTTTGCTGCTAAAGGTGAAAATCCATTTAAAAGGACAGGTTAAAGTGCAGTTCCAGAGCCATGGGCCTCTAAAGGTAGGGATAATTTCACTGCTTTTATCCTGTTCTGTTTGGGCAGAGTAAACTGGGCCAATGAACCTTCCCTCGGAACTTCTAGAGTCCTTTTGTCTTGGCAGCAAGAAAATTGACTGACCCCACTTAATTAAACTGGGTATTTTACAGCCATGTTTGCGTGCTTTTATCCTTCCAACTGAGGGCAAAGACCGCGGCTGGGTCCGTCTACAGCCTAATGCCTTGTACATGGAATGATTGTTGGTTGGTTGGTTCATCAAAAAATGCAGGCACCATGACAGAGAGGACTTCTGTGTGAAAGTGCTCGGCCATTTTAGGTGTCTCAAAAGCGCCAACGAGGACTTCCCTGGTGGCGCAGTGGTTGAGAGTCCGCCTGCCGATGCAGGGGACACGGGTTCGTGCCCTGGTCCGGGAGGATCCCACATGCCGCGGAGCGGCTGGGCCCGTGAGCCATGGCCGCTGAGCCTGCGCGTCCGGAGCCTGTGCTCCGCAACGGGAGAGGCCACAACAGTGAGAGGCCCGCGTACCGCAAAAAAAGAAAAAAAAAAAAGCTCCAACGACTTCCAGTCCACCGTGGAAATGAATGTCAACAACTATAGAAGAACGTAGAAGGTTGGAAGAATCCTAAGAGTTGTGTAAAGTTTCTAGAATCTTTGAGAAGTCAGAGCTCACTAATGGCTGAGGAGATGTGACACATATCCTGCAAGGAGTGTGTCCCTTGACAGGACAGGACAGGACAAAGGTGTGGACTGTTAACCACAGCTCTTTGGATGGCTTCTCTCCTCCCTCATTCCTAACGGTTCCTTTCTGGAAACCTCCATTAAATTTCCAACTCAGCTTTAAGACCATGTTAGGAAGGGACATGCGTGGAGAGGAGGGGAGAGGGTGGGAGTGGGTGGAAGAATAAAGGATGTGAATTGAGAGACACCTAGTATCTCTTTCTCTCCTTTTTTCAGAGTATCTTCTCATTTATTAATTATAGGGAGGCTAGCGATGAAATCTGATTCTACCTCATTTTTATTTCTAACAGATCAGAAACGATTCAGGCAGTGAACTCATGCTAAGTAATTTCCCTTACCGCAAACTAGTTTGGCTGTCTCATGAAATTGCTTTTTGGTTAGTTCTAATGTCTAGTTCTTTTGGAGTTACTTCTAGCAGGTAGTTGGTGCTGTGCATCGGTTACTGTGTGGAGAATATTAGCCCAGTCTCTATTTTGCAGTTAAGGAAACCAGCTGAGAGAGGAGCTGCTGAAGGTCACATTGCAGCGTAGTGATGGGGCTGCAGCTAGAGCTTTGCCTTTTGTTAGGCTAGAAGTCTTTTTACATTTGCTGGTCGGACCCTGTTCCAGATCCATGCTGAGTTTCCAATAAAACATGTAGAAAAATCAGGATGAAAATTTGTGTTTCTGCATCTAAATTAGTTACCCCTGGTTTGGATCAATACAAGTTAATTGAAAAACCATAGGTGTGTACACATTTTCCTAATCATCTAAACTATTTCTTGATTGTGGAATTTTTGAAACCTGGGCTATTCAGGGGATACTCCTCCCTTCCCCCAAAATCAATGCATACGTTAGATTTGGAGCTTAAATTGTGGTGAAATACCTTAACCATACAAGTCTGTAAAGCTAACACCATTTCTGCAACGTTTTATGTCCTTCGCTTTTATAGGGTCTTAGACTCTTTTTCTGAGGCTAAGTGGTTTAGTACAGTAGATGAATCTGGTTATTGCCCGTAAGTCTAAGGAAAGTTGAAATCTCTAGTGATAAATTCGCCTTGTTTTTCTCTACTTCGCTCGTTGTGTGCCCCTCCAAAGTAGAAGCTAAATCAGCCTATTTGTACTGCAGTTGCTCCTGCCAGCTGCCCATCCAAATGAATGTCACCCGTGTGATTGAACAGAATGAATGGCAAGTTCTGTCTCAATCCGCGGTACCTTGTTTCACGGCATACTTACTGCAGCGCAGAAATACAGGAAGCCGAGCCACTCCTGCATCGGTGTGTGAGGCAGGTCAGTGCTGGAGCTCTGTGCGAGTGGGCTGGACATGCAGCCTCTGTTAGGGATTTTCTCCGTTTGCTAAAGAGGAGTGAAGGGCGGATTAGGTGAGCCCAGCTGTTCATCCCTGTTTGTCAAGCACCTGCTCTGCGAGGCTGGAGAATACTGCCATTAACCAAACAATGCGCCCAGACGGGAGACAGGCTATGACCAGAGAGCTCAGAGATACCGGTCTCACTTCCACTTGGCAGTCCTGACAAGAAGT
The DNA here is from genome assembly GCF_964270905.1 of Leucopleurus acutus. NCBI lineage: Eukaryota > Metazoa > Chordata > Mammalia > Artiodactyla > Delphinidae > Leucopleurus > Leucopleurus acutus. The sequence continues at coordinate 4,550,461 of NC_139142.1, forward strand.
GGAGAGTCTGGGGACAAGTGGACCTAGGCCAAGCTAGTCAGATAAAGCCCTTCCTGAGGAGGGGACATTTCACCTGGGACTTGAGAGTTAAATAAACCACCAAGTGCCAAGGCCAGTGCTTGGCTGCAAACCAGCTTTTTTTTTTCTTTCTGAAATGTTAATTTCTATGTGAAAAGAAAGTAGATAAAATAAATTAAGTGATAAATTTGTAAATATTTGCGATAAGCCCACAACACTCAGTGTAAAAGGGCTATTTTTGCCTCAGAAACTCATCAAATGAGCAAATTAATCCACCAAAACTGCTACTGAGATGCCTGAGGTTTTCTCAGTACTTGGTTACTGACATCATGTCCTTTTTTGTTTGTTTGTTTTCGTTTTCGTTTTTTATGAGCCATTCCTTGTTCAGAGTTCCCACTTGAACTTGGGAATTAATAATGGAAATGGTCTTGGAGTTCCAGGCCTTGGAAGGTAGACCAGCTACAAAGGTACTTAGGGAGGAAAACTGATGAGTGGCAGCAGCAGAGCAGTGCCGTCCAAACAGGTCGGGGCCTGGCTGTGCCCTTTGTCATCCAGGTGACATCCACAAGGTCTTGTAGCCTCTCGGGTCTTCATTTCCTCGGCTTCAAGACGGGCCTAACGGTGCCCGTCTTCAGGCTTATAGGAATCAGCCGTGGCGGTAAGTAAACCGTGTGAAGGCTTGATGCTCCCCAGGACTGATTATATTTCCTTCTTACCATCTCGCTCCAGGTGAGCTAGCCTCTGCCACTCACCTCTCAGTTTCTGTGCTGGTTTCAGGGCTCATCCTTATAGGCTGGACCCAGTGCTTACTTGGTTTCTTAGAGCAGATAAGAATTCATTTGCTAGCCAGACTTTTCTTAAAGAGATTTGTCATATCAGTGATAAGTTTTGAATCTCCCCGAGCTAGGTGGATTACTGTCTACTAAAAGTAGGCTAAACAACTGCTTTTGTGTTTTCTGTGTCAATCAGAACTTAACTTCTCAACACTGGAGCTCTTTTTGGAAGTGGGTCGACATTGGGATCCAGCTGCTCGTGTCTTACTGGTCACTTTTCCCCTTGTGACACAGAGGTGCTTTGGCCGGAAAGGGTAGACCCAGGAAGACTTGGCAAGGGTATCGTCGTCACGGTGGGGTCAACAGCTGCCACTCAGGGAAACAGCAGCCCAGAGGTGGCAGACAGAAGAGGATGAGCATCGGTCTCCTCTCTCCACGTCCCAGTACAGGGTTGCCAACAAACTTCCTTAGCGCTTGTGTACAGTTTTAATTGGGGGATTTAAAGGGTGGATGCAAAGGAAGAACTATCATATTCTAAACCATGCCATCCCCTTATTCCCCGAGGGATGGATTGGGAGTGTCCTTGCACTGTTTTGTGTAAACAGCGGTGTCATTGCAGCAAGAATGCGATCATGGATTGCCTGGATCTTTTCCTAGTGACTGACCAAATCATACCAAAGGCAGTGCCGACTGACATGGTTGGAGGCTAAAGCCATCACCCCACAATGCCCCTCTCTATCATCACCTCACTGTCTCCCGTGCTCATCGAAGACCTGGCGCTTAAACTTATGTAATATCTTTCTCTCAAACCTAGGCCATACCAGCCCCTGAGTCGTCTGAGTCACTGCAGCCTCTTTATGTTGGCTTCCAAAACTCCAGCTACCTTCATTCCCACCTCTTCGGCTGCCATATCCTGGTCCTTGTCATTCCTAGGAGCAGTGCCATATTTGGAATCTTTTTTTGTTTGTTTTTGGCTGCGCTGTGCAACATGCGGGATCTTAGTTCCCTAACCAGGGATCGAACCCATGCCCCCTGCATTGGGAGCACAGAGTCTTAACCACTGGACCGCCAGGGAAGTCCCACATTTGGAACATTAAACTCCCAATCTCCTATCCTCTCCAACTCTCACCCCGTCTTTCCTGTTATCCCTTTATTTCAGCCTCAAACCTTCAATTTTCTAATCTCTCTTTCCTTCCCAGACCAGAACTCCACAATCGATTACCAGCATCCTCAGCTTCCCGCACTGCTTATGGCTGATAAAACGTCACCCTTTTGTCTGTATCACTTTTGTCTGTATACTTCTGAGATCCCGGCATCTACTGGAAGAAACGCCACTTGTGTATGTAGAGTTCTGCAGTGACTTATGGTCCCCGGCATCACCTAAGTGATGTCACTTGACGTTTCTTTTTACTTGTCCCGACTCAGCCCCCCTCCACCATTTTGCTCAGCAGATTCTTTAAATTACTTGCCTCAGAGTTCATAAGAAATCTGCTTGTGTCCTTCTCTCCGTCCCCACTGCAGTAGCCCACTTCCAATGTCTCCTACTTCAAGAAAGTTGGAAGGGTCAGAATTCATTCCCTCAGACACCAGCTCTCCCTTTGTGGCCGCTCCTGGATGAGCCTGTGTCCTGTCTCTACCTGTGTTCCCTCCTCCCCTTCCTCTCGGGCTCTGTGCCATCACTCGTCATCTCTCGTCTGTCCCTGGCTCTTTTCTTGTCCCTGGCTCTTCTGCCGTTTGTCCCTGGCTCTTTTTCTTTGGATTAAGTCTCTCCTGGTCTTTATTATTATTTAATATATTTATTTTTGGCTGCATTGGGTCTTCGTTGCTGCACGCGGGCTTTCTCTAGTTGCAGCGAGCGGGGGCTACTCTTTGTTGCAGTGCGCTGGCTTCTCATTGCGGTGGCTTTTCTTGTTGCAGAGCACAGACTCTGTGTGCGCGGGCTTCAGTAGTTGTGGCACGTGGACTCAATAGTTGTAGCACACAGGCTTAGTTTGCTCCGCGGCATGTGGGATCCTCCCGGACCAGGGCTCATCCCCTGCCTTGGCAGGTGGATTCTTAACCACTGCACCACCAGGGAAATCCCTCTCCTGGTCTTCAGAAACAAGGCTGTCTCTTGACCCTGTGTCTCCTTGTAGCCATTGCCCATCTCCTTCCATTCCCAGCTAAGCCTCCTGAGACCAGGTCTGTGTTGAGAGTCTCTGCTCCATCTGTTGAGCCGCAGGTACTGTGTCCTCACCTGCTGTGGTGCCCTGCCCAGGTGAGGCTTTTCTGACCTCGTTTTCTCATCCTTTCTTGCACTTGATGTGGCCGGCTGCTCGGTCCCCGGATTCCTTCCTTAGCTCTGCTGTCCATCTTCTCGCTTCTGACTTTTCCTCCTTTCGGCCCTCTTCTGCATGCTGTCCTGCGTCACCTCATCCATCCCTGTGGCCTTAACAGCCACCTGCGTGCTGAGCAGTCTTAGCTTCTGTCTCTAGTCTGGATTCTCCACAGAGCTCTAGACGCACATCCACTGTCCCCACTCAGTGTCCCACGGGGTCTCCCTAACAACCTTCTTGCCCTCTTCCTCTCGGGCACCTACCCTCTCACCAGTCACACCCAGTTGCCCGGGGCCGAAATCTGGAAATCATCTGACTCCTCTGGCTCCGTAATCCCCGTGTGTAGCCACCAAGTCCTCCTAAATATTTTTCAAACCAACTTTTCTCCATTCCTGCTCTTGCTGTCTTGGTGCAGGCCTTGGCGCTCTCTCACCTAAAGCTTTGGCGAGCAGCCGCTCTACCTGCCTCCAGCCCTCTCTGTTCCCAAGGCTCTCCTGGGTTTTTCTAACATGCAGATGGGACCACGTTACTCCAGTTCAAACTTGGGATGGAGCGGCTCCTCAGCCAGGCATTCCTAAACCTGCTGGCCTCGTTTTCTGTCCTTCCCGCTACTCCCAGATACATGCACCACAAGAGCTCACACCTTTGTTTTCAGACTGTTTTTCTCTGCCTAGGAGATCCTTTCTCACCTCCTTCGACCTCATTCCTCTTCTGAAACAGCTCAGATGACCTCTCTAGGAAGCCTTCCTTGGGGGGGAATTTCCACAGCATTCTGACCAAATTGCTCTCACTGTCCTCACATTATAACGAAAACGGCTGTTAATGTTTCTGCTCATCCACAAAAGTGCACATGCTTTGAGGGCAGGGAGTTTCTCGACCTGCGTCCGCCCTGTCAGAGCAGAAGTGCCCGTCAATGCTCCTTCCTGTGTCCTCCAGCCCTGCTGCCCGTGGAATAAGGTCCCGAATCCTTGGCTGGGCTCGGAGGAAGCATGGCATAGCAGGAAAAAAACAGGAGTTCTGATCAGACAGACCCGGTTTTGAATATTTGCTCCACTATTTATAAGCTAAGTGATCTCAGGTGAGTTTGTTGAACTCTCTGGGCCAGTTTCTTTCTGTTTTTTGGTTTTTCAGATAAACAAGTCTTCCTTGTTTATTTGAAATTCAGATTTAACTGGCTGTCCTGCGTTTTGTCTGGCAACCTCACCTTGGAATAATGCCCCAATTTTCAGTCCTCTTCTCTTTCCTCCCTCTACTCACATTTCTTACTCTTTTTTTTGGCCGGGCCACATGGCTGGTGGGATCTCAGTTCCTCGACCAGGGACTGACCCTGGGCCCCGGCAGTGAGAGCCGGGAATCCTTACCACTAGGCCACCAGGAGACCCCCTCTGGGCCAGTTTCTTGATCTGTAAAATCAGAATATTACTATTCAAGGTTGTTGTAACGTTTGATCTAAATAATACGCACAGTGCTCCTGGCATGTAATAGGTACGAAATAAATTCCCTCACCTCTTCCTGGTTTTCACTCTCCCTCCTGCTGCTTCCCGGCACCACCCCACCCCCGCAGTTCCGCCTCACAGAAGCGTCATTGTTGGTGAATCTGCCCCTTCGTTTTCCGCCTTTGTTCATACTCCCGTTCTTTAAGGAATGCCTTCCTCACGCTCAGTTCCGAGCCTGCCTCAAGGCGTCCTAGACCCTCCAGTTGCAAATAACGCCCTCCCTGGTCTTCCGTTTCCCCGCAGCATGGAAAATTCCCAACTTGCTAAGCAGTTAGCTGTCTTTTACTTTAATTACTTGTAGATAGTTCCTGAGTTGGAAGCTTCCGGAAGGTAGGGATGTTTCTTCTGCTTTCTCGTAGCTGTTCATGCATCTGAGTTACTCAGGGCCTGGAACGCCCTAAGTGTTAAATGAATGGTGGTGTACTTCGATGGGAGTTGGTGGGGACAGGAAAATGCTGCTTCATGGGCTAAGCAGCGTGGCAGAGTCTTAAAGTAATCAGACTCTGGGAACCCTGAATTTAGCTTACTCGTCCTTAAGATTTTTTGAGTAGTAGGAATTTCCACGTTTGCGAGCAAATAAGTGTCTGGAAATTAGACATAATTCTAGGAAATTCAAACAGTGAAAACTGGTTTATAATGTGAAACAAGTAAAGAATATTGCTTATCCCAAACTACATGAAAGTGTATATTTCTAATTATTTCCCAAAAGTGTCTTCAAAAATGAAACCCTTTAAGGAGACTGTGCTTTGGAAAAACGGTCTTATTTTGACCTGCACAAAGCCCACACAGTCTTTGCTCCAGCCCTCTCAAAGCAAACGTCTTACTACAAGCAAACCCCCAGTGCAACTGCCACAACAAAGAGGGAGTCCACATAGAAAGTCCATTTCCTGCCGAAGTAAATGCCTTGATTCATGTATTAATCCAGTGGTAGGCAGGTAACAATGCTGCTTGTGTTACAGGCAGGTAGAGGTGTTTTATAGATCTGCTCACACACATCTCTCCAGCCATGAAGTGGTAGTTTCCCTTGGACGCTTACTCATCCCTTTTTTTTTTTTTCCCCAAACCACTGAATTCTAGATGCAAAGCCTACTCGATGAAAGACTACAGTCTGTCCGCTTCTGGCTTCCACCTGTAGCGGGCCTGGCCATGTTCAGCTGTGACTTCATGGTGTCAAGGTTCACTGGAACTCATCCCTTTCAGTGTTCAGAGCTGCAAACCAGCCACTGCTTGCTTTCACATGTATGTAGCTTTTAAATCGCCTTTCCCCATCCTCTATTCAAACCGTTGCTTTTCTTAGGATCCAAATTTAGTGACTTACCTGTTACACACCAGATGTAATATGTGGATCTTCATCTCATTGGCTGTGTCTGTCATAGGAGCCTGTGGAGACGGGAGGCGTCTTGACTGTCGTCCATCACGTTATTCCACCAGCTCGATGTTAGCTGCTGACTCTCACATAGCCTTTATGTAAGCTGGGGTCGTACATCAGAAATCCCTTCTAGAAATAGCCTCGAGGAGTGGTTGAACACGTTACTGTATGTCACGCGGATGTACGTGTGTGCATTTGTTTAGCAGAATACATCAGGTCCCTGTGGCATCCACTCTGGTGTCTGGCCAGCGACCGCTCTTCTCCCAGCATCCAATGCTCCCTCCTTACAGAGCCCCAGTTTTTTCTTCGGGTAGCAGGTAGAAATCTGCTCCTTCGGGAAGAGGGTGGAACTATCTTAGCTCGGGGGATAAGTCATGATTGGCTAAACAGCGAAGGCAGTCCTTTTTAAAAAAATTTTTTTTTTTTTTTAATTTATTTTTGGGCCACGCCACATGGCTCGCGGGATCTGCGTTCCCCGAGCAGGGATCAAACCCAGGTCCCCAGCAGTGGAAGCTCAGTGTCCTAACTGCTGGACTGCCAGGAAGTCCCTTTTTTTCCCCCCCAAGGCAGTCTTACTTCCTTTAGCCAGTGATGGATGTGAAAAGGAGTTGGGGAGAATGTGGCCCAGTTCTGGCCAGTGAAATATTAAGGAAAACATGTGTTACTTTAGAGGCTTCCCTTCCCTAATAAGAAGATAAAGCCCAAGAGAAGACGGCCCCTCTTCTTCCTTCCTGCCCAGAAACTGGCGTGATGACGAGGACTGTGGCGTTATCTTGTGACTGTGTGGAAAGGCGAAGGGAATTGCAGAGTCAGGGGTCAGGCCCTGTGGAGCCGTGAACCCGCTGCTCCCACTGGGCTTCTCACGTAAGCCCTTGTCCTGGGGTGCGAGGAACTTGCAGGGGCCCATTCTTGACCTACTGCCACAGGGGAGACTGTAAGTTGTTCCCTTGGGAAACGAGAGACCAGGGAATGGGATGGAGGGGAAGGGACATTGAAGGGGGTGTTACCGTTCTGCGTGTCTAAAGGGTTGTCTCTTGGTAATTTTATGGTCCGTCCATATGGAATCCACGGGATAGATTTTATATGTAATGATTTTTAATTTTGTAAACGTTTTTAATATGAAAAAATGCTACGATACAATAATAAGCAAAAATGTAGCACATTTATGTATATATTATATTCCCAACTCTTTTGAGGGAAAGGTATAGGAGAAGTGGAAAGTAAACATGTCAAAACAGTGTCGTTTGCTTCCGGGAACTAGGATTTTGAGCAGTTGGTAGGTTTTTCTTTGTTTGTTTGTTTATATTTGTGTGCAGTTATCACACATGTATTTTTACTTTTAGATTTTTTTATTGTGGTAAAAGACATAGAATTTACCATCATAGGCCTGTTAAAGTGTGCAGGTCGTTGGTGTTAAGTATGTTTGTATTGTTGTACGTCCCTCACCACCGTCCATCCCCAGAACCCTTTTCATCTTGTCAAACTGAAACTGTTCCCGTCGAACAGTAACTCCCCACTTGCCACTCCCTGCAGCCTCTGACACTCACCATTCACTTTCTGTCTCTGTAAATTTGACTTCTAGGTACCTCACTCGTATAAGTAAATCACGCAGTGTTTGTCCTTTTATTGTCTGGCTTACTTCACTTAACAAAATATCCTCAGTATTCATCCATGTCATGAGGTATGTCAGAATTTCCTTCCTTGTTAAGGCCAAAGAATGGTCCTTCGTATGTATATATCACATTTTGCTAATCCACTCATCCCTCAGCGGACACTTGGGTTGTTTCCACGTTTTAGGTGTTGTGAATAATGCTGCTGTGAACATGGGTGTACAAATAAACAAGTAGTTTATAATTTTTTTTTAAGTAGCAAATGAAGAAAAGCTTGTGGAAGCCAAATTATCCATATTAAATTTGTGCTTTTTTCCCATCATTTCCCATTTTGTATCAGATCTTTTGGATACTTTAGACAACTAACTGTACCATTTCCCTATCAGAAGGAAGAACGGTGGCTGGGAGCTTTCTCCCCATTTAAAAACCTAAGAGTAGTGAAGTGGTTAACCATTTTCAAGCGTTCTACCTACCTCCCCCCTTCCCTCGTAGTTAAAGAGCAGGTTATTTGACTTCTTACCACCTGAGAATGCTCCCCTAGTACCTGTCGGCCCCCCGCCTCTGAGACCGTCCCTGGAGAGCCGCTCACTGTGCCCACAGCCCTGGGTGTTCCTGCAGCACTCAGAAGGTGTAGTGGCGTCATCAGTTTCCCCAGCGAACTACACAGAAAGCAAGAGGGCAGCAAGTTCAAGTCACTAGATTAGGTGCTCCCACGTGGCAGCCACCCCGCTAGGCACCCGGGGGTCAGCGAAGAACAGGCCCACCGGGTACCAGACGGCCTTCAGGGAACCTGTTGCTTCAGGTGGAAGAGGCAGTGTTAGAATCCACTAACTTGGTGGGCGTCGTGGAATTTGAGCCCAGAGGGGAGTTTCCTGGTGGCCTAGTGGTTAGGATTTGATGTTTTCACTGCCGTGGCCTGGGTTCAGTCCCTGGTTGGGGAACTGAGATCCTGCAAGCTGTGCAACATGGCCAAAAAAAAAAAGAATTTGAGTCCAGAGCCCCTAGACCTGATTTCGTCCAGCCACGTGAGACACTTAGGCGAGGCATTCAAGCCGTAGGTTCAGCTGAAAGGGCCTTTCCCGCGCTCATCCTGGTTGACGGCCATCGTCTGTGAGCTCTGACCATCCAGGCAGACCCAAGTCAGCTCTTTGGCCCTAACCTCCTCTTACAAGCCTCCTGTCAGCCCTACTCCTTCCTCCTTTGCAAGATGTCACTCTGCGGTCACACTGGGTGTGCCTTGTCCCTCCCTGCCTTTCCTTCCTTCTGGAATGTCTTCCTCCCCAGGCTCCACCTCTGCCCGCTGGATCCTTCAACTTCCACCTCAAAGGCCACCTCCTCAGCACTCCAGCCGGGCAGGGCAGAAGCCCTCCCTGTTTGATCCACCTCTGTTCTCTGACCGGTGCGCCGTTTATGTTCCGTGTGGCAGCAGGCTTGCGGTTGTGCTTGTGTGTATGTTGTCGGCTCCTCTCTCCCCTCCATCGTCCCCATCCTCTCCCCACCCGCCCCCGATATAGATATACAGATAATCTTTATGTTATATGAGCATGAAGAAAGGAACGGGAATGTACCCACTCTTTAGTTAGTCACGGTCACCTTAGGCGAGGCAAGGGAGAATGTAAAGAATTGAAAACAAGCTTATCTACTGAGCTCTGAGCAAGTGCGGGAAATAAGCTGGAAGGAGGCAGGCAGCGCACATCTGGGTCACTAGGAAGCAGGCTGAGGATCGCATCACGGCTCTTCCTGCTGGTTATGGGTTACGTCAGCGACTCGGGGCAGAGGAGCTGGAGCCTGCTTCCAGAAGCATGGCGTATTCTTATATTCCTGGTGAACTAAATAGAGTTCTTATTTATGGGAGAACAGGCACAGTCACCCTCTCATCACCCGGGCCTCTCGCTGCCTATGTGGGGCTGCGGCCCTGTCGCCCACCGCTTCCCCCTCTGCACCCAGCTCTCCCTCCTCTTGATTCTCTCCTTTCTGCACCTTGTCTCCCTGGCTTCTTCCCGGGCTTTCCTCTCCTCCTCTGTTGCTTTCCCTTTTCCTGTCCCCATACGTCATCCTTCCCTCCCCGGCTTCACGGGCTCCTCCCTCTTCAGTATAAAGTTAATGTATACGCTTCACGCGTGTTCTGCTTATCGGCTGTGGCTTCGTGTGTTATTAATAGAGCAGTAGATAAGTTATGGTTTGGAGCTGCTTTTCCCCTAGAAAAATTCCAGCCCAAGTTACTTTTTCAGTCAGTGGGCTTTAATTGATTTTTCTCCCCCGATCAATGATCTTCTACAGAAAAGCTCCCCACTGCCCTGTGAAATACAGGCCTGGGAAAGAGGCCCAGAGACTCAGCTCTGTGGGAGCTGAACTCTGGCCCTCTCCGGCCCCCCAGCTCCACGCTTTCCCCGCCGCCCACCCACTGCACCGACCAAAACCTGGGAACAGGCCTTCTCCCTCCCCATCCAGTCCCTGGCACCAGCAGCGTCGGGCCTGTGGGGAGTTTTTCTCCCTCTGCCTCCTGGGAAGGAGGATGGGCTGGGCACCTTCTTCCCTGCTCTGCTTCCCAGAGTCCCTGGTCGCTGGGGTTCTGGGTGAAAATTGGGTTTCTTCGATCAGATACTCAATTTTGGAAGGCTGAAATAAAGTGTCAGCTTTGCCATGTACAGGCATATGCAGTGTGTAAATGACAGGCTGAATTTAAAGCAGGAGGTGGCAGTGCAGTTAGTTCGTTCCTTCATTTGTTTGTTCATTGGTTCTACCCCCTCTCTGACGCTGAGGGCTGTTTTGCGTTGGGAATTGGAAAGACAGAGGCTCTGGAGGGAAATCACTTCCAGTCCAGTTCCCATATTGAGCACCCCTCCGTGCAAGGCTTCCCAGGACTTGGTTTTCTGGCGAGAAAGATCACAGAGACACCAGCGCATCCACGGCTGTACCTCCAGCCGTCACCCTGCCTTCTGATCCCTGGGTCAACTCCCTGCTGCACACCTTTGAATTCGGCAATCCCGGTGGTGGCCTTCCTGGTCTCGGCCCTTGTTCGTGGTTCAGCCATCCCTGGATCTCTGGCCCATTGTTTTCAGCCCATCCAGTGATTTTGTAAATTAATTCCCTGTGTTAACCCCTGTCGGTTTAAAATATAACCAATACAGGGGTTCCCTGGTGGTGCAGTGGTTAAGAATCTGCCTGCCGATGCGGGGGACACGATTTCGAGCCCTGGTCCAGGAAGATCCCACATGCCGCGGAGCAACTAAGCCTGTGTGCCACAACTACTGAGCCTGCGTTCTAGAGCCCACGAGCCACAACTACTACTGAAGCCCGCGCACCTAGAGCCCATGCTCTGCAACAAGAGAAACCCCCGCACTGCAGTGAAGAGTAGCCCCCGCTCACCGCAACTAGAGAAAGCCCGCATGCAGCAACAAAGACCCAACGCAGCCAAAAATAAATTTATTTTTAAAATAAATGAACAAAATAAGAAATATAACCACTGCAGAGAGAGAGCCTGCTAAGGACTAAATGTTTCCCCGAGCAAAATTCCTGTGTTGAAATCCAGTCTCCAATGTGATGGTATTAATTAAGAGGTGGGACTTTTGGGAGGTGATTAGGTCATGAGAGTGGAGCCCTTGTGAATGGGATTAGTGCCCTAATGGACCCCAGAGAGCTCCTCTGCTCCTTCTGCCCTGTGAGGACACAGTGAGAAAACGGGCATCTGCAGCCAGGAGGAGACCTCTCACCGGGACCCGACCGTGCTGGCACCCTGACCTCAGGCTTCCAGCCTCCAGAACTGTGGGAAATAAATATCTGTTGTTTACAAGCCAGCCAGCCTATGGCACTGTGTTACAGCGGCCTGGCCAGGACAGAGCCGGCTCTCACCATCTGCACTGGGCAGCAACCCCTCCCCATCATTCCTTCTCCCTTCCCCGCAGCATCGTGGCGTGTAGTTCTGTACTGCCTTGGGTACCTGTTGTTTCTCTCTCCTTCCATTGTTAGCAAGCAGCTAGTTTCCCAGGCCTTGTACAGAGAGGTGCTTAATATGGAATCTGGACTAAAGTGACTTCCCAGAGCCTCTGTCTTTCTAATTCCCAATGCAAAATGGGTCAGGGAAGGGGTAGAACTAACTAGCTGTCACTTCCTGCTTTAAACTCAGCCTATCCTTTACACATTGCATATACCTGGGGGTGGTTTAACACCTGGCCGGGCCCCCTGCCCTTAAACCTAGTTGCTGGTTGGTTTTAACAAAGCTCTGATTCCAAAGCCCATCAAGGAATTCTAGCAGGACCTGGGTCATGGGTGTGGCTCTGTCCTCAGGGCAGGTTCTGGCCTACCTCAGGGACAAAGAAACTCCTCTGCCTTAAATGAGGCTGGAATCTGTATCAGCTCAAAAGTTGTAAAACAAATACGAGCTATTTCTGGAGTGGAACAACTGCCTCGGGATCCAGGTGAGGTGAGGAAGCCGCCTGGATTTGCAGGAGAGGCAAGTGGGGCACACAGGACGGAGGTGCCTTCCTGGAGCTACAGTAGGCCGCCGTCCCTTCCAGTGGGAATCTGCACTGTCGGGCTTCCAAACGACCTTAAAGCTTTCGGAGTTAACTGGGACAAAAGGGTGTGAAGGCAAGGGGAGAGGAGCCTGAGCAGCGCGTGCTTGTGTGGGCTCCTGGGTTCCTGCGACGGGAGCCTGACCCCGCCTTACCTTATGGTTGGGGAGGGAAACGCCACAGGAGCCACTAAGTGTGAGCCGTGGGAAGCGCCCCGCATCTGCTGTGCTTTTCTTTTCTTTTTTTTAAATTGAACTAAAAAATAATCTCTCTATACAGTATAAACTTTTTCTTCTTTTTTTTTTTTTGCCCTTGCCTTGAGGCTGGCGGGATCTTAGTTCCCCGACCAGGGATCAAACCCGGGCCCAATATAAACTATTAATAGATACCCAAATACAATATGGTTTTTCAGATGAAATCATGTGTATAGCATTGTATTCATAAAGTACACTAATCAAAAGCTATACAACATTAACAGCAAATCCAAATCCAAATGGAGATATTCCTCTGAATTCCACGTTTCATCGAGCGTCAGAAACCACCAGTCTTTTAGTCCTTGTGCATTATTCTGTATCTGCATTCTCTGCGTCAGATTGGATCCCTGGATTTTATTTCATTTTCTGTGGGACATTCTCCACAGATATGTATCATCATCTGCTGCTTTGGGGGTTGCACGTCCTTCTGGGTGTCTGTTGTTGTCCCCACATGGCACGGAGGAACTTGTCTGCGCCTCCAAACAGACTCCCGCTCACTGCTGTGTCCTGCTGGGCTTTGACCGTGGATGAGCTGGGCTTCTCCAGTGCCTGCCTGCTCCAGCTTGACAATTCTTTGCTTCTGTGGCTGCGTCCTAAATGCGACCCAAGCTGGACACTGACTAGGAAGAACAGGGCCACCCTCGCTTCTTTGTGACCTTGGACAGGTGACCTAACCTCTCTGAGCCACAGTGGGGAAACAGGCCTGGCTTTCAGGGCACTTGTAAGAATGAGGTGAGGTTCTGTATGTAAAGCACCTTAGCTTGGCGGTGGCGGCGGGGGGGGGGGGGGGGGGCGCGGGGGCGGGCCCTAGCCCGCAATCAGAGACCTGGATTCTGTTTGTCTCTGCTAACTCCATGTGACCTTGGGTAAGTAAGTCCCCTCTGGGTTGAAATGGACTTATTTTGTGATATCTGTGAAAAATACCCCAAAAAAGTCACAACGTGGCCCATTTCGCTAGTTTCTACATGGCCTTTTATCTGCAACTTGCAGTAGCATCCAGGGGCTCAGGACCCAGGGTGGGGAGACTGCAGACCAAGGAGCACTCCTCAGCAGGACCAGGGCGGGGGCTCCTAGATGGGGCCTCTGTGGTGGGATCAGCTGGTTGTGGAGGCCATCCTCATGGAAGACAGCCACGAGCCTGGAGGCTTGTCGTTAACTTACCCGGGAGCTCGGGAGCCCGGAGGCCGAGGGCCACCTCCCCTTCGCCCTGTGCCTTTGCCAAGTCGGTCAGAGCACAGGAAATGCAGGAAATGGCAGTTGATCCAGACAGACGGGAGTGACGGTGGGCAGGCGGGCAGCTGCGCTGAAGCCGGGTCTAGCCCAGGGCCAGCAGGTGTGTGAGCAGGTGCTGTGCTGTAGCCAGGTGCTGCTATCCACTCTGGTGAGCTGCAGCAGCTGGCCTTGGCCGGGGCGCCTCTGGATGGGGTGTGGAGGTGGGTGCTTGGGAAGCTGAAGCGGCTGGTAGAACAGCACTGGGGTGCAGGAAGCGGGGGTGGTCGGGGAGCGCTGAGCAGAGCAGAATGGTGGGGTTTTGCAGCCATGGGGACGTTGTCTCCAGTGCACCTGGGCTGGTAGCCGAGCCTAGCTGGCTGCATCAACCTCAGGAGAGTCACCCCCCGGAAGCATGGGGCATGCTCACTCCAGAAAGGCTTCAGGGAGCTGTTGGCTGGGTGCCAGGTGCCTTGCAGTCACTCCGAGGGCTGGACACCATTCCCTCCATTCCACACAGGAGGAACCGAACCCAGAGAAGAGGGGGCTTTCCTGACGTCAAGCAGCTAGTAGGTGGCCAGAATTCAAGCCATGTTGCTGGACATTGAGGGGCTTTTTCCTCCCGGTTTTCAGGATTAAAATAACGTTGGCAAGGAATAAATTACTTTTTTTTTTGGATTATTCTCAGGAGAGCAATGACAGGGTCAAAGCGTTCCAGCACTTTCATAGATCTTGATATGTATAATTATCAAACTTTGCCCCCAAAGGGATGCGTCAGTTTACAAGGCCAACAGCAATGGACCAGTTTCGCCTGAAAATGTTCCCCCCCCATAAAAACACTGCTGAACCCCAGAGACATTGCCCTGTCCTGACCATGATCCTCCCTTCTCCCTGCAGGTAAGCCCAGTGCAGAGCTCTGTGATACAGCCCATTGGGGTTTTACCTGGGATGGCATTGAACTTATGTATCATGTGGGGAGAGTGGCTCTCTTTATAATGTTAAGTCTTCCAATCCATGGACATGGTATATCTCACCATTTACTGAGGCCTCTTTATCTCATTATCAAGTCTTATGATTTTCTCCAAAGAGGTCTTGTACGTGTTTTAAGAGGCTTATATTTGATGTTATTGTAAATGGTTGTTCTTACTTCATTTTCTAATTGTCTTAGCTAGAATTTTTTTAACATTGGTGGGTTGGGGGGGGCGGGGTTTGCACATTGATTTTTATATCCAGCAACCTTGCTAAAACCTTTGTGTCCTTGCTAAAACCTTTGTGTCCTAGTAACTTATGTGTTGGTTCTGTGACTTTTCTATCCTCTCTAAATAAGGACAATTTTGCTTCTTCGTTTTGAATCTTTATACCCTTTTTCTCCTTGCCTTACTGCTCTAGCCAGGACCTTCAGGACAGTTTGAACCATACTGGAAGTGGTAACAATGGACATCTTTGTCGTGTTTTCAGTCTCATAGGGAAAGCTTTCAGTGCTTCAGCACTGTATGTGATGCTTGTTATAGGGTTTTGTAGCTGCCCTTTATCAGGGAAAGGAAGTCCCTTCCATTCCTAGTTGGCTAACAGTTTTTCTCATGAATGGAGCTTGAATTTCATCTGCAACCATAGAGAGGATGGTATGACTTCTCATTTTTTTTCTGTTAAAGCAATAGATTATGCTGAGTTTACCAATGTTGAACCAATCTGCTTGCACTCTTGGGATTAACCCACGTTGGCTGTGTTGTTATCCTTTTCATGTATTGGTGGATTCTGTTTGTTACTCACGTTGAATTTTTGCATGTATTTCATGCATGAGACTGCCCTGTACTTTTTCTTTTTCCCATTTCCTTTATCAGGTTTTGGTGTCAAGGCTATGACTGCCTCGCAGAAGGACTGGGGCATTTCCCTCTTTTTCTACATTCTGAGTTTGTGTAAGAGTGGAACTCTTTGTTCCTTAAATGCATGTGAGAGTCACAGGTGAAGCCATCTGGGCTGGCCATTTGCTCTGTGGGAAGTTCGACTCCTGATCAACTTTCTCAGAAATGTCATCCCTTTCTTCTCCTCCTCCCAGACCAGACCACCTCACAAATGGACCATTGTGGCACCCTAAGGGGTACTGCCCTGGGCCTCCCCAGCTAGTCTTCCCGAAGCTCCATCTCCATCCTAGCTCTCTCCTGCTCCAGCGCATGCGTGGGTCCCCACTGCCCCCAGGCAAAATCCAGACTTATAGCAAGATGCTCATGGCCCTCAACTGTGGCTGGACCACCTGTCCACCCTTCCCTAGTGCTGTGCCCTGCTGAGCTTGTGGCACACCTAGCTTCTGTCCATGCGGACACACTACAAAAGGCTGTCACGTCCGTACCCCTTTTGCCACTAACATCACCTCTTCCAGGAAGCCTGCCCCTTCCCTTTAGCTACGGGTCCCCTCCCTCCTGTGGCTCTCTATTTCTTTTCTTTTCTTTTTCTGTGCTGCTCTCATTTTTAAAAAATTTATTTTATTTAAGTACAGTTGATTTACAATGTTGTGTTAATTTCTACTGTACAACAAAGTGATTCAGTTATACATACACGTACATTCTTCTTCATATTCTTTCTCTATTTCTGCCTATTATCAAAATTGCTTTGGGTAGAATTATTCTTTACTCAAATGAGTGTTCCAAGAGGGCAGGCATTGTTTTTGATAGTTTACTTATTCAGTCAACAAACATGTCCAGTGCACCAGGCACCATGCTCAGTGCTGGGATACATCAGTAACTAAGACAGACAGGTTCCAAGTGTTTCGAAACTTTCCAGTGAGCAGGAATTAAAACAGCTTGCACTGTACAGGTATGAGTATAAATAAAGCAAAATTAAATCACCCCAAATCTCACTGTTAACTATTGGTGTATTTCTTCCCAGCTTTAGAAATGCATTAATAACCTACCTGAATAGGTATGTCTATTACAGATAAGGAACCTGAGGCACAGAGCTCTTAAATTAAAGGTCACAGGGAAGACGGAGGGCAGGGTTTTAACTCAGGTAGCCTGGCTCTGAGTTCCCACCCCACACCACCGGCCCTTTAAAAAATATAATGGGTCAAACTGTGTGTCCCTGTTTGGGGGCCCAAATTTTTCACTTCTCTTACGACACACATCTTACCTTGGGAACACCGAAATGTGCAGCTGGCCCCTACCTTACTATCACACCTCATGGGCTCTACCTGCTGCCTTCTCAGACTGTCGTGGGGAGAGGCCCCGCCCGGGGAGTTCAGGGGCTTGGGTTCTTCTCGCCCTGCCACCAACTCACTGTGTGACCTCGAGCTAGTCACGCAGCCTCTCTAAGCCTCAGTTTCTCCACCTGTAAAAAAGGAGATGGGATTCTGTCACACTACAGGCCGGCCTTGAGGAGCCCTCTCTGTTGAGCGGGTGGCAGTCCCGGGATCTCTGCCGAGTGCTGGGCTGTCCAAGGCTGCGCGCCGCGGCGCATCTGGGCCCATGGGGCCCACCTCCCCCCACCGGCGTGGCCGGTGCTCCCCGTCGCGTCCGGGTCCGAAGGCCCATGGCAGCAGCTGGGAAAGTCGCTCCCCAGGCCAGGGGGAATCGGCACCAGCAAGCGTCCCAAGAGGGCGATGGCTCCGGACGCTGTGCCCCCTCGCCCCGTGGCACCTGCGCTCAGGGTGGGCGGGACAGGCAGGCAGGGTCCGGAGGCTGCGCTGGCGGAGCGTGGGGGTGACTTGCGGCGTCAGGGAACCACAGGCTGCCCTGGGGACCTCCGCCTCGCCTTCCCGGCCTGTGTCATCGGAAGGTGCGAAAGTAACACGGGATGCGCTTGGAGCTCCCGGCACGCTGTAGGCTGTCAAATGCGGCAGCCTTGACCATCCTCACAAGTCGGGCTCTGGGGTCCGGTTAGATTAACCGGGTTAGGGGCCGGAGTGGCTTCCTCCCTCCCCGCAAGGCCCAGCCCCGTCTGCGCCCTCTAGGCCGGGTGGCGGGCCCTCTACGGGCTCTCCGCACGGTCCGGGCCCTGGCCTCTTGCCCCTGCTCCTCCCCTGGGGCCTCCACTGCCACCCCTGAGAACTTTCCTCTTTCTCGACCAGGCACCTTTGAACTTTGCATGCCACGGACCCCAGAAGCAGTCTGGGGGAAACCTGTGGACTTCTCTAAACAGTATTTTAAAATGAGTAGATGGAGGAAACCAATTATATAGAAAAGCAATTAATAAAAAATTTTAAACACGTGTGCAATGTCGTAGTGTATTTTATTTATTAGCACATTAAATAAAAAGACCAAAGCTGCAAGTCCAAAATGCATCATTTTAGGACTTCCCCGGTGGCGCAGTGGTTAAGAATCCGCCTGCCAATGCAGGAGACACGGGTTCGAGCCCTGGTCCGGGAAGATCCCACATGCCGCGGAGCGGCGGGACCCGTGGGCCACAACTACTGAAGCCCGCGCGCCTAGAGCCCGTGCTCTGCAGCAAGAGAAGCCACCACAATGAGAAGCCCGCGCACCTCAACGAAGAATAGCCCCCGCTCGCCGCAACTAGAGGAAGCCCTAGTGCAGCAACGAAGACCCAAGGCAGCCAAAATTAAATAAATAAAATTAAAATTAAAATTCATCATTTTAAAGTAGCAGTGAGTGTAAATGATATTTAAAGATTTTTTCTTCAGTTGAAATGTGATTTGAAAATATCTGGGTTTCTGTTGGTGACAAAGTCACAGGTGCAGCTGACACCACTGAAGTTTGTTGCCCCCATTCCTAACAGATGAGAAAGTAAGTATCAGTCAGAGGTGTGTGGAAATGAGGATGTAAAATTTTTGTGTCCAATTTCAGAAACCCCTGGCTTCTCTATCCTCTGGTCTCCCCCTCCCTACGGTTCTCTCTGTGAAGCCTGGTTAAGAGGCCTGCTCTGGTAATAGGCTTGTGAAAGAGGGACTAGGAGAGGAGGTGGGGAGGGTGTGTGCAGAGAGAGGCAAGCCTTCCTGATTGGGTGGGTCTGCTTGAAAGGGAAGCATAGGGCCGATTTTTATGCCTCTGGGCCTTTGCACATGCTGTTCCCGCTGCTAGGCCTTTCCATCCCATGCCCTTGCCCCATCTGCCACCCCCACCCAATTCCTTGGAAAGCCTCCACCTGCTTCAGCCCCAGCACAAGGTCCCCCCTCACTCTAGTTTCCTGCTGTTACCGTCTCTCCTCAGAGCATCTGCATTGATCTCAAGTGTTTGTACTCAGGCTGGGCTATCCTGCTGGACTGACCCAGGCAAGGTCTCGGCCAGGGCTGCTCCACCTCTGGGTCTCCAGGGCCCAAGTCAACGTCAGGGCTCAGCAGGTGTTTGTTGAATGAATAAATGAAAGAGTGAATGAGTGAATGACAAAGTTGTTCCCTGCCATGATCTCTAAGCTTCTTGCATGGCTCATGTTTCAGAGGAGACCGCCTGCAATGATGTATGTTACTTTCCTAATATGCGGGGTTTTCTTTAAGTTGTTATTTTTTAAAGCAGGTTAAAAACAATGTTTTAACTACAGTGGAATATTATATGGCCTTAAAAAGGAATGAAGTACTGACACATGCTACAATATGGATGAATCTTGAAAATATACTAAGTGAAAGAAGCCAGCCACAAAAGGCCACATATTGTAAGATCCAATTTATATGGAATGTCCAGAATTGGCAAATCCAAAGAGACAGAAAGTAGATTAGTTGGGGCTGGGGAATGGGGCACGACTGCTACTGGGTACAGGGTTTCTTGTTGGGGTGTTGAAAATGCTCTAAAATTAGATAGTGGTGATGGTTGCAAAACTCTGTGAATATACTGAAAACCACTTAAATGGGTGAATTTTAGGCCATGAGAATTGTATCTCAATAAATGTGTTATTAAAAAGTGTGTAGGCAAATACCTACATTTCTGTCAATTTCCACACGTTCCTGCAATGTGGTCCCTGCACAGAGCTGGGCAGTGAGATTATTGTGTGAGATAAACACACATAATAAACTTGTGTTACATTTGTAATCAGTAGTTTTAAAAAGTTTACTTAAGAACACTTGATTCTTGGGACTTCCCTGGTGGTCCAGTGGTTAAGAATCTGCCTTCCAATGCAGGGTACGTGGGTTCGATCCCTGGTCGGGGAACTAAGATCCCACATGCTGCAGGGCAACTAAGCCCACGTGCCGCAGTTACTGAGCCTGTACGCCACAACTACTGAGCCTGGGTGCCACAACTAGAGAGCCGATGCACTCTGGAGCCTCTGCCACAAGTAGAGAAAAGCCCGCGCACCGCAACAAAGAGCCCATGTGTCGCAACGAAAGATCCTGCGTGCCGCAACTAAGACCCAACGCAGCCATAAATAAATAAATGTTAAAAAAACAGAAAAAAAAAAAAGAAAAAACACTTGATTCTTGGACTTCCCTGGCGGTCCAGTGGTTAAGACTCCGTGCTTCCACTGCAGGGGGAACGGGTTCAATCCCTGGTCAGGGAACTAGGATTGCTCATGCTGCATGGCCAAAAAGAGAATAAATACATAAATGAAAAGGTATTTTTAAAAAACCCACTTGATTCTTGTATATATCATGTCATCATCTATCTAAAAAGGTTAGGGGGACACAAATAGCTACATTTTTATTTATGTTAGAAATGATGGGAGGAAAACCCATAATATAAAGTGGTTGCCCTTAGGCTTGTGGGTTGATGTAGCTGTAGCTGGTGATGGGCCCTTGGAGGTTCATCAGACTGTTAACTTCTCTCTACTTTTATGTATGTTTGAAACTGTTTATAATAAAAAATTTAAAATATACCTGAACCAATCAGCAGATATTTATCACTGAATAGCTGCATTTATTGAGCGCCTGCTGTGTGCCAAGCACTGTGTGAAGTGTTCCTAGGATCCAGGAGGTCATTTTATCCTCACACCAGGCCTGAGGAGCCAGCACCTGTTACAGGTGAGAGACCTAGAGGCGTGTGGTAACGTTGGGAGGACAGGGTGAGGGACAAGTGTGGAGGTACCAGGGTTTAACGGAGCTAAATCCTCATCTTTCAGCAGCAGGCAGCCATTGGATCGTATCTTAAAAAATAAAAAAATAAAAAAAATAAAAAAAAAATGAGAAATCAGGGACTTCCCCGGCGGTCCAGTGGTTAAGACTCCACGATTCCACTTTAGGGGGTGCGGGTTCAATCCCTGGTCGGGGAACTAAGATCCCACATGCTGTGCTGTGCGGCCAAAAAAAAAAAAAAAAAAAAGTGAAAAATCAGTAATTGTCAGTATAAGCCTGTCGCTTACACATATAAAAGTGAAAGTCTTCCCTGGTGGTTGAGAGTCCACCTGCTGATGCAGGCGACACGGGTTCGTGCCCCGGTCCAGGAAGATCCCACATGCCGCGGAGCGGCTGGGCCCGTGAGCCATGGCCGCTGAGCCTGCGCGTCCGGAGCCTGTGCTCCGCAACGGGAGAGGCCGCAACAGTGAGAGGCCCACATACAGCAAAAAAAAAAAAAAAAGTGAAAGCCAGAAGAAACTTCTAAGAACACAAATAGCTGCCTCTGAGGGGAGGACTCGGGGTGGGGCTGAGGGATGGGGAGAAGGTCGGGAAACTGCCGTTTTTTCATTTTAAGCCTTGTAATTCTATTTGTCCTTTAAAGATGTGTACCTGTTACTAATTTTATTGAAAATAAAAGAGTAAAAAGAGAAGAGAGAAAGAAAACAGAGGATCAGAGAGGTGAAGGAACTTGCCCAAGGTCACACAGGATTCAGAGCTGAGCCAGAGTTCAGACTTGAGACGGAGGTGGGCCCTACAGCCCCGCTGGACCTGATGCTGGAGGTGCACAGAAGGCCATCTGGCCAGGGGGACCAGACTCATGTTGAGGACAGGCTATTTTCACTGTCAGCTGTTGCTGAAGTTAGAACCTGAGAGTTAATGTTAAAAAGCTGTTTATGAACCTGAAAGGCCCTTTCCACGTGTCTGACCTTGAAGGCTGGGCTGTGGAGGTTCAATGTCCACCAAGCCCCTGCTCAGTGACGGCAAATCAGCAGAGTTCTCCCTAAGTTGGCTGCACTGTTTTGCAAGAACACCGATGAGCCATTCTCCCAGGGCGGCCACAAATGTGTCAGGCAGAGGGCTGGGTTTGAACTCAAGTCTCTGCAACTGTGCGTCCTCAGGGAACTGGTGGGGCCAGAGCAGAGGCACTGGGCTCTGGAAAGTAGGGACTGTTCTTGACCACGTGATGGGGGTGGGGTTGGGTGAACCCCGGAGGCGGCGGCGTGCGCAAAGTCCCAGGGGCCTTGATCTGGGAGTTTGGCACGGGTCAGCGTAACTGGAGAATGGGGGGAGGGAGGCTGCAGTTGAGGAGACATGGGGGCTGGAAGGGGAGGGGACCGGAGGGGGGAAGGGCTGAGTATGCACAGGGCACAGACTGGGTGAAAGCCCAGGGCAGGAGGGAGCTGTGGCTGGAGCTGAGGAGCCAACGGCAAGGACGAGGCCCGAGGGGAGGCTGAGAGGCCGCAAGGTTCCGATCCGCAGGGCCTCGCGGCCTAGCAAGGATTTGTGTCTTTATCCCAAAAAAGCCACTTCGGGGTTTGAAAACCTTGCCCCGCCACTAAGTGCGGAAGGGAGGCAGTGGGGAAAGGAGACGGGAGCTGCAGCTCCAGGGCGCCGCGTCCTGAAGTCCCAGGGGGCCGGGAGGGGCGCACCCAGTCCCCCGCCGGGCGCTCGGGGCGGAGCGAACAGCCCAGCCGTCCCGCCCACAGCCCCGCCCGGCAGGAGACACGCCGGTGACTCCGCCTCCCCCTCTCTGGTTGGCCCGGGGCGGGGGCACCTGACTCAGAGCGGCCAATCCTCGCGCTGGCAGGGCCCCGGGCCCCGAGCTCTGCCGCGCCGCGAGGCGCTTACAGACCAGCTGGCAGGGGGCGGCAAAGGGCGGCTCGGGCTGCTGGGGCTCACGAATGGGGGCCGGCAGCAGGTTGCAGATTAGCAATTCCCCGGACGTCCACTTGGCCAAAAGACCAATTTCTATGAACTGACGATGACGTGTGTGTTGGCCGAGGTCGTCCGGCGTTCGCTGGAAAGTGATCATTTCTCGTTGTCTCTATCCCACCCTGCTCTGCTGAGCCAGAGTTCCAAGCCTCTGAGGGCGGGGGTGAGGGGGTCTGTGGGGGCCGTGGAGTTACAAGTCTGCCCTTCTCCCCCCAACACTCACTTTCCCCCTTTGTGAGGTCCCGACTTATAAGTCTCAGCGTGCACGCCGCCTCGTCCAAGAAGCCTTCCCTGGAGGCCCCAGCGGCTGGACTCCCTGGGGCTTCCCAGGGCTCTGGGCTTTTCTCTCCATCCGGAAGCATCGTTATATGGGGATGTTTATCCCGGAGGGCAGAGGCCCTCTCCCCAGGCAGGGCCCCAGGCTCGTTGGGGGGTCCATCAAGGCAAAGTAAAGGGCTGAAGTTGGCCCACCCGCAACTGACCCGGAGGAGATGCAGACAGGGAGGCTTCTTCCGCCAAGGCCGGTCGTGACTTGTGAGGCCTGGGAAGCCGGAAGTGTCCTCTGGCCCCGGAACCCCCACCTGTACCAGTCCAGATGGGGACCAATGACCCGGCCTCGACCCCTCAGACGGCCCGAGGGTAAGGGAGATGCGCCTTAGAAAGCATCCAAGGAAGGACCGTTTGCACCCAGTATTCAAGCTGTGAAAACGGCGTGTAACTGCATCAAAACTATGGGAAGCGGGCTTCCCTGGTTGAGAGTCCGCCTGCCAATGCAGGAGACACGAGTTCAAGCCCTGGTCTGGGAAGACCCCACATGCTGCAGAGCGGCTGGGCCCCGTGTGCTACAACTACTGGGCCTGCGCTCTAGAGCCCGTGAGCCACAACTACTAAGCCCGCGAGCCACAACTACTGAGCCCACGTGCTGCAGCTACTGAGGCCCGCGTGCCTAGAGCCCGTGCTCCCCGCGTGCCTAGAGCCCGTACTCCACGACGAGAGAGGCCACCACAGTAAGAGGCCCGCGCACCGCAACAAAGAGTAGCCCCCGCTCTCAGCAACTAGAGAAAGGCCATGCGCAGCAACAAAGACCCAACACAGCCAAAAATAAATAAATTTATTTAAAAAAAAATATGCAAAGCGCAGGGCAAAGCTTCGGGTAAACAGGCACTCCTAGCAGGCGTCAGGTCCTGCTGCAGAGGCCACTCACCCCCGTGGGAGCAAGGACTTTGCCAAAACACGAAACAACCTTACTGATTTATCTCGCTATGGCCTCTCTCCCTGCAAAAGGTAAGCTCTAAAGGCATCAAAGGGTGTGCAGTGAAAAATTTACCACCACTGTTGTCATCTGTAGTGTATTTGTATTTTATTCCTTTCTTTCCTTGACTAGATCAACTACTGATTTAGCTGTTTTTAATCTTTCTTTTTCCTTTTATTTTTAGCTGCACTGTGGGTCGTGTGGGATCTTAGTTCTCCCACTAGAGATTGAACCCAGGCCCTGGGCAGTGAGAGCTGAGTCCTAACCACTGGACTGCCAGGGAATTCCTGCTATTTTCAATTTTTAAAAAATTATTTCTACTGGATTTATTTTATTTGAATTAGTTCTACTGTTTTTTCTCTTCTAAACCATTTTACAATTTTTTTTTTTTTTTGCGGTACGCGGGCCTCTCACTGTTGTGGCCTCTCCCGTTGCGGAGCACAGGCTCCGGACGCGCAGGCTCAGCGGCCATGGGTCACGGGCTGAGCCGCTCCGCGGCATGTGGGATCTTCCCGGACTGGGGCACGAACCCGTGTCCCCTGCATCGGCAGGCGGACTCTCAACCACTGCGCCACCAGCGAAGCCCAAAAGGCTAACTTTTAAAAAAGAAAGAAAGAAAGAAAGAAAGAAAAGATCTTTTAAAAAATTAATTAAATCTATGTCAATAATTATATTATTGTCTTCTCTAATCTTAATTTTTCTTAATTTTCTTAATACACGTATCTGCGAGAGATGAATTGAAATTTCCTACCACTGATGTGCTTTTTACTTTCTCCCTGTATTTCTTTCATTGTATGAATGTGGATACTGTTATTTGATGCAGGGTTGGCACCAAAGAGCAAATGAATGCAGTTTGGTGCATACTAGATATGTGATACCTTCACTGTGACTTGCACTCATTCTCATTATAAAGTGCACCTCTTGGCCCCACCTAATGTTTTGCCTTGAACTTGACGCCTGCTTTCTGTTTGTTTGCATTTGCCTGTTATCCCTTGCACCATGCTTTTATTTTCATTCTTTCTGAGTCCTCTGGATTGGGGAGTGTCTTTTGCCTCCAGCTTAAAGTTGAACGTGAGCCATCTGACGGGCAGGTCCCTTTACAGATGAGTTTGCATATATCGATGTGACAAATCTATCTTAGACTCAGTGAAGTCATCTTATTTTACGCTTTCTGTTTTTGTAGTTTATAAACTATTGGCTTAATTTAGGTGCAAGATTTCTTCTGATATTTTGGAAATTTTGTAGCTGTGTACGTGTGGTTACCTCTGTAAGTTTATATAACACCCTTAGTCCTTTATTTATCTACTGACTCCCAGCTATGAGTAATGATGACACTATTATGTCTTTCCTTTCTCCTTCCTTTTCTCCACCATCCTTTTCACAATATAATTTTAAATGAAAGAAACATCAGGTTAAATATATCCATTTATATCACATATATATAAAATATGTCCTTGTGTCTAAGATGTCATTGATTTTAAGATGCTCCACTGACGTAGTAACAGCTTCTTGAACAAAAACAAAACTCTTTCCCATCCCGCAGTCCCTGCAGAGGGCTAACAGTGGTCATGCCCGAGATGGAATTCAGGGGCCTCTTGATCGTCTTGTCTCTGAACCCTGTGTCCCTGACTGGGCTGCCAACAGAGTTCCTGTCCTCCTTAGGGCCATTTGGGGGAGGTGTCCAGCGTCCTTGCCAGTGATCACAGCTGTGAGCGTCTCAGCAGGAGCCACCTGGGTGGAGGGGCTCTGGTTGTGTCTCCCTGGATTCCAGGCACACGAAGCTCTGTGTCGGGGGTGGGGTGGGGGTGGTGGGAGTGGGACGAGGAGGGGGGGATGGGTGGGGGGGGCGGTGATGTCACATCCGCCCCGCCTTGACGGTCCTCTTTCTCCAGCCTCTTTTGTGAATCTGGGCGTGGCTGACATTAGCTCAAATACAACTCCTGTTTTTTTTGTTTTTATTTTTGTTTTTGGCCACATTGTACGGCATGTGGGATCTTAGTTCCCCGACCAGGGATCAAACTCGTGCCCCCTGCATTGGGATTGCAGTCTTAACCACTGGACCGCCAGGGAAGTCCCCCAAACAACTCCTGTTTAATAACATCTTATTAAAGCCTTCTGGAAGTTTCTCAGGACCCCAGAGTTCTCAGCAGAACCCAGCATTGCCTGGTGCCAACCCATGGCTGTGCCAGTCACACCTGCTCTGCTGAGCCTCCTCTAGCTCCTGTGTGCCAGCTTGACCAGGGCACCCTATCCCGCCCACACCTTGTACTTGCCTCCCTCCAGGCCTTTGCTTCTGCTGTTTCTTCCACCTGGGCTGCCGTCCTCCCTCCAGTTTTTGCTGGTCTAAACCTCACCCACTGGTCTAAACCCTCAGCCTGAACATCACCTCCTGCTGGAAGCATTAGACCCTCCCTCTTCTGGCCCCTCACGGCCTGGCCGGGGGTAGCTGGCCACCGGGCCGCTGGAAGCCCTGGCTCCATCCTCGGACTCACGTCTCTGCCTTCATTCCCAGAGCTGCAGTGGCCACAGAACTTCCCGGGAAAGGCACTGGAGTCAGACAAGACCCACTTCAACCAAACTGCAGTTTCCATGGTTGTAAAAGTTGTGAGGTTGAATAGAGAGAGTTGCGGCCAAGTGGCTGCCCTGTGCGTGGCAGTGAGGACACGGCGGTTGGAGACAGTCCTTCCTGCCAGCGGGGCTCAAAAATGGGGGGGGGGGCAATCATTAGTATTTTGGTATAGTATTATTATATTAGCTTTACTGGTTTATTTACATTAAAGTGTAAAATCTTATGTGAGCAGCCAGATGAATTCTTCCCTATGTCTACACTGTGACTCCATGCAGATCAAGTTATAGCACATTTCAGGGACTTCCCCGGTGGCACAGTGGTTAAGAATCCGCCTCCCAATGCAGGGGACGCGGGGTCGATCCCTGGTGGGGGAACTAAGATCCCACATGCCGCGGAGCAACTAAGCCCACGCGCCATAACTACTGAGCCCACCCACTCAGCAACTAGAGAAGCCCATGCACCACAAGGAAGACCCAGTGCAGACAAAAATAAAAAATAAAAAAACAAACCCCATTTCAGCCCCCAAAATTCCCCATCAAGGGCAACTGCTACCTTGCCTTTAACCACCATAGATGAATTTGGCCTGATTTTTGTACTTTACATCAATGGAATTATACAGTATGTGCTCTCTTGGGTCTGACTTCTTTCACTCAACATTATTATGTTATCCATCTATATGTTATTATACTAATAACGACAATAATAATAATTGTATCCCCCTCCCCCTGGGGCCTGGCACATGGCAAGTGATTAGTTAATAGTGAGGCTTGGTTGAGGGAACTTGACCCTTTCAGCTTTTTTTTTTTTTTTTTTGTACGAGAACCGTGACCTGAGTCGACTCCATTGTTGAAAACTGTTCTGAAGGTGGAAATCAGGGCAGCAGAGAACGCCAGGGAGTTCACTTTCCTGGTCGTTGGTATCTGTGGTTTGGCTTTGCTGTTTATAAATGCCCTGGCAGCGTCCTGAGGTTACCTCAAGCTGGTGGCTTCTGTCATCCCTTGGGGTCACTGGGCCCTACCCCTCCGCCCCGCCCTGGTCTACCCAGGTCAAGCGCCTGCTCCTTGTTTAGCCTTGGTGTCTAGGACTCTGCTGTCCTCCTCTGTGTGTAGATACCCAGGAGGTGAGACATGCAAGCCTTGGCCTTGGTCTGGAGGGGAGAAAACATTCCGTCATCCTGCTCCAGAGCCCCCAGGTTGAAATCTCTGGACTGGTGCCTTAATCCAGGGGTTCCTAGGGGGTGGGTTCTCGTTGGTTCTGAAGTCCCTCCCGGAGGGACAGGCCATGTCTGCTCTTCCTAGCTTCCCTCGCACAGATGGGAAACTGAAGCTCCAAGTGCAGGCTGAGTGTTTATTCAGGGAGTGGATGAGCACTCAGCCAGCACCTATTAGGTGACTACTGTGTACCCTGAGTAGGCACTGAAGACCCAGAGATAAGCCAACCTGTCCGGGCCAAGGAGAGCCGTGCTCCGGGGAGGGGTCTGGGGAAGCTTCACCAGGCAGTTGGCCTTTGAAGGCTCAGGGACTTTGGCCAGGCCTAAGTGAGGTTATTCCAGGCAGAGGGAACCGCTGGAACAAAGGCTTAGCAGTGGGAGAGTGATCTGGGGCCAGCGGTGGGCTGCTGGCTGAGAGAAGTGTTCAGGAGAGAGGCTTGTGTTTTTGTTTTGTTTTTTATTTCCTTTGTTTTTTTTTTTCCCTGCACCGAGACTTGTGGGACCTCAGTTCCCTGACCAGGGATCGAACCCAGGTCCCCTGCAGTGGAAGCACAGAGTCCTAACCACTGGACTGCCAGGGAATTCCCCAGGAGAAAGGCTTGTTGAAGCTGGTCCAAGACCCTCCTTGGGGTGGTGTTGGTGAACCTTGGAGACTCCCTTTGGAGCAGGTGCAGGACCTGAGCTCTAGGCTTTCCTTTCACCCTCTGTGTGACCCTATGTTGGCCCCTGGGTAAATCTCTCCAAATCTCTCCCTGTGGCAGATAGATGAATGGAGGGTGGGGTGTAGTGAATCAGTGAATGGGGTTTGAAAGCTGCAGTCCATGCCAGGGAGGCAGGTGGGGTTGAATGAGCCAGGGCCCTAGGCCCACAGGTGATGAAATCAGCACAAGGATTAGTCTTGGATCTATTAGACATGCTCTCTACTCTCACCTCCTGGAGCAGGCCATTCCTGCACTCCACCGATGGGGGCACACTCAGCTTCTCTGGCAGGGTCAACAGGAGGCTTGGCCACCTCCCCTGGTTCAGCCACTGACTGACTTGCTGGTTGCATTTGTCTCCTTCAAGCTCTCAGGTACAGTCCCCTTTGCTCTTTGCAGAAGTGGAGGTGTCCCTGATCCAGACCCCATGGAGGTGGCCCCAGGAGCAGAGGCCCAAGAAGAAATGTTGAAGGAGGATTCACTCTTTCTTTCCTTTCTTTCTTCCTCCCGCCCTTCCTCCCTCCATCCCTTCCTGTTCTTTTTGGCTTCATGCGGAACTTCCCTTACTAGGTACGGAACCGGCGCCTCCTGCAGTGGAAGTCTTAACCACGGGACTGTGGGGGGAGCCCCCGTTTTACAGGACTTCTAATGGTCTCTCTCGTGGCCGCCTGTCATCTGCCCCTTCTCCCCCGCAACGGCTGGAGCCCCTCCCGAGGCCCCTGTGATCGCCCTCTCCAGCCGCAGCCCGCGGGCTCCTTCCCAATGCCAGGCCTCTGCCCAGCGGTGCCCTCCGCTGGGAGTCTCTTCCCTCTTCTCCCTCTGGTCAGGAACCCTCTTTTCCCTCTCCTTGGAGGCCCGAACCCGCAGCTTCAGGGCTTCCCACCCTCACCAAGGTTGTGGCATCTGGGTGGCTGTCCCCTCCCCGCTCCCGCCCCCGCCCCCGTCCCCGCATGGGCGTGGCTGGCGTCCGGAGAGCTGAGAGCCCTGAGCGTGGCCCAGGGAGGGGCCTGTTGCCCCCCTCCCCGAGATAGGAGACAGATGGGCCGGCAGAAAAGGGGTTAAAAGAAGGATTCCAAAAGCGAATTTCTCCCTTCCTTGCGGCCCCCCCTCCCCGCTACCAAGCTCTGTGAGTCTCCCCTCTGGGGCCTTCTTACCTCTGGCGCTTGTTCGCGGGAGGGTGGGATGGGGGGCCGTCGGGCCACCAGTGCCCCGGTTCCCACCGGCTGCACGCAGGGGAGCCCCGGGGTGGGGACGGGGCGGAGCGGGGCGGGGGCAGTTCAAGGCAGGGGCTGGGCTGGGCTGCCTCGGTGGGCCGGGATTCGGGGTGGGAGGGTGGGACTCTCAGAGGCAAAACAGCCAAGGCCACAGGCCAGGTGACCCAGTGAGGGCTAGGGACGCGGGTGTACCTTCCAGCCAGCAGGGGGCGCGGGTTGGCCTTGGGGGTGGAGGAGGGCGAGACTGAACGATGCTGGACCAGAGAGGTCTGTTAATTTTAAAACATTAAATTAGATGGCAACTGAAAAAGAAATGCAAAACCTAAAAATTGAGAATTATGTTTTATTTGGTGGCCTTACCGAGGACTGTAACTTGAGAGCTCAGTGCCTCTCAGATAGCTTTGAGGAACTGCTCCAAAGAGGTAAGTGAGGAGCCAGGGTATATAGGAGTTTTTGCTGGAAAAAAAAAAAAGTAGTAGAACATCGAAAGATTACTGCTAATCACAAAAACCAGGCATCTCAAGTTAATGATTCTAGTGCCTTTCTATGTATGGAAAGAGGCAAGAGACTGGGGACTTCCCCGGTGGTCCAGTGGTTAAGAATCTGCCTGCCAATGCAGGGGACTATGGGTTCGAGCCCTGGTCTAGGAAGATCCCACATGGTGCAGAGCAAGTAAGCCCGTGGGCCACAACTACTGAACCTGTGCTCTAGAGCCCGCGAGCCACAACTAGAGAAAGTGCAGCAAAGAAGACCCAATGCAAAAAAAAAAAAGATGCAAGAGTCTGGGCTCATTGAAATTATTCCTTATATATGCACCCTAACTACTTAGGGTCAGTATCCCGTTTTTCTCCATCCTGAATTCCCCTCAGGGCGCACCGTAGGAGGCGGCTGCAGTGGCTGCTGGCTTGATGGCAGGCAACGTTTTTTGGTCCATGTAGATATTTTTTATTCTTTTAATGATCTAAGCTTATAAAACTCAAACAGGACAGAAGCATTAAAATAACAGCCCTGGTCCCACAGCCCCTCCTCTCGGAAGTAATCCCTGCCCTGCCCTCCCCTCTTGGGGAGCATCCTTCCAGGCCTCCTCCAGAGCATTCACGTATGCAAGGACACACACACACACACACACACACACACACACACACACACACACACACACACACACACACACACAGAGCAAGATGCCAGGCTCCCAGATGCACTCACAGACACGCACTCACCCAGCCACACAGGGACACGCCGATACATGAGAACACTTGTAGCACATAAATAGGTTGGTCAGAATACTCTGCGGTGTGGGTGTATTTAGGCAGACACATCTCTGGTGATGAATCTACATACATTTTATTTTTACAGGTTTTGCATAAAAACCTCGCCTCCTTTTCCGGCTTTCCTGCTGCCACACCAACAGGCATTTCACATTTCCATCCCATCTTCCGCACTGTGGGTGAGCCCAGCTGCTAGGTGCAAGGTGGCCCATGTCTAAACTCTTCACGGCTGATGACACATTGCCGGGGCTGCTTGGGTGGTGGTGACGGGGGGCCCTGGGTGTGGGCATGGGGTATTGCCTACCCCTTGGGATTCAGGAAGATGCCCTGAGAGTGAGGGCAAAGCCAAGGAGGGGAGAAGTCAGAGGCCACTGGCTGGCCTGGGGCCACCCCTTGACCCTCTCAAGGGACATGTCTGAGGCCTTGGGGGCTCTTTGGATTCGTGTGGGCCGCAAACACTGATTATCCCCTGAAAACGCAACCATGTTGAGCTGAAAGCAGACCCCGGAGGGACCCTTAAGGAGAGGGCTCGCCCACACCCGGGGCTTTTGGTCTACCTGAACACGTGGGGGCCCAGTCACTCTGCCTGCAATTCCACCGTTACCCCCACTCTGGTGAATTCTGGGGAGTTCTCTTGAAAGCCACTGTGCCCCAGGTGATCCTAGCCCCAGCAGAGCCCCCAGGGGGCCTGACTGGTTGACACTGTCTTCTACAGTCTGTGGGTGTGTGTGTTGGGTGTGGGGAGGAAGCATTTCAACCCCCAACTCCAGGCCCAGCTCAGAAGGTGGTCCCACTGGGTGGCGCCGGCAGTGAAGGTGAAGCCGCACAGCTCAGATGGGATTTGAATGCAGCCGAAACCCAGATTGGGACTTGAACCCACTGCCTTTTAATTAAAATCACACACCTGGTCTCAGGACTTAATGAAGCTCAGGTTCTTTTATTTATTTAATTTATTTATTTTTGGCTGGGTCAGGTCTTCGTTGCTGCGTGTGGGCTTTCTCTAGTTGCGGCGAGCGGGGGCTGCTCATTGCGGTGGCTTCTCTTGTTGCAGAGCACGGGATCTTGGCGCGCGGGCTTCAGTAGTTGTGGCTCGTGGGCTCTAGAGCGCAGGCTCAGTAGTTGTGGCGCACGGACTTAATTGCTCCACGGCATGTGGGATCTTCCTGGACCAGGGATCGAACCCGTGTCCCCTGCACTGGCAGGCGGATTCTTAACCACTGCACCGCCAGGGAAGCCCATGGCTGGAGGATTCTTAAACACTGTGCCACAAGGGAAGTCCGAAGCTCAGGTTCTTTATGTCTCATCACAGAAAGAATTCAGTGAGAGACTAAGTGATAGGTAAGAAGTGGATCTATTTAGATAGATACACATTATAGACAGAATGTGGTCCATCTCAAAAGGCAAGACCGGCCTTGGGAGAAACACACTCCACAGACAGGTTTTGGGCTGTCTCAGAAGGCGAGAGGCCCCGAAATATGGAGTGGTTAGTTTTTATGAGCTGGGTAATGAATGGGAGGATTATTCCAGCTATTTTGGAGAAAGGGCCGAGATTTCCAGGCACTGGGCCACCGCCCACTTTTTGGCCTTTTATGGTCGGCCTGGGGACTGTCCTGCTGCTGGTGGGTGTGTCACTTAGCTTATGCTAATGTAGTACAATGAGCGTATAATGAGGCTCAGGGTCCACTGGAAGTTGAATCTTCCGCTCTCCTGGAGCTAGTTGGTTCTAACCAGTTTATGTCCTGTCCTCGAGGGCTGTGTCATTCTTTCAGAGGTTGTGCCCTGTCCGCTCCCCTCCTGCTTCAAAGGCACCTAGAGGCCTCACACCCTGAATAAGATCTGAGCTTCAGAACGCTTCTCAGCAGGCTGCCAGGTCCAGGAGTGGGCCCTGCGGAGACACCTTGCCAGGATCCACAGACAGGCGTGGACGGAGGCAGGAGAGGACTGAGTGTGCAGCGTGCCAGCCCTGGGCTGCCCCTGCGCCTGGCTGTCACACTGTCACACCTGGGCCTGGGCTGGGCATCTGGCCCTGGAGACCAAGGACCTTCCAGAGCTTTGATTTGGAACACGCACAAGCCAGGCAGTCCTGGGCAGAAGCTCCGGTCTCTGCTGAACCTGTTTCCGCCACAGTCACACGGGAGGGGGAGGGCCCAGTTTACTGTTGGCCCAGGGGAGGCGCTGGCGTGGCCTGGGGCAGGGCCTGACTTCGGGCCCGTGGGACTGGCACGGCATCCCATGCCCCAAACATCCATCCACACCTGACTGGGTTCGTTTGTCTGTGGTTGGAACCCTCCCCCCCGCCAAATCAGGGCGGACTTCTCCAACTGGTTTTAATTTTATCCTTAAGCCACATGTTTGAAATGACTTAATCAAAGAAGGTCATGAATTAAATCTCAACAAGAGTGCTCAGGGCCTGGCTCCCCGCCCGGAGTGCCAAGGGCCCCACGGAGAAGGCGTCCATCAATCCCGTGATCAGCTGGTTCTCCCAGCTGATAACTGCCTTCATCTGAGGGCCTACGAGGTGCCAGGCGAGGTCTTGGGTGCTTCCTACACAGGCTTCCACTTACATCCAACCACCCTGGGAAGTGGAGTAGCTATCCCCACTTTACAGGTGGGGAAACCGAGGCTGGGATGTGAAGCTTGCCCAAGGTCACCTGGCAGGTGAGAGGCAGAGCTGCCATCCCAGTTGGGTCTATCTGTGTCCAGAGGCTGTACTGCCCCTTGGGCAGAACTGGGAAGACAGAGATCACACAGACAGATGTTACTGCTTTGCTGTAGGACAGGCCAATAAATGGAGAGACAAGGTGCTGGGGCAAGAAATAGCGACTTTCTTCAGAAAGCCAGCACACTGAGAAGGTGGTGGACTAGATGTCCCAAAGAACCATCTTCCCTGAGCTAGAAGTCAGACTGCTTTTACACGGAAAGGGGACAGGGTAAAGTCCTGGTTTCGGCCAGCCTCTCGAGGGGATGTGTTACTTTCTTCCTTCCCGTAGCCGTTCACAGATGGACCCGGTCAGGAGGTTTCCTATGAGCTAAACAAAAGTATTTTAGCTTAACACTCATTACCTGGGAGGCAGGGTCCCCAGAGACGGGCCATTGTGTATAATTGAGGTTTATAGGCAACATCCCTTTAGTGATTAACTTGTAGTAGAATACAAAGGTTCTTCCGTATTATACAGCGACCAGTGCTGAGGGGAGAGGGTGGAAGAGAGATGAGCCTCTCGTTCAGGCTCACAGGTCTGGGACGCTTCTGGAGGAGGTGGCACTTGGGCTGGGCATGAAGGATTTGGAGAGAGATGGAGAAGGCGTGCGAGGTAAGAGATGTGGGGACACAGGGAGGGGGTGGGGGCATTGTGGGGTGCAGCTGGAGAAGCTGCTCAGACTTAGCTACGAGGGTAGAGCTGGCCTGGTCTGGGCGTACTGGGCGGGCTGGGGGCGCCAAGGTGGGAGAGAGGCAGGAGGGGTGGACCTGGCAGCCGGCTCCAGGGCTTCCTGTGCACAGCATTGCTGAGGAGTCTGTGGCCAGGCTGACTCGTGTTCTTTTACAGGTTGTTTCTTTTCTGTCTCTTCTTGGGAGCTTTTGGCATTTTTCTCTTCATTGCAGGTATTCAGAAATTTCTCGACCGTGTTTGTAGATGGTGATGTCAGGCATTTTTGCTGTTATTGTTTCCTTTTGTGTTCACTGTTTTAAAAATTAATTAATTTATTTTTGGCTGCGTCGGGTCTTCATTGCTGTCCGCAGGCTTTTTCTAGTGGCGGCGAGCGGGGGCTACTCTTCATTGCGGTGCGTGGGCTTCTCATCGTGGTGGCTTCTCTTGCTGCGGAGCACGGGCTCTAGGCGTGCGGGCTTCTGTAGTTGTGGCACGCGGGCTCAGTAATTGTGGCTCGTGGGCTCTAGAGCGCAGGCTCAGTAGTTGGGGCGCACGGGCTTAGTTGCTGCGCGGCATGTGGGATCTTGCCCGTCCAGGGCTTGAACCCATGTTCCCTGCATTGGTAGGCGGATTCTTAACCACTGCGCCACCAGGGAAGTCCCTGTGTTCTCTGTTTAATTAAATTGTAACATGTATTGGGGGCATGGGACGAATTGGGAGATGGGGATTGACATATATACACCACTATGTATAAAACAGGTAACTAATGAGAACCTGCTGTATAGCACTGGGAACTCTACTCAGTGATCTGTGACCTAAATGGGAAGGAAATCTAAAAAAGAGGGGCTATATGTATACGTATAGCTGATTCACTTTGCTGTACAGCAGAAACTAACACAAAGTTGTAAAGCAACTCTACTCCAATTTTAAAAAATGTAACCTATTAAATGCACACATTTTAGGAATACAGCTCCGTGAATTTTCACAATTGTCTACACCTGTGTAACCACCACCCCAGTCCGGATGCAGACCACTCACTTCCAGTCCCTGGTGGGCTCCCTTTCACCCACAAAGGAAACCACGATTCTGACCACTAACACCATTGATTAGTTTTGCCTATTCTTGAACTTCACGTAAGTGGAAACATAGTCTGTGTGCTTTTGTGTATATTTTTAAAAAAAGTCTGAAATTTTAGAACAGTTTTACATTTACAGTTACTGGGAAGATAGTCCAGAGAGCTCTCCTATACTCATGCTCATTCGTATGGTAGATTCGCTACAATTAGTGAACACGGATTGATATCAATACATTATCACTAACTGGAATCCATACATTATTCAGATTTCCTCGGTTTTTCCCTGATGTCCTTTTTCTGTTCCAAACTTCCTTCCAGGACAGCACATTACATTCAGTTGTCAGGTCCCTTCGGGCGCCTCCTGGCCGTGACACTTTCTCAGGCTTTCCTTGTTGCTGACGGTCTCGGCAGTTTTAAGTACCGCCAGGTGTTTTGTATAATGTTCCTCAGCTGGGATTCTTCTGACTGTTTCTCGTGATTAGACTTGAGTGACGGGTTTGGGGGGAAGACCGCAGAGGTGAAGTGTCCTTTCTTCATATCAAGGCCACATACTATCGACGAGATTCATCGCTGTTGGTGTTGCCCTGGGTCACCTGGCTGAGATGTGCTTGTCGGGTTTCTCCTCCAGGAAGTGACTCTTCCCCCTCCCCTTCCATACTGTCCTCTTCGGGGTTTTTTTTGTTTTGCTTTGTTTTTTTTTCTTGGCCGCGCACAGCGCGGCTTGTTCTATCTTAGTTCCCTGACCAGGGATTGAATCCTGGCCCTCAGCAGTGAAAGCACTGAGTCCTAACCACTGGACTGCCAGGGAATTGCCTATACTGTCGTCTTCGGAAGGAAGGAAGTCATGGTGCAGCCCACACTTGAGGAGTGGGGAGTTGTCCTTGAGGGTGGGGTGTGAACCTAAATCCCTTGCAATTCCTCTGTATGGGAGGCTTGTCTCTTCTCTACCATTTAGTTATTTACTCAGTCATTTATATCAATATGGCCTCATGGATATTTGTTTAATGCTTTGGGTTATAATCCAATGCCATTTTCTTTCTTTCTTCTTTTTTTAAGATGTTTTTTGATGTGGACCATTTTTAAAGTCTTTATTGAATTTGTTACAATATTGCTTCTGTTTTATGTTTTGGTTTTTTGGCTGCGAGGCATGTGGGATCTTAGCTCCCCAATCAGGGATCGAAGCCACACCCCCTGCACTGGAAGGTGAAGTCTTAACCACTGGACCGCCAGGGAAGTCCCAGTCCTCCCTTCCTCCCTCCCTTCCTTCCTTCCATAGTTGATTTACAATGTTGTGTTAGTTTTTGGTGCACAGCAAAGTGATTCAATTATATATATATATATCCAAAATATACACATATATATATCTCTTTATTCTTTCCAGATTCTTTTCCATAATGGTTTATTACAGGATATTGATTATAGTTCCCTGTGCTAAACAGTAGAACCTTGTTGTTTATCTATTTTATACATAGTAGCTTGTATCTGCTAATCCCAAACTTCTCCCCACCTTTCCCCTTTGGTAACCATAAGTTTGTTTTCTATGTCTGTGAGTTTGTTTCTGTGTCATAAATAAGTTCATTTGTGTCATAGTTTAGATTCCATATATAAGTGATATCATATGGTATTTGTCTTTCTCTGTCTGACTTCACGTAGTATGATAATCTCTAGGCCCATCCATGTTGCTGCAAATGGCATTATTTCATTCTTTTTTAAAAAATTTATTTAGTTTTGGCTACGTTGGGTCTTCATTGCTGTGTGCAATGAAGAATGAAGCCTGCTGTGTGCAGGCTTTCTCTGGTTGTGGCAAGCAGGGGCTACTCTTTGTTGCTGTGCGCGGGCTTCTCATTGCGGTGGCTTCTCGTTACGGAGCACGGGCTCTAGGCGTGTGGGCTTCAGTAGTTGTGGCATGTGGGCTCAGTAGTTGTGGCTCATGGGCTCTAGAGTGCAGGCTCAGTAGTTGTGGCACACGGGCTTAGTTGCTCCGTGGCATGTGGGATCTTCCCGGACCAGGGCTCGAACCCGTGTCCCCTGCATTGGCAGGCAGATTCTTAACCACTGCTCCACCAGGGAAGTCCTATTTCATTCTTTTTTTATGGCTGAGTAATATTCCATTGTATATATGTACCACATCTTTATCCATTCCTCTGTCAATGGACAGTTAATTTGCTTCCATGTCCTGGCTATTGTAAACAGTGCTGGTATGAACAGTGAGGTGCGTGTATCTTTTCGAATTAGAGTTTTCTCCAGATACATGCCCAGGAGTGGGATCGCAGGATCATGTGGCAACTCCATTTTTAGTTTTTCAGGGAACTTCGTTACTGTTCTCCATAGTGGCTGCACCAATTTACATTCCCGCCAGCAGTGTAGGAGGGTTCCCTTTTCTCCACACCCTCTCCAGCATTTGTCATTTGTAGACTTTTTCTTTTTTGCGGTACGCGGGCCTCTCACTGTTGTGGCCTCTCCCGTTGCGGAGCACAGGCTCCGGACGCGCAGGCTCAGCGGCCATGGCTCACGGGCCCAGCCGCCCCGCGGCACGTGGGGTCTTCCCGGGCAGGGGCACGAACCCGTGTGCCCTGCATCGGCAGGCGGACTCTCAGCCGCTGCGCCCCCAGGGAAGCCCTGCAGACTTTTTAGTGATGGCCCTTCTGGCCGGCGAGTCGGTGCCTCGTGTGGTTTTGATCTGCATCTCTCTAATGATTCAATGCTACTTTATTTTATTGCTCTAACTGTCCTAGCTTTGGCTCTTGGGAACTCTTGTGGTTGGCTCCTGGGTCTCTTTGTCATGCCCCCGTCACTGCGTGTGTGTGTGTGTGTGTGTGCGCGCGCGCGCGCATGCATGTGTGTGCGTGTGTGTTGAGCGCTTCCTTACTTTCAGCCATTACAGGATGCTCCAGGCTCATCTTGTATATTTCTAGCCCTAGTCGTACCATCTGCCATTTCTCCAAGGAGCCCGGGTTCTTCACTGGAGAAGGGTATTAGAAATGAAGATCACATGTGATCATAGCTACTGGGATGTCCTTGTTTCTAGGTGCTCAGAGCTAACAAAGCAAGGCAATCTATTACTATTTCAACATGTAACCATTGTGTATATGTTAAGCTAAACATAAATTTACGTTGACGTTTCCAACCCTAATCCATTACTGCCTGGAACATGTCAGCCTCTCGCCGTTGCTTATCCTAACATCCCACTCCAACAGCAAGAAACCTGGCTCTTACCGTCTGCCACTTATTTACTTAATTGTTCAATTCCAGGATACTTGTAGAGTGGTTCTAAAATTGTTAACACATGTCCCCACAGGAAACAACTTTCTCAACTAGAGTACAGTTCTTTTGCCTTTAGTCTTGCAGTCTGTACACATTTCCAGTGTTACTTAGGTCAGCACCTTATTCCCCTAGGCCCTTCAGTGAGGTTGTTTCACCCATTTTTAAGACAATTAGATTCTTTTGTCATATTCTGCATTGCATCCTGGGATCTGTACCTCCTAAATGGCTTTTTGCATGCATTAAGATTCACTCTCTGTGATATAAAGTTCTACGAGTTTTGACAATTGCTAATGTCTTATAGTCACTATTACACAATAATTTCACCTCCTTAAAAATTCCCCTGTGCTTTGCCTGCTACCCCCATCAATCCCGAACCCTACCCTCAGCGCTCCTGGCAACTACTGTTCTGTTTGTATTCACAATAGTTTTGCCTTTTCCAGAATATTCTATAATTGGAGTCACAGTATTTTCAGACTGGCTTCTTTCACTTACCAGTATGCATTGAAGAGTCACCCACGTCTTTCCGCGAATTACTAGTTCATTTCTTTTTATCTCTGAATAATATTCCATTGTATGGATGCAGCCCAGTTCCTGTCGCCCCACATCCTTGACAGTATTCGGTGGGGTCCGTGCTCTGGAGTTTAGCCATTCTGATAGGTGTGCAGTCGTATCTCATTATTGTTTAATTTGCTCGGCATGATGTTGAGCGTCTTTCCATAAGCTATTTGCTACCTGTATATCTTCTATGGTGAGGTATCTGTTCAGATCTTTTGCCCATTTGTTAATTGGGTTATTTTCTTATTGTTGACTTTTTGTAGTAGTTTGTATGTTTTGGATACAAGTCCTTTATCAGATATGTGTTTTGCAAATATTATTTCCTCCTCTGTGACTTGTCTGTTCATTCTTTTAACAGTGTCTGTCACAGAGCAAACATTTTAAATTTTAATAAAGGGGAAACTATAATTTTTTTTCTCTTTCATGGATTGTACTATTGCTGTTGCATTTAAAAACTCATCACCAAACCCAAAGTCATGTAGATTTTTCTCCTGTTTTCTTTTATTAAAGAATGAATGAATGAATGAATTTTTTGGCTGTGTTGGGTCTTTGTTGCTGCGCGTGGGCTTTCTTTAGTTGCAGAGAGCGGGGGCCATTCTTCATTGTGGTGCACAGGCTTCTCATTGCGGTGGCTTCTTGTTGTGGAGCACGGGCTCTACAGCACAGGTTCAGTAGTTGTGGCGCACAGACTTAGTTGTTCTGCGGCATGTGGGATCTTCCCAGACCAGGGCTCAAACCGTGTCCCCTGCAGTGGCAGGCAGACTCTTAACCACTGCAGCATCAGGGAAGTCCATCCTATGTTTTCTTTCTTTTTTTTTTTTGAGGAGAGAGATGTTTATTAAATATGACTGATTCCCCCTCCCCCATCTCCAGGGGGAGAATAGTAAAACTTGATCAAATCTTTATCCTTGGTTTTCCTTGTCCTTCCTGCCAGGATTAAAAGCCATGAGTTTCTTGTCACACACCTTTCTGTACCTTCCGTGGTTGAGTCTTGGGGAGCCAGGAACGGCTGGCGAGGAGGGATGAAAATGTCGCTGTGTGGCCCGATGCCCTCATGGGTTCATCCTTCGAAGCCTGACACAGCTGGTGTCGAATCGGCCTCACCTCCCTTTCTCCTCTTCTGGGGCCCCTGGCTGCTCCGGTTCCCTCTCTCCTCCAGTCCAGTGGAGCCAGCCATCCCAGCAGCCTTCTTCCCAGCCTTCACACTACAGTTACAGGCGAAGTAGGCAGCAAGAGCAATGAGTGTGGGTGGGAAGGTCACAGCCCTGCCCTGCCCTGTTTCAAACGCCCTGCCCTACCCAGTGTGCCCAGGCCTAGCGAACAGCCTGGATTAAACTCTCCCCGCACCTGGGATGCTCCTATCTCACCTGCAAAGGGTATTCATCAACCACGGGAGCAATGCGTACTCTGCACTCCACATGCAAGCACCCTCTATGCTCCTGGGAACAACATGCCTCCGGCCTGGGTGACCCGCGGAGCCAACCCTGAAGTCCCGGGTGGTGGCGCATCGTGGCACCCCCCCAAGGCAGCCTGAATCCAGATTCTTCAGAGGACCTCCCCGACCAATAAGTGCCAGACTCTTTACAGTCAGCTATGAGCATCCCCGGGGCCAGAATGGGACGCTTCCAGCTGCAGGAGCCGTGTAACGCTACAGAAAGCAGACCCAGCCCTCTGAGGGCAGCACGTGGCAGGGACCCGACACCCCGTTATGACCTTGCTGACTGTGGTGTGGGAGTCCCCGAAGGGAGTGGTACTCCCAGCAGGCGCCCAGCCACCAGAGCGTGATGGCCAGGCCCATCTCCACCGAGATGGCTGAGAGCAGGCGTCCCGGCACTGGAGGGCAGAGGGCATCGCTCCCGCCGCGTAATCCAAGATGCCCTTTCCCGAGGCCGGCTGCTGGGCCCCCTCCGCCCGGCCCAAGCCCTGGCTCAGCACGCGGTCACAGGAGGCCGTTTAGCGGGCCTTGGCCTAGAGGTGGCGCCCTTGGGCCAGTGGGGTGAGAGGGACCCCCAGGGCCCTCGTTTCACAGGGGCGGCCAGGGCCGGGCCCGCAGGGGGGTTAAGGGCGTTGCCGTCCCCAGAAGCTGGGCTCTCCTTCCCCCCTCCCCCTCCTCTGCCTCAGTGTCGCGGCCCAGCAGTTGCCGGCGCACCCATCTGCGAAGGCCTGGGCGAACCTGAGCGTCCTGTTTTCTTGAAGAAGTTTTATCATTTTGCACTTCACAGTTAGGTCTGTGATCCATCTTGAGTTAATTTTTTGTGTGAGGTCTGTGTCTAGGTTCATTTGTTCTTTTGCATGTGGGCGTCCGGTGGTTCTAGAACTTTGCTGAAGAGACTCTTTTCT
The DNA here is from genome assembly GCF_964270905.1 of Leucopleurus acutus. NCBI lineage: Eukaryota > Metazoa > Chordata > Mammalia > Artiodactyla > Delphinidae > Leucopleurus > Leucopleurus acutus. The sequence continues at coordinate 4,591,752 of NC_139142.1, forward strand.
CCATGGAATGCCTTTGCTCTGTCGTCAAAGATCAGCTGAGCACATTCGTGTGGGGTCTGTTTCTGGGCTTTCTGTTCTGTCCTGTGGGCCTACGCGTCTGTTCTTTCACGTGGACATCTTGTCTCACAGTAAGTCCTGAAATCTTTACTTCGTTATTCTTTAGTATTGCGGCTCATGGGCTTGGGATTGGTGAATTTGCGTGTGGAAAGCACACTCCCCGTGTATTCTCTCTAGGATGTGGCTAGCCCTGGGAAGTGGGTAGCCTCTTCAATGTCAGCAAGGCTTCAAGATGTCAGAGCATTCAAATTACAGAAAATAAATAGGTATGATGAACATAATTGGCCCTGTGCTGCTTTGACATAACTTTAAGGAACCCTTGTGGGGAGATGATAGAGGAGGATTTTAGAGAGGAGGCCATAAGTTTCTATTGTGAGAATAGGAAGGACACAAGGGGCAAGTATTAGGGATCCTTCTAGGCTGGTCTATACCGAAGGTTCTCATCTATATGGCATTACCCAAGAAAACAGACCTGAAATTTCCAGGGTCTCTAACAATATCTCTGTGGAGTCATAGAGTGTGTTAAAAATATTAATATAAGAGATACATATGATTTGCTGCTGTTGTCTGTTTTTCTACAATATTATCTTGGTGTGTTTTGGGGGGCAGTTGCTGGGGGCATGAGGTGACCGTCGGGTAAAGTCTATGTGAGGGTGAGTGGCGGTGTGTGTAACCAAGGGGCAGGGGCAGTCATCGTGGTCCTGCTGGGAAGCTGGAGGGTGTAGTAGGGGAAGGCCCTGGGGAGTGGGTGTTCTCATGTAGAGGTGATGGCAAAGCTGTTGAAGTCCCCGTGGGTAGCCTGCAAGAGGTGTGTGTGTCCCTTTAGAGTTGAAGGCAAACAGGCAGAAAGGCTGTTGATATAGGCACTGAACAGAGCATATCCGCCAAATCTGTAAGAGCAAAATAAATACTGGTCTTGATTGGGTGGAGGGAGTGATTTTCATAATATCGGAGGGACTTCCCTGATGGTCCAGTGGCTAAGACTCTGCGCTCCTAATGCAGGGGGCCCAGGTTCGATCCCTGGTCAGGGAACTAGATCCTGCATGCATGCCGCAATGAAGTTCCCACGTGCCGCAACGACGACCCAGCACAGCCAAATAAATAAATATTCTTTAAAAAGTTGGGTATTGGGTCAGGGGCCTTAATGCATGAACCACAGCTTTACTGTTGTGAATCCACCAGGAGGAACCCTTTCTTTTTCCCAGGTTTCAGAATAGGCAAAGTTGGGTCGTTAAATGGAAGCAGTGGGTATATTCACCCTTTGTTAATTAGGTTTTATATAAAAGTTTTACTCCCTGACGGCCCTGTTTTAACTTACGTTGGGTCATATTAACTATTTTAACTGGGGGTCTGTGGGGTCCCATTTTATCAAGTCAATTTGTAGATGCCAAAGACTTTAATTTTATTATTCATAGCGCTAGAGCGTCTTTGCTCAATATGAGATATTTTAGGGCAAAAGTACTATGACTATGGGAAATTTAGGCAAGGCTACTATTAAAGTGAAGTATTATCTATTTCCTCTCTACTTTATATTCAGTTTCTTCCCTAAGATTATAGGGGCCACAGTGTTCAAATTTGGTGGGATCCCCAGGTATGACAATCATTTGAGCCCCAGTATTGGTTAAGCCCCATGAAGTTTTGTCAGTGGGTGATGTCAGCCACTAATTACTAAAGCTAATTTAGAACCTATGTTATAGAAGCACAAAAGCCAACTGGTGCTTTTTAATTTTTTTTGTTATATAAATTCTGTGGTATTTTTGTTATGTATAGTTATGTATTGATATATATAATTTATTGTATAAATTGTTAGTGTCTAAATTTTGGATCTCCAGTTGGGTCAAACTATGGACCTTTAATTTATGTATATATGTAAAATTTATTATATATTTTGTAAATATATTTAAAAATACATACTATATGTAAAATTTATTTGTTATGTATTTTATAAATATATTTATATATTTATAAGATATGTAATTTATTTATTCACCTTTTGCTTTCTCCCCCTGTATCTAGGGTTTTCTTTATTCTTCCTTTTTTTCTCTTTTCCCCCACCCCTGCTTTTTTTCTTTTTCTTTTCTTTTCTTTTCTTTTTTTTTTTTTTTCTTTTCTTTTCTGTTTGAGGCGTTTAGCTGCTTGATTCTGTGGTTTTTAGTTTCTGTCTTGGGCCGGTAAGCAAAAAAGGGGCAGGGACAAGGGGCCCAGTTGTCAGCCTCTAGGTAGCAGCCACTACCTGGGACGCGTCTTTTGCCTACCCCCCCCCCCACCCCGCCCCAGGTCTCCACCAGTGTGGTCCCTGCTATTCCTCTGGGTGGAGGGAAAATGGGACTGCAGCAAGGCAAACAACACAAGGACGATGGCCCTTCCCCCAGGACCTGCAGGGTGCCACAGTCCCAGGGGTGGGCGCCCTGGCAGTGTGGCTCTGAAGAGCACGACTCTGCCCCATGGGCCGGGCTGAAAGGCAGGGCACCTTTCACGGCAGCTCAGTTTGTGCGCACGTATCGGTGCTGCCCGGTCAGGCCCGGCCACGGCACTTAGCGGGAAGTCACACCTCTTTCCCTTCGGAGGGGCCTTTGTAAACTTAGCTGGTCAACCAAGAAAAAGGGGGACTCTGGTAACGTCCTCCTGGAATCTCGGCAAGTAATGGCTCAGACCAGAACTCAAGGAATTGTGGCCACGTCCGCCAGTCCCCAGCGGCAGTGGCACCAAGCACAAGTGTTGCCAGCAGGTGGCGCCACCCTCCCAGGCTACCACTGCCACCTGGTGGGACCAGTTAGTATGCCAAGAGCATATCCTTTTAGTCTGAGGCCAAAACACCCTGCTCGCTGCACCAATTGTTTTAAAATGTAGGTTTTATTATTATTCAGGTATGGTGAGGCCAAGAGATCAGGAGGCCACTGCCCTGGACAAGACAGTTTGTCCTGCATGGTTCCCAAGAGCAGAGGCAGTGCCACCAGGGTCATACGGGGAAGCACCAGGGTCAGGAGCCCAGGGTGTGAGGGGGAAGCAGGGCAGGAGCCTTTATTGTGGTTTCCATGAAGGATGAGGCAGGATCAACAGGCTTAGCATTGGTTAGTTTGAATAATTTTATTCACGTTGTCTGTCGAGTTGTCTGGTACCTGGCCCTGGGGTGCTTTGGGCAGGGGAATACTGGCCCTGAGTACAGAGCAGGTAGGTCGGGTGGTGGGCTGGAGATAGGTGAGTTTGCTTATGGAAGGCACACTCCCCGGCCAAGCATTTACATCTCTAGGAACTGGCCAGCCCTGGAGGGCAGTCTCTTCAGGGTCAGCAATGCCCCAAGATGTCAAAGCATTAGAAATACAGTAAATTTAAAAAGCTCAGATGATACACCACGTTGGTGTAGGTTTTGGTGCCACGGTTTGATTGTGGCACACCTTTAAGCAGGTGGATTTGCCATGAGACGTCTGTCCATCCTCCTATGGTTGGAGGTTGGTGTTGTCTCCAGGACAGGGCTCCTACCAGTAAAGCTGCTATGAACATCCCTGCACGTGTCTTTGGCGAACGTCTATTTTCATTTCTTTGCAAGATGCGCGCTGCTGTGAAAGTCCTGCATCATGAGGTGGATGGATGTGGAGCTTCAGCAGGTTTTGCTGCAGAGTTTTCCAAACTGGCGGAACCAAGTTTTCATCTTGACAACACACTTTTCAGTCTGAAGACTCGTGTCTTTCCTTTGTTCTGGGGAAATCCTCAGTTATTACTTGTTTGATGTGACTCATTCATTCTTTTTTTTTTAAAAAAATTATTTATTTATTTTAGGCTGCGCTGGGTCTTTGTTGCTGCGTGTGGGCTTTCTCTAGTTGCGTTGAGCAGGGGCTGTTGTTTGTTGCAGCGCGTGGGCTTCTCATTGCGGTGGCTTCTCTTGTTGTGGAGCATGGGCTCTAGGTGCACGGGCTTCAGTAGTTGTGGCTCGCGGGCTCTATAGCGCAGGCCCAGTAGTTGTGGTGCATGGGCTTAGTTGCTCCACGGCATGTGAGATCTTCCCAGACCAGGACTCGAACCCATGTTCCCTGCATTGGCAGGTGGATTCTTAACCACCGCGCCACCAGGGAAGTCCCTCCTTTTTTTTTTTTTTTGTAGGCTTTTAAAATTTTTTAATTAATTTGGTTGCACCGGGTCTTAGTTGTAGCAGGCAGGCTCCTTAGTTGCAGCACATGGGCTCCTTAGTTGCAGCATGCAAACTCTTAGTTGTGGCATGCATGTGGGGTCTAGTTCCCTGACCAGGGATCGAACCCGGGTCCCCTGCATTGGGAGCGTGTAGTCTTAACCACTGCGCCACTAGGGAAGTCCCCATTCATTCTTTCATTTAGCAAATTGTTATTAAGGTCATCTCCTGTGCCAGGAACTCTTCTAGGCATTAGGGATGCAAGGGGTGAACCCAAGGGAACAAGACACTGGAGAGGAGGGAGCAGACAGTAAGCAAATAAATAAGTACATGATGTAACAATTTATTTAAGGTTGGCAGAATCATACGTGCATATAATCAAATTATAATTCCAGTGGGAGATGGCTTCTTTGAAGAAAACAAGGCAGGGGAGGGGTAAATGTCACCTTTCCTTCATTCTCTCTCCTAGAAATCTCATTAAAAGGATGTCGGGGTTCTGTTCCTGTCCCCCAGCTCTCATTTCTTTTTTTTTTTGATTAATTAGTTTATTTTGGCTGTGTTGGGTCTTCGTTGCTGCGTGTGGGCTTTTCTCTAGTTGCGGTTAGTGGGGGCTACTCTTTGTTGCAGTGCACAGGCTTCTTATTGCAGTGGCTTCTCTTGTGGAGCGTGGGCTCTAGGCGTGTGGGCTTCAGGAGTTGTGGCATGCAGGCTCAGTAGTTGTGGCTCACGGGCTTTAGAGTGCAGGCTCAGTAGTTGTGGCGCACGGGCTTAGTTGCTCCGTGGCATGTGGGATTTTCCCGGACCAGGGCTCAAACCCATGTCCCCTGAATTGGCAGGTGGATTCTTAACCACTGCGACACCAGGGAAGTCCCTCTCATTTCAACAGAGGTTTTTTTTTTCTCCTGTGGCTGCCCCATGTGGCAAGTGGGATCTTAGTTCCCCAACCAGGGATTGAACCTGTGCCCCCTGCGGTGGAAGTGAGGATTCTTAACCACTGGACTACCAGGGAAGTTCTGAGGGTGTTTTTTTTTTTTTTTAAAAGAACAATACATACCTGCCCATCTCTGGTGTGTTTGTTTATTTTAATAGGTTGGAATAGCCCTTTATGTCTCCTGGGAGAGGTTACTCTCATTCCTCAGTCCAGTTCTGTTTTCTCCAGTGGCTCTGTTTTCCCAGGTGTGAAGTTCTTCCCATTCTTGGGGTGGTTGCCCTTTTTCGTGGAGTGATTTCTCTCTGTCGTTGGCTGCCTCTGGGTCACGGGCTGTTAGACTCAGCTGGCTTTGGGGAGGGCTGGGAGGTGCTGTGTGGAATGCATTCTGGCCTGTTTTCTGCAAACACGGGGCCGGAGAGGACTTTCTGCTGGGACAGCAAACACTATAGTCAAAACTTCTGGGCATAGGTGCTTCCTGCTTCTCACAGGCAGCTGAAGACACCAGAGCACCCTGACCAAGAGCCTCCGATCAGGGTCCCTCCTGGGGTTCAGTGAACCCTGCCTACTGGGGCTGGTACCCAGCTTAGAGGAAGTGGGGGAGTGGAGGGTGTGCAGGAGTCATGGAAGAGTGGCTGGCCTTGCGTTCCTCTCAGTTTCCATCCACAAAAGTCCCTGTTTTCCAATATTGTTAGGGATTTAACAACAACTACTACATACATATATATACACACACACATATATATGTATCTGTATATATATGTATGTATCTATGAATGTATGTATCTGTACATATATACATTTTAGACACTTCATTTTAATTTTATTTTTATTTTTTTGCTGCACCCTCTGACATGCAGGATCTTAGTTCCCCGACCAGGGATCAAACCTGTGCCCCCTGCAGTGGAAGTGCGGAGTCTTAACCACTGGACCGCCAGGGAAGTCCATACACTTCACTTTTATTTATTTATTTATTTTAATTTAAAAGAAATATTTATTTATTTATGGCCATGTTGGGTCTTTGTTGCTGAGCACGGGCTTTCTGTAGTTGCAGTGAGCAGGGGCTACTCTTCGTTGTGGTGCACGGGCTTCTCATTGCAGTGGCTTCTCTTGTTGCAGAGCACGGGCTCTAGGTGCGCGGGCTTCAGTAGTTGTGCCACGTGGGCTCAGTAGCTGTGGCTCACGGGCTCTACAGCACAGGCTCAGTAGTGTGGCGTACGGGCTTAGTTGCTCCGCAGCATGTGAGATCTTCCCGGACCAGGGCTCGAACACTGTATCCCCTGCATTGGCAGGCAGATTCCTAACCACTGCGCCACCAGGAAAGCCCCGCTTCATTTTTAAAATAAACTTTAACATCTGGTTTAGATTTACAGAAAAACTGTGAAGATAGTATTGATGGTTCCATTGCTTCCACACCCAATTCTCTTAAAATATAGGGACATATTATAATCTAATATACAAGGAATGAACCAAATATTCATACATTATTATTAACTAAAGCCCATACTTTATTCAGATTCCCTTAGTTTTTACCTACTGCCCATTTTCTGGCCCAGGATCCCACCCGGGACACCACATTACAAATGAATATGCAGTTTCTTTCATTTCTAGGACCGGGGACTGGTGGGGAGGCTGGCCCACGTGCTCTGAGTGGCTTCATCATCGTGAAGCCGAGTCTCTGTGGTCCAAGCCGACCTCATGGAATTTGGGATTACTTGGCATGGCAGCTGACTGGAAGTCATGGACTTTTATTCCACTCTCAGGTCTCTCTCCAGTCTGTCCTTTGACTTGTCCCCTCTTTGGCCTCAATTTTCTCCTCTGTAAAATGAAGCCATTGGGCTAGTTTCACCTGGACAGACTGAGTCCTGGGGTCGATCTCTGAGTGGTTTGCTGATCTCCATCCTGGGCAGAGGGAGCTGGCAGGCATGGTGGTGCCCCAGAGGGCAGAGCTGGGACCCAGATCTCACTGGTTGTAACACGGGGCCGACACTCTGACTTTGGGCTTTTAAAGTCAAAGATCAGGGGCCTGTCCCATCTCTTCTGCTTATTCTGAGGCCCCCTTCATCTCTGAGCCTCAGTTTACCCATATGTAAAGTGGCAGCCACTGGGGCGGCTGGGAATTCTGAGGGTCCCTCTGGCTGTGAATAGAGCAGGTTGCCCTGGGGAGTGCTGAGTTCTCCATTCCTGGAGGTGTGCAAGCCAGGTAGGTGACACTGTTGGGTGGTGCAAGGGGTGGTGGCAACCCTAGGCTCTAAGTGTCTCTCTGTTGGACAGGGAATCCAGCCTCTCTATTGGCCCATTTTCCTATCCTTGACTCAGGGGCAGGTGGCTGGCTGCCACCAGATGCCCACACCCAGTTGCCTTCCTTCCCATCTCATGCCAGGACTGCCTTCGGCCCTGGCCCACAGACTTGCGGGAGACTGGAGGGAGGCTCACCGTTATTACCTGCCCACCTTGTGGTACCTCTGGCTGCCAGGCCAGTCTGCTACCTAGGCAGCTCCTACAGGCTGGGCTCCAGGTACACGAGGTACACCATACAAAGCTCCAAAGAAGCAAGAGGAGGCTGGGAGGAATCCCTGAGAAGAGAAGTGAGGGGCCCTGTGTCCCTACTCCCCACAAACCAGACTCTCCATTCTGACAATTTTTGGATTCTTCAAGTCCCAGCCTTTGCAGCTTCTGTTCCCTCTACCACCAATGCCCTTGCCCTTCTTTAGCTGTTGAACTCCTACTCATCCTTTGAAGCCTAATACAAAAGACCCCTCTACTGAACCTTAGCTGTCCCAGGACATACAGGTGTCGTAGCACGTATCATCCTGTGTCATTAATAGGCCTCTTCCATGCCTGTGTCCCTGTCGCTCGATTTCCCTGAAGGCAGGGGTGGGGCTGACTCACTCCCTCCAACCTGCAGACACCTCATTGTCCTCTGCCTTATTGCATGAAAGGAGTGGGTAGGGGAAGGGAGAATCGCTGTGGCGAACCTTTCCCGAGCCCCTTCTCTTTACCAGCACTGTCGCATCCATTTAATCTCTACCCTCCAACCCCTGCCCCGTGCCAGGTGGGCGCTTTCACCGGTGGGTCTGTAGGGGCAGGGGTTGCAGAAGCGCGAGTGGCCCTGGGCCGCGGAGAGAACTGGTGCTCAGCCGCGGGGGGGGGGGCGGGCCTCAGTGAAACCGAGGGAACGGGGCGTCGCCACACAACGTGGGGTCCGGGGACTCTGCACGGGTTGCGTCCTAACAGTCTCATTTTCCAACCGAGGTAACTGAGGCTCCGAGAGCCTCGGGGACCCGCCTCTGCCCCGACACGACCGCGCCCAGGTCTGGTGGCAGAGGCGCTCCCGGCCCCGCCCCCGGAGGCCCCGCCCCCGGAGGCCCCGCCCCGAGCCCGAACTGGTCCTCGCGCAGAGCAGGGAGGCAGGTGGAGGGGAGCCCAGCCCTGAGCCGCGCTCCCGGCGCCACCATGGGCAACAGCGCGGGCCGCAGCGACTTCGAGTGGGTCTACACGGACCAGCCGCACACGCAGCGGCGCAAGGAGATGCTCGGTGAGCTCGGGACCCAGGTGGGGACAGCCCTGGGGCCGTCTGGTGTCCCGGGACAGCGCGAGCCCAGGGGTCGCTCCTGAGGCCCGGATGCCCAGCAGGCCCTCCCCTACCTCTGCTCCAGAGAGGGTAGGAGCGCCACTCCTCCTCCCTCAGCGTCCCCGGCTCGGGGTTCCTGAGGGTCCCCAGCTCCGGCCTGGAACTCCCCTTGCGTCTCTGCCTCTGTCCTGGGCTCTAAGACACGCGCTCCGCGCGTCAGGGGAGCGCGTTTCAGCTGCTCCATCCTGGCTGTGGGACGCGAGCCACTCCCAGGGCCGGGACCAGGGCTCGAGCTCTGGGGAGAGGTCGCAGCGCAGAGGTCGGCCCCAGGGACTGTCTTTGTACGGGATGCACCGCCCCCGCCTTCGAAGGCAGCTCCGCAGCCACCTGTCCTCCGCCGCATCCCGGGCTCCTATGTGCGCTGAGCGCCGGGGTCCCGGCGGCCCAGCCGGAGGAGTCGCCAAGCCCACCCCCAATCCCGGAGTTTAGGGCAGAATGAGCGCCTCGAAGGAAACAAACGCTGAACCAGAGAGACAAGTTTTTAAAAAACAGACTGTACCAAAGAGTCTGTCCTTTTATTTTATAGCCTAATACACGGTGGCCCCCCTCTCTGTCGTTCAGTGTCCCGGGAGGTCATTTTTACCTACGTGGTCGCCCATCCTTTGGATTCACCCATCCTGATGGGCTCCATCCGTCTCTCAGGAAGACCCAGGATGTACAGTCCTTTACCCGCAATTAGGGGTTAAAGGGCTCGCACCTCCAGAACAGCTTTTACTAGGTGCTGCCAAATGGCCTTTGCAGTGCCGGGCCAGCTTGCAGCAGGGTGAACGCGCTCCCCTGCCCCAGAGTCCGTCGCCATTTCACCACACCCTCGCCTACACCTGGGCTTGGCAAACGTTTTTAATCTTTACCAAGCAGATTGACAAAACAATACTATTTCATGGTGGGTTAAATTTTTAATTTGATGATTGGTTTCAACGTGTAATTGGCCATTTAAAAATTTTTTTTCTCTTGGCTTCGTCTTTTGCTTGTCGGTGTTAGAGCTCTTGGTATAGAGGCTTTTAACCCTTTGTCTTATACGTTGCAAATCTTTTCCCCTTTATAGTCACAAAAGCTTTTTTTTTTAATGCATTTGAATAGGTTGGCTTTTTTCTCTTTAGCATTTTCCCTTTGGTGTCTTCCTGCCCCACCCCAAGACTAGGGAAATATCTGTCCTGTTACCTTTCAGACACCGGATGCACTGAGTGGTTAGTGTATGACCGTGCCCTGCTGTTGCTGGGGGTTCAGGGCCTAGAGACCCCTGGGTGGGTCTGTAACGTCTGTGGTTTTCTCCTGTGAGGTGAGCAGTAACCCAGCACTATTTACGCCTGCGAACTTCCTGCAGGTGGCTCAGAGGGCACTTGGTGATCATCTGGTCCTCCCTCCCCCACGGAGCACAGGCATCGTGGCTGCTGTCTCTCAGCAGTTTCAAGGCAGGGCTGTGTTTCCTTCCCCTCCCCTGGCTGTCCCCCACCTCCCCCTTACAGGACTCACTGGGCACCTGGCCCCAGGTGGAGAAGGCTGTGGGAGGGATGTATCCTGGCCCACAGAGCTGCCTGGAGGGATCCAGACACTCTGGGTTGCAGACTTACTTTCCCAATCTGCATAATGGGCACCATCATCCTTTCTGGAGGAGGGGTATGAGGATAAAAGGAGAGCTTGGGTGAGAAGGTGCTCACTGTGGTACCCAGCACGCCAGGACATGGGGAATGATCTGTCTCTCAAGATGGAAGCCACGGACCCTGGAACCAATCCAGGAAGCATCCTGGACAGGGTGGCTGGGAAGCCTGGAAGACTTGGAGGAGAGGGAGGTGACTTGGGCCAGGGTGGGGACAGCACAGGTTCTCAAGGGCCGACTCTCCAGGGAGCTTTGCAAATTCCCCCTGTGCACTGTGTGCTGCGGATTCCTCCCCACGCGTCCAGTTTTGAGCTAACGAACTTGGAATGTGCCATTCCCCCTCCATCTCAGGCATTTGCGCACGCTGTTCCTCCGCCTGGGGGACCTTCCTTGCTACTCTGCCCCGCTCTCACTCAGTTCTCCCTCCTGTGGGAATTACCGCCCCCCCCCCCCCCCACTGAGCCCGGGCCAGAGGAGGGTGCGGGGGGATTCCCCTCCACTGCTCCAGCCCATCGGGTCCTTATCTCTCTGGGGCACGTTACATGGCTCTAGACCTTGGCTGTGAGCTGATCTCCTGGCAAGGACAACACCCACTCATTAGTCATGTGACCCTGGGCAAGTCAATAAGCAGATGAGGAAACTGAGGTTTGATTGAGTTAAAAGGGGTGAATTGTAGCACTTTCTTTATGGAGTTGTTGTGCAGATTTTTTTTTAAATATCATTTTTATTTATTTAAAAAATGTATTTATTTATTTGGTTGCGACAGGTCTTAGTTGTGGCTGGTTGGCTCCTTAGCTGTGGCATGCAAACTCTTAGTTGCGGCATGCATGTGGGATCTAGTTCCCCAACCAGGGATGGAAGCTGGGCCCCCTGTGCTGAGAGCGCAGAGTCTTAAACACTGTGCCACCACGGAAGTCCCTGTTGTGCAGATTAAATGAGGTGGTGTTCATGGTCAGCCCAGCACTCAACAAAACGTTAGCTGCGATGATAATTATTACCTCTTGCAGAAAGGCCCATGTCTTCCCCAAGGACAGGGAATGCCTTTCCATCTCTGTTTTCCTGAAGCTTGTGCTGTTCCCAGCCTGAGGGAAATCCTATGTGTAACTGTCAGCCTCTCTTTACAGAGGAGGCCCCAGAGTGGGGCTCAGAGAGCGGAAGTGACTTACCTAGGGCCACACAGCTCAGTGGCCACAGAGGCCAAGTTGGTGTTCAGGCAGGGATGTGCTCCAGTCCCAGCCAGCTGGCCGCTGTGGCCCACACCAGGCTCCTTGGGGGGCCACTGGATGCTCAAGGATCCTAATCTTGAAGTCAGAACCCAGGAAGGCCTCGCATAGAGCTGGTTGCCGTGCTCTTCGCGCAGGACCAAAGTCCGTCTCCAGATCCCGCCTGGATGGGGGCGTGCCTTGCAGGCCAGGGCTGAGGCTCCCTGTGCTGCGAGGGCAGGAACGGAGCCGGCGAGACTCTGGTCACATTGGAGACCAGAGTCCGAGCCAGGTGTGCCCAGCGGAATAAGAAGCAGGGTTTGAATTTGTCTTTTCAAAAACAAATAGCTTTGTGATTTTTTGTTTTTTGTGTTTTACCATGTATGTGCATTCGTGGAGGCTCTTCACCCAACCACAGAGATGCTGGAGCCAGGGGTGGAGGGCCAGCCGGCCGGCCACACGGCCATTCTCTCCCGCCCCTGTCCTTGCTGCCGTCAGCCTTCTCCTCGTCCTCCAGGTGGGCTGCAGCCTGTGTGCACCCAGCTCTGAGATTCCCACAGAAGAGAGAGAGGTGCCTCTCTCCCCTTCTGCCCTGAGTAGCCCGTCCTCCCCTTGAGCCAGCTCATCTCTGGCCAGAGCTGCGAGTCCTCTGATTGGCCAGTGGGCGGGGGGCTGTGCTGGGCAAACCGCACAGTATCACATTGTGACGTCAGGGAGTTGCAGCTCTCCGAGAAACGGGTGCTGTGATCCTAAGTTGGGTGGGGAGGGAGGGGTGCTGGGTGCATGGGCACACAGCAGCACAGACAATAGGTGATCCCTGGGACCCTATTTTTTAAAAAATATTTATTTATCTGGGTCTTAGTTGCGGCATGTGGGACCTAGCACCCTGACCAGGGATTGAACCCAGGCCCCTGAATTGGGAGCGTGGCGTCTTACCCACTGGACCACCAGGGAGTCCCTCTAGGACCCTATTTGAGCTGACTGTGTCCTCCCTGGCTTGAGTCCTCCGAGGGCTTCCCTTCCTAGAATCTCATCTCTGCTCTGCGTATTGGCACCCCCATGCTCTGGCCCCTGCCCTTTCTCCCTACTGTCTGCTCTCTAGCCACTTGGTGGAATATACCTGCCATCTGCCCATTTCCTACTTCATGGCTTTTGCAAATGCTGTTTCCTCTGCTTGAATTCTTTTTCCCTACTCTTCGTCTACGGAACTCCTAGGCATCCTTCAGGTCTCAGCCTAAATGTCCCTTTCTCAGAAACACTGTCTAACGGCGCGTGCCCTCACACGCCGTATGCTGGGAAATGTTAAATAATCAACTGAATCTCTGGAGGGAACAAAAGACCCTGATTCGCAAATTGGCATTTGCCAATTTTTGTAGCTATTTCCATCAGGGCCCATTTCAAACTACCAACGTGCATCGCTGCCCACTGAGTGGGGGAGAGGGTGGTATATTTGGGCACTTGACAGCGGCAGGCATAGGCTGGTTGCCCACACCACAGTCTACCCCCGTCTCTGCCGCCCAGCTATTCCTTCCCTATCCTTCCGTAGGGTGCTGTGCACTGTTACCTTGTGACCTTTGCTCCCATCTGTAATTCTACATTGATTTGTGGGGTGATAGCTGTGTCTGACTCTCCCACTCAACTCTGAGCTTCCCAAGGGCAGGGCCGGGCCCACCTCCACCAGTGCCCTTCCCAGCGAGGCTGAGGGAGGCAGTAGGCACCTACCAAAGCTTGAGCATCTCTAGTCCAACCTGCCACGACCGTCGCAGGGTTTCCCTCCATCCAGAGGTGCCAGGGACCTGTCAGCCACAGCTCAGAGCACGCGGTTTAATCCCTGCCAGCTGGAGAGCAGGGAGACATCCCGTTTTTTTTCCCCCTCTAATATCTCCCTCTCTCTCTATTTATTTATTCCGTTTGCTGGGTCTTAGTTGGCACGCAGGATCTTTAGTTGCCGCACACTGGATCTTTTTAGTTGCGGACACGTTGGCTCTTTAGTTGTGGCATGTGAACTCTTAGTTGCGGCCTCTGGGATCTAGTTCCCTGACCGGGGATTGAACATCGGCCCCCTGCATTGGGAGTGCAGAGTCCCAGGCACTGGGCCACCAGGAAGGTCCCGAGACATCCCGTTTTAATTGGCATTTCTGAGCTGATTAGTGAGGCTGAGTGTTTCTTCCGTGATTTCACTGTCTTTCTCCTTATGTGAATTTTCGACTCATGTCCTTTTTCTATCTGAGGAGCCCTTTTCCTGGATCCGTAGGAGTCTTTTACACATGACTTGTGGTGGCCCTGCTTTTGCCACATGTAACAAGGATCTTCCCATGTCTGTCCCTTGTCTTTTCACTTGGAACTTTTTTTTATTTTTTGAGGCGGGGTGCACACTGCACATCATGTGGAAACTTGGTTCCCTGACCAGGGATTGAACCCGCACCCCTGCATTGGAAGCATGGAGTCTTAACCACTGGACCGCCAGGGAAGTCCTAACATTTTTTTCATTCGTTTCGTTTCTCCCCCCAACTCCTTTTTTTTTTTTTTTTTGGCCTTACAGACATTTGCATTTTTTTAATGCAGGGCAGGACCCTGGGAAGTTAGGCCCCTTGCCCAAAGGTCACCCAGCCTGGTCAGGGTTAGGACAGGGCTGTAACTTGGTAACTCTGGCCTGCGCCTCTGTTCCACCCTCTTCTCCACGCGGGACCTGAAGAGAGCCTGTCCCCCCTCCTGTTCTCCCTGGCACGTGACCCACGGGCAGTCAGCAGCTCACGTGGCCCCTTCCTCTCCTTCTTTCCGCCTCTGTACTGATGTGTGTGCTGTGCCTTCACCTGGCCTGCTTCTAATCCACATTCTTTCATTCGTACCAGCTTTTATGAAGTGATTTACATGCCATAAAATTCACTCATTTTAAAGGCACAGTGCAGTGATTTTTCAGTAAAGTTACACAGTCTAGTTTTAGAGCCTTCCCCTCACCCCAGAGGTCCCTAGGACCGCTTGCAGTCACTCTGCAGCCCACCCTGTATCCTTAGAGCCACTCCTCGTCCCTCGAGTTTCGGCTCGAGTGTCACGGGACTCAGTGTGTGTGTCCTAAGCACGTCCTAGTCGGGACACACCACTGTGCCCCACACGTGTGCCTTCCACCCCCGCTGAGCCTGCGAGCCCCTCCCGCCTCTGGGGCCTGGGGCCGGCTCGGCCCAGACCTTCGGCAAATATTTGTCCGGAATCAAGAGCAGGTTTGTCGGGAGGTGGGTCAGTGATTCCTGAAGGCACTTTGGGCCGCTTCCCCGGTTCCCCCAGAGCACCGCCCACACTGACCAGCCAGGCTTAGGCTTGCCTTTGGGCTCCCAAACCGGAAAGGAGGGGGCGAGATGGGGCAGAACAAGGCGGCTTAGGAAGCACTGGGGCCAGAGCTGCGGGGGAGCCGTTTAGGAAGGAGGGGATGAAGAGGGCTTGGGTGCCTTTGCTGGAGATGCTGTCAGAGGACAGGTGCTCAGCCGCTGGGGGGAGAGGGAGGGTGCTCCGCACGGGGTGGCTTGTGGCCGGACAGGGTCAGACAGGCGCTGGAGGCAGGTGGGCGCAGTGAGCTGACCGACACGATGGGATGTTCAGGCTGGAGAGCGCTTGGTGGTGAAAGGCGGTGACAAGGCCCCCCTGGAGCCAGCGGGACTGTCCTGCGATGTCACTTGACCTCCCTGGGGAAGCGGTCAGGGTATCTAGCCCTAGATGGTGCCCGGCCCGGGTGCGTGGAGGATCCAGAGTGGGGAGAAGCCCCGTGTGCTCCTGGGAGCCCTGGAGGAGGCCAGTGAGAAGGGACCTTATCGCGGCCGGTTAGCAGGGGCTGTGTGGGGACCCTCGCTCCCTGCAGAGGGCGAGGGCCCGGCAGCCCTCCCTGCCGGGCTGCCTGTTTCTGCCGTTTCCTCCCCACCACGCCTGGCACAGCAGGATTTGTCAGGAATCTTCTGGGAATAACCAGGTGTCCACGGGGAGACTGTTCTGTGGGGTCAGCGTAGGGCAGTGGGGTCAGGCTGCTTCCCTTCAGGCAGGCTCCTCTGCTGAGCCCTCTGGGTCCTCAGGAACAAGTCCGCCACGTATGTAAATGTAATGCACGGAAATGTTCACATCTGCTGGAGCCAAGCTCCCCAACACCTCGGGGCCTGCGGCCTCCTCTCCGTTGTCCCCCCGAGGCCCATGTGCCCTGGGGAAGGCCCCACCTCCAGGCCCTCACAGCCCAGAGTTGTCAGAGTGGGTGCCTTAGGGACGGAGAGTGAGGAAGCTGGCCCAGAGAGGGACAGGGGCCGGCCCAAGGGCACGCAGCAGTTGGACTGGGCCAGGCTGCAGTGAGGCTCTCTTGAACTGGGACCCAGGATTTTCTCTGGGCGCTCTGCCCTGACGATGTAGCCCAGCTCCAGGAAACAGCTCCTCTCGGGGCTGAGGAATCCCTGTGGACTGTGGAGGAGCCAGTGGAGAATTAGGTCGTTTCTCCGTGTGGTGGAAGCTCTGCATGCTCGTCTCTGAGACGGGGGGACGGTCCCCTCCCGGGCAGGGTGGTGAGGGCTGCATGAGGAAGTGTGTCAGACGCCGGGCACGTTTCACCTGCTGAGCACCACGTCCACACCCGGGCTCCGGCCACGTCCACGGGCCTGAAGGCGGGGGGTCCTGAGGTCAAGTCTTGGCTCTGTCGGCCTCGCCCTGCCTTGTCAGACCCTTCCCTGGGCCTCCGCCCCTCCTTTCTGTGTCATGCCTGGACAGTGTGGCTTCTAGCAATGGTTGTTTTCGTGGGCAGCTTGCCTCGGGCCCCGCCCAGGCTGCTGCTGGAAGGCCATTTGCATGGGTCTGTTTGTCTCTGGTTCCATGTGGCTGTCCATGCGGGCTCCAGGCTGCCCCACTGGAGCAGAGAGCCCTTGAGGCGTGAGTGTCCTAACCCAGCTTCTCTGGTGCTCTGTGCTGGAGGCCTGAGCGAGCAGGGTTCCCCCCGACATCAGCTGAGTTCCCGCAGGGGGGCAGAGCCTGGTCAGGCTGGGCCAGGTTTGGGTGTCCAGCCAGGCCCGGAGGACTCTCGCCCTCCTCCTGGGCGTCCCACCGCTCCTGGGGCCCAGAGAACATGAAGCCAACAGCTTTCCCCTACCCAGCCTCACCCCTGAGCCCCAGAAGAGGCGCCCCTCTGTCAGGCCAGCACCCCCTGGCCTTCTCCGTGACCCCCGCCCCGCATCTCTGTCCTCTCCTTCTGCCGTCCGCTGGCCCCAATCTCTCCCATCTCACCCCCCGAGCCAGGCCTCCCTCCCCAGGCCTGCACTTGGCCTCACCTTCTCACCTCGCCTCCTGCTGAAACGGTTCTTGCTGGGGCCCCCAGGGCCTTGCTAAGTCCAGCAGGTGCCTGTCCGGCCTTCCTTGCCGTGACCCTCCTTGACCACCCGGCAGCTGGGCACCCCCAAGCCCACGGCTCCATTTATCCCAAACCCGACTGCGCCCAGTGACCTCATTAGGCCCGCCTGGCTGGAGGGCCCCAGAGCATCTTCTCAGGGAGGCCTCTAGGCCTCCCACCTCCTAGGGACCCAGAAGCCCTGGAATTGAAAAGGTTTGATGTTTGCTGTTTCGTTTGCGCGAAGATGGATCTCCGTCCAGCAGGCGGTAGATGAGCTAATGAACCAGCCTGACCCTGCTCGCCGGCGCGGCTCGGGTGGGTCTGGAGGGGCTCCACTCCTTAGATGGGCCTTCCTGGGGTCTCCGCCGAAGGCCAGGGGTGTTCAGCGAGGTCTCCGAGCCGTGTCACCCCTGGAATCCGCTGGGCTCCTAGCCCCCTGGCCACTGTCTCTGAGCCCCCACTTTTTAAAAAAAAATTTAATATTTTTTTTTTGCGGTACGCGGGCCTCTCACTGCTGTGGCCTCTCCCGCTGCGGAGCACAGGCTCCAGACGTGCAGGCTCAGCGGCCATGGCTCACGGGCCCAGCCGCTCCGCGGCATGTGGGATCTTCCCGGACCGCGGCACGAACCTGCGTCCCTGCATCGGCAGGCGGACTCCCAACCACTGCGCCACCAGGGAAGCCCCTGAGCCCCCACTTTTGACTCGCCTGGCTTGCTGGGGCTCCTCCTGCCTGCGCTGTGGTCTGGACAGGGCCTCCGGGCAGGGTGGAGGTGGTCTGGAGCTCACGTGTTTGGCCCCTTCTCGGGATTGCCCCTGAGCTGCCCAGCATCCGGCTTGTGCGTGGGCCACCTTTTTCCGTTGCTCCCAGCGGGATGGCTGGGCCCAGTGACTATCGTGGCCGTGGCCGGGGAGCATGGGGCCTTTGCGCATAGGTTAAAGCAAGCCTGGGGCCAGATCGCCTCCAAGAGCAGCCCACAGCCCCAAAGGCCAGAAATGGGATGTTTTGTGCTCTCAGATCGGAAAACTGTATTTAATAACAACAGTAGTAACGGCTCCCAGGGCTCAGAGCTGTCATCCCAGCCTCACCAGAGCCTGGATGGGCAAGTCGGGGTGTCACCCCCATTTCCCAGATGTGGAGACCTAGGCTGGGGCAGTGCTGTGGCCTACCCAGTCGGCCGGGGTGAGGGGCTGGGGACCAGGCACCCCAGGCTGTGTTGAGGCCGCACCCGAGCTGAGGGCAGCTGAGTCCCTGGGAAACTGTCAGGAAAGGAGGAAGGGGCACCAGGCCAGGCAGGGAAGGGACACCCAAGGATGTTCTCCTTTGCTTCCACTCATGCTCGACTTACTGGCCTTGTATGACAGACGGGGCACCAGGGGCCCACCGTCCAAGGTCACAGCTGCTGGGCTCTGTCACTGCCCTTGCCTCTGAGGGGTACGGAAGTGGCCTGTTTGCTGGCCTGGATCCCTGAGCTGGGGTGCTTGTCCCTGCTGGCTTGCCAGTCTGTGCTCACCTGCTGCAGGTGTGGCCTGCCCCAGGCCTGGCCTCCTTCCAAGGGGAAGATGGAGAGACCTGCCCTGTGGAGGCTGGTGGCCTCTGGCTGCCTGGCTGAGCTCCCAGGTGTGCCTGGGCGGGCGAGGGCCCGGACCCTTGGAGGCTGGCGTCCAGAGGCCACCTCTGGTGGGCGGGAGGCTGATGGAGCCCTGCGGCCTGTGGTCCCAACCTGACATTCAGGTATGCAAATGTTCGGGAACTTTGCACGTGATTTCCTGGGCACTGGGCGAGAACATTCCGAAGGCTGGGCTGCAGGCGCATCCTTCTTGCCCGGGCCTTCGTGAAGACACTTCTGTCCTCCCCTGCTCCACCTCACTGTGGCTGCTGGATTCCCAGCCCCTCAGGCCTCTCAGCCCCACGGTGGAAGCACGCAGCTTCCTGGGCACCACTGAGGCCCGCCTTCTGAAATGTGCCCGCTCACCCTGACCCCCTTGGCGGCAGGAACAAGCTGGGATGAGGCTTGCCCCCGCCCCCCTCCCGAGTGGGGCCAACCCCCCCGGTCGGGGTCCTTTTGTCTCCTTTGCCCCGTCTGGCGGGGTGATGCTGGGCGAACGTCATGCTGGCTGGTCCACCTCAGCTGAGGCTGGCGGGCAGTGGCGCCCTTGAGGGGCAGGGTCGAATGTGAGTCGCCGCTGCGCCCAGCGCCAGGCCAGTGCAGGGATGGGGCAGTGAGGTCAGCTGGGCTGTCAGAGCCTCGGGGTTTCCTCACCCCCCGTCCAGTTGCTGTGTGTTTCCTAGAGCTGCAGAGCCAAATGACCACAGACAACACGCTTGTTATCTTACGGTTCTGGAGGTCAGAACTCTGACCCGGGTCCCACTGGGTGAAGTTTCTTCTGGAGGCTCCAGGGGGGAATCTGTTTCCTGGCCTTTCCAGCTTCTGGAGCCGCCTGTGCCCCTCGATCTTCACAGCTGGCGAGGCCGGTGGAGACCTTGCACATCCCCAGACCTCCTCTCCTGCTCCCTTTCCCACTGTCCCGAGCCTGGGATGACGCTGTGCCGCCGGGATACTCCAGGCTCTCCTTGCTGTTGTGAGGTCAGCAGACCAGCACCCTGGGTGCAGCCTTCCAGGGTCCCTCAGAAGCTGACCGATTCACAGTGAGGGGAGTAGGACCTGGACGTGTTTGGGGGGCCCCTGTTCTGCCCGCCCCAGTTGCCAGTCTCTCCCTGCACCTTGTGAGCTGGTTCCAGGCGGCGGGACCTTGGCGCCCCCTTCCCTGCATCTTCCTCCACCTGCCGGGGGCAGCGAGTACCCTTCTGGGCCTCTGGCCTTTCTGGGACAGCCAAGTCGCCTCCCACACGCAACGCAGCGACAGCCCACTTGGCCGTCGCTGGGCCATGTGGGCAGGCCCGGGAGGAGAGCGCTATGCAGCCTAATCCCACCACCGCTGTCCCCAGCATACCCGTCTTCGGGCAGCATCCTGGCCGCCGGCCTTCACGGTGCACTTTGTTGGGTGGTCGTCATAAAGCGCAGACTCACCTGGGTGTCTGCTCCCGGCCAGTCAGCCTGAGCTTTCCGTGCCTTATCTATTCATCCTCCCAGTGACCTGTTTATGGTTCAGAAACGAGCCTTGGAGCTGACGTAACCTGCTCGGAGCTGGGATTTTTTTGTTTGTTCATTTTTTTTTTGCAGTACGCGGGCCTCTCCTGTTGCGGAGCACAGGCTCTGGACACGCAGGCCCAACGGCCATGGCTCACGGGCCCAGCCGCTCCGCGGCATGTGGGATCTTCCCGGACCGGGGCACGAACCCGTGTCCCCTGCACTGGCAGGCGGACTCTCAACCACTGCGCCACCAGGGAAGCCCCGGATTTTTTGTTTTTAAACTTAAAAAACAAAATTGTGGTAAAGGATAACATAGAATTTGCCATTTTAACCGTGTGTGAAGCATGTGATTTGGGGGCATTCATGACTTTCACGGTGTGGTGTAGCCATCACTCCTATTTCCAAAACTTTTTCATGACTCCAAACAGAAATTCTACACCCATTACCAGTCACTGTCCATCCCCCCCGCCCCCCCAGCCCTGGAAACCTCTACTTTCTGGTTCTGTGAACTTGCCTGTTCTAGATATTTCACGTAAGTGGAATCGTACGGTATGTGGCCTTTCCTGACTGGCTTCTTTCACTCGGCATCATGTCTTCAAGGTTCATCCGTGTTGTACGCAGCCCGCGGTAGTCCTTCATGCCTGTGTTTTGGGCGGCGGAGGTGCTGCTAGTTTATTTGGGAGTCAGTTCCCGGGAGCAGGATTGAGGGAGCCGGCACTGTGACAGAGAAGCAGCGAATTCAATATAAGGGCTTTTAAAACTGAGGCATAATTGACCTATAGCATTATATTAGCTTCAGGTGTACAACATAATGATTTTTAAAAAAAAATTTTATTGAAATATAGTTGATTTACAATGTTGTGTTAGTTTCAGGTGTACAGCAAAGTGATTCAGTTATACATACATATATCTATAAATATATATATATATATATAATTTTTTTGCATTCTCTTCCATTATAGGTTATTACAAGATATTGAGTAGAGTTCCCTGTACTATACAGTAGGTCCTTGTTGGTTATCTATTTTATGTATAGTAGTGTGCACATATATATATATATATTTTAAAGAAGATGTTGGGGGTAGGAGTTTATTTATTTATTTTTGCTGTGTTGGGTCTTCGTTTCTGTGTGAGGGCTTTCTCTAGTTGTGGCAAGCAGTGGCCACTCTTCATCACGGTGCGCGGGCCTCTCACTATCGCGGCTTCTCTTGTTGCGGAGCACAGGCTCCGGACGCGCAGGCTCAGTAGTTGTGGCACACGGGCCCAGTTGCTCTGCGGCATGTGGGATCTTCCCAGACCAGGGCTCGAACCCGTGTCCCCTGCATTAGCAGGCAGATTCTCAACCACTGCGCCACCAGGGAAGCCCTGTGTACGTATATATATATATATATATTTTTTTTTTTGCGGTACGCGGGCCTCTCACTGCTGTGGCCTCTCCCGTTGCGGAGCACAGGCTCCGGACGCGCAGGCTCAGCGGCCATGGCTCACGGGCCCAGCCGCTCCGCGGCGTGTGGGATCTTCCCGGACCGGGGCACGAACCCGTGTCCCCTGCATCGGCAGGCGGACTCTCAACCACTGCGCCACCAGGGAAGCCCTGTACGTATATTTTTTAAAATATTTACTTACTTGGCTGTGCCAGGTCTTAATCGCGGCATGCGGGATCTTTAGTTGAGGGATGCGGGCTCTCAGTTGCAGCGTGCGGGATCTAGTTCCCTGACCAGGGATCAAACCCCAGCCCCCTGCATTGGGAGCATGGAGTCTTAACCACTGGACCACCAGGGAAGTCCCAGTAGTGTGTATATTTTAATCCCAAACTCCTAATTTATCCTTCCCCCACCAACATAGTGATTCGATATGGTATCCTGTGAAATGACCCAACAAGTCACTATACACAGTTACAAATTTTTTTTTCTTGATGAGTTCTTGGATGACAAGTTCTTTTTTTTTAATAGACCTTTATTGGAGTATAATTGCTTCACAATACTGTGTTAGTTTCTCTTGCACAACTGAATCAGCCACATGCATACACATGTCCCCATATCCCCTCCCTCTTGAGCCTCCCTCCCACCCTCCCTATCCCACCCCTCTAGGTCATCGCAAAGCACCGAGCCGATCTCCCTGTGCTATGCGGCTGCTTCCCACCAGCCACCTATTTCACATTCGGTAGTGTATGTATGCTGATGCTACTCTCACTTCGCCCCAGCTTCCCGCTCCCACCCCAAGTCCTCAAGTCCATTCTCTATGTCTCCCTCTTTATTTGGATGAGAAGTTCTTGATGAGAACTTTCAAGATCTACTTTCCTAACAACTTTAAAATATGCAACACAGTATTAATAACTACAGTCACCATTCTAGACATTACATCCCCATGTCCTACTTATTTTGTAACTGGAAGTTTCATTCCTTCCTAAGGCTGAATAATATTCCATTTTGTAGAGAGACCGTATTTTGTTTAACTACTCATCAGTTAACAGATACTTGGGTTGTTTCCACCTTCTGGCTATTGTGAATAGTTCTGTGAACATGGATATGCACGTTTCTGTCTGTGTCCCTGATTTAAATTCTGTGGGGTATATATTTAGCAGTGGAATTGCTGGGTCTCATGGTAATTCCATGTTTAACTTTTTGAGGAACCGCCCAATTGTTTTCCACAGTGGCTGCACCATTTTCCATTCCTACTAGCAGCATACAAACAAGGGCCCCCATTTCTCTGCAGCCTCGTCAGCACTTGCTATCTTCCGTTTTCTGAGTTTGGCCGTCCTAGCGGCTCTGCGGTGGGATCTCACCGTCGGGCTGGCTGCATCCCTGCGACTGCTGCTGCTGAGCACCTTTTCATGTGCTTAGAGAAACAGGTGCACATCTTGGGAGAAATATCTATTCAAGTCCTTTGCTCATTTTTTATTGGGTTGTTTGTCTTTTTGTTTTTGGGTTGTAGGACATCTTTATATAGTCTTGTTACTAAGCCCTTATCCAGAGCTGGAATTTGAACCTTTCTGAACGCTGCTCCCTTCCACCCCCCCGGAGATGCTGTGGCCCCCTGGGCCCCTCTGAAGCAGGGCTGTGGTTTATTGCCAGGCCTGGGCTCGCTTGCTCTGTCCTAAGTTCTGCTTTGACGCTTGTGCTGTGACCACCATCCTTCGGGACCTGATTAGGGGGTGTCCTTGGCAGCTTCGGGGAAAGCTCCCGGGACCAAAGGGCCCAGGCAGTCTTGCCGAGCTTGGAAGCCTGGGGGGTGGCCCCAGCAGTAGGCGGAAGGAGGCTGGAATGGGAGCCGGGGGTAGGGGTGTGGGGTTCGGCCGCCTCCCCTGGCAGGCTGTCTTGAGGGCTGTATAGCACCACTGCTCAGTTGGTCGGAGCCAAAACCACCATAGCCGTCAGATGAGGTGGAGGCTCGGTGGGAGTGCTGGTGTGTAGATGGCAGGGGTGTCAGTGCTGCCTGGGGGATTCTGTGGGCTTCCTGGGCAGAGGTTCTAGGATGTGGGAACCCCGACTACCGCCCCCCGCCCCGACATCTCCAGCAGACGCGGGCTGTCCCACCATCAGGCTCCAGGACCGGTATGTGGAACACATACCCCGTGAGGCACATCCTGCCCACACTGTGTCACACTGGGACACAGAGGCCCAGAGAGGGTGGGAATGCACCATGGCCACACAGCAGGATCAAGACTGACCTCGAGATGGGCTTGTGGCACCACCATAGCTTGGGCAGGAAGACTCTGAGCCTGAGTCTCCCCTGGGGGCAGAAGTCCTTGTTGTGTTTCTCCTTGCATACCCCCAGGGACAGGCAGCTCACCACCTGTGAGGCAGCCTGTTCCATTGCTGGGGGGCTCTGACAGAAAGTTCTCTGGTCTGGGAGGAAGAAGGCAGCCCTGTCACACACTTCCATTCTGAGCACTAAAGGGCAGCGACTTCCTGGGTCACTAGGAGGGAAGCGTAGGCCAGGATTCAACCTTGGCCTGGCCAATTCCATTTGGGGCCCAGCCTCTGCTGCAGCCCTGGACACCCTCTTCACAGGCCAGCCTGAGGCCGCCCAGCTGCTGGATGGGTAGGAGGGGCGGGCACTGAAGGCACTGGAGGCACTGGAGACGGGTACTGACTGTCCTAAGGGTGCCTGGGACGAGCCCCGCCCTCGCCGGCCTGGATCCCAATCTGTGTGTCAGGACGCTGTTCCACCTGAGGGCCTGTCTCCTGTGCCGGGGAACCAAGGGACACAGCAGACCTGGAGTGGGAGGGTTGACTGTCCCCTTGAGCATGTGATGCCCCCCGGCCCTGTCCCTCCGTGCCCCTGGATACAGCACCAGCTGCTTCACCAGCCTTAAGCCTGCCAGCCCCCTCCCACAAGCAGAGGTTTCTAGAAGGTGCCGCTCTCTTGCCCCAAGGCCCCCACCCCACCCTGTTCTCTTCCGGCTGCCTCCTCGCTGGGAAGGCCCTCCCTGCTCAGGCAGCTCCCACAGCCATTGTTTTTTCCTTTTCTGTAAAACAAAATACAGAAAAGTACAAAAGATACTATAACAAACACCCACCACCCAAAATAAGTGTATTCAACATTTTATCATATTTCCTTCAGATCTTGTTTGTTTTACGAACTGAAACACCGAGACAAAGCCAGAGCCCTCCACCTTCCCCTCCCCCAGCCGCCCTGCCCCCTCCCAGGGCCCCCCCCCCCCTCCCCGAAGAGTCTGCTTGTGGCTCTCGGGCTCCCTGGAAGCCCGCAGCAACCAAGCAGCCGTACACAGCACTGCGTGCGCTGAACCTGTGGCTCCCGGCATCTGTTTTGATGGCGGGAATTATGTTTCTGTGGCCCATGCTGACGCCTGCTCTTTGTGTAGGCTGGTGACAAAGACCCCCACCCTGGGGAGTCTCCCCAGAGCCCCCTGGGTGGTGGGGGGAGACGGGTCTGCCTGCCTCCCTCGGCACGAGCACAGGCGAGGCTGCTTCTAGGCCCAGAGCCGCAGTGCCGGATCTTAGAGCACTGCCTGGGGGCTTGATGGATGGTGGAGGGAAAGACGGGGAAGATGGCAGGAAAGATTGAAGGAGGGGGGAGCGGAAGCACGCATCTGGAGCCACGCGGCCAGCGCCCCCTCACCTTCTCTCCCGTCCTCCCTGCAGCCAAGTACCCGGCCATCAAGGCCCTGATGCGGCCGGACCCTCACCTCAAGTGGCTCGTGCTGGGGCTGGTGCTGGCGCAGCTGCTGGCCTGCTGGCTGGTGCGGGGCCTGGCGTGGCGCTGGCTGCTCTTCTGGGCCTACGCCTTCGGGGGCTGCGTGAACCACGCGCTGACGCTGGCCATCCACGACATCTCGCACAACACGGCCTTCGGCACTGGCCACCCCGCCCACAACCGCTGGTTCGCCGTCTTCGCCAACCTGCCCTTGGGTGTGCCCTACGCCTCCTCCTTCAAGAAGTACCACGTGGATCACCACCGCTACCTGGGCGGCGACGGGCTGGACGTGGACGTGCCCACGCGCCTCGAGGGCTGGCTCTTCTGCACGCCGGCCCGCAAGCTGCTCTGGCTGGCGCTGCAGCCCTTCTTCTACTCGCTGCGGCCGCTCTGCGTGCACCCCAAGGCCATGACCCGCATGGAGGTGTTCAACGCCCTGGCGCAGCTGGCGGCCAACGCCACCATCTTCACCCTCTGGGGGCCCAAGCCCATGGTCTACCTGCTGGCCAGCTCCCTGCTGGGCCTGGGCCTGCACCCCATCTCGGGCCACTTCGTGGCTGAGCACTACATGTTCCTCAAGGGCCACGAGACCTACTCCTACTACGGGCCCCTCAACTGGATCACCTTCAACGTGGGCTACCACATGGAACATCACGACTTCCCCAGCATTCCGGGCTGCAACCTGCCCCTGGTACGTGGCCATGGTCGCAGGGCTGCAGTGGCACCTTGGTGGGAGGTGGGGGAACGCGGGGAGGGCTCTGGGACACACTCCAGCCTTTCTCTCGTGCTGATCACGGGATGGCTATGTGCTCACTTGGGGTCCCCAGGGGAGAAGGAAAGGCCACCTGGCACACGGAGTGCCTGGCTGGAGAATAGGAAGGTGAATTCGGGGGGGGGGCGGGGCAGGGGCTCAAGGGGCATTTTACAGTTCAGGCCTCTGGTTTAATGAAAACCCGTTTGAGCACAGCTATGATATTCACTGGCTGGCTGTGTGTCCTGGGGCAAGCCGCTTGCCCTCTCTGTGCCCCAGCTTTCTCTCCTGTAAATGGTGCCGCAGTAACGATACTGCAAGTGAAGCGCCTCGCCTTCCTGACCCTGTCCCTCCGCATTTCTTGTCACTGCCCTGTGACCCTCCAGGGGCCCCCTCACGGCACAGAGAGGACAGGGTGGGCCTTGCCCTTTGTGACCCAAGGGGCTTGGCCCGAGCTGCCTCAGAGTGGAAGCCTCTGGGCTGGCACCTCTGTCTTGGGAGATCTGGGTTGGAGAATTTCTAAAGAAGAAAGAGGGAGGGGGAGGAGGAGGGGGGAGGGGGAGGAGTTGTTGTTGTTCTGGTCTGGCACTGGTCGGTTAGAGCAGAAGTGACCGCGCACAGGGGGTTGGAGATTGTGGTCGTGGGAAGCGTGTCTGAGTGTGCGAGACTGTGTGTACGTCTGTGTGCCCGCATTCCTACACGTGATTAGGTGTGCCTGTCCATGTGTGCATGTCTGTGAGTGCACGTTCACCCACTCGTGTGCTGGAGTGCACGTGAGCACTGGTCTGGGTGTGCAGGTGTTTGTGCCGTGGCCCACGTGACTCTGGAGTCTGACAGCCTGTGTGTCCACCCTGGCTGTGCAGGCCCCCCCCCCCGCCCCGCCCTGCCAATGGTACTGAGGTCCTGCTCTGTGCTGGGCACCATCTCACCGAAGCCTCACCACAAGCCTACGCAGCATTTCAAGCCCATCACGCCCATTTCATGGACGCTCAGGGAGACGCTCAGGGAGCAGGGGTCCCTGACTCAGGAAGCAGCAGAGCCAGAATCTTGACCCAGGACACTCACAGAAGCAGCTGCTGTCAGCTGTGAGCCTTTCCTTCTCCCAAGCAAAGTCAAAGTCTCCCTGTTCCTGCCGTGCGTGTCACCTCATCCCCCTTAGGCCCCCCTTTTCAGTTATAAAGCAGGCCCTGTGCACCTGGTGTGTCCTCTGTGGGGGGAGGGGGAGGCCTCCCCTGCAGTTGGTGTGCATGTAGGTGCTGAGGCTGGAGCACTTCTTGGAGGAGGTGGGCTGAGCGTGTCAGGTGCAGAGAGGGGCAGGGAGCTGGAGGGGGAAATAAGTCCTGAGGCTGGCACGAGGGCGACGGGGTGGGAGTATGGTGGGAGCCAAGGTCAGAGGGGTTTGCAGGTCCGAGAGGGCACAGAACGCCAGGCTGAGGCGTGTGGACGTGACCTTGGTTCAGCAGGACTCGGCCACCCCGAGGCTCCTGGATCAGAAACTCGGGGTGTGGGCTCCAGGGAGGGGGGTGTGCATTTTAACTCCTCACCCCCATTTGGGGCAGGGGCCTCAGCGCCTCTTGGTGGCCCCGGCCAATGGCCCCTCCGCCTTTGGGTAGCGCCGGGCGGCCTCCTGCCCGGCTGGCCCGGACACGGGTACCCTGGGAGATGACAGGGTTGCGCGTGTGCTCACGTGGTCTGTGTGCTCACGTGTGTCTGCACGCACGTGCGCCTGTGGCTGTGCACATGCCTGTGCGCGGCCTCTGACCCATGTGCCCTCTCCACAGGTGCGGAAGATCGCGCCTGAGTACTACGACCACCTGCCCCAGCACTACTCGTGGGTGAAGGTGCTCTGGGACTTTGTGTCCGAGGACTCCCTGGGGCCCTACGCCAGGGTGAAGCGGGTGTGCAAGCTGGCGAAGGACGGCCTGTGAGCCCGACGGCCGGCGCCCCGAGAGCACGGACCCTGCTGCGCGCGCCTCAGTGCCCGGTGGGAGCGGGGCCTGTGCTGTTTGCTGCCCGGCCTCGCCCCGCCCACCTGCAGGGCTGGCCGTCACCTGTCCCCAGGGCGTGCAGTGCCCAGAACTGGTTTGGCTGCATTTAGTTCCCGCACCCTAGGCTGCTGTTCTTGTCCCCCTGGAGTCCCGAGACCACGCCTGGAGACAGCGGGCGCGGGTGGCAGCCTGGAGAAGCTTGGTCTGCACGGGGACTGGTGACCGCAGGCCGGGCCCTCCCTTTCAGGATGTCACGCGCGAGGCCTGGCCTGGCGCTGGGTGCCCTGTGCCCAGGGAGCTGATTTCTCTGGCGTGCCCATGCCCTAAATTAAAGCAGCATGTTTTCAAGTCCACAGAGGGTGCCTCCCAGGAGTGGGCTCGGCTCCTGGCCAGCAGGGCCTGAGGCCACGCTCCTCCCTCTGGGGCAGCCTTCCCTGGGGGCCCTGTCATTGAGTGGACGGTTTTGGGGGTGTGGGCAGAGATGAGATCCACGTGGTCCTCGGGCCACGTCCCTGCTCCCGCCACAACCCTGCCCCCCACCCCACCCCCGTGCCTGCCGAGCTCCTGCTGCACGTTGGGGCCCTCACCCCCACCAGCTCAGATGTGGGGCTTGAGGAGAACAGGTACCACAGGCCAGGCAGATGGCGGGTGCACAGGCGGCTGGACCGACGGGTGACTGCCCAAGTGAGCTAGGGCTCTGACGGAAGCTGGCTGGTGTCCTCGGTGTCTCTGCGAAGCGGGATGCGGCTCGGCCGGACTGTGCGGAGGGCTAATGGCCCAGCTGAGAGGTGGGGAGGCATCGCTGGCGCCAGCCCCTGGGCCCGGGGGCTGTGTCGGGGTGTGGGTCCTGGTCTTCCAGAGGCAGGCGGGCAGCAGGAGGGATGCCTGGGCGAGGCCCTCCCTGCCAGAGGAAGCGGCCGGGCCAAGACGGCCTCCCTTTGGAGCCGTCAGGCTGGGGAGGCCGAGGACCATGGCCCAGGGGCGGGCATGGCGGGGCTGCCTTAGCTGGCCCGGGAGAGAGAGGGCTGGGAGGAAGGCCCAGCTGGGAGGGGAGGAAGGTCTTAGGTGCCTGAGACAGGGCAGTTGCTACGCAAGGGCTTCCTGCTCAGGGCTGGTAGTGGCCTCGCGTGTGCCAGGCACCCCTGTCCCCGGGTGTTCTGACCACTGCGATGGCCCGGGGAAGAGGCCCTTGGACTGGCTGTGGGAGGGCAATGCGGCTCTGAGCCTAGGCAGGCGGCCCCTCCTTGTGCACACACGCTGGCCTGGGCCCAGGGGAGCCCCAGAGAGCCCAGCTGAGCCTCGCGAGCTCTCCGTGTCCGCCAGCGAGCTTATCTGCCGACGGGACGGTCACGGCTGGGCCTCACCCAGAGCCGAAGGTGGGCCCAGGGCAGGGGTCTGGCACAACTCTCTCGAGAGGCAGCTGCCCGGGAAGAGGGGAGCACCCCGTCGCCACCTGCCAGGACTCTCGCCCCGAGGCCCCGAGGTGACAGGGTTCCTGGACGGCGGGAGGCAGAAGGAGCCCGGGAGAGCGGCTCACGGAGCTGTGTGTGGGTTAAGCCGCTCACCTCCCAACCGGCAGAACAGCCCTATTCCTGTGTCCCAGCGTCGCTGGGAGCACTCGGTGAGACGGTGTGTCCAGAGCCTGGCCAGAAAACAGCCCCACTGTCACGAGCCAGACTGGGGGCCCTCCTCCCGTGGCCCCCAGGGGACGGCTGGGCCAGCGCCTGGGCACGCTGTGCCGTGGTGCCTGCGTGATAGTCAAAGGATGCCAAAGCCTTCCCACTGGCTGGGGCCTCACTCCTGCCACGGAGGCGGGGACCTGTGCTCCTCCCTGGGGGCTGCAGGAGACTTGTGGGGCAGGGTGGAGGCCTTCCCTGCCCACCTTGCTGGGCCCGAGTCACGGGGCGCCCCTCTGCGCGGCGGGGAGGGTAAGCTGGTGCCTCCTCCCGGCCCCGCTGATGTTCCAGGCGCCACTCAGAGCCCGTCTCCCTGGAGGAGGCCCTGGGGGGCGGCTCCTGGGCCCCCCGCCGGCAGTGCCTGAGCTGCGCGGCTCAGCGGCCCGTCCCGCCTTGCATCTGAGTCAGCCCAGCCTCGCACCCACAGCCGCCACTGCCGTGGGCCCTTCCCCCAAAAGAGGCCTCCCCGGCCGGGAGCCGCCAACAGCGAGCGAGTCGGAGCCGGGGTGTGGACGGTAAGCGTTTATTACCACGTGCACACAGACCGCCTGGCGCGTGGATGGACCCCAACCACCAGGACGCTGGGAAGGAGCCGCTGCTCCCGGTGGCACCTAGGAGAAAACTTGAAACCACCTAGCGAGGCGCGTGACTGACTCGGGGTGTCTTCTCTATAAACCGAAAGGAATGTACACTTAAATAGGCAAATATAAAATACAAAAAAAGGCGATAGGCCTGGTGTGCTGTGTCAGGTTGAATCTAAAAAAATCCAGGAGCTGAACTTTTTTCCTCATTTTAATATTTTATCACAGGTTAAGACTTTTAAACGAAGCACATCCTAGCTTCAGTGCGTGCTCGTGTGTGCTGGAGGCCTGGGGCGCTGGGCTCCTTGCTGTCCCCGCCTTCGGCTGGACCGGGTCTCAGGCGGCGTCGGGGGCCGAGCGACCTACGATGTGCTGATCCCACTCAGCTCCTGCCTGATGGCTGAGGGGACAGGGCGGGACAGGAGGCTCAGGTGCCGCCCCCCGGCCTGCTCAGGTCCTGCCTGGGGTCTGCCCCGCTCTGTCTCCCGAGAGCCGCCCCGCTGCCCCCCAGGCCAGAAGGCAGGCAGCACAGCGGGCTCCGGCCGACTCCGGGGTGACAGCAAAGCCCTCTGTGGGTCTCATCTGCCACTGCTCGTGAGCTGGCAGCCCCTCAAGGATGGCACTGCCCCTTCCCCGTCAGAGGACGGACTGGTAAGGGGCAGGCAGGCAGCCCAGCTCTGGTCGGAGGACCGGCAAGCCCCCCACCCCGCCCCCAGGGGCAGCATCAGGTCGGTGACCTTGAGCAGGGCGGAGGGCTCCCACGCCCTGCCTCCCG
Source organism: Leucopleurus acutus (assembly GCF_964270905.1). Taxonomy (NCBI): domain Eukaryota; kingdom Metazoa; phylum Chordata; class Mammalia; order Artiodactyla; family Delphinidae; genus Leucopleurus; species Leucopleurus acutus. The sequence goes on from NC_139142.1 coordinate 4,622,663, forward strand.
GGCCTGGGCTCGCCCCATCCGGAGGGGGCCGGGGCTTCTCCCCGCTCCCCTCCCCAGAGTCCTCCCGGAGATGTGAGCCTCTGCCCGGACAGACCCCAGGGGGCCTGCAGCCGAAGGCCAGGAGAGAGCGCTAAGGGCCGGGCCCGTCTCCAGCAGCAGGGGAACGAGGGGAGGGTTCCAGGAGACACCCATAGCCCACATCTCCCCCAGCCTCTCAGCCGCCCGCCCCAGAGGCTGCGTCCACCATGGCCGCGCTGTGGCAGGTGCAGAGACGGGGGCCCCCCACACCCACTGGCTCCCTCCGTCGAGGCCTGTGCCCTCTGCTCGCTGGCTGGCTGGCAGCCCTGCTTCGGGCCCCACACCAGCCCTGGCCCTGGGGCCCCACAAGCAGCCCTCCTGAGGTGGGAGCGCCCAGCATCAGAGCAGGGTTAATAGTTGGCCTCTGTCTCCTCTCTGGCTCTGCTTTCTCTCTTCATTCATTAACTCCTTATCTGCCCATCCCAGGCCTGTGGGGGGACTGGGCAAACAGGAACTGAGTGCTCTCTGGGTCAAGGACGGGGTGTGGCCGTCACCCAGCCCTGGGCAGGGGTCCGGCTCTGCTGGCACCCCACGCAGGCTCCCAGCCGCCTCTCCTCTCTCCCACGTCTGGCAGCCCTCCGCCACCAGCACCCAGCAGGTGGGATGGGGAGGGGTGTGGGCACCAGGCTGTGCCTCACTGCTCTGTCGGGCGGAGCCAGCCCTGCCCGAACCTTTCCTCTTCCTCTGGCTCCAGATCTGAGCCAGCGGCATCAAAGGCTCCGGTGGGGACCGGAAGGACGGGTGTGACTCACTGTGACGAGGCCCTGCCTCTGGAGCCACATGCCCGCGCCCTCAGGCCAGGCTGAGCAGGCTGTGAACTAGGTCAGGCCCATAGGTAATTCTGTGGCTTCTCGGACCCCTAAACCTCTGGGAAGGCAGCGGTTGCCCTTATAACCCCAAACCCAGTGATCAGAAGTGGCAGAATACAAAGCAGTAATCTACGTCCACAGGTGCTGAGCTAAGCAGCAGATAACTCAGGGCTGCTCTGGGCTTGGGAATGCACTCTGGGATCTCGACACAGGCTGATCCTGGGAAGACAGACTGAGGCGGCAGACCCGCAGGGCGTCCCCGGCCTTAGACGAGGCGCTTGACCTGAGCCTCAGTTTGCTCAGAGCCGCGGGAGGGTGGTGTTGGCCGCTGGGAGGAAGACTGACCCCCGCCCCCATGCTGGTACAAGGCCCAGGCCTCCTGGCCCAGGACGGCCTCCCTGGCTGGACCATCCTGGACCCCTGCTTGGCCGCCCTGGGCGCAGGCAGGCCTCCGTCTTCAAGGACGCTGGGTGCACCCCGGCTCAGGGCGATGCCGGGGGTGGGGGCCCTCTACTCACCGTCGATGATCTCCTCCTTCACTTTGTGGAGCTCGCGGACCACCTCCTCGAGGATCTCCTGGTGGGAGCAGAGCCTCGGAGTGAAGGGACAGCAGAGGAGAAGCGGCCTTGATCGAGGGGCAGGGGCAGCGCCACAACCCTCACCCCTGCCCGTGTCACCCCGTGTTCTCGGCTCCCTCCCCAAGCTGGGGACCGGTGTGTGAGTGGGTGGGACATGGGACACCCTCCCACGCCTGAGAAATACTCAGGAGGAGCCGGGGTGCCCGGAAGGGGAAGCCCCAGAGGCGGGCCGGGAGCGCCCAGAGCCTTTTCCTGGTGAGGACAGGGGCAGGGGGACCGACGCTGCGCGTGTCCCCTCCCCCACCGCCGGCTCCCGACTGCTGGCAGCCGCATGTGGCCCTCTTGGGCAAGAGGGCGGGCCTGCCTGCCCACGCGGCCCCGACAAGTCCCCAGCCTCTGGCTCCTTCACAGCCTCCCCGGGAAGGACACACTCACCTGTTTCATCCGGTCTAAATCTAAGGCATCCAGGGCCACGTCGTTTACACTTCCCGCCGGCTTCATCCTGGGGAGAGGGCGGCAGGGTGCGGTCAGGTGGGCGTTGGGGCCCGGCAGGCGCCCCCGTGCTGGGAGACTGAGCGGTGCCCCGGCGCCTCCCGGCTGCGGGCCCAGCCCTGCCCTCTCCCATCGTCCTTCACACGCTTTCTGCTTCTACCTCCGGCCACTCCTTAGCTACCTGAAAAGGACTCCAACGCCCTGTCTCCACCTCGAGAGGGGCTCATGGATACTGCGACCATATTTCCCAACCCAAGAGTCAGGACTTGGGGTCTTCTGACTTGACAGCTCTCACACAGAAGCAGCAACGTAAGCGGACAGCGTCACATGCTGCCTCCCCTGGAAAGGGACCCCGATAAGCTGGCCCTCAGTGTGAGGGTCTACGTTCCTGACTAGACGGAGGCTTGGGGAAACCCAGTAACGATGGCATTAAACACGAGACAAAATTGCAAAAATCTTAAACACTCATCGTAAAGGCACCCACTTCCGACACAAACACGTGTCCCTGGTGTTGGTAACCGGCTCTGGTGTGTAATTACTTCAGGAAACGTCCTTGGATGTGGTTTTGCTCGTCTCAGGCAAAGGTTTCAGTTTTGGGGACTGTCCTCTGATGCTTCCGAACTAAGGTTAGCTGGTTCGAAACTTAATGTCTCTTGCACATGAATCCTGCCTGGAAAATCCTGGCAGGGAATTCCCTGGCGGTCCAGTGGTTAGGACTTGCTGCTTTCAGAGCCGGAGCCCAGGTTCACTCCCTGGTCGGGGAACTAAGATCCCACCAGTGGAAGAGAGGAGGGGAGGAAAAGATGGAAGGATGGAAGGACGGAGGAAGGGAGGGAGGAAGGAAATCTTGGCAAACGCTTGTCTAACCACCTGGCCTTTCAAAGCAGGACCATGGTGCTGAGGGTGCACTTTCTGGATCCACTTTCTGTCCCCACGTGGAGAGAAAGGCAGGTTCAGGGAAATGATGTGGCTAGAGCCAGCTGCAGGGACCGTGGATGTGACAGCTGGCGGACAGACACTGACCTGGCGGACTGGCATGGCTACCAGGGGTCACTGTACAGATTAGGTCCATCTGGGGAAATCGAGGGCTGGTGTTCTCCACAGTGAAGGAAAGCAAGCATGAAAACTAAAGTGCTGGTGCCGCCGCGATGGAGAACAGTGTGGAGGGGCCTCAAAGGATTAAGAGCGCAATGACCACGTGAGCCAGCAATCCCACCTCTGGGTACACAGCCGAAGGGAATGAAATCACTGTCCCAGGAGACAGCTGCACCCCCATGTTCACTGCAGCGTTATTCACAACTGCCATGACATGGGAACAACCCAAGGGTCCGCTGACAGATGAATGGAGACAGAAGATGTCATGTCTGTATCTGTGGGCGTGTGTGAGTGTATGTACACACACGTGTACATATGTACATCACACGGTTACATAATGGAGTATTCTGCCACAAGAAAGAAGGAAACCCTGCCATTTGTGACAACATGGACATTATGCTAAGTGAACTAAGCCAGAGAAAAACAAATGCCGCATGATCTCACTTATATGTAAAATCTAGAAAAGCCAAACTCAGAAACAGAGCGCAGACTCGTGGCTGCCGGGGGCTGGCGGGTGGCGGCAACTGGTGGAGGTGGTCCAAGGGCACACACTTCCGCTAATCAGATGGGCTCCCTCTTGGGGGTGTGACGTACAGCACGGTAACTATGGTTAACGATACTGTATCGTATGCTTGAAAGGAGCGAAGAAAATAGATCTGAAAGTTCTCACCACACACGTACAAAAAAAGGTAACTGTGTGAGGTTACGGACGAGTTAACCCACCTGACTGTGGTAACCATTTTACAATGCACACGTATATCAAATCACAGTGTGGTACATCTTGAACTTACACAACGCTAGATGTCAATTATATCTCAATAAAACTGGATTAAAAAAACCCACTGAATGCTATTGTAAATAAAATTTTAGCGTCCAGTGCACAAAGCTGGGTTAAAAAAGAAAAGAAAAAGTGCTCCTGCACCCCTCCTGGATGAACTCAATAAAGAGACTCAATAAATGTGGTCCTGACTGAGTCTGTAAGTAACTTTGGGTCCTGATGTGGAAAGAGGTCCGGCCTGAGATCCCTGAATCCGTCACACCCATCCTGTAGTTTCAAGTCCCTGTTCCAAGAGCAATTTTCCAGTCACCTGGACAAGCCACTGCGCCTCTCTGGGCCTCGGTCCCCCCATTTGCAGACCTGGAAAGTGCCCCCGATGGTGACCCCGACAGCTTTTGTGAGCCCTGCGGCACCCGCCCCAACTGTGAGTCTGCAGCCGGAGAGCCCTCTTCCGTGTAGGAATGCCCTAGACGACGCTCCTGCCCTGTGAGGGACGCCTGGCCGCTCAGAACTTGGCCGCCCGTCCTTACTCCATGACCAGGAAGCAGCTAGCTCTGCTGGGAGCTGCAGGTCAGCCCCGGCCGCCTCGCCTCCCCGGCTGCTCTGGCTCCTGCCTGGCTCCGGTCCACCTCTCGCTTCACAGCCAGAGCGAGCTGCCCAGAGAGCAACTCCATCGCGGCGCCCTTTGCTCAGAGCTTGGAGACTGGGGCCCGCACACAGAATAAAATCCACACTTCTCACCGTGCGGCTCCTTCCTGCCTCTCTAAACGTGCCTCCCTCTGCCCTCCCCACGTCCGATCACCTGCCAGCCACAACGGCCTGCTATCTGTTCTTTGAACTTGCCAGGCTGGTGGCAGGCTCAGGGCCTTAGCACTTACCGCTCGTTCGGCCTGGAGGGCCGTGCCCACAGTCTCCACGGGGCAGGCTCCCTCTCACCCGGGTCAACTCAAATGCCACCTCTGAGAGGCCCACTCGCTAAAGCACCCCCGTTCCCCAGCCCCGTCCACCACGCGGCCCTCTACGTCTTCCCCAGAGCACCTCTCAGAACTCACAGTTGTCTTATTTACGGGCCTTTCCAACAGGAAAATGAGCTCCTCGCAGGCAGGGGCCTGCAGGGCCCAGCTCAGGGCCTGGCTGACAAAGGCCCTTCACAAGTCCTGGCCGCCGCCGAGACCCCTCATCCCCGTTCACCCGCATCTGTCATCGCCACTCCTGCTGGGCCGGCTGGAGCTCTCTGGTCACCTTGTTTGATTTGGCAAGACCAGGCTCAAACTCCACCTGCTCTGGGATTTGGGCTGTTCCCCTCCAATTTGTGATGGGCACTGAAGACACTTCCTAGTACGGATTCTAGAAGCCTGCAAATTCAGGCCACACTTGGCCCACAGTTACTGTGTGACCGTCTCTCGATTTTTTGGGCGACCTCAGTTTCAAACAACCCATCCTGTTATCACATCAGCTTTTGGTTTGGGAAATATGGTCAGCGTATCTCCGGGGAAAAGGCAGAGGAAGGAGAGGAGGTGGGGTGCTGGGCCAGCCCCCGGGATTTTGAGCTGCGGGATGCAGCCAGGGCTGCTGAAGATTTCCTGTGTCCAGCTGTTGTCCACACATGGTCACCCTGTGCGCGAGGGATGAAGAGACCTCCTCGTGGCGTGGGGGAGCAGTGGAGGCTCGGAGAGGTCCCCTGGCTTGCCCGGTGTCACAATTAGCGAGGCCAGAGCTGGGATTCGATCCCGGCTCCACCTCGCTGCCTCTCTGGACAGTCACTCCCCTCCCCTGGCCTGGGGCCCTCTGTCTAGGAGAAGACAGGAAGCAGCTGGCCCGCCCTGTCCCTGACGAAGCACAGACCACCCTTTCCCAGGGCCGACTGTTAGATGACAGGACACAGGTGGGATCCGGGGTGTTAGTCACGGGCAAGGGACAAAGGAGGCCCCAGAGGCAGGGCTGTTCGGTACCTAGAGTGAGGCTGCGACTGAAGGGGGCTCTTAGCTTCGGGGCTCTTGGCCACAGACGGGGTTCTGCGCGGTGGAACGGAATGGAACAGAGAGGTGAGTTGGCGCCGTCGCCCGCCTGGGCCCACCGACCCGGGCGCAGGGCCAGCCTTCCCGGGGCAGCTCACCTGGACAGCAAGGAGGACACGGGCTTCTCCGCCGAGCTGCTCCGCTCCCAGGGCTTCCGGCCGGCCTCTGTCGGTTCACGTCATGGATGAAGCGCCTCAGAGCTGGGAGGGCGCTCAGTGGCCCCCATCCCACAGCGTCCCGGGCAGGAGGCCCACCCGTGCTCCCCCGTCACAGCTGAGACCCGGCTCCTTATTCCAGTCCCCTTTGGCCCAGGCGGCCCTGGCAGGGTGTAGATGGCCCTGCTGTCACCCGGCGTCTCCCCGCCCTCAGGACATGAGCCTCTATTCCCTCGACTCGGTTGACCTTGTGGCCTGGCTTTGAGCTCTCTCACCATGACTGGGTCTGTCCTTGGAACGTGAGCCAGCTGGTCAGGGAACCTCTTAACTACGACTTCCAGAGGCGACCTGGGACTCCAGCAGTGGGCTGAGCAGGGCACAGGAGGCCCCCACCAGGACACTCTCAGGGCAGCCCGGGGTCCACGTTCGCCTTCAGGGGCCAGGCCCACGACCCACGTGCGTCCCCTGTCCCCTGACTCCTTGGTGTCTCCCCCGACATTGCAGCTGGTTCTTTCCCAGCCTGGGCTTCAAAGTTGATTTGTCTTTCCTTTTTCTTTTTTAACTGGTGTTAAACTACATCTCACTTTACTTCAAGAGATTTGTTGAGCTGGACAGAATTCACTGACTTTGCAGGATGAGCAGAGAGGCAGAAGGAAAAACCTGGGGCAGCAGGGGGCCAACCACTCTGAGCTGAGCCTGGAGACCGTGCAGGCCGACGGGCCCACGCTGGGCCTGCAGGGCAGGTACGAGAGCGGGGACCACGTCCAGGGTCCAGGCATGCAGCCTGGAGGAAGCCATTTAAACACACTGAGCCTCAACCTCCTAGACTGGGAACAACCCATGCACCGGGACGTGAGCTGTTCATGCAGTCACTCACCAAGAACTGGTGGCACTGCCTGAGAAGGAGAGGGCACAGACCGCAGCCTCGCAAGGGAGGCAGATGCGCCAACAGAGTCAGGACGCTAGGCCCGTGCGGGGCAGAGCCGTGCCCCAGCGAGCAGCCAGCCCCTGGCAAGAGCTGCCCTCCGCTGGCTGGGGCGGGGGCGCTACCTCCCCTCCGCCTCTCCCAAGCCTGCACCGCACCATGTGCTCAGGAGCACAGGCCTGGCTCAGAGCAGACACTGAAACGCTGGATGAGTGACCGACTGCGGTGGCTTCTTCCCACCGTAGAGCCTCAAGGCACTCTTCTAATCGCAACCCCTGCTCCAGAGCTCAGACTGGGGGATTTCCACGCGGGGTTCAGGACCGCCTTGTCTGGTTGACTTCTCAGCGAGCGAGACTCACTGCTAATCACTGTAACATGGGTCACAGCTGGCGTTTTGCAGGGCGCAGGAACGTGACATTCACGTGCCCCTCTTCGGAGCACGGGCCCAAGGCCGGGAACCTGAGCCCCAGGGCACGGTCTCCCACACCACTCGGTAGGTGCTGGCAGGCCGGCTGGGAGACGCGAGGCTTAGACTGGGCGGTCTTTCCTCCAGGGTGCCCCTGCTCAGGCTCGGCGTGGAGGCCGCGAAGATGGCGGGGAGCCCCCCACCAGCGCAGCCTCTCTGCTCACCGTAAAGTGAGGCAGGGGGATCAGATCGCCTTCCTGTAAGAGCCCCTCCTGTGCTAAGACCCCGTGCTGGTGCCGGCAGGGCGGTGCGCCTTACCTGAGGAGTTGGGGGGCTGGCTGGCTGCTCGGGTCCCCGGAGATGGAGAGGTGCTCGGCTCTTCCTGAAATGGAAGAGAAAGGCTCTGCTGTCGGCCTGCTTAGGAAGGCCGGCTGGGTGGGGGACCTTTGGGCCAGGTCATCTAGAAAACCTCAGTTTTCCAAATTAGCCAACGAACATATATTATTTTTATAATCAGTGAAACAACAAATACGATTCACCAATGAAAACCCCAGGTCGCGGTGGGGAGGTGGTCCACCCCACGGAAGTCAGGGAGGAGAAGGCTGCAGGGGGACACAGTGGACGTGGCCTGGACCCCGGGCCCGGCGCTGCCCACAGACTCACTGTCCCTCACGAGGCGCCGCCACCCCTTGTCCACCGGGACCCTTCCACAGCCCTGGGAGGAGCCCGCTTCCGGTCAGCCCTGCTGGTCAAGGCTGGGTACGGACACAGCCTGAGTCCTAGAGACCCCAGCACTTCACTTCTCTTTCACAGGAGAGGAGGAAGCGTTAAGAATTTAGAATGTAGGGGCTTCCCTGGTGGCGCAGTGGTTAAGAATCCGCCTGCCCATGCAGGGCACATGGGTTCGAGCCCTGGTCCAGGAAGATCCCACATACCACGGAACAACTAAGCCCGTGCACCACAACTACTGAGGCTGCGCTCTAGAGCCCGTGAGCCACAACTACTGAGCCTGAGCTCTAGAGCCCGTGTGCCACAAGAGAAGCCACTGCAGTGAGAAGCCTGTGCACCGCAATGAAGAGTAGCCCCTGCTCCCACAACTAGAGAAGAAAGCCCTCGCGCAGCAAAAAAGGCCCAACGCGGCCAAAAATTAAAAAAGAAAAGAAAAAAAGAAAAAAAGAATTCAGAATTCTCTGAAGGTTATCTTTAGCCCAACCAGGCTACGGGTTCATCAATGTTGCTGACCAGTGGGCCAGGCGGAGCCCCGAGCCTCCGGCCGCTTGCCCGTGCACCCCACCATGCCCCAGACACGGCCGCTGCGCGTCTCTGTCCTGCACGCCTGCTCCTCTCAGAGCTCGGGGCAGGTGCCGCCTGTCCTGGGAGCTCTCGCAGGGCTCAGGGCCCTGGTGCTCCGTCTCTGTCCTCAGCACTTTTCTGTGTCAGCAGTCAGTTTATTGTGTCCTACCTTGAGCACAGAGGCCATGGTCCTATCCACCCAGGACCCCCGTGCCTGGCTCCCAGCGGGGCCCCACGAAGGCGGCCCATGCGTGTCTGCTCTGCCCGTGGAATAAGTCTGTGGCGACACTTGTAATGGAGGTGAGTAATGCAGCAGTAACACAAGCTGACGTTTATTATCGCACATATTTGGGAAAGATTCTACACTCTTAGGAAAATGGCATTTATTAAGTAATCATAATTCCTCCATTTTTCTCAAGCAAAACACATACAGCTGCTACCTGGAGCTTTTTTTTTTTTTTTTTTTTTTTTGCGGTACGCGGGCCTCTCACTGTTGCGGCCTCTCCCGTTGCGGAGCACAGACTCCGGATGCACAGGCTCAGCGGCCATGGCTCACGGGCCCAGCTGCTCCGTAGCATGTGGGATCGTCCCGGACCGGGGCACGAACCCGTGTCCCCTGCATCGGCAGGCGGACTCTCAACCGCTGCGCCACCAGGGACGCCCTACCCGGAGCTTTTGACCAGAGACAGCCAGCCGACCTGACGAGACGGAACTAGCATAATGCTGACCAAAGCCAAGAATCGCCTTCTGCCACTGCCCACGTCAACTCTGCTTCCCATCTGGTCCATCCGAGCCTTGGGGTGAGGGCTCTCGGACGCTCACGGCCACCTCCAGGGCCAGGACTCCAGGCTCAGCGCTCCAATCAGGACCCACCACGCCCGGTCCACCTAATGCGAGCCTGTGAGAGCCAGGACCACGGCTGCTCACGCCTGGTCCCCGCGCCGAGAGCAGACCTGGCACCTATCAGACCTATCAGGAACCCCCACCCTGTATCTGCGTGGTGACTGAATGAACCTGGGAGTTGCTGGTCCAGGGGCAAAAGAACGTGCTAGGCGTGGGTCTCAGGCCAAGTCTCCTGAGCGTTCTGGTTTAAAGAGAGAGTGGAATAAATGAAACCATATAAATCAACACGTATGCGTGGGGACCAGGGCCCAGAGGAAACAGGCAAGAATGAAAGCCATTATGGGTGAAGTTAGAGTAACTGAAAAAAATCAGTAAGTTGTTTTGTGTCATCCTATTATTATTTCAGAAACAGTTAACAAGAATCCTCGCTCCCAGCGCACAGGGCTCAGCCGTGCCCACACCCCTGCCCCGAGGCTGCTGGCCCAGCGCCTGGGGGCTGTGTTTTCATGCCATGAACACTCCTTAGAGCAGTGACATAACTGGCCTGTGGCCAGCAAGCGGCAGAGCGCCCGCCTGAGCCACATCTGACTCCACATTTGGGGTGTTTTCCTTCTTTAACTAATGCTTATTTGTTTCTCATTAATTATAAACCTAGTACATGTTCAATGAAGAGGATCTGGAAAACACTGAAAAGTATAAAAAAGAAAAGCCAGGGAATTCCTGGCGGTCCAGTGGTTAGGACTCGGTGCTCTCACTGCTGAGGGCCTGGGTTCAATCCCTGGGCGGGGAACTCAGATCCCGCCAACTGCACAGCGTGGCCAAAAAAACAAAAAAGAAAAGAGAAAAAAGAAAGAAGAAAAGCCAGTCTCCAGTGTCTCCGTCCACGCGGCACCTGCTCTGGTGTGTGGAACTGCCCTAGCCCTTGCCCTGGAAGAGGCTGCTCCCGGGCGGGCAGGGCCTCCTGACTGCTGGGGACCAAGGCAAACAGAACTCCCAGTGACCAGGAGGCTTCTTAAAAAAGGAAAGGAAAGAAAAGAAAAAGGAGAGTCAGAGGAAGAAAACTCTACCCTTGGGGTCAAAGATTTCTCCTGGGTCCCTGGGATTTGAAACACACTCTTCCTGGAGACCAGGGAGGAGGGAGGTTGGGTACCGGGGCTGGAGCTGTGATGGCGGGAACTGGCCGGCGCCTTTGGAGACCTGTAATTATTCCTGGGCTCCTGGCCAGACAGGCCTCTGCAGTTTGAGAAATTAGTGGGGAGTTAGCTGGATGAACTCCATACTCTGTGCAAGGCATGGGAACAGTGGAATATGCACGCCTGGTCCTACAGGGCTCACGATCCAGCAGGAACGAGTGAGTCTGAACAAGCAGAAATGTGTGTGCTAAGGGCAGGGAGAAGCATGGTGGGGAGAGGGGCCCGGGGTCCACGTAGCAGAGAGCCTTACTAGCCTGGAGGTCGGGAGCCTGCTTCTCAGGGAGTACTGTTTACACAGAGAAGTGCAGCCGAGGAGGAGTTAGCTGCTGGGGCCGAGGGGACCGCATGTGCCAGGCGAGGGGACCAGGGGAAGGGAGGGCCGCTGGCAAGGCTGGAGCCTGGGGGCCACACCCGGTAAGCCTTGCCCTGCTGACGGGGGTGGCACGGTACCCTGGCGCCTGGTGGTTGTAATATTTCTTCTGTCTCCTGCCACCGAGATGCAACCTGTATGCCATCTGTAGTTAAGGTCTAAACTTAGCCGTTTCAGTAGGAGTCTATTTTTACAGGGAAAGCTTAACACAGAGGGAAAGAGTGTTAGCCACCCTAGTGACGGCGGGAGCCTGGAACCTGTGTGGATAGACTAGGCTCCAGGACCCCCTCAGGACAAGAGCCAGAGCGCTGGGTTCCTCTGCCCAGCTCCCCTGTGGCTCCTGCTGTAATCCACGGACTCAAGTGAAGCCTTTCAAGAACAGGAATAATTTGAAAATAATAACTGCCCTGGTCTTCAAGCAGACACTGCCTACTGCGACTGCACTCTCCAACCCCCCGAGTCCCTTGAGATCTGTCTGCTGCCCCTCTGAGCTCCCAGCCTCCAGGCCCTTCCCTCAGGGCGCTCCCAGGCGAGTCCTGCTTCTCTGCCTCTTACCTGCCTTCCCTGCGAGGCTGCGAGCTCCAAAGCAGAGCAGTGTCTGCTAGATGCTCAGTGAGCACAGGCCTGCCACCCGGTGCAGCGGGGACGGACACGAGCGCCCACAGGCCCTGTCCCCCTGCACCACCCCCTCCTGTCCCTCTTGTCACCCCTGTCCCCCTGCCCTCCTACAAATCACCCAGCGAAGTATCTACCGCGTGTATGTCCCAACACGGTGTCCCGCAGGCCCGGTCCATTCACACCTCTGGGGAAGCCGGGGTGGGCTGGCCGTGGGGTGTGCTTACCGTTTGGCTTTCGTCTTCCTTTTTATCAGCCGGCTTGTCTGTCTGGGAGGCTGCTTTTCTCCTAACACAAGGAGGGAGAAGATACAATCAGCCCTAAAGGTTTCCACACAGAGCAGACGTCGCCTCTGTGTGGACAGAGCTTGGTCCTCAGAGACTCCTTGCTGGGGTGTGACCCCTGTTTCGTGTGAAGGAGAAGACTTGTCCAGGCACCCATCTGGCCCGTGGCGATGCCCGGGTGAGTGTCCAGGCCTTCTGTGCTGGCCCCAGGACCCTGGACACAAAACTGGTCTGGGTGGTGGGGTGGGGGCACCCCATCTCTGTCTACAGCACCTGAAGGCCGAGGAGGTTGGTCCGCACCCTGTCCAGGTCCCGGGGGACCTGGGCTCGGCCGGGTGGCCGCTGTCCTCCCAGGACGCTCAAGGCCTGGCCACGAGGGGCAGGAGAGCTGCCCCCACCACAGGTCAGCCTGGGGGCATCCCGTCTGCAGGCCGCCTGCGGGACGGAGGAGGAAGCCTTTTCCTATCGCCCTAAAGCTCCTCCTCCCTCAGAGCTCAGCAGCCATGTCCTCCCTGACCTGGACACCATGAAGAGCGGCACGTGCTCAGGAAGGAAAGAACCCAAGAGACGCCCTCTAGTCACGGCACGCACCTCCCCGCAGGGATGAGCCCCTTCTCAGACACTGAGAACTCGCTGCTCTTTTCCGGCCTCAGTGGTGGTCTACCTCTGGCTAATTCCCAAATCTACACACATACCCCTTCCTACTCTCCAAAGATCCGGCCCCGGGGGCTCTCAACTCGGTGAAGCCGCCAGGACACAAACAAAGCTCTCGGAGCTCACGAGGTAGCTGGCTGTCAGGAGGGAAGCTGGCCTGGTGGGGGTGAGGGCCACCAGCTGGCTGTCTCTGTCTAGGGACCGGCCACAGGGGGCTCCTTCCTCATCTTCTCACCCCACCCACCTATGGCCCTTCCCAGAAGCCCGGGACTCATCCCCGACTTCTTCCTCGTGACAGTGGGCCCGCTCACTTCTGGCTCTGCACTTTGTTTCTGGGCTGTCTGGCCCGTCTTCACTCCCAACGCTGCGTGCAAGCATCATCAGCTCCTGCCTGGCCTGCTACTGCCACCGCGCCCGTGACATTCTGCTCCTACCCAGAGCCTGCGTTTAATCTTCTAAGGATACCCAGCAGACCAGGCCCCTCCAGGCCTGTGAAGATTCCCTGGGCTGAGTGTCTGTGGACACGCTCGGCATCGAGCAGCTCCCAGCGACACGGTTCCCCCGCCTGGTCCACTGCCGGGACAGGCCTCAGCAACTTAGGAGGCAGCGACTCCGCAAGGACCTTTGATCAGCTAAGCTCTGTTACTATGCCTGTTTGACAGATAAGAAAAAGAAGCCCTAATGAAAAGGAGCGAAATGGGGTCATTTGTAGAGACATGGACGGACCTAGAGACTGTCATACAGAGTGAGGTAAGTCAGAAAGAGAAAAACAAATAGCATATCTTAACGCACATATGTGGAATCTAGAAAAATGGTACAGATGAACCTGTTTGCAAGGCAGAAATAGAGACGAAGACGCAGAGGACAAACGCATGGACACCAAGGGGAGAAGTGGGGGTGGGATGAACTGGGAGACTGGGATTGACACGTAAACACTAATATGTATAAAATAGATAACTAATAAGAACCTGCTGCATGGCACTGGGAACTGCACTTCGCTGTACAGTAGAAACTAACACAACATTGTAAAACAACTATACCCTAATTTAAAAAAAAAAAAAAGGGCTTTAACAAGACCCTAGCCAAAAATAAATAAAAGAGACCCCAGAGAGCTCCCTGCTCCTTTCACCACGTGAGGACACAGCAGAGACGGCCACTTATGAACCAGGCGGTGGGCTCTCACCAGACACTGCATTGGTCAGTGCCGTGGTCTTGTACTTCTCTAGAACTGTGAGAAATAAAATTCTGTTTATAAACCATGCATCCTGATTTATTTTTATAGCATCGCAAGCTGATTAAGATAGAGAATTAGCTGTCTGTACAAAGTGGAAGTAGAGATCTTCTTTAAAAAAAAAAGAAAGCAGCCCTCGCGCGCATCTCCTTGTAGGCTCCACCCAGCATCCTGCGCCCCCAGGTGGGCTTCAGAGCAGCGTGGCCGCCCCTTGCCGGTCGTGCAGGGTGAGTGCTCTCGGTGGGCCCGGCTCTGCCACCAGCTTCTGGCGTCTCACTGGCTCCTGGCACACCAGCCTTTTCCTGTTCTCAGAAACTTCCTCTCCGTTTGGTCTAAACCATCTAGGCCAAGAAGTCACTGGGAACGCACTGGTGTTGGACTTAGGGAGAGTGTGAACACTTCCTTTTTTAAAGAATCTTCTATTTTTATGCGAGGCCCCTCTGGAGTGGACTCTAACGCACGTGCACACGAGGCTCTCCCCTCTAGCCTGCATCCTGGTCCACCTCCTCCAGGCCCTGGGCTGGGGGGGGAGGGGGCGTGTCTCAGCCTCTCCAGGTAGTGTAACTCCACCCACCACACCCACCTCTGCTCCTCCTCTGCACTGAACGCTCTCCTCTGCTGCTTCGGCCCAGAGGACGCGCAGAACCTCCTCCGTGAAGCGCCCCGGCTCCCTGGAGCTGCTCTGCACTGTCCGGCCGCAGTCGCCGGCTCACCTCTGGTGATGGCACGTGGACCCACCTGGCTGCTCCCCTCCCCCTGTGCCCTCCCTTGCTGGGCACACAGGGCCCTGGGCCGGCCCCGCCGAGACGTGCCAGACCAGCTACCTGCACTCTGGGGGCCTCTGTCTCCCCTGTGTCCTCGCAGTGCCGTGTGGGTTTACCGAAGACCCGGCACAGAAAGCGCTCGCCTGGGGTCAGCCGCCATGGGGGCAGCGGGAAGAGCCTGGAGACTGAGAGAAGGCAGGAGGGGTCACGGGAGAGCAAGGCCCCTGCCGTTGCTTTTCTTGGGCAACAAGGAGCGTGCTGACAGGTGAGGCCCACTCCTGGGTCCTCTGGTGCCCGGGTGAGCCATGGCCCTGGAAACCCCATCAGGGCATTCCCGCTGCCACACCACATTTACAAGTAAGACCCAAGCTTTTGCAACCCTTCTGAGAGGGAGCTGTCTGATCTCTCCATCTGCCTGGGATTCAGCTGGGGAACAACGAAGAGCCATAGTGACAGGCTGATGGCCTTGGGCAAGCTGGAGGCACATGTGCTGGTGAGGATGGAGGCGGGGGCCGCAGAGCTGAGCTCGACGGGGAGGGAACTGCTGCTCCGTCCCTGAGGGGTAACGCCCTCTGGGCTCCTACCACCGCAGCACCCCTTCTCCCGGGTCCTCCGTAAGGGCCCCCACAAGACAGGCCCCTTCGTCACACGTTCACCGCTGGGAATACTCCTATTTTCCCTTGGAATTGATCTCTGAAATGATCTCCAAATTTCTCTCTGCTCAGGACAAGGCTGATACGTGGCAGGTGTTTCAACGACACTTGCTAAACTGAAATGAGGAAGGACGTAGAGCTCAGAGGACTCCTTTGGCTTGGTGTCTCAGACTGAGCCCTGGAGAAGGGAAAGTGCGACGACCAGTCCCCCTGCTTGGCTGAACCCAGGGGACAGTGGGTCCTGGGGCCAAGCAGGCTTCCCCTTCCGCTGAGGAGCAGCAGCTCCTGACAGTGGCTGGGCCTGGGGGAAGCCTAAGCACTCACCTCTTGGCCAGCAGCTTGTTCATTTCTTCCATGAGGCCTCCTCCTCCACCCCCACTGCTCGCCCGGTTGGCGTCAGACTTCGAGGTCCCGCTGGGACTGGAGCCTCCGGACGCATCTTCTGGCTAAGGGGAGAGGACGGCGCGCTTCGGTCTGGTGTCCGTGGCAGGACGCCACTCGAGGGGAGACGGGGCCACGTGTGATGGCAGTGCTGGAAGAGGTCGAGGCCATCTAGTCCCCCAACCCCACCTGCTGGCGGCACAGCTGGAGCCCAGAGAGCGACCGGGACTGGAGGGTCATGGTTGGCAGGCACGCCCCAGGTTCGCTGGCTCACGGTCAGTACCCTCGCCAAGGCCAGCGTGGCTTGAGGGGGGAGGAGGCACAGTTCTGTGTCCCAGGTGCTCCTAATCCCACAGCCACACGTACGGCCTTCTAGAAGCCCCACCTCCCAGGATGCTGCGGAAGGCTGGGAGGGCCAGCTGAGCCTGAGGGAGCTGGTGGACTTAAATGCGGGAGACCCAGGGCCTGAGTCCAAACCGCAACTGATGACCTGCGTGCTTTGAACAAGCTGCTCGTGCCTGCGCCTTGGTTTCCTCATCTACGAGGGCAGAGATCTCCTGCCTCGCTTGTAAAGGACTAGCAGCAGGTTACGTAACTGCAGGCACCTACGGCTCTCACGCGGCCCTGTCCCAGTGGTCTCAGTAACCGGGTAACTGTGACCGAGGAGGTGGGAGGTGCTGTCTGGCTGGGGAGGGCGGCGCTGCGCTCCCCACCGGCGGGAAAGGGTCCGCCCGCCCCTCTGCCAGTTAGAAACCTGTCCCCCAGCCTGGTCCGTCCTGCCCACCCGCCCGCCCGTCTGCCAGGGCCCGGGACACTTACCCGCGGGACTCTTCTCAGCTTGGCCCCAGCCAGGGCGGCGGCCAGGCCGGACACGGAGCCCTCGTCGTGGCTGGCGCCCTGGGCTCCTCCGGCTGGCAGGGGGGGTGGGGGAGGGGGGGCGGCCCCTGTGGGTGGAGGCGGGACAGGGGGTGGGGGTGGGGGTGGAGGCCCGCTACACGAGAGGGGGGCGCCAGCTGCAATGGAGGGGTGCCCCGCTGGGAGGGTGGGTCCTGAAACAACAGTGCGCTCAGTGAGTGCCCAGCCCCCAGCGGCGCCTCCCCGGGAGCAGGGACAGAGGGCAGCCTACTCCCCTGAGGGATGAGGAACAGCTCAAGGTGGCCTCTTCCAGGAAGCCCCCGCGGGATGCACCTGGCGTTGTTCCAGTCTCTCGCTACATTCGGGGGCCGGGCTGGGCCCGGCATCACATACTTGCTTAGCAGCCCTTGAGCTACGCTAACTTTCTCTTGCTTAACTGTGGTCTTCCAGTGGGACAAGAAGCTCTTCGGTGGCACGAATTGTGTCTTATTTTCCTTCTCTGTTTCTCCTCAGCTCCTAGCACCCCCCTAGGCTTCAGCAATTGTTAGTCCCCAAGATACAGCTGTGACTGCCCCTTGGCCTGTGGGGACAGCAGCAGGCAGCTGCGGGTCGCAGGGCAGACCGGGGCATCTGTCCAGGAGCACTGCTGCGTGCTAGGCAGTCCCCCGTCCCCCACCCACCATCCAACGCCTGAGTCTCTGCTGCAGGCCTGGCCCCGTGCAGGGCGCTGGGGACAAGCGGCCACAGGCTCCCTGCTCACGGTGCTCATGGCCTGGTAGCAGCAAACCCATCACATGGCTGAAGGCAGAACTGTCCCCGCGGCAGGGTGGCAAGTGCCTCCTAGAGCAGGCGCACGTGGGCCGCCCTGGCCTGTGAGGAGGCGCTCCAACCCGACCAGAAGGCCATGCAAGGCCTCCTCAGGGAAGCAATGACTGCGCTGGGACAGGACAGGAGAGCGGGAGTGACGTCTGGTGAAGGGTGAGTGAGCGCGAGGGGGGAGGCCCTGCGGGAACTGAAGGAGCCGCCGGGAGGGAGCGTGCAGGGCAGTGGGTCTGCGGGGACTGGGCCTGCGCACCGGGAGCCCGTGCCAAGGACCCAGGTTGTTCAGGAGTGATGGAGAAGGGTGACCTGGTGACAGGGTGAGACCCGCATTGGTAATACAGGGGTGGGGCAGAGCGGGACAGGAGCCCGAGGGGTGCAGCGGCCCAGCTGAGAGGGGGCGGCACCAGACAGCATCCCCACCAGCGGGGGCTTCTGCAACCAGCTGGGGCCCGGGGTCCTCACCAGTAAGACAGGGAAACATTCACCTGCTTACTTCACAGGGCTCCAGAGAATTAAGTGAAACGAAGGACGCGAAAGTACTTTGTAAGTTATGAAGTCCCATGCTTACTAATCAACATTACCCTGTTCCAGAAAACCCCTCTGCTTCACTGTGCTGAGTTCCAGTCACTTGTTCAGGACTGAAGCCACCCCTCCCCTGGGGTCTTCTCTGACCCCCAGGGCAGCTGGGGCCCCCTCCACGTGCCTCCACCCCTGCACTGACTTGGTAACTGCATGTGCCCCGCGGTGACCCAGGGTCATTAGTCTGTGTCCTTGACTGGACAGTCAGCTCCCTGGGGCAGAGGGTGCATCCACCTCGTCCACCGCTGTGTCCTCAGCCCTTAGTACAGGGCCTGAGTGAGACACGCTCTACTCAGGGGATGAGTCGGGGGAGGACCAGAGGCCGGTGGGCAGGGCTGGGCCAAGCTGAGCTAATCCCCGCACCCGTGCTCTGTTCCCTCGTTTCCCCATGTTCACCGGGCGTGGCTGTCACGCTCTGAGGCCTGTGCGACCAGCAGCTGGTCACAGCGTTCCCAGTGTGTCCCTGGGCACCATCTAGTGAAGGGGCGCCAGTGGGCACAGGTAGGGGAAGCTCTCACCTGTGGCTGAGGCTCTTCTCTCTAGAGACTCCTGGCGCTGCTGCTCCATCACTTGTCTGAAAAGCAAACACAGCAGAGCGGGTCTCACCTCCTGGGGCAAGACCACGCGGCTCCGCGTCAGAGCCCAGGCTGCAGAGCTGGGCTTCGCCGGCGCCCCCGGGGGCTCAGCAATGAGCTCGCCTCATCCCACCCTAGGCTCCGGCTGCTGGGCTTGCTGCCCCGCTCACAGAGGCAGAGTTGTAGGCCCTGGCTCCAGGGCTCACACAGGGGAGCGCCGGCAGCCGCTGAGTCTTAAGACACCTGGGCAGACCAAGCTCTCCCCTAGGCTGGACAAGCTCGCCTAGCTTTTGGGGGCCTATGGCCACAACAGACTCGACCTCACGGGCACCCATTCTTACCGCACCTGGCTCAGTTTCCTGGAACAACTGTCAGGCATTGTTGGCTGTGAGAGAAGCGGACACTAAGGCTACCTGTCCCCTTCCTTTCCCACTGATCCAGCTGCGGCCTGGCCTCCATCTGGAGGGCCATTTGGGAAGCTGCGCCGTAGTGCGGGGTGTACCTCTGCGGGGACTAACCTCCTAGCTCCTCGCACGAGTGGCCCTGGGTTGCTCTTCAAGGTTGGACGAGTGAACACACTGACCCACAAACACATCCAGAGAACCTGGGGCTGAGATGCTGGGGGAGGAGGGGCTCGAGGAGTCATGTGGGCCCGGGTGGCAGCAGGGCTTCAACTGCTGAGAGGCAACTCTGAAGGCCTGTGATGGGGCGCGGGCTGAGCGGGAGGCTGTGGGCCACGTGTCTGCTCCGCTGGTGTACAGCGCGCTGATGTCTGGGGCCGGGTGTGCATGCAGCAGCTGCTCAGTACGCGCTGTGTGTGGAAGAGCTACACGGGGCTGCCCAGCTGCCTTCCCCTTGGAGGAAGGTCAAGTGGGACCCGGAGTTTACTGCAAGGTCATTTAGAGGTAGAGAGCTTTCTGGTTCCCGTTCTGGGATTCACTGGTTTGTGATTACAGGCAAGTCATTTCCCTTTCCTGGGCCTCAGATTCCTCTCCATAAATAAGCATAAGAACACCTGTTTCATGGGGTTCTTGTGAGGATTATGCCCGAGATCTAAAAAATAATGAAAAAGACGCTTCTGACCCTAAAGAGTCCCTACCTCACTGCTGGGCACCACG
This sequence comes from Leucopleurus acutus, assembly GCF_964270905.1. Classification (NCBI taxonomy): domain Eukaryota; kingdom Metazoa; phylum Chordata; class Mammalia; order Artiodactyla; family Delphinidae; genus Leucopleurus; species Leucopleurus acutus. Next base: position 4,642,227 of record NC_139142.1, read on the forward strand.
CAATTCCTCTCTTTCTGGGCCCCGCTCCGTGGTGACTGCCAGGGATGCAGGGGGAGTAGGATCCCTGCTCTGCAGTTTGATGCCTGTGGTTCATAGACTGACCTCCCGGGGTCGCTCGGTCTGTGCACAGTCGACTGCAGACAAAACTGAATGGCCCTCTGCAGCCAGTGGCCTGGAACACTGGACTTGGGGGGTGGCGTTGGATAAAGTGCGTGGTGTTTCACCAGTTCTGAGAGCACAACTGCAGGGTGTGTTTAGGACGCAGGCCCTTCTCTGGGTGGAGGCAGCCCTGGGACCTGGCACAGGGCTGAGCTGGGGCCAGTTCTGGTTCTGTTACTAAGTTTTGCTTACTTTGGGCAAGTCATTTCTGTTCTCTGAGCTTCAGTTGGCTCATGTGAGAAATAGTATGGGTTGTAACAACCCCTGACGGCTGATGTGAGGATTAAAATGAAACACAGTGTGTAAAAGCCCCTGTAAACTGCAGTATGTGATACTCCCGAGAGGCTAGCAGACAGGCCAGGGGAATTAATAAAAGGGAACCTCTGGGCTCCCCTGCTGGCTCAGGGTTGAGAGTCCGCCTGCCGATGCAGGGGACACGGGTTCGTGCCCCGGTCCGGGAAGATCCCACATGCCGCGGAGCGGCTGGGCCCGTGAGCCATGGCCGCTGAGCCTGTGCGTCCGGAGCCTGTGCTCCGCAACGGGAGAGGCCACAGCAGTGAGAGGCCCGTGTACCGCAAAAAAAAAAAAAAGGAACCTCTGAGGTCAGGGGAACTGGTCTCGGCCACTCGCTGCAAGGCTGCCACCTTCATCCACTGGACAATCGTGTTCATATCAGCATTATTTACAATAGCCAAAATGTCAAAGCAAGAAAAATAATATAGGAAAAATGTGGTCTACACATACGATGGAATATTACGTACTTTAAAAAGGAAGAAAAAAATTTTTTTTTTCAAAGTTAGAAAATTCTGACATATGATACAGCCTGGATGCACCCTGAAGACATTATGCTCAGTGACATTAACCAGCCACAAAGACACTTACTGTATGATTCTGTTTACATTAGGTACACAGAGCAGTCAAGTTCATAAAGATGGAAAGTAGGATGCTGGCTGCCAGGGGCTATGGGAGTGGGGAGGGGGGAGTTAATGTTCACTGGGCATAGAGTTTCAGTTTGTTTGTTTGTTTGTTTTTGGGTTTTTTTTTTGCGGTACGCGGGCCTCTCACTGTTGTGGCCTCTCCCGTTGCGGAGCACAGGCTCTGGCCGCGCAGGCTCAGCGGCCATGGCTCCCGGGCCCAGCCGCTCCGCGGCATGTGGGATCTTCCCGGACCGGGGCACGAACCCGTGTCCCCTGCATCGGCAGGCGGACTCCCAACCACTGCGCCACCAGGGAAGCCCGGGTGTTAGCGTTTAATGGGGACAGAGTTTCATTTTTGCTGCAAACGTTCTGTGGATGGGTGATGATGCTGGTTGCACAATGACGTGGACGTCCTTAATACCACTGATCTGTACGCTTAAAAATGGCTAATATGGTAAATCTGATGATTTTTAAAATTTTAAATAAATTGTTAAAAAGCCGGGAAAAAAAAAAAAAGGAACCTCTCCAACCTGAGTCTGGGAAGCATATTCCCATCTTTCCTTCGTTAACACTGTTACCTTCAAACAGGAAGCCGAGGCCTAGAGCAGTAACTGGCCCAAGGTCACAAAGTACACCATGGCGGCCAGAAGGTGCTCAGAGCAGCGGAGAGGCTCGAGAAGAGAACTCCCTGAGAGAGTCTCACAGCCAGGTGAGGGTGGGGATGTCGCCTGCCCAGCTCCCGGCCCGGGCTCTACCTGTCTCACCACAGGCACGCCCTCTCCCGCTGACCCGGGTGAGGATGCAGGCCCCAGGCCTGCCTCCGCAGCACGGCTCCCACAGAGCTGGGACTCCAAGCCCCTCAGAGACGCTGAGTCCCCACCCAGGAGGCACAGAGCAGGTTCAAGCCCTGGCGCTGCCTCACCTGGCAACGTGACCTGGGGGGGCTGCTCCCTCCTTGGCCACCACGACCTCTTTTGTAACTTCAGGACAATGGCACTGGCCCTTCCTCCCAGTTCTAACACTTAAGAGGCTCCTTGGAGGGGGCCGGGGGGGCAGGGCGTCACCCTATGGCCCAAATCCCACCGGCGCAGCCCTGGCCCAGCTGTCCAAGAGCAGCTGCAGCGCACAAAGTGCTCTCACAGCCTCTGTCTGCTTTAACCTCCGCCGGGAGGTGAGCAGGCAGGGGGTTACGATCCCCCAGAGAGGCCGTGGCACCCACCCAGGGCACCCAGCGAGAGAGTGCCAGGACCAGGGCTCACGAGGCCTTCGGATAGAGCACAGGATGGGGTCAAGGACGGGCCTCAGTCGCACAGGCCTGGCGGGTCACGTCCGCCCATCTCCAGCAGTACAGCCTTGGCCACGTTACTGAATCCCCAGATGACTACCTCCTAATATACCCAGGAGGGCTGTGCTCAATAAGTGAACGACACAGGACACTGCCAGGCTGATCACGAGGCTGCAGCGCCGGCGAGCTCACCCCCCCTCCGCCCCCCGTGAAACCACACCCTCTCACGGTCACTGGCAAAGCAGCAGTGAGCTGGCTCCCCTTCCTTTCTGGTCAGGCCTGTTCCCCCGCCCCCGTGTCTCTCTGGGAGTCCTGGCTGCAGCTACAGGTGTGTCCTCCAGGCTGGCCCCTGCTGCTGGGGGGTTACCTTCTCTGGATGTCCATCTCATCAGGAGACGGGCCATTCTGCACCTGACGCTGGCTGGAGGAGCCTGTGGGGCAGAGAAGCACAAGAGCGCAGCGGTTAACAGAGAAGAAAGGACCCCCGGGACTCTCCCTGCCTCTGCCCTCTGGTCCCACCGGAGACGGTCTCAACCGCTGGTCCTCAGCCCTGCAACACCCTGTCCCACCTCACCCTCTCAGTCAAACCTCCTTCTCCCTTTCTTGCGGCTCCTGCCTTGGCGCCGGTAAAGGGGGTGCCATTTCACACGGCTCAGAATCGCCCCTTCTCGCCTGACCCCTCTGGCCTCCCTCTCAAACTGCACCTGCCGTTGCCACTTCCTCACTTGCCACTGTGCCCTCGACCCTCAACAACTGGCTCCGGCCTCTCTATGTCCCACAAAGCTGTTCTAACTAAAATTTGGAATCGCTGAACCCAGTAGATCCATTTTATTCCGCCTTTTGAGCAGGCGAATGACCCTTACGGCAGGTATGTGTCGGAGCCGGGGTTTCAGCACCGGGTCTGGGCCGCAGCCCCGTGCCCCTCACCGCGATGTGACGCCCTCCTGCCTGCATCTAGGCGTCTGGAGCTGTGCGGTGGGCAGAAGAGGACAGAGCAACTGTGGAGCCTTCCAGGCTACATTCTTGCCCTTGACCCTGAAGGCAGGGCCCCAGAACAGGCGAGGTCTGTGGAGTGTACCTCCTGTTCAGACCAGGACTGGTGCTGTGTTACATTCACAGGAAAATCAAGCTTTTGCTCCAATCTGAGAAGGAGCTGATTGTTCCTTCTCTTCGCCAGCTCAGGTGTCACTGGGGAACTGTGGAGTCACAGCAATGGGGGAGGGACTCCGGGCAAGCTGGCCTCACGCCTCGCTGCCTAGGTGGGGAAGGGGCACGTCTACTCTCTAGGATGAGGGGCGCACGACAAAATCCACGATGGGCAGAAGGCTTCTCCCACAGGTGCTTCAAACAGCTGAGAGATTAGCAGGGCGCCCCCTGGGCCAGGGGCACAGCGGCACAGAGAGTAACAGAATCTCAAAGCCGAAACAGGTCATCTGATTCTGGGGCAAGCTTCTGCCCAGCACAGGTGCCCTCCAGGCCGGCTCTCCGAGCAGGATCCCCGCAACGCAAGCCTCACCTCCCAAGGGAGCAGGTCCCTTCCTACACCGAGGTCCCAAATCTACCCACCCAGGAAGGCCCGATTTCCACCCCCAGGTGTGACAACACGGGTTGAATCCTTTTCTACTTTTCTACGCTTGACAGTCCTTTCCAAGCCGGGAGTTTGCTTCCATATTCAGCAGTGCCCAGTCCTAGGCCCCAGTACGGGCTTCAGTCACGTTTTCAGTGAGCCTTGCTTTGCCGCTTCCGGACCCCTGTGTGGATGCTTTAGTTGGGGAAAGAGGATCCAGGTGGTGGGCAGTGGGCCAGCTGCTTGACGGGAGGAGGCCTCCTAGCACCTGAGGATGAATTTCTCCCCTGGGTGGCCCTGCCTGACCCTGCCTTGTTCAATGCCAACTGCTGAACTCAGGGGCCGGGCAGGAGAGAAGACGCCTGCGTACTCTTTACAGAGGTGACTACATAAATATCTGGTGGCCTGGCACATTAGTAGGTGTGAAATAAATACTGGTTTTCTTTTCCTGTCTCTAAACATGCTTGTTCTGCTTTATTTAACATAAAATAACTCTGCTCTTTCTAAAAATTGGTTTTTCTGTAAATATGTCCAGTATAGACATTAGAAAAATTTTCAAGTTTAATAAAGAAAAAACATTCCTAATTAAAAAAAAAAAATCCGCGGTGGAAGGCATCTCTTTTCTCTCCTACTCCGTGAGGCCCAGGCTTTCGGGCTCCTCTCCTCTTGTTCTCAGGAAACCAGAGAAAGAATACGAGAACACTGCTTTACAGCAGTGTCAGGTCACTTCTCTTAATTTAATTTACAGTTACTGTAATTCTCACAACCCTACTGGACAGCTCCCAGGAAGGCTTGTAACAGGCGAGGGAACAGCCCAGAAAGGGTAAGTGACACACCTGTAAACAGGAGAACCAAGCTCAGACTACCCGCAAAACGCCACTTTCTTTCTTAAATTCAGTCGCACCGTGGTGTCGGCTGAGACCGGCCTGTAGGATGAAGAGTGCAGGTGGCAGACTGGCCAGAAGAGTCCCAGGTGAGGGGCCGCAGCCCTCAGACAGCGCCCAGGCTCTGCCTGGTGTCCGCGCGGCGGACAGTGCCACCCACTCGGCCCAGCATTTGGGGCTCAGGCCTGACAGCTGGACTCCTGCCTTGTTCCAAGACCCGGCCTCGGCTGCTGGGCCCGTGCCCGTGCCCGGATCTGCCCCTCTTCCGGGGCCAAGCCCCTGCCCCGGAGCCCCCGCCTGGCCCCTGGTCTGAGGACGGGAGCGCACCCTCGCTCTGACCGGGCCCCACCAGCTGTCAGGACCCCCCGCTGGCAGCCAGCTGCCACGGAGTGAACTGCAGAGCTCCTGCGCTTGTGCCCCTTGTTCCGCCCGCCGGCCTGGACTGCCTCCTGACACCCTCAGCCAGCCGGCCTGGCCAGGGTGGGAGGACCGAGCGCAGCCCTCGCTGCTCCCAGGGGGCTCCAGTCCCTGCGCGTGAGGCATCTCAAAACGAGACGGCTAGAACTTTAGACACCACGGGGCAGGAAGAGACAACACTGGTTGCGTGAGGCCTCCCGTTCTTCTTAACCTCAGAAAACGTGGTTATGTCTTGAGCTGCGAGGGTCCTTAGCATTAGGAAGTACAGGCCCTCTGTCTCAGAGGGGAGAGGTCTGTCCAGGGGCGCGCGGGGCGTGCCTCCTTCCTCCTGGCCCATTCCACCCACTGGCCACGGTGCCCCACTGGCAGAGGCAGGAGGAGAACGGGGAGGAGGCTCCACCCTCCAGGACGGTCTAGGGCCTTCGGGAAGCCTGGGTGCAGCCCATCTGTAGATGCCTCTTGTGTTGAGATCTCAGGGCGGGAGCGTCGGGCGGCTGGTCATCACTCCCGTCTGTCCCGCGCCCCGAGTTACTTCCCATGATTCTCTGAGCGGTGCGATCAGAAGCCAAACACGTGGAGTGTCCTGTGCCCGAGTCACCGCAGGCCAGCCGTGGCCCCACCTCCAGGATCCAGGATCCAGGTGGGGACCGCAGGCCCCCCCACCCCCCAGTTTCCTTAGCTACCAAGTTCTCTGCTGCTGCGTCTGAGACCCCAGCAGAATCCACCTGCCTCTCCCTGCTCACGCGGCTGCCTCAGCATCTCTCCTGGACCCGTGCCTTAGTCAACCAAAGGGACCTCCGCCTCTACCCACACCCCTTTCTCCCCATCCAGCTTCCACACTGACTGCAGATCACATGATCTCTGGAAAACACAAGTCTGACCCCTATGGGGTCAAGTCCAAGCTCAATGGAGTCAGGAGTCCAGCCCATCCCCACAGCCGCTTCTCCTGGACTCACCCCCCCCCCCCGCCCCCACAGCAGGCCTTCTGCACCTGCTCACTAAGCCTGGATCACCTGCTGTGCTTCCCACCTCCCCATCTCTGTGTGGCCCCCATCCACCCGGGACACCTTCCTCACCTACCACGTCTTCAAGGCCCAACTGCATAGCTGCCTCTGCCAGGAAGCCTGCCCTGCATCCTCCTGCCTCCACTGCTCGGCCTCTCCCACACCACTTTCTGATATTACAGTGATTGGAGGGCAGAGACCACGCCTGTCACTCATCACTCCCTGCTCAAGGCCGGCTCACATCAGGTACTCGGCGTATTTTATCCAACGGAGTTGGGAAGGTCTGAGGGAACCTTGGTGTGATCACCAAGCCCAGGGAAAAAAGCACAGGGTAAGGAATGGGACTGAACTCGCTCAGATGAAGATAAGACCTACCTAGAAGCGAGCCACAGAAACACAGGGCTCCCCAGGTCCGTGCCTGTTCAGAGAGGAGGCCGACTGGGGCACAGTTCCCAGGCCAACTACTCCCCGCCGGCACCAGGGGCCCACTGCCGCCCGGAGAAGGGGTGTTGGTGGCTTTGAGAGGTGGGGAGGGGGCTTGCCCAAGGCCATGGGGCTCGGTGTCACAAGCTTGCCAAGTCTGGGAGCTCCAACTAAGACAGATGCTGCCCTTCTCTCACTCACTTCAAACAAGTTTTGCAAAGTCACAATAAAGAGCCTAATTTGCACTACAGACACATGACAAAGAGGAAAATTTAACGTGGAACATGGACCCAACGTCGGGAGAAGCGGGGTGCCTGTGAGGTTCTGGTGTCTTGTGGGTCCAGCCCACAGCGTCAGAGTGCACACCCTGGTGGCAGGCCAGGGCAGAGGGTGGCCCGTGCCCGATGGAGCCCCTGTCTGACCACAGAGAGGAGCCTGGGGATGGGACAGGCAGGCTCGTCCGCTCTGAGTCCATCTGACATGATGCTTCTTGGGGAAGGAGTGACTTCTTGTCCCCTGAGGCCCACATTCCAGCTTCAGGTCGGAGTCCCATCACACACCCACTCCTACAAACACGCTGGTGACTCAGAGGAGGCCCTTTTACCCTTGGGGGTCATACAACACCAGAGGGGAGGGGCAGGCTGGCCACACCCAGGCCACGAGCCCGCCGGGAGGGGGTCTGGCAGCCGAAAGGCCCTAGGGCAAGTCACTGAGTGACCGGAGGCCACACTGGAGGGGAGAGAGGGGCTGGGAGGACTGAGGTCAGACCTGGGGCCTCAGCAGCGAGCAGGGCGTGAACGACCCCACGCCCTCCACGGGGTACAGGGCTGTTTCCAGATGGGGTGAGAGCGCCTGGTCCGGGTACCGCACCCCCGAAGACTTCCACGGCCTCCAGCTGCGACACAGATTCCAGCGTGAGATGCGATCGTCCTCGGGAGCACTGCCCTCAGTTAGCAGCAAGGGGCCGGGGAGAGCAGACGGAGGAAAAGCCGGCTGCACAGGGTCAGGCTTCCGGGAGCTGGGACCCAAGGGGCTGGCCCCCGGCCCCGCCCCAGCCTTGCTGAGAGGGGTGCAGGGGACAGGCGGGGCCCAGGCCCTGCTCTGCTGTGCAGGGGGCGCCTCCTCACGGGGACTCTGCGAGCCCAGGCTCCCTGTCCCCTAGGACGTATTACGTGCACCTGTATGTGCCAGGACCCGGGCGCACAGCCGTCCGACTTAACCCCCAGGCACGTAACTGTCCTGTTCTCCACGTGCCCGGCACTTAACGTACTTCTTGGCATCCGGTCAACACTCGACAAATATCTGTTGAATACATGCATGACCGGGCCCCAGGCAAACTGCTTGATGATCTCCAACAGCTGTCGAGGCTGTGCAGGCGGTACGTTCTAGAGCTTTCCCTTCACGCTGGAAACAGGCCGTGGCCGAGCCGGGGACGCGCCTCGCGAGCGGGAGATTCGCGAGCAGGGAGACACCGTGGTCACCAGCGGGGGTGGCACTTGGCCAACTCGAGGCGACGGGATGTGGGATGAGGGAACTCAAGTTTATCGAGCAGCCACCATGCTGCGTGCCAGGTCCTGCGCCAGAGACTCCCAGACGTCACTCACTTAACCCGCACCCTCACCCCAGGAGCCTTGGTGCCATCCGTATTTTATCCTAAGGAAGCCGGAGAGCAGAATTCAGCTCCCTTAGACACATGCCCTTGAACTGCTCCGCCTCCTGGGGAAGGAAGGGTGGGGGAGGCCGGATGGGAGGACAGGGGCAGAGGGTCCTAGAGAGCAGCGTGAAGGGCGGGAGGCAGGCAGCAGCCGCCGGGTCGGGGGGGAGTGGGGGGAGCCCCGGTGCCCTTTCCCGGCCGGAGTCCAGCCCCCGCAGACTCTCAGCACCCACTGGCCTCTGGGGAGGGAGACTGTGGGTCGGCCTGCCTGCCGCCATCCTGCCTGACCCCACGCAGGTGCCCTGCCCACGTAGTGCTTGGGTGAAGTGAGCGCAAATGAACGCTCCTGACCCAGGAGAAAGATCTGTATCCCAGGCTCTCAGCTGTGCAGAGCCTGAAGGGCCGCAGCGAGGAGAGACCCCAGAGCCTACCCGGGGTCTACTTCCCAGTGGGCTGAAGCCCGTCCTGCTGGCACTGTTCCCACGGGAGCCGGTCAGGACCAGACAGGGGCCTGGACGGTGGAGAGCAGAGCTCGTGTTCCCCCTCCAGTCCTCCCAGCACCCCTCATTCCTGTTTCCCAGCTCCTCCCCGTTCCTGGCTAGCCTCCCTGGACCGTTTCAGTTTGTTCAAATACCCTCTGGAGTGAGCCTGGAGCCGGGGAGACCCAGGTTCTTGCTGGATTTCGGCCACGCCGTAGTTAAGCCCCTCCCCGCTCCTGGCCTCAGTTTCCTATAGAGTGAGAAGGATGGAAGCAAGGATCTCCTAGTTCTGAATCTCTGCAACTTAAAAGGACAAACAAGGAAATACACCTAAATGTTCACAGTGGCTACCTCTGGATTGTGGGTTCTTCCCCTCTTTTTGAACTTCCAAATTCTGCACAAGCAGGACGCATCAGCTTATAATAAAGAAACAAAAGACTTAAGAGTCCCCACGGAGGGGATAAGCGCTCCACTGTGACTCCACCCTGAGTCTGGCTGTGCAGGGCAGGCAGAGGCCGTACCGCTCCTGCCCCAGGTACCGCACTTCAAGTTACACAGCTGAGGTAGGCAGATAAGCACTGCGGACACCTTCTCATGAGAAAGGCCGTCCTCCTGCTGGCCATTAACATTTATGAGGCCCTGGGACACCAGCCCCCAGCTCCTCTGGGACAGAAGGGACAGGCCAGGTTTCCAGGCAGTCTCTACAGGAAAGGCATCCCCTGGGCCTCCTGAAAAGATGGAACCTGAGATCCCAGCAGCACCAGAAACCAAGGATCCAGCACCTGCTCAGTGATGCCTGATGGAATTTCTGGCCAGCAAGTGACAGCCACCTGGCCCAGGCTGGGCAGAGCCCCAAGCCCTTTCGAGCCCCCTTCCCCTCTGCTGTCTCTCTGGCTGACTCCTTCTCCTTTCTCCAGAGGCGCTTCCATTTTGGACCGGCTCAGAGCCACACTCTGAGATGGGGTGCAGCCTTCCCTTCTCGTGTCTAGGTTCCTGCTGCCAAGCGAGCAAACACACACGTGGGAATGGAGCCTGTGATCCGGGCCTAAGCTCAGGCCTGGCCACGGTCTTCAGAGCCACCCTGCCAAGGCCACCCAGGAATCGGTGGCAGAGCTGGGACCAGCGCCCAGGGCTCTGTCCACACCAGCATGCTGATGCTCGGCTCTGGTTGGACAGACAGCTGCCTCACCACCTCTGAGACGCTCAGGAAGCCCAGGCAGGGGTGCCTAACCCACCTCCTGAGCCTGGCTCAGCAGCAGACAAATCCCGACTGCCACCGCCCTGCCAGTCTGATTGCTTGCTGAAAGCTGCCCGTGTCAGTTTTCTGGTGCCTCTCTGCCAGTCCTCATGAGGGGATTGAGGCTCACAGTGGCTGGCGCGTGGGGCAGCTTGCTTTGTTTTGCTCAGGTCGCCAGGGCCAGCTGTTTTGTCATCCACTGCAATCCTGTAATACACCCTCATCCACGGGCCCGCCACTTACGGCTCAACCCCAGGGTGACCGGTGGTTAAAGCTGTGTCTAAGAGGCCAGTGTCGAAATGACCTGTAGACCCAGGTCAGCACGTGCAGATGCAGAGGCTGCAATTCAGACAGGGGCGAACTGCCCAAGGCCACACAGTAAGAAGCACCTACCAGCCTTGCAATTAAGCATCAGCATGGTACGCCAGAGAGGAAAGGCCCTTTCACTCCAATGACAGCAGGAGGCCTGGGTGCTAGCAAGCAGGGTCCCCTCTCCTGGCGTAGAGGGATCCTGAGGCCAGGGGAAAGGGAGGGACTTGCCCAAGAACACATCCAAACAGGGGTGAACGGGGCGAGAACCCAGGTCTCCTGGCTTCCAGGCCAGGATGCTGCCAACCAGCCTGCTTAGTCCCACTCAGGCTGTGGTCCTCAGGCCAATTATCATCCTAGTAAAATATTTTTTCTCCCTTTCTTAATAAGCTCCTTTCAGAACACATTACACACCTTGAAAAGGATCTCAAATAGAATAAAGTGCAATAAATCTGTCACACATTTATTGCCAGCGTGACAAACCACCTTTGCGTCATTTTTGTGATTAATCTGCTCAATCATCCAGGGCAGAGCCTGTCAGACCTATGTCATAGACGGGGAAACTGAGGCTTGGAAAGGGTGAGCGACTTCCCAAGGCCACAGGTACCCCAAGTGGACGGGGCTGCTGGGACCGGAGCCCACACTGGCCGCGGCCCAGCCCGCGTGCTGCCGCGTCTGCCCACCCTTCCTGCAAGGCCTCGTTCAGAACAGCATCTCAACCCTCCGACCTTCAGTGACAGGGAGGTCGTCGCAAGACCCAGAGCTCCGGCCCCGCCTCCCCCAGCACCTGGGAGCGGAAGGGGAGGCCCGGGAGGAGCGGGGAGGAGGGGGAGGGGCTCCCGTCACCTACAGCTCACTCTGCAAAGCACGGTGCAGTCGCAGTGGCAGAAGCAGAAGCAGTGGAAGGTCCACTCCCTGCTGACCATTACGGGCAGGCCCCGGGGCGCAGTCCGGAGGCGCGCTGCTCACATCCTGCCCACTTACCTCTCCTTCCTCAGCCGCCTGGCTTGGGCACTGGGAAACTGATACGCCGGGCAGCCGTCAAATGGGCTTCGCCGCTTCAATGTTTAATGAGGCTTCCCAGCTAACCTATCAGAACCCGCCTGCCTACCCGACTCCAGAAAGCTCTGGGGGCCCAGGAGGAGGGTCCAGACCCCTCGTGGGGCCAGCCCACGGGCCCTGGTGACGCCAGGTGTTTTCCAGAAGGAGCCTCCCACCGTGGTTCGCTCTCCTCTTGCCCCCGTGGGCTGTGGGAGGGGACGAGGTGGGTGCGGAGCCAGAGGGGACAGGTGACCAACCGAGGGAAGAGTCCCAGGCACTGCTGACCTTGGCCGCCCGCTCCTCCCGAGCTCCATCGGCCGTTCCTTGGAGTTCCTCTCCTCTCCTCGCTGCTTCTCTCAGCCAATCCCTGCCCCTCCTGCCTGCTTTCCAGCCCAACCGGCTTCAAGGCCCGCGGGAAGTCAATCCTTCACCCCCTTCCACCACCCTGGACCCCCTTCTGCCATCATACCTGTGGGTGCAGTGGCTGCTCCTTCCGCTGTGAAGGTGCCTCTGCACTTCCCCAGCTGGCAAAGCCCCAGGGCCCATAAAGCCCAGAGTCAAGGGGGTCGCTGACCCCATGGAGCCTTCCCCGACTCCTAGGTTGCCTCCTGCGGTCTCTCTGTCTCTGACTCTTCCCCTTGAGCCCTGCTCTCACACGAAACATCAGAAAGCATAGCGCTTCTGTGCTGGTCCCCACGTGGGAAACATCACTCCCATGGGTCCCTTGGGAAACGCTTCCCGGCCCCGGCCCGCAGCCCCTCCTCCAGCTCCTCTTTCCCTACCAGTGGCCTACTGGGGTCAGGCCCCACCTCCCTTGCCATCTTCCCTTGTGATGCTGACTGCTCCGTCTTTACTGCCCTGAGCTAATGCAAATATGTGCGGATTTGTAAGGCACCACAAAGGACTTCAGAGGAGCCTGGGATCCCCCAGACTTGCTGCCTAGGAGGGGCATCTCAAGATTGGCACCTCCTACCCCGCCCCCGCCCTTCCTCCCTGATGCGGGGCTCACACGGCCTTGCCTGTCCAAATCTTTCCCCGGATGATTAACACAGCGGTTCTGCTGGGCTTTGGGGCCTTGGGTAGCTAGTCGCTTTCCCTCTTTGGGACTTAATTTCCCACCTGCGGGGCTGAGCCAGAGGAGGCATCAGGCGCTGAGCGCGGCACTCCCCGTTCACACAGTGCACGGACTTGAGGCCACTGGAGCTAAATCTGAGTCCTGGCTCTGCCACTCTTTGACCGTGGGCATGTTGCTGAAGCTCTCTCACTCTGTTGTCTGGTCTGAAACAACGAGAGCATCCCTTATCTCGGGGTGTGCATCTTCAACGCGTTAGTGTCAGCCTAGAGTCTGACATAGCACGACTCAGCCCTCTGCCAGTGCCCCTTCTTCTTAGGGAATTCTGAGTGACTAACATTTCATATCTCTATCTATTAAATTCTCATAACACATCCCAGGAGTGGAATTATCGTTACCTCAGCAGGCCAGGGACGCCCAGAGAGATTAAAAGCTTGTCTACGTCAAGTAAGTGACAGAGTCAGAAGCAGAACGAGCTCCTGCAGCTTCCGAGCCCATGTTCTGTCCCCATCAGCTTCCTGTCTCTTCAGAGGTCAGCTCTGCAATGGGTCATGTTGAGAAAACTCCCCAAGGGGGAGGTCTTCAGGAGCAGTTTCTCTCCTTGGGATCCAGTGGTCAGAAATGCAACTCCGGGCCACCCCACCAGCCACGGACCACTTCTCCTTAGAAAAGCGCTATGTGTCAGGTGCAAGTAGCTGGAGAAACTGAAGGTGAGGTTGTAACCGAAGCTAGGATGCGGGTCAGCAGAGCCGAGTGCTAATTCTCTTTGGGCTTTAGTGTCTCCATTACCTCCAACTGCTGAAGGCGCAGTGGATGGGGCCCGCAGAACTCGCACCTGCAGGTGGCAGGGCTCGGCCCCGACCACGCTGCCTGCTCCACCTCCAGCTGCTAGATGCTCCGGAAGCATGTGATGACATTTCATTAGCAGTGTTTGCAAAGGGAATCACGAGCTACCGAAACAGTCAGGCAAACAGCTGGATTTGCGCCCCGTTGCTGCCGGCGCGGGACTTTCCGAGCTAGCTTCTCTGTGTGTAACACGGGGGTCTTGGCTGATGTGGCTTTAAGGTCCTTTTCTACACTATGAGCCTATGAACTAGCTAATTAAATGTATTTGGTTCTTCAGCAAGGATTTATTCTAAGTTTTCTAGATGAGCTCACGTAAGAACGTCCTGCCAGTTATGTGTGGCTTGGCTCACCTCCAGCTGTGCCTGAGGTCACACGGTAGGGCTGCTCCTGCACTCTGCCGCTGAGGCCAGGCCACTCTCCGCCCTCCACGCCTCAACTGGAGAGGCCCCTGTGCCTTGGGCAGACCCTTCCACGGCGTGGGGTGCTCTGCGCTATGTGCAGAAACAGGAGGGCACAGAGCACCCTTCTGGAGCATCAGTTTTTTGTTTTTTTTTTGCGGTACGCGGGCCTCTCACTGCTGTGGCCTCTCCCGTTGCGGAGCACAGGCTCCGGACGCGCAGGCTCAGCGGCCATGGCTCACGGGCCCAGCCGCTCCGCAGCACGTGGGATCTTCCCGGACCGGGGCACGAACCCGTGTCCCCTGCATCGGCAGGCGGACTCTCAACCACTGCGCCACCAGGGAAGCCCTGGAGCATCAGTTTTACTGAATGGGAAATAATTCCAAATAGGGAAGGAGGCACAGATACACCATGGAGAAGAACATAAAATCTGCATGAGTTTTTACAACATGGCCCAGGACTTGCAAGGACTCTGGAGGCTGGGGGGTCTCTTGCAGCTCCACCGCACACCAGCCCCAGGACAGGCGGGATCCTGACCGGCATCCAGGGCCCTGCGACGCACTCTCTGAGCCTCGCCCCGGTGCGCTCTCCTAACCTCTCTGTTCTTCAGTCGGTCGCCTGCGTCCTCCTGAAATGTTGCTTTCTTTCCCGCCTTTCTCTGGTGCTTCCCCTGCCTGTGATGTGGCACGTTCCCACCTCTGCCCCACAAGCCCATGGCCCCAGGCTTGCTCAGGGACTTGGCGAAGCCCCGCCCGCCAGGCCCCAGGCTGCCCTTTATCAGAGTTGTGTAGGTGCCTGTGTGCACCCCTGCCGGACTGCGAGCGCCTTGAGAAGTGAAATACCCTACATTTATGCCCCACACCACCGTGTCTACTTCTCAAAAGCACCTGACAGGCTGTCAGTACAACCCCATGCAACAGATCAGAAATGGAGTTTCAGAGGCATGAATTACCCCCAATCGGTGGTAAAGATGGGTGAAGCCAGGACTCTTTCAGTCCCACCCGTCTGCCACCGCAAACAGCATGCCGTGTCCCTCCAAAGCTGGGAGACAGGTGGGGTGCTATCCACGGCCAGTGGCAACTGGGGCTGGCCGGCCGGGGCAAACCATCGCTGAGTCCATTTAGAAGCCACGGGCTGTGGCCAAGAGCTGCCCAGGAGCCACAGAGGCAGAGCACGAGGCTCTCAGTCTCAGGAAGTCCCAGGCAGCCGGGAATCGGCACGGACGCTTCCTCTAAGCCCTGGCAAGAGCCACGGCGCCAGGGCAGGACATCAGCATGTAACTTTTCACCTCTGAAGATCTGTCTGGCAGGGAGAGGAGGCCATGAAGGCCTGGGGCTCAAGGGGAAGGTCTAGGCCCTTCAAGACCTGGCCCCGACTGTTCCGCAAGCCTCACCGATTCCCCCACACCCGTCCAGGGTGGGAAGTGCCCCCGTGAAAGGCTCAAGCACATCTCTGTGCCTGTGCACGCGCGGCTTCCTCACCTGACTGTCCTCTCTCTTCTCTAACTGGCAAACTTCTATCCATCCTTGAAGCCCCAGATCCAGCATGCCCTCTGCAGAGGCTTTCCTGGAGCCCTGTCCCCGCATCTCAGGCTCCCGAGGCCCTGGACTTACTTCCCTCTGTCCCCACACTGGTACTGTCAAGTCCCTCTTCTCTGCCTGACTGAGCTCTGCAGACGCGGGAACCGTGTCTTGGTCCTCTCTGTGTGCTGGTGCACGGCCCATAACAGAACAGGCCCAGGATATGCCTGGTCCTTCATCCATCACACAAACGTCACTGTGCGCGGCACTGGGGATACAGCCGTGGACACAAACCGCTCTCCTGGGCCCTTGGTTCTCGAGAGGAAAGACAGGCAACACGGCAGCACGTAACAGGAGGAACGCAGCAGGAAGGGCTGAAGGGGCAGGTGTGTGGGTCCTGCCTCCCTGACGAGGCGTCATGTGAGCCGTGGGTTACTCGGAGGGAAGAGCATTCCAGATAGAAGGGACACCGGGGTGAAGGGACACGTGTGGCACAATCGGGGGGCGACCAGGAGGCCGCTGTGATGGGAAGTAAGTGGGTGAGGTAGAGAGTGGGGCGGAAGTGAATGAGCAAGGCAGCCAGGGCCAGGGAGGTCCACGCGGGCCTCGGTCAGGGTTTGGATTTGATTCTGGGTCAGACTGTAAGTCTCTGGAGAGCCCCGAGCAAGGCTCGACCTGGCCTGACCTAGACGTGGAAAGATCAATCTGCTTGTGTGTGGAGAACAGACTAAGCGCAGAAGCAGGCAAATCAAGTAGGTGTCCACTGTGAAAGCCCAGTCGTTTGTTGAATGAATAAATGATGAATGAAGGCAGGCAGCTGACAAGCGGGTGGGGGGCAGGGTCTCAAATGCTCACACCCTGTCCACTCTAGAAGCTGCAGGTTGCATCCAGGTCCAGCACCTGGGTTTCTGCATCCCTGGGATGGTCACTTACTAAAATGTTTGAGCTGGCTCTTATCCTATACGAGCTAAAGTTGGCAGAAGGCTGACCTGGAAATTATCATTCTTTAGGAAAGATATTAAGTATGCTAACTGAGAAAAAAGAAAATGGATGCTAATTAATTTTTGACTTATTTCAGAAGAAGTAGGCATTTCGATATAAAGATGGGCCAGGTTAAATGCCCATAATAATCAACCCGTGATCAAGCTGGGTTATGATTTAGAAAGTGTGGAGGCCACCAGCTGACTGGGATCTCTTTGACAGGCCATCTGGCTCACTGGGCAAAGGCCTGGACTTTGAATTGGAGACTTGGGCTCTGTCACTCACTAGTGTAGCCTTTGGCGAATCACTGCTGTGAGCCTTCGTTTCTTCAGCCTTAAAGTGGGGACAGGAATTCCTAACCTGTCCCCGACAGTCTCAGGAGGATGCCAGGGGACCCAATGAGACCAGGCAGGACAGGTACAACAAAAGACACGTTCCTTTCCTTGAGGAGCATGTGGGCCAGCCCCCGGGCACGTCACTGTTTCTTCCCACACCAGTGAGGACTCTGGCCGTTTCTGAGGGCTGAGATCTCAGACAGTGTCCTGGGATGGGGTGCTCCAGGGGCAAGCATGACAATTTGCATTCTTAGGGTGCTTTACAGCTTGCAAGTCACATTCCCACTTATGTTATCATTTGAGTCTCACAGCAACTTTGCAGGTGGTTATTATAACCCCCTTTAACGATGAGGAAACTGAGGCTCGGGGTGATGAAACGGCTTGCTCAAGGTTTCACAGGCTCTTGTGTGACAGGGCCTGGAGCACGGGCCTGGCACTCTGTCCTCTGCCCCCAGAGTCTGTGTCATCTGTCAGTCGCTGTGCTGACCACAGGCTGCTCACCACGACCCAACGCGAGATGTACTTGGTGGGCACTGGCGAGGCGGGCATCCATAATGGACCATTCAGGAGCTCAAGCCCCGACTGAGCATGTGATACCCAGGTCAGATCTAAGGAAAACGAAAAGCCCCAAAGAAATCCTCCCATTAGCGTTAGGGAGATGACCCTGGGGCCGGTGGAAGGAGGTCCTCCTTCTCCGGGATGGGAGCTACACACAAACCAGCAGTGCTTTAAAGGAAGACAATGATGGCAGCAGGCTGCTGCTGGGATGCTCAGAAATCAGGGGTCCCAAGAAGGCTACAAAGTACTGCCAAGGTGCAGAGGGAGACCCCAAGGGTCAGGCACAGCCTCTCCTTGGACCCTTGACTTGAACTCACCAGCCCAGCCCAAGCAGCCCGGCCTCCCTGTGTCTCCCAAGGCATCACCACAGGAGTTGATATGTTAGTTAACTTTTCAAATACTAAAAAAAAAAAAAAAAAGTAACTTCAAATTGTTATAGTAATTTACAGGTGACAAAAAACTTGCACAAACATCATCTCATGTTATCCTCACAACAACCCTGTGAGGTAGGTGTAGTAAACCCATTGTACAGATGGAGAAACTGAGTCTCAGAAATCTGAAGTGACTTGCCCGAGGGCACACCCTTGGCACGAGCAGTGCATGAACCCAGACTTGCCTGACTCCACGTCCGATACACGTGTACCCCAGGGCCACAAAGAGCTGGAGGTCGGTGAGAACACGGCTGCTGGCTGGGGAAGGCGTATTCCTTGGTTCAGGGTGCTGCTAGGCGGGCCAAGGTGACGGGTGCGATTTCTGTGTGAGACAATTCTATGTGCCATGTCCCTCAATCACAGATAGCACCCCTCGCCTTGCGCCCAGTTCCAAAAGTGGTGCTGGTCCAGGAACGTCGTCTTGGTCTGCAGAGGACGGCGTGACGGCAGGAAGCATCAGGCCACATGAGGGACAGACAGACAGACAGATGTGTGACTGCACCAGCGAGCTCACCTACTGTCCAAACACCTGGGTCGTGTTGGCCCTTCTTCGGGGCTCCTGCCCTCGACGGGCTCACAGCCTAGATGAGCAAATAGCGAGCTCAAACCAAGTGGATGACCATGTGCTGAGAGGCAGGGGGAGGCCCCTGGAGGGGAGGGGGGGAGGGGGGAGGGGGGGAGGGTGCCTTGTGGCTCGCAGCCCAAGCACGAAGCACGAGGACAACACACGTGAGGCTGGGGTCTGGGGTCGGGCCCAGTGCACGCCGCGTCAGGATAGACCATCCAGTGCAGTCGCAATATGGAGCTGGAGGTCTCAAGACCGGCAAGTCCCCGGGTCTTGGTTTGCCCCCCCTCACCTGTATGGATGCAGCCAGAGCTTGTCAGTTAGACAGTGTGCTGGTTTTTGAGGGTCCAGAGACAAACACGACACTTTCTGACTTCCCGGTCTGACCGAACGCACATGCTGAGAACAATACGACATGCTAGGTGGCATTAACCCCCGCGATGGAGGCGTAAATGAGCACCGTGGGAGTGCGGGGAAGGAGCGGGGCACCCTGCCACGGTGGCCGGAAATGGCTTGTCTGCAGAGCCAGGGTCCCGCAGAAGGAGTGGGGCTTGGAAGAGTGGGGACAGGAGGGCACGCTGGGGGTGGGGGGGCTCTGGGGAAGGTGCCCTGGTGAGTCACCGTGGGTGCAGGTGGTAGGACGCCCCGGGGGCTGGTGCGCAGGAAGTGGCCACCAGGGGGCAGGCAGGAGATGACACGGAGCCTCAGGGAACGGGTGTCCTCAGTGACCCTTTGTCGGGGATAGAAAGTGCCCACGGCCTCCGCAGGAGGGAGGTGAAAACAGCTTTTTTCCTTAGGAGAAAAAAGCAGGTAATTTTAAGAAGAAAAGAGGTTTATGAAAAGCAGAATCCAGCCCTGGCTCTACGAAGCCGGGAGGTGGGGCAGTGAGAGGAAACGGCTCCGGGCCTCACTCTTCAGGAGAGGCCCCTGGCCTGGGCGCCCTCCTGTGGGAGCTGACGCTGCAGCGGTTAAGGACATTGGAAAGACTGGGGGAACATTCATCCCCAGCACCAGCTTGAAATGCACCAACGAATGATGTTATCACAAGCAAACCAGGTAACAAAAGGCCGCACCGCTATGTTCTGAGAGACGTGCTTTAACTCATCCCATGTGGATTTGCACCAAGCTACCAGGTGCTCCTTTTCCTTTTTTGCAGAGTCCCAAAAGATAAAGTGGAACTATTCTGGTTGTCATCAGGGTGAGGGTAACAGGACATGGCTGGTGAACCCCTGGAACTCCACAACATAGACAGTTTGAAATTCACTGCATTCAACCCCAAACTGTAAGCAAAGTTGCCTTTGACCAGGCAAGCCCCTGTGCCCCTCCCTGCCCAGCGCCAGCATCAGGCTTTAACACTCTGAGGCATTCCTGCATGTAATCCTGAGCCCAAGGCCTTTAAAGGAAAGCCACACTCCCACGGAGCCTGGATGCTCTGAGGTGCCACCTCCTGCGCGTGACAAGCCAGCCAGTCTTCAGAACTCCTGCCACCAGCACCATGCTTAGCTGTACACCCATGATCTCATCTGAGGTAGGCATGACCACCCCATTTTACAGATGAAGAAGCTGAGGCTGGGAGGAGTCCTGCCCAAGGTCTGACAGCCTACAGCAGCAGGGCTGCTCCTGGCCTCTCCCCTGTGAATGCAACTTCACGGTCCTGCCCTAGAAGCCCAGGCACTGGGACACAGGTCCTCCCAGCACCCCTCCGGGGGCTCCAGAAGCCCTAAGGTTCTGGGGAAACGGACTCCCGCCTCCAGTGCTGGCTTTAATGGTCTCCTGCTTGAAGCATTCTTGGGCCCCAGACCCTGGCAGTCTGTGCGGAAGGCCCAACATGCCGTGGGGTGCCCTCTGGGCCGTCTCTTCCACTCTTCCCGGCACACTCAGGCTTGGTCACATGCACATGACATTGGCCCCCTCCCCTCATCACTGCTGGTGACCTACTGGGAGCGTCTATGACTCTGGGATGAGTTGAGGGTCGCCGCATCTTCGGATTTGAAGAGTTTCTTGAGGTCTTAGCGGGAATGGAGATGGGGACCCTCAGTTTTGGTCTGGGGTCTTCCCACTCTGAGTGAGCTACAGGACAGCATGACTCTGCCCACTGGGAGGGTGGACTGGATGTCACTGGAGAGAACACGGACAAGCCAAGCTCTCCAGCCCTCCCGAGCCCCACAGCTCTCTTTCTAGCCCCACCCTGGGTCTGGGTCCCAGGGAAAATCCTTCTTTAGGAAGGAATGGGCGTGATGTGGGACAGCGGGAGGAGGCTTGGGTGCAGGCGCCAGCTCCGCCCCGATGTGCTGTGCAGCCCGCACAAGTCCCTCCCCTCACCGGGTCCCAGCTGCAAAAGGGAAGCCCAGCGCCCTGACGTCTAAGCCCTTCTCTGGTCCCACATCAGTGCTGGCCGGGCCTCCACCATCTGTCCTCCACACCTGTGGAGGCTTGGAGGGGGAAGATTATTCTCAAAAGCCCACTCCTGCCAGAGGGCTGGAGACCATCAGCCTGGGGCCTCGCATCCGGTGCCACCAGGGCCCTACCCTTCAGGAACAAGGAAAGACAACTAGACAGTGACTGCGGGAAGTTCTGAGAGAACCTAGTTTAATGAAAGAGCGCTCATCTGCTGACAAGGAACAGCAGTGCCTGTGAGGGGGGCAGAGCAGAGGCCTGGAGGAAACAAGCTTTATTTACCGGACACCTACAGGTACAGGTGTCACACAGGAATTGTGTGGGGTGATCCTCCAGCCATCAGTGGTATTATTATATCCATTTTATAGACGAAGTGACTCGTCAGGGTCACACTGCTGTGAGTAGCAGAAATTTGAACCCAAGGGTGAGACTGTGATTTATAATAAGAAATGTATATTTGGTCTTCGTACACTGTTCCCGGCACATAGCTCCTGAAACCCTTGTAATTTCCTAAACAGGAGCCAAAGGGGCATCTTCGTGCTAACATTTAGTCTCCTTCTCAATTCCTGACACAGCTTCAGAGCATGGAGGTGAGATGGGTGCACCCTAACAGGCCCTTTCAACCACCCTTGAGTTGCTGTTAATGCAGTGACTTTTGATTAGAGGGCTGGAACTGTCAGTCCCCACGCCCTCAGCCTCTACGGAGGGCAGACTGGCTAGAGACTGGGTTCAATCACCTGTGGCCTATGTAATGAAACCCCCATAAAAAACCCAAAAGGATGGGGCTCAGAGATGCTGGGTTGGTGAACATGTGGAGGCTGGCGAGGGTGCTGCCTAGAGAGGGCACAGAAGCTCTGGGCCCGTCCCACACGCCTGGCCCCGTGCATCTCGTCCATCCGGCTGTTCCAGAGTTCCATCCTTTTCTAATACACTGGTCGGTAATCCAGTAAGTCAGACATTTCTCTGAGTTCTGCAAGCCACTCTAGCAAATTAATTGAACCTGAGGAGGGCACAGGCCCCTCTGACTCATGGCCTGTTGGTCAGAAGCACAGGTGACTGGCTCCTGAAGGGGGTGGGGGCGGTCTTTTGGGGCTGAGCCCGTAGCCTGTGGGATGCTGCCTGCAGGCAGTGTCTGGACCGCTTGGTGTGCTGTCGGAGGGACGCGGTGCCGGAGCACAGGCATGCTCGGAGGAGAGGCGGGAGGAACGCGTGGCTCTCCTTCACACCGCGGTACCCTGGCTCCAAAATGGACATTCCCCGCCCACCCCCCGCCTCCCGGGGGCCCCGCTGCCTCTCCTGCTTGTCTCTGGAGGAGAAGAGGAACAGTGTTCAGATCCCAGCCTCCCTTATCCAGCCGGCACTGTTAGGTGACGACCCAAGGAGATACCAGACGTGACGAAGACGGAACTCGTCTCGTTTTTACAGAACTTCTAGCCCTTCCTTTCAGACTCAATGGCCCCTTTTTATTACAAACATTTTATAACACTCCCTGTATTATACTGACATGAAATTTAAAGATTATATAACCTACCTACATAAATTAGAAAAAAATAATAAAGGAGAGAAGAGAGAGAAGTAACCAATAATAAGACAACACTGCACCACGTAACAGCTCAGACAACTACAGTAGGAGACATCATCAGTCAGATGCCGGCACCACCCCCAGACACACAGTGGCCACTACTGACACAAGCGGTTTCAATAATGCGGTGCTGTGTGTGTATCTCACCAGCAATAACGCTGGAGATAAGATTTTCCAAAAGAGAAAACAATTCTTGGTAAAGTTACAAACAAACTAAAGCACAATTTTCTTCCGAAGCACGGGGTGGCTGCATTCCTAGAAAATCCAGCACATACTAAAACTGGTATTAAAAAAAAAAAGGAGGGGCTTCCCCGGTGGCACAGTGGTTAAGAACCCGCCTGCCAATGCAGGGGACACGGGTTCGAGCCCTGGTCCGGGAAGATCCCACATGCCATGGAGCAACTAGGCCCGTGGGCCACAACTACTGAGCCTGTGCTCTAGAGCCTGCGAGCCACAGCTACTGAGCCCACGTGCCACGACTACAGAAGTCCGCACACCTACAGCCTGTGCTCTGCAAGAAGAGAAGCCACCGCGATGAGAAGCCCGTGCACTGCAACGAAGAGTAGCCCCCGCTCGCTGCAACTAGAGAAAGTGCAGCAATGAAGACCCGACGCAGCCAAACATAAATAAATAACTTAATTCAAAAAAAAAAAAAAGGAGTGCTTTTTCTTGCAACACAGTAAAGTTCTGTCTCAGATAATTAAGTTCCTTGCTTCCATGTGTTTGGTGGAACACGCAGGACAGTACGGGATCACGCAGGGCTGCCCAGCGCACCGTGATGCGTCCAGTGCTCCTGGCCCTCTGTCCACCGGCCACCAAATGCCTCCTCTCCGCTCCCACACTGTCCCTGTTAGAACCACCTGACTAGTCCAGCCTAAGCACTGACGCCCGCACAGCAGAGGAGACTCGCCTGAAGCCACAGGCATGGTGGCGGCCGAGCTGGCCAACAAGCAGATGCCCGACCTCCAGGCCAGGCTCTTCCCACCGAGGGCAGAGCTTCCCGGGGAACCCAGACGCTGTGCTGGGGGAGCCTCTGCCTTAGTCGGACGGGGCTTGGCTGGTCACCATCACAGCCTTTCATGCGCCGTGCTGCGCTGAACGCCTCAGAATCTGCCCATCTTACAGATGGAGAAACCGAGGCACAGAAAAGGGAGGTGATTTGCCCAGGCTGCATGCAGGCGGGCAGCACCCAGGTCTGCTAACCTCCGGGCCACCATGGCCTCTTCCTCCGCGGAGCCGACGGGGCACCACACACAAAGGGCTCTGAGGGCCTCTGGCCTGGGGGGACCTTGGAGGACAACCAGCACTGCATGTTTCGACGAGGAAACGGAGGCCCATGGAGGTCACTGTGCTGATCGAGGGCACACGTGAGGAGCAGAGCCGCGACCAGAGCCAGACCTCCTGAGTCCTAGCCCAGAGGAACAGAACTTGGGCTCCTGAGATTCAGGACGTCAAAAAGGCTGCTGCTTCTCACACGCATTTCCTGAGCTCCCTGTGTGCCTCTCCGGCTCTGTTCCTGGAAAATGGCTGGTGACTAAGGCTACACCGGTCCTACCACCAGTAGAACCAGTAAGGTGGCGGGGAAGCAGACCCCACAGAGGTGTTGTGAGTAAAACACGTAAGTATCCCGGCAGAGGGGATGTGCAGGGCCGAGGGTGCTGGCTGTAGCTGCCCGAGACAGGAGGCCGTGGGGTGCGGAAGCAGGTGCACGGGCCGGGTGCTGGCACGACCCGCCGAGGTCTGTGCTCTCCGGAGCTGCCACAGAGCCCTCGGGGAGGCCAGCTCCCCTCTGTGCTCCCCCTTCAACCAGAGAAGTAGCTCCAAACAGCAAAACAAAAAACCAAAAAAACTCCAGTTTTTTTCCGTTCTGGCCTCTCCCGTTGCAGAGCACAGGCTCCGACGCGCAGGCTCAGCGGCCATGGCTCATGGGCCCAGCCGCTCCACGGCATGTGGGATCTTCCCGGACCGGGGCACGAACCCGTGTCCCCTGCATCGGCAGGCGGACTCTCAACCACTGCGCCACCAGGGAAGCCCTCCAGTTTTTTTGGAAAAAAAACTTGGCTAAGTATCTCTAAGATCCTTCCCATCTTTAAATTTATTTCTAAATATAGGTTAATGAGGGAATTATTTATCTACACATTTGCTTTTCCAACAAAAGAGCCAGTCTTCTTTTTCATGTTACCGAGTGACTCATTCAGGGAAACGCTTTCTCAGACAGGCACCCAGACACCTGAGAGCTAGGTCTTCTAACTCCTAGACCCCCTCCCTGCTTTAGGAAGCCAGATGAAGGAACAGCCAAGGAACCTCTCTGACCTACTGACATGATTCTAGATTCTAAACAGAAAGAAGTTCCTCCAGCAGAAGTAAAGTTCCAGGGAATGAAAGAGGATGAAAGTGAATGTTTTCTTCCACGTCTATGCAGCCGAGCATGAATAACAACGGCTCCTAAGATACAGATGAAGTAACACTACTCCACAGCAGTCGGGCGAGGGAGGTGGATTTATTATCTGTCGTGAGCCTGAAACACACTACATGAGAGCAGCCTGCCTCCACTCATTTGCCAAAGGAAATAAAAGATCCCTTGGTCATTAGAGGACGCACCTGCTGTGGGAGTGGGAAATTATGCAGACGTGACGAAAGGCGCAGGAGGTTTGCAGCCCTGCGTGTTGTACTGCACTTAATTAAAGCTACTCCTGAAAATAATGGGAAAAATGAAATCTCAAATTAGCCTATGAAGAATGGTCATCATACTAGTAAACAAAAACGCAAATTAAAATGATACGTTTTCCCTTCTCTTGTGTTTGCTAAGATTACAGGAGTACTAAGGCCTGGTCCTGGCGCAGGCTCAGCAGTGGGTGACCATCGACTGGGCCGGACACAGTACGAACCAGTACTCTCATTCCGGAAGGTGTATTCAGCAAGATACGTCAAAGCTTTAGAAATGTATGTATTGTTTGACTCAGAAATAGCCCAAGATATAATCGGACAAGTGTGTAAAGATGAACATGAGACACAAAGCATACACACAAATTAACATATAAACATACAAGAGAGCCTGAGAGCCTGTAACAGCCCTCTGTTACACGAATATAGTAGTGAAAAATGGGGACAACTTACTTACAAGCCGAAGGCTGGTTAAATTGTAGTAACATCTCTATATGGTCCTCAGTGCAACACTCTGGCCACTTAAATGGTGAGGAGATCCGACTTCCCTGGCACAGAAGGACATGCGTACCATAGTGCCAAGTGAGAAAAGCTTACAAGACAGTACATACAGACTATTTCTGGGGAATAGCTCTTCAGTCATATGTGAACACAGAAAGCTCTGGAAGGCTACGTAAGTGTTAACAGCAGTCATCTCTGGGTTTTAGGATCAGAGATAATTCTTTGTTTGCTGGTCTGTATTTTCTATTTTTCAGTTATAAACAAGGACTACGGATGATGAGGAATGCTGCCTCCCAGACGTGCTAGGCCCTTCGGGAAGTAAAGAAGGACATTCTTCCGTCCCGTTTCTACACAGGGCTTTTCCTGCTTCTAGCATCGGCCACAGTGACCACATCTGTAAGCAGTGAACTAGCATTCACTCTGTCCAGACAATATACATAAAACCTAAACCGTTAGGGCTAGAAGGACCTGTAGAGAGCTTGATCAAGTCTGTATCCCTCCTTTCAGAGACGGGGAAACTGGGGCCCCCAGAGAAATGACCTGTTTAAGGTCAGAAGCAGGCTCACATGGAAGCATATGGAAGCAGTTGCCTTTACAAGGCCACTAAACTGTGAACTGAAGTCTGCTAAGAGAATGAACTGCAGCGGGGAGGGAAGCTGAGCTGGGCCGGGTGGCCAAGTATAGCCTGTAAACACTGCTGCCCTGCCTGACAGCTGGCGGCTTTACCAGACGGTGGTGCGCGCCCACTGAGGACAGCAGCCGCAGGGAGTCCAGGTACGTGCATCGGTGGGGTGGGAGCTGAGACGGTGCAGACCCGCCGGCACCGAGGCCCGCGTCCTCGGTCCTCTTTCTGTAGCAGCTGGAACGTGCCACGAGCCATGCTCACTGCCCTGACCAAGCCCCTGTGGTCCCCAGAGCAAGAAGCCCACCTGGAGCTGTGGGCTCAGGCTGGGCCCAAGGCTGGCTGACCCTCCCCTCTGACCTACTGAGGCCCTGCAGAGCTGCAGGAAAACACTGGATTTTGTTCAAAGCAGGAGCCCTAAAATTGAGTCTCAGTCCCACTGGAAGACATGTCTGGCAGACATGTCACCTCTTTTAACCCCAAGCCCCCATCTGAATAAATGTGTCTAACAGTAGCCGGCCTGACAACCTGTGGGAAATAAAAGCCGAATTATAGGCTCTTTAGAGTATAAGAAGTCCTTTCCTAGCCAGCTGAGGCCTACCTGTGGGGCTGCCTGGTTAGTGGGAGCCCCTTCCCTCAAGAAGGGCAGGGAAGGGGCATGTGGGAGAAGATCCTGGGAAGAAACAAAAATCCTGGGCTTTGCAGAGGAAGCCTAGATGTTATTATTATTACAGTCATTTTCTCTGCCATCCAACTAAACCACAGAAGCCCCACTCTGAGTCCCCCTAAGCACACACACCACCCGCGGCCATCACACCTCGTCACGGAGCGGTACCCACAGGGAGGCCCCGTTTCCGCCAATGTCGGCGCTCCTCCTTCATGCAGAAGACGGCTGCGCATTAGGAGACAGACGGCTCCTCCCCACACCCCAAACTACCTCCAGGTGCCAATTTCTATAGAAAAAGCCCCAAGAACCCAGGGGCTGACTGTCCCCCTATCCACTGAGATAACCCCTGAACCCAGAGCCTTGTGGGTCCCAAGAGAACCCTGAGCCAGCTCTGCACTCCTGTGCCTACCCAGGGAACCGAAAGCACCAGGCAACAGGACCATTATTTAATTTGTTGATTTGACTTGCTAAATTGGCTTTAGGTTCCCTAGGTTGGGCCTGAAGTTGAAGAATGAGTATCCAAAACTCACTGGCATAAAAAGACAGGTTTTGTGGGTACCAAGGAACAAGGCCAGCAAAACAGATCTCTCAAGGGTCTGACTCTCCTCTTTCTTCCACGTAGAAGTCAGGCAGCGAGAACATTACTCTGTTGCGCCCGTTCTTTCTCCAGAATAATGTCAAGAACTCTGGCTGAACAATGGGTTTCACCAGGGTGACAGGCAGGAAGGAACAAAGAAAGAACAGAGTCGTGACCTGTCCTCAGCACACAGAGGGTGCAAACTGCGAGAGTGGGTCAAGTCCTGGGTGTACATCCAGGGAAGCCCCTTCCCCTCTTGAGCCCCGGCCTCCTAACCCAGCCATGTTGTGTGGGGACTCACTTCCCAGGGCTGTGGTGAGAATCAGGTAAGAGAAAGGGGCGTGAAGACTGGACGGCCACGATTTGCTCTCCTTTGCTTTCAGGTTTGTATCTAAGCATCTTGTGTCTGCCAGGTTTGTTGGACCCCAGGTGGCCACACTAGTGTCGCTCACGCATGAGGGGGAGGTGGGACATGCTGATGAGACCCTGAGTCTCAGGAAGTCCACGATCCGATGGCCCGAGCCCCAGATGCCTAGCACAGAACAGGACATGCCAGTGAGGAGAGGAGGGAGCAGAGGCGGGCACTTAGGAGGTGCCAGGCCCCATGCCGGGCGACTGAATCCTCTCCACAACTCTGGAAGAGGGACTTATGACCCCATTTTACAAATAAGGATGCTGAAGCCTACAGAGATAAGCAAATTCAGCAGGACCAAAGGGGAAAGAACCAGGATTATTCACGCTCTTATTCCATACCAGGCACTGTACACTAAGTACTCTATAAACATTTTAAACTTAACCCTCATGACAACCCTAGGAAGTAGGGTTTATTACCCCAAGGCCACTTAGTATAAGATCTCACTGCCTCCGAACACATGCTTTTCTCACTACACTTGACCCCTGAACAACGTGGCGGTCGGGCTCCGAGTCTGCATGGGTGAAAACCTGCGTGTAACTGCACAGCTGGCCTCCACGTCCACGGCTCTGCACCCGCAGATGCGACCAACTGCGGATCATGTAGGGCCGGAGACGCATTCATGGAAAAGAAACCACTGTCAGTGGACCACTTGGTTCAAAGCCGTGTTGGTTCAAGGGTCCGCTGCACCGCAAACCGCCTCCCACCGAGGAGGGCAGAACATAGTTTGTCAATACAGAGGGGATCTGATAGACGCTTCACTATTATCCTGCAGCAGAGGCCTCCTGCGGTAGCTGGTGGAGAGGCTGCTGTGCCCTGCCCGCGCTCTGAGGCCTGAACTACAGGTCAGCGTGGCACAGCCGTATCGTGGAGTGGCACTCCACAGTGACAGAGCCGGCTGCAGAGACACATGGGTCCAGGGGCGGGCCTCTCAGACGTAATGTCGAGGGACAGAAATCAGGCCCCGACGTACACACTACATGATCCATTTACACGAAGTTCGAACACAGATAAGAGTGCTCTGTTGTCACAGAACTTGACATCCTGGTTTTCCTGGGAGGGGGCGGAGGGATTTGGTCCCTGTCAGGGCCTGGCAGGGGTTCTGCATATGCATTTGTACAAGCTCATCGAGCTCACACTTCAGGTTTCTGTACGGTACAGTGCAGTACACCCCAGGTGAAGAAAACGCGTCCTCCTCAGCGGCCCCACGGTCTCCCCTCCACCAAAGGCCGTGGAACCGGGATGGGCGACTACTATTCATGATGAAAGTTTCAAGTCAGGCCACTGTCACCTCGTGAGCACACATCCACCCCCTACCCCAACAAAGACACCCGTTCAACCCAGAGGAGACGCAGGAGGTCGGGGCTCTGAATCTGAGTTACTACCTGGCACCGGGAAGTTATTTCTTCATACTAGGTCACACGATTCCTATCTGAAAATGAGGGCTGGATTAGCTGATTTCCTTGTGATTCTATGGTGAAGTTAAAAAAATAACTAGTAGTTGCTTTGCATCAGTCATCTGAATAAAATAAAACCCTTTTTCCTCCCCTTAATGTATCTGTATGTACAGATAAAATAAAGCTTAACTCCCACATCCCGGGGCAAGTGAGGCAGCTCGGATCGGAAACCTTAAACTCAGCTCACTCCACCACGAAGCTCAAGGCTTTTGGGTGGAAAAAAAGACAGCTGACTACGCAGTTATTTGGTGCCTACAGTGTTGCAGGCAGGCCCTGCACTCATCACTCACACTGCTGTGGTTCCTCGCTGTGCACCCCCAGTTCTCAGCAGAAAATCCACAAACCCTGGGGCCTTTTCACAGTGGGGACAGAACTCTACAAGTACCAGTTCTACGTACGACCTGCGGGAAGCATACTCAAAACGTGTTCTTTATTTTCTTAAAAAAACTCTCCTAGGGTTTAAATTGGGTCCCAAAGCTCCAACCTGTCAGGCACAATAGACACTGAAAAGCCATCTCCCTCCAGGTTCCAAGTGCTATGTCTCTCCACTTCCCACCCCAATTCTGGCAGCAGTAGCAGCAGCAGCAGCAGTGACAGTAATAATACCCACAAATACGAATACTGGGTGATTAATACGTGTCAGGCAGCCTGCTAACATACATTCGACTTCATTTAAACTTAGAAACAACCACATATCACCCATCTTATAGCTAAAGAAATTGAAGCCTAGAAAAATGACCAGGACTCAAGGCCAGCAGGGCACCCCGAGGCCCAGTTCCTCACTACCACGCTCTACCAAGGTAAGATCTCCAGCAAAGTGCAGGACTGTCTCCGTGGCCACCGAGATGCCAACATCCTGGAAGGCCTGCGACCTCCCTCTGAAGCTAACGCTACAAATTTCCGAGAACGGCCGCGTGAGCTTTGGCTCCTTTGCTCTACCTGCCCTGCACAGAAGCTTTTGATAGCGCCCCTTGCCGCCCCCAGCCCACTGTCTACACCCCAAGCCTTCCAATTTGGAGCCTTTCGCTGTGCAGTCCGTGCCACCCTTCTAAATCCACATCCAATCTCTTTGCTATCGGCACCGCAGTCTGCAGAGACACTGCAGCGTTCTCTTTCCCAGCATGTGCTGGGCTTTCAGGCCCATGTGCCTTTGTATTTGCTGTTCCCTCTGCCTGGGATGCCCACTCCCACCTCTTTGCCCTTCAAAACTCCAGCTCAGATGTCACCACCCGCTCAAGGCCTCCCTTGGCAGCCCACAGGGGCAGTCCCTTATTTCCCTTTCTGTGCTCCCCAAGTCCCTGCCCTGCTCATACCTTATGAGCACTTATCACAATACGTTACAGTTAGCAGTTCATGAATCCGTCTACTCCAAGATACCAAGTGCCTTGAGGGAAAGGACTCCATCTACCCATTTGTTACCTATTCTGTCTAGTCAGTTTCTAACACTCAGTAAATGTCGAGTAAAAGTGTGCTAAACATACGCATAATTGAATACAAGAATACACTTTTGCTCGTTCCCTCCGATCTACGCCAAACATGTGTCTAGAATATCGAATTAGGATGACAAATGTAAAATGCATCTGGACACTTGGCTTTAGGAACACAGTACAAATCTGTATCTCACCAAGGGCAAAAAAGATGTAAATGCCATTCTCTCCTCCTTCAAATTGCTAACATAGCTTTAAATCTAGAGTCAGGCAGTGCGTTTCTCTGAGAACCCAGAAAGCATCAGCTCAGCGCAGCTGCAGGGCGAGGACACCCAGGCAGCCAGAACTGTAGGAGGGCAGAGGTAGAATGAGAGAGAGTCTAGGCACCAGGCCAAGACAGAGCCCCGCTTACCTCCTTCTTGGGAATTCATGATGTTCAGGGCAAACAGCATGGCATTGGAGAACGTGGTCGCCTCTTCCTTACTCGCAAAGTTTAAACCATAGACCTGGCGGGCATCTCGCCACTGGTGGAAGGTTGGCGTTGCCTGATTGTACTTCAGCCCTTTCACGATTGAATAATTGATCACAACCTGAAAGGGAAAAGAGAGAGAAATACGTGTAAATAAATAAAAGGTAAGTGAGCTGTGTGGGGCAAGGATATTGTGTCCCCTGGGGCTACAAGAGGACAGGGGGACGGGGATGGGGTCAGCAGAAGGGGAAAGCACGACCCGGCAGCTTTTCAACATGATCTATACAACACTGAGGGTTTGAAAACTAGTTATTTCATTTAACTAACAAAGAGTGTGGTTGTGACCTCCACAGGACAGCCCTAAGCTGGGAGTCAGGTTCCCTGGGTCCTGGTCCTGGCCCTGCCTCCCAGCCATGTCACCCCAGGCGGCACCGCACTTCTCTGGGTCTCAGTTTCGCCAGTTATAAAATGGGGATAATGATCCTGGCTCTGCTGACCTAATGGGGTTACTGCAAAGGTCACATAGTGACACATATCTTATGGAGGCTTCTGGATATAAAGATCCTTAAGGGCGAGAGTCTTTTCTAATTCATATTTATGCCTCCCATAGCCCTCTGCATAGCGTCTAATACTCAGAATGCACTAATAAACGGGTTATTAGGTAAAAGGACAACTAGCCTTTCTTTTGCATGTGGCTATTCAGTTTTCTCAACACCATTTACTGAAGAGACTGTCCTTTCCCCACTATATGCTCCTGACTCCTTTGTCATAAATTAATAAAACCATATCCGATGGGTTTATTACTGCATTCTCTATTCTGTTCCGTTGATTTTTGTGTCTGTTTTTATGCCAATATCACGCTTTTTATTTACTAAGGTTTTTAATTACTATACTAAAATTACAGTAATATGGTTTGAAATGACGGAGTGTGATGTCTCCAGCTTTGTTCTTCTTTCTCAAGATTGCTTTTGCCATTTGGGGTCTTCTGAGGTTCCATACAAATTTTAGGATTATTGTTCTAGTTCTGTGGCATTTTGATAGGGATTGCGTTGAATCTTGTTGATTGCTTTGGGTGGTGTGGACATTCTAACATGAGCACAGAGTCTGCTCTCTTTGCCTTGGTGAGTCTGGCTGAAGGCTTGTCAGTTTTGTTTACATTTTCAAAGAATCAGCTCTTAGTTTCCTTGACCTTCTCTATTGTCTTTTTAGTCTCTATTTCACTGATTTCTTCTTTTTTAAAATGATCATCTCCTTCCTTCCTTCCTTTCCTCCCTCCCCTCCCTCCCTCCTTTCTTTCCCTACCCTCCCTCCTTCCTTTCTTTCTTGGCTGCGTTGGGTCTTCGCTGCTGCATGTGGGCTTTCTCTAGTTGTGGTGAGCAGGGGCTACTCTTCATTGCAATGCGCAGGCTTCTCACTGCGGTGGCTTCTCTTGTGGCAGAGCGTGGGCACTAGGCGCGTGGGCTTCAGTAGTTGGGGCACGTGGGCTCAGCAGTTGTGGCTCATGGGCTCTAGAGCTCAGGCTCAGTAGTTGTGGTGCACAGGCTTTGTTGTTCCGCGGCATGTGGGATCTTCCCGGATCAGGGCTCGAACCCGTGTTCCCTGCACTGGCAGGTGGATTCTTAACCACTGTGCCACCAGGGAAGTCCTATTTTATTGATTTCTGCTCTCATCTTTGTCATTTCCTTCCTTCTACTAACTTTGGGCTTCTTTTTTCATCTTTTTTCCAGTTCCCTGGGGCATAAAGTTAGGTTGTTTGTGACTTTTGTTTCTTGAGGTAGGCACTGACAGCTATGAACTTAGCGGTAGAATGCAGAACTGCTTTTGCTACATCCCACAAATTCTGTTATGTTATACTTCCATTTTCATTTGTCTCCAGGTACTTTTTTTTTTTTTGCGGTACGCAGGCCTCTCACTGTTGTGGCCTCTCCCATTGCGGAGCACAGGCTCCGGACGCGCAGGCTCAGCGGCCATGGCTCATGGGCCCAGCTGCTCCGCGGCACGTGGGATCTTCCCGGACCGGGGCACGAACCCGTGTCCCCTGCATCGGCAGGCGGACTCTCAACCACTGCACCACCAGGGAAGCCCTGGCTCCAGGTACTTTTTAAATTTCTCTTTTGATTTCTCCTTCAACCCACTTCCGTAGCATGCTGTTTAATCTCCACATACTTGTGACCTGAAACCATAAAGCCCCTGGAAGAAAATATAAGTGGTAAGCTCCTCGACATAGGCCTTGGTGATGATTTGTTGAATCTGATACCAAAAACAAAAGTGACAAAAGCAAAAATAAACAAGTGGGACTACATCAAACTAAAAAGCTTCTGTATAGCAAAGAAAGCCATCAACAGAATGAAAAGGCAATCTACTGAATGGGAGAAACTGTTTGCAAAACATATATCTCATAAGGGACTAATATCTAAAATATATAAAGAACCTGTATTGCTCAATAGCAAAGAAACAATCCAATTAAGAAATGGGCAGAAGATCCGAATAGATATTTATCTAAAGCAGACATACAGATGGCTAACAGGTACAAGAAAAGATGCTCAACGTTACTAATGATCAGGGAAATGCAAATCAAAACCACAAGGAGATATCATCTCACACATGTCAGAACGGCTGTTATCAAAAAGACAAGAAATAAAGTGTTGGCAAGGATATGGAGAAAAAGGAACCCTTGTGCACTGTCAGTGGTAATGCAAATTGGTGCAGCCACTACAGAAAACAGTATAGAGGTTCCTTAAAGTTAAAAATAGAACTATCACATGATTCTGCAATTCCACTTTTGGGTATTTACCCGAAGAAAATATAAACACTCAATCAGAAACATATATGCACCCCCATGTTCACGGCAGCATTATTCACAACAGCCAAGATATGGAAATAACCTAAGTGTCCATTGATGTATGAACAGATTAAGAAACTGTGGTATATACACAATGGAATATTACTCAGCCATAAAAAAGAATGAAATCTAGTCATCTGTGACAACATGGATGGATCTCAAGGGCATTATGCTAAGGGAAAGAAGTCAGACAGAGAAAGACAAAAACCGTATGATCTATCTTGTATGTGGAATCTTAAAAAAAAAAAAAAAAAGCTCATGGATACAGAGAACAGATTGATGGTTGCCAGAGGTGGTGGTGGTGGTGGGGGTAGGGAAGGGCGGGGGAGAAATTATGCATATGAAACCACTTAACACAGCTGCTAGCACACAGGCTGCCAGCAAGTGTTAACTGAGAAATATTAAGGTCCTCAGAGATGGAAATATGCAAGCAGAGTCTAGATAAGGCTGGATGGCCTGCTGTTAGTGATACAATGGAAAGATTCTGCTTTAGGAGAAGTACAAGATGATTTCTCGGATCTCCTCTGGCTTTGAGGCTCTAGGGTTTTGTGACTTGAATTGGAGATAACTCAGTCTATTGTCCCCCTGGTCAGGAAGGAGAGCTCAGGAAAAGATTTGGAGACGCAAGCGGACATGGCCAAGACACCCTGTGTGCTGGCTGGGGCACTAAGATGAGAACTCTGATTTACTGCTCCATCCTGCTGTGCTGTTGGATAAAGGCCAGAGGATAGCAAATACGGGCAATATCCACAAGAGCTTCTTCCCAAGTCTCAGCCAGGTGGAAGGTAGGTTTGGATTGTCCTATAGTGAAAAAAGAGCGAGCAAGTGAGAGAGACGGAGGGAGAGAAGCACGTGTACTAAATTAGCTAAAGAAACACAACAGTTTTTTTTTTTTTTTTTGATACACGGGCCTCTCACTGTTGTGGCCTCTCCCGTTGCGGAGCACAGGCTCCGGATGCGCAGGCTCAGCGGCCATGGCTCACGGGCCCAGCCGCTCCGCGGCATGTGGGATCCTCCCGGACCGGGGCACGAACCCGTGTCCCCTGCATCGGCAGGCGGACTCTCAACCACTGCGCCACCAGGGAAGCCCAACAGTTTCTTAACTTAGTTGTTACATACTGACACTGCAGTTTTGGCCAACATCTATACCCAGGTTCCTCGGTGGTTCTCTCTCTGGGTTTAGCTCTAGATTGTCAGAAAAGGGCTGGAGGTTTTGTGGCTACATGCATGATAAGAAGCACAGTGACTTGTGGTTAACACAGCTCTTCAGAGGAGAGGGCACGATGATAGCGGTACAGTGACCAGAATGAGGGAGATGAGACCCTCTTCCTTTCTGCCGTGGTTAAGTCTATACCAGAAGGTCTGTGTTTGTGTGGTTTTGGTGCTGCACTTTTAGTGGACATTGACAAACTACAGCAAGCCAGAGGGACGTGTTTCAAATGGACAAAGGTCTGGAAACCACATCATATCAAGAATGGTTGAGGGATACGGAAGCAAGATAAAAGAAGACTCTTCAGTGTATCACATATCTTTCCAGGTACTTGAGGGGATGATCTGGGGAAGTGAGATTTAGAATCCTAAGATCTGAAACCTCTGGTTGGCTATGTTCTTGGAGGGGGACTTAGACGGAGCGGGAACTGGGGGAGGTGGATGCCTATCCAGAATCTAGAAACAGTGTGGCGTAAGGAACTCAGAGACCAGACAGAATGTCTAACTCAATCCTCCCTTTTTACAGTTGGGAAAACTGAGGCCCAGGGAGAATAAGTGATTTGCCCAAGGTTACAAGGTAAGTAATAGTAGAACTGAATTTAGAATCCAAGCCTGTAGCCTAGGACTTTGTGCTGCTTCTGACTGCCAGCATAATGAGCTGCAATCTTTCTTCCCATAATTCCTTCTCTGGTCCTAGCTCTAACCTCTCAAGAGCCTCAGAAATCGATTCTCTACTTCTAGAGATTTTCGGCTATTGGACTGGGAGAGTGTGATAAAGCTGTCCCAGAAGTCCTCTGGGTTCTTTGCTGCACATGGCTGGCCTGTCCTCCAACTGCAGCTCTTGGGTTACCATTTCTGATCCATCTACACCTAGAGCATAGAGTTATAAAGGCTGCTCACCGAGTGCTGTGTCTGCTAGCCAGACATAGCCCACAAGGGTCCACGACTGCTCCAAACACAACTACTGTACTAGGTATAAGGACTGAGCAGAGGGTTTTGAGTCAAACGGTTCAGGATTAAAATTCCGGCCTTATTACTTTGCAGCTGAATAAACTTGGAAAAGTTACTGGCATTAGCTTCTTCATATGTAAAATGAAAATATTATAAATAATGCTGGACTGAATATCCTTGTGCATATGTCTGTGTGAACATTCCTATGAGCAGAATTTCTGGATCTGTTTGAAAAGATCTACTCTGAAACTTCTAAACTGCCTTCTCAAAAAGTAGAGTCCATGCAATGTGTTTTGGACACATGTGCAGATGACACATGGCCTATTTGTCACTTGACCATCTCGAGAGGTGGTCAGTGTTCATTAACTGACGGACAGAACTTACGAGCGCTGATAGTTAAAAATCTCTGTACCTACTGAATGGTTCCATTCCCTTGTTTACTCTCCTTAGAGCATGTGCATTACTACAAGTCCACTTGGGGGTGTGGGTCAGCTTCATTTAATACACTCCTCCCCAGAGATGTCCACGTTGCTGAGTATCACCATCAGTTACTTTCGCCTGTCCTTGAACTACGCAGAAATGGATTCATATGGTATGTTCACTTTTGTTTCCGTGTTCTTTCACTCAGTAGAATATCTATGAGATTCACCTGCGTCACTGCATTTATAAGTATATAGTTTTTTTTGATTGCTACATAACATTCCATTTTTTGATATACTATAAATAACCTATCCATTCTCCTGTTGATGGACATTCTCGTAGTTTCTAACTGTTGGGTATCAGGAATAGAACTGCTGGGAATATTTTCATATAGGTCTTTCAGTGGACACAGACACTCATGTCTCTTGGGTAGATACCCAAGAGTAGGTTACAGGGTAGGTGTATACTGAGTTTTACTAGGTTCTGGCAAACCATTTTTCAAACAGGCTGTATTGATTGACACCTCCGCCAGCAGTAACGGGAACTCCAGCTGCTCTGCATCCTCACCAACATTTGGTATCCTTTTAATTTTAGCCTTTAGTCCTTTAAATTTTAGCCTTTCTGGTGTGCGTGCAGTACTCTGATTGCAGTTTTCGTTTGTATTTCCCTTATGGGTAATGATGCAGAGCAACCTTCACGTGCTCACTGGCATGTCTTCTGTTCCACTGCTCTTTTCTCTTTTGTGAAACTCCCGTCCCAGTCATTTCGCTCATTTTTAAGAGGTTGTATGGGGCTTCCCTGGTGGCGCAGCGGTTGAGAATCTGCCTGCCAATGCAGGGGACACGGGTTCGAGCCCTGGTCTGGGAGGATCCCACATGCCGCGGAGCAACTGGGCCCGTGAACCACAACTACTGAGCCTGAGCGTCTGGAGCCTGTGCTCCGCAACAAGAGAGGCCACGACAGTGAGAGGCCTGTGCACCGCGATGAAGAGTGGACCCCGCTTGCTACAACTAGAGAAAGCCCTCGCATAGAAACGAAGACCCAACACAGCCAAAAATAAAAAAAAAATAAAATAAATTAATTAAAAGAAGGCTCAACATTTAAAAAAAAAAAAAAAGAGGTTGTATGATTTTTCTTTTTGATTTGTAGTTCTGTATATATTCTTCATATGAATCCTTTGTCATATTCATTTCTCTCCCTCTCTTTCTCTCTGCCCATATGTGTGTATGTGTATACGTATGTACGTATGTGTGTGTGTACGTATGTATATTCTCCCTGTTTGTATCTTGCCCTTTCATTCTCTTAATGGGGCCTTTTAACTAAGAAAACTCCTTAAATTTAAAGAAGTCCAACTTAATTTTTTTTCGTTTACAGTTAATGCTTTGTGTGTCCCGTTCAAGGTCATAAAGATATTTTCCTGTATTTTCCCCTCAATATAATGAAGATATTTTCCTGAATTTTCTTCTAGACACTTTATTGATTTACTTTGCATACTTAGGTTGATTTTTAATTAATTTGGGGGTATAGTGCGAACTAGGGATGAAGTTTTTTTTTCATATTGATATCTCATTGTTCTGCCATCATCTGTTGAAAAGACCATCTTTAGCCCACTGAGTGCAACGGGCTTTGTCATAAATCAAGTGACCATATATATGTGGGTCTATCTAGACTTTTTTTCAAAAAAAACTACAACATTTTGTTTTTCTCTATTGTGTATCTGCTTTCTATTTCATTAGATTTTTGGTTTTGCTTCTAATTTTTCCTTCTACTTTTGTTGGTTTAATTTGTTTTTTTCTAGCTTCTTGAGATAGAAGCTTAGGTCACTGACTTTCAATCATTCTTTTTCTAAGCTATGCATTTCTAGCTATACATTTGTCTATATGCTGTGCTTTAGTTGCATCCCACAAGTTTTGCTACATTGCAGTTGCACTATTGTTCTGTTCAAAATATTTTCTAGTTTTACATGTGACTTTTTTTTTTGGTCCTATGGGGTATTTAGTAGTATACTGCTTAATTTCTAAACATTTAAAGATTTTCTAGTTATCCTTCTATTACTGATGTCTAGCTTAATTCCTCTGTGGTCTAAGAAAAACTCTGTATGATTTTAATCCTTTTAAATTTGTTGAGATTGGCTTTGTGGCCTAGCATGTAGTCTGTTCTGTTAAATGCTCAATGTACACTTGAGAAGACTGTATATTCTACTGTGGCTGCCTGTAGTTTCTATAAATGTAAATTACATCAAGTTGGTTAATAATGCTCTTCAAATTTTCTACGTCTACTTATTCCAGTCTCTTGCAGGTATGAACAGAATCTCCGACCAGGCTTCTGGATTCCTTTATTTCTCCCTTTAGATCTGTCCATTTTTGCTTATTTTGAAGATATATCAGATGCCTACAAATTTAGGATTGTTATGTCATCCTTTTCAGTTGACTCTTTTATCATTAAAAAGGTCCTTTATCTTCACTAATAATTCTTGCCTTAAAGTCTACTTTGTGTAATATTAATATAGTCACACCATTTTCTTTGGTTAGTGTCTGTTAAGGTTCATCTTTTTCCACTCTATTACTTTCAACCTGTGTCCTTATCAGCTTTATATTAAAACTAATTCTCCAAGCTTTGGCAGGACTAATCTAGACAAGTGCTGAAGGATAAAACTTATTTTATTTTTTAACATCTTTATTGGAGTATAATTGCTTTATAATGTTATGTTAGTTGTTGCTGTATAACAAAGCAAATCAGCTATATGTATACATATATCCCCGTATCTTTTCCCTCTTGCGTCTCCCTCCCACCCTCCCTACCCCACCCCTCTAGGTGGTCGCAAAGCACCGAGCTGATCTCCCTGTGCTATGCGGCTGCTTCCCACTAGCTATCTGTTTTACATTTGGTAGTGTATATATGTCCATGCCACTCTCTCACTTCGTCCCAGCTTACCCTTTCCCCTCCCCATGTCAAGTCCATTCTCTACGTTTGCGTCTTTATTCCTGTCCTGCCCCTAGGTTCTTCAGAAACTTTTTTTTTAGATTCCATATATATGTGTTAGCGTATGGTATTTGTTTTTCTCTTTCTGACTTATTTCACTCTGTATGACAGACTCTAGGTCCATCCACCTCACTACAAATAACTCAATTTCGTTCTTTTCATGGCTGAGTAATATTCCACTGTATATGTGCCGTATCTTCTTTATCCATTCATCTGTTGATGGACACTTAGGTTGCTTCCATGTCCTGGCTATTGTAAATAGAGCTGCAATGAACATTTTGGTACATGACTCTTTTTGAATTATGGTTTTCTCAGGGTATATGCCCAGTAGTGGGATTGCTGGGTCGTATGGTAGTTCTATTTTTAGTTTTTTAAGGAACCACCATACTGTTCTCCATAGTGGCTGTACCAATTCGCATTCCCACCAGCAGTGTAAGAGGGCTCCCTTTTCTCCACACCGTCTCCAGCATTTACTGTTTGTAGATTTTTTGATGATGGCCATTGTGACCAGTGTGAGGTGGTACCTCATTGAGGTAAAACTTATTTTAAAAGGTCACACTTCTTGTGTAAGAGCCCACAATTAACAATGTTTGCACATGTTTTATTTTGGGAAGTGTAGGAACAAGTGGGAGTGTTTTCCGGTTCTCTTCAAGGAAGACCTTGTAACTCCAAATACTGTCTAACAGGTTTCTGAGGCTTCTGAGTAAGAAGAGTCAAGAGCCCTTTACAGAAAAAGCTGATGGTGGGGAATGGTCTTCCTGACCCACATGTTCACCTGGGTCTAAAACTCCCAGGATCTACAGGTTGGCAAAGGCCTCTGTGGTCTCATCCAAATGTCCACCCAGTGATGGGACATTCTTCCCAGGATGCTTACCAAATGGCCTGCTGGCTCGTGGGCTCACAAAGCAACACAGTCCCTCTTCCGTAGTGTGCTTCTAAGAAAGCTCTTCCTTTTATGGAGTTTCAATCGTCTCCATCGTAGTACCCACGCAGTATTCCTAGTTCTGCTCTCAGGGCTTCACAGAAAAAGTAAGATTTCTCCTCCACATGGAGAAGGAGCTCTTCAGAGATTTGAAAACTGTGGCCATGCCCCTTTCCGTTTTTCTCTCCTCCAAGTAAATATCTCTTGCTACTTCTTCAACTGTTCCACATAGTAATGCTGCTTTCAGACCTCTCACCAGTTTGGACGCCCTCCTCCTTACAGATTTCATTTACGGCACTCAGATTTGGTCCCAACATTCACGGGAAAGTACAACCAGTGCAGAGCAGAGCACGACTATAAAATCCCTCCTTCTGGGCCTCTACTTCTATTAATTCAGCCTGAGAGTCACTAACATTTTTAGTGGCCATAACTCCTTCTCAACTAAACATCTTTTGGTTTCTTCACCTTTGATGTGAGATTCAGGTTAGACCCTGGCTAATGATACTATAACTTACCAGTCCTTTTCCCCACAAATGATCACCTGGTTTTATGTCCACCTATTAGCAAAACGGGGGAGACAATTCTTATACCATTATCCTCATGGGGTTACTGGGGGACTGAAATAATAAACATGAAGAGTGCTCTGTAAGCCATAGAGAGCACTGAACATGTAAGATATCCCCCTCTGGTTATAAGACCAGGAATCTCTGTCTCTCTTAAGATGTTTGACCTTGTAATCCATACTGACTGGAAATCAGATCTGTGAAAATCCGTATTTTCTCCTGGGTCCATAAAAGTTATTATGGACCAGGTTTCCTGCCACTTTCTCTAATACCTTGGTTTACTGAGAATCTCTTTTGTGTTCCTGGCTAATGTGTCCCACCCACCTGGGCAGAGTTGCAACCATGTTCCAGGAGCCTGTCTGAGGAATGTGTAATTCCAGCTGGAAGGCTATGTTGGTAACTTCTCCATCAGGTCCCAGAAGATCTCTAAGTTTGAGGCAACAGAGTCTCTCTGAGTTTCCACAGGAGATCACTGAGGACGGCTGCCAGTCCCTCCCTGAATGCAGCAAAGGTCTCCTCCCAAACGAGCCCCAACACGTGCTTTCCTCTGAAGGAAGCTGAGGCTTCCAAGAACCAGGTTCACGTTGGTTCCCACACACCATGGTATCTTCCTAGTGTGCCCTGCAGGGCAACCAAGAGGCATGAAGAGAATGGAAAACTTGTCATAATAAAAGCAGCCACTTAGGGAACACCCACTATGATTCAGGAACTGCCTGAGATAATGCGCCTTATGTCAAAGGCGAGTACCAGGGTGGAACTGCCCTGGCTGTCAGGGAAATGTGTGAGATGTTTTTGGTTGTCACTATAGTTGGGGCTAAAGGTGTTATAAATCCTGCAGCGTATGGTGCAGTGTGCCTCTAAAAGGCAGAGCCAGAATCAGTGAACTAGAAGAACAGGGAAGCAGCTTCTAGAAGGTTTTTAGAATAACCTGCCTATCCGTAAGGCTCATCAACAAGGGACAGGGATGCCCCTGAAGGTACCCAGAGTTCCAGGTCAGAAGGACCACCTCTGATCAGGGGTTCTGAAGTGAGGAGGTCCCTTTTAGCCACAAGAATCTGAAATCTAATAGGACTATTTTGGCAAAAGCAGAAACCCATTCAATAGGCAACACGCTAAAAACAGAGTCCTCAGTTTCTGTTCTCCTTCCTATTTGAGAACACGATGATTCTTGCAAAGATAGCAGCAAACCTGCTGCTCAGCTCAGCCCAGGGCTGACTGACAAGGGCTGCCTATTTAAGGCAGAGGTGTTCATAAACGCTGAACTACAGATCTGTTGATTTCACTGCTGAAAAACGTCCTTGTCCATCTCTAAGAAGAGAGCTGGGGGGAGAGCCTGAGGTCCTAACAGAGTCGCTGTGGTGAAGCCACACGAGCCCTTTCTCCACGTCTCTATTTCAGTCCACGACACATCAGCTCACTCTGTCTGAGTTATTTGTACACGACTACCGCGGACATATGTGGACTTACCTTGTATTTATTGGCACAGGTACTTACCAGGTACACTCACGAACTATCTCATCTGATTTTTCCAGGATGTACTATTATGGAGGAGAATGATCCCAGACTCTTTAAATCATCTTGATATTCCCCCCAAAGTAAGACTTAGGGGGTTGGTGGACCCAAAATCTTCACAGCTATATTACTTATGGGTATGCAGGCAGAGAATACTAACACATTTGTACAATATATTTTTCAAAGC
The DNA here is from genome assembly GCF_964270905.1 of Leucopleurus acutus. Taxonomy (NCBI): domain Eukaryota; kingdom Metazoa; phylum Chordata; class Mammalia; order Artiodactyla; family Delphinidae; genus Leucopleurus; species Leucopleurus acutus. Next base: position 4,684,672 of record NC_139142.1, read on the forward strand.
TGTTTCACATCTATTATTTTATTTATATTCTAATATGACAATAACACAGTGAGGTAGGCAGGGTGTGGATCACTGCCTGTGTAAGACAGCTGTGAAAAATGAAGTTCAGAAAAGATAGTTTGCTCAAGGTCTTACACCTTGGAGTATGAGAACAGAGCCAGACACTGAACCCAGACCTTTGACTCTAAATCGTGACCTTGTTGTTCTCTGACCATTTTCCACCAGTGTGTGTGTGTGTGTGTGTGTGTGTGTGGTGTGTGAGATGTGTGTGTGTGTGGGTGTATGAAGTGAGGTGTGCCTGAGGTTTTGTGTGTGTGTGGTGTGTGTGTGTGTGGTGTGTGTGAGTTGTGCGTGTGTGTGAGGTGTGAGGTGTGTGAAGTGAGGTGTGTCTGAGGTTTTGTGTGTGTGTGGTGTGTGTGTGTGGTGTGTGAGGTGTGTGTGTGTGTCTGTGTGTGTGTGTGGTGTGTGAAGTGAGGTGTGTCTGAGGTTTTGTGTGTGTGTGGTGTGTGTGAGTTGTGTGTGAGGTGTGTGTGTGTGAGGGGTGTGTGTGTGTGAGGGGTGTGTGTGTGTGTGAGTGTGTGAAGTGAGGTGTGTCTGAGGTTTTGTGTGTGGTGTGTGAGTTGTGTGTGTGTGTGGTGTGTGTGTGTGAGGTGTGGGTGTGTGAAGTGAGGTGTGTCTGAGGTTTTGTGTGTGTCTGGTGTGTGTGAGTTGTGTGTGAGGGGTGTGTGTGTGTGTGAGGTGTGGGTGTGTGAAGTGAGGTGTGTCTGAGGTTTTGTGTGTGTCTGGTGTGTGTGAGTTGTGTGTGAGGGGTGTGTGTGTGTGTGAGGTGTGTGTGTGTGTGAGGGGTGTGTGTGTGTGTGTGTGTGAGGTGTGTGTGTGTGTGAGGGGTGCGTGTGTGTGCGGGGTGCGTGTGTGTGAGGGGTGTGTGTGTGTGAGGTGTGTGTGTGTGTGTGTGTGAGGGGTGCGTGTGTGTGAGGGGTGCGTGTGGGGACGGCCTGTCACCCCAGCACTCACCTGCTGATCCTGAAGCTTGACTCCGACGACTCTGAAGGTGTTGCTGGCAGTGTTGTGGTAGATGTTGATCCGGCTGAATCCCTGCTGGCCAGGCTTGATTGGTACCCACTTCTTACTGGTGTCATCGTAGACCATCACGGAAGCCCGGGCTTGGCAGATACTCTGTTCGCTGCAGACCAAGAGAAAGCGTTAAGCGTCAGCCTCAGTTACAAGGGATGGATGCTGGCTTTGTCCTTTTCTGAAACAGAGGCCAACTGCCGCTTGACACAAAGGAACTTCCTAGTTGTCAGAGCTTCCAACTGTCTGTGGAAGGGCCGCTCTGTGCGGTGATAAGTTTTGACTCTCCAAAGACCAGGGGGAGTGGACAGGAGGTTCTATGCCAAAGTTTTTGATAGCATGGAAGAGACTCCCAGCTTCACTTTCAGGGGAAAAGGTGCTTGAATTAGAAAGGAATTACAGCTATAATTTGCCAACTGTCCACGATGTTCTAGGCATGGTGTTGAATAAGACAATGCACTAAAGCACATAAGCTTCGCAACTTATGAAGCAGCCATTCATTTCCCCCATTTTGTAGATGACAAGAGAGTGGCTCAGAGACTTGGAAAGATTTATACAAATTCACATAGGGACTCAGCGACTTTATCTGGGATTTCCAACCTGTTCTGTCTGACTCTAGAATACATGATATAGATAATATTCTCCACAACATCCAACAAAACGCTCAGTTTATGATAGCACGACAGTGTGGCTTCACACATGCTATGTAGACAATAACATGATTAGGTGATCTTCTGAAGAACAGAGTGATGAAAATCAAAATGAATAGATGGTCCACCCTGCTTCAATGGAGACATTTCCAAGCAAACTCCCCTGTTCAGCACGTGACAGAAAACGAGGGAAGAAGCAAAAGAAGCACCCGGAGAGAGAAGATAGTCATGACTGAAGTCAGCACACTGCAACTCCCGCCACAGCACGCAGGGCAAGTCTCCCAGAGCCCACCGGCCTCTTCATTTACATATAAGCCTAATAATCTTAAACATTTACTTTCTCAGTCTCTAGTATATTAGAATCCCCCAATTAAAAAGGTAAGACGGGCTTCCCTGGTGGCACAGTGGTTGAGAGTCCGCCTGCCGATGCAGGGGACACGGGTTTGTGCCCCGGTCCGGGAGGATCCCACATGCCACGGAGCGGCTGGGCCCGTGAGCCATGGCCGCTGAGCCTGCGCGTCCGGAGCCTGTGCTCCGCAACGGGAGAGGCCACAGCAGTGAGAGGCCCGCGTACCGCAAAAAAAAAAAAAAGGTAAGACGTGGTTTTCAAAGGTAGGCACACCAACAGCAGCGAGGAGTGGCTGTTAGCAGAAAGGGAGGCTGAAGAAGTAGAAACGGAAAGTTAAAGCCCAGCAAGTCGGCGCCAAGTTATAAAGAAGTGAAAGTGTAGTTGTGATGATCGTGATGAGGAGACCAAGCAGTCAGGAGAAAGTCCCAGTCCGTTCCCTTCACCACCTCTAAGAGGGCAGGGAAACCAAATATTCGGAGAAGTTCTCTCCCCAGTCCCAGCGGTCACCAGGTGACAAAACGATGGTTTTCAGGAGACTGGCCCTCAGGGACCTGGAAACCTCAGCTTGGCCGAGGCAGCCTGCCTGAGGGCTCCTGTGGGCTGAGCTTCCCCGGGACCCGGCTCCCCTACGACTCCAAGACGGCGGAGGAGACACGTACAGATGGTCACCACCTTAGCAACGATTCTGGGTATGTGCACACACAAACCTGTCCGTACACATCCCCTCACCTCACGTTACACGAATCCCTACGTACATTTGATGGCTGTCCGGCTAACGACTTCGCGTGCCGGCGCTCTCAGACCCGCTCCAGGCCTACGCTGCTCCATCTCAATCCTTCTGCTGGCCCCTCAGCTCTGCCCGAGGGTGCAGGAGTCTGGGGTGCACTGGACGCCAGCCGTCCACACCCTGTGCTGAGGCTCCCTCTGTGGACACGTGTACTGGGAGTGAATTATGTGGGTTTTGTTGTGCAATTGTGCTACATCTTTTTTCTCATAATTCATTATTCATTCAACAAATAATTAAGGGGAAATCAGTGATGAGCCGAGCAGGCATGGGCTTCCCCAGAAGACAGCCATATCATACTGGCAGGGAGAAAAAAGAAAAACAAAAGGAAGACCAAACACAGCACTATGCTTTGCCTTCTCTGAGCTCTGGAGCCCGAAACCATGTATCTTCTACGAGAATATTAGGAGGAGTTGCCGCTCCCCTAGCTGAGTCTTTGGGGCCCTGTCCTCATGAAGTCGAAGGTAGGAATCAGAGTAAACTGTACACAGAATTAGACCTTGGTTCAGATCAAGTCAGAGCCCCACACCAATGTAAACTAATTACTAATCAAGTTCCGGGCTAAGTTGTGTCACTTACTGCTACTCACGCACGTAGGCGCTCATGGTGACAGTGGGCAAGTAGGTGTGTGTTCTGAATGCTGGCTCAGGAGCTGGGAGAGACCCTGAGACGCGGCACAGTGTTAGGTAACAAAGCACAGACTCGATCAAGTCAGAGGGATCTGAGCCAAAACCCCAGGCGTAGCGCTTACTGGCACGTGGCACAGAAGCCCTTGAGATGCCTCTGGGGGGGCAAGCCAGGAAGGAACCGTGTGGTAGAGCCCCTGTGTGAAGGCCGTGGAGTGCCGCCCTTCTGATCACCTTCAAACGAGCCTGTTCTGGAGCAGAGCTGACCAGTGGTCCCAGCTGCTGCCCTCTGGATGCCCACCACGTCTGCACAGAGGCCACATTCTCTGGGCCACTGTCTGCCAATGACTCAGTGGTGGCAGGGATGGCTGGCCCATGCAGGGCTCCTCCCCAGGGGAAACCTCATCAGCCAGGCCCAGATTGTCTCAGAACTGTGCTGTGGGCTGAGACGCTTCCTCCTCAGTCCTTCTCGCCCCTTCTTCTGCAGACGTCAGACCTGCACCTTGGCCTGAGGCTCTCTGGGCCTCTCCACTCCCTCCATCCTTCACTGACCTGATAAATCTCTGGAATCTAACCGTCCTGGGGGACTTGGTGTCTGCTTTTGGAAGACCCAAAGTAACACAGCCTGCACGGTGCAGGCTCCCCGAGGGCAGGGACACGGGTCGCATTCTCCACTATCTCCAGAACCCGGCAGACAGCAGGGGCCTGAGGACTGCTCCCTGTGAAGAGAGCTCTGGAGAGGACCTAGCCCCTCTCCTACTCAACACAGCACACCTCCTAAAGCAGCCCGAAGAGCGCGCCGAGCCTCTGAATGGAACTGCTGGCAGCGGGGAACTCTGCTCTCCAAAGCAGCCTGTCTGTTGTGAAACGGTTTGAGCTGTCCTTGTCCTGAGGGTCAGCCCACTCCCCGCCCTCCAGAGGCACAAAGGGGCTCTGGACAGCTCTGCCAGTCTAGTGGACAACTGAAGGAGCACCTTGGCTCTGCCATCCACCATTCACACAACACAGCGACAGGCCCCTGTGCCACCCCAGTGAGTCACCACCTGTCACATGTTCTCTTAGGATCTGGGTATGATACTCTGGCCTTCGTCTGACAAGCACAGATGCCAGTGAGTCAAAAAACATTTAGTGATGCAGAGATGAATCTGACAGTCTCTGCTCACAGCTACTCAGGAAATAAGACAAATAATTACACACCTTCCTCAGCCTGGAGGGACTGAGGGAACAGGGGAGACTTTCTGAAGAAACCGCGGTGTGGGTTTAAAGCTGAAGAGCTCTCAACCCCAGGCGGGTTCAGGAAGGGGATGTGGGATTCCGGGCGGGGGCGGCCAGCAGCCAGCGAGGCCAGGACAGCGCACTGTGTGCAGAGCCCACCTGGGGCACCACATACAGCTCTCGGGGCTGTTCAACGGACATGATACAGCAACGGACCCCCCGCTGTGCTTGCCCCTGCTAGGTGCTTTGACATCAACCACTTTTTAAAGTTGTAATCATAGCCACAGGCTCCCTTTTTGTGTTTTTTTTGGGGGGTTTTCTTTAGCAGTTTAGGTTCAAATTGAACTTGTGGTTAATCAAAAATCCCTATTTTTGTTCCCATTTGAATAGTGCTTGTGTACCTCTGCTTATTTTATCACCACTAACAAACCCTAAGTGCAAGAAAATACGTGTTTACTTAAGATTCGTCTTATTATCCCTTCGGGATTTTTGTTTTGTTTTGCAGGAGTCAGCATTTTATTATTTTTTATTTTTACTGAGATGTAATTGACATGTAACATTATATTAGCTTCAGGTGTGTAACACAATGATTCAATATTTATATATATTGCAAAATGATCACCACAGTAAGTCTAGTTAACATCCATCACCACACCTAGTTATGAAAATTTTGTCTTGTGTTTTGTTTTAGTAAACTCTTGATTCCTCTCCAGCCTAGACAGTGCCTCTGAGCGCCATAAATTCACTGTCTTCTCGACACCTCCATTGGGATGAATATGCAAACTCTACACTACACGCGTTATTTCACAGGCACCAGACACTTCATTTGTCTAAATCAGTTTTCTGAGGAAAGTTAATTTGGTAGACAAATATCAGAACGACTGAACTATTTTCTAAACACATACATACAAAATGCCCTTTACTAAACTGAGAAGGACTATCGCTACCCCTCCCTCCCCCAGCCCTGGCCCTACACAACTTGCACCAAAGCTGGTCCTCCTGAGGGCTCATCTCGGACAGGCTGCCTTCACGTGAGCAAACAACCGCTGACCAGTGGGAATCAGTCCAATATGCCATTTGGTTTGTTCCACATGGTGCTGAGCTGCCAGGCTGATGGACTTTTGCCCCCCGGGACCTAACAGGCTGCTCTGAGCTGCAGATACAAGCAGTTTCTCTCCCAGGAGAAGGCTCTTGCAGAGCTAGCAGTCCAATTCCAGTCTCATTTGGGGCTTTTGTATGGGTATTTGTGGGCCCAGCAGAATAGTCAAGGCTGTAACTTCCCTCCCAGTGGCAGGTGAGACATACACTAAGAAAGCTGGGACAGCTCTTCTGTCAGAACCTTAGAGGAGGAAGATGGCATCCTCTGGGCCTCAGTTTCCTCATCTGTACAAGGCTAGTCTGACCTCAGGGCCCCCCTCAGACAGCCATGCGTTCGTGCTGGCCCATAAGCCCAGCCCCAGGTCAGCAGTCAGTGTCTTGTCACTGGTTCAGCAGTTAACTCCTCTAGGCTATACGTCAGAGACCACTGCTGAATCCCTGTTGAAATCTCTCACTTAAAAAGAAAAAGCGCAAACACACCCCAAACTTTCTGCATATAACTGTGAAACATACTCACAGATATTCCTGGACTTGACAAAAGAAACCACTGATACACTGTGGATAAAACTAATACACGGGAAAACACAGTGAAAGTAGCCTGAAGTCAGTCTCCACCTCCGCTTCTGTCTATTCCTTCTGGAAAAGCGCAGCTTCCATGTCCCACCAGCTGGTGGACTCCCGCCCCACCGCTCCCTACGTGACCGGGAATGAGGTCTCCGAACCTCTCTCGGGCTTGCAGCGACACCCCGTCCTGGCCACGCTCTTCCCTGTGCGCAGTGAATGTGGAATCCTTTCCACTCTACAAATACCTTTCGGGGCTTTTCCAGGCATTTACCACAAAAATTTGAAGGACAGAGTGTAGTTTCATAAAGTAAGCAAAAAGGTACAAAGCCAAAAGGGGACAGAGAACAACAGGGCCAACGAAGAGAGGCTCATTGGAAAACTAAGCCCAGGGGTGAGCTTGGGCCTGTGCGAAGAACCAGCCCCCGCAGCACTGTGCTCGTCTCTGCCTCTCACCAAAGCTCTCACCTGTCTGTCCTGCTTCTCAGCATCTGCATCAGCATCCGTCTGCCCCATTAAGAAGGTGCGCTCCTTGAAGGCAGGGGCTCTATTGCTTTCCCCTTCGTAAATCTGCTCCCTTGTGTGCTGCTGACACTACGAACTGTTGAATACGTGACTCTCTAACTGTGAATAAGTGCATTTATGACCGCGTGCCCGTGGGAACATTCCGTCTACAATCCGGGTCCGTTAATCCTCAGAGAGAGGAGCGGCTGAATAAGTCTCGGTTACAGAGCACCGTCAGATCACCGCGGCCTGGGATCTGAGAGTCAGGAGACCGCAGCGCTGAGGGTGGGCCTAAGGAGAGGGAGGCTCCCAGGAGGCCAGCTGCAGACACAGACCCGCGGCTCTGGGAGGGTGCAGGCTGCCCTCTCGGGGTCCTCTGGAGGGTCAGCCTAGGAGCGCACTCTGTCGCCTGGATCACACCTCACCCTCCCCGCCAGCACGGGCTCAACCCAATGCCCAGCTCGGTCACTCCCTTCAGACAGAACAACTCATCACACTCTGTCCTGAAGGCGTATCTTGTCGCCCCAGCAGGACCAGGAATCCAGGTGTGCCTGGGAGTGAGGCGTTTCCCGGGAGGTGGGGCAGGACACTCAGCGCTAAGAGCAGGATGGATGGTCCCGGGCAGAGCAGAGTGAGTGGTTACCCTACTGGGAGCTTCCTCCCTCTCCACAATAACTATCGCGGGATTAAGCGCCCAATGAACACCCAGTGAATGTGAGTCTGGCTGATGTAAGCTGATATGAGCTGGCACCACTCCCTGCTCCCAGCCGCTACCTCTCTAGCTCTCGTTTTCTCTTCCGTCAAGCTGAGACATGTGATACCCGGCCAGACAGACCTGCAGAACAGTGGCAGGTACAGTAAGTGGCGAGAAGGAAAGCTACCCAGCACCTTCTCCGTGGGGTGGGCCATCACCCTCCCAGGGGCAGGCACTCAGGAGAGTAAGTGGCAAAGCAGGGTTCAGAGACCCGGCGTGGGAGATGCCCCGGCAGCACAGCCTGTGCCCCCAGTGGGCAAGCCTCCGCCCTGGGGCTCCCGGCAAAGGCAGGACCCAACAGCCTGCACGCTGCCACCTGAACGCCCAGGGTGGCTCTCCAGGTCACACTCAGGAGCCCCCGACCTTAGTTTTCTCCTTGGAGGTTAAAAGAATAAGGGGTAAGGGCAGCTCCAACGTGGATACAGAAGGCGCCTCACACTGGCTTCACCTCAAGTCTTACCTCATGCAGACGTGCTGTTTACTTGAGCCAGTATGTCCCTTGTTCAAGACAACTTCTCTTTCCTACATCCACAGTTTGCATCTCACCTTTCTCAGCTCAGTGCCACTGCCTTCAGGAAACACCTATCCATTCACTGCCACTGTCCTGAAGGTCTGCTGATTTTCTCTCTCCCCCACGAGGCAGGTTTTTTGTGGTTGCTTTAAAGATGTTCATCTCTGTAGCTCCAATAACTGGGAGCTGCTGGATTGCTCAGTAATTATCTCTGAATACATGCTTGCTTCTGAGTGTGCCCAGTTCTGCCAGGCATCATGCTTCTCAGCCTTCGAGGATTCTTTGGGGTGGGGTGGGGTGGGGAGGGGGTCACGACCCACCTGAGATCAGGCCACCACTGCTTTCTCTTCCCGCATTAATTTAACAAATAAACCAAGAACACACCCCTTTCACTGAGTCCTGACTACGAACCAAATATATCCCCACGCCTGGTCCTTAGAAAGCAGACCGTGTGTTGAACAGAAGCCACAGTCTGCGCCATCAAGGGAAGGCGCGCGCGCAGCCCACGGCACTCCAGGGGTGCAGCGCGCCCGCAGCAGAAGGGGAGCCTGGCGCGTCTGGCCCAGGGTGGGGGTGCGTGCGTCTCGGGCAGAGTGCCTGGTGCTCCTGGCCATCACCCTGGGCCTCCCGTTACTTCTCAACACGCACGCATTCCAGGGGAACCAGGGAGCCCGCACCAGGCGTACTGGCACCGCATCCCAATCCAGGGACCAAGGATCAGGGATGGAAACACAGCCCTGTCAGAGCCCAGAAACATTCGTAAGGAACTCTTTAGATGGAGGAGTCAGGCCAAGTGAAGGGGGCAAGCTTACCAACGTCCCACAGCTAATATGCGGGAGGCCGGGACTAGACTGCAGACCGCTTTCTGCGACATGACAGGGCTTCTCCGCCTCCTGAATAAAGCATTTTACCACATGCAAGTTTTCTCTTTTTTATGTCATTTTTTTTCTGAACCATTTGACAGTTCCAGATATCATGATACATCAATCCTAAGGTTTTTACATTTCTTTAAAATAAGGACGTTCTGATGTATAACTTAAACACCATTATTACATCTAAGAAAATTAGTAATTCACTAATAGATCCAATACAGAGCCCATATTAAAAGTTACCCAAGTTTCCCCAAAATGTTTTGATTTTTTATAGATCTAGGATCCGCTCATGCATTACATTTGGTTGTGTGGTCTGCTTACTCTCTTTTAAGCTAGAATGTTAGGGCCTATTTTTTTCCTGTTTTTCACTGATACTGATTTGTGTGTGTGTGAAGAGATCAGGCCAATTGTGTCGGAGGCCGTCTGCATCCTGGACTGTTTCCTCGTGACTGAATTCAGGGTAAACAGGAAGAACACAACACAGGTGGTAGTGGGCATGTATCCTACCACATCACATGGGGCAGCACACGCAGGTGCCTCCTCTTGCAGAGGCAAGCCTGTCTACGGGAGCAGACGCCAGATGTCTCCAATGGAAAGGTGCCTTTCTTCTCCGTAATGAGTAAATCCCCTCTAGGGTGACCTTTTTTCCTCTTAATGGAAACAGGCCTGAAACAGGTTTGGTGTTTTCATCTAAACTTAAAATGTGTATTCTGAAACAGTTCATGCCTACAGCTTTGGTGTTTTGTTCTAAACTGAAAATGTTATTCTGAAAACAGTTCACGCCTGTGAGAAGTCGGTTCCCATGATCCCACCACTCAGGCCAGGAAATGTGATGTCATCTCAGAAAGCTGTTCAGCTGGAGAGGCCCCTGCATCCCAGTGCCCTCCTCTCGACCGGTGGGAGCCACCCCCCTGAACCAGCGGCTTCTACCAATTCCGTGCGTGTCTTTCATAGCACAGTCACATAACGGACTATGTTACAGAAGCGGTTCTCAAACTGTTTTGGTCTCAGGACCCCTGTATGCCCGTGTAAACTACTGGAGATGGCAGCTAATTAGTACAGAAATGCAAATCAAAACTACAGTGAGGTACCACCTCACACCAGTCAGAACGGCCATCACTAAAAAGTCTACAGATAACAAATGCTGGGGAGGGTGTGGAGAAAAGGGACCCCTCCTACACTGCTGGCGGGAATGTAAATTGGTGCAGCCACTATGGAAAACAGTATGGAGGTTCCTCAAAAAACTAAAAATAGAACTACCATATGATCCTGCAATCCCACTCCTGGGCGTATATCTGGACAAAACTATAATTCAAAAAGATACACGCACCCCTAGGTTCACAGCAGCACTATTTACAATAGCCAAGACATGGAAGCAATCTAAATGTCCATCAACAGATGAATGGATAAAGAAGAGATGGTACGTGTATACAATGGAATATTACTCAGCCATAAAAAAGAATGAAACAATGCCCTCTGCAGCAACATAGATGGATCTAGAGATGATCCTACTAAGCGAAGTAAGTCAGAAAGAGAAAGACAAATACCATATGATATCACTTACACGTGGACTCTAAAATATGACACAAATGAACTTATTCACAAAACAGAAACAGACTCACAGACACAGAGAACAGACCTGTGGTTGCCAAAGGAGGTGGGGGTGGGGGAAGGATGGAGTGGGAGTTTGGGATTAGCAGATGCAAACTAGTTATGTATAGGATGGATGAACGACAAGGTCCTAGTGTATAGCACAGGGAACTATATTCAATATCCTGTGATAAACCATAATTGAGAAGAATATGAAAAAGAATGTATATACATGTATAACTGAATCCCTTTGCTGTACAGCAGAAATTAACACAACTGTAAATCAACTATACTTCAATAAATTTTAAAAAATTATTGAGGGTGCCAAAAAGCTTCTGTTTATGGAGATTAAGTCTATCTGTATTTACCATATTTGAAATTAAAACTAAGAATTTTTAAAAACACAAGTATACACTTCCTTGGCTGTCACCGTGACAATGTCAACACATGTCATGTAAGCCTCTGGAAAATTCCACTTTGCACTCATGAGAGTGAAAAAGGCAAATAATGTCTCAGTATTATTACAAATATAGTTTTGACTCACAGACCCCTAAAAGGGTAGGTCTTCTGATCACATTTTGAGAACTGCTGCATTACAGTAATGAAAACAATAAATTAGATCCGCACAGAATAACACGCATAATCTCAAATGGTGACTAAGCCCCATTTTTGTGAGTGTTAGAATTAAAGAAAGGCTTTGGGTAAGTGAAGAACAAATTTGGTATCAAACCCAAATATCTTTTCTTCTACCCAAGTTGGTTGTGAGAGCCAGACTGCCACGTCATGTGCGGTCAAGACTGTTTGCCAGGGCTTCCCTGGTGGCGCAGTGGTTGAGAGTCCGCCTGCCGATGCAGGGGACACGGGTTCGTGCCCTGGTCCGGGAAGATCCCACATGCCGCGGAGCGGCTGGGCCCGTGAGCCATGGCCGCTGGGCCTGCGCGTCCGGAGCCTGTGCTCCGCAACGGGAGAGGCCACGGCAGTGAGAGGCCCGCGTACTGCAAAAAAAAAAAAAAAAAAAAAAGACTGTTTGCCTTTTCTCTGCTCTGATGCCAGTGTCCCGGATGCCTGGACAGCTGGCTCCACTTCTCTGTGAAGTCTAGTGGAATCTGGAACAAACACTCCAACCAACTGCTGAGAGGGCCTGACATCCTTAGACTGATCCTGTCTCAACCCCTTCCCACACTTTCTCTCGAGGCCACCGACGCAGCCCTTCCCTTGGGGAGCCACCTGACAGGCCATGTGCACACGAGGACTGCTCCAACTTCAAACGTATTTAAATTCCACTCTATGCCTGTGTCCCCAGAGTCTGTGCCTCTGACCACTTGTGGGAGTCGAACAGGTTTCAACACGGCCTTGGGACCGCTGTAGAGATCTGGCTGGGCCAAGGACTGGGGCGGTACGCGCATCCCCGAGGGTAAGTTAATCAATCGCCTGGGAATGAGACCCGGCTGCGCCTCGGCTGACACCCCTGATTATCGGCGGGGCAGTTCGGCTCAGATTCGCATCAGAATGAGTGTGTGCCATCCCCTGGCCATGGGGGCGGACGCAGACCCTGCCCATGAACAGCTCTAGGCTGGGAGGGGAGGTGGTGAATGAACAGATGACTGACGGAGAGAAGCGTGGGCGCCACAGGAGGGCTGAGGAGGTCTCCCGTCTCCCGTGGTACTAACGGTGGAAAATCGGAGACTACAAAGAAAGACAGAGATTAGGAGCCTTGATTCTAACTCTGACGGCCATTCTGGGCAAGTTCCTTCGAGAGGCTACAGCTAAGCTTAGCTTCTGAAAACACACGAGACCTGGCTTCAAAGCCCAACTCTGCCAAGTGATACCAGTGTGGCCCGGAGCAAGCAAGCTGCCGTTGCCGACCCCTGTCCTGCCAGTGAGATGGGAACAGCAACGCAACACCTCCGAGGACGAGGGCCAAGCACAACTATGTCGAGTCCCGCCAATATAATTAGCACAGTGCTTGGCATGGAACACTCAGAAAAGGGTACTGCTGCTACTTTTCTCTTTTAAGGGTTCAGGTGTCAAAGTCTAGACTAGCTCTCAACCATCTCCTGCCTCAGGAAGCCCAGGGAACACAACACACTCCCATGAGAAGAACTTAGAGTCGTTATGGGAGTGTTTCTCCACTGCAGACACACTGGATTCTTTGAATAGAAGAAGACAGCAAAGTTTCAAGACGTCTTCAAATGACTGGGCTACACATCCCGGGACAGCAAACGCACAGCATGCTCTCTGAGGGCTCGTTTGGCTGTGAGCTTCCAGGACTCACACTCGCCTGTGAGGACAAGACGTCAAAGGAAACACCAGCTGCCCTTAGAGACTGTCTTCCAAACCCTGTGGCAGAGGCAAGGGTGTGGGCTGGGGGGCACCGTGGGGTGGCCAGGCCGTGGAACTTCTTCCACGTTTACTTATTCAAGCTCTGAAGGGCTGTGGAATAAGTGGTGACTGCTGTGCCTGGGCAGCTGACTACCGACTGGTCGCACAGGGAGCCCTGGCTCCATCACGAGCTGAGAACACACGGAACATCTGCTCTCCTGGCCGCTGCTCCAACAGGCCACACTGCGGAGCTCCGCTGGCAGCGTCAGTGGCCCAGCCATCTCCAGTATCGTAACGAAAGTACTTAATTAATTCCAGTAAGTTAATAAATGTGTATTGCTGGGCACTGTTTTAGGCACTGAGGATACCCTAGTCAGCAAAACACAAAAAACCCTCCACTTTTGAACTTACATCCTTGTGGGGTGGAGACAGATGACAAACAACAAACTAAAAAGTCATGTAATATGTCAGAAGGTGACAAGTGCATTAGAAAACCAACCAAGCAAGCACGGTAAGGACAAGAGGGAGACGAGGGAAGGGGCTGGAATTACCCGGCTGCACCAGGAAGGGTCAGACGCATCACTGACGCGTGCGGTCCTCCCGCTGCCGTGGCGCGCTGAGCTCCCGCTTCGTGCAGCCTCGTTCAGCCAACACTCCCTGGAAGCCGTCCTGCACCGGCTTGACCCCCACCGACCCAGCCAGTACACAGGCTTGCACCCGGCCTTCCCCGAGTCCGCCCGAGTTGGGTTTGATTCACTTCCCTCCTTCACACCACCCTGGATCCAGCGGGCAGTCCCAGAGGCTAGACCTCCACAGCACCTCCCAAATCCGGCCACTCTCCTGCTATGCCACTGGCTCCATCACTGGTCCCAACCGTGGCCTGTCACCTGCGTGACGGCAGCAGCCTCCCTGACGCCTTCCTACCTCCATTCTTGTCGCGCTACAGACCCTTATCCACTCAGTGACCAGAGTGACTTTTCTTGAAGCTCTGTCGGATGTCTTTCCCCTTGCGTAACCCCCTCCAAAGGCTTCTCGTGACACGACAGACACAGCCTGGACTCCTTCCGGGCTCCCAGGCTCTGCGTGATGAGGCCTGGCTGCCCCTCCGCCCCACCTCCCTTCACTCTCCCCTTATGTCGCTTCAGCCTCCCCGTTCTTTTCCTGACCTTTGGATGCACCAAGCCGTTCCCGTCTCAGGGTCTTTCCCCTCGCTGTCCACCCCCGTGTGGCCCCTCCTCATATTTTCATGCTCAGGTCTGGCGTGGCTGCCTCGTGCCCTCGCGCAGGTCGGGGGGTGAAGGCTGCAGCGGGCGTGAGCAGGGCGCCGCCTCTGCCGTCGCTCTAGCTGGGCTTTCCGCTTCTCCACGATTTTTCGACCGTGCGCCCGCTTCCTACTGCCCCTAGTGCAGTCCCTGTCTCCCTGCCACCGAGAGCAGCCCCTCGGTCCCTTTTAAAACTCATCCCTGGGACTTCCCTGGTGGTCCAGTGGGTAAGACTCTGCACTCCCAATGCAGGGGGCCCAGGTTCAATCCCTGGTCAGGAACTGGATCCCGCATGCATGCTGCAACTAAGAGTTCGCATGCCGCAACTAAGAGCCGGCATGCTGCAACTAAAAAGATCCCACATGGCACAACGAAGATCCCTCATGCTGCAATTAAGACCCAGAGCAGCCAAAAATAAAAATAAAAAATAAAAATAAAAATACAACTCACCCCTATCCTTCGAGTCTACCTGAGACCCCACTTTCTCCCTGAAGTACCTCCTGGCAGCCCCCGACTTCTCAACTCCTGCCGTGCCTCCTGTCTACACTCACCATGGTCTACACTGCACCGGACTAAGGCCCTGTGATTCCTTCATTCCTGAGAACGCCGCCTTCCCACTCGACCAGCTCAGGGGCAGGAGTGCAGAGCGTCTGCATCAGGAGGCCCGCTCCAGCCTGGGTCTCTCACTTCCTGGGCAACTTACTCCCTGCCTCTCTACCGTGGTTTCTTCCACTATGAAGTGGGAACAATAAAAGCAATACCTGCCACCTTCAGGATCGCCGTAGGCATTAAATGAAATCATGCCCGAGAGAGCGTGCTGTACGCCGGCACGTGCTCAAGAGAACTCCCCGGTCCCAGCCCAGGGTTGAGTGCTCAGAAAATGTTTCTTGACTGATGGATGGCCGGAACTGGGACTGACCCGCTTTCATGATGGGAAGGCCTTTTCCATCCCCACCACAGGAACCACGGTGACCTAGGAATCCAGCGATCACATCTCTGTTATGTCAGCATGTGGAAAGCAAACCGTCTACGGCTCTCACAGCTGCTGTATGTGCCGTCCCGCTGGCACCGTGAGCGCAGGCAGCCTGGTACGGGGAGGGTGGGTGCAGAGAACCTGGGTTTTGGTTTGGCTGGACCACTAACTCACTCACCAAAGAACAAGTTCTGCCCCAGCTCTGGGCCTCAATTTCCCCAACTGTGTATACCTCAGAGCTGGACTAAATAAGTAGTTTTCAGATTTCAAAATCATCATCACCAGCAACAATACAACTTCTTTCCTCAAAGAAATATCGAGGAGTACTTTAAAAAGATAAAAGAGAGTGGATCTGGTTGAAGTGGAGGGTAAGATGCCTGAAGCACCACTAACCCAGGTGATCTACTGTAGATGGTCTCTACCTGCTTTCAAGATGGAAACTCCTAAGATTTCTACAACTTTAAAAGACTTTTAAGAACTGCTTTGCTCCCTCCTGGTTTACTTCTGATACTATTTTCTGCAGTCAGTAGTTGACAGGATAGAGTACACTCAGCTTTTCAGTGTAGTTTTCGGCAGGTAATGACTTTGGCGCCTGCCCGCTTTGGAAGCTAACGAGCCTTTGAAACGGAAAGTCTTGTTTGCTGCAGCTCCACCCACAAGTCCTCTAGAGCTCAAGGATGATAGAAAACCGGCTGCAAAGGAGCAGGGAAGGCCAACTGCGGCCCTGGCCTTGAGAGCTGCCAGCGCCCGGAGGAAGGGGCTCCGGCAGCCTGCCCAAGGCCGCGCCATGGCGCGAGAGCGCCGCCCTCTCCAAAGCTCCCCTGCCGACCAGAAGCATCGGACGGGCCCCACTTACTGTGTGTCAGCTGTCATAACTCCCTGCAAAATGCTCCTAGAGAGCCCGTGTTGCATCCTGGGAGAAACGCTGGACGCAGCTGTTCTGGGTGGTTCTCCTTCCAGTCCCTCCTCAACCAGCCATGCAACCCTGAGCGAGGGCCACAGCCGATCAGAGGCCAGGCCTCCTCGCCCACAGAACAGCAGTGATGCCCCCTTCCTGAGCTAACCACCCAACACGGTTGAAAGAATCAAGAAAACTGGTGAAACAGCAGTTTGGGAACTGTGAAGTAATTTTTAAGGGCAGGGATTATAATTTATGCTGAGACGCACAGCTGCAGTGAGTCGATCAAGTCAATGCCCCAAATCCCAGAGGATGAAGCTCTGTCCTACGAGCCACAGTATTGTACGGGGTCGCAGGGCAGGGGCAAATCACGTCTGAATTGTAATCGCACCTTTGGAAAGGGCGCTCACAATGACCAGCTCAGGACACAGACCGGCTGGTGCCCACACATGTGCTAAACCGCAGCAGCCTAAGTGATCCGCGGTCTAAAGTCAGTCCCAAGTCTCTCAAGCAGAAGGTCAGGGTTCTGCTGTGACAGCCCACGAGGTCTCAACTTGTACAGAAGGCACCCCAGCTCCTCCTTCTGTGCCCAGCATTCAGAGAAAACCCCCTGATGCCTTCAGGTCATTCTGAGAGAAGAGCCAGGACCTGTCCACAGCATCTCTCAGCCAAGCCCCAGTCCCCTCAGATAGTTCAGAGCCCCCTCTACCCTCCGAGGCAGGCATCTGACTGCTGAGGAAGTGATTCTGACACACACACAAAAGCCATTAAAGATGACAGGCACCCAGAGACACAGGCCAGCGTAGTGGACAGGCCAGCAGACGGAGTGGGCAGGCTCCATCATAACCTGCTGTGTGACTGTGAGAGAGTCCTCTGCCCTCTGGGTCCTCGGTCTCCCCATCAGTACCCCCAGGGGATCTGGGGGGATCTCTAGAGTCCCCGTGATTCTTGGTCTCCTCTGACGTCCCTCTGTCCCCTCTGGTCCCCGTACTCACACTGTGGCCATGGCTGCACGTCTGTAGCACAGGGAACCCGAGGAGGTAAGTCCTGTATTCCCACCAGGCCAGCTGATCAGAGGGCACAGACCCTCGGAAGGCAGCAACTTGATTTTTAGACTCTACTTAAAACCAAACAGGAAAAGGAAGCTGAACCAGAGGCAACGGAGAAACAAACCCCAGTTGAGAACTGAAACCTAGGTAGAAAATAGAGAAACAGAGCTCGTGGTGCACAGACCCACCAGCGTGGGCTGCCTGAAAGCGCCAGGCTGCAGCCTCCAGCTCCAGCGCTTTCTGCAGGGCCGGGATGAGGTCGCAGCCGGGCAGGGCGTTTTGAAAGGTCAAGGGCCAGACTCCCTCACCGGTCAGGACGCCGAGGCCCAGCGCCGAGGGCTTCCTACAAGCATTCACGGAAAGGTGCCCTGGCCCATCCTCCAGAGAATAAAAGACAACATGATGAGGTTACAGCTGGTGAAGGCTTTAGTTTTACCCCGGTATAAATTCTATAATTCTGTTGGGGAGACGCTTCTCACTAATGGTGACGTTTGTGTCAGCAACTTAGGACCCGAAAGGAAAATTTCTGAGGAATGATGGAAACCTGGCCTTGTCACTGGCTCATTAAGGGAACCTGGGCTTCTGTTTTCTCAACTGTAAAATGGGGCTAATAATTCTTAGTTTGCTTGTCTCCACAGGGTCCTCATGAAGATAAGGTCCATTCCCAATCTTTCATTCAAAATTGACTGAGGACCCACCAAGTGTCATGCACTGTGCTAGAAACTAGAGACAAAACATCGATGGGAAGAGCAGTTACTTGTCCTTAAAGGGTTTTTGCGGGTTAGAAAGGAAGAGACTGACAGGTTAGCAAGTTGATGTGTTTAGATGTTAGTACTGATATAGTGGAAAACAGCTACACCGAGAACAGTACAAAAGAAAGATCACTTCTAACTAGAGAGCTGAAAGCACAGGCAGTGAGAGCTGAAGGCTGAAAGTGCATTTTCAAAGGATTTCAAAGATACGCATCTCCCTTTAAGCACAGCTTCAGGTTGCAAACCACAAACTTTGACATATTGTGGTTTTCATTTTCTCTTAGTTCAAAATATTTTCTATTTTTCCCTGACTTCTTTTATCCATAGATTATTGAGAAATATTTTGTTTAATTTCCAAATATCTGGTGTTATCTTACCTCTGTTATTATTATTTATTTCTAATTTAATTCTACTGTGGTCAAAGAACATACTTAGAATTTCTTCTTTGGTTCTTCCTGGTATGACTGCAGTCCTTTTAAATTTACTGAGA
Source organism: Leucopleurus acutus (assembly GCF_964270905.1). Classification (NCBI taxonomy): domain Eukaryota; kingdom Metazoa; phylum Chordata; class Mammalia; order Artiodactyla; family Delphinidae; genus Leucopleurus; species Leucopleurus acutus. The sequence continues at coordinate 4,703,003 of NC_139142.1, forward strand.
CTTGTTTGATGGTCCAGCAGGTAGTCAGAAGATGTGTTCTGAAACTGGGTGCATTTTTCTAAAAATGTCAATTAAGTCAAGGTGGTTAAAAGTGTGGTTCGGGGCTTCCCTGTTGGCACAGTGGTTAAGAATTCGCCTGCCAATGCAGGAGACACGGGTTTGAGCCCCGGTCTGGGAAGATCCCACATGCCGCAGAGCAACTAAGCCCGTGTGCCACAACTACTGAACCTGTGCTCTAGAGCCCGTGAGCCACAACTACTGAGCCCACGTGCCACAACTACGGAAGTCCGTGCACCTAGAGCCCGTGCTCCGCAACGAGAAGCCACCACAATGAGAAGCCCGCGCACAGCAACGAAGAGTAGCCCCCTCTCACTACAACTAGAGAAAGCCTGCATGCAGCAACGAAGACCCAACGCAGCCATAAATGAATTAAAAGAAAAAAAAAAAGTGTGGTTCGGATCTTATGTCTTTATTGGTTTGCTGTCATTGTTGATTTATTTTTGTCTAATTGTTGTATCAATTGCTGAGACAAAGGTGTTAAAATCTCCAAACATGGGCTTCCCTGGTGGCGCAGTGTTTGAGTCCGCCTGCCGATGCAGGGGACACGGGTTCGTGCCCCAGTCCAGGAGGATCCCACATGCCGTGGAGCGGCAAATCTCCAAACATGATTGTGGATTTGTATTTCTGCCAATTTTTATTTTATGTATTTTGAAGCTCTTGTTAGGTACATATATTTTTAAGACTATTCTATCTTCCGGATGAACTGACCCTTTGATCAGTATGAAATGCCCCTCTTTATTGCTGGTAACACTCTTTGTCTTTAAGGTTACTTTATCTGATATTAATGTAGCCATTGGAACTTTCTTATTCTTACTATTTACCTAGTATATCTTCTTCCATCCTTATTGGTTTTCCACTGCTGCTATAACAAATTACCACAAACTTACGGCTTGTAACAACACAAATTTATTACCTTAGTTTTGTAAGATAATAGTAGGCCAGCCATCTGACATAGATCTCATGGCCTCACTGGGCTCAACTCAAGTTGTTGGAAGTGATACAGTCTCTTCTGGAGGCTCTAAAGGAGAAGAACTTCCTGGCCTTTTTTTCAGATTCTAGAGGCTACCTGTACTCCTTGGCTCATGATATACATGTATGTTATGAAATAATCACCACAAGTAAGTTAATGAACATATCCATCCCTACCTTTTTTTTTAAGATAGATTTTATTCATTTTATTTTATTTTATATATTTATTTATTTTTGGCTGTGTTGGGTCTTTGCTGCTGTGCACGGGCTTTCCCTAGTTGTGGCGAGCAGGGCTACTTTTCATTGTGGTGTGCGGGCTTCTTATTGCGGTGGCTTCTCTTGTTGCAGAGCACGGGCTCTAGGTGCGCAGGCTTCAGTAGTTGTGGCTCATGGGCTCCACAGCGCAGGCTCAGCAGTTGTGGCGCACAGGCTTAGTTGCTCCGCGGCATGTGCGATCTTCTCGGACCAGGGCTCAAACCTGTGTCCCCTGCATTGGCAGGCAGATTCTTAAGCACTGTGCCGCCAGGGAAGCCCTATCTCTACCTTTTAATTGGAATATTTAGCCCGTTTACATTTAACTTATTGATATGATTGGGTAGAGATCTACCATTTTGCTACTTTTCTGTTTATCGCATTTGTTTTTGGTTCCCCTGTTGTGCCTTTCCTGCATTCTTTTGGGTAAACTAAATACCCTTTAGAATTCCATTTTAATTTTTCTATTGACTTTTTAGATATTCCTCTTTACATTACTTTTTAGACGTCTTTCTAGGGATTAAAATATACATTCTTAACTTCGTACAGTATACTTAGAATTAATATTGTACACTTCATGTAAAATGTAAGAACTTTATAACTGCATAAATCCACTCCCACCCTTAATGGTATAGTAGTCCTATGCATTATATAATCTCAATAGAACGCTGTATGTGTGTTTGTATTTTTTAATTATGGAAAAAAGTCTTTTCTATTTACCCATATATATTTATCCTTCCCAGTATTCTTCATCCTTTCATAAACGTCTGAGTTGCCTGGCATCCTTTTTCTTCAGCCTGAGGAACTGCCAATAGCATTTCTTGTACATCAGGTATGCCGGCAATAAATTCTCTTACTCTTCTTTTATCTGAAAAATGTCTTCATTTTGCTTACATACTTAAAGGCACTTTTTTTTCTGAATAGAGAATTCTGAGATTTTTTTCTTTCCCTTTCAGCACCTTAAAAATGTTGTTCTACTGTCTTCTGGCATCCATGGTATCTGATGAGAAGTCAGCCGTCATTCATATAATCCTCTCTATATAATTTCTCTCCCGTTATGATACACTGCAGTTATGATACACTGCACAGTCTCGGCTATGCTGTCTTCCTTTAAAGGTATTGAGTTTGTCCTGGCAGTTAGGTAAATTATTGGCATGTCCTTTTATTGTTAACAAGCTTGGATTAATTCTTTCTTAAGTTCTACTTCCATTTTGATTTAGCCCTAGGGTATGTCCCTTACTCAAGGGCATAGTCCTTACTCCTAATGCGTAGCTGTTCTGGGGTCTCAACTGAATGCCTAGGTGCTGCTCAGTGAGGTCTCTTCATTCAGGTGGACAGGGATCTCCAGCATTTCCCAGCACTGCATGACCTCTGGCATCATCATTCAGCTCTTAGCCCTACAGAAGGGAATCTGTGCTAGGTCTCACGGAGAGTGCCATTCTACTCATGCACAGCCAGCCCTTAGCCAACAACCCAAAGTGAATTCCCTACACAAAACTCAACATGGCTTCCTCTTCCCTATTTCCTTGCCCTGCAACATCCAGCTATTTCAGTAGCTTGGAATTCCAACAACTGACTCTTCCGCTCACTAAGATCAACTTTTAGCTTGGGTTCCACCATTCTGTGCCAAGACCAGAAAGAGACTCCAGGTAGAAAGCTAGAGCCATTGTGGGGCTTATCATGTGCGTTTCTCCACTCAAAGATCAGAGTACTGTGCTGCCTGTTCAATGCCTGAAAACAGCCAGAATTTAATATTTTGTCTGAGTTTCAATATCCTTCATATATTTCGGAATTTTGTATATTTTGTTCAGTTTCACAGTTGTTTTTGCCAAGATGACAAGCCTATTACAAATACTCTGTCATGGCCAGAAGCAGAAGTTGATTATGATTATTAAAGTACCAAAGGGTATTCTTTTTCATTTCCTGAGCATTTCCTAAAGATATTAGTTTCACTGTAAATATCCTCACTGTGAGAAATGTGCCTTTCACTTTCATCCTTCATTTCCTCTGTCCTCCAAACATGTTACTACTGCTTCTTCTTGGTTTCAATAAGTAGGTCACAGGTAAGAGTGAATCTTTGGGGGGCATTTTTTAAAAACTCTACCATCTGGCTTAATACAGCACTTGAGTAGGATTATGAGAGGGAGCAAGAAATGTGGCAAGATTTATGAACAGGGTGTTATGAGACATGGACTCCAGCCCATGCTTTATTATTGGCACGCTGTATGTCCCTGGGCATTCACTTCCTCACTTTCGACCCTGGCTTCCTCATCTGTTCAATGAAAGGACTGGTTATATTAATAACTATGGGCTGCAGGTACACCACCAATTCCTACATCAACTGTGTCAGGGAAATAGAAAGTATTGGAAAAACAGGATAGGGGCTGTTGACACTTGAAGAGCAATTTAGTGAGAGAGTTAAGAAATGTCGTTTAAGGTAGCACCCTATAATGTGTTCCTATGAATTGAGCTCAGCACCTAGTATACTGTTTAGGATATAGTAGGTACAGGGTACATGTTAATTGCACGAATGAATGTATGAATGAACAAATGAAAGAGAAGGGCACCAAATCTCACACAGGATATTAAATGCTAAAGCATTTGGCCCTTGATCATGTTCAATAAACCACCACCATATTGACTTGAAGGAGGTGTTTTCCATGGGGCTAGATCCCAAAAGGAAGCAGAATGGTTGACAACGAATCAGGAAGCTATACTAAAAGACACCTTACTCAGGAGATCTAGTTAAGATCTAGTTGCTGTGTGGCTTGGGGAAGTCACTTTCTGTGGATTTTAGTTTCCCTTTCTTTAAACAGACTAACCACTCTTCTACTCTGCCTCAGTGGTACATTTGAGCATAAAAGGGTCTTTGACTAAGAAATACAGAAAAAAATTTTGCTTGTGTAATACTGGCTTTCCATGAGAATTTGTGTTAAAAAGAGGCAAAGTGTTCTGAGCAGTAGGTCCTTGTGTTCTAGGAGTAGAGAAAAAGAGGATAGAGAAACGGCTACACAGAATTAGTTAACATCATTGACATGTTATGAAAACCTACTAGCAAGGTTCATGACCAACTGTAGTCAAACTTGGATTTGTCCTTCAAGACCCAACTTACATATCCTCTCTTCAGTGAGGTGTCTAATGCCCTCTAGGCCCCCAGAGAAAATTATTCCTGCTGCTGTGTTTCTTCAGCATTTTACAGCATTATCAATAGTTGTCACAGATCACTGTCCTTTAGGTAAGGGCTACCATGTTTTATTCATCTTTTATAACCACCTGTACCCAGCACAATTCTTGGTACATACTGGGTGTTCAGAATGTTTGTTAAGCTATTCTGCTGCAGAGACTGGGACTCAAAAAGTACAGGAATTATTAGTGGTACAGAGAGGGGACAGATACGGCCTTGTTTTTCAAATCTCAGCATTTGGAAAGGGAATGGTTGAGCCTTGCCCATAATACCACGGTCCTCTGCCCCAAGGAACTTCCATCCCAACTAAGGTCCTGGCCAAACTCATCTGCAGCATAAATCAGCAGGACTGGCCGAGGCAACGGAATGTTCCAAGGAAACAGTGATGAACTCACAGGGGAAAATGATAATATCTCTGAGAAGTGTAAGCACTATAAAAAAAAAAAGACTTAAAAGAAAGGTAACTAATGAAGAAACCTGTGATATATAATAAGAAATATATATCTGGTCTTCGTCCCTGTTTCTGGCTCATAGCTCTCAAAACCCTTGGAATTTCCAAAGTGTAAGAGGAATGGAAGCATCCTTTGTTATATATACTTGGCCTCTGGTCTTCACTTCCTGAAAGAGTTTTGTGTGATAACAGTGAAACTGATGTCTTTTGTTACTGATAACAGGCCCCTTTCAACTACCCTTGAATTAATGTTAATGAGGTGACTTTTGGAAAGCCCCTAAGGATGAGTGAGGGCTGGTTGCCTGGAGAACCAACCATGTGATTAGAGGGTTGTAACTTGCAACCCACAGCCTTGACCTCAACTTCCAAGGAGGGCAGAGAGGCTGATACAGTAAGTCCCCTACATACGAACCTTCAAGCTGTGAACTTTCAAAGATGCAAACGTGCATTCCATCGACGTCAGGCGTGAGTGAAATTGCAGCTGGTCCTCCATCTCCTATTGCTGATGATCCTGCAGCTCTACCATCTCCCACCTCCTCTCCCTCCTCCAGTCTGTAACTCTTCTTGCCTGTTCACTCGATGCCAGCCCCCGTATGCCAGCTGTTGTACTAGACAACTGTACCTTTCAAGGTACTATACTGTAAGGTTAAAACTGTTTTATTGTGTTTGTTTTTTTATGTATTACTTGTGTGCAAAGTATTATAAACCTATTACAGTACAGTACTATATAGCCGATTATGTTAGTTGGGTGCCTAGACTAACTCCGTTGGACTTAAGAACAAATTGGACTTACGAACGCGCTCTCGGAATGGAACTCGTTTGTACGTAGCGGACTTACTGTATTGAGTTCAGTCACCAATGGCTAATGATTTACTCAATCACACCTCTTTAATGAAGCCTCCATAAACTCCCAAAAGGACAGGGTTGGAGAGCTTCCAGGTGGGTGGAGAGAATGTATCCGCAAGCTGGGAGGGGCGCACAACCTAAACATGAGAACAGAAGCCCCTGCGCTCAGCACCCTCTGGACCCTGCCTTTGATATCTTCTCCTCTAGCCGTTCATTTGTATCCTTTAATATCCTTTGTAATAATCTGCTTTCCTGAGTTCCGTAAGCTCTCCTATCAAATTAACTGAACCCCAGGAAGGGGGCATGGGAGCCTCCAATTAATAGCCAGTTGGTCTAAAGCCCAGGTAATAACCTGGATTTGTGATTGGCATTTGAAGCAGGGGGAGGAACAGCCTTGTGGGACAGAGCCCTTAACCTGTGGGATCTGATGCTATCTCCAGGTAAACAGCATCAGAATTGAGTTAAACTTAGAACACCCAGCTGGTACTGCAGAACTGCTTGATGTGTGAAAACCCCACACATACAGTGTCAGAAGTGAAGCAGTGTTGGTCTACAAATAATAAATGCTGCAGAGAGTGTGGCGAAAAGGGACCCCTCCTACACTGTTGATGGGAATGCAAATTGGTGCAGCCACTATGGAGAACAGTATGGAGGTCCCTTAAAAGACTAAAAATAGAGTTACCATATGATCCAGCAATCCCACTCCCGGGCATTTATCCGGAGAAAACCATAATTTGAAAAGATACATGCACCCCAATGTTCATAGTGGCAATATTTACAATAGCCAAGGCATGGAAGCAACCTAAGTGTCCATCGACAGATGAATGGATAAAGAAGATGTGGTCATATATACACAATGGAATATTACTCAGCCATAAAAAAATGAAATAAAGCCATTTGCAGCAACAAGGATGGACCTGGAGATTAACATACTACGTGAAGTAAGTCAGACAAAGACAAATACCATATGATATCACTTGTATGTGGAATCTAAAATACGACACCAATGAACTTATTTACGACACAGAAACAGACTCACAGACATGGAATATAAACTTATGGTTACCAAAGGGGAAAGGGAGTAAGGGATAAATTAGGAGTTTGGGATTAGCAGATATAAACTACTGTACATAAAATAGATAAACAACAAGGTCCTACTATATAGCACAGGGAACTACATTCAATATCTTGTAATAAATTACCATGGAAAAGAATCTGAAAAAGAAAAAAAACAAAACAAAACTGAATCACTTTGCTTTACACCAGAAACTAACACAACATTGTAAATCAACTATACTTCAATAAAACTAAAACATAAAAAAAAAATAAAGTAGGAAATGAAGCAGTATTGTAGTAGAGCAGTGTAACAGTAAGTGAAACACACAGGAGTTTCTCCTTTAGAAAACCTATACCATGGGAAACGGAATTCGAAAATTTAGTAAGCATGATAAAAGTTATTGGAGATATAAGGAAAGATTTAATAATGACGTGGGAATAAGCAGTGAGAAAGAAGAACCAAGCAATATTTTAGTATAAAAATATAATTGTTGAAATAACTCAATGCATAGCCTCAGCAGAAGAGCTGAGAGAGATGAAAAACACAAAATCAGGTCAAAGAACTGACCTAGACACATCAGGAAGTGAAAAAGAGGAGGACAGGAGAAAAGTACCAGTTTCTGTGAAAAAGGCATCTGAGAAGGAAAGAAAAACAAAGAGATGAAATATTTGCAGAAATAATGGCAGAATTTTCCAGAATTCAAGAAAGATGTAAGACCTCAGACTGAAAAGGCTCATAGGGTGACAAACAGAATTGACAAGTAAAAAATGTAAGTGTGCATGTGCACACACAAGGATTATAATAATATTCAAAAACATCAGACAAGGACTTCCCTGCTGGTGCAGTGGTTAAGACTCCACCTGCCAATGCAGGGGACACAGGTTCAATCCCCAGTCCGGGGAGATCCCACATGCTGCGGAGCAACTAAGCCCGTGCGCCAGTACTACTGAGCCTGTGCTCTAGAGCCTGCGAGCCACAACTACTGAGCTCACGTGCCACAACTACTGAAGCCCATGCGCCTAGAACCCATGCTCTGCAACAAGAGAAGCCACCACAATGAGAAGCCCGCGCTCCGCGACAAAGAGTAGCTCCGGCTTGCCACAACTAGAGAAGGCCCACGTGCAGGAACGAAGACCCAATGCAGCCAAAAGGAAATAAATAAAACAAAATTAATTAATTAAAAAAAATCAGAGAGAAAATTCTAAAAAGTTTTCCAAGTAAAATCAGATGACCAATTAAAGAACAAAAATCAGAACAGACTTCCATATCCTAGCTGCAGTAAGACAACAGGATATTAGCTTCAGAATACTGGACGAAAAACTTTGATACATTTCATACCTCGCTAAACCATTATTTAAATGTGGGGCGGGGGAAATGTACTTTCAGGTATATAAGATCTTAGAGGGCTTCCCTGGTGGCGCAGTGGTTGGGAGTCCGACTGCCGATGCAGGGGACGCGGGTTTGTGCCCCGGTCCGGGAGGATCCCACATGCCGCGGAGCGGCTGGGCCCGTGAGCCACGGCCGCTGAGCTTGCGCGTCCGGAGCCTGTGCTCCGCGTCGGGAGAGGCCAAGGCAGTGAGAGGCCCGCGTAACGCAAAAAAAAAAAAAAAAAAAGAAAAAAAAGAAAATTTACGAAGGAAGAAATAAGATATAAAAAATGGGAGCATATAATTGAATACTATTCAGCCATAAAAAGGAGGCAGGTACTGACACACGCTACAGCACGGATTAACCTTGAAATCATTATGCGAAGTGAAAGAAGCCAGACATGAAAGGCCACATACTGTATGATTCCATTTACATGTGATATCCAGAATTCACAGATTAGTGCTGTCACGGGGCGGGGTGGGGTGAGGAGGGTCATTTGTGTCTGGATTTTCATTTATAAAGGTGACTGAGTGACGACAATGCCGTTCTAAGAAAAGTTTAACGTTACCGACAGTTTCCCTTGAAACAAGAGGTTTGGGATTGCGAAAGCACCAGTGTTGGTCAGGAGGCAGGAAGGAGCAAGGGGAAGGCAGAGGCGACAGCCCTTCTTGGAGTTTCCGTGGGAAGAGCAGAGCAGGGTAATCAGATTACGACTGGCTGGTTTGAATAATTCCAGCAGGCTGTGGGGCCCAGGGGCTGTCCCTAGCTGTCTGGTACCTGTCCCAGGCTTGATTTAGGGCAGGGGAAATACTGGCCTGGTGTGTGAGTTAGATAAAGCGGGTGGCTGAGGGTATGGACTCCAGACTGGTTGGTCTGTACCTGAAAGGTGGACCCACCAACAAATTTACTGTCTAGAGGAATGAGCCAGCCCTGGGAGGGGCGGTCTCTCCCCAGCCAGCAAGGCCCCCCAAAGATGTCAAGACATCAAAAAAAAACCCATTAAAAATATAATTAATATGGAGGGGAGGGGAGGGAGGTATGGGAAGAGATTACTTAATGAGTACGGAGTTTCCTTCTGATAACAGTGATAAAAAGGCTTTGAAACTAAATAGTAGTGACGGTTGCACAGCACCGTGAATGTACTAAATATCACTGAATTGCAGACTGATTGAAATGGTCTTTTAAAGTAGTTAGAAAAATTCCGGGGGCGGGGCAAACGTCTAGTGACGCTTCTTACAGCCTGAGGTTTAATTTATGTTTGAATAAGCAATGATAATCAGTAACCATTTTTTAAGGAAGTGTAGCTATAATTTTGAACAAAAATTCCAGATACACCAACTTGTGTGTGTGGGTGTGTGTGTGTTGGGGGGGGTGGGGGAGTACTGCCGATGAGGAACAGAGGGAGGTCAGAGAACATTAAAGGCTGAGGGAAGCGCAGACACTGACAAGCCTTAGAACAATAATGATGGTGAAAGAGGGGCAAGCATGGGTCACAGTAAGTCAGGAGCAGAAACCAGGAGAATAAAAATAGAATTTATAGCTTTCAATTCAATTTAGGAAAAGTCAATATACATAATACACTAGAAGGCAGGGCGGGAGGAAAAAAACAAGGAGAAAAAAGCGTTAAAAACAGAAATATAGAATAAGACAGCAGAAATCAGTGTATTACTCTGGTCACCCAATTTTTCTGCTTATGTACCTTCTAGAAATATTTAGAAAATTATATATCCTGCTGCATATTTTTAAGACATGTATAATTTTTCACAGGAAGTGTAGATGGTTGCGAAGGATTTAATATTTAGAAACATCATATATGGTATATGTGCACTAAATACGTTAAATTTATAAACGCAATTTAAGATGTAAGCTTAAGTTCTTTCAATTTATGAAAAAGGTCTGCCATAAAACTTAACTGGTAGAACTTGCTTGCTCTATAAAACCATTCGGCCAAATCAGTTATACTTTCTATCAGAAAAAGTTTGACTAACTTTTTAAAAAAAGTAATTAATTATTATGATTTTTTGGCTGAGTTGGGTCTCTGTTGCTGTGCGCAGGCTTCCTCTAATTGCGGTGAGCAGGGGCTGCTCTTCGTTGTGGTGCGCAGGCTTCTATGCGGTGGCTTCTCTTGTTGCGGAGCACAGGCTCTAGGAATGCAGGCTTCAGTAGTTGTGGCGCGCGGGCTCAGTAGCTGTGGTGCGCATGCTGAGTAGTTGTGGTACACGGGCTTAGATGCTCCACGTCATGTGGGATCTTCCCGGACAGGGGCTAGACCCCGTGTCGCCTGCATTAGCAGGTGGATTCTCAACCACTGTGCCACCAGGGAAGCCTTGACTAACTTTTTTTCTTTTTAATACATTTATTTATTTTTTGGTTGCGTCAGGTCTTTGTTGCTGCGCGCAGGCTTTCTCTAGTTGCGGCGAGCGGGGGCTACTCTTTGTTGTGGTGTGCGGGCTTCTCATTGCGGTGGCTTCTCTTGTTGCGGGGCATGAGCTCTAGGTTGCGGGCTTCAGTAGTTGTGGCACGCAGGCTCAGTAGTTGTGGCACGCAGGCTCAGTAGTGTGGCTCACGGGCTCTAGAGTGTGCAAACTCAATAGTTGTGGCCCACAGGCTTAGTTGCTTCGCGGCATGTGGGATCTTTCTGGACCAGGGCTCGAACCCGTGTCTCCTGCATTGGCAGGCGGATTCTTAACCACTGCGCCACCAGGGAAGTCCTGTCCTTGACTAAATTTTGAACTCTAACATGCTTATACACAGCACAGTGAGAGAATTCTTAATTTTAGAACAGAGAGCTACACGTATAAGGCACGGCACTTTGCACGAGTTGGCAGCCTAGATAAAGTAAGAGCTGCCCTCTTCGGTATTTTCTTTTTTTTTTTAAACTTATGTTTTTTTTGGCTGCATGGGGTCTTCATTGCTGCACGCGGGTTTCTCTAGCTGTGGTGAGCAGGGGATACTCTTCATTGCGGTGCGCGGGCTTCTCATTGCAGTGGCTTCTCTTGCTGTGGAGCACGGGCTCTAGGCACGTGGGCTTCAGTAGCTGCAGCACGTGGGCTCAAATAGTTGCGGCACGCGGGTCCTAAAGTGTGTGGGCTCCAGTAGTTGTGGCTCGCAGGCTTCAGTAGTTGTGGCTCACAGGCTCTAGAGCACAGGCTCAGTAGCTGTGGTGCACGGGCTTAGTTGGGGCTTAGTTGCTCCGCAGCATGTGGGCTCTCCCCCGACCAGGGCTCGAACCCGTGTCCCCTGCATTGGCAGGCAGATTCTTAACCACTGTGCCACCAGGGAAGCCCCTGGTATTCTCTATAGATGCTTTCTTTGGTCTGCTCTCAGGAGACGCTCCTTCAAGGCCAATGCATTCTCAAATTATTCCTCTGTTTGGTCTACTGAAAGTTATTATATCCTGAGGCAATCAATCTTCATAAGATTTGGAAAGGGCAGGCGATACACCTCTCTTCCACACAGTGAGAAAAAAGGAATCATGAGAGGTGATGTGAGGAAGGCGAGCCAGCATAGCACAGGCACACAGAACTGGGAACTCAGGAAACTTATTCCCTTCAAGCTATCTTCGCCAGTGTAGCCCCAGGAAGTCTTAACACACCCCCAGGAATGAACGTGCCCCAGTTTGAAGATGGCTGTGCTAATGTAATAGTCACGACCTACCATAAGTGGGTTGAAATCACTGGTCAGCAGACGGGGATTTGTTGGATTTCATAAAAAATAAGAACCAGAGTTAGAGAGTCAACACAAGACAGTTAAACCAAAAGGAAACTTCAAGATTGAAAATAAATAAATGGAAAAGTTGTAAGGCAAATATAAAGAGAACATCATTAGCAATTTTAATGTCACACAAATACAATTTAAGGAGAAAAACATGATTAAGGATCCAGAGGAATATTAAATACAAAAAAAACCATGAGCACATATATATGTAATATAGCTTCAACTATGTAAAGCAACCCAACAACTATGAGGAGAAACAGTTAAATAAACCACCCCAGTGAAATTTTAGAAACATATGGCTTACTAGATCTTTCTTAAAACAGAGAGACACAGAGCAGACGAAGTGGGAGGCATTAGCTCTCCACTCGGCTAGTCCTTGCTTTAAAGTTATATTTGTTTAAAGTTAGAAAACTCAAGCTATAGAAGGTATGGAAAGTAAATTAAGGCCCCTCTCCTCTCCTCTGGTCCTCTCTCCCCGAAGAGAACCATTGTTCATGCGGGGGAAAATGTTTGTATGGAATAAGGGGTCACAATTTTCATTTCTCATGGTCCAGCGCTGCTTCCGTTACACCCGCGTCAGGTATAATGTGGGGATGGACTAAAATGAGCCCTGCTTTGTAGAGGGACTCGTGCAACTTAGCATCTCAAAAAGGGATGCCAGTGTAACAGTCAGGCACACTGAAAACGTCAGGCTAAGGGAGAGATGCCCACCACGAAGAACCACACATCATACAATTCCGTTTATATGAAATGCCCAGAACAGGCAAATCCACAGAGACAGAAGTAGATTGGTGGTTGCCGGGGGAAGAGACTGGGGGAAATGGGAAAGGACTGCTAATGGGTACAGAGTTTCCTTGTGGGGTGACGATAGTGTTCCAAAATTCACTGTGGTAACAGTGGCAAAACTGAATATACTAAAACCCCTGAACAGTACACTTGAAGTGGATGAATTTTATGGTATGTAAATTATGTCTGAGTAAAGCTATGATTAAAAACTAACCCCAAGGGCTTCCCTGGTGGCGCAGTGGTTGAGAGTCCGCCTGCCGATGCAGGGGACACGGGCTCGTGCCCCGGTCCGGGAAGATCCCACATGCCGCAGAGCAACTAAGCCCGTGCGCCATGGCCGCTGAGCCTGCGCGTCCGGAGCCTGTGCTCCGCAACGGGAGAGGCCACAGCAGTGAGAGGCCCGCGTACCGCAAAAAAAAAAAAAAAAAAAAAAAAACAAAGCCAAAAAACCCACAAACACAAAAAAACTAACCCCAAATGCAGCGAATATAATGCTTCCAACTGGATTATGAATTAGTGGGACTTTGAGATTGTTGAAGAAAACCATTCCGGCTCACATCAGAAACAATACCCAGTAGAAGGGACCTCACGTAGGGTGACAACCCTCAAGTTATTTCAGCCTTCTAGAATATAGAGAATATAAAATGAATCAAGGGGACTTCTGACTAAAAAGACCTCCCCAGAATCCAGCAGTTGCAGTACATATGCTCTTTGGCTTCAAGGCAATGCCTATGAACTTGAATTATGCTCAGGCTTCGAGGGAAGCCTACGAACCTAACCCAAGAACAATTCATATCTCAAGCTATATGTTGAGTATTTTAATGTTTCCAAGCCTGCTGCCTCCTTTCAGTGATTTCCAATGGTTTTAATGATCATCTGAAGATAGAAGGACACATTAGGTAGTTTTGGTTAACTATAAATCAAATAAATCCAAAGGAACACAATAATGAGAAACCACTTTTTATCATCCAAACAACTGGAGCTTTTTGTTTGTTTGTTCCTCAGAACTTTTGGTTTGGCTTGGTTTTGGTTTTATTTCATTTCAGTGAATTTAACACCCATATGGATCTGAGTAACCACCACCGCAATCAGAGGATACAGTTCCATCACCCCCTAAACCTCCTCCATTGTCCCTTAGTGGTTACACGTTCCCTACCCCCCGCCCCCCGCCTTGCTCTCACTGATCTGTTCTCTAGATCTATAGTTTTCTTTCATAGAATGCTATACTAATGGAACTCTACGGTATGTAACCTTTTAGGACGCTTCCTTCACTCAGCATAATGCGTCTGAGGTTCATCCAAGTTACTGTGTTTATGAAATAATTTGGTTCCTTTTTCTTGTTTTGCAGAGTAGTACTCCATCATACGGATATACCACGAATTGTTTATCCAGTAAGCCGAAGCACATTTGAGTTGTTTACGGGTTTTGGCCGTTATAAATAGAGCCACTGTAAACAGTCTCTCTCTCTCTCACACACACACACACACAGAGACAGGTTTTTACGTGAATGTAAGTTTTCTCTTCTATAAGGTAAACATCCAGGATTGAGATTACTGGGTTATATGTTTAACTTTATAAGACACTGCCAAACTGTTTTCCAGAGTAGCTGTACCATTTCTGTTCCTACCAGCGATGCAGGAGAGCTGCATCCCCACCAGCATTTGGCATTGTCAATATTTTCTTCATTTCAGTCATTCTAGTAAGTGCGTTGTAGTATCTCATTGTAATTTTAATTTGCATTTCTCTAATGACTAATGATGCTGTGAATCTTTTCATGTGCTTGTTTGCCATCTGTATATCGTCTTTGGTGAAATGTCTATTCAAGTCTTTTGCCCATTTTTTAAAAATCAGGCTGTTTTATTACTGTTAAGCTTTGAGAGTTCTCTATACATTCCAAAGACAAGTCCTTTGGGATGAGCAATTATTTTTTCCAAGTCTGTCTCCTGCCTTGTCAAAATTATTTTAATTTCATTAAGTCCAATTCATCTCTCTTTTTCTTCTTTTACGGATGGCTGCTTTTGCTGTCATGTCTCAAACCCTTTGCCTAACCCTAGCTCATGAAGGTTGTCTCAAGATTTCTTCCGGAATTCTTATAGTTTTGTATGTTACATTTAGATTTAGCATCCATCTTGAGGTAATTTTTGTATAAGGTGTGGGGATTAGATCTAAGTTCATTTTTTGGCAGATTAATGTCTAATTGTTCCAACTCCATTTGTTGAAAAGACAATGCTTTCTCCATTGAATTGCCTTTGCACCTTTGTCAAACATCAACTGACAAATCTGTATGGACCTATTTCCGGATTTTCCACCCAAGTGTCCAACATGTCTCTAAGTCATCTTGCAAAATCACAAGGCAAGCTTGTTGGTATCTCACACATGTCTCAACATCAGAACTCAGAACCTGAATCAGAAACAGTGATTAGGCACTTGATTCATTTATCTTTGTGCTACAGGCTGTGCAGTATGTAACCCGTGCCCTCTCCAGGCTGGACCACACATGGAATATTGAGATCAATTTTTTTTTTTTTTGCGGTACGCGGGCCTCTCACTGTTGTGGCCTCTCCCGTTGTGGAGCACAGGCTCTGGGCGCGCAGGCCCAGTGGCCATGGCTCACGGGCCCACCCGCTCCGCGGCGTGTGGGATCTTCCCAGACCGTGGCACGAACCTGCATCCCCTGCATCGGCAGGCGGACTCTCAACCACTGCGCCACCAGGGAAGCCCCGAGATCAGTTTTTGATATTGCAATATGAAAGGTACTGGCCACCTGGAAACACTCTGAGAGGGTGACTAAGATAGTGAGGCAAAGAGAAATCATAACACATGAGGACTGGCTGAGAAAACTGGGGCTGCCTAGCCTGGAGAGATGAAAGGAAAATGTGAACACTAGCTCTGGACCTATGAAGTGGAGCTCACCGGAAAGACGGAGTACTTCTTTTATGGGACCTTTAGGGAGATGATTAGGACCAGTGGCTAAAGCAGGCACTGTGCTATGTGCTGGGAGCCCAGAGACTGACAAGATATGCTTCCTGCTTTCAGAGGGGGAAGCCACAGGAAAGACTGTTTTGTTTTGACGTGGGCCATCCAAGCAATTTTAAGTGTAACGGACATCTGCTTTATAGGAGACCGGATTGAATGACTTGTTTGCCGCTGATTTTGCATGGTTGCCAAAGGTGGCCCAACAACTCTATTTTTGAACAAACGACTTGTTTCTGTCTTTGGGTTTAATGGCCTCAGGAAGAGGCTCAGGCCACGTGAAAGCGATCTGCCCAGGGTCTCCAAACAGTGGCTGCAGAACTGGATTTGTAAACCAAGCCTCCCGATGCTTAGTCCAGGACTGCTTTTCACTGCTTGTCAAAATTACTAGTCGACACTGTATTTGCTGAAGACTCAGTAACCCGGTGCCTCCTCGTGTATATATAGTGTCTCCTGGGTTTTTCTGACCCTTTGGGTTTTCAGTCTCGCAGGCTCACTGTCTCAGAGGCCTTTAAAGAGAAAGGAATCCCACATTTGGAATTTCAACACTTTTTTTCAATGACAAGACGGGGGAAAAAAATCATATCAAATCAGACAGGGCTCTTCTGAAGATTTTCGTTCTGCTCTGAGCTGCTTCTGGGTGACCTACTACTCTAATTAGGCTGGAAGTAGACCTGGCTTTCATGAGATTCAGACTATGGCTGGAGGAAAAAGTTGTCAAGACTACTTAGCGTCATCAGTGCCCACAGTGGCATCAGAGCATTCCGGGAATTCACTGATTCATTCCATCAAGTAACCATCAACACAGACAAACAAGGAGCACAAACATCACTGAATGATTTAGTATTAACCAATATACCCAGGACAGGACAAAGCAGAAAAGTAGCTAACGCTTCAGTTTACTGCCAGCCCCTCCCTTCCCCAAGCTCCCCAAGCAAGGGTGCGGGACAGGAGGAAGTCGCCACAGGGCTGAGGCGGACAGTCCCACCTCTTCCTTTCTGATGTGTGCTCAGTTACAGAAGGGAAGAAATAACCCCAGTCCTTTCTAGCAGACAGAGTTCTGGTGGGGATCAAAGGAGATGACCGATAGGAAAAGTGAAAAGCACTGTACTTAAGGGAGAGATTTACTCATTTAACAAGCATGTGCCGGGCACCTATTAAATGGCATATGCACCATGTGAAATTTCACAGATATAAAGTAAGCTAAAATATATCCCCGCAGTCCAGACAGTCAGACATAACATACTGTTGCAAGCACAATGACGGGAAAGTACAGGGTGATGGGAGAGCTCAGGAGGGGTCCATTCCCAGGCTGGGCAGTTAGAAACGACGATTGTGAAGTTATGGCATGAACAGGGTATTAAGGCAGCAGAAGACGGTACTAGATTTTAGAAAATACCTCACTCTGTTTATTTTATATGATGCACGAGATCTGCAAAAGTGGGCCATGATTTTACTATTACCCTTACTGTAGCATAAAGCAGTGGCTCCCAACCAGGGGGGTTACTGGCACCTGGCAGGTAAGACCAGGGATGCTGTAGATACCCTATTAATACAATGCACAGGGCAGCCTCCCCGACAAAGGGTTACCTGGCCCCAGATGTCGACTGTGCCAATGCTGAGCAGGCCTGCTGTAAAGGAGACAGGCCTGCAGAGGAGAAGCAACTTGTCCGAAAGGCCACAGCAAGCTAGTGGAAGGGCCGGAACCTGAACGCCGGTCTCCCGTGACCAAGCACCCCAGACAGGTGTCCCAGGTCATAGCCTGTACAGGTCTACACCTGGGCAGCAGAGGGAAAGCATGAAGGACAATGGGCTGGGGCAGCAGCTTGACTGACGCTGGAGGATAAACCTGAGTCCTAGTAGCAGAGCAGCACAGACTTGGAGCAGTGAGAGAGAGGAAGGAGAGAGAAGGGGAGAAGGAAAAAAGCAAAGGAAGAAGCAGGCAGCTGGCCGTCTATTTCTGACTCTTAGAACACCCTTTAACATTTCTATAGTGATCTGCACTTGAAGAAGTGGGTTTCACACTCTCAGTCATCACAACAGCCTCACCAGCGAGGTGGGAGAGGTGAAGATAAAAATATACTCAATTCTCTGAAGCCCAGAAGGGTGAAATGCTGTACCCAGGGTCCCTGAGCTTTGCAGAGAGAGGCAGGACTCGATAGTCAGCACCCTCTCGGGCAGTCGACAAGCGCTGCACCCCAGCCCTGCACCCGCCGCGAGATTCTCGGCCCCCCTGCGGCCCATGGAGATGGGACAGGTTTCTCTGAAAGGGCTCCCTGTGACGGCAAGCACGCACGCCTCCTGGTGAACTGAGGCCCCGAGCAGGGAGGCACTGCAGGCCTGGGCCGCTCCCTGTTTCGAGATCAGGTGAGCCTGCTGGCTTCTCTGGGCATCACTGCCTGCGCGCACAGTGAGAGAACCACAGATCACCTTTGAGAGCCCTCCCTGCTCTGAAAACGGAGTCCATGCTATTTTAAAATTCTCTATTCCTGAAGCCAATGATACTGCTTTTAAGTGTGGCCAACAAAAACTGTTATGGGGAAGGCAGCTGGTATAGCTTAGTGCCTTAGCCTACGCTGACAGGAAATATAATTACTTCGTTAATGAATTAATTTTCAAAAAAAATGAATCCTTAAAAAAAAATCTCTGTCCAAATATCCTGGCTGCTGTTTCAGGCAGCTTTGCTGATGACGGTTTAGTTCCTGTTCACGCTAACATTTCTCCTGTGACTGATGCCCTGACTGGGCCTCAGGGCCTCGGGGACACACAGGGCAGGTGTGATGGGACGAGCTGGGAGTGGGGAGTCGGGAGACAAGCTACACCTGGTCGGGTCTCAGGGAAACGAGTTACCTTTCAGGGCCATAATCTCCTCATCTTTAAAATGAAGGACGGGATTAGGAGGCCACCTGCACACAGCCAACACTGTCTCAAACTATTTTAAGTCTCAACTGGTCTGAGTCTGTTTCTTCATTACCATGCTGCTTGTGAAGATTAAATACAACAATGAATGGGGAAGATTCTTGAAAAGTAAAACATTTCACTTGTCAGAGGGGTGCGGAGTTTAGCACTCCGCTTAACTAACACACGGAAGGCCATGCATGTGGATGCCAGTTTACATAGGCACGGGGTCTTCAGCAGCAGTTCTCAACTAAGGAAGTGCAGCTCACCCAGTGTGTCAGGAACAGTTCTACAGAAAATTGCACTGCAAGTTATTACCATGAAGTATCAACGTTTGCAAGAATTACCTTTTTCCCCATCACCAAGATGAATCAAAGTTACCCCTATAACATCATTCTTGCCAATTTACATTACAATATGATCTTTTTAGCAGACAGGTGGAATCACATTCCATACAACCCTGGGTGGGCATCCTCTAAGCGACTACCACCCATCTGACAGTCACTTCCTGGTTTGGGGGACTGTCTTCAACTTCTGCTGAATTCCACTCCAGTTTCATCAGTCTAGATCTAGCTAATAACAGAGTTCATGATTTAAAAATCTAAAAAGACCCTATCAGGCTGGCCTGGAATCTATGAACTAATGTATCTGTTTTTGACACATGCCACTAAAATCTTTGCAGGATGACAATAGGCACATAAGTCCATGGAACTCTGCCTCTTCCGGATGCCCACTCACCCAGCACTTCAGGAGAAACTCCTCCTGAAGGTCGTTGCCTTGAAGTCGTCTACTCAACAGTGACGAGACAGATCCAGCTGCTCCATCTGTCAGGCCCTAAAGGAGGTCACAATCTCCAGTTCTTCACAAAGCATCCTAGGTCTAAAATTTTAGTAATAGTCAACCTCTATTTTCCACCAATACCAGTCTCTTTTTCAACCTTGAGTTCACAGCCAGGAAATGGTTGCCTAAGGTCCTGCCCAAACTGACTCAGAACAGACCTACCTGAGAACCCAGCAAGGGAATATGGAGGGCAGACACACTCTGCTCCATCTACCTGTATCTACTGCAGCACTGTGTCCTCTGGGAAACCACCACCAAACTGAGCCATCAGGCAGGGATAGTGTTTTGGTCATCTCTGCAGCCCCAGGCCCTGACACAGGACTGGATTCGGGCTGCTGTATAAATGGAGGATTACTGGATGGAGGAAGGCTGACTTGGGAAGTACAGTACATTATAGTGAACGGCCTGACCTTGGCATCAGAAGACCTAGACAAGCCCAAGCTCTGTCCTTTAGTAACAGCGGGACTCCAGGCAAATCTCTTTACCTTTCTACCCTTGGCCTATTTCATCACCTGTAAGATGAGGTGACTGGTCCTTATTCTGCCTAGGACTGATGAGGAGACAGCAGACCTGGAAGCCATGGGTATTCTACAAAGCAAGTACAAAAGTGACCCGTTGGGGCTTCCCTGGTGGCGCAGTGGTTGAGAGTCCGCCTGCCGATGTGGGGGACGCGGGTTCGTGCCCCGGTCTGGGAGGATCCCACATGCCGCGGAGCGGCTGGGCCCATGAGCCGTGGCCCTCGAGCCTGCGCGTCCGGAGCCTGTGCTCCGCAACGGGAGAGGCCACAACAGTGAGAGGCCCGCGTACCGCAAAAAAAAAAAAAGAGTGACCAGTTATTTTTATTTTAAAGAAAACCTCTCCTAGCCTGATATTTGGGATAGTGCCTGTCAATCAGAACTTTTCCTGGGTGCTCCTTGCTCTGCAAACATGATGGATGCCAGGCTAACCCCATGTACCAGCACTGTTCCCTAAAATCTTAAACTTAGGAGATGCTCATTTTCGGGCACAGAGGAAAGAGCCCTGGCCCAGGAGGCACGTGACTTGGGCAGCTGGTCCTGGGTTTCCCGTCAGGTCTCCTGCCAGTTCCCCAGCAGCCTGGCCAAGTGAGTCCCCTCTCTGGGCCTCAGTGTCCCTACGAGAAGACAAGACGCTCAGATCCTCTCAAAGCTTCCTCCTGCCACCTCCTGCCTCTCAGGGGTCTCCTTCTTTTCACAGCCCTTCCCCCACCCAGAGTTCACAGGCAGCTCTAACTCCACCAACCCCAGGCAGGAGGCTCACCACCCTAGGACGGTATCAACACACTGGCTGGAATTAGCTACTCTTTCATTGTCTCTATGCCCAGCTTTTCCTCTAATAGTTTCTACTTTAATTAATGCTACCACAATTTATTTGGCAGGCAATCTGGAATTTCTTTCCTATTCCTCAACCAATAATTTGCCAAGAACTGGCAACCCAGATTAAACTTCAGCAGTTCTCACATGGACTAACTCAGCTCCCTAGCTGGCTGCCCTGCCTCTAGCTATAGCTCCTTCAAACCCAGCTTCCACATACTTAGTTCCAAGAGTAACTGGATAAAATGCAAATCTGACAATGTCAGGTCCTCACACAAACCCCCCCGAAGAAGACCCATCTCCTGTGGGAAGTGGTGTAAAACCGGCCCAAGCTTCAATGCTGGGGAGCTTATCCGCAAGCACAGTCCAGGCCGGCTCCCACCGGCGGCCACTCTGGTCACCCCCGCTGATGTGAAAGGGCTCCCTTTAGGCTCTGTCTCTGGGGGAATTGAGGACTCACCCAGAGGGGCCTATGCATTTAATTACGCCCTCCTCCAGGTTTGCCTAGGACATGCTTGGACCCCACTACAAGGTCTGTTTCGGGGTCTGTCTGCCACTGTGGGCTCTGGGAGGGCAGGCACCAGGCTCTACTTTATCTTCCCCAGCACCTGGCAGCCTGAGAGCGCTCAGCCCACGTTTATTTTCCTATGGCTTTAGTCGACGCTTTCTGGACAGTTCTAACATGGGATTCTGGATGGAGGGGTGTTGTTGTGTTTGTATGTATGTGTGTTGAAGCAAAATCTCTGTGTTTAGGCAATGTTGCATGTCATAAAGAATTTTTTTAAATAAAAAGCTCTGCCCAGGGGTAACTGCTGGTACTAGTTCCATGTCTGTTCCTTCCCACCCACCCCCACGCACAGTTAAGTGTGTGGTGAGCCCCCAGCCCCTTCCCTCCCTCACAAACGGGTGCAGGCGGCACACCCGCTCTACACCGGAGGTGCGCACGCTGGCTTCAGGGATCCATAACCCCCTGAAACTGCACATAATGCTGTGTTGTAAGCATGTTGGACTTTTCCAGGGACTGTGTTAATAACTTCCATTCAGGTTTCAAAGGTGTTCCAAATCTCCAAAAAGAGACCTTCCCACCGCCGGAAGCTTATGAACTGCCCCCAGCCTGGGGGCTGCCGCTGAAGCCCCGTCATGGTACGTTCCCCTGCTCAGGGACCACTGCGCCCACAGACGAGGGGGTTAAGGCAGGCAGCATGCCCATGGCGCTCGTGTCAGGAGCAGAGAAATTAGGAGCAACGAGGAGTATGTGGAAGCCTCCAATATCACTGCAACCTAATACAGAGCAAGGAATACTGCACAAATCTGGAAATTCTATTTAGCTCAGCACTTTCAAGTCCGTTTGCTAAATGCAGCAACGTGAAAGAGATCTCTGTCTGAGTTACTTTTCCTTCTCAGTTCATGGGGACACGGAGCTGCACTGTCCAGTGCCACGCCCCGAGCCACGTGACCAAGAGCACTAGAAGTGTCGCCAGTCCGAGTAGAGACGCGATGCTAGTGTAAAGGACATACCAGACTTCAAAGACTCAGTACCAAAAGTCATCTAATAGAGCTCATTAGTAATTTTCACCTTGATTACATGTTGAAATTATATTTTAGACACAGTATTTTAAATAAATATATTACTAAAATTAATTGCATCTGTTCTTCTTACTTAATAGGGCTATGAAATATTTAAAATGCGGCATATGGCTCCCATCTGTGGCTTGTGCTCTATTCTGTTGGCCAGGGCTGCTCCAGAAAATGTGGCACACTAGCCACTATTCTGTGCTTCTATTCACTCTATCACTGCTTAATTGATTCCCAGCTTAGAATCATTCTATTTTTTGCAAACCAAAAGCAAAACTTTCAGAGAGGATTTTCTACGTCAGATACTAGTATTTTCACACAAATAAAAAACAGTTTGGCAAAAATATCTGGGAAAATACACTAAGACAGACACATTTATTTATGGGGTCCAAATCCACTTGGCAATATGCAGGTGAAAATGTCACATCCAGGATATACGTCTAATAATCATCTATTTCTATAGACATTTACTGAGCACCTACTGAATGCTGGGCTCTTCACATTTATTATCATTACTTTCATTTTAAATATGAGAGAACTGAAGCTCAGAGAGGGGTTCAATGCCACTTTACTTGTACGTGGCAGGTCACCTTGAACCCTGGTCCTGGTACCACAGCACACTGCCCCATCCCTCCCTCTGCCAACATTCTGCCTTGGTAAACTGTAAAGGGTGAGGCAAACATAACGTACTTTGAGATACATTATATCATCTAATTATCCAAGCTATTCTGTGAGATAGACATGGAGGCATGAAAAGGCATGAAAAGCTTGTGTGAAGGACTTGCCCTACACCTAACAGCTTGGTGGAGCACAGTCTTACACCTAGGAGTTGTGAAAACAAGTTCAATATCCTTTCAAATGTACCCTCTCCATGCTACCAAGCATAACCTCCTCCTTTAATTAATACTGACTGCGTTCCTGGTCTTGGAATTAAGGGAACAACAGAAGGCGGACCATTACTGTCAATAATAGTCATATTCATGTTCAGTGACAAACACATATTACCGCATATGATATACTCTTATGAGTGTAGTAACGGCACCATGAATTTTCAGTGTGATATTTTATGTATTCATCAGCTCTTCCACGCTTACAGTGTCAGACTCATTTGAAAGAGGAAGAAACTGAGACATGGGACAGTTGAGTGACTTTTACAAAAGCTCTCAGAGCTACTTATGGACCAAACAAATTAAACACACAGGCAGCAAAGGTTAAACAAAGAAGCGCCTGGGAGAAGCCCTTCTTCTTGGTCTCTAACAGCCCAGGGAAGGTCTGACTGATGGATGTATAAACTCCTTGGTGCAGGTGGGAAAATGTAAAAGCAAAAGCACAGAAGATGCATAAAAAGGTTTAACTTCTTGAGCGGGAAGGGCATCCACTGTGTAGGAGTCAGGGCTGGTTTTGTTCTGTCTTGTTTTGTCCTCAGGTGAGTTTCCAGAGGAGCAAGAGGGCAACCACACTCCATCCTCGCTCTGCCCTAATGCTTGAAGTCAAAATATGGGAAAAACAGTGAAACACAGAAGTAATCCAAGTACAGCGGAGAAGGTAAGCCTGCGTGTGGACCAGAGGGAGAGGATGCAGGCGCAGGAGTAACCCCACACAGCAGATTATGAACAAGGAGCAAGGAGAAGTTCACAAGAGAAAAACACAGCAACTGATGACAGCGGACAAGAACAGGGAGGAGAGAAAGCGGGGACACAAGAGGAGCTTGTAAGAAACTGCAGAGGGAGCAAGGTGCTAGCAACACCATCACCATGTACTGAGCCGCTGGCCGAGTTGCCCACGTGCCAGAAGCCAGCACGCAGAGGGACAGACACCACCCAGGACCGGCTCTAGGCCGCCACTGGGACACACGAGCCAAGGGAAAAGAGTGGGTTAAGATGCTGACGAGTCCAGGAGAGGAAAATACTTAGGACCCCCTTAGCATGGAGGGATGGACCCACATTGTCATTTATTTAGCACTTTTTGCACATGGTTTAAACCTAGTTCTTTTATCTATACTGTGCACCCGAGGTTATTCACTTTACTTAAGTTCCACTTTAAGAAGCCTGACACGGGCTCCTCCAGCTTCCGCCGTTGCTGCGCAGCATCAGCTTCACCCTGCCTAGTCTTCCTTCTTCAGGTTTCTACCACTGGCTGTCCATCTTCTGCGTTTCCTTGCATTTTTTTTCCCCTCAGGGTTCAGTCCACCACTCCTGCCCTTTAGTTTCGGAGTCACAGGGAACGGGTGCTGTACTTTAGGACCCAGTGGATGAGGAAATTCACCTGAGACCACAGAGCCAGAGAAGGCCAAACTGAGTTTTGAATCTGGCAATCTTGACACCAGAGCCCTCCAGCCTAAAGCCATGTGGCTGACAGGGTCTTCGTGCTCTGTCCGGGTGTCAGGCCTGTGCCTCTGAGGTGGGAGAGCCAAGTTCAGGACATTGGTGCACCAGAGACCTCCCGGCCCCACATAATATCAATCAGCGAGAGCTCTCCCAGAGATCCCCGTCTCAACGCTAAGACCCAGTTCCACCCAATGGCCAGCAAGCTCCAGTGCTGGACGCCCCATGCCAAACAACTAGCAAGACAGGAACACAACCCCACCCATTAGCAGAGAGGCGGCCTAAAATCATACTAACTTCACAGACACCCCAAAACACACCACCAGACACAGTCCTGCCCACCAGAAAGACAAGATCCAGCCTCATCTACCAGAACACAGGCACTAGTCCCCTCCAGCAGGAAACCTACACAACCCACTGAACCAACCTTAGCCACTGGGGGCAGACACCAAAAACAACAGGAACTACGAACCTGCAGCCTGCGAAAAGGAGACCCCAAACACGGTAAGCTAAGCAAAATGAGAAGACAGAGAAATACACAGCAGATGAAGGAGCAAGGTAAAAACCCACCAGACCAAACAAATGCAGAGGAAATAGGCTGTCTACCTGAAAAAGAATTCAGAGTAATGATAGTAAAGATATACAAAATCTTGGAAATAGAATTAAGAAAATACAACAAACATTTAACAAGGACCTAGAAGAACTAAAGCACAAACAAACAATGATGAACAACACAATAAATGAAATTATAAATTCTCCAGAAGGAATCAATAGCAGAATAACTGAGGCAGAAGAACAGATAAGAGACCTGGAAGATAAAATAGTGGAAATAACTACTGCAGCGAAGAATAAAGAAAAAAGAATGAAAAGAATTGAGGGCAGACTCACAGACCTCTGGGACAATATTAAACGTACCAACATTCGAATTATAGGGGTCCCAGAAGAAGAAGAGGAAAAGAAAGGGACTGAGAAAATATTTGAAGAGATTATAGTCGAAAACTTCCCTAATATGGGAAAGGAAATAGTCAATCAAGTCCAGGAAGCGCAGAGAGTCCTATACAGAAAAACATCCAAGGAGAAACACGCCAAGACACATACTAATCAAACTATCAAAAAATAAATACAAAGAAAAAATACTAAAAGCAGCAAGGGAAAAGCAACAAATAACACACAAGGGAATCCCCATAAGGTTAAGAGCTGATCTTTCAGCAGAAACTCTGCAAGCCAGAAGTGAGTGGCAGGGCACTTTTTTTTTTTTTTTTTTTTGCAGGGCATATTTAAAGTGATGAAAGGGAGAAACCTACAACCAAGATTACTCTACCCAGCAAGGATCTCATTCAGATTAGATGGAGAAATTAAAACATTTACAGACAAGCAAAAGCTAAGAGAATTCAGCACCACCAAACCAGCTTTAAAACAAATGATAAAGGAACTTCTCCAGGCAGGAAACACAAGAGAAGGAAAAGGCCTGCAAAAACAAACCCAAAACAATTAAGAAAATGGTAAGCGGAACATACATATTGACAATTACTTAAATGTAAATGGACTAAATGCTCCAACCAAAAGACACAGACTGGCTGAATAAATACAAAAACAAGACCCGTATTTATGCTGTCTACAAGAGACCCACTTCAGACTTAGGGACACATACAGACTGAAAGTGAGGGGATGGAAAAAGATATTCCATGCAAATGGAAATCAAAAGAAAGCTGGAGTAGCAATTCTCATATCAGACAAAATAGACTTTGAAATAATGACTATTACAAGAGACAAAGAAGGACAGTACATAATAATCAAGGGATCAATCCAAGAAGAAGATATAACAATTGTAAATATTTATGCACGCAACATAGGAGCATCTCAATACATAAGGCAAATGCTAACAGCCATAAAGGGGGGAATGGACAGTAACACAATCATAGTAGGGGACTTTAACACCCTACTTTCACCAATGGACAGATCATCCAAAATGAAAATAAATAAGGAAACACAAGCTGTAAATAATACATTAAACAAGATGGACTTAACTGATATTTATAGGACATCCCATCCAAAACCAACAGAATACACTTTCTTCTCAAGTGCTCATGGAACATTCTCCAGGATAGATCATATCTTGGGTCACAAATCCAGCCTTGGTAAATTTAAGAAAACTGAAATCATATCAAGTATCTTTTTGGACCACAGGCTATGAGACTAGATATCACTTACAGGAAAAATCTGTAAAAAAAACAAACACATGGAGGCTAAACAATACACTACTTAATAACAAAGTGATCACTGAAGAAATCAAAGAGGCAATCAAAAAATACCTAGAAACAAATGACAATGAAAACACGAAGACCCAAAACCTATGGGATGCAGCAAAAGCAGTTCTAAGACGGAAGTTATTAGCAATACAAGCCTACCTCAAGAAACAAGAAACATCTCAAATAAACAACCTAACACTAAACCTAAAGCAATCAGAGAAAGAAGAACAAAAAAACCCCAAAGTTAGCAGAAGGGAAGAAACCATAAAGATCAGATCAGAAATAAATGAAAAAGAAATGAAGGAAACAATAGCAAAGATCAATAAACCTAAAAGCTGGTTCTTGAGAAGACAAACAAAACTGATAAACCATTAGCCAGACTCATTAAGAAAAAAAGGGAGAAGACTCAAATCAACAGAATTAGAAATGAAAAAGAAGAAATAACAACTGACACTGCAGAAATACAAGGGATCATGAGAGATGACTACAAGCAACTCTATGCCAATAAAATGGACAACCTGGAAGAAATGGACAAATTCTAAGAAAAGCAAAACCTTCCTGAGACAGAACCAGGAAGAAACAGAAAATATAAACAGACCAGTCACAAGCACTGAAATTGAGACTGTTATTAAAAATCTTCCAACAAACAAAAGCCCAGGACCAGATGGCTTCACAGGCGAATTCTATCAAACATTTAGAGAAGAGCTAACACCTATCCTTCTCAAACTCTTCCAAAATATAGCAGAGGGAGAAACACTCCCAAATTCACTCTACGAGGCCACCATCATCCTGATACCAAAACCAGACAAAGATGTCACAAAGAAAGAAAACTACAGGCCAATATCACTGATGAACATAGATGCAAAAATCCTCAACAAAATACTAGCAAACAGAATCCAACAGCACATTAAAAGGATCATCCACCATGACCAAGTGGGGTTTATTCCAGGAATGCAAGAATTCTTCAATATACGCAAATCAATCAATGTGATAAACCACATTAACAAACTGAAGGAGGAAAACCATATGATCATCTCAGTAGATGCAGAGAAAGCTTTTGACAAAATTCAACACGCATTTATGATAAAAACCCTCCGGAAAGTAGGCATAGAGGGAACTTACCTCAACTAAGAAAGGCCATATATGACAAACCCACAGCCAACATCGTTCTCAATGGTGAAAAACTGAAACCATTTCCACTAAGATAAAAGGAACCAGACAAGGTTGTTCACTCTCATCACTATTATTCAACATAGTTTTGGACATTTTAGCCACATCAATCAAAGAAGAAAAAGGAATCCAAATCGGAAAAGAAGAAGTAAAGCTGTCACTGTTTCCAGATGACATGATACTATACATAGAGAATCCTAAAGATGCTACCAGAAAACTACTAGAGCTAGTCAATGAATTTAGTAAAGTAGCAGGATATAAAATTAATGCACAGAAATCGCTTGCGTTCCCATACACTAATGATGAAAAATCTGAAGGAGAAATTAAGGACACACTCCCATTCACCATGGCAACAAAAAGAATAAAATACCTAGGAATAAACCTACCTAAGGAGACAAAAGACCTGTATGCAGGAAGCTATGAGACACAGATGAGAGAAACTAAAGATGATACAAACATATGGAGAGATATACCATGTTCTTGGATTGGAGAATCAACATTGTAAAAATGACTATACTACCCAAAGCAATCTAGAGATTCAATGCAATCCCTATCAATCTACCAACGGCATTTTTCACAGAACTAGAGCAAAAAATTTCATAATTTGTATGGAAACACAAAAGACCCTGAACAGCCAAAGCAATCTTGAGAAAGAAAAATGGAGCTGGAGGAATAAGACTCCTGGCCTTCAGACTATACTACAAAGCTACAGTAATCAAGACAGTATGGTACAGGCACAAAAACAGAAATATAGATCAACGGAACAGACAGAATACAAAGTCCAGAGATAAACCCACACACATATGGTCACCTTATTTTTGATAAAGGAGGCAAAAATATACAATGGAGAAATGACAGCCTCTTCAATAAGTGGTGCTGGGAAACCTGGACAGCTATATGTAAAAGAATGAAATTAAAACACTCCCTAACACCATACACAAAAATAAACTCAAAATGGATTAAAGACCTAAATGTAAGGCCAGACACTATAAAACTCTTAGAGGAAAACATAGACAGAACACTCTGTGACATAAATCACAGCAAGATCCTTTTTGACCCACCTCCTAGAGAGACGGAAATAGAAACAAAAATAAACAAATGGGACCTAATGAAACTTAAAAGCTTTTGCACAGCAAAGGAAACCATAAACAAGATGAAAAGACAACCCTCCGAATGGGAGAAAAGATTTGCAAATGAAGCAACTAACAAATGATGCATCTCCAAAATTTACAAGTAGCTCATGCAGTTCAATAACAAAAAAACAAACAACCCAATCCAAAAATGGGCAGAAGATCTAAGCACACATTTCTCCAAAGAAGGTTGGAGATATAAGAGATATAAGATAAAGAAGATATAGATTGTCAATAAACACATGAAAGGATGCCCAACATCACTAATCATTAGAGAAACGCAAATCAAAACTACAATGAGGTATCACTTCACACCAGTCAGAATGGCCATCAAAAAATCTACACACAATAAATGCTGGAGAGGGTGTGGAGAAAAGGGAACCCTCTTGCACTGTTGGTGGGAGTGTAAATTGATACAGCCACTATGGAGAACAGCATGGAGGTTCCTCAAAATACTAAAAACAGAACTACCATACGACCCAGCAATCCCACTACGGGGCATACACCCTAAGAAAACCGTAATTCAAGAAGAGTCATGTACCACAATGTTCATTGCAGCTCTATTTACAATAGCCAGGACATGGAAGCAACCTAAATGTCCATCGACAGATGAAGAGAAAAAGAAGATGTGGCACATATACACAATGGAATATTACTCAGTCATAAAAAGAAACAAAATTGAGTTATTTGTAGTGAGGTGGATGGCCCTGGAGACTGTCATACAGAGTGAAGTAAGTCAGAAAGAGAAAAATAAATACCGTATGCTAAAACATATATGTGGAAACTAAAAAAAAAAAAAAAAGGTTCTGAAGAACCCAGGGGCAGGACAGGAATAAAGATGCAGACGTAGAGAATGGACTTGAGGACCCAGGAAGGGTAAGCTAGGACGAAGTGACAGAGTGGCATGGACATGTATACACTACCAAATGTAAAATAGATAGCTAATGGGAAGCAGCCGCATAGCACAGGGAGATCAGCTCAGTGCTTTGTGACCACCTAGAGGGGTGGGATAGGGAGGGCAGGAGGAAGACGCAAGGAGGAGGAGATATCTGGATATATGTATATGTATAGCAGTGAATCAGCTAACACACCACTGTAAAGCAATTATACTCCAATAAAGATGTTAAAAAAAAAAAAAAACCTTAAAAAAATAAAGATAGGGCTTCCCTGGTGGCACAGTGATTGAGAGTCCACCTGCCGATGTTGGGGCCATGGGTTCATGCCCCGGTCCGGGAGGATCCCACATGCCACGGAGCGGCTGGGCCCGTGTGCCATGGCCACTGAGCCTGTGCGTCCGGAGCCTGTGCTCTGCAACGGGAGAGGCCACAACAGTGAGAGGCCCGCGTACCGCAAAAAAAAAAAAAAAAAAAAAAAAGTTAAATGAACGAGCCTGTATTAGTCAACTTGAGTGGCTGTAATGAAATACCCCAGAGTGGGAGCTCAGAAGCAGCAATTCACTTTCTCACAGTTCTGGAGGCTGCAAGTCCAAATCAAGGTGTCAGCAGGGTTGGTTTCTCTAGAGGTCTCTCACCTGACTTGTACAATAGATGTCGCCTTTCCTTGTGTCCTCACACAGCCTTCCTCTGTGTGCGAGCTCTCCTGGTGACTCTGCCTCTTCTTATATGGACACAAGTCGTATTGGATTAGGGCTCCACCCTTACGACCTAATTTAACCTTCAGTACCTCCTTAAAGGCCCCATCTCCAAATACAGTCACACTGGGGATTAGAGCTTCAACCTATGAATTCAGGGGGACACAATTCCATCCATATCAGTGTCCTAGACCACAGTCCTTTGTTAAACACCCAGATGGAATACAACACTGTAAATGTGGTCTGACAATTTTGAAGATTACTGGGACAGTCATCTCCTCCGGAGGTAAAAATGATACAGTTTTGGGTCTGTTTTTATTTATCTTGCATGGTTTTGTATTATTTGGGATTCTTTAGGTTGTAGGTGACAGATAGTAATGGGAAAAAAATGGAATTTATTAGTTCATACAGTACAAAAAAGTGGGCTCATGAATACGCCTGGATTAAGCAGGGCGGAAAGCGAGACACACAAGCTCAGCGATGCCAGGAGAATTCGGTTTCTTTGGCCTTTGCTGAACCCTACTTCTCTCTCTGGCTTCACTAGCAGACCATCTTTCCCCACATGGTGGGAAAGAAGGTTACCAATGACTTGAGGCTTTCATGATCCTGACAGAGAAAACCAGCATCTTTCCTAATAGCTCTAGCCCATCAGCGGTCTCATAGAGGACTCTTACATGACATGCCTGCACCTAAGCCAATCACCACAGTCAGGGGATTGAGTTTTGGTCGGGCCAGCTACCCCAGAGTGGCGGTGAGTTGTCAGGCCCACACAAACTGCATGACCAGGTCAAGTTACCAGGGAACGGAAAGCTAGCTCCCCTCTACTTAACCCCTCCTCTCCAAAACGGCTGCTGGGCAAAACACAGTATCTTTCTAGCAATAAATGCTATTCCAGCAAACAAACAGGTGTGCTAAAAAGTATTTTGACTGCCTCTCTTTTTTTAAAAATTTCTTGATCTTTGTACAACATCTTACTTATTGAAATAGCCTCAAGCCCATCTCTGTCTCTTTGGCCAGGTGCTAAAAAACCAATGACTTATTTGAAGTGGGTAAAGAATGCCCTGACATCTTAGTACTTCCCATCAGTAAGATCTGTACTGGAAAGCAAAACCGCAGCAAGTTTCTCCTCCTTATAGTCCTTGAAAAGAGCTAGACTTTATCATGGAAACATCAAGAGTAATCTCATCAGGAGGGTGATACATTAGAAATTCCTTAAAAAAAAAAAAAACCCACCACAGATGGGCACATCTGAGAGAATGAGCATTATAAAAAATAAAAGAGGGCTTCCATGGTAGCGCAGTGGTTAAGAATCCGCCTGCCAACGCAGGGGACATGGGTTCGAGCCCTGGTCTGGGAAAATCCCACATGCCGCGGAGCAACTAAGCCTGTGTGCCACAACTGCTGAGCCTGTGCTCTAGAGCCCACAAGCCACAATTACTGAGCCCACGCGCCACAACTACTGAAGCCCATGAGCCTAGAGCCCGTGCTCCGCAACAAGAGAAGCCACCGCAATAAGAAGCCCATGCACCGCAATGAAGAGTAGCTCCCACTCGCTGCAACTAGAGAAAGCCCGCACACGGCAACGAAAACCCAACGCAGCCAAAAATAAATATATTAAAGAAAAAAAGCTAACACGTGCACACTGTTGAATGAAATTTACCATTTGGAACTGTCAAAAATTTCTTGCTGCCAGGGACATGTCAGAAACACACAAAATAAACTGCCTTGGCAGTCCAAATTGGGGTACAACAAAGTGAATGACAGAAACATGGTTCTTGATTTTCCAATTGAGTGACTTCATTAAACTCCAAAAACATAAAACCTAGCAAAAATACAACTGAGAAGGAAAATTCAAGGAACATTTAAAAAAGCTTTTCAGTTGTAACATGTCAGCTACAGAACTCAGAGACACATTAAGACAAAATTCATTCATTCATGGAACAACTTTTTTTTTTTTTTTTTTGCGGTACACAGGCCTCTCACTGTTGTGGCCTCTCCCGTTGCGGAGCACAGGCTCCGGACGCGCAGGCTCAGGCGGCCATGGCTCACGGGCCCAGCCGCTCCGCGGCGTGTGGGATCTTCCCGGACCGGGGCACGAACCCGTGTCCCCTGCATCGGCAGGCGGACTCTCAACCACTGCGCCACCAGGGAAGCCCCCATGGAACAACTTTTAATTGTCCTTCAAACAGCTAGTAGATGCCGTGTTAGGTACTAGGGCACTAAATGAACTTGGCAAATAACAACTGAAAAAAGAACTACGCGTTTTACTGTTAACAAAGCACTTTTGCGTATATAATTACACTTTTCCTCACAACAGTATTTTACAGATAAGGCAAGTGAGACCCAAAAAGAATAAATGATTTGCCCCAAATGACACAGCCAGTAAGAGCAGAAGCCTGAACTCACACCGAAACGAGACTTCAAATCACAGGCTCCATTGATTATCTTCTTCCATTTATGTATTTTGCTCTGAATATTCTCCTCTCCCCCCTCTTCTAATTCCCAGGCTCAGATTCTCCTTCCGCTACAGCAGCATTTTCCAGAGTTAAAACTAAAAATTAAGTGTTAGGCAATAAAAGTTCCTTCATCAAACACACATGGGAAACTCGGTGCAAAATTCACACATATACACACACCCGCCGCTACAGGACTTCTCAGAGCCTTCATGCTACTCTCCAGGGCATGGGGTGTGCAATTTTCCTCAAACAGCTGACCACAGAACTTTGTTCCCCATGAAGCCCCTTGTACGACTAAGACAGCAGTCAAAAGCACAGGTCTCAGAGTCAGACGGCCCTGGGTTCAAATGCCAGCTCTGTGTGATGCTGGACAAGTTGTGAAACAGGTACGACAATAACAGCAGCTGTCTCAGGATTCCTATGAGGACGGCGGTACATGTGTTCATGCCTACAAAGTGCTTAGCAGGTTACAATGATCACAGTCAGGGCTCAATAAATGTGATATACTCACTTATCCAATGAAACATTATATAAAACAAACAGTGCCAGAATACCTCACAGACTCTGTTTTACAAAATTAGGGTCCGAATGACAAAAACAAGCATTGACGTTTTAGTTAGAAGACCCAGATCCAATTTCCAGCTTTACCAATTAAGCAGATGTGTGACTCTGAGGAAGTGACCTAACCTCTCTGAACCTTAGGTGCCTCTTAGACAAGATGGTAATAATAATGCCTCGCTCATAGGATTGTTGGGAAAATTAGAGATGATAACAAAAGTGCCTGGAATATGGCGGGTACACGTGCACACGTGTTATCTTGTTTGCATCTGAATCTAGAAGAACCAGAAAAACTTTTCATTTAAATACGTAACGACTCTTTAAACTTCACATGCATTTTTACTAGCTCAAACCTTTTCTAAGTCCCTACAGCTTTGAAACCCTACCACCTGGCCCTTCCAGGCCTTCCTGCTGGTCTACTGCCCGGACAGACCCTGCCCGTGCACAGCAGGTCCTGCTCCCCAGACTCAGTACCTCTCTCAAAATCCCAATCATGCCTCCATGCTCAGTAATGAGCAGACGTCAGAGAGGCAGCAAATTGTCCTTTTTCCTGCCGTTTCCCCTTCTAGGGCCTAGAACAATGACTGGCATATGGCAGAGGGTTTTAAATAAGTCATAAAAATGAGCAAATAAAAAGTGCCGAGAAGCCAGGCTGCATCCAGCTCTGCTCAAGTGGGACAGATGGGATGAAGATGCATCAAACCCTGCTTCTGCCTTCAAGTATCCCTCAGTCTAGTCAGGAAAATAAGACTGAGAAACATTAAATATTAGATTATGTGTTATACAGCTTGAGTGCTCTATGGGAGTTCAGTGAAAGGAGAATGCATTTGGGCGACAGGGGTCAGAAAAGGCTCCTGAAGGTAGCGTGTGCAGTCCTGGGTTTTGAAGGGTTTCATGGGAAGAAAACAACGGTTTTGACAGGAAAAGAGTAAAGGGACGAAGTTGGTGATTAAACGGTTAATTGCACTAGGGAATCTTAAGTAAAGAAAAAGGTATGGGCGAATCCTGTGAGTTAATGATCAGTCAAGAAAGCAGGTTTGCTTAAGCACAAAACCGAACGGGCTTGCTTAGCAACAAAACCATGCAACAGAAGCATGAGACATGCCCCCCCAAAACACTAGAATAATGGTGGAATGAGGCCCACATCCTGCCCAGTGAGGCCAGGAAGTTAGTGAATCCTAGGACATGCTCCTCTACACACACGAAAAACAAAAATGTGAGGAAAAGGTGACATTACACTGAAACCTGAGACGGTTTACTGCATTGCAGTGTATGTTACCGCCGTTTTGCTCGTTTCCATGGCTCCGTGACAGTCCCAGTTCCCCAGTGTAGGGGCAAGAGAACTCCCCCGCCCGCCGTGGAGGAGGAGCTGATGGTGGAGGCCTGACGTCTGCTTAAGAGTGAAGACGAAGGTGGTCTTCTCCCCCGCCCCACTTCTCCTTCGATTATAAACCGTAGCCCACTAAGTTCTGGGGGCGGCACTCCCTTGCCTGCCCGCTTGTTATCTCTCACAAGCATCCTATACTTACTAATAAACTCTTTGCTTACCTGTCACTCTGCCTCTCGCTGAATTCTTGAAACGCGTTCTGTGGTTTCAGTT
Organism: Leucopleurus acutus; assembly: GCF_964270905.1. Lineage (NCBI taxonomy): Eukaryota > Metazoa > Chordata > Mammalia > Artiodactyla > Delphinidae > Leucopleurus > Leucopleurus acutus. Next base: position 4,738,388 of record NC_139142.1, read on the forward strand.
TAGAGACGGGGAAGCAAAGTGGCACGTGCAGATCTGTGACTAAATCCGTTTTTTGGAGCAGAGGGAAGATTCCTGGGAGTTAAGCTTTAAGAGAGAGGACGCAGTCAGGCCACAGACGGCTTCATTCGCAGAAGACAAAGGGGAGCTGCACTGGTGGTGGGCAGAGCTCTATTGCAACTTGGTAAAGGGCCGTCCCCCCAACACTAGGACTTGCTCCCCGCATTGCCCACCTTTCTTTGAGGCAGGCTGTATTTAAGTTTTCAGTCAGGGCGGGGTGAGTTGATTCACACTTCGAATCACCACAGGAACCTGATTATCATAGTGCCCCAACCAAGACCAGGAAGACAAACAGTTTTATCAACTGTAGCAAAACATATCTGCCTTCCTCTACCTTAGGAATCTCTAATGCCCTCAACTCTTCAGCAAGTTGGTGAATAAGGAAAATACACAGTCTTCACTCTGGCTTTGGAAGTCCTCCAGGGTTCATTCGACTATGAAAGCATCCTCTCTCCAGGAAAAGGAATTTCATCACTGAGTACAAACACTTCTTTAAATCATACAGTTTGCTTGATGTCCTGTTCATAAACGTATATCCAACCACATAGTTTTACCCATCTCCCCATCTGTCCTGAGAAGGCTCTATCTTGACTCAATACACAGCTTCTGATCCACGGCACACAGTGAAACAGGAAGGACAGAGCTTCTGAATACCCTGGAGGGAGCCCCGGAGGGACACCCACCTTCCTGCTCTGGGTTCTCTTTCCTATGACCCTGTGCTCCAGGGGCATAGGGGTGATCTCAGGGACGGAAGGGCTCCCCGTTTCCAGTTAAGTAAACGCAGGCTGCCTTTTCTCTCCTCCAGCCCTCATGCTGAGGAAGACGGAGGCCAAGCTAGTCTCAAAGACGCACAGCGAGATCCGTCCTGGCGTCGGGCAGGCCCTGAAGTGGCTGACTGGAGTGAAAACAATCCCACTCACTTGTAACCGGGTTCAGAATGAACTCGAGAGCCACATGACCAGTTACCAAACCCAACAGACCACAAACCAGCAGGCCGTCAGTTCTAGACCCAGTGTTGTGTCTGTACGAGCCCCACACACTCAACACACCTGGGTTCAATCTGCCGCAGGAGGCGCCAGCTGAACTTGAAAGCACGTGTGACAGCGCCTTTCATTATCCAGGGCTCCTGACTTTCCCACACTCCCACATGGCCATCATCTTGTTCTCTCTGAACCACAAAAATTATTATTTGTATTTTCCAGGTGGACCAACTACATCCCAGTGAAGTTAAGTGGCATATCTAAGGTAACACAGTATCATTAGAACCTAGGGCTTTCAGGTTCCCAAGCTCAGGTTCTCCCCGCACACTCCAGCTAGGGAGGTGTGTCATCAGCGGAGCCTTGAAAAAAAATGGACACGCCTGGACTCCACCTCTGAACACCTGGACTCGGTAGGTTTGAGGTGCGACCTGGGCACCTGTGCCAGGTTTCAGTGCACCCTCCCAGTAGGGAACCATTACGGGGGATCACCCAGTTAAGGTCTCCGGTGGCTTCTCCTGAGGCCCAGCAGAGCTGCCCCAGGATGTACTACGCCACATCCACAACGGCGCCCGCTGGGTGGAATGGTGCTCTCCACAGAGGTCCCCCCCGGAATTCACTCTGCTTCCCCCCAAAGGAGGGCTCACACACCGAACCTGTCCAGTGCGGCCCATGTCAGTTCAACAGACAGCTACTGCTCATGTCAGTCTCTGGAGATAAAGAGATATGACCCGGAGGAATACAGAACAATGAGGAACGGGCCACGGACTAACCAGGGAGGCACTGGGACAATGTTGACACTTGATGGTGGGCTCTGGCTATGTTATCATGATTAGGCAGAAAGCGGCAGCGTCCCAGTTATGTCAACTTCAGGGAACTTAATTAATCTCTCAGCCCAGTGAATCTGTGTGCCAACCAAGCCGAGATCCAGGCTCTCAGCTGATTAGTCACACCACAGTCAGTTCACTGTGTCATAAACATTTCAGCAGCAAACAGGATTATCTTCCACGGACTGACTGCTGGCATTCTGAGTCTGAATGCCAAGGAAATGGGGAGATCAGAGGTGCTCCCCACCCTTAAGAGTGTGTCAGGTCTCCTTCCTGGCTCCTGTGTAATTTCTAATCCAGGATGAGGGTCTGAATTAAATGCTCTGCTGCTTAAGGTAAATTAAAGGAATTAATTTATTGAGTATCTACTAAGTGCCAGGAACCCTGCCAGATGCTTTATATAAGTAATCTCATTTAATCAACACAGTAGCTCTGGGAGGTAATACCCCCATCTTACAGACAGGCAGACTAAACCACGAAGAACTTAGGTAACTTGTGCGAAGTAACAAGCCAGCACTGCAAAACATGCGTTTCCCACGAATACTTACATGTTCCCTAAAGGTGAAAAATGTGTGCCTCTGCAAAATAGTGACCTTCAGGGCAGAGAGAAGTGACCATCATGAGGAAAAGACAACCAGGTTGGCTTACTCTGAAAAGAGTGAGAAAAAGTCCCTTCTCCTCAGGTTTTACCGGCCAAAATATGGCTGAGAGCACACTGCCCCTGGCTCCTGGCTCCTGGGCCTCAGCTCCTGCACTGCTGCCAACAGCCCTTCCCTTTATTTTCACCCACTCAAATCCTATGCTTCTCTAAGACTCGCTCCAAGAGACGGCCCGGCCCGGCCCGGCCCGCAAGTCTCCCTAACTTCCACAACAGAAAAACCAGATCCTCCTCCCAGCCCAGGCACCTTATCCGGACCCCTGTGGAACTTCCCCTGGTTTTCCCTGGATTCCTTTTGTCTTTGGCCACCCCCATGCCATGCTTTTGGTGTTGGTTCAACACCTTCTCGGGGACAGTAATTCCCTGAGGGCAGGACCAAGGATGACACATATTTGCATTTTCTACTGATGTTCAGGAAGTGGTCTGTTGGATGAAGGGCTATCCTAATAGTAAAAAGGCCCTCCCACCTCCAAAAGGACACACCTACACAGTTGGGAGACTCTTCTGCAACCATCCTAAGTAACTAGCAAGAGTTTCACAGACCCAAGCTTGTGTCCTATTCTGGGGCTTATTGCTCTAGGTAATGAGTCCAGTTAAAATTCTTTCCTCTTAGTTCAGTTTTGCTTTGTTTTCTACATAAGAGACCAGAATGCTAAGCAAAGAGAGATGGGAGATGGAAACAAAAATTGTTTTATAAAGCAGCACCTGAACCGGTCAACTATGAACTGATTCCAAAATATAAAATGAAAACATTTATAGCAAAGTTTTATAATTTATACACTTCTTTCCTATATGTTATCCTCAAAATAGCCTTTTTCCTCTAAGAGAGGTAAAGAGAGTTAAAGTGACTTCTGCAAGGTCCCAGCTTTTAAATTTACATTGTATGAACTGCAGGGGAGTCTGGTTCCACAACACTGCTTCGCTTTGAGTGAAACTCAACAACTGTAACACTTAATAATGAAGAATAGACTGGTATTTTTAAATATACCTGCGTGGCCACCCTACAGCTAAATTATCTGTTTCGCAAAATAAGTTTTGCTTGTGGCTAGACGAACACTCGGCGAAACTGTCAAGTCAATGAAACTTGTGTCCTTCCCTCTCTGCTGCTCTACTTTTCTCTCCCTCAACCCTCCACCCTCCGCCCATGTACTCCAACCAGGTGCCCCCACCACCCCCTACTAAAGACCCACGTGGCTGTGCATACTAATAGCCCTGGGGGATCAGACAGCGTGACTGTAAGCTCCCCACAGTTAGGGACTGTGACTTATTCAATTAAAGTTATTCTAATGCCCACAATATCAGAAGTGTAGACATTTAATAGTCAGATATTTACTAATCCCTCCTAGAGCTGATACTAGGCTAATAGCTAGCTGGTAGTGAGGTAAGATGACTAAGATAATGCCTCCTGGCCTCCAAGAGCTCATACTTTAGTAGGGTAGAAGGATGTGAAAGAAACTGATTGTTACACAACTGCCTTACAGTGAGTACTATCGATACATCGCTACATCACTAGGAGCCCTGGGAGCTAGGAGGAGGGGTCAGTCTGTTCTACCCTTGGGGGCAGAATATTCCTCTTCTATTCCCCGTCTTTTCCCACAGTCAGGGAGGTGAGCCAAGTGCCTGGAGCTACGACAGGCTCTGGGCCCAGAGGAGAGACTCAGAAAGGCTGTGCTGGCTGGAAGACACAAGGTCAATTCATAGGATGGCATTCTAGGCCCAGAGTATCAGAGAAAGAAGGACTGAACTGAAGTTGACCAGATCCCCATAACCGCTGGGTGACTTCAGGGAAATTACCTCACCCCTTTGAGCCTCTGTTCTCATTTCCTTCACTCACTTAACATTATTTATGGATTGGAGGTTTGGGGACAGTCCCATGTCTCTGAGCCTCTGTTTTCATTTTTATGTGGGTTAAAGTTACCAGGGGCAAAGCAGCTAGCAGTGTCTGGTACATAGTAGGTACTCAGTGATCAAGTTTCTGTACCTTTCCTTTCCCTGCCCAGCCCAGTTTCCATCTCCTGTTGATCTGAGATTTATTTCCTCACCACCTGTGAAAGTCACTGTACCTAAATATCTGTTTCTTCAAGGGATTACAGGACCCTGGGAAACGAGAGGGACTAAGCTGGCTTGGGCTCTGGACACTAACAGGGTGGTGGGGCTCTCCTCGTGTGCGAACTTCAGGTCTTCCCTGATGCCACTTTTTTTTTTTTTTTTTTTGCGGTACGCGGGCCTCTCACTGCTGTGGCCTCTCCTGTTGCGGAGCACAGACTCTGGACGCGCAGGCTCAGTGGCCATGGCTCACGGGCCCAGCCGCTCCACGGCATGTGGGATCTTCCCGGACCAGGGCACAAACCCGTGTCCCCTGCATCGACAGGCGGACTCTCAACCACTGCGCCACCAGGGAAACCCTCCAACTGTGGATTTTAAATACTGGAGTTGGTATACCACATTCCTTCTGGAAATAAATCAGAATAAGTGGCAGGAATTCTGAGAAACAGCAGTTTCTGATTTGGGTTCCATTCTCACCTGAGGGATTATGAAGCCGAAAATCACATTTCAAACTCTTTATTCCAGGGTCGGTAAGGGGATGCAGTCATTATTCTGGGTCTAGAGGTGGAGGAAAAACTAGACAGTATGCCACAAAGTTGTCTCCAGCAGGGCTCAGAGGATAGCCTCTGTGGTGTGCAGTTAACAGGTAAATGTTGACTTAAACTATCAGTTCAGCACACATCTCGCCTAAGAAGTTTTTTTTTTTTTTTTTTTAAAGCAAAAACACAAATGCAGTGTGTCTCCCAGCACAGCCAGCTAGAACAGCTGGCCTCGTGTTAGGACAACACAGTCTTGCAGTCAGTGGAAGGTAGAAACCCTCTAACCAGCTGGAAAATGCCGGCCCGGTCTCTCAAGCTCTCGGGACCCTGCAGCGCTCCAGGCTTGGGCCCTGGGTCCCGGCACGTCACGACAATCAGCAGCCCATTCTAGAGTGAGGGCATCGCGGAGATTCCTCGTGAAATGTGCTCGCAGTTCTCTGGCACTCCTGCCATGGGGGTGTGCTGAGGACACTTCACATTTTTCTCAGGAGGTCAGATGTCAGCTTTTCGACATGCTCTTCTGAACCAGCACACTCGGCGGGCACCATGGTACTATCCCAGGCCTGCGCCGAGCTAGCCAGAGAGCTTGCTTGCCTTTTCTTCCTTATTAAGTCCTTGTGAAAATGAACTGCGTCCGCCACTTACTAAGGCCTTACTGTGTGTCAAGCAGTTTTAGGCACTAAGGAGACAAAGTTAAAAAGACAGGATTGACAGACCACATTGGAACTCAGAGTCCAATAGGGAGTAACGGTAGGTAAACGTGTCTGTCAATCAGACTTCCTTTTAAAATGAACGTGGCCCTTGCGCTCTTGGAGTTGGGTGTGTGTACGGAGGGCTGTGTCCAGATAACCTGATGGAGACCCCCAGGGTCCTCTCCTCCCTTTATACTCATGTGGAAAGAGTGCTATAATTTATTAAGTAAGTTTATGTTATCTCATTTAATTCTAACAGTATTATACACTTTCTTGGCAAGAACAACTATCCCCATTTTCAGTTGAGAAAACTGAGACTTCAGAACGATGAAGAGGCTGGCCAAGCCCACAAAGGAGCACACGGCAGAACGAGGATTATAAAGCAAGTCCCCTGGTTCTCGTCCCAGTGTTCCCTTCCACCGCCGCCCCATGAGCGTGCCCCCCTCACGCCTGCACCCCCGCCTTGGCCCACCTGCCCGTACCTGAACTGCAGCTTCTGGCTCCTCCCTGTACCTCCCTCCTCGCCTCTGCCTCAGACTTCCCACCTCAACGACAACAACAACGTCTGCTTTCCCCAAGCCAATGGTTCTCAAAGTCTGGTCCCCAGAACTGCAGCATCAGAAAACCTGGGAACTTATCGGACACACAGATCCTGAGCCCCATTCCAGACCTGCTGGATCTGAAACTCTGGGGGTGGGTTTTCATGAGCCCTCCGGGTGATTCTGCTGTGTGCTATAGCTTCAGGACCGACCTGACCTAAACTAAAAAGCTAAGCTAAGCTCCTCTCGAGCGCAGCGTTGCCCCACCACAATCACCTGGCCCCCATGTGCATAGGCCCCATGACTAAAGAAGAAAGCCACCTGGTCTGGCCCCCATGCAGCCGTCATAAAATGCAATCATACTCAGCGAAATTTTTCAGGGCCAGCTTAGGCAGAAACTTGAAGGGTAACAGACTTCCCCACTTTCTCAGCTCAGCAGAGCAGTGGCCTTTAACTCAACCCCCTTCCACCTCATCAGACCCAGCTCTTGGCTCCGGGACTAGGTGCCACCACGGTGGGAGTGGGTTTGTTGATATGCATCCCTCCCCACTGACTACAAAATGCAACGAAAGGCTCCAAGCTTGTTCGAGGCAGAAGCCAATACTTACTCCATCTCAAACAAATGCTAGCAATAAAATCTGAGCCTCACCATTGTACTACTTTCTACGATGTACAAAGCTCTTCCGTAACTCTCACAAGGATCAGGAAAGCCAATTCTGAAACTCGGATTAGAACCCAAGACTCACGATTCATTCCCTAAGGACCTATCTACTGTTACATGCCAGGCATTAAATAAATTCTTGTTAGTTATCTAATGGAGCTATCCTAAAACTGTAAGTTCTGGTCACGGTGTCACCCCATGTCATCCGAGCACGTTGCCACGTGGAAAGAATGTTCTTTTCACAAACCCAGTCCATTAGAAATAATGCAGAGGCACGCTCTTAAACAAAGGATAACTTCCTGGATCCAAAGCCCCAAGTTTATAGAAAGGGCGGGAACAAGCTCCGTAGCCCTGCTTTTCCTTGTGGAAAGCTGATAATGCTCTCATCCTCTCCCTTGATTTTGATCAAAAGGTCTCTAGTTTCCTCTTACAAGTAATGAAAGCTGGTAATTCTACTATCATTTTCATGTCTATTGCAGCAACATTTGGAGGGAACGAAAAAGGCCTGTGGAGGTTCCCACACAATCACTTCTTCGCCCATCAATATGGTATTTTCGTTCAGTTCTAAAATACACAAAAATTCCATCTGAGAAATGAGCTGTCAGAGGTTAGAAACAGACACACTGTCTTCCGTATGCTCCAAAGAGGTGGAGACCCACACAAGAATGAGCCGGTAACCCTCCCATCCCAGCTCCTTTATTTTCATTTCTTAGAGACTATCTCTTCTGGAGCACCCCCCCGCCCCTACATTCATACCCGGGGAGGAGAGATGGAGGAAAGAGAAGGCATAAGATTCACAAAAGACTCTAATCTGGAGCATTGATAATTACAGCAGCTGAAAAGCTGACGAAAGCAAAGAAGGACCCTGTTAACAAAACATCATGAGGGTACTTCCCAGAAAAACGCCCACCCGCGAGATCACTATTCACAACGAGCAAAATCAGAGCCCAGATCAGATCCTGACTAAGCAGACAGACTTGCAGGATTTTCACCTTCACCGCTACAGTTAGCGTTTTTTAAAAGAGCAGTCAGGCTCCATGAGTTTGACAAAGGAAGAAAAACAAAAGGCAGCAAGAGACTCCTTCTGGATAAGCAGTTCCTATTCTGTATTCATACCTCTACACCAGCAGCAGCACAGCTCAGATGAGGCACAAGGTGGGGTCCTCGGCACATTCACACACGATCAAACCAATTACCCACGCTGCATCTGTCCTGCAGTAAACAGCCTGGACCGGTACCACCTCCGCGCCTCCCGCCCCCGTGACCGGGAGAAACCCCGCCACAGAAAAGAACCCTTCTTTTGTGAGGACGAGCCAGAGCCTAAGCTGTCATTACACAGCAAAAACCTAGCGAGAACAAAAACCCAGCGGCAGACTGATGTAGAAAACCCAGAACATACCTGAATTCTTCAAATGCAAACATGACCTAGTCAGAGACAATTTCCTTATACTGCCCGGTAGCCTTTCTGGTTCGGAGGACAACCGTTTAGTCAGTCAGATGGTGCAAAGTGCAGAAGAAAGAGGCGGGTCTGCACCCCCCGACCCCCCATATTCTGAAGTAGAAGGCTTTCTGCAGACGGGCCTGCAGCCTCCAGCCAGCCAGCTGCTGACGAGCAGCAGCTGACAGGCAGGCAGCTAGAGGACCACGTGATCATTCCAGCAAGTCTGATTAACGCAGCGAACGCTGAGGCTCCACGCTGGGAGCTGGGTCAGTCCCGGGCAAGAAGTGGAACCCCAGGCACGCCTGGGATCCTGGGGAAATCACACAACACACGCCCCCCCAGCAAGAACCGTACGGGGGATGGGGTGGGGGGGCAAGAGTGTAAAGGCACCAGAGCGCGATCTGTTCCCCCGCGCGCTGCTGGGTCACCTCACCCTCCCGCGGCCGCCGCTGTGCTCAGGGTCAGGTACGATGACCACCGTGGGCAGCGAACGCAGAGGAGACTGATACCGGGCTGCGTGCTACCGGAAATTCTTCAGAATTCTGTATTTTACCCTTCCACTATCAAACATTATTTTAGCACAAAGGCACAAGCTGCTCTGGAATGACAGAATTCACATTTTATGCCCAGCACTTTACCACGAACAACATCACCCTGTAGGTCAACCAGGATGCGTGACCTCATTTATCTGATTATTCATTTATTGAGTACCTAATATGTACCAGCCTCCAATTCCTTGAAGTACAAAAACTGCTGTAATAATTTCAGAACAGAAGTTAAGAAAAAGGAAACGAGACGTCAGCCAAAAAAAGAGGAATGTTTCCCCGCTTGTAAAGCCCAAGCTGGCCAGATTTGGCAAGTGAGCTGAGGCTGTGCTCTGAAAGTTGCCATTAAGGAGAACCGTAGCATCTGGATTGCAAATCTTTATAAAATAAGGCAGGCAGATCTCAAATAAAAACCGGCGAGTCACTCTTGACTTTTCTCCTCTCCCTCACACCGGTCACTGACTCTGATTCTACCTCAGGAATGTTTCTTTGAATCTGACCCTGCCCCACTCCCAGACCCACTGCCTCGGCTCTCGCCTCCAGCATTTCCCTCGTAGTCTCCTGCATTAGTAACTGGTCTTCCTTGTTCCGTCCCTTCTCTAACAATCTACCAGAACAATTGTCCTCAGTCTGACTTTGATGTCCGCCTATTTCAACCCTTAGTTCCTCGGTGGTCACGGGATTGAGTAAAAATGTCTCAGCGCAACACACAAAGTCTTATTTCTCCAACTTTCTTCCATTAAAACTTTTCACAGCACCCAAAATTCAGCTAGACACTCCCAGTTCCCAAAATAAGCCAGGCCCTCTGTCCTCTGGTCCCCAGGCCAACTAGCCCAGATTATTTCTTGCTCCCCACATGGGCTGCACCCTTCCACGTGGCCCCCATTGTTCCCTGGGCTGCTCCGTCCCCAGGGGCCTGACCCATCCGCAGGATGGTCAGCTGCTCTCTCTGCTGTCAACTGCGCTGCATTACAGCACCCTGCCCACCCCACATCTGTGAGGCCCTTGAGGGAGGTCTGTGTGAAGTTAATGTCTGTATTCCCAGGGCCCGGTAGAGAGCTTGACAGGGAGGAGTTAGTAAAGGTTTGCTGAGCGAACCTCCGCAGCTTTCTATCAGGGAGAAAAAGCAAGCTAGGGCATGTGTGTATTCACACAAAGGTGCTCCGGATGAAGGAGCTCCTCTTTAAAGTAATGAAGTGATGACGGCCAACTGAGGCGACTGACTGGTGAGCAGGATACTCTGGGGAGTCCTCTGTCCCTCAAACCACACAGCGATCGTCAACTACGCCGGCCCAGATGCCTTCCACAGTATTCCTGACAGCCTCTGCCGAGACCCTCTAGGGGTGGCAGCTTCCTGGACGCACTGTGATAGATCAGAAGACGCAGGAGAGGCAGAGTCACTAAATAACCCAAGTTTAAGTCCCAGACCTGCCACCTGCTAACTCTGTGATCACCGGCAGCCTGAGACCCCCTGTATGTAAAACGGGAAGAATGCGGATCCTGCCCAGGCCTCTGTCACAGGATGGGGGCAAGGACCCGACAAGGCAGGACTTGGGAAAGTTCTTTACAAGCATGTAAAGTTACAGAGATGCTCTTCACTGTCTTCATTACTTCACAAGGTGGTCTCTCGCTGGCAGCGCCGGGACGGCTCTTCTCTATGTGAGGCCACCCTGGCACTGAAGTGCTGTCTGTTCACAGGAGCTCATTTAATTTTTTTCCCAGGGGGAAGAGGGGCAAGGTATTTCTGTCCTGTGATTCTCAGGACAGGAATACAAGATAAATGGATATGCAGATAAAATCACTGTCCTAAGTCCTTTAAAAAAAAAAAAAAAAAGCAGTAGAGTTTATCCAAGTCTTAGGAAGAACAATTTACCCATACCAAATAAAATGATATGATGTTTTAATTTATTAAACTACCTGGTTAGAGTCACAGATGGACAGAGGTAGGGGCAAGCTTCTCGAGGGAAAGGAGACACCAGACCGAGCACCCACTGCCCATCCTTCCCACCCTTGAGGGCGGGGGTAGTAAACAGCAGACACCCCACAACAACTTGACGGATCTGTTGGTTGGTCTAATAAAGGTCAAAACCTACATTCCCGGTACTCTTTGCAAGGCATGGGGGGAGTAGCAGGGGCCTTAACCCCCAGAGACTGGGCACGGTGAGAACTGCCAGATGTGCTCTACCATGGCCGCCAGGAAGGTCCAGCGTGGTGATGAGGCCTGGTGGGTTAGAGAACCTTTGGACTTCACGCCTGGTTTCCACCAGCGACTCAAGAGTCTCCTCTTGGAGAGCTGGTTATACCTTTCAGGGCAATTCTTTTAAGGTCCTAGTAGAGTTGATAGAAATGGTGAAAAATCGCCAAATCCTAGCACCAAGTGTATTTGAGACATAATTTTATGAGATTCCCCAATTTACTAATAAGAGAACAGAGGCCACAGTGGTTAAGTAACTTGCCCAAGATCATATGGCTATGAAGTGGCAGAGCAATGACTTGCACCCGGGTAGGTTTATTTATTTATTTATTTGGCTGTGCTGGGTCTTAGTTGCGGCGTGAGGGATTTTTAGTTGTGGCATGCATGCAGGATCTAGTTCCCTGACCAGGGATCAAACCCAGGTCCCCTACATAGGGAGCGTGGAGTCTTAACCACGGGACCACCAGGGAAGTCCCGCCTGCACCTGGTTAGGTTTAATGCCAAAGTTTTTAACCCCTGTGCCTGCTTGGGGTTCCAACGCCACAGACCCAACTGCCTCAGGCTACCTCCCTAAGAGGACTTATTCCACAGACTGTCAGGCAGCCGTGGCCCTGAGACAGGGCTGGGACATGGCAAACCTTTGAGGTTCCTTCATCCAGCTGGCCCTGGTTAATCCCCAGATTTCACAGCCAGACAAGAGACCGCTAAGGGCTGAAAAGGTGGTTCAGCTGCCCCAGGAAGTAGGAAAACCTGAGTTGACATGGCCTTCGGACCAGATTGGGAAGGAGTGTGCTTCAGAGGCTGGGCAATCGCACCTGGCCACTTGATAACTAATAACACCACAGTGTCAGGAACAGGGACTCCTGACCACTCCACTCCCCTCTAAGTGGCACTTTTGTGACCATACAATGCTTTAAAAAAGAGTGATCCCAGGCCATCCACCAGTGACAAAGCATGCTCCTACTCTGTGACTTACGTTCCCTTTGTAACACGAAGGAACAACCAGACAGTAATTTTTTAGGCTTTTGTTTTTTTAAATGCCACTTACTTGGAACATGAAACTGATATGAACACAAAACTGATAAAAATGGAAAAGCCCCAGACTACCTGCTACCGGGCTTTCCCCTCCCTCCACCAGGGCCAGGACCAGAGTCAGCCCGGCAACACCAGGCCTAGATGACCTGGCAGCCCCATCAGCGCTGACCTTTTGAGGCCTCTCCGAGCTACACGTCATCACGCTCACCCCTGTCACTCTGGACTCACTTCCTCTTCCCGGTCTCATCCTATGAACTTCTGTCCTGGTTGTCCCATCAGGTCCCAGTACTGACCTGCTGCCTGTACTGGCCGTGCGGGCTGCCCGAGGCTTCCGCAGAAAAACAGGCGTGGGGATAACGGAGCAGAAGCACGGTGGGTGACAGGAGGTGTTCCCAAACCTGGGACAATCTTGGAAAGCCACATGAGAAGGATGTTTGAAACTGCTGTCCTTCCTTAGCTTAAGGTGCACACGCTCAGCTTGCCAGCAACATGGCTTTCCACGTGAAATGGTCAATTTCCCAAGAAAGTGAAGTTATGATTTAATTGTTGGCACTGAATCCTCATCATAGCTCCTTTAGAGACTGACAATCTATGAGTTTCAGGCCCTGAGGTCCCATGGGTTTGAGGCATCACAACCAATGTTTCCTCTGTCACTTTTTTTTTTTTTTTGCGGTACGCGGGCCTCTCACTGTTGTGGCCTCTCCCGTTGCGGAGCACAGGCTCCGGACGCGCAGGCTCAGTGGCCATGGTTCTCGGGCCTAGCCGCTCCATGGCATGTGGGATCTTCCCGGACCGGGGCACGAACCCGTGTCGCCTGCATCGGCAGGCAGACTCTCAACCACTGTGCCACCAGGGAAGCCCCTCTGCCGCTTTTTTAGGTTAGGTTTTTAGGTTTGCACAGCCATGATGTATGTGCAACAAAACAAGGACTGGGCATCTGAGCAGAGACTAGCATTCCCATCACATGAGCAGGAACGCTCTGACATGCACAGGCCCGTACACTTGCGGCTGTGCTGCATACAGACCTAGCGGGAGGGAACATAAAGGGAAACCAGCTACAGACAAGACTGAAAATCCGACTCTGTCCTCACGGCCTGGCCGCAGATGTTACACTGAGCAGGGGGATGAGCCTAACAAGAGACGCTCGAGAGTGTGCTCAGTGGCCTTCCTGGTCGCACCCCAGCTCCTGATCACCCTGCCATCTGACCCCTTCCGGCACAGTCACCCACCCCAGCATCTCCCAGGGAAAACCCACAACTCCTCCTCACTGCAGAATGGAGTCTCGGCACCCCAGCCGGGCCTTCCCGCCTCCACCCACTTCCCACCCTGCCAACCCGGGACCCGGACGCGGGGGTCTCCCCGCCTCCTCTCCACAGAGGTTATGGAGACTGGGGTTCTGAACCCAGTGCTGCTACTACCTGCCTGAGAAGCCTTGGGAAAACTCGCTCCCATCTAAGCCTCAGTCTCTAATCTCAGAACGGGGATGACAGCGTGTGTGTGGGATGCTGGGGAGAGGAAGTGCTGGCACACGTTGACCGCACGCCACGGTAGCTAATATTACCGCATGTTGCAAAATCCCATTGAGCGCCCTCCTGACCAAAGCCAGCCTACAACAAGCTCTAAAACTCAGCAATTCCTGTGATAATCAACAGCTATTATTTTAAAAATCTCACATACTGTACAAAAGTCTTGTACTGAGGAGTAATCTCTGTCCATCACGTGTCTTAGGCCTCTGACCAGGTGAGAGTCACTGGGGACAGTGTCTAAGGGGGCTGGTGACAGGAGACCTGAGGGGTTTAACCCCTCACAACCTCCATCAGAAATGTATGGACAGGGCCTTCCCTGGCGGTCCAGTGCTTAAGACTCCGCGCTCCCAATGCAGGGGGCCCAGGTTCAATCCCTGGTTGGGGAACTAGATCCCACATGCATGCTGCAACTAAAGACCCCGCACGCCACAACTAAGACCCGGTGCGGCCAAATAAATAAATAAATATTAAAAAAGAGAAATGTACAGACATTCCAGGTGAAACAACATGCTTGCTATGCAAATACAGCTTCAAGAGAAATCCGCCACGATATGGAGTCACCGGCTCTGAACTCTCCTATTTTGAATCGGTGGGGAGCCCACTAGCAGTGACCTTTGTTTTCAGTCCTTTCTAAGCCTTCACAAGGCAGAGCACAATCTTAGGCATAGATTTCTTTGTCAGAGATGTGCTGAATGCACTGAACGTGCTTTTATTCCAGTTGAATTAACCTTTCAAAAATTTAAAACCACACAAAACCTTCACCTCGTTGAAAGCACAGGGAACGTGTGAGTCCTGCTCCAGTAACTCCTCCCCCCAAACTACATGTCACCTGAACTATTTAACTTCAAAACAAAAGTTTTAAAGACATCCCTTGCCTCCATGTTGAGAATTCTATTTAAAGTAAAAGCTATCTTTGGAGCAATGTCTATTTAGGTCTTCTGCCCATTTTTGGATTGGGTTGTTGGTTTTTTTGTTATTGAGCTGCATGAGCTGCTTGTAAATTTTGGAGATTAATCCTTTGTCAGTTGCTTCATTTGCAAATATTTTCTCCCATTCTGAGGGTTGTCTTTTGGTCTTGTTTATGGTTTCCTTTGCTGGGCAAAAGCTTTTAAGTCTCATTCGGTCCCATTTGTTTATTTTTGTTTTTATTTCCATTTCTCTAGGAGTAGGGTCAAAAAGGATCTAGACATTTTTCCAAAGAAGATATACAGACTGCCAACAAACACATGAAAGAATGCTCAACATCATTAATCATTAGAGAAATGCAAATCAAAACTACAATGAGATATCACCTCACACCAGTCAGAATGGCCATCATCAAAAAATCTAGAAACAATAAATGCTGGAGAGGGTGTGGAGAAAAGGGAACACTCTTGCACTGCTGGTGGGAATGTGAATTGGTACAGCCACTATGGAGAACAGTATGGAGGTTCCTTAAAAAACTACAAATAGAAAGACCATACGACCCAGCAATCCCACTACTGGGCATATACCCTGAGAAAACCATAATTCAAAAAGAGTCATGTACCAAAATGTTCTTTGCAGCTCTATTTACAATAGCCAGGAGATGGAAGCAACCTAAGTGTCCATGATTGGAAGAATGGATAAAGAAGATGTGACACATATATACAATGGAATATTACTCAGCCATAAAAAGAAACGAAATTGAGTTATTTGTAGTGAGGTGGATGGACCTAGAGTCTGTCATACAGAGTAAAGTAAGTCAGAAAGAGAAAAACAAATACTGTATGCTAACACATATATATGGAATCTAAGGAAGAAAAAAAAAGGTCATGAAGAACCTAGGGGTAAGGCAGGAATAAAGACACAGACTTACTAGAGAATGGACTTGAGGATATGGGGAGGGGGAAGGGTAAGCTGTGACAAAGCAAGAGAGTGGCATGGACATATATACACTACCAAACGTACAACAGATAGCTAGTAGGAAGCAGCCGCATAGCACAGGGAGAGCAGCTCGGTGCTTTGTGACCACACAGAGGGATGGGCTAGAGAGGGTGGGAGGGAGGGAAACATAAGAGTGAAGAGATATGGGAACATATGTATATGTATAACTGATTCACTTTGTTATAAAGCAGAAACTAACACACCATTGTAAAGCAATTATACTGCAATAAAGATGTTAAAAAAATAAAATAAAAGCTATCCAAAAAATCATTCCACGATTAAGCAAACACAATCACAATCCATTTTTCAGTCTCCCACTGTTCAAAAGTA
The DNA here is from genome assembly GCF_964270905.1 of Leucopleurus acutus. Classification (NCBI taxonomy): domain Eukaryota; kingdom Metazoa; phylum Chordata; class Mammalia; order Artiodactyla; family Delphinidae; genus Leucopleurus; species Leucopleurus acutus. The sequence goes on from NC_139142.1 coordinate 4,754,360, forward strand.
GGAGTTTACGGGGAATTACTTCTTCATTCCTGTCTACATCAATCCCTCTCACCCAATAAGCACTCTCTAAGTATCTGTACCAGGTTATTGAAAACTATCCTTGCATTCCCTCAACAAATTTCTGTGTGAAAAGCTAAAGCCTTCAGTTTCATATTCTAATGAAGGAAGTAAGATAATAAATAAGAAAAAGATGGTAAAATAGGGTAAAGTACCAGAGTGATGGGGGAGGAGCTACTGAACTTAAAAGAGGTAACAGGAAAGGCCCCTCTCAGGTAGGGATATTTAAGCTGAGATGTGAATGACAAGTAGGGACAGTTGTGCAAATACCAGGGGAAGATCAGTGTGGGCAGATAACACAGCTGGTACAGAGGCCTGAGGGAGGAGGAAACTAGCTTGGCTTCTGCCCTTCCACACAGTGTGGCTGGAACGGAGAAGGAGCGAGTAGAGGGGGATGGAGACAGAGGGGAAAGCAGGGCTTTATCAGCAGGGAAGCTGCTGGAGAGCTTTAAGCAATGGAGTACCATGACCTGATTTTCATTTTTAGAAGGAAATGGAAGTGGGAGAAGCTGCTGCAGCTGTGCAGATGAGAGATGGTGGGCTGTGGACTCCAGGGGCAGCAGCAGATGAGAGACAAGTTGATAGGTTGGGGGCAGGTTTCAGAGAGTCTTTTTCACAACTCAGTTGTTTCACGTTGTGTTTCATGAAACAGGGCAAAGACTGAAAATATTTCAACAGAAATCCTAAGACACTGGACTTCCCTGGCAGTCCAGTGGCTAAGACTTCCACTGCAGGGGGTGCAGGTTCGATCCCTGGTCGGGGAACTGAGATCCTGCATGCCAAAGAAAAAAGAAAAATACTAAGACACCACCAGGACCATGAGCCAAAGGGAGTGGGAGCCCCACGAGAGGAGGTCCTGCCTCGTCTTTCCCGTTCTACCCCAGGGCCTGGAACACAGAACTAGTCAATCAATATCTGCTGAATTAACGAATCAGCAGTTTGTTGATTTAGGGAAGATTTTATAAAAAGATGAAATTGGGTTAAGTCAGCAGTCCTCTTTGCAGTGCAAGCATCAAGTAAAAGGGCAGATTATCCTTTTGAATGAACAAGTGCAGCTGCTCCGATGTCACCCAGAGAGACAGAAATTTGCCGAGAGAGTCCTACCAGGAGTAGAGGGAGAATCAAGATATAAAAGCACGTAAAGCAAGTCCCTACGTTCATTCGAGAACTGTTTCCTGGGCACCTGCTGTGAGTCCAGCAACGCTCTACCCCTGCGCGGGGAGGGAGGGCGAAGGAAGATCCAGACACATCTCAGGTCTCTCCAACAGGCAGGAACAGAGCACACAGATGAGCAAAACTGCAGGATGAGAGTCAGGACTGGTAAATCAGTGTGCAAGGGGTCTGGAGCCGTGATGTAGGATTTTATAGTTGGTTTTTTTGAAAAATTTTTTTTATACAGCAGGTTCTTATTAGTTATCCATTTAATACATATTAGTGTATATGTGTCAATCCCAACCTCCCAATTCATCACTCCCCCAACCCCCCGCCACCGCCGATTCCCCCCTTGGTGTCTATACGTTTATTCTCTACGTCTGTGTCTCTATTTCTCCCCTGCAAATCAGTTCAACTATACCATTTTTCTAGGTTCCACATGTATGTGTTAATATACATTTGTTTTTCTCTCTCTGACTTACTTCACTCTGTATGACAGTCTCTAGGTCCATCCACGTCTCTACAAATGACCCAATTTCGTTCCTTTCTACGGCTGAGTAATATTCCATTGTACCTACGTACCACATCTTCTTCATCCATTTGTCTGTCGATGGGCATTTAGGTTGCTTCGGTCTTTCCCTACTTCAGCTCACTGTTCTTATCAAGACCCTCTTGAACCCTGGTTCCCTTGTGCAGCTGCTGATGAGCTTGGAGTGTGAAGGGCTGCGCTGTGGTCCCAGCTCCACTCGTCACCAGCCGAGTGCCCTGGGGCAAGGGCACTTTACCGGAGGCTCAGCTTAGTTACCTATAAAATGGGGACCATAATTCCTGTCCTGCTCCCTCACAAAGGAAGAGAGAGGGTCAGATACAACAGTAGGTGTGCCAGTGTTTTGTAACTGTGAGTGCTACATAAATAAATGTGTTATTCTTTTTTTATTATAAATTTATTTAGTGAATTAATTAATTTATTTTTGGCTGCGTTGGGTCTTCATTGCTGTGCGCGGGCTCTCTCTAGTTGTGGCGAGCGGGGGCTGCTCTTCGTTGTGGTGCGCGGGCTTCTCATTGCGGTGGCTTCTCTTGTTGCGGAGCACGGGCTCTAGGCACGTGGGCTTCAGTAGTTGTGGCACGCAGGCTCAGTAGTTGTGGCTCGCGGACTCTAGATCGCAGGCTCAGTAGTTGTGGTGCACGGACTTAGTTGCTCCACGGCATGTGGGATCTTCCAGGACCAGGGCTCGAACCCGTGTCCCCTGCATTAGCAGGCAGATTCTTAACCACTGCGTCACCAGGGAAGCCCCAATAGTGCTATTCTTAACAACAAAAGAAATGATCCTTTTCTACTTTGTGCTATCTGAGATCTTGATAAAGCAGGAATTTTAAGTATTCATTCAGGTCAGATAATTAGATGATCCATAAATGCAATTTACTACCCAGGTGACCAAGAGAATTCAGATAAACACCCAAAATTGTGGGAATTCAGGGCTGAAAGGACATGGAAGTCAAATTAGTCAAACCCCACTCCTGGGTAAGCTACCTAAGATGCTTATATCCTCCACAAGCACTCATTTCTGTCAAAGTATAAATTTCAAAAAGCTAAAAACATAACTCTCTCACAAATATATAGTATGCATGTATTAACTAAGTCCTTAATGAGGGAACCAGCAGGATGGCAAAGCTGGTTCAAAGGTGGTGGAAAAAAAGAATGCTGTAATAATCTTGCCAAATTAGATACAAAACTGGTTAATATCCTACAGAGCAATTAAACTGTAACTTTTGAGGTTATCTCTTCTACTAAACAGAAATCATTTAGATCTCTACTGGACAGAAAAAGATCACCTGTCACTTATCAATTTTTCACAAGTTAAAATCTAACTTTACAAAAGTAAGTCAACTCCAAGAATATCAGATACCCCTTAGACAGGCTTGCTAGACAATGCTCTTGAGTGACATTGGAAGGGCACATAATAATCAATTCGCCTTTTCTCCAAGTTTTAGGTAATTTTCCTAAAATATCTAAACCTAGCTTACTATCCATTCCAATGAACTGGTTGGAAAGGATGAGAAGTTCTTTCCTATCTGGTCCATGTTTTGCTTCTGCCTCATTTATATCCTCTTAATTTGTAAAAGAAATCCTTTCAAATAATTGAAGTCAATTCTAAATTATTGCTTTGTCTTCCTAGGTCAAATCATCTGAAATTTGGGGGGGCCCTGTTTTCCAGAATTTCCAGCCTTCAGTGCTTCTCTGAATTCTCTCCAGCTATCACACTTGTGAGTCTCTTAAAGACAAAAAGGGAACATCTGATTCACAGGCACTGATTCACAGAGTCCCCTCCCCCAGGCTCTGGCTATTCTGAGGCAGTTACCATAATTAACTCTAATTTCCTAACTTCACAAAACCACCCCTATCACTCCTTCCTTTCCAATATAACCGTGCTTGGAAGTCACAAACCAAACCCACTACAGAGAGGCACATATAAACCCAACCCACACTAAATGCACAATAATATGAAGTCAAAGAAGAAATCTAATGGATCAGAGAATGTCTTGTTCATATCTGTATTTTCCACAGAGGCTAGGAAATTAGAATGAATAAACAAACAGATTAATTAAGTAAATGCTCTAAAGAACTGAAAGAATGAATGGATTCCAAAGGCTTTGGCATGTTAAGTGTCTCTTAAGAGGCTAAGTAAGGAAGGGAATTTCCGGGGACTAGTCCAGCGGGAGCCTTCAGAAATGGAGACCGGCTTAGTCCGCTTGGGTTGTGGCGTAACGGACCCCGTGGCTTATAAACAGTTTATTTCTTACAGTTCTGGGGGCTGGAGGTCTGAGATCAGAGTGCCAGCATGGTCAGGCGAGGATCCTCTTCCAGGTCACAGACCTCTCACTGGGTCCTCACACAGTGGAAAGAACCAGGGAGCCCTGCGGGGTCTCTCTCACAAGAGAACTAATCCCACTTCTGAGGGCTCCACCCTCGTAACACAATCACCCAAAGGCCCCACGCCTCCTAACACCATCACATAGGGATTACAACATGTGAATTTTGGGGGGACACGAACATTCACATCATAGCAACGACCAAATGAATGAACACTGTGGGAATTTCTAGCACCTACTGGCAAGGCAGGGGTGAAGATATTTGATTTTGAAGGCAGGGAATTAAAGGAGGGGTATAAATGCATACATGTAAAATCAACCCACACAGGTCTGAAGGCACCTATGCTGCCCTCAAAGCCAGCGGTCCTCCCTAAGGTCTGAAGTCTAGGCACCAATCCAGGCCATGCAAGCTCTTCCTAATCTGCAAGCACTAAAAAGGAAAACCTTCATTTCACACATGTTCTGAGAACAGAGATAATGACAAAGAAATTACATGAATATATGCCTAAGAGAGGTGTAATGCGAAAAGTCCTGCTTTAGATAAATGTATTTTTTTCCCTCTAAAAGCTAGTTTTTCTTTCTCATATTTTATTTTATTTATTTGTTTGTTTATTTATTTATTTGGTGGTACGCGGGCCTCTCACTGTTGTGGCCTCTCCCGTTGCGGAGCACAGGCTCCGGACGCGCAGGCTAAGCGGCCATGGCTCACGGGCCCAGCCGCTCCGCGGCATGTGGGATCCTCCCGTACCGGGGCACGAACCCGCGTCCCCTGCATCGGCAGGGGGACTCTCAACCACTGCGCCACCAGGGAAGCCCCTCTTTCTCATATTTTATTTCTGATAATCAGGCTTTCTCTATTTCTGATCTCCCACTAAAATGTACAGGGTAGTGTTTTTCCTCATCCAAAATAGCACTGCTTCTTAGTTTCCAAAAAAGTTCCATTTGCATGAATCTTACAATGGTGTTTATATTCCTTCTTACAAAAAGCTCTGACAACCAGCATATAACCCTGGTGTTTAAATTAATAGGTATGAGGACAAACTGATTAAAGACCTTCCTGTGGATTGCTAGTGCTAAGCTGGGATTTGTTAGGTAGCTGACTAAATTTGGAACTGCGGTTCTTTTTTAAAAGATGTATTCTTGCTAACATGAAAAAAATAAGCGTTTTCTAAGCCTCACTCTCAAACCATTCAACTCTCCTATGATACTACCTTCCATGGGCTCACAGTAAATACTGAATAAAAGAAAGAAAAAGAGGGCAAAAAGGACACAGGCACTGAATGAAGCAAACCTTGAGAGCCACTGTATGACATCAGAAGAACATGGATTTTGAAGGATTTCATAGTTTTCACTGATAACGAGAAGTGGCCTAAGAAAAAGGTCAGTCCGATCCTCCCACTTTGACCAAAGACAGAGAAAACCACAGCCCCCTGTTTAGGGCCACAGAACTACTGTCAGAGCTGGAATTAGAACTGAAGTCTTCTGATTTCCAGTTTAAGTGCTTTTCCTGTACATCAGTGGCTCTCAAAAATGGGGTCCTTCGCCAGCTGTGTGAGCATTACTTGGGAGCTTGTCAAAGAGGAAAATCCTCAGCCCTGTCCCCAGACGAAGTGCATCAGAGACTTTGGGAGGACGGAACCCAGCAAGCTGTGTGTTTTAACAAGCTCTCCAGGGGAGTCTGATGCATGGTCAAGATGGAGAAATACTGACCGCTCTAACACCTGTGATTCTCAGCTTGGGGGGATTCTGTCCTCTTAATCACTACAGAACAAGTTAAAACCCAAAGGGCACGAAGACGTTAATTCTTGCATAACTTAAAATAGCAAAAAACTGGAAATAAACTAAATGTCCTCAACGAGGGATTGCTCAAATAAAGTACATATACAAAGAGTCTTTATAAGTATAGACCTACATTAACTGCCTAGACGTTACTACTGTTGAGTAAAAACATTAGAGGATTATTGCAAACTGTGAATTATTGTATGATACACACTTCCAGAAATCAAACAATAAAACAAGTTACAGAAAGGCCTATAGTGTATTCTCACTTATGCCCCATCATATACAGGCACACCAGAGATACTGCGGGTTCAGCTCCAGATCACCACAATAATGCAATACAATGAATCACACAAATGTTTTGATTTCCCAGTGAATATAGAAGTTCTATTTACACTACAGCTTACTAAGTGTGCAATAGCATTATGTCTAAAAAATGTACATACCTTAGTTAGAAAATACTTTATTACTAAAAAATGCTCACCATCATCTGAGCCTTCAGTGAGTCGTAGTAGGAACATCAAAGATCACTCACAGATTACAAAACAAATAAAATAATAATAAAGTTTGAAATATTGCGAGAATTACCAAAACGTGGCACAGAGACACGAAGTGACTGAGCAAATGCTGTTGGAAAAATGGTGCCCACAGACTTGCAGGACGCAGGGTTGCCACGAACCTTCCACCTGTAATTAAAAAACGCAGTACCTGCGAAGCGCAGTAAAGCCAGGTCGGCCTGTACATCACATACAACACAGCGCAGTAGTTACAGACTAAGTCTTTAGATCACAGAGCTCACCACTAAGGAGCAAATTACTGCACTGCTGTCAACATCAGTTTCCTTCTGAGTAAAATGGGGTAACACTGTCGTCTCATAGGGTTTTGGTGAGAATCAAATGATGCGATGCACATGGAGCCACTATGAAACAGCTCTTAAGCTGAGCTGTTTCATTATTACTATGCTTTTATCTGTGTACATATGTGCATAAGGAGATGTTCGGAAGCATGTTAGCCAAAATGCTAACAACCGTTTATCTCCAGGGGATTGAATATGCCCTGGTCATCTGTACTTTATTTTTTGTACTTTCCCGTACTGCTGAATTTTTACAATGAATAGGTATGGCTTTTATAAAAACAACAACACTGCTTTGTATATACCCTCCCAACATACAGATAAGTGTACTATATGAACGTGCTCTCTATTCCAATAGAATTCACGTGATAGGCAATATCTCAAATTAGAAACAGAGCAAGCTGGGGAGCCTGAGACCCTGGGCCTGGAACACTGTTGAATGAATGAAGGAACAGATGAATTGAGAGGCAATAGAGGGCAGCAGTGCTGAGTTTTGGAGCCAAACAGCTGGATTCAAATACCAGTTCTGTCAATTTCTAGCTGTTAAGCTTGAACACTTCATTTTTAACCCCTCTGATCCTGCGTTTCCTCACCTATAAAATGGGATTGTACCAATTTATAAGACTATTATGTGGATTAAATGAGACAGTAAACGTGAAAGCAGTTTGCATTTAGTAAAAGTTCAATAAAGGAGTTCTTTCACTCTAGTCTCAAGTTTGCTAATGACAAACTGTGTGACACTGGACAAGTTCTCAGTTTTTCACCTATGAAATGAGTATAATATTCACCTACCCCTTGGGATGCTGTGATAATTATGTAAAAGCTTTTTGTATAGTATCAGGTACTATACAAATGGAAAGACTTACTATGATTATTATGGGAGTTTTTTGGTTCAATTTATATTATAGCCTCTTGGCTCCAATAAACTAAACTTGGACAGCCTTTAAAATCTGAGAAACATGCAGATTTTATTAATTAGTAATAATTTACTGACCTTCATGAACGTTCCCAGAATAGCCTAATCCCTGTCTACCTGAAAATAAAGTCTGCCTCGATCTGGCTGGAATCGCTGCCTCCCAAGAAACCCTGGTCTATTTCAGCCCGTTGCTAAAGCCTGCACACAGCACGGAACGAGGGAGCTGGCGGAAGTGCTGGCTGCTTGTGGTTTCGTTCTCCTGATGAGAAAGATGGGAACTCTTGCTTCTTCCCACTGTTTAAGAGGAAGTACTAACCCACCTGAGATGCCTCCAGCTGAAACCCTTACCTAATGGACACACCCACGCTCTCACTGTGGAGCACCTCAGTGACAGCTGACATCTACAGAACCCTTTCAAAGCAGTTCTCCACACTGTCTTCTCCGGCCAAAGAATCATCTGCCATGGCGGGCAAGGCAGGGATTATTATGCTGACTTCAGAGGGGGGGAAACTATGGATCTAAGCGGTTAAAGTGCCCCTGATCAAAGTCAAGCCTTACACTGCCAGCCATGCTTGGTAACAGACAGGGAACTGAACACAGCGTTGGATATTTTGAGTATGTCGGCTATCTCCCACGTGGTATAACGTTGATAGTTCTCAATTAATGTCTCAATTTGACATCAACTCTCGACTTCAACTGGTCTACCTGACCACGGAGCACTGTCCAGCAAGAAATCTCCAGCACGAAACTTCGCAAACCACTTTTGACATGTTTGATCAGTCGTCGCACCTTCTCCATACGCTGCTCAAATCTTTTTTTGCATTTCAGTTGTTTTTACCTTTCTTAAAATCATAAAGCATAATATGCTGAAAATGTTGCTTTTTTCTTCCATCTTCAATACTAAAATGGCTACACAAAAATTTACCAATTTTGATAAGTTTTTTTAAAATGCATGCTGATATGACAGCTGTCACAACACAATCTAACAAAATTGTTTCAAATGAAGTTAAAGACAACTAAGTGCTACTAGAACCAGCTTATGGAAAAAACTGAACGAACTTTTTGACCAACCCTGTACTTTCCTTTGGGAAAGATGAGAGGAGAGGGAAAATAAAGCTGTGCCTTTAGCCCTGCTTAATCAAGGATGGGGCCAGAGGTTGGCACCAGGTAGCAGAGTCTGGAGTTTACTTACATCAGGATCACTTTTCCCTAATGCAAACAACCGAGAAAGATACTTATGTTTATGCCTCCGGTTGACTTATTCTGCCCTAATTTTGCATGTCAGCACACTGTCCTCCCGGGTCTGAAAGAGCCACAGGACCACAGGCTAGCATACCAGAAGCGTCCTTGGACATCACTTAGTTCAGTCTCCTTTCAAAAACCGATCGATGGTGACGATGAGGTTCAGAGGAGGGAAATGACTCACCAAGGCTGCCAGGGAGCTTGGGCGGCGCAGGCCCAGAACCCAGCTCTCCTGGATCCAGGCCCAACGCCCTCTTTACCTTCCTCAAGGGACTGACCTCAGACCTATCTCCAGTGACAACAGCCCTACGCCACCCTCGCTCCCCATGCGCTCCGTATCCTAATCCTTTCCTCTCTCGGAATCGAAGTCATGCATCTTGGTAAGTGGACGCTCAGAATATACCACATGCTCAATGTGGCAGTGAAACACCCCCATCTCCAGACCTTGACTACATAAGGGATGAGCCTACATGCTGATTAACAGATACAGGCTGGCCATCAACCTGCCCTTTAGGCACGAACAGCAACAGACAAAAGAAACTGAACTGTCCTTTCCTTCTGCTTCCCAACTTCCTCAAAGCTTGAAATTCTCAACGAGACGCCAGACAGCTATGTTAGCCATACGAGAAATGCTGAAGGAGCTACGCTCGGGCAAACAATTACATTTACAAGTGATTTAAAAAATAAATGCAATAGCAAACACGGGGAATATCGAGTACTAACTGAAGGCTAGGATCACAGATAAACAGAGTATCTGGAACTCCACCACTGTGAATTTTTGAGCAGTACAGGGCTGTGACTCCTGAGCTTGGGACCTGCTGGGGCCCATGCTTTCCAGCCAAAAGGACAAGTCGCTTGTCTCTTTGTGCCTCAGGCTTTTCACCATGAAAAGAGAGCAGTAACAGCACCTACCTTCTGGGAGTACTGCGAAGATAAAACGAGACAGCGTATGTTAAGTGGTTAGAACAGTGATGGCATGTGAAGAGTACTCATTAATACAAGCTATTGCAATCCTTATTATTGAGTACATTAATTGAGAAACAGATTTCAGATCTTCTCACCAAGCTGCACTTTTACATTTAATCACATTTTCACAAACTATAAAACAATTAAATTACTGCCCAGAGAAAGATGACTTCAAGAGAGAGAGTACTGGAAGAAACTAACTTTTAGTCTTAAAGTTTTCTGAGCTTTGCTGATATCCTAGTACATGCTAGATGGTATTTTTTTTTTTTTACAGTTAAAGCATGTATTCAATCGTTGTTCTTATGAAATTTTCACCAATTAGGCACTCAGTAGTTATCACTTACTTTCCCAGGCAAATAACCAACCTTGGTGGAAGGGAGAAGGGGTAAGATGCAGGGCCCGCCACCGTATTTTCCCAATTCTTCACAATGCCCTCAGATCTCTGCCACCCAGCATCAATAATCAAGATGAGAGGCACCATGGGAAGTACACTGTTTCCAAAATGCTTGGTGAGTGAAGCCATCAGGAACAGAGGTAAAAAAGAATAAAACAGAAATGAGAGATTTATTACATGCTGTAGCAAGTTAAAAATGAATGAGGGGCTTCCCTGGTGGCGCAGTGGTTGAGTCCGCCTGCCGATGCAGGGGACACGGGTTCGTGCCCCGGTCTGGGAAGATCCCACATGCCGCGGAGCGGCTGGGCCCGTGAGCCATGGCCGCTGAGCCTGCGCGTCCGGAGCCTGTGCTCCGCAACGGGAGAGGCCACAGCAGTGAGAGGCCCGCGTACAGCAAAAAAAAAAAAAAAAAAAAAAAGAATGAGTAGATAGTCAAGTGACTTTCAACAAAGGTGCTATGACAACTCAATGGGGAAAGGGCAGTCTTTCCAACACATGGTGCCAAAACAATTGAAGGTCCATACGAAAAAAGTGAGCTGAGACCCTTACTTCACACCATACAAAATGGACCACAGACTAGTATAAAACTACAAACCTCTAGAAGAAAACATGAGGGAAATTAGGCAAAGAACAATCCACAGAAGAAAGTATTGGTAAGCTGGACTTCATCAAAATTAAAGATAGGTGTGCTTTAAGACACTGCTAAGAAAATGAAAGGGCAAGCTACAGACTGGGAGAAATCACATATCTGACAAATGCTTACATCCACCCTGAGTAACAAAATCTCAAAACTCAACAATGAGAGAACAACCATAATATAAACTGAAAATAACCTATATAAATATACAACAATGAGGACTGGTTAGATAATCTAGCTACTTCCAGTCAGTGAAATACTAGTGAGTTGTTAAAAAGTTTAAACTCATCAAAAAAAATAACATGAATTGACAGAAGGACAGAAGGACGGGTATATGGATTGAGAAGTGACAAAGCATATCTAGTGAAATGGTGGTGGGAGTATAGATATTTACTAACCTGCGGCAGAGTCGAGGAGGTGACTGCCGCAGTCTAATAACCTGGGTGCCGTTCTGGATGAGGCAGTGCTTGCATCAACCAGTAGACATTTTAGAGAAGCAAACACCAGCGGAATATAAGAAGAAGGAAGAGATACCCAGGGCTGGGTTAGTAACCTGACAACCCAGGGAGCACCTTACCACCAAAAGTATAAAAGCAGAAGCTGGGTAAATGCCGAACATAGATAATGGCTATGATTACATTCAAGAAGTATTAACTGAGTGCTTATATGCAATAATGCAAGTTCCTTAGTCTGTGCTGTCCAGCATGGCAGCCACATGGGGCTGCTGACCACTTGAAACTGGCATCATAATCAGGAGGTATCATATCAAAGAACATGTGAGGGTAGGCTCCTTATAATATGGAGAACAGAGGAAATTACTCTGAAGAGGGAGAGAGAGGCCAGTTCATGCAATACTTTGTAAACTAAGCTAAGGAGACATAACTTTACCCAGAAAGACACAGAAATATCCTGAAGAAACTCAGGAAGAGAATATTAACTCAGATTTGAGTATTGACAATTTAACAAAATACAGAGGAGACAGTTTAAGAGGTAGAGAACAAAAGCGGAATATAATTATGGCATTTTAATAATGATGAAGGCCTATGTATGTCAGTATCACAGCTCTGAAGGGGACAAGAGAGAGTTGAAGGAAGAAGACATGATGATGATAATGATGCAACCACTTGGATCTGACTCCATCAAGCCTCCAGGTTTCTAGCTTGGACCACAGTGCGCAGCTCACTGAGACTGAGGATTTTGCAAGAAGGAAAGTCTGGGAAGGAGAGCAATGTGTTCAGTTATTTTTTTTTTAAACACTTATTTAGAAAGAGATTTTTTATTCCATAAAAACCACCCATTTAAAGTACACAATTCAATGATTTTTTAGTATGTTCACAAGGTGGCACGACAATCACTGCAATCTAATTTTAGAATGTTTTCATCATCCCCCAAAGAAACCTTATACCCCTCAGCAGCCCCTCCCCATGCTTACCCCTTAACCTCAGCCCTACTAATCTACTTCCCGTCTCTACGGATTTGCCTTTTCTTGACATTTCACATAAATGGAATCAAACAATATGTGGTCTTCTGTGATTGGCTTCTTTCTCTCAGCATAACGTTTTCAAGGTTCATCCATGTTGTATCAGTATGGGTACCTCATTCCTTTTTATTGCTGAATAATATCCCACTGTATGAAGAGCCCACATTTTATTTATCCATTTATCAGACATTTGGGTTGTTTTCACTGTTCGGCTACTATAAATAATGCTCCTATGAACATTCATGTATAAGTTTTGTATGGACGTATGTTTAATTTCTCTCGGGTACGTGCCTCACAGGGGAAACGCCAAGACACATGGAAACTCTGTTTAGTGTTTTGAAGGACTACCGAACTGTTTTCCAAAGCAACTGTACCCTTTTACATTCACCCCAGCCAATGTCTGAGGGCTCCAATGAGATTTACCCACAGAGCCACTCACCCAATGTGTGCAGAGCATCCACACCCTCACCAACATTTGTTATCATCTGTCCTTTTTATTCCAGTGAGTGTGAAGTGGTATCTCACTGGGGTTTGGTTTGTACTTCCTCATGTCTAAGGATGCTGAGTACCTTTTCATGTGCTTATTGGCCATCTGTACATCTTTGGAGAAGCATCCATTTAAATCATCCGCCCATTTTTAAAGTCAGTTTTCTTTTTATTATTGAGTTGTAAGAGTCCTTTGTATATGTTAGATGTAAGTCCCTTATCAGATATATAACGTGCAGATACTTTCTCCCATTCTGGGAATTGTCTTCTCACTTTCTTGATAGTATAGTTTGCAGCACACATGTTTCTACTTTAGATGAAATCCAATTTATTTTTTTCTTTTATTGATACCATTTGGGTTTTGGTGTTATGTCTAAAAAATCACTGCCTAACCCAAGGCCATGAAGATTTACTCATATTTTCTCCCATAAGAGACTAAAGTTTTAGCTTCCACATTTAAGTTCATTATCTATTTTGAGTTCTTTTGTATATGGAGGTAGGTAGGTTCAACTTCATTCTTCTGTATGTTGATATTCAGTTGTCCCAGCATTTGCTAAAAAGGCTATTTTTCCCATTGAATTGTCTTGGCATCTTTGTCAAAAATCAATTGCTCATAAAATAGTGGTAGTGAGTCTAGTTTTAGACACGCTGAACTTGAGGTACCTGTGCTCTGTCTTCTTAGGAATAAGCTACATGTGTGGATAACCATGTCTTCTACTCACAGCCCAGGAATCAGTGAACTCGATGAAAGTGGACGATCATCCATCTGTGTGATTCACAGTCGCTGCCTCGTCACCCACAGATGTGGACACTCTGAGGTGTATCACTCTTTGCTCTCGTGAAGGGACCAGCTGGTTCTCTTTCTAGTACTGCTCTTCCATTTGGGACTCTTCTCTGATTCAGTGTATCGCTTACACTTCTGTTTTGTACAGTGACACAAAACGAGGAGAGCATTTTCCTTCTTCCCAGGAAAGGAAGTCCCTAAAGCTGATCAGTTAGAGATCTCAGCTGGTAGAAGAACGCAGCGTCAATGGGTATATTTGATTTTCATCTGTTTATTGGCACCGAGGCTCCAAGGTGTGGTGTTTCTATTTTGTATAAAGGGCTTCAAACGTGTGCCAGGCCCAACAGTTTTCTGTGTTCAGGCAAATGTTAGAGAATTTAAATTTTTAAATTGCTAATGACTTCTGTGGGTCAGAGCTCAGTGAAAGGAAAGCCCTCTGAAGGGCCACTAATTAGAGAGAAATCGTGAATAACTTGAAGAACCGGAGACATTAAACTAAATTAATGAGAGACTTTCTGAAGACTACTGTTTTCAAGCAACTGAAAAGCCAACTGGACGAAAGAATAAACCAGTAAAAAGAAGTGTAAAAGAACGAAAACAGAAGAGAGAAGAGCCTAGCCTAGCCCACTGCAAATGCAAAAACATAAATTAAAAAAACTGTGTTGTCCATACCTCTTTTCTGGCACTTTCATCTCAGATGCCTCACGCTCCCCTTCTTGGCTACATACTACTACCCAAGGTCCAACTTTCACTCGCCCCATCCCTAGTACCACTGTCTTGCATATGGTAGGTACTCAATATCTATCTTTCAAGTAAAAATTTAAGCAGGTATGACATGTGAAAATAGATAAATAAGCAGTAGTCATGTATTTATAATACAGAGAAGTCTATACATTTTTTTAAAAAAAATTCACATTTATTATAGTAAATTTAAAATTCTGAAGTATTTTTAAAGTATTCACATTTAGGGAATTCACTGGAGGTCCAGTGGTCAGAACTTGGCGCTTTCAGTGCTGGGGCCCAGGTTCAATCCCTGGTCGTGGAACTAAGATCCCACAAGCCATGTGGCTCAGACAAAAAAAAAAACTACTCATATTTACTGAAATTATGTTTACATTAAGTATTTAACACCACCTTTATTGTGTCAAATAACTTCCACATGTGTTTACATTGCCTAAACCAATCACCATGTACACGTCTCTCAAAGATAAAAATAAAAAGGTCAATATATTGACTTCCAGGGGCTCTTCTAGTTCTGAGATCTAAAAGCCTGTGATCATCATTCCAATTTCTCTTCTGTCCCTACCTCAAAGCTACACAGCAGGGGATTAAGCAAAGATGATTAGAACCATGCAAATACGCCCAAGGACAACTGGCAGTCACACTTGTTCACACGTGTCCTCCACTGAAATACTATAAACACTCTTGTCTGGAGTCTGCGTCAGCCTCTAAGCTGAGATGGCCATGGTGAACAAGAAAAGGTAAAACACAACTTATTTCCTTAAATATGCTAATCATAGTTCTTTTAAAATCCAAGTCGATCATCTTATTATGTCTGTCCTTACTGTCTATGTTTTCCCTTGGTTTTTGGTTAAGTCTTATCTTCTCATATATCTGATAATTTTTGATCGAGTGCCAGTCACCGTATATGAAAACTGTATAGGGCTTCCCTGGTGGCGCAGTGGTTAAGAATCTGCCTGCCAGTGCAGGGGACACGGGTCCGATCCCTGGCCCGGGAAGATCCCACAACCGCAGAGCAATGAAGCCCGTGTGCCACAACTACTGAGCCTGCGCTCTAGAGCCCGTGCTCTGCAACAAGAGAAGCCACGACAATAAGAGACCTGTGCACCACAAGGAAGAGTAGGCCCCGCTTGCCTCAACTAGAGAAAGCCCATGCGCAGCAACGAAGACCCAACACAGCCAAAAGTAAAAACACATTTATTATTAAAAATAAAAACTGTATAGGTAATTCACGGCTCTTCTAGGAGGATCTGCTTTTGTTTCTAATGCGCAGGTAGGTAGGTCAGGGGTACAAACCACTCCGGGTCACCTTAATCTAGTTAGATATTGAGATGATTCAAAGCAGTACTCCAGTTCCTGAGAAGGCCACTCTATGCCTAAGTTCACCCTTGCTCCTAAGCAGAGCCCTTATGAAAACTGGGGCGTATACTAGGGCTCCTCGTCCCTGGCAAAGGTGCAAATACCAACTTTTTAAAAAAAATCTCCCCTGTCCCATGAATCTCCCGAAAGCTCTAACCAGCTTCTCAGTTGACAATTTCAGCAATGACAACTGCGTCAAAGGAAGAACTGGTGCCCAATGTCGGGCTTACCTGACAGCCCTCTACCAAATCTTGGCTCTGCAAATCCTTTCTGCCTTGTAGCTCTCCTATGCCTTCAAACTGATTCATTTTTCCCCCCTTTGGTGTGTATTTGTATTTATTTATTTATTTTAACATCTTTATTGGAGTATAATTGCTTTACAATGGTGTGTTAGTTTCTGCTGTAAAACAAAGTGAATCAGTTATACATATGCATATGTTCCCATATGTCTTCCCTCTTGCATCTCCCTCCCTCGCATCCTCCCTACCCCAAGCCTCTAGGTGGTCACAAAGTACCGAGCTGATCTCCCTGGGCTATGCGGCTGCTTCCTACTAGCTATCTGTTGTACATTTGGTAGTGTATATATGTCCATGCCACTCTCTCACTTTGTCACAGCTTACCCTTCCCCCTCCCCATATCCTCAAGTCCATTCTCTAGTAGGTCTGTCTCTTTATTCCCGACTTGCCCCTAGGTTCTTCGTGACCATTTTTTTTTCTTTTTTTTAGATTCCATAGATGTGTTAGCATACAGTATTTGTTTTTCTCCTTCTGACTTACTTCACTCTGTATGATAGACTCTAGGTCCATACACCTCACTACAAATAACTCAACTTCATTTCGTTTTATGGCTGAGTAATATTCCATTGTATATATGTGCCACATCTTCTTTATCCATTCATCTGTTAATGGACACTTAGGTTGCATCCATGACCTGGCTATTGTAAACAGAGCTGCAATGAACATTTTGGTACATGACTCTTTTTGAATTATGGTTTTCTCAGGGTATATGCCCCGTAGTGGAATTGCTGGGTTTTATGGTAGTTCTGTTTTTAGTATTTTGAGGAACCTCCATACTGTTCTCCATAGTGGCTGTAGCAATTTACATTTCCACCAACAGCGCAAGAGGGTTCCCTTTTTTCCACACCCTCTCCGGCATTTATTGTTTGTAGATTTTTTTGATGGCCACTCTGGTGTGAGGTGATACCTCATGGTAGTTTTGATTTGCATTTCCTTAATGATTAGTGATGTTGGGCATCCTTTCATGTTTGTTGACAATCTGTATATCTTCTTTGCAGAAATGTGTGCTTAGATTTTTTTTTGATATTGAACTAGATGAGCTGCTTGTAAATTCTGCAGATTAATCCTTTGTCAGTTGCTTCATTTGCAAATATTTTCTCCCATTCAGTGGGCTGTCTTTTCATCTTGTTTGTGGTTTCCTTTGCTGTGCAAAAGCTTTTAAGTTTCATTAGGTCCCATTTGTTTATTTTTGTTTTTATTTCCGTTTCTCTAGGAGGTGGGTCAAAAAGGATCTTGCTGTGATTTATGTCATACGGTGTTCTGCCTATGTTTTCCTCTAAGAGTTTTATAGTGTCTGGCCTTACATTTAGGTCTTTAATCCATTTTGAGTTTATTTTTGTATATGGTGTTAGGGAGTGTTCTAATTTCATACTTGTACATGTACCTGTCCATGTACCACTTATTGAAGAGGATATCTTTCCTCCACTGTATATCCTTGCCTCCTTTATCAAAGATAAGGTGACCATATGTGCATGGGTTTATCTCTGGGCTTTCTATCCTGTTCCACTGATCTATATTTCTGTTTTGTGCCAGTACCATACTGTCTTGATTACTGTAGCTTTGTAGTATAGCCTGAAGTCAGGGAGCCTGATACCTCCGGCTCCGTTTTTCTTTCTCAAGATTGCTTTGGCTATTCGGGGTCTTTTATGTTTCCATACAAATTGTGAATTTTTTTTTTTTTTTTTGTGGTACGCGGGCCTCTCACTGTTGTGGCCTCTCCCATTGCAGAGCACAGGCTCCAGACACGCAGGCTCAGCGGCCATGGCTCACGGGCCCAGCCACTCCACAGCATGAGGGATCTTCCTGGACCGGGGCATGAACCCACGCCCCCTGCATTGGCAGGCGGACTCTCAACCACTGCGTCACCAGGGAAGCCGAAATTTTTTGTTTTAGTTCTGTGAAAAATGCCAGTGGTAGTTTGATAGGGATTGCATTGAATCTGTAGATTGCTTTGGGTAGTAGAGTCATTTTCACAATGTTGATACTTCCAATCCAAGAAAATGGTATATGTCTCCATCTATTTGTATCATCTTTCATTTCTTTCAACAGTGTCTTATAATTTTCTGAATATAGGTCTTTTGTCTCCTTAGGTAGGTTTATTCCAAGTTATTTTATTCTTTTGGTTGCAATGGTAAATGGGAGTGTTTTCTTAATTTCACTTTCAGATTTTTCATCATTAGTGTATAGGAATGCTAGAGATTTCTGTGCATTAATTTTGTATCCTGCTACTTTACCAAATTCATTGATTAGCTCTAGTAGTTTTCTGGTAGCATCTTTAGGATTCTCTATGTATAGTATCATATCATCTGCAAACAGCGGCAGCTTTACTTCTTCTTTTCCGATTTGGAGTCCTGTTTCTTTTTCTTCTCTGATTGCTGTGGCTAAAACTTCCAAAACTATGTTGAATAATAGTGGTGAGAGTGGGCAACCTTGTCTTCTTCCTGATCTTAGTGGAAATGCTTTCAGTTTTTCACCATTGAGGACGATGTTGGCTGTGGGTTTGTCATATATGGCCTTTCTTATATTGAGGAAAGTTCCCGCTATGCCTACTTTCTGGAGGGTTTTTATCATAAATGGGTGTTGAATTTTGTCGAAAGCTTTCTTTGCATCTATTGAAATGATCACATGGTTTTTCTCCTTCAATTTTTAGTGTGGTTTATCACATTGATTGACTTGCATATATTGAAGAATCCTTGCATTCCTGGGATAAACCCCACTTGATCATGGTGGATGATCCTTTTAATGTGCTGTTGGATTCTGTTTGCTAGTATTTTGTTGAGGATTTTTGTATCTATGTTCATCAGTGATGTTGGCCTGTAGTTTTCTTTGTTTGTGACATCTTTGTCTGGTTTTGGTATCAGGATGATGGTGGCCTCGTAGAATGAGTTTGGGACTGTTCCTCCCTCTGCTATATATTGAGTTTAGAGTTTGAGAAGGATAGGTGTTAGTTCTTCTCTAAATGTTTGATAGAATTCACCTGTGAAGCCATCTGGTCCTGGGCTTTTGTTTGTTGAAAGATTTTTAATAACAGTCTCAATTTCAATGCTTGTGACTGGTCTGTTCATATTTTCTATTTCTTCCTGGTTCAGTCTCGGAAGGATGTGCATTTCTAAGAATTTGTCCATTTCTTCCAAGTTGTCCATTTTATTGGCATATAGGTGCTTGTAGTAATCTCTCATGATCTTTTGTATTTCTGCAGTGCCAGTTGTTACTTCTCCTGTTCCATTTCTAATTCTACTGATTTGAGTCTTCTCCCTTTTTTTCTTGATGAGTCTGGCTAATGGTTTATCAATTTTTTATCTTCTCAAAGAACCAGCTTTTAGTTTTACTGATCTTTGCTATTCTTTCCTTCATTTCTTTTTCATTTATTTCTGATCTGATCTTTATGATTTCTTTCCTTCTGCTAACTCTGGGGTTTTTTTGTTCTTCTCTAATTGCTTTAGGTGTAAGGTTAGGTTGTTTGAGATGTTTCTTGTTTCTTAAGGTCGGATTGTATTGCTATAAACTTCCCTCTTAGAACTGCTTTTGCTGCATCCCATAGGTTTTGGATCATAGTGTTTTCACTGTCATTTCTTTCTAGGTATGTTTTGATTGCCTCTTTGATTTCTTCAGTGATCTCTTGGTTATTAAGTCACGTACTGTTTAGCCTCCATGTGTTTGTATTTTTTTTTTTTTTTTTTGCGGTACGCAGGCCTCTCACTGTTGTGGCCTCTCCGGCTGTGGAGCACAGGCTCCGGATGCGCAGGCTCAGGGGCCATGGCTCATGGATCCAGCCGCTCTGCGGCATGTGGGATCTTCCTGGACCAGGGCACGAACCCGTGTCTCCTGCATCGGCAGGAGGACTCTCAACCACTGCGCCACCAGGGAAGCCCGTGTTTGTATTTTTTATAGATTTTTTTCCTGTAATTGATATCTAGTCTCATAGCGTTGTGGTCGGAAAAGATACTTGATATGATTACAATTTTCTTAAATTTACCAAGGCTTGATTTGTGACCCAAGATATGATCTATCCTGGAGAATGTTCCATGAGCACTTGAGAAGAATGTGTATTGTGTTGGTTTTGGATGGAATGTCCTATAAATATCAATTAAGTCCATCTTGTTTAATGTATCATTTAAAGTTTGTGTTTCCTTATTTATTTTCATTTTGGATGATCTGTCCATTGGTGAAACTGGGGTGTTAAAGTCCCCTACTATGATTGTGTTACTGTCGATTTCCCCTTTTATGGCTGTTAGTATTTGCCTTATGTATTGAGGTGCTCCTATGTTGGGTGCATAAATATTTACAATTGTTATATCTTCTTCTTGGATCGATCCCTTGATCATTATGTAGTGTCCTTCTTTGTCTCTTGTAATAGTCTTTATTTTAAAGTCTATTTTGTCTGATATGAGAATTGCTACTCCAGCTTTCTTTTGATTTCCATTTGCATGGAATATCTTTTTCCATCCCCTCACTTTCAGTCTGTATGTGTCCCTAGGTCTGAAGTGGGTCTCTTGTAGACAGCATATATATGTGTCCTGTTTTTGTATCCATTCAGCCAGTCTGTGTCTTTTGGTTGGGATGTTATTTTTTAACTTTTCACGTTTTCTTGCTCTTAATAGGACTAAAACAGTGCCAGAAGTAGAACTCCCCAATCCAGTACAACTTAACGTGTTTAAAACGGAACCAAACGGCAATTTTCTAACATAAATCACTCATAATTTAATTCAAGTCTTCTCTAGTTGGTCTCTACAATTTCTGCAGTTCTGAAGTTTGAGTTTTTCCCAGGTGACTAAGAAATTTAGGGGATGAAGCAATGTGGAGTGTGAGAAAATAGAGATTAGGCATTACTGCTGACTAACAGAAAACCATAAAGCCTGAATTCAAACAAAGCATTAATAAAAAGTAATGTCATCATGCACTGTAATCTAAAATCTCACACGCCTTATGGCTGGAGGCATGGACCTCCCTTCAAAAAATGAGAGAGCTAAAAAAAAAAAAAAAAAAAAAAATGAGAGAGCTGAAAACTCCTAGGCACAGAGCCTGACACACCACGGATACACAAGGAATGGCAGTCCCTGGTGCCCCTGCTCCTCCTTTCCTGTCTCCCCGACCCCTACCTAGAGGTGGGCTGACACTGAACGCAGGCTGAAATTTCAGCATAGCCCAGCTGTCTCACTACGAAGTCTCAGGCTCATTCCCAAGTTTTTGCTGTACTGAATAGGAGGAGCTAGGGTCGAGGTCATAAAGATGAACCCACGAATCAAGAGAGCAAATGCTCTTGCCTACTTCTGCCTATAACTAAAGAGGAAACCGTGGGTGAAGAAGAGTGAAAAATAAGACCAGAACTGCGAGACAAGAAATCTGAGCTTCACGCCCCTAATACCTCACTGCCTGTGAGGCCTAGGCAAGTGGCCTCTGGAGCCTGTGTCCATTTTCTCATCTGAGAAATAGGGGCTCATTCATTCGTCAGCAAACACTTATTGAGCACTTACTACATTCCAGAAAACCAGCCCCAGTCTTGAAACTCAGGACTAGATCAGCAGTTCTTAACTGTGGCTGCACACTTAAATAACCTGGAGATTTCAAATGAAACAACAGCAAAACACCTCATCCCAGATTAATGGACTCTCTAAGGTAGGGCCCGGGTATCAGGTGGAAGGTGGGGAAGAGGGCCTTTTCAACTGTTGCTGATGCCCAGTGAGGGTTAAAAACCACTGGACTTAGAGAATTTCTAAGTTTCTGAATCTAACTTTCTATGGTTTGACAAATGAGTATTTTTTACAGGTCAAAACCCTCCAAAATAAACCAGTTTCATCAATACTTCGGAGGGAGAGTGACAGAGGGGGTGCTTCAACTGTGCTGACAATCCTGGCCCGAGGGGTCACATTGCCTGTAAGTGTCCTCCAGCCTCACGGATGCCTCCTTGGATTCATATTCAAAAGCCACACATGTCATGTTATAAGTGAGAATTCTCCCCGAGGGGCAGACAGATGCCTGACTCATGCCATTCTGGATTTGTTCCCTTGGATTAAAGCACTGTTTGGTCATTCATGATTTTTGTCATATCTGTTTAACGTGAGTGCTATCAATTAATCTTTTCCTTTAAAATCAACTCACTAGAGCAGTAAGAGAGTATTAGCCCTACTAAATATTAAAACACACTATAGAACCTCTTTAATCAAAAGTGAGGCATTGACACATGAATAAATGCAGACCAATGGAACATAATAGAAAATCCAGAAATAGGTTAAATTAATATGACAAAGGACAGAATCTCAAAACACCGGGAGAAAATGGAATTTTAAAATAATTAATTAATATGGTTGTGCTGGGTCTTAGCTGCAGCAGGGGGCTCCTTAGTTGTGGCTCACTGGCTCCTTAGTTGCAGCACATGGGCTCCTTAATTCCGGCAGGCAGGCTCCTTAGTTGTGGCACGTGGGCTCCTTAGTTGTGGCATGTGCGAACTCTTATTTGAGGCATGCATGTGGGATCTAGTTCCCTGACCAGGGATTGAACCTGGACACCCTGCATTGGGAGTGTGGAGTCTTATCCACTGCACCACCAGGGAAGTCCCAGAAAATGAAATTTTTAATAAGGGGTATTGGGATAACTGAAAAACCAGATAGAAAAGGTTAAAATTGGATCCAGCTCTCATACCATATATTTAATTCCAAATGGATCAAAGATTTAAATGTTTGACAAAGAAAAGAAACTGTACAAGTACTAGAAAAAACATAGGTGAATTCAAGCTGGTATCACAGAAAACTTTCGAGCCATGACTGAAAATCAAGAAGCAGTGAGTAAAAAAAAATTTCAAAAAGAGAGAAGTAATCCCCACAAAATCATGTGCATTAAGCACCTAGTCGGCATCATTTCAGCCCCTCCTGCCTTACCTGTTTCTTATTCTAGCCACCCCTGAGGCAACCAGTTCTGCCCGGGCTCTGACCTGTGTCCAGTCCCTGCTGCGGCCGCAGGGGGCTGCCACGTGAGCCCCGTCAGGACCCACTGAGAACATCACCATGTACGGGGGCAATCAGTGCCCTGTGGAGCAATCCTTTGCCAAATGGAGACAGTAGCTAATGGATACAGGCTTCTCCCTTCGGGCCCCACAAATATCAATCCTGTGCTCTCCTCCAAACACACAGGAGCCTTCACCTCGGGTACAGTTTTCTGGGGAACCCAGTTAAAATACCACTAATTTGATGCACTGATTTTCTTCTAATACACAAAAATAAATACTTAATTATTAAAATTTAAAAAGCGCTCAGCAGAAGGAGCATGACTCCCTCCTCCTTACGTGTGAGCTACGAATAGTGACCGTCTTGAAAAGAAGACAGTACGAAAAGGGGAATAGAAGAGTAACTTTACAATGATGGAACCTGACAAACACTGCTTCAGCCAGGTGATCGAGGTCAACATCAACAGTGATAAGTCACGCTGCAGTATGTACCCTCTGTAACATGGAATGGAATGTCACTTCATCTCTGCGATCTTCCTGCCTGAAACTTAACAACCCCAGGCTAACCATGAGAAAAACATGAAACAAATTCCAACAGAAGGGCATCCTACAATATACCTAAACAAGTACTCCTCAAAATAGTCAAGATCTTCAAATATTAAAGACAGTCTGAAAAACTATCCACAGCAGAGGGGTCTAAGGAGATTTAACAACTAAATGTAATGTGGTATCCGGGATCAGACCTTGTAACAGAAAAAGTACATTAGGTAAAAACAAGCAAACTTGAATATACTATGCACGTCAGCTAATAATATTGTATCAATATTAGTTTACTAAGTATAACAAATGTACCACGTAAGATATTAATAACAGGGGAAACTATATATGTGGAGAGTGTATGGGAACTCTCTGTACTATCTGCTCAACTTTTCCATAACTCTAAAATTGTTTTAAAATATAAAGTCTAGGGCTTCCCTGGTGGCGCAGTGGTTGAGGGTCCGCCTGCCGATGCAGGGGACACAGGTTCGTGCCCCGGTCTGGGAGGATCCCACGTGCCGCGGAGCGGCTGGGCCCGTGAGCCACGGCCGCTGAGCCTGCGCGTCCAGAGCCTGTGTTCCGCAACGGGAGAGGCCACGACAGTGAGAGGCCCGCGTACCGCAAAAAAAAAAAAAAAAGAGTAAAAAATATAAAGTCTATTAATAAAAACAGGAAAAAAAAGATTTATGAAAAGCATTCCTCCATCCCTGGCAATGGGACCTGGGATCTGCATTTTGGAAGGACATACACACACAGATTCCTAGGCACATTAAAGTTTGAGAAACATCAGGGACATCGAGAGTTACAGTGCACAATGTCCTTACAAAGAAAATTCAGGAAAAAAGAATCCATCCACACATCAATAAACAAATCCTATCTCCTGGTAGTGGTACGGAAACACCAGATGAAAGCACTGTCACCCAGTAATTCATTAACTCATTGAGCACATAATGAAAGAGTTTTCATCTTGGATGCCAGCTTCACTCATTTGGGAGCTGCCTGGAATGTGGTACTTGGAAGGACCCATGACAATGCAGAATGAATGTCATGATTTACTACCCATTTTACATACAAGTGGCAGCATCAATATTCATTAAGCATCTACCAATTGCCAGGCACAGCGCTAGGCTCTAGGGACCCAACAGAGATGGAAACTAGCATAATCCTTTATGAAGTATAGGAGGAAAACGGTAAGTAATTATAAATATAAAAAGTAACAGAGGGACTTTCCTGGCGGTTCAGTGGTTAAGACTCCGTGCTTCCAATGCAGGGGACATGGGTTCGATCCCTGGTCAGGGAGCTAGGATCCCACATGCCACGCAGCGTGGCCAAAAGTAAAATAAAATAAAATAACAGAATAGGAAATATGGAATGCCACAGAGGCAAATAATCGGGAAGGGCCATCAGCCAGGGCTGGAGTCAAGGACTGCCTCCCTGAGGAAGTGACATTTAAGCTAAGATTTGAAGGCTAAGAACTTAGTAAGGTGAAGAGGAAAAGGAAGTAGCTGAACTCTGGTCAACTCATGAATTAGTCCATCAGACCTTTTCTTACTTAAGGATCCTTTGGAGGAGAATGAAGAAGACAAGATCAGAGCAACAGACACAGCTCCACAGAGAGAGCCCAGAGAGGAGGGCAGTACCCACAGAGTGTTTAAGGTGCTGGAAGCTTTACACAGGGGCCCAGGGCAGATATACGACAAGGGGGAAGGACTGGAGAAGGTGAGTAAGAGGCTTCCAAAACCAAGCCCTTGTAAGGGACGTTGCCCATTTCTGCTAAGACACTCAGAAAACGTGTCACATTGGCTCCCACTGCCCTTTCTGCCACCACCTCCATGACTTTCACAACTAACTGCTCAACTGCAGTAACTATTTCTTAATCTAAATTTCCTGGTACAATGATCTCCTCTACCCCAAAATAACATGCCTCCTGTTTTGTCTTTATTTCAGTAGTTCTATTTTGTCTCTTTTACAGAGAACGGCCCTGAATCATTTTTAGAAGTTGAAGCATCAATAGCAACTGTGGTTTCTAAACCAAAAAATTATCACATATGGTAGAGAACTTATATAGCAATCTGACAAAAGGGCAGAATATCTGAAATCAGAATTGTCCCAGATCTTTCCGGGTTCATCTCCTTCACAGACATAACAAATTGAGGTGGGGGACGTAAACAGCTCACCTTTACTGAACACCGTAAGCCGAGACCCTTCTATGTATTCTCATCTGATCCTCACAAAACCCCGAGAAAGAAGGAGGGTTATCCTCATTTATATTTGGGAAAAGTGTCGGCTCATAAAGGCTAAGTAATTTGCTCAAGGTCAGTCAGCTGGTAAGGAGTGGCTCTGGGGCAGAATCCAGGTCTATTAGACTCTAAAACCCAGGCTGTTTAGAATACAAGGGACAAATGTGGCCTAACTCAATATTATAAAAAGAAAAAGGTCGTTCACATTCCTACGTTAAGTCCAAACCCAGAAGCAGTAGATGCCTTTCCCACAGCCTTAAAGACAAAGACAGACAATCCATCTTCACAGTAGCTATAGAGGACCTGAGAACAGGGCTCCCCCCACTGGCAAGCAGATGCAACCACACCATTTACTTCTGATTCCTCTCCTAGGCCTTTGCTTTTTGGGAGGGGAACCTCCAATTTAAGACCAGGAATAAAGTTCCTTTCATTAACTTTATCTTTCTCTCTTCTTTGCTTAAAATTTATCAACAGCCTTTGGTTCCACTAATAATACTATTTTTCTAACTTATCTTAAGGAAATAATCAGAGACATACCCTAAGATTTATGTACAGACATTATCATCGTATTATTTACAATGATGAAATCCTAAAAGCAAAGCTAACTGTCCCAAACTTGGGGTACTGGTAAATAAATTATGGTATATCATCTGATAGACTATTATGCAGCTATTTTAAATGTTTTCAAAGAACATTTAACGAAGGGGAAATGCATATATGTTGAATGTAAAATGCCCAATACGAATACACAGTATAGTATCAATTTTGTGAAAACGTTACACTTACACGTGAAAAAGATAAAGAGACTATACCCCACGTTTAATGGGTTATCCCTAAACAGCGGGATCAATGCTGATTTTTATTGTCTTCTTTATACTTTCTCTGTTTTCAAATTCTCCACGTTCAATACATACTACATTTAAACCAGAAAAATAAAAACTGCCACTAGAAGTCATTTCTATGAGGTCTTCTCCTTTCAGGCTAAGAAAGAGAAAAAGCTGTTTGCTGCTGGGACCACTGTCCTTCCCACCCCACCCTGACGTCAGCTGGAGGTGCTCTTCTCTAAGTTATCGTCACACTATTAAGGCAGTTATGATATTCACTCAACTCGGAGTCACCAAGCCTATAGTCTACCGCAAGGTTCAAACCTGGGTAGTATATAGATTACCTTTACAGGGAAAAAAATCTTCATGTGAAACAATGCCGATATATTTTCATGTAGCTTATTTATGTCCAATTATAAAACTAAGTTTAAATTTCTTATGTTTGTGTAACTAGATACAAACAAAACTACCAACCCAGCAAAATTCAAAAGGACATTAATAAAAAGATGATGTTGCTCATATTAAAAATCACCACCCACAAGGTAAATATAGTAACGGTACAGGTCTAAAAACAGAACAACCGAAGAGAGTCGAAGGTACACACACAGAAGCGCCACAACCCCACAGCTGGTCTCCCGAACACAACTTCCAAAGATTCCTGGAGGAATGCTCCCCTGCCCCTATCCTGCAGCAATAAGCTGAGATGTACTTGTGTTAGCTAGTGCTGGCTAACTGTGGTGTGTGAAGACTGTGTCTGTGCTTGGGTATCTCATGCTGTACCCTGTAACTGCACTGCATTCTGCAGAACTCCAAATTGATAAAGTGCCCTTGGCCCAGATGAGGTAGTTCCCTGGCACATAACCAGACCTGTGAGATGGTAGGCTGGCCATGCCTTACACACACAAGGCTGGCCCTGGCGGGGGCAGGCAAGCTCTCTGAAGACTGGAGGTGATCCTGCTTCAGATGTTACCATGCAGCCCTGGAGAGGATTTTGGAATCTGCAGGTTTGTTCTGCCATCCAACTTAGAAAACATTCCTGATACCTCCGCCACATATCTACTAAAATAATCAAGTATCTGATCAGCAATTTTGAAGAAAAATGTAATTTTGATCTTTATCTCATATTCCAGACAATTTGAAGGATGAACTTTTGTGAAATTTTACATATAAAAAAACAACTTAATACTTACCGAACTACTAGACAAATGCTAAAACATAAGAAACGATGGAAAAATCACAAAGAAAATGACTTGATAACATAAAAATCTTAAACTTCTATATATCAAATCTTTAAAAGATGAAAGGCGGAGGGGGAAAACGTTCACAGAAGAGAACCTTCCCAACAGATAAATGACTAAAGTATACAAGCAGAAATATATTGTATACTGTGTATGTGGGCATCTTTGTTTTTAAGTAGAAAAATGATGCAGAAAGGGATTTAGGAAATTTCTGTAAATCTTTTAGGGATAGAGACTATTTGGGGGTGGGGAGGTTTGGCCCCTTCTACCTCCTTACCACCAAATCCAGTATCAGGCAACGGTAAGGCCTCGAAAAATGATTTCTGAATGAGATATGAGAA
The DNA here is from genome assembly GCF_964270905.1 of Leucopleurus acutus. Classification (NCBI taxonomy): domain Eukaryota; kingdom Metazoa; phylum Chordata; class Mammalia; order Artiodactyla; family Delphinidae; genus Leucopleurus; species Leucopleurus acutus. The sequence goes on from NC_139142.1 coordinate 4,782,493, forward strand.
TACATAACGTCTCTTAGGAAAAGGGAAATAAGAATTCAGGCAATAGTCTAGAAAATTAAGAAAAACTCAGACACATCCTTAATTATCCAAGTCAGCAAAACAGTGACTTGGATAATTCACCATGTCCACATAGTTTAGCAAAACTAAACTATGTGGACATGTGCCTCAAATGTTCAGTTTATTTGTTAGAATGCATCTCTAGCTCTATGCCTTTCTGAGACATTCCTGAAAAGCATCAGTTTAGAGGCTCCATTTCAGACCATTTTCAAAACGTCATATCTATGTACTCCCATGAGATTATCTAACAAGAAAAATGTGTCATTTTCGTTAGAAAAATTCAGAATGAACAAAAGAGAAAGTATTTTTCACAGATGAGCCACACTGCTTATAAATATGCAAATCAAATGAATTGACAACAGCGGTAATGATGAACAGACCTCCTCGACTCATTCAGGTCCATTTGCAAAAGCCACGTACCTCAAGAGGTACATGTAAATATACACGTATAGATGTTTAACTACAAACAGTCTGCAACAGAGAACCATGTTAAACTGTTAGCAGCGTTTTAAAAAAAAAATCTGTGTAAAGAAAAAGGGTAACTGAATGACTCATTTTGGAAAAAGTATTTAAAAACTTTCATTTCTATATCCATGCATTGTCATTTGATCCCCCAAAATGGGATCTGAGAATACTATTATGTCATTATTGATCAAAAAATGAAATGTTCTATTCAAGTGGGCCAAGAAAGGGGTAATTTTTATCAAATAAACAATTAAGGAAATCAAGACAGGAGAAAGAAATGAATATTAAAAGAAGAGAGGAAAGCACCTGCTTCCAAAATCCTTTGCTTTACAGGAATGATCTGCCATTTTTTCAATTAATTACATATTAAGAGGAAATAAAGATTTATTCTTAAAGTTATCTTGATTCTAAGTGCATTTCACAAACTGAAATGATCTAAAATAGTTATAACACAAAAAAATTGGTGGTGTTATTCCCCACAGCTTCTGTAACCAGGTAGCTTGAGTCTCCTCTGAAATTGAATATTGACTCAAACTGCTCCTAACATGCATACATCAGGGACTTTTACTTCCAGTAAACATGAACTTAGTACATCAGAACAATCCTCCAGCTGAAAAGAACTAAAAAAGCAGGGAAAAAAACAGAATAAATATCTGCTTGGAGGCCTGGAGGAAGAAGGGCTATCAGAGGCTCAGGGAGGTGAGTTCAGTATTTGGGGCTACTTTTCCCTGGAGATGTCTGCCAACTTTGAAGGGAATCCTAAAAGTTTGGCTTTAGGCTGGAGGGTAAAGGTGCTGGTGAAGAGCTGAACATGAGCACTAAAGGTGAACAGAACAGGCTGGCTCTCATAAGGACTGGAGCTCAGCTTAGAAACATCCCAATTCCTTGAGACTACACTGAAGTGACCCCAGATTATAAGTGCCCCATTTGTCTGACAAAAGCAAATGTGAATTATCTCTGGAAGAGAAAAACATCTTCTTAGGCCTCAAATTATTTCTGCAAATTCTGCAAATATGATGTCCAGCATGGAATTAAAAAACAAAAACAACTAGGCACAAAAGGAGATAAGACAATATGAATGAAAACCAAGAGAAACAGACGTTGGAAATGACTCACAAATACTGCCATAATTGGACAAACATTAACATAATCATACATACTATATTCAAGGAGATGAAAGACAATATTGATAATTTTGGGAGACAGCTGGAAACCATAAAAAAAAGCAAATGGAAATTAAAGTATCAAAAAATATATAATAACTGAAATTAAAAAGTCAATTGATAGGAAAGATAAGTGAGGAGATAACCAGAATGAAGAGCAAAGAGACAAACAGAAAACACAAAAGGAAGGTTAAGAAAACACAGAAGGAAGATACAGTGAAATAGCCTAACATGTATAATGGTAGCCCCAGAAGGAAAGGTGAGGGAGAATGGGACAGAAGCAATATTTGAAGTCCTAAAGGCTCATGACTTCCAAAACTAATGAGAGACATAAAGCCAAAGACTCAAGAGGTCCTAAGTTATATAAAAAAAAAAAAAAATCCATACTAAGGACAGCACAGAAAAAACTGCTGAAAACCAAACACAGAGAACATTTTAAAAGCAGCCAGAGAAAAACACGACTTTCAAAGAACGACAGACAAGTTACTTCTCAACAGAAACAATCCAAGTCAGAGACAATGAGGTGTCTTTAAAGTGCTAAAAGAAAGCAACGGTAAACCAAGAATTCTGTAACTACTGAAAAGACCCTTCTAAAACGGAGGAAAATGTTCTAAAATTAGATTGTGGTAAGGGTTTCATAACTCTGTGAAAATACTAAAAACCACCAAACTGCATACTCTAAATGGGTAAATTTTATGGTATGTGAATTGTATCTCAATAAATCTGTTTTTTTTCCAAATGAAGGATAAATAATGACATTTGCAAACAAATACTGTAAGAATTTGTCACCAGCAGACCTGTACGAGGAATTCTAAAGGGTATTCCTCAGACAGAAAGAAATGATCCCAAATGGAAGACTGGAAGATGACAAAGGTGGCACTGCAGAACTATGGGGAAAAGATGACCTTTCTGATAGACAGTACTGAATAAATGGTTCTGCTAAATATAAAATTTGACCGCTTTTCCACAAGTTACACAAAAGTCACAAGTGGACTGTAGATCTTAATTTGAAAGGCAGAACAGTAAGATTTTTAGAAGATGTCATAGGAAACTATCTTCTTGACTTTGGAATAGAACTCCTACAAATTAGGAAGAAAAAGGCATGTAAATCCCAAAAGAAAACACTTTTGAACAGGCACTTCACAAAACAGGATACCAAACAAACATGAAAAGATGTTCAACCTCATCAGTCAGCAAGAAACTGCAATCCGAAAACACAATGGGATACCTCACCAGGATGGCTTCACACTCACCAGGATGGCTAAAATGTAAGTGTTGACAAGTACTGACAAGGACATGGAGCACGAGAACTCCCATACATTTGCTGGTAGGAGTGTAAATTGGTACAAACACTTTGGAAACTTGGTGTTATTTCCTAAAGTTGAAGATATGGGTATCTTTTGACCTAGAAGTTCCACTGCTAGGTATATACCCAACAGAAATGAATGTACCAGATGTATAAGAATATTCAAAACAGCATTATTATTAATAGTCTAAAGCTAGAAACAATTCAAATGTCTACCAATACCAGAATAGCTAAACTGTAGTATTTCATACAATGGAATACTATAGATTAATAAAAATGAACAACGGTTACGACATAATGGATGAATCTCAGAAGCACGTTGAGTGAAAAAGCCGGACACAAAAGAATATATATTTCATTAGCATTTCGTTTATATAAAATCACAAAACAGTCAAAATGAAACGACAGACACTACAGTTTTTATGGGATATATGTTTGGAAGGTAAAATCTCACCGACAAAAGGCAAGGACGTGATTATCCCCAAAAAGTCAGGATTGGGTTACCTCTGGAGAGAGAATTCCGAGCTCCTGGGTGCTGGCAATGTTTTTTCTCGAACTGGTAACCACCAGTCCCCCTGGCTGGGTGATAAACCAATAAGTTGTACATTGCGGGTCTTGCACTTGACCGGCGTGCAAGAAGAAAGGAGACGGGGACAAGAAAAAGGGAGCTGAAGCCGGCAAGGAGCTCCAGGTGGAAGGAAACGACCACTTAACGTGTAAGCCCCAGAGCGCTGGCACAGAGAGGCTTCGACCAAGGGTACATAACCCCGGGGAGGGAGGCCGGAGGGGCTCCGGGCCGGGCGCGGCCACACCTGCCGCGCGGTCGGCCTCCCCGCGCGGCCCCCAGCCCCCACGTGTGCCTCCCGCGAGCTGCAAAGGCCGGCACACCCCGCTGCTTCCAGAAGGCCGCCCACCCCGACTCCCCCAGACCCTCTCACGGTCCCCCACACCCCCACGGTATTACCGAAGCCCGCCCAGCGCTCCGGACGCCGCCCGCCCGACCTCCCCACGCCCAGGCGCCCGCCGACTCACCTCATTGTCGCTGCCGGGGCGGGCGCGCGGGGCCGGGGGCGCGGCGCGGGGCGCGGGGCGTTAGCGGGGCAGCCGGCCCCGGGCGCGGCGGCTCCGCGTCTCGCTGGGCTGCGGGGGGCAGCGAGGGCTCATCTTCTCGGGGCTGGCGTCCGGGCCGCTAGCTGCGGGGACGGGCTGCGGCGGCGGCGCCTGACAGCTGGGCCCCGGCCCCTGCCATCTTGGCGGGCGCGTGCCCGGGCCGCCGTGTGCGCACGCCGCCGGGAGGAGGGGAGTGGAGGGGAGGGGGCGAGCGTCGCCCGGGTCCCTCCGGCCGGGGGAGCGTGCGCCCGCCCGAGACTGGGGACGCGGTCCCCGGGCGGGCGCGGGCGGCTGCGAGGCCGCCGACGGAGAGGCAAGAGGGCGCGCGGGCAAAGTCAGCCCGCGAGTCGAAACTGAGGGGAGAGCGCGCGCAGCGGCCCAAACCCGACACAAAAGGCGCGGGGCCCCACCGTCCGCGCCTCCAGGAGAGCTGAGCCGGGGTGAGCGAGGGGCGGGGCGGAACCTTGGGGGGCGGGTCGTGAGGGCCCGGCCGGGCCGCAAGGGGCGGGGCTTCGAAGGAAGGGTGCTCAGTGAGGGGCGGGGAGGAGCTCCAAGGGCGGGGTGGGACTGGCGGATGTGAGGGGGGCGGGGCTTAGAAGAAAGCGCGATCCGTGAGGGGCGGGGCCGAGGAGGAAGGCAGGGCCCAAAGTGGGCGGGGCGCTGGCGCGGCACGTGGAGCGCTGTGTCCCCCTCCCCGCGCGGGGTGACTCTCTCAACTACAAAGGCAGCTGAGCGCACCGGCGTCCGTGCGAGTTGGCGGGAGGAGTCCACCTTCCCCGGCCCTGCGGCATGCCCAGCCTGCTCCGAGGCAGTGAGCAACCCCCTCTCTTTGTAAATAAAGAGCCAAGGCTGGGACGGGGAGTCGTATTTTTGAGGCAATATCAACAGCTGAAGGATCTCCCAGTCCAAAAAAGCCCCACCTGGCGCCTGCAAACCACACCTTGTGAAAAAGCACATCGACTGCACGAGGTCGTCCAGGTTTTCTCTGGTTGTTAAATCCCCACCCTTCCTAAAGGTTAGTCATCCTCATAGCTGGCTGGAAACCCTAAACCCTCTGAGTCTCACTTCTCACTTCTAATTAGACACAGTTCGTCATGCTTTCTCAGTATCGCCACTAATGCTCCCGTTCCCCTCTATCACAGCAACAATGGAATCGTATCTACCTTTTTAAAAATTGCCTCTGAGCAAGAGCACATCAAGCGTTAAGTGGTTTCTGGCATATAGTAGGAGGGCAGCGAAGGGTCGCAATTCTACTCCTGGCCCAGAGTGAGAAGAGTGGTTTTTCCCAAGATACAGGAAGTGGTGGAGTCAGTTCTCAAGCCAAGGTTTTTCTGACTCAAAATCCCAGTGCCCATCCATTCTTTTTTTATTTTTTGCTGTACACGGGCCTCTCACTGTTGTGGCCTCTCCCGTTGCGGAGCACAGGCTCCGGACGCGCAGGCTCAGCGGCCATGGCCCACGGGCCCAACCACTCCGCGGCATGCGGGATGCTCCCGGACCGGGACACGAACCCGCGTCCCCTGCAACGTCAGGCAGACTCTCAACCACTGCGCCACCAGGGAAGCCCCATTCTTTTTTTAAAAAAAATAAATTTATTTATTTTCAGTTGCCTTGGGTCTTCATTGCTGCATGCAGGCTTTCTCTAGTTGTGGCGAGCAGGGGCTACTCTTCGTTGCGGTGCATGTGCTTCTCATTGCTTGCTGCGGAGCACAGGCTCCAGGGCGCGCAGGCTTCAGTAGTTGTGGCTCGTGGGCTGAGTTGCTCCGAGGAATGTAGGATCTTCCTGGACCAGAGCTCGAACCCATGTTCCCTGCATTGGCAGGCGGATTCTTAACCACTGCACCACCAGGGAAGTCCCCCATCCATTCTTGTTTGCTGCAGTTGTTCATCATTCTTACACGTTGCCGATTGATCTCTCTTCGTCACCATCCACTTGTCCTCAGAGTTCTTTAGCGATTGGCTGTCACATCTCCACTTTCCTTCCCCGATTTCTTTGAGCTACAGTCTTCAAACTCAAAAGGGCACCTTGGTCCTCTAACAGTCCTGTTAGCAGCCCCAGAGGATTTCAGCCCCTCCTAACCTTATCTGTCCCTCTCTTTCCAGAGTCAAGATCGGTCTCTTTGCTACAGAAGAGACTTGTTAGACCCTAAAAATTACTAAAATGGACAAGCCCCAGGTCACTTGGAGATGTCCCAATGTGCTCTGCAGAGGCAGGGTCACCCCTGGTTCATGCATATCAAAGTTCTGTGAGAAGACCCTCCCACGATGTTGGCCTGTTTGTTCCCAGCCTGATTTATTGAAGCATGTGGTGCACTCTAACCTCTAGATCAAGCACTTTCCCTGCTGTCTTGGACTCTGCAACTGGAAGAAGATTTGCTGGGAGATGTTGATGGCAGACTTCCTATAGAACATTAGCACCAAAGGTGAGGGGGACTTGCCTCCGTCAACCTTTCCTGCTAACTACTAATCTCCTGGAACAGTAACGACATTCAAGTTCCTTTAAGGAGCATCAGAGAATATGGATGCTATTGGGGACCTGCAAATCCTACTCTTAGTAAGGGGTTTGGCGCACAGAACACTGCGAAAGGTTTAAGCGGCCCAACATCACTCAGTGAATTCACGAAATCGGCTGTGTCAGCCTCCTTGGTAGGTTTCTTCCATGTGATGTTTGTTCGTTAGAGGGCTTCTTGAGCTGCAGAAAGGGCCGGGTGGGCAGGTAGGGACCACTTGTGCCCTAAGCTGAGCCCCACTTCCCCATGAATGGGCATTGATATTTGTCCAACCAGCCCGAGGATGCTTGGGGAGACAGAGCCCTGCGTTTTACTCAGCAGCTCAGACCTCTCTGAGCCTCCATTTCTTACTGACAGATGGGACTCCTAACGCTGTCTTGCAGGCACTGCTGAGGATAAGCACAAAGTCAGCTCCCAGAAGATCCTTCCTGCCCTTCCCCAGTGCCTCATTCTCACAGCTCCTTCCCCTTTCCCTTGACTGTGCAGCACTTAAACCCATCGTCTATTTAGCATCTCTCCCGTTTGCTGAATGAAGCCTTTATTTCTTAAAAGTACATGAGTTCATGTTTTCCATTCTTCTGCTAAAAGAAAATCAACATTTGGGGGGCTTGTGGCCCCTGAACAATGTGTATCTGAAGCCACCAGTCCTTGGATCTGAAAAGATTGCTCACCAAAGTCAGTGACTTTGTACTGGGGTTCGGGACAAGTGGCCGGGCTATCTGTGGGCCAGCTCTGAGGCACTCCTGGACTGGATTTCTCATTCATCGGGGAGGCAGGAAAGATGGGGTTTCTGCTGTGTGTTAAGCCCAGGCTAGTCATAGAGCCACAGATACATAATAGAGCTAAAAAGTCCTTAAAGAGCATCTTATGCAACCTCCTTGTCCAGAGGGTGGAGGTGAGACCCTGAGAGGGTGCACGGGTGAGTGGATGAAGAGCCTAACAAACACATTTCTGCAAACAACAAGCCCCAGGACTGCCCACGTTATCCCATGCCCCCTCCCTGTTTCTAGAAGTTTTTCCAGCCTGGAGTCACTGGTGAGGAACCAACTCCATTACCTGGGGTTGCCAAAACAAAGTAATTGCCTCACTCATCACCAATAATAAAAAGAAACACAGTTGCTTTTGATGACTCACCAAGGAGACCATGTCTGGTTTATATTAATGAGCCGAGGTAAATTACTAATTCGTGTCAGACACCTGAAGTGTCTTCTTCAAAGGGAAGACAACAGAGGTCTCAGGGAACTTGGGATCACCTGTGACCCTGCAGCCCTTTTTTGAAAATCCCCACTCAGACCGTTAATCTCCTTGACCAATTCAGTTATTACCAATAGTTGTTTCCCTTAAATACAGCACCATTTGTTTTCATTCATTCATTCATTGTTTATTGAGCACCTACACACGTCTGCCTCCTCTCACGCCCAGCCCACTGACTCTCCACCTGGCCGATTATCTTCAACTCCACCCACATGTCACCTCCCCTCCCCGCCCCCCAAACACTCGGCACCCCCTCCCACAGGGCTGTAGGCACCCATCTCCAAAAGCCTTCAGGGCTTTGGGCTCCACTCCATCACACCCTTGCCTTCCCATTCTGGAATGGTCTTTTCACTTGCTGGCCCCCGCACTGGACTGTGAACTTCATGAGAGCAGCAGGCATGTCTTCCGTGCTTATTCCTCTTTGTCCCCCCCAAGTTTCTTCCCCCCACACCCCCCGCCCCCGAGCTTCTTACAGCACAGAACTGACATGTCATCCTCATCCAAACGGTGCTTGTGTGGGGCAGGGACGAGCCTGCAGGCATTATATTTTGGAAACCAAAGCTCTCGCTTGTGTTCTGGTTGTATCTGGTGGGAAATATAAGTTGTTCCTGGCCCACCTTGCCTTCCGCACACTGAGGTTGGTGTGGGGCGCACAGCTGGAGCTTCTCTTTGACTCCATCTCTCAGGCGCCTCAGCTCAGAAAGCAACTCCCCTGAAGATTATGTTTCACCCACTTTGAAGGCCCAGGAGGGGCCAACTCTTGGGAGAGGAGCCGGCAGTGGTCCTACTGGGGATGACTCCTCGGTAACTCAAAGACCTGGACCAATCTAGGGGAAGCTGGGCCAGATGTGTGCATGTTGGGGGCAGGGGGAGGACCTTGGGTACCCATCTGGCAGAGGGCAACTTCTTAGTACCTCTTTGCACTGGGAGAGGAGCATCGAGGACCCAGGCTGGAGCAGGCCTGCCTTTCTGGAGGAGCCTGGAGCCAAGTCCTGCCATCCTGGGCTGCCTGAGTGTTCCCACTTAACAGGATCTTAATGTTCCCGCTTCATTAAATTAAGAAAACTTAGCCAAGTGCATCCCTCAAGCCAGCCTAGCCTGCAATCCTAGAGGGAGCTGCTGATCCCTGGGAAGCCCTTACCCAGGAGCCTCCAGACCTTTGGAAAAGGATGCCCCAGCCAGCTCCTACCTAGGAAGCCCAACCTCCTTGGCATTCCCAGCAACAGCCATCAGGTCCCAGTGCGGGTGGCTGTTCACCAGTAGCCTGCGGAAGAAATGTCCTGGTTACTTCTCTCCCTGTCGGCTGTCTCACACCTGCCTTGGAAACTCTGACAGCCAGGCCTCTGTGGGGAACTCATTTCTGCAACAGAGCCGGGAGGCCTGGGGCCTCTGAAACCGTGAGCTTGGGAAGTTTAAAGACTGCCATCCCCTCAAAAAATGCTCTACCACGCTGAGCAGTCAGAAGATGACATGTCTAGAGGAGGCAATGACAGAGAAGTTATCAGGAGAGTCAGGAGATCTTGCAGATGAACAATCTGAGAACAAAAGACAATTCTTGAGAACAAAAACCATTACTTCATAACTTAAAAGATTAATTAGAGGCAGGGAAAAACAGAAAAGACACTGATCTAGAACTAGGGTTGGCACACTTTTCTGCAAAGGGCCAGATAGTAAATATTTTTGGCTTTTTGCAGACCATTCGGTCTCTGTCACAACTACTCCTCTCGGCCATCACAGCGTGAAGGCAGCCACAGACAATCCCTAAACCAATGGATGTGAGTGTGTTCCAATAAAACTTTATTGACAAAAACAGGTGGCAGGCAGGATTGGGCCTGCAATCCAGGGACCTAAAAGATCAGATGAAAAAATTACTTTGTGAAGCAGAGTAAAAAAAGAAAGAAGTGGAAATTATCGTTGACAAGATAAAACACGTAAATGATGGATTCAAGAGATCTAACTTCTAAATAAGAGGAGTTCCAAATGGGGTGGAAGGAGGAAAAGCCATAATTGAGGACAAAATAAGAGTTTTTAAATCAAAAGAGCGCGTCAGAAGACTGGAGGCTTTCCCCTAAGATCAAACAAGACAGGGCTATCGACTCTCACCACTGCTTTTCAAGATTGTACTGGAGGTAATTAGGCAATGAAAAAAAGGCATTCGATTGGAAAGGAAGAAGTGAAATGATCTCTGTCTGCAGATTACATGATCTTGCGTTTAGAAAATCCTAAGTAATCGACTGAAAAACTATTAAAACGAATACACGAGCTCACTAAGGTTGCAGGATGCAAGAGAGATATTCAAAAAATCAATTGTATTTCTATATACTTGCTATGAACAATCTGAAAATTAAATTAAGAAAACAGTTCTATTTACAATAACATCAAAAAGGATAAAATACTTAGGAATAAATTTAACAAAAGAAGTGTTAAGACATACACTGAAAACTACAAAATGTCATTGGAAGAAATTAAAGAAGACCTAAATAAAAGTGAAGACATCCATTCGTGGATTGGAAGACAATATTGTTACAAAGGCAACAGTCCGCAGATTGAATGCAATCCCCGTCAAAATCTCTTTTTCAGAAATGAGCAAGCTGATCCTAAAATTCATTTGGAAATGCAACGGACCCAGAACAGCCAAAACAATCTTGAAAAAGAACAAAGTTGGAGGACTCATATTTCCTGATTTCAAAATGTATTGAAAAGCTTTAGTAATCAAGACAGTGTGGTACTGGCGTAGATAATATAGATCAATGGAATTGAATTGAGAGTCCAGAAATAAACCCTTATACTTATGTTCAGTTGATTTTTGACAGGGGCTCCAAGATAAGTCAATGCAGGAAAGAATAGTCTTCAATAAATGGCGCTGGAACAACTAGACATCCACATACGAACGAATGAAGTCTGGACCCTTTACATCATACACAGAAATCACCTTAAAATAAATCATAGTCCTAAATGTAAGCGCTAAAACAATAAAACCCTTAGAAGGAAACATGTTTAAATCTTCATAACCTTGGGTTAGGCAAAGGCTTCCTAGATATGATTCCAAAGGCACAAGCAACGGAAGAAAAAAATAGATAAATTGGACTTCATCAGCATTAAAAAATTTTGTTGCAAGTAATACCATTAGAGTGAAAAGACAACCCACAGAATGGGGGAAAATATTTGCAAACATATATGTGAAAAGAGCCTTGTATCCAGACTATATAATGAACTCTTACAACTCAATAATAAAAATACAAATAAGCCAATTAAAAAGTGGGCAAAGGATCTGAATACATATTTCTCCAAAGAAGATATAGAAATGGCCAACAGGCAATGAAAAGATGCTCAACCTCATTAGCTATCAGGGAAATGCAAATCAAAACTGCAATGAGATACGACTTCACACCCACTGACATGGCTATAAATTAAAATTTTTTTAATTAAAAAAGGGAAATAAGTGATGTTGAAGATGCAGAGAAATTGGAACCCTCATAATTCTGGTGGAATTGTAAAATGATGCAATCTCTTTGGAAAACAGATTGGCAGTTCTTCAAACTGTTCAAAAAAGTTATAATATAACCCAGTAATATAACTTCTAGGTATATGCCCACGTGAAATAAAAACATATCCACACAAAAACCTGTACACAAATGTTCACAGCAGAAGTATTCATAATAGCCCCAAAGTGGAAACAACCCAAATGTCCATCACCTGATGAGTGGATGAACACAGTGGGGTCCCTCCATATACTGGAACGTTAGTTGGCAATAAAGAGCAATGAAGTACTGACACATGCTACAACATTGATGAACCTTGAAAATATTATGCTAAGTGAAAGAAACCAGTCACAAAGACCACATATTGTATGATTCCCCTTATAGGAAATGTCCAGAAAAGGTAAATCCACAGAGACACAAAGTAGTTTAGTGGTTGTCAAGGGCTGGGGTCGGGGAGCAGGAAGGGAATAGGGAATAACTATCTGTTACGAACTGAATTGTGTTCGCTCAAAATTCATTTGTGGAAGCGCTATTCCTGGTACCCCAGAATGTATTTGGAGATAGGACCTTTAAACAGTTAAGTTAAAATGAGGCCATTAGTATGAGCCCTAATCCAATCTGACTGGTGTCCTTATAAGCAGAGATTAGGACGCACAGAGAGACTCTTGGAACAGAGGAAAGGACGCCTTGAGAAGGTGGCCGTCTGCAAGTCCCCAAGAAGAGGGCTCAGAAGGAACCAAACCTGCTGCACCTGGATCTTGGACTTCCAGCCCCCAGAACAGTGACGAAATAAACGTCGTGGTTTAAGCCCCCCAGTCCGTGATATTTTGTTATGGAAGCCCTAGCAAACAAGTACAATGCCAATGGGCATGGAGTTTCTTTTGGGGTGATGAAAATGTTATAAAATTATACTGTAGTGATGGTTGCACGACTGTGAATATATTAAAAACCATTGAGTGGTATTCCTTAAATGGGTGGATTTTAAGGAATGTGAGGGATGTCTCAATAAAGCTGTTTGAGAAGACAGAGCTCACCAGGCATTTGGGAGGATTGGTGGAGAAAGACGCTCACTTAGCCACAATCTGGGAGGAGCAGACTTGTTTACTCTCCCATGTGGATGATACCCTTGGACAGGACAGGAGTTTAGGCCTGCACTTCTCTTTTCTCAGAGATCTGAAAACTTCGAGTTTCAAATGCAGGTAAGAAGCCGAATAACACATCTGTTTCTCCCTTTTACCCAGTGTCTTAGTTTCCTGTTGCTGCCGTGCAAATTATCCCAAAGTTGCTGGCTTAAAACAACACATATGGGGACTTCCCTGGTGGCGCAGTGGTTAAGAATCTGCCTACCAATTCAGAGGACACGGGTTCGATCCCTGGTCCGGGAAGATCCCACATGCCACGGAGCAACTAAGTCCTCGTGCCACAACTACTGAAGCCCACGCGCCTAGAGTCCATGCTCCACAGCAAGAGAAGCCACTGCAATGAGAAGCCTGAGCACTAAAACGAAGAGTAGCCCCTGCTTGCTGCAACTAGAGAAAGCCTGCGAGATCCAACGCAGCCAAAAATTAATTAATTAATTAAAAAAAAAAGCAACACTCATGTATTCTCTTACAGTTCTGGAGGGCAGAAGTCTGACCTCACTGGGCTAAAATCACGATGCTCCTTCTGGAGGCTCCAGGAGAGCGTCTGTTCCTTGCCTTTTCTAGCTTCTAGAGGTCACCTACATTCCTCAGCTCATGTCGCCTTAGGAAGGGGCCATCTTCAAAGCCAGCAACTAAGGTCAGGTCTTTCTCACGGGGCATCACTCTGACCTTGCTGTGTAGTCACATGTCCCTCACGTCTTTTCCCTCCTTCTCCCATAATTAGGGACCCTTGTGGTTACACTGGGCCCACCTGAATAATCCATGATAATCTATTTCAAGGTCAGCTGATCAGCAAACGTAATTCTACCTGCAGCCTTCATTCCCCTTTGCCATGGAACCTCCATACTCATGGTTCCTGGGGTTAGGACTGGATATTTTAGGGAGGGGTGGAGGGTGCATTCTGCACATAGGAAATCTGTTTTTTCTCCCAGGAGGCTGAAAGATTCCTGGAATTACCCTTGTTATCCTAGGAGTTCAGAAATTTCACCAGAATGCAATGAAACCCTAAATAACCATAAAAAATATGGTAAAAATTTAGCTTGGAAATGTAAAAATACTCTTCTAGATAACTTTGAGCTGAAAGAGGAGATCAATATTAAAACTACAAATTAATAAGAAATTAATGAAAATGAGAAAACGTCAGGGTAACACCTATGGGATACACCAACAGCAAACCTTACACGTTTTTATCATATAACAAAGAATATGTATAAAGGAATGAAGCATTCAACTTAAAACACAACAAAATAAATTAAAAAATTATGAGAAGGAAATTATTTAGGATAAAAAGCTGAAAAGAATGAACTAGAAAACAAAAATACCAAAAAACGAAATTAAAATATGCTTCTTCCAGAAGAAATAAAATGGAAAAGCCCAAGAAATAAAAGACCAGAAAAGAAAAGTAAACTAGGAATGAAAAAAGGACTTATAATTGCACGGGGTAAATGAGAACAAAATAATTACATGAGGATACTATTGCAGTTTGATTTCAAGAAATTTAAGGATCTATATGAAATGGATGATTTTCTTAAAAGACAGATAGAAAGGCTGGTAATAAGAGAACTTAAATTGGACTGAACCCTAAAACCAAACTGATAGCGGGGCTGCCTAGATGGTAAGCATTGCGGGGAAGCCAGCCACCTCCAGGACCTCCTTGGGGACACGTCAGGCACTGTGCCTGTGAGTGGCCGAGTGGCTCCTGGCAAGACAGCAGGTGGAGAGTCAGCCCCAGACAGGGAGGCCACCACTCACTGTGGGGCCCTGGGCAGGCCTCTGCCCTTGCTGGGCCTGGGTGTCCTCCCGCGTTGCATCCTGGACAGGAGACTTTGGAGCCCCAAGTGGAGGTGGGATGGAGGGTGGGGAGGTGGGAGAGGGAGCGAACACAGGATGAGAGCATTTCTGGTCACCTCCGCCCCCTGAAGCCGCAGCAGCTGCATTCTCAACATAGTATAGCGCGGATTTTCCTGTAAGATTTTTTCTTTTTCTCTTTGATTTATTCTCAGCTGTCCACTTTAATGAAATCATTTCTGATTTTATTCAGTTCAGAGCGATACAAGGTAGACTTTATTATGTAACAGCTATACTTGTTTCTCTACTGGCTTCTTTTATTGTTATTTATTTATTATTATTATTTTTTAACATCTTTATTGGAGTATAATTGCTTTACAATGGTGTGTTAGTTTCTGCTGTATAACAAAGCTATACATATACATATACCCCCGTTTCGCCTCCCCCTGCGGCTCCCTCCCTTCCTGTAAGATTTTATCTGCAGAACGCTGTTGCTAAAACGAACATTGGAAGTCAGATGATCCCCCCGTCCCCAAAGTGCTTTCAGCTTTGATCTCTTCATAGCATTCACCTGCCAAAGTTCATGGGTTATGCTTTGACAACTTGCTTGTCCCTTAGGATTTTAAAGGTAAGTCCCCCAATGGAGATGGATGTGTGCGTGTGTGTATCTGTGTCTGTGTGCGTTCCTTCTTTCAGAAGTGCTGCTTAATTTGGAGCATAATTGAAATTTGCTTTCCCCAAATGACCTAGAACTAGATAGCATGCAGGGGCTGATGGGCTGATGAGGCGGGCACACTGTCTATCCACACACACGCCCAACTTTCTCCCCTGAGAATGACGAGCTTTACAGCCTTTAGGTAAAAATAGCTTTGTGCGGTTTCCACCAGGAAGACACATAGAAAAGGAAAGAGGATTCATTTGCTACAAAAGAAAAAGCCTCCTAGATTGTTACCATAATTTTGGAATTCAGTTTTTGCAAAACCTATCAGGGGACATAGAGATGTTCTTGCCCTCTAATTCAGTAATTCTACTTCTGGGCGTTTGTCTTGAAGTAAATCTAAAAGAAAGACTCAGGGGACAAAGCTGTTCTCAGCAGTGTGGTTTGCAATAGTAAAACACTGGAAGCAGGAAAAGATATTTGGGGATAAGGGCAAAGGTTTAGGAATTGGATACAAGTCCGAATGCTCACCTTGCCTGTAGCTCCATTCATTCGTGTATCCCCCTAACTTACTGATAGGCTGTCCTCACCAGGCACTGTGCTAAGTGCTGGAGAAAGAAGAATGAACAAGATGAGGAGTGTTTATGCTTTAGGCAGCTTATGGACAGAAGGGCTACAGGCAAGTAGACTAAGGAAACCCATGCTTACAATTCACTGTGATAAGGGAAGTACAATGGAGGGGGAGGGGAACACATAAGAGGGACCAGAAATCAGACCAGGCACTCCGGGAAGGCTTCCTGGAGGAGGTGGCTTTTTTTTTTTCTCTTTTGTTACGCCTTGTGGCTTGCAGGATCTTAGTTCCCCAACCGGGGATCAAACCCATGCTCCCTGCAGCAGAAGCGTGGAGTCCTAACCACGGGACCGCCAGGGAAGTCCCCAGGAGGGGCTTTTTAGCTGAGTTATGAAAGTTATGATGATTGGCCAGGAAAAATGGGAGGAAGAGTGTTGGGGCAGAGAGCACAGGTAAAGACTGGTGAAGGCTGGGTGTTGACAGGGGGCGTGCTGAGGTGTGGGGACAGAGAGTGGTAGCAGAGAGAGGTGGTGTGGGAGAGGAGCCCGGAGTCCTCTGAGCAGGCCCCGTGCACAGCGTGAAGGAGCTTTTCCCTAAGAGCCGCTAAAGGGGTTTAAGCAAGAGAATGGGGGTGTTTGGAAAGCTCACTCGGCTGCCACGTGGCGCAAGGCCAGCGGGGCTGCAGCTGGGCCAGGGCAGAGGCAGCACAGAGGGGGAGATGACGTGGACGCAGGTGATGGCCCCTTCAGTGCTGGAGATGCAGGACCGCTGAGCGTGAACTCTGAAACCTGACTACATGGGTTCAAATCCCAGCTCACTCACTGTGCAGCCCTAGAAAGTCACCTGACCTGAGTTTTAGTTTCCTCATTGTCAGTAAAAGGAGGGCCATCATAAAGAGAAGCACCCTCGAGCCTCAGAAGCAGCGGATTAAAGCTCCACAATCAACTTGATGTACCTGCATCTGTGGAATACATGAATAGACAACGAATCATCCCAAATTGAGGAGCCGTGTGGATGAAAGGCTCTTGGTGCTGCAGCCAGGAGTCAGTGCTGTGCCTCTGAGGTGGGACAGCCAACTTCAGGACACTGGTCCACAAGAGACCTCCCAGCTCCACATAATATCAAAAGGCGAAAATCTCCCAGAGATCTCCATCTCAACGCCAGCACCCAGCTTCACTCAACGACCAGCAAGCTACAGTGCTGGACACCCTATGCCAAACAACTAGCAAGACAGGAACACAACCCCACCCATTAGCAGAGAGGCTGCCCAAAATCATAATAAGTCCACAGACACCCCAAAACACACCACCAGACGTGGACCTGCCCACCAGAGAGACAAGATCCAGCCTCATCCATCAGAACACAGGCACTAGTCCCCTCCACCAGGAAGCCTACACAACCCACTGAACCAACCTTAGCCACTGGGGACAGACACCAAAAACTACGGGAACTAGGAACCTGCAGCCTGCGGAAAGGAGAAGCGCCCTGCTCGAGTGGTGAGAGTGTTGAAGGAGTCGCCCTGTGCGGGGCATGGCTAAGGGCTCTCTAAGGGATGCTGTGGAGTCGTGACTATTATTGGCGGCTTGTTGATATGGGCAGTGAGTCCAAAAGAGGGGTGCAGAGGGATGCCCACTGCTGGCTTGGGCAGTTGGGAGGATGGAGCACAGGGTGTGGGGAGAAAAGTGGATGAACTGATTTGAGACATGAAATTGAGGTCCCAGTGGGCAAGCAGATGGACATCCAGGTGTGGTGCTAAGGAAGATGAGTCAAAGATACTGATCTGGGGGCTTATCAGAGCTGAAGAGGTGACTGAGACCCCAGGAGCTGAGGACACAGCCCCGGGAGGGGCGGAGAAGGAAGAGAAGTGGGCAGAGCACCGAGAGTTGAGGAACAGACCAGGGAGGTTTTCTTCTAATGGGAAAGATTTGAGCCTCTTTAAATGTTGATGGAAGGAGACTTCAGAGAATGCATTGTGGACAAATGCCCTCTCTAAGTGTGGCCTTTATTACTTTTTCTTATCATCATCATCACCATCACCACAGGGGTGAGAGGACTGAGCTAAGAGAGTGATATTAGTCACAGCAGCCCGTTTATCTGCAGCTGATCGGAGTTCTTTATAATGAAGTTATAAATGACAGGGGAAAATGCTTACAAAGTTACATGAAAAAAGCAATACAAAGCATTGTCTATGCAATATGTTAACTACAGAAACACATCCAAAAATGTACTCCCAGAAATAAAACGCAGGAAGGAAATGCACTAAGAAGTATCAGTGCTATTTCTGGGTGGTAGGGATATGGGAGGGCTCCCTTCTGAATTTGCTGTGATGGGTATGTATTAGTTTTATCATGAAAAACTACAGTAAACTTTATTTTATAAAAAAACAAACAAACTAAGGTGGCTGGGGGGCTGTCCCTGCCAAGGTCACAGTGACCTACAGCAAATCCCTGTTTTCCCAGTACTCTGGTTTCTACATCTACAGAAAGACAGGGCTGAACAAAATCGCATCCCCCCCACCACGTGCTCCAGAGACTCTGCCTTGCAGACACATCCCAGGAAGGAAAGGCGGTGAGTGTGGTCAGACAGCCCTGGGGACCCTGCGTGCTTGGCACCCAGGAGGCCTCCCCCAGATGGCTGCATGCTTCGGCCCCTCACTCTGCCACTCCACTCTCTGCTCAAAGACCACCTGCCTGAGTCCCCAGGCTTAAGGGGTCTCCATCTCTGCTGACCCCTCGCTGCCTGTCACCAGCTGTCTGGCTTCACAAGAGCAAGAACTCTGGTATCCTTTGGTATCCCTGGTCCTAGTGTGGTGTCTGGTGCAGAAAGGAGATGGTACTTATTGGATGGATGGTTGGACACGATGGCTCTCTGGACAATGCACATCGATGTATTGAAACTCTGAGAAGATCTACACTAAAAGCATACTCAAACCTGTTTAACTCATTGACTCACAAACCCAGGGTCTATTAACACCTTGTGGAATTGCTGTTCCACAGAACACACTTGGGGAAATACTCCCCCAAGATAACCCCCTCCCGGAGCTCTCCTGCAGCCCCACCATTCTACAAATAAACAGCCCTGCTGTGGGGGTCGGCCAGAGTACCTCGGGGGAGGTAAGGGTGCAGTAGCTGCGTGGCTGTCCTCCTGGACTCCAGATCTCCCCATCTGGCTGTCCTGAGCCTGCTGGGTCCTCTCCTTCCTCTGAACCCTGCTGACGTCTGAGCCCGAGAGCTGCCTCAGCCTGGGAAGGAGACACACAGGAGTGAACATGCCAGAATGAGGGAAAAGCCTTTCCCACAGCATCTGAAAGTGCTTTCACAGCAGCCCGATGCCAAGGATGATTGAAGGTGAGGATGGGGCAACCTCAGGTGCTCCCGAAACAAGAAGCACAGGGGTGCTGTCTGGCTTCTGCCATGGCTGGCTTCAGATCCGGATGATGAGCCGCTGCTGTGGTTTCTAAACCTGTCACTTCTGCCACCTGCCACTTCTGTGTGAATCAGAGTAAAATAAACCCAAATAAACCACATGAGAACAGAACACTGTGCAGTGCCATGGGTATACGTGAGGGGTGGGCAGCGTGCTGGACTGTGACTATCACAGCTCACTCTCCTTTTTGGTAGTCATGGCTGTAAGGGTTCTGGGGGTAACCTAAAAGATACAGAAGCTCATTTGGGGGACTTCCCTGGTGGCGCAGTGGTTAAGAATCCGCCTGCCAATGCAGAGGACACGGGTTTGAGCCCTGGTCCGGGAAGATCCCACATGCCGTGGAGCAACTAAGCCCGTGCGCCACAACTACTGAGCCTGTGCTCTAGAGCCCGTGAGCCACAGCTACTGAGCCCGGGCGCCTAGAGCCTGTGCACCACAATGAAGAGTAGCCCCTGCTCGCTGCAACTAGAGAAAGCCCACATGCAGCAACGAAGACCCAACGCAGCCAAAAATAAATAAATAAATATATAAATAATAATAATAATAAAAAAGAAGCCCATTTGGCCAAGGGAATCTCAGAAATGCCACAGACCGTGTCACACAGCAGGGAGTCAGGCAATTCCTTAGTTCAGGCCTGGTAAGGAGGGAGAGATTGCCCCCAAATGTTATAAGCTGAAATATTCTAAGCAAATTCGCTCCCAGTGCCTGCCATCCTGGTTCCCCCCCATCGCCATGGCAACTGGCCTAATAAAAGGGGCGAGGGAGGCGAGGGTTGGTGTTCTCCGCTGTCTAGGGGCTTGTTGCATTGCACCCTAGGGTCTCCAGTTACAGATTCTGTGCATCAGTGAGGCTGGTTGCTCTAGAGGAGAGCAGGACATAGTCTAAAGGAGTTGGCTGGGAACACAGGAAAGCAGAAGAGCCCTCGTGCTCCTTGTCCCTGCTGTTGAGAATATGGCCTTGAAGCCCTTCTTAGCAGAAACTGGGGATGGAGGAGGGGAGGGAGAATCAGGTGGCCTCCGAGTCCCCTTTCTTTGCTATATTCAGCTCCTGGATGATGAACTTTCTCTCACAGCTTCTCCCAAGATGGAACGTTCATGGCCGATAATCGGAGTCTTGAGAGCACAGGTGCCCAACGCTCACATTTGGGAAATGCTGGTGTAAACAGGTCTCTCTTTTTTAAAAAAATATTTATGTATTTATTCTTTTTGGCCGCGCCGGGTCTTAATTGCGGCACGTGGGATCTTCGTTGTGGCATGCGGGATCTTTTTTAGGTGTGGCACGCAGGATCTTTAGTTGCAGCATGCGAACTCTTAGTTGCGGCATGTGGGATCTAGTTCCTGATCAGGGATCGAACCCTGGCCCCCTGTATTGGGAGTGTGGAGTCTTAGCCACTGGACCACCAGGGAAGTCCCAACAGGTTTCTTTATGACAGAGCTTCCCAATGCCTTCCCTTGAGTCCCCATAGACCACACACTGTACGTAGCACGTGGCATTTCTCAAGTTATTTGGAAATCCTCTATTGCTGCTCCTTGAATGGCGCTCTGCGGAGCATGGGTCCGAGAACGTAGCTTGGGAGAACTGGGGGGGGTCTCCCTTGGCTCTGCCACCAACTCACTGAGTGACATGGGCAAGCACCTCTATCTTTCTGACCCTAGGTCTCTTCCTCATAGAAGATGGGCAAGTGATCCTACCTCTCAGGCCGGTCGTGCAGAGAGGAAGTGGAAGGTTGGGAACTGGAGAAAGGCTGGGCGAGATCCAGTGAATCTGAGCCCGTGCAGCCCTGCGTGCGTGTGTGCGCGCGTGTGTGTGTGCATGAATACTTGCGTGTGTGCATGTGTGCATGCATGCCAGCCAAGTCCTGGGGGAGGAGCTGAGACCCAGTAGACCTGCATTCCAAAGGTGCTGCTGGACCACGGGCAGAGTTTACAAAGGAGGTCCCCAAGAGACCTCTCAGCCTCTCACAACCACATTAAGGGTATAAAAGGGTCAGGAATTCAAATTCTTAAAAAGTATTTGTAAGGAGAATTTCTTTCGGGGAAAGTTGAGCTGTTGATTCCAACCACCTTTCCCCAAGAAGGAGGGGTGGGCGTTGCTTCCTTCTCACCCCAATTTCTTGAGAGCTCGAGCGTATCTCCTGGAATTTGTGGACTTAGTGGCTGAAAAATCTACAGGCGACTGGGTGGCTCTCAGCAGATGCCCGAGGAGGCTGTGTGGGAGGGCATAACTGCCCACCCGTCGGTGTTGGGGGTGGGACAAGATGCGAGCCAGGGGAGGAATCATCTTAGATCCTGGCCACAGGGCCACCAGCAGGGGCTGTCGGACTTCCACAGAAAGAGGACAAGAGGTGGACTGCCCTGTGCTCAGGGGCTGCAGGAGAACGCAGCTGCCTAATGGAAAGAACACCTTTCCCCAGGTCAAGGGGACTACACTACGTGTGAGAGAACACTGGCAACGTAGGGGCTCCCCAAGAACCTCTGGAATCTCCCTGGGAAGGGTCGGCTGAAACAGCTGCCCAGAGAGTGAGAACAATCGTTGTCTGATAAGAATTTCCTTTCTCGTGGAAAGATATCCCATGCTCTTGGATTGGAAGAATCAATATTGTTAAAATCGCCATCCTATCCAAAGCAATCTACAGATTTAATGTGCTCCCTATCAAATTACCCATGACATTTTTCATGAACTAGAACAAATAATCCTAAAATTTATATGGAACCACAAAAAACCCAGAATTGCCAAAGCAATCCTGAGGAAAAAGAACAAAGCTGGAGGCATAACCCTCCCAGACTTCAGACAATACTACAAAGCTACAGTAATCAAAATAGCATGGTATTAGTGCAAAAACAGACATATAAGTCAATGGAATGGAATAGAGAGCCTAGAAATAAACACACACCTATGGTCAATTAATCTTCGACAAAGGAGGCAAGAATATACAATGGAGAAAAAAGTCTTTTCAGCAAGTGGTGCTAGGAAAGATGGACAGCTGCATGTAAATCAAAGAAGTTAGGATACTTCCTTACACTATACACAAAAATAAGCTCAAAATGGCTTAAAGACTTAAACATAAGACACGACACCATAAAACTCCCAAAAGAGAACATAGGCATAACATTCTCTGACATAAATCATAGCAATGTTTTCTTAGGTCAGTCTCCCAAGGCAAAAGAAATTAAAGCAAAAACAAACAAATGGGACCTAATCAAATTTATAAGCTTTTGAACAGCAAAGGAAACCATAAACAAAATGAAAAGACAACCTACAGACTGGGAGAAAATATTTGCAAACGATGAGACCAACAAGGGCTTAATTGCCAAGATATACAAACAGCTCATATAACTCAATATTAAAAAAAACAAACAACCCTATAAAAAAATGGGCAGAAGACCTAAATAGATATTTCTCCAAATAAGACATACAGATGGCCAACAGACACATGAAAAGATGCTCAACATTGCTAATTATTAGAGAAATGCAAATCGAAACTACAGTGAGGTATCATCTCACACCGGTCAAAATGGCCACCATCAAAAAGTCTACAAATAATAAATGCTGGAGAGGGTGTGGAGAAAAGGGAATGCTCTTACCCTGTTGGTGGGAATGTAAGTTGTTGCAGCCACTATGGAGAACAGTATGGAGGTTCCTTAAAAAACTAAAATTAGAGTTACTATACGATTCAGCAATCCCACTCCTGGGCATATATCTGGAAAAGATGAAAACTCTAATTGGAAAAGATACATGCACCCCAATGTTCACTGCAGCACTATTTACAATAGCCAAGACATGGAAGCCACCTAAGTGTCCATTAACAGATGAATGGGTAAAGAAGATGTGATATATATATATATATATATAATATATATATATAATGGAATATTACTCAGCCATAAAAAAGAACATAATAATGCCACTTGCAACAATATGGATGGACCTAGAGATGATCATACTAAATGCAGTAAGTCAGACAGAGAAAGACAATATCATATGATGTCACTTATTTGTGGAGTCTAAAAAAATGATACAAATGAACTTATTTACAAAACAGAAACAGACTCAGGGACATAGAAAACAATCCTATGGTTACCAAAGGGGAAGGGGGGAGGGGTAAATTAGGAGTTTGGGATTAGCAGATAGAAACTATTGTACTACATATAAAATAGTTAAACAAGAAGGTCCTACTGTATAGCACAGGGAACTATATTCAATATCTTGTAATAACTTGTAATGGAAAACAATCTGAATATACATATCTATATATCTTTATATAACTGAATCACTTTGCTGTACACCTGAAACTAACACAACATTGTAAATCAACTATAATTCAAAAAAAAGAAAAGAATTCCCTTTCTCTCTCCCCACACTCCTAGTCTAAGGAGGTCAGACAGGAAATTGGCAAGCTGGGGAAGAGAAGGTGAGCTCTGCTTTCTGCCACCAGGTGGCGCACCTGTAGCCAGAAGGGTAGAGGAGGGAAGGTTTACACGTAAATCTATTTCCAAGTTTTGATGATTACCTTTTCAGTTTTCATCTTATGGGTGCTACGCACCTACTTTGGTTCTAAGCCGAAACAACCAAATTTGTTCTTAGCTCATCCACATTTTGAGCTCAGACAAAATCTGTGTCCACAAGCACATCCCTCCCTTAGGCGTCCCAAGTGCAGGGTCGCCACCACTCCCTCCCCACGTCCCGGCCCCAGGGTGGTCTGAGCTTGTGTCCTGTTTTTGTTGAAACGTGTGGAAGAGCGTGGAGGAGGCAAGTTGGAACAGCTGGGACCCCCTGGGAGGGGCTGAACCCCTGCCAGAAAGGCTCACCTTGAACAGGGCTCCACCTTCAAGAGGGAGCGGAGGTTTCTCAACAGGCACTTGGGTCTGGTCCCACCCGCCAGCCAAGATGGGAAGGATCCAGCTGGGTGGCCTAGGAGGGGAGTGTCCCGAGGGGGCCTGAGGCAGGGTGGGGGGAGGGGACAGTTAAGCATACTGCCCAGGGGTGGAGGGAGTGGGAGGGGAAGGGTACAATGCGGCAGTGAGCCACAGGGTCAGACAAGGGTCCGGAACTAAGGGCACATGCAGGCTTGAGCCCCATCTGCACTTTCAGGGGAGGGGGCACACATGGCAGCTGTATGCCCAAGGCTTTATATGGCTGTATCGTACACCCAGGCAGTGCTAGGCATTGAGACATGGGGCTGGTTTGACACCTGGAGAAATCTGCATATGGACTGGGCATTAGACAGTAGCGGGGAATCGCTATTAAGTCTGTCCGCTGTGATGAGGTCATGGTGGTTACAGAAAATAAACTGTCCTCATCAGAGCAGCAGACTGAAGTATTTCTAGGTGAAATGACATGGTGGCTTGGACTTTTTCTTTAACATCTTTATTGGAGTATAATTGCTTTACAGTGTTGTGTTAGTTTCTGCTGTAAAACAAAATGAATCAGCTATATGCATACGTATATCCCCATATCCCCTCCCTCTTGCATCTCCCTCTCTCTCTCCTTATCCCACCCCTCTAGGTGGTCACAAAACACTGAGCTGATCTCCCTGTGCCATGCAGCTGCTTCCCACTAGCTATCTATTTGACATTTGGTAGTGTATATATATCAATGCTATTCTCTCACCTCGTCCCAGCTTACCCTTCCCCCTCCCCATGTCCTCAAGTCCATTCTCTACGTCTGCATCTTTATTCCTGTCCTGCCCCTAGATTCATCAGAACCATTCTTTTGTTTTTTAGATTCCATATATATGTACTAGCATACGGTATTGTTTTTCTCCTTCTGAATTACTTCACTCTGTATGACAGACTCTAGGTCCTACCACCTCACTACAAATAACTCAGTTTCGTTTCTTTTTATGGCTGAGTAATATTCCATTGTATATATGTGCCACATCTTCTTTATCCATTCATCTGTTGATGGACACTTAGGTTGCTTCCATGTCCTGGCTATTGTAAATAGAGCTGCAATGAACATCATGACTCTTTTTGAATTATTGTTTTCTCAGGGTATATGCCCAGTAGTGGGATTGCTGGGTCATATGGTAGTTCTATTTTTAGTTTTTAAGGAACCTCCATACTGTTCCCCATAGTGGCTGTACCAATTTACATTCCCACCAACAGTGCAAGAGGGTTCCCTTTTCTCCACACCCTCTCCAGCATTTATTGTTTCTAGATTTTTTGATGATGGCCATTCTGACTGGTGTGAGGTGATATCTCATTGTAGTTTTGATTTGCATTTCTCTAATGATTAATGATGTTGAGCATTCTTTCATGTGTTTGTTGACAATCTGTATATCTTCTTTGGAGAAATGTCTATTTAGGTCTTCTGCCCATTTTTGGATTGGGTTGTTTGTGTTTCTGATATTGAGCTGCATGAGCTGCTTATATATTTTGGAGATTAATCCTTTGTCAGTTGCTTCGCTTGCTAATATTTTCTCCCATTCTGAGGGTTGTCTTTTCGTCTTGTTTATGGTTTCGTTTGCTGTGCAAAAGCTTTTAAGTTTCATTAGGCCCCATTTGTTTATTTTTGCTTTTATTTCCATTTCTCTAGGAGGTGGGTCAAAAAGGATCTTGCTGTGATTTATGTCACAGAGTGTTCTGCCTATGTTTTCCTCTAAGAGTTTTATAGTGTCTGGCCTTAGATTTAGGTCTTTAATCCATTTTGAGTTTATTTTTGTGTATGGTGTTAGGGAGTGTTCTAATTTCATTCTTTTACATGTAGCTGTCCAGTTTTCCCAGCACCACTTATTGAAGAGGCTGTCTTTTCTCCATTGTATATTTGTGCCTCCTTTATCAAAGATAAGGTGATGATAGGTGCGTGGGTTTTTCTCCAGGCTTTCTATCCTGTTCCATTGATCTATATTTGTTTATGTGCCAGTACCATACTGTCTTGATTACTGTAGCTTTGTAGTATAGTCTGAAGTCAGCAGGCCTGATTCCTCCAGCTCTGTTTTTCTTTCTCAAGACTGTTTTGGTTATTGGAGGTCTTTCGTGTTTCCATAAAAATTGTGAAATTTTTTGTTCTAGTTCTGTGAAAAATGCCATTGGTAGTTGGATAGGGATTGCATTGAATCTGTAGATTGCTTTGGGTAGTAGAGTCATTTTCACAATGTTGATTCTTCCTATGCAAGAACATAGTATATCTCTCCATATGTTTGTATCATTTTTCATTTATCAGTGATAGTTTTCTGCATACAGGTCTTTTGTCTCCTTAGGTAGGTTTATTCCTAGGTATTTTATTCTTTTTGTTGCAATGGTAAATGGGAGTGTTTTCTTAATGTCTCTTTCAGATTTTTCATCATTAGTATATAGGAATGAAAGGGATTTCTGTGCATTAATTTTGTATCCTGCTACTCTACCAAATTCATTGATTAGCTCTAGTAGTTTTTCTGGTAACATCTTTAGGGTTCTCTATGTATAGTATCACGTCATCAGCAAACAGTGACAGTTTTACTTCTTCCTTTCTGATTTGGATTCCTTTTCTTTCTTTTTCTTCCCTGATTGCTGTAGCTAAAACTTCCAAACTATGTTGAATAATAGTGGTGAGAGTGGGCAACCTTTTCTTGTTCCTGATCTTAGAGGAAATGGTTTGTTTTTCACCACTGAGAACGATATTGGCTGTGGGTTTGTCATATATGGCCTTTATTGTGTTGAGGTAAGTTCTCTATCTGCCTACTTTCTGGAGAGTTTTTATCATAAATGGTGGTGAATTCTGTCAAAAGCTTTTTTGGCATCTATTGAGATGATCATATGGTTTTTCTTCTTCAATTTGTTAACATGGTGTATCAGATGGATTGATTTGCATATACTGAAGAATCCTTGCATTCCTGGGATAAACCCCACTTTATCATGGGGTATGATCCTTTTAATGTGCTGTTGGATTCTTTTTTTAATTAATTAATTAATTAATTAATTAATGGCCGCATTGGGTCTTTGTTGCTGCGCACAGGCTTTCTCTAGTTGAGGCGAGTGGGGTCTACTGTTCACTGTGGTGCGCAGGCTTCTCATTATGGTGGTTTCTCTTGTTGCAGGCTCTAGGTGCATGGGCTTCAGTAGTTGTGGCACATGGATTCAGTAGTTGTGGCTCACGGGGTCTAGAGTGCAGGCTCAGTAGTTGTGGCGCACACGCTTAGTTGTTCCATGGCATGTGGGATCTTCCCAGACCAGGGATCGAACCCGTGTCTCCTGCATTGGCAGGTGGGTTCTTAACCACTGTGCCACCAGGGAAGCCCCTGTGCTGTTGGATTCTGTTTGCTAGTATTTTGTTGAGGATTTTTGCATCTATGTTCATCAGAGATATTGGCCTGTGGTTTTCTTTTTTTGTGACATCCTTGTGTGGTTTTGGTATCAGGGTGATGGTGGCCTCATAGAATGAGTTTGGGAGTGTTCCTCCCTCTGCTATATTTTGGAAGAGTTTGAGAAGGATAGGTGTTAGCTCTTCTCTAAATGTTTGATAGAATTTGCCATCTGTGAAGCCACCTGGTCCCAGGCTTTTGTTTGTTGCAAGGTTTTTAATTACAGTTTCAATTTCAGTGTTTGTGCTTGGTCTGTTTATACTTTCTATTTCTTCCTGGTTCAGTCTTGGAAGATTGTGCTTTTCTAAGAATTTGTCCATTTCTTCCAGGTTGTCCATTTTATTGACATATAGTTTCTTGTACTAATCTCTCATGACCCTTTGTATTTCTGCAGTGTCAGTTGTTACTTCTTTTTCATTTCTCATTCTGTTGACTTGAGTCTTCTCCCTTTTTTTCCTGATGAGTCTGGCTAATGGTTTATCAATTTTCTTTATCTTCTCAAAGAATCAGGTTTTAGTTTTATTGATCTTTGCTATTGTTTCCTTCATTTCTTTTTCATTTATTTCTGATCTGATCTTTATGATTTCTTTCCTTCTGCTAATATTGGGGTTTTCTTGTTCTTCTTTGTCTAATTGTTTTAGGTGTAAGCTTAGGTTGTTTATTTAAGGTGTTTCTTGTTTCTTGAGGTAGGATTGTATTGCTATAAATTTCCCTCTTAGAACTGCTTTTGCTGCATCCCATAGGTTTTGGGTCGTTGTGTTTTCATTGTCATTTGTTTCTAGGTATTTTTTGATTTCCTCTTTGATTTCTTCAGTGATCTCTTAGTTATTTAGTAGTGTATTGTTTAGCCTCCATGTGTCTGTATTTTTTACAGATTTTTTTTCCTGTAATTGATATCTAGTCTCATAGCATTGTGGTCAAAAACAATACTTGATATGATTTCAATTTTCTTAAATTTACCAAGACTTGATTTGTGACCCAAGATATGGTCTATTCTGGAGAATGTTCCATGAGCACTTGAGAAGCATGTGTATTGTGTTGGTTTTGGATGGAATGTCCTATAAATATCAATTAAGTCCATCTTGTTTAATGTATCATTGAAAGCTTGTGTTTCCTTATTTATTTTCATTTTGGATATCTGTCCATTGGTGAAAGTGGGGTGTTAAATTCCCCTATTATGATTGTTTTACTGTCGATTTCCCCTTTTATGGCTGTTAGCATTTGTCTTATGTATTGAGGTGCTCCTATGTTGGGTGCATAAATATTTACAATTGTTGTATCTACTTCTTGGATTGATCCCTTGATCATTATGTAGTGTCCTTCTTTGTCTCTTGTAATAGTCTTTATTTTAAAGTCTATTTTGTCTGATATGAGAATTGCTACTCCAGCTTTCATTTGATTTCCATTTGCATGGAATATCTTTTTCCATCCCCCCACTTTCAGTCTGTATGTGTCCCTAGGTCTGAAGTGGGTCTCTTGTAGACAGCATATATATGTGTCTTGTTTTTGTATCCATTTAGCCAGTCTATGTCTTTTGGTCGGAGAATTTAATCCATCTATATTTAAGGCATTGTTGATATGTATGTTCCTATTACCATTTTCTTAATTGTTTGGGGTTTGTTATTGTAGGTCTTTTCCTTCTCTTGTGTTTCCTGCCTAGAGAAGTTTCTTTAGCATTTGTTGTAAAGCTGGGTTGGTGGTGCTGAATTCTCTTAACCTTTGCTTATCTGTAAAGGTTTTTATTTCTCCATCGAACCTGAATGAGATCCTTGCTGGGTAGAGTAATCTTGATTGTAGGTTTTTCCGTTTCATCACTTTAAATATGTCCTGACACTCCCTTCTGGCTTGCAGAGTTTCTGTTGAAAGATCAGCTGTTAACCTTATGGGGATTCCCTTATACGTTATTTGTTGCTTTTCCCTTGCTGCTTTTACTATTTTTCCTTTGTATTTAATTTTTGATAGTTTGATTAGTATGTGTCTCAGCGTGTTTCTCCTTGGGTTTATCCTGTATGGGAATTTCTGTGCTTCCTGGACTTGATTGACTATTTCCTTTCCCATGTTAGGGAAGTTTTAGACTATAATCTCTTCAAATATTTTCTCAGACCCTTTCTTTTTCTCTTCTTCTGGTACCCCTATAATTCAAATGTTAGTGCCTTTAATGTTGTCCCAGAGGTCTCTGAGACGGTCCTCAATTCTTTTCATTCTTTTTTCTTTATTCTGCTCCCTGGCAGTTATTTCGACCATTTTATCTTCCATCTCACTTATTCTTCTGCCTCAGTTATTCTGTTATTGATTCCTTCTAGAGTATTTTTAATTTCAGTAATTGTGTTGTTCATCACTGTTTGTTTGCTCTTTAATTCTTCTGGAGCCTTGTTAAATGTTTCTTGTATTTTGTCCATTCTGCTTCTGAGATTCTGGATCATCTTTACTGTCATTACTGTGAATTCTTTTTCAGGTAGCTTGCCTATTTCATCTTCATTTATTTGGTCTTGTAGGTTTTTACCTTGCTCCTTCATCTGTAACGTATTTTTTTGTTGTTTCATTTTATTTTCTTTGATGGGTGGTGTTGTATTCCTGTCTTACTGGTTGTTTGGCCTGAGATGTCCAGCACTGGAGTTTGCAGGCAGTTGGACAGAGCTGGGGATTGGTGCTGAGATGAGGACCTCTGGGAGACCTCACTCCGATTGATATTCCCTGGGGTCTGAAGTTCTGTGTTAGTCCAGTGGTTTGGACTCGAAGCTCCCACCACAGGAGCTCAGGCCCTACCTCCAGCCTGGGAATCAAGATCCCGCAAGCTTCGTGGTGTGGTTGAAAAAAAAAAAAAAGGAAGAAAGAAAGAAAAAAAGGAGCCGTACAATATCAAAGAATAAAAAATAAAATAAAATTAGAAAGATAAAAAGTATATTAGGAAAAATAAAACTATAATTGAAACAACTGCAACAAGGTAAAACAAAACCACAACAGAAAAAAGAAGAAAAAAACGGGGGTGGTAGGGAACAAGTCAAAAGGAGAGATCACTAACAAAGTATAAAGAATAAAATAAAATTAGAAAAATAAAAGATTTATTAGGAAAAATAAAAATATTAAAGAATCAACAACAATGAATCAACAATGTAAAACAGAACCCCAATCTAAAAGAGGAGAAAGGAAAAGAAAAAAGAAAAGCTTTGGCTATGGGGGCGGAGTTTAGGTGGGGGTGGAACTTAGCCAGGGACGGCTTTTAGGGTGGGGCGGGACCTAGGCGGGTGTGGGGGGTGACGTTTGAGCGTGGGGCCGGGCCTAGGCGGGTGACGTTCAAGCATGGGCGGGGCCTCTGCTTAGGACCTGGCAGAAGGGGAGAGGCTGCACAGTGGAAGTAGGGCCTCTGGAGTATGGAGTTCCGGAGTTTGGAGGTAGGGCCCTGCGTGCGGGTGTGTGGGTGGGGCTTAGGCCCAGCGCCTTGGAGGGGGTCTCAGAGGGGGTCTCCGAGTGTAGAGGTGGGGCCCTGGCTGGGGGTGCAGGGGTGGGGCTTTGGCTCTGCATGGCAGGAGGGAGGCTCCGAGGGCAGAGGATTATGCCGGGGAGCCCAGCAGGCTACCCAGTGCCTGAGTGGACAGGGAGAGCACTGGCCCCGTTGCCTTCTGTTCCTTCGTGCCCTCCCCCATCATCTCCCCCAGGGTCTCCCCCATCTCCGCTGCACCCCTAACCGTGGGTAGGTCCCGCTGGGTGTAGGAACTCCTCCCCTCCCCCAGCCACCCCTCAGGGGTGCCGGTCCCAGAGGTCCGGCCTTTACTTTTGCTCCCCCTTCCCTCCCTCCCGCTCCCTCAGGATCCGTCTGACTGGAGGGGGCCTTGGTGGGCAGAGGATCGGGCCGGGATCTCAGCAGGCTCCCGGGGTCCCAAGTGGTCAAGGGAAACCTGGCCACACTCCCTTTTGATCCTCTGCCCTGCCAGTGTTTCCCCAATTTCCCCCTTCGGGCATGGGCTCCCTTCCCCTCCCCCAGCCGCCCCTCAGGGTCGCCAGCCCCGTCCCGCCTCCACTTGTCCTCCCCCCTCACTCCCCTCAAGTCCCACGTCCTACCTGGTCGCTGGGGGTTCTGCCCGTCCCCTTAGGTGTCTGCGGTCCCCCACCGGGGCCTGGTAGGTGCCCTGGTTGTGAGGAGACGCGAATTCCGCGTCCTCCTGGTCCGCCATCTGGGGACTGACTTTTAAAGTACTGCAGTCCCCCTCCCCACCCACAGTTGGGAGAGAGAGTAGAAACGAGGCTTTCAGGATGTCAATAATTTTTGAAACTGGGTGAGAGGCTTTCTCTACTTCTGTGTATGTTTGAAATTTTCTATTAAAAAAATTGAGAACCAGTACGGAGAGTAGCCTGGAGTCAGTTTCTACCTCGCGAGAAGTACAGACTTATCGGCTTGCTTCCCGGTTGTGTATTAGATTGAACCCCTTTGAGGAGGCCAGAGGGTCTCCAACGTTACTTCTTCTGTGTGCTCTTCTGCCTCAAAGATTAGATTATGGTAGCCTGTTCCCAAATCAGAGAAAAAACGACCAATGAGTGCCGTGTGCAGCCTCTGGGCAGTGGAAGCAATCCCTCAAAAAAAATTGGAGGGGTTGGGAAGATGTCTGAGCGGGCTTTCCAGTGAACCACGGACAGCCCCTCTGACCCACTGCCAGGGTGCACCTCATGCAGTGGAAACCGCAGATGTAAGTCCACGGATGCCAGGGTCCACTGAACTTTCCCCCATGCAGCTCCAGCTGGCTCTGGAGGCCTCCCACCCCATGCCCTCACCCCTGACCTTGTGCCCCTCTCCTCCACTTGCCGAGGCTCTCCCAGCACGCCTGGATCCCCTGCCCGGCATCACTCTGTACAAAGGTGCTGGAAAACCATTTGCTAAACAAGTGAAGAGCCCACAGTGGCTCCACAGCGAGCACCACATCAAGCCACCCGGCTGCCGGGTCCTCCACAGCCCTCGTGTGGGTCTCTCTTCTGCCCCACCCAGCCCTCTGCTGGCTTTTCTCCTTCCTTGCTGACAGCTCATGCTCTACCTAACCTTGAAGTCCATCGGAGTCCCCCTGGCTGGGTCAGAGGCCCTCTCCTCACCCTGCTTGCCCAGGACCTGCAGACTCAGCGCATCCTGGCTTCAGTGGCAGCCTCCTGTGGAGAGCATCACTCACGCTGGTGCCTCCAGCCCGACTTCTGTTCTGCGCCTGCCAGCCAAACGCCTGCTTTGCACTTAACACTTGGATGTCTCAGCGGCCCCTCACCTCACTCCAGCCTGTACCAGGCCTGACTCATTATCCTCTTTCAAACTTGCAGCGCCCCCCATCTTAGCCGACGGCACCAACATCTGCCCAGAGAACAGTCGGGGACCTGGGCCTCACCCACCGCCCCCATCCCATCCATCGCCAGGCCCTGCTGACGTCACCCCAGGAACCGCTCTCAGACACTCCATTCACCTCTCCCCTGTCCACCGCTTGCACCTTAGTCCACACCATCACTTCACCGAGATTAGGGTCATAGTCCGTCATCTGTCACGCTCCGCAGTAGGGCTAAGAGCTGATGTGGCCATAGGCCACTGGGAGGAACAGGCCTGGCTCTGCTTCTGGGGTCTCTCATTCCAGCAGAATCCCGGGGTTCTAGGCCTAGTTTGCCTGAGAGGTGGTAAGTGGTGGTACGTGGCCACTGCTTCCTATGTTAATGAATACCTGCAAGGTTAATACTGAGAATTTCATTTAAAATGTAGGCAAGTATGAAGGTAGCAATAATGACTTATATACATACCCCTTTTCCATTATCGAGCTTGGAAAATACTGAAAGTGTATAGAAATAAAAGTAGATCTTATAACTTTTGAGTCAATAATGGGTTTCCTTCCCTTCTCTGATCTGGTTATTCCTTAATTCTTAATTTAAAAGTGATTATTTTTGCCAGTATTTACATAACCAAGTAAACTAACAACTGGGTATGGTAATTAAGCTAAATTCTTGGGAGTTCCCTGGTGGCCTAGTGGTTAGGATTCCGGCCTTTCACTGCTGTGCCCTGGGTTCAATCCCCGGTCAGGGAACTGAGATCCCACAAGCCACGTGGGGCGGCCAAAAACAACAACAACAAAAAGCTGAATGCTTTATAGTTGTCTAATCTGATGAATGCTTACACACCATATGCAAACCGCTGTTTTATCTGCAAATGACCCAGGTGAGAAAAAAAAAATCTGGATATGAAACAGAATATTGTGTGAATCATATCTAATTTTAAATATTTTAATTTATATACTTTCATGATTATAGGTCAATAAGAAATCCACTTTTCAGATTTTATTTCATTATAGAATATATTTGATAAGGATACATTACAAACAGAATCATCTTTAATACACATTGTTTACTGGTGCCCGGCATTTCCGCAGCCGGCTGGAGATGGAATAAAAAACGCTCCCCAATGTTCAGCTTCATCAGCCACTCTAAACAACCAGTGCTGTAGAGTTGATGGTTCAGTTCATTTACTTGCCTAGAACAAGTAAAAATCTTAACATTCGTCTTTCAGTCTGTTTATTACTCTTCTATTTTAAAATCCGAGATACATTCCCCAATGTAAACAATAACCTTCAATCTGCCACACAGTTGAAATGGATAAGGCCTTCTCTGTTTTACTCATCAGAGCGCAATCTTATTTCATAGCGTAATAAGCCGTCCATGCACAAAAGACAGGAAAAGAAGCTGCCCTTAGTACCTGGGGGAGCCTTCCAGACTTCTCCCCGCTGCAGGTGTATGGTACACTAGAGAGATATCTTTTTGACTTGGTCTACTTGGTCTTAAAATACAAATATACAATGTCCGTAAGCATTAAAATAGTAAAGCCTAGCCTTACGTATTCGTTATGAATTGCTAAAATCCTATACAAGTACGATACCATATCATGCCAATTAATATACAGAGGAAGGTGGCTCGTCGTCTCCACCATTCACCAAGGGCCTGTGAACGGGGAACAGAGGGGACGTGATTCGTGTAGGCGTTAGGTGGCTGACTGCATATGGTTAGGCAGACAGTCTAGCTGGAACTCTGAAATGCCTGGGTACCCTGCTGCAATAGTTAAGTGAATCTGGAGTAGAATCTGCTTAACACAAGAAGAATCTGACCCCTTTCTCACCAGCCTCCCAGAGGGAGCACTGAAGGAAACCTTAGCAAATGTTAACCAAATAAAGTCTTACTTGCATTTCCTGATTCAGTTGTGCAAATCAGTTATCCATTCTCTTCCCCAACGACTTATCCTTTTAGGACCAGTTAATCAACAGCGATCACGATTCAGTACCTCGTTATCATAAATATCTGACTTAGCAACCTCCATGGTGAAACAGTAAAGCCTATATACAATCTTTGAAAAGGCATTCTGTGACCGTTTTTGAAGAGTTCATAGAAAAGTTATGAAGGATACACCAGTCACTTCTCGATGTCACCGTAATGTAAACCTTGGCATCTTTTTATATTAAGTGTTTTATATATTGTACAACAAAAGAGAGACCTGAATGGCTGACCTGCCGTGATGCTCACCGATCCACTAAGCTAAGGTAACCAGTAAAGGGCATAATTTTCCTGAGGTTTGTGAGAACTCTTCAAACAAAGCAGAAATCACAGTGACCGAGTGAGCGAGTCTGTACCGAGTCTGTACCTCCTGGCCCGTTCTGCTCCCCCGGGTTCTTGCCGGGACTAAATGACCCGCCACTGCATGATGCTCGTGTCTTTGCCGCCAGTGGAGATAAGGTGGCTGTCGTCACAGAGGAAATCGACGTTGGTGACGTGACTGCTGTGCCCGCTGTACACGTGGCTGGGAGCCTGGGGAAGAATGATATGGAGGGAGCTGAACGCAAAGCCATCGAGGCGGGGTTGGAAGTGCTGGACGTCTACATTCGTGCCAAACCACATGGAGCCCCTGTACATTGAGAATCTGGTCTGGAGGGGACGAATGCGGGCAGGGAGAGGTTCAACCCCAGAGGCTGCACCAGGCACAGGCCGGCCCAAAGGAGGGAGGACCGGATGCAGGGGTGGAGGGGAGGGTCTTCTAGGAGGAGGGTCAGGTCTGGGAAGAACGAAGAGGGGTGTTCCAGGAACTGGTGCGGGCTCGGCTCAGCAGGGCTGGAGCAGAGGGAGCTGTGGTGGACAGCAGAGGGGGGAGGCCCACGAAGTGCAGAGGAGGACAAGCCAGCACCACGTGGGGGGGCGGGGTTCTCCCCAGAGGGCAGTGGAGGGGGACCTGAAGTGCTCTGGGGCAGCCGAATGACGGTCACCCCTGCATTTGTGACTGGTGGCATCACTCACAGCACCTTTCTATTCAATTACCAACAGGCCAGGCAGTAAGTGCGCCCCGTGGGGTAAGGCTAGAGAAGAAGATGAGCCTTTACCCTGAACTGTGAGCAGGGGTAGGAGAAGAGGTGCACTTTGCCAAAGTCGTCACCGGTTGACAGGAGTTTTTTCTCGTGGGCCCGACAGGCGGCATTGATGTCGGTTCCGTCCGAGCCTTCTGGCCACACTCCTAAAACAAAGACCCCAGACAGAGCACTGGAAATACCAGGACACAGGGCCACACTGTGTGCGGACTGGCCATCGAACTCCCACGAAAATAGAAATGTCCCAGATTTAGAAACCACGCCCAAGGAACACTTCGTCTCAGATGATCTCCCTACAGGCTGTTCCAGGAAACCCTCACTGCGTATACTGTTCTGCTGCATGAGAGTCGCAGTGACAGGCCTTCAGGACTTCCACCTCTTTCGGGCCCCTTCTTGATGCTACATCAGAAAGCAGGCCAGAATCCCTGGTTCTGGACATGATGGCTTTCTTTATCCCCAAAGCATCTGATGGGAAGCTGACTAGTCCTAAGCCTGCAGTTTCCTAACTTTTCTTTTTTGGGGGTAACTCTTTACATATGAGAGGCCCTCCAAAGAGCTTTTTAACTCTGGGACTGCCTGTGTGTTTCAGGCGTTCCTTGGTGTCAGCCCTTCATGGCTTCTGTCTGCCTGGTGGCACTGGGCAGGTGGGGTATCTGCTCACTGTGGGCCGGGTGATGCAGCAGCTCTGACTCCACTGCCCTGTGCCCAGGTGGGCCTGGGGTGTGGTCTGGGGGATGGGATCTCCTGACCATTGCTTCAGGAAACCCTGTTGGTCCCAATAACTTTGGATATGAGAGAGCTGCATGCACATCAGTTTCCTAACAGGCAGATCTAGAGTAAACCCAGGGCGTCCTAGCATTCAACACCAGAAGATGGCAAAACGCCAGCCCTAAGGAGACTTGTGAACTTCTGACCAACTTACTGACTTGCGGTCATACATAAAGAGATTATAAGTACCGCCTTTTCTTTTTTTATTCTACTAAATTGTGGCAATTTATTTTAGACCATTTATAAACATATTCCTAATCTAAACTTTGAAGGAGGTGAAAAATTTAGTTTAAGGGCCAAAAAGATACAATCAGTCTAACAAATGGTAAATAAACTGATAGGGTACCATCTGGTCCATTTATCGAGGACGTTTGGCACTACCTCATACAAGCGTTCTAGAGAATTATTTCAGGACCCATTTTGTATGAGAGAAAAGGGTTCTGGTTCCTCTCGCCTGGCCATAGCTGGGCAAGCCCTGGCCCTTCCTCAGGGCTGCGGGGAGTGTGTCCTGTGGGGTCCACGGGGTAGCAGAGCAGTTTGAAGCCGACCAAGAGACTTCACGACTATTCGAAAGTCATTCTGAAAGTAGATCCATCCTACGTTTGAACAGAATGAAAGATGCAGAAACCTTACCAAAGACGTGGAATCCCAAAGTGCAGGTGTATGTGGCCCATTCGATGTCTCTCGTAGTTTCCACACTTACGACTTGCTTACAAGCAGAGGGAATCCCTGGAAAGGCAAATGCAGGTCTGGTGACATCAGTGCCAAAGCCCCCTCTCCTTCTTGGGCAAGGCTGGGCCCTCGGAGCCAGGCCCCATCGGCTACAAAGCCCTCTGGGAGGGGGACACCATCCACCTCCCAGCTCTGCGGGGACCATGCTCACTGCCCAAGGCCCAGGGCCTCAGTGGGGACCCCACTTCTTCCGCTTCTTCTCATCTCCTCTGGGTCTGTTCCCCCAGTCTGGCTTCTTTTCTTTGACCACTTCTGGTTCTGAGGCCCCTGTCTGCTCACTATTCCCCTGGATACAACTCCACCCCCTGCTGTCAGGCTCCCTAGCCCTCTCCCAACATACACTGGGGCACGCGCGTGTGCGCGCGCACACACACACACACACACACACACCCCATCCCTTCAGCTCCGAGTTAGGAATGGAAGCTTACGGAAACCAGTCATACCAAGTACCTGTGGCGTTGCAGGTGATTTGTTTGTTCCCCAGTTAAACTCTCACTAGTGGAGTATGAGACCATGTCTGAGAAGATTCTAGACCCATGGCCTGTCCCTGAAAACCATCCCCCACTCCTGCCCCACATCAGGCAGGGCCTCCTGCCCCGCCCGAGGGAGGCCCCTTCCCTCCAGCACCAGCAGCCCTGCCCAGGCCTGCTCCTCAACGAGGGGGCGCCCACCTCCCCCCCCACTGGCTCCTGATGCCTGTGGCCTTGTATCTGAGATGATATTTCCTCTTCCTTAAAATGGGACGAGCCAGAAAGTGCTGTGGATCACCTGAGAGCCTGTGGGTGAAGCACACTGCACTTGCTGGTACCTTCCGCCGGGGCAGAGACCGGGCCCTCCTCTGCCCTGGGACCCTGCACTTGGCACGCGGCAGGTGCCTGCCAGATGCTGGAGGAAGCAGCGCACGGCATGTAGCATGCGCTCGGCAAGTGCAGCCCCATCCTTCATGCCTCCACTGCGCGGCCCTGCCTGGGCTCAGACCTGGCCAGGAGGGGCTGAGGGAGGAGGAGGGGCCCAGGGGGCTGCTGGGTCTCTGCCCGTGAGGGTGATGCCTTCACGAGGGGCCATCCCTCTTACCGGGACAGCTCTGACCCACTCTCTCTGCCTCTCCCTGCAGGGCCCCACCTTCTCCTCCTGGAGGCCCAAACCCCAAGTATCTCAGTGCCAAGGCGGAGGTGTCCAGCCCAACTCCTGTACTGTGCAGAGGAGGGGCCCAGGCCCAGAGACGCCATCACGTGCCCAAGTTGTATGGGGTGTGGGTTTTTGCAGGAGGCCCCATTTGGTCTCAGAGTGAAGGTTCTACGTGATCTGCACCCAGACCACACCTGGGGAACCACTCACAGTAAAGGATTTCATAGTCTCCGGAATTCGACATGAGGAACTGTGAGTTTACAGACCAGTCCAGGTGAGTGATGAAGCTGGAATGACCCTGGGAGAGAACACATGGGTGAGTTTCACTTGCCTTATAGATTCCCACCCACACTGTCGTAATGTGACAAACAACCGCACAGACCCACGAGGAGTGACCAGCACGCTCACCGAGCACTTGCCGACCCGTGCGTACTTCCTCCCATTGTCACTGACTCCATATATGTAGATGCAGTTGTCATGGGAGCCTATTGCTAAGAAATTCCCATCTGCAAAAACACGCGGGATTACATTTCAGTTGTTACGAATAAACATTTTATCAATTACAAGCGATAATGCTAGTGGCCATTACAGAGTTAGAAAAAATAGCCATGAATTATTTCAAAGAGACAAAATTTGCTTTTAAATCACTCCTATACCACTTCCAAAGCTACCTTTTGAAAATCCACATCTGATCAGATTCTGCCCCTTAAAAAAAACCTTCCCTGGCTGTCCCCACTGCTGAAGGATCAAGACTCAGTTCCTCAGTGGGGTCCCCAAGGCCCGCCAGGATGCGGCTGCATCATTCCTCCCTGAACAGACCGGGTTCTCTCAGGCCTCTGGCACACTTCCTCCTGCCCACCCCGTCCCCGCCTGGAAAGCCCTCCCCCTCACCTCTGTGCACATTGCCCCTCCCCACTGCCTGGAAGGCCCTCCCCCTCACCGCTGCACACGCTGCCCCTCCCCGCTGCCTGGAAAGCCCTCCCCCTCACCTCTGCACACACTGCCCCCCTCATCCCCAGCCTGGAAGGCCCTCCCCGTCACCTCTGTGCATGCTTCCCCTCCCCCCTGCCTAGAAGGCCCTCCCCCTCACCTCAGTGCACACTGCCCCTCCCCCCATGCCTGGAGGGCCCTCTCCCCTCACCTCTGTGCACACAGCGCCCCCCTTATTCCCCCGCCGCCCCGCCTGGAAGGCCCTTCCTGCCGCTCTTCCAATGGGCCATCAGTTAGCATCTCCTTTACCCAGGTTCCTGGCATCAGGAAGGCTTAAGGAATCAGGCCGTGATGCTCGTGTAGAAACACAAGGGAAGGCGCTCACTGTAATGTAAGAGCAGAGCAGTCCCTGTCGCTGGCAGATGAACCTGCCAAGTGTGAAGCCGGAGTGGGGAGGCCCAGGATGTACTGGGATGGAAGCGGGGCCTGAGAGACTAGTCTGGAGGGGGTCAGACCTTCCTGGGGCCAGGAACCGGAAGGAAGGAGAAAGGAACCACATGGGGGCCGGACAACCTGCACCCAGAATGGAGCCTAGAGGAGGCGGGGTCTCTGCCCACGAGCTCGGGGACAGCAAATGCGTCCCTCCTCTCACTGAGCGCCAGTTCCTCCATCCACGAAGCACGGCACCTTCTCATCGAAATTCAGAGGATTCCCTTGGACAATGTCTGTAAAGGTCCTAGCGGTCACTGGCACATCATGAGGTCAATAAGGGTTCTCCCCCCACCTCTTCCCCCTGGTTTTCCTTCTCGCAAGGTAGGAAGACCTACAGGAAATAGCATGGCCTGGCACCATCAGGAAACGGTATTTTCGGAAGTCTTGGCCAATGCCTGGCCAAAATCAAGGTGTTGGCAAGTCAGAGTTAGCCTGTCCAAAGCAGGCTCGTGAGGGGGTGGGGTAAATGGGCCGAGGACTGCCTTAGCTGGGGGATGGGCCACCTTCTGCTGCTGATGGTTCTAGAGAAGGCCAGAGAGCTGCCCGGCAGACCATCTGCACTTGGTCCTCCAACTGACCAAGCCCTGACAATAATGATGATGACAGTAAACAGTAAATGCTAACAAGAATTACTATCAAATAATTATGAGTCGACGTTTGTTGAATAGCTACTATGTACCAGTACTATTCTAATCTCTTCCTATATTAACTTACTTAATCCTCATAGACCCCTGTGAGGTAGATATTATCTCCACTTTTCAGGAGAGGAAACTGAGGCATGGATGATAAAGTAACTTGCACAAGGTCACACAGGTTTAGAGAAGCTAGGATTCGAACCCAGCAGTCTGACTAGAGCCTGAGCATTTCTTTGCTAAATGCCGTTGCCCCTGTGACAAAGAATAACAGTAAAGAACAGCTGAAAATCTGATAAATGATGTACGCACCCTGGCTTGTACACTCTTTTTATTAACATCTTTATTGCAGTATAATTGCTTTACAATGGTGTGTTAGTTTCGGCTTTATAACAAAGTGAGTCAGCTATACATATACATATATCCCCATGTCCCCTCCCTCTTGCGTCTCCCTCCCACCCTCCCTATCCCACCCCTCTAGGTGGTCACAAAGCACCCAGCTGATCTCCCTGTGCTATGCAGCTGCTTCCCACCAGCTATCTACGCTTGTACACTCCTAAGCACGACGATCTTTAGATAAGAACGACCTTATCATTTGTTAACTCTAAAATAATGAGCTCTCTTTCCTCGTGGAACCATTTGTTATGATTATGCCTACTCCACCTTTTATGATTTTGACGACTCTAAGTTCCTCATAAGTGAAATCATACAATATTTGTCTTTTGGTGACTGGCTTCTTTCACTCAGCATGATGTCAAGGTTCTTCCACGTTGTAGCATGTGTTAGAATGTCCTTCCTTTTTAAGGCTGAATAATATTCCACTGTATATCACATTTTACTTATCCATTCATCTGTTGATGGACACCTGGATTGCCTCCATGGTTTAGTTATTGTCAATAATGATGCTATGAACATGGGTGTACACAGACCTCTTTGGGACTCTGCTTTCAATTCTTTTGGGTATGTATCCAGAAGTGGAATTGCTGGACCATATGCTAATTCTACTTTGAATTTTTTAGGAACCGCTGTACTGTTTTCTGCAATGGCTGCACCACTTCACATTCCCACCAACAGTGCACATTTCTCCACATCCTCACCAACACT
Source organism: Leucopleurus acutus (assembly GCF_964270905.1). Taxonomy (NCBI): domain Eukaryota; kingdom Metazoa; phylum Chordata; class Mammalia; order Artiodactyla; family Delphinidae; genus Leucopleurus; species Leucopleurus acutus. The sequence goes on from NC_139142.1 coordinate 4,823,849, forward strand.
TGTTGTTTTCTGTTTTTTTTTCTTTCTTTTTTTTTGTGGTACGCGGGCCTCTCACTGCCGTGGCCTCTCCCGTTGCAGAGCACAGGCTCCGGACGCACAGGCCCAGCGGCCATGGCTCACGGGCCCAGCCGCTCTGCGGCATGTGGGATCTTCCCGGACCGGGGCACGAACCCGTGTCCCCTGCATCGGCAGGCGGACTCCCAACCACTGTGCCACCGGGGAAGCCCTGTTTTCTGTTCGTTCATAGTAGCCATCTTAATGGGTGTGAGATGGCGTCTCACTGTAGTTTTGATTTGCATTTCCCTAATGAGTAGTGATGTTGAGCACCTTCTCACATGCTTACTGGCCATTTGTATGTCTTCTCTGAAGAAATGCCCATTCGAGCCTTTTGCCCATTTTTGAGTGGGTTGCTAGTTTTTTTGTTGTTGCTCCAGGAACACATGCACAGTTGCCTGTCAGGGGACTGGAGGTGAGGGGTGGGTCCCTGCTTCTGTGCTAAGAGCTGAAACTGACTGAAATTAAAAGCAACTTACCATCCAAGTCTTTCTCTGGAAGTTGCAAGCCTTCAATAGACTCTGGCTTTCCAAAACAGTTCTATCAGACAGATTCTGCCAGTTGCTGTCTAGGTGGAGAGACAGATTCCTGCTGGTTCCTACTCACCATCTTCCCAGAATCTTCTCTCAAACCCCCCACTTAAAAGTCAACTTTGAGGTATAATCTACACACAATAAAATGCACATATTCTAAGAGTTTTGACAAAAATGCCTGTATAACTACCATCTCCATATCTGGTTTTTTTTTTTTTTTTTGCTGTACACGGACCTCTCACTGTTGTGGCCTCTCCCGTTGCGGAGCACAGGCTCCGGACGCGCAGGCTCAGCGGCCATGGCTCACGGGCCCAGCCGCTCCGCGGCATGTGGGATCCTCCCGGACCGGGGCACGAACCCGCGTCCCCTGCATCGGCAGGCGGACTCTCAACCCCTGCGCCACCAGGGAAGCCCCATATCTGTTTTTAAAGATGAATGAAAAATAGGATTTCACAATCTCCCTTGGCAATTCACTTCTAACAGCCTAATGAGATTGTAATTTCTCCTTAAAATTTGAAATAGAAAGTTTTCATGTAACGGTTTAAGCTCATTCATAAATATGTAATAAAACTGTCTGCCTAATACGTCAAAACCAAGCAGTTTCGGTCAATATGCTATCAGCGGCCAGATGAAACCCAAGCGCTGCCTATTTCTCGGACCTCCAGAGCACTTTCTCATCCTGTGAACCACGTCCTCTCACCCATAAACTCTATGCCTCACCCCCAGCTCTCTCAGAGAGTACAAAATTCCTAAACTTACTCGACTAAAAGAAGCGGGCATTTGGTCCCAAATAAAAATCAGCTGGAGGACTGACTCATAAGAACAGAGAGCAGGGGTCTGGTCACCTGGAGGAGAAAGATAACACCATAGACAGTTTCACTGATTGCCTCTTTACAAGGTTTGGGGATGGGTTTCCACACAGCTCTTAACTAAGTCCAACAGTATTTTAAGAGCAGGGAGAATTTGTCCAGCTGTGCAAGTGACGCAACTGAGGTTCAGTAACTTGCCTAAGACAACACAGCTGAGTGCGTGGCACGGCTTGACCTGGGCTGGAAGGACGAGTGAACCGTGGGCATGGGAGACAGTGCGCCAGGTGGGAGCACAGCAGGGTCTCCAGGGTAGCTGTACGGCTGCTGTGCACCCGCCCTGCTTGTCACACGGGGCAGGTGATTTGGGGCTCCGCAGGAGACTGCTGCACCTGGACGGGGAGCATGCCTGGTGGAGTGCAGGCTTGGGGACGTTGTGTGGGCAGGAGAGAGGTTGGCTGGGTGGCAGGGGCTGCATCCCAGCGGGTCTCTAGTCCCACCTGGAAAGCAGAGGTGGGATTTGATGCTGGGGTGATGCAAATGAACACCAGATTCTGATTCATTCTTATAAAAGCAGAGAAACTCCATGTCTCAATGATACGGATAAGATTAAAGAAGAGATCAATATAGTCACATGAGCAATGCATTAGTTCATTGTGATTTTCCCTTTTTCATCTTCACGTTTAGGGTTTTAGATTTTTAATCCAAGCTTCAACAGGTTGAAACTAGACCAGGCAGGCTAAGTATTTGCAGTTGGGCTTAACGAACATGAAATTATCTTCTTCCAATCTCCATTCTTCTTTTAAAAAATTTACAAATTTAATCCAATCAAAACTCCATTGGTCCACTGACAAAGTGCTCTGTAAGGTTCCTGATGTGCGTGTCAACTTCGAGAACTGTCCCTACTACAGTTCTATATTTAATGAACCTACGAGGGGCCTGGCAATCGTAGTTGACTATGGTTTCAGTAAAAATTCACATAACGTTAGCTTATTAGCATTAGGCCATCTTATGTAAGATATTTCATAAATGAAAACATGTAATAAAATGTGACTGAAATGGTTATCAGATGATCCATTGAAATGCTCTAGGTTTGTGGTTCTCAGGATGCCAAAGAACCCCTCCACAAGCCCACACCCTCTGGGCGATTCTAATGCACGCCAAAGGCTCTGCTTCACCGGCTCCCAGCGTGCACCTGTGTCTGGGACTACCGCTCTGAACCTCCCACTTCAACCAAAGGCCAGATACAGGTTATTAGCCGCTGAAACCTGGACCTCTCACTAGTGCCTGCGGAATTGAGAAATTGTCTGAAAGATTTAGTTCTCAGTCCACACGGTTAACTTCAGGAAGCAACTGCTCACCTCTCACCATCCCTGCACAACATAACATCAACCTTAAAGGGGATTTACAAAGCAGTCTCACTTCCACCTGAGCTCATCCTACACAACCCATCTGCGGCAGTAGGTAGGTGTCTGCTAGCGAAGAAATGTAATCATGCGGAAGCCGGGGGAAGGCGTTCTGGCTTATTCATGATTCAACTTGAATTTTCGGCTAGCTAAAACAGCCTATGTGTGGCCTAGCAAACACGCCGTACACCTGCTTTACTCACTAAAGAAAAGGGTGCCTTGACCAGAAGTAAAGAATACCCACGTTAAAAATGAAGATTAAATGCCTCTCTTCCTGGGACGCCGGTGCTGCTCTGCCCTCAATGATAAGATTCCTTTTCCAGGCACCAGGTGCCGTCCTGACTTGCTGTGTATGTGCTGTTCTGTTCTTTCTTTTAAACCTTGAAGAAATGTATCCCTGACTTGTGTGAAGTTCTTTGTTCCGACGCAATATAAAACTGCTGAAACCATGCTTCTCTGGAGCAGTGCCGCAGAATTATCTGAGAGGCTGTCTCCTGGGCTTTGGTCCTCACTTTGGCTCACTTCTATGATTATTTCCATCTACATTGCTTGGCGTAGCTGGCAGGATATCAGAAAAACCCACGTGGGGTCACCTGGAGTCTACTTTTCTCCCCCCAGCCTTTGATATTTATTTATTTATTTATTTAGGGCTGCATCGGGTTTTAGTTGAGGCACGTGGGATCTTTCGTTCTGGCGCACGGGATTCTCTCTAGTTATGGCGTGTGAGCTCCAAGGCGCATGGGCTCTGTAGTTGCAGCACGTGGGCTCTCTAGATGAGGCGTGCAAGCTCAGTAGTTGTGGCGCACGGGCTTAGTTGCCCCGCAGCATGTGGGATCTTGGTTCCCTGACCAGGAATCGAACCTGCGTCTCCTGCACTGGAAGGCGGATTCTTTACCACTGGACCACCAGGGAAGTCACTGGAGTCTACTCTGGATGGATGCTGGGTAGCAAACAAGGACCCCTTGAGCCCCAGCCCCCCAGCTTCACAGCACTCTTGAGGTTGGTTGGTTCGGTGAGTTTTTCCTGATGTCTGGATCTTCTTGTCTGAAGTGGCAGTCCATGACTTTTATTTGAGCTGCTACCTTAAGACCTGGACTCTTAAGGGGGTACCAGTACATTTCCTAGGAACCTAGCGGGAAGTTCCAGGCAAGGGATCTAGATGGAGTTTCCAGGTAAGAAACCTAGAAGAAATTTCCAGGCAGGAAAGGCCTAGAAGGAACTTTGGGGTAAACTGGGTTGGTTGACTCTTTTTAAAATGTGGCTTAAAATTGGAAAGATTTGTACTGTATAATAAAATGAAACTAAAATAAATCAGGAAATTGTGCTTCTAACGCCTAACGGCTCCCAGACAGGCCAGCCACTCACTGGAACTCCGGCTGGCTTCTACAATTGTAGAAATGATCTAGCTCTAACATGGCCAGAATGGGACTCTTCTGACATTCTAAAACTGAGTTTTGCATGTGCAATTAAAGAAAGCTGGCTCGGGCTTCCCTGGTGGCACAGTGGTTGAGAGTCCGCCTGCCGATGCAGGGGACACGGGTTCGTGCCCCGGCCCGGGAAGATCCCACATGCCGCGGAGTGGCTGGGTCCGTGAGCCATGGCCGCTGAGCCTGCGTGTCTGGAGCCTGTGCTCCACAATGGGAGAGGCCACAACAGTGAGAGGCCCGCGTACCGCAGAAAAAAAAAACAAAGCTGGCTTGATAAAACATTATTTTTCAAAATTCTGACCTGAGACAATAAAAGTACTCCTTTTTATGCTTGAATAAAAGTATTCAAGCAAACCTGAAGGTATAACTCTTATCATGTCCTTGAAATGCAAGGACAGCCCACACTGCCTGAGACCACAGCCTTGGCTCAACTAGTAGAACCTAAAACTGCAGAAAAGGGGAAATGAGACCTTTAAAAACTCAAGCAGGAAAACGATGAGATCTCTGTCTGTCTATCTGGATGTGTGTATGTCTGTATGGACATTATAAATATAGCATGTTTCTACCTCCAAATGAGATTATCAAAATTAACTTGAAAAAGAGCTCTATTTAATTGACTTAGAAGTAAGTGCTTACCAATGAAATATTTCTAACTATAACAAGAAACTAACCCCTCACATTTTTAAAGTATCATATGATCCAGGATTAATCTTTAATAAATGAAAAGAAGTTTAAGTTGTTGGTTTGGTTAATACAGACACGTCTTTAAGTCATCAACATTAAGTATAATACTTTTATGATACCTAGGTTTATTGAAAGTCAATTAAGGGACTTCCCTGGTGGTGCAGTGGTAAAGAATCCGCCTGCCGATGCAGGGGACACGGGTTCGTGCCCCGGTCTAGGAAGATCCCACATGCCGCAGAGTGGCTGGGCCCGTGAGCCATGGCCGCTGAGCCTGCGCGTCCGGAGCCTGTGCTCCGCAACGGGAGAGGCCACAACAGTGAGAGGCCCGCGTACCGCAAAAAAAAAAAAAAAAAAAAAAAGAGCCTATATGATCAATTACATTTATGTAAGTAATCAGGCCAAGTTTACTGAAACCAGACGTATTTTGCAAACAATTTAGTCTTAATTTGACTATATTTGGTAAAAATGAAGATTATCTATTTATTTAATACAAAATTGTATATATTTATTTAAAAGCCTGCATTTTCTTCCCTGGACTTAAAACAAAGCACAGCATGTTGAATCCTGGCCATATGAGTTAATATGAAATTTCTCTTTACTCACATGTGAATTTGGGGTGGGGACGGGCATCAGATTAGGTTCTTTTTTTTCATCTTTAAGATTATTTCAAGGTCAAGTTATTTGCTTTGTTAGTTTTTCAAATATTTTTTGGCTAAAATGAGGATAATTTAGAAAGAAAAATTATGTTTCAGTAATATACCTTTGTGGATACTGAGGTTTTATATATATTGAGGTTTCTGTATTTACTACCTACATCCAAGATGCTTCTTTGTTGCTATGTTACAGTAAAGTTTAACTGAATTATTAACAGGATATTCTAAGCTTGTTTCTGAAGCTGATTACAGTTATTTATCTTTGGATGAAGATCACATGCACCATGACCTGCACCCAGGAGATTATGAATACTGTAAAAGACATTTTTTAAAAAACTCTCTCTCCAACCTAGATGGAAGGACCCTTATCAGGTACTCCGCACAGTGAAAGTGAAGGGAATTGACTCCTGAATTCATATTCCCCACTTAAAAAGGGCCTCCGCACCAGACTGCTCTATAGAGAGGACTGTTAACCTCGAACTCACCTTAAAACAACCATCAAGCCAGGTAGAGAAGATGACAACAACAGTAGACAGGTGGCCCGCAAATCCAGACTAGGTCTGGAAGACCCATCCTACTAGTTCAATTGAACTGTTTGCTAAATGTTTGTCTCCCTATCAAAATTGAAGGTTACTGTTTTGCTTTTAGCTATATTTTTGCCCCAATGTGCAGGATGGAAAAAGAATTCTTTAGTAAAGTTATCACAGAGTATAGCTACTGGGGGAAAATCTAACCAATTGGTGGATCTGTCGTCAAATTCCTTGGTCAATACAAGACCGATATAAGCCCCTCATAATACGTATCACTGACTGTTCAGGTTTTCCTAATGTGACCACTCACCCAGACTAACCTCTCTCTGGCCTAATCTTTCAGGTTCAAACTTTTCAACATATTAATATGTCCATCCCTTGTTGGATACTATCCTCAGTCCTTAGAGACCGAGCACAACTTACCCTAGGGCCCCTTGATCTGTCCCTTACTTAACTGAAAAATGTCTGGAAGAGAAAAATGCGAGTAAATTATGCCAGCAACTACTGTATATTAAATACCATGCAAATGACTTTTGGAAAGTCTACGAGAGAAGTGATCCATAGTTTAATATTGTGTTGACAGGCTTCCCTGGTGGCGCAGAGGTTAAGAATCCATCTGCCAATGCAGGGGACACAGGTTCAAGCCCTGGTCCAGGAAGATCCCAACATGCTGCGGAGCAACTAAGCCCGTGCGCCACTACTGAGCCTGCTCTCTAGAGCCCGTGACCCACAACTACTGAGCCCGCGAGCCACAACTACTGAGCCTGCATGCCACAACTACTGAAGCCCATGCGCCTAGAGCCTGTGCTCCACAACAAGAGAAGTCACCGCAATGAGAAGCCTGCGCATGGCAACGAAGAGCAGTCCACTCACCGCAACTAGAGAAAAGCCCGTGCACAGCAACAAAGACCCAACACAGCCAAAAATAAATAAATAAAATAAATAAATTAAAAAAAAATTGTGTTGACAAAACTCCCAATTCATGAGGCTATCAATGAGAGCACTCTGGGAGGGATCACCTGTGCTCTCCCAGGTTTCGTCTTCATAGGTGGTATTGGAATTGACCCACCTTCCCAAGGATGGGCACATACATTTCTTAAAAGCTGACAAACAGAAGGTTTACTCTTATTGGGACATTATGTTACTCCATTGTCTGTACATCAGGAAATAGACGAACCTCCTTTGTCTCTTCATTACAGAGTCAAGAGAACCATGTTAGCAAGATACTAAGATACCTGGTGGCAAAATCTTTGGGGAATATTAATTCCTAGTGCAGGAATGTACGGTTTACATATTGTTACAAAAAAGATGATCAGAAATCTATCAGCCACCATTGGTTAAATAGCCAAAGAGACGGCAAAAAGCATTGCAGCACAACAGACACCCCTAAGTTCCTCAGCCCAAGTAACATTAGATAACAGGGCTGCCTTAGATTCTCTACTGGCCAAACAAGGGGGTGTCTGTGTTATTATTGCTCATACTGTTTGTTGCACTTGTATCAGTACCGCTGGAGAAACTGAGATGCACCTGGAAAGAATGTCCCAGAAGGCAAAACGGTTATAACATATAAGAAAAACTGACCCTTTAAATGATCTGTTTCGTTGGCTCCCCTCAGAAATAGGCAACTTTTTTGCTCTGCTTTACGGATGATTATCATTTTCATAATGTGTATGATTATTCTTTTCCTAGCCGTCAAGTTACTCATGACATACATCACTGCTTGCTTTAGGCCTGCTGCTAAAAGCACATGTACAATGTTTGCACGACAATTTGATACAACTGAAAAAACATATCGCCTATAAAATATTTCCCAATTAGCATACCTCTGTACTTGTTCACTATGTCTGCTTAGTTTCCCCCTAATGTGGATAACTAGGCAAATCTCCACACATATATAAACAACCAAAAAGAGGCCAAGCACCGAGGGACACGATGGACACAGGGCAGGCGGCAACCACCCTGACGTCAAGGGACAAACGTTTTGATCGCCAATGCTTTCTATTGAAAGATTTATGATCAAAAGAGGCAATTAACGCAAAATTTTTCACATACTGAGACATGGAGAAGTCATTCTGGCTCATACATGATTTAACTTGAATTTTACACTAACTAAAACAGTCTGTTTGTGGCTTATCAAACATACATCAAACATACATCTGCTTTAGTCATTAAAGAAAAGGGTGCACTGACCAAAGTAAAGAATGTCCATGTTAATTCACATTCCCATCAACAGTGCAAGAGGGTTCCCTTTTCTCCACACACTCTCAAGCATTTATTGTTTGTAGATTTTTTTGATGATGGCCATTCTGACTGGTGTGAGGTGATACCTCATTGTAGTTTTGATTTGCATTTCTCTAATGATTAGTGATGTTGAGCATCCTTTCATGTGTTTGTTGGCAATCTGTATATCTTCGAACCTAGGGGCAGGACAGGAATAAAGACGCAGACGTAGAGAATGGACGTGAGGACACGGGGAGGGGGAAGGGTAAGCTGGGACGAAGTGAGAGAGTGGCATGGACATGTATACACTACCAAACGTAAAACAGACAGCTAGTGGGAAGCAGCTGCATAGCACAGGGAGATCAGCTCAGTGCTTTGTGACCACCTAGAGGGGTGGGATGGGGAGGGTGGGAGGCAGATGCAATAGAGAGGGGATATGGGGATATATGTATACATATAGCTGATTCACTTTGTTATACAGCAGAAACTAACACACCATTGTAAAGCAATTATACTCCAAGAAAGATGTTAAAAAAAAAAAGAATGTCCATGTTAGAAATAAGGATCAAATGCCTCCTTTCCTAGGATGCCAAAGCTGTTACTCCTTCAATGATAAGACTCCCTTCCTAGGCACCAGGCGCCATACTGACTCTCTGTGTACATGTTGGTCTGTTTATTGTAACCTTGCAGAAATCCACCCTTGACCTGTTTGATGTTCTTTGTTCTGACAAGACGTGAAACTGCTGAAAACCACACTTCTCTGGAGCAGTGCCTCAGAGTCATCTGAGAGGCCGTCTCCTGGGCAACAGTCCTCAGTTCGACTCCAGGAAAGCTCTTTTCTACCCCTGTTATAGACTGGTTTATTGATTACTTCCCTCGACACCGCCTATGTCACTGACTGCAAAGGCGGCATTTATCACGGTCAAGCCTGGCAGCTGGAGTGAGTGTACTGGTCCTTCCCAGCATCCTGGGGGTCAGCTCCACCCATAAAGCTTAAGAATCGTTTGCTTTTCCTCTAGCTGCTAGCACAGCATCCAGAACTTGCATGAGACTGAAGGAATGAGAAGAAAGCCCTCCTAGTTTGATGTCTTCTCAGCAAAGCACAGCCCAGGGAGCCGCGGCGCGCAGCAGTTTCCTGTGTGTGTGTGTGTGTGTGTGTGTGTGTCTGTGTGTGTGTGTGTGTGTGTGTGTGTGTGTGTGTGTGTGTGTCTAAAATCTGTAAATACCTGAATCCGAGAAGGAGCCAGCCGGTAATCTACAACAGTATAGCCCACGTGCCTGAAAGATCTCGTGCGCAAGCAGAAAACTCATAATGATGATCACAGTGTGCTTTGCATCTAGTCAGATGCACTGTAGTTAGTCTGTCTGCATTCGTGCATCAACTAATATTCACTGAGCATCTATTCTGTCTAGGTATATATTACCTCCTCTTCGTACTCTGTTGCGTCTCCTCTCAGCTAGGTGCTGGGCATACAGTGCTGAACAAGACACTATGGGGCTGGGGGCCACGGCCCGAGGATCTGGGGCCACCACCACTGCCACGGCTGCTGCTGACATCCCATCCCCCATGTCATCTGCGTAATGCTCTGCTCTTCAGAGAGCACGTTCACACCTCCTCCTTTGGTTGAGCCCCACAATAACTTGTCTGATTTGACAAGGGACAGCTGGCTAATGAAGAGAGGGCACTGGGTCCACATGCAGCCCGCCCTGATTTGGCCCAGGCTCATCACCTCTGCCCCACGCAGCCTCCAGTCAATGACTCTAAAACCTGAGAGGCAGAGTTACTGGTAGTGAGAGCTCTCTGGTCTCCAGGGGACAGTCATTAGTATAACTGACAAGAAACAGAAATGGACTCCCGAAAGGACCCTGCTATGTTAGCAGGAGCTAATAGATAAAAAGCAGCTGTAGATGAGGCCCTCCTGCACTCAGCAGAGGTTCAAAGTAACTAAGAAAATGACGAGAAGCACATAGGAGGATATGCAAAATATTGCCTGGGATGAACAGAACAAAATATGACACTTAAAATGTCGAGTGAAGTAAGGTACTTCTCAACATGGAGAAAAGGTTCCCAAGGTGGCTGTGCAGTTGTCTGTTTAGGATAAGAAGTCTTTGGGTGCAAGGGTCTAAAAAGGGTATTCTTTCTATGAGGTTACCTCTAGAGAACAAGAACACAGCCCCACCATGAGATAGGTACGACCGTCTATCAGCTTATAAAATGGAAGACGCCTACAGAGTGACGGCAATTCAGTCGTGGCCAAGTATTTCCAAGGACTAAAACTGCTATTTCCAAGAGTGTTCACATAGCTGAAGGTCCTACATATCACGGAGAAGGAGTGCTTCCTAAACCAAAAGCATAAATGACGAGGCTTAGAAACGATGACCTACCCAGTAGCCACGAGCATCCCAGGAACCCAAGCTGTCAAAAGGACTCAGGAGCCAAACTGAAGTGGCCAATAATGGATAAATGGTTCCACGTACCATAACTATCCCAGACTGAAACATACCAAATACACTCAAATTCATAACGGCACCAAAAACACCACCACCAGCAACCGATCATTGTTAAAGGGAGCAGAGAACAAACTCACTATCTTGGAAACTGGTAAATAAAGGGAAAGAAGCTAAGCATTTATCTTGGTTAACACTACCATATGACTGGGTAACAAAACAGTATACTATTTGGGTAACAAAAAGTAGATGAAGGGAAGTTTCTCTTTATAGAAGTACTATATCTGATAAATGAAGAAAGGCTAAAATAGAAAAACCAGTCCCCGTACGGATCTAAGTGTTGGGCAGTGACGGCTCTAATGGCATAGACAGTGAGACAAGCAGACCTCATGTGTCTCTTGTAGGAAGAGGAGACCAATACACATAGAGGCGGAAGCGGATCTAGATCCCAAATTACATTACAGGAAATATGGGGGACAGAGGGACATGTTAAGCAACACCACAGAGATGCACTCACAAAAACCCAGAGTGTGGAAAATGCTCTGGGAAAAATGAAGCAGCTTGTTCAACAAATGAACTGCCAGCGAGGGTGGCGTGTGTTTGCCTGTGTGTGTGTGGAGGGAAAGAGAGAGAGGGGGGGAGAGGGAGGGGGAGAGAGAGAGAGAGAGAGAGAGAGAGAGAGAGAGAGAGAGAGAGAGAGAGAGAGAGAGAGAGGGCGCCTATGGAGTAAAAGAGACTTATGAGTACAAAATGTGCATATGGGGACCTCCCTGGCAGTCCAGTGGTTAGAACTCCGAGCTTTCACTGCTGAGGGTGTGAGTTCGATCCCTGATCGGGGAACTAAGATCCCGCAAGCCATGAGGCGTGGCCAAAAAAAAAAAGAAACCAACCAAAATGGACATATGATCAATGTTCCTAGCAGCATTATTCATAATAGCCAAAACACAGAAACGATCCAAATATCCCCTAACTGATGAATGGATGAACCAAACGTGACATATCCGTAAAATGGGATACTATCTAGCAGTTAAAAAGGAATAAACTACTGATACACATACAATAACATGAATAACCTCACAAACATTATTTTAACTAAAAGAAGTCAGATGCAACAGGTGACGTGTTGAACGACTCCATTGACATGAGATGTTCAGAAAAGGCCATTTATGTTGCCTAGGGCTGGGGGTGGGAGTAGAGATTAATTACTAATAGGCAGGGAGGGAACTTCTGGGGGTGATGGGAAGGTTCTACAACTGGATGGTGGTGATGGTCGCACAACTCTACAAATTTACTAAGAATCACTGAATTGTACATTTCATGAAGAGTAAAATATTGTATGTAAATTATACCTCAATAAAGCTGTTTAAAAAGGGTCCTCATATTCTTTAGATCTCTCTAGTTATTAACATTAACAGATGAGAGGATAAGACGTCTGGGAGCGGCTTCAGAAACAACATGGGAGGGGGCAGTGGGTGGGGCTATGGGTGAACAAAACGGCTAAGAGTCGATAATTATTGAAGCTGGGTGATGGGTACGTTGGGGGTTCATTATGCTATTCTGTCCAATTTTGTCCCTGTTTGAAATTTTCCGTAATAAAAAGTTAAAAACACACAAGTAAACTGCTCCAAAGGCACCTGGCAAGAAAGCATGAGTGCATGAGAGGCTATTATAAATATAATAAAGGTGCTTTTTGACATGCTGAAACAAACAAACAAAAAAACCCACACAAGCATAGTGACCCAAAGAAGGGAGGTTGAGAACGCCCAAGTGGCACAATTATGTGCAGATATAGTTTAAATTTCGCTCTTGAGGGGGCTTGTGAATGTTTTTTCTTTACAGACATCTACAGAGAACTTCATCAATCTGTCAGAGTGAATGGACCGTATTCTAACCTGGTGAGTAACGCATTACAGACAGCTGTTCATTTCCATCCGTGTGGACGGTGACCAAGTCTTTCGTTTCTGTGTCAAACACGAACCACCTGTTGTAAACATGGGGAAAAGTACAAATCAATTGTTTAGCGAGAAAATGAAGTAAGACTACTACAGTCACAGCAAGGCTGTTAAAAAAAATTAACCTAAGAGCTTAAAAATGCTCTGTATTTGCTTAATAAGAATTCTTATTCCCAGCCTTCATTTAAAGAAAATTTCCTACGTATGAGCAGTTCCTAAAGATAGGAGCAGCAAACCGGGTACTATGGGAAATGATTCAGTTACTGATGCTATGAAAGGGTTCCCTGGTGTTTGAGTTTTGTCACTTACACATTAAAGGAGTGAAAGCCCTGGGCAGGGAAGATGAACCAACACCTACCCCCAGCCTGCGGCCAGAGGAAGCAGCAAAGGGGCCACTGCACACGCTCACCCAGAGATCTGGCCCAGGGCAAGGCAGGATGGGTACAGGAGGATGGGGCCGGGACAACCTCCAGGGCTGCTGCAAGCAGAGCTGGGCCAGCACCTGACCTTCTGTGATGCGGGTGTGCAACCAGCTGGGTGAAAGAAATGACCCAGAGAATGGCAGAAAGGCGAGTAGAGGACTGGCCTTTGAATTTAGCCTCTCTGGGCTCAGTTTCCCCAACTGTAAAATGGGAATAAAGGCCCAGAATGACTTTGCAGGCCCAGCGTCCAATCGGTCAAATTATAATGGACACGGAAGTGCTCCGAATCCTCTAATCAGGACACAGTACTCGGTCAAGGTTTGTTACATGGCGGGAAGATTGAACTCTCCTGCCCACGTGTTCTCAAGTAGTGGCAGTGAGTGGGACCCGTGTTTTCAGGGATGAAAAGGAATGTGGACTCCCTGCTGCTGCCGTTTCAGACCTTGATGACACACACCCATCAGCGTGTCCATCGAGCCACAGTCACCATCCACTCCGGGCCCTAGTCGGCACCACTCAAGGGGACTGGCTGACCCCTGACGTCTGGATTTGGCGTCTCAGCTTTGCTCCCTTGCATCTTTAACAACCATTTACCTTTAATGTGTGCTATTTAACTTTTTTAAAAAAATATAAATTTAATTAATTTATTTTTGGCTGCCTTGGGTCTTCGTTGCTGCATGTGGGCTTTCTCTAGCTGCGGCGAGCGGGGGCTACTCTTCATTGCAGTGCGCAGGCTTCTCATTGCGGCGGCTTCTCTTGTTGCAGAGCACAGGCTCTAGGCGTGCGGGCTTCAGTAGTTGTGGCGCGTGGGCTCAGTAGTTGTGGCTCACGGGCTCTAGAGTGCAGGCTCAGTAGTTGGGGCGCATGGGCTTAGTTGCTCCGCCGCACGTGGGATCTTCCCGGACCAGGGCTCGAACCCGTGTCCCCTGCATTGGCAGGCAGATTCTTAACCACTGCACCACCAGGGAAGCCCCTGTGCTATTTAACTTTAACAGAGGTCAGAATAGAAGAAGCAGAGAGACCGGGCTGTCTGGGCTGTGCCTTTGAAACATCGTGTTAAACTGCCCCATCGAGAGCTAAGCCTGGTACCAGGACCAGGGGTGGGGGAGGCATAAACAGAGGGGAAGGATTAAGTTGCATGTTCCACCTCTCTTCCTCCTACAGGGCACTGTCTGTGATTCTGAGCAGCTGGCACTGTCCCATACCCTGTCCTGCCACACAGACTCAGCACATAGCTGACGGCAGTAACTGGCTGGCAGCCGTTCTTCAGAGCCTGCTGAGTTGGAAGCTTCATATGTCTCTAAGAGAGGTCAAAGGAGTGTGTGTGAGTGTGTGTGTGTGTGTGTGTGTGTGTGTGTGTGTGCGCAAACATTTTCATGAAGGATTCTGTTGGATACAAGGTGCCCAACTCTTAAGATGTTGCCACCTATGACTTATAAACGGTTACTCTTTCTTTATATATACACTAAGTTCCTAGCAAGAGAATCTAAGTGGTATTTTTTTTGAAGCATAGTTGCTGTACAATATTTTATAAGTTACAAGCGTACAATGTAGTGATTCACAATTTTTAAAGCTTACACTCCATTTATAGTTATTATAAAATATTCGCTCTATTCCCCATGGTGTACAATACATCCTTGTAGCTTACTGTATACCTAATAGTTTGCACCTCTTACTCCCCTACCCCTGTGCTGCCCCTCCCCACTTCCCTCTCCGTAAGTGGTACGCTCTGTAGAGAGGAGGGGATCACCAATGGTCTATGAATTAAGCTATAATACGTGTAGATACTATGACAAACAATATAAAAGTATAATCGAATCTTATGAAACAATGATATAATAATAACCACTGAAATCGCCTGCCAGGCGACCCCAGGAGCTGCTTCATCCATTGTCTCCCTCAGTCATCAGCGTACGGCCAGGCAGATATATCGTCACAATTTACAGAGGAAGAAACAAACTCAGAGAGGTCATGTAACTGGCTCAGAGACACACTGCGGCTAAGTGGTGAAGCTGGGATTCAAGCGCAGAGCTAGTGCCTCGCATATCAGAGGCGCTTTGGCAAATAAGTGTTGGCTGAATCCAACATGAGGCTCAGGAGCTGGGCAGTTTCTCTAAGTCTGACAGGGCAGCAAGAAGAAGCATTTAAAATTCGCAGTGCTTTGAAATGCTGTGTTGCCCCATTCCAAAGTTGAGAAGCCCCACAATCCTGTGTGTGTGGAGCTGGGGCCTCTTCTGGGAGAGGGGTCCACAGCTTCCCTCGGCTTTTCCCAAAGTCCAAAACGTGAAGGGCCACTGCCTCAGGTTTCACTTTCGAGTTCGGACTTAATTCCCGGCAAGTCATTAGGAGCTCGGAGAGGCAGCCAAGAGCTACCCTGTGCCTGTCGCTGGGGAAACACAGACAACAAGCCTCTTTCCCATGAACTTTGAAAGCACAAGCCATGCTGACATGCACTTACCTCCCAGTCAGTGTTCCGACTGCAACCACAGACCCTGAAGGATGAAAACCAGAAGACTGAGCTGGATCCTAAAACATTGTAAAGGAAGTGTAAATTGATGGCCAGACACAGTGCGATCACATAAAACACACGCAAGCACAGCTGTAATCCCTTAGGGCTACGTGGCCCCATTTAAAACATCTCTTTTCTCTCCAGAGAGGAAAACATTTTCCTACTTTAATGAAGGTCATGTCTCAACAATACTAAATTTTTATCCTCTTATAATTTTTCTCTTTCTGTCTTATAGCCTTTCACAGCTACAGTAATCAGATGACAGATCAACAAAGACACGCTCCTCCTCCAGGTCTTGGAAGTTCCTTCAGTTGACCCCCATGCTGACTGGGAAGCTTGTGCTCCATCTGTCTGGAATTACGACCCCTGCACCCAATGGCATCAGGTCGATACTGGGTAAACGCCCCCCACTGGGTGCAAGACACCACGGTAGCCCTAGACGGATCTCAAGATGAGCAGGGCACATTCCAGGTTTGGCTCTAGTGGGACACGTGCGTGTTTGTTCCTAACAAGGTGAAACGAGACTGATGAGAGAGGTAAAAGGAGCTGGAGACGGAGCATTAGGTGAAGTCGGACAGGGAAGCTGGGCCGAGGCATGCTGGCGCTGGAAGTCTTTGACTCGGGCCTTCCGGTATAGGTGAAGGCGGACGTGGACACACCAATATTTTTTTTGGATCGCGTGTTAAGGGGACAAAAATATGGTCAAGGAGGTAGAAGCAACACAGTTTGGGGCATGTTTGAGGAATGGCAGGTAGAGTCAGCGGGTTTACAGGGTGGGGAACGGGAAAGCGGAGAATGCTACGGAGGATGCTAGTAATGTGGGCTGCACTGCCACGTCAAGGGCTGTGATCATCAGGAAAAACACAGTGAGAATAACTGTTTCCTTTCACTAAAAAGAATGACGTGATCAAATCTATGTCTTAGATCACTTGGTAGGAGTGCTCAGGACGAATTGAAGTGAGAAGAGATTAATCACAGGAAGACCAAGAAAATAGGAGTACTGGAAATGGAAATGGAAGGAGGCACTGAGGTACCACTGAAGAACCCGAAAAAAAAAGAGAGAGACCAGAGAGAAACTCTTCAGGGACTGATGACGTTACTGCGTTGCTTTTCCAAAGCGGGAGCTGTGATTAAGCTCAGGGCCCACACAGAGAGAAATCATGTGCACTTGAAGCTTTACTGCCTAGTTGATTTGAGGCTCATAACATTTTTGAGATGAAGACGCTTGAGTGTTTCTGTCTAGTGGCCAGTGGGTAAAGAAGCTACGGAACTGCAGATCTTTCTGGGCTCCAGTTTGGCGCCCGTGCCCTGATGCCAGGCTGGTGATGGAGTAACCGGCATTGCTTTCGGCCAGACTGCCGTGTAGACCGAGGCCGCAGGGAAGGCTGCTCTCCTGGACCATCACTGTCCCTGCTGCATCAGTGGCTGTCAGCTCTGCACCAGCCCTTCATGTATTCGCCATTCCATCTGATCCTCCAAGCCCCCACCAGGGGACGGTCACGACATGGGATGCCACTTCCTGTAGCTATGCCCTGCCACCTGGGCCACTCCCGCTCTGCCCTCTGGTGGCGGTGTCACCCCCCAGGCCTGTCATCTCAGTGATCAGCTCCCCCAGTGACCAGCCAGCTCCAGTCTCTTACAGACCTTCTCCGAAAGCAAAGGGCAGGGGCTTCCCTGGTGGTGCAGTGGTTAAGAATCCACCTGCCAATGCAGGGGACATGGGTTCGAGCCCTGGTCCGGGAAGATCCCACATGTCACAGAACAACTAAGCCCGTGTGCCACAACTACTGAGCCTGCGAGGCACAACTACTGAGCCAGTGTGCCACAACTACTGAAGCCCGTGCGCCTAGAGCCCGTGCTCTGCAACAAGAGAAGCCACCGCAATGAGAAACCCATGCACCGCAACGAAGAGTAGCCTCTGCTCGCCGCAACTAGAGAAAGCCAGCGTGCAGCAACGAAGACCCAACGCAGCCAAAATTAAATAAATAAAAAAATAAATTTATTAAAATAAGCGAAGGGCAGGAGGGCCAAAACACGGACCCAGCACATCAGGAAATGCTGGCAACTCTGCGGGGGTCGAAAGGAAGACGTGTGGGGTCTACAGAGGGGCAACCCCTTGCCTGGGGCTGGATGTGTCATTAAGGGCATAAGTAAGATGGGAGGTGTATTTCACTCACTACAGTAGGATGTGGCAGGAGACCCTGACTTTGGGAGTCAGACTGAGCTGGGGGTGAACACTGGCTCCATCATGGATTCAGGGACCTTGGTGAGCTATTGACTTACCTAAGCTTCAATTTCCTAATCAATAAAATCAGGGTAAAAAACTTCAACCTGCAAGGCTGCTGCAAGGATTAAGGATAATACATGTACAATGCTTGGTATGCAAACAGTGCTCGATAAGTGCAGACACTGCTGTGTGGTATGTAGGGAAAGGATACTTCGGCACTCTGATGTACAACTGGAGTTCCGTTTGCAAAGGTCACAGACATGCTGACTTTAAACTTTACCATCAGACTCAAAGCGCAGAGATAAATTAAACTGTACGCTGTTAGAATAGTTAATAAATCCTCATTCAAAAGGTACTCTGTAAATAGAATGCAGGCTCATAACGAGGGTTTTTCAGCCTTTAAGCCAGAAGAGATTGCACTTGGGAAACCCAGCAACCAACTCGGAAAGGCTCACTTGCTGTCCAAAAATGCAACAGCAAACTTCCGAACTACACGGATGAGACCACTTGAGGCAATGTTTAAAGCAGTGCAATTTGAAGGAGATAAAGTAAGTGACATTTGCTTTGGGACGAATTTATATCACTATTAATCTCATGCAAAAAAAAAATCAACATGTTCCAGATGAATTTTTATAAGAAAGATGGAATATAACATGCATGTCTACCTCTATTATTTTGTTCCAGACAGGCCGGTGACCAACAGCGTCCCACAGGGTGGCGTGCCTGTCATGCCCACAGGTCAAGAACTGAGGTTTTGAGGCGTGGATGGCCAGTCCCCAGAGCTCATCAGTGTGACCCTACAAAGAACCGAGACAAACAGACGCTCTCTGAAATATTACAGCCAACACCCAGGAGCCCTGCAGGACCATGAACCATGGCTCACTGCACACTCCGGAATTTCTCCCATCTGTTTTTCTTCCTCGCTGACTGAAGCCGAGGAAGGTGATGTTAGTATAAAACACAGGAAAAATCTCCTCTTTGTAACTCTGTCTTATGTTCTACTATTGCACAGAATGAACGTGTTTGGTGGGCTGGCTGAGCTGGCGCGTACCTGAGTGATGGGTGTGAAGTCTCCGGACAGTGTGCCCTGTAGGACAAAGTTTCTGGTGGTGCCTATCAAGATCACATCGCCTTTCCCCTCAGCCACTGTCCGTATGGGACCAAACTGTTCTGGAATCTGCATGGAAAAGATTTCAAATGTCATGAAATTCTTAGCTCCATCATTCAAAATACTTGTTTATTTATCATGATGACAGCTCCTATCACAATGACATACACACATGCATGTGCTATGGAGAGAGAGAAAGTACTTGAGTGAATGATCCCAAATCTTACATTTAAACTCCAAACATTTAATATACCTAAAAAAAAATCAGCAATAGTAAGGTTTTTTTTTTTCTTTTTTATACATTTATTTATTTAGTTAGTTTTGGTTGCATTGGGTCTTCATTGCTGCGCACGGGCTTTCTCTAGTTGAGGTGAGCGAGGGCTACTCTTCGTTGCAGTGCGCGGCCTTCTCATTGAAGTGGCTTCTCTTGCTGTGGAGCACGGGCTCTAGGTGCGCGGGCTTCACTAGTTGTGGCTCACGGGCTCAGCAGTTGTGGCTCATGGGCTCTAGAGCGCGGGCTCAGTAGTTGTGGCGCACGGGCTTAGTTGCTCTGCGGCATGTGGGATCTTCCTGGACCAGGGCTCGAACCCACGTCCCCTGCATTGGCAGGCAGATTCTTAACCACTGCACCACCAGGGAAGCCCAGTAAGGTTGTTTAAAAAACAAAGAATAAAACATTTTTGTCTTGACGAAATATAAAAATAAGAAATACAACTGAGTAGTTTACTCTTGTTATGACTTCTGATAGCAGAACCAGGTAAAATGTGGAAAGTAAAGAATATGTAATCTGCTGTGATAAGAGCTCCTAAACATTTTTTATAACTTAAAAGGTTAAATTCTTTGGCGACTTCATTTAGTTTTGAAATCCACTTCTCATGTTGGCAAACATATATGATTATCTAAGTGTTAATAAAAATAATTTCAAAACTCACCAGCCAAGAACAATTTGCTATGATAAAATAAACAGAGGTGCTTGCACTTTATAAAAAGAACAGAAAATCGCAGTGAAAGCCTGGGGTGGACTCCAGGCACCGCGGTTCTGGGACGGTGAGGCGCAGCCTGTCCTCATACAAACTGTCTACCTCCAGCGCGCTCTGTTAGCACAGACTGGAGGAAAGTGGGTAACAATCCACGCTAATGAAGAGGACTTACAGGTACTTAAAAACGATGAGTATCTTCTATAAAACTAGGTGAGACTTTGGAGTATTTGTTATGATTGGGTTCATCAAATGCTGGTCAAATCTTATTATAAAAAAATGCTACCGCAATTAAAGTCTCCATGAAAGGAAGGTGATTTCCAAAACTCAGATGAAGGCCTTCCTTTTTTTTTTTTTTGCGGTACGCGGGCCTCTCACTGTTGTGGCCTCTCCCGTTGCGGAGCACAGGCTCTGGACACGCAGGCTCAGCGGCCACGGCTCACGGGCCCAGCCGCTCCGCGGCATGTGGGATCCTCCCGGACCGGGGCACGAACCCGCGTCCCCTGCATCGGCAGGCGGACTCTCAACCACTGCGCCACCAGGGAAGCCCAGGCCTTCCTTTATGAAGAGCAGGAATCAACGAAACCAAATTCTCATACTGTCAGAGCACCATGCCATGCTGCTCTCTGATGTAACTGTGCTGTGTGTGCATCTGACTTAGAAGTTGGAAAAGTTCTACAAGGTGCCCATGCTATGCTAGAGAGGAAGAAACTCAACCTTCGGATTGATGCCGACCTTGATATCTGTCTGCTCATAATTTCCCAGGGCCTGGGGGAGAGAAAATTCAGTGAGTGTGTAGAAGGGATATTGAATTTCTTGCCTCCGGCTCCTGTTGGAGTCCAGGTCTGCTAACCAGGTAATAAGGAGGTGAAGGAGATGCCAAAAGGGGTCAGAGCTCTAGAGATGGTGTTGGCACTCAGCCACGCACAACGTAAATACTCAGTGAACACTAGTTCAAAGTGAAAATGTCTCCAAAGTAACACGATGGAAATTAAAGTGAAAAGAGAAGAAACGTTTTAACGATTAATCAAAATGTGGATAAATGTTCCCTTGGAAAAGTGAGATTGGGTCTTTGATAAAAATATTCTAGATGTGAAACGCGACCACCTCACATTTTATAAACCTAATTCCCTTTTAGTACTTAAACTGCCTTCGTGATTTTGGTAAAATACTACCCCGTTTAGGAAAATTTTATCTAAACAATTCTCAAAACGGTAAGCTGAAGATTTCAAACTAACAAGGAAACTGGTCAGTATAACAGTTTAACGTTCAAAACGAATGTCAATAGCATGACTTGCCGTCTTACCTCGGTTTTATGAAGTTTCTGGTAGTTTCCATCCCAAGAAATGAGCTTCCGGTCTTTCCCTCCTCCCGACACCAGCGTGCCGTCCCTCAACATACAAAGTGCAAAAATACCGCCCTCGTGGGCCCCTTGAACTGCGTAGCTTATTCGATTCGTACCTAAACACAGCAAGACCAAGCTGAGGACATCGTCAAAGGCTCACCTCTGCCCATCTCATTTCATTTTTGTTTTAAAATGCGATACTGTCGGTTAGAACATCATTGCAGTGTGACTCTATCAAGGATCCACTTTCTAGAAGTTCCCAGAGCACCAGACAAGCATGAACTGAATTACTTTATAATTAAGGAAAACAGGGGGAGGGGGTTGGGGGGAGGGACAGACTGGGAGTTTGGGAAGAGTAGATACAAACTATTATATATAGGATGGGTAAACAACAAGGTCCTACTGTATAGCACAGGGAACTATATTCAATATCCTGTGATAAACCATAATGGAAAAGAATATGAAAAAGGATATATATATATATATGTATAACTGAATCTCCTTGCCGTACAGCAGAAATTAACACGTTGTAAATCAACTATACTTCAATAAAATAAACTAAGAAAAAAATAATTAAGGAAAACATGCTAACACGAAGCATAGTGTGTGAAGAGTACAGCCAGACTACATGTGGCTGAGAAATGAGCTGTGTGTCTCTGGACAGGTGACTTAACTGCTCTGTCTCAGTTTCCCCCTTGGTGTAATGGGGCTACTGCTTATCCCACGGGATTGTTCTAAGGGTGGAATGAACTGATGTATACATAGAGTCCATGGCACCCAGAGTAGCAGGGATACTACAAAGGTCACCATATTAATCTGAAATTACACTGATGGCTCTGTTTTCACCTTCACCCCCAACTCAAATACTAAGATCCTTGAGGACAGGGATAGTGCATTTTTCCTGGCACATGGCAAGCACTCATAAGTGCTCACTGAAGAACTTCCCTGGTGGTCCAGTGGGTTAAGACGCCGAGCTCCCAATGCAGGGGGCCCGGGTTTGATCCCTGGTCGGGGAACTAGATCCTGCATGCCGCAACTAAGAAGTCCGCATGCCGCATCTAAGACCCAGTGCAGCCAAAATAAATAATAAGTAAATAAATAAAGAAATAATTTCAAGTCAATAAATAAATGCTCGTTGAACTTGACCAAATAAATGTTTCTGAGTAAGGAGACCTCCTTACCACACGGTTTGCCCACTGACAGCGGGGATGCCCATCTGACTCATACATAAGCTCAGCATCTAGCATGCTGCCTCAGACAGCACTCAGTCAGCGTCTGCCAAGCACTATGTGGCCCAGAGAAGTTAAATACTGTACAGCTAAATAAACAGTCTTCGATGATTTCACCATTATAAGTTGTTATCAGATCTCCTAAATAAGCTATTAGCTCCATTATAATGTCTTGGGCTTAAAGAGCCTTTTAGAGCGACAGAAGTCCACAGCTTACTAGTCTCATTTTCCTCAGTCCCAGTGTTTTGGTTCCAAGTTACACCCGCACACATGCATGTATGTACCTATGTACCTTGGAATCGAATAGTAAACCTGGAAATGATATTAACAGACAATTCTTACAGGAGCCACGTTTGGCTTCATATTTATAACATCACCCAGAAATGTCTGCTTTGGGAGGAATCACGTGTTACCTTTTCCCCATACCAGGATGTTGCCACTTGAATCTCCGGTGATGGTGTCACCATTTTCAGAAAATGACACACAGAGGACAAACTTTGGCTTTTCTTGCTTCTGCAGAATATTTTAAAAGAATACGTATATACAATCAAGACATCCTTTTGTTTGTATTAATACCATCTAGAAGCACAGTCACCCCAAGCTGGATAGTGTCAGCTTCTGCTACCACACTGTGTACCTTTCATTCTTATCCACCATTACGTAACTTATGCCCTGAGATTATCTGGTCTAAAGTAAAGAGATTTCTGCTACTTATCAGGTTGAAGGCAGTTCGAGCAGAGGAGGGTGTTGGAGAGGCTAAGGGGCCGTGTTGCTGTGACTACGGCCTGAAGGATGGGCCTGGCATCCTCTGACTCAGCCTCTGGGCCCACAGGGCAGCAGGTGCCCTCCCGGTGCTCTCGCAAGGCCCGCAGATGCTGGACTAAATGGCACAGAGACTGCCCATCGCTCTCTGCAGAGTCCCACTGGGGTCTCCTGGGCGCCTTCTTCCTTGCTCTTTGCAGCCAGCAGGCCTCTGCGAGGGCCCAGCCCCTGGGCATCCTTTCCTGCTGCTTCTGCCTGTGCTGATCCTTCCTTCTCAGCATCACCAGTGTTATCCATGAGACACGAGGGGCTCCCCAACTCTGCCAGGGATCTCCAGGAACAGTCTTTATCACGACACCCCCGCATTTGCCCATTAAAACAAATTCTAGCACTGGGATGCCTCGAAGCTTCCTTAAAAGCTAGGTGACCGCAAGTACCATCGGTGAAAAATAAAACGACCGATGCAATTTCACTTTACCTCGAATAATCCTTGCTTCTTAATAAGGGAGCTTCCTTCTAGTGTCCAAAAGTAGAGATGGGACTTTCCACAGGTAACAATTATATTCGTGTCCGTGGGGTGGAAATCCGCAGCAAATACGGCTTCATTAGAACACTTGGTGCAAAACAGGAGAATCAAATGTCTCAAGTCTCTGAAGACACTTAAGAAAATAAATACAATCTGAACCACAAATAAATAATTCATCAAGGTAAGCACTAGGCCTCTTGGTATTTTCTCCCACCGAATTCGTCTTTTGGAATCACTGAACTTGTGTCTGTGCGTGCCGACCCCTCTCCTCCTCGTCTGTCTCCCCCACTGCACTGAGCCCTGAGGATGGGGCCACGAGGTCATCCTTCCGTATGGGGACTCACGGGAACTGGGACACAGCAGGCACACAGTGAGCTCTGGCTGAAGGGGCGGCCGGGGAACTAAGAATTGCAGGTTCATCGCCATCGAGTGACTGGAAGGGCCCCGGCGTCTGGATCGTATTCGGCTCCATCGCTCCTGGCCCACTTTGGCTGCCCTGCTTGTCTGGGGAGTCCCTCCTGATACGGACCCCCAGGACTCTGCCGGTGGTTTGCCGACCAAGCCTGGAATCCAGCAGGGGATCTGGCTCTTTGGGTACCACTTCACCACCCTCACCCTGCTATCTTGATTTCCACGACTTGCACCCTGGTCCCACGAATCGGACCCTGATGGCTCTTTGTGCTTGATAATTCAGTTATACATTCTTAAACCCGGAGAGTAACTTGCTCTGACTGCTTCCAACCCAGCGACATGGCAAGAACTTAAATACTTGAGCAGACTATTAGAAGGCATAGCTACAGCATGAAAATAGTTGTTTAATGCCTTATTAGAACACAGGGTCTGCATCCCACACACAAACAAGAGAGAAAGTTATGTAAGTGGGGTGATCCAATGGTGCTCCTAATGTTAGGTAGGTAAAGTGATCCAACGGTGATGCTAATCTTAGGTAAGTCAGGTGGTCCAGTGGTGATGCTAATCTTAGGTAAGTCAGGTGATCTACGGTTAATGGATGCCAGGGTGAGAAATCTGAAGTCAGTTCTATAAAAATAGATCCAATCATGGTTTTAACAGGAGGAAAGCATAAGAAAGCTCAAGGAAGGTACACTGACATAAGGAAAGTCCAGTGGGTCCCACTGCAGGAAGAGCACCGCTGGGAGGACCCCATTCCGGAGTCCACTCAGCTCGGGACAAGCCCCGTGCTGGCTGTGCCGCCCTCCTCGTGCCCCTGCTCCCTGCCTGGCCCTCCCGCTGGGCAGCAGGCACATCTCACTTGTCACCATCGCACCAGTGTCTCCTCGACACGTGTGTGCAAAGGGGACACTCGGCATTTGTGGATGACAGAGAGAACGCGAGCAAATGAGCGACGGAGCGAATTAAAAGGCTGGTGACTGTAAAATGAGGAAGGAAAACCCTTATAGACGCTGTGATGAGAAGAAGAAACCCTACCAGGCCTTGGGAATGGGGGGAGGGGTGGGGGCCCAAGGGCTTCTCGGTGAAGGGGTCCTGCCTAGGGGCTGTGGCGGGGACGGAGCCCACAGCCCACCGAGACACAGAAAGCTGGCCAGGGGCCAGCAGGGGAAGGCTCCACATGGGAAAAGGACAGCATAGCCCAACATGAGGCTTGGAGAGAGACCTTGACATCCGCCAGCCTCTCTTCCTTCTGCCAGTCCCACACGGACAGCACGTGGTCATTGGAGTCATCCACGGCACAGAGGTTGCTTCCTCCATTCTGGAAAAATAAAAGGTATTCACAGGAAGACTACATTTGAGAATAAACTAGGTTGAGAGTGATTAACAAGGAACATAATTTTATTTTTAATAAAGAGCCCGCTACATCTTCATTAAAGAATATTTACCCACCACCGTCGAGACCTACTTATGACTTGGGCACACAGACAGTGGGAGCAGGGGAATGTGGGGTGACAAGGGACAGGAGCGGGAGGGAGGGGTCGGGGGTGCGCTTCGCCACCGGTTCTGTTAGAACCAGCCTCCTAGGGGCTGCAGAGCCCCCGCCCTGGAGGAGAAGGCATCTGCGGCTCCAGAGCACAGGTCTGCGCTGAGTGATGACCAGGTTACCGCAAGGCCGTACAAGGGGAGGGGGCCCTGGGGGTGAGGCACGCGGTGTACTGATGTGAACACACGTATGTTTCTGAACTGGCTGAACAAGTGCTCTAAAGGGTGGCTCTGTTGAACGGGCACATCCTGAGGAAGCCTGGGAGACCACGGGGTCCATCCAGCCCCTGCTTATGGCCAGGCAGCGAGCCAGGCCGGCCGGGGACCGCACAGACAGGCAGGGGAAATTCAAGGCCAGAGCAGGCAAGACTGCTCCAGGAGCCTGAAGACCGTGTGGCTGCAGGGCCTCTTCTCACCACCGTGGAAATGTCGGATGGGGAGCGTGTGTCACGGAGGCGGCGCATGCGACCTCTGAATGAGGGGACCTGGGATGCGGGGGGTTTCGGAGTCCAAATCCGTACACACACCTGGGCGGTTACGGGCGTGTTAACTCCCTCCCTCTTCCACCGTGAGCTGAGTCTCTCCTCCCTGTGGACAAAGGCTGCAATACCCACAGGGCTCGTACTTACGGATTTTGAGAATGCGATACAGGTGACGGCTCGGTCAAAAAACCCGATTCCGATGACGTGCAGCGTGTTCAGCGTCACGGAATCCCAGATGCGCACGTTTGGGGGCAACTGCTGCTTAGAAAACAAGGCAGAGTCACCCACTGTGCCGCGTCTACGAGTTTATCTTTACCTTGAAATTATGAGGACACTTTAATGTTGTCAAAAAAAATTTTTTTTTGATGCATTTGAGGACTCTGCCTTTTAATATAAATAAAACATTCCCAATCTCTCCCGGAGGTCGTGGCTCTCGGGGCCAATTTAACTTCAGGAGAGCCCGTTATTGATAACTGTACCACAGGAAGTGATATTCTCATGTGCGTATCGAATGCGTCTGAGTTTTAAAAATGAAAAATGATGAAGAACATGGAGTCTCATTTAAGGGTTATCCTTGCAAAGTCTGTATTGTTACTGAGGATCAAGCGTGGTTCAATTCACCATGATGGTTGCCACCAATGGTATTAAGAGCTTAACATCCTTGGGCCCCACAGGAAATTGATTGTATGCAAACGAAAATTTAGAATTGTTATGATTAGTTCAAAACCCTCTCAACTATGTTAATTTTTCTCTTCCTTAATAGGAGAAAACATCACAGAATAATCAGCAGGTTTATCAAGAAAAGGACTAGCATTGTACCCCGTAGATGGGTGAAGTAGGCTCTAGGTTGGACTTGTCTCTAAGTAGCTGGGCGTCCGCAGACAGTCCCTCGGCCTCTCCAGACTTCTCCACTTGTAAATGCAAAGGCATGGTTCAGATAGCTATGACATTTTCTCTGGCTCTAAGGTTCTGATTCAATTTCAAGGCCAGAAACTGAAATACACAGTTAAGCCACTAGAGGGGAGGAACAAATGATTTACTACTAATTTCAAATAACTTTTAAAAATCATTTAACAGTTAAAAAAAAAAAAAAAAGAAGATGAAGACCCTGTTCCCTCTGTGTTTACAGAATAGTGGTCTGATTTCCGTTGTTCCTGTTACCTCCTTTCAAGTATAGGATTTTAATGGAAAATAGCATAAATAGTTAAAATTTGATGTTATTAAAATATTTTCTGAAAAATGGTAGCACTCAGGATAAAAATGGAAGAACTTAATGTAATTAGTTTCAGATCATACATTGTGCATGGATACACAATGCTATACAAAAATGGACATCAGAAAAGTTACAAGAAGTTTTGGATAAGACATGACAATGACCACAGATTGTGGTAAATAAGTACGTGGAAGCCAGTTTTGAGTTGTTCTGTTTGTCAAATTCTACTAGCTCCTTCTCTGATTCCTTAAAATACAAACTGAAGTCTTGCTGAAGTGCTTACAAAATCTGGGCTAAAATCCTTCCAGCAGCCCTTATAGATTACACCCAGACACAAATTCCATGGGTTGAAGTCATGATTACAGGGAATTCATGGCAGAGGGTGTCTGAAATTCACTGAAGAGGCAACGTGCCCCAAATTCAAATGGTTATTTATTATGATTTTAACTTTGCTTATTAAATGTGTACTTAACATTTTAATGTTTATCATGTGTGTAAATAAGTATCTTAAGAGTTAATGGATTCTTAGGCAAGAACAATGCTATTTAAAAATTAGCTGAAACTAAGGTGAGCTCAAGGGGTTTGTAAAGTCAGTGTAAGAACTTTCATTTGCAATAAAAAATTCAAATGAGGGATTAAGAAGTACTCAGACATTTTATATCTAAGCAGGCTCATTCGTCAGCAAAATTTTCAGAAAATTATTTTGTGTTACCAGTTCATTACAAAAATATTAAAATAGAACTCACTTTTCCATCCTTAGATGTGCCTGCAACTTGTCCTGTGGCTATCGTGATCCTATCAGGATGAACTGCAAGGCTAAAAAGAGATATTTAAAAAACATCTACCGTTTAAAGGTAAGCTTCACTCTTCCCTTGAGCAAATATAATCTGGTCAAAAATTTAAAAGTAAGATATACACAGTGCCTAACTTCTTACAGTCATGATAAATTCTCTAAGCACCTCATTTCATTTCATCTTAATTCCTTTATCTATAGAGGATTTTCAAATTCAAAGAAAAAGCACCCTCTGCTTGGGAAACACCATTTCAATCTCAGAACCACTTCATTAGTATACAATCTTTATTAAGAAGTCATTTGAGTATCTCAAATAGCAAAAGCATCATCTTTTTCCAACAGCATTTTAATAACTGACCAGGGAGTCAGGATAAATAGAAATACATAAATCCATCTATTCATCCATCATCTTTTCCAGATACATAAAATCGCTACCAAAGGTATAAATGAATTATAGGAATAGCAGACCCTGACATACACGAGGCAAAACATTTTCATTAAAAAATAAAGACCCAAATTAGAAGCCGTTAGCACGAGAAGGCCTCCAGATAGGGGTCTGTTAGAGCTATTTGTTTAGGGAGCATGGTTGGTTAAGATGATGTGTTATAAGGATAGAAAACTAAAAAGGTGTCTTAGAGAGTAGGCTACCCAGAACACAAAGAAGAGTTTTCCCCAAAGATCCTATTTTCTCAGATCCCTTTCTTTCTCTTTAGTTATATCCCATCACTGAACCCTTTCTGCCAATGCTCTTCCCACAGGTGTCAGAGGAATCCCGGTTTTGAGGACTCACCACTTCACGTCATCATTATGGCCCGTGTAATGCCGCTGAAGCTGCTCCTCCACATTGTACAGCACGACCACGGACGCGATGAAATACACAGTCTCGCCCGTTGGAAGCAAGTACAGGTTGTTACGACAGTCTCGACCCCTGTACCCATAGCTTCGTGTACGTCAAGACAAAATAAAAAATATGTTTTTTAAAAGTAAAAAATAAAGTAAAATAAAATAAAAACCCAACTCTTTCACGGGCTCTATTTTCTTGTCTTTCATTTTCTTCTTCTTGGAAGCTCGTTCATGTTCCCAAATCTCATACTATGAAGGCTCCAGCAGCTTTATTTCAAGAACGCTAGTCATACGGCTGACTCAGATTTTTGTGGCTTAGATTTTGTGGGAGCTTTTTCGTTTTCTTTTTTGGAAAGGGTATTCTACCTGTGCTACATGTCCATTTAATATAAGCCATATACTGTATTTCCTTCATTTAGTCCTGGGTTCATCCTCATGTTCCTTCTTTAATTAGTCGGTGTTAACTTGAAGTTAGGCCCCAAGGTTAGCCAAGTCCCTACTGGCTGAGGGGGCAATGCTAGTCTTTCCTTCCAGGGTACCCCTCTTTCTTTCTTTGGGTTTAAAAACTTTGTGCCAGCATGGTTTAGTTACATGATTTTCTACAGCTGAATTTCGATAAAAGCATTCATCGACTGATTACTTCGTGTAAGACTTAATCAATGAATAAAGGATACACCCATTCCAGCTTAAGTCTCTTCGTTGGTAGTTCTACTTTTGCTTCCAAGCTGTAAGAATCCACTTGATCTTTGGGCATGTGCATGGTAACAGGGCGTCCACGAAGAAACATTTTTACATATCCTTCTTCTATGAAAAGAACAAAGAGGTCAGTAGGATACCTCAGTGCCCAGCGTACCTGAAAAAAGGTTATATGTTCTCTAGCCTTTCAATGGGAAAGCGGAAACTTTGCCCTTTATGTCCTTTCTGGTTAAAGTCCTAGGGAAAACTACCTAAAACACAAACGGTTTGAAACAAAATTTTTCATCTTGTTTGCCTTTGACATTCTGCTTACTTAAGTAATGTAAGAAATTGTAAAAGGCAGGAAAGAACTGGATTCCAACAATTATTTTCCATGAGAGATTTTAGTGCTTACGTTTCCTCATCAGGAGGGGGAAAAATGCCACCCCCCCCCCAAAAATTACAACTAACACAAGAAATCCACTTAAATTCTTTATTGAGTTCAATGCATATACAATGTCAGTATCAAAATTCATAAAATATCTTTCAATATTTAAATTGGTGTGTTATAGCGCAATGTAAAAATGTGTCTTTATGTATCTTTTACACTGGACACTTCTTTCAAGTGTAAAGAACACAAAATCAGCAGAAGTACATGCTGGGATGCATGCAGGAGGAAAATGCTCAAAGAAAAGCTAGAAATAGAAAACCAGAGAACAAAAGACCCATTAGAGAGAGAAACTGGGAAATAAACCTTTCTTAAACAAACATTTTTAATAACAAAATAACTTATGATGTTTTGATAAATTATAGGGATGAAAGTAAAACCCAATAACATATGGACAAGGGGCAACTCCTGGACTTTTAAAAAGAAACGACTTCGGGTTTTCTGGCTACAGTTTTCAGGATATAATAAGACCAAAGAAAATGTCTTGTGAGCTCTTGATGAATTCTGTTCTGATTCAGAACTCACTGCATTCTGATGCTTCACTGCAGATCAAAGGACTGGGTCTTAATGGCATTTAAATTGGGCAGTTGGGACCACGGATATCTGTACATCACTCAACAGAAAAATCCTCCGCAGAGAGGAAATTGCTGAGGAAGTCATAAAGTAATTATAGTGTCGTAAGTACCACATTTACAAATTAGTTTTGTAAGTCTTATTCCTAAGGATTTGCAAACAATGCCACATGCAACATTGCTTGGAAGTTGAGAGGCCATCCCACTTTTATGTTATGGTGTGCGTGCAAGTCAGGTCATAAATGCATGCGATACACTCTTCACTCCTGCACACAGCGTGCCAGCTGCTCTGTTCTGTGATCCGCCTCCCCAGCTCCGCTGGGACTAGCCCATCTGAGGCCCACGGCACTGCAGGCCTTCTCATCACCCCGCCCCCCGCCCCGGTCATCCTAGATGCTGCTGCCAAACCTGTCAAGGCCCACAATGGATTCAGAATCCTTCTCCCACTCTCTTACCTGCTGGACCCAAAGCTCTAACTGCCCTGCCCCGCTATTCCCGTACGTGACCTCACTGGCCACAGCTACCCCCCACCCCGTGGAACCTTCTCTCTCTCTGCCACCTGCACACCACTCCGTGCCTCTACCCATGCTCGCCTCAGCTGACCTCTTCCCTTCCTTAATCCCTCACCTGAGTCTCAGCTCATCAGACAGTGTGGCTACCTCAGCTGCAGACCCTAAAAGCACCCGGCAGACCGATAGAAGGGGGACAAGGAGGGGTGGGTGTGACAGCTTAAGTGACAAGCGATTCCGTTAATTCTCTTTGTAAGGGGAATCACGGAATGCAGATTCCGAATAAAGGGAATATAATGCCATCCCACAGCACACACAAGAAGCCTAGTAGGGCTGCATGTGATCAACGTAAGTGACACATCTACTTGAGTATATGGTTGTTATGTGCTGGTAAAGTCCTTATGATGGAGGTTTGCTCACTGGGCAGTTCTACATCACCGGACTGGGCAAAAAAGCGCTGGAGTTAGCCTTGGCACTGTTTTGTACTGGTAAGTCAGACATTCTACAACTAAAATGAAAAACGCAGCAAGGGAAAGCAATGTTTTTTTTTTGTTTTTTGGGGTTTTTTTTTTTTCAGGCATATTAGGATAACAGCACACACCCACCAAACCCAAAGGTGCTAGAGGGAGCGGCCAGCAGCAGTGCAGGTTTCAAACAGTGGGGCATCCAGGGGTTGCCCTATAGCTCTCTTAAGGTTCACACAGATTTTAAAAAGAGTTCCTATAATCAGCCAATAATCCATCAAGATCCAATTTATAGCTACTCATTAAAACCCACCCCAGTAAATGCTCAGGAATGCTTTTAACTTCCAACGAATCAAAGTGGTTTGCATCACAAAAACATTTTCATACAAGGAGACTATCTGTTGGCCTGTATGAAAAGAGTTTCTGCAGCCTGGGTCACAGCTTTGCTCAGAGAGCTATGAGGTTTCAGAAATGCCGCCTACCTTTGCAGTGTGTCACCCGGCGTTTCCCTTGTGATTTCGGAGACAGAGACAGAAGTGCTGGGTAAAGAGACGATGGGGCACTGCAAGAGTGACTGGCCTGCCCGGGAGCACTCCCGAGCCCTCAGGCCGAGAGGCTCCCGGCCCCCTGCTAGAAAAACCTGGACACATTTCGGGGATTCTGACAAGTGCACTCCAGACCTAGCTCTGCAGGCTTAGGGTGATTACATTTTCAGTGAGTAATTTCATGCTTCTTGAAAACGAAATGAATACTGAAGCACATGCGGATAAATAGGAAAGTCCGACTTTCATGTTTCAATTGTGCACTTAAGGGGGAAAAAAACCTTGGAAAATTAAATGAATTTATTTAACCCGTTGCACACTTGTCAATGATTTTGCGTTTTTAAACACACTTTCAAATAAGGTTACTATTCTCAAAATAGCAGCTCCCTTATTATAAAATGTGTTAGAAAAGACATATAGAAAGATATATATGAACTATTAGTTTGCAGTTTAGGAAATCAAAGGCAGAAAAAGAAAAAAAAAGTTGCTTTTAGACAAAGTTATAACTGGATGCATCAGAAACTTTCCCCTTCAGAGAAATGTAAATGTTGATGATGGGGGGGGGAGCCCCATTAGTAAGGAAGAGATAACAAAGCAACAGGAGTCTTTTAACCTAGAACTTTTGTTTCAGTATAATGGCAGCTCACTCTTCCTCCTTACTGATGTATCTTGAATCGGTTTAAAGGGGGTGAGTAAAGGGTTTAGTCTTTAGGACCATTTTCTGGGTGGTCTCTGTATGACGTGAGCCATCAGACCCCCAGGTACAGGCTGACAGTGAGCGCTCAGCCCCCAGTCCTGCCACATGGACCCCCATGTTCTGCCCGTCCCAGCTGCCCCTGAATAACTACTTCTTATCGCCCCTGAAGTCCTGAGGTGACTGAGGGACGCCCGCACCAACATTCAATCAGCCTTACCTGCGCTGAAGACCGGCTCCTTGGGTTTGCTGTGGAGATAAAACCAAACCAGTTTGTAAAGGGAGGCTGGGGGTGGCGGTTAGTCTCATTCACAGAAGACCCCACACCCCACTAGCTGCCGCAGTTTGTCACACGGATGCTGTTAAAAAGAAAAACAAAACCATGTAACTGCAAAGAGGAGGAACGTAAGCAAAAGTGTCCAAAACCAGGTGCCAGAGACGACAATCCCGACTTTACCACCAAAGATGTGCTTTTTATGAGAACAGATAAAGGTTTGGAGACGGAAAACATGTGGCTCATCACGACGGGAACAGCCCTGCCTAAATGTGTAGAAAGGTTTGTTTTCCTTCTCCACGCTCTTCTGGCAGATTATCTGAAGAACTTACTTAAAACTAGCAAACTCCCGTCACAGGGGCTTTGGGGAGAGAGCTTTTAGCGTCCAGCTGCCAGCAGGGATGGGTACGGGGTGGGCGGGGGGAAGATGAAGGGGTGGGAGAGAGGGAAGAATAAGGAATGTCAGGGTGTGGCCACATCCTGGGACATGTGGGGATCCCCACTGTGGGCCTTGGCCAGGCCGAGACCCCCCATGACTGCACCTGGGAAACCAGAACCCCACTGTGTTCAAGTTCACACCACCAGGGACTGAGGTCATCCCTAGGGGCAATCCTCCCACAGGACGAGCCTGCATGGGGAGTCCCCCCAAGTGCAGGAGGGCACAGCCCTCCCCGTGACAACCTGACAGCCGCCTGTGGGAAGACTGTCACCTCGTGCCAGACAAGGGAAGGGACTCCCAAGCACGGCAGGAAGTGCGTCCCGTTCAAACACAGAGCCAGTGCTTGAAGCCAAGCCTGTGAGACTCCGATGTCTATGCCGTCTTCCAAGGTACCCCTACCCCACCAGAGTACCTCCCGCTTTAAGATGTGGAAAAGACACGGTAAATAAACGAAACCCGTCCCAAAGAGGGCTGGGAGAACTGTGAACCTGCAGAGGCGCCTACATTTTTTGTGCGTACATGTTGAAAAACACATACTGGAGCAGATACGGTCCTAATGTTACTTTTCTCCTTCATTTTAAACTTGAAATACACTGAGAAACACCACCAGTAAAAACTACCCCTAATCCCATGATGTAATAAATGATATTATTTATTAATGGCCTTGATTTTCAGATAATTTTATGAGTATATGGCGGGAAACTCTTTACTGATGCTTTAAGAGTGGTTTACTGTGTTTCAAGTAGGTGGATCTGCTATGGGCTGAGA
This sequence comes from Leucopleurus acutus, assembly GCF_964270905.1. NCBI lineage: Eukaryota > Metazoa > Chordata > Mammalia > Artiodactyla > Delphinidae > Leucopleurus > Leucopleurus acutus. The sequence goes on from NC_139142.1 coordinate 4,858,336, forward strand.
TTTCTGCATGCGAACCACTGGTCACTGAAAATAGTACTCTGCAGGCCCCGCACACCATTTAACACAAAAGCCTAACTTCCATCAGCCCTGAAGGCCCAAAACAACCTCTGTGGACCCCGACATTTTTCCGATCTCATCCTCCTGTCTCTCCCCTCAGTCACAGACTTCCAGACACTCTGTCCCTGCTGTCCCGAGACTGGGCCAGCAGCTCCCAAGCCCGGTGTGGACCCCAGCTTCCCACCCCCCTGGAGAGCGCATGGCCGGGCGTGTGCTCAGAGCCGCCCCGAGAGGCCTTCTTCGATGCTCCACTCTGCGGCCTCCTCGGTCCTGCTCACCACGCCCCGCCTGGCTTTATCTGTATTAATCTGTCTCTCCCCAGAAGCGCAGGAGGGCAGAGATCTTTGCTCACGACCGCGTCCCGGGGCCTGTAACAGTCTTCAGCTGCTGCCTGGAAGCTGGTAAGGTCTGGAGCCCTCCCTGCCTCTGATCCCAGCTGGCCCCGTGGGTGTGCGTCTGGCCGGGGGCGCTGGGGGCTGTCCCGACAGCCCTGCTGCCCCCCACCTCCCCCGAGGTAGCCGGTACTTCCTGGCGCCTGGCGTTTCTCGCTGTCCTCCCGGTCAGTCCTCAGTCTTTACTGCGCCATCACGGCATGCAGTCCCTCCAGGGCCCCCTCTCAGCATCTTCGTCCCTCCTTCGGGGTGGTACCCACACAAGGCCCAGTGTGGAGCATCCCTCCCGGTCCTCGGGCTGGGCCCTCGGCAGGTGCCATGCCTGGGCTCAGAAAGGGTGGCTTCAGAACTCCTGTCCTGCTCCCAGGCTCTGTCACAAGCTCACCGAAGGTCTGTGGAAAAGGGGTACGTGTGTGTGAAGGTTCCCTTTGTGCCTGGGGCTCCCGAGAGTTCTACACCACTCGGCCTCTCGGGATTCTACAAGCTGTCAGCTCCTTTCTTCTTACAACCATTCCTCCTCTCCTGCAGCTCTGCCAAAGATCACGGCGGCCAGGGCAGTCCCTCCTAAGAGGGGCTGGTCACTTTTGGGGCTGGAGTTCGTCATATCACTCGGTGACCTCGGATCCACGGCGGGCTCACCTGGCTTGTTCTCGTCGTTGGGGGGAGTGACACTCTTGTGATTTTCTAAGCAGGAGCGTTAAGTCTTAACTGCAACTTTTATATCTTATTAGATTCACAGGCAGGGCAAGGACACAAGAGGAAAAGCTAAAACAGAAGATTACAAAGCAAACCTACTGGTTAGGTAAGCCAGGCAGGGAATTAGAAGACAGGAATGTTATTTTTCCATCATGACTTTGATCACAAAAGCAGAAAGATGCCAAGTCCATGAAACAGACATAAGCAATCTGGAACCCTCCCTAGAGATAGAAAAGAGCAATTACAGATCATCTTCCTCTTAGAAAGAGAACATCCATAGGGGAATTTGAACTTCAAATACAGGGAAGCCAGTGGAATTCTGATGTTGAAGAAGATGGATGAAAGATTAGTTAAAAGACCAGGAAAAGGCAGCTGAGTGTTAACAGCTAAAGGTCACTGAGAGGTACCAGGCACTGAAGTTCTCATAGTTCTTTACACCTTGCTCTCAACTATGCCTTACCTTTTGGGTATTACAGGTATTGTATTTAGAAAACATACTATCGCTAGGCTTCGTTATTTTAGAAAGTTCAATTTTTATAGAAAGATATACTATACTTACTTTAGAACCCACGATTCCTGCCCACATACCACCCTCCTGAAAGGCAAGAAGCCTGGGAAAAGGTACTATTCCAACTCACACATGCACGTCTGATAAATACAAACCTATAAAATGACAACAAATCTTTCCAACTATTGACAGAAGGGCAAACCCACAGAACATGTGATGACGAGGATCCAAAGTTAAGGATGCTGTGGCCCCAGGTCAAAATCAGTGAATGGCAGCCGCGCGCCGATCACCTGTCCGATCTTGAACTCACCGTCAATAGAGCTGAGCGTGGGCCCTTCAGACCCAGCACACTGGAAACACGCTCGGCTTGTGAGCTCACTTGGAACGGGAGACGACTGCCTCTCAAGGTGTGGTATAATTTGTCCCTGGGCACCCATTCCTTAAATGGTCTAAATGGAAAACTGAAGTGGGGGACTTGGCACTGCCTCTGCCGCCAGGGTGTGGTTCTTGGGGGCGGGGGGAGAGTGAATAAACTCTGGGACCAGAATGAGGCTCCATCCATCCCTGTCCGAGTGTGGAGTCAGCGCAGATGTTCCCCACCCTGAAGCCCAGGACTGAAGTAAGCCCAGAGGAGAGAAAGGATTTCCCTTCTGGCAAGCACACCCTCGTCTCTTGGCTATTCCGGCCTCAGGCTGCTGGGCCCAATATCTCCAAAATGAACCACGGTGCAATCCAGTGCGGGTCTTTTTACTGCTCTGTTTTTGGCAGGAAGGAGATTTGCTGAAAGAGCTTGGCTGTACACTCCCTAAAGCTGGAAGGTTCGGGAGACTCTCCTAACTAGAAGCAGTACCTGGGGGTCACGGAGGACGTGAGGAAGCCTGGAGCCTTCACCAGACCAGTAGCTGGATCTAGAGGCAGTAGGAGGAAACCAGACAGTTGGCCCAAAGAAAAACTCCCACCCGGAGCTGTGAGCTCACACCACGAAGCAGCTATAATCACCCAAGTCACATGTTATCCCCGAAAACGTTCACTGTGGACTCTGGTTGCCGGGACTGTCAAAAGTGGCTGTTTCCCCTTCATCTGATATCATTCAGATGACTCACTGTGGGCTGGGTGTTTGTAAGGGGGAGAGTCCAGCCAAGAACTCGTTCAGACTCAGATGCAACGAGTATTCCCTGCACTGCTCCTCTGCGGTGGGATCCGCGCTTAGCACATTCGTATCTGTTACTAATTTACCCCAAGGTCCTGAAAGCCGGTCTCCGACACATGGGTGACGCATGTAACCGGGAGCTCTGGAGACGGGAATTAGGGCAGACTGACAGTGGCCAAATGCTTCCGAGCAGAGATACTTGCTTTACAAAATGATTAATAAGGCCTGATCGAGGAGGAGACCGTTCCAAAGTCAAACATGTTTTTTCCCTGCAACTTATTCATCTACAAAAATGGTACCTCTCGGCATACATACCATGACTCCTTCTGAAAATGACTTCACTTGATGAAATGTGATCCCTGCTGGGAGTCAAGATACTCTGCTACGTAAATAATGATTCTTTTTATAAATTGCCCTTAAGTAAGCAGCTGTTAACTGTAAGTAGGGTCATTCAGGAACCATCTATTTAAAATATTTAGAAGTTGCTACTGGGGACAAAAACTACTGCTTCATAGACATTTCCAACCAATACTTCCAGTTTAACGTGGCAGAAGGAGCACAGGGTTTTTTGTTTTTTGGTTGCACTGGGTCTTAGTTGAGGCTCGCGGCCTCCTTAATTGCAGCACGTGGGCTCCTTAGTTGCAGCAGGCGGGCTCCTTAGTTGCGGCTCCAGGCCTCCTTAGTTGTGGCAGGCGGGCTCCTTAGTTGTGGCATGTGAACTCTTAGTTGCAGCATGTGGGATCTAGTTCCCTGACCAGGGATCAAACCCAGGCCCCCTGCACTGGAAGCGCGGAGCCTTACCCACTGCACCACCAGGGAAGTCCCAGGAGCACAGATTTTGAAGGCAGTTGGATTCGTGTTTTATTTGGGCAAATCATTTTACCTCCATAAACTTTAGATTCTTTCATCTACAAAAATGGGACTAAAACCACTGTGAGGCATAGGGTACCAGCAGGATCGTATATAACATGTGACAAAGTATCTAACACACGGTTATTAATTAATATTACTTCCCTCTTCCTCCTAATTTCACTGACAATAACCTATCAATACATGTATGTACTTTTGAGCTCTTCACCTAACAGCCTCAAAACTAAAACAAAATAAAGAATACCATACCAGCACTTATTATTTTAACATTTGTTAAAAACTAAATGACCCCTTGGCTTAAAGAGTGAAACAATCTTTTCATTTGAAAAAAAAAAAAAAAGATTCATTTAAATCACCTAATTTCCAACGTTTCGGAATCCAAAATGTAGTGTTAAAATCATCTACCAATAGGTGGTGCTGTTTGCATAGTTCTTAAATGACTATGGTTTTAAAATCTAAGTACAGTATATAGGTAACATCCTTTCATTTATTCAGCGAATGTTTATTGAGCACTTACTGTGTGCCAGAACTGTGCAAAGTGCTAGGAATATAAAGAAGAAAAAATGACATAGCTCTGCCCTCCCAAAGCTTAAGGGGGCGGGGGTGGGGGGGGGGCGGAATGTGTGGGAAGCCCCTGGGGGGTGGGGAGGGAGGAGTTACAGTTACAGATAAAGTTAATGGGCAGGAACAAAGCAATCTGGAAGGCAGCTACCTCAGACCTGGGCGCTCAGGCAGGCTTCCCAGAGAAAGGGGCATCCTGAAGGATTAGCTGGAGTTCTCCTCCTGCCAAGTTTCCAGACACATACATATGCCACTTAGGACAAGGGACAAACCTCCACTTACTAAGTGTTAAAAAGTGTAATTCATCAAGCTCTGCATTTGTTTGGTTTTGGTATCTGTTTGATTTTCCAATACTACAATAAAAAGATTTTTCTAGGGGCTTCCCTGGTGGCACAGTGGTTGAGAGTCCGCCTGCCGATGCAGGGCACATGGGTTCGTGCCCCGGTCCGGGAAGATCCCACATGCTGCGGAGCGGCTGGGCCCGTGAGCCATGGCCTCTGAGCCTGCGTGTCCGGAGCCTGTGCTCCGCAACAGGAGAGGCCACGGCAGTGAGAGGCCCGCGTACCGCAAAAAAAAAAAAGATTTTTCTACATATGCTATCTTCTTACTTTCATTTGGGTTTCTTTAATGAAGGCTGAGTTTGAATATCTTTTTTTTTTTTTTTAATTTATTTATTTATTTTTGGCTGTGTTAGGTCTAAGTTTCTGTGTGTGGGCTTTCTTTAGTTGCGGCGAGCGGGGGCCACTCTTCATCGCGGTGTGCGGGCCTCTCACTGCCGCAGCCTCTCTCGTTGTGGAGCACAAGCTCCAGACGCGCAGGCTCAGTAGTTGTGGCTCATGGGCCTAGTCGCTCCGCGGCATGTGGGATCTTCCCAGACCAGGGCTCGAACCCGTGTCCCCTGCATCGGCAGGCAGACTCTCAACCACTGCGCCACCAGGGAAGCCCTGAATATCTTTTCCTTAGTTAATTGGCTACTCGTATTTCTTTCTCAGCGAACTGTCTCTGTTCAAACCTTTTACCCACTTTCCGATTGAGTTAACTTGTCCTTTCCCTCGCTGGTGTGTGTTGTGACCTTTGGAAATGAAGGACATTGGCCCTCTTCAGTTGTGGGTGTCATTCGTATTTGTTGAGAGGATGAGTCTTCGTGGGCTTTTCCTTCCCACTTCCCGCCAAGCCTTACGCTCTGTTCTGCACATGGTAGGTACTCAGTGAGTCAAACAGTGCTGGGAAAGGGTATGAGTAAGGTGAGAGAAATCTTCAGAATTTCTGATTCCGCCCTTTTCAGGTTGGGGTGAGATCAGAAATGGGAGTTGGAGAATTCTGGAATGTCCCAAAAAAGAGAGGCACTCAAGGGCTTCCCTGGTGGCGCAGGGGTTGAGAGTCCACCTGCCGATGCAAGGGACGCGGGTTCGTGCCCCGGTCCGGGAAGATCCCACATGCCGCAGAGCGGCTGGGCCCGTGAGCCATGGCCACGGAGCCTGCGCGTCCGGAGCCTGTGCTCCGCAACGGGAGAGGCCACAACAGTGAGAGGCCCGCGTACCGCAAAAAAAGAAAAGAGAGGCACTCAAGATTGGGGAGTGGGGTGAGCAAAGGTGTACAAACATCAGCTCCGACTCTGGGATGGAGAAGGCAAATATCAGTACTCACACCATCTACGGAGCACCAACGTCGGCCAGCCCCACGCTACGCACACCATCTTGTTTAATCCGCACAACAGCCCTGAGAGGTAGGTATTAGTTTTTACTGGTGCTGAGGGAAACCCCAAAGAGGTTAAGTAACTAGTTCACAGTCACATAACAAAAGTGGCAGAGCTGGGATTAAAATTTGGTTATGGCTATAATGCCCCATCCGTCTACACTCTTTTTGTTATATTGATTGGGGTAAAACGAGTTGTTCAACAAATGTTTATTGGGTACCCACTGTATGCTGGGCATTGTTCTAGATGTTGGGCTGGTCTGACAGGACTAGAAAAGCCTTGTTGGTATCCAAACGTCCAACAAAAGTGCATTCGCCTAGATAAATAATGATCCACATCTGAAATAACGTTGTAAGAGTATATTTCCTGACACAAAGACATGATCATACAGCAAATGAAAAAGAGGGTTACAAAATGTATGCAGAAGAATATTCTTTATGTAAAAAGTATACCCTACACACATGCAACACCCTAGAAATAAAGTCTGGATGGAAACACAATAAAATGGTAGCTGTGAGTTCTCTGAGTGCTGAGATAATAGGGGATTTTCCTTTCCTCTGTTTTGTATATTTGGATATCCTAAAACACATGTTTACTTGTGTAATAAATAGATTACTACAAAAAGGAAAATAAATCCTGCTGGGGGAAAGTAAGAGCCAGTGTTGGAAGCTGTGGATATCAGGGTACAAGACAGGGTGAGGAGCCAGTAGATGAAGGACCTTGAACCCAGGCTGAAGATTAAGATTTACATTCCACCATCAGTGATGCTAAAGGAAAAGAAAAGCAATGCTGAGCCTTGAGGACCCTGAGGTGTCAATCAAAAGACTGCCTCACTGGTGTGCAGAAAAGGGAACCCTCCTGCATTGTTGCTGGGAATGTAAATTGGTGCAGCCACTATGGAGAACAGTACGGAGGTTCCTCAAAAAACTAAAAATAGAGTTGCCATATGATCCAGCCATTCCACTCCTGGGCATATATCTGGACAAAACTATAATTCGAAAAGATACATGCACCCCCTATGTTCATAGCAGCACTGTTTACAATAGCCAAGATGTGGAAGCAACCTGAATGTCCATCGACAGATGAATGGATAAAGAAGATGTGTGTGTGTGTGTGTGTGTAATGGAATATTACTCAGCATAAAAAAGAATGAAATAATGCCATTTGCAGCAATACGGATGGACCTAGAGATCATCATACTGAGTGAAGTCAGACAGAGAAAGACAAATACCATATGATATCACTTATATGTGGAATCTAAACTATGACATAAATGAACTTATCCATGAAACAGAAACAGACTCACAGACATAGAGAACAGACTTGTGGTTGCCGGGGGCGGCGGGTGGGGGTGGGCGGCAGGTAGGGATGGATTGCGAGTTTGGGATTAGCAGATACAAACTATTGTATATACAATGGATAACCAACAAGGACCTACTGTATAGCACAGGGAACTATATTCAATACCCTGTAATAAACCATAATAGAAAAGAATATACATATTATATTATTATAATTGTATATGTTATATATATAACGGAACCACTTGGCTGTACAGCAGAAACTAACACAACATTGTACATCAACTCTACTTAAATAAAATAAATTAAAAAAAACAAGACTGCCTCACTGAACGCTAGAGCTTAAAGAAGGATGGAGCTGAGAGTTCCGCTTAGGGTTCTGAACTTCACGGCCTGGATAAAGTAGCCAGTTGCACAACACAGAAGGGGATCTAAGGGAACACTTTTATGTGGCAGACGTCTTCATAATTTTGAAGCTTTCTTCATATTTGTTTACTCCAGAGATGGGCAGTTTATTTGTGTGTCACAAGGTTTCCAGCAGATGGCTGAAACATTTCTTGTTCTGACAAAATCAGCTCATACTGCAACAACTTTTTGATGGAAACAAAGTGTCTTGCTTACAAAGTTGATATATCCTATTCCAGTCAGAATTACAAAGGAGGAACCAGTTGGATAATTGAAACATTTTATCAGTCTAGCAACATCTAACATAAACTATGCATTACAAACAGTAGTTGTTTTTCTGTCTGATATAAAACATTTTTAAAAAAAAATTTTTAAAAAACCTCTCTTGGATTAGTCAACTGGCGACATTAGATAGTACAGGTTGTTTATCAGAATGTTATTGGCGATTCCCTATTTAAATTTAATAAATACTTCCTTATGACACAAATCACTGTATAACTGTTAATACTCACTTACAACCAATAATATATAAAGTGAATATTACATTGCCATATATTGCTTTTGTTCTTGTGAAAGTTTTGTCAGTACAAAGATTAATAAGGGCTGTTAAAATTCTGTGGCTCATTGCAAGCAAAATATTTTAAAATGTTAACTATGCTAAGATAAAAGTCTACAATGTCACAAGAGAAACTGTTGACTCTCACGGCCATTTCCAAAGAAAAGGAGATACAGGAGCACGAAAAGTGAAACTCTCAGGAATAACAGTTTCTATGAACACAGAACACGTGATTATTATTAAATAAATTAATGTATCTTGGAAAACGGGAATGCTTAGGACATCAAAAACACTGGTATTTTATGTTGGACAGTAAGAGCTGTACAGTTTATAGGGAGTGTAATTATTATTACTGAGGAATATAAATGTTGAAAGGAGCCTCCTAATTTTCACAGAAGTGCCAGGTGCCCTGGAGCCAGTGCTGTGTGTGGTGCGTGGTCACTGTGAGCGTTACAGCAGACAGCCTGCGACTGACACAAGTTAAAGCACTGCCCTGCGTGAAGGACTTGCTTCTGCAAATCAGGACAGACCCAAAGTTACACCTCACTCACTCACATTCTGATAAGCTTTCCTGTGAAGCTCGGGGCCTGCACACCAGCTCATTCTGATGTGACAGTAACAACCATGAGAATACATGGTCGGTCCTCTGCATCCGCAGGTTCTGCATCTGCGGAATTAAACACCCACAATCGTAGAGATCCATGGTTGGTTGAATCTGTGGATGCAGAGCCCACTGGCTAAAGGACTGGAGCGTCTGTCCTTGGTATGGGGGTGGGATCCTGGAACCAATCCCCCTCGGACAACCTGGGATGACTGTATAATACTTTATTTCTCCCCAACCAATTTTACATTTTGCCAAAATCCAGCTTGCACTCATAGGACTGTGTCCTGTGAATCTAAGTTAATATGTGTGAGACCAAAAATAGACTAATAATTTCATATGTCATCCACCACCTTCATCTTACCAATGAGGAAATGAAGTTCAGAATTTTGGAAAGCCTCATGAATTATTTTCTTCTACTCTGCACAGGTCTCAATTTATAACAGCTGCCATTACTGAGTGCCAAGTGCTACGATGGGTGTTTTCCTACCCAGTTAGCTCTCTGACAAGATTGAAGGGAATTAGGTATAAAATCCCTTTTTCACAGAGGGGAAAAACTGAGGCTCAGAGAAGTTAACTGGCCAAATTCGCTCACAAACCCAGATCTCCCTTTTAGTCCAGAGCCTGTGTCCTTTCCATTACATCTTGCTGTTTATAGTAACCAAACATGGACAATGTGTTAAAATGCAAGACAGCATTCTGGAACCATGAACAACGTAAGACAGCATCCTGGCACCATGGACAAATACTTGTGTGTGATGCAGAAGAGGTCACGCTGTCTTAGACCACCGAGGATCATGTTTAAAAGGGGAATGGCATCGAGGCCACCTCTCTATCCCTTTCTTTGCCTGCTTTAAGCCATGGGGACTGGGCATTGGTCCATTAGACTCCAGCTCTGATTCGGTACAAGGTCAAGGTAGCCCAAGAGTAGGGCTCTTCATATGGGGATGGAAAGGAAAGATGAAGGGAAATGGGCAGGCAGCAACAGAAGAACCAGCTTGACCTTCACCTCTATTGCTTCTCAGCTACTTCTTCCTTCTGTCGGCGTTCCTGCTGCCGTCATTCCCATGGGCCCCTAAAGGTGTCTGTCGGTACCAGCAATGACCTAAGAGAAGGCAGGAACTTTCTCTCTGAAGCTCCTTAGGTGCAACTCAACCAGTTCAGTGCTACGTGGGCCTCAACTACTATTCCTGGGCTCTAGTGAGACAAAGAATTTATGTTTAAATGGACGTGTTTAGTTGCCTGAATTATTTTTATAAAATGATTAGTAAATTTTCCCAGTCCTTCATTTCCAAATCAGAATTTCCTACGGTAGCATTAAAAAACAAAAAAAACCCTTTGTAAATATCTTTCATGGAAATATTTACCCAGCACACTTAGCAAAGCCATAGGATTTAAAAGATACAACAGATCTGGAGTTTGCACAATGCAGATTCTTTTTGGAAATTCTTAATACAAATCAGATGTGCAGAGAAGAAGCCAGGTTTTTAAGAACTGCCAAGATCTAGACATCTCAGGTCAACTTCCAAGCTTACGCTGAATTCAGAGAAGCCTAAAGGCCACCCTGCATCTCTCACTCACGCTCTGCTACCACTGTAACTACTTGGCCTTATTTCCAAGGTATTATCACCCAATTAGCATAATCTTCTGATAAGAAGTCCTATTAATAGTCTAAATTAGAAGACAACCCCAGGTTAGTGGTTTTGAGATTGTTAATGGACTGTGGACTTGACCTGCTAGAGATATGAGAGGCCCCTGTATCTCTTTCTATGAAACATATCTTTTAGGAATAAAACTGAAAAAGGGTTTAAGCTTCCTTTACAGGACTGAATCAGAATGGACTTACAAGCTTGGAAATTTTTCAGCCTGTGGGTTGGAGTCCACTGCTTTATGACTAAGCCTTCTCCTTACACGAACATTTGGAAAAAAACAAAACAAAACATGGTTAGCCTGTGAAGCTGAAATTCCTTCCTAAGCCTTGCTCAATAGAGAGAATAGAATTAAAGCACAATGTTTAAAAAGAGACAATAAAGTACATTGAGTGGATACATACAGAGACAGAGAAACTGATCTCAAATACACAATACATTCTTAAACATAAAACAAGCTCTCAGGGCTTCCCTGGTGGCGCAGTGGTTGAGAGTCCGCCTGCCGATGCAGGGGACACGGGTTTGTGCCCCAGTCCGGGAAGATCCCACATGCCGCGGAGCGGCTGGGCCTGTGAGCCATGGCCGCTGAGCCTGTGCGTCCAGAGCCTGTGCTCCGCCACGGGAGAGGCCACAACAGTGAGAGGCCCGCGTACCGCAAAAACAAAAACCAAAAAAAACCAAGCTCTTAAAATGCCCCAAATTAGCTTTCACTAATAAAATGTTACTATTAACAGGGAGCTATCATAATCCATTATAAACCAACCTCAAAGAAAAAACTCAAAGCATGTTTCATGAAACCAGAAAGAAAATAGTTCCTAGTTCTGGTGTTAGCTCAATATTAAAAATAGTTTCTGACAAATCATAAAATTACTTTTCACCCAGTCTGTCGCAGAAAATACTGTTCACAAACAAGCCACTAAAATTAATTTTAAAATGGCAGCAGAGAGTATTAGAAATATAAAGTGCTCCGTATGGAAATTCAGAACAGGTTCTCAAATTCCATGGAGTTGGTACTAAGCAAATTCTCAGAAACGACTTCTGTCTGAATAGGAGCCCTGAGAGTTCAAGTTGTAATTTTCTACTTGGATGATAACTGGTGTGAGCTGTGACCCGCAGCTGTTTGATGAGCACCCACAGTGACGTCAGGAGAAGGAGTATGGGGCATGGAGGGCTCACAGCTTGTGTGCGTATTAGGGGGTCTTCTGATTCACCTCTTGGAAAAGAGGCCACACAATATCTGAACCGCAGGAACCAGAAGTAAGCTGCCCCTTACCTTTCACTGTTCTTTTTGCCACTAGAAGAACTGCTGGTGGATCCCGTGCGATTCCGGTTTCCTTTGGAATCCCCATAGCTTTCCCTTCGACCACCAGGAGATACCCGTTCGGAAGAGCTGGTCCTCTTGATGGTACTAAAAGTACAAAGTAAATGACAATGAAATCCTTCACGGAGTGATTTTATTTTATTGCTGAGTGTGAAAATATATACATAGAACATTCTATTTCCGTGTGGATATTTAAAAGATAGAGTAGTTTGAAATTCCTAACTATAGAGATCAAAAAACTTTTCAGAATGTCACTTGAGATCAATGCCTCTCCTCATTGCCTTTGTAACTGCGGCAATCAGTGTAGTTCAAGGTTATAGAGGAATTTGAAAGGTAAGATTCCCAACAATACCGTGAGAACTCTCCAGGGGCCTAGTGGGAGGTGACCCCGCCCTTGTGCAGTTTTCAGTCTAGACCGGTGGTGCTCAACCAGGGGTGACTCTGCCCCCCAGGGACATCTGACAATGTCTGGAGACACTTCTGCTTGTCACAACGGGGGCAGGGGGAGGGCCACTACACTTAATGCATAGAGGCCAGGGGTGCTGCTAAACACCCTATAATGCCCAGGACAGCCCTGCGACAAAGCATGACCCACCCCCGAACGTCAACAGTGCTGATAAGGAAGAACTCTGGTCTAAAGGCGTACGTGGGACAAAGACATTCCACTCTCTATAGGATGCCTCTGTTTAGAGGTGGTGCCCATGCAAGTGCTTACTTCCTTCTGAATAAACAGAGGGACTAGAGTGGTTGGAAGCCTGGTGAGGGATGTCTGGGGAAGACTTCCTGAAGACTCTGAATTTCTGGGAGACAGAAAATGAACGGCTTGGACGTGTTATAATGACACAGTAGGGAAGATCCTGTCCTAGGAAAAGGGATACCACACGCACAGGTAATTCACAGGCGTGAGGGGTCAGTTAGCCAGGGCAGGGGCTGTAGGTTGATGGTTTGCTCTTGGAGCCCGGAAGTGTATTACAGGCAGCCCTGTAAAGTTTCTTTGTTTGTTTTTTTTATCGTCATCATTAAGCCATATGTTTCCTGAGATCCCATCTCATTTATCATTCTTATATTCTTTGCAGAGCCTAGTATAGAAGCTTGATAAAGATTAATTAAATGAAAGGGTGAAATAAATGAAACGATCAATGGTAGTGTCACCCTGACCCTGTCACAGGCAGAGGCATGTGATGCTATAATTTAGCACCTGCTCCGTGAGGAAGAAAGAAGGACAAGAGTGGATGGTGGTGCCGCTCCCGGGTGGGGCTGCGGGGGGAGGTCTGGTCCGGATGCACAGAGTCAGGGTGCAGGTGGGCGATAACGCCAAGTCTGCAACCCAGGAGGGGGCTCGGGATTGGCACTGTCAACTGGGGGGGTCACTGAACCATGGACACGGAGGAAATCTCCACGCCGGGAAGGAGAGAAGATGAGAACGGAGAGAACCTCCCCGGCAAAGAGTGACTCTATAAGACGTTGGTTGAGGAACTGCCACAGGAATCTCAGGTAGCAGATAAACCCCGAGGGACTGGGGAGGAAGAACCCCCAGAGGACAGTTAAGGTGCTGGGGTCGTGGATGCAGGAGGGGGACCTCGATGATGATGATGAAGCCTCAGGGGCTCCAGTCAGGGGAGGGTGGAGACGGACCTGAATTTCAATCCAGAGGACACGGGCAGGAGCTGAGAAGCTTGAGACAGTGAGACTACTGCCCCTGGGCTGGATTCCAAAGCCCTCCTTTCTCACAATTAAATAACACAGAATGTGCAAGAGCCTTGCACACGGGATGCTCTGCTGTCTTCCCTTCATTCTCTTTTCCTCCTCATCTCTGCCTTCCTTTGGGCCAACTTTAAGTCCTTTTTCCTCTGTAACTTCCGATCGGTCAGTAAATAATCTCTTAGCACGTTTTCAAAAACTGCACGGTGTATCGGCTTTTGAAAAGCCATCTCGCTCCCTGAGTGAATGAACATAAATAAAATGACCATAATCATGATGATCTGAAGACACTTTCTGCGTAGTCTTTTTGGTCACTGAGGAAACTCTGAATTGACAGCCCCAGGATCTCACAGCTGGGATCTGCACGGGTGTGCCTTAAGGTCAAAATGTGAATTTTTAGAACTCTCAATTTGAGGACAAGGAAATTACAGATCTTGGGAGAGCGTTACGTTTCTGAAATTTAGGATTGAAGTCTAAAAATTACAGAAACCTTTATGTTTAAAGTTCAAGATCTTCCAGTGACGAAAAACACCAAGCTAATTTCACGTTGTGGGAGCTCTCTCTGCTAAGCATCTGGCCCGCCGAGGCTCTCAGGCACACTGCCCCAGCAGCTGGCAGCCCTGAGCGGCACCTCCATAGTGTCCTTGTGGGAGTTCAGGGTAAGTTCATGGCATTTTAAAGGCTTGTATAAAACACCCTTAAAGAGCTGAAAAGCCATGACTATTAATCAATGATAGCAAACGTTAATCGATTTTCTAATAATCAACACTCAACCTGGTGGCTGGAAGAGTTAAGAGGGGAGATCAGTGATGGAAACATGGGCAGCAACGGTTCGCATGTATTAAGAGCTTCGCGTTTTATATGAATCACTTAATTTAAACCTCACATCCCCTGCAAAAGTATCATTGTCCCTATTCTCCAGATGAGGGGACAGCTTCAGGGATACAAAGCAACACGTCTGAGGTTACTTGACCCCTTGCTCTCTACTGGGCCTCCTACTTAAGGCCACCTAGGGAATTCCCTGGTGGGCCAGTGGTTAGGACGCCTCGCTTTCACTGCAGAGGGCCCGCTCAGGGAACTCAGATCCCACAAGCCGTGCGGCATGGCCAAAAAATAAATAAATAAAATAAAGACCGCCTGCAATTTATGAAACACCGAAGTACGTTAGTTTTGAGGACCTGTTGAACAGAGATGTTGGGCGTCTAAAAGTCCAATAAAGGTCAATAATTAATACAGTTATATGAGTTAAGCCTTGATCAATGGCAGGCATCGGAGAAGGCCTTCTAAGCTACTGCACTAAAAGGGTGGTAGAACTACCAAAGCATTAGTGAGGGTTACAAAGTAAGTCTAAGTACTCCTCACCTGGGTGTGGAACTGTTCAGTCTGCATGCATTGAGAAGACTCACAGACCTGTTTAATCTACGTGTGAGGGGCACGGAAACAAAGCAGAATAAACACGACTGCAATAATAAAAGCGTGGAAAAGTATTTTGGTAAACTTCAATAAATTACAGAATACACCGCACATCAAAATGGGAAAACATTTTGGTTTGCACATACAGACTTGGATATAATCCACCCGGCTCCTTCAAGATATTTGTCATTCACGCATTTGCATTAAAATGTTCAGCTTTTAAAAAAATCTACTATTGTTGTATACGTAGAAAAAACAAGAAATTTCCTTTTGAGAGCCAAGAGCTCTCATGAATTAAAGAGGATTTACTAGGACTCAGAGTGAAGGACAGAAAATAGAGCTTGAAGACAAGACATCTGCAGGAACAAGGGCGGCCAGAAGAAGTAATACTGTATACTCACTGAGAGAAGCCTCCTTCAACAACCAGCAGGGAATATCAAAGAAGTTATGCTCCCTCTGGACAGCAAGTGAGAAATCATGTGCTTTATTTTGAAAGTGGTAGAAGTCCTAGCTTGTGAAAGACTGTATAATAACACAGCACAATTTTTTACTGCTTAAGGCAAGCATTTTTGGTGTAGAAAGGCAGATACCATCATTTCTCTTCCCTTCTGCTCTCAACCTCCACTCTCAAACCCAAAGTTCTGAAAATACAGTGGTTCTTTGCCTTACACTACAGTTGCATTCAATGGTTTTTGCCAATTTAAACTAAATTTTAGACATAATAAAATCTCTGCAAAGGGAGAACAGAGGGAAAATGGCCATCTTTCTTCTTATGGTTAGATAGTAACGCTAAATGTAATAAGCTACCACAGCATCTTTCTTTCATTATGTGATTTAAAACCAAGAATTGGTTTTCCAAAATTTTGCAGAAAAGATCTCAAACTTTTACAACTGAAAAAAATACTGGGACTTCCCTGGTGGTCCGGTGGAAGCCTCTGCGCTCCCAATGCAGGGGGCCCGGGTTCAATCTCTGGTCAGGAAACTAGATCCCGCATGCCGCAACTAAAAGATCCCGCATGCTGCAACGAAGACCCGGCACAGCCGGGTCCTATTTATAAATAAATAAATGAATAAGTAAATAAAAAGGAAAGAAAGAAAGAAAATACTAATCTGAGGGGAAGCTGGTACTCGTGACCCGAGATTTTCTGATGAGGTCATTTGCCATGACAGCCGGAGGGATTAACGCTAGATTAAAACGATTATCTACTCAACAAATACTCATTTGGAATCAATTTATACTGGGCTCTGCGCTGAGCACTGGCAAATCAACATGGGACCAGGACTAACCTGGTTTTTGTCCTGCAAGGGGTGAGGTAATTGTGACAGATTGAGGTCACGCAACTTCAGTAATTAGGAAATACTCTTATCTTTGTCTAAAGACATCTTTGTAGCAAAAACCAAGGCATTTCCTAAGAAGGCTGGTGGCCTTAGAGAATTTGACAGACAAAAATAAGTTTTTTTTCTATCATATGAAGCCAACTACCTGAGCCCAGAGGGGGGAATTGCAACACTTCTGATAAGAGAATAAGTACCAATTCATCTTCCTCTGTTCAAGAGCATCAGCTCCCATTTCTAGCTTGTTACAGAGATCACACTCAAAACCTGAATTTAACACACACATTTCAATGGATCTCAATGATAAAGAGTATATTAGAAAAAAAAATAAAAACCAAAGCAGATTTAAATCATGTAAGTACCTGGCACTGACTTTAGTACTTTTACAAATGCTGTTATTTCTAATGAGTGCAACTATTTTTCTAAAGGACTATCAGCTGTTTGTTTGAAAGCCATAGATATTTACCATCCTACCTTCCAACTGGAGCAGAGCATTTTAAAAATAATGCTCTCTTTTTGTACCAGTTTTGTTCTTTTGATCTCTCTTCTCACAGCTTTGCTCTATTGTAAAGCTCTACTTAGGAGTGGAAAGAATGAGTGATTGTTTTGAGCCAGTGGAAATGTTATTCTATTGTCAGCTCCAGCATCCCCACTGAGGAAGGTATGACCCTACAATGTCTTCCCCGGATTTTCTGCCTTTTCTCCTTTCACTAATGGAAACAAAGCTTTTCCCAAGGATTCCAAATCACGCCCCCAATCGAAGTCTTAATTGGCAACACAAAGCACAACCCCTGGGTGCTGGACAATTTCCAAAGGGGATTTTGTTCTTTAGTACTAGGCTGAAAAAACCCCAGAGAAAAGAAAACAAACATATACCCATCCACACACCAGAGATGCCCCAGCTTGGTTAATTTGGAACTCTGATTACAGAAAAATTCCTACATGATTATAAATGTATCTGAAATGGCTCGGAGGTTGTTTTAATCCTAACAGGCGGATTTCAAAATTCTCTAAGGAGAGATCTATAGGAACTTCGTCACAGAGTAATTATTATGTGCCACTGTTTGGGTTTCCAACTTCCAGACAGATGGGAATTCACATCCACCGAAGCCCACAAAAGGCAGAGGAACAAAATAAATGAATCACTATGCTTTACACCGAAACTCCAAGAGTCTCAGACACTCAATCTAGAAAACCATGTATTTCTAGTTGGCTGCTGGACATTAGCTTATCAAATGAATAAAACTGATTATTTTGTAAATTAAAAAGAAAAGTCTACAAAGGCCTAAGAACATTTCTAGAAGGAAGGTTACTGTTTAAATGCTAATACACACACACACACACACACACACACGCACATACACACATATATAAAATATGATGACTACCGACTATCTTCCCCCGCCACCATCGTTTCCTTCTAAGATAATATTGCTGAGGGCAAGCACTGTCCATGAGCTCCTTCACACATGGCTGAAACGGGGGGCAGAGGACCCAGGCTTCTGCTCACAGCAAGGGGCCTGGTCCTGTAATGGGAGTTCAGGCCCTGCAGCCCCATATGAATGGGCAATTCTGTCTCTCAGAGTTGCAACTTGCTGCCAATCTCTGCTCAGTCACCCTCGCCCCTGCCTGCTACTCCTGTCAGCACCCTCAGGGGCATCTCAGAACATCACCGTTCCTAAAGAGCATCACCCAGACAGGATGGGGAACACAAAAGGGATGGTTTCCAAAGAGCAATTATATCAAGCATTTTTTTATGAGTAGATGTAAGCGCTGACCTGGAAATCTTTGCAAGGAGCAGCCTATCACAGTGAAAGGAGTGTGAGCTCTGGATCCAGACAGACCTGCGTTGGAGCCCAGGTTCTCTACTCACTCGATCCCGGGCAAGTTACTTCACTTCTTTGAGCGTCAGTTTACCCACTGGCAAAACAGGGATAACAATATCTACCTTGGAAGGTTGTTTTGCGGATCAGTGATAATGGTATTAAAAGCCTGATGCTTAGTACACTTTTATTATTAAAAGATAATTTCTATCATCATCACTGATTTAAAGAGGGCCCGAAGCACCATGAGGGCTCTTTGTCTTTTTCACATCCTGTGGGAAAGTATCAATTAGATTCTTCAGCAGAGACTCTCTCCTGTAGTCATCTGCATAAATCCCATCCCCCAGCCTTATCCTACCCTGAATCGATGTTTCAAATACTAGCACTCAAAACACAATTTGCCAGGGATTCTTAACAGTTGTGCCAATTAATCCTGCAAGGTCTAAGAAAACCATAAACAGTCTATTAAGCGAAGGATATTATTGTACTACATCAGAGTTACTTTGGATCAAACACAGAGCCTTCCACAGAATCAAAGTGCAAGAATGCTTGACATATGCTCTCACGAAAGGAACTGAAAGCTAGAAATTGTATCTACATTTCAAATTTTACGTTTATGATTTTTTGCTCTGAAAAATAATTTTCCTTTTACTTAAATGCCAAATATATAAAGAGATATAAATTTAAAAAGTGTATTTTCTTTAAGAATAAAGAAAAAGAATCTCATTTTTTCATTAACTACTTGCTACTTCAAAAAGTCAGTCTCGAAATTCAACAACTCGCTTTTAAACAGCCAATGAGTTAAAGAAGGAATCGCGAGAGAATTTTGAAAGTATCTAGAGACAAATGAAAACAAAAACAAAACATTCTAAAACTTGTGGGATGCAGAGAAGGCAGCGCCAAGAGGGAAGTTCACAGCTGTGGAAACACTTACATTAAAAAGGAGAAAGATCTGAAATCAACAACTTAACTTTATACCTCAAGGAAACCGAAAAAAACAAGAAAAAATAAAGCTAAAGGTTAGCAGAGGGAAGGTAATAATAAAGATTACAGCAGAGATAAACAAAATGGAGAAAAGAAAAACAATAGAAAAAAATCAGTGAAACCAAGAGTTGATTTTTGAAAAGATCAATAAAATTGCCAAATCCTCCATTAAACTGAGAAAAAGAGAGAAGAGTCAAATAACTAAAATTAGAAACTAAAGAGGGACTATTACAACTGATGTCACAGAAATAAAAAGGATTATAAGAGACTACAATGAATAAATGCATGCCAACAAACTGAATAAACGAGAAGAAATGAATAAATTCTTAGAAACATACAACCTATCAAGACTGAATCATGAAGTATCGAAAACTCTGAATAGACCGATAACTAGTAAGGAGATTGAAGCAGTAATCAAAACCCTCCCAACAAAGCAAAGCCCAGGACCAGATGGCATGACTCCAGAGTTCTACCAAACATTTAAAGAACTAATACCAATCCTCCTCAAACTCTTCTAAAGACTAAAGGGGCAGTGGGGGCACATCCAATCTCATTCTAGGAGGCCAGCATTATTCAGATACCAAAAAAAAAAAAAAAAAAAGACGCAACAAGAAAAAATACACGCCAATAACTCTGATAAATAATGATGCAGAAATCAACAAAATACTACCAAACTGAATTTAACAGCACATTAAAAGGATTATACACCATGACCAAGTGGGATTTACACCTGTAATGCAAGGATGGTCCAACATAAGAAAATTGATATAATATTGTACATCACATTAAGAGAATGAAAGACAAAAACCACATGATCATCTAAATTGATGCAGAAAAAGCACTTGACAAAACTCAACACCCCTCATGATAAAAACACTCAAACTAGGAATAGAAGAAAACTACCTCAACATAGTAAAAACCATGTATGAAATGCCCACAGTGAACACATACTCAATGGTGAAACACTCAACGGTGAAAGCTTTTCTCCTAAGGTCAGGAATAAGGCAAGGATACTCACTCTCATCACTATTGAACACAGTACTGGAAGTCCTAGCCAGAGCAATAAGACATGTAAAAAAATAAAAGGCATCCATGTTGGAAAGGAAGAAGTAAAACGATCTCTGTTTGCAGATGACATGATCTTAGGGAAAACCCTAAAGATTCCACACAAAAAAATGTTAAAACTAATAATTTCACCAAAGTTGCAGGATACAAAAACCAAAACACAGAAATCAGTTGTATTTCTATTCACTAACAATGACCAATCTGAAAAGGAAATTCAGAAAATAACCTCATTTATTATAGCATCAAAAAGTACAAACTACTTAGGAATAAACTTAACCAAAGAGGTGAAAGACTTGTAGACAGAAAACTACAAAACACTGCTGAAAGAAATCAAAGAAGATACAAATAAATAGAAAGTCATCCTATTTTTGTGGGATTGGAAGACTTAATATGTTAAAATGTCTACACTACCCAAAGTGATTTACAGATTCAATGCAATCCCTATCAAAATACCAACGGCATTTTTTGTAGAAATAGAAAAAAAAATCCTAAAATTCATATGGAACCTTAAAGGGACCCCAAATAGCCAAAACAATCTTGAAAAAGAAGAACAAAATTGGAGGACAAACATTTCCTGATTTCAAAATATACTACAAAGTAACAGTAATCAAGAGAGTGTGGTACTGGAATAAAGACAGATAATATAGGCCAATGGAACAGGACAGAGAGCCCAGAAAGAATCCCTTGCATGTATGGGCAAATGATTTTCAGCAAGGGTGCCAAAACTACACAAGGGGGAAAGTCAGTTTCATCAACAAATGGTGTAGGGAAAACTGGACATCCACATGCAAAAGAATGAAGTTGGACCCTTACCTTATGCTACATACAAAAATTAGCTTGAAATGTGTTAAAGACCTAGAACTATGAAACTCCTAGAAGAAAACATAGGGGGGAAGCTTTAGGACATTGGATTCAGCAATTATTTCTTGGATATGACACCAAATGTAAAAATAAACACATGGGACTGCATCAAACTTAAAAACTTCTGTGCAAAGGAAACTATCAATAGAGTGAGAAAGCAATGTATGGAACAGGAGAAAATATTTGTGAATCATGTAACTGGTAAGGGATTAATATCCAGAATATATAAGGAACTCCTACAATTCAACAACAAAAAAATGAATAAGCCAATTAAAAATGGGAAAAGGAATTGAATAGAAAATTTTCCAAAAGATATATACAAGTTGCCAACAAGCATATGAAAAAGATGCTCAACATCACTAATAATAAGAGAAATGCAAATGAAAACCATAATGAGATATCACCTCACACCCATTAGAATGGCCACTATCAAGAACAGAAAATAACAAATGTGGGCAAGGATGAGGAGAAATTGGAACCCTTGTGCACTGTTAGTGGGAATGTAAAATGGTGCAGTCATTATGGAAAACATTATGGAGGTTCCTCAAAAAATTAAAAATAGAATTACCATATGACTCAGCAATCCCACTTCTGAGTATATATCCAAAAGAATTCAAAGCAGGATCTCAAAGAGATATCTGCACACCTATGTTGATTGCAGCATTATTCACAATAGCCAAGAGGTAGAAGAAACCCTAACATCCATTGACATGAATGGATAAAGAAAAGGTGGTATACTGGGCTTCCCTGGTGGCGCAGTGGTTGAGAGTCCGCCTGCCAATGCAGGGGACACAGGTTCGTGCCCCAGTCCGGGAAGATCCCACATGCCGTGGAGCGGCTGGGCCTGTGAGCCATGGCCACTGAGCCTGCGCATCCGGAGCCTGTGCTCCGCAAGGGGAGAGGCCACAACAGTGAGAGGCCCGTGTATCGCAAGAAAAAAAACGAAAAAAAGAAAAGGTGGTATATACACACAACAGAATGTTATATAGACTTAAAAAAGAAGAAAATCCTGGGACTTCCCTGGTGGTCCAGTGGGTAAGACTCCATGTTCCCTGTGCAGGGGGCCCGGGTTCGATCCCTGGTGGGGATCCTGCATGCTGCAACTAAGAGTCGGCACGCTGCAGCTAAAGATCCCGCATGCTGCAACTAAGACCTAGCGCAGCCTAAATAAATAAATAAAATACAAAGCCACTTTAAAAAAAAAAAAAGGAAATACTGTCACATGCTACAGTATGAATGAACCTTGATGATATTATGTTAAGTGAAATAAGTCAGCCACGAAAGGACAAATACTGCATGATTCCACTCATATGAAGTATCTAATGTGGTCAAATCATAGACACAGAAAGGAAAAAGGTGGTCACCAAGGGCTCTGAGGAGGATTTACTGTTGAAGAGATATTGGGTTGGCCAAAAAGTTCGTTCTGGTTTTTCCTTCCCATCTTAAGGAAAAATTCGAACGAACTTTTTGGCCAATAAATAGTTTCAGTTCTGCAAGACGAAAAAGTTCTGGAGATCTGCTGTACAGAATACACTTGACACTACTGAACTGAACTGTACACTTAAAAATGGTTAAGATGGTAAATTTAATGTGATGTGGTTTTTACCACTATTAAAAAAAGAAGAAGAAAGAAACGGTAACAGATGGCAACCTGAAACTTAAAAAGTCAGTGTCAATCTTATAACATCTAGATGAATAAAAGACAGTCCATATCTACTGCTGCCAGTTAGAATCCAGAAGGTCATTTCATGTTGATTATAAATGAATGATTCAAAGAAGTATTAAAAAGGGATGAAATGAGGCTGAGAATTTCATTTTAAAGTTCTAAAAAGCCCTGCAAAACCAATTTTCTTAAAATTCACAAACAATAAGTACATGAAACTCTATCTGATGAAACACAATGCCAAGTTTGCTTGGCGAAGGATAAAGCTTTATGTATAAACACTATATATTTAAAAGATAAGACGGGGTTGTTCCATTTTCATTCCGAGTCACGATGCAGCATCAAACCTACTCTCACCAGCCCGACGGGTATCCCAGCACACCGCAGAGCATACTCACACCCACAATTCCCAGTGCACATAAAGCAAGTTAGCATTTTCATGAACTTTACGAGTTCTTCTAACAAGCCCATGAGGTAGCATTGCAGAAAGAATTTCTTTAAGGTTTTCTATGCTATATTATTACCAGATAGTTCGTTTTTTTAGGGCATAAAAAATTAGAAAACTGGCCTGGCATATAAAATATACAATTTTAATATGACAACTATGAAATTATAGAAAATTAAGAGCAATCTATGCTCTATCTGACAAACATAAACATCTGAAGCTCCACTGTTAGGCATCATTTAAAAGTACGAGCTTATCCAAATTTTACTGATAAAAATTTAAGCTCAGTACAGCAATCTGAATTTTGCTATATTCCAAGCATATTCATTTTTTATATAGGTTATATACTCGCACTTGTTTTTTCAAAAGAGAAGTTTAAGTAAAAACACAAAATGCTGCACTGCGGCTTTAGTGAATGAGATTTCAAAGACTATATGATTACAACAAAAAAAACGCAGACTAATAAATCGACATGGTTCCTGTTTTGGCAACACACCAAATATTGTGCTTTTATAAGCTTTAACTCAAAGGAGAAATTTTATTAAAGTGTCATATAAAAGAGTAATACTTATTTTAGCATCTGAGCCAGAACTGCTTTCAGAGTTCATGTAAGGTGCTTCTTGCCTACCTTTTGGCTGTGGCAGGTACAGCGGTTTCTTTCCTGGCCCCCGAAGGGGCTGGCAGGGAGCCACTGGCTTTCTTTGGTACCACAGTGCCGTTGTTGACGGTGGTTCTTAAAGGCAAGGTCTGCACCAGTGGTCTTGCTGTAAGACAAGCAGAAAAGGCAATCAGAACTTTCGCCTTTTCAAGGGAACTCCTTACAGGACTTCAGATAATGTAGAAAGAAAAAGGACGTCCATTTCAAATGCTAGCAGAATCGACAAAGGTGCAAAGACAAGGGAGCTTTTCAACAATGGTGCTGAAACAATGAACCCAGACACCAACCTCAGGCCTTACACAAAAATTAACTCACAAGGGACCACGGGCCTATGTGTGAAATGCAAAACTAAAACTTCTAGATGAAAATATAGGAGAAAAATCTGTGTGACCTTGCGTTTGGTGATGGGTTTTTAGATACAATACCAAAAGCACATCCATGAAAGGAAAAATTGATATCTTGGGCCTCATTAAAATTAAAACAACAACAAAACTTTTGCTCTGTAAAAGACATCATTAGGAGGATGAAAAGACAATTTATAGACTGGGGGAAATATTTGCAAATCACATATCTGATAAAGGACTTGTATACAGAATATAAAAAGAACTCTTAAAATTCAACAATAAGAAAATGAATAGCCCAATTTAAAAAATGTGCAAAAGATCTGAACAGAAACCTCACCAAAGAATATATACAGATGGCAAATAAGCATATGAAAAGATGCTCAACATCTTTTATCATTAGGGAAATGCAAATTAAAACAATAATGAGATATCTCTATTACACCTATGAGGATGGCTAAAATCCAAAACACAGACAACATACCAACTGCTGGCCAGGATGCAGAGCAAGAGGAACTCTCCTTCATTCCTGGTGGGAATGCAAAATGGTACGGCCGCTTTGGAAGACAGCTTGGCGGTGCTTACAAAGTTCAGGCTCATAAATTCTACCATAGGATGCAGTAATTGTGCTTCACACTAAGCATTGACCCAAATGAGCTGAAAACTTATGTCTACACAAAACTTTCATTTAATATTTATAGCAGCTTTATTTATAGCTGTGAAAACTGGAAGCAACCAAGATGTCCTTCAATTGGTGATGGATAAACAAACTGTGGTCCATCCAGACAATGGAATAGGATTCAGTGATGACAGGAGTGAACCAATCCACACAACCATGGGTGAGTCTTAAATTCATATTGCCAAGCGAAAGAAGCCAGTCTGAGAGGCTCTATACTGCAAGATTCCATTTAAAGTGACATTCTACAAAAGGTTCAACTATAGAGACAGAAAGTGGATCAGTGGTTGCCAGAGACTGGGGGCGGTGTCACTAGGTGAAGCACAGAGATTCTTCAGGGTGGTAAATCGTAGTGGTGGGTGTGTGATGCTATGCATTTGTCAAAACCCACAGACCCTTACAGCACAAAGAGTAAACCTTAATACCCGCAAATACGCTAACAGTCAATAGGAGATGGGGGAACCCCATGACGGAATGCAGACTGTGACAAAAGACTCTAACTGCGTTACAAACATGCAACGTAACCTCACGGAAGGGGCTGGAGAGGAAAGGTGCAGACAAAGTAGTTCTGGTAATGAGCAGAGACTGGAAGACTACAAAAGGAACTGCACATAAGCACTGTATTCTAGTTGGTAAAGTTGTTTCCCACAGGGCCATAAGGTAGGAGCCAGGCTTCTCACTGTTGGAGAGGGAGGTTACAGACCAGCAAGGGGGGAAGGCTAGAATGAACCAGGTGGAATGGAGAAGAGGAGACATCAGTGTGAACTCATGTCTAGCTTAACAGAGACAAAGACACACAGAGACGTAATTATAGGTAAGTCTGTGTACACGGGTTGTATAAACACATCTATTTCCCAGCTCTGTCTGCTGAGAGACCCAGGGCCCAAACCTGGGTTCCTAATACCAATCTACAGCAAAAGGAACCAGGGCTCCTTGGGGAAGCACCTGAATCCAGGGCTGAGACAGGGAATATCCAACACGAGCCCGGAGCATCTTATGGTGCCAGAAAGTAAGGAAGTGCTCACAGAACCCACACTGACGGGGGGCGTGGCAAAGGGACCCAGGAGCCGATGGGAAGAGCCAAAGCCGCAACAATGTGGGCAACAGAATAAATAAAGTAGTGCTGGGTTATACCCCCAACTATCACATAAATATCCACAGGTCCACACTGATATAAATGCACGATGGAATAAATGCATGAGGAGGACAAATCCCCAGGCAGAAGAATTCTGAATGATTTATGTAGATGCTCTGTCCTTGAGGTGGTGGGGCATATTCTCCACTCCTTCCGCGTGGGCTGTGCGTAGTGACTTCCTTCTAAACCACGCAGTGCGGAGGTGTGGCGAGAAGGAGAAACCTGACCAACGCATCTCAGGTGATCACGGTCAACGTCAACAGTGGTAAGTCATGTTCACAGGACACGTCCTTGGTAGATGTGATGAGAATGGCACCTGACCTCTGTGGTCTTCCTCCCTAAACCCAGCCCTAGTCTGATCGTGAGAAAAATATCACACAAACCCAGACTGAAGGGCCGTCGATGGATGGCCTAAGCGGTACTCCTCAGAGCCGTCAAGGTCTTCAGCAGCAAGGAGAACGTGAGAAACTGTCAGTTCAGAGGAGCCTCAGGAGGCACCATGACTAAATGTAACCCCAAATGGGATCCTGGGACCAAAAAAGGACATAAGGGATAAACTAAGGAAATCTGAATAAAGTATGCCCCTCGATTGATAATAATGTATCAATATCGTCCCATTAGTTGTGACAAATGCGCCATGCTAATATAAGATGTTAACAGTAGGGGAAACCGGGTGCAGGAGATACGGGAACCGTCTGTATTCTGCCGGCAACGTTTCTGTAAATCCAAAACTACTCTAAAATTAAAAGTTTATTTTAAAATGCTAGCAGAATTCATTTTGTTCATCCCAGAATTAAAGCTACCTCAGCGCAGGCTCTTAAAAACACGACCAGTGACAAAACTGCCTAGAATGTCAACATTTTAATATACTGAAACTTTTCAGTCCCTAAAGCTGAGGGCCAGACTACCTTTATTTTTAATTGTGAAAGAGTTTAAAAGGCCACAGTCAGGCCCCTCCAACCAGAGCAGAGCACCCTTCTTCACGCTCTCCAAGCTCTCTCTTTCTTCATCCCCTGAACACTGCTCCAGCCAAGGGCCTAGACCAGTGCTCAGAGCTAGTATTCCACAGTGAAAATACCACAGTTCCACAACAGAGATCCTGAATCCTTCCTAACACACACAATCTGCTCCCCGTGCTGAGGCCCACTCTCTGCCGGGACAGAACCCTTCCCAAGTAGGAAGAAATGCCATCCTCACCTCATCTCTATCTCCTCTTTCTACTTCACCTACCACTTCAGTCTCCATTCTGTCTTTTTTCTTTAAATACATGTACTGTGTTAGTGTCCTCCCCGAAATTCAGTGTCTTTGCAGATGTAATTGGTTAAGATGAGGTCATGCTGGATTTGGGTGGGCCCTGAATCCAATGACTCGTGTCTTTTTAAGAAGCCCATGTGTATATATGTACATATAATGGAATACTACTCAGCCATAAAAAAGAATGAAATAATGCCATTTGCAGCAACACGGATGGAACTAGAGATGATCATGCTAACTGAAGTAAGTCAGACAGAGAAAGACAAATATCATATGACAACACTCATATGTGGAATCTAAAATATGACACAAATAAACTTATCTGCGAAACAGAAACAGACTCACAGACATAGAGAAGAGACTTGTGTTTGCCAAGGGAAGGAGGGGCGGGGGAGGGATGGATTGGGAGTTTGGGATTAGCAGGTGCAAACTATTATATATAGAATGGATAAACAAGGTCCTACTGTATAGCACAGGGAACTATATTCAATATCCTGTGATAAACCATACAGAAAAGAATATGAAAAAGAATGGCATTGACATATATACACTACCAAATGTAAAACAGATAAGCTCGTGGGAAGCAGCAGCATAGCACAGGGAGATCAGCTCGGTGCTTTGTGACCACCTAGAGGGGTGGGATCGGGAGGGTGGGAGGGAGGGAGACTCAAGAGGGAGGAGATATGGGGATATATGTATATGTATAACTGATTCACTTCGTTATAAAGCAGAAACTAACACACCATTGTAAAGCAATTATACTCCAATAAAGATGTTAAAAAAAAGACTAGTAATACAAAAAAAGAAAGAATGTATGTATATGAATAACTGAATCACTTTGTTGTACAGCAGAAATTAACACAACATTGTAAATCAACTATCCTTCAATAAGATAAATTAAGGGGAAAAAAGAGGCCCAGGTGAAGATGCATAAGGAGGAGCTCGCCACGTAAGGACAGAGGCAAGAGACTGGAGTGGCACATCCTCTAGCCGAGGCCAGACAGCAGCCACGAAGCCCGGCAACAGGCATGGACCAGTTTCTCCCTCAGAGCCTCCAGGAGGGACAATGCTGCCAGCACCCTGATTTCAGCCCAGTGGCACTGACTTCAGGCATCTGGTCTCCAGAACGGTGAGGGAGTCAATTTCTGTTTGTACTCACTCACAACAGAGGCCCTAGGCAGTGACTACAGTATGCATATCAGCTTGCTGGGCGTCTTTCAATCCACCGATTTTCTTGTTCCCACCACGCACCCAGGTGCTCCAACATCCACCCCCCCACCCCCAACAAGCAAACCCTGCCTCATTCCCACCTCCTTAGCTTGTTTCTGTGGAGAAGAATCCCCTGGAGTTAAAATACAGATCGCTGGGCCCCATCCCCAGATTCAGGAGGTCTGGGGCAGAGCCTGAGACTCTGCATTTCTAACCAGTTTCCGGGTTGCTGCCGCTGCTGCTCTAGGGACCACACTTTGAGAACCACTGGTCCGTGCCATCCTCCAGCTTCGAAGGGCCTCTCCTCGTTAGCCCAGGCCTCCTTGGCCGTCCCGCTCTGATCTTCTGTCACACGTCAGTCTGTAGCTCACAACTGAGTGCCTGATTACGGGCTGCTGTTTCAGGCGGGCTAGTCTTACTTCCCCAGTTAGAGCGGGTGCACACATCGTGCTGGGGGAGGGCATCACCTAGATCCTTCTCCGTGTGCTTGGGGAGTGGACTGGACTCCACGCCGAGCCCCAGGCTTACTGCCCCGTCTCCCAGGTTGACAGCAGCACAGCTATAGCTAATCCCATGCCTGCAGGGCCAAGGGGAGGGGGGTCACCAGACCCTAAGAGGAGAGACGCTGCTGGGGGAGCAGCAGCTACATCTGGGGGTGGGGACACAGCCAAGCCGAGGGGCCCCATGTGGAAGGAGTCGGGGGTGGATCCTCTGATCACACCCTCCCTCCTTCCAGTCCCCAGCTAGGGATCCCCTGCTCAAACCTCACTGGAGCAGAGAGCGGTGTGGTCCATACAGCTCAGCTGCCGGGGCAGAGAGCTGGCTGGAGGAGGGTAAGGAAAGGGCCTGGAGGGGCCGATGGAAGATGCCTGGCCCCCAGCTTCTCTCCGGCACCTGGGCCAGGACCTGCCTCACCCACTTACATGCCCACCAAACCAGGCCGGGCGAGCCTCCTGGGCTCCCCTGGTCCCTGCTTTGCCGCTGTCCTCACATTGTTTATTCCTGTCCACTCCATTGCCCGGGGGCTCCACGACGGCAGCAGCCCCTGTGATGCTGACACAGAAGGTGTTCAACATGCGTGTGTTGATCAGACTGCACTAAATTTCGAGAACAAAGACCCCACTTTCAAGAAAAGGCATTGTGTTGCCATTTCTGAGTCACCGTTTTTTTTTTTTTTTTTTTTTTTTGCGGTACGCAGGCCTCTCACTGTTGTGGCCTCTCCCGTTGCGGAGCACAGGCTCCGGACGCGCAGGCTCAGCGGCCATGGCTCATGGGCCCAGCCGCTCCACGGCATGTGGGATCTTCCCGGACTGGGGCATGAACCCGTGTCCCCTGCATCGGCAGGCGGACTCCCAACCACTGCGCCATCAGGGAAGCCCCACTGTGGTTTTTTTTTTTTTCAATTTTATTTTTTGGCCATGCCACACGGCATGCGGGATCCTAGTTCCCCGACTAGGGATCAAACCCTCACCCTCTGCAGTGGAAGCACGGGGTCTCAACCACTGGACCCCCAGGGAAGTCCGTCTGAGTCACTGTTTTTTATCTTTCCTTGAGTCATAATTTCAAACTTCAGTCTCATAATAATCTAGTATTGTCCTTCTCCCCAAAAAGGAAATGGGACTTTTTTAAAGCCCATAAAAAGAACATCAATTGCATGCAACGGGCCTTCTCAGAGGGCATAATAAACCTTACACATTAAATTATAACAGAGTAGCATCAAAAGCAAACAGAACTGTTAAAGTTGTAATGAGAAATCATAAAAGAAAAATAGTGGATATGGAGAGGAAGCGGGGAGAAGGAGGGAGGGGGGATGGCGGCCACACTTGAAGTGACAAGAAGTTGGAAAGGTTCTCATTTTGGCAACATCCAATCACCACTACATCCTTATCTTGATAATATCTTTGGCTTTTCGTCACCACTGACTTTTTAAATAGCATCACGACTACACCAATATGCGTGCTAAATACCTATTTTGCACACGACATCTCGTCAGGTCTCTTTCACGTTTCCGTATCTAAACATGATTAGCCACTCAAGGAAAAAGTGCTGCCACCATAAAGAAAAGTTTTGGAAGAAAACAGTATCTCCTAATGTACAATCTGAACAGCTACTAGCTTGGATCACAAGGACAGCAGGACACAAGAACAGCCATAATGAGTCATTTTTCAGACAAGCGATCTCAGAAACTGCAGAAGAGAAACAGCACCAGGGAAGGTTGAAACACAATTTCCTGCTGATCAGGTGCTAAGATGAATGGATCCCTGGCTTTGAGATGACACCAAGATATGAGACGTTCTTCCAGTTCATTAAAGGCTTTTTAAAAATAATTATTTTAATTGCTCTTAGGGGCAAAACATAGACACACAGCACTGAAAGGAGAAT
This sequence comes from Leucopleurus acutus, assembly GCF_964270905.1. Lineage (NCBI taxonomy): Eukaryota > Metazoa > Chordata > Mammalia > Artiodactyla > Delphinidae > Leucopleurus > Leucopleurus acutus. The sequence goes on from NC_139142.1 coordinate 4,889,044, forward strand.
TTCTCAAAATAAAAGGAGAATGAGTGCTACATGCTATATGTTTAGAATGCATCCATTGGAAGGGATATCGGGACGGTGGGAGGAGCACAGAGCAGCAAAGGGCAAAGAGTCTTGAGTTAGGACCTACTCATTCTCAACTCGGCTTTATTACGGAGCCTTGGGCAAGTCACCCTTCCAAGCCTCGGCTTCTTTGTAAAATAGGATAACAGTGCCCACCTTGCAGGGCTGCTGTGAGGTTTTGGAATGAGGAGTGGCAAGCTGCACAGTGCCCTTAATGGAGCAGCACGTAGACGGTGGCAGCTATTACCCCACGGCCACGCCCAGATGATGAAATGCTCTGTTTTGGACACCGGGATGCAATCTCGTAGCTTGAATACAGCGTGAGAAACATTAAATGCAGGATTTCAGTTATGAGCAAAGGTGCCTGAGGCAGAATCAGGTCCAGTGAGTGTCCCCACTGCATCATCCCGCGCACACACGGAGGGGTCGGAAGACCCCAGACAGTTCTCATCCCCCAAACGGTTGCTTTCCTCCTCGTGCCCAGGCAAAGTGAGAGGGGGGAGGAGAGCGCAGAAGGAGCTCAGGTCTGGGAGTCGGGGGCCAGGGCGTGAATTCCAGTGTGTCCTCGACTGGCAGTGCGACTGCAGGCAAGGCCCTCTGGGCCCCATTTCCCTAACCCATAAAGGAAAGACTTCAGTCTATAAATGCTCTAAGGGTGGCTCTTCGTGCTCTGAAATCTATGATCCTAATTCATGTGAGAAGAGTGTTCAGGAGAGAAACACCCGAGTTTCTGGGGGACTTTTCACACTGCGTAAGTTCCTTTAGACCCACCAATCCACCAGAAGTGAAGGAGAGGAGCTACTGAAGTGGACAGGCCTCGTCAGAGGGACAGATGCAGTCACATGCACAGTGTTCATGGCCCCCAGTTTCCTGTTACCATGCGTACTATTTAGTATAAGGTCCCCATAAAGCACCTCAAGTTAACATCCCTGAAAAATGACGCCAGGGCTTCCCTGGTGGCGCAGTCGTTGAGGGTCCGCCTGCCGATACAGGGGACATGGGTTCGTGCCCCGGTCCGGGAGGATCCCACATGCCGCGGAGCGGCTGGGCCCGTGAGCCATGGCCGCTGAGCCTGCACATCCGGAGCCTGTGCTCTGCAACGGGAGAGGCCACGGCAGTGAGAGGCCCACGTACCGCAAAAAAAAAAAAAAAAATGACTCCAGAGTGTGGGAACTGAAAATCTCTAACATGGGACATCCCCGGCAGTCCAGCGGTTAAGACTTCGCCTTCCAGTGCAGGGGGTGCAGATTCGATCCCTGGTCAGGGAGCTGAGATCCCACCTGCCTCGTGGCCAAAAAAAACCCCAAAACATAAAACAGAAGTAATACTGTAACAAATTCAATAAAGACTTTAAAAATGGTCCACATCAAAAAAATCTTTAAAAATCTCTAACAAAGGTATTCAGAATCTCAGGTCTAAAGCATTCACAAGTATGCCTGAAATAAAAAGGTTTCATCTTTCTAAACGGTAGGATTGGAATACTCAGACTTCCATGAAGTACTATCTGTGGCAATATATTTCCAAAACTACAGTTGATGTAAATATAGAAATTCAAGTATAGGTAGTCAAATCTACTAATGCTTATTATTATGATACTGTCATAATCTAAAGATGAAGAAATCCTTTTAACTTACATTAACAACTCAGTGTGCAATATTTGATAAGTAAAACTTTCCATTAGGTTTCAAAATAAATTCTTTTTTTTTTTTTTTTTTTTGCGGTACACAGGCCTCTCACCGATGCAGCCCCTCCCGCTGCAGAGCACAGGCTCCGGACGTGCAGGCCAAGCGGCCATGGCCCACGGGCCCATCCGCTCCACGGCATGTGGGGTCCTCCCGGACCGGGGCACGAACCCGTGTCCCCTGCATCGGCAGGCGGACTCTCAACCATTGCGGCACCAGGGAAGCCCCACAATAAATTTAATTATGCAAAGCATGACCACGTATGTGATTATGTGTAGAAATTCAAAGTTTAACTTTAACACACCTGACCATTATGAACCCAGAATTCCTAAGTATCTACTTCGCAATTGAAAAGATGTCTATACTTGGAATTGGAGAAGGCAACTTGCTTTCGCTAAATTGTCAGACAAAGTAGATAATTACTTATGTGCTGGGGAAGGTTCCCGTCACTAACACCTAGCAATATTACAGATGCATTTATCCTTGGATCCAGCAATCCCACTTCCAGGAACCTATCCTAAAGATATACTGGCAAATAAAAAGAAACAAAATTGAGCTATTTGTAGTGAGGTGAATGGACCTAGAGTCTGTCATACATAGTGAAGTAAGTCAGAAAGGGAAAAACAAATACTGTATGCTAACACATATATATGGAATATAAGAAGAAAAAAAAAGGTCATGAAGAACCTAGGAGTAAGATGGGAATAAAGACACAGACCTACTAGAGAATGGACTTGAGGATATGGGGAGGGGGAAGGGTAAACTGTGACAAAGTGAGAGAGTGGCATGGACATGTAAACACTACCAAACATAAAATAGCTAGCTAGTGGGAAGCAGCCGCATAGCACAGGGAGATCAGCTCGGTGCTCTGTGACCACCTGGGGGGGGGGGGGATAGGGAGGGTGGGAGGGAGATGCAAGAGGGAAGAGATATGGGAACATATGTATATGTACAACTGATTCACTTTGTTATAAAGCAGAAACTAACACACCATTGTAAAGCAATTGTACTCCAATAAAGATGTTAAAAAAAAAAAAAGATATACTGGCAAAAATAAAAAATGCCATACACACAAGGCCAATTATTTGTAAAACAAAAGACCACCCACAGGGAGTGGCACATGCCCACTTTTTTCTACTTTTATATGCATTTCAACATTTTCATAAGACAATGTTTAAAAACAATCTTTCTCAGTCTCTGAAAAACTGAATATATCTACCAAGCCTTTTCTATAAATCACTAACGAACACCTATTTAAACTGGGGAAGGTAATTAAAGAGGAAAATGGAAGAAACTATAGCATGTTCTGTCTAAAAGAAAGCACAAGTTATTTTCTGCAATTAGCCAATTTGTAAGGAGAAAGATAAGGAGAAAGCGCAGTAGACCAGAGAGAGGGGAAATGGCTAATCTGGTTACCCAGGATAAAGAACTAAGCTAAATATTCATTAAGTTCACTCACTGCAAAGAACTTAAAATTTTTTCATTTGTTAGTTGCACCTAGCTAATAAGATTTGTGAAAGGACTATGATACAACACAATTGTACGCTGAATGTGATTTGTTGTATTTGGGACACTTTGCAAATCAAATTAAACCTTGAAAAAAAAACTCATTTCAAGTCATATCCTTATTCATTCCTTAAATATTTGGTTTGATTTGAATAATGCTAATTTAAATAATACTGCTAAGAGGCGTAAGCACAGCCAAGCAACACAGATGGCAGAAAGAAAGGACGTTCAGCCAGGCCCTGGGGTCTCGCCCCAGATTTTCCATAACCAGCTGTGTAACCTGGGGCAAATTATTCCATCTCTAGAGGCTGCTTTCTCATCTGTAAAATGGGCACAATAATACCTACCTCAAAGGGTTGTGGAGAGGTAAAATGAGCTAACACATACAAAATATCTATTGCAAAGGCCTGTACCCACCCAATTAATAAATGGTAGCTACAAGAATTATTATGACTATCAGGGTTAAGTGTTAATACAGCAGAGGCTACTTAAAGACAACCTGCAGGGCTTCCCTGGTGGCACAGTGGTTGAGAGTCCGCGTGCTGATGCAGGGGACACGGGTTCGTGCCCCGGTCCGGGAAGATCCCACGTGCCGCGGAGCGGCTGGGCCCGTAAGCCATGGCCAATAAGCCTGCGCGTCCGGAGCCTGTGCTCCTCAACGGGAGAGGCCACAACAGTGAGAGGCCCGCGTCCGCAAAAAAAAACCCAGAAAAACAAAACAAACAAACAAAAAAAGGCAACCTGCAGTCAGCTTTCAACACCAGTTGCAGACACTAAATTCTGAGACCAGATTTTGATGTCCTGGAACAACAGGACTGTCTTGCTTGTCAGCATCTCCAGCTGAAGGTTTTTGCTTATATTTATTCACTCTCCGATCTGTTAATTAATGGGGTTATTAATATAAAGAACAGAAAAGTTTACAAAAGGTGCATTCAAGTTTTTTAAAAGGCAAGCTGCCAAAGACAGTCTGAACTCCCAAGCAAAATCGAAAATGAGGAACAGGAACTCTTGCTGGTTAATGCATAGCGAAGCAGACCATCCCCACATACATGGGACAATGAGTGTATTTTAACCTATGTTTTACACTGAAATCCTGTAACACTCCCCTAGCGCTGAAATGGAAATTAGCCGTGCATGTCCACAATGGATCTATTATGAATTTAACTCCACACCATGACTCCTTCTCTTCTTTTTTTTAAAAAATTTATTTATTTTTGGCTGCATTGGGTCTTCATTGCTGCTGCACGCAGGCTTTCTCTAGGTGTGGCGAGCGGGGGCTGCTCTTTGTTGCGGTGCGCGGGCTTCTCATTGCAGGAGCTTCTCTTGTTGTGGAGCACGGGCTCTTCAGTAGTTGTGGCTTGTGGGCTCTAGAGCGCAGGCTCAGTAGTTGTGGTGCACGGGCTTAGTTGCTCCGCGGCATGTGGGATCTTCCAGACCAGGGATCGAACCCGTGTCCCCTGCATTGGCAGGCGCGTTCTTAACCCCTGCGCCACCAGGGAAGCCCCTCCTTGTCTTCTTGAGAACACACATGAGCACGCTCCAGCCTCCGGACATTTGCTCTGAGCTCTGCTATTGACCTTGGTGCAGTGAAGATCAGCTTCAGTGGTAAGAAAGGCGTCATTTTAAAACACAAATTCCTTCTGCTTATTAAAGAATACACACCAAAGAGCGTTTAGAAATGAAGTAAAAGTATAAAAAAGAAAAAAAAATCATCATCCTCCCACTCAGAAAAAAAGAAAGATAACTCTTGGTATACTTCTCTCTATTCTTCTTTGCATAGATTTTGTCTATTTAGTTGAAAAATACAACATATCCAGTTTTATATCCTGATTCTGCCTTTTAATATAATACGCAAGCATCTTTCCTGTTGTTACCGGGAACACAAACATTTTTAAAGATTACATGGCTTTCCATCAGACGAGGATCCACAGTTTTCTGGCCACGCCTCTATTGCTTGCTTTTGCTTAACTGTTTCCTACACAATTTTTCTCCAATATACGTAATTCTGCAAGGAACTCCCTTGTTCCTCACACGTTTTTCTGTATTTACACTCAGAATAGCAAAAAAATGGTGTCTGTTCACTGCACTCTGTGCCCCCAGTCCAACCACAATACTGAAAAAACTTTAATATCGGCAAGAATTTTAAGAATACAGGCCTCCAGAAACTATCTGATTCTCCTTTCTCCACTGCACGGTAGCCCAAGCTCAGTATAATTAGAGCACCCCGAATCTTCCCATCTGAAAGTAAATCCCACCCAAACAAAGCAAACTTTGCAGGCTGAGGTTCTCTACAGTCGAGATGCATGACAAGGCAACAAGTTCTTCATATGTCTTGTTTTTTTTAATAACAAAAGCAAAGGAAAAGGAGAATAGCAATCCTAAAACCCAGGGCAGTATCGCTGGGTTAAAAAGAGACGGAAAATTAGCACAAAAAGCCAATCCCGGGCACAGAAAAGGGTTACCAAGAAAAGGTAGCGTCTGAGACATAACTCTGTCTCTCTAAACTGTGTGTCCACAGGCCTCGCACTTTACAGGGTTGGCCACAATCTTTCCTCTGTTTCAGGAGGCCTCGAACTTGATCTGTTAGTGAATTATCTTCATGAGACTGCAGTTCTCACTGGTGCACTAGTTAAGCCATATGAAGAATGATGATAAAGTAAGTGAAAGTTTAGATGTCAGGACACCTTTCTTCAAATAAGTGAAGTACCGTCGTGAAAAGGATAAGAGTTATTATCCGTGGTCTCCCAGGCAATGACTAAGGCCAGTGAGTGGACACTGCAGTCTAACGGTTCAGGATGGCTGCAGAGGGGATGTTGTGCTCGCCACGCACTTCCTTTAGTCTGACCCACACGGATGCTCACTGCCTTCCGAGGCAGCCTGTTTCTCTGTGGCACAGCCGTCCCTGTCACTGGGCAAACGGCACGAAGATGTGCACCGGAAGCTCGAAACACTGAGCCCTAAGCTTCTGACAATTAACCTTGGGGGAAAAAATCGTTTGATATTTAAAAATTAGAATGCCACGTGTCCAGGCTACTTCAAGCGTGTATTAGGATGGCAATCCCAAAGAATGGCAAATGAGGGCTTCCCTGGTGGCGCAGTGGTTGAGAGTCCGCCTGCCGATGCAGAGGACACGGGTTCGTGCCCCAGTCCGGGAGGATCCCACATGCCGCGGAGCGGCTGGGCCCGTGAGCCATGGCCGCTGAGCCTGCGCGTCCGGAGCCTGTGCTCCGCAACGGGAGAGGCCACAACAGTGAGAGGTCCGCGTACCGCAAAAAAAAAAAAAAAAAAAAAAAAGAATGGCAAATGATAATAATAATGTGGCCTTCTAAGAACCAAAGGAGGTTTCTCTCAAAGCTGTCTTGTCTAAATATCCCCTAACTAACCCACGGCTATGGAGTGCCAGCTGTCCAGATAGGGGTGTACATACCGTGCCAACATGGCACTGTCTGAAAGAGAAGCAGCGACCCAGGGCTTCTTATGGAATCACTCCCCCTTCTCCCCTCTGCTCCCACCACCCTCTAACTGCATATGAAGTAGGGGGGCCCACAGCCCACTGAATTCAGGGCACGCCGCTCACCAGCTCTCTTACAATCTTTTTTCTGTTTCTTGGTGTGACTTTGGCTCTCGTGCTTTGGTTTATTTTCACTTTTGAAAATAATGTTATAAAGAAACATCAGATCTAACTATGAAAAAAAGTTAAAAGTTTCCAAAATTCAAACTTTACTCTCCATCAAGAAAATAAAACTCCTGGGCAGTCCCCTTGTATTATTTTCCCCCTCCTTTTTCTAAAAATAGAAGTTTTAGAAGCCTGGAGTTGGATATAAAGCAGCGACTTCAAATGTACCCTTTAGGATAGGTAGTCATCAGATTTATTTTTGGAAAGCCGAGTAGGTCAAGAATACCTAGAATAACCTGGTTTCTATTTCAAACACCCTAATTGCTTCGTAACTTAGGAGAAAAAGATTATTTAAAAAGATTATTCAAAATGTAGACATCGCCCAGTGTGTATATCTCACATGGAGCTGGTGATAGTTATCCTGAAGGACAAGGAAATAGATTTCTTTCCATAAACGTGTGAAAATGTATCCAAGACCAGAGAAAAAACTAACATATGCAACATCAAGACAGTACCCTCTCCTGACTCCAGGGAAAAGATGGTAACTGTGAAATAATTTGTTAAATCCAAACAAAATAAGAAAGTTAATTTTAAGGGGACATTTACATGCCGCAGACTCAAAATGTTTTAACTAAAGGAATTTTACAGCCAAGATGAATTCTGTTTCCTAGAGTTAGCCATGAGGAAAAGCCGTTCTGGCAAAAGATGAGCAATGCATATTGGTGGGAAGCAGACGTCAGGGCACTAACTAGGAGAGAAGCTTTTACGAGGCGTTTTATTTCCAAAATTGTAAGAAGAGGGTCACTACAAAGTTATTTAAAGCACAAATATTGCTTTTTGTTTTGTTCCCAGGCACCACTGGGAAATGAAATGGTGATCTAAATGTGCCAGAAATCCACTATTTATAGGTATAGAATTCTGTTGTAGGCTATGATCTTCTGGACAAAAGAAAAAGGGATTTAAAAAAACCAGGAGGCTTTGCCCCAAATGAGCTTACTCGCTAGAAGGCGGAGGGAAAGTTGGTGATGAGCTTCAGGGTTCTGAGCAAATCAGGGAGGGGCCTGCCCGCCCCTGGGTCCCAGTCCTCAACTCAGAGCTTCACATGTGGCATGTGATCAAGTAAGTGTTTGCTGCGCTGAACTGGACAACAGTGTGAACTGAGGACAGGCTTCCCTGGTGGTACAGTGGTTAAGCATCCACCTGCCAGTGCAGGGGACACAGGTTCAAGCCCTGGTCTGGGAAGATCCCACATGCCGCGGAGCAACTAAGCCTGTGCGCCACAACTAGTGAGCCTGTGCTCTAGAGCCTGCGAGCCACAACTACTGAGCCCGAGTGCCACAACTACTGAAGCCCACACGCCTACAGCCCATGCTCCACAGCAAGAGAAACCACCGCAATGAGAAGCCCGCGCACCGCAATGAAGACCCAACACAGCCAAAGAACTAAATAAATAAAATAAAAATCTTTAAACTGAGGACAGAGAAAGAGATGAGAGTTGCCAAAAGTTTCTAGGTGAAACAGCCTCCACAGGGGCCCAAAGAATCGTGTTTGCTTTGGCTTTCGGTTTTGTTTTGCAAGCTCTCTCTATCCCAGAGAGTCTGGATAAATGACAGTTCTCTGGTCCACTGTGGACATTCCTTCCTTGACTCAACCAGCATTTACGGGTCACCTACAACTGTGCACCACTGGGCTACAATTCACCAACGTCCAGCCAAAAAATACTGTCACACTTTGTGTGATGATTTCAACAATCCTAAGGCTGCTTCACTGTTTTTCTAAGCTTGGGTTCTCTGTCAATATTAAGAGAGCAACATATTTGCTGGAGCAAGAATCTGCAATGAGCTACCATATGATCCATCAATTCCCCTCCTGGGCATATACCCAGAGAAAACCTTAATTCGAAAAGATACGTGCACCCCTATGTTCGCTGCAGCACTATTTACAATAGCCAAGACGTGCAAGCAACCTAACTGTCCATCAACAGAGGAGTGGATAAAGAAGATGTGGTATATATATAAATGGAATACTACTCAGTCATAAAAAAGGAATGAAATAATACCATTTTCAGCAATATGGATGGACCTAGAGATTATCATACTAAGTGAAGTAAGCCAAACAAGGATGAATATCATATGATATCACTGCTATGTGGAATCTAAAAAAAAAAAAATGACACAAATGAACTTACTTACAAAATAGAAATAGACCCACAGACATAGAAAACAAACTTATGGTTACCTAAGGGGAAAGGAGGGGGAGGGATAAATTAGGAGGTTGGAATTAACATAGACTCACTACTGTATATAAAATAGATAACCAACAAGGACCTACTGTATAGCACAGGGAACTATATTCAATATTTTATAATAACCTATAAGGGGAAAGAATCTGAAAGAAATAGATATATAGGTATGTACAACTGAATCACTTTGCTGTACACCTGAAACTAACACAACACTAAATCAACTATACTTCAATCAAATTAACAAATAAGGATACTCAGAATGAAAGAAAAAAAAAAAAGGTGCCACAAGCGCAATTCCCGTGAGTCTCGAATGCCCACCTTTGGTAGGTCCTTTCCTGTTGAGCACGGCCTGCTGCTCCTCGGTGATGTTCAGCCGCCGAACCACATCGGCCAGAGCCGACTTGAGCAGCTGGATGTCGTCTTCCTGCATCTGGACTTTCTGCTCCAGGGAGGCGATGCGGTCTGTCACCTCCATGCTACTGGCGGCAGAAGCGCTGTCATCTAGACCGAGGGAAAGGGGCAAATGAGTCTCAGCTGCTCCCCAGAGAAACCAGACTAAGAAACACACACCAACACGTTGCTATTATGTAACACAACAACATTTAAAAGCTGGAGACCACGGCTTGTAGGCAGAACGCATGTGAAATCTTTTTTTTTCTTTTTTTAAAATATTTATTTATTTATTTATATTTTGGCTGCGTTGGGTCTTCATTGCCGTGCGCAGGCTTTCTCTAGTTGCGGCGAGCGGGGGCTGCTCTTCATTGCTGTGCGCGGGCTTCTCATTGCGGTGGCTTCTCTTGTTTTGGAACACGGGCTCTAGGCGCGCAGGCTTCGGTAGTCGTGGCACGTGGGCTCAGTAGTTGTGGCTCGCAGGCTCTAGAGTGCAGACTCAGTAGTTGTGGCGCACGGGCTTAGTTGCTCCAGGGCATGTGGGATCTTCCTGGATCAGGGCTCGAACCTGTGTCCCTGCATTGGCAGGCGGATTCTTAACCACTGCGCCACTAGGGAAGTCCCCGTGTGAAATCTTTTAAAATTACGAAGAACTGTACTGCTTCATTCTGCTACCATCTTTTCATTCTCTAGGTTTGTGCTTTTCATGTTTTTTTTTAAACTGTGGTTTTAATTGTCATGATATGTTTGTAGATTCAGGCCATTTTCTTTTCCGTGATATCAGAGAACCTCAGAACTAGAGTGGATATTAGAATACATGTACTACAACTTCCCACACATGGCAGAAATTGACTGCATGGTCTCCTAGTTTTTGTTCCAGTGATGCTGACAGGTTGTGCAGATAATCACAGGGCCATACTATCTTCCAGTCAAGACTCTTAAGGACAAAGCAATAGGAGTGGTCAAATCTGTTTGGTAAGCACACCCTTACAGCTAGAGTGATCATAGTTTCTTATCTAGAGGCACTAACTCCCAGGCCCTTACCAAGGTCTACCAGGGCCCTTCATGATCTTCCTGACCTCTCCAACCTCATTTCACATCCTTCTGCCCCTCTCTTCCCATGCTCCAGCCACACTGCCCTTTCTCTCCTACTTTAGGGATTTGGTATCTGCTGTTGCCTTTGCCGGAAGCATTTCTCAACCAGATTTTTTTCATGACCAAGTTCTGTTCTTTCGGTCTCAACTCACATGGAAGTTTTTCAGAGAACCTTGCTAATAACCTTCCTTTAAGTTGTTCCTTTCAGTCATGTCTACCTTATTTCTTTCTCTCATAGCATCACTATGACCTAGAATCATCTTGCTTGTTTGCTTCCTGTCTATGTCTCCCAATTAACATGTAAGCATCATGGAGTCGCTTCTGCTTCCGGGTATGAGAAACCCCTATTGGACAGCACCCGCTGCAGAAAGTAATTGTTAAGCCTGGAAATTATACAAATAACAGCAGAAGTACTGGAGCGTGGACACAAGCATATAGACTCTGGTGGGAGTTTGCACTCACTTGGTAGAAGGGAGATGGGGAACTATACAAGTAAACTCCCTTTTTCACGGCTTTGAGCCCAGGGCTAAATGTTGTATACAATGGGGGTGAGGACACACTCAGAAAACCCTGTTGCCTTTTTGTCCTTAAAAAATAAAAAAGTGAAGTCTGAAAACCATGAACACTAAAAAGAGTGGGGAAATCCCAGAAGGAAAAAAAAAAAACTAGAGAGGGGATCCCCAAACTCTACCTCTTTATATCTCTGACTGACCTGTGAATCACACATGCATGGAATAGACTCAAAGCAGAGCTTGCAGTTCAAGCCCAATTAAAGTATCCACTGAAACAAACAATACTTGTCAGAGAAAAAGTACTAGAATACAGAATCTCCATAACTTAACATTCACAATGTCCAGGATATAATCCAAAATTAGTAACATACTAAGCATCCAGAAATGGAACACATTCTCAAGAGAAAAGAAAATAAATTGAGTCCAACTCCAAAATGAACAAACATTGGAACTAACAGATAAGGAATTTAAAATGGCTATCAAGACTATCCTCTATATGTAAAATCAGTATTTTTTTCAATGAACGAAAATTTCAGAGAGAAGTGGGAAGTATCGGCAGAAAGACAGAAATGAAAAATGAACTTAATGGAAATTCAAGAACTGAAAAATATAATTTATGACAATAAAAAATTCACTAAATGGAATTAACAGACATGACAGATGAAAAACCAAGCAAATCTGAAGACAGATCAATCAGAAGTATCCAAGGTGAAGAACACAGAGGGAAAAAATTAACAGAGCCCTGGGGACTTGTTAAGACAATCTCAAACAGTCCAACATACATTTAATTGGAATATAAAAAGAGAAAGAGCAGGTCAGAAAAAAATATCTGAAAAATAATGGCCCCAAACATCCCAAGTTCAATAAAGGAAAGAAATGTAAAATTACAAAATGCTAAGCAAAAAGCAAGCAAAATAAACACAAAAAAGACCACCTCAAGGTCTATCATAATCATACTGTTGAAAACCAAAGATAAAGTATGCATCCTGAAAGCAGCAAGAGAAAAACAACATATATAACTATACAGGGAACAATAATCTGATTAATAGCTGGTTGTCATAAACCATGGAGACTAGAAGAGAGTGAAGCAACATCTTTAAAGTACTGGATGAAAAAAAATTCAATCCAGAATTCTATATCCTGCAAAAATATCCTCCAAGAATGAAGGCAAATTAAGGCATTTTCAGATAAATGAAAACTGAAAGAATTTATTGCCAGTAGATCTGCATTACAAGAAGTTAAAGGAAGTTCTTCAGAGTAAAGGGAAATTACATAAAATGGAAACTCAGACCCTCAGAAAAGAATGAAGAGCACTGGAAATGATAAATATTTGAAGGAGCTCAAGACTTTTTTTCTTTTTGCATTTTCCTTTTTCTTCTTCCTTTGAGAATTTCGGGGGGGGGGGGAAGCAAGACTCAACTATATGCTGATCACAAGACACACACTTTATATTTTTTTATTTTTTATTTATTTATTTTTTTGCGGTACACGGGCCTCTCACTGTTGTGGCCTCTCCCATTGCGGAGCACAGGCTCCGGATGCACAGGCTCAGCGGCCATGGCTCATGGGCCCAGCCGCTCTGCGGCATGTGGGATCTTCCCGGACCGGGGCACAAACCCGTGTCCCCTGCATCGGCAGGCGGACTCTCAACAACTGCACCACCAGGGAAGCCCAAGACACACACTTTAAATGCAAAGACACAGATAGACTGAAAGTAAATGAATGGAGAAAAAGATATAGCATGCAAATAGTAAGCATAAGAAGGCTGGAGTAGCAATATTAATATCAGATAAAATAGATGTCAAATAAAATGTATTACCAGCTACAAAGAAGGACATTTCATGATGAAAAAAGTATTAACTTATCAGAAAGGCAATGAAAAATATGCCCAGTAACAGAGCTTTAAAATACATGAAACTTCATTTGCAGCAACATAGATGGACCTAGAGTTTATCATACTAAGTAAAGTAAGTCAGATAAATGTCATATATCACTTACATGTGGAATCTAAAAATAGTGATACAAATGAACTTATTTACAAAACAAACAGACTCACAGACTTCGAAAATAAACTTATGGTTACCAAAGGGGAAATGCGGGGGGGGAATAAGGAGATTGGGATTAACATATACACACTACTATGCATAATGAATAAAACAGATAATCAGCAAGGACCTACTGTATAGCACAGGGAACTCTACTCAATATTCTATAATAAGTGACTATTAAAAAGAATCTGAAAAAAGAATGCATATATGTGTATGTATAAAGGAATCACTTTGCTGTATACCTGAAACTAACACAACATTGTGAATCAACTATACTCCAATATAAAATTTAAAAATTGAGTTAAAAAAATTAGTAAGTAAAATACATGAAACAAAAATTGACAGAATTAAAGTGAGAAATAGACAGTTCCACAGTTATTCCTCAAGATTTTAACACCCCTTTCTCAGCAACTGACGGAACTAATTTAAAAAATCAGTAAAGACAGACAATCTGAATAACATTATAAACCACTTTGACTAAATTGATATGTATAAGAAACTACAGCCAATGATAGCAGTGTACATGGTACATTTACCAAGACACGTCATATTCTGGGCCATGAAACAGACCTGAATAAACCTAAAGATTGAAAGAGTATGTTCTCTGACCACAGGGACAATAAATTAAAAATAAAAACAATAAGAGAACAAGGAAACACCCCCAAATTTTGGAAATTAAACAACACACTTCTATATAATCATTAGGTAAAAGAACACATCACAGGAGAAAATAGAAAAAATTTTAAGTTGAATGATAATAAAAATATAACATATCAAAATGTATGGGTTGCAGGTAAAGCAGGTCTTTGAGGAAAATTAATAGCTTTAAAATCTCTATTAGAAAAGGAGAGTATTCTCAAATCAATGATTCTCAGCTATCACATTAAGTAACTAGAAAAAGAAGAGCAAATTAAACCCAAATCAAGCAAAAGAAAGGGAAAGAGTAAAGAGCAGAAATCAATGGAATAAAACATGAACAAGCAATGAAGAAAATCAATGAACTCAAAGGCTGGTTCTCTAAAACATCAATAAAGTGTAAGCTCCATGAAAGCAGGGATCTTTTTTGCTGGTTCACTGCTCTATGTTTCCAATATGTAACACAGAGTAAGAACTCAATAAATATTTGGTAAATGAATGAATTAATGTGTAAATGGGTATCTTTTATGAAGCATACATCAAATTAGTTTCTGGGGATGTAAAGATGACTGATTCACAGTCCTTTAGAAGCTCTCTCTGTGGTGGAGTCCCCAAATCCCTAAAACAATGTGATAAGTTATATAATTGAGAAATATACAGAGTGATAAATGAACACAGAGAAGAAATATTAATGGTATTTGGAAAAACAGAAGAAAGTAGGGGGTTGGTCATGAAAGATAAAAACATTTACAAGGTGGAAAAGCAAGAAGAATCCTTTGTCCTTTTGGACCCACCTCTTAGAGAAATGGAAATAAAAACAAAAATAAACAAATGGGACCTAATAAAATGCTTTTGCACAGCAAAGGAAACCATAAACAAGATGAAAAGACAACCCTCAGAATGGGAGGAAATATTTGCAAACACAGCAACTGACAAAGGATTAATCTCCAAAATATACAAGCAGCTCATGCAGCTCAATATCAAAAATACAAACAACCCAATCCAAAAATGGATGGAAGACCTAAGTAGACATTTCTCCAAAGAAGATATACAGATTGCCCACAAACACATGAAAGGATGCTCAACATCACTAATCATTAGAGAAATGCAAATCAAAACTACAATGAGGTATCACCTCACACTAGTCAGAATGGCCATCCTCAAAAAATCTACAAACAATAAATGCTGGAGAGGGTGTGGAGAAAAGAGAACCCTCTTGCACTGTTGGTGGGAATGTAAATTGATACAGCCACTATGCAGAACAGTATGGAGGTGCCTTAAAAAACTAAAAATAGAACTACCATATGACACAGCAATCCCACTACTGGGCATATACCCTGAGAAAACCATAATTCAAAAAGAGTCATGTACCACAATGTTCACTGCAGCACTATTTACAATAGCCAGGACATGGAAGCAACCTAAGCGTCCATAGACAGATGAATGGATAAGGAAGATGTGGCACATATATACAATGGAATATTACTCAGCCATTAAAAGAAATGAAATTGAGTTATTTGTAGTGAGGTGGATGGACCTAGAGTCTGTCATACAGAGTGAAGTAAGTCAGAAAGAGAAAAACAAATACCGTATGCTAACACATGTATGTGGATTCTAAAAAAAAAAAAAAATTGGTTCTGATGAACCTAGGGGCAGGACAGGAATAAAGACGCAGACGTAGAGAATGGACTTGAGGACACGGAGAGGGGGAAGGGTAAGCTGGGATGAAGTGAGAGAGTGGCATGGACATATATACACTACCAAATGTAAAATAGCTAGTGGGAAGCAGCCACATGGCACAGGGAGATCAGCTCAGTGCTTTGTGATCACCTAGAGGGGTGGGGTAGGGAGGGTGGGAGGGAGACGCAAGAGGGAGGGGATATGGGGATATATGTATACATAGAGTTGATTCACTTCGTTATACAGCAGAAACTAATACAACATTGTAAAGCAACTATACTCCAATAAAGATGTTAAAATAAATAAATAAATAAAAGAGCAAGATGGAAGCACATGTACTAACATGGATAAATTTCTAAGACATCTTGTTGAGAAAAAGAATCATGTTTCAAAAAGACAAAATAATATATGTATTCTACAATATTCATTTATATGTATGTAAATGTATAGAAAACGTTCTAGAAGGATATGCACAAATTGTCATCTCTGGAGAATGCAGCAAGTATGGGATTATAGGTGGTGGTCAAAGAGAAACTTAGACTTGCCTGTAATATTACAATGTTTCAGGAAGATTTTATATATATGTGTGTGTGTACTACTCGTGCAGTTTGAAATTAATTTTAAACGAAGTGTAAGACAGATCCACAAATAGCAATATGGACAATATCGTAAATAAATTGCCAAGTGAAAACAAAAAAGCAAAACAAAACAAAACAAACAACCAAAGAAAGAAGAATCCTTTGCATTCCAGGCAAAGGAAACAATTTAAACAAAACATGGGAACATGAAAGCATAAGGAATATTCAGATAATCATGGCCTTTGAAATTGAAATCTACCATCTTGTAACTTCTACTTACTGGATATAATTCTGTCTTGCCCTGAAACTCGAGCTCTGCCAACTTTCTAAGTAATATAACTGTTTCATACATAGAAATGTTTTTTAAGTCAATGTCAAGTCAAGTGTCAATGGCACTTCTGAGGGAGAATGACGTATTAAATATCTGATAACGCAGAGAACTTATTAAGCAGTCACACATATCTAAAATTGTTACCCTTTTATGAAGAGACATTATATAGCTCTTTAAAAAAATGTATCGGGCTTCCCTGGTGGTGCAGTGGTTGAGAGTCCGCCTGCCGATGCAGGAGACACGGGTTCGTGCCCCAGTCTGGGAAGATCCCACGTGCCGCGGAGCAGCTGGGCCCGTGAGCCATGGCCGCTGAGCCTGCGCGTCCGGAGCCTGTGCTCCGCAACGGGAGAGGCCACAACAGTGAGAGGCCCGCGTATTACTAAAGAAAAAAAAAAAAAGTATCAAGACATATTTGTTTAAAGAAATCAAACTGTGAGGTAAGAACTTACAAACAATCCTCTTCTCGCACTCCTCCCCTTCCTAGAGCTGCGTACTCCATCCTTTACACTAATAATATAGAATTCACACTTTTTCAGCTAGCAACCTGGGGGTAACCTTTTTCTCTGTCTCTTCCTGTGGATTGAGACGCATAAAGAACTTTAAAAACCCAACAATGAGAAAAGAAATAACCTGATTAAAAAAGAGAGAAAAGAAAAA
Source organism: Leucopleurus acutus (assembly GCF_964270905.1). Lineage (NCBI taxonomy): Eukaryota > Metazoa > Chordata > Mammalia > Artiodactyla > Delphinidae > Leucopleurus > Leucopleurus acutus. Next base: position 4,906,080 of record NC_139142.1, read on the forward strand.
AATAGGCAAAAGTCTCAAGCAGACACTTCGCCAAAGAGGATATACAGATGACAGACACATGAAAAGATGTCACTGTCACTAGCCATTAGGGAAATGCAAATTAAAACCGCAATGAGATATTGCTGCATACCTATCAGAATGGTTAAAACACAAAATATTAACAAAACAAAATGCAATGAGGATATGGAGCAAATGAAACTCTCCTACATTGCTGGTGGGCACATAAAACGGTATGGTCACTCTGGAAAACACTTTTGCAGTTTCTTATAAAGATAAACATACAATTGCCATGCGATCTAGCAATCCTAAGCACTTACTCTTAGTCTAGAGAAATGCACATTCGCATTCATACAAAGCCTGTACATCAGTGTTTACAGTGGCTCAATTCATACTTGGTAAAAACTGGAAGCTACTCAAATGTGTATACACTGTGGTATATGCAACATAGTGGAATACCACTCAGCAATAAAAAGGAACAAACTACTGATACATGCCAACGATTTGGATGGATATCAAGGGCATTATGCTGAATGAAGACAGCCAGTCTCAGAAGGTTACACATTGCATGATTCCATTTATCTGATATTCTCTAAAAGACAAAACCATAGTGAAGGAGTATAGATCGGTGGTTGCCAAGGGTTAGTTAGGGTAGGGATAGAACACAGGGGAGTTTTGCGGGGGTGATGGAAATGTTCTGTCCTGATGGTGGTGGTAGTTACATGAATCTATACTGTGTTAAAATACATAGAATTCTCTAAAAAAAAGTTGTTTTGTTGAATGTTAACATAAATAAAACAGCTTTCTGAGAGTTCAAGTGAGATAAAGTCTTAAAGTCTTCTTCAAGTGAGATAAAGGCTTTGTCAATGAGAGGTTATTATATTTGCTTGTTGAAGCTGGTTGCTTTTTTTTTTTTTTTTTTTTTTGTGGTACGCAGGCCTCTCACTGTTGTGGCCTCTCCCGTTGTGGAGCACAGGCTCCGGACGCGCAGGCTCAGCGGCCATGGCTCACGGGCCCAGCCTCTCCACGGCATGTGGGATCTTCCCGGACTGGGGCACGAACCCGTGTCCCCTGCAATGGCAGGCAGACTCTCAACCACTGCGCCACCAGGGAAGCCCTGAAGTTGGTTGCTTTTATACCATGAGATCTCAGCAAAGAAATATTTCGATGAAAACTGAATATTGGTTGCTCGTTAGAAAGAGATCATCCTTTAAGTTCTAGATAACTTCTTGTGAATGGACAGTAGTTCTGTTAAATTTCTCCATTTGTCCTTTGACCTGGATGGGAAAGCGGGAAAGTCCCACTTCATAATGTCAAGCTGATTGGAAGGGAGAAGTGGGGAGGATAAGATAGTATTTTATATCCGTCTTCCCTCTGGGAGCAACTACAGAGCTGACGAAAACCTTCCGTCACGTGCAAGCCTGGGCCATTGCAGACCTAACTGGGAAGGTCTCCGGCCTCAGGAAGCAGGCGGTGGGGGGACGGGGGACGGTTCTAGAGCTAAGTTAGTGTGGGAGAGTACTTGCAGGACCAGCATGTACTTCAGTCATTAAAAGCATGAACTCTGACGTCAAGCTTCCTGGGTTCAAACTGCAGGCCTACTACCTACTAGCTACGTGACATAGGGCAAATTATTGAATCACGACGTGCCTCAGTTTCTCCATTTGGGGAGCAACAGAAGTTATCTACCTCAGAGGGTTGTCGTAATAGTAAATGAGTTAATATAGAGAGAGCACTTAGGATCTGTTTTTGCATATAGTAAGTGTTCTCAAAATGTAAGCTGTAAGCTGTTGTCATTATTATTACTGATACAGATGACCAAAGCAAATTCAAGTTTAACATTTTTCCGTCAAGACTTCTATGTGCTGTCTGAACATTGTGGTGCAAAAGAGCACTGACAAATTAATTAGAAATTAGCGTTTTGTTAACAAAATGTTTTCTAAGTCATAAAAGGATCTGGCATATAGAGTCTTGTATTCCTCTGATCTTTTTGGGCTGTCTGCCTAGACAGCTGCTTTGAAGAGGGTGCTACACCCATCAATGGGACCTGAGCCCACGGACAGTGGTGGCCAGCAGTCCTGGAGGTCAGTAAGTTGGCCTCTATCATCCAACGTTGCATTTTCTAATCACTATCCTATAACCTACCAAGTAAGACAAGGCAGGTCTGCTCCACGTTAGCAAAATTTATGATGCGAAACAGCATCCCTGTGGCCTCAGTTTGCACTATAGCTGGCTTTAATAAACTGCATAAATCAGGCTCTATTTTAATTAGATTGCCAAGTTTGCATAGGAAAAAGTCTAATTTTAATATTTTACCCAAAATAACCCTTCAAAACCCCAAAACCAAAACCCTAACCACCTGAATATCTGCCTTCAAATACAAGCGATTAAAAACTGCAAAGTCTGATCTGCTTAAGAGACCCTCCATTTGTGAGATGGGCTGAAATTCCCCCCAGGCCATAAACCTAGTGCTTATCAAAGCCTGCCAGCACCGCTGCTATAACCTGTCGGGAACTGACTTCTGCTCCTGCAGGTAACTGACTCTGGAGGACAGACTGGAGGCTTCTTGGCAGCAGTGGGAGCTGCCTGAGGTTCTCAGCCTTCTTGTGCGCAGAAAAGGCCAGTGTTGTTCAAATGACTTTACATTCCAATTCAGCTGGGGCCAAACTGATTAGCATAATGAAAAACAAAACCCCAAGCTTGGTTTAACCAATGCGAACCATTTCCGACCTCTGTACATTGCACAGGAGTCTGGAGCACAGAATGGGAGAGTTTATCTGAATTCCATCAAAGAAAACCTCACTAGATTGGGAATCCAGCCCAAATAAAACCTTCACAGGTTATTTATTTTGAAGTAATTTTCATTTCAGTGCCTCTAAAATTTATCTATGGCGGTCATTAAAACAGTGTTAACATGAGAGCGGCTTTAACCTTTTTCAAAGTATTCTCATTCTTTCAAGCACCACTGCACTTTGTGATGTTAGGGAAGGTTTGAAAAAGGATATTAGTCTATATTTTCACTTGTTGAGTTTTGAGCTAGAACCACTGGCTGGGGCTGGGGTACCTTCTCATTTACTCAGGAAGGCACGGGGATCTATTTACACACGGCAGGTAGGGTGTCCCTTTATCTCGGTATTGGGTAACCATCTCTCAGATGGTGATCATGCTATGGGCAAGGGGGTAGACAGGATTTAATCTGAGATAGAAGCAGACCCACAGTGGTGCGAGGACCTTAATGTAGATGTCTCAGCTGGCCAACTTCTCTAGAAGATGCTCTACCAGCAGCAGACCTTCCTGGGGCTACAATTTCCAACCTCCCGGCATTTTGTCAAGGTCCAAATGTGGTTCAGTAAACCGGCTCTTGGAAAGGCTAGTAATCAGCGTCACCTGCACTGGATGGTCTGGGTCCTGGGGCTTTAGACAGGACACTGACCTGGGGTTCAAATCGGGCAGCGTTCCATTCCTGGGTCTGGCACTTAGGAGCTATGTAACCTTGGCAAACGACCACTCCAGGAATGATACCATAACCGGTCTTCTGAAGTTCTTGTGAAGATAAACGTTAATGTTTATGAAACATCTAATAGGATGGTGGCAGATAGGTGCTCAACACAAATGGTAGTTTAGTATTTCCATAGTTGACTGTTGTTAATATTGTTTATCATAGACCATCAGTAAAATCAACATTAACAACAGTTACTGAACAAATTCTGTGAGTATGTGCAGTGCTTGCCCCACGAGACAGGTCAAGGCTAGACTAAAAGGTACCATTCCTGGTCTGCAGCACCTCAGGTCAAGTTGAGGAAACGTGACATTAAGCTTAAGGTGAAGAATGGTTTCATAAAAGCCCTCTCCCATGACAGCGCCTGATTAGTGGCCAAAGGATGGACCAAGCATGACACCAACGGCTCCATCCTGACTTGCCTCTTGTGAGAACCTAGCCAAATGCCGGCTTCTTTCTGAGTTTCCAGTGATGTCATGGACCCAGGTAGGTCCTACATCACCCCTCGTTCCACAGGTAAAAAGATGACCTTGAGCTCTGCCTTTTCCCTAGGTCTTCGTGTAGCTATCTGTGGTGATGACTTTCAAGTTTAATTACCGTTTTACAGTAAAAAGCGGCACAAAAAGATCTGCAGGTAACTTGTCTGTTTTACTCTATTTAAAAGGCAAGGAAAGTATACTTTTTCCTCCATTCATATGATCATCTCATTACCTGGAGATAAAAACAGGCTCTTGCCTCTAAATCTTCTGGTGATATGAAGGTACTGCTATTACCTGAGTAATAATCTTCCAGGAGCTCAAAGGGGGCCTATTCATTTTAAAAGGTTAACTTAGAATCTGTCCCCTTTATGTTGAGATGGTCTCTCTTGTCCCTAACTATTTAAAACAATAAGGATAGCACCAAAACAATAATAGCTAGCCTTATTCCCCACCCACTATGTGTCAGACCCTATGTCTTGCAGTGTATTATCTCCAACCCATACAGCTTCCTCCATCTGGGTGCTGTCCCCGTTTCAGAGATGAGGTTGAAGAACTTAGGTTTCTCATCCACCTAATCTGAAGTCGCGCAGTGAAAGTGGCAAGCCAAGGGCTAGCCTTTACACTGTTTCCTGTGGTCCATCCAAATGACAAGCTTTAATTCCAGTGGGACTTGTGTGGTACTAAGTAAAATATACATACAACTTTTGCATCATTTTACCTTTCCAAAACATTAGACAAATGCTATTTAGAAATCTTATTATAAGGTTCTAGTATTTTAGGAACCAATCACGTAAGCAATAAGGACTAACAACCTTTCACTCAATAACCTGTAGGTAGACACCTATGTAAAAGCTGGCTTTCCATATTTTTTTTAAATATTTATTTATTTATTTTATTTATTTGGTTGAGCCAGGTCTTAGTTGCAGCTCCAGGGCTCCTTAAGTTATGGCTCCAGGGCTCCTTAGTTGTGGCATGGAAACTCTTAGTTGTGGCATGCATGTGGGATTTAGTTCCCTGACCAGGGATGGAACCCGGGCCCCCTGCATTGGGAGCGCAGTTTTATCCACTGCGCCACCAGGGAAATCCCCTGGCTTTCCATATTATACACTGTTTGCAGAAAAGTTGTATTTTGTTGTCATAGTCTGAACCACTATAGTATCCACTAGCAAAACAAAAATGGAAACAGGTAGCATAGAGAAACAACATATCCTCTGTCATTTTAAGGTCTGGATTTCAGCCCTACTGTCAGATCTGCAGCCCTGTACCCCACTCCTGGCTGAAGGGCTCCAGCTTTATTTCACTTCTGAGACTGGCTTCTTCTTTGATCATCTGGGTCAGTCAGGAACTCTGAGACTTGCACATCCCTGGGCTGGACCCGTCACTTGAGCTCTCGCTCTGAGACTCATCACTTCATAGATAATTACAAGAACTGACCCTATCCATCAGTAAACCCATCTCAAATGACGCTGAGCAAATGTTCCTATACTCGATTGTGAGAGAATTCTACAACAGCCCTTAACTGCTATAAAAATGCTGGCACTGCCTACTGATTAAAGGAACTTCAGCAGAGCCTCTTGAATCTGGAAGGAAATGTATCAAGATATTTTATGAGTCTTGGGTTGTAAAACAGTGGTGCTGGAGACCAGAAAAAAACGCATAAGAATCACCCTAAGAAGCAGTATGTGACTCAGCAGCGTTTAGGTGACACAGAGTTTAAAGCTACAAACTTTCCATTCAGTTCAACGCAACGTTACCAAGCGTCTTCTGGACCAGACCGGCAATCAACACTGCGACCTTCCGTCTGGCAGAGGAGAGACTGGCCAACAAATAACTCCCCAGGAAATACAGGGACACAGACAAGAGGGCAATTAAACTGTCCCCACCCCGCCCCCATCACAAGCTGGGCAAAAAGCTGGCTGGAAATGTAATATGAGGACTAGTCAAACCTAGAACAAAACACAGGTGAAGGAGGAAGAACAGGATGTCAGGTGAGCTACTGGGTTTCAATGAATGCATAACGGATGAGGCAAAAGAGGAAGAATACGAACAATCACTTATAGAAAGAACAGCCTTGAAATTCTCTAGTTGCCTATTTAGGAAATGTGTTAATTACTTTATCTTGAAACATGCTCTCATTTCATTTTGCCTAAACCGTAGTTACCAAGCCAGCAAAGACTTCCCACGGAGCCCTGAGATTCTCTGAAATCCTTAGAATGCTTATTTAACAACTAACACTTTAATATTTAATACTTGAATTTTTTTTTTTTTGGCAGTACGTGGGCCTCTCACTGTTGTGGCCTCTCCCGTTGAGGAGCACAGGCTCCGGACGCGCAGGCTCAGCGGCCATGGCTCACGGACCCAGCCGCCCCGTGGCACGTGGGATCTTCCTGGACCGGGGCACGAACCCGTGTCCCCTGCATCGGCAGGCGGACTCTCAGCCACTGCGCCACCAGGGAAGCCCTGAATATTTACTTTTAACACTATACACGCACTCCCACACATACACACACACACACGCAGACACACACGTGCATGCACACACACCCCTACCTTTGCAGATGTAATTCTGTTTCTTGTTTCTGTTAGATACTAAAAGACCTAGGAACTGTGAAGTCGTTAATACCTTTCCCCCACCCACTTTACCGTTTTAAAGCAAACAAGAGATGCTGCAATTGAGCAGAAGAGAAACTCCCAACAGTGTGTGAAGTGATCTGCCCTAAAACTTGGCCTTTGCTCTGAAGCTCAGAAGCCCAGGAGCGCTGAGGCAGAAATGGCATATCCAGTCTCTGGGACAGCTGGGATGAGAGGGAGGGGAAAGGGGGAGAGGGGAAGGGAGAGGGGAGGGGGGGAGGAGAGGGAGAAGAAAAAAACCTGAAGCTCTGTAATAAAGCCCCTAGCAAGTCATGCAGGATCACCAAATTCTTACCATAAAAGGAAAGATTAAAGTTACGGAGGTGGGGAAGGGGAGAGCAGACAGAATGCCAAGCCTAAGGGTGGAACTTGATAGAGATCTAAAACCATAGTCCAAATTTTTATTTTACGTGGAGACTATGCAATATTCGCTCGTTACATTTGTTGTACACTTCTCCATAAGATGGCCTCGGTTCATAAACTGACCTAATAAAAAGTATCTAAAAAGGTAGCTTTAACAAGTTTTTATTTGATACAATGGTTTTAAAACCTTTCAGCAAAGGGAATAAAAGAAAAGCTATTCTTATCTTCATTTTTTTCTATTAATTTCCATTAGTACAAAAACATTTCTTTTTAAAGTACTCTACGAGGGAGTTCCCTGGTGGCCTAGTGGTTAGGATTCAGGGCTTTCACTGCTGTGGCCCGGGTTCAATCCCTGGTCAGGGTAGGGACGTTCCCACAAGCCACACAGTCCAGCCAATCAATCATTCAATCAATAAAATCCACAGAATTCCCCGGCGGTCCAGTTGTTAGGACTTGGCGCTTTCACTGCTGTGGCCTGGGTTCAATCCCTGGTCAGGGAACTAAGATCCCACACACTGCATGGCATGGCCAAAAAAATTAAAAATAAACAAAAAGTTAAAAAATAGAGTACTCTATACGGTTACATTACCCTTAACACTGACTGTCTTCTAGACCGAATCGTTTTGATTAGTTTTAGATAATATTCCCTCATGTGAGAGCCTGTGCTTTAATAGTTGAGATGAAGGTAGAAAAGCACAGTTGAAATGGTCTGAAATCCACCACTGGGGCTAAAGCCAGACCACTGGTCTTCAAGTTCTAAAACATACTGAAACTAGTGGTCCATCTTCAGGATAATACAGTAGATATGACTGGTTCATAGAAGACGTTACAAGTGAAATATCTAGGTCCTCGTTGTAGCACTTATCTTTTAGGTTCCTTTCAAAAAAGTGGAGCTATAACATTCTAAGGTTAGAATCTAAAGGGAGGTTTGAAATCTAACCTCTTCCACCCACATTCTTTTTTGTGATTATTGTTCTTGCTGTAAAGCTTTTTCTTTGCCCTTTCTTATTGACACTGTGGAACTTTTTTTTCAAGTGCCATTAACTTCTGCTTCCAGCCAAGACGGAGCAACAGGGACTGGATTTGCTATCCTACCTAAAACAGCTAAAAAGAACAGACAGAATATATTACACAATGGTTTTTAAGACATTGGACGTCGGACAATGAGGGGCAATGATTGCTCAGTGATGACAAGCAGAAGAGCTGAACCCTATGACTGCCCCAGGATACAGCCTGAAGACTTCCCAGGAAGCGACGCCAGGAGGGGAACCAGGTGGAACCTGGAGGTCTCCCTTGGTGGAGGAGACCGTGCTGGAAGTCCAGAAGAGCCAAGGTGACTAGAGTTCAGGGGGCAGAGTACCAAAGAGGAGAGACTTGCAAAAGGAGGAAACTTCAGAAACCTGCAGAGAATACCCCCCCGTATCTTCAGCTGAGTATTGATCAGCATTTACGTATGAGGAAATTACCCAGGTCTGGGGAAGCAACCATCCAATACGAGCAGCGAGAGCAATCACTGGAGCTCACACAGGGCTGGGAGTAGCTCCTGTCACCCTTCGCTAGAGTGGAAACCACAACATCCACAGGGCACTGGGTAGAGAACGCAGAAAATTTTACCCTAGACTAAACGCTACTCTGGTTTCCCCTGATAAAGCTTAAGAGCAAGACATGAAAGGACCAAACTGTTTCCAAGTAACTTAACCACATCCCAGAACAAAGCTCAAAAATTTGTATGGGAATATGAAAATATCCATCTCCCAACAAGGTAAAATTCATAACGTCTGGCATCCAACAAAAAACCGCCAGGCATTCAAAGAAGCAGGAAAATATATGACCCATAATAAGGAAAAGAACCAATCGAGCAAAACTAACCTGGAAATGACAGAATTACTCGGCAAAGAAAATTAGAGTTATTGTAACTGTATTGCCTATGTTCAAGAAGCTAAAAGAAAAAACTGAATGTGTTAGGTAGAGGCATGGAAGGTATATATTTACAAAATAAGGCAAACTTCTAGAGAGGAAAACTACAATATACTAGATGAGAGTAAATGAAAAGATTAGTGAACATGAAGAAACAACAATAGAAACCACCCAAAATGAAATTTAGAGAAAAAAAAAAGACTCAAGGGAAGGAGGGAGGGAGGGAGAGAGAGAAAATGAATAAGCATGAAGCATTGGGGGGTTGTAAGACAACTTCAAGCGTACTAATAATATCTGTGTGGCTCAAGTCTCTAAAGGAGGGGGGGGGAACAAAAACTAATTAGAGAAATAATGGCTGAAAAATTTCCAAATTTGATGAAAATTATAAAGTCACAGATCAAGGAGCTCAATGAATCCCAGGCACAGAAAACATGAAGAAAATTACACCAAGGCAGATCAAAATCCAATTGCTTAAGACCAGAGATAAAGAGAAAATTAGGCAAACTAGGAATCCAGGTGAACTTCCTCAACCTGATAAAGAACATCTACAAAGAGCCTACAGCTGACGCCACCCTTAATGGTGAGAAACAGGATGCTTCCCCCTAAGACTGGGAACAAAGCAAAGACGTCCCCTCTCACCACTCCTATTCGACATCATACTGGAAGTCCGGGCTAGTGCAAGAAGACCAAAAGCGGAAGTGAACGGTATACAAATTGGGAAGGAAGAAATAAAACTGTCTGTCTGCAGATGACATGATTGTTTATGTAGAAAACTCCAAAGAATTGATCAGAAAAACCTCCTAAAACGTGACTAGAACGCTGTTGCATGAAGCAAGATTAATATACAAAAGTCAACCACTTTCCCATGTACTACTGATGAACAATTGCAATTAAAAACATAATACCATTTACAATAGCACCAAAAAAAGAAATAGTTATAAATCTAACAAAATATATTCAGAATCTATATGCAGAAAACTATAAAATTATGATCAAAGAAATAATGAGAGCTAAAGAAATGGAAAGATATTCCATGTTCATGTATTAGAAATCCCGATACTTTATGATGTTGATTCTTCCCAACTTGATCTATAGATTCCACACAGTCCCAGTCATAATCCTGGCAGGCTATTTTGTGAATATTGACAAACTGATTTATATGGAAAGGCAAAGGGCCCAGAAGAGCCAACACAATACTGAAGAAGGGCAACGAAGTTGGAGAACTGATATTACCTAGACATCATGCTATTGGTGAAACAAGGGACGTATAGGTCAGTGGAACAGAACAGAGAGCCCAGAGACAGACCTGCTCAAACGCAGTCAATCCTTGACAAAGGAGCAAAGGCAATTCAATGGAGAAACGACAGTATTTTCACCATAAATAAATAAATACATATAAATAAATACAATCTAGACACAGACCTTACAACCTACAGAAAAACTAACTCAAACTTTATAGAAAGGAAAATTAGATAATATTTTGAACTGAATGAACATGAAAACACAGCATATCAAAATCTGTGGGATGCTGCTAAAATAGTTCTTAAGGAGAGTTTTAGAGCTCTAAACACCTACATTAGAAAAGAAGAAGAAGGAAGACGAGGACGTGAAGGAAAATGACCTCAGCATCTGACTTAAGAAACCTAAAGTAAGCAGAAGAAAGTAAGTAATACGCAGCAGAGCAGAAATCAATTAAATAGGGAAAATCAGTGAAACCAAAAGCTAGGTCTTTGAGGAAATAAATTTGACAAACCTATAGTCAAATTATTGAGAAAAAAAAGAGAAAAAGAGAAAGGACACAAAATATCAATATGAGGAACCAGAGGTGACATTACTACAGATCTACAGATTAGAAGGATAATAGGAAATATTAAGAATAACTTTATACCAATAAATTCAATAACTTAGATGAAATACAAAAATTCTTTGAGAGACAAAACTACCAAAGCTCCTGCAAGAATAAATAGGCAATCTAAATAGTACTACTAAAGAAATGAAATTTTTAGTTAAAAACTTTTCAAAACAAACAAACCAACCCAGACTCAGACAACTTCACCAGTAGATTCTACCAAACATTTCAGGAAGAAATAACACCAATTCTACACACACTCTTCCAGATAACTGAAGAGGAGGGAATATTTCTCATCTCATCTATCAGACGAGCATTACTCAAATGTTCAAATCAGACCAATATAAGACAAAAAAAGTGCTGGCTAGCACATGGAGCAACTGAGTCTCTGACATGCTGCTGTGGGTGTGTAAAATGGTGCAGCCACTCTGGGAAACGGTTACACCCACACCCACTGCCTGATCCCATCATTCCACTCATAGGTGTTTACCCAAGAGAAATAAAAACATATGCACATACAAAGACTGGAAACAGCCCAAACGTCCGTCAAGTGAATGCGTAAACAAACTGTGGTACGTCCACACAGCGGATATGCTAGTCAGGAATAAAAATATACTCACACTGGGAGGGGGAAGGGTGAACAGTGACGGGGCGAGAGAGAGTCATGGACATATACACACTAACAAACGTAGTAAGATAGATAGCTAGTGGGAAGCAGCCGCATGGCACAGGGATATTGGCTCGGTGCTTTGTGACAGCCTGGAGGGGTGGGATAGGGAGGGTGGGAGGGAGGGAGACGCAAGAGGGAAGAGATATGGGAACATATGTATATGTATAACGGATTCACTTTGTTATAAAGCAGAAACTAACACACCATTGTAAAGCAATTATACCCCAATAAAGATGTTAAGAAAAAAAAAATATACTCACACTGAACAAGCAACAACATGGAGGAATCTCAAAATCATTATGCTGAGCAAAAGAAACCAGAAAATAGAGTACGTGCTGTATGATTCCATTTCTATAAAATTACACAAGATGCAAACTAATCTACAGTGACTGAAGATCAGTGGTTGGAAGGGTGGGCGAGGCAGAGGGATGATGAAGGGGCACAAAGAAACTTTAGGAGAGGATGATTATCTTCCTTATCTGATTGTGGTTATGGTTTCATGGATACATGCATATGTCAAAACTTATCAAATTGTTCCTTTAAATATGTTCAGATTATTGTGTGTCAATGATACTTCCAGAAAGCTTTTTTTTTTTTTAAAGGGGAGGAAAGAAGCAGCAAAAAAAAAAAAAACAAAAGGGGGAAGAAAAGAAAAAAAAGTATATATATATTTTAATGATTCCAAAAAATCAAAGTGTTACACGATACCAAAAATCCTTTGCAGAATGAGGCAAGATACAAAAATTAAGAAAATATTTGGCTTGGAGAAAGAAAGGAAAAGGATAAATTGACCTGTTTCTGGACCTAAAGTTATAGCAGATGTTTTTCTTAATCGACTTAAAAAAAAAAAAAGGAAAAATATTTTTGATTAAGGCCAGTCAAAGGCTATATATGCCAGCAGTCATAGCAAAACTATATTTCCCCCATCTCCCACCCCCCCCCCCCCAGTTTTACTCTCTTAGAATAGCTTTTAAAATCCCACTGGAGGCAGAGTGGTTAAGAATCCTCCTGCCAATGCAGGGGACAAGGATTCAAGCCCTGGTCTGGGAAGATCCCACATGCCGCAGAGCAACTAAGCCCATGCGCCACAACTACTGAGCCTGCGCTCTAGAGCCCGCGAGCCACAACTACTGAGCCCGCATGCCGCAACTACTGAAGCCCACGCGCCTAGAGCCTGTGCTCCGCAACAAGAGAAGCCACCGCAGTGAGAAGCCCATGCACCGCAACGAAGAGTAGCCCCCGCTTGCCGCAACTAGAGAAAGCCCGTGCACAGCAACGAAGACCCAACACAGCCAAAAATAAATAAATTTATTTTTTTAAAAAATCGCACTGGAAATTCCTCATTCCAAATTCTATAAAAGATACACATTCCCTGGCTCACAGCTGCTAATGGTCCAATGGGAGCAGTGCCACAGAGCCAAGGGCTCAGGTCCAAGGCCCTGCCAGGTGCACTTCCATGGTACCTGTCCTAAGGGCTGCTGTCCTCCCCACCTGGTTCTCTTTCCACTGAGAGTTTAGAGAGTGAGACTGAGATTAAAACAACCAACGGAACCATTCATCTGAACATTCAGACCTATCCACAAAGACATTTGCCTCTCCACATTCGAAACCCTGCTTCCAACCCCATACCCAAACACATTGGCAAATACTGCTCAGAGTACACTTCTATGTTATCACCTTCAAATGGCATTCAAATAACACAAATTGACAATCTAGGTCTCTAATTTCTTTAATGCACTTGAAAAGGGTATTGGCGCATTTGAGCATTTTCCAAAGCAAAATTTTGCCGTCTGATTTTCCTTTTTATATATTTTATTATCAGTATTATTTTTTTTAATTTTTATTTATTTTTGGCTGTGTTGGGTCTCGCTGCTGTGCGGGGACTTTCTCTAGTTGTGGTGAGTGGGGGCTACTCTTCGCTGCGATGTGTGGGCTTCTCACTGCAGTGGCTTCTCTTGTTGTGGAGCGTGGGCTCTAGGCAGTCAGGCTTCAGTAGTTGCAGCACACGGGCTCAGTAGTTTCAGTGCGCAGTCTTCAGTAGTTGTGGCACACGGGCTCAGTAGTTGTGGCATGTGGGCTCTAGGGCGCAGGCTCAGTAGTTGTGGCACACGGGCTTAGTTGCTCCGCGGCATGTGGGATCCTCCCGGACCAGGGATCGAACCCGTGTCCCCTGCATTGGCAGGCGCATTCTCAACCACTGCGCCACCAAGGAAGTCCCAGTTTGATTCTTTAGTTGAGTATCATTTTAAGTTTAATCTGAAAGATGGATGCTAGAAAAAATGGTGGTGGGGAGAGCCAAGAGAGTGGGAGGGGGAGGGACAGGAGATGATTAAAATAACCTTGTCAATCTAGAACCCTCGGAGAATAAGCTTTCTAGAAAGCCAAGTATTAGGAGGGGTCATCCTTTCAAGGAGCACATTTCTTTCAAGTTTCAAACATTTTGTTCAATAACAGAAAGATAAATTGCCCAATTAAAAAATGGTCAAAGGACTTGAATAGACATTTCTCCAAAGAAAATGCACAAATGTCCACTAAGCACATGAAAAAACGTTCAACATCATTAGGGAACTGTAAATCAAAACCACAACGAGACACCCCTTCCCATATACTAAAATGGGTATGATCAACAACATTGAAAATGACAAGTGTTGGAGAGGGCGTGGAGAAACTGAACCTTGTACATTGCTGGTGGGAACGTAAAGTGGTGCAGCCTCTGTGGAAAACAGTCCAGTGGTTCCTCAAAAAGGTAAACAGAATTACCACTCTACCTCTAGGGTATACATAGAAAAAGAACTGAAAACAGGGACTCCAAAGGGTATCTGTATACTCAAGTGATAGCAGCATTAGTCCCAACAGCCAAAAGGTAGAAATAACCCAGGTGTCCGTTAGCTGATGAGTGAATAAACAAAATGTAGTCTTTCCACAAACTTGACTCTTACTCAGGCATAAAAAGAAATGAAGTGCTGATGCTACAACATGGATGGCACCTGAACACATGAGGCCGAGTGAAATAAGCCAGTTGTAAAAAGCCAAATACTGTACGATTCTACTTATGTGAAACGCCTAGAATAGGCAAATTCATAGAGGCGGAAAGTAGATTAGTGGTTACCTGGGCCTGGGGGATTGGCGGAGAAAGAATGGGGAGCAACTGCCTAATGGGTACAGTTTTTGCTTGGGGTGATGAAAAGTTCTTGGAAACAGATGGTGGTGATAGCTGCGCAATGCTGTGAACGCAATTAATGTCATTGAATGTGTACACGTAACAACGGGTAAAATTCCAAATTTCACTGTATGTTTTTTACCACAATAAAAAAGTACCCAAAAAACTGCAACCATTTTGAATGACTGGCTCTCAAGGGAATGATATCTCCATCCTTCCGTTCATCTGCTCACTCTGTAGCAGAGGCTTGTCGGCACAGATGACGGCACAGAACAGTGCAGTGGCAGAAAACCAGCATGGACTGGGGCCCTCAGACCAGACTGGAGGGTCTGGAAGGCTTCTTGGTCCTGGTAACAGTGGTGGCTGAGTTTTAAAGGACTAAAGGAACAAGCCAAACAGAAAAAAAAAAAAAAGGCATCCCAAGAACTGCCGGTCTGTATAAGAACAGCTAACAGAGTGTTCCAAACAGGAGCTAATGCATCCGGTATTTTAAAGTAAAGAAAATGAAGGATGTGAAGCAAAAGGAACATTTGTACCCTGTTGGTGGGAATGTAAATTGGTGCAGCCACTGTGGAAAACAGTATGGAGATCTCCCCGAAAACGAAAAAGAGAACTACCATATGATCCAGCAATTCCACTGCTGGATATATATCTGAAAAAAACCAAAAACACTAATTTGAAAAGATACATGCACCCCGGTGTTCACAGCAGCATTATTCACAATAGCCAAGATATGGAAGCAACCTGAATGTCCATCAACAGATGAATGGACAAGGAAGATTGGTGTATATATACAATGGAATACTACTCAGTCATAAAAAGAATTAAATGTTGCCATCTGCAGCAACATGGATGGACTTGGAGGGTATTATGCTAAGTGAAATAAGCCAGGCAGAAAAAGACATATACTCTATGGTATCACTTATATGTGGAATCTAAAAAATACAACAAACTAGTGAATATAACAAAAAAGAAGCAGACTCACAGATACAGAGAACAAATTAGTGTTTACCAGTGCGGAGAGGGAAGGGGGGAGGGGGAGGGGATTAAGAGGTACAAACTATTAGGTATAAAATAAGCTACAAGGCTATATTGTACAACATGGGGAATACAGCCAATATTTTATAATAACTATAAATGGAGAATAACCTTTAAAAATTGTGAATCACTATATTATATACCTGTAACTTATATAACATTGTACATCAATTATACTTCAACCTTTAAATTTTAATTTAAAAAAAAGAAAATGAAATGCCAGTGGCTAATACACATAAATGATTTGGAACCAACAAGAGAAAGAACTGTAACTATCAAACATCTCTGAAATGAACCTAGAGGTCAATACACAGGCTGCAGGCACACCGACAGCTTCAACTCCTTCACGGGTGAAGACTGCAGAGCAAAAACATCTATCTGTCTTCCTGTACCGCATGTGCACTGCAGGCCTCCTGGGTCCAGATGCTCTGCTGGGGTATTTCCAGCACTCACGTCAACTGAGTCCAAAAACTCTACGAGGGATGCTGGGGCTGCCGTAACCAAGAAGCACAGACCAGGGGCCTCAAGCAACCAAATTCACCTCCGCGCAGTTCTGGAGGCTGGAAGTCCGAGATCAAGGTCTTGGCAGGGTTGGGCTCCCCTGAGACCTCCCTCTCTAGCTCGTAGACGGCCGTCTTCTCCGTGTGTCCTCACGTGGGCTTCCCCATGTACGTGTCTGTGTCCTCATCTCCTCTTCTCATAAGGACACCAGGCAGATTGGATTAGGGTCCACCCTAATGACTTCACTTTAACCTCATTAACTGTCAAGACCCTATCTCCAAATAAGGTCACATTCTGAGGTTCTGGGGGGTTAGAGCTTCAACATATGAATTTTGGAGTGGACACGATTCAGCCCATAACAGACAGTATTTGCAACACCCATGCCTTCTAGGTCCGCAGGCGCTACGAAGATATTGACACAGCGCTAGGACAGACCAGGTCTGGCTGCTCTGCCAGGGTGTTTGCCGGCTGCTAAATGGCTCTCTGTGGGGCAGGACTCTGACTGCCGTCATCACCGTGGTCTTTATTTTGCACCTAGCGTGAGCACAATGCCTGGCTCTGAATGAATGAAAAAATAAATGGATGAATTTCCTGACACTCTAACTCGCTGAAATCAGTATCTGGAACCACCTTGAATAGTCTCCTTCACTGTTCTGAACCACACTCGTGTTCTGTCCCCAGTCAGTACAGAAGTCTTTGTTTTGTACAACATTCCTGGTCACAACCAAGTTCTAAACGCTCTCTGTTCCTGACTCATTTCTTCTCCTTGGCATTGACGTGACTTCAGCTTTCTTGCCTTTAAAATGGAATCACATTTGTTAACGCTCAGAATTCTCGAATAGTCCAAACAGTCATGCTTTGCCCTAAGATGTTTTTCAAGAAGCAGGGCGATACTAAAATTGGACACTACCACTGTCTTACAGGGTGGTGCTGCCAGTGAACAGAGCAAAGCGTCCATCCGTGACGGCACGTGAGCCACAGTTCATTTTCACAAGACTCAAGGGAGCTGTGGAGGGCTGTGGCATGTGCCTCAAAGTAACGATGCTCTGAGCGGCTGGACTGCAGTCCGCTGGAGAAGGGAGCGGTCAGGACTGGAGTGCTAGCCCTCCATGACAGTTGCTCAGTGTATCCACAGAACTTGATTGTATCCTTTTCCTGCTCCAAAGCAATGCACGGAAGCACACTTTAAACACTACAGACTTTCCAGATGTCAAACGTCACCCCTCCCAAGAACGACCACTCGTGATAAGCCAATTGCCTGTTATGTGCAACGGTGCACCAAGGCTTTTCAGCTGTCATAGGTACAGATCTCTACTTGCTGAAGGTAAAGTTCAGTGGCAAGACTTTCAAACAAGTCATCACTCGGTGAACGGAGATGCTTAACGTCTAAAACAATTTTCTAACATGAAAGAACCTTCCTTTTCCCTTATCTTCTCTCCAAACATATCCCAGCTTGACCATTCCCTGCAGTCTACAGAGCCGAATTCTGGGAACCCGTAAGTGGAAATCCATGGCGTCCGTACACACGGCCAGGGCCTGTTGTGGCTGGAGCTGGTTATGGATTTAATGAACTTGGGATAAGCTCCCGGGAACCATCGGGCACTGCTCCAGGTGCTATGGGTAACAGTTCCCATCCTTCGGGAACTCGGAGGCTCACAGGGCAAAAACACAGGAAAACATCGATGTCCATAGGCTATGGTGAGTGTTGGATGAACATATGGTCCTGAGGGAACCGGGAGGATAGGAGGTATGGTAGAAAGGGTAGAGACTGCAGTCAGACATTCACTTCTGCTGCTTTCTAGCTCTGAGATATCGGGCAAGTGCTGATCTCTCTGAGCCTGGGTCTCCTTATTAAAAACTGTTATATATACTATAAGCACTAGAGAGGAGAGTGAAGATTAGAAATAACGCATAGGAAAGTCCTTGGCTCCTAAAAGTTACTCAAAAAACCACAGATATTCTTGTTTCATCTGGACAATCAGGGAGCGCTTCCTGGAGGCAATGGTACTTAACCCCGAGTGATACTAAGTGATACCCAGACAACTCAATCCACGTCATTTCAGTCACTGGTTCATTTTCTTCAGAGGAAGTGACTTTGTTACTTACCTGCTTACTTACTGTCCCTCTCCCACTAGGATGTAATGCCCTTCTGGGGTTTATTTTCTTCACTGCTCTTTCCCCAGAGCCTAGAAGTGGGCTTGGCAAGCTGGAGGCACGCAATAAACACATGTTGGAAGATTAAGCAGGCCAACCCTCCTCTAGTGCTTGTACAGTCCACAGTCTTTGCACACACGCTGTTTCATCTGTCTCTACAATGAACAAGCCATTGGGATAGATCTTATTTGGTAACTTAATCCAATTTCATAGATGACAGAAATTCAGCCTCCGAGAGGAGGTATCACACGTGGACCCCAGGTCTCCTGTGGCTCTCGTGATGCCAGGCCACGTGACCCTCTGCCACACCACACTCCACCAGAAGGGGCTCCGGCTCTGATGCCTAGGCTGGGACACAGCTCTGCCAGGCCAGGCCAGGACAAGAGCAACACCCACTTGCAGCCAACAAGGCCCACATATGGTCACATGCTGCTGGAGCTGGGAGCCAGCACCAGCCTAAGAAAAGAAGCTATTCTGCTAGCAGTGGGATCTCCTAAGTCACAAATTTTATACAAAGAAACGGAGTCAGTATAAAAAGATGCTGGTTACACATCCTAAGCCAGCCTCCCCACCATCCCCTGGAACTGATGGGCATGGCAGGATGGTGAGTTCTCAGAGACAGGGGGATGTGTGGGGCAGGGGGACTTGGTCCTCTTCCTGGAGGAAGTGGCTGCTGGAGGGCCTGGGCCTTCGATGCACAGGGACCCAGCTTTTCAAGGCTTTGGCACTTGTGTGAATCCAGAAAACACAGATGGATTGGACTGGTGACAAGCAGCATGTCTGGTGGGGCAAAGTAGGCCAAAAAGAGGGTGTGTTAAAATATGAAAAGGCTCGAGAGAGGTTCCAGCAGCCTGAAACGGGGACCAAAAGAATGGAAATAAAGAAACAATTGGAGAAAGGAGCCGGTGAGGTGCTGGCCAGCAGATCCGCTCCAAGGGGGTGTCCTCGACTGCTAACCTGTGCGGGCAAATTCAAGTCCAAGGGCCTTTCACTTGTGACACACGTGACAACAAAAGGAAAATTAACGGCATTTTAAAACAAACCCAACAAAGGTGCTCACCACAGTCACTGGTTCTGGGAGACCGGCCCAAGAGGTGTTTTATAATAGAGGCTGAGAAGGGAACGGGGGAGGAGGTTGGGGGTGGAAAAATGATATCAATGTGAATAAAGGAGATCAAAGCCGGAGAGGGAAGGGATGGGGGGGCACATCTCTGCTTCCCCACCCTCACCCCCCAGCTGGGGGCTCAACCTCCTCAGAGCACTGGTGGGAACAGGAAAGATCTGTAACTCTAACTGAATTATCATTCAAATGATATCTGGGCAAGCACTTTGGAAATGTTAATGTACCTTATAAATATAAGGGATTATTACTAGTGTTATTCAAACAAATGAATGTTGTTAAATGATTATTCATCAGCCACCAGGGTCCCCTCCACACACACACACACACACACACACACACACACACACACACACACACATCCCCTCCCCCCCCCACATAGATTCTCATACATAGCGCCTGTATTTGATATTCAAAAACACCATTCATGACAGTGTTATGGTTTTAAAAGGTGGAATTTTTTTTTAAAAAAAGAACCTTAGAATGAGAAGCAGTCCTAGCCATCCTGAGAATATACACGGTCTGCCCTCCGGTTAGATGCCAGAGCTTCTATTCACAATCATTTCCCACCACCCCACAGGCTGCAAAATGCCTTTGTTCAAAAAAGAGCAACCCAGCCTCTCATTTCTGCACACCAGGCTGTCTGTCTGCTCCTGTTACTCAGTGTTCCACAGCGGCGTGCCACGCCGGAAGCTGCGCTTCAACCTGCTTTCCTGCCCTCCTGACAGGGAGCGAATATTCTGGTTTTCTAACCACAGATACGCTTACTGTTAATGGTCTGTGGTTAGCCACAGAGGTACGTGATAGAGACGAAACACAACTGCAGATCCTCATCTAAATGCTTTTCAGATCTGCTCCTATTCTGTTTCATTTGCTGTCTCACGGTGTGGAACCTCTAGGATTGAAGAGATGAATGTCCCCTTCCTCCTGGTGCATAAGGCACCAGTGCAATAACCAGAGCTCTTAAAAGACCCAGGTTAGGGGTATGTTACCCCTAACACGTCCTTTGACCCTCGATTCAATTTTCTCATCTGTACAATAGGGATAATGACCCTATTTCACAAGGGCATATTACTGAGATGCTCAAATTTAAAGAGCTCTATATAAAAGCAGGAAAAATTGTAAAGTTAGTTCAAGAATCCCTTCTGTAATAACCATGTTAGTTATCAGCCTCTGTTTCCATCTGCAAATGATGTCAGAGGGGGCTACTCTCTAAGGCACAGCTGGGAAGTGTGTAGGGTTTTTTAAAAAAATCTTAGCCGGAATCTGCTACTGGGCCTCTGTGGGCTTCCTCCCTCAGCTGCTTCCTCCTGCACTTTCCCCCACCTCCTCGTAATCAATGCACTTCAGTTCACTTTACAGCAACTACTTAGATATTACACTTTAACACAGTTGTTAATAGAGGAGTTGAACCAAAGCAAACGCAGCTTCGGTTGTGAACCTACTCCTGGATCCTTACATGAGGTCAGGACATGGTAGCAATTGGTTTGCTCAGAGAAAGTGCAATAGGTTAATGGAAAAATAATGATTCCGCGTCTTTGGTCTGATGTTTTTGCCTATTACCAGAACTAGGCATAGGACTTTCCTAAGAATTTGCTTCACACCAAACAGTAAAACTCTGATGCAGAAACCAGACTGGGAAGGTGCTGGGATATCAAGATTCTCCCTCTTCATCCTCGAAAACCTGCCACGTGCTGAGCCTCAAAGGTGTGAAGTTTCCTTCTGAAGGCTTCCTCCACACCAGGCAATGTGGTTGAGTCTGGGTTTCTCGGGACACATCAACACTCACTACAAGTAAGAGCAACAGACCATATGATTCATTTCCAGTAAACACAGAATTAAGAAGATACTGAAAAAAATACCCCCCAGCCCCAAAAAGACACAGTGTATACGCAGGGCTAAAAAGCTTCAAATACAAATATTTAAAGATAGATCAACTTTCACAACCACCTAGCAGGTTGATAAAGCCTCGAAAACCCTTGCTGGCAAGCTGCCTGCTGATGAGATGGTACCATCCTCTGCGTGCACGCACAGTCCTTCCATCGTAACTAACCCTCCTGGATCCTGAGTTATGGGGAAGTCCCTTTAATAGATAGTCTGGGTTATAAGCAAATCGTCTGAGTGTCCCAAGTGTAGGATTAGAAGACAATTTAACTGGTTATTCTTTTTTTCATTTTGATTTTTAAAGTACAGAAACATATTAGAAAAGATTTTAAAATGGAAAGAGAAATGGAAAGTAATCATCAGCCCTTCCCCCTCGCAAGTGAGGCTGCCGGTGCCAAGCCATGGCTCAGGCCCAACCTAGGCATTATCAGGGATGCTGGGGGGGGGGGGCGGGGAGGGGGAAAGGCTGAACTGCCAGTCCAGACTCTCCCGTCTTCCCACCCACGTCTGCTTCACACCTGCCACCATGGGGGAAACCACTAGAAAATGCCCCTGATACTACTTAGTTCTAAGATGCTACTTTAGTTCTAAGATGGGAACAAATCCCGCTACTTCCCTCTTCCTGCCACTGCAATGCCAAAGCACAGCGCTCATCCAAACCTCACGTGACAGATAGCACTTCTGATGTTATTGTTCCCATCTTTGGCCATCCGACAGAATGAAAACCATAACTTCTAAAATTACCAGTCTATCTTATTAGTATAAAGGAAGAAGGGTAGAACTTCTGCGAACTGGAAAACCATAGATGGGGGGAAAGCCACCCTATTTTTAAAAGAAAAAAAAATATTCAAAGGGGTGGGTAAGGAAATATAAATCATAATTGGTATTTTCACCATCCTTTACAGATTTAAAGTCTGTGTTAGTTCGGGAACAAAAATATGTGTTATAGGGGCCGTACTGCTCGTAGAGCATCGTGTTTGGTGTGAAACATTTAAAAGCACGCTCGGACCATAACTAAACGTTTAGTGGAAGAGTTATGACTTACAATCTTTTCTCTACTCTTTCTGCACGTGACAGGGACTAGAAGACCCAGGTCTGGGTTTCCTTCCTCCCAGACCTACTGAGCCGCTGTGACTTCCCTCCTGACGTGAGCCCCCCTCCTCTTGGGTGACCTCACCAACCCTCCCGGTTGCAGCCATGACCTCTGCTGCTGACTCCTCAACTGACATCTCTGACCAGAGTCGTCTCGAGCTCCAGATCTGACCCCATCAGCCCACTGACATCTTCACCTGGAGACACGGGCATGTATAGACATGTATACACACGTGCGTGCGTAGGAACATGATACATGAAGTTAAACTGGCCATCCTGCCTGTAACCACCTCCTCTGCTCCCTCACCTCTATGCATGAAGCATCATGCAGCCTGCTGTTGATCTACAAATCTCGGAGTATCCTTGGCTGCTTCCGTATTTCTCACCCTCAGCATCAGATCAATTCTCAAATCCTGCTGACTCTAAGTACCTAAGTATTCAGAATATTAAATACCATCTCAGTATCGACAGATCTCATCTCCACTATCACACCCTGGTCTGGCCCTGGTCACATGCTCTCTGGACTCCATCCAGCCTCCACTGGCTCACCTGTCAGCAGTCTTACCCGTTCCCTCCCCACTCTTTTTCATACAGCAGCGTGATCTTTCTAAAATACAAATTGGATCACATCTCTGCTTAAATCCACTGTCTTTGGGATCAAATACTCAGCGCTTGGGATCAATCTGCCCTGTATATGTCTTCAGTCCATGTGACACCCCAGCTCCTGTGCTCCAGCTCTAGCTGGACTCTTGTAGCTTCTCAAATACAGTAAGTCCCCTACATACGAACGAGTTCCGTTCCGAGACCGCGTTCCTAAGTCCAATTTGTTCGTAAGTCCAACAAAGTAGCCTAGGTACCCAAATAACACAACCAGCTATATAGTACTGTACTGTAATAGATTTATAATACTTTTTGCACAAATAATACATAAAAAACAAACACAAAAAATAAAGAAAACCTTTTTAATCTTACAGTACAGTACCCTGAAAAGTACAGTAGTACAGCACAACAGCTGGCATACGGGGGCTGGCATCGAGTGAACAGGCAGGAAGAGTTACTGACTGGAGGAGGGAGAGGAGGTGGGAGATGGTAGAGCTGAAGGATCGTCAGCAATAGAAGGAGGGCGAGCTGCGATTTCACTCACGCCTGACGCTGACGGCACAGGTTCTGGTTCCTTGCTGGGGTCAGATGCACATTCACATCTTGCAGGTTCATACGTAGGGCTCTTACTGTATTTCAAGCTCTCTCCTGCTTCCAAGCCTTCTCCCAAGCCACTCCATCTTCCTGGGACTCTCCCCCTCTTCTTCACCTGGATTACTTCTCCTCTCGAAGTTCATCAGCTCAGGGCTATTCCCTCCAAGACACACCCCTCACCACCCACTGCTAGAAGAGCGAGCTGGGCTGAGGGGTCCTCCCGCTATTTCCAGAGCATCCCGTCCGCTGACCATTATCACTGCACTTACTAGGATGTTCTGAAGGCATCCACTTACTTGAGCCCTTCTCCACTAGCCTGTGAGCTCCCTGAAAACAGGGACAGGCATCCTCAGCCCCTAGCACATTACCTGACACAAAGCCGCCCCACTCCACTCCCGTGGAGGTGCCGAATGAAGAGCTGTTTCTAACACTGACAGCAGCAGTTCCAAAAGCACAGGGCAAAGACCCCTGAGAGTCCCTGAGACCCCTTCAGGACATCCATGAGGTCAAAACGATCCTCACAGTAATACCCAGATAGTACTGCCTCTGTCACTGTGCTGACACGCGTGCTGATAGCGCGGAAGCTGCCAGCAGGGTCGGGGCAATGCTGCTGTGCCTTAGCGCAGACCCTGGCTGCCACCGAGGGCGAAGAGCTAAGTTCACGCAAGATGTCTTTAGTGAAGCCGCACGATATCCTAACGTTATTCAGACAAACCCTCGAGAGTGAGCCTCTTTCCTCTGTGAGAGGAACGGAAAGCACAGGAGGCCCTTGGCTGCCCGAGGCCCGCAAGCCGTCTCAGCCGCCGTGGGCTCTGACTCGGGGAGCATGATTTTCACCTGAAAGAACAACAGCGCGGCAAACTGCGGTGATTCACATGGGAGTGCTGTGCAGCCATTTTCTCAACAGGGAATGAAGTGAGCCTGTCCCGTCAAGGAAAACAATTGACAGTGTTTGCTACCAATGATAAAATCTGAGCTTTCAAGAAAAAACCAGAACATTGGAAAGTCTGTATCAGCCCCCGTGAGCTGGACAGCATCCCATACTTTAAGCCTTTTCTGATGACTTGGTGGTGACATTAACCCATGTGATTCTTCTAAATTGTATAATGAAATGTGTCAACATTTGGAAGATCTGCATAACTAGTGAATCAATACTTTTCACGTGACTGACGTGTGACATCAGAAAATCATGCATGATCCAAAGAGATGTTCAAAGGAAACATGGACCAAAAGAGAACCTCCAACCGCCACGGTCAAGCTGAAGGACTCAGAGTAGAAAGACAGGCCGACAAATTTCCAGCAACGTGGACTCCTCCCCTCCCTCAGGAATTGGCCGTGCGCTCTAGCAGTTAGAGGTATGACTTGTACCTGCATCTGACAATGGTACCATTTCAACATGAGCTTTCCTCGTTTCAAAGGAAACATGAACCCTTCGAAGTTGGGGAAAACTGAGAGGTGATGTGATCCAGGAGGAGGAAGCCCGTGGACCAGGGGCCACAAGAACTGCCCTCCAGCTGTCAGCAGGGGCCCCAGGTGCCACCGGGTAAGCTAAGCAAGGCATCCAGCTTGCAAGACGGCAGTGCCTTCACCTGCAGCGGGAGGAGCCCCTGTGTGCTTGCAGAGCACCTGTCTGAGGGGAAGACCTGCAGCTGAGCTCCTTGACCACAGGGGTCCCCAGGCCACATGTCAGGTGTCACCCGACAGCATTTGGTATCAGTACGAATCCTCCAAGAGGAAGGGGTGTCAAAAGTCAATGGTTACAGGGACTTTCCAGGTGGTCTGGTGGTAAGACTCTGTGCTTCCACTGGAGGGGGCACGGGTTTGATCACTGGTCCGGGAACTAAGATCCCACATGCCGCAAGGCGTGGCACAGCCAAAAGGAAAAAAAAAAAGTCAATGGTTACAGTCAGGAGAGGGAAGGGGGAAGGGGCAGTATAGGGATAGGGAATTAAGAGGTACAAACCATTAGGTATAAAATAAGCTACAAGGATATATTGTACAGGGAACATAGCCAATATTTTACAATAACTATCGATGGAGTATAACCTTTAAAAATTGGGACTCACTATACTGTACACCTGTACATTATATAACATTGTACAGCAACTATACTTCCATTAAAAAATTTTTTTAAGTCAATGGGACAAATATGGTATGGAGAAATAAAGTGGAAAAGGCTAGAACGAAGAAAGAGTACAACAGTATTTAAACATCTGTGCTCTGAAGTCAGCAGGCACCTCCGGAAGTACCTGCTTCACAGGAATCCCCACATTCTTAATCCTGCCAGATTCCTATCTCATAGGAGCCACCTCTTCCCTGGAAGCAAACACAAAATGCTGATAAGCATCTCCACCACAGAAGTAATGCCAGTGTCACCAAGGTGGTTTATCTTTCAACTCACAAAGAAGATAAAGAAGAGATCTCACCAACACCCTAAAGGTCCTCTCAGTTTACGCAACCCAGCAAAAAGCAACTCTGAGCTGTGCTACCAGCTCCAATGCTGCTGCCCCTTCAAAACTGTTCTCTCCAACGGCAGGAAGTATTACACAGAGCTGCTGCATTTGGCTACTGAAAATAAATATTGATTCCTCCCCATTTTAACAAAGACGAACAAGAAGAAACCATTGTTTGTAGAAAAAACACAGACCATTTTAGATTTTTGCCTCAAATAAATCAGTGTTAATTGTGACGCAGCAAGGGGGCGCATCATCACTTTATTAGAAGGTTCAGTTTGTTTTTCAAACGAAGCCTCACAGATCTCAGCTGAAGCACCAGGGAAAATGCGAGCTCACAGATATCAAAGTGACAGGCAGTGCTTGCACCATGAAACGTGGGTCATACAATAATCAAACAGACCCGAGTCTGAGTACTGGTTCTGTCCCTCCCTAGCTGTGTGACCTCAAGCAAGTTACTCTGCCTCTCTGAGGCTCAGTTACACCATCTCTAAACCTGGGGTGACCTGCCTACCACCGATGGCTGTGACGAGTAAAGAGCATGTAGACCTAGCACAGTGTCTGGCACAAAGTCACGCACTCAGGGGCTGTCTCTGCTAGAATAACGACCACCGAGACACATCTGCATGACAGCTGCCCTGCACTAGCCGTGCAGTTGTGGCCTGGGAAAGTGGGAAAGGGTAGGGCATCTCTTGGCTCTGAGATAACGGGTCCTCGGGTTGGGATTCACCGAGGGGGGAGGGGGGAGGGGAGAGGGCAGTGGGATGAGAGCCTCTGCGTTCTGTAAAACAGAACCCATTTATATAACCCATTCTTTCCTTTATAGTTTTATGACCTATTAATTTAAAAGATGTTTTAGAATGAAATTGGTTCAGGGACTTCCCTGGCAGTCCAGTGGTTAAGACTCTGCGCTTCCACTGCAGGGGGCCTGGGTTCAATCCCTGGTTGGGGAACTAACGATCCTGCGTGCTGTGCATCGTGGCTGAAAGAAGAAAGAAAGAAAGAAAAAAGGAAGAAAATTGGTTCATTTGACCTTCTTTTTGGACTCTTTTTATAAAAGATGAACTTTCACCCTGAATCCTTTTAGGTCCTTTCCATCTCCAGGTTTCCATGACAACAACAGCTCTACATCGTCAGTGTTTGGAGGAAAGAACAGTGTCAACTCTTAGAAGTGGCAGTAACACAAAACACGGTTGAAGGCTATGGTGTGTCAAGCACACGGACCTTCACCGTCTGGTGTTGATCTTGGACTTGCAGTCTGCAGGGCCTCGAAGCCTTGGTCAGCTGAGAAAGATCCCGACTCAGGCATCAGCAACCTTCTGGTAGGGAGGAAAGGGATTCTGGGGTCAGAGCTTCCAGAGCATAAGCAGAAGTATTCAATTCGCTTACATTTTCATTAATTTTAGTTGATAACTAGTTTTTAATTTGAATTAGCATGATTACATGCAAAGTTTACAGTCTTCATACATCTCTGTATTTTTTAACAGGTAAAGACAGTTATTTTTGTTGGCCTTGATAATCTACCAGATTATTTCTTCTGCAAACAACAACAACAACATCATATAAATGTATAGGCTAGGGCATCTGAATCTTTGCCTTGAAGACTAGAAAGAAAGAAAAAAAAAGTAAGCGAGATTTGTTTCCCCTTAAATCAAAAGCCAGTATTTCTCTTGCATGAGACTGACATTTGCTGTCCCTGATTGAGAGAAACACAAAATTGACAAGGTTGGAATTTCAAAGCATACAAAACGGGTTTGCTCAGCATAATGAGATTAATCATCTTTCCTCCAGAAAGGTAGCTAATGAAGATTCCTTGGCCAAACGTGGCGCTTTTTTTCTAAGGGTGGCAACTAATTTATTCAGCCTTAAGGGGCAAGACGCGGAGCCGACAGAGCAAGGAACGGAGTTTTTAGCAGAGCAAATTAGAGATCCTTTGGGTTATGGCCCCTCCGCCTACTCTCGGCTTGTTAGCCATGGATCAGAAGAGAGAATTATTACACTTAGAAACACTTTATCCGTTCACTTGTTTTAAAAACCGTGTACGAACGTGTAGCTAAAGAGAAGCAAATTGTAACAAAGCAGTTGGTAACTGAGATGCTAGTCACTGGGAACTCCAAACAAACTATTCAGGGGCCTCTATTCAAAGGTCTGTATTATTTCCTTGACCCCTGAAACATTCCGCAAGCCTGCAGAGAGGCCTGCATCCCCCTCCCACCCCCCTCCCACCTCAAACCAGCCCTAAATCTTGACTCTGGGAGTCAAGATTTGGTATGGAGGAAAACCTCTGAGCCAGACAGATTGTAGCGGCCATTGTATACGGAGGGGGAGCAGAATGCAGGGAGAAAGGGTCACCCAGGGGTTCCTGGCAGGGGAGACATTCCCACAAACACCTGAATGCTGGATGGCTCCTCCAAAGGCCTAATGGATTGTAGACCAATCTGTCAGCCTCCCAGTTCCTGTTTCAGTTACAGTGTATTAAAGAACTGTCATCTGGACATTGCCTGCAATCCACACTATTAGATGTAGGTTAGAAAAGACTCCTTGACTGACTTCCTTCTCTGTCTATACCCAGCTGTTTTGGTGTCATAAGGACAGAGCTTTGTTAATGCCCCCAGGCACACCTGACTGAGGGGGCCGGGCTGCCACACCTGCCAAGGTGATGTTGACCATGTCACGGAGCCCAAGCGGACATTCCTCTGGTATATAAACTCCAACAACCATTTACGGTTCAGTAGCGAGCAGGGCAACACACGTTCTCAAAGACAATAGAGGCTTTGCCCTTGAGGACGTCAGGAAAGAGAGCGTGGAAAGAAGGGGAGCAGGTGAACCCCAAAAGACCTGGAGGAAGCACCATGGGGAGACCCCAGCCAGACATATCTGGATGTCGGGGTGGAGAAGAATTGGGAAATACTGTGCCATGTGGTCAGGGGCTCTGCAGCTCCCAAGGCACAGTCTCATAGATGGCTTCGCTTGTAAGGATTATGAAGCCCACTTTAGGGCATGGAAAACGGAGGTTAAATGATTCATCCCGGGAATCTGAAAAAGAGCCACCACTCCACTTGGATTGGGTTTTGAGTCCTAGAAGGGAGAAACTTGGCTTGGATCAACGAATAATTTCAGGGCCCCTGAAGGCATCAGAAAAGGAAAAGCCTGAGGCCAGGCTCTGCAGATTGAGAGCTGTGTGTTCTGGGGAGGTGACATAACCCTCAGTTCCTCAGCTGTGAAGACAGAGGCCAAGCCCAGTCTTGCCAGGAACTGCTGGCGGACGGGATGAGAAAAGACAACAAATTATAAGCTGTAGATACTAAGCAGATGCGAAGTATCAGTGCTCCGCTTCACAAGCCAAGAGCCAGGCCTTGTTACTAGTAGACGCAGATTCCTGTGGAAGGAAGGGAAGGAGGGAGGGAGGGAGGGGGGATGAGCTTTGCAGAGTCAGTAGACTCTCCCTGAACTTTGCTTTCCCGGGACAAACCTTGGCACAGCTGGCTGCCTGGCTCTGTAGGCAGCTGGCTGGCCCCAGTGGCACTGTGACAGACGACTGTGCTACAAGGGCCTCACGGCTCCCCCCTGGGCACCACCCACCTACAAACCAGGCTCTCCCCTGAATGTCAGTCAAGTGTCGGGCCAGGGTCCATGGATACGGTCTCAGCAGGAACTGCTCTGGGCACGGGCCGGCCTGGCCATCAGGTCCCACTGGTCCACAGACCCTTTCCCAATCCCCTGGGGCCTGACAGGCTTCTGAATCCAGGTTCTGACCTCAGAACAAAAGCAGGGGGCATATAGCATATAATAACCAACACCCCCAGAAGGGTCTGGGGCAACACCCCTAATCGCACTCAAAAATAGCTCTAGATGGCAGAGGAGTAAGACGTGGAGGTTACCTTCCTCCCCACAAATACATCAGAAATACATCTACATGTGGAACAACTCCTACAGAACACCTACTGAACGCTGGCAGAAGACCTCAGACTTCCCAAAAGATATATCTATATTTTTCCTTTTTCTCTTCTTGGGAGTGTGTATGTGTGTGATTCTTTGTTTCTTTGTGTGAGTCTGTCTGTATACCTTTGTTTTTGCCATTTGTCCTAGGGTTCAGTCTGTCCACGCTTTGTTTCGTTTTTAGCGTAGTTTTTAGCGCCGTCATTGGTGTATTTGTTTTTTCGGTTTGGCTGCTCTCTTCTTTCTTTCTTTCTTATTACTTTTTAACTTTTTATTTTTAATAATTTTTAACTTTAATAACTTTTATTTCCTTCCTCCCTCCCTCCCTCGCTTCCTTCCTTCATTTCCTTTTTTCTCCCTTTTCTTCTGAGCCACGTGGCTGACAGGGTCTTGGTGCTCCAGCCGAGTGTCAGGCCTGTGCCCCTGAGGTGGGAGAGCCGAGTTCAGGACGTTGGTCCACCAGAGACCTCCTGGCTCCACGTAATATCAAACGGTGAAAGATCTCCCAGAGATCTCCAACTCAATGCTAAGATCCAGCTCCACTCAACGACTAGCAAGCTACAGTGCTGGACACCCCATGCCAAACAACTAGCAAGACAGGAACACAACCCCACCCATTAGCAGAGAGGCGGCCTAAAATCATAATAAGTCCACAGCCACCCCAAAACACACCACCAGACGTAGACCTGCCCACCAGAGAGACAAGATCCAGCCTCATCCACCAGAACACAGGCACCAGTCCCCTCCACCAGGAAGCCTACACAACCCACTGAGCCAAACTTACCCACTGGTGGCAGACACCAAAAACAACAGGAACTACAAACCTGCAGCCTGTGAAAAGGAGACCCCAAACAGAGTAACTTAAGCAAAATGAGAAGACAGAGAAACACACAGCAGAGGAAGGAGCATGATAAAAACACACCAGACCAAAAAATGAAGAGGAAATAGGCAGTCTACCTGAAAAAGAATTCAGAGTAGTGATAGTAAAGATGATCCAAAATCTTGGAAATAGAATGGAGAAAATACAAGAAAGGATCTAGAAGAACTAAAGAGCAAACAAACAATGAAATAGAATGGAGAAAATACAAGAAAGGATCTAGAAGAACTAAAGAGCAAACAAACAATGATGAACAGCACAATAAAGGAAATTAAAAATTCTTTAGAAGGAATCAATAGCAGAATAACTGAGGCAGAAGAACAGATAAGGAACCTGGAAGATGAAAGAGTGGAAATAACTACCGCAGAGCAGAATAAAGAAAAAAGAATGAAAAGAATTGAGGACAGTCTCGGAGACCTCTGGGACAACATTAAATGCACCAACACACCACTTATAGGGGTCCCATAAGAAGAAGAGAAAAAGAAATGGACTAAGAAAATATTTCAAGAGATTATAGTTGAAAACTTCCCTAATATGGGAAAGGAAAAAGTCAATCAAGTCCAGGAAGCGCAGAGAGTCCCATACAGGATAAATCCAAGGGGAAACACACCAAGACACATATTAATCAAACTATCAAAAATTAAATACAAAGAAAAAATATTAAAAGCAATAAGGGAAAAGCAACAAATAACATACAAGGGAATCCCCATAAGGTTAGCAGCTGATCTTTCCGCAGAAACTCTGTAAGCCAGAAGGGAGTGGCAGGACATATTTAAAGTGATGAAAGGGAAAAACCTATAACCAAGATTATTCTACCCAGCAAGGATCTCATTCAGATTCGATGGAGAAATTAAAACCTTTACACACAAGCAAAAGCTAAGAGAATTCAGCACCACCAAATCAGCTTTACAACAAATGCTAAAGGAACTTCTCTAGGCAGGAAACACAAGAGAAGGAAAAGACCTACAATAACAAACCCAAAACAATTAAGAAAATGGTAACAGGAACATACATATCGATAACTATCGTAAATGTAAATGGATTAAATGTTCCAACCAAAAGACATAGACTAGCTGAATGGATACAAAAACAAGACCCATATACATGCTGCCTACAAGAGACCCACTTCAGACCTAGGGACACATACAGACTGAAAGTGAGGGGATGGAAAAAGATATTCCATGCAAAAGGAAATCAAAAGAAAGCTGGAGTAGCAATTCTCATATCAGACAAAATGGACTCTAAAATAAAGACTATTACAAGAGACAAAGAAGGACACTACGTAATGATCAAGGGATCAATCCAAGAAGAAGATATAACAACTGTAAATATTTATGCACCCAACATAGGAGCACCTCAATACATAAGGCAAATGCTAACAGCCATAAAAGGGGAAATCGACAGTAACACAATCAAAGTAGGGGACTTTAACATCCCACTTTCACCAATGGACAGATCACCCAAAATGAAATTAATAAGAAAACACAAGCTTTAAATGACACATTAAACAAGATGGACTTAATCGATATTTATAGGACATTCCATCCAAAACCAACAGAATACACTTTCTTCTCAAGTATTCATGGAACATTCTCCAGGGTAGACCATATCTTGAGTCACAAATCAAGCCTTGGTAAATTTAAGAAAATTGAAATTGTATCAAGTATCTTTTCTGACCACAATGCTATGAGACTAGACATCAATCACAGGGAAAAAAAATGTAAAAAATACAAACACATGAAGGCTAAACAATACACTACTTAATAACCAATAGATCACTGAAGAAATCAAAGAGGAAATCAAAAAATACCTAGAAACAAATGACAATGAAAACACGAAGACCCAAAACCTATGGGATGCAGCAAAAGCAGTTCTAAGAGGGAAGTTTATAGCAATACAACCCTACCTCAAGAAACAAGAAACATCTCAAATAAACAACCTAACTTTACACCTAAAGCAATTAGAGAAAGAAGAACAAAAAAACCCCAAAGTTAGCAGAAGGAAAGAAATCATAAAGATCAGATCAGAAATAAATAAAAAGAAATGAAGGAAACAATAGCAAAGATCAATAAAACTAAAAGCTGGTTCTTGAGAAGACAAACAAAACTGATAAACCATTAGCCAGACTCATTAAGAAAAAAAGGGAGAAGACTCAAATCAACAGAATTAGAAATGAAAAAGAAGAAATAACAACTGACACTGCAGAAATACAAGGGATCATGAGAGATGACTACAAGCAACTCTATGCCAATAAAATGGACAACCTGGAAGAAATGGACAATTTCTTAGAAAAAGCAAAACCTTCTGAGACTGAACCAGGAAGAAATAGAAAGTATAAACAGACCAATCACAAGCACTGAAATTGAGACTGTGATTAAAAATCTTCCAACAAACAAAAGCCCAGGACCAGATGGCTTTACAGGCGACTTCTATCACACATTTACAGAAGAGCTAACACCTATCCATCTCAAACTCTTCCAAATTATAGCAGAGGGAGAACACTCCCAAACTCATTCTACGAAGCCACCATCAACCTGATACCAAAACCAGACAAAGATGCCACAAAGAAAGAAAACTACAGACCAATATCACTGATGAACATAGATGCAAAAATCCTCAACAAAATACTAGCAAACAGAATCCAACAGCACATTAAAAGGATCATCCACCATGATCAAGTGGGGTTTATCCCAGTAATGCAAGGATTCTTCAATATACACAAGTCAATCAACAGCAGTGAGAGGCCCGTGTACCGCAAAAAAAAAAAAAAAAAAAAGTACGGTACTGGCACAAAAACAGAAATATACAGCGATGGAGCAGGATAGAAAGCCCAGAGATAAACCCAGAGATAAAAAAAAGTACGGTACTGGCACAAAAACAGAAATATACAGCGATGGAGCAGGATAGAAAGCCCAGAGATAAACCAGGTGACACATATGGTCACCTTATTTTTGATAAAGGAGGTAAGAATATACAATGGAGAAAAGACAGCCTCTTCAATAAGTGGTGCTGGGAAAACTGGACAGCTACATGTAAAAGAATGAAATTAGAACACTCCCTAACATCATACACAAAAATAAACTCAAAACGGATTAAAGACCTAAATATAAGGCCAGACAGTATAAAACTCTTAGAGGAAAACATAGGCAGAACACTCTATGGCATAAATCACAGCAAGATCCTTTTTGACCCACCTCCTAGAGAACTGGAAATAAAAACAAAACTAAACAAATGGGACCTAGTGAAACTTAAAAAATCTTTTGCACAGCAAAGGAAACCATAAACAAGACGAAAAGACAACCCTCAGAATGGGAGAAAATATTAGCAAACGAAGAAATTGACAAAGGATTAATCTCCAAAATTTACAAGCAGCTCATGCAGCTCAATAACAAAAAAACAAACAACCCAATCCAAAAATGGGCAGAAGACCTAAATAGAAATTTCTCTAAAGAAGATATACAGATGCCCACAAACACATGAAAGGATGCTCAACATCACTAATCATCAGAGAAATGCAAATCAAAACTACAATGAGGTATCACCTCACACCAGCCAGAATGGCCATCATCAAAAAATCTACAAACAGTAAATGCTGGAGAGGGTGTGGAGAAAAGGGAATCCTCTTGCACTGTTGGTGGGAATGTAAATTGATACAGCCACTCTGGAGAACAGTATGGAGGTTCCTTAAAAAACTAAAAAGAGAACTACCATACGACCCAGCAATTCCACTACTTGTCATATACCCTGAGAAAACCATAATTCAAAAAGAGTCATGTACCACAAGGTTCACTGCAGTTCTATTTACAATAGTCAGAACATGGAAGCAACCTAAGTGTCCATTGACAGATGAATGGATAAAGAAGATGTGGTACCTATATACAATGGAATATTACTCAGCCATAAAAAGGAACGAAATTGGGTCATTTGTAGAGACGTGGATGCATCTAGAGACTGTCATACAGACTGAAGGAAGTCAGAGTGAGAAAAGCAAATATCGCATATTAATGCATACATGTGGAATCTAGAAAAATGGTACAGATGAACTGGTTTGCAGGGCAGAAATAGAGATACAAATGTAGAGAACAAACGTATGGACACCAAGGGGTAAAACGGTGCGGGGGGGGCAGTGGTGGGATGAATTGGGAGATTGGGATCGACATGTATACACTAACATGTATAAAACAAATAACTAATAAGAATCTGCTGTATTAAAAAAATAAAATAAAAAAAGAAGAGTCATGTACCACAATGTTCATTGCAGTTCTATTTACAATAACCAGGACATGGAAGCAACCTAAGTGTCCATCGACAGATGAATGGATAAAGAAGATGTGGCACATATATACAATGGAATATTACTCACCCATAAAAAGAAATGAAATTGAGTTATTTGTAGTGAGGTGGATGGACCTGGAGTTTGTCATACAGAGTGAAGTAAGTCAGAAAGAGAAAAACAAATACCGTATGCTAGCACATATATATGGAATCTAAAAAAAAAAAAAATGTTCTGAAGAACCTAGGGGCAGGACAGGAATAAAGATGCAGACGTAGAGAATGGAGTTGAAGACACGGGGAGGGGGAAGGGTAAGCTGGGATGAAGTGAGAGAGTGGCATGGACATGTATACACTACCAAGTGTAAAACAGATAGCTAGTGGAGGCTTTGCTACATGTGATTGTGAGTTATTTCACTACTGTAAACAATGAAAAGTGTTTCTGGTAATACTGGAAAGCTCTTCAGGATCGGGAAGTTCTCCCTTTGCCTTTCATGAGGATGTAAAGATAGCATGGCCCTTTGTCTAATTTTAGTATTTGATTTTTCTTTTTTAAGCAAGATAGCACAGGGAGATCAGCTCGGTGCTTTGTGACCACCTAGAGGGGTGGGATAGGGGGGTGGGAGGGAGACGCAAGAGGGAGGAGATATGGGGATATATGTATATATATAGCTGATTCACTTTCTTATACAGCAGAAACTAACACACCATTGTAAAGCAATTATACTCCAATAAATATGTTAAAAGAAAAAAAGTTTTACAGAAGAGCAGAAGAACTTTCACATGAAAAGGGAGAAACAGAAACCATTAAAAGCCACATGTTTCAATTCAGGGGAGGTTTTTCCACCCTTCCATCCCCCCAATCCTCACGAAATGATGTCCAATCAGGATGAGTCTAAATAATAATTGAGTCACCAAGAAACATTTGGTGTTCAGAGCCTTCCGGATTTTGAAATCACAGATAAGGGATTATGGGCTGATTTAGAAGCTAGTTCTCCCTCAGGCCATTGGATCTTAAGGCATCTGAGATAAATATGTGAGAGAGAAACCAAGCAAACAGGCAGAGCCCAGCCTAGGTTACAGGACACCTGTTGGAACACTGGATACGACTTCTGGGCATGTTTCCACCCACAGTTCAGCCACAATGGAAAATTGCACAAGTAAGAGGTACTGCTGCAAAGCCAGCAGTTTCCCCCACTCTTTAGGATGATTTGAGAGAGAACAGGAATCAAAAAAAAAAAAAGCATGCCACTTTACCCAGGATGTGGCCCTGAAGCACAAGATCGACATTTGTCAAATATGATGTTTAAGTAGATAAGGAAATGTACGGTTTTAAGAAGATGCTATGGAACCCTGTAAATGATCTTGTAACAGCTTATGCTGCATCCAGATTTTTGAATGTCAGGTTTTTCCAAAAGCAAGGCGTTATCTATAAATCATTTTTTTTCAAGGTCCAGGAAAACAACCACCACCACAACAAAATCTGCAGCATAGAAGGTGCAATTATCTATATATTTTCTTGTTTAATCAAGTGCTCTTTTCAAGGCCGATTACCCAATCAGTGTAGATACTAACGTATAGAAGGCAACATGGCACCATTCAAAGGACGCTGGGTTTTGTCAGGAGACCTGTGTCTGGGGGTCTGTCACTTCCTGAACTGACTGGCCTTGGTGAAGTTACTTAACATCCATCAGCCACCTGATGGATCTCATGGTCTGTAACATGAACATGATAAAAGAGTATTTATCTAACTTATGTTAGAGTTTGGTTGTGAGAATTAAGTGAGAAACAGATCTGAAGGTGCTTTGAAAACTATAAAATACTAGAGTGGAGAGAGCGTCTCTCAATAAATCCCTCCAATGTTGGAGCAAATTACAGTGGTTGGCCTGTGTTTGGAGGCCATGTCAACAACAACAAAAGGTAAATAAACAGAATAAAATTGTGTGTGTGTCTGTATATATATATATTTTTTTACCAAGTATGTACACGAATATGTATAATCCATGAATGCTGGAAGCTCCTACGCTGACTCCACTCTACAATAACTAAGAGGCTTTGCTACATGTGATTGTGAGTTATTTCACTACTGTAAACAATGAAAAGTGTTTCTGGTAATACTGGAAAGCTCTTCAGGATCGGGAAGTTCTCCCTTTGCCTTTCATGAGGATTTAAAGATAGCATGGCCCTTTGTCTAATTTTAGTATTTGATTTTTCTTTTCTTTTTTAAGCAAGTTAATTACAGCATCACCAGGTATCTTTCTGTAATGCAACTCTCTAATCCTGAATAGTATCTGATTTTTCATTCAACAAGCATTTATTAGACACACACCATAACCAAGGCCCTGTGCAGAGCAACGGAAGGAAGCCAAATAAAAAAGACAATACAGGGTCCCCACCCTGAAGGAGTGTGCTAGCTGGTGGTGGAAACAAAGGTTGAACAGATAACCATAAAGCAGGATGGAACGAACCAAGTGCCAATGAGAGGGGTACGTACCAAAATTTGGAAATGCAAAGGAAAGACCAAGTGACCCTGGGTAGATCAGGGAAGATTTCACCCAGGAGACAATGTGTAGGCTGGGTCCCTAGGATAAACCGTGTTTCAATATGGAAACAGGAGGGGATAAGGATTGATAAAGCATGACTACAGAACCACAGAAATTCTTGGCGTACCGGAAAAGCAATGCACAGTTGACAGAGGGATGAATCCAACATTTATGGGATGCCTATGTGACATCAGGAACTAGGCTAGATCAATGCAGTGGCAACCATCAAATATTTATTAATGTGTTACAAAGGTAACACATTAATAAATATTTACATCTTGATTCAAGACAACACCACTGGACCTCTTGCGATTGCCCTCAGACCCTTCCCTGTCCTCTGTGCTGGGAGGCTAGCTCTGGCAGGGGTAGGGGATTGCAACACAGCCCCTTGTTTCCTGGCTCCCCTCTCTGTTTGCCCAATGGGACACAGAGCAGCAGATGGGCGGGAGGGAGGAGAGTGGGGTCAGGGTGCTTCTTCTTCATAATTGGCAGAATCATGATTCGAACCCAGACCTATCTGTCTCCAAAGCCCATGCTTTGAACCTCGGGAATGTAATCTAGTGATAGATTATAGAAGGTCTTGAAAGAAGTGCACACAGTCTTTTGTGCTAATTCTCAAGAGTTAATGACTCATTCCGGGCATGTGTAGGCTACGCCTGCTCATCTTTTTAAACAGTCCTGTGAGTGTGATGCTCCAGTCAGACACTCATGTCCGTAGATCGTGCCAAATGTGCAACAGCGATCTTTTTAAAAAAAAGAACAAAAACTCAGAGATATTCCAAGACTCCAGTCCAGATCCTTCCTAGAGCATGGGGCTCACATCTGTTGTTTCCTTTCTTAGATTCTTAGCTAGTTGAGAGAGAATGTATGCTATTGGTGATCAAAAGGCATATGTCCTGGAATTTCTTTAGCAAACATATGCCCCTCATCATCTTTCTAAACTGCCCTAAAATTCCCCCCCACCCCCCCATTCCTAAGAGAGCTTAGACACTTGTTACCATTCTCTGCTTGTCAAAGTGGCCTCTGTTGCTGTTTGATGGTGTACAGGGCAGTTTGGAGTCTGAGCCCTGTTTCCAGGACTCTGCACCACCCTTCTTGAGTCTGGCTTTGCCCTGACGTTAGCTCTGGGGGAAGAGCACACTTTTTACCGCAGGGATTCCAGAGATAAGATGCTTAGACTTTACACAGGCTGAGCAGAGCTGCTGGTAACGCACGTGGGTGTAATCTGGTGACACCCCAGCAGGGACTCTGACAGCCTCGATCTTTGAGGTAATTACCCCCCTCCCCTGGCACCCAGCTTTGAACCCTTAGTCAGACATTGTTCGGTTTGGGATTCTGTAACTCATGAAACTAGAGTTTCACAAATGGTTGTGCAAGGGAAATAAGCCAGTTACAAAAGGACAAATACTGGAGGATTCCACTTATATGAGGTCCCTAGAGTAATCAAATTCTTAGAGACAGAAAGTGAATGGAGGGTGCCAGGGCCAGAGGAGGGAAGAATGGGATTTACTGTTTAATGGGGACAAAGTTTCAGTTTTGCAAAACGAAGAGTTCTGTGGACAGATGCTCGTGACGGTTGCACAACCATGTGAATGCACTTCATGCCGCTGAACTGTACACTTGAAAATGGTTAACAGGGTCAATTTCATGTGGTGCATTTTACCACAATTAAAAACCAAAAAAGTGTTCTAAGAAGAGCAAGAGAGTAATAAATGGGATGAGGCTGCTGGAGAAAAATGGAAAGAACCAGAACTACCGACAGAAAGACTGACCAGTTTCCTTAATGCTTGGTCACCGCAGGGGAGCGGGCCACGTACAGAGCGTGCTAAAACTTTCTAAGTGGGCAATTACCAGACCAAATGACCGCTTCATAT
The DNA here is from genome assembly GCF_964270905.1 of Leucopleurus acutus. Taxonomy (NCBI): domain Eukaryota; kingdom Metazoa; phylum Chordata; class Mammalia; order Artiodactyla; family Delphinidae; genus Leucopleurus; species Leucopleurus acutus. The sequence continues at coordinate 4,945,586 of NC_139142.1, forward strand.
TTCCACTCTGAAATGACTCACTCTTTGGTTCAGCACACAGGGGCTGAGGGTCCACGATGCGTTCCTCTGGGAACTGCTGGTCTGGAGGGAAACCAAGGTTTGCAGCGCACCGGGCTCGGGGCACCAAGAGAACCTCGCCTAAATTCAATATGCACCAGGGAGGCCTCCAGGGCATGAAGCCAGGCTCTAAAGGTAAAGAAGGATTGGGGAAGGGTCCCTGCAGGGAGGGCAGGGGCACAGCATGTGAGGACGCACGTCAACCAGCCCTGCGCCTCCAGACACTACCCGGAGCCCAGGGGGCAGCCTCCAAGGCACCTGGGAGGAGAGGCCGCCCTGGGTCAGGGAAGCAGGCGCGAGGTTGTTCACGGACTCAGCCCTGCATCCTCAGAGCCATGGGTAGCTTCCACGGGACTTTGGGTAACTCAGAGATAAACGAGACTCCTGCTTTAGAAAGTGCGTTAGTGGTGTGACTTGAAGGGAAACGTGGGTGAAGACAAGAACTTGTTCGGAGACCCTCTCAGCACCCCAGTGGAAGGAACTCAGATCTGTGTGTGGCCCCTCCCAGAAGCAAGGGGCCAATGAAAAACACCTCCCACACCCCTTCGTGTCTGGGACCGGTCCCATCTTTTGATCCGTTGCTCATTCATCAAACACAACTGAGCACTTTGTAGCCTGTGGACCGTGGAGCCAGATGCCTGGGTTCAAATCCCAGCTCTGAAAAGGACCAGCCAGGCGACCTTAAGCAAGTTACTTAAACTTTTAGGGCTCCGTGTCCTCACCAGTCACAACGCAGATGATCACAGCAGCCACCTCAAAGGCGTGGAATGAGGGTTAAACAGGGGACACCTGTAAGTGCTCAGACTCTGTGACACCTGAGGCTGCCTGGTGGGACCTTCAGCACGGCCTGCGTCTCCCGCTCCTCCCCTGCCATGCCACGCACACACACACGCGCACATGCATGGTGCCCGGCAGGGGGCAGAGAAAGATGAATGGGACGTGGCCCCCACTCTGAAGAAGCACAAGCTCTGGCTGGGAAATAACAACCCTGTAGTGTCAGAGCTATAATTAAGTACAAGATGCAGTGTGAACACGTATTTTTATATAATTAAATTATATCAACTCAATACGAGGCCGTTTTCTAGGAAGGCAAAGAAATGACACACAGAGCAGATTTTAGTCTTTGAGAGCAGCGGAGTGCGGGCAAGGCTGCGTAATTACTTTCTAAAGGACCAATTTGGTGAAGCCACGCTCACAGATCATCATCTTTATTATAGTGCCCCTACATTCCCAGGGGAGCAGTCTCCATGTTTTATACACGGGATAGGTAAGCATTACAAGAAACTTGATATTACACGAAGTATCATCGCTAAGGTCCATTCCTAAGGATTTTCAACTGTTGCTGACACTGTAATTGGGCTAATATGTACAGAGATGCTACGGCATAAGACAGTTCTAACTATACCTAACTGCTTCTCGTCTGGAGCATATTTTTCTAGAAATGGTAAAATTCTTGTTACACAAAATAACTTTGGGGGGTTAATTTAACAGTCCAAACTTTTTTTTTTTTTTTTTTTTTTTGCAGTATGCGGGCCTCTCACTGCTGTGGCCTCTCCCGTTGCGGAGCACAGGCTCCGGACGCGCAGGCTCAGCGGCCATGGCTCACGGGCCCAGCCGCTCCGCGGCATGTGGGATCTTCCCGGACCGGGGCACGAACCCGCGTCCCCTGCATCGGCAGGCAGACTCTCAACCACTGCGCCACCAGGGAAGCCCAGTCCAAACTTTTTTTTCCTGCTAAAAATGCCGGTTTTGCCAAGAACTGCTTCCTCGTGTCAGTTCCTTTGGCTGAATGTAATTTGTGTTGTCTGTTAAACCACCCCAGGCTTTTTGCAAATGTTTCTACTTATTGATTCAAGTGGACCCGTGTCCAGCTGGGGCTTTCTGTACTGTTTGTGCAGGGGAGTCTGACTCCATCTGGCCAGTCTCTGCACTGTCCCACATCCGTATGTTTCTGGGTTTTACCCGTAATGTTTCCTTGCCTGCGATGCCTAAGTCTACTGGTTCTTTGATGAGGAAGAGAGTTAAATGTCACACGTGTGTGCATGTGTATCTACATTCCTGTGACATGGGTACCAATATGTATGCACGTGTACTTATATACATATGAGATATATAATATCAAATATGTATACACATTATTTCAAGCACATAGAAAAGCGGCATGAGTGCTTTCCCTGTTTAACCTCAATTTAGTGCACGTTACATGGGAAGTGTTTCGACTGGTGTGTGTGTATTTCACACACACACAGTATCCGTCAGGAAACCCACCAGGCGCAGGCTCAGCTTAGGAGCAGAAAAAGCACAAACGTGACCCCCGGGAGCCTCTGCCCGGAAAGTGGTACCAGTCTAACGGGAAATTTGAAAAAAACCCGCCATGACAGGCCTCTGGGATCATCATGATGACGGGTTTACGTGGCCACCCAGAAAGGACACCTCACAACACGCGGGAGCCGGGGCGGTGGCAGGCGAAGGAGCTCGGAGTCGGCTGAGACAGGCAGCTGCACCCCTGGGGGCTTTGGGCGCCAAAGGGGAAGGAGGGGGCCCTGAAGGCTCTGCAACAGGAGGTGGTTTTCCAGATCAGATCTGTCTTCTAGGAGGAGCATTCCCAGCAGCTAATTTCACCTTAGGTGAGCTCATCTTCAACGTGGATTCTGTTACCGTCTGTATACTGACGGCTCTCAAACTTTTTATCTCCAGTCCGGACGTCTCCCAGGCTCCGGTCCCCACACCCTACAGCCTACTCAGCCCGTCAGCTTCTACGTCCCACAAGCCCCAACTGAACCATCGTCCACATGCCGGTCCTTCTAGGTCCTTCTGTCTCGGCCCATGGCACTCACTTGGGTGGATGAGTCAGGAGCCAGGGCGGCATCCCTGATTCCTCCTCCTCCCGCTTGTAATGACTTAAGTCCAGGTGAGGTCAGCCCCTAAGTACCCCCTCTGGTGGAAATCACCATCGCCCCTCCCTGCGTTCACACCACAGCCTCCCTCCTCCACCCTCCCCTGCTCTTCCGGCCACCCTCCATGCTCCAGGGACAGCCGTCCTCCAAAAATTCCTGCATATCTGACCACGTCACTCTCTTGCCTCAGAATTCTCCAGCACATTCTCTCTGCTCCTTGGAAAGAAGACCAAACTCCTCAATGTGGCCGAAAGGCCCCACAGGACACACCGAGCCTCATTTCAAGCTCTGCTCCTTTTTCTTTCACCACAGGAGACTTTCTTTCAGTTTCCAAAAGGTCCTTCCCCCCGCCCCCACTCCGGGCTTCCCACCCAGTCTGGAATGCTCTTGCCCGCCCTCTCCCCAACCCCTGTCAGTGAGTAGCTTCCACTCATCCCAGAAAGAGCTCACACAGGCCTTCCTCAGCCCGAAGCCTGGCCACACGCCTTACGCTTCTTCTCAGCACCATCTATTCCCGGGGTCATTAAACAACTTGTGAACATGATGACGAGCGGCCAGTTCCCCAAGAGCAACTCCGGCTTCCTGAAAGCAAGGACCACGTGGACCTGGCGTGTGGCTGGAACCCTCAGATCCATGTAACGATGAGCACGGTGGGTACTCGACCACTTGTTCAATAAGAAAAGGAGCTGAGACTGGAGGCAGAAAGGCTAGCGTGGGGCTGCAGTCCTTACAACAAACCCCAGATGAGAATGGACCAAGGTCTGAGCTAATGCGCAGGGAGAAATGGTGAGATACTTGGAGAGCAGAACCTCCCAGGCCCATGGAGATGGGAGGCCGGGAGAAAGAGTGTAGGACAATGACTAGGGCAATCTAATGTTTCTAGGGAAAACCATGTTTTAAACATTTTTCATTGTCCTGTGCACATTGTAGGGATTCACTCGAAATCGGCTCCACTTGCCAAGTGAACTTAAAGGCCTCTCTCTCCATGAATGCGTGCCTAACCGTCTCTATCCTCATTATCTTTAATGTGAGCCGCCCATTGTCCTGGAAAGGTTTTCTGTGGGAATAATTTGCAGTCCAGGACAATAATGCCTTCCCCTCCAGAGGGCACAGCATGAAGGACACAGCCAGTCCTGGACCACACCGCAATGATGCACAATGATCTGGCCCCCACGCCCCGGAGGGCTGGCACCTCCCGTTCTCTCCCCCTCCGCAGGTAGCCACGGTCTCCTGTGGAACTCCCCACTGTGGGCAGGCTCTGGGCTTGGCGTCCCTGCCCTGTTGCACCATCCAAGGGTAACGGTCAAATGTGCCCCTTCACAGAGGGGGTAGTTTATTAAAGTCAGAGAGTTTACATCTTTTCCAGAAAACTGGCAGAAAAAAATGTGCTATTGCATTTTAAGACACGACTAAGTACTCTGTAAAAATGTGGTTTTCCACACAAATAGTATTTTCCAGTAAAGATACAGCTTGAGAGGAAACACAATAGGAAGTATGTCTACCTAACTCTTAATGGAAAAATAAATACTTTAAAGAAAGACAAACTTCTAAAGAGCTATTTCCTTAAAGTAAACCAAGGAGGATGTGTGCTGGCTCCTGCTGGCACATAAGGACAGACCCAGTCCTACATGATATTAAAACAAGCATGCTGCTTTCAGCAGAATATTAAATGTACGTGTCCAATATCTAGTGAGAAAAACATGAAGCTCTGGGGGGACGGTATATTGATAACAATTATATAGCATTTAAGGTTTATAGCATACTTCTTTATTATCCATGTTTCTGGTGGCATTTAAAACACTTTACAAATCCTAGAAATCCTCTATTAATAAGCCAGGATTTTTAAGATGAATAACCACAGTTTTCCTGAAAGAATTTTTGTAAGCAGTACAAATTACCATTGATTTTAAGTCCTTGGAGAAGCTGCTTTTAATAAAAGCAATGCTTTAATGTTCAATTTTCGATGCTATCCATGATTAAGTTTTCACGCTTCTAGTTTTATAGCTCGAACAGACTGTAGAAACAAAGACGTTATTTTTCTTTTATCCATCCTCCACTCAACTAAAATCTTTATTTTTTTAAAAGACTATATGAAAAGGCTTACACCATCTCAAAAATTAATAACCGACTAATGGTTACTTTTAAGCATAGTTTCGTGAATTCTCCACCAAAATGCTTGGGTCTGTTCATAATGTCATAAATGCTCGTGGTTTGGCTATAAAATAAAATTCCTTGCCGGAATACCAAGTGTACCAATTAGAAGTTCTTGCTTAGCACGGGTGCTTGCTATGCACTCTCCCATGAAAGCATTTTCTATAGATTTTGCTATCAGAGAAAGCCTAAATCAGTCCTCTGCCGCCACATAAGAATACGTACGAGGTCTGAAAATACTTCACGTTGTTGAGTTGAGTGATTTCCTCACACGAGGTCCTTGATGCTGTTTCAAACCCAACTATTTGCCAACCTGAAAATCCTATCCTAATCACAGTAAAGAGAAAGTGGTCAGAATTACAGATGCCAAACTATTTCTAAGATTTTAAATAAAGTATTCTTAACTCCCCAAATATAAATGTTTAGAAATGAAAACAAGTTTTCATTTCACAACTAGAAAAAAATAAATGGCAGTAGCTCAAAAGATTGTTATACTGACTTCAGAATGTCATTGGGAGCAGCAGGTTGTGAGTGTGGACTTGACCAGCCATGGTTATTAACAGGTAGCACCTGCAGGGGAAGAAGCCCAGCTACACCAGGAAGTGGTAGATACGCCATGCATAGGATTTAGAAGGAAGCTGATAAGGTCTCTCACAACACCTTTCCAGGCAAGATGGAAAAAAAGCTATCAGCCAGAATCATAACCTTTAAGGCAATGACTAACTTCCACGTTATTATAACACTGAAATATTTTACGTAAGTGTTGGGATTATTTACAGCATTACAATACAGATTACAATCATCTTGGGCTGGAGGAAATTCCTCCTCAAAAAGAAAATGTAAAAGTAAGCAAAAAAGGGCTTAGCCTCAACATAAGAAAGGCCATATATGACAAACCCACAGCCAACATCATTCTCAATGGTGAAAAAATGAAACCATTTCCACTAAGATCAGGAAAAAGACAAGGTTGTCCCCTCTCACCACTATTATTCAACATAGTTTTGGAAGTTTTAGCCACAGCAATCAGAGAAGAAAAAGAAATAAAAGGAATCCAAATTGGAAAAGAAGAAGTAAAGCTGTCACTGTTTGCAGATGACATGATACTACACACAGAGAATCCTTAAGATGCTACCAGAAAACTACTAGGGCTAATCAATGAATTCGGTAAAGTAGTAGGATACAAAATTAATGCATAGAAATCTCTTGCATACCTATACAATAATGATGAAAAATCTGAAGGAGATATTAAGGAAACACTCCCATTTACCACTGCAACAAAAAGAATAAAATACCTAGCCAAACATAAACACCTAGGAATAAACTTACCTAAGGAGACAAAAGACCTGTATGCAGAAAACTATAAAACACTGATGAAAGAAATTAAAGGTGATACAAACAGACTGAGAGATATACCATGTGCTTGGATTGGAAGAATCAACATTGCTAAAATGACTATACTACCCAAAGCAATACAATCCCTATCAAACTACCATTGGCATTTTTCACAGAGCTAGAACAAAAAATTTCCCAATTTGTATGGAAACACAAAAGACCCCGAATAGCCAAAGCAATCTTGAAAAAGAAAAACGGAGCTGGAGGAATCAGGCTCGCTGACTTCAGACTATACTACAAAGCTACAGTAATCAAGACAGTACGGTACTGGCACAAAAACAGAAATATAGAGTGATGGAACAGGATAGAAAACTAAGAGATAAACCCACGCACATATGGTCACCTTATTTTTGATAAAAGAGGCAAAAATATACAATGGAGAAAAGAGAGCCTCTTCAATAAGTGGTGCTGGGAAAACTGGACAGCTACATGTAAAAGAATGAAATTAGAACACTCCCTAACACCATATACAAAAATAAACTCAAAACGGATTAAGGACCTAAATGTAAGGCCAGACACTATAAAACTCTTAGAGGAAAACACAGGCAGAACACCCTATGACACAAATCACAGCAAGATCCTTTTTGACCCACCTCCTAGAGAAATGGAAATAAAACCAAAACTAAACAAATGGGACCTAATGAAACTTAAAAAATCTTTTGCACAGCAAAGGAAACCATAAATGACGAAAAGACAACCCTCAGAATGGGAGAAAATATTAGCAAACGAAGAAATTGACAAAGGATTAATCTCCAAAATTTACAAGCAGCTCATGCAGCTCAATAACAAAAAAACAACCCAATCCAAAAATGGGCAGAAGACCTAAATAGACATTTCTCCAAAGAAGATACACAGATTGCCAACAAACACATGAAAGGATGCTCAACATCACTAATCATTAGAGAAATGCAAATCAAAACTACAATGAGGTATCACCTCACACCAGTCAGAATGGCCATCATCAAAAATTCTACAAACAGTAAATGCTGGAGAGGGTGTGGAGAAAAGGGAACCCTCTTGCACTGTTGGTAGGAATGAATATTGATACGGCCACTATGCAGAACAGTATGGAAGTTCCTTCAAAAACTAAAAAGAGAACTACCATACGACCCAGCAATCCCACTACTTGTCATATACCCTGAGAAAACCATAATTCAAAAAGAGTCATGGGACTTCCCTGGTGGTGCAGTGGTTAAGAATCCACCTGCCAATGCAGGGGACCCAGATTGGATCCCTGGTCTGGGAAGATCCTACAGGCCACAGAGCAACTAAGCCCGTGCACCACAACTACTGAGCCCACGTGCCACAACTACTGAAGCCCACGCTCCTAGAGTCTCTGCTCCACAACAAGAGAAGCCACCACAATGAGAAGCCCGCGCACCGCAATGAAGACCCAACACAGCCAAACATTAATTAATTAATTAATTAATTAATTAATTAATTAATTAATTTTTAAAACGTCATGTACCACAATTTCATTGCAGCTCTATTTACAATAGCCAGGACATGGAAGCAACCTAAGTGTCCATCGACAGATGAATGGATAAAGAAGATGTGGCACATATACACAATGGAATATTACTCGGCCATAAAAAGAAATGAAATTGAGTTATTTGTAGTGAGGTCGATGGACCTAGAGTCTGTCCTACAGAGTGAAGTAAGTCAGAAAGAGAAAAACAAATACTGTATGCTAGCACATATATATGGAATCTAAAAAAAAAAAAAGTTCTGAAGAACCTAGGGGCAGGACAGGAATAAAGACGCAGATGTAGAGAATGGACTTGAGGACACGGGGAGGGGGAAGGGTAAGCTGGGACGTAGTGAGAGAGTGGCATGGACATATATACACTACCAAATGTAAAACAGACAGCTAGTGGTAAGCAGCCGCATAGCACAGGGATATCAGCTCAGTGCTTTGTGACCACACAGAGGGGTGGGATAGGGAGGGTGGGAGGGAGGGAGCTGCAAGAGGGAGGAGATATGGGGATATATGTATACGTATAGCTGATTCACTGTTATACAGCAGAAACTGACACACCATTGTAAAGCAACTATACTCCAATAAAGATGTTCAAAAAAAAGAAAAAGGGCTTAGCCACAGTACATGTAAAACAGACAAGAATTTTAGGTGAAAACCAGTAAGAGGTAACAATGTGAAGTGACAAGCAAAAGAGTTAATACGATCTTGGGCTGCATTATTAGAAGTATAGACTGTAGAACATGGGAGGTGAAGTGTCTGGCTCTACTTTGCTCTATTTAAAAACCATGCTTGGAATACAACATCCAGTAGTGTCACATTTAAAAAGCCGTATAGAATAAAGAAAACAAACGTAGACCAGGAAAACCAGGACGATTAAGGGTCTAAAACTGTGTCTTGTGAGGAATTTTTTTCTTTTTTAATGGTAATGTTTAGCTGGAAGAAGACTTGAGAAAGAGCCATCATGACTGTCTTCAAACATGGGACAACCTAGCACATGGAAAACAGATTAAACCTATTTTCTCTGGACCCAAGGGACAGAACTGGGGCCAAACTTTGACTGCATTTAGGAACTGACAGTCTGAATTATACAAAGAAGGAATGGATGGCATGGAGCGACAGTGAGTTTCCAGTCCCTTGGAACTGCTCGAACGTGGGTTGAATAACCTTTGGAGCATCCCCCCATGGAACAGAGATTTCAAGCTTTGGAGGGATGGGTGGATTGAATCAGTGGAGGGCAAGACAGGCGAGGAGGACCAAAGAGCGCTGCCCTCTCCCCACTTCAGCTGGAGCTGCTCCCTGTTTATCTGCTTAACGTTTGGATTCCTGGGTGAGCTGTACTTTGAAGGAACAGTCAAAGGCTTAAGAAAGTAAACCATGAGATGAGATCACCTTTTTGGTCCCCTTGAACGCTGAGACTCTTATAACCTATGGCAACTAAGCAGGAGTGCGCATTGACTTGTTTTGATGATCTGTGACTGATGAGAGAATCAAAAGTGACTCACAGAAATGAAACAGCAACACTATGTTCTTCCCACCCACTTCCTTCCCTCTTTCATCCAGCTCCTTGACTCCCTATTCTTATATCAGCAAGGTATAATAAAAAGAGCTTGACATTTAGATTTCAAAAAATCCAGGTTGGTTCCTCAAAAATGTTAAACCCAGAGTTACCATATGCCCCAGCAATTCCACTCCTAGGTATTGACCAATGAGGAATGAAAACACCTGTTCACACAAAAACTTGGACATGAATGTTCCAAGTAGTATTATTCATGATTGTCAAAAAGTAGGAACAACCTAAATGCCTATCAACTGGTGAATGGATAAATAAAATGTGATCTATTCATACAGTGGAATGTTACTTGTCCATATAAAGGAATAAAGTACTGACACATGCTATAGCATGGATGAACCCTGAAACATTATGCTAAGTGAAAGAAGCCAGACACATAAGGCCAAATAGTATATGATTCCATTTATATTAAATATGCAGAATCTATAGAAACAGAAAGTAGGTTAGTAGTTACCAGGGGCTAGGGCAACAGGGAATACGTCCTTGTGGGTCCTGGGGTTTCTTTGGGGAGGTGATGAAAATGTTCTAAAATTAGATAATGTTGATGCTGGCTCAATTCTGTGAATATACTGAAAGCCACTTAACTGTACACTTTAAAAGGGTGAATTTTTATAGAATGTGAATTCTATGCCTCTATAGCTGTTATTAAAACAAAGAAATCACACTGGTATCCAAGCTTTACTAGCTGTGTGGCCTTATAAAGTCAGAAAAATCTCTTTGAGCGTCAATTTCTTCCTACGTAAAAGAGGATGGTAATTCCACCTATGTCAAGGGAAGGCTCTGAAGAAAACAATGGAATGAAGGATGGTCAGTATTTCCCAAACGACAAACTGTCTTATAAATGCCAGCTTTAGTCCACTTTCCAACTACTGTAGTTTTTCTTAGGGCAATAAAAGAAGTTTGTGATTTCTAGCTCACTTTACAGAGTTCTAAACAGTTTGAAGAAAAAACATAGCACACATTTTCTACTTAAATGAGAAGGCCAGTATCTAAAAGATGAGAATGGATAGTCTTTTCAGGAGGCTAGATACTGCCTACATTCACATTTAATATCCATTACAAATGAAGTAGGAGAGATAGTAAGGAAAAACAGTATAAGGATAAAAGAGATTTCACTCATTACAACGTTTTTCTTCCTTCCTTCTCATTTTTGTTACTAACTTCTATCTTTATCTCACCAGGAGTACGTTAACTGTGACAGTCATACAAGTAAGAAGTATGGGTTGTATGTTCTGAAGCTAATATACAACTATGACTTTTTAGTTCCTGTCACTAGCAAAAGCATGGAGTGTACCCAACATATGAAAATTTATGAGTTCATCTATTACACTGCTGTAGTCCTGCCAATGTCATGTAAATCTCTAATTTAAAAAGAAAAAAATTTTTTTCAATGTAGCTAATAAAACATCCAAATGTTTAATTTAGTTCTTGGTGAAATGGTGTTTCTGTGATCCACTGCTTTAATTGAATCATCATAGTCATTAACTGGATTGTATTCATTTATATTTTCACTTAATGGAAGCCTCTTAGAAATGAATAATTTCACATCAAAACATCTGCTGCCTAAGACATCACCAGTTAACACTCATTTCTGCCTGATAGGCTACCCTTGCTTTAAACTTTATTCATAAGGTAACCCAAAAATAAACACAGAGCTGAGCTTTTTAAGAAAAGCAATTCAACAGTTGTGATTTGATTGTATTTTGAACTGATCCTATTGCTTGATTCTAGCTATTTTAAAGTCCTTTTTTTTCAAGGCTGGTTGGGGGAAGGATGGACTAGGACTTCGGGATTAGCAGATGCAAACTGTTACATATAGAAGGGATAAATAACAAGGTCCTACTGTATAGCACACGGAACTATATTCAGTATCCTGAGATAACCCATAATGGAAAAGAATATGAAAAATAATGTATATACTGTATAACGGAGTCACTTTGCTGTACAGCAGAATTTAACACAACATTGTATTGATAAATCAACTATGCTTCAATAAATAAATAATAAAGTCATTTTTCTTTAAACTGTTAGCCATACAATATAAGAGCTGGTTTTTACTTTCTTCTAGACGCCGTTACCAGTAAAATTCCTTACCGATATCGCTAACCTAGCAATTAACAAGAAAAGGCAGAAGACCAAAACATTCATGAATAGATGTGTAGGTCAACTTCATGACTGAGCGGCTGTTCAGAAACAATATGACCAGCCCCAAACAACTGCTCCAATATGTGGAGAGTAAAACCGTTCCCATGACTCTAAACTATGTATTGTATAAAGGATTCCAGTGGCCAGTAGAGTACCAAATACATTCTGTCTGCCTTCAACTCTGAAATGTTGCTAAATGTGGAGAGAGAGCCAAAACTTTCTTCCTTTCCACTGAAGAGGGCATTACAAGTTAATGAAGGCTCACATGTGATTAATAGGACAATTATAAGCTGCCCAAGCTATCAGAATACATACTCTTCCATGAAAAAGATGATACATTTCACCAGAGATTAAAATATCATTACAGAGGATGAATCAACCCAGTGATCTTTATTGCCAAGGCTAATACCTCCAATTTGCAAACAGGTGTTGAATAACTAGAAAAATTCCCCTAAATCACAATTACAATTGCAAAATAAATTGCTCGAGTTGTCAAAGCATCTAGAATTCCACGTTATTCCGACTGCACCATAAGCAAATTCCATAAAACACACATTTTTTTTCTTTAACAAACTTTTGGGATCCTCTAATAAAGCAGTAAATCCGACATATAAAAAACTGTATGGTTAACTTTTGTGCATGAATTATCACACATCATGTTCTGATAAACTAGGCAGTCTGCTGTGAAAATCTTTTTCAACCCTGCTAGGGAGATTAAAATCTTTCAAGCATGTAGGATTTTATATTTTTTTAAAGATGCCATATTGGTAGCTATTAATATTTCCTTCCTGTAAAAATAAATAAATAAATCTATCACCTCGTAAACAAAACAGTCGAAACACTTTTAAGTCTGGTTCACTTTGCCTGTCCATTTAAAAAGCTCTAGATTGCATGAAACTGTGATGATTTCATCAAAGTAGAACTGAATGGATCCTGAGGGTCCACCCGCGACAAACACTGCGCACATCCTCGAAGGAGTGTTTCGTTATTAAGTGATTTGTTTTCCGAGTTCTTCATCCAGACATTTCCAAACAGATGTGAGTTTGGAAGCAGAAAGCAACACGTCCCCCGGAGCCCCGGGGCGGCCGGGCCTCCCCGCGCGCTGCCCGGCCGGTGCGCTCCCGCGCGGGTCTCCCCGGGATCGGCCGCCCCGCGCGCACTGGCCGAAGCCGGAACGGGAGCCGGGCGGGGCGGGGCGGGGGCGCAGCGAGGCGCGGCCCGGGGCCCGCGGCCCAGCACAATGCGCCCGCGGCGGCGGGAACCGCGCGCCCCTCCGCAGCAACTTTGCACGGCCTCCCCGGCCGCCCGGCCTCGCCCCTCGGCCCGTTCCCGGCCGCGGCCCCCGCCCAGCCGGCCGCCGCCCCTCACCGTTGCAGAACTGGAGCAGCGAGGATGTGTCGTACAGGCTGCTGTAGCTCGAGAAGCCGTCCTCCATGCTGAGGCCGCCGGGCAGCGCCCGCTTCCCCGGCCCGGCCGCGCCGCCGCCGCTCACCCCCACACTGAGCCGCGCCGAGCCGCGGCCGGCGCTGGCGCTGGGGCCGGCCCTGCTGTGGCGGCGGCCGCTGCCGGTTACCATGGCAACCCCGGGCCCGCCGCCGCCGCCGCGCTAGCCCGGCGCCCGCTCTGCCCGCCAGGGGGCGGCCTCCGCGGGGGACGTGGCCGGGCGGGGACGGGACGGGGCGGGGACGCGGCCGGGCGGGGCTGCCGGGTCCCGGGAGCCCAGGGCGGCGCGCGGCCGGGGCCAAGATGCTGCGGGAGCGCCGCGGCCAGGCCCCGCCTCCCCGCGCGGTCGCTAGCGCCCCCCAGGAGGGCGGGACGCGTGGGGCGCGGGGACAAAGGAGAGGCGGAGACGTGGGAGCGGGCGCGCGGGGAGCGAGGTTGTCGACCCGGCCAGGGCAACCCCTCCTGCGACGCCGGAGACCACGCTCCCCGGGGGCGCTATCACCGCGCCCGCGGGCGGCTCCGGGACCAAACATGGACAGCTCGCGAGCTCATTTCGGCTGTCTTTCCACGTAGCAGCAACTCCGCTTTTGGCCACGTCCTGCGAGGCTCGTCCCTCTTTCCGCACGTCTTCCGCCGCAGCATGGCCCTGCCTCGAGTGAGAATTAGCGCAGGGCTTGTAACTCCACTCTTGGGCCGATAAAAGATGCGGTTCCCACTTCAAAAAGAGGCCCTGGTAATGTCAGGCTGGAAAGGCTGCGGCCTTTAAAGGAGCTAAAACATCTGCTCTGTTCTCTCCCCCTCTGATCAGCCCCTGGGGTGCAGATTTGTCACATTACACACTTGTTAGCTTGTTACAGGACCCACGGAAATCTGTATTTACTCTATCTCAGAGAGACGAAGAGTTGGGACAAAATATCATAGTAGGAGATAAATGCACAAATCCACGGGTTTGTAACTTTTCCATTCCCTGAGGACACATGCCAGGTTAATGGTTTGAGTTTCAGTGCCCATGGCCTGAAGTAAAGATACTGGCAAATAACAAATCAGGATGCAAGAGAGAAGAATATGAGTTTGGTGATCCTCTGGCTTTGTCCAAAACAGACCGCATAACATTTATGCTCCCGGTTACACAATAGTTATAATTCACTTACATGTAAAATTCTGAGTGGGTCCGAGTTGTAGGTGTTAATTCCTGTAGGTTGAACACAAGTAGGTGAAATGAGAACCGAGTAAAAAGTTACTATTAGGAAAACCTGGGGGCCTCACTGGGGTTCAGAGGCGGATAGAGGCCTGTCTTTGCAAAAGCAGAAGATGCTGTCAGGGATGGGGCTCTGGTGGTGTGCCTGGTGTGTTTGGCACATGGGATAGCATGACTGGCATTAGATGCTGTGGGCAGAAGGGAGAGGTTGAAGCCCTTATCCAGGTCCCGGTCAGGGAAACCAAGCAGAGAAAACAAGAGGGATTGTTAATGGGAAAAGTACATGGGGAGGTGGAGGGCTCGCTCAAGGGCTGCAGGTGCTGTGGGTTTGACTGTGACCTGGTGTTTGAAGGGCAGCGTTAGTGATTGTGGAGGAGAGAAGGAGCAGGGCCTGCTGACAGGCCAAGGGCTGGCCGGACAAGAGCAGACAGCTAGTGGGAAATGAGTGCGCAGAGAGAGAGAGGGGCACGGTAAGAGAGGTCCCGAGAGCCAGCAGAGGAGCCTGAGCCAGACCTGGCAGCAGGCGGAGGGAGGCTGGCACAAGCAGTGTTAGAGATGAGTCTGAGTGTGAATCGGACCACAGGGGCCGTGCCCTGAAGCTGGAGCAGCCCAGGGTGTCTGCAGCGCTCCAGAAACCAGACACTCAGGGCCCAGACAGTCAGAGGGAAGAATGGCTGAGGGACCAGCCAGAGGGAAACTGCTCCAGGACGATACAGCTGGAGAGACAGAGAGGCCAAGCAAGCAAGGACAGCAAACCTCCTGTTAGAAATGCCCCATAGCAACGGGGGATGCAGACCAGCTGGCCAGTGAAAGAATGGGGATGCGGGAATTGTCAGCAAAGAGGCTGTACATGAACTGTAAAGGAAAGAATGGAAGGTCAGAAAGGAGCTGGGAATATCCTTGGAAAGGGAGAAGGACAGTCCGAAGGAGCTGTCAAAGAGGCAGGACGATCAGCCTAGCGGGTTGTCTCATTAAGCGAAGAGCACAGAAATTTGCAAGGAGGTGGGCTTTTTCACAGGTTTCTCTAGAGGACAGGTCAAAGAGGATGAGCCTGGGGAAAGGGCTTCGGTCTGGTGGCAGAAGGCTCCCAGGTAACTTGGAGCATCTTGGTGAAGCAGTGGGGACCGGAGCCAGGCTGCTGGACGTCAAAAGGAGAGCACATGGGGACTTCCCTGGTGGTCCAGTGCTTAAGACTCTGCACTTTCACTGCAGGTGGCATGGGTTCGATCCCTGATCGGGGAACTAAGGTCCTGAATGCCGCGTGGCGTGGCCAAAAAAAAAAAAAAAAAAAAAAAGAGGAGAGCACATGTAGGTGCACATTTCAGAACTTTGACAGGGAGAGGAGATAGGTGCCAAATATAGAGCGCAGAGGTAGCAGAAGCGTCACATGAAGCCTCTACCCCCGCCCAGTATGGGTTGACCCTCTGCATCCCGAAAGCAAGAGGCGGGTACCGTGCAGGAGGGGTTTTGAGCACACGTACACATTTGAACTTGGCCCTTCTCTCTTTTCTCATTTCCCATCTTTCCTCCCTTCTAGTCCGATCTTTCTGCTATCGCTGCTCTACTTTGTGGTTTTATACGTCAGGATATTTTGGATAATTGGTATTAAAAAATTGATATGTGGCATTCTCAAACTTGGAAATGAAGTGATAATCATGAATAAATGATCAAAAGATGATTCTCTTTAAGAATGTTAGCATTCCTGATCTATAATGTTAAAGGTATGATATTTGGTGGCCCCAACAAAGGAAGGTTGGGGAATAAAGAAAATTCAGAAGTGGGACGAAGAAGAATTGAGCTGGAGATTTTCTTAGAGGATTTTACTTCCACCAGAGCAAAGTTACAAATAACAATAAGAACACAGTCCACTGCTTTTGAGATGATAAAGATCATCATTACACTCTTAACCTAGAGTATTAAACAGCTCTGTTTTTCCCCACAGTGATAAAAGCCTTACTCTAAAAGGGGCAAATTTTAGTGTAATTACAAGGATATGCATGTTAAGTCAATTAGGTATAATCTACACAGCATTTTTAAAAGACTTATGGAGAAAGTTCAAGAACAATCTCTGAAAACCTAATTAATAATGTGAGATTTTGTGCCCAAACATTTTAACAGACTGTTATTCCATGTCATTTGGAGATAATTTATGGCCTGAGTCCAAAACATGTTGTTGTCATAAATGATGTATGCTCTCTAGGACAATATAACCATAGCTTTCAGTGGCATTAATAGCAGCATTTGTACAACATGTGAAAAAGAAAGGAAAATGGGAGCTCTGTAGCCATTATTCATGGAGAAGTAATAAAAAAATACCCAGAAATGTAAAGCCTTGTGCATCTATAGTTTAATTCAACATTCCTCCAAAAATAGTTCTACAGGACTAGGAACCATGCAGAGGCCGGGGATACATCACACAAAACACAGTGTCTTCCAAACTGCAGGTGTCATGAAGTTAAAGAGTCACATCAGGGACTTCCCTGGTGGCACAGTGGTTAAGAATCCGCCTGCCAATGGAGGGGACACAGGTTCAAGCCCCAGCCCGGGAAGATAACCACATGCCACAGAGCAACTAAGCCTTGTGCCACAACTACTGAGCCCGTGAGCCACAACTACTGAAGCCCACGCACCTAGAACCCGTGCTCCGCAACAAGAGAAGCCACTGCTCACCACAACTAGAGAAAGCCCGCGCGCAACAACGAAGACCCGACGCAGCCAAAAATTAAAATAATAAAATAAATTTTAAAAAAAAGTCATTCAGCACTTTAAAAAATGAAACAGAATCAACTATACTTTAATTTTTGTAAAAAAGAAACAGAAAAGTCCATTCTGGGTATATACCCAAAGAAATTGAAAGCAGGGTCTCGAAGAGATGTTTGTATACCCATGTTTATAGAAGCATTATTCACAATAGCCAAAATGTGGAAACAACCCATTTTCCACCGATGGATGAATGGAGAAACAAAATGTGATCTATCCGTACAATGGAATACTATTCAGTCTTAAAAGAAAGGAAATTCTGACACTTGCTACCACATGGATGAACCTTGAGGATATTACGCTGAGTGAAATAAACCAGTCATAAGAAGACAAATGCGGCATGATTCCACTTATATGAGGTCCCTAGACGAGTCACATTCATACAGACAGACAGGAGAATGGTGGCTGCCAGGGGCTGAGGGGGCGGGGGGTAGTTAGTGTTTAATGGAGACTGCATTTCCAGTTAGGATGATGAAAAAGTTCAGGAGATGCATGGTGGTGATGGCTGTCCAACAGTGTGAATGTACTTAATGCCACTGGACGGTATACACTGCAAAGTGGTAAAAACGGCAAATTTTATGTTGTATGTATTTTACTACAAGAAAAAACAGATGAAATAGGAAATATCAAGGTGCATTGAACATAGTAAGAACAAGCATTTTTACCTGGAGTATTGATCTTTACTTGAAATGTCTGTATGTGTGCTGAGTTGGGATGTAAAATGTATTTCTCCCTGTTGGCGACATATAACAATCGTACAAATAAATACATCATTACAAATTGTGGTAAGTGTTATGAAACAAAACCAGAGGAAGGGTTTCAGATTATTGTGGAGGGTCTGAACTGGACTGAGGCATGAAAGGAGGGCACAAAGCAGCAGTGGGCAAAGAACCAGTGGACGTTGCTTCAGGCCAATAAGGCTCATCTGGGGAGCTGAGATTACCGCGGTGGGAGACGGGGTGGCCTGTTCACGGGGGGGTTCTGATTTTATTCTAAGAGCAGAGAAGTTGCCTCTCAGTTAGTGTTTTCGGTTAAATTGTGCCCCCTCCCGCCAACTTTATATGTTGAAGTACTAACTCCTGGTACTTCAGAATGTGACCTTATTTGGAGATGGGGTCTTTACAGAGGTAATCAAGTTAAAATGAACTCATTAGGGTGGGCCCTAATCCAATATGACTGGTGTCCTTATAAGAAGAGGAAATTAGGACATAGACACACACAAAGGAAAGACCATGTGAAGACACAGGGAGCAGATGGCTGGCTGTCTCCAAGCTAAGGAGAGAGGTTTGAAATCCATCCTTCCCTCCCAGCCCTTGCCTACACCTTGATTTGGGGCTTCTAGCCTCCAGAACCATGGAACAATAAATTTCCGTTGTTTAAGCCTCCTGGTGTGTGGTACTTCATTACAGCAGCCCTGACGAACTAATACAGTTAGTATAGAATCTCGAAGTCAAGAATTGGATATTCCAGAGATTCAGGACACCATTCATCACTGATACTAAATTATAAAATATAAAATACACTTTCTCATGATAAGATTGTTACTCCATAAAATGAGAGCTAATCACAGATTCTTGACATCAATAAAGAATATTAAACTCCTTTGTCCCCAGCTTGCCTGCTGACGTAGCAGTAATTTTCTGCAACATCCCTGACAAACGGTCACTCGGCTCATTTCAAAGTTGAAGAGCTTGAATTATTAAAAAGATTGTTGGTTATTTTTATCCCAAACCGCCCTTCCCAAAGCATCCTTCATTGATCCCGCTTTTGTCCGGTCAGTTTAATCTCCCTCTGTCCTGACGCAGACTGCTGTCTGTTCTGAAAGGGTGCTCGAACAGCCTGTGTCCCGGTATCCCCACCTCTGCTTTGTTACTCCAGGGTTAACTTGCCCAAAGAGGGGTTAACGACATCATTTCATTATCTGATGCCTGCCACATTAAGTGCACACATCTTGGTGTGGACTTCCAGTCTGTCTGTGTTCCTGCCACAAATGCTGTCTTTGGCATCTGACACGCTCCTGCCACACCACATACACGGCAACCCCTATCCACGACTCTCATACGTGCCATGCACGTGAGTGCTCTGGACCTCTGCCCACACCGTTTCCCAGTGCTGAGTGCCCACCTCCCTGCCTGCCAGCGGAGAAGCTGCCTCATCTGGGAGGGCTTGGTGAGCCCCCTACAGTCCCCTCACATCTACTGGTACCCGATTGCATCCCTTACATCAATCAGCCTTGTCTCCTAGGAACGTGTGTGTGTGTGTGTGTGTGTGTGTGTGTGTGTGACCTGAGTGGCAGTTCCCTTAAATAACTTGGAGATTATGATTCTATTGATACAACGGAACTCTGTATTGATTTTTTTTTTTTTTTGAGCAGCCAGGCTATATGTTGTTGGTTCATATTGAACTTCTGGTCAATTATAAACCTATCAGTCTTTTTCAAATGCATTACTGTTGGGTCGTCTCCAACCTGTACTGAGCTAATTGATTTTTTAAAAAATTTTTAATCTAAAGATAAGATTTATCTTTACCCCTGTAAAACGTATTTGATTTGTTTCAATCCATCCTTTTAACGAACCAAAATCTTTTAAACTCTTGAGTCTGGTATATAACACATCAGCATTGTGACAGCAGTGAATGTGCTGTAATAAACCCATTAATGTCTTATTCACCCTTGTAGTTGGTAAACACATTAGAAGCACAGGGTGGGGCTGGCGGAGGCGTGGAGCTCTCACATCGGCCACACCTCACCAGCTGCATCTCCACTGATCTTTTTATAAGTACTCTGGATGTGTCTGTCCAACTAAATACCAAGTCACCCAATTGTCTGTTGGCCCAGACTATTTTTCTCTGTACTTTCCACAGGGTTTTGGGAAGGCTCTTTACCAATGCTTTGTACATCCAGCCTGGTAACCCCGTGAAAAGAGGGAATAAGTTTGGTTTGCCTCTGCGTAACAACATTTCCTTCCAAGTGAGTTTACACCAGCTCTTCAAAAATCTGTTAAAATTTTTGCTCAGAACCAATATTAATATCAAATTTATTATCTGTATTTTCCAGAACCCAACTTATTCTGCTTTTTGGAAAATTATGACATTTTTCCCTTCCCAGTTTTCTGCGACTCCCATCTGGCCAAATCCGAGAAAGTTTGTGGAGGCCTAGAGACTGGATTCACAGTCACTAAGCACCACCCGCCTGCCCCCATCTCTCACCTATCTTGGGCTCTTGACAACTTCTCCTAAGGGACATTTCTTCAACTCTTCCCAGTTTAAAGATTATTCTCCTTATTGGAGGAAAAGAAACCCGCAAAGTCCGAGATACGCAGACTAGCTTTCAGAGTCCTTCGAGGCCCCCATTCTCTGCCTCAGTCAATCCATTCTGCTTTTTTCTTTTCTTTTTTTTGGCTGTACCGCATGGCTTGTGGGATCTTAATTCCCTGACCAGGGATGGAACCTGGGCCGTCTGCAGTGAAAGCGCAGAGTCCTAACCACTAGGCTGTCAGGGAAGTCCCTCATTCTGCTTTTCCTTCCCCAAACACCCTGCAGTTATCTGCCCCTGGGGCTTCGCTTGCATGATTTCCTGGAAATATCCTTCTGCTCCTCTGTGGGCTCAGCTCTTAAGCTACTCCCGCTCTGTCCAGCCAGAGTCCCTGCCCCCTCCACCGCGGAGGGCTGTCGGTACCGTTCCTCTGTGCTAAGCCAACCTGCTTTTTGAAGCTCTGTAGAAGCTGGGGGCTCCGTGGGGGCAGGGCTGCGGCTCTTCACTCTGTATTCATTCCCCCTCCCGCAGCAGCCAACACGTGTCCTCCTAGCGCTCCCCCGGGCCTCGCACCAGGCTGGGAGCCTCATCCCCGCATATGGAGGCGGATCTTGCAACTCGTCTCACAAAGGTGAACCCAGCTCTCTGACTACCTGTGCAGTGCTGGTCCCGGATGGGCTGGGGTGGGCAAGAGGCACCGGACCAGAAACAGCGTTCTGTGTAATAAACACAGCCTTATCAACTTCATTATCCTATCACAAAAATGTCGACACTGCAGAACCATGAACTTCTGAGCCTCCCACAGATAATCTGCTAATAGTCCAAATGGATATGAAAACTCCTTGTTATCTAAGAAACCCACGGGGTTTCTTCCCTCAGTAAGTTAGCCAATCAAAAGCATTCTTGGGCTTCCCTGGTGGCGCAGTGGTTGAGAGTCCGCCTGCCGATGCAGGAGACGCGGGTTCGTGCCCCGGTCTGGGAAGATCCCACATGCCGCAGAGCGGCTGGGCCCGTGAGCCATGGCCGCTGAGCCTGCACGTATGGAGCCTGTGCTCCGCAACGGAAAAGCATTCTTAATGATTTACGTTGATCAAAAAAATTTACATATTTTGCAGTGTCTGAAGTGAAGTGGAAAATTAAAAGCAATATTGGTTGGTTTTCTCTCTCTTTTTAATCCTTTTATTTATTTATTTATTATTTTTTTGACCGTGCCGCACAGCTTGCGGGATCTTAGTTCCCCGACCAGGGACTGAACTCAGGCCGCAGGTAGTGAGAGCTCAGAATCCTAACCACTGGACCACCAGGGAATTCCTGGTTTTCTCTTTTCAGAATGGCATTCCATTGAGGAAACTCAGAGTTAAAAGCGTCCCTTATCCATACAGCAATGCCAGTACTGCAGTGGATGGCAAACGAAATTTCCGTTGTGGCGTCTCCACCGAAAAATGTCATTTTCAGGAATTTTTGTTCATTTGCTCCATTGTGTCACCTGTGAGGTTTTATGGCAGTTCTCGGCATACCACCGACTGATCACAGAGTAAATATTCTAATATTAGGTCAACTACTCATCCCAGTGTGCTGGGGCAGCCGTGTTTATGCTTGTGTCCTGGCATAATAATCCCCCTTTGACCCTGAAGTATTCTAGTTTGGATGACAGATTATATAGTCATCCTGGCTAATATGGAAAGATGTAGACTATACCCATAGCCACTGAAAAAAATTATTGAGGTTCATACAGTTATACTTACAATGCCACCCTCAGCTTCCTCAGCAGCAAAACTGCAAGAAATACAAACAAGTTGCCGGAAATCTGAATTATCTATCAGGAAAGTCAAGTAAAAGGCCCGCTTCTGAGGTTTGCCTGGTCCCTTCCTACCACCCCCATCAGAGCCCTTTTCATCCCAGTGGCTGAGATACATAATGCTTACTTGTAATTAACAAAACGTCCTGGAACCCTTGCTAATATATTTGCCTATGGTCTGCAGACTCTAGTTATCGCATTGATTAAGGCAAAGGTTTAAAGGGTCTTCTGAGCAGAGATCACTGGTAAGATGCTTTTCCATCTCCCCCCGTCATGGGCTTGTTCACTGTATTTTTTTTTTAATTGAAGTATAGTTGATTTACAGTGTTGTGTTAGTTTCTGGTGTACAGCAAAGTGATTCTGTTTCATATATATATATATATATATTCTTTTTCAGATTCTTTTCCGTTATAGTTTATTACAAGATATGGAATATAGCTCCCTGTGTGTTCTTCATCACAGATGGTTGCTGGGTGCTGACTATTGACTCACTTGTTTGCACACACTCAGTGCCCACTCTGCGCTGGGAGCAAGGGACACAAACGGGACTAGAGCAACACCTGTCCCCTGAGGGTCTCATCGTCCAGGAGGGGAGTAAACACCATAGGAACACACTGAACACACAGGAGGGGACCAAGGCACCCAGGAGCTCACTGGGGGAGAGTGCCAGTGCTGTCCATGCATCAGTCACCTTCCGTGCCACAGGCCTGTGGGGAAGGTTGTACTGCCTCAATTTTATGTGTAGGGAAACTCCCTTGTGTGCAGAGGGGCAGGTGCCTGGCCTAAGGTCACCTTGCTGGTGAGAGGTAGAGCCAGGATTTAAATCTGATCCTGTCAGGTCCCAAACCTTGCTTTTCTGCCCTGAACTACCACCTCAGCAGCTGAGGATGGGATAAGAGAGCCTGGGGGAAGGACGGAAGATTTACCCAAGAATAAAAACTGACAGCCTGGTTGGGGACAAGAAAGAAGAACACCCCAAGATAGGGTACGGCCATGGACCTCATCCTGTGGGGTGCAGACCCCAGGTCCAACTTACCAACAGTACGTGTGAAGAAAGTGTTTGCTCCTTGGGCTTGAGATAAATGAAGGCATGAGGATTACTGAACCCCCAGGGGCTAGGGCAGACAGGGAAGGAATCCAGGTTGGGGGTGTTGGATGGGACCAGAGTTCTGGCTTTGATGGATCTGAGAGATGAAGTAAGTGGAGAGGAGGAGCTAAAGTCATCCAAGTAAGAGGCTAGAAATGCACACCCAGTGTGTCTGGGAAATGAGGAGCCATCCAGCTCTGTTCAAGTCAAGGATGGGACAAGGAGGTCAGACAGGAGGTATCAGGCTGCACTGCAGAGGGCCTAGGACCCCTCACTAAGGGGTTGGACTTGACCCATGGGCAATGAGGAGCCCCTTGGAAGCCTCACTATTAAGCTGTGCTTCAGGAAGTTTGATGGGGAAGTGCAGGTAAACGGGACCAGGAATCACAGGACAAACTAGTGGGCCACAGGCCTAGTTCCAGGTGAGGCAGTGAGAGCCTGGGTGTGGCCAGCAGCCATCCTCCCAGGTGGGTGGGGAATTGGCCAGTCGGACCAGGTTATTGATACAGAAGACGCCAGAGGAGGGTCTCACTCTGAGAGGGACGGAGTGGAATGTCGGGAAGAGAGGTGAGTGCAGGGAGAAGGCCGAGGCCTTGGCAATGAGGATGCATTTGGGGACACAGAGGCCGCACAGATGAGCTGTAGCAAGGCCTGAGGGCCAGTGGTGGCCAGGAAAGAAGCAGTCAGGCTGGGAAAGGAGAAAAGAGCTGGAAAAGAGCATGGCCAGAAGGGGCTTTGTCAGGAGGAAAGGGTCAGAGGAAGGAGAACTGGTTACAATTCAAGGAGAAGGGAGGTGGTGGCTGGAACAGACTTCCAGAGAACACTGTGTGTTGGGGGGGGCGGGGGCGGGTCACTTGGGAAAGAAGGAGGAATGGCATGTCTTCCAGGAGGAGGGTCAGAAAGATGAGATGGGTGAGATGCTGCAGAAAATGTGAGGTTTCATTCATTTGTTCAACAAATCTTTGTTGGCAACATGATCATCCTTGTAAGGAAGTTCTAACAGTGACTTTCTAGGGAAAGACAGCACACAGATCATGCGTATTTGTCTCCACATCTGGGGACACTCATCATACCCATGGGACAAAGAGGATGGAAGAGGGGACAACCTCAGTACAGCTTCACAGTGGTAAACAGGTAAAGGAGAGGTGTGGTCTCATCTGCCCCAAACAAGCTGAAACTGAAGCCAGCAAGCTAGGGACAACCAAGGAGCACCCCACTTCCCACCAGAGAACCAGCAAAGATTCAGGAACTGACAGCACGACTATGGAAGTGGGGACACAGGAGAGGCTGAAAACAGGAGAATTGGACTTCCCTGGTGGTAGAGTGGTTAAGAATCCGCCTGCCAATGCAGGGGACACAGATTTGATCCCTGGTCTGGGAAGATCCCACATGCCGCGGAGCAACTAAGCCCACTTGCCACAACTACTGAAGCCTGTACACCTAGAGCCCATGCTCTGCAACAAGAGAAACCACTGCAATGAGAAGCTCATGCACCACCACGAAGAGTAGCCCCAGCTCGCCACAACTAGAGAAAGCCCTTGCGCAGCAGTAAAGACCCAATGCAGCCCAAAACAACAACAACAACAACAACAACAAAAAAAAAAAAACAAAAAAACAGGAGGATCGGCCAACAGTCTGCTTAAGAAGCTGCTATGGACTGAATTGTGTACTCCCAAAATTCCTATGTTAAAGCTCAAACCTGCAAGACAACTGTATTTGGAGTTAGGGCTTTTAGGAGTTAATTAAGATTAAATGAAGTCATAAGGGTGGGGCCCTAATCTGATAGGATTGGTGACTTTATAAGAAGAGGAAGAGATCTCTCTCCCTCACCCTGAGAGGACAACTGCCTCCAGAACTTCAAGAAATAAATGTCTGATGTTTAAGACCCCCAGTTAGTGATATTTTGTTATGGCAGCCCGAGGTGACTAATACAGAAGCAGTTAAACCTCTTCCCAATCTCCTTCCTCTCCCTGCAGAAGATTGGAGGTTTAATCTCTGAAACAGGTGTACTAAGGTGTTCTCAGCACAAATGGATGCCAGGGGGGAAGACTCTGAAGATGAGAAAGAAGTGATAGCCTAATGCTGAATGGTGAAACCTGGCCCCAGCCCCTTCCCATCCTCAGTTCCTGCATCCTGGCAGCCCAGTGTCTGCCGTCCAGGGCAGAGTGTGGAAGACCCTTCTTTAGGAACCATGACAAACTCTTGGGAAAAGACCTGGAGGTCAGGAAGGTCAGGAATCACAGTTGTTGACAAGTCCTCCTGGGGACAAACCTCATCTGTGGACTCAGAGCCTCATGCAGCTTTTGAATGCTCGTCTCTAAAATTTGAATGGAGAGCCAAGGATCTCTAAACAGTTGAAAAAATATACAAGGAAAAAAGGGCAGGGAAATATGAGGAAACAGACAACACAGAGAACAGAAGGATACAAAAAGATCATCAACATCCTCAGAGGCTGACGTTATTGTAGCCACAAAACAAGGGCAAGATACTAAAGTTAGATGATAAAAATGAGTATTTGACAAATGTAGAAAACAAACTTATGGTTACCAAGGGGGAAAAAGTTGGGGGGGATAAATTGGGAGATTGGGATTGACATATACACCCTAAAGCAGATAAAACAGATAACTAATAAGAACCGACTGTATAGCACAGGGAACTCTACTCTGTACTCTGTAATGACCTATATGGGAATAGAAGCTAAAAAAGAGTGGATATATGCATATGTATAACTGAGTCACTTTGCTGTACAGCAGAAACTAACACAACATTGTAAATCAACTCTACTCCCATAAGAATTAATTAAATAAAAAAATGAGTATTTGGAAATTAAAAATATGATGGTAGAAATAAAATCTCCACAGAAGAGTATAAAATAGAGTTAAGATAGACACACTACTGTATATAAAGTAGATAACCAATAAGGACCTACTGTATAGCAAAAGGAACTATACTCAATATTTTGTAATAACCTATAAGGGAAAAGAATCTGAAAAAGAATATATATATATATACACACATATATATATACACATATATATACATATATATATATAACTTAATCACTGAGCTGTACACCTGAAACTAACATGACATTGTAAGTCACCTATACGTCAATTTAAAAAATTGGAAAATAAAATAAAATAAAGTTAAGGAAATCTCCCTGAAAAATAGAATAAAAAGACAAAGCAATATAGAATATAGGATAAAAAATTCAATAATCATATTGGGAAGTTCAATGTCTGAATAAAAGGAGTTTCAGAAAGAGAAAGTGAAGAAAATGGAGGGAAATCAGCAAATAAATAATTCAAGAAAAACTTCCAGGACAAAGGGACATGAATTCCTGCATTGAAAGAGCCTGCTAAGTGCTCAGTACAATGGCGAGACAACCAAACACGACAATTTATATCCCTGTGACATATTACAACACTGGAGATAAGGGAAATGTTCAAAAAGCTTGCAGAGAGAAAACAACAGGTCTCAGACAGAAGATTAAGAATTACAATGAAACTGGATTTCTCAACAGTGATGAAAGGAGCTAGAAAACAATAAGGAAATGCAAAAATGTAAATTTTGGCGTGGAACTTAATTTCAACCTAAAATTACAGACAAACCATCCAATCAAGTGTGTGAGTAGAATAAAGATATTTTCGGTCACACAAGTTCTCAAAAACTTAGCTCCCATGGGCTCCGTTTCTCAAGAAGCTACTGCAGGTTGTGCTCTACCAAAATGAGGGGGTCACCAAGGAAGAAGATGTGAGATCCAAGAAACAAGGAACCCAGGACAGAGGAGAAAGGAATCCCCATGAAAATGTGTTGAGAGCTCCCAAGACATCAGTTGTGCGATGGACAGTAATAACTGTGTTAGTGGGCAGCCAGTCAGGTTGCAGCCAGAGGACAGTCTCTGGAGAAAGACTGCCAAGAAGATGGAACTAGAAACTATTGCAAGATTCACACATAAGCCAGAGTATTTGGGGATGACTTAGTAATAGGTACAAAGAAAACAGAAGACAGTTACTCACTCCAGGAAAACAAAAAAAAATTGTACAAGAAAGGAAACGCAATCAAATACTATATGGCTTAACCATGAATAGCATTCCATAGTCCTAATAATACAAGCATATAATGATCAAATTAAAAAATTATGACATAACTATATTGGAAAGACAGGGAGAAGTGTGCGTGCATGTGTGGGTGTATAATGAGTGATGGGAAAGAGAACTAGGTCTTCGTCTTCCATGGTGGGAATTTAACAGATACCAAGTTCCTGAACCTGGAAAAATCAGAAAGCATCACTATACCCCTGTTATTTCAAGAAAGATAAATGCATTCCAAAAGGAATAGATAAAATATTTGGAAGGAAGTTGCTTCTGGGAAGTGGAAATGTGGGGATGGCATAGGGAATGAGGGAAGGTAACTGCTCTGTCTCTCTTTCTCTTATTTTTTTGTATTAAGCCTTGTAGAGCTGCTTGATTTTTAAAAATATGTGCCATCTGACTTTAATAAATGCAAGTTAAGTTTAAAATCATATGCACGTGTTAATCTAACTTCTTGAACTTCAATTTGTTTATTTGCTCTTTTTTCACACAAAATTGTCTTTTTATTTTAATTTATTTTTTATCAAGGCCTTCATTTATTCATTCAATCAAACAAATGTGTTTTGGGATTTTGTTTTTTTGCTATTCAAATACACAATTCATTCCTGGGCTTTGGAACATTTTGGCATTAACCCAATAGGGTAAAAGTGTCTTATGTTTATTTGCTCTTTAGTTCGTTTGTTGGTTCATTCATTCCACAGACATTTACTGTGAGCCTTCTTTTTTTGTTTGTTTTTTTTAATGTGAGGCTTCTTCTGAAGGTCGGGTGCCATGCCAGATAAAGACTCAATTCTTGCTGCTAAAGGACCTTCCCTTTTTATAAGAAAAACTTAAAGGAGGTTAAAGATTTCTGTGCCTTTTCACTTTGTTTTGCATATGAGATGGGTTTCTGAGGAACTCTAAATTCTACGTTTGTAAATCCGTTGAAGTCTTGGGAAGATGTATGGCTGCAGCGTGCTATTCAAATCTTTTGGGAAAAAAAAAACCCTGCATAATATATGTGTAAACTCATATTTTCATATATTGGCCACTCTGGTGAGAAATAGATGTGGCAACAGGAAAGGTAATTTGAGAACAAATTTATGGGTGACATCATTGCCATTTGGCAAGAGGGGAATTCATTTATGACCGATATTACTAATGACAACAAATGAGAATTCATCTATATTCCATTCACTGAGCTGTGGTCCTTAATTGCATTATTATGAGTATTCTTAATGATGTCATTTAGTGATTAAAAACAAACCATATCCAATAAATGGGATGGTAATGTGTTCAGCTGTACATCACTGAGATTCTGCATGAATTAAATTCACAGGTGCTTAATTCCCACCTTTATAACAGATATACTTGCTTCCTTTCAGCTTCATTGATAAGGGTACAGAGGAGAGCCTCTTCTATATATTTAATGTACGAACCGATATGTTACCTGCTAAGATTTCATTTTTGCCCGTAGGACATTTTATTGCACCAAATTAGAGAAGCAAGAAAATATTCTTAAAAGATAGCCATCATTTGGAAAAACCATCTGTTTTAGTTGGAAGAGTATACACATGAACTGTATCATGAAAATTTGCTGTGAAAGTGCTCTTTCTTCCAAATGTTACTTTCGTGCTATGACTATTTATAATGTCCTGGATGAGTCTACAGAATGTTTTATTCAAAGTCCTTGCTGCTCTCCCAAGACTGCCATTATGAGGAAACAGTAGAGGGTAATAAGTTACACTCGTGTATTAGGCATGCCTTTCCAGTTGGTACAAAAATCATATCAGGCAAAATACATCCCGGAGTAGCGAAAACATCTTTTCCACCTGGTGGCCAGATTGGCCTGCTAAAGTGCGGCTCTAATCCTATCACTGCTCAGCTCAAAGGTCCCCCGTGGCTCCCCACTGCCTGCTAAGTGAAGAGCCAGGGGCCAGGCCGTCCTTCCCAGTGTGGAATCTATCACACATGTTCCGGCCTTGGCTTACTAGCCTGTGAAATGGACCGTTTGCTGTTCTCTGGATACACCCCTACGCTGTCCCATCTCAGACTCTGTGCTGTCCCTTCCCGTTGCTCCGTGTTACAGACTGAACTGTGTCCCCCTGACATTTCTGTGTTGTAGCCCTAACCCCCAATGTGACTGTATTTGGAGACAGAGCCTATGAAGAGGTAACGAAGGTTAAAGGAGGTCATGAGGCCCTACTCTGATAGGATTGGTGTCCTCCTAGGAAGAGGAGCCTCAAGGCTTTCCCTACCCTCCACGTGAGGACACATCCTCGAGCCAGGAGAGAGTCCTCCCCAGAAACCTAACTTGCCGGCACCTTGATCTTGGACTTCCAGCCTCCAGAACTGTGAGAAAAGAAATGTCTGACGTTTAAGCCACCCAGTCTGCAGTATGTTGTTATGGCAGCCTGAGCTGATTAACATCCTCCCTATTCTCCAAGTCATCATCTCTCAAGGTTCATCAAATGCCGTCTACTCACATGGCACCTGCTTTGGGGACCCCTCCTCCCTCCTCTGAACCTGGTACTGTCCAGGGAGAGCCTGGCCCCTCGAGACCTTGCCCGGTCCACCCCGTGGGCTCTGCACGCCCCGAGAACAGATTCCCTCCCTCCCGAGGCTCTGCATGTAGAAAATAGATTTGACGTGGAAACATGGGTTCCTGTAACTTTTCAAGAAGGCTGTGGCGCCCTGCCTCTGTGTCTCGGGCAGTGTGCCAGGAAGCTGCATTCCTAATTAACAGTATTAAATGTAAAGTGTGTGTCAGTACGAAGAGAGGAACAACCTTTTTTATTTTTTGGTATTTTGCAACCAGCAAAGCTCTTTATGATCATTGGACTAGTTTCCATTTTAAGCTAATTAGTAAATTGCATTTTTGGCTTCTTTAACTGGCTAGGTTAAATTTAGCTCATCTTTTCCCTTCAAGTCAAGCTGTCAGTGGGATCTGCAATTAAAATTTTCACTCTCAACTTTCTTTCCCATTCAGGGGAGAGGTTGGCAATGTACCCCCTCTTCCCAGCCTTCCTCCCTTCAGCTTTCTCCCCAGCCCATGGCTTCTCATGGCTGCAACCGGACAGCTCCCTACCCCTCTACTTGCTGGCCAGCCGTGAGTAAGGCTGACATCCCTGCGTCACACCCACAAGCAGGCAAGGCATGTGCCCATGGCTGCAAATCCGCCTCGGGCGTGCAGCTGAACACCTATCATGCCTCAGACCCCAAAGGAGTTATTTAAAATATGCAACAAACTATATGACCAGGAACAGGAGCCTGGAGGTGCCCCGACGTGCAAGGCAGGAGCCCTTCCACTGCTGGACACAGGAGGTCTGAGGGGGTCCCAGAAGAGGAGGCTGGGTGGCAGGAGGAAAGGGCACATTCGGCGGCGGAGGAGGGGTGGGAAAACACTGCAGAGATACTGAGCTCTACAGAAATATTTGAATCTTCCAACAGCTGCCACGGCCAGGCCCTGGTGTGCCTGCTGACGCTGCGCCCTGCCTGGCCCCAAAGATGCCTGAGAAGGTCACGGCGAGGAGCGTGGATGAGTTCATGCAGATGTCACAAGGCCACCCCTGCACGGCTATCTCGGAGAGCCAGGAAAAGCCCCCCACCCCTAGAATCCCACCCTCTCACCTCCAAGCCCTCTGCTCTTTGCCTGGAACTCTGCTTCCCTCCCCGCCCCCATCTCCCCTTGAACCCTGCAGAGGACTCTTCCACGGCCCACCCCCAAGTGCAGTTCAGAGGCCCAGTTCCCCAGCCCCTCAGTAGGACAGCCTGAGAGTGGGAGTGGGGGAGATGCTCACGCAGCCTCCGTCGTCGTGCGGAAGAGACACCAGGCCATTTCTCCCTGTGTGAGCAGCCTGCTGCCCCTCCTCCAAGGGAGACGGGGAGTCACAGACCAGCCTTATGAGCAGAGGCTCGCAGCCGACTTCTCTCGTGGTTGTTAAGCAAGACGGGCTGGTGATTTCCAAGAAGACAGGAGGAGGCCTCCATTATGTGGGCACCAATGCATCTCCGGGTCTCTGTGCTGCTCCGGGAAGAAGGGCGGAGTGTGTGACAGGGAGCAGTGCCCACCTCGGTCCGGCTGGTTCCTCTTCCCATCCGCCTCTGTTTTCTGCATATCTGGGTGATGGCAAGTAGGGCGGAGGAGGCCACCCCAGGGAACCAGCTGCGGTTAATGAAATGAGCTCTGTGGCCTGGGGAGTTTATGGAGCAGAGAGGGAATCCAGGAACAAGTGCCTGCGTCTTCGCAGTCAGAGTGACTTGGAATTTCAGTGGAGAATGACCTGTGCAAAAGCTGGAGAACATTTGTTCTCTCCCAGGTGTGGGACCCTGGGCGAATGCCCACCCCTCTCTGGCCGACACAGGAAGGAGGTGGGTTCCAAGACCTTCTGGTGTCCTCCCAGCATGGTCCCGGCTGTATCGAAGACTCCCAAACACCTACCCATGGAATGGTGACAAAGGTAGGGAGTGAGGTTTCCATGGCAGGAAGTGAACTTGGCCTTATTCTGCGATTGTCCATCTGGCATTTTTGTAACCTTTGGTTTATGAAATGATGGCCAGAATAGATGGTCTCTATTTATTTATTTATTTTGGTCATGCCACGCGGCTTGCTGGATCTCAGTTCCCCAACCAGGGATCGAACCCAGGCCACGGCAGTGAAAGCCCAGAATCCTAACCACCAGCCCACCAGGGAACCCCCAGATGGTCATAATTTTTAAATATCCTTATTTAACAAAATAAAAAGTTGGCAGCCTTATGTTTCTGTCCTGGATGGCCAGAGATGTATGAAGTCTGTGAATCCCATCTAGCAGGGAGTCCTGGGTCCTGAAGGACTCTTACTGCGGGCTTTGGTCACGGTAGCCTCAGAGGGGTGGGCGGGGGAGGGGACACAGATGGGCACCCCATCTGTGGGGACAACATCATGACCACCACGCTCATAGTATGTTCAGGATGCAAAGCTTCTAAACCTTGTGCAGGGGATTGAGATGCTCTTGTGTTTTATTCATCCGATGAGCCTGTGCGGTAGGAGCACCTGCTCCTTGTCTGGCGGGCGTTACAGCGCAGTGGGTCAAAGCAATTTAGCAGAGGACTGAGACCAGCCTTTTTTTTTTTTTTTTCTTTTAGCGTTTTTTAAAATATTTATTTATTAACATCTTTAAGTATAATTGCTTTACAATGGTGTGTGAGTTTCTGCTTTATAACAACGTGAATCAGCTATACATATAGCCCCATATCTCCTCCCTCTTGCGTCTCCCTCCCACCCTCCCTATGCCACCCCTCTAGGTGGTCACAAAGCACCGAGTTGATCTCCCTGTGCTATGCGGCTGCTTCCCGCTAGCTATCTAGTTTACGTTTAGACCAGCCTTTTTTAACTGAAAGATTGTGGAATATAACAGAGATGATCGGAGTATAGCATATGCAGACATGTAGTAAGTAAGTATTGATTCATGAGCCTTTTGTTTCAAGTATCTATAAATTCAAATATTCAAATATTTAAAAATATGTATATATATGTATATATTCTGCTTCTGTATGGAGGAGTAAATTGCTCACAAACCAACCTTCCTGCAGACAACATACACAAATCTACAAACTATGGACAATACAACCAAAAACAACAGGGCCCTAGAGGGTAAACGTAAGTAGACGTGTTTTGGAGCAGCATCAAAGCCTAGAAGGATCAACCCACAAGGGGCAAGTTTCCTATTTTTGTGGGTTTGCCCTGAGGGCAGCCACATTTGTGATGGGGGCATGAGGTAGCTAAATTCTAGTAGGAGGCCTGTTGTCCCTGTGGACAGAGGGACCAAGAGAAGGAGACTTAGACAACCAGGGTCACTGGAGAGTGGGAAGGAACCCCACGACGCAGAGAGCTGGAGAAGAAAAATCCAGATTTTGTGTGTAAACCCAGCCCAAGTCTCTGGCTGAGCCCCAAACATGTGCCTGACAGATCAAAGCGGTCTGAGCTCCCACTTACCACAAGCGTCATAGAGTGTAAAGTTCAAGTCTAGCCAAGTTAATTGCCTAATGAAACAAAAACATCAACGTTCTACAAAACAATATCACTGAATCAGTTTCCACAGCACAACATTCACAATGTCCAGGATACAATCCAAAATTACTCTACACATGAAGAGCCATTTTCAAGAATAAAGTCAATCAATAGATACCAATCCTAAGGCAACCCAGATATTGGAATTTTTAGGCAAGAAATTTAAGCAGCTATTATAATACTCAGTGAGGTAAAGAAAAATACGTCCTAATAAAAATATACGACATCTCAGTCAAGAGGTATAATACATAAAAATGAACGACTTGGCAGCATTATTCATAACAGCCAAAAAGTGGAAAATATCCAAATGTCTATCAACTAATGAATGAGTAAACAAACTGTGGTTCAACCACACAATGGACTATTTTTCAGCCATAAAAAGGAATGAGTTGCTCATACCTGCTGCAACATGGATGAACCTTGAAAACAGTAAGCGAAAGAAGTCAGTCATATAGACCACATATTGTATGATTCCATTAACAGAAAACTTCCCGAAGAGGAAAATCTATAAAGACAGAAATTAGATTAGATATTGCCAGCAGCTGAGAAGAAGGGAATGTGGGGATTGATTGCTAATGGGTACTAGATTTCTTTTGGGTGTAATGCAGTGTTTTGGCATATATAGTTGTGATGATTGCACAACTTTGTGAATGTACAAAAAAAACCCCACTGAATTATATACTTAAAAATGAATCAAATGAAAATTTCAGAACTGAGAACTACAGAATTTAAAATGAAAAAAAGTCATGGGATGGACTCAGAATGAGAATGGAATGACAGACTGAAAAAATCAGTAAACTTGAAGGGAGATGAATAAAAATTTTCCAATCTGAAAAAGAGAGAGAGAAAAAACATAATAGAATAAAATTAACAGAGCCTCAAGGACATGTGAAACAATATCAAAGTCTAAAAGTCCCAGAGGACAGGAAAGAGAGAATGGGGCAGGAAAAGTATTTGAAGAAATAATAACCAAAAACTTCCCACCGTTGGACAAAAACATACATTATAGTTTTAAGAAGTTCAGCAAAATCTGAACAGAGTAAATGAAGAAAACTATGCCTTAGGCACATCATAATCAAACTGCTGAAAACCAAACATAAAGTCAAAACTTTGAAATCAGAGAGAGAAAAACCATGCATTTCATACAGGGGATCAATGGTTTGAATGGCTGCAGACATCTCATCAGAAACCACGGAGTCAGAGTATAGTGGAATAACATCTTTAAAGTGCTGAAAGAAAAAAATACCATCAACCCAGAATTCTATATTCAGCAAAAATATCTTTCAAGAATGGATGAAATAAAGATATTTTAAAATAAAGGAAACTTTGGTAATTCATCACCACCAGACCTGCATTATAAAAATGCTAAAGGAAGTTCTTCAGTTGAAGAGAAATGATGCAGGTGGGAAATTCGGATATTCATGAATGAATAAATAGTAAATAGAAACAGTAAATATTTGGGTAAATATAAAAAACGATTTTTCTTCTTAATTAAAAAAATTACATGTAACTTTCTGAAGAAAAAATTATAACACTGTCTTGTGGGATTTATAATAGATATAGATATAATACATTTTGCAACTGTAGTGTAAAGCAGGGGTCCCGCACCCCTGGGCCGTGGACCGGTATCAGTCTGCAGCCTTTTAGGAACTGGGCCGCCCAGCAGGAGGTGAGCGGCAGACGAGCGAGCGAAGCTTCATCTGCCGCTCCCCATCGCTCTCATTACCTCTGAACTATCGCCCCCCAGTCTGTGGAAAAATATCCGACTAAGCCAATAATTACATTAAATCTTATTGGGCTAAACATTCTAGTTAGAAGGCAGAGATTACCGGAATGGAAAAACGAGTAAGACACAACTATATGCTGTCTACAAGAGACTCACTTTAAATATAAAGACATGTGTAGACTGAAAGTAAATGGATAGAAAAGGATGTAACATGTAAACAGTCAGTAGGAAAAGGTTGGAGTGGTTCTATTAATATCATGGGAAACAGACTTCAGGACAAAGAATATTACTAAAGCTAAAGAGAAACACTTCATAATGATTTGAAGTTCAGCATGTCTTCATCAGGAAGACATAACAATAATAAATGTTTATGTGCCAAACGGTAGAGCCTCAAAAAATACATGAAGCAAAAACTGACAGCTTTAAAGGGGAGAAATAGACGATTCCACAATCACGCTGAGAGATTGTATCACCCTCCTCTCAGCAACTGATAGAACAGTTGGAACAACAACAACAACAAAATCAGTAATGACAAAGAGGATTCCAACACACCCTGACCTGATATTTATATGTACAGGATACGCTGTAAAATGTATTACTTACTATGAATCATTTCTTTAAAAAACAGTTTGAAAATCACTCTGCCAAGGCAAACACAGAGGAC
The DNA here is from genome assembly GCF_964270905.1 of Leucopleurus acutus. NCBI lineage: Eukaryota > Metazoa > Chordata > Mammalia > Artiodactyla > Delphinidae > Leucopleurus > Leucopleurus acutus. The sequence continues at coordinate 4,981,329 of NC_139142.1, forward strand.
TGAACCATAGACCCTTAAAATTCAATATCTAGTGGGGGAGGCAGGCACAGATCATGATAATAGAATTGGAAATTGCTATAAGGAAGGCTAGGAAAGGGAAGGGATTAATGTTTACTGAGTATCCACTATGAGCCAGGCCCTGTGCTCAACATATTACATAGTTATATAATTCTTGTTACTTGTCCAGGTGTATTATCATCCCCATTTTACAGATGGGGAAACTGAGGTCCAGGGAGGTAAAATTACTGGGTTCGTGTCAGAACTGGGATTTGAATCAGCTCTGACTCTTACAAAATGACCATAGGAGGACAGAGAAGGTAGTTCCTTTACTTTTGAGGAAAGTGGAGAATAATGGTACAGCGAAGTTTAGGTGCCATCAGAACAGGGTGGACAAGAGAGAAATGGAAGAGGATGAGCAAAGGTGAGGAGGGAGGAAAGTTTGTGTGTGGTGTTTATGGATGTCGGGTGGCTGGAACTTGGAGGGAATAGGAGGGGCTGGTGGCAAATGTGGCTGGAGGGGTCTACAGGCACTAGATCAAGCTGAGCCCCATTTCCACTCCCAGGCAAAGGGAGAAAGAGACGCAGCAACAAAATAAAGTGCACATCTCCCCCTCCTTGGCTGGCTGCATGTGGGAGATGCAGCCTGGGAGGAATTTTCCCTACACTTAAATTGAGGGTCCCCAGTGTAATGTCCTGAGAAAACCTGAGCATCAACGGCAGGGACGTCTAGAGGACATCGTGACACTTGTCCAAGTGCTGACACACATATTCCCTGTCCCCAGTCCAGAGTGACGGCTTAAAGGATGGGGACGGGTCGTGTGGAGACATGTAAACGATTAGCATCCCCTTCACTATCCGGGAGGCCCCAAAAAGAGAGAAATAAGATGGACCACACAAGCTAAGGAACCTCGGACTGTCTGCATCAGATGCATGTCTAGGGGAAGAAAGGGATGCCCACAAATGAGAAGACACTTGTTTCCCTGCCCACTGCCGGGCAGGCCAAGGTTACTGAGGTTCAAGGCCAGCACTGCCTACTGAAGACGACCCTGCGGAACTTCTGGCTCTGACTTCCACGGGCGTTGCCTCCTGCACGCGCTCCAGAGGGCCTTCTCCTGCTGGTGCCCACCACAGGGGCCCTGGAGCCAGGGCCATGCCCTTTGGGTCAGTACTTTTCTTGGCATCTCAGGGATGAGTTCTGCCCACAGGAAGACCTCAACCTGGGTCAAGTGTCCCCACAGGGGACCAGGATGCCATCTGCAGAGCAGGCCTTGCTGCCTGCACGCTAACACCCTCCAGCTCCCCAAGTGTCCAGCAATGCTGCGAAACCCCTGCCGGCCTGACTTGCCGAAAGAGATGATTAACGCTGTTCCCTTTTCTGCTTCTCAGGCAAGTAGCTGGCAGGTGGGGGCTCCGGGGGCTGGCTGAGAAAGGAGGACCAGAGAGGGAGCCTCCGGTGCTTCCCCTTGTCGCTGGAGGGGTCAGTGCTCCCTGGCTACCTTGAGTCCACATCAAAACAACCAGCCAATGCCAGTTTGGGTCACCCTGGAGCCCCAGACTCATGACAGAAAGACATACCCGCTCTGGGGGCTCTGGCCGGTGAAGTTCCAAGTCTTTGCCTTTGACCAGCTGTTCTGGTGCATCTGAGCAGGGATTCCCTTCGTGCCCATGAATCAAATGCTACAGTGCACGTGGCGGTTCTCCGCGTGACGCCCCGCCTGCCTCCTCTCCACCTCCTCCCTTTTCTGTGCTCCAGCCCCGTGGAATTACTGATGGTTCCTTGAGTTGCATCAGGCTGTCTGTGCCTTTGCCCACGTTCCTCCAGATTTCTTCCAAAATCTCTTCCTCTGTGGCAGCTCACGGAGCTCCACAGCCTTCACCCTCCCAGCTCAGACTTAACCCTCCGGCCCACACGGCTGCCCCGGGAGACTCTCTTAGTCCTCACCTCGCCAGGCAGAACACATCCTTCCCCACTCCGGGTCACTTCTATCGACAGGACATCCTTCTGAGAAGTCCACTTAACACGTGCCATCGTAATGACCCTATTTTCTCAACTCTAAGACCAACCTTTTTGCTTTTGAAGCTTTCCGAAATAAGGCTGGCTCTTAATGTTCAGTGCATACCTTTTGTGTAGGAGGGCTTCTCCCCTGTTCCCCACCCCGGGGAGACGCTGCTGTGAAATCACAGGCAGGTCTTAGAATCAGGGGGACTCAGCCCCCTCCCCCGAATTATCTCTATGCCCCACAGCCTGGTGCATATAGAACTTGGCAAGCGTTTGCTGGATGCAAAGCGGAATTCAGTTCAAGTGTTTCTTGAGGCCTGCACTAAGTCAAATCACCTGCTCTGCAAAGTGGAGGGTTCTGGGTAAGGCAAAGCAAAGTTCCTGCCTCTAGGGGGTCCCAGATTGTGTGCGTGTGTGTGTGTGTGTGTGTGTGTGTGTGTGTGTGTGTGTGTGAATGGGGGGCTGGAGACACCATAAGGAATGCCGTCGACTGTAACGCAAGATAAAACCACCTGCAACAGCACCTTGGCCTGCACTAAGTAGAGGTTTTGTATTTTGTTCGTGATTTTTTTTTTTGAGTAAGTTTTTACAATTTGTCAGTGTCTTGAATTTTTTCAATGAATCCTATAGAGAACCCTAAATTCCCATTTGCCATTTTCATTCTGCAGAGAGAGGAACCAAGTAAAGAGCATTGCCCAAGGTCAACAGCTACAAAGTGCCAGAACCAGGGCCAGCGGCCCAGCTGGTCTCATCCCCTGACCCCCGCGCTCTCTTGGCTAGAGTAAACTCTGCTTCGTGGGACCTAACTCTCCTCTTGAAAATATAAAACACGTAGCCCACTCTTCAGCAGAAGTCTAATCTCAGTTCTGTGGAATAAGAAGTAAATCCTGAAGTTTCTCCCCGTGCCTTGTTCTCACACAGTCACCATGGTGATGGGGAAATATTATGGGAATATGAATCAGCAGAACCAGCGAAGGGACCTTTGGAAAACCATGACTCCCAGTGGACATGCCATATTTTCAAAGCAAACACTCCAGAATGATGGATTGCACTTCGCTTCCTACAGAAACCTGAAGGCCAGCCTCACTCCATTAGCGACAGAAAGCCTTCTCCGGGTGAACGCTGGTCTTCTCTCCTTTTTGTAAGAAAAGCACGGGCCGTTTATTAGTAAGACTGCTGCTCGGCACCATGGGACTGCGATCGTGTGCTGGCTTCATTAAATGTTAAACATCTTTCCTTGCCAAGTGGAACAAATTATTGATGTTGATTTGGGTGAGTATTTAACATTGTCCAATAGAATTCCAATGGTGAAGAGGCCGAGCCTGGCTTTTAAGTCTAGAATGATGACCCAACATTAAATATTGTCTGAACGTCGTGACTGGCTCATCCTGTTCTTGGTAAGCCTCCCTAAAATTCATAGTAAATCTACGTGTGATAAAAAATACCAACTGAGTTCCTCAAAAAAGTCAAAATAGGGGCTTCCCTGGTGGCACAGTGGGTGGGAATCTGCCTGCCAATGCAGGGGACACAGGTTCGATCCCTGGCCCGGGAAGATTCCCACATGCCTTGGAGCAACTAAGCCCGTGTGCCATGACTACTGAGCCTGTGCTCTAGAGCCCATGCTCTGCAACAAGAGAAGCCACGACAACGAGAAGCCCGCGCGCCACTCGCTGCAACTAGAGCAAGCCCGCGTACAGAACAAAGACCCAACATAGGCAAAAATTAAAAAAAAAAAAAAAAAATTTATTTAAAAAAAAAGTCAAAATAGAATTACCATATGATCCAGCAATTCCACTTCTGTCTATACATTCACAACAATGGAAAGCAAGGGCTTGAACAGGTATTTGTACACCCATGTTTATAGCAGCATTATTCATGATAGCCAAAGGATGGAAACAACCCAAGTGTCCATTGACAGATGAATGGATAAAAAAATATATATGGTACACCATGAAATGGAATATTATTCAGCCTTAAAAAGGAAGGAAATTCTGACATGTTCTACACCATGGATGAATCTTGAGGACATTACGCTAAGTGACAGTCACAAAAAGACAAACACTATATAGATTCCACCTATATGAGGTTCCTAGAGGAATCAAATTCATAGAGACAAAAAGTAGAATGGTGGTTGCCAGGGGCTGCCGAGGGGTGTGGAATTCAGAGTTAATGTTTCAAGGGTATAGTGTTGGTGTTTTGCACAATGGAGAGTTCTGGGGATGGATGGTGGTGGTGGTTGTACAACAATGTGAATGTGCTTAATACCACTGAAATGCACACTTAAAAATGGTTAAGGTGGTAAATTTTCTGTTACATGTGTTTTATCACAACTTAAAAAAAAACCAATCGAGGAATGGGCAAGGCAGTGGTTGGTGTCCCTGAACTCTGACTTGGATCTATACTGCTAGCATTTTAGTCCATATTTCACCAAGCAGGGATGTTGCTGCGGGCATGTGCGGTCCACCCTGCTTCCTCTGTTCTATTCCTGAACTGAGAGGCAGGTGGCTGCCTCTCTCACTCCTGACTTGGTCGGCCACCTCCTTCTTTCCTTCCCACTGCGCCTCAGGTGTCTCTTGCAGAAAGCCTGCCGTGCCCTGCCCCTCCAGGCCCCTCATTATCCCCCATCTGTGTACAGGCCCCTGTCCCCCCCTAGTCTGCAGCCCTTGAAAGCAGAATGCAATGCCTTGGGACTCAAGGCGTGAACTTCAGACCAGTGGCATCAACAGCACCTGGGAGCTGCCTAGAGATGCAGAGTATCCACCCAGCCAATCAGAATCTTGGGGGATGGGCTCAGGAATCTGGATTTTACCAAGCCCTCCAGGTGAAGAGGGGTTTGTCACCCATCTTCCACCCTGCCCCCCACCATGGCTCTTAGCCAACAACTGCCCGGTGAGCCAGTGGGATAGGCCAGCCCCTGACCTCAGGTAGGGGCAGACTGAGGGGCCACGCAGCCTGCAGAGCCCCGCAGGAGGCAGTCCCACCTAGTGTGGCCGTTTCCCCTTCCCTGCCCTGCTTCTCCCTCTCCTATACCGGTTTCTCCTGGGAGCACGGCTCTGGGGAACCCACCTTACATCCACAGCAATGGCTCATTGATTTTTGTACTGTGCGGCTGGACACGCAGTAGGTGTCAGTCATTGTTTTGTTAAACTCTATCGTCTAACATCTATCTTTTAATAAGTGTTTTTTAATTTTCGCCAAAGATGTCATTTCTTTCAACCAAGGGAGTGACACACTAAGGGGACCATTTACAGTGTCACTCTTTAGCCCCATTCCTCCACACCTTAGTGAGTGTGATGGTTCAATTTCTGTGTCAGCTTCACTGGGATAAGGGTGCCCAGATCGCTGGTGAAACGTTATCTCTGAGTGTATCTGTGAGGGTGTTTCTGGAGGAGCATTTGAGTAAAGAAGTTGGACTTGGGACTTCCCTGGTGGCGCAGTGGTTAAGAATCCGCCTGCCAATGCAGGGGACACGGATTCGAGCCCTGGTCCAGGATGATCCCACATGCTGCGGAGCGACTAAGCCCTCGTGCCACAACTACTGAAGCCACCGCAATGAGAAGCCTGTGCCCCGCAATGAAGAGTAGCCCCGGCTCACCACCACTAGAGAAAGCCCGCATGCAGCAACGAAGACACAACGCAGCCAGAAATAAATAAAAAAGATGTTGGCCTTGGGAGGGATGAGTTAGGAGTTCAGGATTTACATATACACACTACTATATATAAAACAGATAAACAACAAGGACCTACTGCATAGCACAGGGAACTAAATTCAATATCTTTAAATAGCTTGTAATGGAAAAGAATCTGAAAAAGAATATATATGTATAACTGAATCACTTTGCTGTACACCCGAAACTAACCCAACATTGTAAATCAACTATACTTGAATAAAAAAAAAAAGAAGTTGGCCTTCCCCAGTGCAGGTGGATACCGCCCAATCCACGGAGGGCCTGAACAGAACAAAAAGTGGAGGAAGGGCCTGCTCATTCTCTCCTCTTGAGCTGGGACAGCCATCTTCTCTGCCGGTGGACCTCGGAGTTCCTGATTCAGCCTGGGACTGACACCTAACGGGACTTCTTGGCCACCCTTTCTCAGGCCTCTGGGCTGGGACTGAATGACTCCCCCAGCTCTCCTGGTTCTGAAGCTTGCAGGGGGCAGATCACGAGACTTCTTGGCCTCCCGTGATCTGCCGTCTGCAGGATTTATGATAGGAATCAGCTCAGCCAATCACCTCTTATTTCTCTCTCTCTCTGTCCTATTGGTTCTGTTTCTCCAAAGAACCCTGACTAATGCCCTGGGCTCTCCTCGCCCTGCCGTAGACCGTCCCCGCCTAGAGGAGGCACCTGAGGCCTTCAGCTGACCTGTGATGTTAGCACCGTGTGAAGTGCAGCCCCAACACCCAAACCCTGCCTTCCAGGAGGGTCTCCACGGTTAGCGACCTCCTGGAGCCAAAGCCTCCTTCGGCCCGGCCCCTCCCACCCGGCAGATTTGTGTGAAGGGCAGGCAGTGACGTCTCGGGCCCTCTGGTGTCCCCCACTGCCCTGAGAGGCCCCCCCATGTCACTATCCACGCTCGTGTGTGTTGTGCAGCTGTGCTGAGACTCCGAGAGGCTAAGGAACGTGAATGGTAAATGCTAACATCAGTGGAAGCATCTGTACAGCTTAATGGAGGATCCAGAGAGAAACCCAGCACGAGAGTCATGAGCAGGACACCAGCTCCGTGCCCCAGGCACGTGGGGGCTGCCAGGCGCTGCTCTAAGCACTTCCCGGGGTGGCCTTGGGGTTCCCTCAGAATGACCCAGGGAACCTCGCTGTGGGTGCGCCTGGGGGTCTGCCTCTGAGATCCTTCCTGTTGTTGTCCATCCTTCTTTCCTTCTTATTGCTGAATAGCAGTGTGGTGCGTGAATGTACCGACGGTTGATCGATTTTATTGTGGACGAACATCTGGGCAGTTGAAGCTGTCGTAAAAGTGCTGCTGTGAACATTCTTGTCTTGTAGTGAATACATGTATTCATGTCTGTCTTTACACACACACACACACACACACACACTTATATACATGTACGTACGTCATGCATACATACCTAGGAATGTCATTCAGCTTTAGCAGATAATCTCAGTCTTCCAAAATGCTTCTTACAAGTTACACTCTACCAGCACCAGGCGTGAGTTCTAGTGGCTCCAAATCTTCACCAGCATTTGTATTTCCATTTGCATGATGTCTAAAACAAGCAAAGCTAATCTAGAGTGAGAAGTCCGGTAGTGTTCACCTTGGAAGGGGTGCAAGGGGTATTCAGGTGCTGTCATGCTCTGTCTCTTGATCAGGGTGCTAGTGACATGTGTGTGTGTTCACTTTGTGAAAACTCAAGCTGTGTTCTCACAAATCTGTGCACTTTTCTGTATGCAATGGTCAACTTCAATTAAAAAGTTTATGAAAAAAAGTAAACTTAGAAACAATCCAGGGGCACAGGGGCCATTATAGTCCTTCTGGTTCATATGAAGATGCTGAAGGTCAAGGTCACGACCTGGTGCTGGGTTCACTGTCAGAGTCAATTTACGTGAAGTCCCTTTCCTGACCCATCCCCACATCTGTTCGGTCACTGAGTCGTTTCTACCTCCACGGTGTTTCTCTAACTGGTCACCCATTTCCGTTCGTGGTACTCCTGAGGCTGGATTTTGTCACCGTCAAATTTCATGTTAACGTTGCCCTCAATTCTAGCCCAGGTGCGATCATTTTGAATACTCATTCTGTGATCTCCCAGGCCACCTCTTGGCCCCAGGCTCAGTATGATCCACGAATCTGATAAGCGTACCTTCCATGTGTCCATCCAGACGCCAATACAAACGCTGAGCAACTTTCCTCTAGCTGGGAAGGGGCAGCCAGGCCTCACGACACCCAACGAGAGCCCTGGCTAGATTGCCGCGGGCTCAGTGATCCATTCTGGTCTGTGTTTGACATCCCCACCCCCCCGCCATGGCTCTGCCAGCCTGCTTCCTCCCAACTTATCCACAAGCGTGCTATCTGGCAAACAGTCCCCCACTGGACAAACACTGATTCAGCACCTCCTTTGGGAAGGCCCTGTGCAGGCGATGGTACGGGTACAGAGCTGGATTGAACTTGGCTCCTACAGAGCTGAGAGGAGAAAGGTGACTCTGGAGCCAGACAGCCACAGCTCAAATCCTGACTCTGTCACTTGAAAGCTGTGTGACTCTGCCCAAGTTACTCAGCCTCTCTGAGTCTCAGTTTCCTCATCTGTTAATACTAGTGCCCCTAGGGGTGTGGTGAGGATTAAGTGAGTTAACAATTATAAAGCTCTTCCGAAAGAGAAAGCACTTTACAGCTTTGGATGGCATGACTTGTGGATCCATCTGTGATTCCTCCGTTTCTCTTTTTCTCTGCTTGCCTGGGGTTCCCCCAGGGTCAAACCTCGGTCGTCTCTGTGGCCCTCGGACAGCAGAGAGCGAAACATGCACCAGAGGCACTTGGGTGAGATGCACCCGTGTTTGAAACCCAACTCTATACTTACTGGCTGAGCAAGACACTGTTTGCACAGCCTAAGATGAAAGCAGGGCTGCCGCACGCGGGGACCGTCAGCCCAGGGTAGGTGCTTGCTTGCTGAGGCCAAGATTAATACCAGCGGCTGGGGAGAGAAACGTGTTTCAGGCTGCAGGAGACTAGAGGCGTGAAGGAGGGACGGTCGCTAGATGGTCCTCCTTTAGCAACGCGACACAGGGATTAAGTCAACAAAAGGCTGAAAGTCATTTCCCGTGACCAGTGACTTTTAAAATCCTGCACAGTAACGCCCAACATCAAGGACTGATTCCATGCGTAGTGCTCTGCCATCGTTAAAAGCGGTAACTGTGGACATGACGCACCGATGTGGGAAACTTACCACAGTGCTGAGGGGAAGGAACAGGAGATACCGTTTGATGGGTGGCTTGACTGGCAACCCTGCTCAGAACAGGTGGGGAGAGAAAGGAGGCCCACAAGGCTGGCAATGCTGGGTTTCCAAATGAAGACACTACAGTGGATTTTGTTTTCTTTTTCTCTGTTTAATGCAGAGGTTTTGTTTCTTATACACATTTGGAAGTTGACTTTTTTTAAAATACATTTATTTCTGTATTTATTTTATATTTGGCTGCGTTGGGTCTTCGTTGCCGCATGCGGGCTTCTCTAGTTGCGCTGAGCGGGGGCTACTCTTCGTTGCAGTGCGCGACCTTCTCATTGCGGTGGCTTCTCTTGTTGCGGAGCATGGGCTCTAGGTGCGCGGGCTTCGGTAATTGTGGCTCATGGGCTCTAGAGAGCAGGCTTAGTAGTTGTGGTGCACGGGCTTAGTTGCTCCGCAGCATGTGGGATCTTCCTGGACCAGGGCTCAAACCCGTGTCCCCTGCATTGGCAGGTGGATTCTTAACCACTGTGTCACCAGGGAAATCCTGGAAGTTGACTTTTTAAAAAAATGGAATAGTTTAAGCCTAGCCCTTTAGCTCGGATCCGTGAACAATCATGGTGTTTTTGAGGGCATAGCCCTGGCCCTGTTGCCCGTGAAGACGGTTGAGGCTGGGCTGGGCTGGAAGCAGTGCCTGAGTGTAGACGGGCGTCCTCCAGACCCGCAGTGCCACATCCCAGCTGCTGACCTGGGAAGGACAAGCCCTTCCCTCTCTGGCCGAGGCCTGGACCATATGATATGCACCGGATTCCTGCCCAGGCTGCTGGGAGGCTGAAATGAAAGGAAGGGTGAAGTGGCCACACGTGGTGGCCGTGGATGCAGGGAAGGTGCTGGCAGTCACAGGACATTCGCTAAGGAGAGAAACCTCCCTGCCCAGGAATGCACACGAGGCCGGCAGAGGCGTAGCTGGCATGGAACAGCCGAACTGTCGGAAAGCTGTGAGGTCAGTGAGATCAGGAAGTGGGCACCAATGGCAGCAGCTGGGGAGGAGGAGGGAGGGCCCCCCAGGGAGGAGCAACCTTCAGCCAAGGAGGCCGTGCAGAGCTCACCTCGAACCCCAACCCTGACTGCCCGTGTGCCCACCGCGTGCACGCCATCACCAGCGGGAGGCCAAGGCTGGCTCCTGCGAGGCAGGGGGCCCTGCGCTGGGGGAAGCAGAGCCGCTCCCTCCCCTCCCTGCTAGAACCTGGGCCCTACCCTGACTCCTGGCCCAGCGCTTGTTACGTGGTGCTGGGGCCGCCTGCGCCTGAGTGCGCTCTGATCCAGAGACGCATAAGCTCTTTAAACGACCGGTAAATTACACATCTGGGCGTCAGCTTCTCAGCTGTGGGGGGCCTCGGTAAAGTCAAACTTCTTTCAAGATGTGCGGGCCTGAAGCAAGTCTCCCAGACGAGCGCAGGCCTGCTCTGACCCCGACGGCCCCTCCAGACCCACCAGCATTGTCATCGGAGAAGCAACAGCCAAGTAAACCCCAGATTCCGTGAAAACCAAGGTGCCGTGTTTTAATAGAGCTAGAGAGGCGTCCTGCAAGTTCACTGCGATGGGGAGGGAGGGAGGCAGGCAGGAATACGTGCTTTATAAGAAGCCCTTGGGAGCAAGACTTCCGACACAGGACTGAACCATTCCCAGCCCTCCTCGGCCTCCCCAGGAAGCCCCGGTAAAAAAATGCATAATTTATGAGGAAGAGCCTATGCATATTCAAGAGCTTGCTGCCTTCCAAGGCCAGTCGCTGTCTGTGAAAAATCCTCCCGCAATGAATTATTGCGTGAAGGAGCTACGGGGGCCGAGGGCAGGCCTCCAGTCCTCAAAATGTCTATAATCTCTAAAGCTAGCTTTGAAGAAAATGCTCCCAATGTGCCTGCCTTTGGTCAAATGAAGGGGGTTGCAGAGAATGAAGTCTCCACCGTGGGGAACCTCTGAGCCCCCAGGCTGCATAGATCAGGGTAGACCAGCAGCGTTTCAGGGAACCTGAGGCAGGTCTCCATCCCCAGAGCAACCCTGCATACCCAGCAGGTGTGACTGAAGACTGAGCCCTCCTCAGCCTCTGATCACAGACGAGCAAAAGGCTAAAAGGCCCTCTGGCCAGTTACCCTCCTTTCTGGGCCTCAGTCTTTCCATCTGTTGACTGGGGAGGCTAATCCCTCCTTCCATCGACTCTGAAACATGCTTTTCACATTTAAGCACCTTCAAGACAGGAGTGTGCCCTGCCATCAATGTCTTGACTGGGTCAGGGTTTGAAGGGCAGTGTTTCCTCTTTCTAAGCGGTCCAGAAGACAAAGTGTGTGTTACAATCAGTGCATCCTAGGCTCTGATGAAATACAGCAGTAAGCTACCATTTACTGTATGCCAGGCACCACGCACACCACTAAGCACAGGGGCTGGCGCGTAGTAGGTGCTCAATAAAGGTGAGTTTCCTCCCCTTCTCAATCCTAGGAAGAAAGGGCAGTCCTGCTCACGGCAATTTGCCTGGGAGAGAAGCCTGTTCACGAAACTCCTTATGTCCGCGTTTTATTCAGGGAGCTTCATGGTGTTTGAAGCGTTAATTAAGTGGTGCAGGTTTAATGTGGATTTGCGTTGAGGTGGGAGGACTGAAAAGTTTTCCCAAACTAGTCACAACCCCATTAGAATGTTACTCATGAACCCCAGGACGGTGATTCATTGAATATCGCAGCTGGCGTTTCTTGCTGACAAGCAGCTCACATGTGACTCAACTTTGATTTTGCTTGTTAAGCGTTAACCAGCACACTCGCTCATCCCCAAAAAAGTCATTTTGGAAGCCTTGCTGCACCTGAGCTTGTGCGCCCACGAGTGTACATTTGTGTGTGTGTGCGTGCGCGCACAGGCGCGTGCACCTGCGCCCTGGGGTGAGTTCATCCAGGAGTGTCCCGGGGTGTACGATGTGAGGGTCTGCAGTGCTGGCTTTGTTGACACGTGACCTGTGCTGTCACAATAGGGCCCTGCGCTCAGCTTAATGTCCTGCTTGAAATTCTTTTCATTGTGTAGCCAGCCTGGGTGTACTTGTGCAGGTCTGCACGTCTGTGTGGGCGTGAGTCCATACAGATGGGGTGCAGGAGTGTGTGAGGACATGTGTGGGTGGGGACTGAGAAAGTGGACGTGAGGGGACATTGAGTGCCAGAGGGTGCCTGAGAGAGGGACCCACAGCCCACAAGGGGAGCCCCCAGATGCAGATTCCACGGGCCTGGGTGCAGCTCAGGAATGCAGGATTTTCGTGAGCCCCTCCCTCAAAGTGACTACAGTTTGAGAACCACGGGCCATTGGTCTTAGGTACTGAAAATCAAGGCCATGACACAGCGGCATTCTTTACGGGTGCGTCAGAAACTCATGCCGCTCAAAACCATTTCCCTGCCCACGCTATCATCCGAGTTCAGGTTCTCGGAGGACCAGCAACCCACCAGGAACGTGAAGGAACCAGTGAACCCTGAGGCTGCTAAGCAGGGGAAGCCCAGCCGGAGGCCTCCCTCAGCTTCCCGGGCCCTGAGCCAGGTGGTGACTCACGGCAGAGCAGGACAGAGTGGCCTTGACGGCCAGCGCTCCCAGCCCACGTCCCTGCATCGGGGGGGCAGGGCCAGGGCTGCCACTGCCATGACGTCTACAATTTATCAGCATGGGTCGTACGGCGGGCCCTGCTCCCATGTTCCTGCCCTTGTCCGTGTTCCTGGCCTGACCCTCACCCACACTGAGACCCCCCCTAAATCAGAAGTGATTGGCATTGGCCAGCACCCCCGCTGCCATCAGGGGATGCCACCTCCAGAAGCCCAGGGGAGGTCCTAACTGTACCCTCCTGGGGCCTAGCTGGCACTGGCCCTCAGATTGCTGGCACCTGACCCCACCCAGAATAACTGTTCCCAGGCTCCATCTCACTGAAAAGCCATCCCAGGGTCAAGGTGGTCCCCCTCGCTGAGCACATCATGGCTGGGTGAGGGGTTGCAGGGCAGCAGGCCACTGAGCAATCCCTTGAGCTCTCTGAGCCTCAGTTTTCTCATCTGTGAAACGGCCCTTTCCTGTGCCAGCCCTTGGCCTGGGGCCTGGCTCCTGCCTCCGGCCTCCCTCTGGCCACGCCTATTCCCAGCAGCCCCTCTTGGCCACCAGAAGCTCATCTCGGTTCCCCATCCCTGCCCTGTGGGGGGTTGGGAATGGAGCCACTCATCAGCACCAGTGTAAATTAGACTTAGAGTTCTGAAACTTACGGTTACCAAGGAAGGGAAGGGGGCAGTGGGATGAATTGGGAGACTGGGACTGACATATATACACTACTATGTACAAAACAGATAACAAATGAGAACCTACTCTATAGCACAGGGAACTCTACTCAGTGCTCCGTGGTGACCTAAATGGGAAGGAAAGCTAAAAAGGAGTGGATATATGGATACATAAGACTGATTCACTTTGCTGCGCAGCAAGAAACTAACACAACATCGTAAAGCAACTATATTCCAATCAAAAATTTAAAAAAAAAGTAAATCAATATACTCCAATAAAAATTGTTTTAAATGTATTATAAAAAACTAATGTATGGGGCTTCCCTGGTGGCGCAGTGGTTGAGAGTCCACCTGCTGATGCAGGGGATGTGGGTTCGTGCCCCAGTCCCGGAAGAGCCCACATGCTGCGGAGCGGCTGGGCCCGTGAGCCATGGCCACTGAGGCTGCGCGTCCGGAGCCTGTGCTCCGCAACGGGGAGAGGCCACAACAGTGAGAGGCCCGTGTACCGCAAACAAACAAAAAAAACCTAATGTATGTTTGAAATGTAGTCACAATCTGAAAACAAAACCAAAAAGAAAGACTTAGAGTTCTGCAAGTTTTGGGTGGACCAGAAGGAGCTCCCAGTTTCCCAGGAGGGAAGTGGCTCCAGGACGGGAAACAGGCTGGCCCAGCACCACACTGCCAGCCCGAAGCTGTAACGGGACAGATATTTTCAGCTACTCCCTCCCTGCCATTGAATGCTTTCTTCCATAGCTGCCCCTGCCAACCACCTACTGTGTACCAGGCACTCTGCAGGCTGGATCCTGGAGCCCCTGAAATGATCATAAGTGGTAGGCATGGATGTCATAGATGAGGAGATGAGGGCTCAGAGAGGTTAGGCATCTTGGCCAAGGACACACAGCTTATGAGACCTGAGACGGAAGCTGGGGCCTTCACAGTGACACCTCGCCTCTCTGAGCAGCGTCAGCCTAGCCCCAAGCTCCTCTGGGCCCCTAGGGTCACCATGCTATCCGAGGCTGTGTAGCTCCCATGGGTCCCCCCTCAGCTCCCTGACACAGCCCAGGTGGCTGGGAGCACAAGGCCAGCCCTCCTATTATTCACGCCTCTCTTTGTCAATGGGGACCTGGCCCAGAGGCCCCAGCGTTGCCAGGAAAGATAACACGCCAACCCCTGACTCATCCTCCTCTGCACTCCATCTCAATTTCCCCAAAGAACATGAAGGCCTGTTGTTCCTGGCCCAGTGCAGGAGGCCGGACCTCCCTCTCCTGAAAGGAAGACAAGCCATCAGCAGGATTACAGGATTAGAGTTACAGCTTTTCCTTGTGGCCACCTGTTCCCTCCTGTAACACTGCATGGGCACGAGGGGCGGGTGCCTGCCCACTGCGGGGTCTCGGGCAGGGGCGGCATCGGCTCCCACAAGCCCGGCTTCAGCTGCATCGTGGAGCACATGCAACTCTTTTCAAGGTTGGTGCTACTAGTCCCGTGTTAGAGGTGAGGAAATTGAGGCTCACTCAGACCACACAGCCGGTGGATGACTTTGCCAGGGAGCCCTGCCCCATGCCGGGTGGCAAGCTGACTCATTTGTCCTCAAAACAAGACTCGGAAGAAGTGAACTCATGTATGAGCAAACCCTGCCCGCCAGCACCTCTACGTCTAACTCGATGCTTGCCTCAAGCAGAAATCGTAAAGAGAGAACAAAAATGCGAGGCCATGACAGGGAGCCGCGGAAGGTCGGCTTGCGGCCCCCTCACCCCTTCCTCCTCTGCCTTCAGCACAGGGAGCTGGGCAGCTGGTCTGGGAGCGAGTCACGACCCCAGTCAGAGGTTCGACGGAGTCCCTGGATCAAAGGATGCCTTTGGTCTCCAAGTGTCATGGGTGCCACCATGGGGGAAGCAGGGCAGGGAGGCAGCCTTCCAGGCTAGGAGATGGGTCCCTCCCTGCCCTGGCAGACCCCACCACGCTGATGATGCCACTGCCCACACAGGATTAAGGTGATGTAACAGGAAGCAGCCTAGTGCTGGGACAAATGAACGTCTTCAGAATGTTGACAGGCGCTCCAGTGACACCTGGGCATGAGCAAAACGTGGCAATGTCTTGTGTCTCCCCACCCCCAGTGATGAGACACTTTAATATCACCCACTGCAGCCCCACCCATTTTACACATCAGGGAACTGAGGACCAGAGGGGGGAAGGGATTTATCCATGAACCCCCAGGGCCAAGGGGGTTGTCAAATGGGGTGGATGGTGCATTGGTTGGAAAGCTCTCTGGCTTTGCATCCCAGCAGCCCTGCAGTTGAACCCTCATGTCTCCATGAATCCACACCCTCTGACCCTCAGTTTTCTTGTCCATAAAATGAGAGTGTTAATAACACCCAGCTAACAGGGTTGCAGGGAAAAGATAACAGACACTACGACTTAAAGGCTTTGCAGAGAGCTCTCAACCCTAAGTCTTTGTAAGGGCTGTTGGAGGAACAATGACTAGCAGCAACAGAGAAATAACAAGACAGTTTGTTGAACACCTGCTATGTGCCAGGTTCTGGGCATAAAGATGACTCAGACAAAACTGCTGCCCTCAAGATGGTCAGCATCTGATGAGAAGATGCATAGAGTGGAGCAATGGAGGCACACAGAGGAGGCCCTTCCCTGCCAGGGAAGGAGGTGGGGGAGGGCAGGAGGGCATCCCTGGGAAAGATAAGGCATTCCAGGAAGAGGGACCAGCACCGGTCAGGACCAAAGCGCGAGAAACGGCGTGAAATATGTGGAATTCCATCTGCTTGGCTGCACTCGGGATGTGAGGGGGTGGGGTGCTGGCAGTGCTGGGCAGGGAGCCCGGGGTGGCCAGCGGTGTCAGGCCACCCAGAGAGGGCCAGTGGGCGCCAGGCCAAAGGGCTCAGACTCAACTCTAACGGGGAATTCTCCCTGAAGGGTCTCACTAGCTGAAGTGTCAGGGACCCCAGGCCGCTGGGCTGAGACCAGAGGTTGCCCTGCGGAAAGGGCAGGTGGGGGGCTGGGGTGCTTCCGTGGGGCACAAGTCATCAATAGGCAGGACCCCCCCAGCACGGGCTGTGCTCACTGTGCCCCCTCCCCTGCCTCCTTCTCACGGCCATCTCGAGGTGGGCCCCGAGTTACAGATGGGGAAACCAAGGCTCAGCCAGGGGCAGGCGCTCAGCAGGGAGTCGAAGCCCTTGCTCCTTCCTTTGACTACGCTACCTTTCAGCTCCATGGAGTATTTCTTCCGTTAGCCACACATTTCAGGGTTTGTTTCCTAATTCAGGCTTCACTATTTTAAAAAACTTCTATTTCAAAAAAAAAACAAAAAAACAAAAAAAAAAACCCTTCTATTTCAAAATGTGCATTTTTAATGCATCTTTTTAAAAAGTAGCAGCTGATTCTTCTGGAGTCGGTCCCCCATGCATCCTCTCCCTCCAGCCCCATTTTCTCAGGGCCATAAATCACTTTCTTAAAGGGGGCCGGGAGACAAACTGCGGTTCACCAGCCAAAGAGGTTTGGGCTCTTGAGGCCCAGAGGGGCAGCCGGGAGTCGCCAGACCCTGAGGCAGGCACTGCTCCCCTGGGAAAACGCCCCAGCCCCTCGTGTCTGTTCTTCAGACCAGCGGGACCAGAAAGCTTTCTGCCGCTGCAGGCCTGAGCTCTGAGACCCAGATCCTCACCCTCTGGCTCTACACACAGGACTCAGGGATGCGCTGGGGGTGAAGGTCCAGACCAGCCAGGTCCTCAGTCCTGTGAGCCTGGAAGGTTCAGAACCGTCATCACGGGAGATATTCTTGGAGGGATGCTCTAGTTGCCAATAAGGAGAAATTTGGGGGTTTTACTTGCACTTAAAAAATTACCTGTTGTTGATCTGAAATTCACCCTGGAGCAGACATGTGCATTCTATCTGGCAGCCCTGGTGTCGCTCACGGGAGTTACAGTGAGTGCCTACCCATGTGTGTGTGTCGTGGCGGAGTCCAGGGACAAGGACTTGGAATAAAAAACGCCTGTCCTGGGGGCTGTGCTGGCTGCACTGTCTCCAGACAGAGGGCTTGGAGCTCCCAGCACGTTTGCACTGAGAGCCGGCTGCATTTTATTTTATTTTATTTTATTTATTTATTTTAACATCTTTATTGGAGTATAATTGCTCCAAAATAGTGTGTGTGTTAGTTTCTGCTTTACAACAAAATGAATCAGTTATATATATACATATGATCCCATATCTCTTCCCTCTTGCGTCTCCCTCCCCCCCACCCTCCCTATCCCACACCTCCAGGCGGTCACATTCCCACTATCTAACTACCGTACGTTTGGTAGTGTATATATGTCCATGCCTCTCTCTCGCTTTGTCACAGCTTACCCTTCCCCCTCCCCATATCCTCAAGTCCATTCCCTAGTAGGTCTGTGTTTTTATTCCTGTTTTACCCCTAGGTTCTTCCTGACATTTTTTTTCTTAAATTCCATATATATGTGTTAGCATTCAGTATTTGTTTTTCTTTTCCTGACTTACTTCACTCGGTATGACAGACTCTAGGTCCATCCACCTCACTACAAATAACTCAATTTCGTCTCTTTTTATGGCTCAGTGATATTCCATTGTATATATGTGCCACGTCTTCTTTATCCATTCATCCGATGATGGACACTTAGGTTGCATCCATGTCCAGGCTATTGTAAATAGAGCTGCAATGAACACTGTGGTACATGACTCTTTTTGAGTTATGGTTTTCTCAGGGTATATGCCCCGTAGTGGGGCTGCTGGGCCCGTCGCTGCCGGGCCCATCAAGAGGGCCTCTGGAGCAGCTCCATCTGGGGTGCGGTGATTAGGGGCTCCAGCCTGGGCTGGCAAGAGGCCTTGGCTTTGACGCCTCTTATCTTCTGATGCTCAGAATCACTGGAAATTAGCATCTCCACTTCCTTCCTCCTGTTGCTTGTAAAACCCAGTGAGGCTTCTCCACTCCTCTGCTCTAAACCCTTCCACAGCTCCCACATCACAGAGGGTCAAAGCCAAGGGCCCCTCCTGGACGGCAGAAAGGCCCTTCACAACCTTCCTGCCCCCTCCTCTCTGGGCTCATCTCTCCCCACACCCCTATTCACTCTGCCCAAACTGACCTCACTGGTGTTCTTTGAAAAGATCGGGCACCTCCACCTCAGGGCCTTTGGCCCTGCTGTTTCTTCTGCTGGGAACTCCCTTCCCTCAGCTATTCCCAGGGCTCACTGTTCAACTGTCACCCTCTTAGAAAGATCTTCCCGGGCTCTCTCCAAAGCACTGCTCTCTCTCTTCCCGGATTCACTGCCCTCCATCCTTTTCACCCTCATCACCATTGCACATCCTTTGGCTATTTATTTTGTTCATTGTCTGTACACTGAAGTGTCAACCCTGTGAGGGCAGGGACCACACACTCTTTGCAGCTGATCAACGAATGTTTGTTGATTGACTGATTGACCAAATGCTGCTGCTGCCTCTGCTTCTGTGCCAGGTCACCCAGGACCTTCCATGCAGCAGGCCTCGCTTCAAGGACTCGCTTTGTCATAGGAAGACCTGTATGTGAGGCTGTCTCCAGCACCCTGGAGGCTCAGCTCTTCCTGGGCCCCGGGTGGCTGTGCTTTCGTGTGCCTCTGAGCCAATCGTGCTGCCCTCTGATCTGGAAGACTCTCCCCTCCCTTGTCACCTCCCAATTGTCCCTCAAGACCCAACTCAGGGTCACCTCCTCCAGGAAGCCTTCCCTGTCTATCCCTCATAATTTGAGTCACAGCACATGGGTTACTGGGCTCTCATTGTCCTTATTCTCAGTTGTCTCTCTTCCCAGCTGTGACAGAGAGCCCTCTGTGTCCCCAGGACCCTGCGGTGGCCCAACCGACAGCAGGTGCTCAGGGCATGATTGGCAGCTAAGTGAACAATGGCTTGCATAGTTTCTTTTTATTTTCTTTTAAGCTTCTCCTTCATAGATCCTGGTGCTTCACTGGAGGCACTGGCTCCAGACTGGTTCATTTCACAGGCAGGGAAACTGAGACCCGGAAGATGAAAGGCGTGGGAACTAATTCCTTTCCAGCATGTTCTCTGAGCCCAGCACCAGTGTCTGAGCAGGGAGACTCCTCCCCTGGCCACACCCCCAGCTGCTGTGGGACTCTCCACAGCCATTCCGTGGGGGGCGGAGGGCACAGCCTGCACCGAGGCCATGGCTTACTGGGATGTTCAGCCCAGACTGAGTCCTTCCAGAGAGAATAGACTTGGATCTTTCATAGAAAGATTAAAAGGGTTTCTAAGCCTCCAAACTTCCCTTTCCACAGCAACAGAAAAGCCTAAAGAGCACAGAGAGGGTAGGGCAGGGCGAGGAGGGGCCACAGGTAAGGCGGGCGCTTACTGCCTCTCCCTTGGGGGCAAAGCCACCTGGGGACATCTGAGACCCTTGGGCCATTTCTTTTGGTCCCCAGCAAGAGCCCCGGGAAACTATAAGCTGCTCTGAAGAATCCTGTACTTGTGCCTGCAGTGGGCTGAAGGCCCTAATCCCTGGACCCTTTGAATGTTACCATATGTGGAGAAAGGGTCTTTGCAGGTGTGATTAAATTAAGGATGTCAAGATGGGGAGATTATCCTGGATTATCCAGGTGGGCCTAAACGCCACCACAAGCATACTTGTAAGAGGGAAGCAGACAGAGATTTGATGCACAGAGGAGAGGGCAGTGTGGCCTTGGAGCCAGAGATGGGAGTGATGTGGCCACAAGTCCAGGACGCCCAGAACCACCAGAAGCTGGGAGAGGCCAGGGACGGAGTCTTCCAGCGGGAGCCGAGCCCTGCTGACCCCACAGGAAATTAATACAGTGCCTCAGCCGAACTGTGCAGGAGCAGAGGGGGAGGCAGGGAGGAGGGGAGAATAAAGCGGGACCCTTGCGGTTGAAGCCACCTGACTCACTGGGGCTGGGGTGCAAAAGCTGGGCCTTCTTGTCTCAGACTCCATGGTGCAGTCTGTAGCCCAGAGCTTCCGCACGCAGGGCCAGGCTACTGCAAGGTCCTGGGTGATCCGGCACAGAAGCAGAGGCGGCAGCAACATTTGGTCATTAATCATTCAACAAACATTTACTGATCAGCTGCAGATGAGGAAGGCGTGGTCCCTGCCCACACTGCAGTGTACGGACAGTGAACAAAAGAAAGCTAGACGTGTTTCTCTCCAAAGTCTTCCCATGGAGTGGGCAGTTTTATTAAACCACTATTTATTTTATTAAACTATTATTTTAAAAAAAAAAGGCTAGACGTCACCTGAAACCCTACCCTTTTTCCCTCCCTCCTCTCCTAAAAGCCCCTCTGATAAGCCAGGTGCATAGGATAGAAGCTCTGCTCTATAGACTAGAATCCCCCCCACTTCTGCCCTTGACCGCGTGTGCTATTTCATTCACACTTAGCAGCCATCCTATAAGGTATCATCAGCCTTGTTTTGCACATGAGGAGACAAAGGCCCAGGGAGATTATATGACTTGCAAAGACCACACAGCACCAGGTGCAGAGTTGGCATGCCAGGGCCAGCCTGTCTGATTCCCTGTCCCTGCTTCCCACCTGTGTCCCGCGTGACTGTGGACAGAGTGGCAGGATGAGGAAGGAACCTGGGACTCCTGCAGGCTGCGGCATCCACACCCACCCCCAGGGCCTGGAGCCCCCTTAGGATATGACCCGCCCTTCCCAGGTTAGAGACTCAGCTGAGCATTCCAGGGCCATCAGGGTGGGCTCCAGAACAGGACATAATTGTTCCCGCCGGGGCAGCCTAATGAGCTCGCCGTCCAGCAGTGGATTTGTTTTCCATCCGTGATGTGCTGACTGTGTTCCCTCACCTCCCGCCTGGCTCCTGGCTCAGGTTTCTGCTACACAATCGGCCTGACCATTGGCACCTCCGCCAGGTCCCAGGCTCTCACCCAACCTCATGGGAGGATGCTCCTGGCCTAGTTCCAGAGCTCTCTTTTGACAGACGCAAGGGTACAAATCCAGGAAGGGCAACGTCACCCCCCTTGGGAGCAGACACGGGGAGGAGGCCAAATAACTCATGATAAGAAAACCCACAGGTGCCCCTCCCCAGAGACCCAGATGACAGGCCGGGCTTATCTTCACTGCGCATGTGGTCTGGACACCTGCCTCATCTGCATTTCGCCCGGCTGCATAGACACAGCCCAGTCACTTGGACTGCCCAGCCGAGCAGAGCTTCAAAGCTGGGGAAGTCCGCCAGGGCTGGGCCACTGCCAGTCAGCACCTTCTCTGATGGTGTTTGTCCCTTTCTTTGGAACTTGCA
This sequence comes from Leucopleurus acutus, assembly GCF_964270905.1. Classification (NCBI taxonomy): domain Eukaryota; kingdom Metazoa; phylum Chordata; class Mammalia; order Artiodactyla; family Delphinidae; genus Leucopleurus; species Leucopleurus acutus. The sequence continues at coordinate 5,002,760 of NC_139142.1, forward strand.
GAAGGCTCGAGATTTCCAGCTTTCTCCATGTTCCTCCTTCACACCAGCCCTCAGAGGAGAGGCTGTGACCCCAGCCTGCAGCTAGCTTCAAGCAGCAAATGTTTGCTGACAGCCTCTCTGCACCAGGACCCTAGAATTATCTCACTGAATCCTCACCACAGCCTGTGAGGCAGGTGCTGCTGTCATTATCCCCATTTTACAGATGAGGAAACTGAGGCATAAGTCCTCAGAGCTGAGAGGTGATGGCCAACAAGCACATGAAAAGATGCTCAACACCGTTAGTCACTAGGGGAAAGCAAATCAAAGCCACAATGAGACACCACTTCACACCCACTGGGATGGCTAGAATCAAAAAGATCATAACAAGTGCTGGTGAGGAGGCAGGGAAATCAGGCCCCTCACACGCTGCTGGTGGGAATATAAAGTGGTGCGGCCTCGGTGGAAAACAGTCCGGCCGCTTTTCAAAAAGGTAAACGTGGATCCAGGAATTCCACTTCTAGGTGTATAACAACCCTAGAGAGATGAAGACCTATGTTCACACAGAAACTCGTGCACTAGCATTCACGGTGGCATTACTCATAAGAGCCAAAAAGTAGACACAAGCTAAATGTTCATCACTTGATGAATGGATAAATAAAATGCGATCTAGATCCGTACAATGGAGTACTATTTGTCCACAAAGGAACGAAGCACTGACACACACCCAAACACGAGTGAACCTAAAAATGCGGAGTGAAAGCAGCTGATCACAAAACGCCACGTACTGTATGATTCCACTTACATGAAATGTCCAGTACGGGCAAACCTATAGAACCAGAAAGTAGAGTACTGGTTGCCGGGGACTGGGGGTTGACTGCTAACGGGTTAGGGGTTTCTTTGGGGGGGGGTGTTAAAATTGTTCTAAAATTGATTTTGGTGATGGTTGCATAACTCACTTTCAATGGGTAAGTTATATGGTATGTAAATTACATCTCAATAAGGCAGTTACCAAAAAATTTAAAAAGTGATGGCCCAGGACTCTCCACAGAGCCTGCAGCCCTGAGGGTCACTGGCTCTACCCTCCTGCTGCCCTGTGGCACTCAGAGGGGCCTGAGCACAGCCTCCCTGACCGGCTGACCCCACAGCTGATCCCACAGCTTCAGGGCAGGCTTGGGAGCCTGGGACCCCCGCATGCTCTGAGTTAAGGCCACCCCCCAGACCCCACAGGACCAGGGAGCTCCCAGCTGCGGCCTGTCCTCCTGCCAGATGCACGGGTGTGGATGCGGATTGGGGTGGGGCTCCTCCCAGGAATTGGACGGTCTCACGACGGCGCAGCTGCCAGGTCTGGTGGTTCCAATTTATTTATAGCACCTTGCCTCCTGGGTTGGGGTCATGGCTGAGGTTCCTCCTCTCTCAACAAGTTTCAAGATGGAAAGAAAAGGGAAGGCATTCCATGGGGGCTGAGGGATGGAGTCTTTGCAGGGCCTCCCTGTGTCCACCTCTGACAGCGCTGAGGGCTGGATTTCCTCCCGGTCACGCCCCCAGGTGTCAGGAAGGAGTACCTGCTGGGGGGGCTCCCAAGTTCCAGGCTGGAACTCAGTGGTAATTCATCACCCACAAGTGTCCAGGCCTGTGAGATGGGGACAGCGTCCCTCACAGAGCTGTGACAGCACGGGGTAGCAAACACAGATGGGAGGGAACTGCCCAGAGCAGACCACACAGCCGATGCTCCGTGAACCGGAGCTCGTGGCCGCTGGTGCTTCTCTCTCTGGGAGGAACTGGGGGGTCCTGGGGTGGGGACTGCCCAATGGGTGGAGCCACAGCCCAGGCTCTGTTCCAGCCTCAGCCACACTTCTTGGGTACAAAGTTGCCAGGAGCACCCTCCAGCAGCAGTTCAGGGATGGACTGTAGCCCCGGGCTGTGTGGAGGGGCCCCACTGTCACAGTGTGGCTGAGCCCCCACTGTGGTCCTGGGGCAGAGCCGGGTGACAGTCACCAAGCAAGCAGAGAACTGCTCCAGAGAGATGCTGGGCCTTTGGAGGTCCCTGCGGAGTCCTGAGATTCTGCTACAAGAAAGAGAACTGATTATCTCCCATAACATTCCTGGGTCCGGATTCTGATGGAAACCTCTTCAGAAAGGGCAAAGGACTTGCTGGAGGTCACTGAGTACTTTCATGTCAGGACTGAGCTCAGGGCCAGGTGTCCAGGCTTCAACCCCGGTGCTCCCGGTGGCACACCCCTGCCTTCCAAAGGAATTCAGAGCGAATCTCATCTGCTGTCTTGGCTCTCATAAAAGCCCTCTCCCAAGCCTGCTCCCTGACCCACTGGCCTTCCTTGGGAAGGACTGAAGCTCTCCCGGCCCTCCTCCAAGGCTGCTTGGTGCAAAAGAGGAGACCCCGGTTGGGGCCAGCACACCTGCATCCTGGTCCCACCTCCCCCACTGTGTGCTCTGGGGTAAGTCACTCAGTGTCTCTAAACCTCAGTTTGCTCATCTGTAAAATGGAAAAACAGTATTTACCACATAGGGTTACAGTATAAGGAGAGTCACGCTGAATTAGGTATGCGAAAGGACCTAGGAAAAGGGGAGACAGCATTTATTTAGTGCCTACTGTATACAGTCTCATTTAGTGCTCTCATAACTTAAGTCTGTTAACCCTGTAGAGGAGGAAACTGATGTGGCTTGGTGAAGGCAAGTCTGCAGGAGGAGACCCAGCTCTCCCCTCACACTGCAGGGCCCAGCAGGATATGTGCACGGAGGACATGCTTACGACAAACACTCTGAATCAGGGTGTCCACTCAGACCGCCAGCTCATCCCTCCAGCGAGAAGTGGCAGGAGGGGTGTTTTCGGCAACTGCATCAGTGCTCTGATGTGTTTTTCCACCCGAAATAAATGAGGTGGGATTCCTAGAAATGTGTTTAAAGCTGGTAGAGAGTTCTTTAAACGGTTTGGCTTAGATGTTGAAATACGGGGCCCAGAACTGCAGGAACGTTTGTGCCCCAACACGGAGCCCAATATCCCCAAATTCCAGTTTTAAGTCTTGCAATTTGGGTGACATCATCGACTCTTGGGACAGGGCTCGGAGACCACCTCCAGTCCCTGCAAACATTATTTTTAAACCAGGTCTGATCTCGTTATACAAAACAATGTGTGTCGTCCATTGCCACAGCCCTCTGTTAGGCTGTGCATTTTTATTGAAATTTGTTTAGTTATATACTATTAAAAGTCAGGTCGGAAAGCCTGTAACAAAACTGATGCTGCAGGATTTATTTGGTGACGTCGTACAATCGAGGAAACAGTGTCTGTACGAGAAGAATGAGGTACAGACTCACAGATTTTTTTTTCCCAATATATTTGCATAACCATTTCCTTCTAAACTCACGTCCTATTTTTTTCATCTGTTGATCTCAGTGATTAAACTGGCTCATGAACTATTCATCCCAGCTCCCTCCTTTGTGCCTGAGCAAATGGTAAATCGAGAGAGCTTTGGGGCCATAAGCAGCAAACTTTTCTCTTGCTTTTGTTTTCCTCGCTGGTGTTGTGACCACGTCTTTCAGAAATTAATTTTGGGGCTTTTCAACTCAGGTTCACATCTGTGGGAGAGAACACGTTTTGGAAAATCTTGCCCTTGGTTTTGGGATTTGCATATCAGAAGGACTCGTGATTCACATTTCAGAGGCTTGCTGACCACAGCACATACAATACGCTCCAAACATTTCATCATTAAAATGGATTACTTTCCAAAGAGTCAATTGGGAGACAAAGTTAAGGGGGGCGGGGAAGACATTCCTAATCTGTTCCCTAACGGGAACCTGTACCCTGCCCTCATGCCATCAGGTGTGGCTATAGGACTTGTTTTAGCCCATGAAATGCCGGTAGTGATGATATTGATCACTTCTGGGCAGAAGCATTTAATTGCCGGTGTGATGTCTCAGCCCCTCCTGTCACCTGCCTCGTGAGAAGGGGAGCTGGGTCCCTATGGAGGCGTCACACCCACTGAGTCATCATGTAGGCGACCTGCCCTGGAGAGTTACTCAGACCTGCAACAGACTTTGCATGAACGAGGAATACACCTTTGTTGCTTTAAGCCACTGAGATTTGTTTTTTTCACAGGATACTGAGCCTGTCCTGAGTAACAGTGCAAACCAAAAGGGGCTGTTTTGATCAATGCAAAAACTGGAAATCAATAAATATGGATGATAGCAGATACCTTTGGCCCATCTCAGCCACCAGTTTCTGTATTTTATTTTGCCTGCATAGTTTCAAGAAAAAAGCTGATAAACGGTTGCAGACACCCACAGCTTTGTGTCATTTAAAAAATATAATTTAAAATATTTAAAATGTATCCCGCTATCTCAAGAAAGGTCAGTTAGAATGGACCCAATACTTTAAAAAAACAGAAGTTGGGGGGGGGTGGAATTCCCTGGTGGTCCAGTGGTTAGGGCTCAGCACTTCCACTGCAGGGGTCACGGGTTCCATCCCTGGTTGGGAAACTAAGATCCAGCATGCTGTGCGGCACGGGCAAAAAAAACAAAAACAAAAACAAAAGCAAAACAAAAAACAGAAGAGGGTAACTTTTATTTCCTGGTTGAACTCCTAACAGCTTCTAAACTGTATTTCTTGTCCTAAGTATAAAAGCCCCCGAGGGTGCTTCAGACACTGGAGCTGGGACTGGAGCCGCGTCGATTTCTTCATTTGCTGCTCAGAGGTTCACGGGTAGAGCCGGGGCCCCTGAGCCCTGCCTGATGTCTGAACACAGGACACATGTGCAGAGCTCTGTGCTCACCTGTAGGATTCTACCGGGGTGGATGCAAATTTAAAAACCCCCTCTGGGACCAGAAAGGGCAGGAGGCTTGTTCTGGGTCACACAGCAACGAACCCCCAACACATCGCCCAACGCCCAGTATCCTGTGAGCGGTACAGGGGTGTCCAGGTTGGCACCAGTCAAGCTGTTTCTGAGCAAGACGGGCAGATGGTGGGGTGGGGGTGGGGGCGCCCTCCAGGAGTGCAGGGCCCCTGGGGCTGCAGACTCCAGGGGAGGGCCCCTGGAGAAGGTAGGGCCCCACCAGCCTGGAGGACTGGCCGGCTTTGAGCGGGAAGAGTGAAGGGCTGAAGCCCGCGCACAGGTGCCGAGAGGCCTGTGTTAGGGAATCAAGTCCGGGCTCATCACTCTCTAGCCGCTGACCCTGAGCCAATCTGGGCCTCAGTTTCCCCCTCCATAACATGGGGATCCACGGGTAGGGAGTGTGGACTTGGAGTGAACTGTGACGCGTGGGAACCGAGAGTGGTGGAAACGGGGCGCTGTCTGGAGGGTCCCGAGCCGCCCCTGACCCCAGCCTCCTGCGCCAGGTCCGATGCTTCTCAGCTTAAGCCCTTCCTGCCGTCACTAACACAGGTACCTGGACCACCTATGGCCACAGTCTGAAGGTTCATTCCTGAGGACCACCAGCTGCCACCCATACCTCTCCCGGCCCGCGGTTCACGGGAGTCTGAAGGCGACATCTCATCTAACCCCCGTGACGCGCCCTAGGCCTTGGTGTCGCCCGCACTTACAGCTGAGCCGGCCGAAGTTCAGAGGGCAAAGACCTGCCTGTGTCCGGGGGGGACAGGTGTGCTTGACCCGGGAAGCCATTCTCCATCGACTCCAATGTGCTGTGCGGACCGACACCTGGGGCTTTGCCAGGTCACCCCACTGTACCCCGAGTCCCTGACGGATGAGCCCTCTGTCCTCTGGACCGTCCTGGTGGGGAGGCAGCATCGGGCCTCGGCCTGTCCCACCCCAGCAGCTGCCCCATCCTCCCGTTCTCCCCCCACCCCCCCGTGGGCCTCACCCTCTCTGCTCAGGACCATTTCACCAGCCTCCTCCCGGGCCTCCTGGCCCCCAGAGTCTCTCTCCTGACCTCTCACCCCCCCACATGGAAGTGATCCAGGTACCTCCCCGGCTTGAGGTTTTCCTGGCTCCCAGCCAAGAGGTGAAAATGGAACCCAGTTGCTGTCTGGGGTCGGGGACAGCCCTCACTGCCAGGAGGGGAGCCACATAGAGAAATGCTGAGGCCCAGGGGCCAAGCCTGCCTCTTCCCCCCCAAGAGTGGGGCCTAAATAATTAATAATTATTAAATAAATAATAATTAAAGCGGAGATGCTCGCCCCAGACCCAGGCCCAGAGGTCGGTCGGTAACCATAAAGGAGAGCAGAACCCAGCCCACACCTCGGAGGGAGGTGGACGCTGTTCTGCAGACTGGTGGGGGGCCCACCACGAGGTCTGGGGGCAGGAGGCTGGGGCAGGCTGTCTCTGGCTCTGGGATGCCAGGAGTTGAGTGAGAAAGGGGTAGGCCACCCCGATGTCAGCCACCAGCCCCCCTCTCCCCAGAAAAACCACTTCCAACTGTACAAACAATGTGACTGCAGTCCCCGGGGTCGGGGGGATGGAGTGGGCAGTGGTGTTGGTGGAAGAAGGTTTTACAGGAGGAGAAAGGAGGTCACTCTGCTGGCTGAGCCCTTACTCAGGTTAGGGGCGTCCATCCTCACCACAGCCTCAGGAAAGGGCAAGTGTCCACCTGTCACTGAGCCCCAGAGAGGTTAAGTGACTTGCCTAAGACCACAGAGCCAGGGAATGGCAGAGCAGAGATTCAAATCCCAGGCTCTGATGAACCTGCATTCAGGTGCTCTGCTGAGAATACAACGGCCTATTCCTCGGTGCTTGGAATCATAAACTTGCTTTGCTGGAAACTCTCCCAAACATGGGAGGAACTGACAGCACGGAGGCTGGATTCTCTTCCTGTGGAATTCTGTCAAGAGGTCAAAGTCACCACAAGGTCAAAGGCAGGAAAAGACAGTCAGCAGACCCAGGGTATAAGGGGCCCCTCTACCCCGACAGGTGCCAGCACTTACAGACACTGTGTAAGTCTCAGGGCCAGTGAGGGACGCGGCAAGACCCCACTTTACAGATGAGGAAGCCGAGCCTCAGTGAGGAAGTGACCTGTCCAGCCCGCCACCTTGCTAAGGGGCAGAGCCAGGCCTGGAAGCCAGGCGACTGTAAGGGAAGCACCTTCACTGGACATGGTTACAGGCTGGCAGTTCTCGGTGCAGGCGAGTCCCTGCTATAAATATGATGCTGACTCCCGGTAACCTTAGCCTCCAGGCTCCCTTGCCCAGGCACAGGGCCATAAATCCCAGAGCGGACTACCTGCCACTGTGCTCCACGCTGCGGAATTTTCCTGGCGCTCTAACAAGGTACCACCTTTTCTTTTTTTTACAGGCTGCAAATTATTGGAAATAATTGGAGCCTGTAACATTGGAGAAATGTTGAGCTAGCTGTCTCCCAATGAGAAGGGCCATTGCTCACAGGAGAGCCAGAAATACCTGCAAGATGGCTAGCTCCCCCATCCCCCAGGTAAGCAGGGTGGGACTTCCTGGAAGGGGCATCTGATCTGGGTTCTGCACAAACAGGGTCCAGGAAGCTGGGTTCAAAGCTGGGTGAACTTGCACAAGTCTGTCTGCCTCTCTGAGTTTCAGTTTCCTTAGTTATACAGTGGAGTTCATGCCACCCCCCTCCTGGGATTAAACGGAGTGTCCACAATGGCCAGTACACAGCAGACAGTTTGGTCCTTTCATTTTCCTTTTTGGGTCGCAGCTCATTTACTGGTTGAATAATAAAAACAACAGCTATGACTGCTAACAACAAGCCTGGCATTATGTTCAGTGTGTTACATGCTTTCTGTCACTTAATCCTCCCTGGAACGTGAAGAGCTAATGTCTATTATTGTCCCCATTTAATGGATGAGGAAACTGAGGCACAGCACCCTTGAGTAATCTGCCCAAGGTCACACAGGTCGTGGCCAGAGAGCTGAGAAATTTCCCCCTGTCTACACAGACACAGAGACTGGATACTGAGAATAGGTGGAAATATTTCACAGCAGCCTCCTGGGCCCAATCACTGCTGCACAGTAGGAATCCAAGAAAGACTTGAATTTCAGACAACAGACTCTAGGAGCGCTCCCCCCACACCATAAACAAACATACGTCTCTGCACACAGGCTCTGTCTTTACTCCTGCCAACCAGGTGTGATCCCAAGCCCAGCACATCAGAGACCAAAGACCATCACACGGTATTTTGTAGGCGGGAAGCCAGGCACCAACCTCACCCAGAGAAGCCCACTCAGTCAGGATGGGCAGAGCAAGGACGCTGCCCACCAGCTTCCCATCCAGCTGACCTTCTCCCAGACCCGACAGTGAAGGCTGTCTCCTCCCAGCCTCCAGGCCACACACACACACACACACACACACACTCGGTACCCACTCCATCGCCCCGAAGGACTAATATTGTCCTGGGCTTCCTGAAATACCCATCCCCACAGCAGGGTGGTTTTACAAGCTGCTAAAAGCAGCGCTGTGTCCCTGGTGGAGGCAGAGAGCTATTCCGGGTTTGCGTCAGGTGTGGGCAGAGCCAGCCAGAAAGGGCCTGTCTGCACTTCCCCCACCATGCTGGCTCAGCGGACAATTCCTGGCAGCCAGCGCCACTGGCGCCCAGCAGAAGAGGGAGAGGTCAGGCCAGTTTTGTCGGTGTCCCCCTCCCCAACACACATACACACACCCTCTGTTCCACATCTGACTCAGCCAGGCCCAGGCGCTGGAACTGTCCATCCGACACCATGCAGAGTGGGCACACACCGCTGTTGCCCACAAGGCACCCTGAGGCCCTCCGGGACAGCCTGACCTGCCCGAGATTCCCCACGGCAACTTCTGACGGAGAAGGAATCCATGACCTACAGGCACGCAGCGGCTTAGGCGGCCAGACTTGGCTGGAGGGGGCCGGGCAGGGATGCACAGGTCCATGGGCTTCTGTGCGCCGGCCCGGGACCCCCACTTGCTGTTTCCACGAAGACACTGCTAAGCGCTCGCTACACACCTGCAGACGCTTTCATGCGTCATCACATTCAAGGTTCACGACCCCCTGTGAGTTACGTACTGTTACCACTGTCTCCTTTCTCACCTGGGGACGCTGAGGCTCAGAGCAGTCAAGCCACTTGCCCAAGGTCACCCAGCTTGGAAGTGAAGGAACTGGAACTTGAACCTGGGCAGCCTGACTCCAGAGTCCCCAGTATATTCCCAGCCCCTGCCCCACCCGAGGCAGGTTCAGGATGACGTCCACATCAGAGTTTGTCTTCAGCTGGACAGAGCCAGGGGCCGCCAGCCAGGGACATGGGCAGCCAGTCCCCACCATAGCCCCTCGCCCCGGGCAGAGCAGAGGACATGTGGGCAGACTCCAGTGTCAGACCACCCCTCCACCTGCCTGTGTCCCTGGCCATTTCCAACCTAGAGGATTTGGGGGCCCACGGCGGGGGTCTGCTTTGTGCTGTCAGACCAGAAGCTCAGAACTTTCTGGAGGTCTCAGACCGCTGGGGAGTCTGATGGATGCTGTGGACTCCCCCTTCCCCCTGATGACAGGGAAATGTTCACGCACACTTGTTTGCACGTGATTCCAGCGGCCGGCACCCTGAGCCCACCCAGGGTCCAGCCGCAGCCAGGGCCCCTGCTGCACCGTGGGTCGCTCCGGACGCCCCGCTGAAAGCCGGGAGGGTCTGCAGCAGAAACAGCTTCCTGCTCTAGCCCCGTCGGGAAGCCAGGCAAGAGGAGGGGGGTGGGTGGGCGTGTGAGGCACAGTGAGCTTTGAAAGTCTCTCACCCCCCTCCAGGAGCCAGCCCCCCAGACATCAGGCCCAGAGGAAGGGGGTCCAGCCCCACAGCTGCCTGCAGCCTGCAGGGGGCCCAGCGCCCTCGGTGACCAGTGGCCTTGGCGCTGCAACCAGAGCAGCAGTGGGTAAATATAGCGCTGCCACTCACCGGCCGAGGGGCCCTCGCCGTCCGACATGGTGCAGGAGATGGGCGGGCAGCCCGCCACGGCCCGCCGGGACGCTCAGGGCCCTCGGTGGCTGTCACCCACCTGGTGGGGCTCGCGGCTGCCGGCCCTGCTCGGTGTCCAGTCCCCAGACAGTGTCCTGCCCCGGCAGCCCTGGCTACCCCCGCCCCCCATGCTGGGTCAGGCAGATAAGAACGCGCTCCAGGGCCAGGAGCCGGCGGGATTGGTGGATAAATCTGGGCACTGCCCTCCCCTGCCTGGGCCTCTCCGGCAGCCTCAGAATGTTGCCCAAGAAACCACTGCACCCCGAGGTGCTTGGTCAGGCTGCGAGACCCCTGCCCCAGCCTGGGACCCCAGAATGCCTGCAAGTTCTGTCCCTGGGACTGGTCCCACCTACGCAGTGAGGGGCACTTAGGGGCGTTAGAGAAGGAGGACAAGGAGTGATACCACCCTGGAGCACATGTGCCTGGTGCCGGGGTCGTGCTGAGAGCTACCACCCTTGTCCTTGCTCTCAGATCCCTGGGGCGGCCTCCCCTGTGTTCTCCATGTCACAGAAGGGCTTAAGTGACCTACCCAAAGCCAGTTAGGGGTGTGACCGGAGCTGGGCTCTGGAGCCGGGCTGTCTGTCTCCAAGGCGACTGTAAGGTGTGCCCCTCGCCTTTGTTTGGCAGATGGGAGCCATCCACACACAGGGGCACCTCCGCCTCCTGGGTTCTAACAGCTCCATGTGTGCTGGGGGGGCGGGGAATGGAGATGGACCCCCCCACAAGGGCAGCCATGTGACCCTGTGTCTGGCACAGAGGGGGTGGTCAGGAAATATCAGTTGAGAGAACACACCTCAGCAAGCACTTAGCATGCACTTGCTGTGTGCTTGCCTAAGAGCCAACCCAGTCCCGCTCCTGAGTCCCCACAGGGACCCAGGCCAGAGACCAGGGCAGTGAGGCAAGTGGAGGGCTCTGGGCTGAGTTCCCAGGGCTCAGTGCCGGTCCCAGGGCTCGAGCCCGCCCAGGCTCGAGGTCTACCTTGTTCTGCACGCAGAGCACAGAGGGAGTACGGTGACTTAAAGAGAAGGCTGGTATCAACCCCAATCAGAGAAATACTGGAGGGCTTCCTGGAAGAGTTGGCATTTGAGTTACATCTTTGAGGAATAAGAAAGTTTTTTCAGGGGAAGAAAGGACATTCCAGGAAGAGAGACCAGCAGGTGCAAAGGTGAGAAGTGGGAAAGCTCAACTGGAGAGTGACAAGGGACCCTGGCAGGGGCTGGAGATAGTAGTGACCCCAAGGAGAGAAGAAGGTTGATGCTTGTGAAAGGGGAGGCATACAGGGCTGGGGAAGCCAGGGCAGGATTCCTGGAACAGGGGGCAGATGCTGGTGGTGAAGTGTCCAAGAGCCTCAGAAAAATGAGAGGGGGGTGGAATGGTATTCCAAGGCATCTAGCAGCTCTTCCATTGGCAATGAGACCTTTCCTAGCTTGGAGACCTGGGGAGTAGAGGCAGGAGGGGCTCCTTTCCAGAGACGGGGTCGGGGGAGGGCTGTAGAGCCACACCAGCTGCCAGAGAGAACAGCAAAGGAATTCAATCCATGTGAGATGGTTCTAGGCCTCTTGGCCTTTGCCTGTGGGGTTCCCTTGGTTAGGAATTCCCCGTCCTCCTCCCCAGTCTCCTTCTCTGGAAAGCCTTTTCTGACTGCCCCTAAAGGCAGGTCAGAGGACCCTGCACTCTGCTCTGCAAATTCTGACCCCACTGTGGTCAGTGCCTGGTCCTGGCTGTGTCTACCTCTTGGTTGGCTCTTGCTGTTATGAACAGTAATGAGCTCACTGTCACTGGAGGTATGTAAGCAGGGCTGGACAGCTACTGGGTGAGGACACAGTGGAGAGTTCAAGCATCAGGTGGAATTCGATTAAATGGCTTTGGAGTCCCTTTAGAGTGACTTGTCCTGGTTTCCCTGGACATTTCCCTGTTTTAGCCCTGAAAGTCCTCATGCATCCTGGGAACCCTGAGTCTCAGGCAAACAAGGACTGCTGGTCATCCTGGGTCTCTCCTAACTGAGATTTTTATTTTAAGTGAGAAAAAGACAAAGAAGGACTGGATCTGTCTCTGGAGCCCTAAACCCCCAGCCACTGCAACCCAGAAATCCTCCCCCTCCTTCTGCACCAGCTAGATGTGATCCCAGGACTGGGATTCTAGGCGTGAGTGGAAACCTAGCTGCCCTGTGCCTTGGGAGGGCACGCAGGAAAGAAAGGAGGCAGGTCAGCAAGGAGAGAAGCAGCTCTTCTGGGCGCCCCCTACCTGCAGAGTGGGGAGGAGTCTCTCCCACTGGGTCTGGAGGACTAACGAGATAACGCCGCAGCCGGAGCACCACAGGTGGCAGCTGTATCTCTACTGAGGGGCTGGAACCAGGTGGGACCCACGTGCCCAGCCCTCCACCTTACTTTTCCCCTGGAGCTGCAGCGGGAGGGCATGAGAGGGTTCAGACCTGTCTCGCTGTGTGTCCTTGGGCAGGTCATGGCCCCTCTCTGTGCCTCCATCTCCACATGGGTGGAGCATTTATGAGAACCTCGTGCACCCAGGCCTGGGCCAGTCCCGCGGGGCCTCGCAGGCTGGGCTGATGGCCCCATCACGTGTGTGTCATCTCCGGCAGCATGTGCTTGGGGCTCCCTGGGCTGGGCCCCCAGAGGAGCACACTGTGGAACCCACCTCAGGGTGCCCCCCGAGACCACCAGAGGCCAGGCCAGGTACCACGGGTGTGCCCAGTGCTGGACGAGCAGCGTGGCTGCAGAAAGAGATCCACCAAGGCACCTGGACTCGCAGGCAGAGGACTCCACCGTGGCCACTTCCAGGTGGGGCTGCAGGACCAGGGCTGGGGGAGCGTGATATCAGATGAGCCTGGGTCCAGGGCCAGCTCCGCCTGCCTTCCTGGGGACTGGGACGAGCCACCCCTGCCTTGGTTTCTCAACTGGATAAGTGAGAGGTGACGCCTGTGGGGCCCTCAGACAGGACCAGCACCGGGGCGTAGACCCCCTATGGGCACACTCCACCTCCCCACCCGGCAGCCGTTTGTCTGTCTGCCCCTGAGTCCCACCCGGCTGGAGCCGGCTCCCTGTGTGCAGGCCACTTCCTCTTCCTGTCCCTGGCCCCAAGTCCCTTCCTGTTTTCTTTAGTGTGGGAACATGTATTGAGGAAAAAACAACTCGATTCTTCTGCCCCTGAGCCCACTGCGTGTGTGTTCATGAGCGTGTGTGTGACAGTGTGTGTGTGTGTGTGTGCACCTGCGTGCATGGGAGCGTGTACACGAGTGTAGGGGAATGTGTGTGTGTGCACATTCCTGTGTGAGCATGTATGTGCGTGTGGACTTGAGGGGCGGGTACCTGTGCACCTGCGCCCTCTGGCCCCTCCCAACCTATCCTGCAGCCCTGACTGCCCAACCGAGGGCACCTGTCATGTCCCTGTCACGGGCACCGAGACCTGGCATGGTCTTAGCTCACAAGCGTGTGATGTCATTTCAGCCGCCCGGTGGGCATCCGTGATGAGCAGTGGCTGCCGGGGCCTGGGGGGAACGTGGGCGCAGCCTCCTGGGGGGCTCTCGGGCACGTGGGGGGTGGCGGAGGAAGGGCAGAGCAGGGCGCAGGGCGAGCGGAGGCAGTCAGGGAGGAGCAGGCTGACACCTGGACGGGCAGCCGGACACCTGGACGCCTAGGGTCAGGTTCAAGGTGGAGGAGAAGCTCCGGGGAAGAGCTCGGGGTGCCGCGGGGATGGATGTGGCGGGAGATAGGGTGAGGGGGCGGGCGGGCTGCTCCTGTGAACTTGGCAGCTGGCCAGAGTCGGGGTGCTTGGAAGGGAACGGGGGTAGGAGGTGCACATTTCCTGGGTCTGCTCTGAGCTGGGGACCCTCCCGGGCCCTCCCCAACATCGTGCGGTCTCAGAGGAAGCCATGTCCCGCTTCACGGGGGAGGACGACCACGAGCCTCGCAGTGACCGCTTGTCTGGGGACCGTGCGCTCAGCGACCTCCCACACCCCACTCGCTCCCCCGTCAGCCCCTGAGTTCCCACTGCTCAGCCAACCAGCGCCGATGCTGGGAGCAAAGTGACCCAGGAGGGAGGGAGGGTCAGGCTGGCCTGATCAGAGGGGGGAGGGCGTGGGAGCCTGGCGGGGTCAAGGTGGACGCCCTGCTTCCTGCGGGCACCTGCTCTCCCCACATTCACACAGACCCCAGCTGGGTCTCAGGGGTTCCGGCACCTCCTCCCTGCTGGACACCCCATCTTCCTGGGCTCTCTGCCCCATAAATAGAGGCAGGAAAGTTTCAAACAAGGAGCCTCACCTGGGGCCTTGGAGACCATGACTTGAAGAAGGACAGAGGATGTCCCCGTTGGATGGACCTGCATCCCCTGGGTGTGTGGCCTTGGACGGGCCACCTGACCTGTCGGGGTTAGGATGGGGTGTGCGATGCACAGCCAGGGCCAAACACCAGGTGTATCCACCTCCTTAGCTTAAAAACAGACACCTCCTTTAGCAGCTCAGGTCATGGCAGACACACACCCAGATGCACGCAGCCTGAGACACGCAGACACGGACGCTGAGACCCGTATGCACAGCCTCACATGTGAGACACAGAGATACACAGAGACAGGGAGACCCCAGACACAGAGATATATGGAGAGACACAAATGGACACACATTGTGGGGCTCACACACGCACCCATGGGCTCACACATACATAGGGCTTACACACACACACACACACACACACACACTCCAGTGCAGCTCTTGGAGCTGGTTTCCCACACCCGGGGCACCCCCACCCAGCCCAGGCACCCTAAGCTGATGGCTGCCTGGTGGCCTCCAGGCTCCCGGCCAAGAAAGAAGCCTGAGAGGCCCGTCAACTGCACTGGGTATCCCTGGGGTGTGAGGCTGTGGGCAGCTCCTGGGTTCCTTGGGGCAACCCCTTACCTCTGGGCGCAGGCCAAGGAGCCGCCGTCATTTGGTGTGTGCGAGGGGCGGGTGGCCCAGGGGATGCAGAGCTGCTGGGGAGACTCTGGCCTTCTCCTCAGGCTCCTGGGCTCACAGCAGGGGCGAGACCCCCCAGAGACAGTGAGGCCCCACCTCTCGGGGCCCTGTCTGTAGAAAGGGGCCTGGGGTCACAGTACAGTTGGGCCCGGGGCTGGCCAACGCCACCATCACGGATTCCTCCTCAACCAGGATGCCAGGGCTGCCCGAAGGGCCCTGCCCCCAGGCTGGGGATGCAGGAGCTCTGCCACGGCTGCATCACCCCCCTCTGCCCCCCAAAAGCTGAACCAGCGGAGCTGGGCCCAAGGACTGGGAGTGGGGAGGGGAGACAAGCCCTCTGCTGCTGCCCGCCTGGCATTGGCCCTGGGACCCTCCACACCCCACCTGGGAGGCCAGGCTCCTGCATGAAAGGCTCCAGGACTCCCCACCTCCCACCCGGCCGCACCGCCTTGAGGTCCATGGAGCCTCCTGCAGGGCAGGCCTGGGGCCTGGGCATGGCCAGCTGGAGGCTGCCTGTGGGACCGCCGAGAGTGGGAGGCTCTGGGCCTCCTCTGGCCCCATCCTCTGCCGTGACCCTCAGGCCCCCCGCCCTGGGCGTGACCACTCGGCCTGGCTGGCTGGGGCTAGCCCACCAGCAGAGGCTGCCTAAGGTGGGCAACACCAGGAGGGTGACCATGGTTTCCTCCAGTGGGAAGAAAGTGCGGGAGAGCCATGTTTTGGGAGAAATGAGTGTTTTTAAAGCCCTAGACCATCTGTCCCCATCCCAACCCTGATTCAGAGAAATGTCCCTCCTCTGCAAGTCTCCTGTCGCCTGCCAGAAATACCCCAGTGTCTGCCCCCTCCCCCGGCTGGGGTTATTTTTGGACGTCCAGACAGAGATGCCCAAGGCTGTCTGGAGGAGCCCAGGGTGAAGTCTGGGCAGACGAGCATTTAGGGGTTCGAAGCCCCCCTTTGGGCCACATACTTATCAGGAAGCCGCTAGAAGATGCGGGATTCTCGCCTCAGAGGGGAGTAAGCGTCCACGCAGAGGGGGAGCGACGCAGAACGAACCCCTGGCTTGAGCCCCCTCTCGCCCCTCCCCTGAGGTCACCTCCAGGTGGCCAGCCCCTCTCATGATCACCCAGGGAACCCCACACACACTGTGCTTGTGGGGTCTGCCTGGCTGGACCTACTAGGGTAGCGGACACCATACCTACTCGGCCAAGACAACCAGGAGGGGCTGAGCCCCATCCAGAATCTTCCCAGCAGGGCAACTAGTTGTGGCCCTCTGCCCACCCATGCTGGCTGCCACTGAGGCCCAGCAGGGCCGCCAGGCAACCCCAGAGCCAGCCTCCAGTCCCAGCACCCAGGGCACAGAGGAAGAAAACCTCCCATCTGACCACGGCTGGGCCAAGCTTCTCATCTCCACACCAGCAGACAAGGCTGCTGAGGCCACTCCCCACCCCAGCCTCCCCACCCCACCCTGAGGGTCCCCCATCACCAGCCTCCAGACCCCTGGGGCCGAGGGCACCGGAGGTGACTTCCGGGGAGGTGTTAGAGCAGCTCAAACCTGAGGGATCGGGGGGACTTGGGGGAGTGTGCAGGCTGGAAGTTTCCTGCCCGGAGTGAGATTGTAGCCCCACCTCACCTTGTCCAGGTTTACAGATGAGGGGGTGCGCTGGGAAAGGGCCATCAATGCCCGAGGTCCTGAGGGAGGGAACGGCAGGGCAGGGGGGACCAGAGAGACCTAGTGAGGCAGCAGGAAACAGCCTGACGCCATACTCATCTTTGGGCATTTCTCCACCGCGGGACTTTTCTTGCCAAAACTGCCCCTTCCAGGTGAGTCCAGACCTCCCGGCTCGTCCCACTGCGGGTCTGCCGGCATCCCACCACCAGACGCGGGCCCACCGCCCGGAGAGGTGGGGGGGGAAGCACCAAGTGATCGCTGCCCCCCCACCCGCGTGGCAGTGCCCCTGCCGCCCCAACAGCTGCCTGACCCTCGCCATGCCTCAATGCCCCATCTGTGAAATAGGGACCGTGATGCCCGCCTCCCTACTCCCATCCCAGTGGTCATTGGATGCCCCAGACCACCCGCGCCTCTCGCCCTGACCCCTCCTCCAGGAGGCTGGGCTTGCGTCGCCTCGAGTCCCTCCCCCTCCGGACCTCCGGACCCTCCGAGGGTTGGGGAGGCACCGCCCACCCTGCCTGCGGCGGACCCGCAGCTCTGAGAGCTGCGCCGGGGCGCCACCGTGTGGCTCTTCTGGGAACTGCACCGCCCGGCCTCCTCTGGACGTAACAGCAATAAAGGTGCCACCGCCAGTTACAGTTTACAGCTGCTGAGTGTGCAGCACTGACGCTGAAAGGCTCTGTGCTAAGCACCGTCCACGTAGAACGTTCTTAATTCTCCCACAAACCTTCAGATGCGGGGCCTGTTATTTGTCCTCCCTTACAAATGGGGAAACTGGGGGCAAAGCCCCATAACCAGTGACAGATGGGGTAGGATTTGACCCCAGGAGGTGTGGCTGCAGGACCTTGGTTTTAATCCCATCCATCTTGCCTGGGCCCCAGGGGGTTGGTACCAGCCCTGTGCACACTGAGGTCTCTTGGGGGGGGGGGGGCGCTTAAAAGGAAAGGTTTCCAGCCCAGCTGACCTGATCCAGCTGGCCCAGACACACCCTTCTCAGAGCCACAGGAGGTTCTGGCCTCCCCACCCCACCCCCAAGGCAGGGAGATGGGAACAGAGAGGGTGGAGTGTAGCTTGATAAGGGTCCAGCCGAGCACTCAGGTCAGTCCGGGGTTGCGGGAGTGGGAGGACCCTCACTCGGCAAGGAACCTGCAGCTGCAGAGGCGTCCCAGAGGCCAGACGCCCAGCCCAGAGGCTCAGATGCGACTGCGCTCGTGGGACCCCATGTCCAGCCTGGGCTGGGAACGCAGCCCCTTCCTAGGGCAGAACACCCACCTGTGCTGAGCATGCCACTTCCTCCCCTGAGCCTCAGTTTCCCCGTCTGCTAACTGGGAAGACCCCTCGGAGCTGTCGTTCAAGACTGCAGCAGGGGCTGAGGAGCTGACATACAGGGGCCAGTCCGGATCTGTGCCCTCTCAGGTATGGTGGGGGGACCTGTCTGGCGCACGTACCCCGGGCAGTGGGCCCGCTGTTCCTGCATGATGACGAACTCCCAAGTGCTGAAGGAGAAACAGGCCCTTTCCCTTGGACAGGCCCAGAGGACATGGTGGGTCCAGTACTTCCTGCCCCTTGGCCACCCCTCAGCCTCGAGGAGGAAGGGACGGCTTCCTCACCCACCCACCGCCGCGAGGGTTACGGTCTCAGCCCCTGGGCCCGAGCAGCCTCCTCTGCCCAGGTCAGGAGGGGCAGCCCTGTGCCAGCAGGTGCACAGGTGCAGTGGGTGTGAGGCCAGGCGTCCACACTCAGCTCCACCAAGCTGCCCTCAAGAGAGATCCTGGGGGCTCCATCCTATGTGAGGCCCTCTGGAGTGTCAGTGGCCTTGTTGGGAGCAGACTAGACCACACAGGCCCCAGGGCCCCCAACCCTCTCAAATCAAGCTCTCAAAACTGCCCACAGTCGCAGCCTCACCCCCCAGGAGCATGGCCTTGCACATAACATGGGGCCCTCCTGGGAACCTGGGCCGTCTTCTCCCGACGTGGCATTGTCTGGGCATCTCCAGGGGCAACTTCCAGAGCTGCCTCAGCCCTTAGGGAGATCAGTCTCAACAAGGCACCCATTTTACAGATGAGAAAATGGAGGCCAGAGCGCCCTGGCCTGGTCTGGCAGTTCATTCATGCAGTCAACACATTTATTTATTGAGCATCGACTCTGTGCCAGGTCCTGGGTGGGCACAGGGGGCTCAGAGGTGAATCACACGCAGACTCTGCCCTTGAGGCACTCACAGCCTGTCAGGACAGTTGGTCACATCGAAGGACACTCATGATACAGTGTGGTCAGTGTGGTGCTAGAGGTAGCACAGGTGGCCAAGGGAGCACAGAGGAGGAGCCCCTGGCCCAGCCGGGGGGTGGCAAGGGGGGCTTCCTGGAGGAGGTGACACCTGAAGAGGGCTTTAGGGAGTGAGCAAGAGTTAGGGTGTCTGGCAGAGGGCGTGGCCTGTGCAAAGAGGTGGGGGGAGACAACAGCACATCTGGGCGGCAGCTGGGAGATGGCAGGCTCTGGTCCAGGAAGGGCAGCGGAGTTAGCAGGGGACGGAGAGCTCTCAGGGCTGTGAAGCAGGTGGCGGTGCGCAGAGGGCCCGCTGGGAGCCAGTGTGGAGGGCGCTCCCGGGGAAGAGGGCGGGGGAACAGCGTGGGCGCGGCCCTGGCGGAGGAGTCCGGTCCTGCACGGGTCCCCTCAGCAGGGCGGGGGCGGGGGCGCGGGCTGCCAGCCCCGAGGCTGCAGGGTGCAGAGCACGGGGTCCAGCGGCTTGAGCGTGGCCTGCTCCAGCAGCCGGAATCGCTGCCCGGGCACCAGCCGGAACTCCAGCCTCTGCAGCAGCTTGGCCATGACCACCTTCACCTCCATCTGTGCGCGCGGGGGCGGGGTGGGGGGGGTCAGTGGTGTGAATGAGGGAATGAACAGCAAATGCCACAGCTGCCTGGGTCCCCAGCCCCCAGCCCCCAGCCCCCAGCCCCCAGCCCCCAGCCCAGGGACCCAGAGCAGGGCTCTGAAATGCTTCCTGGACAAGACGTCACCTCGCAGTCACTTCTGGGCAGAAACCCCAGCGCTGGGCCCCTACCTGAGCAAACTGCTGCCCGATGCAGGAGCGGGGTCCCAGGGAGAATGGGAAGTAGGTGAACTTCGGCCTGCGTGCGGGGAGAGAGGCGTCAGGAGGCAGCCCCACGACAGTCGTGACAAAGCCAACCTTGTGATGACCGCCTTTGGGCCAGGGCTGGTTTTCGAACATGCTAAAGACATCAACAGCTTACTCGGCTAAGCTCTGGGTCAGCATTGCCTCATTTTATCCTCCTTTGAGCCTTCCGGAAGGAGCTGTTATTATTCCCATTTCAGAGATGGAGGAACTGAGGCTCAGAGAGGCAAAGCAACACCCCCAAGGTCCTACGTCACTTACTCCACTTATTCAGCCGGCCGCATGCCCAGCTCTGGGCAGTCTGGGTCTGGACTCAGGCATCTGTCCCCTGAGCCTGGCTCTCCTCCCCACCACTGCTTCAGTACTTGAAACCATTCACCCCCACAGCCACCTCTAGAGGGAGCCGTTGGTATTCCCATTTCTCAGATAGGAGCATCAAGGTGTGGGGGGGCAGGGATGCCGTCACTTGCCCAAGTCACAGGCCTTCCCAGTATAAGGGACTGGTTATGAGCACAGACTTTAAAACCAGTCTGAGCTGGGCTCAAACCTTGGTTCTTCCCCTTCCTGGCTGTTCGTCCTTGTGCAAGTTACCTAGCCTCTCTGAGCCGTGATTTCCTCCTTGTAAATGTGGGTAGAGTGGGGTTCACAACTCCCTCGCAGTGATCTGGAAGGCTATGTGCGCTCAGTGAGCACAGGCAGCTCAGACCAGAGGCCGCTGGGACCAACCTCCCACCAGGTCTCCACTTGTGGACAGCTTGAAGAGAGACTTACTTGGGTGCTTTGGGGCTGAAGCGATCTGGGTTGAAAGTCAGCGGGTCCTCAAAGTATGTGTCCATCCGCCCCATGACATAGGTGCTGAACTGCCGGGCAGAGGATCTGCTTGTCTCTGGCTCCGAGGATGGGTCCCCTCGAACCTCCCCAACCTGCTGCAGTCACCCAGTGGGGAGACTCGGAGCAGAGTACCCCCTCCCGCACTCCCCACCCCTGCTCTACTCCACCGGCCCATCTCCCCACCCACACATCTCCCCACCCATCTCTCCACCTGGCCATCTCTCCACCTGCCCATCTGGACCAGTGCGGAATTCCACTGGCCCCTGAAAAGTCTCTAAGAGGAAGAAAGGGGGCAGCCCAACATGCTGCCAACCAGCTGGGCACGCTACATCATCCCATGCTTGACCTCACCCTATGGGGGGAGCTACAATTATCCCCATTTTACAGATGAGGAAACTGAGGCTCAGAGGTTCATGACTTGCCTGAAGTCACCTGGCAAGTAAGCGGCCAAAATGAGAGGCAAACTCAGGTCTGCTGCGAGGCCATCTTTCTCTAGATTCCCGAGAGCTGTTATTATTCAAAGTTTCTCTTCAGCACAAGGCTTGCTTCAGCGGGGTGGGGGTGGGGGAGCCGCAGAGCCCCACTAGCCGTTCACCTGCACACCTGGTGCCTCCTGATTGAAGTTGATGCTCCATGCCCCGGCCCCCAGGGGCCATTCATGCCCCATAACTTGGGCCCTGGGTGCTGACCTTTGCACAAAGTGTCTCCCTAAGCCCGTGCTGCCCCTGGTTCTCTGTGTGAGAGTCTAGGGCATCCAGGGCTGGAGGGGGGGCCTGGAGCTGAGTGGGAGCCTAAGACCAGGAGGGGTCTAAGGTCAGCAAAGGGCACCTACTATGTGCCAGGGGTTTTTGCCAGACACGTGATGTACATTATCCTGTATTATCCTGTCGACTCAGGTACCATTATCCCATCTTACAGGGATGGTACTGAGGCCTGGAGGTTCAGGGTCTTCCCTGAGATGACCCAGCCAGCAGGGAGCAGGGCCGGGATTAGAGCCTGGGTCTGCCCACTCAAGGTCCACGGAGTTGCACACGTGGGTTGAGAGTCAGCCCCAGGGCCTCGCCCTGCCAGATGCAAGGGCGTTCTGAAGAGACGGTCGTTAAGGCAGGTGGTATTATGGGTGCAGGATGTTTTAAAAAAAAATAAAAAGTACAGATACGGAATTCCCTGGCGGTCCAGTGGTTAGGACTCCACGCTCTCACTGCCGAGGACACAGGTTCGATCCCTGGTCTTGGAACTAAAATCCATGGTGTGGCCAAAACAAGAAAAAAACCAAAGAAGCACACGTGGATGAAGGTTTGATACGTGCTGGAGAGGGCTTGACAGAGCCCTGGGGACGGGAGACTCAACAGGTGGGACCGGAGCGCGTCTTTCTCCTATGTAAAAATAAACATAGGTTCTGTCTGGGGCTGAACTGCAATCCCCCTAAAATTCACAAGTTGAAGTCCTAACTTCAGAATGTGACTGCATTTGGAGATAGGCTCTTTAAAGAGGTAATTAAGTTAAAATGAGGTCATCGGGGCCCCTAATCCAGTATGACTGGTGTTCTTACAAGAAGAGGAGATTAGGACACAGACACACACAGAGAAGAGGCCAGGTAAGATGGAGGGAGAAGATAGCTGTCTGCAAGCCAAGGAGGGAGGCCTCAGAAGAAACCAACGTGCTGACACCTAAATCTTGAACTTCTGGCCTCCAGGACCATGGGAAAATAAATTTCTGCTCTTTAAGCTACTGTGTCCATGATGCTTTGCGATAGTAGCCTCAGCAAACACAGACCCTTACCTCACACCATACGCAAAATCATTTTCAGATAGATAGGAGCTTAACTTTCAAAAGTGTAAAATCGGTAGAAGACAATGTAAGTGAATACTCTTCTGACTTCAAAGCAGGGAAGAATTTCTTAAACAAGACAAAACAAGATAACTAACCACTAAAAAATTTAAGAACGTCAGATCATTAAAAACAAAGACACACCACTATCTAGAGATGACATTTGCAACACATCTACCTGATAAAAGATTAACATGTGAATTTGTAAAGACAAATCTACATAATAATAAGAAAAGACAAAGGACCCAAGAGAGGGAAATGAACAAACACCTCACAGAAGAGGAGAAACAGGGTAGGGCTGCCCAACCTCACCAGTAGTCGGGAAAGTGCACATCAAGACCACAGCAAAATACTTTCCTTACACTTATTGAACTGGCAAAAAATAAGAAATTGGCCCCTACTAAGTGGTGAGGCAGACAAGGAACAGACTCTCTCTTACACCGCAAGGGAGTGTCTGAACTGGCAAAGCCACTTCGGAAAATAATTTGTCCCTAGTTTATAAAGTTGATCAGTCATCTGTCCTACAACCCAGCCCTCCCACTCCTGGGCACACACCCAAAAAACACATCTGCACATTGCATCAGGACACAAGGACAGGAAAGCTGACAGCGGCAGCTGTGCTCATAATGGCAACAAACTGGGACCCTCTCAAATGCCTGTTGACCCCGGAATCAATGTGCAATAGTGCAACTCACATGGCAGAATATTACACAGCAGTGAAAACGGATGGCCTACAGCCACACGTGGAAATCTACACTATCTTAATAGACATTGGACTGAGTCACAAAGCAAGTCCTAGGACATATTCTTGTGTGGGCGTGCACACACACGAAGGCGAGGGAATGGCAAGCACAAAATCCAGGAGAGTGACAGCTTTTGGGGGGAATCAGGAGAATGATGCCTACATAGGTGGTTACGTTCTAGTTTTGGGGGCAGGTGGTGGGTTTGGGGAGGTCACTATGCATGAATGGAGCCTGAATGAATGGATGAATGAGGAAACAGCCAGAGGAAGAAAATGTAAAGGAGAACGGGGGTGGGGGGGTGGGGGGGTGGGGGTGGGGGTGGGGGTGGGAGGAGAAAGTCGACCTCAGTGGGAGGAGGGGCCGTGGAGAGAGAAGGAACTGGGGCAAATTTGGGCCAGCTCTGAAACTGGGCACATCCCATTCTGCCCCTTGCTGGCTCTGTGACCTCAGGAAAGTAACTTAACCTCTCTGGGCCTCAGCAGCCTCAGCTGTAAATGAGGCAGCTCCCTTTTAGAATCATCCGCTGTAATCTTACACTGGACAGTGGGGTGGGGAGAGAAAATTCATCACAGGGTTACGGTAGGACTCAAACAAGAATGCACGGGGAGGCCAGGGAGGATAACGGGGCCACGGACTTCAGAGGAGTCCCTGACCTCAGCGGACAGCCCCGAATTGACCAGCTAGGGGCAGGCAGGCAGGGCCCCCACGCACCAGGAGCGGGGTGTTGCCGGGGACTCGGATCCCATCGATCAAGGTCTCCTCCTCCAACAGACGAAAGGTGCCCCACGCTGGCGGGTACAGCCTCAGCGACTCTTTGAGGACCTGCAGACACCACACGGGGAGATAACGAGAGACATCAGGAGACCCCATGGAAAGTGCCAGAAGCATGTCCCGAGCCTCTGCTCCATTTCACGGAGCTGAATGTGCGCCCACGGCCAAACTGGGTCCCTGACCCCTGCAAGGTTAGCCTCTTCTGCGTGTCCAACCCCTCATGTGACAGAAGGAGAAACCAAGGCCCAGAGGAGGGGTTGTGCAAAGCCACAGTGCCAGAGACCAGACCAGACCAGAGACCGAGCCAGGCCTCCCTCTAAACCAGGGCTCCCACCATCCCGAGGACTCTGGCAGCTCGAGGAAGGCCTCCTCCTGTGCTGTGCTGGGGGTTGGAGGGGGGTTCTGCTGAGCCTGGCCCCCAGCTGGGAAGCCTAACGCTTGTGGAACCCAGGCCTAACTGGGTTTTACTAACTGGGCTGGTTTCCATACTGGAATCACCTGGGAAACCGTAGCCATGCTGGGTCCCGCCCCCAGCGACTCAGTATCATTGGTCTGGAGCAGCCTGGACATGGGCAGTTTTTTAACCTCCCAGGGGATTCTCAGGTGCAGTGACGTTCAAGAACCCCTGTACTAAAGGGTTCAAGGAGGCAGCAGGCTGGTCGATGAATCGCCCACCTCTGCCCAGAAGCTTCTCCCCCATCCCCACACCTGGGACAGGTACTGCAGTCTCCCCAGGTCCTCGCAGTCAAGGTGCCTCTTGGAACCGATGACCTCGTCCACCTCGGCCTGCAGCCTGTCAGTCAGACAAAGACAAGTTCGTCTCCAAGGAGAGATGCCCCACGTTAGTTTTAAGAAGGGCGGGCTGGGAGGAAGCGTGAAGAGAGAGGCCTGGGGCTTCCCTGCTGCACACACTGCTCCCCAGCCCCCGTTCTTGAAAGAACCTCCCAGTCCAAACGCAGACGCCCGGGCAGCTGGGAACTACGTTCCAGGCCCTTTAAACATTCACCCGCTGTGTGCGCTGCTCGGAATCGGCTGTGGGAAACAAACCACCACAGAACAAGGTCTTTGCAAAAAGATGCCTATTTCAGACCGGTTCACAGCAGCTGGAAACAGCAGAAGGAGCGATGCAGGGATGCAGGTACAAGCCTTAGGACGTGCACCGTTAGAATAATCTGCAGCCGTACAGGTGGACCTGGACCACTTCCCACCCATGATGGGGTCTTTTGTCAAAAGACAGAAAATAACAAGGCTGGTGAGGGTGTGGAGAAATCAGAGCCCTTGTGCACGGCGGGCGGGGCTGTAAAGTGGTGCAGCTGCCGTAGAAAATGGTACGGAGGCTCCTCAAAAGGGCTTCCCTGGTGGCGCAGTGGTTGAGAGTCCGCCTGCCGCTGCAGGAGACACGGGTTCGTGCCCCGGTCCGGGAAGATCCCACATGCTGCGGAGCGGCTGGGCCCGTGAGCCATGGCCGCTGAGCCTGCGCGTCTGGAGCCTGTGCTCCGCAACGGGAGAGGCCACAGCAGTGAGAGGCCCGCATACCGCAAAAAAAAAAGTTAAACACAGAACTACCATGTGATGCAGCAATCCCACTTCTGGGTAGATGGGTCTCAAATAGATATTTACACACCGACGTTCACAGCAGCACTATTCACAATAGCCAAAAAGGGGAAGCAACCCAAGTGTCCACTGATGGATGAATGGATAAACAAGATGCGGTCCATACATACAAGGGAACATCACTCAGACTCAAAAGGGAAGGGCATCCTGCCACTTGCTGCCACACGGATGAACCTTGAGGACATTATGCTGAGTGAAACAAGCCAAACAAAAAGGACAAATACACTATGATTCCGCTCATATGAGGTCCCGGGAGGAGTCAGATTTCTGGAGACAGGAAGTTGAATGGTGGTTGCCAGGGGCTGGAGGGAGACAGGGAGTGAGGAGTTAGTGTGTAACGGGGACAATTTCCATTTGGGATGCTGAAATGTTCTGGGGAGGGATGGTGGTGAGGGATGGTGGTGATGGGTCCACAACAGTGTGAATGTACTTAATGCCACTGAACCATACACTTGAACATGGTTTAAATGGTACATTTTATTATATATATGATATTATATATGATATCTATATGATATACATATATACACATCGACACAATATTAAAAAAAAGAACTTGGGAAGAGGTTGCAAAACTGTGGGGCAATGTTGTGCTAATATACTTGGCAAAATTCAGTAATTAATCATGAACTGTCACTGGGTGGGTGGGGCACACAGGTGGATTTATCATTATAATCATTATTCTAACTTTTCTGCTTTTTTCCAAATTTTTAATAAATACTATTACGTATTTTTAAACACCCATAAGCTACAGTTGACCCTTGCGCAACACAGGAGTGAGGGGCACCGACCCTCCGCACGGTCAAAAATCCGAGTATAACTTTACAGTTGGCCGTCCGTGTCCGTGGTTCCACATCCACGGATTCAACCAACTGCGGATCGTGTGGTGCTGTAGCAGGTACTTAGTGGAAAATATCCATGTGTAAGTGGACCCGCACGGTTCAAACCCTTGTCGTTCAAGGGCCAACGGTGTTATATTCTCAGGCAATCGTTCAGTCTGCCCTTTCCTGCTGGTGGTGACAACCGCTGCTCTGATGGACCCTTCCCCATGTCCACGGAGGTCCCACCCCCAAGCCTGTCGGCGGTATTTGCAGAGCGCTCTTACATTTAGCTCAGCCCATCTGTGCCACAGTCCTTGAGGGACACTGTTTGTATTTAAGGAAACCAATGGCCCAGCTCAAATGCCATCTCCCCAGCGATGCCCTCCTTTGTCTTGCCAGCTGCAGACAAGCGCTCCCTCAGCACTTTGCTTGGAATTCTGCTCAGTCCTCAGTGCCAGCCCCTGGCCAGGCCCTGAGTACATCTTGGGAGGGAAAGAGCCTCGTCCCTGCCCTCTTGGAGCTTCTGGTTTCATGACTGAAATAGACTCAAAGCAAACAGTCCCGGGAGAAAAGGCATCTGTGAGCTGGGAGGAGGCTAGGAGGGGAAACAGTGTGGATGCTTCAGGGGTCTAAGAAGGCCTCTGAGGAGGGGGAAGAGGAAGGGGGAGGAGGACGAGGGGGAATTCTCCAGGAGAAAAGCAGGAAGAGGAGCTTCTAGAAGTAGGAGCAGCATGTGCAAAGACCCTGGGGTGAAGGGAGGCAGGACACATTGGAGGGGGCTCAGCCGTGGGAGGCGGGAGCAGGTGGTCCCCTAGGAACAAGACACCAGATAAACCCCTTCACCAACGTCAAGGGGAGCCCCCCATCTCCCCTCCTCGTACCTCGCCAAGATCTCCGGCTGGCGCGACAGCTCCATCACCGTGAATGCCAGGTGATTGGCAGAGGTCTCGTGACCTGCAGGAAAGGAGGAGAGCGGAGGCTCCACGAAGCCTACGGGGCTGCCGCTGTCCCAGCCTGCCTGGCCTCTGAGACCCCAAGCCCCTGGCGGTAGTTCAAGCCCTCACTTCTCCCCCTTGGCTGAGCCAGACGTACGGATACGAGGGAGACGCCTGTCCACCTCCGCGTTCCTGGTGCCACCTATGTTGTCAAAGAAATGGCCTTCGCCCCATGCATCCGTGTCTCACACCCTAAAAGCCCCTTGCTCCAACCATCCTTGTGCCTTGCCTGGCCTGGAGGGATATTCGTCCCCATTTTGCAGAAGAGCAAGCTGAGGCTGAGAGGAATGTGTCCCTCTTCGGTCACACAGCAGGAGGAACAGAGCTAGGACTCAAGTCAAGCACAGCTTTCAAGCCCAAAGCCCATGTAGCTGCGGGCACCAGCCCCTGAGGTCTGGAAAGGGTGCATCTCCTGTCCCGGGGACCGACTTCCCAGGTGGAGAGGGCTGATTCTGGGTTCCGGCAGGATCTGGTCAAGTTGATAGCATCAACCCCACCCCCACCCCGGTTGGCCAGGGAGGGAGCCGAGTTGCACCACTTTCCTCTAAAGGGGTAGGGAGCTTAACAGGTGGCAACCACTGCCAGCCAGGGGGCCCCAGGGGCTGCTCGAATGCAAGAGAAGGGCCTACACCTTCCAGCAAGTAGGTGCTGGGAGGGAGGTCCAGCTGCTCCCAGGGCTGGAATGTGGGCAAGTCACGGCCAGGGGACCCCAGAGGGGAGGCCGGGCAGGGGAATCAGAAGGGGCCGGAAGTCCCAGCCTGGCCCTGGCTCTGCATTGCCAGCAGTGACTCAGTTTCCTCAAAGGACAATGGGAGGAGAGACACAGCTGTCCTCTCCCCGGCCCCTTGCGGTAGGGGCACAGGGCTCGTGGTAGGCTGCGAGGGGACGTGAGGGAAGTTATTAAACCCCAGCTGGAAGGCTGGATGGACATCTCCATTTTACAGATGAGGAAACTGAGGCCCAGGCTACAGAGCCGGCCCATGGAAGAACCACATCCCGGACTCGGGCCCCTGGCTCACAGCATGAAGACCAGCCAGCCCTCATTCAGCAAGCACTTTATCACGTGCAGAGGACGGTGCCCTGAAGTCCTGCTCCAGCCCTACTGCTCCAGGTCTCCTGGGCTATCTGCGAATGTGACCCCCACCTGGAAGGCCCTCTTCCACGCCGTCCACATGGCAGACCCCCTCCCCCTTCGTGACCCTCTCGCAGGGGAGGCAGGCTTCCTCCTCTGAAAATCCACTGCCCAGCAAGGCAATTCTGTCTGTCTGTCCACCTCCACAATCAGACTATGAAGTATCCCTCCTCTTGTTCATCTCTGTCTTCCCTGTGCCTGGTCTTCGTTCATCTCATCCAATCTTTATGAGTACCTACGGCACTGGGCCCTGGGAATACACAGGTGGGCAAAACAACACAACCCCCGGTTCACCGAGCACGCAATCTGCTGGGGGAGACAGACCTTAGCGAACTACAGCGATAAACATACAACTTAACACTGTGAGACGTGTGGGCAGAGAGGAGCTTCTAACTGGGGCCTGATGAGTCTGGGCAATCCCTGAGGGCTTCCGTGAGGTAGAGACACCTAAGGGATTGCTGAAGGGTGAGGAGAAGTTTTCCAGGTGAAGGACAGCGCTCAAGAAATATTTGATGAGCAAATGAATAAGGTTGCTTAGCACATCTTCCGGTGCTAGTGTACGGAAGGTCTCGGCATAAATTTTGAGTGAGGCAGAGACTTGAATTCAAGTGGTCAATCTCTCCTGAGCCCAAAAAGGCAGCTTCACAAATCCTCACCATCGCCAGCTCCAGAAGCAGGTGGGAGGCCACGAAGACAGCCTCCTGGGCCTCGCCAAGCTAAGAGAGAGGGCATCTGCTCCCCTCACTCCAGCCCCCCAGTTCCACAGCAGAACTCTGCTCAGACTGTCTAAGGAAATCTCCGAGCCAGGGTTTAAGCCATCCACGGTCCCCTTCACTCCTGCAAAGCTCTGAACCTTTGGTGGCTGCTGAAGCTACAAACCAGCAATGAAGAAGGTGACGAAGTTGTCCAGCAGAATCTCGTCGTCCTGGGCCCCCTCTTCAGCTGAAAGACAAGGCGAGTCTCAGAGCCCCAGGAGGAGATGCCGCCTGGGACACTAAGAATCCTGGTCTCCTCCCCACTCCCCGCTCCCCTAGAGCCAGACAGAACCAGCTGGAGTCAACTGATGGGGGGCACCCCCGCTGCCTGGCCCTCCCAAGGCCCTCGAGGGAGCCCTGGCACCTTTGAGAATCTGTGTGAGGATGTCAGCAGGCACGTCCTCCCCCCTCTGCAGGGCCTCCCGGCGGCGCTGGACACAGTCCTTGCCAACCTGACGCAGGAAACGCACGCTCTCCCGGACCTCGCGAAGCTGCTTCCACTTCCCCGGCATAAACTGAATGAGAGTTCCAGCTCAGCGTGGTGGACTGGACACACACTTTCCCTCTCCCCTGTCCCCCCAACTCCAAAATGACTTCAGAAATCCACAGCGGCACCGGCAAGCTGGGAGGGTGGAAGAATGTGAGAACATTCTAGAAAAGATCAAGTAGCCAGGAGACTTTATCAGAATGATGGGCTATGGGGAATTCTCTGGCGGTCCAGTGGTTAGGGCACTTTCACTGCCGGGGCCCCGGGTTCAATCCCTGGTCTGGCAACTAAGATGCCGCAAGCCATGTGGCCTAAGCCCGAGCACTGGCTTCCCCTTCCTGCCCCAAATCCCTAGAAATGATGGGAAAGACACCTTAAAGTATCCACAGAGCACTGGAAAATAAGACGGGCTTCCTGAAGGATGGAGGCAATTAGGATCACATCGAAGGAGGAAACTTCAGCCAGAGGGAAGCAGAGCGAAATTAACTGCTGAAAAGGTGCGGTGGCATCAGGGGACTCTAAGCTCAGAGTCTGAAGTCCCGGGGCACAGAAGGGGACCCTGAGCATCTGTCTGGGAATCAGCGCAAGTACTGTGGCGGAGCAGGACTCCATGGGGTCTCCCCGGAACAGACCCCCGCCCCCATGCCCTCCGCCTGCCTCTTGTCTACAGAAAAACCTTAGCCTCCTAGGCCTTCCCCGAGTTCCAAAGAGTGAATTTAATCAGAGAAGGGGAAATGCAGAAAGAAAGGAAAACAGTCCAGCAAGACAACATAATAGTTTGACTATTAAACACAGTCAAGAATCTTTAGTTCCTCCTCAAGGGCTATAGAGAATATTCTGAGCCATGTCCTTTGAGCTGTTTTCCAGATACTGAAGCTCCCACCAGGTGGGAGAAGTTAACTGTATGCTGCGCACCAGCACATAGACCCCAGACCGGTTGGAACCAGAAGGTTGATGATGTTGACTCCCAATTACCTCACCACCAAGTAATCAGAAGACTGTCCACAAGCTAATCACATACCCACACCCTCCCTCCACCCCAAACACACACCCCCGTCTTTAAAAACCTTTCCCTGAAAGCCTTCAGGGAGTTTGGGCCTTTTAAGCCCTAGCTGCCTAGACTCCTTGCTTGGGGCCCTGCAATAAATGCTGCGCTTTCCCTCACCACAACCCAGTATCAATATATTGGCTTTACTGCGCGTGGGCAAGCAGACCCAAGTTCGGTTTGGTAACAGTGCCACCTTTCCCCCTTCTTCTTCCTTCACGCCTGGAACAAGGAGGCGATAGCTGGATCTGCAGCAGCCATCTTATAACAATGAGGTGATGTGCTAGAGACAGTGGAACAGAAAGACAGAAAAATCCAGGAATATCTGACATTGTGGGGTCAGCATTGCCATCCTGCTTCAGGATCATTTCACACGAGAGAAAGATTTACTCCTAATTCACTTAAACCACTTCTATTTTCAGCCTCTACTTTAGGGGATGTATGCAAATCCTAACTGATTTGCAAGTCACTTCAGACATATCAGAGCTCAAAACCCATTCTGAAAAACATCACAGGAGGAAGTTCTCCAGCAAATGAGGACAAGACAAGCTACGATGGCAGGTACCTTTGCCAGAGTGTTTCGGGATGCACTGATGCCCTCCAGGATCAGTTTCACTTTCCGGGACAGAGGCTTCTGGGCACCCAGCAGCATGCTGGTCTCCATCCCAAAAGCTGCCTGGGGGAGAGAGAAGGGCAAGGTCATACGTGGGTGATGGGAGGACTGAAGACCCAGGGCAGAGCCTGAGCTAAGGGTTGTGTGCACCATGTCATCGACTCCTTACGACATCCCATGATAATCCCGAACGTGTGGGATGTGGTAGGATTAAGTGGCACATAGTAGCCACTCAACAAACCTTGGCTTCCTTCCTTGACAAGATGCATTTCCCCTGAAATGCAGCCTTCCTTGTGTGTCTCTTTCACACCCAGTTTCCCAGAGAATTGTTGAATGGTGACGACTTCACTCACTGTGCCTGAACTCCATCCTTAACCTGGGTTGGGGGTTATCTGGGCCACTGCTGAGACAGCCAGGCTGAAAAGTCAAGCAATATCCCATGGGGGCTGCTGAGGGGAGGTAGGCTTGGTCTGGGAGTCAGGCAGACCTGGGATCCAGTCCTAGTCCTGCCACTGACCAGCCAAAGGCCTGTCTCCGCATCTCTTTGTGTCCATTTCTAGAGAATGAGTTAGGTAGCTCCAACCTCACACTGTAGTTTTAAAAGTTCGAGGAGATAAAACAGATGACCCCCACAGCCCAGAGAAGGGGCAGCTTATATGTGGAGAAGTGGGGAGAGGGGAAGGAAGCAAAAGTGCCCTCTGCCCGTGTGGCCCTCCCCACGGCCACTCCGCCATCCTCCCATCACCTTGGCCAGGATGTCCATGGTGGTGCAGGTCAGCATATCCTGCATGGACACTGGAGTCTGCCCATCCGCCTTGGCTTCCAGAATCTCCACCAGCTGCTCCGCTTTCTCATTGAATGTTTCCATCAAGCTAACCAAGGAGCTGAGGAAACAGCACAGACATCAGTGGCCACTGGGACCAGCCCAGGGCTGCAGACATCCTGTGCCCCCCTTTCTGAAGGGAGACCAGTGTGC
Source organism: Leucopleurus acutus (assembly GCF_964270905.1). Taxonomy (NCBI): domain Eukaryota; kingdom Metazoa; phylum Chordata; class Mammalia; order Artiodactyla; family Delphinidae; genus Leucopleurus; species Leucopleurus acutus. The sequence goes on from NC_139142.1 coordinate 5,035,005, forward strand.
AGAGTGGAGGTGGGGGCCCCTCCCAGCCTTTCTGGTCTCCCCTTAAGACCCAGCTTACAGGATGGGGCTGCAGTAATCAAACTAAGTCTTGGATTTCACCAGTCCCCTCCATTCAGGATGGCCACTGTCCCTTTACCCTTGTTTTAATGGTTTCATGGGTCCTCTCTTTGCCACTTGGCCCTTCAACTCTGACCCCAAAGAGACATGGCAATGTAGAAACTCCAGAAGACAGTGGGAAGGAAGGGAAGAAAGGCCTCTGGGGCCTCTTAGAGTCCATGAAGTTTCCCCTCCAACCTCTTGGTTGCACTGCCCACTCTCCTTACCTGCCCTGCCTGGGGCCACCATCTGCAGCCTTTTGTTATCCCATTTCACTCTCTGTCCTTGAGCAATCATAGTGCCCAACGCTACACAGAAGTGAGTCCTCTGACCCAGAGCTCCCAACCCACAGTGCCCCCGTCCCGGGACAGCTACCTGGCTTGTCTGCCTGGCATACAGCTTAGAAAGAGGTATGGAAGGATGTGCTCCAAACTCACAAAAATGGTATCCCTGAGGGAGTGGAAAGGGGGGAACTTGTCCCTTTGTACATTACATATTTCTGGATTTTTACAAAGAGAAAGTGCTGCTTTTGAAATTAAAAGTCATTTTTAATGTTAGCAATCTGGGTAAAGGGTATAAGGGTGTTTTTTTTCTCCTATTCTTATTCTTGAAACTTATCTAGAAATTTGAAATTATTTCCAAATAAGAGGTTTTAAAAAACAGTAAAGAGAGCAAAGTGGGGAAGAGAAAAAAAAAAGAATAACTTTTTTAATTAGGAAAGACTATCCACTCTTCATTGCCGATCAGCCAGCCCTGCTCTGTTTCCCGGCTCTACCACAGGCCCCAGCATCTGTCTGGTCACTGCTGCTCCCACCCCATGCTGGCTGCATGTCTTGTTCTCTGTGGCCCAGGCATATAATGAAAGCACCACTCGAATCTGGTCCCTTGCCCACCTAAAATGCTTTGAAGCACCCTGTTGTGAGGGAGGGTAAATCCTCACCTGGGCCCAGGAGGCTGTCTGCTCTCGTTCATTCCCGCCTGCAGCCCTGCTTTCCTGTTACAATGACCTGTTATCTTCTCCAAAGCCCAATGCTCCTTCCCTTCTCAGGGCCTTTGCACATGTTGTCCCCTCTGCCTGAGCTGTCTTCCCTCCCACCCTCCATCCCTATGCCTCATAACACCTTAACATCTGCCCTCTCTCCAGGTGGACACACAAATGCCACATCCTCAGGGAAATGTCTCTTAAGCCTAAGTAGTCCCAATATATGCTCCCATAGTACCCTTGACTTCTTTTCATAACACTTACATGGTTTGCAAGTATATATTTATTTGCAAGATTCTTTGTATTTGTCTTTTTTTAAAAAAAAATCACATTCAAATTGACTGTTTGGATCCCATGTGCTGGTTACCACACCAGTACTGAATCCCTTGCAGCTACTGCAGATACAAAATATCGGACTGGGGTTTCTCTGGTGACGCAGTGGTTGAGAGTCCGCCTGCAGATGCAGGGGAAACGGGTTCGTGCCCCGGTCCGGGAGGATCCCACATGCCGCGGAGTGGCTGGGCCCGTGAGCCATGGCCGCTGAGCCTGCGCGTCCGGAGCCTGTGCTCCGCAGCGGGAGAGGCCACAGCAGTGAGAGGCCAGTGTACCCAAAAAAATATATATATATCGGACTGGAATGTTAGCGATACAGTAAAATCCCAACCCCTTGTCTTTTTTTTTTTTTTTTTTGCTTTTTTTTGTTGCTTTTTTTTTTGCGGTACGCGGGCCTCTCACTGCTGTGGCCTCTCCTGTTGCAGAGCACAGGCTCCCCTGCATCGGCAGGCGGACTCTCAATCACTGCACCACCAGGGAAGCCCCTTTTTGCATTTTTTAAAACGTCTTTATTGGAGTACAATTGCTTTACAATGGTGTGTTAGTTTCTGCTTTATGACCAAGTGAATCAGCTATACATATACACATGTTCCCATAACTCCTCCCTCTTGCGTCTCCCTCCCGCCCTCCCTATCCCACTCCTCTAGGTGGTCACAAAACACTGAGCTGCTCTCTCTGTGCGATGCGGCTGCTTCCCACTAGCTGTCTAGTTTACATTTCCTTGTCTTCTATGGAATGATTGGGACCAAGATTTTCAGTAAAATTGACATCTAGAAAAGCAGAAACTGGCAGTTCATTATCACGATTTTATTAAAAGTATATAATGATGTTCTCTGTGGATAACGGCTGGAGGTGAAACTCACCAGTGGTTCCTATTTTTTTCCTCAGTAGTGAATTCGGATTAACCAGGGGTCACTGACACTTTCATAAATACAGCAATCTCCCAAAGCTTCTTTCATGCAACTTTGTGAATTTTGCATTTCCAGTAAAATAGTCATCGCTTAGCTGGCTACCTTATTGTGAAACTAAAAATAAGAATATGTGGTGATGGTTGCACAACAATGTGAATGTACTTAATACCACTGAACTGTACACCTAAAATGCGCAAGATGGTACATTTTATGTTATGTGTATCTTACCACAATTTAAAAATTTTTAAATAAAAATGTGAAAGCACTTAATAAAATGTAAAGTGCAGTTCAAACGTGAGGTTCAGGGGCTTCCCTGGTGGCGCAGTGGTTGAGAGTCCACCTGCCGATGCAGGGGACACGGGTTCGTGCCCCGGTCCGGGAAGATCCCACATGCCGCGGAGCGGCTGGGCCCGTGAGCCATGGCCGCTGAGCCTGCGCGTCCGGAGCCTGTGCTCCGCAACGGTGAGAGGCCCGCGTACCGCAAAAAAACAAAAAAAGTGAGGTTCAGTGTAATGGAGAGGGTCAACCAAAACAGTGCTGCTGGTATTTATATCATGAGCACTATGGGCGGCCATCTGGTTAGAATCTATGTCCTCCCATAACCTCAAAGCTTCCTGAGGGTGGGACCACGTCACCTTGGTTGGCCTTCATAACCCTGGCACTTGGCACAAGTATTCATTAAATAAATGCCTCCTTCTAGTCTATTCCTTTTATCATTCCTGGCAACTTTCCAGTAAGACCAAGACCGCTCCACGTATTCATTCTATGGACATTCCTGGAGGGCTTGTGAAGTGCCTGGTGCCGTGCTGGGTGCAGGGGTCCAGGAACAGGGCACATCTTCTGCCTTCATGGACCCGAGGTCTAGTGAGGGAGGCAGATTGAATGAGAATCTTTGCAGTGGATGTGACAAGAGCCATCATGGAGACATGAACTCAGTCTTGGAAAGTCAGGAAACAGTTCCCCAAAGCAGTGACATCTTAGCTGGGTATCAAAGGAGTCAGAGGAATTTCCTGGGGTAGCATGGAAGACAGAGAGAATGGCAGCAACACAGGCAGAGATGCCAGAAAGAGCCCAGCATTTCCAGAAAGGTGGAGACGAGAGGGTCCAAATGTTGGAGGGGTCTCAGGGGCAGACTAAGGGGGAGTGAGGTCTGACCTTCATCTTTCAGATGATAGGGAGCCACTGAAGGCTTCAGGACAGAGGAGAGATGTGGTCAGATCTGAGTTTCAGCAAGATCTCTCCAGGGCGGTCAGGTGGATGCATTGGAGGAGGGAGACAGGAGGCGGGGAGGCCAGGGAGGAGGCTGTGATGAAAGTCTAGGTGAAAATGTTTATACGGTTGTCCACAGACTACATACAAAACAGTAACTTCACAGTGGAGAAGCCTGGAGGCTCCCTTAACCAAGAGTTAACATCTCCAACAATGAGACAGATCAACACATGCTTCCAGATAACAATGCCCTAAGGAGGATACAACATTACTCCTGGGCCATTCCCACCAAAAAAGGCACAACCTGAGTGTAATTGAACAGAAATAGCAGACAAACAAAACTGAAGGATGTTCTAGGAAATCGGCCTGTAATCTTAAGGTCAAGAAATTTAAGGAAAGACTAAAAACTGTTCTAGAATGAAGGAGGCTAAAGAGATATGGTAACTGGTACTTCCCTGGTAGCGCAGTGGTTAAGAATCCACCTGCCAATGCAGCGGACGTGGGTTCGAGCCCTGGTCTGGGAAGATCCCACATGTCGTGGAGCAACTAAGCCCGTGGGCCACAACTACTGAGCCTGCTCTCTAGAGCCCATGAGCCACAACTACTGAGCCCATGCACCAAAACTACTGAGCCTGAGCTCTACAGCCCACAGGCCACAACTACTGAGCCCGCGTGCCACAACTACTGAAGCCCATGGGTTTAGAGCCCGTGCTCTGCAGAAGGAGAAGGCATTGCAATAAGAAGTGCACGCACCGCAGCGAAGATTAGCCCCCGCTCGCCGCAACTAGAGAAAAGCCTGCGTGCAGCAACGAACACCCAATGCAGCCAAAAATAAATGAATTAATTTAATTAAATTACTTAAAATAAAAATAAATAAATAAAATAAAGAGATACGGTAACTAAACCTGACACATGGACCTGGATTGGATCCTAGACAAGAATACAAAAAGCTGTCATTACACAAGTGACAAAATTTGAATATGGATTATGGATTAGATAACAGAATTGGATTAATGTTAAATGTCCTCATTTTGATAACTGAACTGCAGTCATGTAAAAGAATGTCCATGATCATAGGAAATACACACAGAAGCATTTAAGGGAAGAGATTACAATGTCTCCAACTTACTCTCAAATAACTTAAAAAACACGTACTATGCAAAAATGTGTATACATACACACACAGAGAGAAAATTATAAATATATTTATATATCCACATAAAGAAGAAATGACAAAACATATGGTGATTTAAACGATAAACAATTAAGTGGATCTGGGTAAAAGATAGACAGAAGTCCCTTAGACTATTCTGACAATTTTTCTGTAAATTTGAAATTATATCAAAATAAAAGATTATCTTCCTCAAAATGTTAAACATAGAATTACCATATGACAGCAATCCCATTACTATATACCCAAGAGAAATATATCCACCCAAAAATGTTGATAGCAGCATTATTCGCAATAGCCACAAAGTAAAAACAACTTAAATGTCCATCAACTGATGAATGGAAAATTAAATGAGGTATGTTCATACAATGGAATCTTATTTGGTAATAATAAAGAATGAAGTTCTGATACATGCTATAATGTGGATGAGCCTTGAACATATTATGCTAAGTGAAATAAACCAGGCATAAAAGAAATGTTGTACGATTCCATTTATAAGAAATGTATAGAATATGAAAACCCATAGAGACAGAAATTAAATTAGTGGTTGTCAGAAGCTGCAGGCATTGACAGGAAATAAGGAGTGACTGATTTGGGGGGTGATGAAAATGTTTTAGAATCAACCGTGGTGATAGTTGTACACGTTTGTGAATATACTGAAAACCATTGAATTGCACCTGTAAATGGGTGAGTTGTATAGTATTTGAATTATATCTCATGAAAACAGCTATTTTAAAAATAAAATGTTACCAAAAAATGAAAACTATAATAAATGAAAAAGCCCAGACAAGGAGTGATAAAGTCTGAGCCAAGGGAGCTGCTGGGGGACAGGGACCCCACACCTCCAGGCATCGTGGTCATTCAGCTCCTGACGCTCACAGACTACTTGGGGGCCTCTCAGACGCCCACCCCGCTGGCTGTCTCCGTCTCTCTTTGACCAGTAATGCCGTGTCCTTCCTCTCTCCCTTCAGCCTGGGTGAAGGTGAAGCCCCTTCCAATGAAGACTTGCCCTTGCCAAGTCCACCCAGGCTGGCAGCCCAGCACCGCCTCTGAGCAACCAGCCATGACCCCAGGCCTGTCTGCGGCCACACTCACCTCCGGCTGAAGGCCAGGTCCATGACCCTCCGCTGTTTGTGCCAGCGTTCATAGTCACATTCGGACACTAAGCCTTGGCCGAACAGCCTGCGGAAGAGACAAACGCTTGATGTGAGCAACGGGGTGAAGGAATGAGAATTGACTGCCTGATGGGGTCGGGTCACCTTTTGGGGTGATGAAGGTGTTCTAGAACCAGACATGGTGATGGTTGCACCACACGGTGAATGTAACAATGCCACTGAATTGTAATTCCAATGCGGTTGAAACGGTGAATTTTATGTGATGTGAATTTTACCATAATACATACATACATACATAAGGGTGATTGTGTGCCCCGACCTCAGTGACCCCTGCATTCCCACCTGCCATCCGGAGGGGAAAGGATGAGAAGGAAGGTGCTGGTGACAAGAGCGGTGACCACCACAGATGGCCCCTGTTGTGCGCTCGGCAGCCAGGGTATTGGGACTTAATGCTACATCCAAAACTCTGGACCCTGTGAACCCTCCACCTGCAGCCAGAGGCTCTCCTGGCCTCGCCCCAGACACCTCGCATCTTACCTCTCACCAAACACAGTCTGGATCGCGTGGTACATCTTGGAGTCCTTGTTGTACTTGGTTGACATCAGGAACTTCTAAACATCCCCAGAAAAACAACATGAGCTTGTGCACCCATGAGAGGCTGCGGAAGACTCAGCAGTTTTCTTGTCTCTTACGAAACACACCTCCAAATAATCACCCTGAGCTGAGGGCCAGCTACGGCGTGGACGCTCATATGAGTGACCTCACCTACTCCCTCCGGAAGTCCTTTCTTTCAGGGATGAGGAAAGCGGGGCACAGAGCGGTGAAGTGATTTTTTCCGGTGGTCACACAGCTGGGGACTGATGCAGGGTGGCTTCCTCACTCCAATTGCCCACACTCAGGAGCCCACACCACGCCACCTTCCAAAGTGGCAACAAGAAAAGGCCTGGGCTGCTCTGAAACCAGAGTGGGGAAGGGGAGAAGCCCGGTGGGAGGGCTTCTAGGACACAGGAGAGACATTCAGCACAGATTCAGTGTTGTTAGTGCCAACCCAGCCGTGGAAGTCAAGGAAGGCTTCCTGGAGGAAGGGTCCACTTCCTCACCAAGAGCGGGAGGGTAGCAACAGTAACATTAGCTAGCAGCTTTTGAGGCAGCACAGCCCAGGGGTTGACAGCTCAGGCTGTGGGTTCCACTGGCTTAAATCTGAATCTGGCTCAAATATTTCACCCTACCACTTGCCAACTCTATGACCCTGGGTGAGTTACTCACCTCCTCTGCCCCTGTTTCCTTATTTTACAAGATGGGATTCGGGAGAGTACCTGCCTGGTAGGGTTGCTGTGAAGAGAAAATTGTTTCTACGTGAAAAGTGCAGAGAATGGCACCTGGCACACAGCAGGTGCTCCACGAATGCCAAATGCACACCAGCGCCCTAGAGCTCATTTAATGCCCAATCAACCCTAAGACGTGGGTGGTATTTTTATGCTCATCGTACATCTAGGTGAAAAACGGAAGTTTAAAACTGGCCCAGGGTCACCACACGGTAAATGGTGGACATAGGATTTGAATGCAGGCAATTTGCTGTGGGGGCGAGGGGAGAGAAAGCTGTGATACAGGCAGGAGAACCCCTGTCACATGGTGGTGCATTCAGGCAGAGGAGTGGAGGTGTGGAGGCAGGGGAGGGGCAGCAGCAGGAGGGCTGGAGAGGCTGCTGGGCCAGACCCCCGAAGCCTGCCCTGCGGGACACTTGGCTTTACCCTGTGGGCACTGGGACGCAGTAAGGTGACATCTCTGCTATCCATTAAACCCAGGGGCTGCTGGTGACTGTGGACTCAGCTCCTGGGAATCTAAGCCAAATTTTCAGCTCAAAGGAAACCCCAGAAATGTTGACTTCAGCTCACAAGCCACATCCCGGGGACCCCACCCCTACCCCCAAACTGTCATTTGTAAACCAAGTTCTGTCACTATCCTACGCCTGCTGGTTTCCTCTTCTGCAAAAAGACCTTGGCAGTAAAGGCCCGCCTCCCAGGCCCTGCTCAAATACCTCTGAGTGGTCCAAGGTCTGTGCCAGCCCTTCCCAACCTGAACTGAGGAGCACCCCCTGAGGCAGAACAGCCTCGGCACAGTCTCTGACCAGGGTCCCCACAGCCTGCTGTCCCTGGAACCACAGATCCTTTGTTTGGCCCAGTGAGCTGGGCTCTGGGACATGAGGGATGTACAGGGAACCCCCAGCACCTTGCTGCCTTCTCCTGTTGCCCATTCTGACAGTGCACTTCTGCCCATGGAGGAGTAACTGCTAGGCACTTTCCCTCCGGCCATAAACAGCCAGAAAAATAAGCAAAAATTATGCAATGTCTGCTTTTAGACAGTGGGCAGTGAACCATGACAGAAGGAAAAGGGAAAAAAAAAGACAAGAGCCCTACAATATAGGAGCCCTACAGCTTTCTGCCCAGAGGCAATTTTAGGACAAAGGCACTTAAAGAATAAACTCAAATACAGCCCAGCAGGCTTTCCAAATTGATAAGACAGAGGTCAGAGTCCAGGCAGGCCAGAAAAGCCTAGAATTTGTAGGGCAGAGGACTCAAGAGGAGGGAGCTATGCAGAGAAGGAGGTCCTGTGCAGAAATCTGCACGGGGATCCCCTGTATGTTTGTATAACTACCAATCTGGGCATGTGTAGAGTGAAACTCCACAAGACCGGGTAAAAAACTTCTGGGGAAAGGAGATTTACTGGGTAACTATAGGCTAAACAATTCTCAGAGCTCAAACAAGCTCAGAATTGTTCAAGTCCCCATTGGCCACAGTTAAACCTCAGACACAAGGCCTTTATTAGAGTCCTCAGAAGGGTCACTCCTTAGTCGTGGGGCTAAACTAGCTCTAGAGTAAAAGCCTACACTTGATCAACCCTTAAAAGCCTTAAAGCAACCTGGAGAGGATCAAAGTGATCTGCCAGAATGAAGTCCAGCACTCTTTAAAGGAGTAAAACAGAACTGCAATGTACAAGTTACAATGTCCATTGTGCAGCATAAAATCACTAGACATGCCAAAGAGCAGGAAAATCTGACCTATAACCAAGCCTAGAAATAATGGAGATGACGGAATTCACAGACAAGAACTTTAACACATTTATTACAATTTTACAAATATGCTCAAGGAACCCACATATCCAAGAAGTTCAAAGAATCCTACATAGAATTAACACACAGAAAGGCACACCAAGGTGGATCATAATCAAATTTCTGAGCCCAGTGATAAAGAGAAAGTCTTAAAAGTAAACAGAGATGAAGTGATATAATATTATTTGAAGATAGATTGATATAAGTTAAAGATTATCCTATGAATCCTAGGACAACCACAAAGAGAGAGAAAGAGGCTAATAAGACAATAGTGGATATAAAATGGAATACTAAAACATACTCAATCTAAAAGGCAGGAAAGGAGGAAAAGGGAACAAAAAACAGCTGGATCAAATAGAAAACAAACAACAGCATGGTATATTTAAACTTAACCACATCAATAATTACATTAAATGTAAATGACCTAAGCACTCCAATTAAAAGGCAGAGATTTTCAGATTGACTGAAACAGCAAAACTCCACTATATGCTATCTATAAGAAACCCACTTGAAATATAAAATTCCAGATAGGTTAAAAGTAAAAGGATAGGGCTTCCCTAGTGGCACAGTGGTTAAGGGTGCACCTGCCAATTCAGGGAATGGGGGTTCGAGCCCTGGTCCGGGAGGATCCCACATACCACGGAACAACTAAGTAGTTGTGTGCCACAACTACTGAGCTTGCGGTCTAGAGCCCACGAGCCAGAACTGCTGAGCCTGCATGCCACAACTACTGAAGCCCGCATGCCAGGAGCCTGTGCTCTGCAACAAGAGAAGCCACCACAATAAGCACACACAGCTCAATGAAGAGTAGCCCCACTTGCTGCAACTAGAGAAAACCCACATGCAGCAACAAAGATCCAGCACAGCCAAAAATAAATAAGTGAAATAAATTTTTAAAAATAAATAATAATAATAATAAAAAGTAAAAGGATAGAGGGAATTCCCTGGCAGTCCAGTGGTTAGGACTCTGCGCTTCCACTGTAGGGGGCATGGGTTTGATCCCTGGTCGGGGAACTAACATCCTGCATGCCACATGGCATGGCCAAAAAGAAAGGAAAAGGATAGAAAAAGATATGCCATGAAACACTAAACATAAGACAGCTGGAGTGGCTATATTAATACCAAACAAAATATACTTCAGGAAGTGGAATACTACCAAGGAAAAAGGGGAAATTTCTAAAGATAAAGGGATCAACTCATCACAAAGATATAACTTTGCTTAATGTGTACACACCTGGTAACTCAACTTCAAAATACATGAATCAAAATTGATAGAACTGAGAGTAAAAATAGACAATTCCATGATGGGGTTAGAGAGTTTAACACTCCTCTCTCAGTAGAGAATAATTTACTTTCTGCATGCTAGAACGTGTAGAAAGTAAATTAGTAATGATTTAGAAGATTCAAACAACACTATCAACCAACTTCACCTAACTGACATTTCTAAAACACTCCAACAATTACAGAACATATTTTTTTTTAAGTGCTCACAAACGTTCACAAATATAGACCATACACTAGGCCATACAACAAGCTTCAATTAATTTTAAAGGATTGAAATCATGAAGAACACTTTCTCTGACCTTACAGAATTAAATTAGAAATCAATAAAAGAAAAATATCTGGAACATCTTATAATACTTAGAAATTGAATAACACACATTTAAATAATCCATGGTTCAAAGAAGTAATCACAAGGGAATTAAGAAATGATTTTAAACTGAATGAAAATAAAAGCACAACATATTGAAATGTGTGGTATATTTGTGCCAAAGTAGGGCTTACAGGGAAACGTAAAGCTTTAAATGCCTATATTAGAAAGGAAACAAAATCTAAAATCAATTATCTAAGCTATCACCTTAAAAAATTAGAACAAGAACAAACTGAAAGTGAGTAGAGGAAGGAAATAAAAAGGAGCAGAAATTGGGGCTTCCCTGGTGGCGCACTGGTTGAGAGTCCGCCTGCCGATGCAGGGGATGCGGGTTCGTGCCCCGGTCCGGGAGGATCCCATGTGCCGCGGAGCGGGTAGGCCCGTGAGCCATGGCCGCTGAGCCTGCGTGTCTGGAGCCTGTGCTCCGCAATGGGAGAGGCCACAACAGTGAGGCCCGCGTACCGCAAAAAAAAAAAAAAAAAAAAAAAGCAGAAATCAATAAAATAGGAAACAAACAATGGAGAAAACCAATAAACCAAAGGTGGGTCTTTGAAAAGATGAATATGATTGAAAAACCTCTTGCCAGCTTGTTCAATAAGATAAAAGAAAACCCAAATTACTGTTCTCAGGAATGAAAGAGGGGACATTTCCAGAGATCCAGTAGACATGATAAAGATAATAAATAAATATTGTGGACAACTTTTTATCAGTAATTTCAACAATTTAGGAGAAATTCCTTGAAAGATACAAAACTCAAGAAAAAATAGAAAATCTTAATAACCATATATCAACTTTAAAAATTGACTGCATAATTTAAAGAAAACAAAAACACTTCCCTCAAAGAAAATGCCAAGCCCAGATGGCTTCACTGGTAAATTCTATCAAACATTAAAGGAAGAAATAACACTACTCCTATACAAACTCTTTCAGAAAACAGAGGAGAGGGAACATTTCCCAACTCATCTTACGAGGCCTATTAACCTGATCCCAAAGCCAGGGATCAAGAGAAGAAAAAATATAGAAGCAAAAATTCTTAACAAAAGATGAGCAAATCGTATCCATGTATCCAGGAACAAATTGTATCATGACCAGGAAGTGCTGATTTAACACTTAAATGCTAAGCAATGTAATTCATCATATTAATATATGTCTTTCAAGTTCTTATCTCATTGAGCATCATGAAGGTCTTGTGTATGGTTTTTGGTAGCATGCTTTAAAAAGTCTTAAGGTATGTGTCTGTATTTGCAATGAAACATTTTTAAAATAAAATGACTTTTAACATCCTGTTAGAGACACCATGGTCATTCAACTTGTCTTGTGATCTAGACCCCAAGCTGTATTTTATCCCTCTTAGTGTCGCCACAGCCACTGCCTAAGCAGAGCATCACCCCTGCACATCAGCTCAGTACCCACCGTGAGAATCACAGCACAATCGTTTATTGAGCACTTGCTGTGTGCCACGCGTGGGCTAGATGGTTCACACACATTATTTCAGTTCCATTCTTTTTTAAATTTTATTTTATTGGGGTATAGTTTTTTACAATGTTGTATTAGTTTCTACTGTACAGCGAAGTGGAGTTCCCTGTGGTACGCAGCAGGTTCTCGTTAGTTATCTATTTTATACATATTAGTGTATATATATGTCAATCCCAATCTCCCAATTCATCAGTTCCATTCTTATAAGCACCTGTAAGAGAGGCATCATCCCTGTTTTACAGATGAGGAAATTATGGCTCAGAGTGAAACAGGAATTTGTCCAAGGTTCCATAGCCAGTTGGTGGCAGAGCCCAGATTTAAGCCCAGTTCTGCCAACTGGCCATTCTTAGTACTTACATGGCAGACACCAGCCTGCACATATTATAGGCCAACTAATGCTGCCTGTCTCTGTTTCCTCACCTCTAAAATGGGGACTAATAAGAGTCCCTACCCCTCTGTGGATTAAATGGGTTAATAATTGTGAAGCACATAGAAAAGTGCATGTTGAAGCATCTTTTGACTCTTCATTTGTTAAATAAATGGATCAATATTTAGTTCCCATCATAGTCTTCAAAGAAAGGGGTTATAATCCCACCTCGCAGATGAAGGAACTCTAAGAGAGGTGAACTAACCAGACACGTGTGCACCAGCTGGGTAAAACTCCCAACCCAGAAGAGTCTAACAATAACTCACTGTCCACATCAAACAGCCCTGCTTTTAGGAGGCCCCCAACCCCACTGCCAAAAAGTGGGTGGTTAGAGGGAAAGATGCTGTTCCCTTCAGGATCCTTGGGAAACCAGCCCAAATGCACGTGACTCTGGAACGTTTCTCCCACAGTCCCTGGGGTAGACTTTCATGCACCCATCCCAGGGAGGAGGAGGGCTCCCCTCGGAAACCACTCTGTCTCCTACCTTGACCGACTCGGGGCTCGTGACGATGACCGAGGTTTTGTGGAAGACATTGACCCGCACAACAGGTCCGTACTTCTTAGCCCTGGGAACCAAAGTGATGCAAAGGAGGCTGTCAACTACCAGAGATGTGAATGTCATCAGATCAGCCCAGGTTCAGCTGGAGGAACAGGGCCTCCCATCCCTGGGGGTGGGGAGGGGGGGGGCAGGTCTCAGCAGGGGTCGGGGCCAAGGTTCTGCCTTGCTGCTGACTCACTGCTGAGTCACATCCCCCACTGCCCTCAGTCTCCAAATCCATGAAATAGGGTCGCTACCCTCCTCCTTTGCCCCAAAAGGTTGTGCTGGGAATCAAGCAATATCACGTCTCTGAAAAGTATAAAGCACCACCCCAAACAATGACTGTTACCTAGTCACACCCCCACCCAATTTACAGATGAAGAAACTGAGGCTCAGAGAGCTTCTGATGCCTGGTCTAAGGCCACGCAGTTGGCAAAAGGCAGAGCTTGCCTTCTGAACCACCCTTGTGTGCCTCAGAGTAGGAACTGCTGGGGGTGGGAGTGACCTGGGCTGGGGAGGTGGGTGTGTGCTGGACTGGGGGTTAGGGGATTGGGGGAAGCTGGCTCATGAGGGGCAGAGACTGGAGTAGGGGCAACAAATGACAAGTTAGGACCCACCAATCCAAAAACATATCTTGGAGCACGCGGCCACAAACCTCATCCTTTTTCCAAAAGTAGGGGAGGTGTCCTAGAAGGAAACTAGAAGAAATGGGAAACATTAAGATGACCGGAAGTCACCATCAAAGAATGCTCCCTTCCCCACATGACCTTGTGAAGTTGGCATTATCAGGCCCACTTCACAGATGGGAGGACTGAGGCACGGAGAGGTACAGTCCTGGCTCAGGGTCACCAGGCAGGATGCAAATCCCAGTCTGACTGGCTCCGGAAGTTTTCTTAGAAAGATGGAGAGGGATAAAACCATCTCATCTCCCTGGTGCAGAGATTGGGGGCTGGCATGAGGAATAACCTGAGACATTCAGGGAACACTTACTAAATGCTGGGCACCATGATGAGCTTGACCCCATCTGAACTCCCCACACCTCCTGAAGTAGGTCTATTATTAACGTAGTTAATAGGTAGGGCAACCGAGGCTGGGAAGAGGAAGTCACCTGGCCCCAGGTGCGTGGCTGGTACCAGGGTCCCCCACAGTCCTTCTCACCAGGACATAGTTTGGTCATGCTAACTCGGCAGTGCGATTACCAGATTGTAAACAGGGCTGTGTGGTGTCACCTTAGGCACATTCCAAGGTACTGGTGACTTCCTGTCTCCTGTTTATTCCCATCAAGTTGACTTACTACAGCTTTCAGAATGGGCGACAACAAAACTGCAGTTGGGGTTTTCTGGGTCATGGCACTCACATTCTCCTGGGAGGAGACAGAGTGAATAAATAAATAAGTAAACAGGGAGTCAGACAGTGATGGGAGAAAAATCAGACTTGGGGGAGGGAAGGAGAGCTGGGGATGGGTGTAGGAGGAGTATTGTAAATAGGCAGGTCAGGGAACATCCCTTTAAGAAGGTGACATGTGAGCTGCAAGAAGTGAGGAACTTGGCCACGTAGGTGTCTGGGGGACGAACATTCCAGGCAAAGAGAATCGTAGGTGCAAAGGTCCTGAGGTAGGAGAGTGCTTGGTAAGTTCAAGGAACAGCAGGGAGGCGGTGTGGCTGGAGCAGAGTGCTTGAGGGGAACCTGGTACACGATGAGGTCACCAAGATGGGGGGAAGATTGTGTACGGCCTTGGGGGCTGTTATCCAAACTTTTTCTTTGAGCTTGGTGAAGTGGGGGCTACTGGAGGGTTTTGAGCAGAACAGAGATGGGATCTGAATTGGGTTTTAAATGAATTGTCCTTGCTGCTGCAGAGCTGAGAGTAAACAGGGCAGGTGTGGGGGGCAGGGGTAGAAGCAGGGGCACCAGTGAGTGGAGATGAGAAGTCAGACTCTGAATGTACGTGAAGGTGGGCCAAGCCAAGGGGACCTGCTGATGGACTGGATATGGGGGGTGAGACAGGGGTCAGGGATGACCCTGGGGCTTTTGGCCTGGGCCACTGGGAGGCTGGATGGAGCCACCACTCACTAAGGTGAGGAGGACTGAGAGGGGGCCTGGTGGGGGCAGCAGACACTGTTGCCCCCGCCCCCCACCCTTGTCCTTGCAGGTGGAGGGGCTTCCAAAGGCCAGAACCCGAGTCTCTGCCCTGTGCTCTCTCGGCTCTGTCCGCAGGCGGAGTAGCCTGGAAATTCCAGCTCAACACCCCCCAGGGCAGCCCTCCATCAACGATCCCCTCTCCCTCCACCTCGTGGTGGGGTGGGGGGAGCCTGTGTTCCACCGGGTCCCAGAGTTCGCCGGGGGGTTGCATCTCAGTTGCCCCCAGAGGTAATTTGCTTTATTGACCCTCTGACCTTCTCTCTCCATCCAATCCCTAACCCCACCAGGATCACCCCTCCCAAACGACTTACACTTCAATTCTTGTCTCAAGATTGGCTTCTGGGAACCAACCTGAGACAAGTGGATGAAACTGAGAGCCAGCCTTGGAGCGGTTAGGTGTGCGCTGCCCATCGAACACGGAAGGGAAGCAGGCAGGTAGGCACCTGAGGCTGCAGTTCAGGGAAGAGCTCCCAGCTAGAGATGTCAATGCGAGACTCCTCAGCAGAGAAGTGGTGTTGACAGACTGGGTTAGACCACAAGGGGTGGGTGTAGACAGGGAAGAGGCCCCAAGAGTGAGGCACTGTTGGGGGGACAGACAGTAAAGGGACAACCAGCCAGGAAGACTGAGCAGGAGACGCAGGGGAGAGAGAGGGGGAAACCTGAGAAGAAAGGCTTCAAGGAGGAGGTAGGGGTGCGCCCTGCCCCGAGCAGCAGAGTGGCAGGGCAAGATGGGGACCAAGTGCTGACCATGCGTCTAGCTCCACGGAGGTCACTGGGCCTTGACCAAACCCTGTTGGGTGGAGAGGTGGGGGCCAGAGCCTGACGGGCGGTGGATTCAAGAGAGAAGGGGAGGGAGGAACAGGGGCCGGAGACAGGCAGGCTTCGGACGGGGGTGTTGCTGTGGGCGTGCAAAGCTGGGATGGGGGGCGGCAGCTGGAGCGAATGAGGGGGAAGAGGTTTGTGTTACAGCCTATTACATAAAAATAGGAATGATGCAGAAGAGAAGGAAAAGTGATGATGGAGGAGAGGGGGCATTGCTGGAGTCTCGGAGCAGTGGGGGGGTGGGGTGGGGCGGGCATCCTTGGCCAGGAGCACCGAGGTCCCGGGGGGAAGGCACGTGGGCTCAGGGCAGGCCAGGGGGCTGATGTGGCGGCAGAGCCCTGGAAGGAAGTTGTCTCAGGCTGTTCATTTGCTCAGGGAAGTAGGAGGCGAGAATAAAGGCTGAGCGTGCGCTGGCTGGCACGGGAGGTGAGGGACTGAGGGGAGAGCGGGCGGGCGGGGCCTGCGCTAGGAAGCTCGGCGGGGCGCCGGGCAGCCACGCCCACTCGAGGGGCGTGGCTTTGAACTTACACCCACCCGCCTGCAGCAAGATGGACCGTGGACATCACACATGACTGGCAGTATTTCCAGAATAGTCTAGTACCCATGGTCACTCCCCAAAGCTGCAGGTTTGGAGAGAATATTCTCAGTTTTGAGTCACCTGAGTGAGAACAGAGTCTGGACCCTCCTCACCTTCACAGGCCTGAGAGTCTCCGCCCTAAGCACCGGAGTCCAGAGCCACCTGGGGAGGCACGTGAGTGACACCTCAAGAAGGTCAAGGGCATGGCGTGGCGTGGGGTCCTCACTGCCAGGCAAGAAAGGAGCCTACGACCCGTTCCTTCCTGTTCCTGCAGGGGGCGCTGGGGGTGGGGGGCGAAGGCAGGGCCCGGAGACCAGGGGTTAGAAACCAGCAGATGAGGGATGATGGAAGGAGGGGATGGGAGACTCCTGGGATGGGGAGGGGCGGACCGAAGCCCACCTGGTGTGGCCCCTGGCGGTAGACAGGATATGGCAGAGCAACCCAGGGAGACAGGAGAGGGCAAAAATCCCCTCCCCTGCCCGGTCCCCGGCACGCATGGTTTCCTATAACCCTGCGACAGGCACAGTGGGAATCCGAGGTTTCCTGTGGGCAGAGAAAGTTTGGGACAGTACTGGAGCAGAAGTCATCTGGAGAGCCCACTGTGAGGCCACACAGAGGGGTGGCGGGAGCCCACGAGATGGCTGAGGGGTGGGCCACCCACTAGGAGTGAGGGTGAGGGTGCGGGGCCAGGAAAGTGCCTCGCGCCAGAGGGATGCGGTGGTTGAGTGCTCAGCTGGGCACCCCAAGTCCCCTGGATGCGCCGCCCAGCAGAGCCAGCCGTGGGTCTCCACCATCACCGAGAACGAGCCAGCAACGGTCGAACAGCCCCCAGGCCTGGCGACTCGGCAAGCAGGAGAGGGTGGAGAGAAGCAACACCGCCCAGGAGTTTTGAAAAACTTATTACAAAAGAAATAAAAACTGGGGGAGAGAGATTTTGCATTGTCTAGTTTACATTCATCCCACACTACCAGGAGAGTGGGGGGTGATGAGGAAGCTCAGAGCAGTGACAGAGAAATACAGAGGCTACAAGTGTTTGTGTGGGATCTGAACATGGGGTCTGAGTTTTCAGCTGTTACATGGATGGTTGCCGTAGGATGTTGTCTGTAATCAGCACACAGAAGCAGGGCACTCAGGGAGGGCATCTTGCTGGTGACTCTTGCAGAATAAAGAGGATGAAGAGTGGGCCTGCGAGAGCACAGCAGCTGCCTCTTGCAGGGCAGAGGGTTCCTTGCCTGCAAGCTGGCAAAGCCCTCAAGCACACTACTGGAGAAATCAATACGCATAGATTTCTCGTCAACCATGGTGTTGCCAATCATGGTTTGGGGATCCAGGCTCTGAATGCCAAAGCATCTGATTTATGCTAAAAAGAGGTTCCAGAACCTTCATTTAGTGCAGTTTTGTATTTGACCACCAACCAATTTTTAACCCACAATCTTTTCGTATAGGCATTGTTCAGTTGACCTCCTTAGAATAAAGAGCCCAACCCGAATTATAGTCAGCCTCCTCCACCCACCCACACACCTGTAGGGCACATGTAGATTTTGTGGTGTAAGACTTGAGGGAGAATTCAGGCATAAAAAGGAAAGATATATGGACACATGCTACTACATGGATGACCCTTGGAAACATTCTGCTAAGTGAAAGAAGCCAGACACAAAAGGTCAAATATTGTATGAGTCCATTTATATGAAATGTCCAAAACAGGCAGATCTATACACACAGAAGGCAGATTAGGTGGTTGTCAGGGGCTACGGGAGTTCCGGGGGCAATGAGGAGTGACAGCTAATGGTTATGGGGTTTCTTTTTGCAGTGATGAAAATGTGCTGGAACTAGCAGTGACGGTTGCATAACTCCGTCACTATACTAAAAAGCACTGTATTGTACATTTTAAAGGGGTAAATGTTATGGCATACATAACTTTATTTTTTTAATGCAATTTAAAAAATTGATGTGGGGAGAGTAGCCGAGAGGAGCTTGATTTAAGTTCTCTCTTCTTAAGACACAGAGACTGGCTCAGGTCTGCAGTGTCTGAAGCACTTGGGTTTATGAGAAGGTCAAGTCATGAGGAGGCCTGTCAGAATGAGCACAAAACTCATTCAGTTCCAAGCTCTTGACGGCTGATTTGAAAACCTGAAAGGGTGAGAGTGTATCTAACAGAACTGGCAGGAGCCTTCCACCATCCACCTTGGATCAGAGTTTATCCAGGGTCTACTGTGCATGCTGAGCGAGATGTCAGGGGCACAGCAGTGAACAAGACAGACACAGGCCTATGGGAGAGACAGACACTTAACAAGAGGTAGCACGAATAGTTACCCAATTACCATTCAGGTGACTTAGAGTTTATAAAATGAACAAAATATATTTGGTGTGGGAGCAGGGAGGGCCTCCCTGAGGAGCTGGCATTTAAGACAAGCCTAGAAGGCTGGGGGAAGAACCATCTAGATGGAGGGGAAGACACAGCTGCGAAGTAAGGGAAAAGGGTGGGAGAGGGCACCTGGGAGGAGAGAGGGCTGGCAGGGAGAACAGTTGCCTCCCTGTGTCCCCAGCTAGAGATCTTTCCCAAACCCACCAAGCAGGGATTCAGGCTTCAAATGCCAGGGCATCCGGCTTGTGCTGGAGGTGGGTGCCTTCCAGAATGTTGGTGTCCTGAGGTTTTAAGAAGTGTGTCTAATACCCTTGTTTATTCATTCAGTCAACAAGTATTTATTGAGCACCTGCAATGTCCCAGGCTCTGGGGATACACAAGTGAACACACAGTATCCCTGCCCTCCCAGGGCTCACATTCTAAAGGGGGAGACAGACAGTCAACAGGTGAACAGAAGGTAACTTCAGGGATGATGGCCCCATAAGGAGCTTGGAGCTAGGAGGTGGGCTTTATACAGGGTGGGTGGGGGAAGGAAGACCCGGGAGGAGGGGTTCAGCTGGGGTGGGTGCATGCAGAAAGAACTGGAGGCAGCAGCAAGCAAGCATGGGGTGAGAAGAGCACAGAGTGGGTTCCGAGAGCCCAGCAGGGGCCTTGCTGGCCCCAGAGGAACCTTAATTTAGAATTAGACTTAGTTCTAAGTGATGGGAAGCCTTTGGAGCACAGAAATGACACGTCTGAATGACACAGAAATGACACTTCCGAAAGGTGAACTTCTGGTGGAGTAGGGCGGAGGCAAGGTGAGTGGGGTGAGGGCTGAGGATGGAATGGAAGTACCAGGGAGAAGACAAAAAGCAGATACCAGGACAGAAATTTTAAAAAAAAGAGGGGGGATGTGACCAAAGTACAGTGTATGACAACCCAGGTTGAGTGACCCCATCCAAGTCCCAAAGTTAAGAGCACCCACTTTAGAACCAGGCTGACCTGGGTTTCAATCTAGGCTTACCAACTGTGTGACCTTGGGCAGGTGACTTTGCCTCTGCGCGCCTCAGTCTCCTCGTCTGAACGATGGGGTAACAATAGCGCCTACCTAACAGGGTTGTCGCTGCCATCACGTTTTCGGGGCCCAGCAGAGCGCGGTGGGCGCCGAGCAGCTGCTGCGGCTGTGAGTAATTTGTTACTAAGAATAGTTAGCGCCCCTCTCCCTGCCGCCGTTTCCAAGCGGCCGCGCGCAATGGCAAGGCTGGACCCGATGCCGGCTTGGACGCGGTCCCCCGGCCCCCCATGCGAGAGCCCCATCCAGGTCCCCGCCCCCACCCCCCGCTCACCTGGGCCGCGGCGGCCCGGGGATGTGCTCGTAGCGGCTGCGAGCGCGGTGCACGAAGGTGCAGCAGAGGCCGAAGACGACCAGGACGGCGCTGCCGAGCAGCATCAGCAGCCCGGGGCTCATGGCTCCGGGGCAGGCCAGGCCGGGGTCGGGGCCGGGCACGCAGGGGGCGGGAGGCCGCGAGCCGACTCAGCTGTCAGCGCCGCGCGCCGCCTCGGCCCCAGGCCTGGCGCGACCCAGCACCGCCCCCGCCTGTTCGGCTCCGCCCCCGCCGGCTGCGACCCCTCCCAGGAGCTCGGTCCCCGCCAACCACGTCTCCGCCTCCGGCTCCAGCTCTCCGGGCCGGCCCCGGCTTCGCACCGCCCATCCTGAAGCTCCGTCCTAACATCAACACTGTCTCCTCCCGGCTCCCAGGCCCCGCCCAGAGCATGTGATCTCCACCAATAACAACTCCACTTCTGGCTCAGACCCCCCCCAGCTCCGCCTTCTCTCCGCCTCCCAAGCCTCCGCCCACATCCCTCAAGCTCCACCCCAACAGCAGCTCCGCCCAGAACGCGTTGTCCCTGGCAACCCTAATTCCTCGGCGCATGCTGACCTGGCGGCGGCGCTAAATCCTGCTGGCTTCTCAGCCCGGTTTGGCGCCCCCAAATAACGGCGTTCCTCCGCGCGCGTTCCTAGGCCCCTTCCTTTCTCCCTAAACCTTCCTGGAAACCCCAACCCAGCCTCCAAGTTTCTGTATCACGCCGACTGTTCCCAAACCTCTCCCTGGAACCCCAACCTCCAAAGCTGGTTTCCCCTGCCCGGCCTGTCCACATGGGGCAGGTGAAGAGGACCCCGGGGACACAGGGAGGCCTATGCCTGCGAATGAAGAGCACACGGCTGCCACCCAGACCAAGGGGAAGCCCCACTGGGGCACCGCGACCGCAACGTCCAAGGCGTTGACCCAAGTCCGAAGGGTTGGAGTGGGTGAAAATCTGGTTACGGAAAGTCCCCTTCAAGCGCGAAAGCGAGAAATGTGCCCGGGGTGGCCAAAGGGTATTTTTGAACTACTAACGAAGATTTTCCTCCCTTTTATAACCTGCTTCTTCTTACCAATCCGGGTATGACAGAAGAGGCCAGCTCTGGGCTTTTTACTTCCCAATTCTTAGACTCAGGAGCAACCCAGAAGGAGAGCAGTGGATGGGAAGGGCCAGGTGTGCCCCCTCCCAATCCAGATAAAGATCCTTACAGCCGGGGAGGAGGTGCCCAAAGAGTTTAGATGCTGCTGGGTTTCTGAGAAAAGGACATGCCCCTGGGCCAGAGTCCCAGAATCCTGAGAGGTTTGGGAAAAACAGAGAAGGCCTGTATACCTCCTTCCCAGGTACAGCCAGGGACAGTCCCCACCAGAGGCATGAGTGTTTGGGGCGTGTGGGCTATGGGGTGTCAGAGAGGGCCAAGCTTTAAGAGTGGGGTCCAGCACGGAGGAGACAGGATTTCTGTCCCCCGCACGGCAAGCTGGACATCCATTCCAGCTCGGGGGATGGGGCCCCATCCTAGGGGGAGCACCAGCCTGACCTGGGAGATGGTGGCTTGCCACCTTGCCCTCATGTGGTGGTGAAAAGCAGTCACAGGTACGTACTGGTTGGCCCTGAGGGGCAGGAGAGAGGGAGGCGGGGAGACCAGGACAGACCCTCCTACGTTGTGAGACCTCCAGGGGTTGGGGGCAATTTGAAGGGAGGACACCAAACAATTGTTCCTTGAGGGCAGGACCAGATCTTAAACTGCTCTGGCCACAGTCTGGGGCAGGCATGGGACAGCCTCAGGGTACAATTGTCAGTGTGAACCTGTCCACCTAAGCTAGGGAGAGAAGTGGGCATTAATATTCTCTGGTGCATGGGTCAATACCAGTGACCTCTGGCTCTGTCCCATTGCCACCTCATCTGAGCCTCCCGGCTCTCCTGTGAGCATCAGGGAATGCTTAAGACTGTACACTGATGCTCCCAGGGGAAGCCCTTTGCCTGGACATGCAGCACTGCAAGCCCCCAGCAGAGGGAGCTGCCTGGAAGCATGTGGCCAACCACCTGGCCCTTCACTGGGAAGGTCTGGACAAATGCTATCCACTGTGGTAGCTATTGGCCACATGGCTTCCATACAGGAAGTGGTTTCCTAGGAGGCAGGGCACGGGCACAGTAACCAGGGAAAGAGAAAGATCAAGCTCCTTGGTTCAAAGCTAACCCCCCTCTGAATAAGGGATCCAGTCACATAGCCAACTTGGAGATCATCTGGAAAAGAGCTGCTGACTGAAGAAAAATGTACAACCTAAAAGTTGGGAGTTATGTTTTATTTGGGGACATTGCTGAGGACTATAGCCTGGGAGACAGCCTCTCAGATAGCTCGGGAACTGTTCCAAAGAGGTCAGGGTGGAACCAGGATACATATATAGGAGTTTTTGCTGAAAATAAAAAACATGTAGTCAAACATCAAAAGATTACTGCTAATCACAAAAACCAGACATCTCGTTAATGATTTTAGTGCTGAAGATGTAAGAGTCTGGGCTCATTGAAATTATTCCTTAGACATGCATCTTAACTATCAGGGCCAGTATCCAGTTTTTCTCCATCTTGAATTCCCCTCAGGGCACACCGTAGCGGGTGGCTGCAGTGGCTGATGGCTTGATGGCGGGCAACATTCATCGTTTACCAGGATGGCAGGCAACATTATTTTGTCCGCAGTGTCAGGGGTGCCTAATGGGGTAGTTGTGAGGATTAAATGATTCTGCATACCTGAGGCATCTGGCATATAGTAAGTGATCAATAAAGGTTAGTTTTTTGCAGCAGGACCAGAGGACAGATGCTCCCACAAGAAGATGTGGGTTCTGGGCTTCCCTGGTGGCGCAGTGGTTGAGAGTCCGCCTGCCGATGCAGGGGACACGGGTTCGTGCCCCGGTCCGGGAAGATCCCACATGCCGCGGAACAGCTGCGCCCGTGAGCCATGGCCGCTGAGCCTGTGCGTCTGGAGCCTGTGCTCCGCAACGGGAGAGGCCACAACAGTGAGAGGCCCGTGTACCGCAAAAAAAAAAAAAAAAAAAAAAAAAAAAAAAAAGATGTGGGTTCTACATGCTAGCCGAAGGGGCTCATCTTCCTCCCATTTTGAGGATTTGTCCCTGGGTCATTCTAATGCTGGTCCCTCTACCTGGCATGCCCCTCCCACCCTGTCTTGTGCAGTTGGCAGCTGCCAATGTGGGCGCCAACAGCCTGCTACTGAGCTTTCTGTCCAGAAACAATACGGAACGTCCTGGGCACGTTTGTAAATGTTACCTCATTTTTCTTCCAATAATCCTGCTGATTACTTCTGTTTTCCAATGAGGCTCAGGGAGGTTAAGTGACCTTGCCAAGGTCACACAGTCAAGGCTGGACCCCTAACATCCCAGGCGTTGTCTCCCAGCCAAGCATTTGCAAAGTGTAAACATAGGAATGCTTTGGGGAGCTGAAGGTTGCTCCCTAGCGTGGTTGCCTTCAGCCACTGACTGAAGCTGTCAGGGCTGCCAGGGACAGTGGGCCTTTCCTGTCATCAGAGGAGAAAGGTGGCCACCTAGGGCCCAGCCCAGTTGAGGCTTGCCAGAGGGATGCAGGTGAACAGGGAACCAATGAGGCCCAGCCAGAGACCTGGAGTGTTGTTACCTGAGGCTGACACCATGGATGCAGTCCTGGGTGCTGGGCCACACCTGGGACATCCCTGCAGCGGTGGCTCCAAGGGCTCCAGAACTAAGCTGTGTGACGCTGGGCAGAGGCAGTCCCTCTCTGCGCAGGTTCTGAGAGATCACTCTAGCTGCTGACTGGAGGCCAGATTAGAGGCAGTGAGGGCAGAGGCCTATAGGGAGCACGGACGGCCTTGGCCCACACTAGCCTCCAGCCCCAGCGACTTCAGAGGACTCAGAGGCAGGATCAAAGTCCCTGGGGACAGAGTCACTTGTGACTGCTCCCTCGGCTTGCCGAGGCTGGTGGTGGAGTGAAAGGAGCACGGGACAGGGAGTCTGCGCCTGACCCTGCCCCTCCCTGGGCCCGTGTCCCCATCTGCACAATGATGGGGCCCAACGAGGGGGACACTGAATTCAGTGCTCTTGAGGTAGCACAGCGTGACAGCACACAGCTGGGGCTCCAGAGCCAGGCTACCTGGTTTCTAATATTGGCTGTGTGACACCTGACAAGTAACTAAGGCCCCCTGGGCCTCAGCTTCCATATCTGTAAAATGGGTGGGAGGGTGACCCTAGCACCTACCTCGTAGAGTTAATACAAGGATTAAAGAGTGACTAATCTGTAAAGCCTTTAGAACAGTGCCTGGCATGGTAAGTGCTCAGCCGGTGTCAGCCACCTGCCCTTATTATTACTAGTAAAGCAGCAGTGTGTCTCTGTGAGCCTCATTCTCAGGAGTCAGGCCGCAGCCTCAGCCTCATTTGGAGCCTGAGGGGTGATGGGAGGGGAAGCACCCTTCCTGCAACACTGACGGGCCAAGGCCAGCCCTGCCCAGAGGAGTGATGGGGCCTGGGACCTCCCCTACTTGCCCCAACAAACAACAGTGACACTCAGGACCCAGCAGAGGGCTGGACCACTCCCCCTTGCCACTTGGGAAAAGCTCCACGGGCCCCAGATGGTGGGCCCAGGCTGTGGGTGCTGAGCTGCAGTGGGAGGTGCCCACCTCCCAGGCCCCGCCTTGTGGCATCGTGTCCTCCAGGCCTTGAACTGAGGAAGGGGGCTCCACAGGGTGGGGAGGGGCAGGAAAGAGCACAGAGGAGCCCTAGGGAGAGGAGGCAGAGGCTGCTAAAAGCCATACCCCACCTCGAAGCCAGAGGGACCAACAGCCCTGACCCTTCTGCTGAGCAGGGCCATGGTGCTGCCCTGCTCTGAGGGCCCCGAGGGCCACCCCGCCTTCCCTGGGCTCTAGTCTTAGCTCGGCCCCATCTGACCAAAGGCCTGGGACACTCAGCCTCCCAGGTTCATTTCCCCATCGGCACAGTGAGGAGTTTGGCCTGGATGGTCCCCACGGGCCTCCCAGCTCCTAACACTTCCGGATGTCCCAGCGACCTGGAAGATGCCCAGTCAACCACCCCTGGGCAGTGGGGGGTCTCCATCAGCTATTTCCCAGCGAGGCTGGCAGCCTACAGCGGGCAGGGGCCCTGGGCCATGCTGAGACTTTCTGCGGGTATAGCCAGGGGGTTCAGTGGTTATACACCTGGCGGGTGCTAGGGCTAGCCAGCTCGTGTTCACATTTGGCTTCCCCCTCCCTGGCTGGGTGATCTCAGCTGAGATATTTAAGCTCTGTGCACCTCGGTTTCCTCATCTGTGAAAGGGGAGGAAGCGGGCTGTTGCGGGGATTGAATGACTTCAGGTATGCGGCACCGTTCTTACGACGGTGCCCAGCACACAGGCTACGCTCAGTGGCAGGGTTAATTGTGGTTTCCACGCGGGGCTCAGCAGGGTTAGAGGAGCCACAAGGGTCTGGGTCCCTCGCCCACCCCACTTAGGGCAGAGGTAGGGGGGAGTTCGAGAGGGTGACCCTAAAGCTTTTTTCTGCAGCCTCATACTCCACACTCAGCTTCAGCGAGCAGCTGGGAGACCCCGACAGGCTTCTGCCCGCACCATTTCCTCTGCCAGGCACACCATCCCTAGTGCCAGCTCAACTCCCAGGACAACACCCAGGTTGGGTTGGGATGCCCCACCCAGAGCCCTCCCCCACGCCCCCGACACGGGCCATATCCGGTCCTCACTGCCCGGTGACCCTCTATCTGCTTCCCCTCCTCGGCCTCCTATCAGAGGCTGAGCCCAGCCATACTTGATGCCCCTTGACCGGCCTGGCATGAGCCAAGGCTGAGGCCCTTAGTGGGCAAAGGAACTTCCACCTGTGAGCAGGACAGAGGCTGCAGGCCCAGCCCCCTTCTCCCACCCCCTCCCTCCGCTTCCAGGCAGGTGTGAGTCAGAGAAAAGAGGCAGGAAGGGGGTTTGTAAACAGTCGCGCTGTTGGCGCAGCACCGGGTGACGGAGCACCAGTGGTCTCACTGGGTCCGCAGCCCGGTCGGCCCCCGGGCTTGGGTTGAGGAGGCAGAGGGTTCCCTGGGATCTCACTGAGCAGGGTGGGTGGGGAATGGAGATGACAGAGGTGGCCCTGGCACCGGCTCGGAAGTGGAGAGATCTGAAGCCTCACCAGCGACCGTGGTGCTTGGAGTGGCCGGGTCCAGCGTGATGCTGAGGCCCAGAAGGCTCCTCCCGGAAGTCATCCAGTAATCCCTGCCAGCCCACCCCGGCACTCGCTTCCTCCCGGGCAGCCTGACCCTCGCTGGGACAGCCACAGCCCAGGGGTCACCCTGGACCCATCAGTCCGATGACTTGCCTTGGCCCTACTAGATGCCTTCGTGTTCTCTTCAGCAACTCTGACTGCCAGGCCACCGGTCCACGCCCTTTGGGCCACGTTCCTCAAGCCGTGCTCCAGCTGGTCTGGGGCCTTCCACTCCCCACCGTGGGCAGGGCAGGCCTGGTCCCCTCCCTCCACCCACCGGCTGTGCCTCTGTTAGTGCAGTGAGGTCATGTCTGCCCTTGAAGGGGCAGCTGCCCTCAGGGCTCAGGGTTCTACCAGACTGTGCTCCTGCGGCTGCTTGAGATGCTTAGAGGCGAGCAAAGAACACCTCAGGCTGCACCCACACACCCAAGGGGCCACACGGATCCCAACACATACTGCGGCTGCGGGGTTTCAAAGACATGTGGGCAGGAACACACAAAGAACACGCGTGCACTGCACGCACCACAGGACAGCATTACAGATGGGCCACCCCCAGGCCACCCCCCGCGTTCCCCCCACCCTCAGACTCGGGCGCACGCACCAGGCGCGCACAGGTTGGACGGGCTCTGGACGCACAATGGATAGCCCGGCTGGCCAGACAGACGATGCTCGCCTACAGATCGGGGTTCTCGCGGCTGCACACGACGCCGGCGTCCTCCTGGTGGTCGCAGTTGTGGGAACCCAGGCCGGCGTGCGCGCACTCCAGTAGGTTGCGTTCACTGCCTGTGCAGCGCACGTCGTCCAGCAGGATGGGCAGCGTGTGGCCCTCGCCGAACTCAGCACGCTTGGTG
This sequence comes from Leucopleurus acutus, assembly GCF_964270905.1. NCBI lineage: Eukaryota > Metazoa > Chordata > Mammalia > Artiodactyla > Delphinidae > Leucopleurus > Leucopleurus acutus. Next base: position 5,062,350 of record NC_139142.1, read on the forward strand.
GCCCGCACGGTGTACGCGAAGCCCAGCTGGCGGCACACGACGGCAGCGCCCTTGGTGTCCCAGGCGTCATCGCACACGGTGCCCCAACGTCCACCCGCGAACACCTCCACGCGCCCGCGGCCTGGACTCAGGCCCGGGGGCCGCACCAGGCGCACGGCGCCATTCGAGGGCTCGGGGACCGCGGTGCCCAGCCGTCCCCGCCGCCGCCCGCCGCCCCGACGGCGCCCGGGCCGCGGGGTGGGTCGTGCCGGCCGCAGGGTGGGCGCAAGTGGAGGGGTCGTGGGGCGGCTGCGGCGGGGAGCCTTGGTGGGCGCGGGCGCCCTGGGCCGCGGGGTGCTCTCCATCCTCCGGATGAACTCTGCGCAGAGGAAGAGCCTGTGTTCGGAAGGGCCCCGGCCGCCCCAGCCCAGCCCACGCGACCCCACCCCACCCCGGCTCTTCACCCCAGAATGCAGACCCCAGGGAAAGATGTCCCGTTCTGCCCTCTACTCAGACCCTGAGGATGAGGTGCCCCAAGCGTGCTTCTCGGGTCACCCTGGCCCCACAAGGTGCCCACCTGGAGCCGATGCCAGGTGCTTCTGCAGCCGTTCTGCACACACTTGCTGGCAGGTGCTTCGTGCCTCCGCTGCTGGGCCTCTCCCCACCCCCATCCCTCCTCCCCTTCTGGGAGGCCCCTGTCTGGCAGGGGAAGGACTCTCACACTGTAAATTCCTAAGCGCAGTGGCAGGGAAGGAGTGTCTGGGAGAGCTTCTCAGAGCAAATGACACTTTCTGGCTCCAATCTCTGGTTTAAGGGTGAGGAAGCTGAGGACGGCTGATGGGGGTGGGGGGCGGGGAACTACAGTGGGTGGAGGGCAGGCCAGCAGGATGGGAACCCGGGGCCCCTCTGCTCAGGTGAAGCCCCCCCCCCCCAGGCTCCCAAGGCTGCTGGTCCCCCTGCCCATCACAGGGGGGGCTGGTCAGGAGCTCTCTAGGTGCGGGGCTGTGGTCCACACTGACCCCTGCCCACTGACCCCTCCACGGGGACCTGGACTCATTAGGTGTCGGGGAGCTGTGGTGGGTGATTCCCTTTGTCCCTGCAGGATGTGGCCCTCACGCTTGGCCCAGGTCAGCCATAGGGCTAAACGTCACTCCATGTCAGACACTCTGCCAGGTACTGCCTCCCTCAGGGGAGGTGGAAACCCCAAACTGCTCAGTTACTATGGGCAGGGATCCCGGGGCCACCGGCCCATCTCACTTGGAAACCCACTGAGACAGGGGCTGAGAAAGGGCCTGGATACAAGACCAGGTGCAGGCCGGGGCCAGAACATGAGCCAGACGCTCCCCCAACCTGCACCCTGGCCCCCACTCCACCCGCAGGGAGGGACTTCCAGCTCCCAGGGCTCCTGCTTCTCCTGCTTCCTTCACTGCCTAGGCTGCCCTTCCCCGGCCTCTGCAATGCACTTTCCTCTCCATCCAGGCTCAACCCTCAGCCTCCAGGACCTTCCCAACCCACCCCCTCCACCCCCAGCTCTGCACTGCTCTGGGTCCCCATGGTGCCCAGCACAACTTCTGTCACAGGGCCTGGGACACTAAATGACCCCTCTGTTTGCCCCAGCCAGGACTGGGCCTCGTCTGACTTCTTCTGTGGCCCCAGCATCCAGCACACAGCGGGTAACTAACAGAAATGCAGAAACTGCTGAATGAGTGAATGGAAAACTCTGCCAAGGCCCCAAACCAACTGCAGCTGGAAGTGAATTCCCCAAACAGCCAGCTTCCCCAGCCTTCCTCTTCCGGGTGGGGCACCCCTTCCTCAGGGCCGGGTACCCCCCCACCCACCCAACCTCCCCCTCTTCCTGCCCCCCACCCCAGTCTGCCAGCTGGAGACCTGCTGGGCACACTCAGCCCACTGAAGTATTTCCTTTGGCCCACAGGGCGGTTTTGAAAATTGTGACCTAGTTGCCAATATTTTCAAATCGGGAGATTATATAATAACAACCTGAGAAGGCAGGGACCATATCTGCTCACTCAGCATTATAGCCCCAGTGTGAAGCACATGTATGTGGTGGGTGGGTGGATGGATGGATGGATGGATGGATGGATGGATGGACGGTCTGCTTGTCCTGAGAACTGGAAGATCTGACAACACTGGGGCACTCTCTGTTCCCACCTAGCTTGGACCCAGTGGAACAGCCCTCTCCTCGGGCCATACCCTCTTCAGATGGCCCAGATCCCATGGGTGGTCACTGTGGCTTTGCCTGGCCCTCGGCCCATGAGGATTTGTACCCCTCTCTCCCCACCAAGCTCATCAAAACAGAACCTTCGTATAGCAGACCCAGCCCAAACGCTCCCCTAGGCGCCCTTGCACCTAGAATAACTCATTCCAATCTTGAGATATACCCTCTTTCTCTGTCCCTCCCAAGAACTCTGAGTGAACCTTGCCTGGGACCAGCTATCTCTCCCTTTGCCATGCTCGTCGTGAGGCCTGCAGCCCCTTGGAGCCTCCCACCGTGGCCTGGGACTGGCAGACACTGTGTGAGTGGAAGGAGGTTTAAGCAGCTCCACCCACTCCTAGTAGCTCCTGTGCACGGGGCCCAGTGCTGGGCATGGGGGCCAAGGAAGGGCATCCACACCCGGAAGAGGGGCAGCGGGTGTGGGTGGCAGGAACTCCCGCCGTGTCCCCACCTTGGCGGACACTTACTTTCCTTGGGCACGAAGTGGACGAGGCGGCCCCGGACCTTCACGTGGGCAGCTTGGATCTGACACTTGCCGGGTGGTGCCCGTCTGCAGACACACAAGAGGTCATGAGCCGCACCCTGGGAGCCCGCCCCGAGCATGTCCCCCCCGACATCACCTGCCCCCGGCAGCCAGGAAGGAAGGGAAAGGGCCGGTGTGCATTCAGGCCTGGGCACGTGTGCGTGGTAACAACAGTGACCACTTACGGAGCAGTGACCCTGCTGGTCCACGCCTCCCAGACCCCGAGAGTCCAACCCCAGGACAGGACCCCCCTATAACAGCCTGCCAAGTGCCCGCTCAGCCTCTGCCTGCAGAGCAGGAGGGCCACTTCTAATTCTCAGCATGAAGTGTCCTTGGGATGTGATCAAATGTCACAGTCCTTCTCCCCAGCCTGCCGGTCCAGCTCCTGTAACTGTCACCACAGCCCCATTCCTGCACTTTACCCTGGTCCCCATTCCCCACAGCCTCTGAGGAGGGTTTCTCTCTGCCCCTCTGGTTCTGGGATTTCTGGTGATACAGAATCAAAGGGAAAGGTTAAGTCGATCTAAAGAATGAAGTGGGGAGAGAGAGAAAGCCTCGGGGCTGGCAGCAGAGCTGAGGGCTCTGGGGGCCTTGGAATGTGAGGTTGGAGAGGGCTGGGAGAGAAAAGAGCCTGAGAAGGGTTGCCAGGGCTATGAATTGGGTCTCCTTGGACAACTCTGAGGGGCACAAGTAAGGAATGGAATCCCATTTTAATGAGCTTCTGGCCGTTGATCTGTGAGTCTTTGAATGGGACCGACCCTATTCTGGGACCAACCCACGTGGGTCCAAGACTTCAATGGGTCCCAAGAGCACGAGGGGGAAGCCCAAGGGCTGAAGCAGCCACGTGACCTGGGGTGGCTTTCAGACAGCCCTGGCAAGAGAGGGAAACCGAGCAGGGACGTGGGCCATTCCCCCCAGAGGTTGAAACACAGCCCAGCTCACACCCTTCTCCAAGCTGCAGAAAGTGTGGGTTTTCCGGCTGCTTTGAACTCCACATAATAGCCACATGCTTCAGACGGACCCAGCTGAGTTTTGTTCCTTAAGGAAATTACATAAAAATTTTTGTCTTGCCAAAGAGTAGGAGATACACCAAAAAATGCCACAGTGTTTATGTTTGGGCGGCAACGGATGACCCCACCCTACCCCCTCTGCTTCCCATTTCTTCATTTTCCAAATGTTCTGGAACGGCGCCCCTCTTCAATATGTTGTGGATGCACAAAATTACATGGATTCCAAAAGAGAAAAATGAAAAAAGGGATGAGAAGGGTCACGGAGGGAGGGAGGGAACGGGGGTCTAGCCTGTTGCTGGCTCCTCCCACCCACGAGACCTTGAGCAGAAATCCCTAAGCCTCGGGTTCCCTCTGTTGCGCGGGGGGGGGGCCATGAGCCCAGAAGGATGCGGCACAGACTAAAGGAAACAGTGGGTCTCAGGCAGCATCTGGCATGAATTAGGTGATATTTCCTTAGAGAAGCACTCTTTTTTCAAAAACTGGAAATAACCTAAATGTCCAAGGGACGGATCAGGCAATCACGGTGCAGCGACTCAACAGAAAATTACGCCGCCATCAGAAAGGAGCCTTCTGAGGGTAATGTTGCAACGTGGAAATGTTTATACAAAATAAGGATAGACCTACGAAGAAAAATGCAAAGTTTGCGTGTGCTGCTCCACAATGACATAAATCCAAAGAGGGCCGAGACCTCGGGGAGAGGAAAGGAGCAAGTGCTCATGTTTTTCTTGATAAGTAGTTCTGTCAGTAATTAATAGCTTTGTGCTTTCAACAGAAAAGTGTGGTAAACAAGGAATGTCTGAGAAGCTGTCACAGACTAGAAGAAGCTAACAGGACATGATGACTAAAGGCAATGTGGGATTCTGTATGCGATCCCGGAGAAGAGGACACTAGGGAAAAACTAGAGACATCCTTTTGTTTTTAAAGTATGGAGTTACCTCAATTAAAAAAAAAAAAGTGTGACATTTAATGAATAGTAATGTACCAATATTGGTTCATTAATTGTGACAAATGTACCATGATAATGTAAGACGTTAATAATAGGGAAAACTGGGTGAGGGGTATATGGGAAACTGTACTATCTTTGCAACTTGTCTGTAAATCTAAAACTGTTCTAAAATTTTAAAAAAAGAATTAAAAAAATGTGATTGTGGGGCCCATATTTATGGGTCCCCACTGGTATCTTTGGCGCCCTCTTAGCATGAATAGAACTGGACTTTGAGGCTGGCAGATCGGTTTTGAATCCAAGATCTGCCCCTCACCAGCAGTATGAACTTAGCTAGTCACTTCCCCTCTCCAGGCCTCAGTTTTCTCATCTGAAAAATGGGCGTATTAACTACAACCACCTTAAGGAGTGGTAGAGAGGGGAAATGAGGTAATGGAGGGGAGGGCTCCTGGCAGACCATAGGAGCTGAGGCCATGATGGGCGTGAGGTGGGGGGGACTCACCTGGAGGGGTCGATCACTTTGTAGACAACCCCACGTGCCACTGTGGCACTTGGCACCCCCGTTGACATGAAGTACAGCTCCCCTTGGACAAGAAAAGAGGCAAGAAGTGAGAACACTGCCTGGAATACCATCCCAGCCAGCCCCACTGCCCCACCTCAGTTCTGAGGTGCACCCCAACCTCAGTGAGCCAGGAGGGGAGATGCTGCAGGTCAGTGTAACTCTCCAGTCCCCAGAACTGGAAACTGAGGCTGAGAAAGGCATCCAGATGTGCCCAGGGGCCTCTGCAGCACAGCCTCCCGGGCTGCCGGCTGCTCTGCCCGGACCCTCCCAGGCTCTGACCTCTGGACTCTTGTCTCCTCCCTGGTGACCCAGCCCCACCTCTGGTCCCTGCCTGGGTTTCATGCCCAGGATCACACACCTCTGAGCACCAACGGAGGTCCACAGCCCCGCTGCCCACTGGCTGCTTACTGATGACGCAGCCTCCTCATCCCCACAATGGGCCTGCCTCATAGGGCTGTTGTGAGGATGAAAAGAGCATAGAGGAGATGCTCCATCAGTATGAACTATTATTGCTGCTGCTATTGTCATCGTTGCCCAGGGTCCAGGTCCTGCCAGTCCTTGGGGACACAGTCTCTCTCCACTGACCAGCAGGCACCTCCCAGGCAAGTAGCAGGGGCAGAAGAGTTCGTGCTTCGGGAACCTCTAGTGTGAATCCCAGCCCCTGCACTTGGCCCCACGTGAGCTCCAGCAGCTCCGGGACAGCCCCAGCAGAGCCTCTGTTTGTAGAAATGGAATTATGAGCACCTGGTGCCACGGATGCTCTCAGGGAAATTGAGCTTTCTGCTCTCTCCCACCCCCATCCTGCCCCCTGGCCCTTGTTGCCAGAGGTACCCATGCCCAGGAATTAAGCTTCATTATTCTCAGCTTCCAGATGAGAAAACAGAGGCTCAGAGAGGTCAAGTGACTTGCCCAAAGTCACGCAACTGGTGAACGGTTAAGCAGGACTGGAACTCAGAAGCACCTGCTGTCCCCAAGCCCACGCTAATGTAGGAGACGTGGTAGCTGGGAGGCCCAGACACAGGCCACATGTGGCTCGTTATGATGGTTCAGCCATGCTAATACCTTCTGTCCTTGTAAGAGGCAATGGAGAGCCCTCCCAAGGATGGGGGTGGGGGTGGTTTCCCCAAGGAGAGGCCAATACAGACAGTGAGAAGGGAGCTTGAAGGAAAGTATGTCCCTGGTGACTGGTGCAGTCAGGGAGGGCTGCATGAGGGAGGTGTTTGAGAATCAAGGCCCAGGAAACCTGGGGAATTCTGGAAGGGGAAGACACTTGAGAGGTGACCTGTGCAACTGGGGTAGACCAGCTGTGGTGGGGAGCTGGGGGCTGGGGAGGGCAGGATGCTGAGTGGTCAATGGCCCCTGACCTCCCTCCAGGAGCACCAGCCCTGCCTTGGTGGGTGGTGGGAGCGTGGCCGGTGGGAGTGGGGCGGGGGGGTGTCAAGTTGGTGGGGGGAGGAATAGGCCCACAAGGTGTGATGCACCCTGTGGGAGGGAGCAGGGCCCCTGGCAAGCAGGCCCCTGCTGGAGAGTCCATAGGCACAGCTATGAATTTGCATGTGGCTTTGAGCCTTACTTCCCTTTCTGGGCTCCTGTCTGGAGAGAGGCCCTTGGGAGCGGCCACGGTGCCCTCCCTGGCTGTGCAGCCCTCCTTGACCCTATGCTCCAGGCGCTGGAGCAACTCGGAGCTCCCCGCACATGCTGCTCCCTTGGCCTGGGTGCCCTTCTCCATTGTCTGCCTTTGCCTGACCAAGCTTGTGCTTGAGGTCCTGCTCTGGGAGGCCTCCAGGGGCCAGGCTATGTCCAGTGCCCCCCACCCCACGACCAGGCAGGAAAAGTCAGTCTCAGTTTCCCCATCTGTAAGGTGACAGCGTTGGACCGGGTGCACCCCAAGGCCCCATCCAGCCTTAATCTGCGGGAAGCCCCCAACCCCGTGCATGGGCGGGGAGCCCCCATGGCACTACTAAGCCCTGCCCAGGGCCACACTACCCTCCTGGTGTCTGCGGTATGGACTGTCCCTGGAGGACACTGGGCCAGCAGAGGTCCTTGTTTTGCAATTTGCACGTGTCAGAAGATCATGCAGAGAGGCAGAGGCCAGAGGGAGCTGGGAGACGTTTGCTGGCTTCAGACCCCCAGGTCTCTGTGCCTTCTGGGGCCACCTGCCCAACTCACCAACATGCTACCCCTGGGCTGTCTGTCTTTGAGGGGCCTCCTCCTGGCTGTCCATCCCTTGGTGTCACTCAGAGGGCTGAGGAAGGGCCCCCTGGGAACTGGGCCTTCCAGGCCCTCCTCTGGGTGTGGGCTCTGGAGGCGGAGGAGGGTGGGGGGAGGGCATCCCCCCCTTTCCAAAACATGTTAACTCCCTAATGACCGAAAGAAATGGCTTTCAAGGGCCCAGTGGGCTCAGGGAGGGTGGTGGGGTCTGAGGCTGCCCTTTTGAAAATTTAGACTCTGACGGGTATCGGTTCAACAAAGGTTTCCCAGACTCAGGCCTGGGGGCTCTGGGCACTGGGCCCTGCAGGGGACACCTCTCGAAAGGCCCCTGGAAAGGCGTTGCTTAGTAACCTGGCCAAGCATCCACCAGGCCCCACTGGGGGCCCCTCAGCTTTTGTCCAGGGACAATCCGGGGCCAAGGACAAAGGCGGGATCCAGCCTCCATGGTCCTTCTTCCTCTCCCCTCCCCCTCTGCTCCTTGCATTGAAAGCACAAGTGCCTGAATGGGGGACCCACTAACAGGCAAGAAAGCGGTGCCCACCACTTTCTGAAGACAACGCGGCTTCATTTATAGGCCCTGATACATTTGCCATCAGGAACCCAGGGAGCTGGAGGTCCCCAGAGAGGCACTCTTCCCCCACCTGCCTGCATTTCCACCATCACAGATCCTTTCCTGGTCCCATAACTGCCCTGGACTCTTACCTGTGGGGTCACGCTATCCCTCCTGGCAAGCCTGCCCAGGGTGAGAGTTGGGGAAAGGGAAGGATGGGGACCCCTGCTCCCATCTTCCAGATAAGGAAATGGAAGCTCAGATGAGTGAGAACTGACACCGAAGCAAGGCTCAAGCCCTCTGAACACGTCACTCTCCAGCCAGAAGGTGATTTCAGGCCTGAGATGCCATCCCTCGAATCCCAGGCCAGAAGGACCCCTGGGGTGGGACACAGTCCCAGGCATCGGCGGCCAGAAGGACCCCTGGGGTGGGGCACAGTCCCAGGCATCGGCAGCCTGGATGGAGAGCCTCAGGAGCGCTCACCGGCCTCGTCCTCCGCGAAGGAGATGATGTGTGGATAGTAGTTGTTGATGAGGCCCGGGAACGCACAGGTCTGGCCACGGCCCATGCAGATCTCGTTGTACCGCCACTGGCCTGTCCCCAGGTTCTCTCGGAGGGACATCAGACGCCTGCGAAGGAGGACGGCCTGTGGGGTCATGCCTGGCAGGGTGCCCGAGGGAAGCCCACCCACCAATCCATCCATCCAATCATCTATTATCCATGCAACCAGGACCATACATAACTTGCAGGGTCCAGCGCAAAGTGAGCATTCAGGGCCCCTTGTTCAAAAAGTACTAAAAATTTCAAGACAGTAACAGCAGAGCATTAAACCAAGCGTGGGCACTTCAGAGACGGAGCCCCGGGTAAGCACACAGCCCGCACATCCATGAAGCCGGACTCAGGTGCAGGCTTTACTGAACACCTGCTACGTACCAGGAGAAGCACAGGGGTGAACAAGACCAGCTTGGTTCCTGCCCCCTCAGCTCAACCCCACCTGCTGACCAGCAGGAGGCAGTCAGGAGCTGACTTCCAGTTCAGAAGCCTCCAAGGCTGGTGCCCAGGAGTTTCCACATACTCTGGAGCTGCCTCCACTTCGGAGCGTGAAATGGAGAATTTGGCATCTTCAGAAAATGTTGATCTCGTCCCTTACTCCCTTCTATGCCTGTCAATCACCTATTGATACTTTCAGGCCCTGCTCAGTCATCCCCTCCTCTGGGAAGCCCTCCTGACTGCCCCTGTGCTGGGCTTCCCCAGCACTGCTCACAGGCTCTCTGAGGCTGGACTCGAGTGGACCGAGTGTGGGTCTGTCTCCCCGACTTGGGTATGAGGTACTCGCCAACTCTGTTGCTTTGGCCCTGGCACAAAGCCTGACCCAGCAGAGGGGTTTGGGAAGTGTTGGCAAAATTCATTGAATTTCTGTGTTCAGGTGGCTTGGGCACTCCTGGGAGACGGCAGAAGGGAAAAAGGAGAATCGGGGTAAAAAAAAGGGGTTTCATCTAGACCCATTTTCCAGATGAGATAACCGAGTCCCAGAGGGAGACCCTAAGCTGGGAGAAGGACCCAGCAACCAGAGGCCCAGGTCAGGGTTCTCTGTCAGCTCCAGCTGTCGATGCACTGGCCACAAAGCCACCCTAGGTCAGCAGCCTGGAGGAGGTAAGAGTTCTGCCATCCTCGGGCTTCCTTATTTCCTCTCCCAAGACACCCAGTTCAGCTGCCCTTACATGGAGAGGCTAGGGTGGGAATAATTAAGAACTGGTGGTCCAGTGGTTAGAATTCCACGCTTCCACTACAGGAAGCCCGGGTTCAATCCCTGGTCAGGGAACTAAGATCCTACAAGCTGCACGGTATGGCAAAAAACCAAACACACAAACAAAAAATTCATTTCACAGGAGGCTGGAAGGGTCCTCAGGTAACCAACAGATCCTTCCACCTTATTAAACAAGCAAAAAAAAAACACAGAAATTGAGCACATTCTAGACTCTAAGTGCTGTATGTGTATGAACAGGTCTCAGACAACCCTAGTAAGCAGGTACTATGATCATTTTGCAGGTGAGGAAACTGAAGCACAGAGTGGTGAAGTAAACCGGCTCAAGGTCACATGGCTAACAAGCGTGCCAGGCTTTGAACACAGGCCATCTCAGCTGTACTTTTAAACATCATGCCAGGTGTGTAACTTCCCTGGGCCTCTCTGGTCCTCAGTTTTCCCCCTCTATACAGCAGGAGAACGAGATGGTCCTGAGTCTCCGTAAGCTCCCCTGGGGAGAGAGTCTGACCCACAGCAGGCTTGGGAGGTATGTTCTACCCCCTCTGAAACCTGTTTGGGGTGTGACTCATCCCAACCCCTCTCCCAGACACACACACACACACCCTCTAGGGGCTCAGTGGGTGGAGGCAACACTGCCATAAAGCATGGCTCCACGGGTCCCACGGGCAGACCCCAGCTGGAGCCCCAGCTCCCCTCTCTCCAGCAGGGTGACCTCTCTGGCCTGTTGGCGCAACGGCAGGTCCTGGCTCACAGGAGCCAGATGGCCCCGGGGCTGTCAAGGGTGTTGTACATTCCCCCACCTTTCACCTCTGCAGTCCCTGCCCCCTCAGAAATGTTGTTAGGCCACTTACCCGCTCATGAAGTCTCCGAAAATGTAGAGGCCGTTCAGGTTCGGGTACTCGCAGCCCCGGTACACGTAGCCCCCAGTGACCGACTTGCCCAGTTTGTGCGGATAGGCGAAAATCGGCAGCACATCATCTGCAGAGGCCGGAGAAGCTGGGTGAGTCTGCGGCCGGTTCCCAACAAGGCTTCTTGGGTGGTCCTGAGTCTTGCGGGGTGGGGGTGGGGAGGAGGGAGGGGATGGGGGGAGGTTCCCGAGAGGGCCCCAGACAGTCAACCAGAAAGGGTGGTGTTTCAAGTTTGTAAAGCGGGGGGAGGGCATGGGTTTGCGCGGGCAAGGAAGTCCCGGTCGGGGGCGCGGTTGGCCACGGAGGGAGGCGCGGGCGCACAGCCGTGGAGTGGAGGGCAGATCCGGGGAGACAGATTCTCGAGGGCGCGGGGGTAGGGGGCGGGGGGCGGTCACCGAGGGAGGTGTTGGCACACAGCTTGCGGTCGTAGCACTCAAAGCCCTCGCGGGCGCGCCAGCCGTAGTTGCGGCCGCGCTCCACCAGGTCCACCTCCTCGAACTTGTTCTGGCCCACGTCGCCGCAGAAGAGGCGCCCGCGGCCCGCGCCCGACGCCGGGTCGCCGCGGTCGAAGGAGCAGCGCCACATGTTGCGCACCCCGAGGGCGTAGACCTCTGGCCGCGCGGCGGGGTCGCCCACGAATGGGTTGTCGGACGGGATGCGGTAGAGCGGGCCGCGCTCGTTGCGGTTCACGTCGATGCGCAGCACCTTGCCCAGCAGCGCCGACCTGCGGGCCGGGTGAGAGAAGGAGCCGGCTCGGGGTGTCCCCGCGCCAGGGGCTCGGGCAGCGCGGGGCAGGTGCGGGGATGGGTGTGCCGGGGCCCGGGGCCCACGGCCAACCCAGGTGCAAGGAGAGCCTCGGCTGTGCGGCCAGAGACCCCAGGTTCACGACCTCCTCAGCCACTTACCAGCTGGGTAACCTCATTCATTCATTCAACATTTATGGGGCACCTTACCAAGTCCCAGGCCCTGTCCTAAGTATTGGGCATACGTACCATCTATTGCTTTGTTTCATCCTCACAACGAATCTTTTAGGTAGGTGGGTGCTATTGTGATCCCCTTTTTACAGATGGGGCAGCTGAGCTCAGAAAGGGCATAAAACATTCCCAGGAAATGATAGGACTGGGATCCAGCCTAGGCAGCCTGGCTGCAGAAATCCAAGCTCTTTACCACACTTTCTAATCTCCCCGGACCTTGGTGTCGTCCACTGTGATATTAGGTGGTCCCTCTCTTTCCTGCCTACTCACAGGGCTGTGCTACAGGGTGCAAATCATACCAGAAAAATTATTTCTATTTACAGCTTTCTTCCAGCACCTAGCACAGTGACTGGCACGTAGCAGGTGCTCATGAAGTGTTTGCTGAGTGAATGAATGAACACCTGCAATCAAAGTCAAGTGCCCCATACAAGAGTACAGGCCAGGGCAGAGAGACGAGAGAGAGAGCACCTCAGATCTTAGCAGGAAACGGGAGGCTGGGGTACTCGCCATCTCTCTCATACACCCCCAGTGCCATCGCAGCATGTCAGAGAGCCAAACAGGCCTCAGAAGCGGTTTAATTCACCCCACACTCCACACACCACCCTGATCTCAAAGATGAGGGGGACAACTTGCCAGGTCCCTCAGGCAGCTCTGGACCGGAAGCGAGGCCACTCGTCGGCACTGTGCAACATCAACTTCTGGAGCCCTTGGAGCGAGGAGACCTCAGGATGTGCCCTCCAGAGCCACGCAGAACGGGGTGCAGCCCTAACCTCCATGCAGCCACTGGGGGTGAGCGGCTTTTGGGTCTCATTCATCGCATAACAAAAGTGACACATGATGGAGCCTGTAACATGCTTAAAGATGTACGCCCTCTTCATCTGTGATTTTTTGATGCGCTTACTTACTGCGTGGTTTTCCCCAGCTGTTAGCATTTTGTTGCACTCCCTTTGGCTTGCTTTTCAAGGCAGGACTGGCTGGTCCGCCCATTTGATGCAACTGTGTACCCCATCATTCTCACATAGCATCAGCACCCAAGCTTTTCCCTCCTCATTAAAGGTACCTCACAAGTATTCTCTTTCATGATGATAAAACGCTCTCCCCCAGTAGATGTCCCACAGTTAATCCCCTATTGCGGACTTCTAGGTTTTGCCCCAGTGAGTTCCTCTCATACGCTCCAGTCTGCTCACCACCAAGCTACAGATTACTCCCCGGAGCCCATACGCCACGCACCAAGCTTTGATACATAAGTGGGCAAAACTCATAACAGCAAAGTAATGTTTTAAGTCCTGTCCAATTATCCACAAATCCTTAATTTCTATTTTCTCAACTTCATCTCTAAATACATCCCAAACATGAGAACGCTGCAATGATTCTTACACTGTCACATATGAAAGCACAAGTCACAAATTGGGAGCACTTTAATTACTGTAATCAACGGCATACTCGCTATTTTTACTTTCTGGGCTGAGGAAGGTTTTGTGATTTTGACTAAAAGAATGGAGGAGGCTGCCCTGAGACTCCTAGATATCCTCATCTATATGCACTAGGTGTGTGTGTGTGTGTGTGTGTGTGTGTGTGTGTGTGTGTGTGTGTGTGTAAGGAGGGGAATGGTGGCAGGCCATCTACTCAAGTCCAGAAGTGAGGAACTGAAAGCAAGACTATGCTTCAATTTCTGGGCCATCTTGGGTGACCCTTGGGGCAGAAAACCCACATGCCCATCCACACAGCCCTGCCCCAACCAGCCCACACTCCCCATTAGGTCTGAAAAACACCCTTTTCCTTCCTCTGGCTCCAGCAGGGCTGGGCAGACTTCAGAGAAAATCTGATCTTCCCAGAGGCTCTGTGATGTCACCTCTCAGGTACCCATGACAACGTGATCACCTTTATTCTTCATGACTAGATAATGATGATGATGATTATTCCCTCCATGGGGATTCTTCTTCTCTAACTGATGAGAGGAAGTGACTGGGTTCCCCAGCTAGCTAGCTGCAGACTGAGCTGGGGTCCAAAGCCCTTTCTACTACCCTACACTTCGTGGCTGAGGAAGTAACTCCCCCTCCAGGATAGTATGTAAACTAGGAGTATGTAAAACAACCCACCAGCCAACCAAATCAGAACATACTTGTTTTGGGCATTTCCAAACTTTCCAAAGGGGTCTCCAGCCATCCCGCCATCTCCAGTAAAGATGTAGAGGTACCCATCATCCCCAAAGAGCAGCTGGCCCCCATTATGGTTCGAGGCTGGTTCTTCGATCTCCAGGATTATCCTAAAAGAAGATAAGCACCCCGCCCCCCCCAAAAAAAACCTCAGCCAAAACACAAAACAAGATCACAGCAATAAAACCTCCTGTCTCCTGGATGCGGTTTCATAGTTGGAAAGACTTTTCATATCCTTTATAGCAGGTGATTTTCATAAGGATCTGGCAGGCTGGGCAGGAGGAATAATTCACGCCATTGTGCCAATGAGAACCGAGAGGCTCAGAGAGGTTGAGCAACTTGCCCGAGGTCACACAGCCCGTAGATAGCAGGGGTGGGACTAGAACTCAGGACTTCTAGTTCTGGTCTAGCGCTTTTTCCACTCTCCCCACAGCTAGCACCTGCCCTGTTAGGATCAGGCGAAGCTGTTGACCCAATCACGGGCACAACTGGTTTCTTCGTCATCACAGCTACCCACACGCCAGCCACTTCAGCTGAGCACTTCTGACACACTCTCTCATTGATCATGTGCCGTAGCTTCTAAGGAGGTGGGCTGGATGGTGTGGGCTGTGCTCCATCACACTCATTCCTCAGCAACCTCCTTTCCTGCCAGGGCGGAACCTTCCACCATACTGCCAGCCAGCTGGCTTCCGCTTAGGGGCTTGCCAACGGAGGATGGAAGGCAAGGAGAAGGGAGGGGCCACATTTCCCTGGTTTCTGGTGCTGCCTCCAGAAGGGGTGGTTGCAGGAAGGGCAACAGTGGCTGGCAAATATGGACTCCTGGGTTTCCACCCAGACATCTGGGTGCCAGGAGGGGCAAAACTCAGAAGCACAAAGATGCTTGTGCCTTTTCTTCCTCTAGCTTCTCACAGGAACTCATCTTTAGGTAACCTGACCATCCCCTTTTCCTTCTCCATCCCTCCCGATCCCTTTGTAGCAACTCCTTGTACTAAATTCCCTCTGATCGAAATGCTGAGGCTGGTTTAGGTTTTCCAGGATTGGTGACTGACTTGCCAAGCCCGTATTAATAAAGATGAGAAACCCGAGATACAGAAATGTCAAGCAACTTGAACCCAGGACTTTGGACCTTCAGAGCCAAGACCAGAAGCCTTTCTATTGTGAGGCCAACACACACGACTTGGTAAGTCATACACAACCCCAAACTCCAGGTCCTCCATGGAGAGGACAGCTCAGACTGTCGGTCATCCATCTCCCATTGGGGTCTCAGCCCTGAGAAGAGAGACTGACAGCTGACTCAGGCAAGGATGATCACTCCCTCCTGGTTCTGCCCTGAGCCAGCTGTGACTACTTCTGCCCCTGCAAGAGTCAATTACTTGGCTTGTACTAGTGAGGTCCCCATAGAGCCTTTGCTGAACCCTAACTCTGCAATATATTCATCTGTTTATTTTGTGTTCCATCTTCAGTCTTCATCAGGAATCAATATTTAAAAGTCACCATTGAAGACACATCCGCTCTGTCCCTCTCTCTCCCCTCTGTGAGATCCATGTGATAAACTTGGCCTCTCTTGGAGAACTGGTTGTGCAGCCTCATATAAGGTAATGAGAATTACGTTTTCTCCTTTTGCCCTGGCTGCCGGGAAGCTCACAGGCAAAATCTACATTAGACCTCACATTAGCCAGCATATTTAACTCCTTCTTTTTATAAGTTCAATGTCAAGAGTTTACAATTTTATTGAATGCATCATGTGCTATTATTTGTCTATTTGCCCTCAGATCAGTCCTGGTCCTCCCCTTACATGCTCCTCTACTTCAGGGGGCCAGCTCCTGAAAACTACATTTCCCATGCTCCTCCGCACTGTGGCCTCCAGCTAGGTTCAGCCAGTGGAAGGCATTAGCCAGAGACTGGAGGGCGGAGAGTGGGGAGTAGCAGGTGGAGAGGCAGCGGTATTTCTCTCTCTCTCTCTCTCTGTTTCAGGCAGTGTCTTGGCAGTCCCTGACTCCAGCTGGCTTCAGCTCCCCCCACCCAGGTCCACCATGGTTCTAGCTTCCACCAAGTGGCCCCAGCTCAGGGGCTCCAGTAACCCCACTTCTCACAGCCCAAGAGACGGAGGCAGCTCCCTCCAGTTGTTAAGCCCAGAGTTGCCTCCCTTCTTCTCCAGGTTGCTCTTTCATCATTTCCAACACCCGAGGAACTAATTCCCAGTATCAAATTCTGCCTATTTGAGTTACCTGGTACAGGATTTATTTTCCCATTGGAGACAGATTATGTATGCCCTTCTTGCCAGTCTAGGTCAAACCTGTTTTGAAAACAGTTGGGGCATAACTAATACCCAGAGAGCAGGCTGGGTGTTGAGAGGAGCAGAGGCCTGGAGGCAAGGAACAGATAAAGCTGTTGGGGGAGGGTGGGGAGGAGAGCAATCTGCCTGGGGGGCAGAAGGTCCAGGTGAGGAATAGGAGGTGGGGCCAGGTGAGACTGGGGCCTTGGGGCCATAGTGCCCTGGTAGGAGCAGTGGGTTGGGCCTGGGAGGGAGGCAGACAGACCAGGGTTCCAGCTCTGACACTTCCTAGCTGTGTGACCTAACAGTCCCATCACCTCTCTGAGCCTCCACTTCTTGTAAAATGGGGCTGTATGAGAACCAAATGAAAGGCACCATCTAAAGTACCTGATCCAGGAGTTGGACATGAGCCGGTGATGTCTGTTTGGCAACTACGCCTCCCCTGACCCCAGAACAGGGGGTTCGGCCCCCTCACCAAGCGTGACATTCAAAATATTTCACAACTCCTGGGGGGCGCAACTCCAATTGGCCATGTGTGGTCACGCCAGGGCTCATCCACGCTCGCAGCCCCGCCCCTCCCGCCTGGGCTCCCGGGGAACCACCTCTCCGAGTCGTGGTCCACAGCGTTCATGTCATCCTCTGAGACCCTGAACTCGCTGATGCGTATCCACTCGTGGAAGCCCACACCCACTGAGTAGTAGACGTAGAGCTTGCCATTGTGCCGGAAGCGGGGGTGGAAGGCGAGGCCCAGGAAGCCCCGCTCGTCGCCCTCCCAGGGCGAGGTGAGCACGGCCCGGCTGATGTTCAGGAAGGGCTTCTCCAGCCGCGAGCGGTCAGGCAGGTAGACCCAGACCAGCCCCAGCTGCTCGGCCACGAAGAAGCGGTGGGAGCCGTCCTGGGCGTGGACCATGGCCACGGGGTTGCGCAGCCCATTGGCCACCTCCTCCAGACATAGCTGCAGGCAGCCCATGGCGTCGGCCACCACACGGCCCAGGTTGGAGTTGAGGTTCTCATTGACCAGCAGGTACGGGAAGCAGTAGTCCGTGTCGTCCAGGGACAGGTAGCGGCAGAACTTGGCACGGTTGCCCTCCAGCGTCCAGAGCTCGCGGTCGGGCGACAGGTGGCGGAAGAGGCCCCGGCACGACTGCCACAGGTCCAGGCAGTAGTCCTCGCAGAGCCCGGGCACGGTCCTCAGGGGCGTGGACGGATCCTCTGCGTCGTAGAGGTGGGCCGCATACGGCGAGCATTCCTGCACAGACAGGGACGGCTCAGGGATGCTCTGGGGTGGTCTTAGCAGCTATGTGACCTCAGGCAGGTCATCCCATCTCCTAGAACCTCAGTCTGCTGATCTGTAAAATGGGAGGACGCCATCTGTCCATTACCACCAACTGTCTCAACCACAGCAGCAGCTACACAGGGCCTGTATCTCCTTGCCTTCATTCCTTCTCTCTCACCTGATGCTTCTGTTAGAATAACCACACTATTACTACTACTACTAACATTAGCATCAGGAGCTAATCTTAAGGACCTACTGTGTGCCAGAAAGGATCTGAGGCCTTTTTATACACTTTCTCTTTTAATATGCTGCCTCTGCCCTATGCCTCCATGATTCACTCCACTTTTTAAATTTTTAAAATTAATTAACTTTTTTGGCCACGCCATATGGCACGCAGGATATTAGTTCCCCGACCAGGGATCGAACCTGCATCTCTTGCATTGGAAGCATGGATTCTTAACCACTGGACCACCAGGGAATTCCCTCACTGCACTTTTTTTAGATCCCTACTCAAGGGGCACCTCCAGGAAGTCTTCCCTGACCGCCCAGCCATCAGCTCCATTCCCTCCTGGCCTCTGACTCGGCTTAAAAAACAAAAGAACAAAATCTTAACATTCCCTGATATTATTACAAAATCAGTGTGTTTACATGTTTATTGTCTGCCTTCCTCAGAACCTAAATTCCACGAGGGCAGGAATGTTGCCTGTCTTGGGCACTGCCGTATTCCAGAGCCTGAGACCATGTCCAGCACATAGGAGGCCCACAGTGAACACCTAGGGAGTGTGCTGAGCACTGACCCACCCTGACCAGCCCTTAACAGGGAATAAGGGCTCCTCCCTCCATTATTCATTTAATCATCACAAGGGCCCATGAAGGGGGGGCTTCCCTGGTGGCGCAGTGGTTAAGAATCCTCCTGCCAATGCAGGACACATGGGTTCGAGCCCTGGTCCGGGAAGATCCCACATGCTGCGGAGCAACGAAGCCCGTGCGCCACAACTACCGAGCCTGCGCTCTAGAGCCTGCGAGCCACAACTACTGAGGTCCGCGCGCCTAGAGCCGGAGCTCTGCAACAAGAGAAGCCACTGCAATGAGAAGCCCACGCGCCGCAACGAAGAGTAGCCCCCGCTTGGCATAACTAGAGAAAGCCACGCGCAGCAACAAAGACCCAGTGCAGCCAAAAATAAATAATAAATTAATTAATTAATTGAAAAAAAAAAAAAGAGCCCATGAGGGTGAGAGTGCTACAGGTGGGGAGACCCAGGTGTGGGCCCTCCAGTGTCACCCAGCGCCATCGGTCAACATGGAGGATCTGGGTTTGGTCTCAGGCCAACCTCATCCTCCCAGCACCGGGGAGGCTGGTGCATGTGCACGTGTGAGTGTGTTGATTACGCACATGCCCACATGTCCCCCTGACCACCGGGACCCCCTTCCTCCATCCCTTAGTCACCTTGGGCTCAGCCCCTCCCAGGCAGGGCCCTGCGGCTGTCCTCTGCTGCCAGAGCTGTTGTTCTGTGACACAAATGAATCAGGAACCCCCCCAGCCCCGGGCACCTCTTCAGACCTTCTTGACCTCACTGGTCCTGGGGTCTAACGTCACAGGGCAAAACCCAGCAGCCGTGGCTCACCCCTCACCTCCCACCGAGGGCATCCCCATTGATGAGACGCTTGGGACCCTACTCATCTCCCACGTGGGCCCCAGCCGGAATGTGGGGGAGTTAATGCCTGATGTGACAGACCTTTGGCCCCTGGGAAAAGGGAGCTTACAGATAACCTGCTCCGCCTTCCTCCCCCCAGTCCCCGCCCCAGGACAGTCCTGATTCACAGTTTGTGTGGTTTTCTTGGAACCCCAGTCTTGCCAATTCAAGCAGCAGTCACGTTTGGCAGCAGCCGACTCGCAACTGCATTCCTGACCGGGCTCTCCCTCTGCCCCTTGCCACGTCTGCTTACAGCGTCCTCTCACCATAATAAGGGAAAGAGCCATGAGCTTTGCCCCGGGTTCTGCTTTCTGGGAACCCAGGCAGTGGCAACAAATGTGACCAGGCCTCTCCCAGCTTCAGGCTCCAGTGCCCACCACCTGAGAGCTGAGCGCTGAGAGCCCCCCAGAGCAGAGGCCTCAGCACCCCAGGGACTCCCTCGGCTAGAGCCTCTGACCTGAGCATATGTAACTGTTATGAGTCCGGTACCCCCCGCCCACCCCCTGCGTGAGCTCACCAGGCCAAGGCCCGGTCTGACTCAAGCCTGGGCCCCCGAGGCATCAGGGGATGCTCTTCCCACAGCAGGGGAGGCGCAGACAGGCACACGCTCCGCCCTCACAGGCAGGGCCAGGCTGGGTTCCAACAGGAGGCCCTCAGGGGCAGAGGGTGGCAGGCTGCCCTCCTGACCGTGTTCTCAGGCTCCTGGCCAGGGGCCGTACCCTCCCTTTACACGACTGGGGCTTTTAGTCACACCACGGCCTGTCCTCCTGGCCCAACTACTGCTACTGTGGGGCTGAGGGCCACTTGGTGACGTGCTTGTGTTTCTGGTCAGTACTGCCCAGGCCCAGACAGGGAAAGCGTTTCCACATGTTCCGGACAGCCAGGCCCTGGCCTCTGTGCAGTGCCGCCTCTCCCACGGTTCCCCTGGGGCCTCTTGTGAGTGCAGCTAGCAGCCGTGGGTGGACCAGGGAGGGTCTGTGTGCGCACACGCCTCATTTAGTCATTGCGAGGTAGGGTCATTGTGATTTCTACTGTACAGATGAGAACCTGAGGCTTCAAGAAGGCCAGGTGCCAAAAAGTGGCCAAGCCGAGGCTCAGACCCGGGCCCCACGATGCCCAGACCAGGGCTTTTCTCAGATTACTCAGCAGAGTTTCATTCAACAAGCGTTTACTGGGTACCGACTCTGTGCCAGGCACTGTCCTCGGCTCCAGAGACACAGTGGGGAGCAAAACAGACTTCTGAAAGCCAATCTGAAAGCCTCCACTCATCCAAACCCCACCCAGAACTAGAGATGGAGCAGGGAGGGCCTCCAGGGAGCCAGGCTGGAATTTCAGCATCCATGCGTCAAACCCACTGGGTCCGGCCAACCCTTACTCATGACCCATGCACTCTTACTTACACACAATACAAACCTGGTGCCCAGGCCTGAGTAGTCCAGAGCAGGAAATGACAAGAGGGTGCAGCGGTCGCTGCTCACAAGGAGTTCAGTCGGCAACTAGCCTCACGGTTGTCAGTGAGGGGGAGGCAGCAGAAAACCCATGGAAAACCAACCCAGTATGACATTGCTTAGCTGTCTGGGCCTTTCAGCACAGGGGCAAACAGCCTGCCCACATTATTGCCCCGAGGTTGCCAATGTGCCGTCACTGACACTCATGACCCATGGTCCTGAGTCCCGAAGGCTTCTTATGTCCACCGTCTGCTCTCGAGGTGGACCAAGTCTATTGTTTTTTGGTTCCACCATGCAGCTTGCAGGATCTGAGTTCCCCGACCAGGGATTGAACCCGGGCCCTCAGCAGTGAAAATGCTGAGTCCTATCACTGGACCGCCAGGGAATTCCCCAGGAAGACTGAGTCTTTGTACACAATATTCTCTTATAGGACGTTCCCTCCTCGCCCACTTCTGCATCTGGCAAACTCCTATTCATGACTCAAAGTGCAACTCAACAGTCTTCCCTTACACCTCTATTCTCTCAGGGCCCTGATCCCCCAGCCCCTGTGGATGATCCTACAGCTCTCTGTCCGTATCTCAGACACAGCACTCACCAAACTGTAATTCTGTAGCTTGCAGTGTGAGCTCTCCACTTCTGCTGTCTCCCCACTGCTCAGCTGGTCTGCTTGACTAGGACTTAATTACCTCTTTGTGTGTCCACCCCATAGGCTGTGAGACCGTCCAGGGCAGGGACCCCAGGGCCCAGTACATGGTGGGGCTTCAAGAAGGCAGGCAAAGTGATTAAGAGAGGGGTTTTGGAGTCAGAGCACACTGGAGACTGAGTCTACCATTCCCTGAATGACCTTGGGCAATTTCCTTAACCTCTCTGTGCCTATGTCTTCATCTATAAAAGGGGAAAAAATTCCAACCTCATAGAATCATTGGGAGGAATAAACTGAAATGATGCATGTGTTTGTTGAAATAATGCTCAGACAATATGGACTATCAAGAGGCAACTCAGTGTCCCCTCCTCCAGGAAGGCTTCCCTGACTTTTTCAGGGTAAGTGTGGCCTTTCTCACTATGGCTCCACAGTCACCCTTGGGAAGCCTTTTGGCCATTCTGGTAAGTGTCTGTGTGTCTGTCTCCTGAAATGAACAAGGGAACTTTTGAGACTGAGCTTGCTACTGGCCAACTGCCTCTGGGCCCAGCATCCAGCATAGGGCCAACTCCTAACAGGCTCCGAGGAAATGTCTGCCCAGTACCTGAGCCTGCAGAGCATGTTTTGCACAGACTTCTATCAGAAACCATGCTTTGATGATTTTAGGTACTTAAAGAGGCCATCTCAGTTACATGGGAAGTTCGCTATGTGGACTGGCTCCCATCAATCTGGGACCTGAGCTGCCATGTGTCACAAGTTGTCTCTTCTCCTCCTGATGACATAGGCATCAGATGGACGAGGGCAAAGCCCCAAGAAAGGGTCTGAAGGGGCCAGGAGGGACTACTGGCCTCTGGCTAAGGAGCCATCCTGGGCATCTATAGGAGTTGTGGGTGCCAGATAGGGGCAGGTTCGGGGGGGGACTTGGGCGTAGGCATGGTTTCATGGTCTCTCTCCCCATCTGGAGTCCAAGCAGATGTGGATCCCTGAATGCCGTCATTGACTGAAACTTGTAAATAAAGTACCTTGGCCGCCTCCCCTCGTGGAAATCAGGAGGTGCTGAATCCAGACGCAGCCTTGGCTTGCAGAGAATACCATCCCCCATCTAGCATTCTCCTTCCCTCCCTCCCACGAGGCCCTGGCAGGGAAACTGTGATGCAGCCTCGGGTGTACTCTCCAAGCTTGCTGCAGACAGGAGGTCACTCCCAGAAGCGCCTGGGGTGAGATGCTAGTGGCCCTTCTACCTCTGCTTGCTCAAGGCCAGGCCGTACTGGGAAGGTTCCCAAGGGGAGAGGGAGCCTCCTGCCAGGGGAGGGGTAGCAGGCCTGACCCTTCCCTTCTCCCTCCTCAGACCTGCACACCTTTGGGCCCTGCTGAGCCTGGCACATAGTAAATGCTCAATTAAAAAAAGTGGGGTGGATGCATGTACTCTGCTATGTGACCAGGGTGGGAAGACCAGAAGATCTGCCCCAGGAGTCCCCAGGCAGGTGAGCTAGGGGGACACCTGAACAGACCATTCCGGCTCCCCTGAGCTGCACAGTGTAGGTGCTCAGCAGACTCCGCCAAAGGACAGCTGCCCACCCCCTTGCATTCTGGAGCTCCCCAGGGTCTGTCTCCTTGTCTGCTCCCAGCCCCCCCTTATTTCTTACCCGGATGGCTCATTCACATGGCAACGATCGTGGTCCAAGTGCCACCACTGAGTTGTGTGACCACCAAGCAAGTCCCTGCCACTCTGGGCGTTCCCTGAATCAGCTTGTAGGCCCCACTCAGTCCCTGCTCAGGGCAGGGCAACCAGTGGGGACCAAGGAAGCACTAGAGAAACCCAGGCAGAATCGTCCACTGAGCCCTGAGTATGTGTCATTTAGTCTTCATGGCAACCCTGGGGGGGAAGCTAGGGTCACCCCTGTTGTAAACACGATGCAACTGAAGTGCAGTGATGACCTGCCCAGGGTCGCAAAGCCAGGAAGTGGCAGAGCCAGGATCGAACCCTAGTATGTCTGGATCTAAGCCAGCCCTCTCGCTCCTCCCATCAGCGCCTGCCCCTGCCAGCTGAAGGCTACGACTCTGTGCTGTGTGGGCAGGACCCCTCCACCCATGGGTCCTCCCACTGTCCAGCTGCGGGGCCAGGGCCAGCCTTAGGACTTCTCAGCCTCCACCCATTGCCGGCCAGGGCTTCTGCTCAGGCACTCCGGAATCAGGAAAACGAACAGCTAAGGCACAGTCTGGTGCGAGCAGAAGCGGGAACTCAGCCCCCACAGGGGCAGAGGGGTTTCACCAAAGGGATCTCACTGGGGTAGTCTTGGAGGATGAGAGTGCCTCTGCCTACGCCGGGTGGGAGTGCCATCCCGGGAAAAGGGCACAGCACAAACCAAGGTATGGTCTGGAATCACCTGAGACATCTCAGCACCGGGGGTCACCCAGGATCGAGCACCAGCGCATGTCAGGATCCCGGAGTACTGAGGGGCTGTCAGACAGCTCCTCCAGGTTGCGGGAAGGGCCCTCGCTGGGAGCAGTGTGCCCCAAACCCCGCGGCAAACCCAAGTCCAGCGCCTTGACCATGCCCTCTGCAGGGGTCTGCGGGTCCCATCTCCCCGGGGGGCAGCGCAGGGGCGCCCCGAGCGGGACAGAGGCTTCCCACCCTGGTACTCCGACAAGGGCAGGGCTCTCCAGGGCCGCGGCACTGGGGGTCTTTAGGCGGTGCCAGGGCAGAAGAGCCCCCCAAACTCTGAGGGAGTGATGACCTCATCAGGAGGGGAAACCGAGGCCCAGATAAAGCCCAAGTCACAAAGCTAATGATGGCAAAGCCCAGAGCCATCCCAGGATGCCCGAATCTCTGCCACGTGCCCAGTTACTCCTGCGGGGGTGGGGGTGGGGGCTCGGGTTACAAAGCCCGCCGCCCACCCTTGATCTTGTCCCAGTGGGGTTGCCAGAGCCGACCTCCCATCTAGGAACTAGGCCCCTGGCGCGCGCCCCGCGCGCCCGCTCACCTGGCACAGCAGGTCAAGCGCGTAGCCGGCGCACTCGGCCCAAATCGCGGCGTCCACGCGCGCCGCCAGGGCCCCGAAGCGCCGGGCCAGCGCCGCGTCGTGCTCGGGAGCGCAGCAGCCGAAGGCCGAGTACTGCGCGCAGAAGCGCAGCGGCTGCGGGGGCCGGAAGGGCGGCCTGAAGTCCAGGCACTGCGGGTGCGCCGCGGCGCCGAGCGCCCGCAGCGCCAGCAGCGCAAGCAGCGTCCAGACCCCGGTCCCGGCCCCGGCCCGCCGGCCCGCCATGCCGCCGCCCCGCTCCGCCCCGGCCCGGCCCGGCCCGCGGAGGAAGAGGCGGAGGGAGGGCACCCCCGGCCCAGTGCGGCCCACAAGTAGCCGCCGGCCGCGCCCTGAGCGCCCGCCCCTCGCCCCGCCAGCACCCTCCCGGGGCGCCCGCCCCGCAGGGCCTGGGGTTTGGAGACCTCCCCTGCTAGGAGGTCACCTCTGGTCGGGGACGTCCCGGCGGGACTGAAGGAAGAGGGGCGCGGTGCAAAACTCGGAACTCGTCGCAACCTCTGTTCCCGCCGTTGGGGCAGCCCTTTCCTCCTGGACCTGGAGTCTTTCCAGTTATAATGGCAGTGACCCGGCCTCCTGGGGCCTGGGTGTGGACTGTGTTTCCCGTTGCCGTCTGGGACGCAGCTGGCCCCCACCCCCGGCGCTTTTTAGCGCAGGACGTGCAGGAGCCCCCAGCAGAGGTTTGGACCCCTGGATTCCCAGTCCTACCTCTGACTGGGCCAGAGGAGGAACACGATGGAGCCAGTGGTTGGGAGTGCTCACAGAATCACTTAAAAATGGGACTGCAGCCGTGTAAAGGGCTGGTGGTGTTGCCCTGACACTCACAAGAAGTGAAACCTCGGCCCGGGGTGGGGAGGGAGGATGGGGCAGACTCTAGAATCCAACCTTGGCCCCCACCCCAGGCTTCTTCCCTTCCTGCCCTCCTGGGCCAGCAGATTCCCTGACAGCCTGGGACTGCAGGCCGGCCCCTCCCCACCCCCCACCCCCCGCCCACTCCTGTGTACCTCCTGGGTGGGCATCCAGTCCATCCTCCAGCTCCTGCCCCAGCTTCTGCCCTGCATCACGCACCTGGGTTATGGAACCAGCTTCCCCAGCAGCCCCAGGCCTCTCCTCCCTCCCCATCACCACCACTCCACAGAACCAGAGAGGTTTTTCTGAAAAGCAAATACCATGGGGTCCTTCCCCTGCTGAACCAGGTCTGAGGCCTCTCGGAGCCCAGGGCAGTGGTTTGCACACTCTTTGGAGCAAGCCAGCCCCCTAAGAATGGACCTCTGAGGCCCAGAGATTGTTACGGCCCCTACAAAACTCTAATTCAAGAAATTCTGGGATCACTCTTTGAGCAGCCCTGGTGTACAACACACAGAGCAGGCCGGGACTCAGCCTCAGCTCCTGCTGCTCAGACAGGACCCCCTATATGCACGCGCACGCGCACACACACACGGCCCCCCCCCCCAGAATCTCATGGCACCAAACCGCCCCCCACCCCTGGGCAATTTCCCAAGTGGACCTCAGCACTTGCTCCTCCCAGGAATGCCTTTCCCCATCTTCTCTGTCTGGCAAACTCCTACTTAGCCTTCATGGCCCCAACTCACAAACCCAGCCTGGGCAGGTCTCTTTGGGCTGCCCTGGGGAAGGGGATCTGTGTCTTTGTGCCACCCCTCATGGCAGGACTGGGGGTGGATTCGATTCTGCAGGACTGTGAGCTCCCTGAGTTCTGCGGCTTAGGCCCAAACAGGTGCCGTGTATGAGCCAGAGAGTACACAGAAGATCAAACATCTCTAAGTATTTAAAACAAGGGGAATTTAATGCAGAGAATTGATGGCCAAGAAGCCATACAGGGGACAGTGAGGCAACCTTGAGACTAGCAACAGCAGGAATATTCCACAAGTCCCTGACTGACGGAACAGCAGGAAATGTTACTAAAGCCAAGGGGCGAGGGTCACCTGGTCAAAGCCAGACACCCAGTGGGTCTGTGTGGTGGAACTGGAGGAGGCAAGCCCTTCAGAGATTCTGCCTGAGACAGAGGGAGAGAAATTCCCTGGCTTCTCCCTTCCTCTGGCCTTCCAGCTCCTTTCACTGGCCTACCTAGCAGGTGGAGGCTGGAGCTGAAGCCTGGGAAATGCAGCCCTCAGGGGCCCTCCTGCACACGATCTGGGCAAGGGCAGAGCCAAGACAGGAGCTGAAAAGGGCTTCTGCAATGGCCCCTTCCTCCCAGCCTGGAGTCAGACAGGGTGATGATACCTGTCTCAGTCTGCTCAGGCTGCTATAACAAAATACCACAAACTGGGTGGCTTGCAAGCAACAGAAATTTATTTCTCACAGGTCTAGAGGCTGGAAGTTTAAGATCAGGGTGCCAGCACAGTTGGGTTCTGGTGATGGTTCCCTTCTGCGTTGCAAATGGCTTTCTTATCATATCCTTATATGGCAGAAAGAGTGATAGGAAGCAAGCTCGTGTCTTTTTACAAGGGCACTAATCCCACTCATGGGGGCTCCACCCTTGTGACCTAATCACCTCCCAAAGGCCCCACTTCCTAATACCATTGTCTTGGGGGTTAGAATTTCAACATATGAATTTTGGAGGGACACAAACATTCAGACCATAATAATAAATAACATCAACACAGGGCCCTGGAAAGGGTGTATGGGGATGGGAGAGAAGGGGGAGACACGGAGCCTGGGCTATAGCCATGAACTTTGGGGACAGCCTCATCAATGCCCAATGTCATTCCCACAGGAGATGGCCAGGCAGACACCCTCCCCACCAACATACGCACCTGGCATGGCCAGTTACCGAGGCACAGTCTGAGACCAGCGCATGGAGTCATGCTGAGCCCCCATCCCCATCCGGGTGGAGAACCTAGAGATGTGTTCATTAGTTCCTTTAATAAATGTTTATTAAGCAGCTATGGGGCACTAGGCTCGAGGCCCCTGTGCCCACCTGGCTGTTTTCTGGTGTGCTGGGCTGTCTGACCTCAGAGAAGGCCTGCTGCCTGAGGTCACGGGGAGGGAGGCTGGAGGGCCCGGACTCTGGTGACTCCACCACGGACTCACATTTGCCAGGGTCCCCAACACGCCTGTTGTGACAGGTCTTGGCAGCACGTGGCCACAGAGTCTTTGTGTTGAGACCCGCTAGACAGACGAGGAAACACAGGCTGCGTCACACAGCAAGCTGGTGCCCGAGAGTCTCTGGTTCCTCTCTGGCGTGTAGGAGCTTGGAAGTTGTTGCTCCTGTCTTGCCACTAAGAAAGAGGCTGAACAAACTGAAAACTGGTGACTTTTCCCAGACCCATTTGAGAACTGAGGTCCGAGGGTCAACCGCCACCCCCAAGTCTGGAGAGACAAATAAGTCCAGAGTCCCAGCGGTGATCTGGTCACCTGGAGCAGAAGTTTCTGGAACCAGAGCCTGTCGGCAGGCTTCAAAGGTCATGTTGACGAATTGCTGGGCGCTCAGTGCAGAGGAACGTGAGGCTGAGGAGCTCCCGGGGCGGGGGTGGGATTTCACAGTCTAAAGGAGGGGCCGTGGTTTGGGGACTTTACCTCTAGGGAGCCCTCAAGCCCCCCTCACAGCTCTTGCGGGGGAAGGGAAAGTGGCCCTCAGTGAAATACTCCCAGAGTGGTCTCCATAACAAAGGCCTACTCTCCAGGATTAAAGGCTTTCTCAGAGGCTGTCCTCCACCCCACCACGGCAGTCCCCCAACTCCAGCCCCGTCTAACCTGCCTTCTTACCTAAGCGGGGGACAAGCTAAGAAGCACCAGTGAATGTCATAGCCCCTGAGGCCTGGGCTCCTGCCAGAGCGGGGGGCCATGGGCTAGATGGCCCGGACGATTTCACCAAATGCCATCTGGAGCCAGGGACATTTGTCAGGGGGAGGGGGACACTACCTAAGCAGCAGGAACAAAGCTGGTTCTTTGAGCCCCACGTGATGGAAACAGTGGCGGAAGCCAGGCCTGTGGCTAAGGAAACCTCCGGATTTTCTTCCCCAAACACTGGCTTCGTGTGTGCTGTCAGCAGATGCCTCAGGGCCCAAAGGCTGCCTTCTTGCCCAGCCAGGCCCCTCCTGGCACAAGAGGACACCCAATCCTGCTGTCGACTCCCCTTGTGACCCTAGGTAGGACCCTGCCTCAAACTCAGCCCCAATTTCCCTACCTCTTGAGTGGGGGTAGGGTGGAGGTGAGACCAGGCCACTGCTGGCCGCTCTGGGTCCCAGCCCATTGGTCCTGAGGATTGCCGGAGGGTCCAGGCGCATTGCCCACATTTCCGGGAGCCCAGAGGGCACCGCCAGATGCCAGAACCAGGACACACAGGCCAGAGGAACACCCAAAGCCTATGCTAGCCAGACTGGGGCAGTGTGGGCAGCCAGCCATGCATCAGCTCCTGCCGACCAGACGCCCGCTATTACACAGCCATCAGTTTCTTCCCCAGAGCGATGGGAAAGGCCATGGGCCAACCTGTCTGCCCAGCGGGGCCACTTGCCCTCCCTGTCTCGATGGGGCAGCCCAGGTATTGGCTGATTCTTTCTCCCCAGGGCCCAGGCCACCCAGCCGCAGCAGGAGAATATGCTAGGCGTCATCTCATGAGCACTGTGGGGGGAGGGAGGGGTGAGCTGGTCATTGCTCAGCCACCCGGGGAAGCTGGGCTACCGGTGTGATGTGGGTCATGGCCGGGCAAAGGGCCTAGGGCCAGAAGAGGCTTTTGTAAACATTTCACACCTACAGGAAATTATACAGCACAGAAGAAAGAACACCCGAGGACACACCACCAGACTTCACCCATGTTAATATTTGACCACAACTGCTGTAGACTCTTAAGTCTTTTCTCAAAACACGAGGAACGCTGAGCCATAGTGTGAGAGGCGATGTGGGTTAGTAATCCAGAGCGTGGCCTCTGCCACCTACTGTGTGACTTTGGACAGGCCGCTTGACCGCTCTGTGCCTCAGTCTACTCATCTGTTAAATGGGCTGGTAGGCGAGCCTGTTAGAAGAGTACCTGGCACGTAGTATGTGCTCAATACAGACCTAGTCGGCTCCCGCCTCCTGCACCTCACATCAGCCTCATGGCCTTTTCCTCTGCTCCTGAGGGAAGGTTCTCCTGAAGGTGGGTGCACACAGGCACCACAAAGAATATAGAACATCGTCTAACATCTTAAACTTGCTACAACTGAGCTCGTGCTGTGTACTTTTCCTCCTGTGACTTGCTTCTTTCCCCTCGCCCCGGTGTTAGAGATATGTCCGCAAGGATCAGGGTGCTCACTCATCGAGCTGCCACCTAGGACCACAGGGCTAGGTGGACCGTCAGGGCTCCCTTCTGCCTATCTCGCTAGTCACCAAAAGGCAGCTCAGGCCGTCCCCGAAGACCTGCTCGCCTGCCAGTCTGCTGGTCTCTTTTCAAAACATCTATTTTTAATTTTAAACTTGGAAGAAGAAGAAAAAAGCAGAAGACAGAGTTAGCGTTTATTGAAGACCTGCAGGGGTGGGTGTTGGGGCTTTGTCCGTGCCACCTCGTGCAGGCCTCACACAGCACGGCTGCACACATGAGCTGCGTGCCACCAGGTCTCAGGTGCCGCGGGAGCCACACGGACCCGCATGCCGCCTCCACCCCACCCCTGTGCCTGCAGGATCCCCGGGTCTCCCCAGCTGCTCCGAGTCTCTGGGGGTGCGGCATGAACTCAGGGGCAAGCTTGTTGATGTCTCGCAGCCCTCGAAGACCTCCCTCGCCTCTTGCCTGCACCAGCCCATGTTGCCACTGAGGTCCCTGTCACATGCAGTTGGAGACAGTGAGGCACGGGGTGCTGATGACAAGGCATCACGATGGGGTCAGGAAATGACGGGGCCGGGATTTGAACCCAGGGCTCAGTGTCAGGATGCTTCCCAGAGGCCCTGAGGGTGAAGGCAGCAGACTCTGTCACCTCAGCCTGCTTCCTCCCTCTGACTGGCTGCCAGCTATGTGGCCTCATCGCTCCAGCCCTGCCTCGTTATCCTGCTGATAAATCAGGCGGACAGGCGGCAACCGCCTGCTTATCACCCCGTGGCTTTGGTGAAGCCTCCAGTTTAATGAACTAGCCCCAGCCACACTCCAGCCCTCTCCTAGGAAAGGGTGCTCTAGGCTGATTCTCAGGGCCCTGGTCCTCTCGGGCAGCACCTCCAGCCTGTGGCCTGGGTGCAGAGAGGCCGGCGGCTGGGGCGGGATATTAACTCCAGGCCGAACTCGGAGCCCCGATGGCCCCAGGAGCCGATGCCAGAAAGGGAGTGTGGAGAGGGTGGCCGTGCCGACAGGATCGGGCTCAGCCCTTGGAGAGCGGGCTCCCTGCGTCAAGGAATAAATAACTCTTTCTTTAGTCGGAGGGGCCCAAGGGCCAACCTGAAGGCGGAGGGGTGGGAGGCCGAGAGGAAAGTCGCCTGGACACCGTACAGTCCTGGGCTCAAATCTGCATTCTAAGTTGACCTTGGAGAAATCCCTCCCTGAGCCTCAGTTTTCTCATTTGCACCACGGGAAGATGGCCCAGCTGTTCTGGGGGATCCGGATTTTACATGTTCTCTTCTGACATTTCCTATGCGCTGTTCTGTAGAGTAGGGGTCCTGGGCGCTCTTATCAGGGGCTGGGCTGTGTGGGGTGCCACGGTCAGGTGAGTTTGGGAAACACCACATTCCAAGCCTCTCCTAGAGATTCAGGACGCACCTCTGCATGCTAAAGGCTCTGAGAAGTCCTGCAGCCAAAGCCTGGTTTATTTATTTGCTCAGATAAGACTTCAAAAGGACTTCCCCAGTGGTCCAGTGGTTAACACTCTGCGCTTCCGCTGCAGGGGGCATAGGTTCTATCCCTGGGTGGGGAACTAAGATCCCACATGCCGTTTAACTCAGCCCACACAAAAAAAGAAAAAAAAAAGTAAGGCTTTTTCTTTGGCCACACTCTGCGGCATGTGGGATCTTAGTTCCCCGGGCAGGGATCGAACCCATGCCCCCTGTATTGGGAATGCCAGTCTTAACCGCTGGACTGCCAGGGAGGCTAAAACCAGGACCCAGAAGTAAGGCTTCTTATTTTCCCAGCACACATGTTAACACTCTTCTAGTCTGTTGCCTTGATACGTCTCTAAGTCAGAACCCTCACATCTGCACTTCCTCATCTGTAAAAACGAATCGCATTCTCACCCTAGGAGGAGTGGAGAAGACTTAGATGGGAAATGCAATGGAAGGGCCCCCAGAGGGGGGGCTGGTAGATGATGGCCCTGTCCCCCAGCATCTCTAGAGCACACGCACCTCCTCTCCCAGCCCTAGATAGAGGTTAACCCTCACTCCTGCTCAGAAGCCCTGGGGAAGATGTTCCCACATGCTGAGCACCCTTCCCCTAGGGGTCTGGGGCTGGGAGATTTTTCTGGAGCAGACTGTGAGAGCTTCTGCCTTCTGGGAAGCCTCCTTTCCTCATCCCGAGATTCCATGAAGAATAAATGCCCGCTTTGCTCCTGTCCTGCCGGGCTCCCAGCAGTGGGAGCTGCAGCCTTGCTCTAGGACAGACCTGAACCCCTCTGGCCCACTGTGGGCTGTTCAATCGTGTCCTGGAAGTGCAAGGAAGGAAGGAACGGCAATCAAAAGACATCAGAGCCCTTGTTTCAAAATCAAAGGTCTGGGGAAAATCCCAGCAGGCGGATGTCAGCTGGAAACCGGGCTGTCATTTCATAGACAGGAAGGCTGAGGCTATCTGATCTCCTCTGCCTTCCCTCTGCTTCCTGGAAGGACAGTGGCCCCTGGAAAGAGTCCGTGAAGACAGCCTCGCTCACCTGATGACCCTGGACTTGGGAAGTGGGATAAGTTAAAGCTGTCTTAGAACTGTTGCCAGGCGTCTCTTCTAAATCTGCCCCTTCTCTGCCCAGAACCCACCCACAGCGCCTGTATGGTACCCCCAGAACAGTCTGTACCCTAATGCTGGCCTCAGGGAGCCCCTGGCTGGGGCTGACTCATCCCTCCCAATCCTGCAGGTCTCAAGCCATAGGGGCCCACACTCCATTGGTTGTGACATGGCTCTGGGGTCCCCCGGCTTGAGATGTGTTGCAAATAGTTCTGCTTAGTTCCTTTGGGGGGTCTGCCTGACAGCATAGATTCTCCCTTAGGTGTCCCCACAATGCCTGGCAGCTGGTGCTCCCCTGAGGCTTCAGCTGAAGCAACAGAGGGCTTGATAGGTGCAGGTGTGCTGGGCTTGGGTCACCCCCCCTCCCCCTCCAGGGTTGTGGGCTGCAGCATCTTATAGGGCTTCCCTGGAGTGGCTGCCTTCCCCAGTGTGCTCCTAGCCCCTCATGCGTGGCCCTCCTGCCCTTAGAAGGCTCCTCATCCATCCGGTCAGGCCCACCCATCACTTGGCTGGACATGGCCAGACTTGCCCAGGTGGGTGCAAGTCCCAGCCATGGATAGAGCTGAGACCCCAGATGGAAACCTCTCTCCACCCCTCTCCCCCTCATCAGTAGGTACATTCAAATATGTGTATATGTATATATATTCATATGTATATATTTCTTCATAGTGTGGGTTTGGAATAATGTAAATCCCACGGCTCCATCCTGTCCACTCACTGGCAGCGGCCTGGGTGGGGCAGACCCATCTCCTCCATCACCACCTCTGGCTCCTCTCACCCCACAGTGTGCGTCAACTATCATCTTACTTGATACTCACAGCGACCTTCTAGGGCAAGCATTATTATTAACCCATTTTACAGATGAGGAAACTGAGGCTCCGGGATGTTGATACTGAAGACCGATCCGAGGCGCCGGATCAGAACATGACAACACAAGGGCATTTCTGTAGACACTGGACAGGAGGAAGAGGGGCAAGAGGATGCAGCAAGAGGAGTTTATGGGTACTGTGCGTGGATGGGGGAGCTGGGCAGCAGGGCCTTCTCCCTGTTGGTACAAACAGCTGCCTGCCCTGTGTGTGGTGGGCGAGTCCTATATTGGCTGGGGGCTTGTACACAATGGCCTCAGAGTCCCACCTGTTGCTGGGATTCCAGAAACTGGACTCTGAGTTTGTTGGAGGCTAAAACCAGGACCCACGGCTCCAGGAGATGCTCAGCCAGTACTAAACATCCTACTGATACTCAAAAGGTCATCCCAGGAGAGGGAGTTTAAACCAGGGAGATATGTTTCTGTCCATAGACAGAGGGTCTTTCCAGACTGGGAGCTGACCCGTTAAGGAGTAAGCTTCCCATTGCTGGAGGCGTGCAAGTCAGTGCTGCTATAACAGGGGGAAGATCTGATCACTTCCAAGTTCCTTTCTGTCGCTCAATCTGTGAGTCTATGAATGTTTAGATCTTTCATGTACTATATATATATATATGTGTGTATATATATATATATATTTATTTATTTATTTATTTATTTATGTATTTATTGGCTGGGTTGGGTTTTCGTTGCTGTGCGCAGGCTTTCTCCAGTTGCGCTGAGCGGGGGCTACTCTTCGTTGCGGTGCGAGGGCTTCCTATTGTGGTGACTTCTCTTGTTGCAGAGCACGGGATCTAGGCGTGCAGGCTTCAGTAGTTGTGGCACGTGGGCTTCAGTAGTTGTGGCTCACGGGGTCTAGAGCACAGGCTCAGTAGTTGTGGCGCACGGGCTTAGGTGCTCCGCGGCATGTGGAATCTTCCCGGACCAGGGCTCGAACCCGTGTCCCCAGCATTGGCAGGTGGATTCTTAACCACTGCGCCACTAGGGAAGCCCCTTTTCATGTACTTTTAAGTATAGGCAATATTTCTATAGAGTTCAAAAACCAGAAAGCACGAAACTAAACCGGTGAAAAGGGCTCCTTCCCACCTATGCCCAGGCCTCAGGTCCCCTTCTGGAAGCCATGGGTGATACCAGGCTCTGTGCCATCCCCCGGAGTCTGTGTGCGCCAGCACACTCGCTCTTAATTTTTCAAATAAATACATGCTCATGTTATTTTTAATTGTACTCTGTCTCTTGCTTGTCTCTCTGACAATGGTTTTTTGGCGGCAGCCTGATGATTCAGGACAGTCCCCTCCAGGTGTCCACATGTATAAAGTGGAGGTAACCCCTACCTCATGGGGCTGTTTGGAGGTGACCTTTCCCTGGTGACACCCAGCAAAGCACCTGGCAGGCGTTCAGCTTCCTGAGAACGGTCCTATGTCAGGGAGTGTCCGGGAGTGAGCCAGCCCCGGCCTGCATGTCTGCAGGAACTCCTCAGGCCACCAGGGGGCCCCATAGAGCGGCCCGGTCCTGCTGGTGGCCACACCATGTCCCGAGGTGACCAACACAACACCGGAGGCTCCTTGGCGGGAGGGAGGCACCTGGGCTGGGATTCAGCATCTTGAATTTCCAGGAGCACTGCCTCTCCCTCCATCCTGTCACTGTCCTCCTTGTCCAGGAATGCAAGGGCAAGAAGCTGAGGTCACCTGTGACCCCACTTACCTCTCCTGAAAAGAGCAACAGTTTTTTTTTTTTTTTTTTTTTTGCGGTACGCGGGCCTCTCACTGCTGTGGCCTCTCCCGTTGCGGAGCACAGGCTCCGGACGCGCAGGCTCAGTGGCCATGGCTCACGGGCCCAGCCGCTCCGCGGCATGTGGGATCTTCCCGGATTGGGGCACGAACCGCGTCCCCGGCATCGGCAGGCGGACTCTCAACCACTGCGCCACCAGGGAAGCCCAAGGGCAACAGTTTTTAAGCCATCTTTTTGGGTTTTTTCATTCAAAGACAGAGAGGAAGAGGTTGTCCCATGCACAGCCACTGCCCACCTGCCCCGTCCCGTCCTAACCCCTCAGCACCTGGGCCCTCGGCTGTTCCTGGATGCTGGGACCCCAGCCTGCCTTAGCAACACTCCCTGGGGACCTTGGTCCCTGTGGGACCTCATCACCTTCATGCTATCCATTTGCTGAAGGAACCTTGCAAATCCACCCTCTCCTCCTCTTTGCTCACGCTGGTGCCTCCCCTCTGGGTGCCCCAGGTTTTCTCAACCCTGTGTCTGCGAGCTAGCCTTCTGGGCAGCCTGCAGGCCAGGCACCCATCCTGCTGGGAGCCTGCAGGGCCAGCTTTGGGCTGACACAGGCGCTGGCGCTGGATTCCCCATTCGGAGGCCGAGACTTAGAGACTTGGTCTCTAAGCCCAGAGCTGGGGCAGCTGGGCGGGCTGTGTCCCAGAGGCTGGAAATGGGTCTTCAGCAGTTTCTACCCCTGTCTCTTGGTCCCAGATGCAGGACAGACCAGAACAAGATGGAACTGGAATCCTGGCTGGAGCAGGGAAGCAGGGAACCTGTTAGGCAGGCTCCACCGGGGCCTCTCAGCTCCATGGGAACGAGGACCCCCAGGGACAGCAAGCCCTCTGGCTTCACCAGCCCAGAGCCGATTCCCCCTGGGGCTACAGGGCTGTCCCAGCCACACATGGAGACCACCACGCCACAGGGTCTATCACCATCAAGTCCCGTCCTGGTGACCCCACCTCTTCTCCAGCATCAGGGCAGACAGCCCCTTCTTCAGCTGACCCCACCTGGAGGGATAATGGTGCAAACGTTTATTGGACACCAGCACAGGCCAAGCACACTTCCAGCCCGCGGTCCTCACAATGACCTTGAGCTTTGCCCTGTTGTGCAGATGGGGAAACAGAGCAGCAGCTGAAGTCACTTGTCCAGGGTCACACAGGGAACAAGCAGGAGCGCCAGGATTTGAGCCCAGGGACCATGCGCTTACCCAGCAGGATGCACTGCCTTTTGGAGCAGGGATACTTAGCTTGCCTGGGGGGTAGGTCTGGGGGGACTCTGCTTTATGGAAACAGTGAGTGCCTCTGGTTGAATTTTCAGTGTTCCCATCCATGAATCTCTGCTGTATCCATCACCAAATGCTTCCAGGAGCAGATGGGCACTGAGTGGCTGCCAGTCCAGGATCTGCCAGAGGGTGGGAGAGACCCCATGTTGTTGACCCAGCCTGCAGACTCAGGCCGCATGATGGGGCCTCACATCTTCAGTGTAGTCCTGGAGCCAGATGGGACAGGACTCTGCCGAACCCTGGACACCAACCAGGCACCTGGTCCCCATGACGCAGCCACCCAGACCTGCCTGCCGAGGGCACTGCCCTCAATAATAATAATTACAACCAGTATGAGTCTTCTATTGTGATGATGGTAATAACCCTGGAAGCAGTTTTGGCGTGGTGGCCAGGACACCAGACTCTGTGTCAGGCAAACTGACACACCTTGGCTGCAAGACTTTCTGCCAGTGACGTGACCTCCCTGACCTCAGTTTCCGCCTCTGCAAAGTGGGATGAGGTTGTGGAGAGGTGTCAGTTCCTATGGGCTGCCCGGGGGTCGGGCTGCCCAGGGCAGGGTCCCGGACAGCCTGGTGGGGACCGAGTTGCACCCACAGGAAAGGAGGCCCCGAGATGCTGCCACGTGGTGGAGCCTGAACCCACCAGCAGCTCAGGGAACCTACAATCCCACGTTCCGTGGGCTGCAGCACCTGTCTGTCATCAACAGACGCCCTCGGCTGGTGGCTTCTGCGCTTCACCCTCAAGGCAGTTTCACTAGGTCAGGGACTAGTGTTTTCTCCAGACTCCTCTCTGTTAAGCAGATTTGAAATGGATGGGCTGCCCATTTTATTTATTTATTTTTATTTTAATTTTTTTGGCTGTGCCGCGAGGCAGGTGGGATCTTACTTCCCCGACCAGACACTGAACCTGTGCCCCCTGCAGTGGAAGCGTGGAGTCTTAACCACCGGACAGCCAGGGAAGCCCCTGGGCTGCCCATTTTAGAGATACGGTGACTGAGGCACACGGGAGGCCAAGGGCTTGCTTCGGATCTTAGAGAGGGGCCCAAGGCCAGTAGTTCAAGCAGGGATTCCGAATCTGGCCTCCTCTGTGTAGTGAACTAGGCTCCTGGGGGAAAGAAAAAGGGACACAGATCACAGTTGCATGAACACGGGAGCGAGAAGGGAGTCGGGTGGCTTACAGAGGCCACCAGTGCCGTGAAAAAACTCACGCTTACAGGCCTGCTGCTCCAGCTGCCACCAGCCTGCTCTCCTCAGATCGCAGGATGGGGACACGGGGGAGGAGAAGCCAGGTCCCACTTCTGCCACTACCAGGGTCAGAGAAGGGGCAGGGTGTCCCCAGGTCGGGAGCTGGGGCTATAAATGCCTCATCCTGTGTAAGTGGATAAGGAGGCCAGACTTGTCCTTTACCGAGCCCTTTTGCCCAGACACCGTGTCACCGGCTTTGCATGTCTCCAGTTGCCACAACAGCCCCCCTTGGGGTAGGCACTGTTGCTACCCTATCCACAGGGGAGGTGAAGTCCAAGAGGTGAAGCGACTGTTTAGGCCACACAGCTGGTGGAGGGCAGGGCTGCCCTGGAACCTGGGTCGGGGAGCCTCCAGGACCCTTGCATTGTCTCATCTCACGCTCCAGGGAGCCCCCCTGCCAAGGAGAAAGAGGAACAGCTGGGTGTTTAGAACAGAGCGAGGTGGAGAGTTAGGTCTGGGCTTGAATTCCAGCTCAGCTCCGCTAAGCCCTTGTCCTTCTGAGATCCCATCCCCTCGCCTCGCGTGCAGGCATGGGTAACTCCCCCGCCTTGCCAGGCTGTCTCGTAGACTTGAAGGCAGTGCAGGGGTGCCCAGCTCACGTAGCGGATGCTCATTAACAGTAACTTTCCATCTTCCTTTCCCTTGATAATAAAGCACTTAGTAGGTGCTCAATAAAAGTTAGTTTCCAACTTCCTTTCCCTCGGTAATAAAGCAAAATGTTCCCTCTCCCAGATAAAATATTTACATTTTAGTAGAAACCCTTGTCTTAAGAAGGAACGTCTTTATGACCGCCTGGAGGGGTGGGATAGGGAGGGTGGGGGGGAGGAAGATGCAAGAGGGAAGAGATATGGGAACATATGTATATGTATAACTGATTCACTTTGTTATAAAGCAGAAGCTAACACACCATTGTAAAGCAATTATACCCCAATAAAGATGTTTAAAAAAATTTTAAAAATAAAATAAAAAAGAAGGAACGTGCGGGATAGTGGAATTCGAGGCGGCGGCATGCTGTGTCAGGCCAGGAGGCTGCTAGGAAAGGCTCTTCGTGAGCGGCCCCAGGGAAGCTGGCGCTGCCAGGGTCCTGCCCCCCTCCCCTGCCAAGCGGGGTTATCATCATCTCAAAAGCACCACTTCTAAAAATCACCCAAATTCTCCTGAGCTGAGCTCATTCCACAATCTTGAGATAATAGAGAAGGACTTCCCTGGGCTCATACATACCTTTGGGAATCGTGGTTCTCAGAGCCAGCCTCAAAGGGAAACAGGCATTCAAAGAAATACAGAATAAGGCTGCTCCAGCACCATTCATCCCTATTAAATCACACACGCACGCACACACACACAGCCGTACATCATTAAAATGATAAAAGCCAGTGCTGGCAGCTCTGTAGGAAACAGCACACCCAGGAAGGCTAGAATGTTCTTCCCCAACTCTGCTGCCTACAGAAATGGGGAGCCCCCTTTCAGGCCCAGCACATGCATCTCCTCTACCACGAAGCCTTCCTAGCTTCTCACTGGAATCACTGCTCCTCCCGGCAGCTCCCATAGCACATTAGTCTCATTTAAGGCATGACTCTCTGTCCCCTTCTCTAGCCCCAGCCA
The DNA here is from genome assembly GCF_964270905.1 of Leucopleurus acutus. Classification (NCBI taxonomy): domain Eukaryota; kingdom Metazoa; phylum Chordata; class Mammalia; order Artiodactyla; family Delphinidae; genus Leucopleurus; species Leucopleurus acutus. The sequence continues at coordinate 5,101,126 of NC_139142.1, forward strand.
CACTGTGAACTTGATGACGGGGACCGTGGCACCTGGCTCATTCAGCCGATGGACACAGAGAGCCCGCCCCACGCTGAGCATTTTGTCCACATGATCTGTGATCCTCAGTAAGCCTTGACCCGGCGAGCGTCCTCATTGGACAAACGAGGAAACTGAGGCTCAGAGAGGTTCAACCATTTGCCTGAGCCCAGCTGGCCCCGAGCCTGGGCTCTTTCAACAGTACAGAGCTTCCTCTTCAGGTGCCGGGTCCTGCCTGGGCTTTGGGAACCCCGGGAACCCCAGGGTGTAAGTGGGGGGCTGGGCAGACAGGGCCAGCACTGTGCATGGGAGCCACGACCAGAGAAGCCAGGGGCCTGTGGGAGCCTCATGGATTGGGAGGGGGGTGTGGAGACAGACTTTACAAACCTGTGTCCTGGCGTGGGAGTCAGCCAGGTGAGGAGGACGGACAGGGCATCAAAGGGACAAAGGGAACACTGTGGCCCAAGGCATGGAGGTGTGAAAGATAAGAGTGTGTCTAGGGGACAAGCTCTTTATGTTGTCCTTTTGGTGGAATGGAAAATGTAGGCTGGAGAGCAGAGCAGTTAGGAGGGAAGTCATAACTCCCTGGACAGAGTGACGTAGGGACAAAGTTCACCTTGTAAATCAGTGCAATCTGATATGAGGGTCTCTAAAGATGGGCCATAGGTCTCTGCCTTCAGCTCTGTTCACTTCCATCCAGCAACTGCATGGAGCCACGGGAGGCTTGCTTATCAGATGTGCAAATGGCAACGCCCCATGAGAACACAGCATTTCCAGGAACCTCAGCAGGTGAAACAAGGGACTGAAACCAACAGACTGGAATTGAACAAGGAGAGCCAGAATAACCCGCCTTGAGGCACAGAAGGTTGTATGCACAGACTGACATGGCATTGGTGAGGCTATTTTCCCCGCAAATTGTCTTAAAAATGGGCATCTCCTGTGGCTGAGATGGGGAGACCTGTTTCCTGGGCCTGCCCACAGAAGGTTCTTTATAGACTTTCTGTGGTCTGTGGGCCCCAGAAGGATGTCCTGTACCATCAGGTGTCCTGGCCCTGGGAGGGTCCTTCAGAGGAGGCGGCCAGCGGCCTGGCTCCAGGAAAGGCATCCCCAGCCATGCCTGTAAAGCTCCCCTACCCCCTCACAACAGCTGGGGTTGGCCTAACCCACATAAGCCCTCAGTCCCACCCAGGAACAGCCATCCCCGCTGCCCTGAGACCAAAGAGGGCCACTGCCGGGTGAATGGAAGCTCTGGGGCAAGGCGAGAGGAGTTAACTCCTTTCCTGTGGGAGTGGATGGACGGTGGCTACCTGTGCCTGTGATGAAATACAGACAATGGCTGGGAAAACTGGTCAAGGGGAGACTCAGGAAGCAAGGCAGCCTGGCGCACAGCAGGTGCTCCGTAAACAGTGATGAGTCGTGAATGAGTCAGCCGTCTTCAGATCACCAGGCAAGCCGATTTAGCCCCTGTGCCTCAGTTTCTGCAGCTGTAAAGTGGGTATAACCTCCAGAGAAGAGTAAGTATTGGGCAAGCAGTGGCGTAGGCTGGGCACTGAGCCCAGGAAGACCCTTCTACCCAGCCATGGTCCATGCTGCCTTAGCTTGTGCACCTCCAGGGACAGAGAGCTCACTTCCTGGAGTCTGAAACAGAGCAGACACCAGCCTGCCTTCAAAGAATTCATAGTGGGTGGTGGTAGAAGGGAGCACACTAGTGCCAGGCTCTGTAGGACCATGGACACTGAGAGGCTGGCCTCGTAGGGCTGACTCTCCCTGCTCCTATTAGAGGCGTTCCCATAGGGGTGGGCCAGAGTGTCCCATAGAGGGGCCCTGGAGGCGTGGCCCCCACCTCAGGCAGGTCAGAGGGGCCAGGGGCCAGAAGCCCTTCGCTGTCTGAAAAGACAAGGAATGATCAGCCCACTGGGTTTCCAGGCCTTCTTTCTGGCCTCTCCCAAAGCTGCTGACAGATCTGCCTCCCCAGGGAGGTGAGGGATGGTTTTCTCGCTTCCTGTGACCTCCACGGAGAAAATCCATCACCTGCTGGTGGACCAATCCGGGCGGGCCCCAGAAAGATGGCATTGAGTCACCTGGGCCCTCGCTGCTCTGACAGCCGTGAACGCGTCAAGCCGGTAATTAGCTCTTACAGGAAAGGGCCAGATCTGTCATTTTCCTCCGGAAGTGCCAAGGGGGACTTGCCGGCTGCCCCTCCTTGAAGCCAGAGAAAGGCCGGATCCTCGTCCTGGTGCTAGACTAGATCAGGGGTGTGGATAGGAGCGGGAAAACATCCATCCTTCCGCTCAGGAATCCCACTTCTGGGAACTCATCCCAAGGAAACAATCCGACAGGAAAACCAAGCTGTGCACAAACACGTCCCCACGGGAGTTATTTATAATAGTTCAGCCCTGGAAATAAACCTCGTGTCCAGCAGTGGGGGAGCAGCTAAGCACCTCTGCTGTTTAAATATCACACCCAGTTGTGAAACGGGGTGAACTGGGGGGTGGTGCTTGGAGGTCCTGGATCAGTCACCCTGCGATTCCTGATGGCCCCATCCCCAGCCTGGCCCCATCAAACAGACCAACTCCAGGCTTTACCCGGAGGTGGTGCATCAGAATCTCCAGGGAAGGGGTCCGGGTGACAAGCGTCCCACGTGATTCTTATCACCAGGCAGGTGTGGGAAACCCTGCTCACAGCTAAAATTGCAACTTCAGCAATGCAATTATTTAAACCTTGGTAAGTCTTAGTTTTTGCATCTGTGAAATGGGCCTAGCACCGGGCCTACCCGTGGGATGCTGGGAGGGTTAGTGAGATTATGGTTCCGATGGCCCCATTGGGATACGGGGTTCTGTGAGCTTCTGTCGCCACTTACACAGGCTGTGTGTGCCTCTTCCTCTCCCCAACCCCGTCCTATCACCACCAGGGGAATTTACAGCTGTGCATTGCACTCAAGCCACACAGGCTGGTTTGAGGACATCAGTGCCAAGGGGTGTGGGAAGGCTGGTGTGATGTTTCTGCGGGGGTCTTCTCCCTGCTCCCCACTGCCCGGCCGGGCTCAGTTTCAGTCAGCGGAGGGGAGGAGGGAGGCTCTCGTGAGAGCGTGGCCAGCCCTGCGCACCAGGGTGTGTCAGGCTCCAGAAGGGGGACTGCTGCTCCCCTTCCCATTCCTTTCCTACCTGGGCCCCCAAGAGCCGGGGTGTTCCTGGGTGTTTCTGAGCCCCTGCTCTGTACCCAACCTGGTCCAAGCATTGGGAGGGGCCCCGTGGAGGGAGGCTCCTGAGGGAAGCAGCTGGGCTGAGTTCCCAAGAATCTTCCAGAGAGAAAGAAAGGCCAGGCAAAGGCCTGGGGCTGTTAGCTTTTCAGCTGAGGGAACAAGGCTAAGGGGACATTAGGGAAGTGGTTGTACATGCAGGTCCAGAGCTTCGGGTCCTAGTGGGTTTATTTTTTATATTTTTTTATTTAAAAAAAATTTTGGCCACACCGTGCAGCATGCAGGATATTAGTTCCCCAACCAGGGATCGAACCAGTGCCCCCTGAATGGAAGATGGAGTCTTAACCACTGGGCCACCAGGGAAGTCCCCCGAGTGGGTTTAAAAGGCATGAGGCTATAGAAGCAATTATAAAGCCGGGCTGGGTGTGCCTCTCCAGGCAACCAGGAAGATCTAGGCGCAGAGTCCGCGGAGGATGAGGGTGTCCCACTCCTTGGATGGACGAGTCTCTTTCTTCCGAATAACTCTCGGTATCTCCGTGTGTTCACTGGAGGGACTGGACCAGGTTGGTGGTCCTGAGCCATTGCGTATGCTCAAGGGGCGTTTTTGTTTTGTTTTGTTTTTTCTTTTTTGCCGTGCCATGCTCCATGAGGGATCTTAGTTCCCCGACCAGGGATGGAACCATGTCCCCTGCAATGGAAACGTGGAGTCTTAACCACGGGACCACCGGGGAACTCCCCCGAGGGGCCCTTTTGAATCTTAAGAGTTTGGGGCTACAAACCTAGATAGATTGGACAACAGCAAACTCGTCAGCAATAAGCATGACTCGGAGCCCATCTCAGAAGCACGGAGACCCCTGGAGCCACCCCTGCCCCCGTCGGCTGCACCTTCCGCTTGGAGGTGCCTGTCCACTGCCCTGCCGGCTCTCTCACAGCCCCCAGGATGCCGCATCTAAGTGCAGTCCCAGCTGATGCCAGCCCTTCCTTGGCAGCTGGTGGTACCCCCTCGACAGGACACCCCCCACCTGCTAGGCGAAATGCTCCTTCCATCGGACACTGGGGGTGGCGTGTGTGACTACATATTAGGAAAGATAAACTGTAGAGTCGAGTGAAGAGTTTGCAGCCTCCCTGCTGAGCACCTCCAGCCCAGGAGGGGTGACTCCAGCCCTGAAATCCCAGTGAGGCTGCCTCTCCCTGGCTCTTCAATGGGTCTTCCACCGGCCTTTGTAGCAGGTGCACCTGCCATGGCAGGGACCGGTTACGGACCCCCAGATACACACAGAACCTCAGCTTCTGTGGGCACGAATGGGCGTAATAATTCCCGCTCACCTCGCAGGCTTGCTGGGAGGATGGGAGGAGGAGGCTGCCCAGAGAATGCTTTGTAAACTGGAAATGGCCATGAAGAATGTCGGGGTGGATTAGGCTGGGCTGGCCGCCAACGGGCGAGGCTGCAGGGCCTAGGCTGCAGCTGACGAGGGTCAGGTCTGGGGGCTTCTGTCAGGGAGCATCGCTGGTTCTTCTCTCGTTCTTTTTCTTTCTTTAACTTTTCACTTTATATTGGAGTATAGCTGATTAACAGTGTTGTGTTAGTTTCAGGTGTACAGCAAAGTGATTCAGTTAGACATATACATGCATCTATTCTTTTTCAAATTCTTTTCCCATTTAGGTTGTTGCATAATATTGAGCAGAGTTCCCTGTGCGCTAGACAGTAGGTCCTTGTTGGTCCTCCTCTCTTGTTTAGCACACGCTGGCCTGGATGTAGGTTTTATTATTATTATTTATTTATTTATTTATTTTTTTGCGGTACGTGGGCCTCTCACTGTTGTGGCCTCTCCCATTGTGGAGCACAGGCTCCGGACGCTCAGGCTCAGCAGCCATGGCTCACGGGCCCAGCCGCTCCGCGGCATGTGGGATCTTCCCGGACCGGGTCACGAACCCGTGTCCCCTGCATCGGCAGGCAGACTCTCAACCACTGTGCCACCAGGGAAGCCCAGATTAATTATTTTTATACTGCAAACAAAACAATGTATGAACTTAGGTTAAAAAAAAATCAAATAACATGAAAAGGTTCAGAAGGAAATGAAATATTTCCCTGGCCCTTCCTCCCCTTCCCCACTCCCCAGAACCACCTGTTTCCACATTTAGTTGTTCCTTTTGGTTTTGGTCTCCATGTTTCTCAGTAAGATGCTCCCGTGGCTATTTCTTGATTTTTCAATTCTAGACGTTTCTAGAATTCCTTCCGGTCATGACAGACGAGGCTTCAGCTCCCACTCCCTCAGCATCCCCTCAAAGGCTCTACCCAATTCTTAGTTGACCAGTGGTCCAGGGTTTTATTATTATTCTGTAAATGTTACCTGTGAAAGCACCTAGTAGGGCTTCCACTGGTGGTGCAGTGGTTAAGGATCCGTCTGCCGATGCAGGGGACACGGGTTCGAGCCCTGGTCCGGGAAGATCCCACATGCCGTGGAGCAACTAAGCCCTTGTGCCACAACTACTGAGCCTGCGCTCTAGAGCCCACGAGCCACAGCTACTGAGCCCATGTGCCACAACTCCCGAAGCCCTCACTCCTAGAGCCCGTGCTCTGCAACAAGAGCAGCCACTGCAATGAGAAGCCCGCGCACCGCAACAAAGAGTAGCCCTCGCTCGCCGCAACTAGAGAAAGCCCACGCGCAGCAACGAAGACCCAAAGCAGCCAAAAATAAATAAATTTATTAGAAAAAAAAAGGAAGTACCTAGTGGTTCCTTTTATGGTGGAGCTTTGTTTGTTTATGTCCTGGCGTTAATGCGCTTTAAAAAAAAACAAACTTGGGAATTCCCTGGCGGTCCAGTGTTTAGGCCTCCTCGCTTCCACTGCAGGGGGGCAGGGGTTCGATCCCTGGTTGGGGAACTAAGATCCCACAAGCCGTGTGGTGCAGCCAAAACAAACAACCAAACAACAAAAAAACGTGTTAGGTCTTTATGTGTCTCTTCTTACGTTCTCTATCCGTTACACTCTCACCTAGTGGTAGGATGGTCAAACGCCCAGGCATTTGGATATCTTATCTAGCCCCTCCGGGCCTGGGCTCTTCCAGGCTGAGCCGTCCACCCCCTGCTTTGGGGCCTGGGCCTGACCCTCCCCCTGCTCCCACCAGGAAAGGACCTGCCCTCCTGGGGAGCCCTCCTGTGCCCTGGTCTACTCTCAGCATCTCGAGGAGCATGTGCTTCCAAAGCTTCCTGAGAGGTGCACAGCAGTTCACTTTTTTCCTTTTCATGACGACCTTGCATTTCCGAAAATGTTTAGATTCCAGTCTCATACATGGCTCTCTGTGGGCCTAGAATCCAGGCAGGAAATCCTTTTCCCTCAGACTTTTAAGGCAACTGATTGCTCTGTGATCTTCTAGCTTCCAGGGTTTCTAATGAGAAGTCCAATGCCAAGCTTTTTAAAAAATGTATTAATTTAAAAACACGTGCACAGGGTTTTCCCTGGTGGCGCAGTGGTTAAGAATCTGCCTGCCAATGCAGGGGACACGGGTTCAAGCCCTGGTCTGGGAAGATCCCACATGACGTGAAGCAGCTAAGCCTGTGAGCCACAACTACTGAGCCCGTGTGCCACAACTACTGAAGTCCGCACGCCTAGAGCCCATGCTCCACAACGAGAGAAGCCACCGGGATCAGAAGCCCGCGCACCGCAACGAAGAGTAGCCCCCGTTCGCCGCAACTAGAGAAAGCCCGTGCGCAGCAACGAAGACCCAACACGGCCAAAAATAAAAACAAAAAAAACCAAAACACGTGCACAGAGTTTCAAAAATCAAATACGGTTATAAAACTTAAAAGAAAAAAACCCAAAAAACAATCCCTTGCCTCATGGCTCCGCCCCTGATTCCTGCTTCCCAGAAGCAACTACTTTCGATTCTTCTGTGACTTTTCTCCACATTTGAAAACAACACACTTACACTGCTCTTGACGCTCCAGTTTAGGTAGTACCACTGCCTTTCTCTCAGGGACCAGGAAGGTTTAGTCTACTCATGCGCCCACCCTCACACATGCCACCCCTTCCCCCACCCTCCTAGTATAACTGTATCGCAATTTTTTGGTTAAATCAATGATGTTTACATATTATACTATTTAAACACTATGGCCAACAGAGCCACGATATGTCCTATGACTGTATTTCCTTCCTTGTAGGACTTCTGGGTTTCCCTGGTGATTATTAGTTGCCTCCTTATTTTGACTTGCTTGGTTTTCTTTGTGCTTGTCACTATTTCACCACCAGACTCTCTGACATAGCTCTGATGTTCCTCTCAAGACATCCAAGGCCCCAGGGACTCCATGAGTTGTGTTCTCTTTCTTGGCCAGATCCTCCTGGCATCCTCCCTCCCTGTTCCAATCTGCACTGACTGCTTCTAGCCCTGAAGCCCTCCCTGTCTCACTCCCCTATACCATCACTTTGGGATTCCCCATTTCCTGAATTTGGGTCCTTTCGTTTCTTTATTTAATTCCTAAGTTTAGAGAAAGAATGTCTGAGAGGTAATTTTTATTTTTTTAATCTGAACATGTCATACTCTACCCTCATACTTAATTGACTGGATACTGAAATAATTTTCCTTCAGAATCTCGAATGCATTGTTCCTTAGTCTTCTAGTTTTTGGAGATACTGTAGAGAGTGGCTCCTAGGGAAACCTGCTGCCAACGAACAAGAGCTTCATCTAACCCAGCGCTTCTCAGCCCTGCCTGATGGACTCCCATCCTCCAGATGTTCTGATGGGATGGGTCTGGGGTGGGGTCTGAGCGTCTGCATTTTACCAGCTTTTAGGTGATTCTAACCAGTGCCCAGAGCTGGGAACCGCTGCGCTGACCCACTGGCCTTGTTCAGAGTTAGCCTGACTAGCTGCGTCCTTAGGACACTGACTTGTTCACAGGGGCTCTGAGCGCTTAGGAGGCTAAGATGTGATTCTTCGTTGCAAAGCTGTGTCCTGGTATTGGGTCTTGGGGGTGCTGAGCCTGTTCTGGAAAGAAGGCTCAACTCTTCTCTTAGGGTCTCAGAGTCTCAGGCTGGGCTCTGGGGCATTCCCAGGCCTTCCCCTAGCAGACCAGCACCCCACCTGCCTCATTGTGTGGCTTGTGGTTCAGGCCTACCTTTTCTTGTGCATTTGAGTCTCTTTCTACCCCAGGAGGAGGCTTGGAATGATTCCATTTCCAGGTAAGGTCCAGAGGCTCGGAGAAGGGCAGGACTCCCCAGGGCTACCCTGCTAGGAAATATCAAGTCAGAGACACAGATTCTAACTCCAGGGCTTTTCTACTTAACCCAGCTTCCTCCTGTACCGTTCATTATTCCACAAGCACTCACTGAGTCCCCAGGCTCTCTGCTGGGAGGGCACCAGGGAGCAGCGATGAACAAAAAGGTGAACCTGATGGTCCAGTTTTAAAGTTATTCATGTCACAGCTTCTCTGCCCAGCTGTGGGCTCAACTGGGGGCTGGGGGGACAGCTTGACTTCAGCCCAGCCTCGCCCAGAGCAGGTCACAGGAGGAATTACTGTTACTGCTGTTGCTGTATCAAACAGGAGGAGCAGAGAGAGAGGGTGGGGAAGGCTGGTGCTGCGGTCGGCCAGCAGCCACATTAACAATTAAGGTCGTCACCGACTTCGTTCCACCATCAGGGCATAAAATATTCAGGCAGTGGAGGAGGCTGGTCTCCAGTGTCTGCAGAGGGCAGGGCTGGGAGGGGCAGCGTTGCTGGCTGTAGATACTGGGCCAAGGGCAGCCTCCAAGGCCTGGGGTGCAAGGCATCTGGAGGCTGTAGGGGCTGGATGGGCGTGGCACGGGGGTGTCTCATGCAGATGGCGCAGCTGCAGACACCCATGGAACACCACGGGGACCAGGCCCCTGAGGGCCCTGGAGAAGAGGGGGCTTTGTCCTCAAGGACAGTGCAGCTGCGGGGAGGCAGATGAAAACCACCCACCACAGGTGGGCCCGCCCGCCTGGGCTTCACGCTTCCCAGCACAGTGACGCCGGCAGTCACAGAGATACACAGCTGGCCTCAAAGACCGTGTGTCTGGGGTCTGGAACTTATCACCTGGAGTAAACCCTGCGAATCTGACGAGTAGCATAAGTCTTGTAGCATTGTATTTGTGCATGTGTGAAAGCGTCAATTTTTTTTTTTTTTTTGCTGTACGCGGGCCTCTCACTGTTGTGGCCTCTCCCGTTGTGGAGCACAGGCCCCCGGACGCGCAGGCTCAGTGGCCATGGCTCACAGGCCCAGCCGCTCCACGGCATGTGGGATCGTCCCGGACCGGGGCATGAACCCGCGTCCCCTGCATTGGCAGGTGGACTGTCAACCACTGCACCACCAGGGAAGCCCCGAAAGCGTCAATTTGATAAAACAGACATTTCAAAGAAGTCATGGTAGGCAAGGCTGCTATACTGTTTCTTCTTTTTTTTCTCCCTTAATATACAGGGTGCCTCGAATATAAAATTTGACCTGGGTTTCTCCTGTGCTCTGAGAGCTATGAGAGTACAGACCCCAGAGAAGCTTGTGCCCCTGAGCATCAGGACCCATGTACAGGGATGTCCATGGCAGCATTGCTGGTTACAGCAAGAAAACTAGAAACAAATGTCCTTCAACAGGAGAAAAGTAAAGGTAATGTATTCATGCAATGGAAATTAGATGGCAGAGTTCTCAGCGGGGGAGATTTTGCCCCCAGGGGCCATTTGGCAAGGTCTGGAGACATTTTTGGGTTTGTTTATTAATTTTTATTTTATAATTGGGGTATAGTTGATTTACAATGTTGTGTTAGTTTCGGGTGTACAGCAAAGAGGTTCAGTTATACATATACATATGTCTATTCTTTTTCAGATTCTTTTCCCATTTAGGTCATTACAGAATATTGAGTATAGTTTCCTGTGCTATACGGTAGGTCCTTGTTGATTATCTATTTTATATATAGCAGTATGTATCTGTTAATCCCAAATTCCTAACTTATCCCTCCCCCCACTCCCAGCTTTCCTCTTTGGTAACCATAAATTTGTTTTCTAAGTCTGTGAGTCTGTTTCTATTTTGTAAATAAGTTCATTTGTATCATTTTGTAAGATTGGAGACATTTTTGGTTTTCACAACAATAGGGGCAGGGGTGCCACTTCCATCTAACTGGTGAAGGCCAGAGATGCTGGTAAACATTCGGCAGTGCCGAGGGACGGCCCCTGCCGGCCCCGACAATAAAGACTTCTCCAGTCCAAATTGTCAACATGCTGAGGCTGAGAAACCTCTTTATACAGCCAGCCGCACAGATAAATGAACCACAGTTACATATATCAACATAATAATACAGGACTTAAAAGCTTGTTGCCAAAGAACACATGAAGTATAATACCATTCAAATAAAGTTCAAACACATGCAAAATTAAGCAGTATATTAGAAGGGAGAAATACAGTATTGTGAAAGCACAGGAATACGCAATGCAGCATTCAGGATCGTGCTTACCCTGGGGTCAGGTGGGCTGCCCAGGTGACCAGGAGGGGCTCCAGGGGCCGGCGAAAGTGGTGATTCCTTAAGCCGGGCAGTTGGGCTCCAGGCACCTGCTGCTCCGCAGTTTGTTGTGATAGGAAATCGTTCATAATAAGAATAGCGTTTATAAGTGCACTGAGGTGGGAGCTGGTCCTGCAGAGAGCTCCCCTGACTCAGTTTCCCCGTGATTGAGCATCATCCCTGCCCTGCTCCTCGGGGCAATGGTCTGAGTGGATGTCAGCATTTGAAAGGGGAGGAGGGTATTTCAGTGGCTCCAGCTGGGAAGGGAGAGACAGGGAGGAGGGATGCAGATGCTGATACCTGCCCCCCCACCATTGGTCCCTAAAGGCACCTTTCCCCCACCTCTGCCCTGGCCTCTGGCCAGCCTGGCTTTGTAGCCTCCTGCCTGTCTCCTGGCCTCAGCGGACCCTCTCTGATCCATTCTTCCCCTCACACCTCCTGTCACCTGCTATCAAACAAAAGTCTGCCAGTTTTCTCTTTGCTCTATACTCTTCTGTGGTTCCCACCGCCCTCAGGTTAACCTTGAGGCTTTTGCCTGTGACATCCGCAGTTCCAGGCAACCATCCTATGCATCACTGACTTCCTGATCCCCAGAACAGGGCCTGACCATTGGATAATGGTGTGAGTGAACGAGCCCACCCTCCCCCCAGGCCGCCGAGTGCTGCCCTCCAAGGGGTCGACATCCCCGCAAACTTGCCTACTGGTGGCCCCAGCATCAGTGCAGTTTCCTCACCTAAAAATGTGGGAGTTGAGACAGTTCATCACTAAACCCCATATTCCATGCTGCGTCCATCCCAGAAGGAAGCTGGTGGCAGCCCAGGGCCATAGCTAGCATCCTTTGTAGTCCCGTTTGCCAGGGGCAAGCACTAGGCTTCCAGGAGAGCCCTTGTTTCCATGTACCTCAGGGTTTGCATCTGGAAAATGGGTGCAATTTCAATGTACATTATGGGAAGACTGTCCTGATCCAGAGGGTAGGGAGAACGCACAGGGAAGGGAGGCACGTGCATCTCTCCAGAGCTGGGCAAGAGCCCTGCTAGCTGCTTGACACTGGCCCTTGTGGAGGAAGGCTCGTATGAGAAAACTGTGGCTCAGAGAGGTTAAGGAACTGGCCTAAGGTCACCAGCAAGTTGGTGAGAGAGGAGCTGTGAGATGGAGCTAACAACATGCAGTGACTGATCTGTCAGCAGGAAGAGCTGGAAAGCTCTTCCCAGTGGTCCATCCAGAGGCTCGGGGAGTCTCTCTGGCTTGGTGACAATGTGGAAGGCTGAAGTAGGAGGAAGCTGGGTGATGGACATGGTCTGGGCACAGCGTAGGCCTCCACATTGTAGAACCAGAGTCACAGTGAAAGGGATGTCACAGAGCAATTGCAGCACAGGAGGCTGTAGTCTATGGGGTAAGGTGCACTCTTGGGCCGAGGTGGTCGTGTGTTTCAATCCCAGCTCATTCACTTGCTTGCTGTGTGACTTTGGACAAGTGACTTAACCTATGAGCCTCAGTTTGCCCCTTTGTAAAATGGGGATAGAGGCTCCTAACTCACGGGACTGCAGCGAGGGCTCAACGAGACAATCCTTGTAAAGCATTAGCACAGTGCTGGGTAGATACATAAAAAGTGCTCAACTGCGAGTTCCCTGGTGGCCTAGTGGTTAGGGTTCTGGGCTTTCACTGCTGTGGCCCTGGGGCTCAATCCCTGGTCGGGGAACTGAGATCCCGCAAGTCACGTGGCAAAAAAAAAAAAAAAAGTGCTCAACCAACACTATCCTTTATTAATAATAATGACAGCTGCTTTTGCATGAGCCCTGATTTTTCATCATAGCCCCTCCTCTGTGCATGGTGACTTCCCCTGTTCAGGATCCTCCCTGAGGTGGGGTGCAGGGAAGAAACCCCAGAGCCCAGCCCCAGACCTGGTCAGCTGCCACTGCCTTGCTGACCTGCAGAAATAGTCAGCCACCACGCAAACCTCCACTGGCCACACCAGAGCCCTTGAGCATCCAGCAGCCTCCGAACACTGCCCATAAGTTCACACACAGTGGTCTGAGCTTTGTGGAGACAAACAATCTAGCCAACAGGAATCCACGTTAAATCCTGAAGAGCTAATGACACCACCATTCTGATCATCACGTGAGGGCTGGTTTGGAACCCCTGGCACCCACTGGGCGCTGGGTAAGTGGTAGGAGGTGGTAGTTATTATTATTGCTGTTGTTGCTGCTGTTAACTATCAGAGCCCCAGGGAGGGGGCCACACTTCCTCTGTGACTATTCCCCGCTGTTCTCTGCCTCTCCTGTATGTTCCGGCAATAAGGCACGGCTGTGTCTACACACACCCCTCGCCATTGCTCACCTCTAGGCCTTGGCTTTGTTGTTCCCTCCACCTGGATTATCCCAACCCTCACCTTCCCCATCTACAATCTGATAAACTCCTACTCACTCTGCAAGATTCACCGGGGGGGGAGGGGGGGTCACCGCCTCCGGGAAGCTGCTCCCACTGCCTTAGGATGCTCCCACAATGATGTGTTTTGCCCCGCTCTTCTGTGGTACTTACAAAGTGTGCACAATGCATATGGGATTGCACATACACATATGAATTTATGCATAAATACTTAACCAATTATGCTTGTGTGTTCAGGAAATCAGTGAATGAAAGTGACCTTGGGCAAGTCATTTCCCTTCTGGGGCTCAGTTTCCTCATCTTCAAAATGAGGGGCTCAGACTCAATTGGTCACGTACTGAAGGGTCACACATTCACTCAGCAAACAGCAAATAATGGCTGCTCTGAGGTCTCTGTTCAGCGCCCCAGCCACAGAGGAGATAGGAAAGCCCCATCCCCTCTCAGTGAGGAGACAGTCTGCTTACTGCCAGTGTGCTCTCACCATTTCCCAGGTTCACAGACACTGCGATCGGGAATTATTTTGTCTACTATGTATTAGTGTACTGGCTCTCAAAAACATTTGTGTGGCTTTAAATGGACACACACAGTCCTGGAGATTCAGAAGAAAAAAAATTGGGGAGTGGTGGTACATCTTTATTTTTTAAAAGACCCACAACTACTTTTACTGGGCATCTAGAGAATTACTGTATTAGAGGTCCATGATTTGGTTTTACGGATTTCATGACAAAGCAGAGCTAAAACAGCAAAGACACTTGACATTTCAGATCCTGGCTCGGGGTACAGGGTCTGTTGGATGGTGAGTATTCGAGGGGGCTTGGCACCTCTTGCAGGACCCTTAGGGAGGGGGCTCTGGCTTAGATGGTTCCCCTTGCTTCAGGACCCTTTTTTAGCTCTGGACCCTCTCAATCTCCTGCCGTCTATCCTGCTCTGCCCCAGCCTGTCCAGCCATGGTGTGGAGAGCAAAGACTGTCCCTGGGACCACCCACCCAGGAGCCTCATCTCTAGCACCTTGTCTTTGCTGCACCAGGGGGGTGTTAGGGATGCTCTCCTGAGTCTTGGTGAGGGGGACCCATGGTCCCACAGTCTGTAGATGATGCAAGCAAGCCCCGTCTAGATGGAAGCTTTTTTTTTTTTTTCTCTTGGAGAGTTCAGCTGAAGCTGCCAGCTCTGCAGGATCAGAGGGCAGAGATGCAGGCCATGGGAACCACCTGGGGCCACACACAAAGTTGGGGTGGCGGTTCCCACAAGCAGTGTTAACCATCTCAGCAACTTCCCTAGTGAGCCCATGTGTCCTGTGCTCACCCCTCACTCTCCCAGCTCAGGCTTTGTTCTGGGGAGAGCCTCCAGTGAGCTATTTAATCTGGTTGGCCTTTTGGGGTAAGAAAGACCTGTACCCTGCCCAAGCGGGAGCTGGAACCCTTTCTCTCCTCAAACTCAAACTCAGATGCCCTGGGCTGGGTCCTCGAAGCACATGCCCCAGTGGGGAGGGTGACCCCCAGCAGGCTCACCTGCCTGGGGGAACCTCAGCTACCCTGGAGCTTGACCCTCAAAGTTATGCTCTGCCTGGCACATCCTCTCCCTGAACATCTATATGGAGAGAGGGGGAGAAGGGTGGGGAATGAGGTCCTGAATCTGGACCTCTCTGCAACGCCCCCCACCCCCATCCCTTCTCCACACATGGGCCAGAGTGAGTCTCTTAAAAGGCAAATCAGGTCATATTGCATCCTGCTAACCCCCCACTGCTTTCCCAGCTGCCTTAGAATCATGGATGATCTGGCCCCTCTGACCTCATCTCTCACTCTTCTTCCCGAGCCCCCTCCCAGCCCCATTGGCCTTCTTTGAATAGGCCACTAACAGGCCAGCCCTCGGGCCTCTGCACTAGCTGTTCCCTTCACCTGGAGTGCCCTTCCCCCTTATCTTTGTCCTTCTTGTCACTCAGGTATCAGCTTAAACGCACCTCCTCAGAGGTCCTCCCTGACCACGGGATCTAAAGTAACTGATAATCACCTTCTGTGACATCAGCTTGTCTTAATCCCCTGCACAGCACTTATTACAGACTCATAGCTATCTAGTTTATTATCGTCTCTCCCCTCCTCCCCGCAGGGTGCAAAGTCCCCCCCCCCCAGAGGGCAGTGGCCTCTGCCATTGTCCCCTACAGAATCCCCCAGTGGTCTAGAAGAGGCCTGGCTTACAGTAGGGGCTGTACACAGTTGTCCAATGAATGGCTGAACAGCTGTAAATGGGGACATCAGCTGTTGCGCGGGCGCGCGCGCCAGGCCGTGGCGCTCACGGTCGAGTGCGCGGATTTTATCTCGTTGCGGGTCCCGGGGGAGGGACGCCCACCTCTGGCCGGCTGGCAGCAGACGCGCAGTAAATGCACTTCAGGGACGCGAGGATAAACGAGACGGACTCACACAGACAGTGGGAGGACCCGGGTGCCGGGCCAGGCTGCGGTGGGGAAGGCTTTTCGCCGCCGACTCGGCGCCCCCACAGTTAAGACCCCAGTGGGAGACCATCTTCCACCTTCCCCAGTGGTCTCCACGTCGTGAATCACAGATTCTCTCCCGAATTCCGGGACGAGCGGTCGGGTTGGCGGGGGAACGGTGCATGTCCCCGGCGCCTTCGCCCCCTCCTGGCAGGGAAGAGGGTACGGACCGTGCTCCGGGACGGTTGGCGAGGCCATGGCCTTCCCGGTGCGCAACCCGGGGCTGGAATGGAACGCCGCAACCTCGGCGCGCTCCGGCAGGGGACGGGGGTGGAAATGGGGGCGGAGGAGCCGGGGGCAGGGAAGGGGACAAAGAGCCGCTCTGCCGCCGGGGAGAGCGACCCCCGTGTCAGAGTCCTATTGTCCGTCGTATCTCACACTAAGCTGGACTCTGGTGCCCCCGGGAGGGAGAAGGGGAGCTGTCCTTCGGATCTTGGGTATTTGTTTATTTGGGGCGGGGGAGGCCGGGCGGGGCACGCGGGCCCAGGAAGGGGCTGGGCGACCATTTCCGCGCGTCTCCTTTAAGGGAAGCCCTGCCCTACCTTTCCCACCTTCCCCCTCCTTGCAGCCGTACCTGCATTTTAAAAGCGCCCTGTAGCCCTGGGATTGGCCGAGGCCGCGTCCTCCCGGCGCAGAAACTTGAACCGCCAGTGGACTGTACCATCTCCGTGGCGTCCCCCGCTTGCGCCCCGCCCCTCCCGCACACCCCCGGAGAGGCCCAATCGGACGGGCTGGGGGCGGGACCACGGCTCGAGGGCGCCTGTGGCAGGGCCCCGGGCGGGCGGGCGCACGGCGCGGAGGGACGTGGGGGCAGGCCGTGCCTTGCTCGCTCCCTTCCCCGGAGGCGGGGCCGGGCCGCGGCGCCCCGCCCCTCCCCGCCCGGAGTGGGCGGGGCGGCTGGGGCTCCGGAGCTGGGCCGGGGGCGGGCCTCCGCTTGCTTCGCCTAAGCCCGGAGAGCGCCCGGCACTGTAGCCGCCGACGCAGCAGCGGTCCCAGCTCGCTGAGCCTCGAGACACGCGGGTTCCCGGGCGGCCCGGGAGGGCGCTGCGTGAGGGCGCGCGAGGCGGCGCGGGGCAGGCCGCACGAGCCCCTGGTCGCCCCCCGCCCGCGGGCGGACCGGCCCAGCGCAGCCCCGGCACGGGGAGCGCCGGCCGGGCGAGGGCGCGGGCGATGCCGCGGTGACGGCCCCGCCATGGCGAAGCCCCCGGCGGCAGCGGCGGCGGCGGCGGCGGCGTCGTCGGAGGAGCTGAGCCAGGTGCCGGACGAGGAGCTGCTGCGCTGGAGCAAGGAGGAGCTGGCGCGGCGGCTGCGGCGCGCCGAGGGCGAGAAGGTGGGCCTCATGCTGGAGCACGGCGGCCTGATGCGCGACGTGAACCGGCGGCTGCAGCAGCACCTGCTGGAGATCCGCGGCCTCAAGGACGTGAACCAGCGGCTGCAGGACGACAACCAGGAACTGCGCGAGCTCTGCTGCTTCCTCGACGACGACCGGCAGAAGGGGCGCAAGCTGGC
This sequence comes from Leucopleurus acutus, assembly GCF_964270905.1. NCBI lineage: Eukaryota > Metazoa > Chordata > Mammalia > Artiodactyla > Delphinidae > Leucopleurus > Leucopleurus acutus. The sequence goes on from NC_139142.1 coordinate 5,118,222, forward strand.
GCGCGAGTGGCAGCGCTTCGGGCGCCACGCGGCCGGCGCCGTGTGGCACGAGGTGGCCCGCTCGCAGCAGAAGCTGCGCGAGCTCGAGGCGCGCCAGGAGGCCCTGCTGCGTGAGAACCTGGAGCTCAAGGAGCTGGTGCTGCTGCTGGACGAGGAGCGCGCGGCGCTGGCGGGGGGCGCGGGTGGCGGCGGCGGCGGCGGTGGCGGTGGTGGTGGTGGCGCCGGCTCCCGTAGCTCCATCGACAGCCAGGCCAGCCTGAGCGGGCCGCTGGCGGGCGGCGCGGCCGGAGCGGGGACCCGCGACGTGGGCGACGGCAGTAGCACGTCGAGCGCCGGCAGCGGCGGCAGCCCCGACCACCACCACCACGTCCCGCCCCCGCTGCTGCCCCCCGGGCCGCACAAGGCCCCGGACGGCAAAGCTGTCGCAACGCGCAGGTCCCTGGACGACCTGTCGGCGCCACCGCACCACCGAAGTATCCCCAACGGCCTGCACGGTAAGGACGGCACCTGCCTGGCGGCGCGGGTCTCGGGCCCAGAGTCCCTTCCCCCGCGGGCGGCCGCCACTCCAGACCCCTCCTCCAGCTGGCATCCAGAGGCTCCCGAGCCCACCAGCAGTGGGGCTTTGGGTGGTAATTTTCTGGTTAAGTGATGGAGGCGTGCCCCTGCCCCTCTGAATACGCAGCGGGCCGGGGGCCGCCAGACCCCAGAAAAGTTTCTCTCCTGCGGAGTTTATCAGTATCAGTCTGGCACTGTAGGGCTGGCCGGAGGCACCGCATCCCTGCCTGGAAACCGTTGTCCGGGAGCGGGAAGTTTTTAATGGAAAAGAAAGAAAGAAAGGCCCTTTGAGGGAAAGTGAAATTCCCTCTCTTATCTGGAGCAACAGGCAGCCCCAAACCTAAGCAGTGTTCACCTGTGTGCTGGGGCTGGAATTCCACCTGACCTCCCTGCTGCCTGCCCGCTGGGAAGGATCAGAGGCAGGTGGGCCAGAGTACCCGGGGCTAAGAGCCTTCCTCGGTTGTTGTTAGTCCTGCCTTTCTCAGGGCTCAGGGACCTTTCTCAACTCAGGCTCTAAAACTTTCCAGAGGAATGCGGGCTTGGAATGAATCCTGGCTTTTTGTCTCTGCAGGCCTCGGTTTTCTTATCTGTAGAATGGAGCCAATGATCCCTACCTCCTGGATTTGAGGTGGAGATAAAAGCCTCTGAAGGGTTTGTAAACTGTTGGTCACCTTACAGGAAGTGCCACAGTCGTCTGCGGTGGCCAGGGTGTGGGTGGGAGGACCTTTGGCCTCAGGAAAGCTCAGCTACTGTCTTCCACGCCTGTGTGACTGTCGGGCCCAAGGCAGAGGGCTCTGTAGGAGCGGAGCAGCCGGCCCCCATCCCCAGCCCTCTGATCAGTGGTTCTGCCTGCTGCCTGTCTCCTCTCCCACCTCCCTGTCCTTCCACATTTTTCAGTGGCTTGGCTCCTACTTCTGGTGGCATTTGCTGCTGCCTGAACTCTTTGCCTGAAGGTGGAGATTAAACAGCCCTTTCTGGTTCTCCTTAAAGGCTCTCCTAGTTCAGAGAAAGTGTATCTAGGCTTTAAGTGACTGTTCTTCCCCAGAGTGACAGCCTGGAGGGGGGGTGGGGTGGGGACAGGGCGCTCTCTCTTTGGTTTGGTGGCCAAGTGGCCTCGCAGGTGCCTTGGGGGGGGCGGGCTGGGGTGGGAACTGGACTCCGGGAGGTGGGGTGATAGCCCAGCACCGTTTTTCCTTCGTTTACCTTCCCAGCCTGTGAGTTCAGGGCAGGACTAGGTTTAGAGGGATATTTTGTTACTGATTAGCAATCTAAGGCTACAACTTGGGTTTCTCTCGGTAACTCTGTATCCACCCCACCTCCCACCAGCAGTCTCCTTAAGGCCAGTGGGAGTAGCTCAGCGTTAGGAGGTTTAATATGTTAAGGTTGCACCATCTGGGAAGTGAGGAGTCCCAGGCCCAGCCTCTCTGGCCTCGGCTTCTTGGGGGCCTTGGGAGGGTCAGATTTCTGGGCCTCGGTTTGCCCGAGTGCAGTACGAGGCGGGGGGTTGCTGCAGTCCTGCCTGTGGCTAGGAAATGAAACGGTTCTGGTTTTCAGCTGCGTCATCAGTGACACTTGGCGAGGGCGATTCTCAGCAGGGCACTGAAGCTCTGGAGTGTCAGAGCATATTTGCTGAGAAGTTCTGTCATGTTTTGGACAAGGAGACGCGGACCCCGTCTGGCTCAGCGTTTTGCTGCCTCAGTGAACAGAGCAGGAGTGAGGTTCCCACCCCACTGGGGGAGGGCGGGACGGGTGGAGCTGTAGGGTTTCCTGCAGAACCCATGCTGCCACCAGTCCCATGCACACTCGGAACAGGACTGCCACAGATTTTGTGGTGGCAAAGCTTTGTGTTGGGGTGACATGAACATTCAGCATTCTCATCATGAATTTCAGTTGTCGGTGGCATCGCTGTCGTTTAGTTTTGTCTCATAAAGTCAGGCGTGGCCTTGAGTTGTTCTCCAACAATATGAGTAGGATGCCTGGAAACAAGGAAAGGCCCATCTCTTAGAAAACACTTTTCTGTACTTGGACCTGTAGTTTTGAGCGGAGAGCGAGCCAGAGATGGAGGCAGGTAACAGGCCTCAGTCTGGGTGGTGGCGAAAGGAGTCGGATACCAGGGTTGTGCCTCGGGCCCTTATCCCCATTTTAAAGCCAAGCAAGTGGAGGCTCAGAGAGGTTCTGAGCGTTTCCTGGGAAAGCAACTGAGATTCAGGTGTCTCAGTCCCAGCTGCCTGGGTGGTGCCCTGGGGGTCCTCTCCTGCCCAGACCCGTGGGCTGGCTTGCCTCTCCAGCAGCCCGCTGTCACTGTGGCCGATAATATTCATCAGCAGACACTGCTGACTCCCTATTCTTGGTTCCTGACCCACGTTTGCCCTCCTTCTCCTGTCCTGGGAAGTGTCACTTCCTTATCGGTGACCACTGAGCAGATGGCTGATAACCCCGATACCCAGAGGGCTCAGACTGTCTCGTGTTCAAGTCTACACTCTTCCCTCTTCTCTTTGGCCAGTGACGTAACTGCCCTGAGCCCCTTTCTGCTCTTCTGTAGAGTGGGGCAAAACCCAGAGTGCCCCCTTTATCCCTACACACAGCGGGCCTCGACGGTTGTCAGCATCCTTGCCGTGCATCCTTCTTCCAAGGCTCCTCAGGAAAAAGAGAGGGACCTGTTGGGGGTTTGCCAGGTAGACATCGGTGTTCTCTTTGAAACTCTGTTTGCTGTTTAGACAGACAGCTCGCTTGAGTGTCTGCGACTGAGCCGGCGTCTGGTGACACTTGCGGATGTGCTGGGGAGCAGTGGCCCTGTAATCCTCTCTCGGAAGCTGCAGGGTACCTGCAGCCCTTCAGGATGCCGTAAGGGCCCTAAGCAGCTGTGCTGGGTGGTGGCCCATCGGTATTCCAGGCCGTCCCTGGCTGGGGCTGGGCCTGGTGGGCCTGTGAATGGGGATGCAAATAGGCCTTTCTCTGGGTTGTTTTGTTTTGTTTTGTTTTGGTAGAGGTCTGGGCTGGGCTGACTAAAGTCTGGGCTGGGATGCTCTTTACTCTAATCCGGTGGGGCAAACTGAGGCAGGCGAACCCCAAACATCAGAAGGTCAGGTTTGCCACTCTGAGCTGATACAATTTCCAAACAAAAGTACTTTCAACAATTCTCCCCTCCCCCTCCCCATCCTGGGTGTCCCACCTTCTTTCTCCCTTCCCCCCCACGTCCCCATTCACATCTGTCCCAGTCCCCCCATCACACCACGGGGTCCACTCCCCTTTAGCTAACCCACAGAAACCGGGGCCTCCAGCAGCCTTTGTGTGGGCCCTGTTTACTTTTAAAAGTTTGGATTAAAAATTTGAGCTTCTCAAAATAAGATGGGCTTGTCCTCCTGCTTGTGTTTTTGTTGGTTTAAAGGGAGGATGGAGCGAGGGTGGTCTGGGCCTCTGGCCCTGAATAGGTCTTTTATGAGGGGCCTCCCGGCTCAGCAGCTCCTGGGCAGGATGCTAATAAGGCAGCTTTTCCTAAACCCAGTCAGGCCTGGGGGCAAAGGTCAGCAAAGACAATGGGGCAGGTTGAATAAGCTTTTCCCCCTCCCTCCGCATCCTGACCCTGACCATCCGTCACTGGCCTTGGGGTACGGAGCCCCCAGGGCCACATACCAAAGGGGGCTGGTGGTAAGGAGCTCACTGGCCTGTAGCCCAGGGTGGGACCAGGGTGTGCCCAGCACTTCACAGTTTACCACAGAGGGTGTCCCAGTCCCAGCTCCATTCTGTTCAGAGCTCCCAAATGGTCCCATATCGCAGGTGGGGAAACTGAGGCATGGAGCGGTATGGTGACCTGCTCCCAGTCCCGTGGGCTGGCTGGGGGGCCTGGGATCAGTCTGGGGAATCAGTCTTGGCCTCCGGTGTCAGTCTGGGCCTGCTGCCCTGTGCCTGCTGCCCCTCTGGACCGGGACAGCCTGAGACTCCCATGGGAGACCCCCACCAACAGTGGAAGGCTGTCCGGAGCTTGGTCCTGGGCAGGGCCCCCTGTAGATGGACCCAGGCAGGATGGGGCGGGAGCTCCAGGGGCTGGACCTGTGTAGCAAAGGTGTGGCACCTGTTCTCAGTCCAGACCCAGAGGCTCAGTCATGCTGTCCTGTTTCCTGGCATGACAGTTCACGGTTCCGGACATCAGTGGGATGAGGAAAGCGCAGGCTTCCGCGCACGGAGTCCCTCCTCACTTATAGTTTTCATTCCCTCGCTTCCCTGCCAGGCTGGTTTCCCTCTGCTGTCGTGGCCCCAGCAGACCCCTTACCCATGGCCCGGCCTCTGAGTTCTTAGGACACACACTTGGTTTCGTATCGTTCCTGGGGCAGCGCGATTAGCAAGGAAATCCTCTGCTGCTCATCGTCAGTGTTTTGCACCCATGGGGATTTTCTGTGCCGTGTTTGTCCTTCTCATCAGCACAAGGAATTGGAAGCCTACGACTCTGTTCGAGTTCCAGGACCCCTGTGGACCTCTGTTTTCTCATCTGCAAAGTGGGAAGCCGTTGCCCGCCCTTGGGTTGAGGGAGGAGGGAGTGTGGTGAAGTGTGTAAACTGTGCAGCACGTGTGAGGTGACAGCTTACTGCACCTCGAAGCCTCATCTGTGTCTCGAGGATGATACTACTCTGGTCCTAGAACTGAGCCTTAAAGGATGGGTTCAGTGACCCTCCACTGTCACCTGGACCCTGCAGACTTGCCTCCTTGGGGTGGGGATGGGGGAACCCCCTGACACATGCTCATGAGGGGGGCCCTTGTGCCCACCCCGTGTTAGAGTCAAATGAGTTGTTGTCTAGTTGAACAGAAGGGGGGTGGCCTTCCAGCGGCAGCAGCAGGTCTGCAGGTGGATCTGGACCATGGGTGCCGAGAGCCCAGGGCCTGTGAGGTGTTCTCATAACGCGTGGGGGAGGCCCGGGGCCTGGAAGCCTCCTCATGGGAACAGAAAGAACCAGAACATTGAGCCGGGGGAAGAAAAGCTTTGGGGCTGGGGAGCTGCTGCTGGGCGGGGAGAGCTGTCAGCCCAGCGGGGTCAGTGCTGTGTGTAGCCCCCAGGGTGGACCCCCAAAGTTCCAGCGATTCGGATTTCAGCCCTCACAGACAAGAGCGGTCCAGGTGGACTAGGTTGCATCTGGAGGTGGGGAGCTCCCTGTCGGGGGAGGCATGCAAGCACAGGGCATTCCTGAACCCACTGTAATGGGACACCCAGAGAGCTGGGCATCTGGTTGTGTGAGTACAAAACAGCGAGTAGAGAATAGTCAGGGAGGTGGACGGGCATGGCTGGGTGGCTGAGAGAATTCACCCTTCAAGCAGGAAGGAAGACAAGAGCAGACGTTTATTGAGTGGTTACTCAGTCTGAATTCTGAGTGCCGCTCACGGTGATTCATGTAGCCGGGCTTGGGGAGCGGCGGTTCCGGAGCATTAACCTGGGGTCTGTCGTGGTGGCGGCCAGGCTGGGGACAGAGGGGCAGGAAGCTTGGGGCCTCCAGGGTGGCGATAGCTGTGACCGTGGTCATGGGAGGGAACCTTCTCTGAGGTTCTCAGATCAGGAGGGTCTGCCCCAAAGCCCTGCCCCCCCCCCCCCCCCCCCCGTCTGCCTGCTTGTGACTCCTGACCTGTGGGGTCAGGGGTCAGTCCTGAGCCGCCCTGGGGCTCGGGCAGAGCAGCACCTGTGGGCGACAAACTCTCTCTCTCTGCAGCCTCACTGCACCTCTCCACAGGATGGTTACACCCACGGTTGCTCTGCCCACACCTGCAACCTGGGTGCCCGGGATCCAGGCAGGGAGTGCTCTGGGATTTCATCAGAGCTGGGGAGGCCATGAGGGGACCCCAGTGGCTTCCCCAAAGCCTGGAGACAGAGGAACAAACTTGTCTGCTAAAGGGACGTGTCGCTCCTTTGATCATGAACAGGGGAATGGTGCCCCTCTTCCCAGGCACCCAGAGCTGGTCATTGTCACACGTTCCCCTCTTGCTGTCCTCTGCTGCCACAGGCCAGAGGGGGCAGGTGGGTGGAGTGTGATAGGGCAGGTCTGGAGCTGGGTCAGTCCCCTGGTGATGAGTGCCTGCCTGCTCTCGAATGAGTCACTGTTGGTCTCTGCTGTCTGGGGAGCAGGGCAGAAGGATCAGGAGTTTTATCGATTCGTTTGTAAGTGTTCTTGGGGTCACCCTGCGTATGATGTTTAAACAGAGGTGCGGAGCATCACTTAACCAAAGCAGAAGCCGGGCGCCCTGGGACGTAGGTGAGGGTCTGTTTCCCTTTCCTCCTTCCTGCTTCCCCATTGGCCAGAGGCCTTCGTCATTTGTTATTTCCTGAATTCAAAGATGGGCTTTCCCCTCCTCTGTGGCAGTGCAGGGTGCATCTTAGAATCAGTGTGTGTGTTTACTGCACGGTCTTCCCCTCCCTTACTCTGGAAAATTGGGCATCTGTGACTGATGGTATCTTAGAGTGGAGGAAATGCCATGCCTGGGAAAGCCGGAAACCCTGGAGCAAACTGCCCGGAGCCCTAAAGGCGCTCAGAGGAGACTTGGAAGGGAAGGGGGAACCGCCCCAGGCTTGGCCACAACGGTGCTGAGATGCACTGGGGTCCCCGTTTCTGCTGAGGAAAAGGCTCAGGGCAATGAGACAAGTCACATCAGATCATGTGGGGTGGGGAGGGGGCCGTCCGGCGTGATGCTGGAGCCTGCGCCCACCTGTGCCCCCCTCGTCCCCGTATGAGTGTTCATCAAGCCCCTTTCACTCTTGGAAGTGCCCTAGTTTGGCTCTCAACCCCTTCAGGTGTGCCGGGAGCTCAGCGGAGGGGGTGGCTGGAGTTGGGAGCTGAGATGGGCCTGGGAGGTGGAGCCGGTCAGTACAAGCAGAGGAGAGTAGGGGAGAGGCCAGGCATGGCGGGAGGAACAGCTGGGGAGCAGGCACATCTGGCTCTGAGGGCTGACGGGTGACTGGGCGATGCTGGGCAGGTGGGGTCTGTGGCACTCCTCCCACTGTACCTGCATTCCCCCTCCCACCCCCCCCCCGAAGTCCCTGGGGTGGGCTTTTCTAGCTGTGAGTGGTTCCAGCTGTGACCTTCTCTGAGAGTTTTTCCACAGTTACGTGTGAGGGGTGTACTCAGAAACCAGTACTTTTACATAGACCATCCCCTCCCTTTCCCCTGTGCCCCACTTAATACATAATACTTAATACACGGGTGGCCCCAGCAGCTGATATGGTCGCTACATCTGGGGCTTTGGGGACGTGGCTGTGCCCTCCAGGGCTGTTCTGTGTGGATTAGATGACACAGAACGAGCAGCTTGAGCCCACTTGTGACGTGACCTAATGCAAGCCCCTTGTTTGCCCATCTGTAAAATGGGAAGCTTGGATGGGCCCCGCCCAGGGTCCCAGAGACCCTAGCATCCTCTACAACTGGCAGAGCCACAGGGAAAGGGCCACCTGCCCTGCCCATCCTGCCTCTTGTTGTTACCTTTGTGGTTAGTCTCCTGGTGCCTGGCCCTCAGCTTGGGGCAGGTCTGGGTGGTGGCGGTGCTGTGGTTGCCATGACACACAGGCACTGCTCTGTCCAGCACTGGCTGAGACCGAGACCCCTGGCTGGCCAGCCTGTCCTCGTGAGGGGCTGTGGTGAGTGCCCCGGTGGAATTACCTGCTTCTGCCATCCGATCACCTCCTGCAGGGCTGGGTAGCAGGTTTGGTGCTAGAGGAGAATGCCTGGCTCTGGTTCCCTGGTGTGGGGTTGCCCGGGACGAGGCCACCTGTTCTGGACTTTTGCCATTTGCTGTCCTATCTCTGCCCAAGACCATAACCTTCCCCAGGGCGGGGTCCAGTCTTCTTGGCACATGGTGGGTGCTCAGTAAATGTCGGAGTGAGAAATGGGCAGCCCGGAGGCACTGGACGAGGTCTCCCTCTTGTTTTAAACCCGACAGTGATCAAGCCACTTTGGCCACTTGCCTTTCTTTTTTGCATTTGTTCCATTTGGCACCAAATGGTCTTCAGCTTCTTCAAAACAAACAAACAAACCTGCCCCCACTCCCAGGATGGTAACTTGTACATCCCGCTGCCTCGCCTCTCCCCAACTTCCCTGTTTCCTTTTAACAGTTACTAAAAAATACATGTTTGCTTTTTTTCGCTTGTTGTTTTTGGTTTATTTTTATTTGTTTAATTAGTTATCTGTTTTATACGTATTAGTGTATATATGTCAATCCCAATCTCCCAATTCATCCCCCGCACCCCCGGCTTTCCCCCGCCCTTGGTGTCCATACGTTTGTTCTCTATGTCTGCATCTCTGTTTCTGCTTTGCAAACCGGTTCACCTGTACCATTTTTCTAGATTCCACATAATACGCATTAATATACGATAGTTGTTTTTCTCTCACTGACTTACTTCACTCTGTATGACAGTCTCTAGGTCCATCCACGTCTCTACAAATGACCCAATTTCATTCCTTTTTATGGCTGAGTAATATTCCATTGTATATATGTACCACATCTTCTTTATCCATTCATCTGTTGATGGGCATTTAGGTTGCATCCATGACCTGGCTATTGTAAATAGTGCTGCAGTGAATATTGGGGTGCATGTGTCTTTCTGAATTATGGTTTTCTCTGGGTATATGCCCAGTAGTGGGATTGCTGGGTCATATGGTAATTCTATTTTTAGTTTTTTTTTTAAATTAATTATTTATTTATTTATTTATGGCTGTGTTGGGTCTTCGTTTCTGTGCGAGGGCTTTCTCTAGCTGTGGCAAGCGGGGGCCATTCTTCATCGCGGTGCGCGGGCCTCTCACTATCGCGGCCTCTCCCGTTGCAGAGCACAGGCTCCAGACGCGCAGGCTCAGTAATTGTGGCTCACGGGCCCAGTTGCTCCGCGGCATGTGGGATCTTCCCAGACCAGGGCTTGAACCCGTGTCCCCTGCATTGGCAGGCAGATTCTCAACCACTGCGCCACCAGGGAAGCCCCTATTTTTAGTTTTTTAAGGAACCTCCATATTGTTCTCCATAGCGGCTGTACCAATTCACATTCCCACCAGCAGTGCAAGAGGCTTCCCTTTTCTCCACGCCGTCTCCAGCATTTATTGTTTCTAGATTTTTTGATGATGGCCATTCTGACTGGTGTGAGGTGATACCTCCTTGTAGTTTTGATTTGCATTTCTCTATAATTAGTGATGTTGAGCATCCTTTCATGTGTTGGTTGGCCATCTGTATGTCTCCTTTGGAGAAATGTCTATTTAGGTCTTCTGCCCATTTTTGGATTGGGTTGTTTTTTTTAAAATATTGAGCTGCATGAGCTGTTTATATATTTTGGAGATTAATCCTTTGTCTGTTGATTTGTTTGCAAATATTTTCTCCCATTCTGAGAGTTGTCTTTTCGTCTTGTTTATGGTTTCCTTTGCTATATACACGTTTGCTTTTATCAGTCGTTCCCAACCTCGGCTGCATATTAGATATCACCTCGGGAAACTTTAAAAAGTGCCACTGCCTGGACAAACCCCCAGAGATGGGCACCAGTTGGTCCTGGAGCCTCCCGTGGTTGTAGACGTTCCTGGGCGTTCTGCTGACTGCAGAGCCACTGTGGGAAGCTCTGGGAGAGAAGCTGCTGGGTCCGCAGGGCTGCTCAAGCTGGAGATGGCCCATCAGCAGGTGAGCCGGAGGCAAGGACGTGGCCCCACACTGGGGCATCACGGAGCCTGGCCCGCAGGGCGGGGAGGCTGGTGTCAGCTCACGTTAGCCGTGAGGGTGAAACAGGCCCGTTTGTACACTGCCTTGCCGACATTCGCCGTGTGGATGCCCCGGGAGCTGGCTTTGGTTCGCCCGGCGGGGCTCCCAGGCAGCAGTGGAAAGCTGGGTTTGAGCCTGGCCTTGCATTTCCTGAGCACCTACCCCAGCTCTGGACACAGCCCGGTTTGCTCCCCCAGCTCCCCGCCCTGGGAGCTAGAATAGACTGCCAGGCATCGGCACGGAGGCGCTGCCTTTGCCACCCCTGTTGTGGGGTGCTAGGCCGCCCCAGACGGGGTGGGGGCCTTTTAAGGCTGCGGTCAAGGGAGCAGAGGCAGGCTGGGCCAGTGGCACCCAGACGGCAGCTTGGGAGAAGAGCCGACCCATTTCCAAAAATAGCCCATCCACTGTCAGGGGAAGCATCTCTTTGTCTTCCCAAATCTGTCTTTCCGTCGGCTCCCGGGTTGTAAGGCTAGAAGGAGGCACGCTCTTGTCTTGGAATCAGAGGCTCCGGGAGGCACCCTCCCACCCCCCCCCCCCCCACAAGGGCCCGATTGTCCGGCGGCCCTGAATGAGCCCGCCCGTCACGGAGCGCGCCGCACCGGCTCCTCTCCCTAATGAGCCCGCTCTGGGAGTGGCCCTTTGTGGCGGGTTCCGGCCACGCTGCCTGTGCCAGGGCTCTCAGAAGGCTCGATTTCCCGGCCGCTTCACATCTCTCGGAGCTGATGGGACAATGGGAGGCTCCCGCCGTGCCCTTTCTCCTTTTTTTTCTGTGTTTTCTGGAACGTGCACACACCGCCCTTATACGGGACAGAAAATTAAGCAGCAGGTTTCTCCCTCTCTCAGCACCCTCTGCCCTGGCGGGGAGGGGTCCCCGCCTCTCCTCGCCTTTCCCAGCCCTTCCCGTGGGACCTCCCCCCACCATTGTCTCCCTCCTCTTGTTCCCGGGTCTCTCCGGGCTCCTTCCCCTGAAAACAGGCTCATGTTTCCTAGTCCAAAGCAATAAACAAAATCTTCTCCTTTCTGTTTTCCTGCCCCCGGCTCCCTTCCTTCCCCACCCAATCCTCTGAGGAGCACCAGAGGCCCAGCCCACCTGCCCACCTGCAGCTTCTTGGCCCCTGGCAGTCCTGGACCCCGGGAAAGGCAGTTCCAGCTTGGTCCAGTGGCCTGTTCTCATCCTGACCTCTTGGTGGTGTTTGATGCCCACTGTGGGCTTGTCTTCTAGAACAGGGCAGGGTGGCTGGGCACCGCCGACCTCCCTGGCAGCAGCTCCTGGCTTTCTCTAACTGTCTCCTGCCCGTACTGGGAAGCATCGCTCCCGGGCTAAGCCCCCAGTCTTTCTCTACCTTTCGCTCCTGACCTGGAGACCCAGCAGTCCCGTGTCATCCTGGTCACCATCCTGTTGACTCTGTGCCCTCTGAGTTTGGGCCCCTTCGTCTCACCTACACTCCTGTCCCCTCTGCCTAACGGGTGGCGACCCCACTTCAGGGTTTCCTGGCTCTAGCCCTGAGCTGCCCACTAGTCACATGAGGCTGTTTCAATTCAACTTAATTAGGATTGAGTAACACGAGCGTTTCAGTTTCTGAGCTGCGCTTAGCCCCCTTGCCAGTGCTCTGCACCGTGTCATTGCAGAAAAGGAACATCTCCGTCCTTCCAGAGAGTTCTGTCGGCAGCGCTGATCTGGACGACTCCTTGCTGCGCCGTGCACTGCACTTGTGCACAGAAAGAAGCTCTGCGTGTGAGCGTGGTGTCGGGGGCTCTGTCCCTTCCTGCCAGGCTCCACGCACGATCCCAGGGTCTGCTTGCCTTGCCGGTGCACAGCAGGCCCTTAGGGCTTCTACTGGCAGGAATTGCCCTTTCTTACCTCCTGCACCCACTGAGATCCCGCCCTTCCCTTGAGGCTTAGGTCTGTCCTTAGAGATGGACAGTCACAGGATGTGTGACCAGCAGCCCTCGTCCACTCCTCGTCTGCAGGAGCCTCAAGCCGGGCTCTTGCCGTTTGCCCTGCAGCCATGGATGGATGCCACTCCCGCTGGTGGCCTTGTGTGTGGGTTCACGTGTACGTGTAGGACACCCAAGCCCAAGAGGCCACGGGGCTCCAGGAGGCTGCAGAGGTCTCCCCCGTAGAGCCCAGCCCCCCACTCCCAGCCACCAGCTCCTTATCCTCGAAACAAGGCCAGGAGGCCTGCGGGATCCGAAAACAAAGAAAATGGCTTTTCAGACGGTGGGGTGAGGTGGGGTAGGTTGTGGGGGATGGACACAGGCCCCCTCCTCCCTCCCCTCTGTGTAGAGGAGGGTGCGGACCTGCTCCGGCCGGTCCCCCTCCGGCCCTCTGTGCGTGGCTGTGACGGGCAGCAGGCGTTCTCACCATCTCGGGGTTAACGGAGCTGCCTGGGTGCAGCTGGGGTCATTGCGCCAGCCGCTCCCTGGCGGGTGAAGCCATTACGCACCGCACCTGGTGCTCTGGCCCTGGCCTCGACCCCCCTGGTTACTGCCCTTCCTGTGCCCTTGAGCCCACTGTTGGGTGTGTGTGTGTGTGTGTGGCGGGGAGCATCAGGGCAACCGGTGAGATGATAGCAGCATGGCTCCCCCACGCCCCCTCCCCCCTTTGAAGGCCTGATGAGGCACTGGCTTGGACCCGGGAAGAGGGGCTCATATTCGGGCTTCCCTGACCTTGGGGGCCAGGAAGGTCTGAGGAGAGCCCCATTCTGAGGTATCTTACTCTGGAGATGCAGTTGGCGGTGGGGGGCTGGCGGGAGGGGGCGATCCTTGGCGTCAGCTCCCTGGAGGCCCCCAGCACCCCGTGCAGCCGCTGGGCCCCGTTCCTGCTGCTGTCACTCCTCTGCTGAGGGCATTTCCTGGCTTGGGGCCGAGGGTTTCCTGTGAGCCCTGCTCCACGCCCCCATGCAGCCCCTGCAGCCCCTGCCCCGCCTGTGGGAACTCCTGCTGACCCGCAGCAGCTCCTCAGTGTGTCCAGGAGGCCCCCCGGGATGCTCCCTGCCCTCCCTCCAAGGTCCCCGCCCTGGAGGGTGGTCCCCAGCACCGTGCTGTTTTCATCTCGCCTCTCTCCCTGCAGAGTCCATAATCCCTGTCCCCCGAGTTAAGGCCTCGTTCCTGTGAGCTGGCCTGGTTGTGGGCAATGTGATCCGCTCCCAAGCGTGTGGGGCTGAAACACTGTGGGTAATGCTGGATGAAAAGACCCCTTGTTTGTGGTGCAACCCAAACTCATGAGCGGGAAAGTGGCGGGGGGGGAGGTCGGGGTGGTGGCCGGCCCCCCCGAGTCTGCCCCCTTGCCCTCCAAAAATGCGGCACAGGTGGGGTCACTGGAACCTCCTGGCCTGGGGCTTTATTTGGGGGGTTGTGACGGGAGGGAGACACCCGGGTCAGCTCAGCCTCCTCTGGTCCCTCCGCAGTCCCTGCTGCTTCAAGGTCAGCTGTGCCCTGCTCTGTGCTGACCTTCAGTGGACACACGCTCAGTGGTCTCCTTAATCTGGGCATGACAGGCTTTGGGGAGCCCTGGGCCCCCAACATGGCTGTGTACTTATGCAGGTTCTCAGAGGTGGAGAGTGGTCTGTGGCCCAGGAAAGATCCAGAACCACAGTGGGAGGGGTAGTGAAATCCCTCCCTGAAGCCTTTAACAAATTTTTTTAAAAAATTTATTTATATATATGTATATATATTTTAAAAATTTTGTTCAGTTTCTTTTTTAAAATTTTTACTGAAAGAGTTGATTTAGTTAGTGTGTGTTGTGTTTCAGGTGTACAGCAAAGTGATTCAGTTGTACTTATATATAAAAATATACTTTTTTTACATTCTCTTCCATTGTAGGTTATTACAAGATATTGAGTATAGTTCCCTGTGCTAAACAGTAGGTCCTTGTTGGTAATCTATTTTATATACAGTAGTGTGTATATTTCAATCCCAAACTCCTAGTTTATCCCTCCTCCCCCTTCTTCTTTGGTAACCGTAAGTTTGTTTACTAAGTCTGTGAGTCTATTTCTGTTTTGTAAATAAGTTCATTTGTATCATTTTTTTTAGATTCCACATATAAGTGATATCATATGATAATTTTCTTTCTCCGTCTGGCTTACTTCACTGAGTATGACAATCTCTAGGTCCAATGCCATTGCTGCAAATGGCATTATTTCGTTCTTTTTTATGGCTGAGTAATATTCCATTGCGTATATATACTGCATCTTTATCCAGTCCTCTGTCAGTGGACATTAAGGTTGCTTCCCCTTGAAGCCTTTAAAAAGTAAAAATGAATGAGCTTAATGCACGCGCCTTGCCGGGAGGCTCCACGCAAGAGTCAGAGTGAAATCTAAAGGCCGCCTTGGTTTGAGCCTGTGGTCTGGGAGGTGTGGGTGTTGAGCTCTGGCTCACGCCCACCCCATCCTCTGTTCTCAGGAGTCACACCTCTTGTTCCTCTTTCCTGAAGTTGTCTGTATTCATGTGAGGGTTTAGAGTTGGGTAGATGTTTCCACGTACATCTATCTTTGCTTCCTGGACTTTTCTCTACGTGTTGCTTCCTTTCTGCCTCGTTTTCCCTGGGCCTCAGTTTACCCAGCTGGGAGATGAGGCAGTTGGACCAGGTCCATGGGGGCTCAGAGACCCTGGAGGAACTTGAGGAAGTTCCTCCCTGGGTATCAGCCTTGCCCTGGTGGCTGTTCCCAGCCTGGCCCCTTCTCCCCATGCAGCTGAACCAGTGCCATTGGGCCTTCTTTTCTGTGTGACATTCCTGCCACGCTGGGGCTTTCAGCATCCACGGTGGCCCAGTTTCTAACCTCAGGCCCTCACCTTCCAAGTGCTTGCCCAGGTGGGGGACTGATCTGACCCAAAATCAGAAAGCAGTGGCCAGGAGGGATCGCTTGCTGCCCTCCTCCACCGCACCCACCGAGGCTTCGCTTTCCAAGCTCCGCCCCCGCCCCAGAGGCACACATGCCAACTCCCTGCGGCTGTGGGCACAGCAGCCATTGCCAGCGGGAGCAGAATGAAAGTGGGAAAGTCTTCTAATTTCCTTCTTTTGAATTGCAACCTTGATCCTTCCTCTCTCCTCCTACAGACCACGCCTCTGGTGACTTTTGACTAGGTCTGTGGGCTCCCTTTTCTCCGGCTGAAAATATATGCAGTAGTGTCTCATTTGCCTTAATGAAAATGGCAGGCTTAGGGCCCTGGGGGGAGGGGGAGGCCTGGGGGCGAGGAGAAGGCGATTTGGACTGCCGGGCCAGCGCCCAGCCAATGACTTTGACTCTGAAAGGTGCTCATTCACTCACGTGCAAGCTGGTGTTTGCAGCCTCCTGGGGACCAGTGGGGCAGGGCAGCTTTGGGGGAGGGGGGAGCCCTGCATCCAGCCGAGAGGCCGTGTCTCCCGGTGGCATCCCCACTGGCCCTTCCGTGGTTCGCTGATTAGTGCCTGGAAGAAGCGGAAAGGACGGTCCCAAGGGGAGAATGGGGTCTAGGAGGCCTCAGGGGGTATGCGGGGGGCGCCAAGGGGAGATGGAAGGCATGCTGGGCTGGGTTCTCTGTGTTCCCCGCGAGGACGGGGAGGGTGACGTGGCTTCGGTACTCGCGCGGCAGACATTTCTGAGGCTGTCAGTGGTGTGGACCTGCGGGCGCGAGTGACTGCCTGCTGCTGTGTCCTATTCCTGTACCTGGGAATGAGCCTGCGGGAGGAGGGGTCAGCCCACCGCAGGGACAGGGAGGTGGGGAGGGGCAGGGAATCCTCAGGTGCACCTGCTCTGCCGTGACCACCTCCCCACGGCGCGGTGCACTCGGGTGTAGACCACGCCGGGCCCTCTGCTGGTCCAGTTGGGCCGCGGAGCCCCTCAGTCAGGGGAGCGGTGAGTGACAGTCTGACCTTGTTGAGGCCCCTCCCCCCTCCCCTCCCCTCCCAATCGTCAGGCTCCACTTTGTCACCAGTGAAGCAGACCCTTGGGTTAGGGATCTCGAAGGGCCCCTTCATAGGGGGTTGGAATAAATCCACATACGCCATTCTCTGATGTGTTAGAAGACCAGCATACACAACCTCCCTCAGTGGTCTTGAACGAGGCTTAGTTCTGACCGTTTACTGCAGGCACCGAGGCTGTTTTTGGTCACGATTCATAGAGGACGAGGGGGGAGAAAGTCTTGGCAGGGAGAATGGCCCATGTCAGTGGGGGCGGTCAGGCCCAGAGAGTCCTGCCCTGAACCACTGGGCACTGGGCCTCCCCCGAAGCAGGTGGCCGCCTCGGATAAGGCGCCCTCGCGTCCTCCCTGCTGTCCTTAGGGTTGCCCTTTTAATACTCGGGGTGCGTGCGGTGTCCAGCAGGCCCGGGAGGGGAATTTGTGGGGAGGAGGAGGTCCCAGTGGGAGGCTGCCCTGCTGGAGGGAAGGTGAGGCGGCCTGGCTGGGCCCCTGCTCTGCCGGTACCTGTCCTGGGTCAGGAAGGCAGGGACCCAGCTCCGGAGGTTTGCCTGTGGCTGCAGGGCTTAGCTGCGGCACGCCAGCCCTGAGGCCGCCTGGTAGGATTCGGGGACCTGGACCGGCAGCGGCAGGGGTGGGGGAAGGGCCAGTGGGGCCGGGGGCTGGCTCGCTGGCTCAGCACTATTCCCGTCCATGTCCCGAGAGGCTCAGACAAGGAGACGCTTGTGAGCCAGAGTTGTGAGTTGGCATCTGGAAATGATGCCTCATTACAGAGCTTGCTTCCCAAACATGCGTGCATTTATCATGAAGGGCCTTTAGGAGAAGTCCTCGGGGCTGCCGGGGCCCGGATGTGGGGAGGTGGAGCTGGCACGGCCCCGTGGCACAGATGAGGACACGCAGTCCGCAGGCCCATGGGATTTCACAGATACCGCCGCCCCATCCCTGTGCCTCAGTTTCCTGCCTGTCTCCCGGGGGCAGAGTGGGGATTTTGGTGGTCTTCTCAGCTCCGTGCTGTGCTGTCTCAAGCAGAGTGCCTCCAGCTGTGAGGGGTGGTAATGGTGGATGGGGCCCGGCCCCTGGTGCCTGCTGACCGCTGCGTCCCTCCCTGCAGGCTGCTGGCCCCTGCTCGGGAGACACTTAGGGTCTGGTGTGTCTCTGAGTTGTGTGTGTGTGTGTGTGTGTGTGTGTGTCTGTGTGTGTGTCTGTGTGGTGGGCAGTCTTCTGGAGAAGCCCTGGAGGAGGGTCAGGGGCCTTGGTCTGGCCTCAGCCTGTCCTGGACCCCTCTGTGGGCCTCATCTGTAAGGGGCCCCTGAGGTCCCCCAGCCCTGCCCATATCTGGGCCTTAGAGTCACGTTGGGGTCATTATTACCGTTTGGTCTGAGCACCGCCCAAGGCAGGCAGGGGCCATCAGGAAAGAAAGATCTGCCCAGAATGGGATGGTCCTCCCTGCAGGGAGGAGGAAGGAGTTCCCCGGTGGCTGGCCTGGCCCCTGTCCCTGGGCCCTGAGCGTGGCCACCTCTCAGCCTCCCGCCTGAGGTCCAGGGAAGAGGGGCTCTGGCCATTCACACACCCCACTGCTGTGCTTGGCCAAGGCCAACTCACCCAGCGGGTCCCAGCTGAGGCTGTGATTCTGTTACCTGGCTGACACCGGGTGCCACCTGATAGGGTCCAGATGGAGGGTCCTGAGCTCTGGTCGTGGGTCCACCTGTGTAAACCCAGGCAGGTCACACACACCTGTGTGCCTCACCCTTCCGCCTCTGTTAGATGGAGTGACCGCATCCAGTTCATCTTAGGGCTCTCGAGGATGGACCAAGATGCTCGCATAGTAATAGTGGGAACAGTAGTAACTCGTGGGTGCTCAGTGCTGTCTGCGTATCCACTCCTTTAACCCTCACAAAGCGCAGGCACCTCTGTTTTCCCCGTTGGACAGGAAGAGGAAGCGGAGGCCCAGAGGTTAAGCTGCCCAGGTCCCGTGGAGAAAGGGGCAGAGCGGTGCCCGGCTCTGGGGCCCGCATCCCTGACCACGGCCTTGCACTGCCTCTCCACGCACAAGCCGCATCGTTCCCATGGATGCATCTTCTTCTCCTAAAACAATTGCCTGTTTATTATAGACAATTTAGAAAAATAATCACCTTGGGCCCCAGCACCCAGACGGCCTCTGTGTACCAGTGCGGTGTGGCCAGCGGCGGTATTGTCAGTAATCGGTACATTTTCTCACTTCCCGTGGGAGGCCTGGCCATTGAAATGGGTGGGTTAAGGAGACAGTCAGGAACATTCTAGTTCTGAGTGCGATTTTCCTCCTCTCTGTGGGCAGTGGGGCAGTTAGTGGGCTTGAAACGTGCGCATCCGTAGAACGCGTTTTCTGGAACCTCTTGGCTCCAAAGCCCCTTTTGCAACATGGCGCACATTATAGATATCTCCCAGTGCATCACATGCCGCAGTCTGGGGACACACAGCCCCCTCTTGCAAGCCTGAGCTCAGCCTTCCTAATTTATCCTGGGGTCCCCTGACAGGAGTTCCCAGGGGGCTAGAATGTCTGCTGATGCGTGAACCCCACTGGGGATGGGGAGCGAGGCAGCCCCTTCTTTGTCTGGACTCTGTGGGTGGGAGTGTGTGAGGAGCTCCGGACTTCGTTCCGGACAAATGTCGTGTCCAGCTGGGGGTGGGGATACCCCTACAGTTGTCGTCTCACCTGGTCCTTTCAGGCTGCAGACTCCAACCCCCCGTGGTTTATCCTGGCGGAGACGCAGAGTATTGCCCACCCCTAAACAATCCTTTGCTTATTGTGTGCCCGTAATGGGGGGCTTGGGAGGTACTGGAAGGCTCAACATGGAAATTTGAAAATCACCTATAATCCTGCCCTCTGCAGAGAACAGATATTAACGTTTTCCTTCTTTCCTAAAGGAGGAAATGCTGGGTGGAAAAGGGAAGTCTGTATACACCTTCTGTTAATTTTTTTTTTTTAACAATGTATTGAATATAGTTCCCTGTGCTATACAGTAGGTCCTTGTTGTTTATCTATTTTATATATAGTAGTATGTATCTGTCAATCCCAAATTCCTAATTTATCCCCTCCACCCCCTTTCCCCTTTGGTAACCATGAGTTTGTTTTCTATGTCTGTGAGTCTGCAGATAATGCCATTTGCAGCAACATGGATGGACCTAGAGATGATCATACTGAGTGAAGGAAGTTAGACAGAGAAAGACACATAGCACATGATGTCACTTACATGTGCAATCTAAACAGAATGATTCAAATGAACTTATATACAAAACAGAGGTAAACTCACAGACCTAGAAAACAAATTCTCTTAACTTTTTATTTTGAACTAATTATAGACTCCTAAGAAGTTGCAGTTGTAGCATAGAGGGCTCTCGTGTGCCCTTCCCTCCAGCAGTGACATCCTCGTGAGAACAGGACATTATCACTTCTTTTAAAAAATTTAATTTTATCTATTTTTTATACAGCAGATTCTTATAAGTTATCCATTTTATACATATCAGTGTATATATGTCAATCCCCATCCCCAATTCATCACCCCCCGCCCCCCCCCCGCAACTTCCCCCGCCTTGGTGTCCGTACGTTTGGAGAACGGGGCATTACTGAAACCAGGACAGTGACGTCGGCACCACACAGTGAGTGACCAGACCTCAGACCCTCCCTCTGACAGCGCCTGTCTTTCTGTGCTCTCACTCCTATGTGTGTGGAGAGTTTTATGAGCTCTTGCCACATGTGTAGAGTTGTTATACACACTTTTAAAAATAAATGTTGCTGTTTAGAACTGTTTTTAGATTTACAGAATCATGGAGAAGATAGCAGGGTTCCCATAAACCCTGCGCCCCGTTCCCTGGTTGCTCACTTCATCCGCTGGTATATTGGTGCATCCGTTACAATTCACGAGCTGACATTGATACACTGAGTGAGTCCACACTCCACATTTCCTTAGCTTTTCCCTAACGTCCTTCTTCTGTTCAGGATCTAATCTAAGACATGCATTTTATTTATTTATTTTGCGGTACGCGGGCCTCTCACTGTCATGGCCTCTCCCTTTGCGGAGCACAGGCTCCGGACGCGCAGGCTCAGCGGCCATGGCTCACGGGCCCAGCCGCTCCGCGGCATGTGGGATCTTCCCGGACCGGGGCACGAACCCGTGTCCCCTGCAGCGGCAGGCGGACTCTCAACCACTGCGCCACCAGGGAAGCCCTAAGACATGCATTTTAAAAATCAACTTTTGCCATGTTGTATTACAGTTTGTAATCCCTTTTTTTCCCCCGGGAGCATGTTGAGAATATCCTTTTTTTTTTTTTTTTTTACCTTTTATTGAAGTATAGTTGATTTACAGGTTGTGTTGAGAGTATATTATCAGAGCATCACTGGCAGTTCTTACATGCCGGTTTGAGTGGCCCTCTGCTCATCCCACCTTGTGGGCGTCCCCGCCGGGGCCTTCAGAAGGGGTACCGTGCTCCCCCTTGGCTTCTTTGGTCGTGTCAGCACCCCGCCCCCCCTCGGGTGGTCCGAGGGGCAGGCCTGGCACCCCTTCCTTGTGAGGTGGGG
The DNA here is from genome assembly GCF_964270905.1 of Leucopleurus acutus. Taxonomy (NCBI): domain Eukaryota; kingdom Metazoa; phylum Chordata; class Mammalia; order Artiodactyla; family Delphinidae; genus Leucopleurus; species Leucopleurus acutus. The sequence continues at coordinate 5,138,929 of NC_139142.1, forward strand.
CAGCTTTGGGGGAACACAGGCCCCTCCCAGGGCGCCCCTGGGTCCCCAGACTGGATGAGGTCACGCGGGAGGGCAGAGCGTGGCAGCAGGGTGGCTGGTTTGGAGGAGGAGGGCTGGCTCTGCCCGCCACGGCCCCACGTGCCTGGGCGAGTCCCACCACCTGCGGACGACCTTGCAGCCCAACGATCGCTTGGGCTAGAGTAACCACTCGCGTCCGGGGCCAGTCCCAAAGGCTCGTTGGCCCCCACCCGCTTTGTGGCCTTTCCAGGCAAGGCCAGGAGCCGCAGGTCCCGCCGACAGGATGTTTCTCCACAAGCCCATGGAGAGATCCCTCTGGAAATCCTCCTTTGGCCCTGGTGCAGGCGGGCGAGAGAATTGAGGACAATGGGACCTCAGAACAAAAGGCAGTTGTTGGGCAGGGTCAGTGGATGCCCCAGGCCAGGGCAGGCCTACCATCAGGCGGGTCACTGGATCTCTGCCCATCAGGGGGCTGGCCCCGAAGGAGGGGAGTCAGGTCCCAGGCCTGAGATGCCACACTGCGTGCTGTAGAGCTTGGAGTTTAACTTTGGGGCCCGTGTGCTTTGCAGGAGGTCCAGACACACAGGGGGTCTGCCCGGCTTGGCGTGGCGCAGTCCATGGCCTACTCCCGCCTTGCGCAGGTCTTTGCTGCCCCGCCGAGCATGTGGTTTATGGTGAACCGGTGGCACCGTGAGTGTGGGTCTGTGATGTCCAGGTGTGGGGCGCTCCTGCCCCGCTCTGTCGCTGCTGGTGCTGGGACTTCACCCCCCAGGCCCGCCTCTGCTCCAGCCTCCCAGGTGGCCTCCCTGCCTCCAGGGTCTCCACCTCCAGCCCTCTCTCTGCCCTTACAGAATGTTCTTCTGGAAATACAGCCCCCACCTTGCGCCTCACCCACAGGGACCCTCAGCCTCAACATCAAACCCAGGCTCCTGGGAACACGGCTGGAGGCTCTCTGTGATCTGACCCTGACTCCTTTTCCATGCCCCCTCCCAGAAGCTTCCGTGACTCCAGGCCAGTAGCGTTTCCGAATGCTATCCAGGCATTTCCATACGCCCCTGCCTTTGCCCTGACTGTCTCCTCCACCTCCAACCCCCTTCCCCTCCCCTCCCCTCCATTTCCATTTGGAAAATCCTGCTGGTGTGCAAGCTGTGGCTGAAATGCCACCCCCTTTTCACAGTTCCAGCCACCCTTTCCCCCCAGTGCTTAGCATGGGTCTCTCTGAGTCATGTCTCACTCTGCCGGGGCTGCATGCGGCTGTTTCCGCATCAGCCTCTGCTGTGAATTCCCAGGACGGCCCCACGTCTGAACCGTCGTTGGTCTGGCACCCACTGCCCGCGTGGGGAGTGCCCTGTGGGTGCCTGGTGCCTCCCCTGCCCGACGCCGCGTGCCACACCGAGCTGCCCGTCCCCTGCTTCCTCAGGGGCCCCGGTGGCCAGGCCGCCTGCTTCCTGTCCCAGTGGCTCCATCCACCTCGGTGACCGAGTTCCTGGAAGGCGTCTGCTCTCCAGCAGCGGCCCAGGATTGTGAGGCTTTGATGAAGTGGCCAGCCTCGCCCTGGTGACTCGCTCCGGGGTGTGTGTGGTTTGCCACAGTGGCCGCTGCTGGGGTCACTCCATGTCCCAACCCCAGGCCAACGCCCAGAGCTATTGACGCAGCCAGATGGGGTGGTCAGGGGTGTCTCAGGCCACCTGCGGGCGGACAGCCTGACACCCTCTGTGCCTTGGTGTCCTGTTGGTAAGATGAGGACAAGTGAGGGTCAGGAGAGGTGGCGGCGGGCAGGAGGTGGTGTGGGAGCCCCTCCCCCAGCGGCCCTGCCCTCGCGGCCTCTCAGCAGGTGGGGGTGGGCAGGGCCCTGAGAGTCACCAGGCAGCCCCGCCGTCCCATGCCCTCCTGGGTCACGAGGGCACCCCGCCTGCCCTCAGCGATCCTGAACCTGCTCCTTGCCTTCTGGGCTCTGCCCCGTCCATCTGTGTTTCTTGCCTGGACTCTTTGGGGCTGGGTTTCGGCAAGGCTCGGAGGAGGGTGGGCTGAGTCAGTCACTGGCCCCCCGGCCGCCAGGGGCATCTGGAGCGCCCGGGGCCCATCATGGGTGCCTGGGGGTCCTGAGGGGTCCTGTGGGGCGAGCTGGCAGGAGGCTGGGGTTCGGGGTCCCCCCGCCTGCCCCTGAGCCCCGGGTCTCCTGACTGTGGAGTCAGCCACCAGCTTCTTGGATTAACTCAGCTGCAGCGATGACCCGGGAAGCGGAGGGAGCATGGCCTCTCTCAGCGTCCCCTTGACCAGGCTGCTGGGAACAGGGCCCCCCTGGGCTGCCCTGGGCCCAGTGCCTGGCGTGGGGAGCCGAGGGGATTGGCTTGGGGAAGACATGGGGCGGCCGGGATGGAAGGGGTGTGAGTGTGTGTGCATGTGAGAGAGTGCATCTATGTGAGTGTCTGAGTGTGAGTGAGAATGTGTGTGTGTGTCTGTCTACATGTTTGTGTCTACCTGTCTACATGTTGTGTCTACTCATACCTGTCTGTATGAGTGTGTGTGAACGTGTGAGCCTCCAGCCTGCCCACACAGCCTGTCCCCGCTCCCCTCGGTCACGTTCAATAGCCTGAAAGCATCCCTCCCCACGGCTTCTATTTCTTGCTTTGAAGTCACCTTTATTTAAATGCTCACAACTGCTGGGCCTTCGGTGTGGTGCTGAGTTTATCACGTGTAATTGGGAGAGAGGGCGATTTCATTGCTTTTAGCACCCATGCTGCCCACCCCCTCCAGCCCCTCCCCAGAATAGAGCTGACTTCTGCAAGCTTTTTCCTGGGGTGAGGATTCAATGATCTGCCGGGTGGTGTGACTGCACCCACGGAAGGTTCTAGGTGACAAGCCAGTGCTGTCTGTATCCGTGTTGGTGTTTACACACTCACGGCACCCTCCCTCCATCCGCACGTCCTGTTGAATGCGTGGGAGGGTGGGCGTTTGCTGAGCTGTGCCCCTGTGGGAACACCGGCCCTTCCTCTTCGCTGCATCTGAAGCCTCAGTGCAGGTGAGGAAACCGAGGCCCAGAGCTCAGAGGGAGCTGCCTGCTCATGCAGCAGACACCTGGCAGACCCAGGTGGCCCTGAGCCCTGAGGTGCCCCTGAGATGGTGCCCGGGAGACGCTGGACCAATGGGACAGAGAAGTGGAGGGGCTGGGCGCCCACCATAGGCAGCGTCCTCGCCGTGGTGTCCCCATGGCGTGCCGGTGACACACCCTGGAACCTGCAGGCCAGTGGAGGAGGAACCGCCCTGGGGGCGTGCCGGGCCGGGGGGTCCAGTGTGACTTGCCGCCCACTCGCTGGGCAAGTTGCCCACCTCACCTGGACTTAGTCTCCGTGGCTTTAAGTGGACTCAGGGACACTCAGGTGGTTCCGTGCAGGTCGGGGGCCCACACCCAGCACAGAGCAGGCTCTCAGTGGTAGAGATGCCTTTGTTCATCCAATATATGTTTATTAAGCACCCTGAGCGCGAGAGACGAGCAAGATGCAGACTGGAAACCAGAGAGGAGACAGGCCAGGAGTATTGTTTCTGGGGTTGGAACCGGTCCAGCGGGGCGCAGGTGCAGCCGCATCCCCTGCCGGTGTCTGCTGTGACGCTGAGGCCTCCGGCCGGCCGCAGAGCTCATCAGGAGTGGGGGCCCCTGGGGCCTATGGTGGCCCCCCTGTGAGCCCAGGCAGCCTGGGCCCGGTGGGACAGCTCATCCATGGGTGTGGGCAGGGGCTCTGACAGGGGCATCCAGGGTGGTGGGGTGGGCAGGGTGGTGTGGAAAGAGTTGCTGACTTGCTGTGTTACCTCGGGCATGTGTTCTTACCCTCTCTGAGCCCTGATTTCCTGCCGAGTGACTGAGAGTCTGTCCCTCTCCCCCTGCCCCCCGAGTCCCCAGGGTGTTGTGGGGTAAGAGGGCTGTAAGCCTGAAAGAGGCCTTGCAAATGTTTGCTGCTATCCAAGCGCCCCTCATCAGGAAGCCCGTTCTCAGCAGGTCTGGTGGGAAAGGGCTCGGGGTGAGCATGGGCCTGGGGGAGCTGCGGGCGAGCTCTGTAGCCGTGTGCGCCCTGCATGCTCCCGGCATCCCTGCGTGGATGTGGGCCTCGGCTCCTTGCTGATTACTCCCTGGATCGCACAGGTTCTCGGAGGTGAGGCTGCCGTGCCAGAGAGGTAGGTGCCACAGGTGAGGTTCGTGGCGTGTGAGTGGACGGCGCCGTTCTGTCCTGGGGACGGTGTGTGACCAGGCAGAGGTGGGGGTGAGCCTCCCGGGAGCCCCTTCTCCCAGGGCAGCCTGGTCCCGTGTGTCGGAACCGGGATGGACGCCATGCACTGTGGCCGGCTCACCCCATGTGCAGGGACCCTCAGGATCACGCTCGCTGTCTCGAGGCCTCTGGCCCTGGGTTTTAGATGTGGTCAGTGGGGAAGGTTAGCAGCCACACTTTACGAAGGCATCTAGAAATCCCCGCCACATGTCACCGCTTGATCTGGTGATCTGTCACCCCCTTGGATGTGCCCTTGGCCCCCTTCGTGGGATTGTGGTTTCTCTTTGGGGATGGGGGGAGATGTGACTGTCAGTCTAGCCATGCCCATTAGAACTGCATGGACAGGGGAGATTTGTGGGGTGGGCGGAGGACGCACACCCTGGGTTTCCCCAGCGTTTCCTGTCGCGACTTGAGTTCTGGACGGGAATGGAGGGGATCGCTGGCCCCCAGGTATCTGATTTGGCCTGGGAGGTGATTCGGATTCCTGACTTCCACCCCATCCCTCCGGCCAGCAGCCGTGAAACACAGGCCATCTGTGAGGGGTCAGCCTGTGGGGAGCGTGCCGACCTTCTGTCCTGGGTGTCCCGGGCTGGGAAGCTGCCTTCCCGTTGGTTTTGTTTTCTCTGATGGCCTGTGACTGTCGCTGTGACTCAGGGCAGGGCTGCGAAGCCTGGAGTAGGTTAACCTCTGCTGTAGGGCCTGGGGCACGAGTGTTCCCTGCACGGAGCACGGCTCGGAGATGGTCTGAAGCACGTGAGTGTGTGGAGGTCTGCCGCTTTGTGGAAACGTTTGTGAATGATTTCCTCCGGTGCGGTCGGCGCGGGCTTCTGTGCAGCACTGTGCTCCAGAGAGCTTCCTCCGTTTCTTGCTGGGTCCTCATGGCAGCCCTGCAAGGCCCATTACTGACAGAAGGGGACCAGGCTCACGGAGCGATTACTGGGTGCTTGTGTCCTCCGCGCCCTGCGGGGTGAGCGGTGTGCCATGGGCCCAGGTGGCAGAGGCGGCCCAGCACCGTGGGTGTGAAGCCGCGGGGCCTCTGCGTCTCCCGAGGTCCTTGCCAGTCCCCTGGTTCGGTCACATTAATGCCTGCTGAGCGTCCTAATCCCCCGCGCTGGCCCAGGGTTAGGAAGCGGGCCCCACCCCGTGGCTCCCGTGTCAGGGAACTCGGCGGGATCCTGGGGGTGGTGCTAGTTAAACAGGAAGGAGGAAGCACAGGCCGTCCCCGCAGAGGCCGGGACTGAGCCCCATTCTGGATGAGATCCTGAAGGCTGCCCTCTGGCTGCAGTCCCCACCTCCAGGAAGCCTTTCCTCCCTGTCGCTGGTCGAAGCCATTTGCTTGGTGACCTTGGCAGTCACTCGCTTCTCAGGGACTCCGGGCGTCAAAGTGGGATGCCCCGCGGGGTGGCCGGCGTCCCACTGAGCAGCTTCCGCAGCCCATCCCTGGGTGAGGACCTGACCCATGGCCTCGTCATCCTCCAGAATGCCCTGTGGCGGGTCCTTCTTTGGTCCCTCTTTGCACTTGTGGGAACATGTTTAGGAATGTGCCCAGGTCACGGAGCTGTGAGTGGCGGGGCCGCAGGCACACCCCAGCCTGCCCGCTGGTGTACCGCTCAGGGCAAGTGTGAGGGCCAACACAATCATTTCACTTTTTGTTTTCTGGCTGCGCTGCGTGGCACGCGGGATCTTAGCTCCCAGGGATCAAACTCACACCCCCTGCGCTGGAAGTGCGGAGTCTTAACCACTGGACCGCCAGGGAAGTCCCAGAATCGGTTCACGTCGACGAAGCCCCTGGTCAGTGCTCGGAACCCCAGCAGATGTGCCTTTAGCCCTGATTGCCTCTCTTCTTTTCGACCCTTATCTCCCTACATTCCCTAAATTCCAGGCCCTCCTGCCTCCCAGGTCCCCTTCATCTTTATCCCCTCCCCCGCCCGCACTCCCCCGGATCTGGATTGAACTTGTTGGGTTCTCTGTGCCTCAGCCTGGGACGGGCGGGGGGAGTATGCTATGCGTGTGCCAGGCCCTGGTTGGGGGGAGAGCCAGCTGCGGTTGGGATACTGCTCAGCCAGCATCTCTGCCTCCCTGATCCAGGAAAGATTTATGCTGAGATCTAACTGCTTCTGTGAACACACAGAAACCCCCAGAGCAATTTTCAGTTCTTCATTGAGCTGCCTGCCCCCCCCACCCCCCTCACCCCCACCCCCGGTCCTCTGCTGCGAGGTGGTGGGAGGCCAGAGAGGAAAGAGCAGGTGTCGCAGAATTTAACCCCTGCACGAAGCTGGCAGGTGAACGTGCCCTCCATGAGCAAAGATGTCCGGCCAAGATCCCGGGTTCCAGATGGCAGCTCCTGCATTCAGCCGTCCCCGTCTGCCCTTCACATCCCAGGATAACGAGCAGCAGGATTCCAGCAAGGCAGGATCTGGAGACGCCCTGGACTGCCCCTCACTTGTGTATGGGCTGTGGGGACCAGAGGCTTTCTGCAGGTCGGGGGGCAAGTGTTAACACGCCCAGGAACCTGAGGCTCAGAGATGTGGAGGGACTTGCTCAGGGTCACCCAGCAGCTGCCTGGGCCTGACGCAGGCTCGTCTCTTTGCCTGCCCCGCCACCCTTCCATGGGGAAGGAGCAGAGGGCATTGAGCGTCTAGGTGGGGTCGTGGTGAGGGGTGCATTGGGCGACGGCGGTTGTAAAAACCAAGTCGTTCTGGAAGGCTGACACCCCTCCTCCCCCACCAACCCCGGCAGCACACACCTGCCAGCGATTGTGGAGGACGGGGGCTGTGTGGAATGGGGGCATGGTGCTGCCTGGGGCTCTTTGGAGACAGGAGGTTGGAGCCAGGGCCGAATGCTGCTGCCCAGGGCCCCGACCCGGGCGGGAGTACAGCCTCCTGGGTACGCACTGCTCTTCGAGCCAGAGCAGCTGGGCTGCGGGGACCTCATCACTGACCAAGCAAGGCCCTGTTCAGCCCGCTCCTCTAAGGGGACATCAAGGCCCAGAGCGGGGGAGGGTGGTGACGACTGTGAAGCCTGTGGCCTCAGCCAGTGCCTGCAATTTGGTGACAGCAGAGGGTCCTGTGCTTCTAAGTGAGACCAAATGGCCTTTGGTGATGTTAAACCTCCCCTGAGCAGTCAGGCAGTGCAGGCTGCGGAGGGGGGCAGCACCCATTCCTCGTTGGTGCGGGCTGGTGTAACAGAATACCACTGCCTGGGGGGGGTTATGGAAACAGAAGTTATTGCTTACACTTCTGGAGTTTGGACGTCCAAGATCAAGGCGCCAGCGTGGTCGGGTTCCTGGTTCACAGCTGGCACCTTCTCGCTGTGCCCTCACAGGGTGGCAGGGGCAAGGGAGCTCTCTGGACTGGAGCCCATGGTAAGGCACTCATCCCATTCATGGGGTGCCGCCTTCATGGCTTAAGCTCCGCCCAAAGGCCCCGCCTCCAGCAGCATCACCTTTGGGGGTTAGGGTTTCAGTATGAATTCTGGAGGCGCACAGACATTCAGACCATAAGAACCCCCGCGCCAGGCAGAGCCAGCTCCCTGGGGGCTCCCGTTAGAGTCTTGGCCACCCAGGGCTCCTTCCTCTGCCGGGAGCACCCAGGGGGCTGGCGTTCACTCTGGGTGGTCCGCCCAGCTGCGGGCGTGGTGAGCAGTGACAGCAGCGGGGCCGCCAGGGATGCTGGGGGCTCCAGGAGATGTTAAGTGGTGTGTGCACGGTGGCCATCTCTGCCTGGTTTCTGAGTGCCCCCAGAAACGGTGGCAGCCTTACTTCTCCCCTTTGGCACCGGGCACGTGGCGTCGTCTCCCGTGGTCACCGTGGCGCTCTGAGGTTTTCACCATCCCATCTTATGCACAGGGAAGGTGGAGCTCAGAGGTCCAGGAGCCTGGTCAGAGTGGTCCCGTGCCCTTCACCCTCTGCGGTGCCCGGGGCGTGTGCTGTCAGCTGTTTATCGAGCACCCGTTTCATGTCGGGGCCCCGTTTCCACGCTCTTGGGATATTCCCAGGAGAAAAATAGAGCTCTCACTGGGGAGACAAACTAGCCGACAGATCAATGGACAAGAGGGTTTTGTGTACTGGTGAGTGCTGGGAATGGACCAGAGATGGGGGCAGGGGTTGCATCTGGGAGGAGGGCCGCCTGGACTGGGCCTGCATGAGCAGCAGCTGTCCCTGGAGGTCTTGCAGCCCAGGGAGGATGCGGAGGTGGGTGGGGATGAGCCCGGTGCTTTTCAGGACAGCACGGAGGCCGCTGTGGCTGGAGTCTGGTAACCGAGGGGGCAGAGTGGGCGGAACTGTTGGAGTTGGGATTTTATCTAAGTTGGGCAGAGATGACACCATCTCATCTCACTTACACTTCTCGATGTGTTCTGGTTTCCCGGTGGAGGATGGGCTCGGAGTGAGGTGTGGGTGCCTGCATTGGAGGACCCCTGCGGTGTCCTGGTGACAAAGGCCCTGTACACAGCTTTCAGCCTAGGGGGAGGAGGTGACACCCCAACATGCTGGCGTTGGAACTTATGTATTATTTCTTAGAGAAAAGTAATTCATTTTGTAAAAACAATTCATTTTGGGGGACTTCCCTGGTGGCGCAGTGATTTAGAATCTGGTTTAGAACCTGCCGATGCAGGGGACTCGGGTTCGAGCCCTGGTCCGGGAAGATCCCACATGCCGCGGAGCAACTAAGCCCGTGCGCCACAACTACTGAGCCTATACTCTAGAGCCTGCGAGCCACAACTACTGAACCCGTGTGCCACAACTACTGAAACCCATGCGTACCTAGAGCCTGTGCTCTGCAACAAGAGAAGCCACCGCAATGAGAAGCCCGCGCACCGCAATGAAGAGTAGCCCCTGCTCGCCACAACTAGAGAAAGACCGCGTGCAGCAACAAAGACCCAAAGCAGCCAAAAATAAATAAAATAAATTTATAAAAATAAATAAATAAATATATAAAAATAAATTAAATAATAAAGAGAAGTGAATCTAACACCTGGCACATATTCTTTTTTTTAATTTTTAAATTTTATTTATTTATTTTTGGCTGCGTTGGGTCTTGCTTGCTGTGTGCGGGCTTTCCCTGGTTGCGGCGAGCGGGGGCCACTCCTTGTTGCCGTGCGTGGGCTTCTCATTGCAGTGGCTTCTCTTGTTGCAGAGCTCGGGCTCTAGGCGCGCGGGCTTCAGTAGTTGTGGCACGTGGGCTCAGTAGTTGTGGCTCGCAGGCTCTAGAGCACAGGCTCAGTAGTTGTGGTGCATGGGCCCAGTTGCTCCACAGCATGTGGGATCTTCCCAGACCAGGGCTCGAAACTGTGTCCCCTGCATCGGCAGGCGGACTCTCAACCACTGCGCCACCAGGGGAGCCCGTGGCACATATTCTTAAAAAAAAAAGACCCCAAAACCAATTCGTTTTTGAAGGGGGCGTGGCTGTCCCCCCGGGGATGGAGGACTTCCCAGGGTGGCCGCAGCTTGGCCGTTCACAAACATTGCTCCCCACCCCCTCCCCACCAAGGCTGGCTGTGTGGAGCCAGCGTCACAGGAAGCCCACCCCCTTGGTTCCCCCAGGACCTACCGCCCTGTGAAGGTGAGCCCATGGGCTTGGGAGAGCGTGTAGAGAATTTCACCCCACCCCTGACTTCCAGAGGCTTCCAGAGCCTGGAGTAGGGTTCGGGTTATAGGGCCGCGTGTGGGGAGCCTCTGGGCCTCATGAAGACGCCCCGCTGGGGGTAGGAGGCCCACACTGAGCAGTTTCTAGCTCCTTTGCCCAAACCCCTCACCCCGTCCCTTCAGCCCCTCTCCCTGTGGCTCAGGGCCAAGATAAAGGGCGAAGAGGCCGGGCAGGTGTGATGGTCCCTGCTTCCCATGGGTCAGGAGGCAGGAGGGAAGGGGCGAGAGGGATTTGTTGTTCTAATCAGCCTGGCGGAGCCTGGCTCATGAAACCAGGGTCCTGGAACCTGGCATCTGCCTGCCCAAAATATGTACATCCGTCAGCCCCCGGACAGGCCACAAATTACCCTGTGCCTGTGATTCAGGTTCCCACCCACCTTTTTCTCCAAGGAGTTCCTGGCATCCTAAATCTTGCTGCATACAGAGGGGAAGAAAGGAGTCCGAGGTGGTACGGAGCGCTCTAGCATCCATGGACCAAGTTTGACCTTCCTGGTGGTAGAGTACCCGGCCGGCCCGCATCCCTAGCGTCCTGCCCAGGGACGCCCTGTTACCTTGGCCTTGGGCCCGCCCTTCGCTTCTCTGAACTGCTGCTTACCTGTCACATGGGGCTGGGGAGCAGCTCAGCGCCACGCATGTACAACGGGCACTTGGTCATCATAGCAGTCAGAGCTGGGTGTTTTTAATTAAATTGTTGGCTGTTATTATCGCTGCTGTGGTAGCCCCGGCTGGCAGACCTCGGCGAGGTGAGAAGGCCTGGTGGCCCCGTGCTGGGCTTCCTTTGACTCAGTCCTCCTTCCTGTGCGTTGCCCTCTCGCTGGGGTGGTTTGTTGGAGAGAGTGAGCCCCTGGCAAAGGTGGGGATGGCGGGGCTGGGGGGACAGTGAGTGGGTGGTGGTGGGGACCCTAAAGGCTGGCCTTGCCGCTTGGAGCTGGGGAGGTGGCAGGGAAGGGGTCCTCTTTCTGTCACCTGGGACCCCCCCAGACTGCTGCCAGCCCCAGCGCCAGCCCCAGCATGTGCCACCGTCTCCATGTTTGCTTTTGCCCTTCAATTTGTATCAGGGCCTGAGTCTGCTTCTCTCCGAAGCCACATATACCCATAAGGTTTGTGTTTTCTGAGGTCAGTGGCCAAGGAGGTCAACACCTGGATAAGGTGCACTTGGCTCCAGGAGGACCGCTCGTTCCCAGGGGCCCGCAGGGCATATCTTGAGGTCCAGGGACGCGTTTTCATTTCTCCTATCTGTCCTGTCAGGTTGTAGCCTCATGCTCCCCTCTGACCGCCCCCTGCTGGCCTGTCACCACCTTAGAAGCCTCTGCCTGGGCCACTTCTGGTCCCTTTTGTGGTTCTATAGAGTGGGGTTGATAAGGGACCCACATCACAGGGTCTGTGTACAGTAAGGGGCCAGGCACGCAGGCCACCCCCGCATTCCTGACCATCCTGAGGCCGGTGGGAGGAAGCTCTCTGTCCAGGGCCCTTTGAGGGTTCACAGAAAACCCCAGTGTTGGCTGCTGTGTGGCTTTGGGCTGGCCGGTTAACCTCTCTGTGCCTCTTTCCTCATGGGTCTAGTGGGGGACTGTTAGAACCTTCCTTACTGCAGGGTGTGGTGAACACTGGCTGGGATGAGGTGTGTGAGGTGCTCAGATGTGTAAAGGAGCGAGGCCGTGATGTCCGCACGTGGATGTCACTCCCTGCGGAGGGTGAGTTGGTTTTGGGAAAGCATATTTCCAGCCCCACATCAAGGGTTCCTTCTTTGGAGCCATTCTCACTTGCACAGGTCCCGTCCTGCTCTCATTGTAAGCTGCCCGGTGGAGGCTGGCCCTTAGCTCAGGATCTTTCCCACCAGCTCAGCGGCAGCAAATGTCCTAAATGAGCCCGCGTCTGGGACGGTAACTTTAATAGTGATGGTCCGCACCTTTGTGTGGAGACACCACACTCAGCACTCCTGTGTGGTACCTCAGAGGTGTGAGATCGGAATGAAGGTCTCAGGCTCTAACGAGGACGCCTGGGGTGGTGTGGGATCCCAGTGTGAGGTCGGATGCTCTTGGTTTTCACGTGTTGGTTCTGGAGTGTCCTGGCTTTTTAGCCTCAGGCAGCTGGGTCCCTGTCTCTTGTCTTCTTAGGGCCTCTCTGGATAGGAGACGTTGACTTTTGTGGCTGCAGGTTTTGCCTTGGCACCAGGGGCCCCCCCGTAACTGCCAAGAGCCCCGGGCAGCGGTGGTGTGCTGCCCCCAGCCACACGCACTGTTTCGGAATCCCGCCTGGTGCAGCTGAGCAAACACCCTGCTGGCCAGTGGCCTGTTGGCTGGGGGCATCAGCGCTTCAGAAACCGGAGCCCTGTGTCGTGTGGTTTCCAGCTTCCTGGTTCCTGGGCTTATAGCTTCCTTGCCGTGGGACCACACTTGGGAGTTAGAATTTGTTATTTTATTTTATTTTTTTTGCGGTACGCGGGCCTCTCACTGTCGTGGCCTCTCCCGTTGCGGAGCACAGGCTCTGGACGCGCAGGCTTAGCGGCCATGGCTCACGGGCCCAGCCGCTCCGCGGCACGTGGGATCCTCCCGGACTGGGGCACGAACCTGTGTCCCCTGCATCGGCAGGCGGACTCTCAACCACTGCGCCACCAGGGAAGCCGGGAGTTACAATTTGGATCTTCCTTTGTGGATAAGGCATGAGGTCACATGGGTCTTTTGTCAAAGTTGGCTGTTGCGTGGCCGGGTTTGGGGGCAGGGGCTGGACTGTCGGGCCGAGGCTTGGGGTCTGACCATCCCTCTCTGCCCCCTTTCTCCCTGTAGCAGCCACCCCCTCGCGATCCCCGGGACCCTCGGTCAGCCCACCGAGGGGGCTGTTTCTGGGGCCCATGTTCCTGCTGCTGTACCAGGCACCGGCCTCCCCAGGAGAGAGTGCCCTGCCTGCCTTTCAGGACCACGTTCAAGGTGGAGCAGGGGTGGGGACGCTGGAGAAGCCGGATGGGAGTGCTCCCACCCTCACATCGTTTCCAGTTCTGTCTCTGACGAGGTAATCCTCTCCTTTGTTGACAGCCTGACTGAAGTCATGTTTTATCTGCCCTTTTCTCTGAGCCTGTCTGGCTTTTGGCCAAACCACTAGTAATCACACAGCTCGCAGTAATCCTTACAGTTGTGGGATGTGTGGCCCGGCCCTGTCCCACAGCCCCAGAAAGGCCCAGCTTCCTCCTCCCTGAGGACGCTGCACCCTCGTCAGCTGGTCTGCGTCCCCCTCCGTGTGGGCACAGGGTCCGGCGGCGACTTCTCTCCTTCAGCGGTGTCCTCACGTCTGCTCACCTGCCAGCCCGTCAGGAGGACGCTGTCTTCTGAGCGTTGGCGTGTGTCCAGGGGTCCACAGAGGAGGCCCCTGGGGCTCGCCCGCACCCTGCAAGGCAGCTAGGGAGGTGGGATGTGCCTCGAGATGCCTGGGACAGAGGTTCCAGGGCGAGGAGGGGCAGAGGAGGTTGGAGGACGTTGGAGGGGGCCCAGGGGCCCTGGGATCGTCCTCCTTCCCAGGCCCTCGGAAATGCACACACCTGGCTAGCAGCCCCCCACCTTGGGTCTGGAGGCCTGGGTTACACAGCAAAGAGGCCTTTCCCACTGCCGCTCTGTTGAACAGCTGTGGATGCCCCCAAGTACACAAGGCTGGCCCTCCACTCCCAGCAGAAAATGGGCACCAAAGTGGCAGAGGCAGGACTATAGATGCTGGAACTCTGGGACCCTGGCCTTCCCTAGGCAGAGGCCGGAGGGCACAGGGGCTGGCCCAGTGTCCTGACTCCGGCCAGTCTGGGCCAGTGGCCCCTTGAGGGCTAGCCCTGGGTCAGTGAGGCCAGAGTCAGGGAGCAAATTCATGGGTAGCAGGGAAAGGTTACAGACACTGGCCCCTGAGGGTGTCCCGGGCCGGGGGTCCCTTCTGCCGTGAGAACAAGGCTCTCATGGAACTCTTTACAAAAAGTGTGCTGTCCTGTCTCATCGGTCAACACGCCGTGTCCTGGTGCCTGGGTCAGGGCGGCTTTTCCAGGGGCTCCTGGGACTGCTCCTGCCGTTTCATCCTCGTGTCAGCCAGACCGGGGATGGGGGCCTGCCTTGCCTGTTCCTCAGATGAGGGGCCCCAATGGAGGCCCAGACACGGGCCGAGCTGGCAGCTCGGGGACTTGGGGCAGCTCTCCGCGTGACTTGGGGAAGCTCTCTGCGTGACTTGGGGAGGCCAGGGGGTTTGGGATCTGCGGGCCTCGCCCTGCCTCGTGGCGTCTGGGTGCGGCAGGCGTGGCATCACAGCAGCACCCTGACCGTGGCGGGTTGCGCAGAAGTTCCAGCCTCCTCAGCCGCTGCCGCTTTGGGGATCAGAGCCACCGAGCCCCTTCCTTTCAGCGGAGGGTGAGGGACAGTGAAGCGGCCGAGAGCCCACTGCCACTTGCAGAAGGCAGGTGCCCAGCCGGGAGGGACACGTGGGGCGGTGGACCGTGCTGGACTCCGGTCTAAGGGGGTCGCTGGGCATGGGGCGGGTGGCGGACGTGCTTGAGGCCTTTTCAGGGCAGCAGACACCTGGCAGGAGGCGGGCGCCTGCCCAGACCCTGATACTGAGAATCTCTCCCGCTGTAAACGCGTGCAGGGTTCACAGGGTCAGGCGGGGAGCTGTAGGACCTGGGCACCTTGCTCACGCTCCAGGAGGGGTTGAACAGGACGCCTCCCCCCCTGGATGGCTGGCGGCGGGTGGGGGCGGGGAGCAGGGAGGCAGGAGACCGTAGGTTAGGGATGAAGAGCCCAGCTCTGAGAGGGTCAGCCCTGGACTCAAGGTCTTAGATCCACCAGCTACCATTCTGGATGATGTGGGCCCTTGACACCACCCCCCTGGAGCCTCAGTTTCCCCGTCTGGAAAATAGGGCGATGACGGCGCATCCCTCGTAGGCCTGAGTAATTCGTGTGATGTGTTTGGCAGAGTGCCTGGCACGTAGCAAGTGCTGAGCAGACTTTGGCAGTGGCCGTGACGGCTGTGTGTGAGCCTTCCCCGCAGTCAGTGCTCAGGAAAGACCAGCTTCCTTTTGCAGTAGCACCCAGTTTAAGCCGGGAGGATGCGGGGTCCCTTGCCGCGCCCCTTCCGATCTCCCGGGACCCTCTATAAAGTTGCCCCGTTGTGGCCCACAGCTGCCTTCCCTTGCCTTGGGGTGGGGGGCCGCCAGCGTGCCCCTCCTGCATCATGATGCCTCTTCTTTGGGGTCCCCCTGCTCTGCTGGAGGCCTGTTTGTGTTTGTGGCTGTTCTGCTCGGGTCCAGTTCTGTTAATAGAAGAGCAGACAATGGTTATGAAGCGGCAGGGGCTGGCGAGTGGGGCGGGGCATGGGGGTGCCGCTGGCGTCCTGCTGGGCTCCCACGTCCATCACGCGGCAGGAGGAGGTGGCAGCCTGCCCGCACCCAGCCTGGGCACGTACCGCCCTCTCTCCCAGGGCTACATAAATCATGGGGACACTCTGCCCCTGGGTCAGTGCAGTGGAGCTCGTTACCTGTCTGGTTTTTAGGTCTCCTTGTGCTGGTCCCAGGTTAGTGCCACTCAGCTTTTGGATCATCTCTGGTAGAGGGTCCTAGGTGGCCCGTCTTGTACGAGGGGGACTGAAGTCCCTCCCTCTCGGCACAGTGCAGGGCGTTGTGTGCCAGAGGGGTGCCCGGCCCGGTGCCCCCCGCCGGGGGTCAGCTCTCCTCCCCCTACATGCATGCTCCACGTCCTGGGAGATCCTCTGAGAGCCTGAGTCCCGGGCTGTGGTCGCAGTGGAGGAGGGGACCACTGCAAGGAAGGGGACAGCGCGTCCAAGTGTCCTGGACAGGAGCAGAGGCATTGCACTGTTGGCAGGTGTGGGAGGGACTCATTGCTGTTCATGCCTCTTCCCGGGGCTCCCGGAGGCCCGTGGCGCCTGGCGTGGCCCTTCCCGGCTGACTTTTCAAAACCATCCACTGCCCGCTCCCCCGCAGGTCTGGGGAACGCCGAGGGAGTCCCAGCCCAGCCCTGTAGTGGGACTCAGCCACCCTACCTCCTTCAATTTCCTTCTCCCCTCCAGGCCCCTCTGTCTCCATGTTCAGGGACCTTGGCCCGGTAGCTGGCCTCTGGGGCTGGCGTTTTCTTGTGACCGCCCCTGGGCTTTAACTCCCGGGCTTTCGGTGGGACGGAGCGGTGTGCTCAAGCCGTGCTCTGCTGGGTTGTGCAGGCTTGTTGTGTGGCCCCCTCCCCCTTCTGCAGTCTTGTTTGCCTCGGCTGGCAGGCGGGTGTCTGTACCATGTGAGATGCTCTCGGCGGGGCACGGAGCTGTGTCTGGGCCTGCAGGCAGACGATCTGGGCGCACATCCTGCGCCCTCATTTGTGGAGTACACTTGGTCAGTGGGGGACTCTGAGCCTCAGTTTCTTTGTTGGTTAGATGGGAGAACTTAATGTAAGCTGGTCCATGAGGCTGTTGGGAGGCTCAGACGAAGTGATGGGGCAAATGAGTTTTGTGTCTGTAAATAGACCTCCTCAGGATGGACATCCCAGCTTCGTGTAATCGGTGGGCACGTCTGCCGCCTGCCCTGAGACGGTGAGCGCCAAGGGCGGGAGCTACAGGTGCCGCATCCCCGAGTGAGGCCCAGGGTGGTGCGCCTCTGTCTTCGGACCCCCGTCCCCCTCTGCAGCCCCCCTTATCCCTGCCCACCCAGGCCCACCCCCATATCTTGGGGGTGGGATGCAGGGAGGCCCCCATCAGCTGAGTGTCACGGGTCAGCTCTCCCTTGGTGACGTCGTATCTGACCTGTCAGGTCCTGTGACTACACGGCCCCTCAGCCCGGTAGCTGTGAGAGGACTGCGGACTGGCTGGGAGGAGGGGAGGGGTGGCAGGAGTTGACGCAGTGCTTGGGGACCAGGGTCCCCAGGCGGCTGTGCTTTAGCCTGAGCTGACTGTCACTGGTGAACCCAGCTGGGGGACAGTGCGATCAGTGGCCCGTGACTAAGCTCCGGAGCGGCCGCTTGGCTGCGTGCTCAGAGGCCCGAGGCCACCTGGGGAGGGGCCGTTTCCCTTCTTCTTTGGGGCTGGTTGTCCCCGGTGGCCGCTGCTCCCGCCCGTATTCCTGGCAGTTCCAGAGCATTCCGGGGACAAGCACACTTTCCTCACAGACCGTTTTCTCCTGCATCTGCCCCCACCTACTCCCCACCCTCCATCCAGTCGCCCTGTAAACCCATGCAGCCTGTCCCGAAGGTCTCAGGTTGGCCACATGCCCATCTTTCTGTAAAGACAGTTTAATTTGGAGCGTCCCCGAGGGGGCTTGACAGGCTAGACATTGTTCCTGGTATCGGGAGATGAGCCCGGATGAGCCACCAGCCAGCTCCCCCCGCCTCAGCTCCCTGACGGCTTTAACCGGCCACTTCCCGCCGTCAGGATCCATGCCAGGCACCATCCAGGGAGACGCACACACGTGACCTGAGAGACGCACACACATGACCTGAGAGACGCACACACAGGTTGGCCGAGTCCCGGCCCTCAGGGAGCTCACAGTCAGATGGTGGAGGCTGATTCGGGGAAAAGGTGACACAATGAGACGAGAATCAAAGAGAGCTTGAAGCTCTGGTGCAGGTAGCTGGAGAGCACGCGTCCCCAGCGGGGCAATTCTAGAAGGCTCTGTGGAGGAGGGGGGCCTCAGAAAAGGGGTGACTTGTGCCTGCTGAACTCGACGCTGGGATACACACATCTGCCGAGCTGCAGGGGGTTGTGTCCCGGGGTGAGCCGGGTCCTGCTCCCCTTTTCCAGCCATGCCAGCCAGGGGTGCGGGGGTGCGGGGGGGCCAACACCGGCCAGAGGAGGCACTTCCCCGGGTGAGAGGACCAGAAAGCAGCGAGCAGGCGGCATGCGGAGCCTAAAAGGCCTCCAGCCGGCTAACTCCTTCTCTTCAAAGAACAAAGGACGAGACAGAAAACTTTTCTCATACGTGCTAATGGGAGACGGAGGCTGTCATGCACGCTAATGGGAGTGTGAATGGGGCCAGGCCCTATGGAGGGCAGTTTGGTGACTTAGAAAATTGCAGAGGCATGTCCCCTTTGGCCCAGCAATCCCACTGCCGGGAATTTATCCTACAGCGGACAGCACGCGTGCAGATGGGGCACGCCCAGGCCCTCATGGCAGCGGTGCTTGTGATGGTTGAGATTGGAGACAGCCCAGGGGTCCACTGCCTAGGACTGGTGCCTGCCATCCCCCCACCCCATGCCCCGTGCGCCGTGGGAGCCATCCTCAGAGGGAAGGCGGGACTCAGCCAGCCCAGTCTGGCGTGTCCCCAGGAGTTGCAGAGCCCACCTGCTCCCTCGTGTGCCGTGCACAGGACCCCTTTCCCTTGGAGAAGCACGCTGGGGCTGCTGGCACATGGAGGCCAGGGCAGCCCATGGGAGGGGATGATTTATGCCTGCCTGCTGGGAAGCACTGCGCCTTCTGCCAGCACTCGGGGAGTGTGGTGCCTGGCGTCTCCCTGCCTGCTCTGTCGCCCTTCCCATTTCGTCCCGGTGTCTTGCAGATACAGTGACCACTTAATCACCCCGTGGTTCTGCCTACTCCCCTGGCGGCGATACACCTGCCTGAGGTCCTCTTGATGGTCCAGCTGTGCCCTAGGCCGCCTGTGCCTGAGGGCCAGGGACCAGGAGGCGGTCAGGGCAGGGGCGAGCGAGGCGTGGCTTGGGCCAGTTCCCGAGTGTCCTGCCCACAGCCCCCGCTGGGTCCCGACAGGATGAGCGATTGGCTTGAAGGGGCCGCCGGCCACGCCATGCCATCTGGCAGGGCCATTGTGGACCACACAAAGGATGGAGCATGGCAGGGCAGGGGCCAGCCGAGCAGTGGACAGAGGAGCGGGAGGGAGGACGCCAGCCTCCCAGCCCACACCCTGCCGGCGGGAGCCGGCCCGTTTGTTCTTGCCGTGGACGCGGCTTCAGAGCAGAGACCTGGGTTATCACTTCCTGGGGCGCCGAGGGGTGATTTCTCACCGTGCCCCCCCCCCCCCGAATCTTCGGCTAGAATGCTTTAAACAACTCTGGCTCTGAGCTGATTTATTGCTCTGCTAAGATGCAAAGGCAGTTTTATGTACTAGGTAATTAAGTGGCATTATAGATGGGTCGAGAGTAAGTGGCGCTGTTTTAATAATTAAAATAAATGACCCCTTGACTGCTTCCCAGCTCAATACTTTTTCCTCAGTGTCGAGACCCTGGAGAGAGGCGGGGCACGTGTGTGGGTGCATCCCCGTGTGAATGTGTGTACGTGGGAGTGTGTGCGTACGTGCACACGTGCGAGCTCACGTGCGAGCTCACGTGTGTGAGTGTGAGGTGTGCAGGGGAAGGAGAAGTGGGTGGCTCCTTCGCAATGTCTGGTCTCCAGCACAGCCCTCGGGGAGCACGTGTCACTCGGGCCAGGCGGCGCGCTGTCCCGGATAGTTTATCTCTCTTCCGCTTGTGAGGCCAGGCTGACCCGGGGTGGGCGCTGGATGTCACCCCGCCCCTGTGAGGCAGCCCTGATTCAGACCCCAGCTCTGGTGCCCTCTGGCTGTGGTCAGGCTGCCCCCTTGGAGGCTCAGTTTCAGTTCCCGTACGACGTGGTGACAGTCCCCGTCTCTGTACTGGGTGCCAGGCACCCAGGGGCATGTTAGCTCTCCTCTGAGGATTGAGAGGCAGGGAGCTCCAGCTCTGTTGTGGCACTGGGTGGGGGTGGCCACCGCCCTTGAGACCTGAGTGAGCAGTAGGCTTGCCAGAGGGGTGCAAGGTCATGGGCAGCAGAGGCAAAATGGGGAGCAGGACTTGTGGCCGGGGAGGGACCTCGGCCCCGGCTGGCTGGATCGTCTGTCCCTCCGAACATCTGCTGCCTGCCGGGGGCTGCACGAGCCCAGGAGGCAGCGGGCCAGCCTGCTGGGGCACGTCATTGTCTTCTGCCCCAGACTGTGCTTTTGTTTTGTGGGAGGGTGGCCTTCCCCCAAAGACGTGGGCTGTGGCGAAACACACAGGCACCTCCGTGGGGCTGACCCTTGGCTGGCTGCCCGCTGGGCATTTCTGAGGGAGGATGGCATTGAAGGAAGCAAGAGGCCCAGTGGGCAGCTCTGCACCGAGGTCATCACATGCGTGGCCGGGGAGGGGAAGGAGGAGACGTACACATCGCTGGGGGTAAGGCCTCCCCACGTCCTGTGTCCTGCAGAATTGAGTTTGATTGAATCTTACCGGCTCTGCAGCAAAGGTGCTTCTTTCACAGCTGGGAGAGTGGCAACGCAGGGGCCCAAGTCACAAGGCGGGGCCGGGTGTGAAGTCCCCTCCCTCCTGGCCCCCGATCCTCGGTCTGGCCTCCCACTGAAGTGTCCTAGGCCGCAGTGCGTGCAGGCAGGGTGCTGGGAGCTCATGAGTGGAATGTGGCTGGACCGAGCCGGGCCCCCAGGCAGAGGCGGCCCTGGCGCAGCCTGGCCCTCGGAGGGCGTGTGCTGCCCTGTCTGCGGGTGCCTCACTCTGGCCCCCTCCCTTTTGCTGCTGTGAGCTCCCAGGGCGAACCCTTGTGCTCAGTCTGCCTCCAGGGCCTGGCACGGTGGGGGGCACCCACTGAGCGTCATCTGGGCCTGGGTCTGCCCATCGGGGCACAGCTCTGTGGTTCGAAGCCCCTCTTCCTCTGCCCCTCTGACCCTACCGCTCTGGGAGGCCCCAGCCAGCCCCCCGGCACGTCTTTCGCTAGGGCGCGAGTGTCTTTTCAAGCCGGGTAAATGGAGTGAGGCCAGTGAGGTTTGGTTGCCAGAGGAGCTCGCCCGGGCTCAGGCGGTCCCAGCGCTCACATCCAGACACGTCTAGGCTTAGCGTTGCCTGTCGCAGCAGGGGCAGCCATGCGAAGGCCACCCTCGGGTGCTCTTGCTTCCTGAGGGACCCTGGAGCTGTGGGGGACATCGCTCCAGACGGGCACAGCCTCCTGAGGCTGCCCCGTGAGCACCCTTCCCGACAGGGCCGCAGGCTGGGGTCCTACTTCTTGTGGGCAGAGGTGAGGTACCTGCAGGCCCGGGAGGGAGAGCGTGGCGTGGGGTGGACTCGGGCAGGGCCTGTCTGCGCTGTGGCTCCCTGAGGACCTGCTGCTGCCTGTCCCCACCCCCCCACTGCCCCGCCGCCTGTGTAATCACTGAATTTTGGAGCCTGGGGACTGAAGATGGTCCTGAAGATCGAGGAGCTTGCCCGGCACCAGGCAGGGGGTGTGAAATAAGCCTTGCTTCTTCCCCTCGCTCCCCTTGGAGCCCTGGAGAAGGGCCGGTGCCACCTGAGGCTTCTCTCCTGCGGTGGGATGGGCTCCGGCCCAGGCTGCGTTTGGGCCTCGGGGTAGGAGGAAGTCGCGAGAAGCAGAGAACCACGTCAGAGGTGTTCTGGTCCAGCCCACCGTACAGGCTGGGACCACACAGTGAGGGGTGGCAGGCCAGGGCTCCACCTGGCCTGGTGCAGAGAGGCCATTGATGCCCCACATGGTGCCCTCCAGGGGCAGTGCCACCTGATGGTGCCTGCACGTGAGTGAATTGCCCTGGCTGGACGGAGGGCGCTGGCCTGTGGCTGCAGCCAGTCCCCCGGTGCAGCTGGAATCCCCCCAACGCTGCGGGGGGGGGGGGCAGTGGGCGGGCCCTGGCTTCTCATCCTGGCTCTGTGACTCCCCGAGAGGCTGGACCCCTCTCTGGATCTTGGTTCCCTGCAGAAGGGATTTCTCAGGCTCCTGCGGGCTCCAGCGTCGGGGCAGAGCTGGGCAGTGGTTGTTAATTAACCAAACTGCGCCCTTGGGGGTGTGCGACCAGCACAGGGACTCTCTCAGCTGGGAGTTTTCTTGCATGTGTGACCTCTCTCCAGGCCGTGGACCCACCTGGGCGGAGGAGCATGCTTTGAATAGCTGACTCCCTCCAGGGCCCTCTGAGAGGGAATGTCTCCTTTGCACTCTTACTCAGTGGCATGGGAATGTCCGCGGGGAAAGGGCAGGACCCACTGGACGTTACCGAGCCCCCTCCCTGCCTCTCCAAAGCGAACCTGGTGCTGTGGCCTCGTGGGCTGCTCTGAGAGTCAAGATGGGGAGCGCTGAGGGCCTGTCCGGCGCCTGGCCTGCTGCAGGGGAGGGCTCTAGAATTGCTCCATGAGGGCTTTGTCATTCCCCTGTCTGCCCCTGGACTTTTATTCAAGGCGATTTTGCCAGCACTGCTGCCTTCCAGTGATCGCACCACGTGTGTGACCATCACCGTTTCCCGGATGGGAAACTGAGACTCAGAGGGCTCATCCCAGGATCTCCCAGTCCAGACCCTCCCGCCTGCCCCTGTGCTGGTCTGAAGACCCCTCTGTTGGCCGGGACAAGTGGGCAGCCTTGGGTGGCAACCACTCAGAGGCAGCTCTGGCCCGAGAGCTCCTGGGTCTCGTCCCTTGTGTCCAGGGCACGTCTACCCGGGGAGGCAGCTGGTGTGAGCCAGTTCCGACAAGGAGAGGAATTCCGTGGCTGCGCAGGGCGGGGAATTGATTTGATCGATTTTATTTCTAAGGCGATTTTATTTCTTGTTAGAGAAACAGGAAGATTTGGAAAAGTAGAAAGAAAATCAAAACATGTTTAGCCCAGGGCTTCCCTGGTGGCGCGGTGGTTGAGAGTCCGCCTGCCGATGCAGGGGACATGGGTTCGTGCCCCGGTCTGGGAGGATCCCACGTGCCGCGGAGCGGCTGGGCCCGTGAGCCATGGCCGCTGAGCCTGCGCTTCCGGAGCCTGTGCTCCGCAACGGGAGAGGCCACAGCACTGAGAGACCCGCGTACTGCAAAAAAAAAAAAACCCAAAAAACCCCCAAAAAACATATTTAGCCCAGTCCCCTCCCGCACCCCGACCCTGCTCTGAAAATCTCCCACTACAATGGCAGTGTTTTATCCCCCACCCCTCCCCCTCTCCCCCCCACCTCTCCCGCCTCCCCTCCCCCTCCCCCCACCTCTCTCCCCCCCCGTCCCCCCCCCCCCCCGCCCCCAGCGTGTTTTGGCTGCTGGTTATCTCGCTGTGTGTTTAGTGTAGAATCTGGCTTTTTTCCCTCAACATTGCATCAGACGCGCTTTTCCTCTTGGTCTTCGTAAACCTTGTTAGTGTCTATACAACACCCCTTCAAGTGAGTTACCCAGAATTTACGTGACTGGCGCTCTGTTGTTGGAAAGCATAGGTTGTCTCCTGGCGTGTTGGCAGCTACGTTTCCTGCATGCAGTGCTTTAGGTCAGTGGTCAGCCTCTGCCTGGGAGGAGGGCTGTCGGTTTGGGGGCTGTGACAGGGACTCCAAGGCCCCGCCGTGGACAACCCTCTGGGCAGCACGGCAGGGTGACGCCCGGGATGGCTCATGGCTCATGTCGGAGGTGATGTGTGTGGCTGCGAGTTGCTTGGCATGTCCCATTCTTGCCCTTAAACATCCCTAAGAGAGAGTGTGTTAGTTTCCTCATCACTTGGTCATTCCTTCCCTGTAGGTGGGCTGTCCTTCCCCTGAACCATTTGAGAGAAGTTGGGGTTAACACACCCCTTCAGCCTCAACACTCCAGTGTGGGTTTCCTAGGATCGAGGACTTTCACTTAGGTGGTGACAGTACGGTGACAGTGTCCGGAGATTGAAGCTGGCCCGCTGCGCGTCCCAGCACGGTGTTTTAGAACAGTTGCTTTCTGGTCGGGGATCCAGCGCAGGATCACACACTCCCTTTAGCCTTCCTTCATTCGGAAAGTCTCCTCCCTCCGCCTTTGACATGTCATCTACGTTTTGAAGACCACAGACCAGCCCCGCGTTTGGCTCACGGTTGGATGCAGGCTGTGTGTTTGGGGCAGGAACGACCCCGAGGGGTTGCTGTGCTGTCGGCCTGTCCTGCCAGGAGGTACCTGGTGTGGCCCGTCTTGGGAGCAAACTTCCATCCGTTGGGTCAGGAGGTCTCCCCACTGTGAGGTTAGTACATATAACTTTGTAATTAATAAGTAACTTGTGGGAGGCACTTTGAGGTCACACAGGTGTCTTGATCCTCACCGGGCGCCCACAAGGCTTGCGTCCATTGGCACCGCTCTGGCGGTGGTAATGATGACTTGCTAACTTGTCTGTCCGTCTGCACCCAGCAGCTGGAATTCTGCTGTGAGGGGCCTTCCCCTTCTCCCTCACTGGGCTGTGTGTGTGGACGTGTCTTTTATCAGTGTGGATTCTTATTTTATCCAACGTGATTGTAATCTCTGGCTCTCACTGTCATTGTCATTGTCACCTTGCCCGGCACAAACAGCTGGCTAGATGCCGGGGAGGAGAAGGGAGTTGGGATTTGACATGTGTCCACTGTAGGGCCTGGGGGCCAGGATGACCTGTGACCTCAGGCAAGTTGGTGAGTACCTCGGGGTTCCTCGTTACCCTGATGTTAGCAAGAGAGGTTGGGCTGACCTTGAAGGCCCTTTTGCTCCCTTTGGGGTCTCCTTCCAGGCCTTGTGCTGTCCCCCTGCTGAGACTGGGAGTTGGCTGTGGGGCAGTTCCTGGTGGCCAGCTGTCACCTGTCGTCTGTGGGCGTGATGACGCAGAGGGAGGCTCCTTGGTCCCGCCCACCTCACTTCCCCATGGTGCTTCTCCAGCAGGGCCCTTCCTGTGCAGGACTGAGGTCTGTTTATTCTCGTTAGTAACCAAACACTGACCTCATCCTGGCACCAGCTCTCCTGACCTTTGGGTCTGTTAGCGTTCATATCTTTCTTAAAGAAACACAGCTGCGTGGGCTGGCGGAGTGCTGCAGTGATGGCCCCTACCCCCTGTGCCCACCTGTGCTCGCCAGGCCGGAAGGGCCCTTGGAGGCTTCCAACTCCCTCATTGTGCAGAGAGGTGTTCTGGGGCCCAGAGAAGGGAGGGGACCTGCCCAGGGTCACACAGCAAGTGATGGCAGGACCCGGCCCCTGGTGCGTAGAATCTACTCCCCTCACTGCTGGTGCCCACCCGCCCTTTCCAATGCCGAGCCTCGCCGTCCCCTCTCAGCGCCCGGGCGGGGTGTTTGATGCCGGGGAGAGGGCTGATGTTTCCTGCTCTGTGTAGCGTACAGGAATGTGAGGGTTGCCAGCCTTCTCCAGGTGCTGTCTTGGTGTGTGACACAGCCCTGCAAGAACTTGCAAAGGGGCGTGAGGGGCGGGCACACTCCAGTAAGAAGCACCCTGCAGCCCAGGACCCAGCGCATCCCGGGGGAGTGCCTCACCTGCCAGCTTGGGCAGGGACTGGGGGTCTCCCCCGCAGCTGAGGCTTGGCCAGAGGCGCCGTGGAGGAGTTGCTGTGTGGGGACAACCACAGTCACCTTCGGCTGAGGGTGAGGAAGTGAGGGCATGGGGGGAGGGGGAGTTCAGGCAGGAAAGCAGGGGGGCAGATCCGTGCAGCGAGTGGAACAGGATGTCTCCAGCAGTCCTGGGTGGTGGGAGGAGGGTCTGCAGGGGCTCTGCGTGCAGTCACAGAGCAGCCCGGCGGGCCACCCTGAGAAGCAGGCCTGCCTCTGCAGGTGGCGAGGCCGAGGCCCTAGGGAAGTCCCTTGCTCAAGTGCCACACGGGGATGCGAACTCTGAACTTGTGCTTGTGGAGACTCTGGAAGGATCTGTGAGAAGACTGTCTCCACCCCCCCCACCCCCGCCCCAATTCTAGGCTGCAGGGGCCCGGCCTGGGTGTTCCAGAGTCCTCCCCGCAGCCCAGTGAGGAGAAGCATCATTCCTCCCATTATGAGGACGCAGAGGCTCAGAGATGTTTAGTCGCTAATGTGAGGTCGCAGGGCAGGTCCCTCTCCCGTGGAGGATCACATCCCGGCACATCCTTAGCGGCCTGGGGTGACCAAGTGCGTGGCGAGTAGGATGTTGAGCTCCAGGCTTGCCAGTCCCATTGTGAGCCACCGACTGAGGTCACGGTGGGAAGTGGAGGGTTTTCCAAGCCCTGCCCAAGGTGAGCAGGTGACCTTTGAGTCCTGGAAGCTTGTGCACCCTCTCCCTTGTGCGGAAAGCTGTGGGTCCAAAGGGCAATTTCAACTCAGTTTACTGGGTGAAAGGCAGCCCGGGCCGCAGGGTCATTCAGAGAGCTGAGCCGATGAGCGATGGCAGGACCGGAGTGCACCTGGGGTGACGCGTGAATCCCAAACACCCAGAGCCCCCCATCAGCACCAACACCTGCAACGCCGTGGCCCTTCTCTGGAAGGGTGTTGGGCAGGGAGCAGGCCCTTCCTTTTGGGAGGCTCGGGGAACCTGCTCTGTCTTTTTGGTTCCCAGGGCACACTGAGGCTTGGGCGGGGATGCCCCTGTCCAGCAAATGCAGCCGGCTCGGACCTGCCGACCCCATGCCCAGGCCCTCTCTGCTGTGTGGTGGGGATTGGGGCGGTGCCCGTTTCCTTGCTGCCAGCTGGGCCGGTCCATGCCTCCCTGGAGCCAGCCTTGAGAAGGCCCCCACGATGACCTGGGGTGGACACGCAGGTCTGTGAGCTTTCTCAGAGCTGTTGGGTCACACAGCAAGCTCACGGCACCCCCAGGCAGCAGCCCGGGTCCTGCCCACCCGCCCTGGATCCGGGAGGAGACCCCTCCATTCTTCTGGCGTGGGAGCCATCTGGGCACAGGCTCCTCTGGCCTGGGAGAGCTTTGTCCTTCCTCTCCCTGAGTCTCACACCTGGACCCCCAGCTTCGGGGTTTGCCCCATCATTGCAGCATTCGAATCAGACCTCCAGGCGACCTGTGACCACGGACGTCCTCCCTGGTCTCCCTCAGCCTGGGCTTCTCATTGCCACATGGGCCTGGGGCCTGGTTAGTGCCAGCTTGGGCCATTTCTCCTCTCGCCACGTTCCTTTCCTCTTTTCTAGACCCACTTTCTGCCTGGACTTGGCTCGGACTGTCTCTTTGAGACCTGTTTCCCAGGGGGCTTTGAACTGGGGTGGGGCGCAATTTGCTGGGAGGCGGGGGGCTGAACCTGGACTCACCTGCTCGCTCATTCCCTCCCTCCCTCTAGGCTGCCTGCTGTGCGTCCATGAACACAGGGCTGGGCGCGGGCTGTCAGTCACTAGGGTCTGTCCAGCCCCAGTGGTCCAGGCACACAGGACCCTCACCCGCCCCAGGACTCTGCTTACGGTGGGGAGGTCTTCCCTGCGGTGTATGGAACCGGCCTCGGTTTGTTCCCCCATCACAGCCAGCTCAGCGGTCCCTGTACTCCATGCTCTACAAAAATCTCAACTTAAAATAGAGAAGGGGGCCTTTGCTTTATGAGCAAACAATACCACCTTTGCTTCAGATAACCTCCGAGTGTGACATTCCTAAATTGGATTCACTTTTAAAAGTTTGTGGTGATGCACCAGCCTTTGCTAGATTTGAAAGGGAGGCAAATGCAGGGGGCTCGGGTGGGCCAGGCCCCAGGTGGGCAGTCATGCAGTGGAGGTGAGCGTGGCCTGATTTCTGCCGTCTCCATGGTGACCTGATGCTGGTGTGCCCTCATCTGGCAGCGTGGAAGCCTCAGCTCGCCGTTCTTTCCCATCAAGGTCATGCCACTGGAGTGTCAGCAGTGGAGAGGTTGAGGCTGGTTTTTATTGAGCATCTACTAAGGAATTGCCAGGCACGATGCCAGGGGCTTTTAGAGCTGCTCCCTTTCTTAATCCTCACAGCAGCCTTCCAAGGTTGGTGTTTTAAATCTCATTTTTAAATGAAACTGAGGTTCAGAGTGGCTAGGCAAGTCACCTGAAGTCGCACAGCCACAGCTTTTAGTTCCTCTGTTAGATTCCTGTGGCTGCTGTCACAAATTACAACCTTGGTGGCTTGAACAACACAAATGTATTATCTTAGAGCTCTGGAGGTCAGAAGTGCTAAAATCAAGGTGTCAGCAGGGCTGCGCTCTTTCTGGAGACCTGAGGGGGAATCCTTCTCCTGCCTCTTCCAGCTTCTAGACGCCACCCACATTCCTTGGCTCGTGGCCCCGTTCCTGTCTTCAGAGCCAGCAACAGGGCGTTTCTCTGACCATTCCTCAGTCACCTCTCTTGACCACAGCCAGGAAGGGCTCTCCGTTTTTACACAGTCATGAGGTTAAATTGGGTCCACCTGGATCATGCAGGCTAATCCCCCCTCTTGACCGCCATAACCTTAATCGCATCTGCAAAGTCTCTTTGGCCGCGTGAGGTCACATATTCACAGATTCCAGGGGTTGAGCGTGGGCATCTTTGGGTGGACAGTAGTCTGCCAAGTACAGTTCATAAGCGCAGGCTGATATCTTTATTGTGATGTCATTTGGGGAGACTGAGGCCCGAGGGTGCTGCCGGAGCTGCAACGTTTCACCAGTTTTCTCCTCTTGCGACACGCCCTGGCCACAAAAGGAGTTGGTCCTTCACTGGCTGGAAGGACGCGCCCTCCCCAGGACCTCGGGGGATGCACCCTGAAGCACAGTCTTGTCCATGATCTTCTGGTCGGCAGTCACCTGCTGTGGGTTTTCTGTGAAGGGGGAGGGGCAGTTTGCTGTCCTCGTGCCGAGTCTGTGTCATTTTGACGGGCGGGTCCTTGCTGCCCTGCCTATTTGCAGGGATGCGGCCTTGTAGGCGCTCTTGAGTCACATCTCTGTCCTGCCCTCTGACCCTCTGGGTCACCTGGGCCTCCTGCCTGCATCTCTCTGGGCCTGGGTGAGGGAAAGGGCTTGGTCAAGGTCACAGAGCAGTTGGGGCAGAGAGGGAACCCGCTCTTGTCCCCAAGCGGTCTGTGGGAGGGTGGTTTCCCACTGCTGTCAGCCTCCCATCCCTGTGGCCCTTCCTCCCCATAGGCTCCTGACCTGCTGCCATTTCACTGCTCCCAAGGGGTGGGGGGCGGCACCAAAGGAGGCTCGTTGCCAGGGATGTTGTGAGGTTTTTCCAAAGGCAGCCCGGGAATTGGGACCGAGGGAGGGGGTGTTCCAACATCAAAAGCTTCCAGTATCTTTTCTGGAGTGTCTGTTGCGCTGCCCCAACTCTCTTCCTTTTACTTAAAAAATGTTATCATTCCTATTATTGTGAAGAAATATATAAAAAGAAACAAACTTGGAGAATAATGAGACTATTGATTCCACTGCCCACCTTTATCAGATTGCCAACAATAAAGCCTTTTAGCATCAGATCCTTTTGAGAAATAAAGTGTTACAGGTAGAGTTGAGGCATCTTGTGTGTCACCTCCTCACCCCCGCCTCCCCAGAACCTTCCCTCGCCAGGAATTCGGTACCTAACCCCTCTCCTGCACAGATGTTATTTCTCTTACAGGTTGTATGTCCATAAGCAACGTACGATGATGCTTTGCAGGTTTTCCGACTTTATAAATGATGTCACATTTATATGTGTCCCTCGGTTCCGCCTCCCCGCCCCTCCCCCCATCGTGCTTTTGAGATGTATCCTTGTTGATGGTACCTGTAATTCCACTTCATTCGTTTCCAGTTCTGCATAGTATTTCATTGTTTGGTTAAACCACAATTCATCTGGTCTCCCAGGGAGGACTTTGAGGCGGTCTCCATTTTTTTCACTACTTTGGCCAGCGCCGGGACACGTTCTTGTACCTGTTTCTGCACGCCTGGACCGCCGGGGGTCCTTGAAGGCAGGTGCATCTTCAGTGGCGGGAAGCCATGCCGGGTGGCTGTCTGATCTGCTGTGCCAGGGCGCCCCGTGTCCCGCTTCCTGCTTCTTACGCTCTTGCCATCACATGAGTGACCACTATTCACTTTCTGTCGGTCAAATGGCTGAAACTGTCTCATTGTCTTTGTTTGCAGGAGGCTGGTCTTCTGACTGTGCTCACAGATCTGTGGTCTGCTGTTGGGCAGGGTTTTTAATGTTCACACAGTTGAGTGTGACAGGTCTTCCCTTTATGGTTTGTTCGTTTTGCTTCTTGATTAAGAAATCCTTTCCTACTTGAAAGCTGGAACTGCTCTTTTTATTTTTTTTCTTCTTTTTCTTGTTTTTCCTCCCTCCCTCCCTCCCTCCCTCCCTTCCTCCCTTTTTGGAGTTGCTCTTTTTATTGAATTTGTTACAATATTGCTTCTGTTTTATGTTTTGGTTTTTTGGCCGCGAGGCATGTGGGATCTTAGCTCCCCGCCCAGGGATCGAACCTGCACCCCCTGAGCATTGGAACCCGAGCATTGGAAGGCGAAGTCTTAACCACTGGACCGCCAGGGAAGTCCTGGAGTTGTTCTTTTTTAACAACAGCTGTACTGAGACAAAATTCACACAGCTAATATATACATGGAAGTCTACAATTCATTGCTTTTTACTACATTCAGAGTTGCCCAACCATCACTGTCTAATTCCAGGTCATTTTTATCACCCCAGAGAGAGAGTCTGTGCTCGTCCGCAGTTACTCCGTGTTCTTCCTCCCCCTCGGCCCTCGGCAGCCACCAATCTATTTTCCGTCTCTGTGAATTTGCCGACTCTGGACATTTCATATAAATGGAGTCGTACAAGATGTGGTGTTTTGTGACTGGCTTCTTGCCTGTAGCATAAGTTGTCACCCCCTTTGTATGAAACAAGCCCAAGTCTTTAGAGTTGTTTTTTCCCATAGAACTCTCTGTCCTTCTCGGAACTGCCTTCTGTGTGTGGTGTGAGGTTGGGATTGAATTTTTACTCTCCGCACCCGCCGCAGTCCCTTTCATGAAACAATTCAGCCTTCCCCCACCGGCACAGAATGCTGCAGGGCATGCGTGCCAGGCGCGCAGAGCTTCTGTGGGCCCTCGCCACCCCGGGAATCCCTCCACCTTTCTTGTGATGACTTATTCTTGTTTTTACTGAATCAGCAAAGCACTGTCCAGACATGGCGCTGCCACCAGAGCTGACTGCTTGGAGCCCCTCTTCCTCTTTCTCTTGCTTCCTATGCTTTGAGCCCCAGCTCTGCTGCTCACGCGTAGGGTGGGGTTCCTGCTGAGGTGTCAGATCTCCGGCTGGACTTCCAGCCACTCCCCTGTGTCCGATGACGCAGCCGCACCTAGATTTTCTGTGTGCTGGGCCCGCTCCACCTGCCACAGCTCCCCGCACCTCACCGCCTCTGCAGGCGGCTGGAGTGTGCCCTGCCGTCCTGCCCCCTCCCTCCTGCCTCCTCTGCTGGACAGTTGGCTCCATTCTGGGCCCACCAGCTTTACATGCTTGGTAGAGACATGCATGATGTCTAACAACGAAAGCAAACTCCCTTTCCCCCAAAACCAGCAAGGTCTCCACTTCTGGCTACCAAGGGGCTTGGCACATACACTCAGGGGCTCCCTGAATGTTTACCCGCCTACCCCCTTTCCTCACCACCTTCAGACATCCGTCCCGCATGTCCTGGCCGCCTCGGAGCCCCTGTGGTATGGCTGTGTTTGCAGGGGTTGAGCCCAGTGAGTAGTCAGGGCCAGGAGGTGTGGGGTCCCTCGGGAAAGGAGCCCGAGAGGGGGACAATTTGAACAGTCACTGCTCAGCATAGATCAGGGGTCCCCAGCCCTGTGTGCACGTTAGAATCACCTGGAGGACGTTTAAAAAGTATGGACATCCAGGCCCCTTCGCTGGAGTCCAGTTTAGTTGGTTCCAGGGGAGAAGAGATCAAATGTTAAAATGTCCCCAGGGAGACCCAGGCCAGGTGTGACTTGCCTTCTGTGTGGCTAGGTGGCCATGCTGGGGCCTCTAGGTGGTCTGTTCAGCCTCTATCAATAATTCCCAATCATTCAGAGTTAAATCAGGCTGGGGGGGAGGGGACATGAACAGTGCTGACACCTGAACTGTCACCTAAGCACACAGGTTAATTTCTGGGCCTGATAATTGAAGGCACAGGAAAGGAATTCTTTTTTTCCTGTTTTCCCCTGGTTTTGAAGTAATGACGCAGTTTCACTTTGGGATGGTCGGGCCTCCCAAGCGGTAGATGGAAAATTAAGTTTGAGTTTTCAGCTTGAGAGCACCCGTGGCTGCAGGCGGATCCAAACCGGGCTGTATTCTACTTTTTGTTTTTTTTTTGCGGTACGCGGGCCTCTCAGTGCTGTGGCCTCTCCCGTTGCGGAGCACAGGCTCCGGACGCGCAGGCTCAGCGGCCATGGCTCACGGGCCCAGCCGCTCCGCGGCACGTGGGATCTTCCCGGACCAGGGCACGAACCCGCATCCCCTGCATCGGCAGGCGGACTCCCAACCACTGCGCCACCAGGGAAGCCCCAAACCGGGGTGTGTTCTAAATGAGCCGGGTTGGACTCGGCCTCCTGCTTGGTCACTCCGTCGAGATTTCAGCGCAGGTTGAATTAAATGCCAGGCGGCCCCGGGTGGACAGAGCACCGATCCGTGGGGTCCTGGTCTGTGTGTGTGGCACACGGAGGGGCAGGTGGGAGCCAGGAGACAGCCGTGCGCCTCGTCAGGAGAGGCCGAGCGGCCAGCGTGGCGAGATCTCAGTTCGCATCAATGCAGTTGTTCCTTTCTCTCTGTGCCCATTAATTTTCTTGCCTCTGCAGTCTCAGGATGGAGAGGGTGGGTCACGGCTGTCCACTTGAGTTGGGGATGTGGGATTTGAGGTTTCCAGGATCCCACGTATCAGGGCATGGAGGGGGGGAGCTTGGGAGGGGCTGGGGGCCAGCCTTTCGGACATTCATGACCCCATGAGGCCCAGAGTCTTGGGGCTTGCAGGTGCCCTGGGGTGGGGGTCCCAGGGGCGAGAGGGCCAGGAGAACGCCATCCAGGGTGGAGTTCCCTGGAGCCTGGGCCCAGTCTTAGAGGCTGAGAGTCTCCAGAACTGCCCCACGAAGAGAATTTTTGCTCAGGGAGGGGAGGGGAGCCATGAGTCTTCCCAAGCCCTGCCCTTCTCTGCCTCAGTGGGTGGCCTGGAGGAGCACCGGGTTTGGGGATGGAGACACACACGCACGCACGCGCACGTCTTGACTTTCAGCCCTGCTTTTATGACTCTGTGACTGGACCGGTTACTGGGCCCCTCCTGAACCTTGGTTTCTGTGTCTCCCTGGCAGAGTCAAGGCTTGGAATGAGCAGTGCCAGCCACCACGGTGCTGATGTTCTGCGAGGCCCAGGGTGATCGTATGGGGCCCCCAGGGCTGCTGGGGGAGCTTTGAGGCAGGGTGGAAAGAACCTTGGCTCTGGACAAACCTGGGTTCAAATCCCAGCCCTGCAGTGTTTTTGCTGTGTGACTTTGGACTTGCTACTTAACCTCTCTGAGTCTCAGGCTCCTCTGCAGTAAACAGGGATAGCTCGGTGTGAGGATTACGGGGGTGTGCTGGGAGGGCTGGGGTTTTGCTTGGCGTCTGCTGGCACATAAGAGGTGCTCAGTAACATCTGCGTGTGCGAATGGGAAAGAAGGGTCCCTTCTCGATGTCCTGTGTGGACAGGGGAACTCTTCTTCACGCCCGAGGCTCTGGTAGTCATCTCAGAGTTTGCAGCCGGCTGCTTTGGCCTGCCCACCCTGCAGACCTACTGGTGGGCAGCTCAGGTGGGCAGGCCCGCCTGGAGGAGGGAGGGGCAGGGGCAGCCCTCCCCGCCCAGCGCTGCCACTCCTCCTCGCAGGAACCTGATGTTCCTCTGATATGCCTCCTCAGCCTTTTCGCCTTCATCCATAAATAATATCTGTCTCACATTCAGCCCGCACCTCCTGGGGCCGCGATGTATGCCAGGAGGCAGATGCGCCCTCAGCTGGGACTCGCCTTCCATCCTCCCCATCCCCACCCTGCCTTGTCTGCCTGTCAGAGTCCTGCTTGCTCTTAGGTGCTCAGCTCAGATGCTGCCTCCTTCAGGAAGGAGTCTCTGATTTCTCCCCATCAGCGCATCCTTGCTCTCGGCCCCCCTCGTCCCTGGGTTGAGCCTCTTCACTCCACCCTTTGCCCTTCCGCAAACGTGGTTATTCCTGCAGCTCCTGCATTAGGCTGAGAGACCCTCGCAGTAGGGGACCATGCCCTTACACGAGCATGCGTGATTGCTGGTCCTGCCGGTGCCTGGCTCTGCGACGTCGGGTGGACCCATTCACTCGCTGAGCGTTCTTTTTGTCCTCTATATGATAGGCCTTCTGCCGCCCACCTGGCAGGGTCCCTGGGGGATCTAGAGGGTAGTAGAGTGAGTACGTTGGCACCGGGGCCCTCTTCCCAGCTATGTGGGGAAACTTCAGTGTTCCAGGGGCTCCCATCCAGTACTGAGCTTCTGCTTGCTTTTCCCTACTGATGGGGAGCTCACAGCCCCCTGGTAGCCTGGACGGTCGTGAAACAGGTAACTTGCCTTTCTAGTGCTGGATTTGGGGACCCACTGCTCTGCAAGGATTCAGTCCTTTGGTGACCTTTGGGATTGTTCAGCGTCTGGGGAGTAGGTGGGCCTGGGGTTGGAACATCCTCCAAGTCCTTGAAGAAGGCAGGACCGTTCCCAGGCTCCGCCGGATCAGTGTCCCGGGCCTTGATGGGGCTGTGCATTCATCAGAGGTGAGGGCAGCAGGGACACCAGCCTGGTCTGTGGGCAGGGTGGGAGGGCAGCGGCCGCTCTGGCACTGAGTACCGGCCTGTTTCCCAGCAGGACTGGGTACTGCAGAAAGTGTGGCCTTTGCCTTGAGCCCAGGGCTGCACTGAGCCCGAGGTAGGGAAGGCTGCCTGGGGAGAGCAGGTTGCCCTGTCACTGCCTGGTCCGCAGCTGTCCCTTCACTTCCCGGAGCCTCAGTTTCTTCATCTGTAAACAGGGGTCGGTACCTGCTCACAGTGAGAGACGATGAGGACGATTGCCTGTAAGTAAGGCACACCGTTGGTGCTCATTAAGTGTGTGGTTACTGCTGCTTCTTGCTGGAATGACCTCGCCTTGCTCTGTGTCTGTCTGAACTGTTCGAGCTGCTATAACAGAATACCACAGACTGGGTGGCTCATAAACAGCAGGAACTTCTCTCTGGTCTGGAGGCTGGAAGCCCAAGGCCAGGGCGCTGGCAGACTGAGTGTCTGGAGAGGGCCACTTCCTGGTTCACAGACGGTTGTCTCCCTGCTGTGTCTTCGTTTGGCGGAAGAGGCAAGAGAGCTCTGTGGGGGTCTCTTTGGTTAGGACACTAATCTCACTCACAAGGGCTCCACCCTCGTGACCTAATCACCTCCCAAAGGCCCTGCCTCCTAACACCATCACATTGGGCATTAGGTTTCAACATATGCATCTTGGGGGACACCGACATCCAGACCATAGCACTGTCCCTGGTGCCCGGGGCTGGTCCGAGCTCCCTGGGGGTGGTGCTCCTGGTGGCCCTGCCTGTGTGACTTTGTGCATCACTGCGTCCTTGTTTCTGTGCCTGTGGGGGGATGGGGATACCTCCCCAGGGGGGTGAAGTGTCTGAGGTTACCTGTGAGAGCTGACAGCTCCACCACATCCTGGGCAGGTGGGAGGCACGGGTGGAGACTGAGGCTCCGTGGTGCAGAGTGGGCCTGCCCTACTTGGTTTTGATTTCCACGGCCCGCAGGTATGTGTGGCACTCACCTGTCCCCTTGGGGGCCAGTCCTGGGGCGGGGGAGAAAGGAGAGAAGCCCAGGAACCGACTCATGGGAAGGCAGATGCTCTCAGGAGCTGCCCTCATCCTCTGGGGCAGAGAGGGAGGGAAGCCTGGAATGGTGAGGGTGCTTCTGCTTAATGAGGCCCTTCCACCTCGGTGGAGCCACTGGCCCCGGTGCCACAGCCGACCCCTCGTAATGAAGTGGAAGGAGAAGGGAATTGAATCAGCTGGGCTGCGTTGTGGAAATGCCAGCCATCTCACGGCAGAGCTGCTGGGTGTGAGCAGGGGCCCAAGGTGTGGCGTTGCTGAGTCTCCTGCTGATGACCTGCCGCAAAGCCTGCCTGTCCCCGAGACCTTATAGGGACCCCGCTCAGGGAGAGGGGGTAGAAGGGAGGCAGGGCTGGTGGGGACCCTGGAAGAGGCAGCAGCTGGAGAATCAGGCCCCGCATGTGGCTGTGTGTCACGGTGCCACCCCCCAGTCCCCTGCCCCAGCCTCCATCCACTTCCTCCTTTGCACAAAGGGAAAGTTGTACTTTTTCCCAAGCTGTGGCAGATACTGTGGGCGCCCTGCCCAGATCCCCGTGGCGCTCACCGCCTCCGTGCCCACCGCCCGCTTCACCTGTGGGCACCTGCAGCTCTGCCTGGGAGCTTGCCCTGTCCCCTCTCCAGGTGGGCACTCCTGGGGCATGAACACCACCCTCCTGCCATGAGCGGCTCCCACCAGGGAGCCCTTGGGCAGGCGAGCAACTGTGAGACCCCCAGCGGGTTCACACCCTTCTCATCAGCTCCCATTCCCCGCCTCACCTCTCCACACCCTCACCTGGGCTTCCTGGGGTCACCTCCCACGTAACCCGCTTGTATGCGAATCCTTGTCTCACCCAAATTAAGATGAAAGTTCCTGGTGAAGTTGGCACAAGACAACAGGGTGAATGCTGTGGGCTGAGGTCTGAGGGACAGTTGCCCTTGGCCGCTGGCATGCTGTACCCTCTGTGGCCTTGGGGGTGCCAGGTCACTGTCACAGGCTGAGCGCTTCTTACTGTCATTGCAGCTGCTGCTGATGGGAGCTCATAGGATTGAGTCAACTCGTTTGGGGAAACCTGTTCGACCCAGCCTGTAGGACTGATTCCTGTTAGGTCTTCAGGTTTTTCCAAGGGCCTACTGCGTGCTTAGCGGTGAGCTAGGTGGGGAGGGGGTGACAGGGGTGGTTGGACATGGCCTCTGGCCCCCAAATTCTTGCAGTTTGGACCGATGGTGAGGCTGGGGTGACATTGCCTAGGCAGGCAGGGGGCCAGGCTGCAGGGGGCGGAGATGTGACCTGGCAGCTTCCGGGAGGGCAGAGTGCCCTGATGGTCAACGCCAGCACCTGGCACAGGACTCCTCGGTGGAGCCGATCAGCGCCAGTGGGGAGGGGCTTGCAGACCCTCGGCTCCAGGACTCCACCCACCCACGGGCTGCTCTGGTCCTGCACGACCCGGGAACAAGGACCTGTGAGGAGGGGCGTAGGAGGGCTGATGTTCAGGCTCCTGTGGGCGAGAATGTTGCGGGAGCTCTCCCTGTCACTCCAGATGGAAGGTGGATCGTGATTCCCCCAGAATTGGACCAGTGGGCCCTGGGAGGGTCAGGGAATGTCCAGGGGATACCTTGGCCAGCCTGGCTCGGGGTCCTTTTCGTAGTCACCTCCCTCATTCCATTCCCCCCCGCCCCCCAGCAGTCAAGCCAGGAAATGGCTCTTCCCTCCCTGCTGGCTCTACTCCTTGTTACTGCAAACCTGGGATTAATTTAATTACACGCTTGTCTCCAAGAGGCGGGGGCATGGAGGCGCCCCGTGGGATTGTGAGTTGCCCGAGGCTGCTGGGAAGGATTGTCCTCCCAGGGAGCCGGGCCCTTCCTGGCATCCCCTGCCCTCCTGCTCTCGCCCCTGCCACCAACCCCGACTTGAGGGTCCACCTAGCTCTCACTCTTCCCCACGGCAGGGCACCTGCTCTGACCCCCAGGTGACCAGATGTCCGACTCCCTGGCTCCTGGCAGCATGCAGAGCCTGGCTTGGGGAGCTGAGGGTAGGGGCGGTGGGGACGGGGTCCCGTGTGGCCGGGGAGGCTTATCTGGGTCTTTGAGGAGGCGGCCTCATAGCCTGTTAAACTCTGCAGGATCGGGCAGGCTCGGGGCTGAGCCTGGGCCTCGGAAAAGGCCCCCAGAGCAGAGCTGGGGGCAGTGGGCAGAGGGTGGCCGATGGGGCCCACTTTCCACGCCATCCTCTGGGCCACCCTTCTGTTTCCCTTGACATTAACATGGGACTCTGCGATGTGAAGGTACAATCGTTTAGTCCCTTCTCCTTTTTTATAAAGAAAGATTTCTCCCTATTCTAAAGGAAGATTACTTGAAAATTAACAAGAAACAGTGTGAATAAATAAAGTCACCCATCTCCTCGTGAGCAACACCACGGTCAGTATCTCTGTGTGCCTCGTTCCTGGATTTCTGTTTCAATATTTTTAAACATAATAGCAATTCTACGTGCAGTTTTGTGTCCAGTTCTTTTCACGGGCGTTTAAGTGTTTTTCTTACCGTTGAGGAGAGAGACTCTCCTAAACGTCGTTGGTTGGCGACAAGGGTATAAACTCTGCTGTTGTTGGACGAAGAGTTGTTTCCAGTTTGGGTCACTGTAACGCTGTCTGCATTCTTCATGATTGCAATTAATTCCTTAGGACACGTTCCATTGGGAGCACTGGGTGATTAAAGGCATT
Organism: Leucopleurus acutus; assembly: GCF_964270905.1. NCBI lineage: Eukaryota > Metazoa > Chordata > Mammalia > Artiodactyla > Delphinidae > Leucopleurus > Leucopleurus acutus. The sequence goes on from NC_139142.1 coordinate 5,176,973, forward strand.
TTAAGCTTCTCACGTTGTTCTTTTGAAATTCAAAAGAAAAACCCAACAAACCTTGATGTCTGAAGCGTAGTTCATCCTCTGCAGCCTCTTGGGGTTTGGGGCGAACCCAGACAGATGGGCTGAGCGGAGCGGCTCCTTGCTCTGGGGCCGTGGACGCGGCCTGTGGTTTGTGGGATGAGCGATGGCCTGTGTCCCTTCTCGTGGCGCTGGCTCTGTCGCCGCTCCTTCTTCCCGACTGCCATCCTGGGAGGTGGGCGTGAGGCTGCGGAGTGGCGGTGTGCCCGGCCCGCCTGTTGCCCAGCGCGGGCGCTAAGCTGGTCGGCACGTCTGCTGACTCCCTCCCACCCAGGCCAAGCTCCAGCGGCAGTCTGACAGAGAAGGGCAGGGCTGGGAGCTCCTGGCTCAGCGCATCGGAATGGCAGAGGGACACAAAATCGCCCCCACAGCCAGGAGACCATGGGCGGGCGGTGTGCCCACCTTCCGGGTGGCTCTGCGACCGTACAGGGCAGCGTGAGAGTTAGTGACCTGACTCAGGTCGCTGGTCCTTCTCCTGGCTTCAGGGCTGTGCCTGGCAGCACATCCCCTGGTGGGGCTGCGGTGCGCAAAGGGGCTGGCTTGCGGCCGTGCCCGCGGGTTGGGCAGTAGTGGGGCGTCCAGGGGAGTCGCTTGACCAAGGGCCACGTCTCATTAGGGACCTCTGCCGGCTTCTCACAATGGCACGGTGCTGTCAGCTCCTCTCAGAGCGGCGGGACACTTGGGGTCCTGAGCACTGACCTATGGGGGTGGGCCTGGGTGGTGGGGAGAGGGTCTGGAAGTCTGGGCCCTGGGCCCCCCTGCTCGCCTGCCAGCAAGTAGGGACACTATTCCTTGTGGCCTCCTCGTCTGGAAAACGGGGACGATGTCTTTTGGCCCCTGTGAGCCTTCAAGGAGGCGCCAGGTGCAGGGGCTGCCGTGCGTCACACAGGGGGTGAATGGGGGGGACCTTCCCTCCCCCGCCGACCCCACCCAGAGGGGGACCACATAGGGGTCAGGGGTTGTTTTAACGTGTAAGGTTGAGGGAGCTGGGAGGGTCTGGAGTTTACCTTATCCGCTGTTTCCCGGGTGGTGTTCCAGGGAACCCTCCTGCCGGCAGCAGGTGGAGGACACAGAGGATTGGGGAGGCCAGGCTGCGCCCCATCTCCGTCCCCCTGCTCACAGGGCCCAGCACCCCTGGAACACTGAGGCCCTTCCCATCAGGCCTGTTCGTGAGGGTGGGTGCGGACACGATGTGGGAACTGCTGGTCAGTTTGGGCTGATTGACAGGTAAACCGAGGCCGGGGGCCAGCATGGGGCGTGAACTGTAGTGACTGCTGAGGGTCCCCTGCCCGGGCCCTGGGCACAGGGAAGCCTCTGCAGTCCCCGCCTGGGGTCTGGTCCCCCCACCCTGCCCCGCCACTGCCCCGCGTGTGTATGAAGAAGCCATTGCGCCTCTCGCAGGTCACACAGCGGGGCTCCTCGCAGAGCTGCCCTGTGTTACCAGGGTCTCCCTGGGAGTGAGGGGGAGTGGCCTGGCCAGTGACCCTCTTCCTCTCCAGAAGGCTCCGCATTCCTGAGAGGTGACTGGCAGGGAGCAGGGGGGAGGAGTTGGTTATGTAATTGGGGCGGGGTGGGCCGCCCCCCATTCCTGCCCAGGGCGGGGCTGAGGGCTCCTGGGCCTGGTCCAGGGCTGGGGAGACAAGGCTCCTGAGGGTATGCTTGGGGACCACAGTGACCCACAGCAGGCAGGTCAAGGGGCACGTGGGCACCTCCTGTAACTGGGGGCACGTCAGAGGCAGCAGCTCGGCGCTGCTGATGGGCGGAAGCTCGTGAAGCCTGGGCCAGCCTCCAGCGCAGGGGGCTTGGGGCCCTGGGGAGGGGGCCACTGGCCGCCGCATCCTCACAGGGCGCCCGTGGACCCCTCCTCTGCCGGCAGGCCCTGTTGGGGAGGGGCACGGCGTCCGCGTCACACACCTAAGGGCCCAGGGTTCGCCCGCGGTCATGCTGACTGTGCTGGCGTGGATGCATGACGGTCCCGCTTGTCCTTTGCCTGCACCTCAGCCCCCTTTGCCCACCTGGGAAGGTTAAGAGCCCCCTCGGGGGGGCAGTGGTGTGGGGCATTAGGGAGCTGGCTTTGGTCGAAGGTCTGGTGCCTTCTGAGATGAAGGGCCGCTGGTGTGGTCCGGGAAGACCCTGAGTCCTGCTGGGGGTTGGGGCCGGTGGGTACAGCAGGAACAGCAACTGGCCCAGGGGTGGGCAGGGCCCAGGCTGGCGTCTGGGCTGTGTGGCCTCTGGCCGGGCGCTCATGCGGGTCAGAGGAGCATAGCCGTCCCTTAGCAGGTGGCAGCAGGCCTCCTGGGGGAGGTACCCTATGCTGTCACAGAGGTGCTCAGACCCACCTTTCTTCCCTCGGCACCGGCACCTGCTGTGACTCTCCGGTCCCCTTGCCTACCCTACCCTGTGTTAACCTTCCCTGTCCCGTGTTCTGCCTCCCTCCCCTTGCCCTCTCTGCCCCATGTCACCCTTGGCCTCCACCCAGGCAGGCTCCCTTGTCCTGGCCTGGAGTGAGTTAGTCATTAGTTTTCTCTTCTGAGCTGATTTCCAGCCCAATGGGGAGGTAGGACCAGGGCTGTGGGTAGGCAGGGTGGCGGAATTTCTCCCGCTTCTTTTTTTTTTTAATAGAGACAGGATGCTTTAAGGTGGTTTTTAAAAATTAATTAATTACTTAGCTTATATTTTGGCTGCGTCGGGTCTTCGTTGCTGTGCGTGGGCTTTCTCTAGTTGCGGCGAGCAGAGGCTTCTCTTGTTGCGGAGCACAGGCTCTAGGTGCGTGGGCTTCAGTAGTTGTGGCACTCAGGCTCAGTAGTTGTGGCACACGGGCTTAGTGGCTCCGCGGCATGTGGGATCTTCCCGGACCAGGGCTCGAACCCGTGTCCCCTGCATTGGCAGGAGGATTCTTAACCACCACGCCACCGGGGCAGTCCCTCTCCCACTTCTGATGTGATTGTGCAGCGGGGTCAGCGTGGTGAGGGAAGGTGGATTTCACCCCCTCCGCGTTCAGGAACTGGGGGCGTGTGGCTGGAGGTATCTCACTGGCCTCTGACTGCAGGAGGGGTGGTGGGTTATCTGTGTTACGCAGCCCCCCGAACAGATCGCTTGCAGAAGTTCTGTGCGTCAGGCAGGATGGAGCAGAGGAAGCCCAGATGCTGACTTGGCATGCTTGGGGCCTCAGTTTCCCCCCTGAGCAGGGGAGGGCCTCCCTGGACCCTGGGCCTTGGGGTGGGCTGCCCCTGGGTGAGGGTCCCATCAGGGGAGCATTTGTGAGAACTCTTTTTGGACCTGAAGCATTGTGGAAGTTGAAGGAATCAGCTCAGGACGAGCTGGTGAGGGAACCCATCACCCACTTTCTGCAGGTCAGGGAAACCTGGGCTCAGAGGCCCACCGGAGGGGGCCCAGGGGAGGGTGGGCCCTCCTGTTGGATACAGTTTGCTGACGGGTGACATGCCCCCTTTGTGTCGTTACAGATCCCTCGTCCACCTACATCAGGCAGCTGGAGACCAAGGTGAAGCTGCTGGAGGGTGACAAGCTCCTGGCACAGGTAGGCTGGCTGTGGGCCAACCCCACCCTGAGGGCCAGCGCAGGCCCTGCTGCCCACCCACCACTCTCGCCCCAGCACGCCTGGGGTTCCCTTCCCCCTTCCCACCCCTAACCTTCCACCTGCCCCCGACTCCTGCCCGGAGTCACCTCCTGGGACACCTGGCCGAGGACGGCCACCTGCCTTCCCTCCATCACAGCCTTTCCCTGTCTGTCCCCGCTGTGGTCTGCGAGCTCCTTGGGGGCTGGCGCTGGGCCCGTCCCAGAGATGGTGCAGAACACACACGCAAGTGCTGAAGAAATGGACTGCTTTGCCCTCTGGATGGGCGCATCAAGGCCCAAGAGGCAGGCTGGCCCGTCCCCGCTCAGACCCCCGTGGAAACTTCCCTGCCCCTGCTGTGCCAGTTTCTCTCTGGGCTGGGGTCTGCCCTCCTCCCTCCTGCCTGGCCTGAGTCCACGGACAGGTGAGCCAGGCCTCGTCCCCGGCCTGCCCCTGGCCTGTCCGCAGCACAGGGACGGCGGGTTAGAGACGGGTGACGGGGTCAGTGCTGGGAGGAGGTGGTGCAGGATGAGAGGTGGGGGGTGGGCGTCTGTGCCCTTGGCGACTGCGCTGGAGCGTGGAGGGGGCGTGGCTGCCGGGACGAGGCTGTTGGCAGGGTGGTGATGGGGGGCTGTGATCAGCCCGGTCGGTCGGGGTGTCTGGGGCCAGCTGGCTCGGCTGACCCTCCAGCCTCTTTCTCCCTTGTACTCATCCCTGACTTCATCTCAGTATCCCTCTCCCCTGCCACATCTGCTGGCCCATAAGTGGCTGGCCGGGATGCCCAGAGCGTTTCTCTGGGAACCAGCCCCAGGGAGGGCTCAGCTGCCTGGCCTCGTTGCTAGGCGACCCGTGGGCTTGGCGCCACTGCCCTGCTCAGACACCCTCTCTGCCCACTGGGCGGCGGCTGGGATGCTCACAGCCCCAAGTGCAGCCCGACAGCTGCCATCCCACCTCTCGCCCTCGCAGGGGCTGCTGGAAATTCCCCCTAGCTCGGCAGGACCCTGCAGAGTATGTGGTTCACGTTTGGGTCTTTGCTCCCCCACATCCCATGGCCACCACATTGTGTCAGGCGCATAGCCAGGCACTGAATCGCAAGGCTTGTTTTCAAACAAAATGTGTCACTTGTTAAGGTGCTGGAAGGGCCTGGCTGCAAGATATGCTGGCTCCTCGGGGCTGGCAAGGGCAGGGAGGGGCTGGGGCCTCGCCAGGCGGTGGGCTAGGGCTCCTTAGACCTGAACACTCCATGTGGGCTTGTCCTGGTTGCTAAGGAGGGTGTGTGGGGCGGGCTGCAGGAGCTGTAGGCAGGGGCGATGGGGGCAGCCTCAGGACTTGGGGGCCTTTGCTCTGGGGCTGGTTCCCATCCAGCGAGTAGGGAAGCAAGTCACTCACTTCAGCCATGTACAGCAGGGTGAAGGCCAGGACCTCGCTCTGGCAGTGGAAGCCTCCGACCAGCGGGTCAGCAGCCTTGTGAGTCTGCCCCAGCCCAGCTGTTCTTTGTGTCACTGTTTCTGGGGAGAGCTTGGACCCCAGATTTGGGATGCCATTTGCAATGCTGTTCTGCGGTCCAGGCAGGGCATGGCTTGTGGTCCTGTTTCCAAGGACAAGGACAGGCTGCAGAGTGGCAGTCCTTCCTCTTCCTCCTGCCTCTGGGAGCCCCCTGGTCTCATAAGGGAGCCCCCCATAGCTGTGTCCCCTTGCCCCGTGCCCACAAGTGCAGAGGTGGAGGTTGACGGGGCCCTGTGTCTGGAGCATCAGGGGTGCGGGCCGCCACCTGCGCAGGGGGTTTCTCTGCCTGGTCCCTCCCCACCAAGCCTGCTCTGACCTGCTCCCAGGGGTCAGACCGGGGACATTGTCCTTGTCCTGGAGGCAGCAGCAGTGGGCTTCTGTCCCCGACCTGTACCACGCCAGGCTCTCCGGAAACACACAGCCATCAGATGGGGGCGCGACCTCTCGCCCGGGCCCAGGCTTGTTGGCTTGAGGCAGATGGGGCTTTAGGGACAAGAACATGCTTTGGCCCGGCTCCTCGCTGGTACAGGAGAAGTGCTGGGAACTCAGAGACCATCCAGTGTGCCAGTGTGCCAAGTTTCTTGTTTCCTGAGTAGACTTTTCTTTCTCCCCAGATGAAGCCTTGTGAGGCTGAGCTGCTCCGGTGATAGCTGTGGGTGCTTGTGTGTGTCATGGGGGTGGGGCCCCTGGGTCCTATCCTCGTCTCTTCCTCACGAGGACTCTGCTGGCGAGTGGGGGTCTTGCCCAGGGTCTCCCAGTGAGCGGTGTCAGGGCCGTACCCAGCATCCCGAGAAGGGGGCAGCCGTGTGGTGCTGGGGCCTTGGCCCTCCAGTGCACTGCATAGCCACCTGCCCTGGTCCCCTTGCTTCAGCTGAAGGCTGACCCTCAAGCTACAGTATGCAAAAGCACCCAGGGGCCAGGGTGTGGGCAGGGCATCTCCAGGGTCATGGGCGGGACTCCTGTTGCCCCTGCCACCCGCTGCCACCAGGGCTTGGCCTTGAGGGTGGGTGGGTGCCCTGGAGGAGGGCGTTGCTGTTCTGAGCCACGCAGGGGATGTGAGAAACAGTGAGAGGAGGGTCGCTTCTGGCCTGCTCAGGGCTTCCTGGCAGAAGTTGACACCTTGCCTGCCTCTGGGTTCCTAGGGTGGCTCAGGCGGCATCAGCTTTATGAGGACCCTTGAGCCACTTCCTCTCCCCTGGCCTCTGTTTGCTTACCTGTAAAATGGGCACTCGCTCACTCCATGTGTAACTGATCACCTGCTGTGTGCATGGCCGGCGGGTGGGTGGGTGGGTGTACAGTGGTGTCCAAGCAGAGGCCTACCCACAGGGGGCACTCTTGTGCTGCCTCCTTGTCCTGGCCAGCAGGCTCATGTATACGGGGGGGCTGTGGAGGACAGTGGAGGTGGGGAGAACTCTGTGGGCAGGGCTCAGCCCACAAGTAGAGTACTCGTCTTATTTTGATGAGTACTGGTCCAGGGAAGATGGGGTTTTCTTAGCCTCCTTCCTCCTGGCCTCCTGCCAGTAGCCTTCCCCAGCCACCCCCAGGTGGCCCGGCACTTGCTCTGGGCTCTCTCAGCCCCATAGGCTGCCTCTCTTGCTGATGGGATATTGGGATCCTCCTTGTGAAGCCTGGCCCTGACCCCTGCTGGACTGTTAGGTACTCAAGGACTGGGCTGCTGGGTCTCAGTGGTCACATCTGTGTCTCAATGCCCAACTGGACTTGGTGGATGCATCTTGGGGAACCCTGGCTGCACCTGCCTGGTCTCCCAGGCTGGGAGGGGAGGCTGGTTCTTGCCCAGAATAAGGAAGGTCTGCTTAACCCAGGGAGAGTGGCTTCATAAGGTAGTGAGTGTACCATCTGTGGAGGTAATCAAGTGTGGATGGATGGATAGATGGATGGATGGGGGTGATGGATGACCATGTTTGGGAATATTGAAGAAGGAGATTGCTGCCATGGGTGGGATTCTGGCCACGGTCTCATGGGCTCTAGCTTGTGAGATTTTATGACTCTGGCACCTATATCTTTTCAGTGAAATCAAATTGCACAGAAACCTCCAGCTCTGTGCAAAGTGGAAAATCTGCCTTTGGCGAAAAGCAGGGGAGAGCAGTGTTATTCTTTTAACTGTCTTCGGGTGACGTGGCTTTGGGGTTTGGGTGGGAGGGCAGAGAGCCGCTGTGGATTCCCGTTCCCCACTGCCCACCCTCTCCCTCCACGGCCTCTATTTAACTCCAAAACAGCTTTAATTAAAAATGTGCCAGAGTGTTCACAGGCTAAATTACTGTATTGCAGTTCATATTTTCTTTCTCATGTCGGCTTTAAAATTTCATCAACACAGCTGCTTCCTCTGCAGTGATTCATCTGGAGCCCAGTATGTGCTATGATTTTTCCCGTGGATTCTGTGCCTAGCCGGGCTGGGCTGGAGGCGGCTCTGATTGACGCGGGGGCCTACGCTCTGTGGTTCCCTCCATTCACTTCCCTGCTGGGCTGATCAATGAAGGCTCCGCATGTGCCCAGAAGCCAGCTTCACAAAAGAGCAAGAAGCAGGTTGGGCAGGAGCGGGCGGCCGTCTGGGGGAGAGGAGGCAGCGGTCCAGGCCCGTGGCTGTGACGGGTCCCAGCCGGCCCCCCTTCGCCTGTCCCCGGGGCCCGCTCTTCCCATCCCGCCATGCCACACAGGGTCACTGTATACTCAGGTTGGAAGTGACCCCAGGATTTACACCAAGCATGGATGGGGAAACTGAGGCCTGGGTGGAGGAGGATTTCCTGGGACAGGTGATTGTATTCGTTTGCTAGAGCTGCCGTAACAAAGAACCATGCACTTTGTCGGAGCGGGGTGCGTGGAGGAGGGGCTTAAGCAACTGAAATGTATTGAATGTATTGTCTCACAGTTCTGGGGAGCATGGGGTCAACAGGTCAGCATATGAATTTGATTGGGACACAGTTCAACCTGTAGCAATGATGTTGTTGGCCTGATGGTATAAGAAAGTGGGTTTGAGCCCCAGAGGAGCCTGGATTCAGATAATCCCTGCTCCACCACTCACCGGCTGTGTGGCTTTAGGTAAGATACCTTATGTCCCGGCGCCTGGTTTCCTCACCTATAAGACAGGGGCGATGGTGATGCCTGCTACAGCACTGACTGGAACCTGGGGGCGCCCAGGCAGTGCTTGCCCTTCTCTCCTTTTCCTGGTCTTGGGAGCCTGGGATTTTTCAAGGTCTGGCAGCCCACGCCTGTTCAGCCGGGCTTGGTCCCTGATGGACTGCTCCTTCTTGCCTTTTGTCTGCGTTTTGAACCATCCAGGCCTTGGGACTGAGGAACAGTCTGCTACTATCTGAGCCCATTGCTGACACCTCAGTACTGTTTCCCGCCTCCCCAGGGAGGGCTGTTTTGGTTGGTTGGTCCCCTTGCCCAAGCCCTGCAGAGATGCTGGCCTCATGGTGTGTCTGTGGTGGCAGTGCTGCTCGCTGGCATCTTCTGTGACGTGCTGGTTTGTTGACAGGCTCTGGGCTGTCCCTGCTTCGCCCGTTTGGTGTTCCGGGGTTGGCTGTCATGTCCCCGCCCCTTCTGTCTTGAGAGATGTGGTCTCCGGAGGGCTTCATCTGCTTCATTAGCAGAACCTTAGAACCAGTCCAGCCTCTTCCTCAGCCAGGGAGGAAACCCCCTCTTTCCATCATCCAAGCAGATGGTCAGTCTAGCAACGTGGGCAGGAAGAGAGACAAGGAATTCTACCTCTGTCCCTTACGCCCGAGGCTTAACCAGTGTCCACCGTGAGCCAGACACCAGGTGCTCAGCATGGTAAGAGGCTAACCCCAGAGCCAGAGGGCCTGGTTCCAACCCGCAAAGTGCCACTTACCAGCTGGGTGGCATTGGGCCAGTGGGTTAACCTCTCTGTGCCTCAGGTTTCCCAGCTGTAAAACGGGGACACTAACGGTGTCTGCTCCAGGATTAAAGGGCAAATCACGGAAAGCACTGAGGGCCGGGGCTGGCTGGCGATAAGGGTCGTGGGTCAGCCACTGTGACCTCACCTGTGGGCCATCCAGCAGCTGAGTGTCCTACTGGACCCCAATTGACATGCAGGCAAACAGAGACCTGGAAGTGGGCGAGTTGCTCAGGTCCACTCAGTTGCGATGGGATTTGGATTTTGCAACACCTGTGCCCTCCAGAGTCCCCCACCTGCCTCCACAGAGGTTACATGGCCCGCCCCTCACTCACCTCATCGGAGCAAGTAATGGTCCCACCAGGGGACCCGTGAGGGGATGACGGTCATTGCGGTTGGGACCCGGTCAGCGCGGTACCCATCAGTTACAGGCCACGTGGTTCTGGGCAGTACACACATCCGGGTTTGAAAAATGGTTTAGGACCTGAAGTCGCATGGGGGTAGGGGGCAGTACCAGCTGCGGGTGAGACATCAGCCACGCGTTAACCGCACGTGGACGACACGCTGCCTCGTCTGAACAGTAACCGGGAGAACCCGTGGATCCCCGGCCACGCCGCAGCCCCTTTGATTCACGGCCTGCTAATGAGTTCTCGTAAAATTAAAGGGGGAAAAAAGCAGGTAAATCTGGTTGGTAGGACCTGTATGTTCTCGTGAGAGGCCTTGCAGGCCACATTCGCCCTGAGGACGGGCAGATATCTGGCCTCGCCCAGCTGGCTGGGATCTCGGGGTGCCTCTCAGAAGGGCAGCTGTGTTCCGGTGTGAGCCTCGGGGAGGGCTGTGAAGGGGTTGGGGCCCCAGTTCCTGGCGCGTGGTAGGCACGCTGTCAGTCCTTGTGCAATCTGGAGTTTCTAAAAACACGGGGCTCCTGTGAGGCGCCTTGGGGACCCCGACCTCGGCCCTTGGCCTCCCTACGGCAGCCCAGCCGAGGTCCTGGCGGCTTTGGGCTAATGGGCGTCCAGGGGAGGGAGGGCAGAGGTGAGGGTCGTGGTTGGCATCGCTGGGTGACACTTGCTCTCTTCCCTTCCAGCTGCCCCGCCCCTATGGCCGCCCGAGAAGCTGGCTTCAGGTAGAGCTGCCCGGCAGGGCTTGTTTGCAGTGCTGTGTGGGGTGGGGGCTGCTTGCAGTGCTGTGTGATGCCCTGTCTGCTCTGGGTGCCCCCCTCAGCGCCCTTCCATCTCTTCCTGGGAGCTGACCACCACCCAGGGTGCCCTGATCCTGCCTTTAGATTCATTGTGGGATCCGCCCTCTCTCTGAGCTGGTGTTACTGCCCGGTTTTACAAAGTAACAGCAAAAGAGTTATGAGACAGTGGCCTCTTGTGATGCTGCACCCAGGCCCCTGCTTACCCACCTCTCACCGGATCTGCCCGGCTTGTGAGGTCAGGGGGCAGGTCGAGATCTGCACTTTGCAGGAGAACCTGCAGTGCCTGGTAGGGTGAGGGCTTGCCGAGGCCACGGGAGTTAGTGCTGGCTCCCAGCTGGCCCAGGTCCTCGGGCGAGGTCTCCAGGGATGCCTGGAGGTAGGAAGAACCCACCAGCGCCCAGTGCTGGGCTCCCGCCCTCTCCTAGCGCTACAGCCTTGCCACCCCTGGGAGGTAGGCGTCACTGCCCTGTGTTAGGGTTTCGGAAAGCGGGGCTGGTGTCACTTGTCACCTGTCCCCATGATAGAGACATCGACACCTCCCTGTACCACGAGGGCTGGCAGGCTGAGGGCTGGCTCCCACTGATGGGGTCCTGCCCCTGGTCACTGCATACACATCGGCCCATGGGCCCTGCGTCTGGGGATCTGAGCGGTCACCTGCGGGCGGATTGCCAGATGGAGACGCCCGGGCGCCCCCGTGTCGGTGCTCACCTTCCATCTCCGCAGTGGCAGGCCCTGCTTCACCTGTCAGGCGCTGCCTCCCTGCCTGGGTGCACCTGGTAGGACCATGTCCTGTTGTAGCCTGCGGCCCACCCGAGGGGCTGAGAGCCCTTTGGGACCAGGAAGGCAGGGCGAGTAGCTGCCTCTGAGCGAGCCCAGAAAGCGGCCCCCCAGTGAGGAGCCCTGAGTGGAGGGGCGGGGAGGTGGGCGCCTAGCCTTGTTTTCTCTGAGTTCTGCCCTTGGCCCGTTTCTGTGCAGCACCTCCTTTGGCGGTGCTCCCCAGGAGGCTCTGCAGGTGGCCTCAAGGGATCCCCCGGCTTTGCAAGCAGGAGTCCCTGGGCAGGTGATGACTAGGTGCTTCTGTGGCTGGGGGCCTCCTTGCAGCCCCACAGAGGCCCGGAGAGGCCGGGGTAGCCTGAGTTCACACCACCCACCGCGACCCGCTCTGAGCTGGATAGCGTTGCAGTGATGGCCCTGGACGGAGGCCCCGGTGCCCTTAACAGTGGGATGGGAGGCTCTGCAGCCTCCTGGGTCTCTCCCTCCCGGTCCAGAACTCTTGTGCTGCTTTCTCGTGGGGGACAGGGCGGGGTGGAAGCGGCCGTTGCCGTAGCTGCAGCGCTGGATCGTTTCCTTCCCTTTTAAGGATCCGGGCAACCCTGTTCCAGCTCCTGCTCTGTGTGTCAGATCCGCTTCCCTGTGTCCCGAGGGACCCCGTTAGGGGGCCTGGGGGGCAGGGCAGTCCTCTCCTGGGGAGCAGTGGTGCGCCCCGTGTCCTGCCCGCCCCGCCGCCCCAGAAGGCCCCTTCAGCTTCGCTCCACCTCAGTGGTGAAACCCTAGGGATTTCATCTTCCAGGGCACCAAGAGGCAAGAGGCAGGAGTTTTAATTGGGTGTGAGTGCAGTCGTGTTGCTTCATGTCGATGCGTCATTAGCTGCGCTGCCCCAGCATTCTCCCCGCCAGCTTTGTGGCTTTTTGCCCATCAAGTGCTGTGGGCTCGCAAATAGTTATGGACATCGCCGGAGGCAGGGGTAGGAATTGCGTGCTGCTAAGTAAAAACTCCCCACCCTCTTGCACACACACCTCCTCCCCAGGGAATTATCTGCCGGGAGGGAGGAGACACACAGACCTGTGTTTTCAGTAGCAGCACGTGGGCTGCTTCTGAACCCATTTGGTCCGGGATCAGAGACGCTGTGGAGGAGGGGAGACTCAGCCCAGAGCAGAATCTAGACGGGGTGCGGGTAAGGACAGGGCAGCACCCGCCGTCCTGGTCCCAGGGGCCGACGGGAGAGAGCAGTGGCTCCAATGCCTGGCCCTGTGGTCAAATCCATGCCAGTGTGTGTGTGGCCTGCGGCCCCAGGGGTGGACGTTCAGCATGTTGAGTTGAGAACGCGCTTTCCACTGGAGAAGATTTTGTAACTGTCACAGAGATCTGGCCAGGAAAATAATTGGCTTTGGGATTTTTGCCTATAAATGGAGCTGGGGGGGCGGATCCCCATGGGAGGGTGAATGAGTGCTGGGCGAGGGGCGGCGTCTCCTTCCTGTTGGCGCCCGGTGGCAGAGGCTCGCTCAGATAGACCCCTGGCTGGGCCAGGGAGGGTCAGTATGCCTTGGGCTCTAACGCCTCAGGTTAACCCAAACAGGCCTTGGTCGGTGCGTGACAGTCCCATTTTAAGATAGAGGACTGTGACCGAGATCCCCCTGTAAGACCCTGCTGCAACTCAGGGGACCCCACTTCTCTCCCCTCTGTGTCCCTTGGTGACCTTGGCCACACTCCGGTGCTCCCTAGGCCACGAGAACAGTTCTTAGCTAGGCGGCTGGTCTCGGCTCTCCTGGGGCCGGCGGGAGCCTGGGGTGGGGATGGGATGGGAGTGGGGTAATGAGGGGAGTGACTGCCTTTCTCCTGTTCCTCCGGGCCGCCTCCGCTCCTGTCCTACAGATACTTACAGGGCACTGCTGTGTGTGCCCAAGCCCTTGAGACCTGGGGCGTCTGACCTGGGTCTGATGGGGGCGGGAAGGCAGAACCCAGGGAGTTGATGAGGCTGGAGGCCCCGTGAGAAATGGGGGCCTGGGTCCAGTGGCGGCGGGGGGGAAGATGGGTGTGTGCGGGGACCCCCGGGCAGAGCAGGGGAGTGCTGGAGAGGAGGAGGGGCCCCCAGGAGTGGCTGCCGCCCTGTCTTGCTCCCCCAGCCCTGGCCTCTTCCCCTCCAAGGGTTTGTTTGGGCAACTCAACGGCCTGCTGCTGATTTATGGGACGTTCCGCTGCATTTTATCTGCCCAGAAGTGTTTCCGCAGTTCCTTTGAAGTAGAAGAGGGTGTCGGGGTCAGAAGCGCCACCCCAGGGCTGTAGTGATGCAGAGGGTCCAGAAGCCAAGGTTTCTGCTCAGCGGGACCAGGGGGCCTCCGCTGGATTGAGCGTGACCCCCGGGTCCCCCCCCCCCCACCCCCGCTCTGGGTCCAGCCCCAGCTTCTGCGCGGCTCTGCTTTGCCCCGAGGGGAACCACCTAAGACCAAATAGATGCTTGTTCATTCATTCACTCACTCACCCATTCATTCAGCAATTCATTCATTCCTGCTTCCCCCCCCTTCTGAGCGTGCCCTGGGCATTCATTAGTCATGAGCCCGGCTGCGCTGGCACCTGTGGATACAGAGGGTGAGGCCCAGGGCTCACACTTACGCGCTGCTTTCTGACGGCGGAGGCTCACGGGCAGCGTGTCAGAGCGCTGTGCAGGCTCACACCTTGGGCAGCCCCAGCCCCGTGGAGGCGGGAGGACTTTCCCGAGGACGTGGGCCCCAGGGGCTGCAGAGGCCGTTCCCCAGGCCATTCGGGGACCGAGTGCAGGGTGCTGGAGCAGAGGAACGAGGGGGGCGGGGCGGGGCGAGCCACGCTCCCATTCACTCACCTGTCTATTCAGCCATGCAACAAACGTTTATAAAATACACAGCAGGGAGCGAAACGAAGCCCCTGGCCTCGTGGCTCTGACACTTGAACAGAGAGATGGATGTCAATGGCTACTGATGACAGTGGCAGTGAGATAAAATTGGGGTGGGGGCGGAGGGAGGGTGCACAGGCTGGGCCTCCAGGCAGGTGTGAGGAACAGAGAGGAGGGAACCCACGGAGGGAGCCCTGCCTGGACCGGGCAGGGGTGTCTCATCCAGCGGTCCGAGGACCTGACGGGAACATCCTCGGCCCCCTCCGCCCAGCCCCTCGCCCCTCACGTCTAACCCCTCTCCTCCCCTTCTCTCTCACGCAGCAGGCAGGCTCCGGAGAGTTCCGGACACTGCGGAAAGGCTTCTCCCCGTACCACTCGGAGTCCCAGCTCTCCAGCCTGCCGCCCTCCTACCAGGATGCCCTGCAGAATGTAAGTGTCCCTCTCGCAAGAGCCCCACTGTTCCCATGTGGACCGCCCACCTCCGGAAGTGGAGGGGTGAGGCTCAGACCGGCTGGTGACCTGCCCAGGGCACGAGGATGGTCCACGGCTGAGCTGGGATTGGGATCCTCAGCTTCTGCCCGAGCTGCTTCCAGGGCAAGGCTTGGACGGCGCCTGGGCTCCCGACCCTTGACCCTCCACCCTCGACCCTTAGAACCTTGTAAGGGCCCGGCGTGGTGGTGAGAGGTGGAGGCCCAACTTGGGATACCGTTGCCGGCAGTGCAGGCTGGGGCAGAGGCCACGCGGCCCAGCCGCTGTCTGTCTGTGCAACTCGTCCGCCTCTGTCACTCCTTGGACACAGCAGGGAGTGGCTGCCCTGTGTGTACGTGAGGGCGACTACCCCAGACTTTATAACGGAGGTGGGGGAGGAGCTCAAGTTTATGACCGTGGGCTTCCGTTATCACCAGGGCGCCTCCAAGGTGATCCTGGCTTCTCGCCTGGGCTCTGACCTGCCCTGGGTGGGACAGGGAGGGCAGCGTGCGGCCAGCTCCCTGGGATGTGCATGCCCGGCTCAGGACTGCTCCCTGTGGGTGAATGTGCCCGTCATCCCTCTGTGACCGAGGGATATATTCTTGTATTCAGAATACGCAGATCTACAGAAGCAGAAAGTACATTAGTGGTTGCCGGGGGCTGGCAGGAGGCAGGAGGAGGTGATGAAAACGTTCTGTTGGATGACTGTACAAATCTGTGAATGTGCAAAAACTACCTCCCAAGAAGCACGCGTTCGCATGAGCTCTGTAGATGTTTATTGAGCATCTGCTACGTGCAGGGCCGTGCTGGGCGCTCTCCACACACAGAAGCCCTGCAGCAAGGCAGGGACTTGGTGAGAAGTCCCCATGGAACAGATGAGAAACCGAGCTGGCCTGAGGTCCCTTGCAAGGTGGGCCTGGACTCTCCCCCAGGGTCCCAGCCCGGCTGTCTCCCTTCCATCCCAGCCAGCGAGGGCAGCCCCGGGGCTCCTCCCTGGGCCTCTGCACTGGCAGGAACAGGCCGATGCTGCCGCTGGCTGCTGGCCGAGCGCTCTGCTGTTTCTCTTCTGAGGCCCTCGCACCTTCTCCAGGAATGTAGCTGCTGACGCTGTGCAGGCAGCAAAGCCTGCTGATGACAGATAATCCAAATATTTATCCAGGAACCCCGTGGCTGAATGAGGCTCCATGATGAAGGGCTCTCAAAGCCCAGCATTGCATTGCCCCCACAGGAGTGGCTCCCCCGGCCCTTCATACCCTCTGCCCTCTGTTCATTCTGATTGACTGTGGGAATCCTAACAGCTAACGGGACTGGGCACTGAAGACTTCTTGGTGAACTGCAAACTGTAAAGTGCTGTGCAAGCCTGGCTGGCTCCTAGGACGTGCAGATGGGAGCAGAGGGAGCTCACTCCCCGAGGCTGAGCCCCTGAGGCCTTGACAGTGCTAGCGGAGGGCATGAGTCTTCCGGAAGGCTTCCTGGAGGAGGCCTTAGGAGGGGCTCCCTGTGCCTTCTTTAGGCTGCCTGCATGCCATAGGCTGTCACCCCCTTTGGAGGGAAGGAAGCTGAGGCCCACCGGGATGGGGTGGGGTGGAATGGGACGGTTTGCCAGGGTCGCATGGCTAGTGCGTGCCAGCACCAGGCCAAGCCGGGCTTGGAGGCCAGGGGCCGGCGTGCAGCACGAGGCCGCGGGCAGGTTGTTGGGGCAGACAGAGAGGGTGATAGTGTCTTGTGGGAGGGGCAGCCACAGAGGCTGCTGAGGAGGCAGTAGAGGGGCCGGAGCTGAGGTGGGAGTTCAGAGGCTAGGCCCCTATAGGGCGCTGAGCCCTTGCTGGGCCCTGGAGGGCCCGTGGGTCCACAGGGAGAGGAGGTTTGTGTGGGGGGACCCCCTGTGCTCTGATGCTGCCGGGGGCCTCGTCTCTTCCACAGCTAGGTGTGGGCACGTTTTCTGTAAGGCTACCTGCATGTCCACATGTCAGAGAATCCCGGGGTGAAGCAGGTGACCCTGTGGGGTGGGGACACCTCCTCCCTGCCCAGCTGGATGTCCCCACCCTCCCCGACCCCATCCCTACCCACTTCTCCCACCCACTGCCTGTCAGTGGGGCGAGCAACGGAGGTTGCACCCATCAGGGTCTGAGAGGAGGAGGCTTTTGACAGCTCCCTCGGGGAAACTGGTTTCCCTACTTTTTTTTGGTCAGTTGACTATTTTTAAGTGTCCATTTCAGTGGATTTTAGAATCTTCACAGATTTGTGCAGTCATCGCGGCAGAACATTTTCATCACCCTGGAAAGAAACCCCGTGCTCCTTAGCAATCCCTCCCCGCAGCCCCCCGCCCCCAGCCCCTTGGCAACCGCTAATCTACTTGCTGCCTCTCCGCATTTGCCTTTTCTGGATATTTCATATAAACCGGAATCATAAAACATGCCATTCTTTGTGACTGGCTTCTTTCACTTAGCACCGCGTTTCTGAGATTCGTCCATATCGTAGCCTGTGTCAGACCTTCATTGCTTTTTATTGTCAAATTTTATTGTCCACATAAATTTGGACAGAGTTTTATGTGCAACAGCTGTGTGGGTGCCCCACATCTTGTGTGTCGTTCATCAGTTGCTGTGCATTGGTTTGTTTCCATTTTCTGCCTGTTGTGACTCGTGCTTCTCTGAACACCCCTGCACGGGCACGTGTGTGGACGCCTGTGTTCAGTGCTCTTGGGAGCACCTCCCCGCTTTTGGCTCCAGCGCTGGAGTCCCACAGACCCGGGGTGGAGGCTCGGCCCCCTGGTTTACTAGCTCTGTGGCCTTGGCAAGTCGTGCAGCCGCCCCTTACTCATCTGTAAAGTGGGAGCATAGAAAGACAGAGTCTGCGCAGAGGGTTGCAATCGGCACTCCGTGGGCTGCTCTGCTCCGAGTGGGCTCTTAGGAAGTCGGGGGGAGGCATCACCGGGCTTTCCAGGCTGTGGTCCTCCTGCCATGGCAGGCCTGCAGGGGTGAGCTGGGTTTGGGAAATGCTCTAAAGGTCGCAGTCCTGACCGCTGTCCGGTGGTGGCTTCAGTCGCAGGAAGCCGCGGCTACGCTCTCATTAGCACCTGCCGTCTGTTTGGTGGGGTGGCCCAGGAAGCGGTTGGATTGCACGGCCTATCGTGGCCACTCCTAGTCTTTGCTTCAGAATCGGCCCCCTTACAGTGCGGGCGGTCAGGGAGCCCCAGGCGCAGACAGGACCTGAGGCCAGAGGAGCCCAGGGCCAGGCGCCTTCCTGGGCTGTACTTGTGTGCGGTCGCCCCCTGCTGGCCTTTAGTGGGGAGGGCAGCCTTCTGCCTCAGGGTGCGCACCTATGTGTGTGTGACCCGCCCCCCACCTGTCTCCCAGAAGCCACTTTGGTTTCCCCCGCATGACACACCCGGCCGGGATCCAGAGACCGGGCAGCCTGGGCCAGAGTTAGGGAAACAGCATCCCAGGCTCTCCATACAGCCTGGGACACAGGGACCCTAGCTGTCGTGCAGACAAGGAAACCGAGGTGCAGAGTGGGTCGGGCCTGCCTGGAGAACCCTGCCCAAGCCCAGCTCTGCTGGACATCAAGGCTGTGGGGTCTGGCCTCTGCCTGGAGCCAAGAGCAGGGCGAGCCTGCGAGGCTCTGGGATCAGGTCCGGGCCATGCGGGCCGGTGGGGAGAAGGCAGAGGGTGGCTGCTGGTGGTGGAAGATTCCAGGCCCCGAGGTTCCCCGCACAGCGTGGTCTGGCTGGGCAGGGTCCCAGGGCGATGGCCTCATGAGCCGAGCTCACTGAGTTGGCCTGGTCTCTGGAGGGGTCATCGGGGGCCACCGACGGAGAAGGAAACCAAGACTCAGAGACAGGAAGGCTGCCCAGACGCCAGGGTCTCCCCTTCATGCACTCCCTGGGGTGTTCTTGGTGTTTAATCTCTGCCTTCCAGCATCCGGCCGGTTCCCCTCAGGTCCCCTCCCAGCGTCTCCTGACCTCCCGGGTCCTGCCGCCCCGCGGTTGCATCGGCCTCCTTGTGTGTGGGCTCCTTCTGTGTGGCCCTGATCCCTTCTTGGCCTTGCTCTGGGGCCGGGGTCCCCGCTGCAGCCCCAGCCAAAAGCCCTGCCTTCCGCCCCATGGACACCTGGCCAGCCGGGGAGAAGCCGGGCAGACAGACACTCGGCTTCCGACACGGGCGGGCAGAGGGCCAGGGAGTGGGTCCCTTTCTCTCCCGGCCTGCCTCCCGGCCCCTCAGGCTGATGTGGGTGGTGGGCACATGGTTGCCAGTTAGGGTGTTGGCAGAAAGAGGTGGCACTGTTCCTGGGTGGCCGGACAGAACTGGGAGGGTCAGGGCTGGAAGCCCCAGGAATGCCCTGGGGGGTGGAGGCTGGGGAGGGAGAGAGACCTTAGGAGGCAGGCCGCCTGGGGCTGGAGCCCAGGTCCTTCGCATCTTCCCGGGTGACCGGCAAAACAGACAGCAGACCTTCCCTGTGGGCTGTTTAGAGGAGCCTGCGGGATGTGTGTGGGGAGTCCCGATGCTGCCCCCCTGCCTCACGCCCAGCCTCCTCTCCCCCGTCACCTCCACCCCCATTTCCTCCCGCCTGGGCCCTGGCCACGCAGACGCAGTGCCCTCTCCCAGCTGCTGGCACACCTGTGGCTGCCACCTGGGAGCCAGCCAGGGCGAGCTGAGACGCACTTCCTTCCCACAGGGCCCGGCCTGCACGGTTCCCGAGCTGTCCCCCCCGCCCTCGGGCGGCTACAGCTCTGCGGGACAGAAGCCCGAGGCTGTCGTACACGCGATGAAGGTGAGGGCCAGGCCCTGCCGCTCCCTCGGGGGCCCCCAGATCCTGCTGCACTTCAGGAACCTGTGACCTTGGACCCCACGTTTGCCCTTTCTGAGCCTGGGGGCAGCTGAGCGGCAGGGCAGGGACTTTGGCCTCTGGGTGGCCGTGGCTGCCTGGAGCACCGTGGTGTGGGGATTCCGCGGGGTGCTGGGTAGCGGCCAGGGAAGCTGAGGCCTGGGGGAGGTGGGGGGAGGGCTGGCACTCCTCAGGGTCGGGGATGGGGGTTGGGGGGTGAGGCTCAGGCTCCCAGGCCCACTCTCCTCCTGTGCCCTGCTCAGGGCCTCCGGGTGCGCCGTGCGGTGCATCTCCCAGCATGGCATCCCCATCCCTTCACGTGTATGCGCGCCGCGGACGCAGTGCACGGTCCCCCGGGTGTGAGGCCTGGCACGGCTGCACAGACACGGCACACTCGCGCCTGTGCGGGCGGTGACCGGGACACACCCCTGACGTGCATGAGCCGGGCCGCCCTGAGGCCCAAGTGGGGGCCCGGGGGCGGAGTGAGTCCCCCCGTGTGACAGTGGTCCCCACCCCACCTGTCCTCCCTGCTCCCGTGTGACCTGTCTTCAGCTCTGCCCCCGATGCTGACACGGGGTGCTGCTTCCCTCGTGCAGCGTCCCCGGTGTCGCTGTACCGCGGGGAGAGGACGCGAAGCGGGGAAGGACCACCTGGCCCTTAGGCCTCTCCATGCCCCTGTTCCCTGCACACCACCCCTCCGTCCCGGGACCCCACGGCTCCCGTTTGCAGCCGGGGCTCAGGGCGACCTGCCTGAGGCCTGCCTGGTGGCTTCTGCCCCTGACCCTGGGCCCTGTCCCCTGCAGGTCCTAGAGGTACATGAGAACCTGGACCGGCAGCTCCAGGACAGCTGTGAGGAGGACCTGAGCGAGAAGGAGAAGGCCATCGTCCGAGAGATGTGCAACGTGAGCCTCCTGGGCCCGGGCCGGGGGTGACCTGGGGGGGTGGGCCCTGTGTGGCCATTACTCCCCCAGGAGGGGCCGGTGACCTGGGGGGCTGGGAGCGGGTGCTGGGGCCTCGGGAGCCCTGGCCTCTCTTTGTCCACTTGACTTCCTCCCCCCTCCCGCCTCCCTTCCCTCTTCCCTTCCCCTCCCCTCCCCCTTTCCTTTTCCCCCCCTCCCTCTCTCTCCTTTCCCCTCCTTTCCTTCCCCCCTTCCCTCCCCAAGAACAGGGTCCCTGATCTCTGGTCTTGCTCGCCCCATTTATCCTGACCCTTGGCCCCTGTCCCCTGATGTCTGTCTGGCTCCCAGCCTCCCAGCATGCTGGTGCCCCTGCTGGCTGCTAGCGCACAGGTGCTGTTCACGGGGGTGCAGGTGGAACGCTCCATTCTGCAGCACGCCCCACCCTGGAGCTAGCTGCCTTGGCTTTTGGAAGCTGGGCTTCTCTGGGTCTTTGGGGAGGCAGAGCGTCATCCCCCGACCCGCCTGGCCAATACGCATGGTCTCCTTGGACTCGTGAGGGAGCCAGCAGGGAAGGTGGATCACGGGGTGCACCTGGGCCTCGCTTGGGGTGAGGTGTCCCGAATCCCCCTCCTCTGCCGCCTCCTGGGTCTGTAGGCCCCACTGGACAGCCGCGAGGCCAAGTCTGCCCCCAGATGTGACCTGCTCGGGGTGGGAGGTGTGGTTGTGAAGGGTGGACGTGCAAAGACGTACTCTGAGGGTCTCTGGGCCTCACGCGGCCTCCGTGTCCCCTCCTGGCCCCATGGCTCTCGGGACGCAGGTGATTCTGAAGAGCGATGGGGCAGTCTGTGCGCACAGGCCCCTGGGCAGGCTTGGGATGGGCCCTCCACTCACAGCTCGCCCCTCCCCACAGGTGGTCTGGAGAAAACTGGGAGATGCCGCCAGCTCCAAGCCCTCCATCCGGCAGCACCTGTCTGGAAACCAGTTCAAAGGGCCTTTGTAGGGCCGTTCCCCTGTGGACGTGGACTGGCCCTGCCTGGGGTCCCCAGACGTGGGCAGGCCCTCGCGCCGAGCCACTGTCTTCTTTTTCCGTGGTGAATTGTACATAGGACGCTGCCTGCTGTGGCCTGGCTGCCGGGGGTGCGACTCCATTTCCCACCTCTCACACACCAGCAAACCGGGAAGACTATTCCCCGCAGCAGAGCGGCCTGGACAACCTCGTTCCTGCTCGGGGGCCCGGGCTCTGGGCTCCATTGGCGAGAGGCTGAGGCTGCTCAGAGATGTCCGGCCCAGGAACCGTGCCGGGCTGTGCCCAGCCTTGGTGGAGGGGCACCTCATCAAGACCTCCATCCCCGGCTGCCACCTGTGCTGGACAGAGGCCGCTGGCAGCTGGACTGATGCACGGGGCACCACTTCTGACCCGCCTGCTGTGGCCTGAACACTGGCTCCATAAGCAGTGGGTCCCCAGAGTCGTGGACGAGGAAACTCACCCGCGACCCTTCCTCTGGCTCCAGGGCCCAGCCTCCCCGCTGCCGGCTCTGCTTGTTTTTAGAGTTCACGCCCCTACCCCTAGCCACACACTCTGCAGTGTCCCCTCACCCTGTCCTAGGCTGTGCCCTATCCTTTTGGGTCCCTCCTGCCCAGGGCCCGAGGCACCTCCATTTCTGTGCTTCGCATCATGGGCTGTGTGGAGTCTCTGGGCTGGGCCTCTCTCTCTGCATGGGTGGCACCGGGCCGTGGCCAGGCCTCTGCTCAGGAACGGTTGCCCCCGGAGCTTGGACCCCTCTTGGATCACTGTGGACGGAGTCACGTGGCCGTAGGTGAAGGAGTTCTGCCCTCCTTGGGAGGAGCCCTGCTTGGCTCTGGTTTTCATTTTCCTGTGTGACCCTCAGCAAGTCACTCAGCCTCTCTGGGCCCCTGGTCGGGAAAGGAGGGCTCAGAGGTTCGAGGCCATCAGCTCTAGTCAGCCTGTATCCTCACTCACAGCACGCAAGCCAACGGGATCCTCCTGCTGGAGAGGCGGCTGGTGGGTGGGCTGGGAGGGGCGGAGGCCCCAGCTGAGTTCCGCTGCCTTGCTGCCTCCTCTCGGTGGACGGTCACCTCCCTTCCTGAGCCTCAAGTCCTCCCCTGCAGAGTGGGCAGCCTAAGGTCCTCCTTGCAGGGCTCTGGGGATCAAGTAAGACCTTCAGTGTAAAAGGATCGTGTATAAACTGTAAAGCGAGACATGTAAATTTTAAAGTTTGTGTGCGAGGGCAGTGAGGCCCCGAGGGCGTAAGTGATCAGTGGCGTATCACAAACGAGATCCCAGAGCCTGGGGGGCGGGGACAGGCCGCTGTTGTAACCAGCGCCCCCCCCCCCCCCCCCCCCCCCCCGGTCCACCCGCTGTCTGCAGTTCCTCCCCCATCGCTGGACTCCAGTGGTCATTAGAGCTCTGTGCGCGGGCGAGCGAAGAGCCCGAGAGGCCGGCTTGGCATCGGACAGGCCTCATCCGAGGCTCACGCGAGGGATGGGGACCAGGTGAGGGAACGGACGAGGCTGCCCCGTCCCTCTCCCCAGCGGGGACGCTGAGCCGTCCCCACCGCCTGTCTGCCATCGGCACCCTTGGGTCGACACTCAGGGGAAAGGCCCGCGGCCCTCACTGTGCCCGAGGAGTGCTGAACGGGTGCCGGTGACGGCGTCGGGCACGGCCCTCTTGCCCTGGGTGTTACAGGAAGCTATGGGCTCTCTGGAAGGAGCTGGTCCCTAGGTCATGTGGTGAGTTCCCTGTCATTAGGGGTGTGCACTTGGAGCTGGGTGAACATCCTCGGTCATGTTCTGGGTGACTTCTGCCCGGGTGGGCAGTCAGCTGGAGGGCAGAGGCCCCCTCCCGGGTCCTGGAGTCCAAAGAACCATGGAGCAGCTCGAGGGGGGGTCTGGGTCTCTTGGGTGGGAGCCACATCTGAGAACCCGTGTGTCACGTCTGGGTCAGGCTGGCTTGGCCACCACTGAAAATAAGCAATAAGTCAGGTGTCCTGGTGACTGCAGGTCTCCTGCAAACTGACCCAGGGAAGAACAGCCTCCAAGGGACCTTTCCCTGCCAGAGGGAGGTGACCGTGTCCCCTAGTGCTGCGGTGGCGTCCGGGGAGTGGGTCAGGCGTTCCCTCCAGAAGCAGCCTCCCGCCCGCCATGGGGGCAGCACCAGCTGGTGCCGACGTCTCCTTCCTGCCCCTGCCTGTGTCCCGGAGCCAGCACTGCATGGGAATGGCTTTTGAGGGCAGAATCGTACCTGTGACGGCATCTCTTTTAACATAAGCTGTCGAAAAGCCTGCAGCGCCTCTGCGCGCCCCACGCCGGCCTGGGGCCCAGCTGCAGCGGGAGCCCACGGCTGGGAGGAGGGTCCCGGGGGCCAGCTCGGGGTGAGTCCCTGCTCTGCCACTAGCAGGGAGTGTGCAGGGGGTGACACCGGCGAACCTCCCATCTGGAGCCTCAGCTCTGAGAGCTCGTGGTGGGGTGTTGCTGAACCTGATGACCTTTCATAAACACACTGTTTCTAGCGCCCGAAGCCCCGTGTGACACCTGTGCTGTGGCTTCCTTTCCCACTGTGATGGATGTCACCCTTCCAGCCTCATCCCAGGTGGCCAAGCCCATCCTGGAGTCGGAATCCACTGAGCACATTTTTATCCAAAAGTTATTAGCCACACATCAGTGTTGTTTAAAGAGAAAAAAGTGACCTTTTTTCTTTTTCTTGAAAACTTGAGAGGAAACAATACATACTACTGACTTTTTTTTTTTAAGAAACAAAGGAAATGCATGACTGCAGAGCGGGAGAGGTGTATATTTTTCATAACGTGGGGGAAGTACTTGTGCTGCTCTCTGGGAATGGGCGGACCGCCTGGCCCCTGGCCCCAGGCCGGCAGCCGCGCTCTATCTACCTTCTGTCGGATGTGACCGCCCGAGTACTGGGGCCGCCCCCTCCCCAGCTCTGGGCAGAGCTGGGAGCCCTGGACTCCTGTGCCCGTTTCTACCTTCTATTGAACCACTTTGATTTGGGGAGAGAAAAAAAATTAGAACTTTTTGATAGTGTGGTAAAAACATTGATTTGAACTATTTTAGTAAAAGGAGTAACAGAAGATTGTGATAGTGTATACTTTGCGCTAGATAAATAAAGGCTCTTGCAAGCCTCTGGTGGGTACGCAGTGCTCATTTGTTTTGGGTGATGGGGCCCCTCAGGGTGGATGGTGGGGGCAGCTGACTGCTGCTCCATGGCCTCTAGTCATAGGCCAGAAATGCAAAGCATTTCAAATCCAAACCCTGGTCTAACCCAGGACCCTGTCTATTGGAGGGACACTGACAGTTCCAAACCAGCTTGAAATTCAACTGCTTCCTCCCAAGAAAGCCCACGCAGGCACTGGACGTGGGAGGCTGCCCCATGAGGGTACTGCCCAGGGAGGGGCTTGGGTCTGGCCGGTGGCCAGGCCTCTCCTGGGCAGCGTTCCTCCACTGCCTGCTGCTTGGCCCCCAGGGTCCAGAAGGAGAACATCTGCTTCTGGGCTGCAAACCCAGGGGCTGCTAAGGCTTGGAGCCCCACCTCATGCCCGTAACAAACAAAGGCGTCATTTCAGAACTGATTTTATTTGGGTAACTGACTGAAGGAGTCTCATTTGTAACCAACCAAGATGGAATTCACAGTATGTTGTTACATTCACACTTAAAAAATATATCTCTATGTATAGGAATTTGCAAATTGATGTAAACATACATTACTTCCAAGTACATTTCTCCCCTTCTTCCTGGAGGAAAAAGAATAGAGCCATCCAGCAAGTCAACCCCTTCAAAATAACTTAAACGCAAAGGATGTAAGTATCTCTAAATCAAAAATGTGGTTCAATTGACCTACACGTGTCATGGGAGAGAACATCATGGAATGACAGCAATGACAACAGCTTGACTTCAGATGGAACCGGACTATTTAAAATGGAGTTTCCAGGAAAAATAGGCACTGATTTCTAGAAGGAAATTCACTCCTTACTGAAGCTATTTATTGAGCCAATATGGCTGGTTAACATTCTCACTAGTGTAAAGTAACTCAGCGCAGGACTCGCGGACGACGCTGGTTGAGACCAAACGCACAGTCGGGTCACAACCGGCTCTGCCTGGGCTCCAGTGAGAGCTGCTGTCCCCACTCCCCAGATGTGGAGGACCACCCCAATTTCACCTTGGGGGTCCGGTCCATTTCTTCCCATACTACAACTGTGTAGCATTATACAAGGTACCCTGCGGCTTACCCACTTAAACTACTTTTCAAGTTAATTAGAAAAACTTTTCTTTAAAAAACAAAGGAAGAAAGAAGGGCGCCAGGTTACCTCATCCAGGCTGCCCGCCCCAGCCCCCCGACTGGAGGCATGCCAGGTGGCGGGATGGGTGGGGGCACAGGCGGCTGCCCTCCAGGGGGCACAGCTGGAGGCGGGTAGCTAGCCGGTGGCAGGCCCAGGCCTGGAGGAGGGTGAGGGGGCACTGCGTGGGTGGGCGGCATGCGGGGGGGTGGCGGCGGGAAATTGGGGTTGTAGGTGGGCGGGGGGGGCGGGTAGCCAGGGGCGGGGGGAGGGATGGCGGGTGGCGGGAAGGAGGCTGGCGGCGGTGGCACGGGCGGCGGGGGCGGGTTTGGGGGGTAGACGTGCGGATGATAGGGCAGGTGAGCCGGCGGGCCGTAGGCGGGGGGCAGAGCCCCGTAGGAGGGGCCCTCGGTCTTCATCATGGACTGGAGGCTCTGGTAGCCCTCTCCGGACATGTAGGAGCTGCTGGTAGACATGCCGGTGATGTAGCTGGAGGGCGGCGGGGGCGGGGGCCGGTGCGGCAGTGGTGGAGGCTGGTGCACCGGGGCCGGGTGGGCCGGAGGGGGGATCTGGACTTTGGGGAGGTCACCGGCTTCCACAGGGCCTGGCGGCTCAGCCTCGCCCAAGGCGGCTGCAAGGGGTGGCTTCCGGTCTGCAGAAGGGAGACAGGCCACTGCCAGCTCTGGAACGGCTCCCGGCAGGGCGCCCCTGGGGGCTGCGCGTGTAGGGGGGGATCCACCAACTCCCTCGGGGCAGGGAAGCCCCCCCCGCAACCCCGACAGCTCACGGCCACCCCGGGGGTTCCTGGCCCTGTCACAGCACCGTGGGCCGTCTTCCAGAGGAGCGGCAAGCAGCTGTCACCTTTGTGGCCAGACAGCACGGCCTGCGCCCGTGTCCCGAAGCCAGCGGCTCATGTGCTGTCACGCAGGCCCTGCACCTCGCCTCCAGCCACTCTGGGTGTTCCCTCCCCGCTCCCCAGCGCACCAGGCACGGGCAGTCCCGGGGGCGCACGGAGTCCCTTCCGCCCAGACCCCCAGCCCTCTTTCTAGTACAAACGTGCGCGGGGCCCCTTCTTTCTGCCCGTCTTGCCTCCAGAGGCTGTGAGCCCAGGGCCAGGATGCAGCACCGTCTGCGGGCGGCACTGGCATTTGGCAGGACGCCTGAGAGGTGGTCACACGAGTGACGTGGCGTTAAACACATGCCGGGACGGCCTCTGACACCCCAACGACCCACGTGAGCGGCATTCTGGCCCGTGCCCTGTGTGGCGGGGGCACCGCTCCCCGCCCCGGCTCCCTGGCGGCCAGCAGCTGACTGGAAGAGCTGAAGCCCCCAGAAGCTCAGAAGTCGCTGGAGTATCTCCCACCTTCTGGCACACACACCCTAACTCCTGCCTTCTCTAGTTGGACACTTCACCTTCCAAAGTGTCGCCACAGCTGAAGAATGAAAGTTCTTTACAACCTCTCCTCTATTTTTAATGCCGCTGAGGAAGCGTCCCAGTTCACTGTGTGCCTGTGAAGGCCTTTTCACTCTATTCTCCACATGACTCCATGAACAACTGCTTACTCTCCAAAGGGTACTGAGGAGACGCCCTGCCAACGGGAAGCCGACGCGAGAGCCTGGAGTCTAAGGTCGACAGCGATCTGCCCAGATCTCGACAATGTTCCTAAGTTGCAGGGCTTTGTTTTCCTAAAACTGATTCTAAAGTCATTTATCCTCCACCATTTCTGGATGCGAGAGGTCAGAGAATATTCAGATATACTTAGAATTCACATCCTCAAGCTATCTGGTTGTAAAAAAACCAATTTTTTGAAAAATTCTAGGTCATTAACGTCTCTCTAAATTTCTGAAATTCTTCCATAAATCCTCCCCAGGATTTCCCAAGTGTGCCCTTCAAAAAGGCAGCGAGAAAAGCTGGCCCTCCCAGCTGCCTGCAGGCAACTCTTACCTGGAGGTGGATGGGCTGGAGGCAATGGAGGGTGAGGGGGCTCAATTTTGGGAATTTTAGGTGGTGGTGGTTCTGAAAAGAAAAAGTAGATTAAAAAGCTACTCTTCATATAGAGTAAGTATGTCAGAGAGAGCGAGAGAGGAGAAAAAGAAAAATGCACTGTTAAGGAATTTTCTGGGGGAAAAGGCTGATATGACCAAGGCTTGAAGGGAAGCTGAGGAAGGCACCAGCTAAACCATCCTTTTAAAAGAACAAAACAAATGAAACAAATACATCCCCCCTCCAGCTCCTGCCACCCCACGCCTCTCACCTCCTTCCAAAAGTAAAAACCCTCTCGCTTCTTACAGTCCGCCAGCCCATTTTCCACCTCTGCCCAACTTCCTCCTGACCACTTAAGACGAGCCCTCCAATGACATGAGAGCAGCAGACTGCATCTCAGTTACCAAGGGGTACCCGTCAGGGTCCTCACTCACACACAGAGCACCGAGAAAGGCCCCAAGTGCTCCCAGGAGAAGCCGGCACCTTTTATCTCTTGTCTAGGCACACTTAAGTTTGTTTTCTCTCTCACAAATGTTTACTCCTAGTTATAGCAGCACACCTGAACTGGCGTCGGTAGAGACCTGGAGGCTGGCGAATGGACAGAAAAGCAAGGTAGTTGGGACCGCTTGGGGCAGAGGACAGAGCCCATCCTTTAGGGTTGAGCGGCTGCATGTAACCAGCATCCTCACTGACAATCCTAAGTCGCCAAGACAGGCTACGCCACATCCAGCACCTTCCGTCTGTGACGGCAGAGAGTGCGCGCACACTACCAAAAAAGAATGCCTTCTCTTCGCTTGTATGGTTTGGTTCTTTCTTCCTGAAACTCACTTTATTCTGGCTCGTACGCTGCTCTGCTCTGCTTCTGCTCTGGCACTGCTCAACGTTCTTGGCTTCCTGTGTCCCAGACACACGCTGGGTTCAAGGTCCAGGGACATCCCTCTCTCTATTCTCTTCCTCAGAGACCAAATCCCCCGTCTCTAGGCAGAGGAGCTGCAGATCTATGCCTCTGCCTTCCATCTCTCCTCCCAAACCGTGGAGCAGGCTCCTGGGCCCTGTCCCGAGACCGAGCAGCCCACCCCTCTCACGCAGGCGCCCCCCTCCAGCCCCTCCCACAGACGGCTGAGCTGAGGTCATCTAGGTCAGTGCTGTCCGACAGAAATATAAGGAGAGCCACACAGGCAATTTTACATCTTCTAGTAGCCACGCTGAAAAGTACAAAGAGGTGAAATTAATTTTAATACGGTCTTTGATTCAACCTGGTATTATCAAGAATTTTGTCATCTTAATGTGGAATCAATGTAGAATTTTATTAATGAGATTTTTAATGTTCTTTTCTCTAACTCTTAGAGATCTGTGTGTCTTCTGCACTGAGGGCACGTGGTGTTTTTGGAGTAGGCCACATGTCAAGCGCTCACCAGCCCTCTGCAACCCAGAGCACAGTGGGGTCCTGCTTCCAGGCCCCAAGGCACCCCCGACACCACGTCTCACTCTGGGGCTCGCAGGCTCCTCCCCATTCCCCACCCTCTTGCCATTACTGCTGCCAGGGGAACTCTCTCTACAATGAACTCAGAGCGTGCCATTCTCCTGCTCAAACGCCTCCACTGGCTCCCCTGCCTATGCAGAATCCACCCTCCACCAGGTGGGCGCTACCACCTGCTTCTAGCACATTTTCAGTCCTAGCAAAAGCTACTCCTTTTTAACCCTTCACAGTCCAGTAAGACTCCCCTCTCTGTTATCGCCCAAATTCTCCACCCCACTGTTCACTCTGCTCCTCTGCCTGAAGGCTCCACCCTGTCAGCCCTTGTTGCTCAAGGCAAGTCCCCCTCCAAGGCCACCCGGGCTCCTTTCTGCCTCTTGAAGACACAGCGCCAGCTCAGCTGACCCAACATCCATGCGGCACGGAGTGCAGCCCCCTCTTCTGTGTCTCGCACTTACTGTTTGCCCATCTGGAGCTAAAAAAACTCCCCTGTAATGAACTCATCATCCCCACAAAGATCCTGAGAAAAAGGAGCTTTACTGTAACTTGAAGATCTCACAATAGTTCAATAAATAATTCACTGGGTTCCTACCCTGGAACTAAGTGACAGAGAAACAGAAATGAGTAAACATGGTCTGTGCCAGCACAGGGTTCAGTACTGCAGGCTGACCCGGAGACAAAACACTTCTGGTTTTCTCCTCTGTGATCTTTCAGGTTTTGCTCACACTTTGTTAGTTTCCAATACAGAAACAAGTTAATCAACTCTGGGCTCCACAAATATGGGGGAAAAAACGTGTTTAAAAGAAGCCTGCCCCCGTAAGCAGCAGGGCAGCACGCCTACTGCGGCTCCGATCCTTTCTACCCATCGCTCTGCTGCTTGGTGCTCAGTCTGGGGGTGCCGGGGCCCTTCACTCTGTCGACTGTGGTGGGCTTAACTAACCTCCAAAAATAAATGTTGCTGCAGCAGTTCGCCTACTTTCCTAATTATATTTTGATATACAGTCGGCCCTTCGCATCCGTGGACAGGGAGGGTGGACTACGAAACCCAAGCATCTGCGAGTTCTGGCATCCAAGGCGGGTCCTAGAGCCAATTCCCCGTGGATACCGAGGGATGACTTATGTTACCAAGCACAATTTTATTGCCACTAATTTTTTTTTTTCTGTATTGATACTGTTAAAGTACAATCCAAAAATATACAGTCAGGGAATACACAGAGAAGACAACGCAGCTAGCGTAAAGTTTTTGATGGGCTCTAACGTTAAATTTTAAGGCCAATCTAAATCTGAAAGGAAACAACTTTTGACTAAGAATTTAAAGTCTTGATAAACAACATATAAAACTAAAAATCGAAACACAAGAACATAAAATTACCTGATGCTTTGCTCTCTTCTTTGGGAGAAACAACCTGTTACAAAAGAAAATACACAACTGTTAACCAAGGCCCTAGATGCAGTGAGGAAAAACTGATTATTCAGGCACTGAACAGAATCATAGCCAGAACGTGGACTCAGACAAAAATTAATTTTGGCTTGAACTTGCAGAGCAAACCATGGCACCTAACAGATCATTTCTGCCTCCTTCCTCTTCCCCTTTCAAATCAGACAGCAGGCAGAATTACTAACTTTTCTGACTAGTGAGTTCTGAGCACTAAGTTTCATGCCCTCCATCGAGCTGTCTTAACCGTGGTGAGGGTGCTTGCTGACCGCCCCTATCCCGTGGGGCTTCCTTGGGGTCTGTGTCACAACGTACGGCTTCCTCCACTGGCGCGGCTGCTACCATGGGGAGAAACTTTTACAAGTTTAAAGACATGGGAGACACCTATTCCGGCAGTCAGTGTGCAGATGCGGAAACTACACCCGGGCACGTTTTGGGGCCCTGACACAGGCAGCAGCAGCTGGAGGAGGACAGAGCCGTCCTGGCTCCAAAAGGTACCTCTCCTCTGACCACGCCAGCTGTCAGGCTGCCTGTGGCCATACAGGCAGACGGGGAGGTGGATCGTGTCACTCCCTGCTTTTGGTGTTCCGTGTGCTGCCTCAGAAAGGGGAACACACACAGGTGGGGTGTCGCCACAGGAAGCCGGCCGCACCCAGTGCCAACCTGGCGCACTCACCACGGCGCGCTTCGCCTGCCGGGGGGGACTAGGCTGCGGGGACGGTTTCTTGGGCTGCTGGGCCGGTGGTGGTGGCTGCGGCTGGGCTGGCTGCTGCGAGTCCTTCTGCGGGGGCTGGGGCAGCTCGGAGCCTTGAGCCGACTGTGACTGTGGCACTTGTGGTGCTTGCGGTGTGGGCTGGAGAGGTGGGGGCTGCTGCAGCTGATGGGGCGTGTGATGAGGCATCTGTTGTTTCCCTTGTGAGTAAAGATCCAGGATTTGGTGGCAGATGTCTAAATGATAGGAAACAATTACATTTGCCACAAATTGATATTTTAAATAAAATTCTACCTAGAAAAAAACATACTCCCATTTCCCTTGCAGGTGCGATTCCCCTACAAGGGCCAATATGTGGCTGTCATATTTGTAATTCACCAATCCCTGGTGTGCACAGCACTGGTGTGCATTTTTAGTTCACCAAAACTATGTGTTTGGATAGAATGAACATTACATTAGAGAATTTAATTAAAGAATAGTTTGCATGGACTTGTTTGGGAGAATCCATTCTCGGGACTCATTCTTCCTCACAGGGAAGAATGATCTAATGTGGAACACCCTGCAGAAAGCTCAGCACGCCCCGTACCTTCCAAAACATCCACAGGGACGTCTTGCACAAACTGCTCCCACCATCTCCGGTACATGGGTTTGGAGGTCCATTCCTGTATTTCAAATTTGCACAAACGTCCCGCAAGATACATCACTGCCACTGCTATGATCTCTGGTTCCCACTGTAGTGACAAGGTCGTGCAGAGACTAGTTCAACAAGAAAAAGAGGTGACTTGACTTGGATGAGCAAACGTTTATGATTAACCCAATGCATGGAGATTAGATGCCATATCTAAATGTCAGTTTGCTTATTTTTCCCTATACATGATCAAATAAAGTATTATAAAGAAGCAAGTTTTTAGTCTTCTAAATGTACCGAGATAAGTTACTTTAACTATAGCTACTAATTTGTTCCTTAAAAAATCAGAATTCCAGCACATTCAAAAGTTGCTATGTTGGGCTTCCCTGGTGGCGCAGTGGTTGAGAGTCCGCCTGCCAATGCAGGGGACGCGGGTTTGTGCCCCGGTCCAGGAAGATCCCACATGCCACGGAGTGGCTGGGCCCATGAGCCATGGCCGCTGGGCCTGTGCGTCCAGAGCCTGTGCTCCGCAACGGGAGAGGTCACAACAGTGAGAGGCCCGCGTACCGCAAAAAAAAAAAAAATTGCTATGTCATGAAATACAAATGAAAATGCTTAAGTTCTTCAAACGGCTGGAACCCTAGCACTGAACCATCTCCTTACATGATGGCAACTCGCGGGCATTCTGTTCCCTATCCAGCACCTCCTTAGATCTCTCAGCTCCAAGAACATCAAGGTTCTAAAACCACTACAAGGATGTATAAAGTTGCAAATATATAGTTTGCAATTTTGCAAAATGAAATGGATTTAAGTATATACTTGTCAGAATTCTCTGGTGTATTGTTTAGGACTTATGTTTCAAACCGGTGATAAGATTTCAGCATCCTATACCACCGTGATGTGGCAGGGTATCCCCTCTGCCGGGAAGCAGGTGACCTGGACTTTAACTCCAAGTCTGCCGTTAACTGGCTCCTTAAGCTGGGGCAAGTCAGTTTCCTGACTACAAAATAAGGGGTTTGGATTAGATGACACGTAAAGTCCCTACCTATTTTAAAACACCATAATTAAACCAACATTTGAACCCATGTACCTGTCGTTTACGAATGTCCAAGCCATTTGAACCAACTTTTGAATTTTGTTTTTATCACCTAGAAACGGGGAAGAAAAGGCAAATTAGTAATAGAAAGAAAAAAAAAAAAAAGAAGAATGAATGAGAAGCAACAAGTACTTATTTAAAGCCTACTGTGTGCTTAGCACCACCCCCAATACACAGCAAAGAGCTTCTGCCTGGGAAACAAGGACAAATGAGCAGGCCCAAGCCCCACCTCTGTCCCCTTTCTGCATGACCTACACTGAACCACCATTTATGGGAAACCTGGCTCCAAGCCTGATTTTATTAGGCTATTTAAAAAATCCTTGCTCATTTTCCTGCCTCATATCACTTGGCAACTGGATGACAGAATCTGTTTATACATAAAAGGAAACAGCGTTAACAGCTATAATATTGAATTATCTGGCAAGCTATGGCCTAGGTACTTCACACACTGAACTTTCTGCTGTCCTCTTTTGAGAAGCGTAATCTGAGTATCATCAAATTATTATAAAGATCTGATTTCAGAATGAAAAAGTTCTCTTAACTTTTTTTTCTTACCTTTGAGCTGTTTCGCATACTTGAGTAGGAATTGGTACGGATGTTCCACCTGTAAATCAAACTTTATGGTCTGTAGTAAGATTCTCTCCAGAACCATTACTTCTTCCTAAAAATGAAATAACAAATGTTGAGACAGTAATTTCAATCACACGTCAGAAACAGCATTAAAAAAGTGAGCTTTCCTTTTATTCTCTCTTCAAGTTATATTTTAGCAACTATTTTTCATTCCTTTTCTCCTCTCTCCCACTCAGGCCTTTAACATGCTCACAGACAATGATAAATTCTGAAAAGAACTAAAAGTAGGAAGACAAAACAATCAGTTAATTTTTAAAACCTACTTGAAACAAAGTAAACATTCTTAGAAATGTTATTATTTTCCATACAGATGAGCCCCCTTTACAAAATAGACCTTTACTTTACAGATACTTTAGTTTCCTTCCAGACCTCCATTAAAAAAATGCAATCTTCCAGGCATTTACATTGAAAATTTTAAGCAAGTAAGATTATGACAGTGGCAGCTTCATGCAAACCTGGACAGTGAATTTTGTGTGTGTGTGTCTGTGTGTGAGAGAGAGAGAGCGAGAGAGAGAGAGAGAGAGAGAGAGAGAGAAAGAGAGAGAATGCGGGAACATCATTTTTGTGTTTTAATCATTCATCTACCTGAAACAAGGTATCCCAATGTCATTTACTAAGTAAATTATCATTTTCTCTTCTATTAAGCCACATCCTGAACTGTCTATACACACACACACACGTGCGCATATACACACAATCTTTTCTGTTCACTGCTCTGTTTGTCTACTTCTGTACCAGGATCAGAGATTTAACATTTGGAAGGGACAGTTCAATGATTATTCCTCTTTTAAAAACCTTTCTTGTTTTAGCCATGTTCCCCCCACCACCTGCATTTTAATATCATTTTATTTAGTATCATTCTAGGAAAAATGAAAGCTACTGATGTTCTGATTGGGAACTCACTGAATTTACAGAATAATTTAGGGAAATGGGCATTTTAAACTACACTGAATCTTCCTATCAAAAATTTATTTATGAAAATCTTCTTTTCAGTCCTTCAGTAGTTTTAAAGCCTCCCCGCCCCAACATGGTTTCCACAAATTTATTATAAGGTTTATTCCTGGATATATTATCTTACTGCTGCTACTGTAAATGGAATCTCTTCTTTTATTATGCTTTCTAATGTCCATAAACAACTGCTTGAATTCAACCTCTGTAGAGCCTGACTGTCCGAGCACTTATAATTTTCCTTGATTGTAAAATACAATTAAGATGCTCTGTGTGGCAAGAACAATTACAATCACTTGTTTGAGTCGAAGAAGAAAGGGCCTTGGAGAGACTGACAATCTCATCATTAACAGCTGCATAAACCCGTTAACTCTGGGAAGAGAAGCCACGTAGATAACTGGCTTTCAGGTTAAAGTATGGCACCACACTTCACAGAATGTAGAGATGATTCTACCATGAGTGTTATTCCAAATGGCAGGGCAAGGTGAATGTCTTTCCACCCTTGTTTCCCAAGTGTTCTCTCAGGAAAGCGTCTTAAAATCTTAAGGTTTTCACACAGTATCAAAAAAAATCCCACTATCACTGTCCCCCCACCCCACTTTTGTTACCATCTGTTTTCCAGAAGTTTCAACATATCCCTTAAATTTAGAAACAATCTTTTACCAAGTGTCCAGACTGTAGCCCATATAGTATTACGAGACAGCCCAAGGCCTGGCCTCCCTTTGTGTTTCAAATACTCAATTAATGGAATAATTATAGGTCTGTGTGCCAACATGATTCCTCAGGGAACTTTCCCTCAGCCCCACACTTCCTGTCTGGAGAACCTGTCTAGGTTCCCAGATCGAATGCCCTCACCGCACCTTTCAATAACTTTTATAGCATTTATCACAACTCATAATCAGGTAGCTGGCTATCTGAATATTTGATTAAAATCTGTCCCACCACTCGACTGTAAAATCCATGAGAGCAAAAGCCAGGCCTGCTTTGCCACCTGTTCATGTCTAGTGCCTAATGCAGAGCCTGGAACAAATATTTGTTGAACACACGAGAAATTAATGTAACAGGGAGAAACCACAGAGTTAGGGCAAAGCTAAGTAAGACAAAAAAGTTGCACATGATTCAGGACCGTATTTTTTCTAATTGTTTATATTGCCGCCTCCCCCCAAACTTCCCTCCTCTCCTCTCCGGCGAGGAAAATGTCTTCCACAATGTCCTCACCGCTCCCAGATCCTGGGTTCCTTCCTTTGGCCCCGACACCCAGTCATGCCTGGGGAGACTGCACATGAGAGAGGGGAGGGCAGGCTGCAAAGCCCCTCTGCCCACCTGAGTCAGGCTGGCCTGGCTTAAAAGCCTCATTAGCATGGCTGTTGCCCTCTTCCTGACTTCTGGGCCCTGGAGCTGCAGAACTTCTGCCTCACTGTGCCTGGCCGGGATCTCGGTTTCCTGATGTGTTGGTACAGTGGGTAAAGGCTGAAAGCAGAAGGGGACTCCTCCAAAGGCGCCCTGGACAGAACACGCCAGCTGCTGCCACGTGCCCTTGCCCTGCGGTGCTTCCAGATCTTTGCGACTCCTTCTGCGTAACCACAGCTCATCAGCCACAAGGTCCCTCTGCCCCTGTGACCAAGACCTGACTAAAGCACAACACATTCCTACAACTGTCTCCCTGCTGTGTGAAAATCAAAAACCCACAGGCACTGGAAACATTATCTGATGCTACGTTACTTTTATAAAAGTACATTTTTGACCACTGTTAGTATGAATTCCTCATGGGCTCACATTTTTATAAACAGGTGAATGGATTTATAAAATAAGTTCAAGGGACAGAGTTATCCACACTGACATTACTTACAAATCACGACCACAGTATGTGCAAAAGCATTCTGGGCCTGTTACCTCCTGGAAGGCACACACGTTACAGACACACACACAGATTCTGCTGGGTGGGGGAGGCCGACTACCGTGGGAGGCAGTACCAGCTGACTAGGAAAAACAGGGCTGTGGACGTGCTGAACGGCATCGTCTGGCTTAGTTTTGCTTTAACTGTGATTCTGAGTTTCTCCCCACATCCTTAGTTTGTCATTTATTCAACAAGTACCTGTTGAATGCCTACTCTATCTAGCCACTGCACTAGGTATCAGGCAAAACAGACAGGGTCTTAGCTCTCACAGATCTACAGTTGAGAAGAGGAATGTTCTTTGTGTGATTATCTGGTTAAAATCTATCCAATTGTGAGCTGTGACAAACATTATGAAGGCTAATTCGCAAGTGCTATAAGGGTTACAATGGGGGGACCTTGACAAGAACAGGGGAGGAGGAAAGCTGCCACCGACCCGAAGGTGGTCTCTTTAGAACATAATAAAATCATGTATACAATTATTTTACCATCATTTCCTGACATTAGCAGGGGTTGTGGGGAAGGGACAGGATGGATAGTATATCAACCTGGGTGTCTGCAAATGTTAATACCTTCCACCACTCTTGGGAAGCAAAAGACACACAGCACACGTAGACACACTTGTACATCCAGCATCTGTACATTCTGTCTTCCCAGAAGCCAGCTGGAGATGAACCCAAGAAGCCAAACTGCTTCTGGGCCTAGGAGTGCTAAGGGCCACGAGAGGACTTTGCTCACACATGTTCCATGTGCTACTGCCCCTAACAGGCTCACAACCCAGCATGGCACATTAGCAGATGCTACCTAAGTGTAGGCTACGTTATCTTCCCTCCTTTCTCACAGAAGCAAGGAAGAATACCTTCTGCGTAAGTCCTCTTAGGGACACAGGGGACTGGCAGATACAGGGCCACGGCCGTTGTCAACACAGGGAACTCTATCATAATGCTGTTGTGAGGAATCAAGGCCTGAAGGCAGGAAGTTATGACTCTTACCTTTGGGTCATCTCCAAACTGGCCAAATTGTACATCATTTAATAAACTCCGAGCTGTTTTGATGATATCTTTACATTTTTTTGGTGTTTCTTCTACTTTCCCAGCCAGAAAGAGACAACAAGCTCCTGTCACCTAAAAGGGAGACAAAAGCTCCTGAGACCCTGTTATCAAAGCTCACGCAGAACAGAAAAAGCATTTTGGGCCTTCACAACAAACTGGGCTCCCTCACTCTCCTGCCGGCTTCTTTCTCATTTGCAAACACCTGGACACTCTAAAATCTTGAAGGAAATGTCACATACAAATACTCCACCCGCCCCGCCATTTGGCTTCATAAATTATTTTAAATTTAGTTTTCTGAATAAAATGTCATGTAAACAAAGTAGCCACCAGAAAGGTAAAAAAGTCACAGAAACAAATTTTCTTTTCACATTGCAATCTTAAAGACACTGACTCCCTGACTGGTGCACCCAAATGCATGTCCTCTGGAATTCGCCTCTGCACCACTGCCCACGCTTTCTCTTTCCTCCTCACGCTGCCTGGCTCCTGGTCCAGTTCCTACTCCACTGCGATCTTCTCACTGCTCTACCTTCAGCTTTTCTTTGCCCGCTCGCTGCAGTCTCTCCTACATGCCCCTCCCTCCACAGAATCCTGACCACGTTAGACATCAGTGAGATCCTGTGCCGGGGTACAAAGCGGATCCTGACACGGTCTCCTTCCCCTAGAACGTCACAAATTAATGAGGAAGATGTGTACAAAACTAAGTAAAATCTTAGCAAAAGGAAGACCCCCAGCAGACTAACTTCCTGTTACATCTAATTCTTCTCTTCATGAAACCCTTCCATCACTTCAGTTTACCTACTGAAGCCACAGTTCCCTAGTCTGGCATTCAAGGCCCACTATGGTCTGGTTCAGTCTACCTGGCACCCAGGGTCCCAGCATGCCCTTCCCGCCGAGAGGCGTCCTGGCTGCCGCGCAGGCCTCCGCCAGGCCTTGGCTCACGCTGCTTTCTGTAGGACTGCTGCTCTGTCCCATCTCAGCACGGGTAAGTCCTACTTACAGTCAAGGCTTAACCCAGTGCTGGCACCTCCTCCCCAGCATTTTCCTCGATCCCTCTATGATGTAGTTAATCTCTCCCTTGAATGCTACAGCCTTCCTTCTGTACCTCTCCTATGGCCTCACTCTCTACAGTGTGTTTTGTACCTGTCATACCATCTACCCTGGACTGAAAGCTACTTGAGGCAGACTCTCCCACAGAGCATAAGACAGTCCATGTCTTAAGGAGTAACTGAAGAATAACGGATATGGTATAAAGAACTTATGCAGTCTTGGCCTTTGTTGGCTCTCAACTGTAAGGCCAATTTTATCTTGGGAAAAGTAACAAGGAAGCAAATTTTCACACTAAGTACAATATGATTATGGTTCATATTGGACTAAATAAAAAACTTAAAAATACTTTAATACAGTTAATTGGGAAAAAAACAAATTTTAGGCTGTTTTTGTTTATATATAATATGTACCATACAAAAATAAATACTTTCTGGAAAATAAAATAGAAAGAGAGACTACAATCTGTCCACTAAACTGTGTGGAAATAATAACATGTGATAGAAAATTATAATAAAATTCAAACACTTACATATCTTGGGAATTGCTTGAAGGAATGAAACATATAGAAGCGATGAAAATAAATTATTCCAGTTGCCAGGGTATCATAGTGTCTGTTGTTCTGGTTAAGGGTTTTGGCCAAGAATTTTTACAGGTTACGTCTTAGTTAAATGTGGGAAAAACAGTAAAGACAAACAATAACAACAAGAGCAGTGGGAAAGCAAACACTATCAGTGGCAAAGCAGGCGAATGGGAATCTCCGGGTGTCGGAATTCTGGTACAAGCTGAAGTCTATGCTTTAGTAAGGCAGGGCTTCACTATCCTTTAGAAATACTTCAACTGAGGTCACTGGGTGCTATTTTCCATCCTGGTGGCCACCTGCTCAAAGGCTAATTCTACACATTTAAATGATAAAAAGGAAATAGAAAATCCCTGAAAAGCCAAGCAAATCTGAAGCAACATTTAAATAAGAAAGCTAATTAAGAGCTGCTTTAGTCAGGGATGCTACTTGGTCTTTTGTCTATAGCATTTAATTTAATTTGTGGTGCTGGTGGGGAGTCTGTCTATCACAGGTCCCAGAATCAGGATACAGTCCCAAACGTGTGCCCACATCAAAGATGAACCGAGCCCCTTCTCGGCGGTAGCGGGCCTCAGTGGCCGGATCGAGTCCTTCTAGTTGAGAGGGTGTATGAGCCAAGTCTTTTTTATCCCAGTACCAACATGGTTTTGTGTGGTCCAGGTTTGCTGAGGTTACTGAAGGGCTTGAATTTTCCTTATTCTCCTTCATTTATTGAAGTAGACTTGTTCTTTCCAACAGACTTTCTGAAAATGTTAGAATCCTAAAAGAAAGAGAAGAAGCAGTAATGTTGGAAAGGGATACCTCACGTTAAATAATCTCAATCATTATAAACAGTCTACGATCACAGATTTGTACTTGATAAAAATTTTTCAATAGAAGAAGCACTACTGATTGGTAGTTAGAAGCCCAGGCATACCTCCAAACACAAATTTAATATTTAAGTGACTCACAGTATGATAAATCCCAAATTTCATTGCTTAAAAGGAGGAGCTTTTCTGTCCCATTTCCTTCTGCCTTTTTTCACTAGGCCCACCTCCCTTATGCTGGTCTAGATTCTGTTCTTCAGTAAAACCCAGGTTGGTCCTAACCCCCCCAAAAGATTTATCCTCCAAAATTATCCATTTCTTCCATCCAGCATCCAGTCAAAATTTTCCCTTTTTTAGTTTACTTGATTTCATTTAGGTACTTTCACTTAGAAAAGCCACCAGACTGGATGAATTCATATCTGCACAAGCCACTGAACTGAGCAATGTAGATCGGGTGTGGGTGTGGTGATCTGGGGAGAAAGGATGGAGGGAGGTAGTCCACAAGGGAAAGAAGGAGTTCCTTTAAATTTTTCTTGCTTTCTCATCCTCTTCTCTTTCATTCAGAATGAAGAGATTCTCTAAAAGCTGTATGCTGAGAAAAGAAAACAAAAAATAAGGACTCTCACCTAGAGGCCATTATAATATGGAAATTGTTTGTAAACTGGATCAGAGAATAGACATTTTCATACAGGGCAGCAAAAGGGTTCTAAAAGAGGTAGCTAGAACCAGGTTGGTCTGGTTCAGCAAGAAAATAGCAGTTCGGCAGCCAGGCTCTGGGCCAGGGCCATCAGTTAATCTGGAAGCCTAACTTCTCCTGTGTGCTGCCTCATTTCTGGTGGGAAAGGTGACATGGAGGGCTGACCGCTCTCCTCCTTGCACCTGGGAGCTCTAAAGAGAAACGTTCCCTCCAACAGGAAGAATTAAGTACTACCTGGAGAAAAGTAATCTTCTTGAACTAATTTACACTCTGTGTGACTGAACTGGGCAACGGGTGGGGGCTGGGGGAGACCGGTTAACTAAAGCCTCAGTATGTATGAAGAGTTCCCAATCAGATGCTCAGTAAGAGTATGAAGAGCTGGGAGTTAGATGTCATACTAGATATATTTTCTCACCTATCAGATTGGCAAAAAGTCCAAAAGTTTGACAATATACTCTGTTGGCAAGGCCAGGGAGAAGCAGGTAATCTCTTACGTCGCTGGTGGGAGTACAAAGCGGAACCACTCTCACAGAGATTCGGAATTTGGCAATATCTAACAAAATTACATACACATTTGCTCCTGGATTTAGCAATTCCACTTTTAAGTATTTACTCTGACAATAAGATCACAATTATGAAACAACAAGTGCACAAGATCATTCAAAGTATTGTTTATAACAGCAAAAACTGTAAACAACGTGAAAGTCCATTAGGGCACTGGTTGAATAATATGGTACATTAACACAAATGTGTACCATGTAGCTATTAAAAAAGACTGAGAAAGATCTGTAAGTACTTGTATAAAGAAATTTCCAGGATCAGCAAGGTGCAGGAAAGCATACATAGCTATGTTAGTATCTAAGTAAGAAAAGCGGGGAAATACTAAGTAGAAATATCTATTCTTTTTTTCTTTTTTTTTTGTGGTACGCGGGCCTCTCACTGTTGTGGCCTCTCCCCTTGCGGAGCACAGGCTCCGGATGCGCAAGCTCAGCGGCCATGGCTCACGGGCCCAGCCGCTCCGCGGCATGTGGGATCTTCCCGGACCGGGTCACGAACCCATGTCCCCTACATCGGCAGGCACACTCTCAACCACTGTGCCACCAGGGAAGCCCCACAACTGAGTTTTGATAAATTTAATAATTCCTGGCAAATTTACATCTTGTTAGTTTTGGTCTATAATTTCAGCCTTTAAGAACTCTTGAATCCTGAGTGCCATCTAACGTACTGGCTAACTATCACTACAGGTTTTGAGTGCATTTATTAATTTGAGAAGCATGCCTCATATATTTAAAGTTGGTAATAAAAAAAAAAGTGCTAACCAGAGTAAGGGCAAGGCCAGAGCCCTGCAACTTATCGCTAAAGACCTCTCTTCAGGTTGACATCAACCCATTAATCAGCATTTGGGGTTTGGTAATTTGAACGGACATATATCCATCTAACTAGACCTTACCCAGTATACTTCTCTCTTGTGTCTATTAGGATAGGAAGAGGGATTATGTTCAGCGTCCTAAGGAAATCTAAATAGACTCATGTCTAGCAATCCCCCATCCACCACCAGTCTAGTAAACTTATAACAAAAGAAAACATGATTTGTGTCACCTGGTTTTCTTAAACTGAAGCTCTGTTGGTCTGAGGGTATGAGCCCTTTTTCCCAAGTACTTAGAAGCTCTCTTCTTGTTGTCCCAACAAGACTCTAAAACAGATTACTAATAAGCTCTAGCATCCAAAGCCACCCAATTGCTCTCTGCAAAAACTGACACATTTATCAGACTCCAGTCTTCTATCATTAACTGCACTTTTAAGATTCCTCAAAACCTATGAACAATAATTTCACAATCTTATCTGCATGTATTTTGGTATATCATTTATTTGACCCTGAAAATAGAATTAGATGTAATCCAATTAGATATTCTTTATAATCTCCTCAATTACCT
The DNA here is from genome assembly GCF_964270905.1 of Leucopleurus acutus. Classification (NCBI taxonomy): domain Eukaryota; kingdom Metazoa; phylum Chordata; class Mammalia; order Artiodactyla; family Delphinidae; genus Leucopleurus; species Leucopleurus acutus. The sequence goes on from NC_139142.1 coordinate 5,219,266, forward strand.
TGAACTTAATCCTTCTTGATTTTGTCTTGACCTAGTTTTAGAGACAACAAAACATTTTTCCTTCTAGATACTTAGCAAACTCTCATTGCTTTCAAATATAATCTCCTGAAACGAACAATTTATTTTGTAAGCCAAAACTATGACCATTGTTTTTCTTTATGACGTTCAATTTTAGAAATGGCATTTAAGAGTTAACGATCTCATTAGCAAGTAAAATGTTTCTTTATTGCTTGTTGGTGTAAACTGCGTTTTCAAAATGGAATGTTTAACATGCTTTATACAAGAATCAACTAATGTTTCTCAACAAAGCATCAAAAGATAATCAAAAGGAGACAAAAGTAAAAAAAAACAAAACTAAAATTAGACACCAACGGTAGTCACTCTGAAGAAACAAAGCAATCCTGGATAACTATTACATTCATAGTCAAGATTATTTAACAAGCAGGCATCTAAGAACACTAAGAATCTTAACCAAATGTCTATCAATACCGCAACTATTACCATCATCCATCCATTCATTCAGCAATGAAGACAGTTTACTATCTGTCAGGCAGTGCTCTAGGTGCTGAGGATATAAAGCTCCTTCGTGGAGCTTTCATTCTAGCAACATCATTCATACAAACCTTAACCAGCGCCAGAATTGTAAGGCAGTGTGCTAGGTATCTTTAACGATACACAAGAGATACACAAGCATTATCAAGTTTACCTGAAAAACATAAAACAGGCCATCTTCAACTAAATGCTGTGAGAAGCCGTTCCTAACGTCAGAAAATTTAGCGAAAGCTCCGTTTGACTGGCAAGCCAAATTTCGGGAGCGCTACCGACCATGCTTTGTGCGGGGAATAGTCTGAGAGCTTTTAGATATCCTCTTGCCTTACGCCTCAACCTTCTAAAGAACAATTCCTCTGGTAACAAACCAAACAACCCAGGAGAGGGTCGGTAAGCGTGATGTGTCGGCAAAAACGAAACTAACCGCGGAAGTGCCTTTTCCTCATTCCTAGTCCCACCCTTGTTACACGGGTCTTCAGGTTCCGAAGTCAGAGTACCCCAGATGTGGAACGATACCCAAAGTCTCAGGCGTTACCAAGGTTGGGACCAACACACTGCGAAATAACCGGAAAGAAGTGGGTAGTCTTCGGTTGTACCGCTGAGTGTGTGCGCGCCTAAGACCCCTGCCCTTTCTCCCCACCTTCCAGAAAGTCCCCGAACCCTAACCGCCCTTCACTTGGAGCGTCGCTACCTGCTCTACGGTCCGCGCCGGCCTCCCTGACCCGCTCCTGCGCCTCAGACCCTCTCCCGGAGCGCGTCTCGCGGCCCCGCCGTCGCCCGCTAACTTCGATCTGCACCCGGGGGGTAGCGGAGGGAGGCGGAAGCCGGAAAGAGAGACTCCGCCAGCGGATGGAGGCAGGTGGCCATACCCTAATCCGACCTCCAGGTACGCGGGACTTGAGTGGCGCTGCCCGCGGTCCGTCGGTCACTCACCCCTCGCCTCAGGCAAGCCCCTTAGCAACGTCTCTCCTTGTTGACTGCGGCCATCTTGGACGTGGAATGTCGGGAAATCTACGTCATCGCGCTGCGTCCGGGACTAGAAATAAGCGACCGGAGGGACGCCTGTCAACCAATGAGAAGAAAGTAGAGCTCTCAAACGTGGAACGAGCCGCCAGTCTTCTCCTGGCCCCTCCCCGCGGGTCAGCGGTCGCTGCGTGAGGGAGGAGGAGCCCACCAGAGGGCCCATCCCGTCGGAGAGAGGGAATTCGGGAGCAACCGAACCTGCTAACGGAACTTGGGCGCGAGAGGCGGGGCTCGGGGTGCCGGTCTTCCAATTAACGCCCGGGCATGGGCTCAGCCCAGCCAATTATGGCCCGGAACCTGGCGGGGGCCGAGCAGGCCGCTCTGGCCCCGGAGCCCGCCGGCCCAATGGCTGGGCAGGAACCCGAGCGGAACGGTCGGGGGGCGGTGGGGCGGTGCCGCGCCCATGCGACTGAACCGCGGGCCAATAGGCGGCGGCGGCGGCGGCTCGGGGGCGGGGCCTGGGGCGGGCGGAACCGGGTTGGGCCGCGGCGGCGGGGCCGTCTCAGGCAGCGGTCCCGCCCCCTCCTGTCCGGCCGCAGCCGCCGCCGCCACCGCCTGGGGCTTGGTTGAGGTGGACTGTGGGTCCCGGCGGAGTGTGGCGCCGCCGCCGCTGCGCGAAGGGGCAAGCGGGCAGGTGAGTGCCGGCGGCGGCCCCTCCGCGCGCGTGGCCCGCGGGGCAGACTCGCGTCGCAACCCCCCCCACCGCCCAGAGTGCTGCGAGGCTGCCCCCAACCCCGGCCGGCGCCCCTCGGCCGTGGTCCGGCCCGCGCCCCGCCGGCCGCTCTGGGCCCAGGGTGCAGGGGTCGGTGTGCGCCCTGGGGCCCGGCGGGCAAGGCTGGGTGCCGGGGGCCCGGCGAGGTCGGAGGGCGCCGCACGGTCTCTGCCCTCCGGCCTTCCTGGGGCGGGGGCGCGCTCACCGCTACCCAGCGTCCCTTCCCGGCGGCCGTAGCTCCGTTCCCCGCTCTGCCCGCCCAGAGGTGGCAGCAGGTGCAGGAAGCGCCCGGCCCCTCGGCACCCACCGGGTGGGGCCGGGGTCGGTCCCTCTCGCTTTCGTCGGCTCGGCTCTGCGTGGGGCTGGCTCGCGCACCCGTTTCCTTCCTCTCTCCCTCCCTCCCTCCTGTCGTCACTCGGCTGCTTAGGCGAGGACGGTGTGGCTCTCATGTTCCTCTCTCCAAACCTCAGGTGCCCTCGGGGGTGCTCGGGGACTAGCCCCTGCTTCTCTCCCTCAATTTCCAGTTATAAAAACAGTCGTTGAAAATAGGTCATGTTTCTTCCCACGCGCCCTGGCCATCTTCCCCACGCTCCGTGCCCTACTAGGGAGAAGAATTCAGTGCTTTGGAGTTTGTCATTCCAGCATCAAACTCTTCCTCCTCGTGGCTCCAGCCTGGCGATGCAACTGTGTATCCTCTATCCCCAGTGTCTGCTCGGGGGTGGGGGGTGGGGTGGGTGGGGGGGGGTGGGCGGGCGGGGGAGGAGCCGATTAGCGTTGGGCGCCACTTGCGGCGGGGGAGGGGGGGGCTTACCCCTGCCGTGTGTTGACTGGTGTAGGATCACTTGGGATCCTAAATGAAGGAGGTGACGTCTTGCATTTCCAAATGAAGGAGGTGATGTTTGGAAAGAAAAAATCCTTTCTAAAGTATGTTGACAGGTGAATTTTGCTTTTAAGAGCCTCCGAAGAGTTAACCCTTTAGTGATGGATCTGCACAGAGCTTGATTGTGGTGTGGTTACAACAGCTGTATGCGTTCGGCAGAACTGGCAGAACTGGACACTGAGAAGTTTGAATTTTGCCGTGTGTAGATGATAACCTCTTCCTCCCCGATTTTTTTCTCCAAAATGACCCTACTGCTATTTCAAAACTGAAGGAACCAGAAATAATTTTGGAAAGGTTTTTCTTACCATTTTAAGTGAATGAATTTAACTTAAGAATATAGCAAAATAAACGCAGCTTTCCTCTGTACCCTTAAAATTTGTCAAGACTTACTTGAACCATGATATATTGTGTCCATACAGAGTCTACTATGTATGCAGTCTCATCTTAGCACATTAGTTGCTGGGGCTGCTGTGATTGATAGTTTGGAAAAGTTCCAGCATTTTAAGGAGTTTTTCTCGGGCCTAGGAAAGTAATTTGAAAAGCCAAGTTCTCAGAGAGCCGCAGAACAGCTTGTTGTTGGGCCCCAAAGGCCTGTGTTTTCCTTCTGCTACCCCTTCCTGTCTGCCCTCTTTTATATATATTCAAAGTTGTAACTTAATGTCTGAAATGAAACTCTAGTCTGAACGAGTAAAATGGTTGCTGCTTCTCATCTCTTCTCCAGTGATCCCTGGGATAGGAATGGTGTTGGACTCGCAGATTAAAACATTTATGTCTACGTGTGCTGTAGAAATGAAAGTTTCTGTTCAGTTCTGTTGATAGGAGTGCAATAAGATTGTCAGGAAGAAAGTAACACTTGCTGAACACTTAGGCCCCGTTTTCAGTGACGATTAAACCTTTGCTTTAGAAGCCACTGGAAACTGAGAGAGCTGTGAAGGTTGTACTGAAATAGTTATCCATTCTAAAGTTCAACCCCTGGAAAACTGTTTTGTTCTGAGAGCTCTGATAACTGGTCACAACCGTTTCCTTAAAACTTGCCGCTCTCATGATCCAGAAGAGAATGGCAAAGGAGATGACAGCTGGAGGAGAGTATCTACAGTACGCTGGAGTCTGCTCGCAGTAAATATTTAGCAGATAATCATTGAATTCAATGGGAACCAGGTACCTACTCGGTGGCGCGTGGAATTTTAGTAAAAATATGAATGAAAACCTTACCTCCTGGCTCAGGGTTTCTCTTTCTTTTTACTAGATGTCAGTTTAGTTTGAAGCTTTCCAAATCTCTCAAAATGTTTGAATTACATAGTCTCCTTTTTTCTTATCACTAATCTGCAGTAGCTTTTAGAAATGTAACTAATAATACTGTATCTTTTTTGGTGTAGTTTGATGAATATCTATCACTGGGAGGTTTTTTTTATCTTTAGAAACTGGTTTGTCTTCTCTGGCTTCTGTGAGGAGTAGGGAGGAAGAGTTTCAAGTGTGTTTTCTCTTCGTGTACCTCAGTCCTGGGAGTGGGACCTAGATTTTGTTCCCGCACAAAGGAAATGGAGTCATTTATTACTATGGCATTAAACATATTTAACAGAATAGTGAAGAGTGAATATATCTTTATTCTTATGGTACTTTGGAAGTTGCTTGTGGCCAGTTAATTTGTTTTCTCAATGAACAAGAATTATATTTGGGCCCATTAATTTATCAGAAAGAGTATTTTGATTTGCTGTGCATCCTTTTTTTCTTGCTACAGTTGAAGAAGTGTTTATCTTGGGTATCAGTTCATTCTGAGTCATATTAAGGGTGTCAGATTAAGGATTCCTTGGCTTTTAAATTTTTCTGGTTTTCACTTTTGTTGCATATACAAGTGTACCTTACTTGACAAAATTGACTTCTGTACGTTGGATTTCCTTATGTCATCTCATTTTCCTACTCATAAAATTGGAGATTGTTAAATAGTTTGATCTGCATATATAATTTACATAATATTCTCAAAGTAAAAATAAATTTCTAACAAAATATTAATACACATTTTATTACAAAGAAGTTGAGACTTGTTTTTTTTTTTCAAGTCATTTTAATAGTCTTATGGGGAAAAAGTTGATTAACAGAATAGAATCCTTTTTGTTGTTAACTTCATTCAGTAACTCAAGCCAGAGATTAGCTGTGTAGACTCCATTTCCATTTGGGAGTTTCTTCTAGGTTTAGAAGTAAACAGATCGTAAAACCAGAGGTACAAACACAGCTATTGACAATTTTCAACTGAAATATATTTGAATGGAAGAAAAATGATTCCAAATGATTATAAAATTCAAATACCAAAGTTAAGACTTTGAACATTTTTTTCTTATTCAAGTCCTTTCCAGGTAGAAGTTAATTAATAATCAAGATAAGTCCAAACACTCTTGACTGGCAATGGAAGACAAGTCCAGCTCTGAAGTTAAGATTTTGAAAGGGAGCTGAGTGATACTGATTACCAAGCCAGAGTAAAATTTTAACCTCTTACATGTGTAGGCTGAATAATGGGGGTACAGAGGGACGGGGGGCAGAGGGACAGGGCAGGAAAAAGTGCTTTCACTATTTTTTAGAAGGACTAAAAAATTGTCTAGAGAATTAGATAAGCAGGTGTCTACATAGAACTCTTAATAAGTATGCAGTATTTTAGCCTTATTACCTATCTACCATCCTGAATTTCACTTTCCACTTTGTTTACGATACACTTCATTAGAACATAACAAGGTCTAAAAATTCTACGACCAAACCTTTAAGGTTTCAATCTCAGAAAATAGGCCTGACTCTTCAGTATCAATAGTTTTCTGTTAAGCACAGTTAAGAGAAAGTAAGGGTTAGTGTTGAAAAATACTCATGAAAGTTGCCTTTATCATAAAATTTGGAAGTTTTGTTCATGTCCCAAATTTAAGCTGAGGCCACTCCTTTGTATTTGGACAAGGCCAGCATAATGACTCTATAGTTTTAAAAGGCCAAAGGGGTAAAAGGTTTACATGGTATGTTTTACAACTGCAAAGGAATACTGTTATTTAGAATTTCAGAGATAATGAACCTTCAGAGCCTCTCTAAGGGGGTTGGTTTTGCACTGAATCCATGAAATACTATTGGGCATCAGTGACGTTTGACATCGAGCTGTGCTAATGAGGCTGTGCTACTAGCTGTCTGTCATGCTGCATAAATTTATTAACCTCACTAAACTTCGGCTTTCTCATCTGTAAAGTGGGCATAATATCTTTCTTTGTCTAGTGTGTAAAATGCTTACCTCAGTTCCTGATATAGGAAGTATGCCTGATGATGCAATTATGATGAAGACGGTCATGTTGGGGGCCTGCCCCAGGGCACACACAGGTTCAACAGCCCAGAAACAAACAACGTGACAGCATGAATAATTTGCATTTAGGTTCCAAAACTCAGTTGTTTAACGTAGCACATGTATCTGGCTGAAGGTCAGTTTATGTAACAAAGGGTGTAGTTGGTTACCACCTTATCCTCAAGACTGTGGGACCACGTCTCACTTATCCCTGCATTTCATATTAGATACTCAAGAAATGTGCACTGAATGCAAGCATGAATTCACTCATTCACTTGGCTGGTAGAAAAGTAAGGCAGTGTTAGCTATACCGATCTTCCTGGAGTTATGATGGGGTTACATCCTGATAGCGTGTTGAAAATACCATTGTCGAAAATGCATTTAACATACCTAATGTACCAAACATCACAGCTTAGCCTAGCCGACCTTAAAAGCGCTCAGAACACTTAATTTGCCTACAGTTGCGCAAAATCATCTAACACAAAGCCTGTTTTGTAATAAAGTGCTGAATATCTCATGTTATTTTTTGAACACTGTACCGAAAGTGAAAAACAGAATGGCTGTCTGTTCAGAAGGGTTGTAAGTGTGTTCGTTGTTTACCCTCATGCTCCGTGTAACCGGTGGGGAGCTGAGGCTTGCCGCCACTGCCCAGCATCACCAGAGGGTATCACACTGCATATCACTAGCCTGGGAAAAGATAAAAATTCAAGGTTTCTACTGAATGTGTATGCGCTTGCACCGTCTGTATTAGAGTTGAAGTATCTGAACGTGAACCACAGTAAGTTGGGGACTCGTCTCCTTGGGTTGAATTTGGCAGTGGAGAGCAAAGCACTTTGATAACCATACCTGCTACATAATATTAGATATCTTTATTTTAAAGATGTTCAGGCTTGAGGGTTAACACAGATAGCCCCAGAGGTCTCTTCCAAACCTGATGTTCCACAATTCTAGAATCTAGAATCCTTATGGGAGGAATGTGGGTGGTTTGAAAGTAATTTCTTGACAGATTATAGCTAGCTGTTCCTTCACCCTTAACATTTTTCTTTTAGAAAGCTATAATAGGAGATGGTTATTCATGATACTGAATGATTCTTTGCTTTATGAAGAGTTTGTTTTGCAACTTCCTTTAAATAGGAGCCTCATTTTAAGTGTATTTACAACTTAATTCAATAGCAGTTTAAAACTAAGACTATTACGTATTGAAAAGTCAATCAAAGATGCTTTAAGTGTCTCTAAAATTATCATGTGTATTAGTGGAAATATAGCAAAAACATTGTAGAGAGCAAGTTTAAATCTCAAGTTTGTGTATATCTGTATCTATCTACGTATCTATCTATATATGTATATATGACAGCCCAGATTGTTCTGTATAAAGATTGAAATTTTAATTACATGCAGCTTATAGGTCTACATTCATCTTGGTATGTATGTAGCTACTGAGTTGAAATTAATTCCATCATCTCGCCTGTCTGCTTGCCCTGACTTCTTGGTACTTTTGAGCTGTGACACATCAGTGTCTCCTTTGATAGAGATTGGAATGATGAGTGCTAGTTAGCCACTTGAACCTGTATAAGTTAGTAAGGCTTGACTCTGTTACTAGATCCTGCTACTGTGCAAAGAGAGGTGTTTCCAGTATTTCAGTTAACATGGTACCAACGCAAGGACCATGTATGCTTCATCAGTTTTTGGAGGAGAGAGAGCTTAGCACAGTTAAATGCTTTTCAATTTGGGAGTGCTTTCATTTTCCTAGGCCATCATCCTGTAGTTTGTGTATTTAATTCAGTATGTAGTAATCTGATCCTAATGGCCTGTGAAGTATTTTAGTGAGATTCTTTTCTTCCTCCAAAAGATTAGGCAGGCTTCACACTCCCTTCAAGTCCGTTTACAGCTGGGAGCCTGAGGTGGGAGGAAGCCCTAGGACCATTCTCTCCCTTAGTCAAACCAGCTGTAAAGTTGGGAAGATGCAGCATACATTGAAAAACAGATGCTGGGTTTGAGCTAAGGTTTTCTGGTTTACCAAATTACCAAATAAGTATAATCAAAAATGTTTATTCTAGTTGTATTTAGTTGAAAGCAACTCAAGAATATCGCAAATATACATTCATTCCGTTTAGAATTTTGGGGGAAAGAAAAAAAACCCCACACAGCTGAATTCCATCTCAGTCTGTTCAGTAGGTGTGAAGTATACTTTGTAAAAATGGGTTAAGTATCCCCCTCACCACGCCCACCACGCCATCAGCCAAGTTCCTTAAATGCACTGTGTTCTTATTTCTCCTCACTTAGGCAGATTATGTGTGAAAGAATCACTTCACTGGTCAGAAGTGGTTGTTGATTACAGATGACACTTGCATATTAGTCAGCAATTTAAATAATAATTGAATATGCCATCTATTTTACTGTTTTCTAAAGTTTGTTATATCTCTTAGGTGGAGAGATTGTTGATGGACTTGCTAAATAGTTTATGGTGTTATAAAGAGCCAGATTTTGAGGATTTTGTAGATTTTTAAAATATCTTGGTGGTGAAGCAATGTAGATATGTGTGGAACTCTTAGCTTGCTGTTTCTTTTTATAGATGCCCCTTCCTTTGAAGGACTGTCACTGTAATTGTTTACTGTAGAATCCTTTTGCCTGTCAATCCTATTGCTTTTCTGCATATTATTTTCTTTTGTCTTAAGTATTGTTTAAGTCCTTTTTTACTGTATATTTGTTTTCCCCAGATAATTCATTAAGAATTTGCAAATTATACCTGCTTTCGATCTAAACTTTGGGGGAAAAAATCTTTCATTTAGCATTGTACCTTCGGCTAAAATTTGGCATTTAACTTTGTGTGTGCATACACATATCTAATTTAGCACATCTTTGTATTTTTCTAATATACATATTTGAAATAAATATTGAAGAGAAATATTTGGTCTTTGTAGGAAATTGATGAATTAAACTAATAGGTACTGTTTTTCCACTGAGAGCACTAAGAATATTCAGGATACCTATTTGGCTCTTTCATTTGTTGAAACTTGGAATCTAGCCCCGGATTCAGCTGAACTCACAATGAAAATTATTCATTGTATGTAACAAGTTTTTGAATCATAAATGAACAGGGTAGGTAGTTATTTTAAATCCATGAAGTTGGGGAAATCTTTGTTAGCTAAACAAGGCAGAAGGGGGTTGAGTTTAGGAAACCACTCAGCCTGGATTCTAACACTTTCTCAGACTGAATCTGAACATCTAGTCCTTCTTCTTTACCTGTACTTTATTCCTTACCCCTCTCTGTTTGGTTACTTTGCCCGCACATTTTAGGAGTTATCCAGGCTGAGTCCAGGGTCCTCATCTCCTCACCCTTGTGGCCCGCAGGGCTGGCTGTCCCTCATCTGGCTGTGGTCATCTTCTGCAGCAGCTGGTGTGGTCCTGGCATGTGGATGTAGGAGACCTTGTTTAGTTGCAAATGTGCTGGATATAACACAGGGTTTCAGGTTGAAGCTGTAGGTCCGCTGCTTGTTGGCTGTGGGCTCTTGGCCAAGTCATAGCCATGCCTGAGCACCCTGCCAGGCCAGTGGTCACCACTGGCCTCTGCAGGCTGTGGCGGGAACGTGTCTGGCCAGTGCAGAGAGCTGTACAGATGCTCGTGCCCTCAGTCACAAGTGCCCCTGGAGCTTGAAGTTGTGCTTGAGTAGCAGCTCTTCCATTTCTATTGGAAATGGACTTATTCCTGCTTGGTGGTTTTCTAAGAGACCAAAAACACTTTAAAAATTCAGTTTGTGTTTATTGGAGAGATTCTTTTATGAACTTTAATACCTTAAAGCTTTTCTAACAACAAACTACGGTTTCCCAAAGGAAACTATTTTTTAAATGTGAATTTTATATGTATAAATTTATGTTTTGACTTTTAAGAGTCATCCTAGTTCTTAGAAGTAGTAGTTAAGTATTAAGTAAATGTCTCATTTTGGCTACTGTTCTGTTACTGGTGGGAGAATATATCAAAATGGTTCCTTGCTGTATAATCTTACTATTGTGATGGGAAATAAATCTTACCCATAAGTAACACTAGTAAATTCAAATAAGATTTTCCTTCATTCAACAAATATTTGACCCTCAACTGTGTCCGTGGCACCATACTAGACCCTACAGATAATTGAGAAATGGAAGTTTTGGGTTTTTTCTGCCACAAGACAGAAAGCCACACCAGTGGGTGAGGTAGGCACATAAATGATGTCAGCTACAGCGCGTGAGGCCGTGGGGGCTCCAGGGCTGAGCTCTGCAGGGTGTGGAGTGGGGAGGGGGCCGTCGGTGAGCTGGGGTTTGAGTCAAGACTCAGACACCGTCACCAAGGGCTGAAGGCACGTAGGCCGCAGAGAAGAGGGAGCGTGTGGATCAGAGGATGGCATGGGGCCGAGGGGCTGAGGGAGCTGGCAGAGGGTGGCAGGAGGGCCTAATGCTTTGTGGGGTGAAAAGAAGTAAATGCGGGGCTACCACCTTTGAGGTACTTTTGGTGGTACATTGGTCACACAAATGCGAGAAGAATTGGTGCCAAACCATATCGAATCCAGAGGCAAATGAATCTTATAGACATTGACGTCTGTAAAGTTCAGAAAAATGGCTGCTGGGCCATAGAACTGGGTACAGAGAACCCCCGCCCTCCAGAAATGTTAGTTCTTCAAGTACACACTTGAGGACATGCCTCTGATTCAGTGCGCCGGGGGCTGAGTAATTAGGAGCTCCGGGACAGAGTGGGTCCAAGTGACTGGAGGCTTTCCTGGGTGAGGTCACTGTCAACCCGGTTTCTGGGTAGAACAGATTAAGAGCTGGTCTGGACCTAGGGTCTTGTACCCCAGGGAGGTACATCCCCTGGGGAGAAGGACAGCCATCTCCCTACCCCTCCTTAATTGAGAAGCGAGTTAATGCCTACTGGGAGATTCTTACTGTCTAACCTGGGCAGGCTGCTTTCTCTCTTTAGGGCTTATATCCCTGTGGGAGGGAAACAGTCCAAAGAGAATTCCAAAAGACTGATCTCAAGGTAAGCCAAGCCTTTAGCATCTGTTAATCACCTTGAACTTGACCCGTTCTTACAGATTTGCATGGAAGTGAGGGCTGCATGGAGGAGCCCGGAATTTCCTCAAGGCCATGGGGGACATTTTGACTGAGTATGTGAAAAATTTTGCCAGGAGGAGACAGGGTTAGCAGAGGGTAGCTTTATTTCAGGAAAAGGGGAGAACAAGAGCAAATCCTAGAGCTGTGTTGTGTAAGCGGTGATGGGAAGAATAAAGCCGGGCAAGAAAAATGGGGTGAAGCAGTAAAGGGCCCTGAGGGCTGTGCTGGGGAGCTTAGGTGTCACCTTAGAGCCATGGAAAGACCTTGCGTTGAGCAAAAGAAGCCTACATGTTGTATAATTTCATGTGTATGAAGTTCAAGGACAGCTGCTCTCCCAGGTGCTAATTTCCTGATGTGTTTTGAAGTTTCACCTGTGTTGTATATTGGTACCTGTTACTCAGTGGGGGCAGATTTAAGTGGCAGGGGTGGGCTTGGGCAGGGAGAATGCAGGACACTTACAGTCTAAGCAAGAGATGAATTCAAGATGAGCAGGTGGCCTGAGATACTCAGGGTGTTACCACTTGGCCGGATGTTGTCGGTGTCGGGTCTGGAAGACGTGTCCGCCCTCCTGCTCCCTGCGGAGCCCTGTGCTTTTGCTCTGCATGTCACAGAAGCAGTGGGGCAGTGGCCGAGCACAGGCACCTCTAACCTTGGACAAAGATGGAGGACTTCACCTTTTTGAGAATGTCATCTAAAAGGTGAGGCTAATACCTACTGATTAGAGTGTCCGGGAAGATCAAATGAAGAGATGATCTTAGCCCAGTGCCTGGCAGAGGTTAAGGACTGCACACAGGGTCACTACTGCTGCTGCTTTAATTAACGATTGTTATTTCAGGACAGGTATCTAGATGCCAGAGAGTGATGGGAGTTGGAGGGATTCCTGAGGGAAGACTTGGGGTGGGGAGGGGAAAGGGGCTGCAGGCAGAGTGAAGAAGCCTGTTTTGTAGCCCTCGGGTCTTCGTGCTGGGGAGACTGGTGTAGGCGGGGCGCGGCTGCCTTGGGTTCACTGTGCCCCAGGCCTGCTAAGAGGAGGGAAGGGTCTTGGAGTTACTATCTGAGTGATGTTTTTGAGTTGACGCCTAACACACAGAAGGTCACGCTGGCAGGGAGAGGCCGGCAAGCCCATCTCTGACAGCGGGCTTCACAGTTCTTCCTGCCACGCTATATTTGGAAGTGTGATTAAAGCCCTACTTTCCAGGCTTACTGGTAGTCTTAGTTGTTTTCAGGTCAAGTTCAGTGGTCCTCCGCAGAGATGCCGTTGGTAGATGTGGAGAGGGCCTGGTGCAAAGAAGAGCGGCAGGTGCTCTGTCCAGGGCTCTCAGCCGTGAGCTAGTAAACCCGGGAGCTTCCTTCTCGTTTAGTCCTTGAGCTTAAGGAAAGGTGCTTAAACCATTCCCCCGCCTGCTCCCCCCACCCCACACTTTTTTTTTCCTTCTGCTTTTGATCTCAAAATAACTAATTCTCTTTGCTGCCGAAGTTTTAGGTATTGTTATCTGTTCACTTTTGTTCCAGGGTGCCTGGCACTATGTGTTCCACTCTTGTGTTTTAGAAGGCTATGTAGATACGTAAGTTACAAAGTATACTTCATGCATCAGACGCATCAGAGAAGCTACATAAGATAGCCCTTTAATAGAATGCTATTTTCTGTTGTTTTAGCATGGCCTGTATTTGCATGGAGTCATTGCAGTGGAATCAGTGATCAGCTAGGCTGCAGGAGAATATGCATTTTCAACCTTTTGTCCCATCACAGCTCTCCACACTACAATAGTCATTTCTCTTTGTAAAAAACAAGTAGGTCAGAGTTCGCCTTTTGGTTCTCCCTTGAGATTAATTGTAGCTTGTTGGCGAGGGGTCCATGGAGCATCATCGTGGTGTGTGGTATTCATTAGTGTGGGTGGCTCCAGTGGCTTCTCTGGGGGGATCTCTCTCCGTCTTCTTGGGTTGTCATCCTCAAGCGCTTCTGTCTTAGGAGGAATGCTCAGATCAAAGTCCTCAGACAACAGTTGCAGCCCTACTGCAGCTGGGGTCCTCTTTCCCACCGCTCCCCACAGAGACCTCTCCACCTGGGGTGCTGTGCCCCCTGCCCTGCCATGTGCTTCCCTCATTCCTGCCCTGCCTTTGAGTTGCCCACCCTTTCTTCATACATCCCAGTCCCTTTCTTTCTTCAAGACACATCTCCTGACTCACTGCTATAAAATGTTTTCAGACAGATGTTATAAACATCTCTGCCCGGCATCTATCGGTGCATCCCCTGTCCCACTGTCTCATCTGCTTGTGGCATATCCTGGCCATTTCTTATTTGTTAGACCATTGAGGGCTCCAGGGTGGTTGAAGTGCCAGGCTGGGAGGCAGTGGAGACCTCTTTCGAGGGTAGGGTCTGCCATCGACTTCCTGTGAAACCCTGGGCAAGGTACTTTGGATTTTCCTTGAAGCAAGATTAAGGAATTGAATTAGCTCTCTGAAGTTTCTTTGATCTCTAAAATGTCTTCAGCATGTGTCTAGAGGGTCTAATCTGTTGCTTATGATATAGTTACTCTTTATGGGAAATTATTCGTTTAAAGCAGAGGGAGGAGAGAATATATAGGTTTTTGTGGCCATGTGATAGTTTGTGATACATGAATGTAGATGTAACTTCTATCTATGTAGTATCACAGAATACTAGGATATACAATGAAGTCTATGTAATTTGAAAAAAATTCTAGAGTAAATCTTGCTTCTACTGTAGTTTTTGTAGGTGAAAAGGAACGAACTTTTCTTCCAGAGACTACAAAGCAGCTTTTTTTTCACATTTGAGTGCCTCCAAATACTAGTATTAGTTACACGTTGCTTTTTCTGGAGGGAAACTTCAGGATATGGCACCTTTGAGGTAAGATCTTAATGTCTCAAGGCCGAGCCACTGCTGTGCCACGTTTTATTACTCAGTTTTGTTCTTTGGAAATGTAATGCTTTCTCTTTGTTTTTTCTTTTTCTTCTCCGTAGTCAGAAAATGGGTAAGAAGAGTCGAGTAAAAACGCAGAAATCAGGCACTGGTGCTACGGCAAGCGTGTCCCCGAAGGAAACCTTGAACCTAACCAGTGAGCTGTTGCAGAGTAAGTCTCGGCTCGGCCTTCCCGCCTCTGTGTGGGACACGTGTGTCTCTCTCCTCACACCCATGCACCGCGTGGGGGTCCCTGGTCTGGGGAGCAGGAGGTGAAACAAGCTTGTGTTCAGATCGCAGCTTGTTTAGCCATGGGACCTGGCGCATTACAGATCTTCCCCAGCCTGCAGCTTCCCTGCCTGTAAAAATGGAGGTACGGTACCAACAGGTTCCAACAGGTAACTTTTACCTAACAGGTGCGGTACCAACTGTAACTATGGTTAAAGGAGGCTTGGACGACAGAAAGAATGAATGTAGATAACCACCCCCCGCCTGCACCGGTGGGCCAGGCCAAACTCCACTGCTTTTTAACAGTGTGGCCTTGGACCAGTTCCTTAACTCTGCTGAGTCGCAGTGTTTGCATCAGTAAATAGAGTGTCTTGAGCCCCATGTGAGCTACGGCACGTGAAGGTTGAAGGTCATTGGGCCGTGAAGCCAGAGGTGAGCGCAGCGTGCCGCTCAGAGAGCAAACGTAGGAACTGGGCTCCCTCCCCTTTACTTTCAGTGATTCGTAATAGTTTTCCAGTTTCACGTATGGAGGTTATCCGTTCTTGCTCTAGGAAATTAAGTATCTGTTAAGTGCCAATACTTGCTTTAGCAAGTTAGTGTAAGCTGGTAACTTCTTTCTTTAAATTGGAATTTAAGTTGGTGCTCTGTATGTTTCAGATTTAGCCGTGGTCACTCTATTAACTAACTACATTTGTCTCATTTTCTTGGCCCCTTATTTTAGATTATGTGAGAGGCTAACCCCCAAATAAAAATTGCGCTTTCTTTCCCTGACACAGGCAGGCAGGCAGGCAGCAACTGAGTCAGGGTCAGGTCCCTCCCTGAGTTCTCCCATCGCCCCTGTGGGGAGCCCCCCAGAAGGTCAGTGTGGGCTCCCACAGAGCACGGCTGTACCTGCCCGCCCCCACCTGTCTCTCTTGCTGGACTACAGGCGGCCTCAGGACAGGCTCCTGTATTCTGGGGCCTCAGTCAGTGTTTGTTGATGGAAGAGTGAAGTAAGACTGGTTAACCTAAGTTATGAGTCAATGCATAACTAGTTATTGTTAATTATTATTAATTTTTAAATTAATTTTTATTGGAGTATAGCTGCTTTACAATGTTGTGTTAGTTTCTACTGTACAGCAAAATGAATCAGCTATACATATACATATATCCCCTCTTTTTGGATTTCCTTCCCATTTAGGTCACCACAGAGCATTGAGTAGAGTTGCCTGAGCTATACAGCAGGTTCTCATTAGTGGTCTATTTTATACATGGTATCAATGGTGTGTATGTGTCAGTCCCCATCTCCCAGTTCCTACCCCCACAACCCCTGTTGATTATTTACCACATCTAGTCTCCTCTGGGGGGAACAAAGGGGGCCAGGAGGTTTATCAGGAATGTGGTCGGGGTCTCTCTCTTTAAACTGATACTGTCTTAAAAGGTCAGGGCCGCTGACAGGCCGGGTGCCCGGGGTGCGGCCTTCCACTGCCATGGCTCCGGTCTTAGCGGGTAGGTCTTTCGGTTTTGGCCTGACAGAATCTTAGCTTCTTTTTTAGCGGCAACTGTGCCATCTCTTTTTGTAACTCCCCCAGAGTGCTTATTATAGAGCCTTACACAAGGATGTGAAATGTTTGTTGACTAATTGTCCTTATGTCCAATTTAACTGGTTCCCTTAGGGAATCATTGTTATGGAGTTTAACTAGAAAAAAATGTTGACTCTTAATATACCTTCTTTTCACCATCCACAAGAGTTTTCAGGAAAATGTTTTGCATTTTAGCTTAGCTTTTTAGATTTTCCTGTTATGAGTGTTCTGAGGAAAATTGATCAGAGCAGCAAGAATGGGGTAGATGCAAGTTAGGTGCTCACACCTGTGTCCTGTGGTCACAGTGTAATATGTGGCCTGGGTGGTTTCAGAGGGTTTACGTGCTTTAAAAAGTACACCTGGTTTATGGGCTTCCCTGGTGGCACAGTGGTGAAGAATCCACCTGCCGATGCAGGGGACACGGGTTCGAGCCCTGGTCCGGGAAGATCCCACATGCCGCGGAGCAGCTAAGTCCGCGAGCCACAACTGCTGAGCCTGCATGCTTCAACTACGGAAGCCTGCTTGCCTAGAGCCCGTGCTCCGCAACAAGAGAAGCCACCACAATGAGAAGCCCGCGCGCCGCAATGAAGATGAGCCCCCGCTCGCCACGACTAGAGAAAGCCCGCGTGCAGCAACGAAGACCCAACGCAGCCAAAAAACAAATATTAATTAATTAATTAATTAAAAAAAAGTATACCTGGTTTATACTTCTCACCTCTGTCATCACGGCTATATACCTTTGTCCTTTAAAAAGAAACCAACAGCAACAACAAAACCCAGATCCTCTTTCTTCTGAAGACTAACAGGTTAAGCTGAAAGAAATGTTTGGGTGCCATGGTTTTTGTGTTACAGAATGCAGTAGTCCTGCCCCTGGCCCAGGAAAAGAATGGGAAGAGTATGTGCAGATCCGGTCTCTAGTTGAGAAAATACGAAAAAAACAAAAAGGTAAATTTCCTCAAATGATCATCACATTTTAATAATATCCTGTGGAAACCTGGCATAAGCAGAGAGGCTTTGAGAATGAAGGTCTCGGCATCAGCCCTCAGGCCTCCGTGCCTGTCTGGGTGGTGGTTGTAGAAGGGCTCCTAGATATTGGGAGGGAAACTACATTGGGAATCCATCAGGATTTTCCCCATTTTTGAGGTGCCTTTGCTGCTTTGGAAGGGATAAAAATGTTGAGCTTCAGCAGGGACAGTTTTTCTATCTGGGGACTAAGATGGTATAACTTTCATTTTTTTTATTTTATGAAATACATATTTAAATTTGTTTTTGCATCCTGTGTTTCCTTTAGGGTTTGAGGCCAGTACATGGTGTTGTGTGGTCAACACACAAATATATACGGATTGGTTAGTGTCTTGTCAAGATTTACAATGAGCTCAAATATGTCTTGATTTAATAAGAGATGTAGTTATATTTCTCAAGCTGTGTTTTTCCAGGGTGTATTCAGTAGGCATCTTAATGATTCCCAGTCAGGCTGGCAATGGGGCCAAGTGTCAATTCGGAAAAGCGTATTCAATATACCTATTGTTTTTGTGCTGTAAAGCACAAAAAGTAGATTTGTATGCAGGCCACACGGAAGGTAGAAGGAGAAAGCATAATAAGGAGCCTGCGTTCAGAAGGATGAGAGAACTTCTTTGACTCCCCTTTTATTTATTGCCATGAAAGTTAGTGGGAAGACGGTTTGTTTTGTATTTGCCCTCTTAGGGAGTAGTTTTACCGCTCTCCCATGCACATCTGCAAACATGCAGTCTTTAGGTTAGATAGTCTCAAACCCTCAATGGGGACGGGTTCTTTTATAATGTGTTAATTTGCATTAAATGGTAGACTGTGCTAATCCTGGCTCACCAAATTGGTTGCTGAAAAGTTTTTTTATATCCTGAGTTTCTGTGCTGAGTAGAGACCATTTACTATAACTGGCACTGAAGTTAGAGCGTTCACTAGTTCTCAATAAGGGAAGAGTAAATTCTCTTCTAGAGTATCCCTAACAAAATCAGTTTTCTCCATTTAGCAGGTACCTTTGCAGACCTAGCCTGGCACGGCGTCAGGCCAGGCAGTCCTGCTTCACAGATCTAGTTAACCATGAATTGTATCTTGGGGACATGGCCACAGGCCCTGGGCTGGGTTCTGTGCCCAGCACCTCATGTGGTCGAAGCTCCTGTTCCTCTCTCTTTATTCCTCAGAAAAATAATGATTTTTCCTATGCATGGCTTTTCATCTTTTTTGATATTTCAAACGTGCTGAAAAGTGCCGAAAATAACACCTAAGCAGCTACTATCTCAATTGGATACATGCCAGAGTCTTGTGGGTTCAAGTTCTTCTTTCCTTCCTTCTCACCTACTGGTCCGATCTCTTCCCCTCCCTCCGTGCTTTGATTGGTTCTTATATTTGTTTTTAAGAAATTAGGCGTTTCAGGCACAGCTGAAGCCCCACACTTCCATCCCACTCCCTCCTCTCCCCTCCCCTCCCCCTCGGGGGGCGTTGTCTTTACAGTGAATGTGTTTCTGCTTCATATATAACCCCATACAAATAGATGGTAGTAATTGGTATTTTAACAATTTACGTAAATGGTATCATACTACTGGACTTTCAGAAAACCAGCGTTAAGTTTTGTGTTTCGCTTACAGTGATACATATAGATGCTGCTCATTTAAGTTGCTGGACGAAATTCAGAGCGTTCCAGTTTTGTGCTCTTAGAATCAGGGTCTAGGGCTCCTCCTTACAGACGTCTCCTTGTGCATGTATGTATGTGAGCTACTGATTTTTGTTTTTGTGGGAGTTTTGTTAAAGCAAGTGTGCACATGAGAGATGGCAGGTTGCTCTAGGAACCTGCAGTGGTCATGAAGGCTTTCCCCATCCCTGTTATTGCACCTAATAGAACCTGACCGCCAATATTCATATCACCTGGGACCAGCAGCTATTGCTCTGTAACCAGCAGGGCGTTCAGGATTTTAACTCACCTTTCCTGTCACTAGTTAAGGTATGTACTGTGACATCTGGTGGTCAGTTTTGATTTTTTTTTTTTCAAGATCGGAGTCTTATTACTATTTCTAGGTAGTTAGTTCCAGTGGTCTGTTTTTTATTTTCTGAGAGCAGCATGACTGATATGTTCTAAAAGTAGCTCTTGTTTTCTAAAACACGGATTGATATAGGTCTGTCTGTTACTTTTGATGGAAAAAGAGAAGATTACTTTCCTGATCTAATGAAATGGGCCTCTGAAAATGGAGCCTCTGTTGAGGGTTTTGAAATGGTGAACTTCAAAGAAGAGGGCTTCGGTTTGAGAGCGACAAGAGATATCAAGGTGAGTTTGTAGGTGAGCTGCTGGTCTGGGGGGCGGGCTCTAAGAGCATCTGGGTGGTGTGGCGTGGAGGGCCCAGGACTTGGAGACAGGCGTCTCGGGCTGTCCTGAGCACACTGTGGGCGTGTCGGCAGCGTGCAGCCCACCTCCCTCTCCCTGACCTGCGGTCTCCCGGCTGGCCCCGTGGTCCTGAGGGGCCTCAGCCCAGGGCTCTAGACAGCCCCTCCCAGGTTGTCCTCCTTGGAACTGTGCTATCAGCCAGTGAGTGGGGCAAGTCGGGTCACATCTCCGAACCTCTGTTAGGAGACCAGAGAACATGTCTCGCGGGATTTTGAGATTTGAGTGAAGAGGAGGATGTGAGCTTGGGTGGTTTGGAGGAAGAGCACACAGGGCCCTGTGATGGATTGGATGTGGGTGGGGTGGAGGGTGGGCAGTGTCGAGATGCGGACCGGTTTTCTGGAGTGGGTAACTGAGTGGCTGGAGGTACCACTTACGGAGACAGCAGCAGCAGAGGGGAGGGGAAAGAAGAAGAGAAATATCCATGTGCTAAGGGACAAAGCTCTTCTCCACTCTCGGTCCTTCCTTCCAGATGAAGGGAGCAGCAGCCCCCGGCGGGGCTCTAGGCCTCTCTCTGGCCCTCATCATGCCGCTCCTAGAGAGGAGGTGTAACGATCTGATGGTTCTGGAAGAAGGATCTGGGCTTGGCCTTTTTCTCCGTGGGAGCTGGTTGCCATATGTGTTCTCTCCCCTGCTCTCTCCACCCTGGGAGTTTTACAGGGCAGGCCACACGTGGGGAGGCCTGTCGGGGCTCCAGTCCTGCCTGTAACTAGGTGGGGAGTCTGTCTAATTCTGGGATTCCGTAGGTGATATTTTGTGTCACCATCTGTTGTATTCTTGTGTCTCTCTCAGTTGGTTCAGAACTTGGGTGGAGGAAATGGATGTTATTTATTTGGGTCCCTTCAAACTTCCAGCAGCATCTCTGGTCAAGTCGTAGTTTACTTTTCAGTGATACCTTGATAAACCATACACTGGTTTATTAGATACCTGTTAAATATCTAGTGTGTGAATAGTACCTTGCTTGTTATTATACCATGCTTCCCAAAACACCAGGATCTCTTCCTTCATGAGGCTGATATAGTAAGGGATGAGACACACATAAAAATAAATAGTAGACATTGGTAAATGGCAAGAGTAAACCAGCTGTCACACTTTGTTCTCATCTCTGATGAGAAGCATCATTAGTATGGATGCTGCCCAGAATATCTTAGCGGTGGTCCGTCTTCACTATGTGCATGTTTTTTTAAGCTTTATTGAGGCATAATTGATATACAAAATCACACATATTTAACGTATATGTTTTGATGAGCTGGGACATATGCATATACCCGTGACACCATCACCACACTCAAGGTACTATGTTGATGTGCATGCTTTAGGCAGTATAGACACATGGACAGGACTTCCTGAAAGAAGCATCTCATGTTGCCAAAGTAGTGAGATAATGCCTTGGGAAAAAATTAGTAACCAATGTATGTCTTACGGGCTTGTGCTTTCGCTGGTATCCGTGTGCTTTAAGGTCAAGCATGTGGAGGAAGGAATGTTACTCTAGCTTCAGAAACTCAATAGCAATTCACACTGGCAGGTTAGGGTTTTTGTTGGAGGTAGAATTTTTTTTTGTTTTGTTTTTAGAACTTAAGTACAGCAAAGAATAAATAAGCACCCTTGTGCTCTATTCCCAAATTGTTATATTTGCTTCGAATTGCTTTTTTGATTTTTTTTTTCCCCAGTGTATATAGTTTTTCTTTGGAAACAGGATTCGAGACGATGCTTCTACTCATTTAACTGTGACATAAATGTGTACATTTAAAAGCGTATTTGATAATTAGAAATAAAATGCTTATAGGCAACCTTAAGTTGTATTTCATTGTGATTGGATTTCTGACCATAGATGTAGCTGGACTGACAATTGTAACATGTCTTGGTGATTCTACTATTATTTTTTTCCTCCTAGGCAGAAGAATTATTTTTATGGGTTCCACGAAAATTACTAATGACTGTTGAATCTGCTAAAAATTCAGTGCTGGGTGAGAATAATTTCTGTTTGTTCAAGGCAGAGCAAAAATGATAAAAATATATAAAATTTCATTTTGTGGCGCTAGGGACTATATTTGGTCGTTTTCTCAACTAGTGAAATATTTCCCCAAATCCACACGAAGTGTTTTCCACACTTGTAATCTGACATAGTAGAAGAATGTCAAAAGAAGAGGGCACCTTACCTTAAATGTTACATGACTATCAAGATATTCCTATAACTTTAATATATATTTTGAATAAACACTTTTTAAAGCAGTGTGTGGAACTGATGCTGTTACCTTCTGGGTTAATTCAGGGCCCTTGTATTCTCAAGACCGAATTCTTCAAGCCATGGGAAACATCACACTGGCCTTTCATCTGCTGTGTGAGCGAGCCGACCCTAACTCTTTCTGGCAGCCCTACATTCAGACCCTCCCCAGCGAATACGACACCCCTCTCTACTTCGAAGAGGATGAGGTTCGCTACCTTCAGTCCACACAGGCCATACATGACATCTTCAGCCAGTATAAGAACACAGCACGGCAGTACGCCTACTTCTATAAGGTCATCCAGGTGAGCGGCTGGGAGCTGTTTAAAGGATGTGTTACAGGGTGGGGAAGGAGGGAAATTGATTGCTTAAATGTTCCACCTAAACATTTTGCTTTTTAAGGTAAAAGGCATCGAGTGCATTGTTTCTGTTTTTACAGAAATGTCAATGAAATGTGGTTGGAATACATCTGACTTCCTCAGTGCCCAGTGTTAAAACAAGCAGCGGTTGCTCCTAAGTTATGAAAGTCACTACATTTTCTGAAAACGAAAGACAACCATGGACTTTTAGAAGCTCTACAATCTATCTAGTACAAAAAGATATGCCCCATGTCTAAATTTTCCAAGGAAATGAAAGTCCATTTGTGGGTTCTTCATACGTATATTAGTAGTAAAATATTGACAATTGATTTCTTTATGTTTTGCAAAGTGTACTGTGTATTATATTAATTTTGATTAGTTCTAAGTAGACGTGTCATATGGAAATCTCTATAAGGTCATGAACATTTGAATTACGCCTGATTGCTCCTTGCTGTGTTTTGGCAGTTCAGCCAGCGTTCTCTTTCTTTTCCAGCTGAACAGCACTCAGACAGCTGAGGGCCAGTGTCAGGGTTCCCTTGGGAGCTAAGAAAGGGCGAGTGTCTCTGCCTCTTGACTCGCCCCTTTCTCATATGCCCACGAATCGGCTCCTGGGCTGCTGTACCTAATAGGTGGCAAGTGGGAAAGTGAGCTGCTCCCTTTCCCTTTTCTTTGGGTAATTGGATAACCTGGATTAGGCGTGATTTGGTTTTTCCTTAGCTGGTCTGTCTCTGCTCTGTTTTCATTGCTACAGGAAATAATGTTTGGGTGTTCATCATTTAACCTTACAGCATGCCTACTGCGCAAGAATGTCACACTCAAAATTATATCCTCCCCTGTATCAAATACTTCAGATACATAAAAAACTATGACTCTTGTCTTCAAGTAGAAGTCGCTGCTTTTCTAAACTTTAAACTTCAGGAAGCCTTTAAGAATTATCATATAACATGTATATAGCATTTATTTTGAGTGTGCTTGGTTTGAAAAATATTGATGGAGCCAGGCCAAAACTCTGATTATTCGGTTAGTTTGCACCTACAGTCCTGCAATCTAAAGTGTGACGTGGCTCTTCGTGACCTGAAAGGGTTGTGCTTTTATTCCTAGTTGTTTTTTTGTTTGTTTGCGGTACACGGGCCTCTCACTGTTGTGGCCTCTCCCGTGGTGGAGCACAGGCTCTGGATGCGCAGGCTCAGTGGCCATGGCTCACGGGCCCAGCCGCTCCGCGGCATGTGGGATCTTCCCGGACCGGGGCACGAACCCGTGTCCCCTGCATCGGCAGGTGTACTCTCAACCACTGCACCACCAGGGAAGCCCTATTCCTAGTTCTTAATTGTGTTTCTTCAATGACTAATAAAAGTGAAGCTGACCCTAGCAGGTCTAAGCCTTTGTCATTTCCTATTGTTAGGCAACAAACTGGAAACCAGCTCTTTTCACGAATGTGTTTCTCAAATCGGGGCTGTGAGATGGCGAAGGCTGGCGGCCTACCCTGAGAGGAGCTGCCTCTGGTCAGGTCGAGGGTTCTGGAACGATGCCGAGTCTCCCGACAGCTGGCTTGGCGTGATCTTTGGATTTTCATTACACTCACCGGTCTGTTTATTTCAGTATTAACAAAGTAGTGCAGTTTTGCTTCAAGGTTCAATGAGATTTTAAATGACCGTGAGTCACTAAAATACTCTGTTCATTTTGATGGAACCGTCTCATGCCAGGTCTCTTAATAACCCTCTGAAATAAACCCCTTTAGATGATGTTTAGGTGACTGAATTATACCACAGTCTGTGTAGTAAATAGTATTATTGTGAACATCTCAGGAACTAGAGAACATTCTAAAAATAAACTTTAATTCAGAAGTTTTTCTAAGAGTAATAAAATTCTCACATGACTAACAAGAACAATTTGGATAACTTATAATGAATCCGAATATCCTTTTTAAAAAAACAACCACAGTCTTAAAGCATTAATGAATCTATCCGTTATTCCTTTTTAGTATTCCTTTATTTATTTATTCTTCCTTTTTATTGAAAACTTTGATTAATAAATGTGAAACAAGGTATATCCAAATGTGGAATTATCAGACAATCAAATGTTGGCTTTTTTGCATAATTAAGCCAATCTTGAGTATTTGAAAATAATGGTCGTGATTTTAAAAATGGGTGAAGGGGTTCAAAAGGTAAAAAGAAAAAATATATATGCAGAATCATAAATTTTAAAAATGATTTAAAGATGCAATCAAACTGTACTTTTCTTGACTGTCAAAAGCATCAAACCGAAGAGAAAGCAAGGTGTGTCTGTGACCGCATAATAGCTTCTTCTGTGTTACATCAGTGCATCTCAACTGGGCGGTTGAGAGGGTATTTGCCCTTGAGAGAGTATTTGGTAACAGTTGGAGACAGTTTTGATTGTTAGGTTTGGGGGTGGGGGGAATGCCACTGGCCTCCAGGCTGGGGTTGCTGCTGGACTTCTCATGATGTGCAGGGCAGTCCCCAAACAAGGAATTGTCCAGCCCAAAATGTCAATAGTGCTAAGGCCGAGACCCCCTGCTTTGTATTTATATATAGAGGACAGAGCACCTCAAATACCTATGTGATTCCAGAAATCACCATCAATCCCTTCTAGTGATTGGATGCCTGGGGCCTGACTGGCATTGGTTGCTGGTCACTGTCTCCATATGTCAGAAAGTCTTCGTGGGCCAGTTCCAGATCCCCCCGGCTTTAGCTGCCTGCTGTAGCTAGGAGAATATATTTTAAAGTGCTTTTCTGCTTGCTGTCATTTAACAAACATCACTTCTTTTTAAAAACTTACAGATATAAGACTAGGTTTGGAGATGTTTGACTTGTTAAGGATGTAAGTACAGGGGAACAAAGATTGAAAAACTCTAAGTGTAAAATTCAGATTACTCTTTACAAACACAGACTTGGACCAAGGAGTCGAGTCGAGATCCTTGAAATTGCGTTTTGAAAATGAACTTTATGTGGTGGGCTATCATCATTTCTCCACATAAGCTGGTGAGAGTTCAGTCAGGAAGGGGGCATTTAACTGATGGGAGGGGAAGGACCATGCGCCCCGAACGGGGCAGCTTTGACTGAGGGTGGTTTCAGGAAGGGTCGAAGCAGCAGTGGGATAATCTGCCCAAGAGAGAGAGGCCGCACAGAAAGAGCCTGCGCTTTGTAGTCAGACAAACCTGAGTTGAAATCCTAATAAATGTATTTACTATTAAATTAAATATAATTTGGCATTTGTTGCTTTACCCTACCCCTCTGTGTTTGTCTCCTGATCTGTTAGGTAGAAGACCCATTTTTCAGTGTAACTGCTGTCAGCCCAAGTTGGGCTGTTCATCATAGCCCCCAGCACAGTGCCAGGCTGCAGTGCCTGTGGCATGAGGAAACACCAAGGAGGTCACGGTTGAAGCCACCCGAGCCAGGGCGGCATGGTAGTGGAGAGGGTGGGCTCTGGGGCTGGCCTGCCAGGGTTCCAATCCCCACAGCATCGTTTTTGCCAGGTCTCTGTGCTTCTGTTTCCTTTTCTGCAAAATGAGATAATACAGCACCTGTCTCCCAGGGTTGCTGACTGGACGAAATGAGTTGATCTGCGTGAGGCCCTCAGTACAGCAGTACTTGTCATAGAAATGCTCCATTTCTGTTACTGTTTTGTGTTTTGATCCTTCAGGCCGTGCCGTTCGGTTGTTTTGTGTTAATTGTTTTAAGTTGCATCTCCCCTGTCCCTGCAGTACCTTATGGTAGTATTTCTTAACTTTCCTACTAAAAACTCCTATTGGCCACGGATAGTGAAGAGTATTCCTGCAAGACTAGGGCCTAGACCCAAGTGACTCTTCACAAACTCAGATTGCTTCGATATCTCATGCTTTTGTTGTTACTGTCATTGGTTTTTTATCTCATGTTTTTAAATATTAAAAATTTGTGCAGTTGTTTGTTTGCTGTGGTTTAACAGTCATGTGAAATGACTTACTATCAGGTCAGACTGGCACTGTAGGAAAACAGCCCAATTTCTCCCATGACCCTACCTGCCGCTGTGCATCCCTGGAACCCACATTCCAGCGGGAGAAGCGTGGCTTTATGTGGAGTAAATGCCGTGAGCCCCACAATGTGGCCAGTCTAAGGGTGGTTCTTTTTCAGTAAAAGAAAATGTGACAGTCACTTAACGTTAGTAAAAATAGGCAGCAGAAGATATGATTGCACATTGAAGTTACATCAGAATGAGCTTTGGCAGAAAATTTCTTAATCGATGATTTGATTTCTGTGCCTGATGGAATAGGACCTCAAGGCAGCCCAGAATGAGACGTACTGCTGAGACAACCAGGGGGTCTAGGCTGTGGAGGAGAAGGTTTTTGCATAAGAATTCATGACAAAGAAAAATGGATTTAAGCAAGAGTTATCTTTTTAAAAATCATATTTTGAGTCTAGCTGTTTTTCTAGTTTCAGGATGTTCCCACTGCTTATAGAAGTCTTCAGTAACAATTGAGAGTAAACATGAATGTTAACACGGTACTGCTGTTATTTTGTGTGTCATGTTTTCTCACTTCAGTACCAAACCATACATCTTATGCTTTTCCAGGCTTGGATGTTGGGCTTTTTCTCCCTTTTAGCAGACAGATCACTTCAGCAATGCATTATCACTCAGGGGAGAGTGAGTAGGATTACAGCAGTTCATGTTTAACATTTTCAGTACAGCGACCTGCCCTCAGTTTGATTTTTTCTTTTTTTTCTTTTGCATTGTAGCTCTTAACCTTTTTCAGGGTCTTGGGAACCCTCTTTCCAGAGATGTGTATGTGTGCTATAATCACAAACCCTGGCGTCCCATTTGGGGGCTCAAATTCCAGAACCTGATTCGCAGGATTTTGTTATGACTTCCAATTTAAAGTCATTTTTCTGGCGATGCAGACCAAACTCTGCTCTGAGCCGAAACTCATTCTTTTTCTCCTGAGCTGGCCACTGGCCTGAAGGTCTGCCAGCCCCGGCCCGGCCACTGTCTCCTGGGGGCACCAGCAGTGTGACGCAAGCACGGCTGGTCCCTGTGTGGTGGCGATCCCAAGTCCCTGGGAGAGGAGCACAGAGACGTGTTTATAGTCATCTTGCGTCAGCCTTTAGGATGTTTATTCTAAAAGAAAACTGGCACTAATACTAACTTCTAGGAATTATAAATGCCTCTAGGTAAATTTCTCTGCATTGCATTCTTAATGTTTAGAGAAACCTCTCTCTGTCTCTCTCTCTCTCTCTGTCTCTCTCTCTCTCTCTCTCTCTCTCTCTCTCTCTCTCTCTGCTTGTTGTTGCCTAAGAACTAGGAAAATAATTTCCTCCCAGCATATTTTCTTGGTCAAAGGCTTTTGAGTGCGGCCGCTTGGTAGTTCAGGTTACTTTCTGTCTTTAGTTTGCTTCACAGAGTTGGTTTAAAAGTCTTTCCAGGACTCTGCTCGTCCTCTTCTGTGCAGTAGCGCTTGGGCTTCACGGTTCTTTAAGGTTTTTACATTGTACCTGCATTGTATTCTTCTTGAGATGTGCAGTATACAATGTGTCCTTTAGGTATCTAACAGATGATAGTATGTAACCAGAAGCCTCAAACTCAGGGAATTTTTTGTGCATACCTGCAGTTAAGATCTCACACCTGCTGGTGAAACATTCTGCTGCGGTTTTATGGTTGAGAAATGTCAGCACCCAAGCTCAGGAAGCTGAATTTAGAAATTGTGGCTCAGCCAAACGCTGGAAAAGGCTCGTGGGGATTGAGAACCTGAGTGGTGGTAGAATTTCTTCCTGTCAGTTTGTGAAGGGGGACGCGAGGGAAGAAGAGAGGATTAATAGTAGAGGCAGAACTTGGCCCTTAAAACTGCTGCAGAGCTTTAACCTATAAAAGTACACCTGACAGACCAGGACATTCCAAAGTTCAGCTCCAAGTTGGGACTGTTGCATGGAAATATATGACTAGTTTTGTGATAGAAATCAGTGGGAAAAAAAGTAGGATTTGGCTTAAACCCAACTTTGAAGTGGTGTGATTGTGAGAAAATGAAGAAAATCATATCTTAACGTAGATGAATGATAGTCCAAATATTTCTCACCCGTGTCAATGGAAAAGAAATGAGCAGATCCTGTGAATGAGCTGTTGGTCTAGTTGACAATCCCATGTAGTGGGCTGGGCACTGCGATGTGGAGCGCCAGCTGTCCCAAGGTTAAGAGCTCTCTTGGGATGAGCACATTTTCCTGTGCTGTTGAGCTTGAATGTGATGCTCTTTTAAGTAAATTCAAGTGTACGGGGTTGAACAGCATAGAGGCATATCTATAAAATTACTATTTTCCCATTGATCTCATCGTTTAAGTGATTTATCCCACCTTACTTGGATCTCCTCTTTTTGCGCTGATCGAATCTGAGAGGTACAGGGGAAGGGCTGATGGAGAAATGCCTGTGTGTGTTAAGTGCTGTGAATTTTATTTCAAGGCTTCCGCCTTTCCTGCCTAATGCTGCAGGACGGGGGGAGGCTGTGTTAAGTTGGCCGGACAGGCAGCTTCTCCCACCTGGCCAGGCCCGTGGTGGCAGGAGACCCGCGCAGCCAGACTCACAGCTTGCTGCGAACAGGGCCTGCCCAGAGGCCAAGGAAGGTGCCACTTCTGGCTCTCGGCATCCCGTGGCAGTTGTGGCTGAACGTCAGTTGCTGTCCCATTTCTCGCTGTTCTCCTTGTCCCTGATGGAGCCACAGGAGAAGAGCACAGACGTGAATTTTTGCTGGAGATAGATTTACCTCTGTTTTCCTGAAGCTCATAGAGAAGATCTGATCATGCATGAGGCCTACAGGAATAACATTAGATTTGAGTAAAGCCCCTGGGCCTCAGCATACTTTAAAGATCCAGCGCCTTGACACATGCAGGCGATGTACGTGGGCGTCAAATGCTGTCCTAGACACGTGTGGGTGCACGTACCCGAGAGCCCCGCAACGGAGGATGTGCACTTGCGTTCATGGAACTTGACTTCCGCTGGTGGCTGAGGTGGTGGCGGGCACCCCCGGTTTATGTGCAAGTTTACTCCACGTCATCCCTGAGGCCATGGGGAGCTTGGAGGGCTCTCCGTAGCTGGCTTCTCCCTCCGTTGGCCCTTCCCCTCCGCCTAGAAACCTGGGTAAGGGTCTTCCTTCCAGATAAACCAACCCACCTTCTCCTCCTGACCTTGGATTCACTCCCCTTTCTTTTTGTATTTAGCCCACTGTATCCTCCTGATTGTTCATTCAACCACTGTTTATTGAGGATCTCAAGCGTGAGGCACCACACCTGGGGACCGGGACTAATGTCCCTGGGGGTACAAAGAGGTGTTTTTGAACTTTTTATCTTGAAATAATTTTTTCGACTTAGGAAAAAGTTGTAAACATAGTACAAAGTTGAAAGCCTGGCCGTGGCACCACCTCCTGGATACCCTGCTCCTGCCCTCGTTCCCACATAAGTTCCCTTCCGGAGGCACGTGTGTTCCGTACGTAACGCTCTTGTTCTCAGCCAAATTCCTGACAATGTCACGACTCCTGACGCAGGGTGGGGGGTATGGGACACCGAGGAGGTGAGTCAGAGGTGAGGGTGAGGATGAGAGAAGGTGCTTCAGTGGCTGGGGGTATCGAAGTAAACGTGGGTTCTGTGGTGAGGGCACTGGTTGGAGGTGCAGGATGTGATGGGGAGAGAATGAAGCCCTCTGATTCCAAGCTGTGCCCGAAGTCCGAGGGGCCTCTTCCCATCCTGTGAGTCGTGTTCTGTGCCGGGTGCCCTGGAGCTCTGGCCGGACCGGGAGGTGGGAGTGGCTCCTGAGCTTGTTGTATGGACCTGAGGTCACTAACAGAAGATGCTTCGTGGGGACGGAGCTGCCCCATCGGTGTGACCCTCCCTGGGCTCTCTCCTCAGGACTTTAGTCCTGCCAGTCACCCTGTGAGGGAGGCAGTGTCCATCCTCCCTTTGCAGAGGAGCAGTGGGAGATGTGGGGTTCCCAGGCCCAGGTCAGAGCAGGCCGGCCGGACCCGAGCCCTCCCAGACTGGGGTCGACAGGTCACAGTCTTTCTCTACGGCTCTTTCTGGTCTTACTTTTGGGGCAAAGAAGTGGTCTAGTGTTTTTTTTTTTTTTTAAATAAATTTATTTGTTTTTATTTATTTTAATTTTGGCTGCGTCGGGTCTTCATTGCTGTGCGCGGGCTTTCTCTAGTTGCGGCGAGCGGGGGCTACTCTTCGTTGCGGTGCGCGGCCTTCTCACTGCGGCGGCTCCTCTTGTGTGGAGCATGGGCTCTCAGCGCGCAGGCTCCAGTAGTTGTGGCTCACGGGCTCAGTAGTTGTGGCTCATGGGCTCTAGAGTGCAGGCTCAGTAGTTGTGGCACACAGGCTTAGTTGCTCTGCGGCACTTGGGATCTTCCTGGACCAGGGTTCGAACCCGTGTCCCCTGAATTTATAGGCAGATTCCTAACCACTGCGCCACTAGGGAAGCCCAGAAGTGGTCTGGTTTTAAGGGCAGGGCAGTCTTGTTCAAAGTCTCTTTTGGGCTCTTATCTTGCAGATAAGAGCCTGGGCCTTATCCCCTGGGCCTGCACAGGACACCTGCTGGGGTTCCTTCCAGCTCCTGGAGGGGCCCCCGTCCAGCCTCAGTCTCACTCTGTGCAGAGGTGGGAGAGGGCACACGCGGAGGACGCCGTAGGCTGCTGGCTTTCCCCCACGCTGGGATGAAGCTGATGAAGCTCTCTCTCTCTCTTTCTTTTTTTTATCCTTACCAACTTGACTTTTAATGTTATAAAAAAGTGGAAACACTGGAACTTAGGAAAATCACTCCAGGCTTGCATGTTCTCTGGAGAGTTTCCAGCGACTTGGTGATCTTTGTAGAGCCTCTGGCTGTCTTGCTGAGATGCACTGACCTGTGTCCTTGCTTTTTCCTGATAGCTGACCTTGTGCATTACTAACTTGTGTTAAATGTGTATGAGTGTTGTCCTTATCATGTCCTTATTTAAGGTTTCTGACTTTGTAGATTATTCATTCTGAACGTGTGTCTAATTTTCACCATTTTTATAAATACAGGCTGCAGATATGACATTTAAAAACATCTAATTTGTGGTTTTAACAGTTTGCTTGTTTTGTATAATGTTATAGAAATTCAAATAGATATAGACTTCACCTGCTGGGAATCTAGTGTTCTTTGTTTTTTCCAGTTTTTGTTTCAGCAGCCTTTGAGGGACTCAAGAAACGAAATGCTCTTTCTCTGTATTCTTGGTTCTAAATGGGGGAAGCCATACCTGCGTCCAGTTGGTGGCGCATATTCCTTCTTGGCAGTTATTAAGGAAGGTCACCGTTTTGTGGTGTCTGTACAAGCGGGGAGGCTGGGCAGCCCCACGCTCTGTGTCCTCCTGTAGAAGTTTTCCAGGTAAGGTTCCCAGATCTCCGGGCTGCCGTGGTTGCTAGGGCACTCCTGTCTCCTGCCCTTGGCTGGCCCGCTGGCTCTTCTGTCTGGCAGTCCTCCTGTGAATGACAGCCTTCCTGCCCTTGCTCGGCTTGTCACCTGGGCCCCTTGAGAAACGCTTCCAACTTTGCTGATCAGAGTTGGGAACGGAAGTCCAACAAAGCCATTACAAGGGTAATCATTCATGGCAATGCCGCCTATGTGTCCAGCACTGTGAGAGCTTTCTTGCCTTTTATTCCAGGAACTACTGCCTTCCCATGAGAATCTGAGACAGAATTAACCAAATTAGATTCAGCGGAAACCTCCAGTCCCAGGGCCTGAGTCTTTGGGGCATCACCCCGTTTTACAGGTGAGGAAATGGGCTGAGTGGCGAGTCAGGATTGAAGGCCAGATCCTCCCGATCCTAGAGGCTGTTTTTCCCACTTCCCTCGTCTCCACAGACCCATCTTCTCTACAATTCCTTCTCTCCCCTTCTAGCCCCCGCTTTACCAGTCCTGGGTCTTTCCCACAAGTCTGATCAGTAGAACTTTTTTGAAAATACAAGTTTAAAAACAAAAGCTTCAAAATTGTTTTTTCTTGAAACCTGCTTTTTTTCCCAGCCCCCTAAGGTCTGTATCTGGTGATTACATTCCCTGTTCTCTGGGATAGGAATTCTGGTTTTATTTTTGTTTTGTTTTGAGTGTGTGTGATAAGACGAGAGCCTGCTTCTGTTTTTTGAGACCTCTGACAAGCGCCCTTACGAGAACACTCTCCTGAGTGAGCAGACACATTGGCAGCCACTCATGCTGGTTGACGTTGACATGCAGATTCCGTCCCTTCCCTGCACAGCTGTACTGCTTTCATAATTGCTTATGACCTAAGAAATTCTGGCTTAGGCTGCAACCTTCCCATGGCCACTCTGCGTATCCTTCTCGCCTTCTCTCAGGGAGAAAAGCATTTACAGTAGAAGCATGAAAAGGAATTAGAGGCAGTAGAGGAACCTCCATAACATCAGGGATTATATTATTAATACATCCTTTTTACTCGGGTTGGGCCGGGACCTCTCGGCAGCTGGATGTGGAGGCACAGCTGGGACTGTCCACCCCCTCTGCATTTGAGTACCAAGCGGAAGAGTGGATCAAGCTCACCCTCCGGCGAGCTTGAGGGAGTGTGTAGACCTGCATGGAGTGAGATGGTGAGGATGATCGCTTTAACAGAATCGGTAGGTTAGTGAGCGTTCACAGGCAGGGAACATAGGCGCCTGTGTTCTGTTGCCCTGATTCCATAAGGTGCTGTGGATTAGACACAGCCGCAGTCCACTCCGCCTGACTTCCTTGGAATTGAGAGCCCGAGCGTAGGTGGGGCTTTGCTGTTGGTATTCATCGGGCTCTGCTTCCTGCATTTGCAGAGGTGCTCCGATTTGAGTATTTAGTGCTTCATTCTAGCCCTGGGGGGTTAGATCAGGTGGATCACATCTTTTACCTTTACGGAAACTCATTTTAGCAGCGTGTTTCTGCTGGGCAGATTATCCAAAAAATTGCCCATGCAATATAATAATTTTTAAATAGTCTTTTTAACAGCAGCTTCTTCCGACTCTGCCTAGCCATCCATTCTGCACCCAGCTTGCCAGTTTTCGGAGGAGTCGGTGTCCTGTAGAAGAAAGAATAGTCCGTCCGGGTCTGAGCTTGTCACCCGCTAGGTAAATCTGGTCAGGTTAAGTTGGAGTCTGTGAGTTCCCTTATCTGTAGAAAGGAGATATGGGTGCCCGCCAGCCAGGCTGTGTGGGAGTGGAGAAGAGGCATCTCTGTGGGGCTCAGCATACAGATGCCAGCCCTGCAGACTCAGTGGGTCAGCCATACCCTCTCCTGGGCCGTCCTCTGGCCTCTGCTAGAACACGGTCCCTGCTCAGGGCCCGATCTGACAAGGCAGCCCTTCCCAGTGTGAGGACTGCTTAGAGGACCAGCCCTTGTACAGAGGCAAAGCATGCCTCCCTGGAACGTTCATCTGAGTCGTTTCCTGACTCGAGAGCAAAAGAGTAGATTTCGCCTTCTGCCACGACTCCTTCCCTCCCCGTCTACCCCCTCCCCCCCCCCCCCCCCCCCCCCCCCCCCGGCTGAGGCATTCGTTCAGCAGACACCTCTCTGCAAGGTGCACCTGCTTGGAATTGACAGTTTACCAAGTTAGTCAGAAGCTTGCTTGCTGGGCCTGTAAAATTAATTCAGTAAAAAGTGATATTTGAGGGCATAGATTGAAAGAGAAGGAAGAGTCCTTCCAGCTGAGAAGTTGAGGAGGACTTCTTTTGGTTTTTGTCATTTTTAAATGGGAGCAGTGGTGGTTGGAGAAGGTGATCTCAGAGACAGGCCCCCGCAGCTCTTTGACCTCGCCTTTGGCCTATTTTTTCTCAAAGCACATTAGTACTTGACAGCATATGTGTATTTCTTCATTCATTTGTCTGTCTTCCCAACCAGAATGTCAGCACACTGGGGGCAGGGACTGTGTTTTATCCTCAGCTGGAAGGTGCCTAACACCTAGCAAGGGCTCAGTCGCAGTTTGTTGGTGAATAAAGCCACCAGCCAGTAGCTGAAACAGCAGCAAGTAGCATTTAATAAAACTGGTCAGACACTGTGCCTTAGTTCATTTCCTCCTGTCAGCATCCAGTGAGAGGTGCGATTCCTCCTTCCTGCTGAAGAGCAGACCTGCCGGGCCTCACGGGTGGTCTCAGGTTTGGCTCAGACCCTAGAGCCTGTGCTCTCTGCAGGCTGCAATCCTCCCTGCCCCCCTGAGAGTCCCAGAACTCAGGCCACCTGTCACTCAATCATCTGTTTTGTGGCTCTTCTGGAACCTGCAGGGGGTCAGGAGCAGACTTGTCTTCTGTGTTCCCTAGCTTAATTCTCTTCTGTTCTATGGGGATGTTTGCCTGTTTTCTGTGTTCAGATAGCTTTCTAATTTTTCGTGGTCACCAGCAATGACTATGGTCACATGTACAAGTTTTTTCAATATTCAAGTCATTTAATTTTGTTTGTTTGCTTTATTTTTGGTCTGGAGCAATTCTGACTTGTTTAAAATGGCCAGTGGCTTTCTTACTGTCGTTTCTCTTACTTTGGAATTCATTTTCCTTCCAGTGATGATGGACACCCAGTCCAGGCCACTGTCCTGCCTTCCAGAGGGTCTCTCCACTCTTAACCCTCCTGTCTGGGTCTGTGTGCAGAACTAGAGAGATCTTTTCGTAACATAAATTATATCATGCTGCTGGTTTACCATCACACTTGGAAAAACTCAAAGGGCAGGGCTGCTGAGATGGCCTCTCCTCCCACTTCAGATGACTCCTTGGGTACCCCTTCCTCCCCATCACTGCAGCCCGCTCCCTGTGGCTGTGATCAGTTCGCTGGTCTCGCCCAGCCTCTCTGGCCCCATCTGCTCCCTTTCTGCAGCGCCTTCCCCCAGTTCTGGGCATGGCTGCCTCCTTCTCAGTCTTCTGGTTTCAGCTAAAATGTTGCAGTTTGAGTGAGGCTTTCCCTTACCCTGAAGTAGATCTGCCTTATCCACTATGTTAGTGTGTTAGTCAGGACTCTTCTGAGAAACAGAACCAACAGGATGTGTTTATGTGTATAGAAGGAGATTTATTTTAAGGAATTGGCTCACATGATTATGGAGGCTGGCAAATCCAAAATTTACAGGCCAGGCCGGCAGGCTGGAGACCCAGGGAAGAGCTGATGTTTTAGTTCAAGTCCGAAGGCCTTCTGCTGCAGACTTCCCGCTAGCTTGGGGGAGGTCAGGCTTTTGTTCTGTTCAGGCCTTCAGCTGACTAGATGAGAAGGAGAGCAGTTAGGGAGGGCAATCTGCTTTACCCAGAGTCCACCAATTTAAATGTTAAGCTCATCCAAGAACAGCTTCACAGACACATCCGGAATAAAGTTTCACCAAATATTTGGGCATGTGGCCCAGCCAAGTTGACAGATAAAATTCACCATCACAGTTAGCATGCTTTTTTAAAATTTGTGTATTGACTTATTATCCGTGTTCTCCTCTGGAGTGACCCTGCTCTCCAGGCGCCACCGTGGCACTGTTGCCGGCACAGTGCCTGGCACACAGAGCCCGGGCAGAGCTTGTTCAGTGGGGAGCCGGTTGCCTGCCGGCTCTCCAAGTGAGTCTCGCATGGCCAGGGCCTCGTGGGAGGTGGATGGCCAAAGTCCAACCTGTCCTCGGCTCCCTAAGCTGTGTCCCCTCAAAGCTGCATCCTAACAGGCAGGCAACTTCTTCCAATTTGTACAAAGGTCCTCTGATGTCCCTAAACCTGTTGGGACATCAGAGGAGCCATGTAAATGAGGACTGCCGCAAGTCTAACAGAGCATGCCATCACTCTGCCCAAAGCTCGATGGCCCTGGCCTTTCTTCCTCTGTCTTCCCAGATGTGAAACTTACAGTGAGGGGAGGATTTATCACATCCTCTGCTTTTAGCAGACTTAATCTAGTAGCTGTCCATAAAACTGGTTTATACTCTCTTGGGCTACTGTGTTTTTCTCTGTAAAAAATAAAATACCGTCTATATTTTCCAAAAGATTAGGTGACGTGAAATGTACTTCACAACACTGTCGGCTTCTGTTGTGCTTTCATTCTTACCCGGTGTTCACGACCAGGCTCTTATGCTCAGGTTCAGAGCCTTCTGCAGATGTGC
This sequence comes from Leucopleurus acutus, assembly GCF_964270905.1. Lineage (NCBI taxonomy): Eukaryota > Metazoa > Chordata > Mammalia > Artiodactyla > Delphinidae > Leucopleurus > Leucopleurus acutus. The sequence goes on from NC_139142.1 coordinate 5,255,582, forward strand.
TCTGGGCCACTTTTCTTCACTTCCCACCAGATGCCCTCCACTGCCATGCTCCCTCCGCTGACTCCGCTCTAGCCAGGGCTTCCTGTTGCCCTCCACTGCATGCTCCCTCCGCTGACTCCGCTCTAGCCAGGGCTTCTGGCTGTGCTGGGCCTGATGGCTGCTCCTTACGTTGCTCCAGGGAACGGCTCCTCCTCGGCGTGTTGTCGTGTGGCCATCCGAGGCCGTATGCATTCCTTCTGACCCTCTCCCCAGCTGTTTCCTCCTGGAAATCACTGGGTATCTCCGGCTCACATATGACTGTAGCAAAATGCCCTACAGTTATTGACAGTTTAAGCTTGAATTATATTTTGGGGGAGCTGTTACTTTTAGGCCCACCTGTGTTCTTTAGTCCTTGAGCTTTGTCATGTGTTACAATTTGGGTAATTTTTTCATTTCACAAATCAATTTTATTCTTTTGGCGTACAAGGAAAAGTGAGTTCTAAATATTAGTGATTGAAAACATATCATGGATACTGTGTTTATTTTTATTTACATTCAGCCTCAGGAAAAAATTATAATAGTATTCATTAAAAATTTTAAGTCAAATAACTACCTATTTAAAATACCTTCTAATAATAATGGTGTTTTGCTGAATGCTGGCTTCTCCTCCAGGCCAGTGGTAGGTGCTATAAGGAGATAGAGAAGTAATCTGAGTCCTTGCCTTGTAGAAATTTATAGTAGAGATGGGAGGAAAACAACTGGCAAGAGACGTTGAAGAGCAGAAATGGGAAACTGAGGCAGTGACTGCCGTCTGAGCTCCTGGGGGGCAGTCAGGTGGTACCTGAGTTGGGGCTCGAAAGGCAAAATTGTCTGGTAGAGGGAGGGAACTACTGTCAGCAAAGGTGTGGAGTTGGGGGGCGGCAGGACACATTCCGAGGAGGGGAGACAGCCGAGGCCAAGCAAAGGCCGCAGCTGCTGGATTTGAGGGAGGTCATTTCGGGGTTTGCAGCAGGGACCAACTCCCAGAAGTTGGGTCCCTGCATCTCCCTGGGATTCCTGTAGCTCAGGCCATTATGGGGTGAAATGGCTGTGGCCTCAGTAGTTGTATTTTATGCCACCTGCTCAAGTGGCTCAAACTCTCTGAGCCTCAGTTGCCACAATTACCTCCCACCCTGTCTCACAGCCGAGCTGTCAGGGAATAAAATGTGGTTTTAAAACGTAGCATTCTGTTAATGTAATTAACCAGAAGCTGGATTTGAGCACACTTCTGTGATGTCAGAAAGGAAAGTTCCAGTACTGGATGTGAAAGGCAGGAGGATGAAACAGAAAAGCCCATTCCCAGGAGCTGGGATGGAGGGTGCAGGAAGGAGGGAGGGTGGGAGGGCACGAGGGCCTTCAGCAGGCTTTGGGGTTTCTGCCCTGCATGTCGTAGGGAGCCCTGGGCAGCAGAGTGATCAGGTTGGCCTGGGTTTGTTTGCTCGCTTAAAGATAACCTCGTGGCAGGGAGGCCAGAAGACCAGGTAGCCTGAGGAATTTGAGAAGTATCTGAAGGTTGGATTGACCGCATCTGCTGACAAACTGGATGAGAGGAGTTTGGGAGAGAGTTAGTTTAGGATGACCTTGAGGTTTCTGGAATAAACTGGTTTTAAGTTTACTATTCCCCCCTTATTCCTAAGCTGACTTTACCAGCCTTTCTCTATTTCTAACCTTTATGGTTTAGAAAGGAAACTTTTGATCCTAAATTTCTAGCTTATTCTAACTTGTTTGAATGCAAGGCACCGAAAGTAATCTTTGTATCTGAGTTTTCAGTCCAGACAGGTTTATTTTGTACTTTGGAATAGATATTTCAAGCAGAAATCTTTTGTATGCAAAAGTCAAGCCTGGAGCAAATCTTTATTGTGAAATTATAAGCTCGTGAAGGTGAAGGTTTTAATGGAAGCGCTCACCCAACCTTAACCGTAGTGACACACGCACAATAGCACGTCTGAACGAAAAGCTGTCAGACGAGCAGCGTTCAATTTAAATATATTAGTGATTTCAAGACTGTCTCTAATGAGTTCTGAAATCTATGTGTCAGCCTCATGTTTTTTCCTTAAATGCTGTGAAATCATTTAAAATTAATAAGCCAGATTTTATTTGGTGGCGTTTACATCAGAACTGCTACCATCAGCGTGGAGGTCCTTGCTCTTGTGTGGTCTTCTCATCAGTCTAGTGGCTGTGGTTTCTAGAAGCAGAAGGACAGCAGCTTCCTGTTAACAGGTCATTACGCTAACGAGAGGGACCTCCTAGATACAGCTGCTGGGTGTCAATGCTGGAACTTCGTCACCTGAACGTGGGCGGTGTAGTGACAAGGGCAGTGTTTCAGTTACTGCTAATGTAGATGTGAAATGAAGCTTCCTCGAGGGTGTGAAGTGTTGGACCAGGGTGTATGGAGGACTTAGGAGTATTATTCCCAAGCCGGGAAAGGTCTGTTGGCAGGGATCAGTTCTGTCCGTGTCACACACACACACCCCCGCACGTCGCAGAATCACGCAGAAGTCCCGCTGCGCCTAGGCCTTTGCTCTCTGGCAGTCAGCCTCTGTCACGCAGCACCACTGATGTGTGCAGAGCACTGGTAGGTGCTGGGGCTGCAGACGTGGTTTGGCCTCAAGGAGCTCTCCGTCTAGCAGAAAACCAAATCTTGTCCCGTAAGAGAAGAGCGAGGGGTAGGGGGCGCTAGCCCAGAGGCGAGGGGAGAGCCGAGAGACTGGGGAGTCAGGAGAGGCTTCTCAGAGGCGGGTGAGGTAACTGACCCCGAGGAAGGTCCGGGCTTTACTGGGGGGAGTGGGCAAAGGGCACAGGCTGGCCACTCAGTGCAGCTGGAGCGTGGTGTGCACGGGGCAGAGGAAGTGAGGGTGGAGAGACAGGCTGCACGGGGGCGGGAAAGCAGGACCGGCGCTGCAGTAGCACTTCATTTGGTGCCCAGATACTCATTAAGCACACTGAGTCCTCACAACCACCCTCCCGGGTCTGGCTGTGATTCCTGTTTGACAAAACGGAGGACTGTTTGCTGGTCTGTCTGTTCCAGGACTTGAACTCATACCCAGTTACTGGTACAGAAGAACTTAGATTCCTACCTGAGTCTAATGTACCTTCCGGATCTCCAGTATCATGCTGACTTCACCCTGTAACCAAGGGAGCTGGTCGCTCACTCTGTAAGCATTTACGGGGTGCCCACAGCTCAGTAACTAATCTGGTTTGTATTTCAGCGTAAGCAGTTACAATGCTTTAAGTGGTGGACGTGCACTCACGAGTCCTGCTAAAGCGGAAGCACCACAGAGGCAGGGGTTGGCCTGCGTGGATCGGGCACCCAGCCCAGTGAGTGCTGGCGCGCAGCGAGAGCTTGGTAACCAGTTACCAAGAAATACAACTCTTGGGTGAGGCCGAGAGTAGGTGGGGACCGACCCACGGTGTCAACACTTTTGGACGCAATTCTGGATTTTCTTTCCAGTGTGTGGGTAGCAGTAGCTTCCTGGACAGGCTGCTCTAGGAATGAAAAGCACATAAGAACATAGCTGTGGACCAGATCGAACCTGCATTAAGAAAAAATCTTTCCAAGCCAGCTTCACCTACTGTTTTTCTTTTTTAATTTAAAGGAGGTGCTTAATTTCAGCAAGACACTCATGCTGGTGCCTTAGTAGAGGAACAGGGAGGGACTCTCAGTGTGGTCGGAGAGATGGCAGGTGGTGTCAGGCTCTCTTCCTGGGCCTGTCCTGCCAAGCACTTTTGTCGGGATGGTGAAAAGACCTAGGAGGCATGCTGGTCAAATTTCTGGGTGGTGAAAAACCCAGGAGACTCCCTACGTAGGCTAAGCCGGTCTTGATTCACAAAGCTCTTGGCCGCACTAGAAGGGTGCGACTGAGCAGGAATCACTGGGAAGGCAGTGGGCATAGCAGGAGGACCGGTGACTGGACCTCAGAGCCCTGGAGCCCTGTTCTCTGACAGTAGCTCATTTTGTGACCGTGGACCAGTCACTCACGCTCTCTCAGCCTCACTTATTAAAAAAGGGAAACCTGCCCTGTGTCCCCTACAGGAGGGTGGGGCAGGTGAGAAATGAAGGGAAGCTGTTTTTAGGTAATAGAGAATTTTACAAATGCATGTTTTTTTAGGTAATAGAGAATTTTACAAATGCATGTTTTTAAAAAAGAAGCCACCTGTCACTGCCCTTCGGGGGTCCTGAAGGGGCAAATCGTGGATGAGGTGTGATGGGAGCTGGCTGGCCAGCCAGGGTTCCTCCCAGTTCAGAGAACCACGGTGTGGCTGCTACAGTCACGGCCCTGTCACGGCCCTGTGGGTGCAAAACTCAGGCCTGCTCTCCCCTCAGTCTAGTGGGGGAAAGCTAAATGGCAGTAAAGCATGCAAACAACAGTTTATGGCAATAGAAGGCTCTTGCTGGTTGGTACAGGGCCAGTTACCAAAATTCTAGGGGAAGCTGCTAAGAGAACTTTAGAGGCAGGAAAGACACAAGCGATTTGAGTTTATCACAATGAAACAGAGCTACACTTGAAAGGCAGTAAAGGTCAAAAATTGCTTCCAAACATCAAACATTATAAACGGTTTTTTAATAAGATTTATCTTCAGTCTCTCCACATGGCAAGTAATGGAAAAAGGTAAACATAGTGTGTATCTATTGATGGATTATATCATATATAACAAATAAGCCTTTGCAACGCCAGTTATTTAGAATGGTCAGTATTAATGGAATAAATATATGATAGAAAAAAAAGGCAGGGCCATCTAGTAGCTCTCCGTAGTAGTACCTTCTGTGGCAAAGATGAACAGTTTGGGAAATGTTCTGTTGACTTTTTAAATGGAGGTTTAGTTTATACACTAGAGCACACATGCATTAAGTATAGATTAGTCTTTATACTAAGTAGCTAAATCAAAGTCAAGATGTGGAACATTTTTACCATCCCAGGAAGCTCCCCAGTCTCCTTTCCCAGGCTGTGCCCACCCACCCTTTTCCAGAGGTGGCCACTGTCCCGATTCTGTCGCCATGGGTGAGTCTTGCCTGCTCACGAGCCTCCTGTCATTAGGGTCGTGCAGCGCGCACTCGCTTGCATCTGCCTGCCTTTTTGCTCAGTGTAATGTCTGTGAGATCCATCCAGGTTGCTGGGTGCAGCGGTAGTTTACTCCCTTATTGTGGCTGCATAGCTTTCCGGTGTTTGAATAACCACATGTATCCATTCTCTTATGGACGGACATTTTGGTGGTTCCCACTTTTTGGCTGTTGTAAAGGAAGCTGCTGTAAGTAATCCTGTATGTGTCTTCTTGTGGACCCATGCATTCCTTTCTCCTGGGTGTTCTTGGAAGAAGACTTGCTGGGGTATTGGGTGGTCATATATGTGACCACCCAACCTCAGTAGATATCGATGAACCATTTTCTGAGCGACTAAACCCATTTGGTGGCGGGAGAAGCGCTCGAACATTCTGGTTGCTCAGCTTCCTCCCAGCCTGGGCTGCAGGGCCGTCCTGTGGGCATGCGTGTAGTCCCGACTTCCATTCCCCAGCGACTAATGGTGCTGAGTGTGTTTTCACCTGCTTATTAATTACTTGGGTATCTCCTTCAGGGAAGTGCCTGTTGGAATCTTTTACTCATTTAAAACAAAATTATAATAATATACTTTATTTAACCCAATAGAGCTGAAAGATTATCCTTTAAAAATATAGTCAGTATAAAGTGATTTATGATATATTTCACTTTTTTTGCAGTAAATCTTTGAAGTCCAGTGTGTATTTTTGGGGAGAGTAGTATATTATGTTATTAAGTTTTTAAATTGAGGCAAGATATATGTAACATAAAATTTGCCATTTTGACCATTTTTAAGCGTACAATTCAGTGGCGTTAATTACATTCATCGTGTTGTGCAACCATCACCTCTATCAAAACTTTTTCATCACCTTAAACAGAAACTCTGTAAACGTTAAGCCGTAGCTTCCCCCCCCCCGCCCCGCCCCGTCGCCTGTTTGTGATTTGGCATTTTCTTCTGATTACGTGCCCTTTATAAGACATGTTTTGACTCTCTCCTCCCAGACTGTGACTTGCCTAGTGCTTTCTTAATGTGTCATTTGATGAACAGAAGTTCTTAATTTTGATCAAGTCTGATCTATCAGTCTTATTTTTTAAAGATGGTGTGTTTTTGTGTCCTTTTAACGAATTCTCTGCCTAACCAAGGGGCTCTCAACCAAGAGCGGTCTGCGCCTTGGAGGATAGAGACATTTTTGGCTCTCACAGCTGGGCCAGGGACGCCGCCAAGCCTGCAACGCCCAGGACATTCCCCACAACAAAGAATCATCTGGCCCCGAAGTGTCAGGCGTGCTGAGGTGGGGAGGGCTTGGTCTGGCACAGGGTTGTGAAGATGTTCTTGTACGTTTGCTTCTGGAAGTTCTACTGCTTCACCTTTCACATTTAAGTCTATGAGCCGTCTCTCTTTAACTCATGTGTATGGGATGAGAAGAAATTGAGAAAAATCTTGATTCTTCCACATCTGTGCCCCTAGCCTTTTATTTAAAACAAAACTCAGTGCATTAATTATCAGGAGCTTTCTGTGGAGCATTTTAACATCTAGAGCTACAGTTTCAGTGTTTGCTGGTCTAAAGGCAATGTTTGAAGCATGAAGTAAATGGCCTGGCGTGTGCAGAAACTGAAGATTTTTTTCCCTTCCAACGTGCTTATTAAGGACTTGATTTAGAGTATTTGTTCTTGTGTTTTTTTAACTTTCAGGTTACAACCATAATGAAAATGCCCACACGGAAGATGCAATTCATAAAATAAATTGACTCTGAAGTGTGCTGTTTTAATTAGACTGTAATCTGGTTCTTTACATATAAGCGTCATGATTAGACATTTGCCAGAGAGAAGGGAATTTGGTAGTTTTTCCATTGTAGTTCAGTTGTATGCCTACTTGTCAGGTCTTCCACAAAACTGACCACTTAAATATTCAAATCCTAGTAAAATAGGTTGTGATGTTTTAGGATCGGTAGGAGGAGAGAATACCTTCAGAAGTGGTGCCCTTAAACCACGTGGACAGCTGTTCTTCAAGAGGGTGGCAAGGACAGAAGCGTTGTTATGAGAAATTGTCCCTGTGTTTAATGGTCATGTCCGGTACATTCATAGTATTCTTATATTAAAATCTAATTTTATATAAGAATTTATGGCTGTTGAGTGGTCAGATGGGGAAAATATCACCTTGTTCAGCATACGTTGTGGGATGGTAATTGTTCTGCTGTTGAAACTGACCCTGACAAGGCAATCAGTGGTTCTAGGGTTAGATGCTTAGATCTTGCTTTAAAATCCGTAAAAACACATGTTGCTATTTTAAGGCCACACTAGTTCCCCTTTTTCTGCATTTGTGTGAATGGTGTATGCCAGAAAGGTGCTAATTTGGAATCAACAGCTGGGTTTGAGTCACAGCCCTGCCTCCAAATAACCTAGAGATGGCAGGTCACCTAGCCTCAGTTTCCACATCTGACATTGGAGGCGCCAGTCACTGCCTCATGTTGGTCCTGGAGGATTGAATGAGAAGTATAAGAGCATTTTGTGCAGTACAGATCTTCACAGAAACGTGGGGTGCCCACTTTGTGGGCCCACCCAATAATCTTTTTAAAAAATTTCTTACCATTATATGTGTTATATTTACATAGAGGCAGCACTTGAAGTTAGATGAATGGATTTGGAAACTCCTCCACTTCCTAGCTAGGTGACCTGGGGCACGTTTCTTCTGGGGCATAGTTTCTTTATCTGTAAAATGGGGGTGATGGTGGTACCTATCTCACAGGGTTCCTGCGAGGTTTAACTTGGTTAATACTGTAAAATGCCTAGGATATTTTATGTGCATGGCACATAGTAGGTACTCAATAAATGTTAATTGTTATTTTATTGTTACTGTAGAGTTGATTTGGATGATAATGCCATTCAGCACCTGCCTCAGTCAGACCCTTTTCTGCACACAGTGACCAGTCCTCTGGAAGCGGGCTGATGAGTTCCTGACATAGAGACTGTGGCCCTCGGCACTAGGAAGTTAGGCAGGGGTGACGGGCATGGAGGTTCTGTCGTGGGGAGGAAAGTGATACGTGAGCCAGCAGCGCCACATTTACCTGCATCTTCACTACTCAGCAGATTGAGAAGTTTAATTGTTCATTAATGAGTCACCTGCATAATTTCACTAATTTCTGTTTAATGGGGCCATTTTGAGCCCCTAAAGGGCTGAGAACAGACTTTCTTCAGTTTTGTTTCCCCAGCTCCTAGCCTGACGTTTGGCACATGATAAATATATGTTGAATAAATTTTAATTATCAGTTATTTGCAGGTCAAGTCCAAAACTGTGTTAGAGATCCTGAGAATCTAAGTAATATGGATGGAGTTGGAGACCTTTAGATTACTTTAGAGGAAAAAGTAATACGGCTGAGTCCTTGGCCTTGCTCTCAGCGGCCTTTTTGACTTTTTTCTTTTAAGTGAAATTATTTTAAAATTAGAAACCATACATATGTACAGTAGAAAATATTAGAAAATACAATAGCTTAAGGAGGAGAATTAAAGTTTTATATATTCTGTTTGGCAGAGTTTCAATGACCCGGAACCTCAACAGGGCAGATCTGGACAAAGATGGGGCCAGAAACGCTAGTGTGAAATTTAGCTTCTCCCAGACTGCATTTTGCCACCATTCATCTGTGTGTGCATATGTACCTGCATGTGCATATGTACCTGCAAGGCATGGGGAGGGGTTTAATCAGATAGCAAAGATCTTCACTTCCTCCTCCTTGGTGGCAGCTGGCAATATACCCAGTTCCTAGATTCAACTCAAGTGAGGATAAGTCACCTGCAAACTTGTTAAAAATGGCGCTTCCTGAGCTCCACTCTTGGTGTCCGTAGGTCTGGACTGAGGCCTGGATGCAGTGCACCCAGACAGCAGTGTCCTGGACTGTAGGACTTGGGAAGAGCAAAGAGCTTGCTGTTGGAGCCTGTCCAGAATGTCTTACAATTCCCTTTATGTATCACAGTTTTCATCTGATTTACAGATCAAAAGCAGGTGTATGGAATTGAAGAGACCAAAATAAGTCCATAAGCGTGTGAGCTGGGCCTCATGGAGGCCTTCACATTGCCTGATTTTCATAAGTAACTTTGGAGATTAAAGAGACTCAGATGGGTTTCTATATTGGATTTGATCCTCTTTGAGATTGCCAGTGTAGAAGCAACTGTTTATCACATCTTAACTAGCCAGTGTCTTTGTTCAGAGTACAAAGCATATGTTTCAAAGAACTCGGATGTCTCCAAAAGCTGTAAATTTGGGATTGAAATAAAGTATTAGTTTTCAGGTGACTGAGTGAATGCTGAGCACAAGTGGGGCCAAGGGGACAAGAGACTGTATCACCACACTAATGATCGTAAAGCAGACCAAATGCCCCTCATTCTAAGCACAAGCTCCTGCCTCCAATAGGAAGAGAATTGAGGTGTTTTGTCCACCTTTAGTTTCCATGCCTTTTCTCTGTCCTTCTCGGAATTTCCCCTTACCGTCACCATCCTCTTTTGTCTTCACCTTCCTCTCCTTGTCCAGGCCAACCCTTCACCTGTGTTCTTGGTAACATAATGCCCCCGTGTCTTTGTCCTGTCACTTACTCCCCAGCCTGTGCATTTTCTTCCTTTTTTTCCAGTAAATATGTTCATTTCCCCTTTCCTAAAAGGCAGAAAGGTGCTAACATTTACTGAAGACACTTGTTACTACAGCAGCTCCTAGCCCATCCTGACCGATAAGGTATGTATGTGCTCGTGTGGACTTTCTTGAGAAGTACTCCCAGGCCCATAGTTGTCTGTTTTTTAGAGACTTAAAACAGTGCACCCTTACTCTCGCACGGGTGGTATTGGGAACCCAGGAATCCAGGCATAGCCTCACCGGGTCCTGTGTTCCAGGGTGTTTCTCAGGCTGCAGTCAGTGTGTGCTCTCATCTGAGGGCTCGACTGGAGGAGGACCAGCGTCTGCACTCCATCTCCTGACTGGTGGCAGGATTCTGCTCCTTGGGGACTCAGTTCTCACTGGTGGTTGGCCGAGGCCTTGCCACCTTAGACCCAATGTTTTTATCAGGTTCACCAGCCCCCTCCCCACACTCTCCATTTCCTCTGCTCTCTGTTTTGATCCATCCTTTGGTACGTTACTTTCCCTAAAGAAGACCTTCTTCATCATTTCCATTAATTTACCAATGTCTACTGAATTTAAGTCCCTTCCTCTGGAGGGCTACTAACTTACTGATGCCTCTCAGGTGCCAGCAGACCTCGGGGGTGGGCCCTGTCTTCCATTTACACGTGAGGCAGCTGACCAGTAGGGCCCCTCCAGAGCTGCTGCCCTGTGCACCGCGCCCTCTGCAGGGCCCTCGCGTGCCCACCAGCCTTTCCCTGCTGCTTCCCTACACGAGCTTTTCCACCCAGCACACCTCAGCCCCTCCTCCTCCTGCACCGATGTTCCTGGTACGGTCTGGGGCACTTTCTCCCTTCCCACCTGGAGACCTGACTCACGTGCCCCCTCCTCCCTGAGTCACTGCCTGATCGCTCTGTTGCCAACAACGTCTGCAGCCCCTTCTCTGTGATTCCAGCACACGGCATGTGTTCTGGTGCCAAAACACAGTCATGTTTTGCCCACCTGGATGCCCTGCGATGGTGTCATTACTCTTGTGCATAGGGAACCCGTCTTACTCATTGTCCCCCACGGGGCCTGACCCGTAGCAGGAACAGTGAACTGGAGTCCGGCTGTGTTTATCAGCTCCTTGTGTTTGACAGGTTCAGCGGGAGAGCCCAGGGCTCCCTGTGCCCGTCCCTTCTCCCTCCCTGGATCCACCTGCCACCCGCCCCCTGCCGGACTGGATCACTTCCCCCTGCTCTGCATTCTTCCCCTCAGCCGCTCTCATCCCGACCATAACTGTGTCTAGTACCCGCCGCCCAGCAGACAGGAAGCTCTGGGAGGAAGGCAGGGGCCTGAGCCATCTTGCTTACTTGTTCCCCATTCCCTGGCACAGCATTTCACTCGAGAGCGGGCACTCTGTAATATTTGTTGAATAAGGGAGTGGGTAAACGAGTGAATGAATGAATGGATCAACTCAAGAGCAGTTTAACATGGTGTAAGGTCAGGCACCAGCTGGTATTTTGCAGACTTCTGTGTTGGAAACGCAGAGGTCACTGGAGGGCATCTGAAGGTTTGAAGGAAGAGGGATATCAAACCATCTTAGGGTTGGCAGAGTGAATCAGTGGAAGGGAGGTAAATCTTTCTGATCTGGAAAGTAATATCAAATTGTAGTTATGAAAATTGGGGGAAACTTTTCCACATCATGTTTTTTTCAGGGATATATAAGATTGCTTCCAGGTTTTACAACTTTTTTTTTTTTTTTTTTTTTTTTTTAGAAATTAGAAGATGACTAGAAAAACAATGGCCATTTTGCCGAGGAGAGTCTTAATTGACAAAGCTAATGATCTAGAAAAACCTATGTTGGAAAATGTCACTTTATTATATGTGTCTGGAAGTGCAGATGGGAAAACAGGTTTTTTTCTTTTTGCAGCAGATTCATTAAGTGTTTAGAAAGAGGTTCTCTCTGTACCGCCTTCCCCAGCCTGAGAAGCTTGAGACTAAATCTAAACTTTCTTCTCTCGTGTCTGTTATGAAGCAGGTGGCTGTGCTGCCCTTCATAGCAGACCTGCAGCCTCCGCACCATCCTGTCTCAGCCTCTGTTCCCGGGCCCCAGAGCATCAGCAGGAGTGTCCAGGTGACAGTTAACTCTGAGCCAGGTCAGACCGTAGCCTGGCCAGAGAGATGCCTTATCACACCTCGCTGACTGTCTCATCCCCCAGGTGTTGTTTCAGAGTCTCTGCAGCCCTGAGCTGCCCCCAGGCTCACGCGTTCCCAGTTTACTAAGAGAAAACTCAGACCAGATGACAGGAATTTCTTCTATTTCTTGTTGTCTCCATCTCAGTTTCTTTGTGTCTTTGCCTCTCTCGGTCCCTCTGAGAAGGAGTCCTGGCCAGCAGCTAAGGTGAGCCTGGTGGCCCGTGCCCAGAGCTCTGTGACATTGCTCTGGGTGCCGTCTCTCCATCCCCATCTTTCTCATCCTTTCCTTGCTGCCCAGCTTTAGCCCTTGGGTTTACAGAACGTCCCTGTGCCTTTGAGATAACATCCTGTCCCCTTCTGTCTTTAACCACAGCATGTACCAAGAATATTCCATGCTTGAGAGTTCTTCGAGCCCCTGTGGTCTAGGCCCTCCCACTGCCCCACCAGTGACATACCCCCTGATGGGTCCCTGGGCCACCAGTTGTCCGATCCCGTGGCTGTCCCACTGCCCTGTCTCGTCGACCTCCGTGACGTTCCTGCTGACCCTTCAAGCTCGCTCTTCCCGGGGCTTCTCTCACTGCCATTCCTGCCCCCCCCCCCGAATAGAAGTGCTCCCCAACTTTCGGGACTCTGGGTTAGGAGTTAGACCTGGTTTTCAAAACCCAGTTCTAAAATCTTCTCTCATATATGACTGTAATCAAAAGTCATCTTATATCGAAAGGTGACTTAAGTTAATATATTGGATTTCTTGCTTTCGGTTCCAAGTGAACAATTTGATAATTGCCTGTTGTATAGGTAGTGCTTAAAAGCTATGCACTGATTAAACTGTTCTTTCACTGAAAATTTGTATCCAGATATTGACTGCTCCAACAAAATGGTATTATTCTTAGAAAGTGAGACAGTATTTTCTCTGATAAAAACGAGAGTGAAATCCATCTCATAACTATTGATCAGTAAAGCATCTAATTAAGGAAATATAAGGCAAAGCATATTTTTTGTGGAAAAAGAAGTAGACTTGCATTGTCTCACTTGTCCTGCTGGGCTCTCACTTGGGCTTATCTTCAGGGATGGAAGCTGGGCAGAGCCTGGTACAGTCCTGCACGATTTGATCGGCCCTTTTCCTCTTCTTGATTTTATACCTGGTTCTGTTTCAAGGTAGACTCTAACTTTACAGAAGAATTTTTTTTATGACTTCTTTTCCCTAAGAAATTTTGATGCCAGTAGGGAAATAGCCTGGTTTTTAAATTTTTATCTTTTGGTAGAACAACGCTCGAAAGAGTTATGGTACCTTTTCTGGACTCAAAAGGAGAGAGGGAAATTTTTTTATCAACTGAAGCCGAATATAAAATAATTTTGCTTAATCAAAAAGAAAGCTCTCAGCTACTTTACCCAAAGGCACGGACATTTTAAATTACATTTGGTTAGTCAAGTGAGTTGTCGCGACTTACTGTAATAACATTCTGTTGTGCCTCTAATAAATTGTAGCCCTGTAATTCAGTTCATTGTAGTTTTAATGGGGGCATTTCTACCAAAAATGTTAAAAAATTTTTTTATTTATCAAATCTCAGGGTGATAGGTTTGAAAGTTCCCTTTTCAGGGGATACAAAAAAGGTTTTCTATTCTGAGCAATAGCTCTTTATCAGTGACTTTGTATTGTTCATACCTCCCTCCCTCCCTCCCTCCCTCTGTCTCTCTCCGTCTCTCTCCGTCTTTCTGTCTGTCTCTCTCCTGGAGATACAGAGAGCTTTCCTGTGTACCCAGCCATGGAGCAAGAGGAGTGGCCTCTGTACCTCTCCTCCTTGGTTGGAACATTTGTGGTTTTGCTCTCCTGATGGGGAGGGGACCCAGAGAAGTAGTGTTGGGGATTTTCTCTTTGGTACCTTGTAGCACAGTTTAAGCATCCGGAATACAGAAAAGGAAGGGAGAGGAGTAGTCTGCGATGGTGGGGGCACCAGCGCCCTCACCACTGGTCGCGTACACGCCCCCTGTGGACCCCAGCACCTGCAGGGGTCGTGAAGACGCACTGAACCTTGGTGCTGTGATCTCAGCCACCCACTCTTACCCGCCTCCCTTGTGACCAGCAGCTGGCTGTGTGCAGCAGGGACCTTTACCCTGGATTTTGTTATCCTTGGGATTTACCGGAGTTAGCTCATAGCAGCTGGTGACCAAGTAGCATGTGTGATGTGTGGATCCCTGTGATGTGCCGGAGCGTGTGAGGGTTTCAGAGGCTTGCTCAGCGGTGGGAACCCTCCTGAATCCTTAGGATTGATGTATTACGTCAGAATGTGGCTGGTCTTTATCAGAATCCCAAGTCTGAAATACGCGGGTTCTCAGGCTCCGTGGTGCACCCCTGGGTTCATCGCTTACTAGCTGCTCGTGACTTCAGCTTCCTTTAGGCTTAAAGGCAGGACATTTAAGGCGCCAAAGTTCATTCCTCTAACAACTTGACAACGAGGAGAGTTGCAAGTAGCCAAAGAGATGGTACCCGTGTAAGCACTTGGAGGTAACACTGGTTTAATGATTGATAAAGCTGCGGGGTGTCTTAGAGGCTGTTCAGAGTTATCATGAAAATGATAGGCGTTCCAGGTAATGTAATATTGGAAGTTGTTGGGACACCAATGTGGCATAATTCTAATGAAGAAAATACCAGAAAGTGAATTCCAGATATGACCTCTATGTTTTAAAGTGTATTACAGGCAAAGAGTGTACCTATCTACATGTATTTGGTACATATGTGTTTTCTGGGACCAGGGTTCTTCATGTCCAGAATAACAGGGGAATTGGGCTAGATGATCTCTAAGTTACCACCTGGGTCTGAGATTTTATGACTATAGATAGCGACTTTAACTAAATATGGCGTGCTTTCTGGTGGTTTGGAAATAACAGACATAAACATTCTTAGTTTTGGTAATATTACCTGCCACTAAGCTTTGTAATGTCCTTTAAAATATCTCTGTGCTGAATTTTAAATGAGAGCAATATTTACCAAGCATTTTCCTAGAATTTCAGCAGGAAAAAAACGTGTTTACCGTATCAGAACTTAACCTTAATTTATAAAAGCGGGACAACTAATTATCCTTTGCCTTTCAGTAAGCTCCAGAAAACTTTTGCCTGGTTATTATCCCAGCCCCATCATTTATTAACTGGGTAATGACCTTGGACATGCTGTTAATTTCTCTGTCCCTCAGTTTTTGCAGCAACAGAATGGGTCTACTAATAGTGCCTATTTCACAGGAAGCAGGATGATTAAATTATGTAATACACGTAAAGTTCAGTAAAGCTCGCAAGAGTTCCTTGCACAGACTGCTTAGTAAATGGTGACTGTTAATCCGTCCCTTCCTCCTTCCCTCTCAGTTTCTCAGTCTCTCTCTGTCTCTCTGTCTGTCTCTGTGTCTCTGTCTTCTAGAGATACAGAGAGCTTTCCTGTGTACCAAGCCACGGTAATTCCTTTTCTGGGACAAGGTTTGTATGCATCTCTGAACATCAGTCTCCCTATCAAGGAGATGGGCTTCATAATGGTGGTCAGAATGCTCTCCACTTATGAATGACTGGTGCCCCGAATCATGCTAGCTTGATTAATTTAACCAGAGTCCAAAGTCTCTATCCTGAATTGTTGAAATCTAAAGTAGCCGAAATGAAAAATAAAATTCTATGAAGCTGATGATAAATAATTCTAGCCTGCTTTTCTGATGCAAATGCATCCTTCTAAAAATGAAAACTGCTTTTTACCATTCTGTTTATTTCTAGTTTCTTTGGTGATAAGTTGAGGAGTTGCAAGTATTGCTTGCTTGCTGGAGTTATTATCTTTTTGCAGACCAGAAGAGAGATTCGATCATGGTTTGGAGTCCTCAAGTTAATCAGCAGATTGAGATATTTGGGGGTGGGGGAGTGTCAAAGGCAAAGAAACAAAAGATTTAAGAGCTTAGAAAAAAGATAGAGGCTGCTCTCTGACCCCCTTTTCAGATGAGGAGACGGAGGCTCGGCGTCAGGTGATCTGAGGTGACCAGGGAGGATGAGGCTGTCTCTGTTAAGGTGCACCGCTGCTGGGGTGAGTTGGAGTGGCACGGTGGAGGGCCATTTGGGACAGGGAACTGCTGGGCTTGGTCCATTTTGCCCCTTATTGGATTCTTAAAGTAGAGTAAAGCTTTCTCAGATATGCTTGAAGATAGATTTTTGGGGAAAAAAGAGAGAAGATTCTTTGACCCTAGATGGTGGGAAAATACCCTATTCATGAGAGATGGCAGACAGAAGGAAAGGAAGCCCAGATCTGTTTCTCCGGAAGCCCGTGGGCAGTGCCTGTGTGCGGTGCTGCAGGGGAGGAGCGTGGCAAGCACGTGACCCTGGGGTGGGGTCTGGTCACCGCCAGATCGCCAGCTTACCCCGGCGCTGCCTCTCGCCACCTTTGGAGTCGCCACTCCTCTGTCCCACTTGTCACTTTGGCCATGACGGGTCCACCGAGAGGAAATCTCCTAGCCCCCAGGTCGCGGCTCGCCCTTCGCTGCTGCCCAGGGCAGAGGGCAGGGGGAGCGTTTCCCTCTCACTGTGGAGGAGAGCGTTTCTCAGAATGAGGCATCGTGCGAGGCACCGGGGGTTCCCTAGTGGTAAAAAGGACGTCGTCCCTGCCCCGCTCACCTCCTCGGGCAAAGAATTGTGAACCGAATGTGCCTGTGTGCGTGTACACGCACACACATGCATACGCACGCACGCACTTGCACACACGTGCGCGTGCGCGTGTGCACACGGTGGGAAAGAAGGGCCCAGGACTGGGAGGACACAGAGCAGAGAAACCTGGTGGTCGGAGAAGGAGGGTCTGGGCTGTAACCTCTGGCATCACCTTTCTATTTAAAGTCACTTATCTGACTGCTGCCTGGCAGGACCCCTCTGAGGATGGTGACTGTGTCCTCCTGTCACACAGCACCTCGCAGAGCATTCAAGATAGTCAGTAAATGCAGTATTTGTTGAATTTCTAGTCCTAACCTATTCAGCTTTTTTCTGAGTCAATGAATATTTGTTGAGTGAACAAAATGATTGACAGTCAAAAATGTAGATTGATTATGACTAAATTTGATTCGTGGCTGATTGCCCCTCTTCAGGGAATACAAATGGTAACCAATAAAGTTTTTGAACAGGCATATCTTTTTCAGTGTTTCAGTAGATTTCAATTTAATCTAAACTGGATGTAGGTTATAGATTTCAGTGTTCCAATGAAAAAACCAATTCTTCCATCCTAAAGTAATTTTATGAATTTATTGAACAGCGTTGATATTTCTCTACTAAACTCATTTACTTAATTAAAATTTTTGTATTATAAGGTAATACCCATTTGCTATAAAAATTAAGTATAAGGGAAAAGCAGACAGTTTAAATTTAATGTGTATTGATGTATTTATTTGATCGTATTGAGTGAATTCAAAGAACTTTATGATGAAAAATTCCCTGAAGAGTTGGGTGTAATCTGTGTTTAAAAATGAAAGTCTTTAAAATTGATTTTTTTCCCTCAAGAGCCAAACGCGTGAACCGTGCTTTGATTCTGATTTATGGTCATCAAAACTAAGTTCTAGATTCAAAAGATATTTTGCAATTTGTCATTCAGTTAAACTGTGTTATATCCACTTAGAAAATGAAATACGAGCAGGAGGGTTGAGGACCTACTAGAGATTGCTGCCTGACGTGCTGCTTCTAGTTAGCCTGTTTTTGGAGCAGGAGGGGGAACCTCAGTGTTCTAAGTGTAAATTTTCCTTCTGCCCCTCCCCTGCCCCCTGCCTTTTAATACATATGCCAGATACAGTCTTTGACATGTTTTAGTTAGGAAGTTCAAATTGCATGCTACTGTGGTTTTTTATCGGAACAAAATAGGTACAACTTCTAAATTATGTTTTGTCATTCCTGATACTATAGAGCCATTAATAGGTCACTGAACTACCATACATATTTTTCAAGTTAACAATTGGTTATATATTACAGCAGGTTATAAATTCTTTAAAATACAGTATTTAGGAGTCATTTTTATGAACTGAGCTACTTTCCTTTTAATATATTTAAATGCCTCATTGAAGGTGATTATTAAATGTATTCAACTCAGTTTCCATATAAAAACTGGTCAAGGTTAGAGATGAGTATTCTTTAGAAAAGTAAAGATCTGATTTTGAGAAGTGTTTGTGTCCTAGAGGCCATTTGTGTGTTTTAATCTTTTTTTGTTTAATTTCCTTAGAGTGTTTTGAATCTTTCTTTAGGTTAAATGTGTTTTTTTTTAAAGAATTATTTTAGGAAATACCTGTCCATATATTTATGAAAGTGCTTGTCTTTATTTTATTTTTTGAAATGTTTACTGTTAAATATTAAAAACAAGAAGCAGCTTTAACTCAAATGTATTTTGTTCCTGTGCAGAGCTGTTGCAAAGCTGTTTCACATACTAGATGTTTCTGAATTAGGAATTCACATAATAATGAATTCTGCTTATTTTGCTTCTCCACCAAGATTTGTTGTGTGAGCTTAAAATAAGGCTGCAGCTGATTCGTGTAGCACATATTAACTGTTTATTTAGTTTAAGTACATGTCTGTATCTTTCATTTCTGATCAACCTGAAAAATTTGCATGCTACACAGCAGTCATCTTCTTTATACTTTATTAAATATCTGTCAATTATAAATATCAAGGTTTTACATTAATGTCAAGATAGTACATCAAAAATTCATGGAATATGTGACTTTTTCCAAGGGTATTTAATACTTAATGCATTTGTGTCATTTTTCTTTCCCGAGATATTGACAGGTTTTATTAAGTGTTTGTTAGGGAGATTTCATTTTTATCAAGGGACTATAAAGAGAAGCTGCATGCTAAATCAATTTTTAAAAGCCAGAATATTGTTCATTTTTTCATCTTCAACTCTTGTAATCCATAGGTTTTATTTAAATTTCTTCTTGGTTTATTTTTGTTTTATGTGAGTGATAGTTCAAGACAGAACTTTAATAAGGATCAAATATGCTGACTGTAGTGGTTTTTAATTTCCTTAAGCATAGCTACCAGACCCATGCAATATGGTAAATTCTTCAAAATGTCATACTTACATATTTAGCAATATTACTTCTTTTTATTGAAGCCAAACAAACGATTTTAGATATTAATCTTCCCCAAACATAGTGATTATTTTGTACTAGGTACAATATTACTGTGTCTCATCTGGAACACCTCCTATGATAGAAGAGGGAATGGGAGAGAGCGTCCCTGGGTTGTCAGGCTTGACTTAAGGAAACAAGAATCCTCTTTTAAAAGTAAGCTCTATAGGGCTTCAAGTCTGATTGTGAGCTACAGGAACTGTTCATATCTCCAACTTCAGATGTTTATAATGCACAAGAAAGTGAAAATGTCGATCACTTAAAAAATATGGGCTTGTTTCTAAACCTGTATTTATGGGGTGGGTGGGGAGTGGGGAGGAAGTTAATGCTTGGTGGACCCTATGGCCTGCTCCTTTTGGGCCCTGGTACCTGAGAGACCCCATCACTGTCGTCTTTCTCTACTGCCAGACAGACCCTCACTCATCCCATGTGTAGCTAGATCTTGGAAACAGCTATCTCAACTAAAACTAATTAGCCACAATGAGTAAGTTTTCTGCTTTCATTTACAGTTTTTAAAGTACAGGTTAGGAATGTCTTCTATTGGAGATGAACAAAACCCTTATAAGATTTTGCTCTATAAAGTGAGGAGTGTTCAGTTATCCTCCCCATAAAGTGTGAACTTAATGACTTTCATCTAAGAACATTTTTAGGAGCTTTCAAGTAACTTCAGGTTAATATTATAATTTTTGGAAAATGTATTTTTAAATGTTAAGGCTTGATGTGTTAAAAAAAAAAAATTCTGTCCAGAGCTTAGTGTTTGGAATAGACATATTTCTTATTCTTGTTTATTTTTTCAGGGTATGTGAAAATACTTATTTTTAAAGTTAAATGCTTTTCACGTGAAAATCACTTCAATATTTGAATGTTTCAAGATCCTTGTAAAGCTATTATATAATAATTTAAAGAGGTAGGTTGGTTTCTTTTTTTTTTTTTTTTTTTTTTTTAGAAACCAAATTTCTCTTGAGTAAAGCTGAGCCAGTAGCCATTCTGGATAAACCCCGGTTTGCTTTAGGATAAGTTGCTCTGGGGGCCTTGCCCTAGGAAATAATTCAAGAACTCTGCAGCTGTAACCGATTCCACCATGACGCCAGTAGGTGGCGCTGGTGTCACAGCAGTGAGGGCCCCGTTGGAATGGAAGATACTTGCCTTTCTCTATAGCCTCAAATTCCACTTCAGTATAACTGTTAAGTGCATGTGTCTGTGGTAGAATAGCTTTTTTTTAAAACCAGAATTACGTACAGTGGGCACACCTTATTTTTGAAGCAGATAAGAACAACTATTTCTAACAGATTCTGCAAATATTACGTAACTCTATAGCCAAAATAATCTTCAAAATTAACCTGAAGAAAGCATTTGCGTATTTTTTCCCTTGCGTATTCTTTACGACTTCGTCAGGCCTGTGAACATAAACTTGTATTTTTGGTAAGAAATGTATATAAATAGTAGGAAGGGAGACATTTTGGAGAGTTAATTTTCCATCTTTTTGGTCCTTGGGGAGGCTGCCCTTGTTTGAAGAGTTTTCTTCGTAGAGTCCAAAGCTATTTAAAGATCTTTGAGTGTTTGGAACATTTTTCCACAAGTCGTTTTGACATTCAGCATTCTAATTTTGAAAATTGTCATCTCTTCTCCTATTCAGTAAGTCAAACTTTTCGAGGGGGAGGGGTCGAATTTTTAATACTCAGGGGTTTTATCATTGGAATTTACCAGCTTTCAAAATACCACAGGGCATTCCCCAGTTTAAATGAATTTAAAACATTTTAAAATAACAAAAGCAACAATGCTTTCCCCCCTCCTAGAGTTTGAGAAGAGATAGGATGTGCAACATTCCCAGCAGGTCAGACTGTGTGAAGCTTCATTTTATTATAAGTGAAAGGAAATTTTAGCAATGGAATTTCTTTTCTTTAAAGTTCTGAAAAATTTCTATGGTACTTATCATCAAATTAGTTTTGGGTGGAGGGGCAGTTCTTATCTGCGGAATTTGTACTCTTACGAGGAAAAACCTGAGCACCCTTATGGTCAAGTTCCGTAATTAAATGGAAAGCTTCTTTAGGACTCTTAGGACACAGGCTTGCATTTCACTCATTACAAAGAAGAGGCAATAAGAAGCTTCTCCTCGAATCTTTGCTGTGCTTGACCATGGTATTGGGTTTTTTTTTTAAACCAGAGATAGTTTTTTCTAATCTTCCTAGCTAGAATAATGCAGCTGGAGAATGCCCCTGAGTGATAGGTTATTTTATATTTTGACCTAAATTATATCTTCTTTAATTTCATTTTTATTGTCAGAACATTTACATATTATGTGACTGTATTTCCATATGTTGACTTTTCTTCCAAAGGGTTAAAACTGGGTTTAGGATCAGAGGGGAGAAGCAGGCACCTGGGAGCTAGCACCCAATTGGCAGCCTTTTGTAATATATAATTTGCCTAAAGTTGCGCGCCGAGCACAAGCTTTTGTTTTCTAATTGATTTACGGTTCGAGCCACTTTTACCTCATCTCCTACTGTCCTGCATACGGTGCCAGCGAGTACAGTGCAGTGAGCGATGATAAATTACCATATGCACTTGTGATGGTAATGCGTCAAAAGTCAAAACTGCATACTGCACGGGGCTCCGTGCATTTACAGTGCTGCAGAGACAGTGCAGCCGGATCGCACTGGTATCTGAGAAGTCACCATTTGATCACTTACTGCAATCTGTCTGTCAGCCTGTAATGGAAACCGAAGATTAAAATTATACTGTTACAGCTTTGAATTTCTTAGTTGAGACACAGTTTTTTAAGTGCTCGAAAGGCCCAAGGTGGGGGGAGTATTGTGGAGAGAGAGGATGTGAGATGTGTACAATTTTCTCTAAAGTGTGAAGTTTTGGATATTTTTATCAAATGTTCTTTTGTCCAGAGACAAAAAGAAAAGGAGTAAAATTCACGTATGCCGATCTCGATTTTATCTTTATTACATTTGTTTGTAAAATTTAATTCATAATTTCACAAAACTGTGTTTTTCTTGATTTTCTGTATTTGAGCTGCATCTGCCATGTTGTATGATTCATTTGCACGTAACAAGTTGATTTCCTTCCAAATGATTTTAAGTCAGAGATAAATGAAAGAAGTTTCAATTTATTAGAGTGCCTTTAATTGTTCCTTTTATTGATACAAGAAGAGATTTGGACTATTCGTGAGGGCTGTACAGCACATTAAGGCAAGAGATGCAAAGGGAGGCCGGAACAGACACCTGACTTGGAGACTCCAGGTTTCCGTGTAGACGAGAGACTTATGGTGTGGATGTGCCTACCTTTTGTAAACTCAGTCCACCTTAAATTTTATTTCTGTGCCGTGTCTGTGGGTCCTGGTATCGAAATATGAAGCAGCAGATTTATGGCGGCTGCTGGGCACAACAAATTAAGTTGACAGTGATGCATGAGAGCATAATAGCACGATGGCCCCTCAGTAGCGCGGCTGGGCGCCTCCTGCTCCATTTGGCTCTTGTTAGGATCTGTTAGGCAGCTAAATAATGAAATTTTGCTGACTGATTTCTGTTTTCCCTTTTTCTCTTTTCACCCCTGCTTTCTAAAACTTCTAATTCCCAGACCCATCCTCATGCCCACAAACTGCCCTTGAAGGATTCTTTCACTTATGAGGACTACAGGTTGGTGTGAGGGGTGTGTGTGTGTGTGTGTGTGTGTTGGGGTGTGTGTGGGGTGTGGTGTACGTATGTGCGAGGCATGTGTTGGAGGGTGGTTTCTGAGTGAAATTGGGATCTCAGAAGTGCGAAGGGCTTGGGTAAGAAGTGACTTGCATGACCATTTAAAGCCTTAAAAAAGAGATTGTTCTTTCTGGCAGTTACACTGGACCCCGGGGCAGGGAGCAGCGTTTTAATAGCCATGTGGAAATTGCCATTAACCTGTGTTGGTGGGGATTAGTTGATAGAGCCAAGTGATGCTCAAGATTAACATTAGTGTGGGGTGAGGATTTTTTTTCTTTCAAACAGACTGTTTTAGCTCTTTAAAGTAGGGACTTTTTTTTAACAAAAAGATTTAATGCAGTGCACAACACAGTAAAAAAAAAATACCATTCCACATTTTGTAGCGTTCTTAGAGGATTCCGATCAGAAAGGAGTTAGTGTTTGCTTTTCAGTGAGGCTCAAAATAGGTACAGAGTCAGCGTTTGGGTAAAAGAGGGGTGGGGTCTCTCCGCAGCAACGCGGACCGGGACCAGCTGAGGCCTGGCTGACTCTGTTCTAGGCCCTTCTTCCAGGCCGCTTTCTCCCGGGAACGTCCTCCCTTAATCTCTCACTCCTAGATTTCCCCTGGCTCCCTTTTCCTTCCATATCCCCCCTCCTCTTCTCTTTACCCTAGACTTAATTTTAAATGATGATGAACATCACCTTTGCGACTTAGGAAAGGGTTTTGAAAATTCGTGAGAGGTCAGGCACACCTCGGTTTTGGTTGAGTTGTGACTGCCGTGGGCTTTCAGATGTGCCGGCCATAATTCGCCTCTTTTCTGATTGTTACAGGTGGGCGGTCTCTTCCGTTATGACTCGACAAAACCAGATTCCCACGGAGGATGGTTCCCGGGTGACCCTGGCGCTGATTCCTCTGTGGGACATGTGCAATCACACCAACGGCCTGGTAAGGACCTCCTCGGGTCGTGTTCATTAACCGGCGAAGTTCTGCCTACAAGTCACTGTCCCCTACTGCCCCCGCCAAGAGGAGCAGACAACGCCAAACCTCGCCCCCCATGAGTAGAGGCTGGCGGTTTTTTCTGTGTTTACTTAACCCTGAAAACGTGAGTCTTTTATCACTTTCAGAAGCCACAGTGAACTGCATTTCTTTGCTAAGCCACGATTCCAGCCTAGACATACATTTTCTTATCTTATTGGATGACAGACTTAAACCAAAGTTTCTTTTTTCTTATTCTTTTTAAAATACCAATTTATTGAAAAAAAAATCCTTTCTCCTTCTGGGTTTTCCTTTTGTGTTGCTTGTTTTCTCTCCTTGCTGACTGTATTATCAGTTACTTAAGTTTCTCTGATTCTTTCCTGCCCCCTTTCCCTTCACCTGCTATGCAGACACATCCTTGGCCCCGTTGATTAACCTGCTTTTGTTCAGGAGCCAGTCCTGGTGTCCCTGGCAGTGGGGCGGGAGGAGGTGCACTTCGGCGTTTGGCTCTTGGCCTTGGATGCAGGAGTCAGTTGGCATCATCAGACGTTGGAAAGATAGGGAGATGCTGTGAGGATTGTTAATCATGACGCATAGAGGAGGCTGCCTCTGTTTCTCAGCATTCTTCAGATTCTGAACCTCGGAGCAGGTTGCTGTGCTCTTGGTGCTGAGAAAGATTTCCTGATATTACTAGTTGGAAATATGATCAACTTCAGAACGTTCTGAATTTTTAAATATTATAATCGTATACTGGTTTGGTTAGTTTTTTGTTCATCTTTTCTCAGTGTCAGCTTTCTTTGTTATTATTAGCAGTATTATAAATAGACTGGTGCTATAAATGAGTATTTCACATCTAATTCCACAAAATGGCCAGAACACATGCCACGTGTGCCAAACACTTGAGAGAAACCCTAGTGTGAACCTGGGAAGGTCTAGCCACAGCACACTCTTAAATTGGAGAGAATGAATATCTATACTTTTATAATTATATTTTTGCCTTAATTTAGATGTGCTTAATTTAGCCGTTTTGAGGCGTATTAGCGTATTTTATCATTTATTTTCATTAATGAATACAATTTTATATTTTGTTCTTTTTGTTTTCTTTCAGAGCTATTTTAAATGATTATAACATTGACGTTTAAAAATTTTTCAAATAGCTTTTAATATTTGACAGTAACATTTTTCTTTTTCTTGGATTAGGTCATTGGTTCCCAAACTTGATTGATCATCGGGGTTTATTTTATTCTTTCTAAAATTTAACAAGTACATACTTTACTGTAAACAAAGAAAACCAGTTAAAGAAAACAGAAGCCTCTGCAGTGAAACTCGGAGGTCCCCTACCAGTCCTGGGCCCCGGCGGCCCCGTGGCTGGTCCACTCGACGCCTCCTGGGTAGCTGGCTACTGGCTTTCTGCACATCTCTCCCACTCTTTTGCTGTGCATTTGCACCTTCACATACTCACATACACACTGGTTTTGTGTGGCTTTCATGTAAACTACTCACTCTTTTCCCCCCAAAAGTAAAAAAAAAAAAAAAAAAGTTAGTTTATCTCAAAATAAAAATAACGAATTGATGACAACTACTAATACTGTCTTTTTCCTAATACTGTTCATCAGGTCTCAGCCACCGCAGTCCTGGCAGAAACACTGCTAACCTTGAGAAGGTTTATCCAAGATGTTAGTGCTTTTTCTTACAGCGGTTATCTTCTCTGCACACTTAACTCTACTACACCTTTGTTGGACAGTTTCCCACTGTAAAAATAACACTTGATGGGAAATTTTGTCTGGTAGGATTTCAGAATCTCTTTTAGCACTATGAAGTTGTATGTCATACATATTAACAGTTAATCTCTTTTAAAATAAGGTACTTGAAAGAAAGGCTTAGCTTTTCAGACAGTAGATTTCTTTTTTGTGTGTGTCTGTCCTGACAGTCGTTGTCTGTCTGATCTGACTACCACTGGGGGAGCTGATAGAAATTTGTAGCCCAGCAACGCTGCGTGCTTCTAACTGTCCCCAAACCTGGTTATGGGGGTAGAAATGGAGGAATCAAGCCTGTGACAGTGATTCCAAACCAGCAGCAGCAAGGAAAAGCACGAGAAATTAAGAGGCTGGATGAATATCTAGGCCGGGCTGGAGACTCTAGCGAATGTGATCTATTTCCTACCCACTCCGAGAAACAAACGTAGACAGGTTTATAAGGCGGCGTGTTGGGCTGTGAGGCATAATGTATCTAAATTCTGCGTGGCTTGTTCAGAACTAACGGGAACAGGTCTGCTTTCCCTTTTTTGAGGTTGTTCAGTTTATACAGAGAAGGATACTTCTAAGTGGGCTTCGGCCTCTGTATGAGTTCCAACAGGTAAAGCGTGTTGGAATGATCAGCCCTTGTATTTGGATACGTGACCCTACCAACCAGGATGAAAGGGCTTTGGAAGATTCAAGCAGAATTGCAGGGGTTTCTTTTTCGAGGCCCTTCTGTTTGAGTGTTGAAGATCTGAAACATTTAGATGTGCATGAGGCTTCCAGTCTCAAGGTGAAAGCCCAGGTGTTTACAGTAGCAGACGGGGCCCCCTGCTCAGCCTGTCCTCGCTACACCCCAGTCTGTCTGGGCCCTACACGCCCACCGGGGGCCTCTGCGCTGACTGTTCCCGCTGCTTCCCCAGGCTGGGCCATCCTGAGCACCACGCATAGGATGGCCACACCTCCCCACCCACGGGCCTCCCTTCCTGTCCTCCACCGTCTGTCTCCTGTGCTTCCGCGTGCTCCTCTTATAGATTGTTGGCCCTCCCCCTTCCCTCCTGCTTCCCCTGACTTCCTTCTGCCTGTTCGTGCTCCTGTCAGGCCCCTGGGTACTGCCTGCACCATGGAATGCCAGCCTTCTAGGGCTGGGAGGTCATGGGCAATCCCCACTCTGTACCTTATCATCAGGGTCATGTTTGGGGGTCATAAAAGTGATTTTGATATTGGGCAGGAACTTCATGGAGCTGATTTTTTTATCAAGTGTTTAAGCTGTTCTGTGAGTGAAAATGAGCCAGAACACCTGCCTTCATTTAGTCCTCGTTGCTTTCATATTTCTCATTGGTCTTGGTTCTGGGGATACTGGGTTTAAAGAGGAGTGTTATCTGCCCTTCCATCCCCAAATGCCATTCCCTGGACTCAAAAGTAATCTTTTGAGCTGTTGATACCTTGAATAGCAAAATAGCACTTGTAGCCGTCTTGAATTTTGATTCTCCAGGATAAAATGAGGAGATCGAAGTAATTAATGAGCATTTACAGACAATCTAAGAGATTGGGGGCTGCTCTGAGGGACAGACTTCTGAGAAGGAGCTTTTAATATAAATTGGAGAGCCTATTCTTTTCCCTGCATCAAGCAGATATTCTCAAGGGCGAGGGCAGTGTCAGGTGTTGGGCCCGGTGAGCTAAGCTCCAGGCGCCGAGGTGAAAAGGGCTAGGCTGCAGGTCTGGCTGGTGGGGGGTGCACAGATATAAATACCCTATTACTGGGTGGGAGAGGCTTTGGGGAACAGAGAGGGAGGGTGGGATGAAGGGGGGCATCTCCAGAGAAGCCGGGGCTCAGGCAAAGCAGGAGCTGAAGGTGGTCGCAGGCACGAGGGAGCGGGGACGGCGCCCGGAGTGGCAG
The DNA here is from genome assembly GCF_964270905.1 of Leucopleurus acutus. Taxonomy (NCBI): domain Eukaryota; kingdom Metazoa; phylum Chordata; class Mammalia; order Artiodactyla; family Delphinidae; genus Leucopleurus; species Leucopleurus acutus. The sequence goes on from NC_139142.1 coordinate 5,282,811, forward strand.
GCGAGTGGCGTGTCCAGAGACCGTAGGGAGGTGTGGGCCTCCTTGTAAACTGGCCTTGCTCAAAAATTTGGATGTTTTCCACAAGGCAAAGTGGAGCACCACTGAAAAGTTTTAAACAGGAGGTCAAACACGTATGCCACACGGGACACGGGAGGGACAGTTCTGGAATTTGAGACCAGTTGGAAGGGTTTTGCACGTGTTGAGCTGGGTGAGAAGAGCCAGGGGACGGCAGGACAAACAAAATGCAAAGGGTGACTCGGAAGGTAAAATACTGACCAGTTGAGGCCCAGAGAATTTTGTGGTGACTTCAGTGCCGAGACCACGACATCACCTGCCCCCCTCCCACACCCCTTGACAGGAGAGATTAGGAAGAGATGCAGATTGTCAGTGTGGTTAGTGGATTTGGGGGTTCAGAAACTCTCACAGTATAGCTTTCAGCATAAAGAGACTGAATAGGATACAACTAAGTTGTTTTATTTTTCCTTTGCTTATCTGAAAGTTTTAATTTCTCTAGTTCCAGAGTAAAATAAGTACATAATTCGGAAACAGAGCTTTTCTTTCTCCCTGATTCTTTATCCAGTGGGAAACCCGCCTTGTGTTCTTAATGACCAAATACTAAAGATGCTGTTTGCAAGTCAGTTCGAGTTCTCCAGAGATCCCGCTTCCCTCCTTGCGGGAGCGCAGGTCCTGTGGGTGGGTGGCTGGCTGGAGATTGCCGGGGGGGGGGGGGGATGAGCTCAAAGCCTGTAACTTTGTAATGAATGATTATGTTTGGTTGAGACCAGCAAGGGATAACCTATACGATACATTTTCCGAAGAGTATGTCCCTCACTGCACTGTCCCTCCTTCCATTAGGATTTCTGGTGTGAGTAGAATCAATGAAAATAACCAAGCAGTTCTTTGCTCAGTTTGGTGAAGCAAGCAGAGTGCACCCCTTTAAGTAGCTTTGCGTGTCTTTTATCCTCTAATCGCCGGAAAAAGGCCCTCCTGAGCGAGAGCACTTAGACGCTGTCCTGTCATCCTTCCTCCCGTGTACAGATCACCACCGGCTACAACCTGGAGGACGACCGCTGTGAGTGTGTAGCCCTGCAGGACTTCCGGGCCGGAGAGCAGGTGGGTTCCACACGGAGTCCCTCACCTCAGACTGTGTTGATCAATTTTAAAAAGTATTTAACTTGGGCAGGAAATTTTGAGATTTGTATTTAAGGCTTGTTTTCTGGAATACATATTGAGACCCAAAGCCGTAATAAATATGCCGTGCTCTGAATGGGACGTTCGGGTCCACCAGGGAGAAAGATGTGAACGCAGTTATTTGTACAACCATCTACTGTGTGTAACACCGTCAACTGAGAATAAATTGTGTTACGACAGTAGAACAGATTTTTCGATTGTATAGACTGCATTGTTTTCGTATCTTTTTCTGTTGATTAGAACCTTCTTTAAAAGGAGGCAGTTTATTTAAGCGGCAAAACCATAAGGGAATCAGGAACCGCAAGAGCTGCCTTCTTGTACTTTCACTTTAATCTGTGAAGTTTTAAGTAATATTTGGGGTGGGGTTGAACATGTGCACGAATGGACACCTGCACTCTGCCTGGGAGTCCTGTGACCAAACAGGGAACACAAAAGACAGAACCGACACAGACCACTGATGTTCGAGCTGGGACAGAGTGAAAATACTAGCCTAACAAAGTGCCTGGAGACAGTGCAGAATGGCCGCAGCATCTAGAAGTGGATTTCTGACAGACACTGCCTTAAACCCTGGTTCCAGGAGACGCTCTTGTAGTTAAAGGAGAGGGAGAAAAGAACATGGTGAATTTTAAAGTGCAGTCGTAAAGCAGCAGTCTCGCTGTGACTGGGAGTGTGAGGGGGTATGAGAAAGGCTGGGACGACGGGGTCCGGCTCCTCTGGGTGCTAGGAGGTCGGTGTGTGCTCTCCTCAGCCCGCCCGGCCCCGCCCGGCAGCACACGATGTTCAGGACAGGGACATGGTCACTTCAGAGCTGTTTGTCTCCTTAGTGTGAAGTTGCGTTAAATATATGAGAACTGATCCTTTGCCCTGCTCTGTACTGAGAATGGATGTTAAGTTTCTTTTATATCCCTTTATTTTTTCTTTACTGCATCTCAGATTTACATTTTTTATGGCACTCGGTCAAATGCAGAGTTTGTGATCCACAGTGGTTTTTTCTTTGACAATAATTCACACGACAGAGTGAAAATAAAGCTTGGAGTGAGTAAAAGTGACAGGCTGTACGCCATGAAGGCCGAGGTCCTGGCTCGCGCTGGCATCCCAACGTACGTAGAAAACATCTGTCAGCTCTTTACTGTGGTACTTGAAATATTTCCAGTCGCGTAGTGTTTAACTGGCGTGTTAGTAAAACTTCTCTACTGTAGTTTGTCTTAATCCCTTTATCCCTCTTACACTGCAAAGTTAAACCGTTGAGATGCATGGTGATCTACCAGCGTTTTCAGATCAACGTAATTGTGTCGCTGGAAGCGTCCACAGCCAGTTCCAGGGGATGTGGCCTGAAATCCTCATTCAGTTAAATTAGTGTCTCCATGTCATTGATGCCTTTCACCTTGAAAAGGTTAATGACCTGGATCAATTTGTTTCATTTAATTCTTTGCCGCCATTAGTTTCTGTAATGAAGTCATGATAGTCAGTGATTTCAAGAATTTCTGGTTAAATCAAATCTTAAGATTTTCTTGCATTTGAGGTGCAAAATGATAAGGACAAGAATTATGATTTATTGGTTCTCCAGGGAGTGGAAAGAACCATTCTTAATGAAAATGGATTATCTAGACCTTTTTTTATTGAACTTGTCAATATTTGATTAATGATTAAAATGTGAACTCAACATAAATTATTGTTAACCTTTCTTAGGAGCCATGGGTATGCTTAATTCTCCTGATGTGTTGTGTGCACCCGAGATGAAGGCTATTAGACTAAGAACTGCAGGCAGTGATGGTTACCGCCACCCTCCTCGGCCAGCCCAGGCCTTCCGCATTTCGCCAGGGCTGAAAATTCTGTTTTTAGAGTTCTGGTGAGGAGGTGGGGTCCCTCATGCTGGCCGAGGCTCCCTGAGGCCCACACACGGAGTGCAGATTCAGAGATTTCACTGAGGGGCGAGGAGGCCACTGCAGCAGGGCCTGATCTTTCTTCTTCCTCTCGTCAGCTCCAGTGTCTTTGCATTGCATTTTACGGAGCCACCCATCTCTGCCCAACTTCTGGCTTTTCTCCGAGTCTTCTGCATGACCGAAGGTAAATCATTTCAGGAAAAAAAAAAATGTTGCGTTTTTTTCTTTTTTTAATTCATGAAGTGTGAGACACAGGGATTCAGATTAAAGATAAAATTACTTAAAATTAAAGCACTTTGGGGGGAAGAGGTAATATTGGAGAAAGAAGAAATTGATCTGTTTTATCCTGGAAGTATTTTATTAAATCCTCAGTGTGTTGTCAGTATACGCTTGTAATAAACAAATAATTCTCTACTGCATTGGAAGAAAACTTAATACATCTTGGATTGTCTGCCTGTATCAAAATTCGACATTTGTAGATGGGAGCTTCTGATGTGCCTGTTACCCGGGACGACAGAGCCTAAATGTCCTCGCGGTGAATGGTCATTCGACACTGAAGTCAGGTGGTCGGCCGTGACCCACGCGGGCCAGAGGCCTTCATTTGTTAACCAGCTCTGTAGTGTGAATCTGAAATTGCCAGCAGGCCTTTCAGTGCCAGGCATCCAGTTGGAGTAAATAACACTGCAAACAGAACCTGTTTAAACTGCAAATATTCCTGTCTACAGCCTCTTATTTCAGGCACAAAAAGTTAAATGTATGCATTGAGCATTACTTTTATGTTTCCTTAAGACAAGCCGTTTGGGATCTCTGGCACTGAGATGTGATCTATTGCGGTTGTGTTTTCACTTTTCATCTGAAAATATACTCCTCCAAATCCCCTGGTTGTGAGGTTCCATTTTTAATTGTGTGTGAGTTTGCTGTTGTTGTAAACTACCCTGGATCCTGTGCACAGCGGATTGGGTGGGAATGAGTGACAGTGAGTGCGTGCCACCTAACTGAAGAGACAGACAAGTGTTCTTCTGAAGGAAGCTGTCCGAGCGCTAGAGCAAGGGCAGCCCAGGGCCGGAGCAGAAATGACGGCCGTGGAGGGAGTCTGCTGGTCTCTGCCGTCTGGCTCCCTCCCTTCATGTCTGCGGCCAGAGAAGTGCCACCCAGGTCCTGCCTTGACATTGGAAGTAGAAGAAACTGAGTCCTGAAACACAGACAGCCAACTGCAGAGCCCAGAGAGGTGTTAGGTGGTCCTTGTCCCTCGCTCGCAGCCACACTGCTCTAGACTCCCTGTCACTCACGTGGGAGCTTCTGGTGATTTTGTGCTTTGGCACTGGTTCCTCACTTCAATTTAGTGAACACGAGTTAAGGGTTAACCGTGGGCTTTTCTTGCGTGTAATTTAGGGTTACAAAGTTGAATGTCACAGTTCATATCCTGATGAGGGATGACGACGATGATAATCCCCATAATTTGGGAGCCCTCTCTCTGTGCCGGGCACGATGCTGAACGTGGTGCAGGCTCTGTTCATCCTCATCAGCCTTGCTGGAGGGAGGTGGGGCTCCCACTTGACTGACGTAGAAGCTCCCATGCAAAGAGGAGAGTAACTTGGCCACTCAGCTGGCCGGCGATGACCCTGACTTGGGACCCAGCTCTGCCGCCTCAGGGCCTGTACCCCAGGCCCCCACGTGGCTCCTGCGGGTTTGCAAGACCGATAGCCCACGGAAGAGATTCTAGCGCTGCAGGGTGTCCAGGGGCCAGGCTGGGGGCCACCAAACCACACTCTTGCGGTGGGCAGGGAATGCAGGAAATCCAGGAAGGGCTTGTCAGCAAGAGGGAAGAGGGGGAAGAAACCTGCCCCCGGAGCCTGTGGTTCACTTCCTGAGTGTTCCAGGCAGGGTGATGGCCTTTCGTGGGTTTTATTTCTCCAGGCATGTGAAGCCAGTCCAGTATCACTGTTAAGAGCGGCAGAGAGAAAACTCTGCTTCGGCCCCTCACCTTCCCAATGTTAATTAAAGGGTGCAACTCGGTAGGTTGAGGAGGAAAACAGAAATTGTAACCTTAGTATTGGGGGCGTCTAAAAAGAAACTTCTTCCACTTAAAAAGCATTTTAAAAATCTTCATTGCTTTATGCAGAGAATATAAACTGAAGGATCAAAAATCTAAAAATCCTGAATTTCATCATGACCTTTTGCTAACAAATGCAACTTAAGAAATTTCTTTTCTGAATATTAGATTAACTTCTCTTTTCTTAAAAAAACCCCAGCAAACCTGCTTTTGAATCATCTTAGCTCCATTGATTCTCTTTAGTTTCTCTTTAGTCATAGACAGTTTGTCTTGTCAAGACAATTGATGCATTCTTTGAATCACTCTCGCTAATACTAATAAAAGTTTGGTTTGCTGGCAGCAGAAGTTCTTCCATTTGAATTGTAAATAGTGACAGCTGTAGGGCATTTTGCTCTGAAAGAGATACTGTCTCATAATTACATAAGAAGCACGGTTGTATTTCTTGAGCATGAATAGGATCGGCATGTTTTGGTCTTTTGAAGATAATGTGCCAGGAGATAAAATGCTCAGAGCAGTTGCTGAATTCTTTCCTCTTCTTACATATATTTGAAGGCAGTTGAGATGTGCACTTGTGTTTATTTGTAATTCCTTTTTAAATTCCTGACAAGTGAGGGATATAGACACATATTTCATTAACTAAGATTTTTCTAGTCCATTTTTGGGTTTCAGTTTGTGGTTTACTTGTTGTAAGACGAGACAAATAGCTTTGTCAGGTCAACTGCTGGAATTAGCATCTGTCAGATTTCAGTCTAGAAGGATCACTGGGTTGTTGTGCTGTTGTTTGTTTTCACAGTTTACGTTGCTCACCTACATGTCTTTTTGACCCAGTTGCTGTGACTGGGCTCAGAGTTTGCAAGAGGGGTGTTGTCAAAATAAGGCGTGTGTCGCTACAGATGGTCTTTAAGAAGTATCTTCCGAAACCATCTAAAGGCTCTCGGGATCCCTCTTAAAAACAGTCAACAGTGTGGAGGGCTGGCCCAGCAAGGCTTGGTCTGGGTTCCAAATCAGGAAGACCTCCCCTCTTTCTCCCCTGAAACAGCTCTGGCTCTGCTCTGGAGAGCCTAGCCACGGCCTGGCTGATGGATCAGGGAGAACTCTTCACCACAGGAAGATGACATGGTTGGGAAAGATGTTCTGTGAGGTGGGCTGCTGGTGAAAATGAGAAGTAGTGCTGTTTCCCCTAACAGATGGCTGTTTGTGTTCTTGTAGAAGAATTGAAAGAACATTTGCTGGGCGATAATGCCATTGACAGAATCTTCACCTTGGGGAACTCTGAGTACCCTGTTAGCTGGGACAATGAGGTCAAACTGTGGACATTTCTTGAAGATCGAGCCTCACTTCTTTTAAAAACATATAAAACAACCATTGAGGTAATTCTGTCGATTAAGGGAGGATTTGTGCTTTGTCATGTTTTAAAAGATGTTTAATAAGAGAGTCTTTCTTAAATGTAAATTACTGTCGTGCTTTAGCAAAATCATTGTGTATTTGACATTTTTCATTAAACTTATTAATATTTTTCTATTTTACATGTTTACCCCTACCAAAAGAGTCACACTGAGGCATTGTTGATTAGAATATAAATTTTTTACATTATTTAACATTTTTCCATAATTTCTAATTCATATGATACAAACACAAGTTTACTCTTGGGTCACTGACTTCAAGTGCCTGTCATTCAGCCATCGTTCAGCCAGGTGCCGAGCCCTGGGCTCCATCAGGGCACAAGACAGCAGGGTTTTAGAAATAAGTGGAGTTCTGTCAGTGTCCACGCACCATTTGGTTTAGGCTCTTCTTTTTTGTTTTATAATCATTTACTTAGGTATAATTTACATAGAGTAAAATTCACACTTCTGAAGTGTACGCTTGGGTTTAAGCGTGCAGTCATGGCAGCCACCTCCACAGTCAAGTTCCAGAACCTTCTGTCACCGCCCCCCCCCCACCCCCCCCCCCCCCGTCACTCCCAATTTCTCTCATGCTTTCGTCCCCGGCAGCAACTGATCTGCCTTCTGGCACTATCGTTTTGCTGGTTTAGACTTGCTGTAGTTAATTTTGCTCTGTTTCCTTTTCCAGGAAGATAAGTCCTTCTTGAAAAACCATGCCCTTTCCGTTCGTGCCACGATGGCCATCAAGTTGCGCTTAGGTGAGAAAGAGATCTTGGAAAAAGCGGTCAAGAGCGCGGCCGCGAACCGAGAGCACTGCCGCAGGCAGGTGGAGGGGCACGCCCCGCTCCCCAAGTACGAGGAGAGTAACCCGGGGCTGCTGGAGGGCGTGGCGGACTCGCGGCTGCCCCTGGTCCTCAGGGACCCGGACGGGGAGGCTGGCGCACAGGAGGCCTTGACCCTCACTGAGGCTGTCCGCAGGGCAAAGGCTGCAGAGCACGGGCTGGTCAACGGCGAAAACTCTATACCCAACGGGACCAGTTCGGAAAAGGAAAGTTTAAATCAAGAGGAAAGTAAAAGAGCGACCGGAGACGCCAAAGAATCTTCTTCCGACAGCGCCGAGGAAGTTGGAAAGTAGCTCTGAGTCTGTCGGGGGACCCAGTTTAGCAGAAGCGTATGAACGGCCCCGTTTACATCGCTGTGTTTCCTTGTTCACGGTTTTCTTTCTGCAGAGAGGAAAATATGTTTTTGCTGCTTTATATAAAAATGATTTTTTTAAGTTATTTAAAAAATCTAGCTTCCCTTTCTGATTAAGATTGCCATCTTGCTTCTTGGCCAAACAAACAAGTTATCGAGCAGAGCACAGAGGGGGAAGAGGTGCCTCGGAAGACTGTGCAGACCCATTGCGGGCAAATGTATCTTCTTCCCGGGGAAGAAGTCAGTTCCTCTGTCAGCGGTGCTTTTGTGGGCCTGTCATCTTGACAACCAGAATCAAAGCCTGCCCTGCCTCCTGCCAGCGGGGCTTGACGGTGGCGCTCTGGGGGTGCAGTGCGAAGGTGGGGCATTTGGCTGCACAGTGGAAAACAGGCTTGAGGTTAGGAAACTTGAGAGGCTGGGCAAAAAAAAAAAAAAAAAAAAATTTCCTAAAAAAATAACACCCCAGTACCAAAAGAAAAGGTAAGGTGGCAACCTTATTTTTAATAGTTTTAAATGTTGATGATAATCCTAATTATATAAACACACACACACACACACACACACACACACACACACACACACATCTAGTGATTTCTAAAGATTTGTTTACTTTTTGTGTTTTGTTTTACTGTATTGAGAACTTGTCCTTTCTCCTTGAATCCAAGTAGGACATACATCCTCCTCCTGATTTTAAATGTTGGCTCTGATTGTAAAGTGGTGCATTTGCCCTCGAGCCCTGGTGCCGGGGAGCTGCGAGGGTACCATGTTCAAGGCAAGGCCGCTCCTGGCTTCTCTGGTTGTCACAACAAGCTAGAGATTTTCAAAGCTACACTTTTGAGTAAAAAGCCTTATTAAAAGGAAAACGTAATTAATATTTTTGTCTATTCCTTTTCTTTGGAGTGCGACAGGCCCCTTGAATCGAGCTTTTATGCAAACCATCCTGCTTATCCGCGGGGTTTCGAACCTGACCCGTGCTGTGTGTTGCCCCCCCCTGGGGACTCAGAGATGGACGAGAGGCGTGTGCTCAGCCCCCTCCCTAGCCTGCAGGGCGTGCTCAGGGAGGGCTGGTGGCACCAGGAACACAGGAAGAGGAGTTCTTAACTTTCAGGGGAAGTAGAGGCTTGGGGTGGTGTCCTGGGGGTGAGGTGGGATCCATCCCCAGAAAGCCACCAGTCTTCAGGTTATGGATTGCCGGTCTTCCTTAACTACAAATGTTCACATCGTCTCTGATGTCCTCACTATTAAGTACATCGCTCATTTTGGAAAAGGCTATGTGAATTATTCCCCCGACCATCCCGGTAAACATCACTGCACACAGGTAGTCTTCAGGGTGCTCTCAGTGTTTCTCCTTGGAGAAGACAGCTCTGCCAATAACTTGCTTTATTCTCTACCAAGGACACCCCACCTCCCAGGGCTCCGCATGTCACGTGTACCTGCTTCCTTGGACGCTAGAGACAGGTTTCATCTTTACGTGAGGTCGGCGCCTGTAACTTCCTATGTTGTTAATGTGAACACAATCTGAACTGCCTCAGAAGAGGATGCCAGTGACATCAGCTCTCCTATCAGCCCTGTACCTGAGATACTTTACCAAAGATATGAAGTAGTCTGGGAAACCTACGTACTAATTTCCAAAAGGCAGAAGCACGGTGGTACTCAAGGAGTTTTCTCTCTGGAACAGGAGCCCCAGAAGAGATGAAGAATGCTCATGACTGATTTGCCTGTAGATGAGTTTCTCATTGGATGACAGCTTTCAAGTCTAATGTTAAATATATGTCCTTTGGGAAAAAAAAAAAAAAAAAAATATATATACACACACACACACACACACACACACACACACACACACACACACACACACACACACACACACACACACACACACACACACACACACACACTCTTCAGATGTAAAGTAGCTTCATGAGATAGAATAGTTTTCAAAATACTCCCTGGAGAAGATTCGAGTTCAGGTGGAGCTGGACGCGGGTCAGGACAAGCCCTGGTCCTCACGGCACCACTGGAGGGTGCAGGGACCTGACGCTCGGGCCTCAGTTCCCTCATTTACTTGGGAGGTGAGGGAACAGTACTAAATTATCAGTGGTCCCTGCTTAAAAATTCAGACACTTTTCTGTCCATGAATTGCCCATCCACAGTGTCTCTTTGTTAAGGTTATTGGACCAAAAAACGATTATATAGGTTACACTCCAATCAAGGAGACTGTGACAAAAAGGGTGCTCATAGAACGCTTTTGATGTCGGAAGACAGAGTGTGTTGAATAACATGATTTCCTAGGTCGGATAGAATCACCCTTGCAGGACTCTGGGGGGGTCAGCGAGACCACAGTGCATGTCATCAGCCCTCTGCGCCCGTGAGGGATGCAGCGCTGCTGCACAGACACTTGGGTTCACAACTGAAGCATTTGAAAACTGAGGAAAAGTGATTAAATTGGCATTGAAGAACCTCACTGCCATCTGTCATGAAAATAGACCTTTCTCTCAAATCATTTTAAAGTTTACTTTCTTCTTAATGCTTTTGGATAAGAGGCTGCTCAGGCTAGTCATTGGAAAAATGCCAGCTTCTGCTTCTGTTTCGTTCGCTCTGTGTGTTATTTGTGTAAACAGGAATTAGATATCACCAGCCTAGAAAAATCACCCCGTCTTTCCACTCAGGCTGCCAATTGATGGGTGATTTCCCCCAATAGTTTCTAGAATAGGCTCACTAGAAGATGTATTTAATTTTTTGGAGAGGTGAGGTAAGACATTAAAAGTATAATATACCCAGGTTCCCAATATGCAGGGTTATGCTAAATTAAACTTTCACTTAAAAATGAGGGAATTTGGGCTTCCCTGGTGGCGCAGTGGTTGAGAGTCCGCCTGCCGATGCAGGGGACGCGGGTTCGTGCCCGGGTCTGGGAAGATCCCACATGCCGCGGAGCGGCTGTGCCCGTGAGCCATGGCCGCTGAGCCTGCACTTCCGGAGCCTGTGCTCCGCAACGGGAGAGGCCACAACAGTGAGAGGCCCACGTACCGCAAAAAAAAAAAAAAAAAAAATTAGGGAATTCGTTTTCTGTAAGTCATCACTTACTATGTGTTTGATGGTTAAAGCGTACATGTTGGAGTGAAAGAATTCAAAACAAAACAAAACCCAAAGAAAGTACCTACAACTTGAGTTCAGAACTAAAATAGCACTGGCTGTAAAGAAAATAGGGGATCATGATTAGTGGTGGTTGGTTTTGGGGGTGAGTTTCAGGAAGCCCAGATCTTGAAGTGTTGGCTGTAACCATGGCTACGGTGAGCAGCTTTTTATGTGATATACCGTGCCATGTTCACATTATTACCAATCTGGCAAAATGAACATGTTTATTATTAATAGGATGTAGCCTTAACCTGACCCAAGAATCTGGCTCACTTTTATTTAAATGTCAATTTCAGGTAAGTATACAGTGGAATCCAGTAACCTCATTAGGGGTCACCCTACTATTGTAATCAGCAGCACGTTATATAGTGTATTCCTAAAATTCTGTGTGTAAATCGAATTGGAGTAACTCAAATTGTATTTAGATGCACTGGCGAATTTGTTATTTAAATGAAGCTGCAGTGCTGGCCCTGGGTATTTGAAGAACTGTCACGGGAAGGAGGGATGGGACTCACTCTGTCTCTGCAGAAGGCACAGCCAGGGCCAGTGGGCCGGGAGGCAGATCCCCGCAGAGGGAGGGGCGCTTCCTAACAATGCAAGCTGCTCTGGACGTGGGCATGGACGTGAACACATCGCCGGCCGTGGGAAGAGGGTGTTCTAAGTGTCTGGGGCACTTTGATTTTATTTATCTTTATGCAGAGGGTGGGGAGGCTCTCCACGGTGGCTGAGAGTGCAAGTTCCAGGCCACATGGCTCTGGGTTCCTGACCCAGCCCCGCTTCTCTCCTGGGACCTGGGGACAGTCCTTGGATGTGTTTGTACCCACCTTTAGTGCGTCTGTGCTTCCTACCTCTAGAGGGTCCGGGAGGACCAGATGAGGTAACGGGTATGAAAGCTTCTGGCACAGTGTCTGCCGCGTGCTAAGCGTTCAGTAAATGTGAGTCATTACTCTTTTCCAAGTCTGAGCCACTCCTGGGAGGCAGGAAATGTTAGTGGGACTGGGTGGGGGGACTGGGGGGCAGCAAAATCATCCCTGCTCTGCAGGCAGGCTGCTGGCATCTGTCCACTGAGACAGACCTGGACTGAGCAACAGTTGTGTTCCTGGTGTAATGCCAGGTTCTGTGTAATTCAGATTCCTAAGAAGCCCTTGCTGCCCCCGCAGGTGGTGAGGCAAGCATTTGAACAAATAACCGTAACCCCAGGCAGAGCACGCCACGCTTCTGGAGACGGGGTGCTCTGCGCACTCTGGAACTCGGGAAAAGAAGCGCTGGAGGAAGTGGCACCTGGGCTTTCAGGGGTTCGTCTGTGAGCAGTGGAGTGGGGACAGGGCAGTGCCAGGCTGGAGGTGGGGGGTAGGAAGTTGAGGTCCCCCTGAGGAATCCCGCAGGAGGCTCCTGAACTGGCTGGTGCCCAGGGACCCCAAGGAGAGCTCCTGCAGAGTTTCACCTACCTTGTAATGAATGAACTTCTTTAGATGGAAAAATGTAGCAATGGCCAGCTGCTTGAGAAGACCATTGGTATTTCCCGTAGAAACGAGATAAAACGGCAGAGAAACCTGTGTTCATGGGCGCCTTAGCCTGACTGCGGGGTTAGGAAAGTTAGCCCAGATTGTCACACTCATTTCGGCGCTAACTCCTAGGTTTATTCATTCTCCTAACGCCCTCTTACGACTCAGGCATACCTGTGTGTGTGTCCATACATATATTTTACATGTATACATTTACACAAATGTGTGTGTGTATGTATACATGTGCACATAAGATTTTCTCAAAACTCGTGTTCTTCAGTTTCAGGCAACAGAGAAGGTGCTCGGCATGGCTGAGGGCAGACTTCACCCAGCTGGTGCGATGTGAGTGCCGGTGCCTTTGTGGCTCATCTTTCATTTCCTGGTGCCTCGTGCAGGACCTGGCGCCTAGTGCGTGCTCTGAAAAGACTTCCTCACAGGTGGAGCACCCCCAGCAGTGGGAGACCTCCACCTCGGCGGCTGTGATTTACACGCTCCTGCGGAGAAGCTCCAGGCTGACGCTAAAATCCCGCTCTTCTGCCCCGGCTGGATCAAATCAAGGGCACAGGAGTAACCCCCCTCCCCCCTCACATCCATCCTCTCCCCTTAGGAAGCAGGTGTTAGAACAGACACACTGACACCACCAGCTCTACCAGCAGCTGTACAAAGGTGGTGTTTTACAGAAAAGCCTTTATAGGGTTATTTTTGCCAGACTTGGGTGCTGAGGGTGTTGAGGTGGAGAGCAGGCTCGTGGTGTGCGTGTTTGCTGCCTGCTGAGATGCTCTGGGAATTGGTGACTCATGCGCCGACGACATTACCAAAAGCTACCGAGTGTTTCAGGGAACGGGCCGGGCCATTCCGCGTAAGTTAACTGGGTGGAGCTCTCAGAGTGCCAGGAGCCCCGTCCTTTGGGGTGACAGGAGCGGCTGTCTCCTCCCCCAGGCCCTCAGCCCTGCGACATGAGTGGACCAGCGGTCGTGCAAGGGTGAGCAAGGGCCCCCATGGGACCCAGCAGTTTTCCAGGTCAGACTTCTTGGAAGCTCAGACGGCAAAGACTTCAGACCTTCAAGGTGTGGGTTCTTCCCCACAGGGACCCAAACAGCCTTGGTCTGCTGCTATCTCGCACTGCACCCCGGTGGCAGGGGCAGGTGGCAGAAGCCCTGTTTTCCAGATGACAAAGCACAGGTCCAGGTGCCGTGTTGAGCTGCCGGGAAAGTGAGACACGGGTGGCCACAGGCTCCCATCCCAGTTCCTCTTCCTTAATAAGCTTTGATTCAGTGACACCTGTCGATTCACCCAACAGTTGTTGGAGTATCTGATCAGTGCTGGGGGTGCAAACAGCGTACCCCCAGCCTCTCGCCCACAAGGAGCTCCAGGAGCAGCGGTCCTGGCACCCAGCCCATGTCTGGAGGCTGCAGGGCGCCTCCTGGGGAAGTTACACCCAAACTAGGTCTTGAGGCACATTCCTTTGTTTCTATCCCTAACAGAAAAGAGACTGTCCAGGGCTTTTAATTCCACAGTCTACAGAATGGTAGATTACCTGTAATTCTCTCTTAGACTAATTTTTATTCCTTATCCCCCCCTCCCCAAAAGGTTCATTTCTATTACCAAATAATACAGAATTTAAGTCTCTGATTTCTTTTCACAACTTAAGTGCTTTGAACACATGCCTCAGGGAACTAGAATCTTCTTCATGTTTACAGATACCACATTTCGAGATTTCCTAACATTCTGGGATCTTCCGAATGAGGGTGGAATGATAAGAGGGGAACCCCAGCATCATAGCTTTGGGGTGACTCCAGATAAATGACCGTGAAATCCCTGTTTCCTTTGCTGAAACAGAAACCCGTTATGAGACTGGTACGTGAGAGCGTGAATGGTTTCCCCAAACTAGTCCACGAGCACCCATCCCAGAATGATGACATTTAAAGAAAACCACCTGTTAATCCTGTGGGGTTTGACTAGGCCACACTTACTTCAGTCTATCTCAAACGGACAATTAACAAGGAAATGAGAGGATCCAGCCTCGGTGACACACCACATCTGGGCATAGAAGCTTGTCACCTGTTTCCCTGTCATTCCTGTGATAAGTTTTGTTGTTTACCGCCCAAGTTGCCTTTGGCCAAAGCGGCTAGGCTGTCTGTCCACGACATTTCAGTGTCTAGAAATCCAAACGAATAAATACTCCCCTGAAACAAATATAAAATGACGCCCGTAGGCATCAAATAATTCTGCAGGCTATCTCCAAGGAAGCCGGAATTTCCAGCAGCAATTAAATTGCATGACTGGATACAGGAAAAATGTTATAATTGCTCACAGGTAGCAATTTATTAGGATAGATGTTACTTGTGACATGTGTCAAAAAGGTCAGAGTTTATATTTCCTTGGACATTAACCTACTCTTTGAAACTCTAGAAGTTACACTTTTTGGTCATTAATTTTTTTTTTACAAGCAGAGATTTTGACAATTAACCCAGTTAATAAAGGTCAAATTTCAATTTTTTCTTTTCCAATTTCTGGAGCACTCAACTTACTCCTTTTTGAAAATGGGAAGATAGAGGATAAACAGTTATTAAATGAATACAAGGATGTAGTTCTGCTGTCAGGGTGATGATTATAAAACAGCTGTTACTGGAAGAATAGAATTGCTGTGTATGTGATGGGGAGGAAAGTAGATTACAAGCCGAGGAAATAGAAAAATTAAGCCCCAATAATGTGTGCAGTTAGTAGGATAATATGAGTATATGCGCTTGTTAAATCATCTCAGGATTCTAGTCATTCAATTATGGAGACTTCAGGCTTCAACTATTGAATCTGCACATTTAAAAATAAGTGCTTTCTGCAAACTCGCAACGAAGGGCAACGTGAGTTAAGAACAAAAGCGTCACCCTCCAGGTTGCATCCCCGAAATGACCCACAGGCAGACGGGCAAACAGAGCAATCAAGGCAGCTCGGCCGCCAGCGGCCAGAGGCCAAGGGTGAAGCCCATTCCCTGCACCACCACCGCGGGCAGCCTTCCCGGATCGGTGTCCACGAGGAAGGGAATTCTATCATCTCTTCATGGCATGGGAAACAGCAGAGAAAGTCCACCAAGACCTCCTCTGCCACCAAAACAAGACAAGCCAAACCTCCCTTTTCACCCTCATCCAACCCGACCCCACGCCCCTCCCTCTGGCCCTGGGTCCCACCTCCCCGCAGGCTTCATAGGAGCCCCTACCTGGGCAATCTCCTTTCCCCTGCTCCGTTTGCGCCCCCTGGTGGCAGTGCCAGCTAGGACGAACCGCCCTCCAGGAAGCCGCCGGGGGAAACGAAGCCAAGTTCTAGGAGGTACCTTCCCAGACCGAGCCAAGAACTTGATCCGAGAGGTGGATTTTTTTTTTCGCATTATGTGTGTTTGGGGTTTGTTGGTGCTCCTGTTGTGTTGTATAAATAAACGCTTCTCAGTACAGATGTGCTCAACGTTAAGGAATATGTAAGACCCACAATTACACCTGTTTATCCAGCAAATACCAACGATGTGCACGGAGCCAGGACCCTGCCCTGTCTGCGGGTGCCCTCTGGCCCTGGACATCTCCCCGCCATCCAGCTTCTCCATCCTTAAACTGTGGCTGAGGCCCTGCACGTCCACGGCACATTGTAGCGCCCTCGCCACGAGATTTCATTTTGCAATTGATACGCGAGGCCCCGTTTACAGCCCGCGGCTGTGCCCGCGGCTCCTTGCACAGTGTAGGTGCCCAGAAGAGGCCCAAGAGAAAGGAAGTCCAAGGCAGTTGGCTCAGCAAGAGGGCTGGAAACTGTAAACAGCAAGAAATAGTCTTCGACAAAATATAATTTGGAAAATTGTTAGAATGGTGACTTTCACTATAATGCTTTATTCCCAACAATTCCACAACGTTATGCCTGCGGGCAGAGTGGACAGATGGATGGATAGGAACTCACAGGGTGATCGCATACTCTTAAGAAGGACAGATCACTTTCCCAAAGAATCGTGGTTGGGAGGCAAAGACGCGACTCGCTTTACAGAACTGGTAGCAGCCTGTCCTCGGGGACGCGTGGCGCGCAGGGAGTGCCACCTGCCCGGGGACACCAACGGAAAGGAAAGGCAGGCGAACGGAGCAGCGTCTGCCAATCCCGAAATATCCCTGCAGGCTGCAAACCTGTGTTAAATCTGAGCGCACCTGATGCTCTGGGCCCCTCGTGGGGCTTGGTTAGAATAGGCCGTCGTGGCTTTGCCAGGAAACTGTAGGGAAGGGGACTCTGGCCTGCATTTTTTCCCCTGTTGACCTCCTCCACTCACAAGTC
This sequence comes from Leucopleurus acutus, assembly GCF_964270905.1. Taxonomy (NCBI): domain Eukaryota; kingdom Metazoa; phylum Chordata; class Mammalia; order Artiodactyla; family Delphinidae; genus Leucopleurus; species Leucopleurus acutus. The sequence goes on from NC_139142.1 coordinate 5,299,453, forward strand.
ACCTGCCCCACAGGCTGTAGGATGCCCCCCTCGGGCCTCATCCTCTTGCCCACCTCTCCGCCCCACGTCCTGCCCGCTCCACAGCGCTCTTTCTACCCCATGTCTCCTCTCCCTTTTCCACAGTAGACTTTTCCAGAGATTTTATTGTATCTAAGATTTACCCAATACCTACAGCGGGGGGAAGACCCCCAGACTGGAAGGAATCAGGGCTGGTCTGGGTACATCAGAGCGACACAGGGGTGGCCGCCGGGGAGGTGGTGTGGGAGCCTGGCCCCAGCAGACAGCAGCACCTTCCCCAGTGGACAGGGAGGCAGCTGATGCCTGGCTCTTCTGACGCTGGGGGGCTGGAGCCAGGGGTGGGGCTGAAGTGGAGGAGGGCCCTTGGAAGGCTGAAGGCTGGTCACAGAGCATCCCGCACCCCCACGCCAGGCAAAAGAAATGGGGCTTTTCTCCTTTAGGGAGGGGCCCTCTGAATTTTGGGGGAGATCCCTGTGGGGTCCTACACAGTGCACTGGGGGGACCAGGCTGGAGTAGGGAGCCGCTCAAGTGTCTGCAGCAGTGAACCCCAGGGAAGGTGAAGGGGTCCAGCCAGGAGGTCCAGGAGGAAAGCAGATCTGAGGGAGGTGCCTGTTGGGGAGAGGAAAGCCCAGGACTGCTGGGGCCTGGGGGCTGGAGATGCCATTAAGCAAAAACTGCTCTGGGGATGGGAAGCAGGTCTCCTGGGGGAGCCAAAAGCCCCCTTCCCACCTCTGCAAAGCCAGCAGGCTGCAGTGACAAGTGTGAGCCCCGTGGACTCACACTTCCGCCTGTGGACTTCCACCTGTGGACTCAGCCCAGCCCTTCCACCACTTGACGGGGTTATTTAACCGAACTCCAGTTTCTCTGCCCGGACAATGGGTCAGCAGTGAAAGAGCGTGGTAAAACGGCAGCACTGAATCCGCAAGCTCAGACGGTCCCCTTCCCCACCCTCCCTCCATGTGTGCTCGGAGGGGCACGGGCCCCTGGCCTTGTACCTCGCTACGTCTTCATGAAGCGTGGGTGGCCAGCTCCATTTTGGCAGACCCACCGGAATCTGAAGTGTGTGGGGAGCCACCTGTGTAAGTGAGTCCCTTTGTAATCCTTTCAAGCCCCACAGTAAACTGGCCTGTCTTCTATTTCCAGCAGACCCTTCCACCTTCCCCTGCCTGCTCCTGCCCTTGCCCCCCACCATCAACACCCCCCTCCCCACTTTAAAAGACTGCACTCAGGGACAGGTAAAGACTCTCTAACTTTCCCTCAAAACCCGGTGGCAACACAAGATGGATAGATTTGACTACATAATTGTTTTAAAAAATTTTAGTGGATTATAGTTGAGTTACAAAGTTGTGTTAGTTTCAGGTATACAGCAAAGTGATTCAGTTACCTATAGATACATATATTCATTCTTTTTCAGATTCTTTTCTCATATAAGTTATCACAGAATACTGAGTAGAGTTCCCTGTGCTGTACAGTAGGTCTTTGTTGGATATCCATCTTACCTATGGTAGTGTGTGTATGTTAATCCGAAGCTCCTGACTTATCTCTCCCCAAAACGTGTCTCCTTTGGTCCCCATAAATTTGTTTTCGATATCTGTCTGTTTCTGTTTTGTAAATAAGTTCATTTGTATCATTTTTTAAAAAATCAGATTCCACATATGAGTGATGTCATATTTGTCTTTCTCTCTATGACTTACTTCACTTAGTAGGATCATCTCTAGGTCCATCCATGTTGCTGCAAATGGCATTATTTTGTTCTTTTTTATGGCTGAGTAGTATTCTATTGTATATAGGTACCACATCTACTTTATCCGTTCCTCTGCTGATGGACATTTAGGTTGTTTCCATGTCCTGGCTATTGTAAATAGTGCTGCAGTGAACATGGGGGCGCATGTATCTTTTCGAATTATGCCCAGGAGTGGGACTGCTGGATCCTGTGGTAGTTTTATTTCTAGTTTTATAAGGAACCTCCCCACCGTTCTCCATAGTGGCTGTATCAATTTACATTCCCACCAACAGTGTAGGAAATTTCCCACAATTTTTAAAAACTGCATTAAAAAGCCCACCATAGGGCTTCCCTGGTGGCACACTGGTTGAGAGTCCGCCTGCCGATGCAGGGGACGCGGGTTTGTGCCCCGGTCCGGGAGGATCCCGCATACCGCGGAGCAGCTGGGCCCATGGGCCATGGCTGCTGGGCCTGCGCGTCCGGAGCCTGTGCTCCGCAACGGGAGAGGCCACGACAGTCAGAGGCCCGCGTACCGCAAAAAAAAAAAAAAAAAAAAAAAAAGCCCACCATAAACAAAGTCAAAAGATGTTCTCTCCCAGTAAACTGGAAGAAGATATTTACAACATTTACCAAAGGACTAATATTTCTATTATATAAAGAATTTTTAAAAATTGAGAGAAAAATGGGAAAAAAGACATGAACAGACAATTCACACACAAAGTCCTCAAACACACAAAAAGTGTCCAAATTCATTCGTTATGGAGAAATGCAATTTAAAGCAACACTGACATACCATTTTCCCCGTACTGGACTAACAAAAATTAAAATACAGCCACATATTCTGTTGGTGAGCCTCTGGGAAAACAGGTCTTCTCATGCACTTTTGCATTTGCACTCCTGCAAATTAGTACAACACCTTTGAAGGGAACTTGGCAAAACCAAGCAGAGCTACACACGCACTTACCTGTCAGCGCAGCAATCCCACTTCTAGGAATCTGTCTTGAAGACACACCTGCAACATACAAAAATAGACACACACAAGGTTGTGCGCTACAATGTTGGTTGTTATCGCAAAATACTGGAAACTGCTCAAAAGTTCATAAACAGGAGAGGGGTTGAATCAACTCTGGAACCTCCACACAGTGGAGGAGGAAGAGATCTCCGTGAACTGACGTGGAGTGATTTCCAGGACATGCGGTGAAGTGAAGAAAGCAAAGTGCGAGAGAGTTTCTGAGGCATGGTATCCTTCATGTGGAAAAGAAGGAGGTCTAGGGAAATACACTCGTTTGTGTAAAATAGATACAGGAAGAAAAACAGACACTAAAGAGATGAGTTACATGGAGTGGGTGAAAAGGAGTGGGGAATGGGGCTAGATGGCAGGGAGGGGGCTCGGGTGGCCAGGCTCTGAGTCTTTCCTTTGGTCCAGCTATGACTCAGGACCTTTGCAATGTTTCACAGACCTTCATTTGTCCTTCACATTCCCCCCAGAATAAACCAAACAAACCTGGATATGAGGGTAACCCCAAATGAAATACCCTCCCCAAAAAATGAACCAAGCCATATTACAAATGAATAGCGCAACCACACTGAAGGGTGTGGGGAAGGAACTAATATAAGCAACTTTGGAATTCAGTGTCTTGGCTGGTTACTATAAGGGCACAGGGGAAAGAGCTGTACACAAACCTAGTCAGTAAATGCATTTCTTGAAGGGGAACGGGTCAGCAATTCTGAAACTACCCTCTACAACCATGAGAATTGAACAAAGAATCATTATATTGTAGATAATAAGAGCTGGGTTTCTCCCTGTTGGAGAAAAGTTACAAAGAAGGAAAAGAGGAAAGCTAAAATGATCCCTGTGATCAATATGAACTCACGGTCTTTACTGTGTATAAGATAGGGAGACCCAGAATCATGGATGTGTGTGGGTGTGGTTTAGCGCATGTATAGCACATGTGTTTCCCAGCTGTGTCCACTGAGTGGGCCTGGAAACAATGATGCCCCAGTAACGGCACCCTTAGTGCCTCATCTTGGTTTCCAAGCACCATCCTCCAATAAAGGCTCCTGGGAGAAATGGTCTCAGGACTAGAGCAGGGAAAGTACAAAATGAGCTCGTATCGGGCATCTTGTGGCGTCAAGAAGTTAGGAGGTGGTGAAAAAGGATGGGGTCTTGTTGAGAGAACACAGGAGTCAAAATGAGGAGGCTCCCAATGGCTAAATTGGAACAATTTGTGCAATACAATAAATAACAGTAGTATTGGATTATAATACATAGATTACAACAAATGCCCACGGGTCCATACTGATATAAACAACCAATTCAATAAATAAATGGAGAGAAGGGACAGCTCTTCCTTACAGTCAATTTCCTATTTATTAATATAAAGAAAAGAAGAAAATAGAAAGTGACCTTTTGGCAAACATCACACTAATAATTGTTGTGGACAGGATTCACCGATGGACGTTAAAATTAATGGGTGAACGTTTGAGAAGAAACAGAATCTGCATGGTCTCAGAGTACCTCCCTCAAGACATGTATTAGTTAGAAAGGAAAGATAGGAACTTGACTGTGGAGAAGCCTGGCAGACACCACCTTAAACAAGTGATCAAGGTCAACATCACCAATGAAGAGACACGGCCACCATGAACCCCTGATATGAGGCACCGAGCAGGACACAGAATCACCTCTGTGGGATTCTTGCCAAAAACGCACCACCTCGGTCCAATCCTGACAAAACATCACACAAGCCCAAATTGAGGATCATTCTACGAAATAACTGATCGGTACACTTCAGAAGTGCCAGGATCATGAAAGACAAGGAAAGACTGAGGAACTGTTACAGATTGGAAGGGACGAGGGAGCCAGGACAACTAAGTGATGTGGGATCTTAGACGGGACACTGGAACGGGAAAGGACACTCGTGGGAAACCTGGTGACATCTGAGTTAGGTCTGAGGTTTAGTTAGGAGCTGTGTATGATGTTCATTGCCTGGGTTGGCTCACTGCTCTCTGGTCATGCAAGACGTGAACTTGAGGGGAAGCTGTGTGAGGGATATATGGAAACTCTGCACTGTTTTTATAGCTTTTCTATAAGTCTAAAATTAGTTCAAAAATACAGAACAAAGCCCTGTGTCCTGGTGACGACTGCCTGGGCCTGAACCCTGCCCTTCCACTCCTCACTGTGCATCAGGGTCCCGGTCCCGCCCACACGAACAGGATCACAGTGAGAGAGCCCAAGGGAAGCTCTAAGGACTGTGCCCAGGGCCGGCTGCTGCATTCTCGGGGCTGCAGGAAAAATCAGCCGAGAGCCTGCACAGAGAGCGTAAAACATTTTTTAAAATTTCCTTTTTAAAAGTACAGCAAGAACTGCAGACAAATCTGTAGCAGCACGTGAGGGTCCAAGTAGTGCTTTTTTGTTTTTGAAATGAAATGCTGAGAGACTGGTAGCCAAAACAGAGGAAAAAGGACAGGGTTTTTCAGGCAATTAAGCTCAGCCAGTAGCAGCACACACGGGTGCTCATCTCCAGGGGAAGGCGACCACATGCACAGAGCACTGATCTGTCCGCTGGGCTCTCCAGGTGCTAGCCCACGGTTCCCAGCCAGCCAGGGAGGGAGGGTCACCTTGCCACGTCACCGAGGGCTTCCTCCAAGGCCCCGGCCCTGCCTCCCCCTGGCCTGGAGCAACCTGGAATGCCCTTCCCGACACCATCTGCCTGACAAACTCCTCCTTTCCTGGCTCTGCACGCCCGCTGCCCACCTGTGCCCTCCCCCACCTCGTGGACCTGAACACTCGCCTGGGGCGCCAAGCCTGCCCCCCACTATCACCAGGACCTGGGTGTTGCACGGGGGCTGGATTATGGTGTCCCTCTGAGGCCGCCTGAGTCCCCCCACCGACCACCCCCCCCCCCCTCCGCCCCAGGGGTGACTGGCAGCGACAGGAGGAAGAAGTAACGGGATGGATCACCACGTGCTGCCCATACACTGTGTGCTTCCCATGTGCCAAACGCCGCCCCCTCTGAGGCTCCGGGGCCACCTCTCTTGACAGCCTAGGAAGCTGAGGCCCGGCGAGGTTAGTGCACACGTGTGCCTGCATAGGAGTGTGTGTGTGTGTGTGTGCATCTGTGTGAGTGTGTGTGCATGCACGTGTGACTGGGACCTGGGCAGGCTGGCTGCAGAGCCTGTGCCCTCGCACCCACATCGACACTACAGGCTGTGATTACCGCCTTTTTCCAGACAAGGAACTGGGCGCAGAGAGGACCGTGGCCCACCCAGGGCACAGCCAGGGAGAGGCCAAGTGGGGCTGCCCACTGAGCAGCCTGCCCTCGGCTCAAAGCCTCGGGCAGCTTAGGAGAGGCCCTTCCGACCTCAGATAGAAACATCCCAGAAGCAAGGGAGACCCTTTTCCTGCAGGACATAGCTTGGACGGCAACTCGCAAAAGCGGGAGGTCCTTCCTGCTGCCTCTCCCCTTGGCCTTCTCAGCGGGACTTTGATGATTTGTTTCTATGTCCACCTCCACCACTAAACTGTGAGCGCCTCAAGGTCAAAGGCTCTTCGAATTCAGCTTTGAGACGTCCCTATTTCTAAACCCCGGGTCACACATACTCCAGTGCCAGCCCTGAGGACGCTCATTTCTTCCAGTGAGGTGTAAAGACATAATGGTGCTCCCGCTGCCTCCCTGAATCCTTGAGACTTGAAAGCACGTCTTATTTCTCCACCAAATTGCCAGGATCCCTCCACCCCTGAGCCCCTGAAGGATGTTACTAAATCTCCACGCCCCGGAAGAAGGTGGATTTTTTTACCCCCATTTTCTGGAGGAGGAAAACTGAGGCCTCAGAGGCCAAACTCATTCCCTCCCACCTGATGGGAGGGGAAGATGAGACTTGAACTCGGCCTTTGGGCTCTGGTCCCAGCCTCTTCCGACCACGCTGTCACCAGCCTGCAGAATTCCTTCCAGGGCTGTGCATTTCCTGTGTGGGCCCCGGAGGTTCTACTGCAAGGATGAAACTTCTTACCTCTCTTTTCTCTTATTTAAAAACAAACCAAGCAGGACTTCCCTGGTGGTCCAGTGGTTAAGAATCCACCTTGCAATGCAGCGGATGCGGGTTCGATCTCTGGTTGGGGAATTAGGATCCCACATTCCGTGGGGCAACCGAGCCCGAGCGTGCCACAACTACAGAGAAGCCCACGTGCTGCAACTAAGGCCCGACGCAGCCAAAGATAGATAAATAAATAAATATTTTTAAAAAACGAAGCTACTTTTTTTACCACCCACACGCTGTATCTAGCTATATTAAAACACTCCCTTCCTTGACTATATTCTGTTATGTGGTATTACTTTTCCACCAGTTATTTATCTTGCAAAAAGAAATCCACAATTCAGAAGCAGCTTCCTCCCCATCACAGTGAAGAGGCTCAGCACTTATTAGTCTGAGTCCACAGGACTGAAGTGAATGGTGTGCCCAGGTAGCCTGGGGACCGGTGAAGGCCCTCCAACAATGGGCCAGACGCACGAAGGTTTCAAGAAATAAACAGGCCTATGGAGCACGATGTGGGCGTCAACTGGGCACTTCTCGGCTTTCAGTGAACCTCTCAGCGGGAGGCGAGCCGGGTGTGAGGCCTGTTCACGTGGGGAACCTTCACACCCTCTCATCCAGGGGCGACTTGCAATCCCATCTGACCTTCACCATGGCCCCGAGATAGGCGGGTGCAGGGGTTTGTCCATCTTGTGGATGAGGAAACCAGGTCAGAGAGGTGAGCTGGGACAGGAATACAGGACTTAAGTCTCCAGCCAAGTTAAGCTCCCAGATTTCGGGGCTCACGGACCACGTTGGTCCCGCATCAGGGGAGGGAGGAGAGGGCCTGGGCCCTCGGGGGGGCTCCCATTCCGGAGGGAGAATCCTACAACACTCCAGGGCATAGCTAAGATGATTCCAGAGGCTGACAAGTACCTACAAGAAAGGAAAGCAGGTTGGTAGGTGGGCAGGTGGCTGAGGAGGGAAGGCTCTTTACTGGACGGTCGGGGAAGGCCTCTCGGGCGGCGTGACTCACAAGGGGCTGCAGCAAGTTCCCTGGGGTGGGAAGGAGCCTGGGGGGTGTGTGTGTGTGGTTTAAGGCACAGAAAGGCCATCATGGCCGGCGCAAGGGGGGCGAGTCAAGTGGGGTGACAAGATGAGGAATTGGCTGGGAGAGAAAGCAGGGAGTGGGGGTTGGTACCTGGTTCCAGCCAAGCCACTGGGTGGGTGGGTGGAAGCCATTTACTGGGGTGAGAAGGACACAGAGCGGAGGGGCGGGGGGCCAGGAGTCTGATTTTTGCCAAATTGCATTCAAGGTGCCTGCTGGCGGCCCAGCCAGCTGGAGGGAGATGGATGACAGCACCCAGAGGTGGAGCTGCTGACAGACGTGTGGAGGCGTGGGAAAGGCCTGAGACCGTGCCTGCCCTTGTCCTGGTTTTGCAGACTTAGGAACAAAACGGTACTTGGTCCAGGCTGCATCCGCCTGGAGAGGTGGGGTGATGGATGGCGCGGACTCACGGCTGAGTATCCTGCCCCTGCTCTGCCGTCTCATGTGGGTGGGGAAGCGGGCAGGCCCCAGGGGGCTGGCCTAGGCTCCTGCATCCACGGGGCTCCAGCCAGGTTGGCCTTGTGGGGACAGGGCTCTTGAGTTTCCTGAATGTCCGCTGGGACCTTCACTCTCTCAGAAAGTATCATCTGCACCTGTGTACAGTCCTGGTGTGGGATCCTGGGGCCCAGAAGCTGGCGCCTTGGGCCCAGTCTACCCTGCAGTGCCCGCAGGCAGAGAAGAGGGGCGTCCCAGGAAAAGCCGTCAGCTATGGGGAACACCGGCAGCCCCTCTGCCAGGTGAGCGACCACTGGATTTGCCCACGGGGAAGCTCCGTGGTGGATGGGGCAGGCAGAGTGTGGGCACACCTGGGGGAGGTGGGGGAGGGGAGACAAAGGCAGTGATTACCCAGACAGACAGACTCTCTTTAGGGGTGCGGGCAGCAGGAGTGAGCATCTGGGGAATGATGAGAAGGTGAGGAAAGGTAGTTCTGCGGGGGTCGGAGCCGGCCCACCAGTCACGGCCTCCAAGAGGACCCTCCGGCACAGAGGCGTGCTTTTCTCCAGCCATCGCTGGCCGCTTTGGCGCGGGCATGAAGCATGAGGTCTAATCCATTTGGCAAAACCCCCGCTGCGGTTTGGGGTTCAGAGGCAAAGGGACAAGGTGGTGAGGCGCACGGTTGGGTGAGAAGACAGGTGGGCACCTGAGAGGTGAGGCTGATGAAGGGACGGGGTCTCCTGAGCCCCAGAGCTGCGGAGTGAGGGTGCAGAGGGGGGGCGCTGGAGGGCAGGAGGGGGTGGCCAGAGGGGGCAAGCTGGGGCTGCTGTTTGGAGGGGTGACGATGGTCAGGTTGTGGCCACGGCTGGGGGACTGAGATGAGGTGGACGGCAAGACCACAGGAAGCAGGAGGTCACATCGCTGGGCAGCTGAGAACTTGTCCCCTGGTGGCTGCAGGGGCCCCCGGGGAGGGGATGGGGGCAGAGAGCTGCATTCCAAGCAGGGTTCATTCTTTGTTCACCAAGGACATCATTTGTGGCTTGGCCGAGGGTGAGGGACCCCCTGGGAAGGAAGCCCCTTCTCTTATCAGGAGGCGGAACGCTGCAAACAGAGCTGGTCATCTCAGCTTTATTGAAAATACTCAGTAATTTCTGGTAATGACCAGCCGGAACTGAAGAACAAGCTCTCCTGAAAGGTCGTTTCTCCGAGAGAAGAAAATTACTCCTTTTCCTGGAGGCTGTCATCTTTCGCTTTAATTAATGTGAAACGTGTGCACGCTTAGCAGTGGCTTCAAATGTTTGAGTGGACTTCCTGTGACATTTTTAATAAAAGAAAATGTAAGTCCTCCTGGGATAACCGAGGTGTTCATCAGAGCCTTCTTGGTCGCACGGATGCTGGCACCGCCAGCGGCCCGGCGAGGACCGTCTCCCTCGAGGAGGAGGACAGCATCACCCCGGCGAGGACTTCCCTGGCACGTGTGCTGCTCTATGCGTCCGTTCGCTGGGAAATGATATGGGAGAACAGGATTGTCTGTTCGCTTCATAGCTGCCTGGGCAAGTGAGCTAACCCCCTGCCTCAACTTCTCCACCTATAAAATGGGGCAGCAGTGGCACCTATTTCATACGGCTGTTTCATGGATTTACATCAAATACTTTATGTGGGCTGCTTAGCACAGAGCACAGACTCTGTGACTGAGGCTGGAGTGATTTGTCACTTATGCCCATCCCCACGCACCTGGCGCTGTGCTAGGCGCCAGGATGACCTGGATGGATGGGCCGAGTCTGGTGGTTTTGCTCTTCAAATCCAGGGTGGCTGTCGGTCTCTCGTTCTTCCCCAGGGGTCCCCAAGGCATGCGCCCCATTGTGTTATGGTTGTTTATGTGCCTGCCACACCCACCAGACTGAAGGCAGGCCCATGTCCAATTTATCCTGGTCCACAGGCATCTAGCTCAGGGGCTGGCTGATCACAGGGCCCTGGGAAACAAGAGCCAGCATGGACCAGGGCTCTGAAGGGTAGGAAGGGTGTGGTCCAGGGGCCCAGTTTGGGGTGCTGGACTGCCTGACAGTCACTGGGACCTCAGATTCTCTCCACATACCTGCAACAGACTGTCCAGTCCAATTCCTTTATTACTCTTTCCATTTTGCCAACAAGAAAATTGAAGCTGAGTTACAGGATTTTGGCCCAAATCACAAAGCCAACCTATTCTTTTTTTTTTTTTTTTTTTTTTTTAAAGGGCTTCAAATGCTTGGCTTTTTTCTTTATTTATTTTTGGCTGTGCTGGGTCTTCATTTCTGTGCGAGGGCTTTCTCTCGTTGTGGCGAGCGGGGACCACTCTTCATCGCGGTACGCGGGCCTCTCACTGTTGCGGCCTCTCTTGTTGCAGAGCACAGGCTCCAGACGCGCAGGCTCAGTAGTTGTGGCTCACGGGCCCAGTTGCTCCGCGGCATGTGGGATCCTCCCAGACCAGGGCTCGAACCCGTGTCCTCTGCATTAGCAGGCGGATTCTCAACCACTGCGCCACCAGGGAAGCCCCGCCAACCTATTCTTTAAGGAATCAAGAGATGAACACGGTCCTAGGAGCAACCCTTCTCCGATAAGCAGGTTAGCTTTGTGATTCCCAAACTCCCCCTTTAAAGACCCCCCTATAAAGTGCCTACTACACGCCAGCACCTCACTGGTGATTGAGACAGACCCAGTCACCCCTTCTGGAGGTCAAAGTGCAGTGAAGGCTCGTCCCTCAGCTACACCCACAAAGGCTCAGGTAGAGCAAGGGTAGCGTAGAGAACTTTCTTTTCCTGAACACTATTTGAAGGTGCCCCCACAATCCCCTATCAAACACCAGCCCCACTTCCTGCAAAAAAAGCAACAAATCAAAGCAAAAAACCTTGGCGTGTATTTCCTACAAACAAGGACATTCTCCACCTGATCACCTTACAACCACCAAGGCAGGAAATTGACGCTGGTGCATTACGACCACCCGATGCTCAGACCCCGTCTAAGCTTCACCAGAGGTCCCAGAGCGTCTTTTATAGTGAAAGGATCCCAGATCACGCCTCACGTTTAGTTGTCGCACCCCTTTAATTGTCTTCATCTGGAGAGTTCCTTCACTTTCCCAGCCTTGACTCTTCCGAGGACCCCAGGCCTGCTCTTTCCCAGAATGCCCCTCAGCTGGGGTTTGTCATGTGTGGGTTCAGGCTCCGCACCTTCTCAGGAACCCTACGGAAGCGATGCCGCGTTCCGCTCCCTGCATCCTAGGATGTGGGACAGGATTTCTATTTGTCCCAGAGCCAACTAGGGTGACTTTATTCATTTGACTGTGGTCGTTTCTGCCATATTTACCAGCTGTGGAGTTACTTTCTCAGTAATTAATTATCTCCTGTGTGTGTGTGTGTGTGTGTGTGTGTGTGTGTGTGTGTGTATGCGGGGGTATTACATTTGTATGTGTATGATATGTAAATAGCCCTTTCCTCTTCTATTACTGTCATTATTATCATTTATATTTTTTACCATTATTTATTTTGATATTGAACTTGGTCCTGATTTGGCCAGTGGGTTAGCCTTTCAAGCTGGCCCTGGTCCTCAACATCCTTTGAGCACCTCCTTACCTTCTGTCACGAGATATTCCAGATGTATCTTGTTCTTTCCCTGCCCCGGCCCCGGATCGATGGCTCATGCCCTGTTCCTGTTTAGTGGAGTGTGGTGTTAGCAGCCCAGATCTGGACAGGATGTGTGCTCATTACTATTGGGGGTGTCGGCTGCCAGGCTCTCTCAGTGAACAGAGCTAAACACACACGTTTACACACTCATTTACCTCTACATTCCTCTATCTCTCTATATAATTCATACCTCCAATTCCATTCCAACACCAGAGTTCATCCTGGTTTTCTACCTTCCAAGTTTGTAGCTCCCTTCCCCAACAGCGAGACTCCAGGGTCCCATTATCCTCAAAATAATTGCTTATGGGATCAATCCTCCAGTAGGTGATCAATCTCCCATTGCCACCACCATCTCCCTTGGATGTCCCCTTACTCTGCCCAGGCTCCCACACCCCACCACCATCACCCTTGTGTACAGGGACCCTCCTTACGTTTCTCCCTGCTTTGGCTCTGATACCTTGTGCTCACCTGCCCCGACACCCTCTCATCCCCGTGGGGCCTTTGATTCCCCACATCACTGGCCCTCAACATGGCAAATCTTGCCCCCTTGGACCCATTCAGTCTCGACACCCATGCTAGGCTGCTACACCCTTCCTCCCTCTGGTGTGGACACCCACCCTGCCCAGCTTTGTCTAATGGCTTTTGGTCTGAATATTCAAGAAGAAAAGAAGGCAGGCAGGCTGCATAAGAAATTTTAATAGATATTGCCATATTAGTCTCCAAAGTGACGTCATCCATTTGTAATCTCACCAGCAGTGTATGAGAGGACCTACCTCCCTACACTTGATGTTGACACATTTAAATCTTTGCCAAACTAATGGGAAAAAAATGTCAAATTAATTTGCATTCCCTCTTTTTACTAATAAGTTGAGCATTTGTCTTAACCCTTTACAATTTCTGTTCTGCATCTTATCCACTCATATCCTTTTCCTATTTTCTTATTAAAGGAATTCTTTGTATATTTTGAATACTAATCCTTAGTTTGTTATATATGCTGTAAATATTTTCTCCTTATCTGCCACTCCTCTTTTAACTTTACATTATCTTTCTTCATACAGACTTTTAAATTCCGTAGTGAAATTTATGAATCTCGCTTTTCTTTAAATCTTGTTTAAGGTTCCTCAAGGTCATAAATACATTTTATGTATTTTTTTCTTCTGTTATTCTTGCAGGGTTTAAAAAATTATATCTTTATTCCATTAATTTTGGTTAATGGCATGAAGAGGAAATTTAATTTTAAACTGTTCCAATATTTATTGACTAATCCACCTTTTCCCCACTGATTTGAAATGCCACTTTTCTTCATATCCTAAATTCCAGTATACACATGGGTCTGTTTTTTTGATCTTCTAGTTTTGTTCCAAGGATCTATTTATCTATTCATGTGCTAATATCATATTATATTTATTAAAATTACTTTATAATATACTTTGACATCTTGTCAGGCAAAATTCCCCTCTTTGTTTTTCCTTTTTTCAAGCTATCTTGGCTAGTCTTGAACATTTACTCTTCCATCTGAATATTAGAATCAGCTTGTCAAATCCCATTAAAATCTTGATCAGGTTTTGATTGGAATTGTGTTGAATTTATGGATCTATTGGGGAGATTAAAATGGAGCAAAAATATTAATCCTTAGCATTGTGATATGGCCCAGAGAATGTGCACACTCACGAACGGGCTCTCTGGCCCACCGAGGCTAGCTCTGGCCCTGGGGTCCCAGTGCCTAGTGTGTGGCTTGGGTCATGCAGGGCCACCAGGGCCCCCTCCAGAGGGTCTGTGGGGACCTCCCTGGGATACAGAATTCTGGCCCAGAAGGACTGATCCCAACATCACTCACCATCATCAAATGCTCACTGAGCACCTGCCGGGGGTGTCCAGGTGCCAGGGGTGAGGGTGACCCGGGGGCCAGGCAACAAACTCCTGCCTGTGGAGTAGGGTGTGGGATCCAGAGGAAAGGGCCACTGGCTGCTATCTGGAGAGGACAGCCTCTAAGGTCAGCTCTGCAGGATGGGTCAGTTTTCCCGGCAGCGCAGGGAATGGGGCAGTGCAGGGAGATGACAGTAGTGTGGGCAGGAATTGGGGGGAATGGAGTGGCCTGAGTTGAGGGGAAGGGCAGCTGGCGATGAGGCCCCTCAGCATCAGGTCATGTCAAGGTCTGCTTGGGTGTACTGTGCCATACAGAGGGGTGCCCAGGGCGAGTGCCAGGTGGACGACTGGGGCTGCAGGTAGGAGGCCTGGGGGTGTATCCTGTCCATGGGGATGGGACCAGGAGAAGACCATTTGGGCAGCCTGGGGGTAGCTGCATGTTTCAAGGGCCGATGGAATTTATTTCCATGTAGCTCTCAATGTTTATTAAAAGTAAGTCATAGAAATATTTTAGGGCTTCCCAGGTGGCGCAGTGGTTGAGAGTCCGCCTGCCGACGCAGGGGACACGGGTTCGTGCCCCGGTCCGGGAAGATCCCACGTGCCGCGGAGCGGCTGGGCCCGTTAGCCATGGCCGCTGAGCCTGCGCGTCCGGAGCCTGTGCTCCGCAGCGGGAGAGGCCCCAGCAGTGAGAGGCCCGTGTACCGCAAACAAACAAACAAACAAAAAAACCCCCAAAACTTTAAAAATCATTAAAACTCAACAGTAACTGCAGCTATTGTTTACGAGTCAGACCAGGAGGAGGTTTTTTTTTTCAGGGCCGGTTATTTATCACTGACATTGTATAGAATTGCAGGCACATGGTGATAATAAAAAGCAGACCGACTTTCAGTCAGTTTTATTATGTTTTAAATTCTATACAAACAATGTACCTGGCGGACCATTCCTACCAACCCCACCCCGGGGACACCGCCACCCTGACCCCACGTGTCTCTCCAGCCACCTCCTCCTGTCTCTATTCCCTTTCACAGCAGACCCCAGCCTCCCCCTAAACCACATTCTCTGTGAAATGTGTGCTTAGTTCGATTGCAGGACTCACAAAAGAGCATCTGGGAAAATGCATGAGGTATAAAGAGTGACTACACAGGAGCCCTGGGGTGCCCAGCACCCAGTGTAAGAAACAAGGCCGGACGTCGACTCCAAGGTCCTCTGTGCACTCTCCCAGATCCCGCCCCCTGCCCACCTTCCCTCAGAGCAACCACGTGCCTTGATTTCTATCCATTTATCATTCTCCTGTTGTGCTTTATTGTTCTGTGTGTACGTGGCCCTAAACGTGACACTGTTTAGTTTTGCATGTTTCTGATCTTCATGTAATTGAGCCCTTTTGTGTGCATCTTTCTACCCTCTGCTTTGTTTCCTCCACATGGTGGTACTGAGATGATATACACTGCGCGCACAGCAGTTTACTCTTTCTCGTCCCTGTGTAGCATCCCGCCCTATGAACAGGCCACAATGCATGGACTCATTCTTCTGCTGAGGAAATTTGGGGGGTTTCCAGATGTTTGTTTTTGCTTTGCTTTGCCCTCATGACAGTGCTGCTTCTACAAGGCCCGTCTCACGGTGCTCATGGGTCAGAATTCTCTGAGGTATAGACCCTGGCGTAGAACTGCTGGGTCATGGGGTGTTCTTTTCTTCAACTTTATTGCATAACGTAAAAGTGGCTTTGGTCATTTTGACTCCCACCAGCAAAGTTCCCAATCTTCCAAATAGTGGGCAATAATTGATACTGTCATTGGCTAGAATGTAAAATCTTAAAAAATTTGGCACTCGCATATCAATGATATGAATGATCATGACCAGGTATAGAAGTCTGAGGTCACTGCCTTTTTTTTCCCCCCCTCAATAGACTCTCAAACATTTTCAGATCAAAAGGGCACACCAAGTTTCAGGCAGGATTAGTCTGCTGAAATTCCTAAATTCTAGGGGAAACTTCTTTAAAGCTCTCAAAATTCCAGGTAGAGGAAAACAGTTAAGTTACTAAGAGACTCTAGACCAAAATCAGAGTTCTCATTTCCTGTCCTGGAAATCAGAAGACAGAAGAATAATGACTCATTATAACAAGCACATAAAGTCAGAACTGTTATTATCCCCACTTTATAGCTGAGGACACAGAGAGGTTGGGTAAGTTCTTTAAGGTTACAAATCTAGTACGTAACTTATGATTCAGACCTACACTCTCTGACTCCAGAATACACATTTTTAACTACTACACTCTCCTAAGTAAGATGCAATATAAGAAAACTACTTAAACATGTAAAGACCTTTTCCCAAACTGAGAAGCAAACAGAAATTCTAAAGCCACTGTCATTACAATTAGGACTAAGAGAGGATGCCTGTTACCACCACTATTATTCGACACTGTCCTAGCTAATGCACTGTTCTAGAAAATGAACAAAGATGATCCTAATATGTAAAAAGAAGTGATACAATTGCCTTTATTTTCAGGTTATAAATTATGTATATATAAAATTCAAGCAATTCAACAACAAAAAAGGGTAAGGTGGCTGGATGCTAGATAAGTAAGCAACAACAAAGTAGCTTTTCTTTACACTAGCAATAAACAAAAATGGAAATGGAAAAACCACCACATTCACAATGGCAAGAAAACTATTTTTTGAAATATCTCAAAAACATTAGGAATAGTCTATTTATGATAGCATCAGAAGAATAAAATACCTAGGAATAAACTTAACAAAAGTAGCACAAAACTTACCCTCTGAAACTACAAAACATTGTTGAAAGAATTTAAAGAAGGTGTAAATAAGTGGAGAAACATCCCATATTCATAGATTGTAAGACTTAGTATTGTTAAGATGGCTCTATCTCTAAATTATCTATAGATTAAATGCAATCCTTATCAGAACCCCAGTTGACTTCTTTGTAGAAATTACCAAGATGATTCTAAAATTCATATGAAATTGCAAGGGACCCAGAATGGCTAAAACAATTGTGCAAAAAGAGAAACAAAGTTGGAGGACTCACAGTTCTGATTTCAAAACTTAGTACAAAGCAAGTGCAACGAAGACTGTGTGGTATGGGCATAAGGATAGACATATAGATCAGTGGAATAGAATTGAGAATCTAGAAATAACCCCCTGTGTCTATGGTAAATTGATTAAAATTTTTAAAATTAAAGTACAGTTGATGTACAATATTATGTAATATACAGGTGTACAATACAGTGATTCACAATTTTTAAAGGTTACACTCCATTTATAGTTATTATAAAATATTGGCTATGTTCCCCATGTTGTATGATATATCCTTGTAGCTTATTTGTACCTCCCACTCCCCCACCCCTATACTGCCTCTCTCTCCTTCCCTCTCCCCACTGGTACCCACCAGTTTGTTCTCTATATTGTGAGTCTGCTTCATTTTTGTTATATTCACTAGTTGTAGTTTTTAGATTCCACATATAAGTGATATCATACAGTATTTGTCTTTCTCTGTCTGACTTATTTCACTTAGCATAATGCCCTCCAAGTCCATCCATGTTGCTGCAAATGGCAAAATTTCATTCTTTTTTATGGCCGAGTAGTATTCCATTGTATATATATACTACATCTTCTTTATCCATGATGAACTGATTTTTTTTCTTTTTTTTACAGAAATGGTAAAAGACCCAAAATGGTGCCAAGACCATTCAACGGGGGAAAGGACAGTCTTTTCAACGAGTGGTGCTGGGACAACTAGACAGTCACATGCAAAAGCATAAGGTTGACCTTACACCATACAAAAGAATTAACTCAAAACGTCTCAATGAACTAAACTAACCCAAACCGAAGCTTATAAAACTCTTAGCAGAAAATACAAGGGTAAATCTTAATGATCTCAGTTTTGTCAGTGGATTCTTAGATATGACACCAAAAGCATGACCAACAAAGGAAAGAACAGTTCAGTTGGACTTCCTCAAAACTGAAAATTTTTGTGCTTCAAAGAACATTATCAATAAAGTGAGAAGACAACCCACTACAGAATGGGAGAAAATATCTTCAAATCATTTATCTGAAAGGGATCTATATCTAGAACAGATAAAGATATCATATAACTCAAAAATAAAAGACAAAGAATCCAATTTACAAATGGGCCAATCACTTGAATAGACATTTCTCCAAAGAAAATATGCAAATAGCCAATAAGCAGCTGAAAAGATGCTCAACATCACTCGTCACTGGGGAAATGCAAATCAAACTACCACGAGATACCATTTCACACCCACTAGGATGGCTAGATTAAAAAGTCAGATAATAGCAAGTGATGAAGATATAGAGAAACTGGAACCGTCATACATAGCTGTTGGGAATGTAAAATGCTGTAGCCATGTTTAAGAACAGTCTGGCGGTTCTTTAAATGATTAAACATAGAGTTACCATGTGATTCAGTGATGCTACTCCTAGATATACGGCCAAGAAGAATGAAAATGTAAGTCCATACAAAAACTTGCACTAAGATGTTTATCTACACGATGTTTATCGCATCATTATTCATAATAGCCCAAAGGTGGAAACAACCCAAACGTCTATCAGCTGTTGAATGGATAACAAAATATGGTATGTCCACACAAGGGAATATTATTTGGCCACAAAAAGGAATGAAGTACTGACAATTGCTATGACATGGATGAACCTTGAAAATATTATGCTAAGTAAAAGAAGCCAGTTAATAGTATATGATTCCATTTATATAAACTGCCCAGAATAGGAACATCTGTAGACACAAAAAGTAGATTGTTTAGGGCTGGGAAGGATGGGGGAATAAAGGGGTGAATTGTAAGGGGGTGAACCATAGCTAAATGGTATGGGGTTTCCTTTTGAGGTGATGAAAATGTTCTAAAGTTAACTGTGAGGATGATGATGCCTATCTGTGAATATACTAAAACCTGTTGAATTATATGCCTTAAATGGGTCAATCGTATGGTATATGAATTATGTCTCAATAAAGCTGTGTTGCTGTGTGTGTGTTTTTTAAAGAATAAGTTGGAATGGGGACTTCCCAGGCGGTCCAGTGGTTAAGAATCCACTCTTCCAGTGCAGTGGGTGCAGGTTTGATCCCTGGTCGGGGAGCTAAGATCCTACATGCCTCGCAGCCAAAAAGCTAAAACATAAAACAGAAGCAATATTGTAACAAATTCAATAAAGACTTAAAAAAATAGTTTAAAATTAAAAAAAAAAAAAGAGTAAGTTGGAACAATGACCTGGAAAGATTTTTATTAGTGCTTAAGTGAAAAAAGAAAGTTGCAGAGTGTTATGAATCGAACTGTGACCCTGCCCCCCGCCCTGTCCCCCCTCCCACCCCCCACCCGCCATTCATATATTTAAGCCTTAACTCAGAGCACCTCAGAATGAGACCTTGTTTGGAAATAAGGTTGTTGCAGATGTAATCAGTTAAGATGTCATACTGGAGCAGGGTGGGCTGCTAATCCAATATGACTGGAATCCTTATAAAATAAAAAGGGGAACAACACCAAAAGTGAACTTTAATGTAAATCGTGGACTTTGAGTAAAAATGATGTGTCGATGTAAGTTCAATTGGTAACAAATGTCCCATTCTGCTGGGGGATGGTAACGTGGAGGAGGATGTGTATTTACAGAGTAGATGGGAAATCTCTGTACCTTCTGCTCAGTTTTGGTGTGAACCTAAAACTGCTCTAAAAAAATAAAGTCTAATGAAATTTAAAACAAATAAAAAGGGGAAATTTGGACACAGACATGCACAGACAGGGAGAATACCAAGTGAAGACTGGGGTTACACTGTCACAAGCCAAGGAATTACCAGAGGATAAGAGAGAGGACTGGAACGAATCCTTCCCTGGCACCTTTAGAGGGGGGCGTGGCCCTGCAGATACCTCGATTTCAAATTTCTAGTGACATTAGATTGTTGTGAGATAATAATTTTCTGCTGTTTAAGCCACTCAGTTTGTGGTACTTTGTTATGGCAGCCCTAGGGAACCTATACATAGAGTAACAATGGAAACAGAGGTTAATTTGTATTAATTCATTCTGTTAACATTGGTTATCTTATGGGATTGGACTGGAGTAGGACAGGCTATTAAATATGCTTTTATTGTTTGAATTGTTATAAGGGACACATACTCTTTTCTTTTGCATTTTAAAAACAATTTTTTTTTCTTTTTACAAGAGAGCTGGGCTTCAAGGGTTTGGAGGCTGTCTTCATTTTTTAAATTAATTAATTAACTTATCTTGGCTGTGCTGGGTCTTCGTTGCTGTGTGCAGGCTTTCTCTAGTTGCGGTGAGCGGGGGCTACTCTTTGCTGTGGTGCGCGGGCTTCTCATTGCGGTGGCTTCTCTTGTTGCAGAGCATGGGGCTCTAGGTGCACAGGCTTCAGTAGTTGTGGCACACGGGCTCAGTAGTTGTGGCTCGCGGGCTCTAGAGCGCAGGCTCAGTAGTTGTGGCGCACAGGCTTAGCCGCTCCGTGGCATGTGGGATCTTCCCAGACCAGGGATCGAACCCCTGTCCCCTGCATTGGCAGGTGGATTCTTAACCACTGCGCCACCAGGAAAGTCCCTGTCTTCATTTCTTCTGTCGCCTTCCAGGGTTAGACATTTTAACTGTCTTCTGTAGGGTCCTCCTTTCCAGCCCCCAAATTTCTTGGCCAAACGCATTCTCCGAAGCAGTCAGGAAAATTCCACAGCACACCGGGTACGGGGAAAGCGAGGCAGGAACGCAGCTCCTGCTGTCCTGGCTTGTGGATGCAGACTGTCACAGTGAGGATGAGGGTGCCGGTGATGACGGTGGTGATGGAGGAGGTCCAGGGTGGGGAGAATTAATGCACGTTGAAATCTCCAGGTGGCACTTTCCTCTTCCCCATGGAGCCTCACTTAATGCTCCAAGGCAACACCTCCCATTCACAGATTTGGAAACTGAGGCTCAGCGAGGTCACGTGACTTGGGTAGGGGCCCACGGCTAGTAAGTCGTGGAGCCGGGATCTGAGACTGGATTAACCCAGCTCCACCCCCCTTTTCCTTCCAACTCACTGACGCCTCAAACACCACAGAGGTTGGGAGTGGTACGGTGCCCCTCCATGCCTCTGTCCCCGCCCCCGCCCCATGTGTCAGGCCTCATCCTTAGCAGCGCAAGGACCTCTTGCAGTTCAAAACAGCCACGGGTTGGAATAAAAAATCGGGACCCATCCCACCACCCTTTCCCTCTGCAGTTTTCTAGCAGCCCCAGTTAATTTGCTGTGGTGTGGCGGCCTGCATTATTCAAGCGCATGGAATATTCAGGCTGTTGGACAGAGGCACTGAGCCTGTCGGGGCTGGCTGAGCGGCTGTCTCTCAAAAGGCCCCTGTGGGCTGGGGAAGCTGCCAGGCTCTGAGAGGCACCCTGCGCCTTGTTGCTGGGACAGATGTGGCTGTCGTCCCTGCCTGACCCAGGTGGAGGCGTGGGCTGCCTCTGTCACCTGATGGGTGTCCCCATTTGGGGGGAATGTATTACTGGGCACCTGGGCTCTTTCCAACCAGACTCCTGGACGAACCGGCTCAGCTGTGTCTCCGCTGGTGGGAGCCCCACAGAATCCACTCCCGGGGGAGCTGGCCCAGTGTGTCGGGGCCGTGCAGAACTTTCAGGGTCGTGGACACTCTTCCCTCAGTCCCTGCAGGGAGCTGACCTCCAGCAGGAAAACCTGGAACTCAGGACGCCCTGTGGTTTCAGCACCGTGTCAGCCTCGTGACTGCAAACATGCCAAACCATCAGGTTGAAAACCCGGTGTGTGATCAGGCTGCCCAAGATGGCTGTGCTCTTGCTGGCTGTACATCCCCTGCTTGATCAGCGCCTGCTTCCCCTATACCCTACTCACATGACTGACCTTCCTATGTTCTTGCCTCCGCCCCAGCTAGTGACTGCTCTAATCTTTAGATCAGAACATCTCCACCAGGATAGCTTATTAAAGGGGTGGTGAGGGGCATGCCACTCTGACAGTTTCCCTGATAACCAATGAGCCAACCTGACATCAGCTTCCCCTATAACTGGTAAACTTCTCCTCCCCCCAGGAGCCAAGACTGCCACCACGTCCTGCCCGCGGTCTGCCACACATGGTGGGGTGTCGCCCCAGGACCTTGATTCAGATGTGTAAGATCCCCCATGCGTTAAACCACCCATGTCCCTGTTGCTGACGGGCTTTTTCTTTGGTCTTGAGGCTGGGTAAGTACAGGCCTTGCAGGTCTGTGGGGTGCAGCCCGACACCCTGGTCCTCTGTGACGTTTGGGTTCCCATGAGGTCAGTGTGAATGGGGTCCCTAAGCAAGAGGTCGAATACTAGAACCCATGCTTCCAGAATCAGGGCACAGGTCTTCCTAAGCCTTTGCCCTCTTGAGTCCTTGATTGTAGATCTAGTGTCAAAATGCCACAGCATCCATTTCCAGAATCCTAGAGTCCTGGCGGGCGGTTCTGGAACCTTGGGGGTGGTTTTGCAATCTGAGCTCCCAGTCACACTGTGCAGAGCTCACCAGCCCCTTCCTGAGCTGAGCCTTCGGGGGCAGACCCCGTCTCTGAAAACATGGTTTATGGAGCACCTGGCAGGAGTGAAGGCAGGCGCCCTTAAAGATACAATTAAGGAAGAAATCCTGGAAAGTTCTTTGAACTTTCGACACAGCTTCTTGGCCTCAATTAGGGCTGCCACTGCTCTCACCTTCCTGGGCAGATTTACGTGGGTGGAGAGAGACCCTGGAGCCCCCTGCTCCCTCAGGTAGTCAGGGGAGCACACTTCTCCCAGGGGGGCCCCCGTTGTTCATGGCTCCCTCTGGGCACACTGTGGGTTTGGGGGCTTGGAAGGCTCTGACTCGGCGGAAGTCTGCCCGTGTTGTGATGACCTTGTCCTCCTCCCATTTTACAGATGGGGACTCTGAGGCTCTGAATGCTCTCGCGGGTCTAGACCTGGGTTTCCCAACCTCAGCACTGTTGACATTTTGGGTTGGATAATCCTTTTTGGGGGGGGTCTGTCCTGTGCACTGTAGGGCGCTGAGCGGCATCCCTGGCCTCAATGCATTAGATGCCAGCAGTCCTCCAGTGTGACAACGAAAAATGTCTCCAGACATTGCCCAATGTCCTCTGGGAAAAAAGAAATCTCCAATTGGGAAGCTTCGGTCTGTGGAATGGATTCCTGTGCCCTGTGTTGACTCTGCGGTGGGCCTCAGAACTGCCCTGCCAGCCCTGCCTGTTGCCTGACTGGCCCCTCTTCCCACCCTGAGATGCCCCAAGAGAATAATCCCATTATCCCCATTTTTCAGAGGAGGAAACAGTGGTACAGAGTTTTAAAAAGAGGTCTACACTGTTCAAGGTCACACAGCAAATCAGCGGCAGAATTAGGATTCAAACTCATATCTGTCTCTTTCAAAACTACCACACCGTCTCCCTGATTCCTGTTGAGATCCTGAGCTCACTCAGTCATTCAACAAATATTTTTTGAGTACATACTACAGACCAGGCCCTATTCTAGATGCTGAGTCAACAGCAGTCAACAAAACAAAGACTCCTGCCCTCATAGAGCTGATATTCTAGAGGGGTTGCAGGGCGAGGGGAGGTTGGAAAAGAAATACCCAGCTTGGAATCAGGCTGGAAGGCAAACGAGAGGACTCCCAAGTCTGCTCAAACGCCCCCTCCTCAGCTGGGCTGTGACTCAGAGCTATAAAAGCCACCATCAGTAATGGAATGGGTGGGTTCCCCCTTCACCCCCTGCCCCAGGAAACTGGGGCTCAGATAACTGCTAGTTCTAGGTCTTCTCTCCAGCCCCCAGGCACTCACATTCCTACACAGGGCTGAAGAGCCAGGCCAGGGCAGCAGCTCTGGGCAGGCCGCCTCCAGAAACTTTTCCCTTCTCCCACATCTGTCCAATTGTGAGCACGCGGCGCCCAGCCCGGCTGCGCAGACCCAGACCCCCATAAACTATGCACATCACTCCCATTTCTAGACAGAGGCGCTGGAGAAATTACAACTCCCATTAACTCACACTGCACAGGGAGGCCAGCTGTTTCTCCCGCTCCGGTCCTCCTGGGCTGGAAGGGATGGGCTTGGCCGTGGGAGGGCCGGAAACGCTCAGCTACTCCGAGCATTAATGCGCTGCGCCTGTAACTCCTTGGCAGAGAGGGGCCTTCCGTCCACAGCAGGAACGGTGCCGGTGCCTCGCTAGCTGGCCCGATGCTTGAAAAATTAGATGGAGAGGAAATGGTCGTGGAGGGGCCAGACTACGTGTCGCAGGTGCCGTCTGCACGCTGTGTATATAAGGGGCAGGGGGCTTCAGGCCACCTTCCAGGGGTCGCCTTCCCCTTCTCTCCCCTCCACTCGTGTCCTCGAGGTCCCCTGCATGTGGCAGCTGGACTGACCTCTCCCGGATGTGGCAGGAACTGGCCAGGAGCCAGTTCCTGTGTAAGGTAATACGAGCAGGGCCACTAGAGGACTTCACTGGACCCAATCTGCAGATGAGAGAGGAAGTGACTCGTCCAAGATGACCGTGTTATTTGGGGCAGCAACCGCCGAGGTGACCGAGCTCTCCTGGCTGCGGGCTCTTGGAGCAGGAACCCCCTGCACACACAGTGCCAGATACCCGCCTGCGTAGCTGATTGGACCAGGGCTTGGGGGAGGAGCCAAAGACAAACTCAGGTGGGTGGTGGCAGGCGTGAACTCTGCCCAATAGGAACTCCCCATACAGGAGTGTGGCGACTTGAGCCAATCAGAGCCTCCCACGGGGGCGCTATAAATGCTCAGGGCTGGCCAGCGCCTGGTTTTCGCCCTCTGTTTGCGTGTTCCTGCAGTGCAGTTCGTGGGCGTTGTTCCTTGCCTACCCTAGCAGCTTGGGAGCGCTGCCAGTGCCCTGGAACCGAACTCCTAGGTGGTGCCAACGCCCTCAGGTGAGAGCTAAGAGGTTCCCAGACCAGGCCTTCGGTGGTGACGAGAGGCCCGTGCAGTGGCAGCCGGCCGGGTACAGGTTTCAGTCATGTCACCACTAGTGAATTCCAGTGTCCACAGACAGACTGTTGAAGTTATTTACAGCAAGGCCCAGCGATATTGATCCGCATCAATACTTATAAAAGAGGCAGCTGTTTCTGTATTAAGGGTGTCTTCTGTTGGCCCTTAAAGATATTAAATCTTAGGCCCAGGGATATCAGAGCTGAGGGCCTGGAAAACCCAAACACCGCAAGTGATGAGTGTCCCTTTGCAGGCTGGAAAGCCGGCCCAGGCAGGAGTGGAGCCCAGCCCTAGCCCAGTCTCGGGCTCACAGTTTTCTTTGCATGGGAATGACTTCTGGGGTCTCTTTCCGTTTGCCTGATCTATGTGCTGTGGGTGAAGCTAATTAGAGCACATTTACTGTGCTGGACACCTTATATAAACTCTTCCTAAGCCCTCAATGGTAAGATTTCATGTCTTTATAAAGATGGGGAAACTGAAGACCGCAGGGTTAAGTAATTTACCCAAGATCATATCTCTAGAAAATGGTGACGCTGAAATCTGCAGCTCAGCTTCTGATTCCAAAGCCCTGCTCTCTGCTGCCTGTCTGGCCCTTGAGTTGGGTCTTGAGGGTCAAGGGTGGAAAACATTCATTTACTCACGAGTGTACTCGTTCATTCAGCGTGCTCATTTCACAGTTCTAGCATCATCCTTCTCAGGCTCTATAATGCCATTTTCTTGTTTATTCACTTGCTTTCTTCTTTGTCTGTGTCTCCCCCTAGAACGTGAGCTCCATGAAGGCAGAGCACGTGTGTATTTTATTCACTCCAGTATCCTCAGTGCCAGGCACAGCGCTAGTTCTCAAGAAATGTTGGCAGAATGTTGAAAGCATTGTAGGAAATTATATCAAGAAGTCGAGACTTTTTTAGTTCTCGAATGAAATTGCAAGTGATCAGGGTTGGATGGTTGCTCAAATGAATGAAAGGACTAGTCATGTCTGCTCTCTGAGGCTCAGTCTTCTCACCTGTGAAGTGAGGGTGGTAGCATTAATAGCTACTATCTACCTGCCTTGGAGAGGGTTAGTCACAATGTGTGGTAGTCATTAGGGCTGGTCACAGATTTTCCAGATCCTCCATGGGGTACACATTAGGAATGCAGGTCCCTGCCTCTTTGAAGTCGGGTGACTTACTTTGGCTAATGAAATATGAATACAAGTGACGAGAGTCCCTTACTTTGGCTTACTTACTTTGTGACTTACTTTGGCTAATGAAATATGGGTGTGATGAGCATCCCTTCCAGGTAAAGACTGTAAGAGCCAGTGAGAGGTGGAAAGAGTCACTGTATCCCCCACATCCAGAACAACCATGCAAGAGTGTAGCAGAGTGGACCCTCCAGATATATATATTGTGACTGAGATGTAAATTTTGTGTGTTAAGTTATTGAGAGTTTGGGTTGTTACTGCAGCAGGACCTAGCCTATCCTGACTAATGGAGTATGTGTATACAGTGTGTGATGCCAAGAGCAGAGTAGGAGTTGCAGAAAAGGTGCAGGTGAGATTCTCCTGCTCATCATAGTTAAGCAGGCCGTGTCTTTCCTGGATGCCAGGGCCACTGTCTAGGGACAATGGAGACATTTTTTTCTCCAGCTCTTTCCCAGTTGGCTCTGCCTCAGGAAAGCAGAGAAACCCAGACATGAAGTCACCGCTTGTTTTCACGAGAGAGCAAGAAAAAAGCCGTTGCAGTATTGTGTTTGCCTTATTAAGGCTCATTTTCTCATTACAATTTTCCCTCCTAATTGCTAATTTTTCCAGCTTCTCCAAGAGCCATTCTACTTCCGCCTTGTTCCTTCCCCCCTCCAAGAGTGCTTCGAGAAACTGCCACAGATGGGCAAAGGAGAAACACACATGCTTGTTTTTAATTTACTTGAAATCCTCTTCTCTTGGTGCTACTGGGACAAGCAGCTGCCAGGCTCTCCTGGCTGTGTGGCTGGGGACTCAGCCTTGAGGACTAACTCCCTCCCACAGAGGGAGGGGCTGGTCCAGGTCCAGTTCTTTCCCAAGGGCCTGACTTTTTGGCGTCATGGTGGCCTCTCCTGGCCAGGACCTCTGAGTCGTGGATTTGGTCCTTGGGCTACAGCATCCCCTGAGTACCAGTGCTGCTCCCCTGTGCCTGAGTGCATCCACTGTCCCTCATCAGGAGGGAGCAGGGGTCCCCCACTGTCAGATGGGGAGACAGACTCAGAGAACCGAGGAGCTTAGAGCAGTAGAACGGTGGAAATTTCTCCTAGGACGGTCTGTCTGAATTCCAGGGGTTCCTTCCACATGGCTGGCCTGTCCAGATCAGCAAGGAGCTGGTTGCAAGTGACACCCTTTTTCCCATCCTCCCTGAGCTGGCTCTCAAACTGATGAACCGCTACTCACTGGCCGTGGGACCTAGGTCAATCCCGGCCCTCCTCAGGGTCTGGGCCCCCACCTTCTGCCTGAGGGGATGGGATCGGATGATGCCTTTAGGTCTGATATTTGGACTCCAGGCACGATATGCTCTTGGGTCTCCTGATCCCCATGAGGCGGGGAGGGTGGGAACTTTGACCCGACATGAGAGGGAGAGTCAAAGGAGAGTTGTGCAATAGAGTGGCTTGGACTTGCCATGCTGGCCCTGCCGCTGGTGGGCTTTGTGAGTTTGGGCAAGCCGCTTCACCTCTCTGAGCCGTGGCTTCATCGTCTGCAAAGGCAGGGTCATCATCCCTACCTCACTGATGGGAATGCAAACATCAGTGTA
Source organism: Leucopleurus acutus (assembly GCF_964270905.1). NCBI lineage: Eukaryota > Metazoa > Chordata > Mammalia > Artiodactyla > Delphinidae > Leucopleurus > Leucopleurus acutus. Next base: position 5,327,000 of record NC_139142.1, read on the forward strand.
AAGCTGTTAGCCTAGCGTCTGGCAACAAGCAGACATTCCCCAAACGGTAGCTGCTACAGCTGTTTGTCATCCGCATCCCTGTTGTTCTTGTTATACAGGTTTTTTTTAATGAATTGGAAAAAGTCCCACCTGCCACATACCAAAAAGGTCACCGGGTCCAACTTCTGTTTTTTACAAATTGGGAAACCAAGTCAAGAGAAGGGAAATGCCATGCTCAACCTACGATCAAAAGAGAGTTAGCAGGGGGCTTCCCTGGTGGCGCAGTGGTTGAGAGTCCCCCTGCCGATGCAGGGGGCACGGGTTTGTGCCCCGGTCCAGGAGGATCCCACATGCCGCGGAGCGGCTGGGCCCGTGAGCCATGGCCACTGAGCCTGCGCCTCCGGAGCCTGTGCTCTGCAACGGGAGAGGCCACAACGGTGAGAGGCCCGTGTACCGCAAAAAAAAAAAAAAAAAAAAAAAAAGAGAGCAGAACTCTGTTTTACCCTCTGCCTCCTCTTCCCCGCAGACAGAAAAAGAAAAGCAACTGCATTGATTTTTCAGACCCCCGTGGGAGGGGACCCCTTGGGCACAGTTCCTGCTGAGTAATGTACTATCACCAGAATGAGAGAGCCCTGTCCTCCATCGAGTTACCCAGATGCTGGGCAGCAGCAGAGGCCTGAGGACTTGGCACCAGTGGTCGCATCTGGGAGCTTTGGGGTTGGGCTAATGTCCTGGGGCGGGAAAAGGCCTGGCCCAAGATGTCTACCTAGGGCATCTGGACTGATCATAAGTGGCTGTTCTCCAAGGAACACGAACCCACATCATCGCCAGTTATTGACCAGACTGTCCTTATCCCTCGTTGCACTTGGCACAATCATAGCACATGACTGAACTTCAGAGTCTGTTTAAGCTGCACTGCAAGCTCACACCCAGTGCCCAGTATGTCACCGGGATTATTAGTTAGGGAGAAAGAAATGAACCACAGGTTGCTGAGTGGCATCCTTTGCATTTCTTCACCAGTTTTTAGTTCATGAAGTTCCTTCCTATCCATTTATCGCATTTCATCCCTCAAATCCCCTGAGAGATAGGGATTCGTAGGCCCATTTTATAGATTAGAAAACAGAGGCTCAGAATTTGAAGCTGGGTTGCCCGTGTGGTAGCTGTATGTGGCTATTTAAGTTAAAACGCAGTAAAGTGTAAAATGTTCTGTTCCTCGGTCGTGTTAGCCACATTCCATGCACTTAGTAAGCACGAGTGGCCGGGGACGAGCGTACCGGACACTGCAGTGTGGGGTATTTTCGACCTTGCAGACAGTTCTATCAGATGTCACCATTGCAAGGCTACTTAGTCATTACTCAGCAGAGGGGACCAGGAGCCCTGGTTTTCTGACTTCTAGTCCAGGTCCCTTTCCAGGGCCCCCTGAAAATGGAATTTGGAGTGTGCAGATGGGTGTGGGGAGAGCTCTCAGAAGTTCTCTGGATTTCAGGGGACCACCTTACGGGGGCAGGCAGGCAGGAGGGAGATTCAGGAACGGTCTTTCATCTTTCTCTAATAAGAGCAATTTATTTCCTGTTTTGCATAAAACTAGTAAGAACTGCTCCACCAACTCCAATGCAAACGTGGCCGTGTTGTGTCATTCTTCTAGTGAAACAAAATGGCATCAGTGGGATGTCTGGGGCCTGCCCTTGGACTTCGCTCTCCTTTTCCCAGAGTCCCCCGAGTCTGATACTCAGGCATCCTGAATGGGGTGCCAGTCTGTCCTCTTTCTCGGCCCAGTTGGACAGCATCTGGCCCTGGGCGCTGCGCTCCTTCCTGGGGTGGTCTGGGCTGTCCGGAACCATCCTGTCCATCTGCTGAGGATGCAGGGCCACTGCTGCCCAAGGGAGAAGACCTGAGCCTCGCTTCCCAGGCCAAGCATGGGCCACAGCATTTGGGGCTCAGCCCTTCAACCCACAGGCGGCCACAGTCCAGGGGACCCACAGCCTCTGGTGCTCCATCAGAACCAGGCTGGCTGGGGCTCTTCATGGGACCACGTCCCTTTCTCAGCTGCCCTTCCCTCTTTCCTGCCCTGGGAACCCAGGAGTCCTGGTTTATTCCTTTCTGCCCACCCTCGGGGGAGAAGCCTCAGGCACCTCGGCCTTCAGATCAGGGAGCTGTTCATAACCAAAGTGGTTCTGTCACCTCTCCCTAGATGAGCGTGATTTTTAGTATACTTGTGGTGGGGGGGCATTGTGGAATTTGAGTCAAGGTTTCAACAACTTAAAACAAACAGACTTGAAAGCCACTGGTCTTGTCCATTTCCCTTGTTTGTTGGACAGCCATTGGAGATCTAAGAAAGGACAGGGTCTTGTCCAAAACCAGTACTGACTGGCTTGTCACTGCCCCTGCTAACACCAGACAGGACCAGATCACCCCCTGGAGGCAGAGCAGTAGCCTCCCCATCAAGGGCGACACAGGTGGCAAATAGATTTTACCCTACGTGCCACCTCCCAGCAGCCCGGAGCATCAATTCTTAAGAAGGATTCTGGGGCTTCCCTGGTGGCGCAGTGGTTAAGAATCCGCCTGCCAATGCAGGGGACACGGGTTCGAGCCCTGGTTTGGGAAGATCCCACATGCCGTGGCGCAACTAAGCCCGTGCGCCACAACTACTGAGCCTGCGTTCTAGAGCCCACGAGCCACAACTACTGAGCCCGTGCGCCACAACTACTGAAGCCCGTGCGCCTAGAGCCTGTGCTGTGCAACAAAGAGAAACCACCGCAATGAGAAGCCCGGGCACCGCAACGAAGAGTAGCCCCCACTTGCTGCAACTAGAGAAAGCCCGCGTGCAGCCAAAAGAAAGGATTCTGATGCCATGTCCCACCTCAGTAAGGAGGAATGCTTGGATCAATGAGAAGTGTCTGCCAGGGGCCTGAGAGGTAAGAGCAGCCTGTGTGGGGTATGTGTGTTCTCGCGATTCCTGACTATAGACAAACATTTATCCCTTAGAATGGCATTTAGGCCTTTTATGTTCTGACCCTGTGCACTTCTCTAGTGTATTTCCCACTGTGTGACCACGCATGTAACACGTGCCTGTCTTTCCCACCTCTGTGCCATTGCCCACGCTGCTCCCACTGCATGGAAGTCCCCCTCCGCCTCTCCACATGTCCAGAGCTGCCCTGGTTCTCCCATCTCACTTCTAGTACCACCTCCTTCCAGAAGGCTTTCAGACTCCCTGTCGGCATCGGTCTCTCTCTCCCAGGGCGCCCACCGCTTTTTATCTCACCCCTCCTACGACCCTGTGTGGGTCTCCCTACGGCTGTTGTCAGTAGTGTATACTTTGTCCTCCGCTGGTCTGGGAGGGACGAATAGGGCATTTTGGTTGCAGTGACAGCCACCAAGCTGGAGCCAGCTCAGGCGGAAAGAAGTCCACAGCCGAGGTGAACAGCTGAATTGTGGGAAGGGTGAGGGTGCAGCAGAAATGCAGGAAAAGAGTGAGCCCAGGGAATGAAAGGCCCCTGGGCTGTTCTCCCCATCTCTCATCTCTGCCTCTTTGTGGACAAGCCTCGTCCTCTCTCTCCAGACCACCTTCTCCAAAGATTCACAGCTTACCACCGTATACAAGATCAACCTCTCTCTCTCGTTACAGAAACCTCAGGGAAGGGCTCTGACTGGCCTGCCTGGGCCAGGTGCTCCCCACTGGACCACTTGGCTGTGGCCAGTAGGTGGACTGTCCAAGAACATAGCCATAGGGAGGGTGATGGAGACGCCAGGGGCGGGAGATAGAGGGCTGCGCACTCCTTCTCCTGCGTGTTGAGCGGCTGTGCCCACCATGGACCCAGAGCACAGGGTATGGGGAAGGGAGGCAGGAGGGGGGTTGAGTGGGTGGGTGAGGCCAGCCACGGGGGGTGGTTTTGAGAGCCTGCCGGGGGACAGGGGTTGCTGGGGGCTTCTTTCCATATTTCCTCTTGCATTTAACCTTCATCATAATCCTTCCGTGTGAGGATTCTCTGTATTTCCAGGTCATACAGGTGATGACAAGCCGAGAATTCTGCGCACTTGGGTACCTCCTGGGGAGGCGTCATCACTTCTCTCCTGTACAGGTGGGGACAGGGGCGTGGAGCAGCTGAGCGGCTTCTCCAGGGCACGGACACTGGCTGCCCGCCTGGCTTCAAATTCGCACCAATTGACTCCCTGGCCCCTGCCTCTTGGGACAAAGGAGCCAAGACTTTTTTTTTTTTTTTTAACCCTGCAGCTCTGTGGTCTTTCAAAAACCTTGGGGAAAGGGAGGTGGGGCTGTGGGAAGGTAGGATGGGACTTTTCTCCAAATCTGGGGGTCGCCCTGGGGCATTCGCCTTCTCATTCTTGTTTCTGCCGCCCTGGAGTTTTCTCTGCCTCCGTATGTTAAAAAGAAAGAAAACAATTTAATGACAACCACACAAAAAAACTTAGATCATTTAAAAACATACAGAAAAGTCTGACTTATGTGAAATTTAATTTAATTTATTTTTATACCAGCAGCTGTCAGTTCAAAGAACAACAACAAAGTAGCCATCTGTGCTTAATTTCATCAATCCGCTGCCGATGGTCACGTGAGCGTGGCTCTTGGACTGAGGCAGAGCACGTGGCCAGATCCCAGCCCCCCCCCCAGGCCCCCGCCCCCAACCCCAGGGCCCTCCGTCCAGGGAGGGGTCTGGTGGCTTCTGCTGGGAGCAGAGGGGCACGGCACCTGGGCACTCTGGCCGAACTTGCCACCAGCGGGGCGAGCCCAGCAGTCCCTCCCCTGACTTTTCACGTTATTTCTGCCAGTGGTGAGTGGGGTTTTCAGCCCTGCTGAACAGATAGGGAAACTGAGTCTCAGAGGGGTCTCTGGCCCAGGGTCACACAGCCGACAAACAGATCCAAACCCTGGTTTGTCACCCTCCCGAACCCATGTCCTCACTAGGTGGGTGGCCTCCTGAGCTTGAAGCTACTACAAAACTCCAGAGGGGTTAGGGGATCAAAGAGAGCAGGGGCCCGGGGAGAGGAGGGCCTCTCCCATCACAGACCTGAGCCCCCTCCTGCCAGCCAGGAGGAGCGTGTTTCTAATGGACCCAGCTGCCCTCCCCGGGAGCTTCCTTCTCCCAGGGGAGGCCGCACGCGTTCCTCTGGGCTCTGAGAGGAGCGTGGGCGCTGTCACCCTTCCCCGGGCACAGCCCAGAGCGGAAGGCTCGGTCCCCACGTGGGGAACTTGCCTGAGGTCATATAAATAGTGAGCAGGGAAAGCAAGAACATGGTGCTCATCCAAACCACCAGAAAATCTGTCCAGAAGAACCCCGACCTGCACCACCGAATCACAGGACCTCTGGGATCAACCGGGCCTCCCTCCTGCAGCCTGAGAACCCAAGGCCTGAGGGGGAGAAGGACCCATCCAGGGTCGTGCAGGGTTGGCTGCGGAGCCCACCTGGGACAGTACAGCCTCAGACTTCAAACGCATGGCAAGGCCAGCTCGTCACCCGCTATGGTGGCCTGGCCTCTCTCAAGTGGGCTGGGTTGGGGGGGCCTTCCTGGGCCCCATTTCTTTCTGATTCAAGGAGCACCCTGGGGTTGAACTTGGCCCCTTCCAGTGGCAGAGGCAGGAAGGGTGTAACCTGGCAAAACCCTCCTACTCCCCCCAAAAGACCCAAACTCCTGAAGCAAAGTCAGAAGAAACCCCAGTAGGGATTCCTGGACAAATCACAGCTTTATTTACTGATGAATTAAGAGAAGTAAGAGTGAGCGAGTCAGAATCATTAAAATATAGATCAAGAAAGTCACATTTCTCGATTTGCCATATTAAAGAGAAGCGGGGGAAACACGCCAATTGGCTTGTCATCCTCTCATTAAATAACAGATGGTGGCTGAGTCACTGCTCCTGGTAGGCAGGACGCTGCTGTCTGCTGGCTCCCTCACTGGGGCCCAGCCGCTAGCTTGGGACTAAGGGGGCCTGTGGGGGGCAGAGGAGAAGGAAGCCCACCTCATTCCGCCTCCTCGTCCGTCCAGCCCCATTCCGACCCCCTGCCCCTCCAACTTCTGGAAGAGCCCATCTGTTCCTTCTCAGTAATGGTGCGAACACATGGAGAGCCCAGCCTGGAGGGAGACAGAAAACGGGCAATGATGTGGTACCCTGAAGTCAGGGTTATGGGAGAGGATGCCCAGGGGCCGTGGGCACCCAGCAAAGGAGGTGATGCGCCTGAAGGGCGGGGGCCAGGCCCCACACACAACTTGGCCAGGGGTTCTTCTCCCTGAAAATCACCGAGTCAGCCACCCCCAGACCCTCCGCTGCCCAGAGGTCTGCGTCTCCCCACCTGGAATCTGCTCTTCCTTCCAACGCCTTGCCCCTGGGGGCCTCCTTCCTCCCTTCTCGGTGTTCCTCCATCCTCCTGTCCCACTGGCCCCCTCGCCCCTGCCACTGCCACATATGCCTGCCAGACCCAGAGGTGGGCATGGAAGAGCAGTGACCCTTCCCTCCAGGGGAATTTCTGGCCCATAGATGCTCATTCCCAGGTCCCTTTCCCTGACAAGCTCTTAGGCTCTCATCATTGTTGCTTTCTGAGGGCTTGAGTGCAGACCCCACTGCTGTTGGCATCTCCTCACCTGGGCAGTGTGATTCAGACGGTGTCCCCACAGAGCTCTTGATGGGCCGAGTAGACCGGTAGTGTCAGTTGGAGGACAGGCAAGGGGGCTGTGATGGGCTGATGACTTTTAATGAGGTCCCCTTCAAAGAGAAATATGAACCAGTTGGAATTTCGATAGGATTGCATTGAATCCATAGAAGGCTTTGGGTAGTATTGGACATTTTAACAATATTAATTCTTGCAATCCATGCACCCGGGATATCTTTCCACTTGTTTGTGCCTTCTTCACTTTCTTTCATCAAAGCCTTGTAGGTTTCTACAGATCTTCCATGTCTTTGGTTAAATTTACTCCTGAGTATTTTATTGTTTTTGATGCTATAGTGCATGGGATAGTTTTAAAATTTCTTTTTCAGATGTTTTGTTGTTAGTGTATAGAAATGCAACTGATTTCTGTATGTTGATTTTACATCCTGCAACTTTACTGAATTTGTAGATTAGTTCTAACAGTTTTTTTGAGCCTAACAGTTGTTGAGGAGTCTTTAGGATTTTCTATATTTAAGACCACGTCGTCTGCAGATGATGACAATTTTACTTCCTCCTTTCTGATTTAGATGCATTTTATTTCTTTTTCTTGCCTAATTGCTGTGGCTAGGACTTCCAGGGCCATGTTGAATAGTAGTGGTGAGAGTGAGCACCCTTGTCTTATTCCTGATCTGAGGGGAAAAGCTTTCAGACTTTCACTGTTGAGGATGATGTTAGCTGTGCACTTGTCATTGATGGCCTTTATTATGCGTATGTATGTTTCTTCTCTACCCAGTTTGTTGAGGATTTTTATCATGAAAGGATATTGCTTTTTGTCAAATGCTTTTTCCTCCTCTATTGAGATGATCACATGATTTTTATCTTTCATTCTATTAATGTGGTATATCCCATTGATTTGTGTATGTTGAACCATCCATGCCTCCCAGGGAAAATCCCACTTGGTCTTGGTGTAGGATTCTTTGGATGCGTTGCTGAGAATTTGGGCCACTGGAGATTCTCAGCTCACACTCCTTGGTGTCTCCTCCTGCGTGTCACAGGCTCAGTTTGGATCCAGGCCCCACCAGCTGAGAGGCCTTGTTTTTGCAGGACATGAGACTTTGCTGTGACTGATGGTAGAGGCCATAACTCTGGTTTGTATCTTAATCAGAAGGAAATAATGAGCAATGCTGCATGTGTAAGACACCCAGGTGCTTCTTACACACCATCACATGTACCTAGGGAAACAGTCCAGCTTTAAAGAAGGAACTTGGGTTTGGGAGTTCAAGTGGGTTTTAACTGACCAGACATTCATTCTTGAAACATCTTAGACAAAGAATTCATTTGATCCTCAGTCCTAACTCCAAAGCTTGTGTGGAAATGTGCTGTGTTGGTTCCAGCAGTAGGAACTGGGCAAATTCCTTCCTTCTCCGCCCGTTGCCCCCCCCCCCCCCACTCCGCCCACAAATGGCAGGAGTGAGCCCTACAGCCTGGGCAGTGGTGAGGACTCAACAACACGGATGGGCCTGGCCCCCAGTGGGGGATGTTAGTGACACTGGGTTTTCAGGTCACAAGTGCATCAGAGAGGAGGGGTATTCAGAATGCCCGGGTCATCCAGGCTCCCTCCAGGAGCCCAGCTTTGGGACACCTGGATGCAGATGTTGCGACTTGTCCATGGAGGCATCTTTGCCCTCAGTGCAGGTGTTTATGGAGGTGTGTGTCTGACACCACCTGGCATCCATTGGTAACGCGTGGTCACACTCACCACCCCAGCCCTGCCGGAGAGCTCCCGGCCGACCAGCAACTCTAGGCTGCCTGCCCTGACCTTCACAGGCCCTTCTTGTCTGGGGGATAAATTATGAAATTCTTTGCATTTTTTGTGCAGCAACATCTGGTCTCCTTGATCCGCGGCCCCTGATGAATGGGTGTTGAGGTCTTTTTCCTGTCTACCCTCGACGGCTCGTATTTTCCACCTGTTTGAAATCAATATTCTTCGGTGTAAATCGTGACCCGTCCCCCGCACTGCACCCAGCCCGTCTCTCTCCAGACAGCTCCTCGGCACAAGTGTTGGCTGGTGGCCTCACGCCCTGCTGGTTCGGTTTGTGAAATGATTTCCAGGACCTTGGCCGGCAGCCCGCCGGGCCCAGCATTCTCATCACCTGGACGTCCTCCGACACCGACAATTCAGCATGTCCAAAACTCTCATCCCCTCTCCCCACATCTGCTCCCCTTGGCTTCCTGATCTCTGCGAAGGCTCTACCACCCGCCCACTCACCCAACCAGGAAACCTGCCCACCTACAACCCCATCCAGGAATTTCGTGGAGTCACATCCTAAGATGATCTAGAACCTCTTGCTTTCTGGTCCTCAGTACTGCTGAAGAGCTCTTTGATTCCCTGGCCTCCAGTCGTGCTCCTCTCTAAGCCGTCCTCTGCTGACCACAGGGGTACCCTATGATCCACACCTAATCATCTCGCTCCCCTTCTGGTTCTCTGTTGTCTTCAAGATGAAGCCTGGGCCTTTGAGCATTTCCTGCAAAGCTGCTTTGCTCAGGGCAGGCCCTCCCCTCTGCCCCATCCCCGCTTCACTCCTCTTCCTCCTGTTCTTAGTGAAGAACGAACACTCTTTTCACCCTCTGGCGGCTGAGTGACTTCGGTGACTCTTTTAAAACCTCTGTGACAAAGCGAGAGAGTGGCATGGACATATATACACTACCAAACGTAAAATACATAGCTAGTGGGAAGCAGCCGCATAGCACAGGGAGATCAGCTCTGTGCTTTGTGACCACCTAGAGGGGTGGGATAGGGAGGGTGGGAGGGAGGGAGACGCAATAGGGAAGAGATACGTGAGCATATGTATATGTATAACTGATTCACTTTGTTATAAAGCAGAAACTAACACACCATTGTAAAGCAATTATGCTCCAATAAAGATGTAAAAAAAAAAACCCAAAACAAAAACAAAAATCTCAGTCCTTTCTAGACTTAATCAGCACCTCTGTGCCTTATAAATACGTCTGGTAATTTCCTTGTCACCTGTCTGTGGAGAAGGCCAGGTATTCACCAAACCCTGAGGGTCTGAATCAAAACAGAGGGGAGCTGCCCACGGACCAGAAATCAATTGCATGGCAGCAGCTCATGTTACTCTAAACCATAGCCTGAGGGCTGAATCCAGCCCGCTGCCTATTTTTATAAATAAAGTTTTATTGAAACACACACCCATTCGCTTTGGCTGCCGTCATGCTGCGCAGAGCAGCAGAGTCGAGTAGTTGTGACAGAGACCGCGTGACCCACAAAGCCCCAGATAGTTCCTTTCTGGCCATTTGCAGAAGAAGTTTGCCAACCTCTGCTTTAAAATAATGTACTCTTCTGGGCTTCCCTGGTGGCGCGGTGGTCGGGAGTCCGCCTGCCGATGCAGGGGACACGGGTTCGAGCCGTGGTCCGGGAAGATCCCACATGCCGCGGAGCGGCTGGGCCCGTGAGCCATGGCCGCTGAGCCTGCGCGTCCGGAGCCTGTGCTCTGCAATGGGAGCGGCCACAACGGTGAGAGGCCTGCTAACTGCCAAAAAAAAATAAAATAAAATAAAATAAAATAATGTACTCCTCTGAATTCTTTATTGATGTGTTTGATTCCTTGTGAGTTGAATTCACCTACCTGAAACACCTAGCACGGTGTTGGTCAGAAGATGCCCGTTCAGTGCACGAATGGATGCCACTCAGATGGCCGTTGTTAATTTCCGCTGGCGCGCTGTTGGTGAGTAACCTAGTGAAAATATCAACTTCCTTCACCCAGACTTCAGTCGTCAGAATAACAGGCAATGCAGATGAGGCCTGGGTCCACGAGCCTCCCCGCAGGAGCCATCCAGAGCTGGAGAATCTTGCATGCCTTCAGGGTCCCAGCGGGGGGTGGGGTGGGGAAACCGTGGGGGGCAGTTAGCAGACAGCGGTGCCCAGGAAATGCAGGGCGACCTGCAGGAGCAGTGGGTGTCTTTCTGGGGTGCTGATATCAGGCGGGGCGGCGGATATGTGGTGGAGGGGCTGGAACCAAGGGGGAAAGGTGGGTGCACCCCGTGACTGTCCCACAGCTACTGCTCTTGTGCCTAAGACCCTCCAGAGGGAGCCCCCCAAGTACCTGAGCTGTTGGGTATGCGTGTGTGTAGTGGGGAGGCTTTGTGGGGGGGCTGTGGACTTTCATTAGAAGGTAGGAACAGGAAACAGTGGCACATGGGCCCCACGTTTGTTCATTAAACGAATTGTGGTGCAGCTGTCACCAAGCTTCCCCACCTTGAACGAGGCATCTGTGGCAGTGAGGGAGCTGAGGCTTCTGCTCTCCTGACCCCAGGGTTCAGCAGGGGGTTAGGCCACAGACAAAGGCCAGTGGTTTCCTTTTGGCCTAACCTACCCCAACCATACCAGAAAACCCATGTTTTGGGGAAAAAATGTCTACTGAACACAATAAAATGTTAAGGTGATATTTGATTTGCTCTCGGGGTTTTTAACCAAAGATGCATAAAACTGCTAATGGGTGCTGATGCAGCCAGGCTGATGGAGGTCCCCTAAAGCAAAGTCATGTGCTCTTTTAGTTTGTTGGTGAGGCTGGAAACATGGGTTCAACTGAACTTCCATTCATACCTTTGGAATATGGAATAACGTTCTGGTCCCACGATTACTGTCATGGGGGTCTTGGTGATGCCAGCCAGCCTGATACGTGAGTCCTCTGTGCACAGGGCTGAGTCCTGGGGCAGAAAGAGGCAGAAGGAGGGGAGTGGTGGGTCCCTGCATCACAGGGGCGTTGGGAGTTGAAAGAATAAGCATAAAAGGATAGTAGTAGGAGATTCATCGTTCTGGGGTATACTAAAACATGTTTTCCCTTTTGTGAACTTAACCATTCTGATCCACGTGCATTTTCTAAATGTCACTCCCTGTCGTGGTCTCTGATCCCCTTTGGGGACTTCTGCCCAACTGTGCCCACCTGGAAGGTGGGACCTGGCTTCTCTGGCCAGGCCTGTTAGAGCCCAAAGGCAGGACCTCTTTCTTCATTGTCTTTTAGAAAGGCTCTCATGCAGGCCCTGCCTCCTCTTGGATCCTTCGCGTGGACCGATTCTGCTCTTCCTTGGGTATCTGGCCTGGGCTTGGCCAACTCTGAATCTTGGCATGCCGAGCCCTTTGCATCTACCCCATTCTTAAACTTGATCTTTGTGGCTTTCCAACCCAGTTCCCAGCCCGTGGGATCTCTCCCCCAACTTGTGAAATGACCGGTAGTCCTCCACCCGCCCTCCTGGAACTCCATCAGGATTTCTGGGACCCCCCCACAAATGTTACCCAAGACATTGCCTAGAACCCCAACAAATACCATGTGGCAGTTCCAGATGTTTGAAACCCTGGCAAAATTCCACAGTATTTTACAAAGTCTTTGTTTGCTCTATACCCCTAGAGGATAGCCCTCAGGGGTTAAAAAAAATACGCTGCCTGAATAGGGGGATGGAGTCAAGAAGGCCGGATAGCATAGGATTCGCTCCTTTCCATCTACCTAAAATGGCTTGCAATTCAAGCCAACCAAGATGGACACCTAAACGAACTAAAGCCGGGATACACAAGATGGATGTTTACTCGTCAACGTGGCGCTTAGAGACAAATAAAACACAAATGTAATAACGTAGTGGGCAGTCCTAAATACTGGAATACAAGCACGCCCTCTCCCACCGCCCCTGCAGGACTGGAGACGGGGAGTGGGCCACGTCAGCCCAGCACTATGCTCGGTGCAGGCTTTGGAGTCCGAGTACGTAGGAGTCCAGTGCTAACCCCATCTACCTCCTCAGGTGTTTGAGGCTCAGGTGAGACAGTACCTGGTTCACAGAGGAGATGATACATGAGCGCAGGAGACTTTGGGCTCTTCCAGTGGACCAGCCTCTCACTGGAGCAACGAGGAACGGAGGCCAGAAAGAAGGGCCTCACCCAAGATCGCAAGACGGGCATCTCTTGATTCTCCATCCAATTAACTAAAAATACAAATTGAAAAATGCCCACCTGTGTGTGGCGCTCCAGTGTCTGACAGCTGGCAAAGCATTATGCTTCTGTCCTCACAATTATCCAGTGATGTAGAGGGCAGGGAGGAAAGAGGCACAGAGGAGTAATGGCTACGCGGAGACTGAAATGTAGATTCAGACACGCAGATGGCTGGATGCTTCCCTCCTGCCTCCCTGCCACATCCTTCCTTCCCCTGGTAGGCTTAGATCTCTCTCCACCGACCTCCCTGCAGAGAGCAGAACTCACAGAGCTGCGGTGGGACTTGGAGATCAGGAAGTCCAGAGGCCCCGGTTCGTGGATGAGGGCAGAGTCTCAGGGACACTGTAGGACCCGCCTAAGATTCCTCAGGTGTCCAGGGCAGGTCCTTGGATGCCAGGGCAGTGTCCTTCCCATCAGTGCCCATGTCCAGCTGCATGTCTGGCCCTTCAGGGCAGACATGGAGGACTTTGGGGCACCTGACTTGGCACTTTTTCAGCACCGATTGATTTGCCCCATAGTCACATGTGGTCCCACTTGGTCACGCCCCTCTGCTTGGGAAGCTGGGTGGCCATGTCTGCATCTCTGCAGATTTTCCCATTTACTGCTGAATTCTGAACTGGGTTCCAGGGGTTGGAGCAAGCCCCGTGGCGTGATGGTCATCAGAGAGCCCCTCGATGGGCCCCGCTTCCTCGGGGACTGGCTTATCTGCCTCTGGGAAGAATTACCTCCGCCACCTTCCAGTTCAAATGGCAGTCAGTTAACCTCCCCACATTCGTGGCTTTTGGGCAGTCTTCTCATGGTTACCTCCCTCTTGGGTTACCTTCTGACAACGGATTCCATCCTGGGCCACCTTGGCCAGGTCTTTCCCTCTCTGGCTTTGTTCCTCATCTGAGAAGGAAGGCTGTGTGTGTGTGAGTGTGTGTGTGTGCACGTGACCTGTAAGTGCCCTTCTGGGCTCCGTACTTTACGGCACCGGCTCTCTGTTTGTCTAAGACGAAAGTGTGAGGCTAATGGAGTCACACGCGAAATCTGTCCCAGTTTCCCCCATCACACCCTCCTGCTTTTATACCTGAGGATTCCCCAGCAAAAAAGGAGCTCAGGTCCCACGAACACTGAGACCAAGTTCCACACTTCCAAGTACAACTGAGTCTTTCTCATCTAGCACTTGGGATACAAAATGAGCACACAGCTCTTTCACTACTCAAATTAATCAGACTCAGAGCTCATCATCCCTGTGGGTCCTGGAGTGAAAGGTCGTGCTTCCCTTCCTAAAGTCGCCTTTGGTCATGATCCAAATACTCTAGGCAGGGACTCAGCAAAGGCTTTGGTCCTTGTGTCACAACTGAATCTGACTCAGACAATCCCCCTTGAGGCTGGGGGTCTTCATCACAGCCACTAGAGAACGATGGTCCCGACATAGATTGGCTGGGACTCCCAGGTATGGTTTTTTAGATGCTCTTTGTTTGTGCCAGGGTGGCTGATCAGATCGTGTTCCAGCAACCAGCTCTGCACCCCCCCACCCAAGAAACCCAAGTCACCTGGTAAGATCTCTTGTTCCTTACCATGCTTTCTCCTTTCAGGAGTCCCTGGAATCTTCTACTAGCTAACCTTACACGGGGCCATCTCAGTGTCTTGATTTTTACCTCACACATAGCTATCCATCCCAAAGACTGTTTCCCAGCTTCCCTTGTAGCTAAGTGAGTAATTTATGGCCAAGCGGAATATGAACAGTAGTGTCCTGTGGGACTTCCAGGAATTCATCTTAAAAAGTTAGGAGCATGCCCTTCTTTGATCCTTCCTTTGTCCTGCTGTCTGGAACATGGATGTGATAGACGGAACTCTAGCAGCCATTTTAGATCACGAGGGTCACACTTTAGTGAAGGTGGAGCAGCGTGCTAGAAAGAACCAAGGTTCCTGATGGCCCTGTGTCCCTCATATCAGTTCTGTGTTTCCTACTTCTGGATCTCTTTAGTGTGAAAGAGAAACACATTTCTCTTGTGTTCAAGTCACTGTTATTTTGGATCTTCAGTCACATGTGGCTGAACACGATCCTTACTGATATACCAAGCAAGCTTGATTTCTAAACAGAGAGGAACTCTGAGGGTATTTGCAGACCTCACATGTTCCCTTCCCTGTGGCAGTGATAAAGCCTGCCTGTCTTCTGTAAGGGGACACACAGATCCTTATGTACCTTGCTTAAGAACAAGAGACAATAGATACAATCTGTTAATCCCATCTGTTTTCCATAAGAGGGGAAAATGGTTACATGGTGATGATGGAAATTCTCAGGCTGGGTGGAGGGGATTTTCCGAGTGTTCCTTAACAGGGACATGGGGGACGGAGCGGACACAAAGAGGAGACGCTCGTGGAGCTGATCACAAGGGATTTATTATCTAGCACTGACAGAGTTTGTAATTTTCAAAGCCCATTTCATTCATTATAACCCCATTATCTCCTGTTCTTCT
Source organism: Leucopleurus acutus (assembly GCF_964270905.1). Taxonomy (NCBI): domain Eukaryota; kingdom Metazoa; phylum Chordata; class Mammalia; order Artiodactyla; family Delphinidae; genus Leucopleurus; species Leucopleurus acutus. Next base: position 5,342,038 of record NC_139142.1, read on the forward strand.
TTCTCCTACCAAGTACTCCCAGTGACAACATTACTATCCCCACTTCCCAGATGGAAAACCTGAGGCTCAAAGGGTTGTGAATGGTTAAGCAGGTCTGGCCCTATTTTGTTATATTTTGTTTTAGAGGAGGAAGAACAATCTAGCAACCACCTATCCTAGACTTCCCATAAAATTTCCAAGCTCATTCAATGTCTTTTTTTCCTACCAGAGAACATTTGTCCCAGAAAGATCACACACACTGAGTTTTGGTTTGGAAAGTATATTGAAAACAACTTTAAAAATCATCTTCCAAGGTAACAAGTATTTCTGGGAAGGATGGAGAAAGTGCTGGGAAGTTCAGAGGGAGTCAGGGAAGACTTCCTGGAGGAGGTGGTCTTTGGTCAAAGTATAGAAATAATGCTGAACTGGGATGGCAGAGGAATACCCTTTGGGGATAACTAGGACTCCAGAGAGGAGGTGATGGGGAGGAGGTGGTTATGGAATGTAAGAACATTCTGGAAGATGGAAGAGCATGTGAAATGCAAAGACCCAGGGGCTCTGGTGAAGTATCAGGGAGCTGGGATTCGTGTGATACACCCGGAGTGAGCGTGCTGGGAGCAAAGTGGTCCCTGTGAGAGATGGGGCAACCTCAACTAGGGCAGGGGCAGCAGGAAAGGAGAGGCAGAGACAGCAAGGAGGCCGACTCGGCAGGACAGGGCTTCCCACTGGTCAGACGTGGCGGGTGTGAGGGACGGGAGATGGGGGTCCCCAGGTTTCCGCCTTCAGCCCCGAGTGGATGCTGGTGCCCCCACACGTAATGATGGTGAGGCATGTGATCGGCACGTACAGGTTAGTAATTAATATGTGCCCCCATCCCCATAGGTATTCTTTAAATATTTGTTTAAAATTAAGTGTATGAGCTCAAGGAGAAATTGATTTTCTGTTGCTAAAAATGGCATTCAGAGAAGATGCACTTACTAATTCTCTTCCAAAGGGCTGAAAAATTTCAACCAAACATTTCTGGTACATTTTTATTTGTAGGTCTTCTTCTCAGTTCAGGTGTGTATGTGTGATTTTTTTTTTTTTTTTTTTTGGCTGTGCTGTGCAGCTTGCAGGAGCTCAGTTCTCTAACCAGGGATCAAACCCGAGCCACAGCAGTGGAAGCCCGGAATCCTAACCACTAGGCCACCAGGGAACTCCCTGTATCTGATATAGGGGAAAAAAGATCAAAAAGACAAACACCAAAGTATTAACAATCTTATCTATGTTTGGTGTAATTAAAGGCAATCAGTTATTTTTCTTTGTGTTTCCCAAGTATTCTTTACTAAGCAGAGAGGTATTAAAGAAACAGGTTACCTACAAAGAAAGAACAAACAGGCTCGTTCCAGATTTCTCCTCTGAATACTCAACACTAGAAGAAAATAAATGCTCTCTTCAGGATTTTGAGGGGAAAAATTTGTGGACCAAAAGTGATGTCCCCAGCCAAGTGTCGTTCGTGAGCAAAGGCTACAGGCAAATATTCTTGGATAGGCAGAGACTGGGAGAGATACAGCTCATGTTACCTTAAAAAATTATCCAACGGTGTATAGCCAACTGAGAGATGAGTCTAAATGAAGATCTCAAGAATGGAAACCAGTAGTATAAAAGGGCTGGCGAGAACATGGAAACCAGGAACTTCCCTGGTGGTCCAGTGGCTAAGACTCTGCACTCCCAATGCAGGGGGCCAAGGTTCGATCCCTGGTTAGGGAACTACATCCCACATGCCGCAACTAAGACCCAGTACAACCAAATAAATAAATTAAAAAAAAAAAAAGAAGCATGGAAACCAACTAAACATACAAGCGTATGTATAAATGCTGCTGTAAACTGGGCACAATAGAACGCAAAAAAAAAAAACTTATAAAATAAAAAAAAAGGTTTTTTTAAATAAGCTTCATCTGTAACCCCCAATTGAAACAACAAAGACTTGGGGAAGGGCAGGGAGGAAGGAAAGCAGGATGAATTACTAAAAGTACATAGTGATCCGTCAAGCCGTATTACATTGTTCTTACATTTGTTCTTGATATAAGCCTGATTTGATATAAGCCTATAAGCATTTGATTATCTTAAAGGAGATCACTAATGGCACTAAAAATTTGCACCAAAATATATTAGATGAAAAAAAGCCATGGTAGAAGGGTTTTCACATTTGTAGGAAAGAGGAAGACCCATGCACATGTAATGTTTGCACAAAGCTGGGCCACTGCCGGGGAGGGAGCCTGAGGTCCATCGGCTGATCTCCAGTGAGTATTCAGATCTTCTGGAACAATGTGGAAGGCATTTTTAAAAACGGCTTTATTAAGGTATAACAGACATAACTGCACGTATTTCAGATGTACAATGTCATACATATGTGTGCAACAGTGTAGCCGTCACCTCACCTGAGATTGTGAGCAAATGACCACGCCTAAACATCTCCTCCATCATCCCTCCCTCCTCCTTCTCCACAGGGACAGGTAACAGTAAGCATCACTTTACATAGATAGCAAGAAATAGAAAACAAAGAATAATAGGGAACTAAGAACCAGAAAGCATAAAATAAGATGACAGAAAGAAGGCTGTAAATGTTGAATATTTTAATAAAAGGCAAAGACTGTCTGAATGATAATATCAATAAAGTGTCTACCTGTTCACACACAAGTAAAGAAATCGCTTTATTTTCCAGCATCTGTGGGACATTGACCAGGGTCGAGCATATGCTAGGTCATAAAAATCTTACTGTGTTCCCCAAAACATAAATTTCACAGATCACATTTTCTGATCAAAACAAAATTAAACCATAAATAACTATTTCTTTTAAAAAAGTATTTTTAATAACAATGGGAACATAGAGGGATAAAATACATTTACAGAATATTTTGAAAGTAATGAAAATAAAAACTCTCTACCTAATAAGAATAAAGCTATTCTCCCAGGCAGAGTCATAGTTATTAAATGAATTATTTATCCAAAAAGGGAGCTAAAATGTGTATGATTTAAGCATTCAATTCCATAAATTAGGAAAGGAGGGAAAAGCAGCCCCAATAAAACAAAAAAGATGAAGCCACACTTCTTTCTTTGAATTTTATTTAATTAATTTTTTTATACAGCAGGTTCTTATTAGTTATCCATTTTATACATATTAGTGTATATGTGTCAATCCAAACTTAATGCAGTAAAAAACAGAGCTGATCTATAAATGTGAGTCAATTTGAAAAGATAAACTTCAGTAATCTGGTGACTTTAATTAAATAACAAGGTACAAAATACAAACAATATGACAAAGAGGACAGAACTTCAGAGGGGTGGTTTACCAAAAGAATAATATATATAATTATATGAATACTTTGAGAATCTCAGTGAAAATAAGCAATTATCTGGAGTACTGCAACTTACCAAAAATTTTGAGGAGATATCAAAAACTTCAAAAATATTAATAATTATAAGTCGCCATTGAAGGTTTTATAAAAATACTTTCAATAGAAGGTTGTGGGCTAGGTAGTTTTATATGTAAGTTGTTTAGGTTATTTAAGGAACAGATGAGTAACTTTTCCAAAGCATAGGAAAGACCAAAATTGATATCATTTATATGTGGAATCTAAAATATGACATAAATGAACTTTTATGAAACAGAAACAGACTCACAGACATAGAGAACAAACTTATGGTTGCCAAAGGTGGGGGTGTGTGTGAGAGTGTTGGAGTGGGAATTTGGGGTTAGCAGATGCAAACTATTATATGTAGCATGGGTAAACGACAAAGTCCTACTATATAGCACAGGGAACTATATTCAATATTCTATGATAAACCATAATGGAAAAGAATAAAAAAAGAATGTATAAATATATAAATATATATATATATATATATATATATATATATATATATATATATATATATATAAACTGGATCATTTTGCTGTAGACAATAAATTAACACAACACTGTAACTAAACTGTATTTCAATAAAAAGACCAAAATTTACCCAAATGATCTTGCAAAGTTAAAATAATCTTGTCACCAAAAATCTATCAAAGGTAACCTCAAAATGAAATGATCGACCAGTCTCACTTGTGAAAGCAGATGTGAAATTCTAAATAAACTCCTCACAAGTGAAATTCAACAGCATCTTAATTATTCATCCAAGTCCAGTAGACTTTGTTCTGGGAATGTAAGAATGGTTTAATGTTAAGGAAAATCTATTAGTATAAGAAGTTGTATCAATGGGTTATATAAGAAAAGATATATGATTATCTCAATAGATGTCTGAAAGGCTTTTGACCCAAATGAACATTTATTCTCATTCTCAGATAATATATTTAACACAGAATAGTTTTTACTATGTGCAGTCCACCTTGCTGAGGACTTGACATGGTTTATATCATTAAATACCCGTAGCAGCTCCCTGAGACGGGTCTCCTCTCCTACATAAGGCTGATTCCTCCACCTGTGTATCAAATCTTATCTCCTCCCCTTCTCAGGGACCTTATGCAATCAATGAATTACCCCTCTCCTATACGTTCACCTTGGCCCCTCCCCACATCTGGTTCCTTCCCATCAATATTTAAATAAGCTTAAGATCTTTTTAAAAAACCCCTTGACTCTGCATGACCCTCCAATGAAGACTTCTCGTAAGAATTGTTATGTTCACTCTGTTTCCTCAGGCTCCACCCACAGCCCCCTCCAGGCTGGTTTCTGCTCCTTTCACAGTTTCCCCAGGTGACCTACAGGCGGCCTAGCCCGCTGGTCCCTTGGCAATCACATTACAGGTGAAACGATGCTTAGAGGATGAAGCACCATCCGGTGAGGGTGAACAGCAAAAGAGCATGTGTGAGTCAGGGTGACGGTTGAGCTGTGCTAACAAACGTGGCCCCCACCAAATCCAGTGGCTTCATGAAGATGGGAGGGGTCCCGCCTCCATCGGCCCTGGGCAAGCAGACTCCTTAAGTGGGTAGCTCTGCTTCTGGTGGTGACACAGGGATTCAGGTCCATCCTTCCATTCTGTTTGTCCTTGAGGAAAATGATCATCCTTCATGTACAGATGGTTTTTTCCACTTTACAAAACGTGGACATTTTACAGAGCACAGGACCCCTGGAAGCTATTTATTATTATCCCAGTTTTGGAGGTATCGAGACTGAAGCTCAGAGCCCTTGTCAAGCAGACAAGCATCCCACAGCTAGAAAGAGGGGGGCCACGACCAAAACTCAGGTCCTGCCCGCTGGCCCCTAAGTCCACTGCTTCTGACAGGCAGTCACCTTTCACAGACTTACAGCCCTGTCCACCTCGACCCCTTGGTCACGGGGAGCCCGCCAGGAGGTGCTTTCCTTAGACTGGAGGCTCAGCAAGTCCCCATGGTGTCTGGAACTCTCTTCTCTCCTGCTCTGGAGTTTTGCCAGTGGGCCCGCCAGCCCCCTCCCATATGCATTCGGGGTTCTTCCAAGAGCCTTTCAAATGTTCCCCAAGAAAAGGCCAGACCCACTCCTTGGGCTCCACGGCTGGCCAGACACCACCCTCTTCTATGTCGCATGGAAATAAAGCATGGAGGTGACAAGCAGCTTGGAGGAGTAGAAATGTCAGCGTGACACCCTGAAATCTCCTCCGAGCACGTAACTCGGAGATGGTAAAGGTTGCCCAGAAAGCAAACTGTTAGCTAGGAACCGGGGGAAGTTCCTCCTCTGGGTTCTTGGAGCCAGGAGCTCCAGAAGATCTGCTGCGCGTGCCAGGAGCCCACCCTGCACTCAGGCAAGCTGACGCACGTGCCAGCACCCGCTCCACCCCTGCGGGGCCCCAGCCCTGCCAAACCACTTGTAGCTCCTGTGCGCCCTCCTGTCCCGTCCCCTCCAGCGTCCCCCTCCTGACTGCCTCTCCTGCCCCGGCTCCCGGCTCTGCTCTGCAGCCTCCCTCGCTCAGGCTGATCCCAGGCCTCCAGCTTCGAGATGGTGCCTTTCATGTCCATACCCTGGGGGCCTGGCGCAGAGGAGGGCTCCATCAGGATTTGTCCACTGAACAGGGGACACTTCCAGGAGAACAGCGTTTCGAGCAGACCGAGGTCACGCCCTGAAGTCCTTCCTAACGCCAGGCTGGCAGCTAAGAGGAAGGGCCACCGTGTCTGGGCCCCAGAGGCGAGGACACTGGGTGTGGAAAGATGGCCAGCCTGGGGGCACCTTTCCCAACACAGGGCTTCGGTTTCTTCGTTGGCAGAATGATGGGGGTCAGTGCCCTCCAGGGCCCGCCCAGGACCGGCTCTGTGCCTGAGTGCAGGGCATCTGAATTCCTCCTTCTCCTCGTGGGATGGATGCCAAACAGCCTTGCCCTGGCCTGGCGCCCGGCCTTGCTTCTGCCGCTGCCCGTTCCCACCCACCCTCCGCTTGTGCCAGACCCCTGAAGGACCCTGCAAACGAGGAGCCCTGAAGCCTGAGCTCCGTCCTCTCCACAAAGCACCCACCCTGAGGAGATGTTCACGTGGGCACATCTGCGTGCTGCGTGTGCCTCTTAGGTAGCAGAGGAGGTGCGTGGGTGTGGGTGTCTTGGTGTCTTTGTGTGTCACCCCCATAGGTTCGCTTAGGGGCAGGCCGGAATCAGGAGGGGGAGGTCCGGGGGAATGGACATCACCCCGAGGAGGGAGGTGTGTACACGGGCATGGGTGCAGGCACCCAGGACACCTGTCCTGTGTGTGGTTGGTAGACGTGCCTGTGGGCGGGAGAGGGTGTATGTGTGTGTTTGGCTGTGTGGGGGTTTGTGGGGGTTTGTGAGTTTGTGTGTTTACATGCGTTTCTTTGTGAGCACGTTTGTGTGCATGTTCACCCGTGTGTGTGTGTGTGTGTGTGTGTGCATGTCCCACCTCAGACCTGTTCAGAACCAAGAGGACATGTTCTGGTGGACAGGTGGGGGCCCTGGTGAGCAGACATCCTGCCGGCATCACCACTCACCTTTCCTTTTTTATCCATTTTAAAGTCTTGGTCGTCACGTCTGAAAATGCTGGAACGGCAGCCGAGGTTCTCTGAGCCAAAGTGCCGTGTGTGAACTGTGAAAACTGTCTACCCCGTGTGGGAGGCAGAGACGGTTTCTTATTTTAATTCTCTCGGAGACTCCAAAGGTTAGCAGTTTCTGCAGGTCCCACGGCAGGGTCACGAGCACGAGCCCCTCATGATCACCAGCACTTGCTGGTTGTGGGCAGCTGGAGAGACCCTTTCCCGAATGCATGGTGCCCTGGGAAGGGACATTCACAACGTGCTTTTCCTTCGGCATCATGACCTCAGAGCCATAAGGGAGCTTAGAGACTCCAATAGTTGAACCTTCCCATTGACAGCGGGGGACAGCTGTTCAGTGAACAAGTGACACATCCAAGGTCACAGGGGAACAGAAATGGAAAACCAGGTGCGTCCAGCCCCAAGGAGGGCATAGAGCAAGCTTGGGGCATGCTTGGGGGCGGCGGGATGGTGGGCAGCAGACTCAGGTGGGGGGAAGGCAGTGGGAGCCATCGATGGCGGCGGGATGGTGGCAGCAGACTCAGGTGGGGGGAGGCAGTGGGAGCCATCGATGGTTCTTGAGCAGGAGAGGCATCTGCTCTTTGACACATTTTAGGGAACTCAATCTGACCTCCATGGGGTGCAGAGTAGAGTGGGTGGGAAAGTGGGAGCGCCCCCTGGGGCTCTGGGGGAGCCTGCACAGCATCCAGGGGTGTTGAATGAATGAAGTAAGTGCAGGGCTTCCGCAGGTGGAGGAGGACAGGAAGAGCGTCCTGGGCAGAAGAAACCGCAGGTGCAAAGGCTGTGGGGGAGGGGAGGTCCTAGGAGCGCTTGGGGGCATCAGGCGCTCGCTCACGCGTGATTGGCGGGTCCCCATCAACGGTGGTGGCGGGTGGCGGAGACTGAGAGCCAGGCGGGGGCTTTGGCCTCTCTCCCGAGGGCCTTGGGTAGTCACTGGCGGCGTGGGTGCGCACCCTGCTAGACGCGTATTTCGGAAGGACACCCCAAAGCGCTGGGGGATGGGCTCCTTTCCAGTGGGGCTTAAGGCTGGGACGGCAAGGTGCTAGAAGAGTTAGTGGCCCCAATGTGGGAAGCAGCAGGGTGGGGAGGTGGTAAGGGGGGCCTCTGTGCTTGTCCCCCCACCCCCTTCCACCCTCCCAAGCTGTCTCTGGACATGCAGGGAGGCCATCAGCTGCAAAGTCCAGGGGTGAATGGGGGGAGAGGCAACGGGCAGTTCGGTCCTCCAAAGGGGCCCGGGCACCAGGAATACCCAGCATGTCGAGGTCAGAGGGCACAGGGCCAAGCACTGGCAAGGGGATGGAAGACCCTTTCCCATGGGCTTGCAAAGAGGCCTCCTGGAAACGAGACTCAGGGTGTGGGCAGCAGTGTCTGTGAAAAACGCAGCCCTCCTGCCAGGGGTGACCACACCTCTGCAGGCGGCTGCCCTGACCCTGCCGCACCTGTCTGCTCCCCACTCTGTCCCTCTCAGGGGCCCTGCGCACTCTCAGCCTTGTCTGAGAACTCTCTCGGTGCAGTGTCCTTGTCCTATGGACTCCCCAGGGAAGTCACCTCTGCAGGCTCAGTCCTGCAGCTCCTTCCCTCACCACCTCCCCAGGAAGGCGCTGGGGGCTCTATTTTGTAGGTGGGGAGACTGAGGCCCAGAGAGGCGAGTCATTTGCTTAAATAGCACAGCTGGTAGGAGTGGCTACCCACACACACCTGCCCGGCAAACAGGGGCAGGCTGTTTAGGAATGGGGGCTCTGGAGCCAGAGGGCCTGGCTTCAGATCCCACCTCCCCCCAGCAGGCCAGCTTCTGACCTGTATCCTCATCTCAAAGTAGAGGGCGGTTCCAGCGTCTGCCTTGCAGGGGCGGCCCAGGAAACACGGCAGGTGTTAGAGGATGTCTGCTGTGTGGACGGGTCACCCTTCTTCCTGGGAAGCAGGGTTCAAGTGCCTGCCTCACTGCTGTCCACACTGATTCCCACCGAATGCCTATCAGAATCTGTAATCATTTGCCAAGGCTGCCGTAACAAAGAACCACACACGGAGCAGCTTAAATAACAGGAATGTATCGTCCCGCAGTTCCTGAGGCCAGAGTCCAAGGTCAAGGTGTCGGCTGGGCTGGTCCCTTCTGAGGCTGGGAGGCAGGATCTGTTCCGGGCCACACCCGGAGCTTCTGGTGGTCTTTGGCATTCCTTGGCTTGTAGACCCATCACTCTAATTTTTGCTTTCAACTTCATGTGGCATCATCTCTGTGTGTGTGTGTGTGTGTGTGTGTGTGTGTGTGTGCGCGCGCGCATGTGTATGTATGCGTCCAAATTTCCCCTTTTTAAAGAACACAGTTATATTGGATTAGGGTCCACTGTCATGACCTCATCTTAACTTGGTCATCAGCAAAGACCTTATTCTGCGTTAGTCTCTGCCCGTGAGTGTCACGGTCTGGTGAGGGTTCAGACAGGTCAAAGGCAGGGGCATGATCGGGTGATGCGTGCCCTGAAAGAGTGGGCACAGGGTCTTGATCACAGGGTGGGGTGGGGAAGCACAGCTACACAGTTCTGGGGCTCCCGTGGCCCCTGGCCCGGCACACAGTAGGTGCTCACTGCCTCTTAGTGGATGGATGAGTGAATGAGAACAGATTAAGAGAAGGCACAGCGCTGTCATGTCCCAGAAGCACTGAAGCCACTTGAAGAGGCAGGACGGAATTTCTTGCCCTGGGCTCCAGCTCCTTGGGTGTTGAAAGACCAAATTCCTGGAATTCATTTCTTCTGTCTCTTGGGCCGTCCCTTTATCAAGCTTGGAGAGCTGGGGAAGTGCTGGCAGCGTGTTAGGGCTTGACGGCGGGGGGTTAGCTGGGCTCCACGTGCAGCCTGGATTCCAGACGCCGCCGCAGCCATCTTGATGTATGTGTGGTCTCAGCATAGAATTTCTCCATTACCCAACTGTTTAGAAACTGGAGGCAGAGTCCCTTTGAAATTGATGTTGTTTTTTGGAGCCATAGGACTGATAATTACTGGCGTGGAGACTCCCACCATCCTGCAAATGTAAAAGGCCCGATGTGGCCCAAAGCAGGGGCAGATGGACAGGGCTTTTCTGACTGTCGAGATGCTGCCATTGCTTCCTGCAATGCTGAAGCTGGTGTCTTGGTGGTTTGGGGGGCAGGAGTCCTGTGATGGGGCCACAGAGTGTCTTTAAGATCTCTTCAGTTGGTTCAGTGACCAGAGTGCGGGGGGGTGGTGGTGGTGGGAATCCTCCATCAGCCACCCCTCCTGCCTGTGCAATACTGGTGAGTCACTTTCCCTCTCTGAGCCTCAGTTTCCCCGTCTATACAACATGGACTAATATATTGGGTGTAGGATAACTTATTAGTTTGAAGCTTAATGGTTCTTTATGGCTTGAATGACTTTTATTACTACGGCGGAGGGTCTGAAGATCTTCTAAGCTGTTCTTATGGGGAGGCTGATAATAATCTGTCATTTGGGGGGAAGACTCGGCAGCAGCAAGATGATGTTGAACTTCACAGCAGGTGGGGGGAGTTGGTGGTTGGCCCATTCACTGCCCGTCCAGCAAGGATTCGCTTCGTGTCCTGTGTTGTACAGGCAGAGACAGAGGAGGACCAGACCGTTCTCCATCACCATCCATCTCTCTGCCTTCGAGCCTCTGCATCTCTGCCTCCGTCCCTCATTCTTCTGTCTTTCCCTCGAAGCACACTGCACATAAAATGGCAAAATGTGGGCTCCAGCCAATGTCAAGATCAACTAGCTCCTGTCAGCGTTAGCCAGACAGCCTTGGCCCAACGTCTGATCTTGGAAGACCACACCATTCTTTCCAGTATTTTCACCGCTAAGTTGGCATCCTGGAAGTCAGCATTTGTGAGCATTTCCAGCGTGTGGGGAGTACGTTCCAAGCTCTACCAATGAGCAAACCTTCACTGTTTGTTGAACAAATGGATGAGTGTTTATTCTGGGGCAGCTTGAAGGCTGGGTGAACCTCTCTACCCCGCTCACCTTGACACCAGCCAGCTTATGTGCTCCTCCTATAAAGAGAGTCACGGGATTTGGGGTAGAAGAACAGACTTGAGATTGAGAAGCAGGACTCTGGCGATGACGAAACAAGCTTGAGGGGTGAAGCGGGTCGTTGAAGATCGCACAATAACTTTGTGCGGAAGACGGGGTGCAGCCCGGTTCTCCCACCTCGCAGGGCAGACGCTCTTACGGGTGATCAGACCCAGGCTTGGCAGGTCTATCTGAAGCTGTCTGAGGTTTGTAGGTCTGTCCCCTGAGCAGAAGCATCTTGCCGGCTGCGTGGCCATGGTACGAGCATTTCTGTCTCAGGCTCTTCACACGCTGGGCTTAAGCACCTTCAGGCACCTCTGGGGCCCACACAGACACCCTGGGAGGAGTGACTTGGAGCAACTCAGGTCTCTGGGAAACAGGAGCCATGAGCCCTGTGCTGTGGACATAGATGACATTGCTCAGTAAACGTGCTCTGATCCAGGAGTTGGTACCAAGCGATCAAAGAGAGAGAGAGAGAGAGAGAGACAGTCCTTTGGCAGGACGGGGGGCGTGGGAAGCCACGCAGGGGTCCTGCACACACAGTAGGGCCACTCTGAGGGAGAGTCATGCAGAACACAGGGCAGGGCAGGCCACCCGGCCCCAAACCTAGTCTCTCTGTTCATCTCCCGAACCTGAAGGAAGCAAGGGAATCAGAATAAGGGAAAAACAATAGTAGGAACATAAGATGAAGTTGTGTAAGTAGTGCCTGGGACACATTTACACTAAAACAATTGTTTCAAGTGTTCTGAAATTCATATTTAACTGGGCACGCTGCATTTTTATTCACTACGTCTGGCAAAGTACACCCTGAGGAGATGGGGTGACGGGGCTGCCCGAATCCTCAGAGTGCCAACTCACCAGGAACCTTCCCAGCAGCTTCCCATATTGTCTTAAATTAGAGGAAAACGCCGAAGTGCATTTCAGCAAAGCCTGGTCTAAGGGTCTAAGTAAGCAGGCTTTCTGGTGCTCAGGCCTCCTCTTCCTGGTTTTATGTGTTAATTTGCCTGGGCCATGGGGCGCCCAAGACATTTGGTCAACATGATTCTGGGTATTCCTGTGAGGATGTTTTGGGGTGAGAGTAACATTTAAAAGCATGGATGTAGAAAACAAACTTATGGTTACCAAAGGGGAAAGGTGGGGTGGGGAGGGCTAAATTGGGAATTTGGGATTGACATATACACACTACTATATCTAAAATGGATAACCAACAAGGACCTACTGTATTCTGTAATGACCTAAATGGGAAAAGCATTTGAAAAAGAATCGATGTATGTATACGTATAACTAAATCACTTTGCTGTACACCTGAAACTAACACAACAGGATTGCCCAAGTCACCACAGATGGCCCAGGACACGGAATCAAGGAGCCTATGACCAAATGGGGCTGACTCCCGGGAAGACAGGTGGAGGAGAAAGGGGCTTGTTTCCTAAGTTGCCATTTATGAAATACTTGCCCAGTGCCGGGGTAGCCAGTGAGCACCCATGTGTGTTCCTTCAGGAGTCCTCACCACACTCTGGAAGGCGGTACCCATTTCATCCCCATTGTACAGATGGGGAAACTGAGGCTGAGAGAGGGGAAGTGATTTGCAGCTAAAAGGGAAAGAGTCAAGCCTCCCAAATCCCCCGAGGCCTGGGACACCCCTGAGAACCCAGGCTGCATGCATTGCTTGGCATGTGGGTGAAACCCCTCTTTGCCTTCAGATATGGGAAGATAAGAAATGAATAGAGGGGAGGAGTATGAAGAGGATCAGGGAGTCTGATGGTTCTCAGGCTTGATGCTAGGGGGAGGGGCCTGAGGGGGGAGCCACCTCTGAGGCTGGGCAACAGGAGGGCTTCCTGGAGGAGGAGACACTGTAATGGAGAAGGAGGGGAAAGGACAGTCCCGGCTGGGCCTGGCCAGAGTCGGGGCACAGGTGTGCACAGCGCAACAGAGGCAGTGTTGTGGGAGGGATGGAGCCGGGTACACGTGCTCCACAGCCCTTGCTGGGTCAGAGCTACTGTCCCCACTTTGCAGATGAGAATACTGAGGCCCAGGTCCCACGGTGACCCAGCAGGCCAACCTCAAATCTCAACGTCTCAATTTGTGCCCTGCTCTCTTCACCCCAGCAGGGTGGTTTTGGAGGCCAGGGGCCAGGGTTAGGGCTCCAGCGGGTGGAAGATTCGTGGGGGGTACAGACACAGCCACAGGACGAGGTCAGGAGTCAAGAGTCAGTGCCAGTGCCCAGGGAGGAGCGGGGCTGGGACGTCAGAGGACAAAGCCAGGGCTGGCAGTCCACTCGGAGGGAGCCAGCCGCCCAGGCAGAGGCCAGGGCAGGGGATCTCGGCTTGGGCCAGCTGGACCCTTTCCAGACCTTCCCGCCGGCAGGAAACGGGGGTGCCTGGGAGGGAGAACCGCCTTGGGAAGGAGAGCCCCCTTCCCAGAGTCCCCAGGATCCAAACCTCGTTGGGCAGGAGGATGCTTCCTGAAGCTTTGGAAGGAACAGACAGACAAACACGGAGTCCTGGGGTCGCTGCCAAACCCAAAGTTCGCTCCCTGGCGAATGCTGCAGGAGGGGAGAAGCACGCAACATATGGAAAGCCCAGCATCTTCCACATTGCTGGGAGAGGCAGCCGCCCCTCCACAGCCTGCCATTCCCGTTTCCTTTCTGTTCCCTCCGGTGCCTTCCAGGGACTGGCGTCCCTATGGCCTGGCTCTGCGTGGCCTCCAGCAGTGGGCACCTGGGTCACCGCAACCCCTGTCCTCAGGCAGTCACAGCACGTGGGGAGAGACACAGAGATAGGAGGTGATAGAGGACAACGTGGTCAGAGGGGAAAGTCACTGACTCTGCCTGGAATGCTCAAGGAGGGCTTCCAGGAGGAAGTGTCAGTTGAAGTTAGCTGGAATTAGGCTGGAGTGGGAGGGGTGATGGAGCTGTGTTTCCACCTATGCATGTATCTGAGATGTTGAAACACAACCAAATGGAGGTTCACAGGTGTTAGAGTTTTGCTTGGGGTTAACACGGGAAGCTATAGGTGGGTGAGGCCAGGGTTTGAACCCAGGTGACCAGCCTGAGGCCAGGGTCTGTGTCCAGGCACACGGAGCCACCTTGATTCCCGAAGAGTCTTCCCCAGTAGCCAGGCCAGGGCAACAGGGAGGCTGCGGGCAGAGAGGCGTGTCCTGCTCACGTTGGGACGTGAACCGGGTAGGGGGTCTCAGGACTGACTGACGAAGGGGACACCCTCCCTTCTCAAGGGCTGGGCTGGGGGAGGGGAGAGGAGGGGGTGGGCAAGGGGGAGAGAGAGAAGGGGGGTTCCAGATACAACACGCAGTGGGCCCGGGAAATCTTCACTCTCCTTCCCTGAGGCTCTCAGTGTGCCTGGGGGATGGGGCGTGTGTGAGCGTGAAACACAAGTACGAGTGTGTGTGTGCACATGCCCGCCAGCACGCTCAACAAACCGGTGGTGAGTAAGTGGGTGCATGAAAGGCCGAGGTCCAGCAGACCAGCCCTGGGGGCGCCCAGGTGTGTCTGAGGGTGCGGATGCTCCCTGGGCGGCCGGCCCTGTGCCCAGGTGTGTCTGAGGGCGCGGATGCTCCCCGGGCGGCCGGCCGTGTGCCCAGGTCTTGGTGGCAGCTTGTGCCCTGCAATCTGCTGACGACCCACCAGTGGGCAGCCGACACCGGTGGTTTGGTGGCAGTGCCACGTGGCTGCAGCACCCACAGGGCTGGGGAGGGCCAGGTGTCTGCCGCTGTCTGACCCTCGGGTCCTCTGGCCTGTCTGCTGAGCAGAGGGGGCAGGACAGGAACAGCAGAGGGGGTGGGGGTCTGGGGTCTGGGCATCACCGTGGGAGATGCCCTGGGGAGAAGGAAGCCTCCTGGGCTGTACTCAGAATGCAGCCAGGACGGTGACCCCTTGTCGAGCTCTGTCTGGTCTGGGCGAGCTGTCCTCCCTCCTGGATGCCTTCCCATGGGCACAGGCAGAGTGACAGTCAGGGCCCGACAGATGAGGACAGTCCAGAGAGGAAGGGGAAGCAGGGGGCACATGGGTGGGCGGAGGTGAGAGCCCAGCCCAGGCTGAGCTCAGGGCATTTTCTCACCCCCTCCACAAAGGCCCTGCCCGGCCGCCCAGCTGTGTGGTCAGCCGGCGGCCACAGGCTCTGACTCCGGAAGGTCAGCCCCCAGCACTGGGGGAGGGGTTTTCCTCTGACGAGGCTCATGTGACAGCATCACAGCCCACACCTCAAAGCTGCCTGGGGGGCTCCTGGGCCACTGAGAAGACACCTCACCTCTGGGACTGACCGTTCCTGGCCCATCTGTTCCCCGTCCCCCTTGAGCCCCTCCAGGTGGGCCTTCCACCCACCTTGCTGTCCTCGCAGCACCTGCTGGCTCTCCGCACAGGGTGGCTGGTCCCCCGGAGCTCCAGGTCCGCAGACCTCCCTCCAGCCAGGGCTACATGGACCAGGGCACCTGGAGGAGAGTTTACCAGCTAAGGTCGTGCCCCGGACACAGTTTACAGCGCCCTCTGCCCACCCCCAACCACTGACATAAGATTTCTTGATGAGCTTTAAAATGGGTTTCACCTTAATTCCAATTTTGTTCATTCACTGAGACTTCATTCATGCTGTTCTGTCGCGCTGCAGCAAATCCCTGTTGCCTGACCTTCCGTAAAATGCAGCTCTAGCTGTGATCTAGAAGCAGGCTTCCAGGCCTCGAAACTAGGCTTCCAGATCAAATGTGGTTTTGATCTTCTACTTCAAAATCACAGCCCCCAAATTATCTATATGAAAAAAAGTAGAATAATTTCCCAGGGGTTCCCATCACCCCATGTCAGGCTTTATCCACAGAACTGGGGTAGCAAGATAAACAGGGCAGGTCTGTACACTCGGAGGGCACATGGCCCATCAGGGAGACAGAAGTTCACAGATGCTCCGTTTCCAAAGCCCTCTGGACACCGATCCCCTTAACCCTCAGTCTAAGACCGTCATGTAGGTATTATGAGCCCCATTTTATAGATGAGGAAACTGAGGTTCAGGGTCACGCAGTGAGGGAGGCACTGGGGCTGTTGTGAGAATTAAACGCGCTAAAGTGTGTAGGACTCACAGTCGGGTACCCACATCTTCTGACTTTCAAGTTTAAACCCTTCTCGCCTCTAGGGGGTGCTCTCCCCGCCGCGCACTATACCATGGTCACAAGGCGGCATGTCCTGTAGATCGCTCTGCTGTACCCGTGCACGAATAGCACTGGTAATGACGTCTATTCCTCTAGTGCCGTAGCATCAGCACAAGACAGGGATGCAGGGACATGTGTCCAGGGGAGGGGAAAGAACACAGGGAGGAAGGAGGTGTGGGGGGCAGGCAGAGGGTGCCCAGTCATCGTCTTACTTCCAGCTTTACTAGTCAGGATAATTTCCTCTTAGGTTT
This sequence comes from Leucopleurus acutus, assembly GCF_964270905.1. Classification (NCBI taxonomy): domain Eukaryota; kingdom Metazoa; phylum Chordata; class Mammalia; order Artiodactyla; family Delphinidae; genus Leucopleurus; species Leucopleurus acutus. Next base: position 5,358,454 of record NC_139142.1, read on the forward strand.
TTCAAACCCTGTTCTATAAAGCTGGGGACCTGGCCTGATGTGGCTGTAATAGGTTTACGGACCACTTCCAGCTGGGCTGGGCCCAAGCACACAATGGCTTTGCTTTTCTCCACTCTCTGGCCCCGTCTGGACCGTGTCACATCGCCCTTGCCCTCTTTTAACCCCTTGGTCTCTTGGGCAAAATTCAGTGCCGCTGAGAACTCCAGTGTCACACCCAGAGCAGGGCTGCCCTCCCATTTGATGGGACACTTGATGTCCCCTGGGTGGCCAGCCCAGTCCAGACACTGGCTCTCATGGGGGAGGGGTGAGTGCAGGGTCCGCCCCCCCCCCCCCCCCCCCCCCCCCGGGCACAGCTTCCTGGCAGGGATATTCACCTTGTCCTGCCCGCAGCCCAGCTCCGGGCAGCAGGTCCTCCCCTGCCTCTGGCTGCCTGCCAGCATCCTCTCTCTCCCAGGTAGTTGTCTCAGGTAAGGAGGCAGCAAGAGCTCAGACCCCATCACTAGCTCAGTTGTCCTCTTGGCCTTTGGGAGACACTCACATGGTCCCCCACGCCGAACAGTCCTCCTCTGCTTCTTCTCTTTGCCACTGCCGGTCTTTCTCGCTCTCTCTCGTCTCCCCAGAGAGGCCCGGCCGGGGCAGGGCAGCCCACCTATTGCCCCCAAAGATGACCATCCAGGAGAGGGAGCTCTGGCAGGCAGGTGGGGGAGGGAGGAGGTCATCTCCTGTGGTTGCCTGGGGTGATGGTCAAGGGCAACCCGGCTGCCGCGTCTGCCTGCCTCGCTGAGGGTGGGGCTTTGGTCCTCATCCAGCAAGGTCCTGTGGGTAGTAGAATCCTATGTAGGGAGGGAAAGTAATTCTGGGATGTTTTACAGAGGTGTGAGCTGGGTTAAAGGAACCAAGAGGACATTGCTGCACCCAGGGGCCAACAGCAAGGGGAAGTGGGGAGCCCAGCTGCAGGCGCGGGTGGTGGCACCCGACAAAAGTGCTGGTCGAGCCAGTCACGGTAGGACAAATCTAAGAAAGCCAAGAGGTGCCCCGGCCCCTCCCTCTGCCCGCCCTCCCATCCCCAATTGGGGCTTCCCATTGGCTGGACCCAACAGGAAGTGACGGCACAGGGCAGGACTGAGAGGGAGAATGGATTGTGCGATGGGAGGGTGCTGGCACCTGGAGGATGCTCAGTGGTCAGTCACCTAAGCTCCGGGTGGCTCTGGCCCCTGGCTGCCGATGCCAGGGCACCAGGAAAAGCCCTGTTCCACATCCGTGGCATTCCCGGTATTTCAGAAAGACCCTAGAAAGAGAGGGTCCCGTGCCTGTGAGCCTCTGAGGTGGGTGTGAGGACCCTGCCATGCTGGGAGCAGCCCATGGGAAGCCAGGACTCAGCCCTAGTGCAAATGCAGCGATGATGGATTCCAGAGTGCTGCAGGGGGCGGGGAGGTGTAGGTCAATGGAGCTCCCTGAGAATGGAGGCCTGCGTGGCACATTGTCTTGGGCCCCAGATAGAAGGCACATCTCATAGGCCTGATGCGTGGATTATAATGAATAACAACATGGGCCACTTACCGTGCATTCATGGTACGCTATGGTCGTTTCGCATGCTGCTAAGTTACTCACAAAAATGGACAAAGCACCTGTCACAAACAGACATGTTTTCCTGCTGTGACCCTTGCCATCCAGAGACGGTTTACACTACAAAGCCTGACCCCTGACAGCCTGCACCACCTAAAGGGAATGAGCTCCCGGTCCCACCTGGACCATCACCTGTGCAGGGTCTGCCCTGACCTAAAATACAACACATTTCATCGGAAACATCAAGGGCCCTGTCGCGCAGCAGCTGTGGGCCCTGAGGCTCCCGGAGTGGGGATGCCTGGGTGAGGACCTTCCAGCCCGAGGGCAGAGCTGAGCGGAGCTCCTGCGTCCTGGGCTTCCCTTTGCCCGATGGCTCGGTTCCCACAGTGTGACCAACGCAGCTGTCGTTTCTGAGGCCAGTGGTGGCCTCTGGATGATCATTTACAGAGCCGGAGGGGGAGATAAGGCTGGCATTTGTGCCAGTTTATGTGCCCTTTATAGGTCATAAAGAGATAGCACTGCCGGGGGCCACACTCTGGTGCCAGCACCCCCCCCCCCCCGCAACTGTCTCTTTCTGCCTATTTTTTTATTGTCCACTCTTATCTTTCTCCCTCCCCATGCCCCACCCTGGTGCGGATCGCAAGACCATAACCTTCTTCAAACTGCTGCTGGCTTTTCCTGACCTTCTGCCCCTGGCACAGAAAGTAACTTTATTAGTGGGGCTGGTGAGGGCTTGGCTGGAGCCCCAGCCTGGGATGGCCAGAGAGGGGGGAAATTCTACCAGCACAGCAGGGACCCAGCTTTGTGGCCAAAGGGGTTAAGGAATCCAATCCAGACGAATAACACTGTGCCTACCTCCTCAGCCCCTGCCTCTCTGAGGCAGGAATGGGGGTTGGATTCCATCCCTTTCTCCTTGTCTGACCTTTCCCTGCATAGTGACAACTGCTCTGATCAGAGAGCAGGGCCACTGATAGGGACAGGCACACCGGTGTCACCGGGGACCATTAGGGACTCCTGGGCCTCTGTCTTTGCACCTTGAAATGGATTCAGGCGCTGGGTCTATGTCCACACCTTCTCATGATGGTGACGAGAAGAGTTGCGCATGGATGTGGGTAGCCCTCCTCAGTCTGAGAGGAAGTAAGAGGACGTGGAATCAAATGACTCGGGCTTCAAGCAGAACCCACTCCCCCTTTACTCAGGGACTGGGCCTCAGCATCTTCATCTGTCAAATGGAGCTAATATCCCTACCTTACAGCCACCAGGCATGGGATCATGTTCGCTGAGAGGGCACCCCGCGTGCAGTTGAGTGGGAAGGGGACAGCTTTGGAATCATAGAGACCTGAGTTCAGATCTCGGTGTCGCCATTGGGCAAGTCTACCTCTCCTCACGCTCGTTTCCTGTTTGCAAAACGGGGACAGTGAAGGCCACTTCTTGAACTGTGAGAATTGAAGCACATTATGTCCCTGGTGGTGGCAAATGCTCAGCCAATGGCAGGAGACGGTGCTGATGCTGAGAGGAGATATTAGTGTCCCAAGTTCACAGGCTGGGAAACTGAGGCTCCAAGAGGATGCTCAGATGAATGGTGGAGCTGGGTCAGTGCGGGCCTCCCCGATGCACGCATGTGCCACTGCCCGCTGAGCCCCTTTCCCTCCTTGACTGACCCCAGCAGAAGCGTTTGCTCCTGGAGTGGGTCCAGCCATCCTCACGTTTTGGTCACAGGTTGGGTGGGGGAGACCATGGCTAGTGTGGCATTTGCTCTCCTTCCCTGAACCTGTGGTGACAAGCTAACAGCTCTAACCAGGGATCCTGCTTCCCGCTGCCAGCAAGGGAGAGATGTTGATGGCATCCCAGTGGGTGGGTCTGGGGCACGTGTCCCCCAGCATCTCGACCAGCATCCAGCGAGAGTTGGGGGGATGAGCTGGTTTCCTCTAGCCTTGCATCACTTGAGTCACTCAACTCTGGTGCCCAACCCATGTTTGTTTTGTCTTTCTGGGTTTCAGCCCTTTGGCCAGTGGGAGGTTAAAGATTACTGAGGCAGCTGACAATAAAAGTGCCCGGCACACTGGCCTTTGACCATTCATAGAAGGCAGTGGGATCACATTCTACACAACTGTCAACGGCGAAAAGTGGTGAGGGTGTGGGCAAGGAGCACACCCTCCTGTATTAATAGGAAGAGGACAGTCGCTCTTGCCTGGGCGATCGGGCCAAGTTTCTCTTTTATCTGAAGCCAGGGCCACAATGTGGCATTGTTCTCTGTCTCAAAGGCCACCATGCGGCCCCAGAGTGGACCCAGATGGACCCCACCCGGCAGAGTAAACACCCACCCAGAGGTGGCCAGTGACAACGGGGAGAGTTTTCTTCTTTTCCTGGAGGAAATACTTTCCTTCCAAGTGACTCTGGGAATCAGAGACCTCGCGATGCCACTAAGCCCTTGGTCTTGGTTTCCTCATCTGGACCATGTGGCTAGCTTACACTCCACACCCCCGGCAAGGTTCCTGATCTTTTCTGTGCTACGGAGCTAGGGAAGCAGAAGGACCACCTTCTCAGAACCCCGTTTTCTTAACGTATAATATAAAGCCAGGAGATTACAAAGGAAACTGATCATACTGAAATACGGTTATCAAGATGTTTAAAAGCAAATGTGAGATACAGAAACACCTGTGTTTCTTTACGAATGCATGTAAGTTACAAGATCTAGCCAACTAGTAGATCTACCAACTACTGTAATTTCAAAGTAGTGATGAGTGAAAGTTATATTGCAAGATATCTACAACAACAAGGTCATAGGCACCACCTGTACCTCTGAGGGTTTTGGGTTTTTTTTGGCCTATACATCTTAAAAAATTATTTTTTATTTTGGAATAATTACTCACAAGAAATTGCAAAAATAGAAGAGTCGTCCCATTTACCCATCACCCAGCTTCCTCCAATGGTGAAATGTGACAAAATTCTGTCCACTAGCAACACCAGGAAATTGGTTGGCACAATGTGATGAACTACACTACAAACCTCCACTCAGATTGCACCACCTTTTGCCCGCACTGGTCTTTTGGGCTAGTTTTTGGGTGTAATTCTGTGACATTTTATCTCACGCGTAGATACATGCCGCGGCCCTCACAGTCAAGATCAGAGCTCTTCCCTTGCGGCAAAGAAGCCCCCTCGGGCTGCCCCTTTATAGTCCTGCCTGCCCCGCTTTCCTCAAGCACCTCCACCCCCAACCCATTAGTTTTCCATCTTGTAAAAATGGTAGTAGTTAACATGCACCAGGCATGGACCAAGCACATTCCCATGCTCTAAAAAGGTGAAAACTGAGGCTCAGAGCGGTGGCTAATTACCTGAGGGTACTCAGCAATAAGTATCTGAATGGGTGCTGCCTGCGTCCAGGTCTTGCCCCTTCGTTTTCACCCACACACTTCACAGTCTCCAGCAGAAAAGCCCTAGATGCGAGCTGGGAAACTTGGGCTCGGTTTTCAGCTCCATCTCCTGGGAGCTGTGTGATCCTGGGCACGTTCTGAACCTCTCTGAGCCTCAGTGTCTTCACTTGGAAGATGAGGGGAAGGTGTGACAGGCTCACCTCGCTGAGGTTGCTTGCTGGGTGAACTTAGAGAGGAGGGAGCTTGCACTTTGGTGGAACCCTGGGCATCTCCTCAGGGTGAGCTGCCCCCACCCAGTTGTGTGTGTGTGTGTGTGTGTGTGTGTGTGTGTGTGGTGGTGGGGCTTCAGAGCTAGATCAGCCTGGAAAAGATCAGCAGCAGCTCGTGCACACACACAATACACTTGCAACACACACACACACACACACACACACACACACACACAGGCAATGCTTTGTGGCCAGGTTATCCTTATTCTCCCATCATCTCACATGTCCCTGGACAGCCAGCACACCAGACGCAAGGTCCTGACAGAAGCTCCTGGAAGAAGGGCAGGTGGACATAATATCTGGAAAAATTCTGTGCTACCCATTGCTTGAGGAAATTGGTGGAAAACTGCCTGTATTTAGTCAATAAATGGTTTAATAAATAAATGAACGAGTAAACAAATATCTTCAAAGTAACACGCCATGCAGAGTGTCCTGAATGAGATGAAATCCTTTCGATTGCTAGTGACAGAATTCCAACTCAAATTGGCTTAAGGTGGAAAAGAGTTCATGTGATAAACACCCTCCATGGCAGGGTACCGCTGGCCTCAGAGCGCCAGGAGATGGGGGCTGCGGCAACATGGCTGGCTGGCTGGCTCTCCATCTTTAAGCATCTCAGTTCCTCTCTGCCTGCTGCCTCCATGTGCGCGCATGGCCCCAGACAGTTCTGGAATCATACTCTCCCAGTTAGTGACCTGAGAGCAAAGACTACTCTTCTCCACTGGGTCTATCCAGAAGACACTCTGGGGAAGGGCCCAACTGGCCTTGCCTCCCACAGCCATGTCTGGACCAATCACGGTGACCCAGGCTCAGCCTTGGTTGTGAGCTTGTCCCTGTGGATAGGGGATGGGATCTGTTCCCCAGACGCCTAACTGAGGAGCTGTGCTGGGCTGAAAGAGCCAGCAACAAGATGAAACTTGTCAGGAAGGTGCCTGGGAATGTCCGGAGAAGCTCTTCAAGGACAGGAAGGGAATTCAGGGACTGTCAGTGTGTCGCCAACGGCAGCCTGGGTCACTCGGAACCACCAAATGCGTGCTTGGAGATGTTTATTGCAATTATTTAATAGTCCATCCACATATGTAGCTCCAAACAAATCCAGGCTAAACTAGAAAAGACATATTATATGGCCACAATTTAAAGAGACCAGGCCAACAGGCTTCACTCGTTCATTCATTTATTCATTCATCAGATGTTTGTTGAGTGTCTGAAATATGCTGGGTGTTGGACATAAACTAATGAGTGAAACAGATAGCTGCCTCAGCTTTCCTGATGGTGCTGTTCGCAGACCTGCGAGGGCCTGAGGGTAGAGTGGGAGCTGCTTGGCCTGGTCTTCCAGGCACCAGCCATATAGCCCCAGCCTCGCTTTTTTTTTTTTTTTTTTCTTTTAAACTTTTACTAGAGTAGAGTTGATTTACAATGTTGTGCTAGTTTCAGGTGTACAGCAAAGTGAATCAGTTATACATATACATATATCCACTCTTTTTCTTAGATTCTTTTCACATGTACCCCAATGTTCATAGAAGCACTATGTACAATAGCCAGGACATGGAAGCAACCTAAATGTCCAGCCTTGCTTTCTAACCTCAGCCATCACTGCCCGCATGGGCCGGTTCCCTGCATTCACCTTGCCTTTGCAGGCCTCTGTGCTTTGTCCATGCTGTTGGCTCTGCCTGGGATGCCCTCCCCCAGTCTCTCCCCATCAACTCCATCTGAAGCCCCCTCAAGTTTGGCTCCTATGCCACCTCATCTCTGAAGCCTGTATCCCCACAGCCTCTGCTTGTAGGGGATGGAGTGTCATGGCACTAAGATGCTGAGGGTTGATTGGCACCGAATGACTGCCTTTCCTTAGAGTTGGATCCACTTGGAGCCCTGGACTGCGGGCCTCTGCGTACGTCCTGATTGCTGTCGGAGGTGTTTGACCCTGTCTGTTTCTCACAGCAGAATCATTGGTTTACTAATTATCTTAAAAACTGTTAGCTCATTTGGTCTTCCCAATAACCCCGGGGGCACGGGTAGTAGCCAATTTTGAAGGAACATTGAGGCCCAGGAACTTCTGTCAGGCAACACTGTGGACAAAATGGACAATTCTCTTACTGGAAACAACTAAAAATCTTGGACTGAAAAAAATCTTAAATGCATCCATGAGCTGGTGAAAATAAGGTATATCAGGCCAGGCTGTAAGTGAAGACAGAGACTCAGGAAGGTCAGCAGAGGCTTAAAGCTAGCTTTGGACTCAGGGACATTTGTTGAACCAGGTGAAGTTGAGAATTGATTTTGTATACCCTGAGGCAAGGGAGTAAGCCGATGCAGTTCAGGACCTGCTCAAGACACGAAGTTTGGTATGAAGCTAGGAGTGCGGAAGGGCACACCACCATGTGAGAGAGAACTAGAAAGCAATCCTCCCCTGCTGAGACTGAGAGGGAGAATGCCTGTCTCGGACTGTGGTGCTGGGTGAGAGGGAAAATGAAGCTTCCTCTGAGAATTTGTAACCAAGGAATGTTGTAGCCCGAATTCACACAACCTGGGATCCCAAAGAATTTCAAGCTGAGACTTTAGCTTAAAGTGGCCTCATTCTGGCAGTGATTCCAGGTACCTGACAGAACAGAGCAAACCTGCTCTCCAGAAGAAACCACTTTCATCCCAGGCTTTTAAAAACTTTCCGGAGTTCCATGGAAAATGAGCAACTTCAATGTAAAAATCACTAGACAGACAAGAAAATGAGAGAGAGAGAGAGAGAGAGGGAGAGAGAGAGAGAGAGAGAGAGGGAGAGAGAGAGAGAGAGGAGCGAGAGAGAGGGAGAGAGAGAGAGAGAGGAGAGAGAGAGAGAGAGAGAGAGAGATAGGAGAGAGAGAGAGAGAGAGATAGGAGAGAGAGAGAGGAGCGAGAGAGAGGGAGAGAGAGAGAGGAGAGAGAGAGAGAAAGAGAGAGAGAGAAAGAGAGAAAGAGAGAGATAGGAGAGAGAGAGAGGAGCGAGAGAGAGAGAGAGAGAGAGAGAGAGAAGGCAGAATGAGATACCGCATAATACATCTTTCAACAACTTTAGATATCAGTATTATATAAAGAATGCACAAAATTATGTTTAATATATTTAAGAAATAAAAGGGGAAATTTAAAACGAGTAGGAAGCAAGTAGGTTAGAAAATGAACTCCTAAAATGTAAAAAATATATAAGAATTGTAGTTAAAAACTCAATGGACAGATTTAATAGCAGTTTAGAAAAAGCTTAAGAAAGAATTAGTGTCTGAAAAGGAATATATGTATATATACCTATATATAAAACTGAATCACTTTTCTGTACACCTGAAACATTGTAAATCAACTATACTTCAATAAAAAAAAGAACTAGTGAATTTGAAGGTAAAAACAAGGAAATTATTGATAATTAGCTCAAAAAGACCAAGGTATGGAAAATATGAACAAGAGGTAAAGAGATCTAAAAGATAGAGTCCAAATGTAGTCTAATCACAGCCGCAGAAAGGAAGGAGAGAAGAAGAGAAAAGAAGAGAGAGAGGGAGATGAAGGGACACAGGGGAGAGGGGAGGGAATGGGGCAAAGCCAGCAGTGTGAAGGGATAACTGTTGAAAACTTTCCAGAATTGAGGAAAGAAAAATTCTCAGAAGCCCAATACATTCCAAGCAAGTTAAATTAAAAGAAAACATAACACAATGAAACTGCAGGGCACCAAAACCAGAGAAGATTTTAGAAGCAGATTTATTTTTGTTAATGAGAAAAGACAGAAAATACATAAAGGAGGGACAGTCTGGCAGTTGACTTCTCAACAGAAACAGTGGAAGTCAGAACACAGTGGAATGGTATCTTAAACGTGCAGAGAAAAAAATAGTCAACCTAGAAGTCTATACCTAGTGAAAATATATTCTAGGAATGGGGATTAAATACAGCTTTTGTTTAAGGTAAACAAAACCAGAAAATGTGCCACCAGTAGACCTTCATTAAAAGAGTTCTAAAGAATATACTTTAGGGCTTCCCTGGTGGCGCAGTGGTTGAGAGTCCGCCTGCTGATGCAGGGGACACGGGTTCGTGCCCCGGTCCGGGAGGATCCCACATGTCGCGGAGTGGCTGGGCCCGTGAGCCATGGCCGCTGAGCCTGCACGTCCGGAGCCTGTGCTCTGCAATGGGAGAGGCCACAACAGTGAGAGGCCTGCGTAACGCAAAAAAAAAAAAAAAAAAAAAAGACTATACTTTAAGCAGATGGAAAATGATTCCAGATGAAGAGTATGAGGTGCATGAAGGAAAGCAGAACTAAGAAAATGGTAAATGTGAGTAAAAAATTGTTTTATATGGAGTATGTCAAACAAAGTATGGGCATATTGAGTAGATGCTCCTAAATGGTAGTAGTGATGATGATGATGTTGATGATGATGGTGTAACAACTTGCAGGTGGTTACATAGAAAGAATGCAGGATTAATATCAAAGAAACATAGGTCTGATCATTATACTTCCATTCATTAGCTGAATAAGTTGGAGAAAGTAAGTTTGAGAAAAAACTCTCTGTAGTTTTGTAATATATTAGCTAAGGATAAAAAAATTGTTCTCCTAGGGTTTTGTGAGTAATAAATTAGGTAATGCTTATAAAACACTAATTACAGGGCTTGGCACATGGTTGAAACTTTGATCTCAATTTGAATCTCAACTTCTCAAAGTCTGGAAATAGATAAGTGGTTGAGGAAGGTGGATGGGGGCCAATCACTTATGAATGTTAATAACAAAAGCTACCATGAACTGAGTGTCTACTATACACTAGGCACTACACTATGACCTTTGTATACATTTTCTTATTGAAACCCTATGGTATCCTTGTGGTCAGTGGCATATTTAACACCCGAAGCCAGAGCTTTTTAACACTTTTCCTTCTCAATAGAACAAAATCTTTTTTGTTGATCATTTTGCTGAAAATGATCAACCATCAGTAATAACCATCAGTAATGATCATTATTTACTTCTAAAAAATTAACAGTTAAAAAGAAGTATCAGGGGGCTTCCCTGGTGGCGTGGTGGTTGGGAGTCCACCTGCTGATGCAGGGGACACGGGTTCGTGCCCCGGTCCGGGAAGATCCCACATGCCGCGGAGCGGCTGGGCCCGTGAGCCATGGCTGCTGAGCCTGCGCGTCCGGAGCCTGTGCTCCGCAACGGGAGAGGCCACAACAGTGAGTGACCCGCGTACCGCAAAAATAAATAAATAAATAAATGATTGGAAAGGGAAAAGTAAATTTGGCTTCATTTGCAGAAAACATAGCTGTAAACAGAAAATCCTAAGAAATCTACAAATAAGTGAATTCAGCAAGGCCATATAAGGTAAAAAAAATCACCTGTACTCATATATTACTAATTAAGAATTAGTTAATTAAATTAAAAAAAAATAAAAGAACTATCAGTATAGCTGATCCACTTTATGAGGCAGAAACTAACACACCATTGCAAAGCAATTATACTCCAATAAAGATGTTTAAAAAAGAAAAGGAAGTATCAATGTTAAGTATATTTTTTAAAATAAATTTTTAAAAATAAATTTATGTATTTATTTTTGGCTGCGTTGGGTCTTCGTTGATGCGCACAGGCTTTCTCTAGTTGTGTCAAGCAGGGGTGACTCTTCATTGCAGTGTGTGGGCTTCTCATTGCAGTGGCTTCTCTTGTGGCAGAGCATGGGCGCTAGCTGTGCGGGCTTCAGTAGTTGCAGCATGCAGGCTCAATAATTGTGGCTCGCAGGCTCTAGAGCACAGGCTCGGTAGTTCTGGCACATGGGCTTAGTTGCTCCACGGCATGTGGGATCTTCCTGGACCAGGGATTGAACCCGTGTCCCCTGCATGGGAAGGTGGATTCTTAACCACTGTGCCACCAGGGAAGTCCTTAAGTATATTTAAATTTAGCAAAATATTTTATTTATGAGCTAAAATTTGCACATCAAACAAAAACAGCACACTTCACCGTTTGCAAGCTTGAACAATTCCTAACCATTATGAACTTACTTTCCAAATGCACACATGGAACTGAGTTCATGTGTATTGGGTACAAACCATTTAACTGGAAGTTTTTTGAATTAATGTCCACATAGGATATAATATTCAATAAAGGGTAAGTAATAAAATGTGCTAATTTTGAAATTGCCTACAAATTATTAAAACTCAAATGTAAAAAAAAAAAAAACTCAAATGTAATAGCAGCAATTATTTAGAACTTAGACCAACTGAAGATTTTTCTTTTCCAGGAGGAATATTTTATTACTAGCATTATTTAGAATGGCCAATGCATGGTGTTAATAAAAAGAAGAGCAATGCTTACTTAGTTTTGTTATTGTTTTAAAATTATGTATAGAAAATTGTCTGTGCACAGGGTAGACTACTTTCGTGGGGCCACACTTGGTACTCTATGATATGCTACTGACTTAGGTATTTCCTTTGAAAATTTTCATCTTGGTTGGGACTCTCATTGTTGAATTTCAAATTTATTGTATCTTTGTGCTTCGTTCAAAACTTTCCATTTAATATCTATCTTTCTATATCTATCCATCCATCTAAAATGTATGTGTACGTGTGTATACACACACAGCACTTACATGCATAATAAATAGACCATTCTAAAATTTACTATCGCGCTATATGATTTTTTTTTTTTTGGTTATTTTCCCTTAAGGTGTCTTGAGGAGATTTTCAAATTAGTACAAGTAGGGAAAGCTACCTCATTAAAAAATGGTTACCTGCCATTTTATAGAGTGGATCCACCAAAATTTTTAAAGTAATTTAAAAAATTGAGGCATAACACACATACAAAAACATACACAGACCATAACTGTATAAATTAATGAATTTCTTAAAAGCCAACCCGTTTGTGTAACCATCACATGTATCAAGAAATAGAAAATTATCAGCACCCCAAAAGTCATTGTTTTCCCTCCAATATACCCTCTATCCTGACTTCTATCACCATGGCTTATTTTGCTTGCTTTTCGAGCTTCACATGTATGGACTCATATAGTATGTAGGTGTTTGTATCTGGTTTCATGAGATTCATCCATATTGTTGCATATTTCAATGGGCCATTTACTTCCTCACTGATCTACAGTATTCCATTATGTGACCATACCACAGTTTATTTATCCATTCTACTACTGATGGACATTTGGGTTGTTTCCAGTTTGGGGCTGTAATGAATAACGTGGCTATGCACAATCTTTTCCCTGTCTTTTGGTGTCTGCAGATTCACGTCTCCGTTGAGGAGTGAAAGAGAGGGAATGCATACATTTAGTTTTAGTCAACATTCTTGCCTTGTTTCTAACCCTAGGTGGAAAGCATTCAGCCTTTTACCATCAAGTAGGATGTTAGCTGTAATTATTTTTGCAGCTACCCTTTTTCAGGATGAGGAAGTTTCCTTCTACTTGTAATTTGCTGAATTTTTTTTTTTTTTTTTTTTTTTTTTGCGGCACGCGGGCCTCTCACTGTTGTGGCCTCTCCTGTTGTGGCGCACAGGCTCCGGACGCGCAGGCTCCGCGGCCACGGCTCACGCGCCCAGCCGCTCCGCGGTATGTGGGATCTTCCCGGACCGGGGCACGAACCTGTGTCCCCTGCATCGGCAGGCGGACTCTTAACCACTGCGCCACCAGGGAAGTCCTGCTGAATTTTTTATCATGGATGCATGTTGAAATTTTTCAAATGCTTTCTCTGCATTTATTGAGATAATCATGTCAGTTTTCTTCTTTATTCTATTAATATGGTAAATTACAGGGATTGATTTTCAAAGCTTAAACCAATGTTTCATTTCTGGGATAAATTCCACTTGGTTATGATGTATTGTCATTTTATATATTGCTAGAATTGATTGCAATATTGCAATTGGTTATGATTTTGGTATCAAGGCCACAGAAAATAAATTAGGAAGTATTTCTTCCTTTTCTATTTTCTGAAAGAGTTGGTGTGGGATTGGTATTATTTATTCCTTAAATGTTTGATAGAAATCAGCAGTGAAGTTATATTTGCCTGACATTATTTTTTTGTGTGTGTAAGAGGATTTTAAAATTACAAATTCAATTTCTTTAATAGTTGTTTGGCTACGTGTTTTCTGTTTCTTTTTGAGTTAGTTTTGATAATTCATGCCTTTCAAAAATTTATTTTACCTAGGTTGTTGAATCTATTGGCATAATGTTATTTACAGTATTTTGGTAAAAATTTTTTGTCCATTTTTGTGAGGGATGTTGTTGCATGGACCCAGCTCTTAAAAGCTCACAGGAGTTGACTGTGAACATTGCTTTCTAATTTCACATTCAGTGATGTCACTTTGATAGCGTGAAAGCAGTTATTGTGGCAATATTTACAGCATGGAAGTTTGGCAAACACTGCAAATCAAACTTTCTTTCCCCTGCCAGAGAGAGCAGAACACTGCTTTTTATCTTTTTTTTAAAAAAATAAATATGTATTTATTTATTTCTGGCTGCATTGGGTCTTTGTTGCTGCCCGCAGGCTTTCTCTCTAGTTGCAGTGAGCAGGGGCTACACTTCGTTGCGGTGCACGGGCTTCCTTTTGCGGTGGCTTCTCTTTTTTGCGGAGCACGGGCTCCAGGTGCGTGGGCTTCAGTTGTTGTGTTGCACCGGCTTAGTGGCTCCTCGGCATGTGGGATTTTCCCAGGCCAGTGCTTGAACCTGTGTCCCCTGCATTGGCCGGCAGATTTTTAACCACTGGGCCACCAGGGAAGTCCTTACTATCTTTTTAATGTCTGTGGGATCTGTGGTTGTGTCTCCTCTTTCTTGAAATTGATCATTATTTTCTTGGTTACTCTAGCTAGTGGTTTATCAACTTTATTGATCTTATCAAAGAACCAACATTTGGTTTCACTTACTTTATTGTTTAGTTTTTATTTCATTGATTTCTGCTCTCTATTATTTCTTTGCTTCTGCTTTTATTTTGATCCTTTTTTTTTTTAAAGCTTCTTAATATAGTAGGTTACAGCACAGATTTTAGGACTTATTTTCTACTATGTGCATTTAAAACTATAACTTTCCTTTTTAGCATCACTTTATCTGTAACTCACACATTTTCAACATGTTGTATATTTACCATCATTAAATTCAAAATACTTTCTCTTTTGATTGCAATTTCCTTTTTGATCCATGGGTTATTTAGAAGTGTGTTGTTTAATTTCCAAATACTTGGGGCTTTTCTAGGCATCTCATTGTTATTCATAGCTAATTTAATTCCATTTTAGTCAGAGCATATAATCTGTAAGATTTTATAACCTTTTGAAATCTATTGAGACTTATTTTAGAGCCCAGTGTATGATCTATCTTGAAGAACATTCTATATACACTTGAAAAGAGTTTGTATCCTGCAGATGTTGAGTGTACTATCCTAAAAATATCAATTAGTGTGCTTGATGTATTGTTAAATCTTCCACATCCTTGTGGATTTTTTTCTCTAGTTGTTCTATTAGTTACTTTAAAAATATGTTTAAAATCTCCAGCTGCGATTGTTATTTTTTCCTTCCTCTCTTTAGTTCTATCAGTTTTTGCTTTATTAAATGCACATGTATTTATAATTTTTACATCTTTCTGCTTTATGGATTCTTTTATCATTATGAATTTCACTTTAGTAATACTTTCTGTAAAGGCTACTTTGTGTAATATTAATAGAGCCACTCCAAATTTCTTACGCTCACTCTTTGCATGGTACATCTTTTGCCGTCATTTTACTTTCAAACTGTCTACGTCTTTGCACTTAAAGTGCATCTATTGCTGACGGCATTTGGCTGGATTTTGCTTTTTTATCTAGTCTAACAATCTTTCCCTTTTGATTTTAGTGTGTGACCCATTTATATTTAACCTAATTACTAATTTGGTAGGTTTTAGGGCTATGTTTTTTTTTTTAAGAAGTAGATTTATTTATTTATTATTTACTTATTTATTTATTTATTTATGGCTGCGTTGGGTCTTCGTTGCTGCGTGCAGGCTTTCTCTAGTTGCAGTGAGCGGGGGCTACTTTTCATTGCAGTGCATGGGCTTCTCATTGCAGTGGTTTCTCTTGCTGTGGAGCACGGGCTCTAGGAGCACAGGATTCAGTAGCTGTGGCACGTGGGCTCAGTAGTTGTGGCTCACGGGCTCTAGAGTGCAGCATCAGTAGTTGTGGCGCACGGGCTTAGTGGCTCCGCAGCATGTGGGATCTTCCCGGACCAGGGCTCGAACCCGTGTCCCCTGCATTGGCAGGCGGATTCTTAACCACTGCGCCACCGGGGAAGCCCAGCTCTATGATATTGATATTTGTTTCCATATGTCTTCTCTTTGCTATTGTTCTTCTATTTCTCTTTTTCTGTCTTCTATGTTAATCAAATTTTCTGATGTTTCATTTAAATTCATCTTTACAGATATATATATATTATGATTGTTTTTTAAGGGCTGTCCTAGAGATTACACTAGACATCTTTAATTTATCTGCTTAGAATTTGTATTGAAATATTTCAGATAAAGTGGAGGAACATTGAAACAGCGGTAACATTTAATGCTATCATCATATATATTACATCTATATTCATTATAAACCCAAGAATACTGTGTTGTTAGTTTTGCTTTAAACAATTATATGCCTTTTAAAGACAATAAGACAAGAAATAAATATATCCTAAAATTTATCCACATGGTGGACATTTCTGGTGCACTTTATTCTTTATCCTTTCCTATAGATACAAATTACCATCTGGTGTCATTTCCCTTCAGCTGTCTTCAGCATTTCTTGTAATGTTGGACTATGTCATTTTTTGTCTCTATTTTGCTTTCATTTCTGGAGGACAGCTTTTTTGGTTGCTAGTTTTATTTTTCTTTGAGTACTGTGAATACGTAATTCCAATACATTCTAATCTTCACTGTTTTTGTTTTGTATTTACGTTTTTTCCTTTTTCCTCTCTATGTAATGTACCATTTTTCTTGCCTGCTTTCAAGAATTTCTCTCCATCTTGACTTTCAGCCTTTTGATTATGAGGTTCTCAGGTATCATTTTCTTTGTGTTTATCCTGTTTAGAGTTTGTTTAGCTTCTTTGTAACTTAACATTTTTCACCAAATATGGGACATTTTAGAACATTATTTCTTCAAATATCTTTTTCAGAACTTTCTTTCTCCACTCACCTGTTGAACTCCCTTATATGTATGTTGGACTTCTTGATATTTTTCTATAGTTCTCTGATGTTCCCTTTCCTTCAATTTTTTCTTACTGCTTCGGATTGGGCAACTTCTAGTCATTTATTTTCATGTTCAGTGATATTTTTCCTTCTCTCATCTTCAATCTGCTGTTAAGCCCATCTAATAAATTTTCCATTTTTCATTTCAGTTCTGTACTTTTCAGCAGTAGAATATTCATTTAACTTTTAAAAATAGTTTTGTTGTCTCTGTTATAATTTCCTATTTGTTTACTCATTAAGATCACATTTTTATTTACCCTTTTAAAATGCCACATCTCTGTTAAATATTTATAATAGCTGCTTTGAAGTCTTTGTTTGCTAATGCAACTTCTCTGCCCATTTGGAGTCACTTTCTATTAACTTTTCCCTGGGTACATGTCATATTTTCTTGCTTATTTGCATGTCTAGTAAGTTTTTGTTGAAAACTAGACATTGTAGACAATACATTATTCTACATTCTGTTATGTTCTTCTAAAGACTGTTGTTTTTTGGTTCTAGCTGGTAGGTAATCTGCCAGGTCTCAATCTTCAAACATCATCTCTTCTATCCTCAGTTTTTCAGCTTCTAGCTGCTGTATTTTTAGTTTGGATCTCTGGGGTCTCCCGTGTACCAGCATAATTTAGTAGTTAGACAAAGATTTGGACAGTTTACACCCACAATTTGTCATTCACTCTTTCTCTGACTTCCTTGTTCCTATGGTTTCTCCCTTAACTTTCTAGCTGTTTTACCAATCTTGAGCTCTGACCTCTATATGCAGAAACAATTCAGCTTTCTGCAACCTGCTCTGTATACTGGGGAATAAATAGCCTTAGTAAAAAAATGCAGCAAACTTTCAAATTTCTTCCAATGCAGTTCTATCTTTCAAAGGTAGGCTCTTCTCTTATTTTTGCCTGATTTTTCACTGGGCTCCCTGTGCTCTCCAGTATGCATGTGCAAGTTAGCAGTCATCCAGGGTTTGGGGTAGAGTTTACACTCAGATTTTTTAGACTTTTTTCTTTCTGTTGCTCTCTTGTTTCCAGGAACCTCCCCATCCCCCCTTAAATTTTTAGCTACTTTGCTATCTCTGAAATACCACTTCTGCCTCATCACGCCTGGAAATCTGAGGTTTCTGCTGTATGTTTTGTGAGGGTTGGAGATCACTCTCAGTCACATCAGGGAAAAAATCAACATATTTGCAATTTTATCTCACTGCATTGGCCTCTTTTATAACGAAAGTCTCCTGTGATTTCTGTCTTCTTTTCATTACTTTACAATATCTTCAAATACTTTTTCTTTTGATAAATTTTGCTCATACTCTACAATTGTTATCTTTGGGAGTAGTTGCCAAACCAGTTCCCTCTGCCATTACAATAAGCCAGAAGTGTAAGTGGTATCATTTCAAAATTTCATATTGTGATTGTTTGCCATTGTTATATAGAAGTAAGAATGATATTTTCACACTCAGCTGGTATCTAACAATCTCACTACCTTCACTTATTAATTTTGATTAATTAATTAATTTTGATTAACTAATTTTGACTAATTTTGATAGTTCATATGTGGGTTATTTGAATTTTTTACATATGTTGTGTTGTTTGAGAAAATGACAGTTTTGTCTCATCTTTTCCAATTCTTATATCATTTATTTATTTTTCATTCTTTATCACACCATCTAGAATCTTCAGAACAATGTTGATATAAATGGTAGTAGTGGGATCCTTGTTTTCTATATTAAGAAGAAAGGATAAGATGATTATAACTGTCAGTTTTTTATATGTTATATAAGAGTATGAAAGCTCATTTCTTGTTTTTTAATTTTTAGCATAGTTTTTTAATTAAATTGTACCTTTATCACTACACATTATTGTTAAAAAATTATAAGCATTGCAAAAGGAATTTTAAAAGAATACAATCAAATTTAAATATAATATACTAATTTCAATGTGTGAAATAATAATGTGACTACATAGATGGCTATAATTTCTGAAAGTTTATTTCTATTCTGTGTTTGCTAAGAAATTTTTAATTGGACAAGAATGTTGAATTTTATCAAATGATAATATAATTTTTCTGCATTTTCTGAGAGTTTAGTGAATCAAATTGGTTGATTTTCAAATATTAAACCACCCTTGCAATTCTGAAATAAATCATATGTGGTCATGATTTTATAAATCATTTGATTCAACTTGCTTAAATTTTGTTTAGGATTTTAGCATCTATCTTCATGAGAGGAACTGACTTGTAATTTTACATTCTTGATATGCTTTAGCAGAATTTTGACATCAGGATAATTCTGGTCTTATAAAATTCATTGGGAAGTCTTCTCCCTTTTTCTGTTCTCTGGAAAAGTTTGTGTAATGCTGACTTTACTTCTCCTTTAAATGTTTTAAAGAATTCATTAGGGAAACTGTATGTGCCTGGACATCTCTTTTTGGGAAGATTTTAAATTATAAAACAATTTTAAAATAATTATATACTAGCCACATTTTCTATTTCTTCTTGTGTCCATTTTGAAAGGTTGAACTTTTCTAGGGCTTTGGACATTTCATCTAAGAATTCAAATGCTGGAAAATGGCTACTCTATGTATATGGGATCTGTAGTGGTGTCCTCTTTTCATTTCTTCTATCGGTAATTCAGTTTCTCTTTCTTTGATTCATGACTGATTTTTCTGAATATTTATCGATTTTAATCATTTTTTCAAAGAACTAATTTTTATTTTTGCTAACTTTTTTTAGTATACACTTGTTTTCTTTTTAATTTATTTTTGCTTTATTCTGTATTCTTTCCTATTTTTGTCTTTGTGTTCAGTTTGCTTTTATTTTTCCTAACTTGAATACTTAGGTCATGAAGTTTCAGACTTTCTTCATTTATATGTGCCTTTAAGTTTCATTTAATCACAGTTTAAGTTCAATATGTTTTCATATGTTGTATTTTTATTATCATTTCATTTAAAATATTTTCTAATTTCTATTTTGATGTATTTTTGACCAACTGACTATTAGAAGAGTTTTACTTCATTTCCAACATTTTGGGTTCTTCTTTTGTTATTGATTTCTGGCTTAATTCCACCATTGTTCAAGAATAAACTTTAAATGACTTCAGTCTTCTCAAATTTGTTGAGAATTGCTTTACATCCCAGCCTATAGCCATGATGCTTTCAAAAAGAATTTTTAAAACTTTATCTGGATTTTATACTTGTTCTTAACAGACACACTGGTCTCCTGAAAGGTGTCCATCTTAACCGAGAGCAGAATTCCACTGTATCATAATTTAATGAATCACTCTTTCTTTTTTCTTTTAAATTTCCACTGTTACTTTTTTTTTTAAACATCTTTATTGGAGTATAATTGCTTTCCAATGGTGTGTTAGTTTCTGCTTTATAACAAAGTGAATTAGTATACATATACATATGTTCCCATATCTCTTCCCTCTTGCGTCTGAATCACTCTTTTATTGGTAAACATTTAGCTAGTTTCCAGTACTTGCGATATTGGAAAATCTTGCAGTGGACATCTTCGTAATTACTTTTTGCACACTTTTTTGATTCTATCAGAATCAGAAGAGCACAGCATAGTGGTTGAGGGCATGGGCTCTGAGGCAGATTCCTGGATTTGAATTCTGGTCCTTTATCTTGTTAGAAATACACATTTCAGGACTCCACCTTAGACCTATTGAATCAGTATCCCAGGTGAGTCTCATGATCCCACAAATTTGAGAACTACTGCTCTAAAATAGGAGTGGAAATTATGATGAGAAACTGACTAGGATTGCTAAAGCACGACAGCGGATCATAAATTTTCTGGGATGGAGTAGGGGGAGAGAGAGAGAGAGAGAGAGAGAGAGAGAGAGAGACAGAGAGAGAGAGAGACAGAGAGAGAGAGAGAAGGGAGTGGGTATTTTTTTCCGCTGTCTTAACTTCCTCGGGACCTTTTGCCTCTTCCCAAGTTGTTCCCAAACTTGTGCTATAAAGCAGGCGTTTTTGGATCTTCCTTTGCCCTCCAGTCATGCTTACAAGGAAAAGCAGTGAGTACACTCAGAGAGAATATTTGGGGAGGTTTGACTCTTAGTCCTGGGTTTGTGATTGGATCTTGGTGGGTTCTGGTGGCTTCTGGAGAATTTATTTCCATTTCACCTTGGGGGCTAAGGACAAATATGTCTCAGACATTTTTCCTGGGGCCATGCCAAGAGCGCCTTCACTCCTGTTGGGGGTGGGAATGGACTCATCAAAACCAGGTTGGGGTAGCAGCACGGCACAGCAAGTTCCAGTGACAGGCTGTGGAGGATGCTCTATTAGGTTCTTCCCATTAATGTTTGCATTCAAATATTAATCTTGAGGCCACAAGAACTCTGCTCTCCAGGCCCAGCTTAACATTCATTCCCCCCTGCCCTCACTAGTTCATTCAACAAATATGTATTAAACACTACTCTGTGCAAATGCTTTCTTTAAATGTTTATTGTTAAAATGCTGTGACAATCACTATTTTAGTTGCTGGGGACACAGCAGTGGACAAAATAGATCCAACTTTCTGCCCTCATGAGCTTATATTCTGGTAAGTGAAGGCAGACAACAAACAAAATTAGTAAAATATACTACATTATGTATGTCGATATCTGCTACAGAAGGAAATAAAGCACAGGGAGGAGATGGAAAGTGCCAAGAATGGTATTCAATTTACTACATTGACTAATTATTGAGCAAACGTTAAGATGTACAGAAAAGTTGTAAGAACAGCACAAATAATTTTCAGGTCTTCTTCATCCAAACTCCTCGAATGGTAATGTTTTACTACATTCACCTTCTTTCTCTCTCTCCTGAATTATTTAAGAGTAAGATGTAGATATGTTACCTCCTTATCTCTAAATATTTCAGTCTGTACTACCTAAAAACAAGGATTTCTCATATATATTTATTATATATATAACCACGGTCTAGTCATCAAAATCAGGAGATTGATATTGGTGCAAAACTATTATCTAAGTCGTAGCCCTTGTTCAGATTTCACCAATTGTCCCAATAATGTCCTTTATACTAGAAGGAGATCCAAGGTCATCTGTTGGACACATTCGTCATGCCTCTTCAGTCAGTGTCCTATTTTATGACACTGACACTTTTAAAGAGCAAAGGCCAGTTATGTTTTAAAATGGCTTTTATCCTATGCATTTATTCTACTGTTAGAATGGGTTATTGTTATCATTACCGCTACGACATACGACCAAATGGTGATTTTCTAATGATGTCATTCCTTCTACTTTTATTAGTTGACTTTCTACTATAAGGAAGAAGCTTTCTTTTCATTTATTTATGAATCAGTAAGGACTCATAGAGTCTTACTTTATTCTATAGGTTACAATTATTTGTTGTCATTATTTTGATGCTTGAATTGTCCCAGATTGGTGCAGTGGAAGCCCCTTTGTTCTGGCTCCTGTACTTTTGAGCTGCCTCCATCATTTTTGGGGGAACATTTCCTTACTTTTTGTTACAAGAAGATGTTCCAAGCTCATCTTGTGCTTTCCCTGCCCGAGTGGAATCAGCCATTACTTCCTCTGAGTGGAGAACAGTATTTATAAACCAAGATCTAGTCTTAATATGTGCTCATTGCTACTCAGCTCTGTTATCAGACAGAGCTGGGAAATTCTGTACACACACACACACACACACACATCCAGACACATTTATACTTATTTCTGTATCTTGCTATCTATATGTATATTAAAAACTACGGGTTCACGCTAATAACTCCAATTTCCAACAATGCCTCAGATTCATTTTCCGTATTTGTAACTCCCTTCTCAAAAGTGGAAAGCTGGCTCTTGTTATCAACAATATACTCACTTATTTGTCCCATCCTAGAATGTGCAGAGAGTAGTTTCAGAATTGCTAGCCCATACCTCTGCAGAAAGGAAGCCTACTAATTAGAATTCAATATTTGTTAAAACTCTTTTTTTCTATTGTCTGAGGGCATATAATGCAAATACTGTGTCCAAAAGTTACTTAGTTCTCTCCCTTCAGTGTAGTCATGTTATTTGTTTGAAATACAACTCTTACTTTGTTTCTTCTAATTTAGGTCCCCTCCCTCATCCTTGCTGATTTTCCTCTCTTTTTTGAGAATGTGAAACATTAACATGGTCAAGATTCTATAAAATATTACAGTCAGAGAAATGTTATTCTGTCATCTCCTATCCCCTCCATCTTTCCCACCCCATTCTCACCCAAGCCCTGTAGGTAAGTGTTACAGACTGAACTGCATACCTTACAAATCCATATGTTAAAGTCCTAACCATCAGTACCTCAGAATATGACTGTATTTGGAGATAGAGACTTTATTTGAACTTTTTTTTTTTTTTTTTTTTTGTGATCCGCGGGCTTCTCACTGTTGTGGCCCCTCCCGCTGCGGAGCACAGGCTCCGGACGCTCATGCTTAGCGGCCATGGCTCTCGGGCCCAGCCGCTCCGCGGCATATGAGATATTCGCGGACCGGGGCACGAACCTGCGTCCCCCGCATCGGCAGGCGGACTCTCAACCACTGCGCCACCAGGGAAGCCCGGAGATAGAGTTTTTAAAGATGTAAGTTAAGTTGAAATGACGTCATATGGATGGGCCCTAATCCAATAGGACTGGTGTCCTTCTCAAAGAGATTAAAACTCAGACATACCCTGAGGGAAGGTGGCCATCTACAAGCCAAGGAGAGAAGCCTCAGAAGAATCCAACCCTGCTGACATCTTGGTCTTGGACTTCACCGTTCAGAATGGTGAGGAAATAAATGTCAGCTGTTTGAGCCCCTCAGACTGTGGTACTGTGTTATGACAGCCCTAGAAAGCTAATACAGTAACCAGCCTTACTAGTCCCTGATTTATCTTTCCTGTTCCTTGTTGTTCAAATGAGCAGATGTATGTATATTTTCTTATGTCTCCCTTTCTTTTACACCAAATGTAATGTGCTATACATACTCTTCTGCTTTTTCAACTTATACTATATCCTAGAGGTCATTCCACATCAGTACATCAATTGCTGAATAGTAAGTCAAACATACATTCCCAGAATAAATCCCGCTTGGTCATGATGTAAATTCTCCTTTTCATACATTGTGGTATTAAATTTTCTAATACTTTGCTTAGGATTTTCACCTCTATGTTCATGAGGGGTAAAGGACTGTCATTTTCTTTTCTCGTAATATCCTTGTCAGGCGTTAAGTATCAGCATTATTTGCCCTTATAAAATGAGTTAGGAAGTGTTCCCTCTTTCTCTATTTCCTGGAAGAGTTTGAGAAAAATTGGTATCATTTCTTCCTTTAAATGTTTGGAAAAATTCACCAGTGAATTCTTCTGGGCGTAAAGGTTTGTTTTTGGTTGGGGTGCGGGGAGGCAAGGAAAAAGGTGGGAAGGGAGGAAAGTTTTAAGTTACAGATTCAATCTTTAATAGACATGACTGTTGAGATTTTCTGTTTCTTTTATGTCAGTTTTGATAAGTTGTGTTTTTCAAGAACTTAGTTAATTTCATCTAAGTTGTCTGTGTTTTAATGTAAAATAGGCTGGACCAGGAGGGCTTCACTGAGCAGAGACCTGAAGGAGGGAGGGAAGTACGTCACGCGGATATCGGGGGAGGGGGCGGGTATAGCAGAGAGAGGAAACAGAAGGTGCAAAGGCCCTGAGGCCTGCGTGTGCCTGGTGAATTGAGGAACAAAATGCAGGCCAGTGGAGAGCAAGAGAGATGAAGAGCGATGGAGATGAGGTCAGAGAGGTGATGGAGATGAGGTCAGAGAGGTGATGGAGCCCAGACCGCCTAAGACCACCCAGGCCATTGTAGGGTCTTTGGCTTTTACTCTGAGTGATTGAGGGTTTAGAGTAGAATATCGTGGTGGTCTGACTTACGTTTCAAATGGTCAGACTGGCTATTGGGAACAGACTCAAAGATGGAGAGGGAAAGCCCAGACAGAAGGTTCTTGGTCCAGGGAGGTGGCAGTGGAGGTGGTAAGCAATGGTCACGTCTGGAAAGACTTTTAAGGTAGAACTAGTAAGATGTACTGACGGATTGGATGTCAGGCGTGGAAGAAAGAGAAAGGTCAGGGTGGACTCTCTGGACTTTAGCCTGAGCTATGACCATTTTCCCAGTTAGGGAATATTGTGGGAGGGGGAAGTTGGGTGAGGAAGTTCAGGACTGTTTTGGAGGGCTTACGGGTGAGGCGATTATCAGGCACCCCGTGAGGAGGTCAGCAGGGCATTGGGTAGATGGAGTGAGAGTTCAGGGGATGGCAATATAAGTTTGGGAGTCATTGGCATGTAGATAGCTTTTAAAGGACTTGACAGGTTGGTGTCACCAAACAGGTGAGTGTAAATTGAGAAAAAGGCCAAGGCATGAGCCCTGGGGCTGTGCTATGTCCAGAGGTCGAGAGACGAAGAGGGGCCAGAAAAGAGACTGCTGACTAGTGAGATGGGGTTAAAGAAAACCAGGGGCATATGGCCTCCTGTGAGCCCATTGAAGAAGAGGGAGTGGTCAGCTGGACTATAGGCTGCAGATGGGTCTGGTAGAGTGCGGACTGAGCTCTGACCACTGGGTTTAGCAACATGGAGGACAGTGGTGACCTTGACAAGAGCAGCTGGCTGGAGCTGGCTGAGCCAAACCTGATGGAGTGGCTTCCAGAGGGAATGAGAGAGGGTAATTCAACCGAGTAAGTGTACACAACTTCTTTCAAGAATCTTCTCTTCTTGGAGAAATGGGGTGGTACCTGGGGGAGATGGGGGAAAATCACAGCATGTTTTAATTACAGCCCAGAATATAGGAGCCATTTACTCTGTACTTAGGATGTGTCTTTCATGTGAGACTCTGTGGACTCCGGCGTGAAGGAGACACCACCTCTGCCCCGGGCAGTTTGGCAGCAGCAATGGATCTATAGAAATTTACAGCCCAGGGAAGGATGCAGTGTGATGGATGAAGCCCAGGGCTGGTGGAAGCTCTGCAGGGGGACCTGACCCAGCTGAGCAGTCACAGAAGTCTTCCTGGAGGAAGTGATGCTCGGCTGAGCCTTGAAAGGGAGGCAAGAGGCCTCCACCTCTGGGAAGCCTTCCCTGATCTGCCTAGTCAAGCTATCTTGCCTTTGTTCTTGCACAACGTCCCCCATCTTCATCTCCTTAGAACTTGCTTCATTCTGCTTGGTATTGGTCATTTATCTGGATCCCATTTACTTGTATCGGGAACCTTCCATACCCAGATGCTCAGCTTGGTACTTTTGACTGCGTTATCTCAGTGAGTTCTCAGGGGGTCTGAGGTCCTGCTATGACTCCCACTTTACAGATGAGCAAACTGAGGTGCTGAGGGGTGAAGTATCTTGCCCAAGGTCACCCTGCAGGCAGTATCAGAGCTCTGATTTGGATTCGGTTTGGTCCCTACCCAGCAAGCCTTGTCCTTCACTTCAGGAGCCTTTACACAGAGTAGGGGCTCAGGAAATGATTTTTTGAGATGATGTAAAAAAGAAGTGAGGCTGGCTGCGCAGATAACAACTAAGAGCATGTCTTGCATCCGTGCTAGCCCATCGCAGGACCTGCTGCGGGCGAGTTGAGTGGTTTACACCTGGTTGCCTGAGCTAAGCGGTGAGAACTGGGGAGAACTGAGGCATGACCCTTGCTCCAGGCTAACTCCAGGGGGCCCTGTGTGGCACCAAATCCTCCAGTGCCCCACTTCTGCCTAGACCCCTCCAGGGGCCCCTGAGGATCAAGTTCAGTGAAATTAGCCTGGCGCATCTTCTAGTCTGTCTTTGCCTCCCTCTCTCGGCCCCTTCCCTCCCTCCTGTCCCTTCCTTCTCCTTCTCCCCCTTCTTCCCACCTTCCCATCCTTCATTCTTTCTCTCTCTCTTCTTTTTTTCTTTCTTTCCTTCTTCCTGCCTTTTTAATCCCACCCTCCCTTTCTTCTTTTTCTCTCTGTTCCTTGCCTTCTTTTCCTTTTATTAAAAATACCATAAACTATTTTCTTTTATACGTTTCTTTTTCTTAGTTGAGATCATGCAGTGCGTTGGGTTTTGCATTCTGGTGAGGAAGCAGGTCCCAGCGAGGGCAGCACTTCCGTGGGTCACTCACTGGTCCAGCCTCATCATCCTGCCCCTCCCCCATCAGCGTCTTTGCACCCTCATCCTCTGCTTCACCTGCTACCTCTCCCCTCGCTGCTCCGTGCATTAACCCTGGGAGCCTCCTTTGTGGGGGTGGGGCGAAGCCGGTAACACACGGTTGAGTGAGCCCTGGTCTCTGCCCGCAGTTACTGTCTGGGTGAGGGGATGAGGGAGAACCCTTGAAGACTGGGAGGGGTTGCTGCTTCTGGAGCAGGGCTAATTGCTGCGGAAGCAGGAGGACAGAGCGAGCGCCTAAGCAAGGTGGGCCGAGGGGGACTGGCTTCCAGGATGGGGCCCTGAATGATGAGCTGCCGCCTGTCACCTGCTGCAGGAGCCAGGCCAGAGCCCCCCAGGCAGAGGGAACGGGTTCAGGCAGGGAGGCCGTGCTTGGTTTGCAGCGAGGAGGTGGCCCGACTGGAGATGAGGTTTCAGTGGGCCTCAGTTTCCCCATCCGTCACCAGCTGGCACTAAACCACTCATCCCGGGGTTCCTTTAGCTCTCAGTGTTCCCTGGGGGAGCTTGTCCATTCTGACCCATCCGGACAATGAGTCCCTGGCAGTTTGGAGGGTTCTATTTCCCACTCAGAGGGGTGCTGGGCCTCCCGACCCACGAGGACATGGCAGAGTGGTGAGACTCACCTCTGGGTGGCCTGTGTTCCAAGGCAAGACCCCTGGGAGAGGCCCCTATCCCGACCGGGACCCCGCCAGGCCTCAGTGAGGTCCCATGTGGCCTGGGTGGTGCTCTTTGCTGCCCCCTGACACCCTTGTCCCTCCTGAGTCAGTCTCTTTAGGTCCTGAGGACCTGGTGGCCTTCCTGAAGGGAGACACCTTGTTTGAGGTGAGGTCTGGCCAGTCTGACCTCAAGCACGGCATGGGTGGCACCCAGTGCTGCGGGGAGACTGGGAGAAGATGGCCTGGAGGGAGGGAAGCACCGTGTTGAGTCGCCCCTTTCCTTCCCTGACAATGGAAGGTTCCCATCACGCCCGCCATTTTCCTGTCACCAGCTGTCGTCCTAGGTGACTGGGATTTGTGAGCTCTTCCAAGCCTTTGTCAGGCCTAATGGTGACAAAGTCCTGTGGTTTCTTAACAGCTTATTTCACATTTGTTGACTGACAGATCAAAAGGGCATTTGGGGAATCTGGGGCTGCAGCCACGGCCCGGGAGCCGGGGCCAGTGGGGCCCACCCTCCAGGCTCGGGCTCTCCCTCTGTGCATGGGCCCCTTCCCGCAGCCTCAGACTCCCCCTGAGGTAGGTGGACAGCATCATCTCTTGACTCCTCCCAGCCTAAAAGTTCTCTGATCTAAATCCATCCATCAAACACTATTTTGAGGGTTTTGAAGTGAAGCCTGGGTGTTTTACATCATCCCACACACCTACTTCACACCTTCCAGAGTTTCAAAGTCTTTTTGACTGTCATGTCAAATGGACACATTTCTGGACCAGAGGGGCTCCATCCATTATCCTCTTTTTTCTGAGGAGCTGACTGGTCACCTCTACATCCTGTAGGTTTGTTTGCTCCCAGTGGCAAGTTGCACAATGAGGAATAAAGTCTTCTAGATTAAGATCTCTGTGTTGCCTTGAAGGTCCTCCCTTCTTCCATGTGATGGGGGCAAGCCTGGTGAGAGATGGATAAAGAAACAGTGCCATGAGTAAATATCAGAAGATGGGGAAAAAAAAAAAAGCTCAGAATAAGAATCCTAAGTACAGTTATGTAACAAATCAGGCTATTAATCAGGTTATTACTGTCATGGAGCCATGCTTCTGCTCCCCAAACTGACTGGTAGAGAAATTTCCAGTTAAGGCCCATTTGCCTGTTTATTCAAGTAAGTGCTGTTTCTGGATATGGTGGCAACAGGCACAGACTTCCAATATCCCAGGTGCTGGTCCACATTTCTCAGCCTCCCTTGCAGTTATGCTGGGTCACATGACTAGCTCTGGCCAATGGGCTGTGAGTAGAAGTGATGTGTGTCACTTCTGGCTGTGGCAGTTAAGAGCCAGTGGCCTCTTTGATGTCCTTCTTCAGCCGCTATGGCCCTGGAGGCCACTTGGAGTGGCTAGAGGGGCAGGAGGGCCGCTAACATGCAAAGTATAGGACATCAGGAAAACTGTGTGCCTTTCTCGTGTCAAACTCTTCCTGTAAGAGATTATTTTGTTTCTGCAGCACAGCCTGCCTAAACCTAATGTGAGGATATAGAAATGAATGGTACCCGCACTACCACACTTGGAATCCTAACTGCTGCTTCTGGCTGTGCAGCACGGGGCTGGCTATGTAACTTGGTTTTTCTCTCCTGTAAAATGCGATATACTGATATGTACCTGACAGGGTGCATGTGTTGGAAGAGTAGGTGTCAACTGTTCAACTGTAGATGTCAGCTGTACCCCTACTATGTGTACTAGGCCTGGCACATAGTAGGGGTACAGACCATGTCCGTTCCAGACCATGTCTGGAAGCCCATCCCCATTTCTCCACTCCCTCACAGCCTAGCAGGAAGAGAGTCCCTGCATTAGCTAAGTAATATCCACTTGTCATTCATCCCTGCGTCTGGTCAAAGTTGCAGATGCCTGCGTCTGGGTGTGAACCCAACACTTCTCAGAAGTGTGAACTCTCCATCTGGCTCCCCAGTGGCTGTACACACAGGCCAGAAATTGGTAGAGCCATCCGGAGCCAGTCCTGCCCAGGCTGGACCTTTCTTAAGAGGGTCCGTGGGGAAGAAGGTAAAAAGTTGTCTTTCCTCTCTGGCACATGTAGGAGCAGGGCTGTTTGTTTGACTGGATGATTCATGGGGGGGGGGAGGGGAAGAGAAAGCAGTGGGTCTTCTACTTCACCCCAAGGGGTTTTCAGTAAAACTCCACGGACCCAACTTTTATCCAGTTCCATTTCCTTAGTCCTGCATGGTCATTGGCTACCACCGCTACGAAGTGGGCTGTTCTTTGTTGTCTCTTGCTTTTTATCCTTTGTTTATTAAACCCCAAAATGAAAATGAAACCCAACCACACACCAAGCTAACACCTCAAGCGGCTGCAGAGTTTCAGAGGTGGCGGCTCATTTTAGAGTCAACCTTGTGGCCATGCTGGGTGCGAGCTTACTGGGGGGCATGTGATCTGAGGGCCGATGGGAAGCCCTCCCATCCCAGAATCTCCTCGCTGAAGTCCTGCTTTTCCCCAAGTTCTGCCATTATAACTGGAGTCTGAAGTTTGTGCAAGTACCGAGAGAGGATGAGAGGGCAGCGTGGGTGTATGAGTGGGGCTTCAGGGTGGAAGGAGGGACCCGCCATCGTCTTGGCATCGGGGTGTTTCTAGTCCAGTCATCACTGCTCTTTTTAGGGTGACAAGGAGGACTGACAGTTCTTGTCAACATTCTCTTTGCAAATGTGAAACTCTTGGGAAGCTTCTCACAGCGTTTCACGGCCTTCAAGAAAAGGCCGGCAGCCTCTGAGCCGCCTGAGAGCAGCGCCCTCATCTGCGTGGTCCAGCTCTGTTTCCCGTGCCTCGCTCACGCTTTGCACATGGCAGGAGCGCGTATCCGCTTCCTAGAGCTGCCGTAACAAAAGCATCATGAACTGGGAGACTTAAAACAACAGACATTTATCGTCTCACAGTTCTGGAGGCCTGAAGTCTGAGATCAAGGTGTCGGCAGGGCCACACCCCCTCTGAAGGTCTAGGGGAGGATGCTTCCTTTTTTTTTTTTTTTTTTTTTTTGCGGTACGCGGGCCTCTCACTGTTGTGGCCTCTCCCGTCGCGGAGCACAGGCTCCGGACGCGCAGGCTCAGCGGCCATGGCCCACGGGCCCAGCCGCTCCGCGGTCTGTGGGATCCTCCCGGACCGGGGCACGAACCCGTGTCCCCTGCACCGGCAGGCGGACTCTCAACCACCGCGCCACCAGGGAAACCCTAGGGTGCTTCCTTGCCTCTCTAGTTTCAGGTGGCTGCTGGGCTAGTCTTTGTCTCCGTGGACATGACCGCCCTCTCTGTGTTTCTCTCTGCGTGTCCCCTCCTTTTCTTATAAGGACTCAAGTCATATTGGATTAAGGGTTCACCCTAATCCAGTGTAAGGTCACCTTAACTAATGATATCTACAAAGACTGCTCCCAAATAAGGTTACATTCACAGGTACAGGGGTTAGGATTTCAACATATTTTTTTTGGGGGGAGACACAATTCAACCCACAGCAGAGCACAACCCATATTTACCAAGTGAATGATTAGACATCTGGGGAGCAGAGAGGCCACTGGAAAATGAGGCAGAGCTGGCCACAGAGAGGAGGGCTCAGCACTTAAGATGAGCGGATACATGCGAACATCGAGTGCGCTGGGCTGTGTGAGAAAGGCTGCCGTTTACCCAGCTCACCACTCTGCTGAGGACCAGGGTCCTTCCCTTCTGAGGGTCATTGTGCACTTTTGCTGGCCGTTCATTTGTTCATTAAGCAACTATAGAGAGGCCAGCCTCCCAAGCCGAGTTCTGATGAGATGGAGAAGGAAAAGACACAGTTTCGGCTCCCAAGGAGCCCCCAGCCAAGCACGGAAGATAGCTCTGATGATAATTTTGATACCATAGGCTGGTAGATGTAGATCTAGAATTCTAAGTGGAATTCGGGGAAGATGTGGCAGAGCAAGATTTTTTAAAAACTGTGGTAGGACTTCCCTGGTGGCGCAGTGGTTAGGACTCTGTGCTCCCAGTGCGGGGGGCCCAGGTTCGATCCCGTCAGGGAACTAGATCCCACGTGCATGCCACAACTAAGGAGCTGGTATGCTGCAACAGAAGAGCCCTCGAGCCGCAACTAAGACCCGGAGCGACCAAATAAATAAATATTAAAAAAAACCCAAAAAACGAAAACATTGTGGTTTAAAAAATAACTTTTATTTTATCCAAGTCAGGCCCCCTTGATCTGAAAAATACTTGACCTCACAACTGCTGGGGAAAATCTGGGCACTCTGACTAGGGTCAGGATTTTCTCTGCAAATACCAGGGCTTGGGTGTCGCTGACGGGAGCACACTTCCCCGCAATGGCTCGGGGCTGGAAGAAAAAGTGTCTCACACGCTGGCTGTGAAGTTTCCAGGGGAGAATGTCCTCTGCAGGAGGAACAAGAGCTACCCTGTAGCCTTCCCTGTTCCAGAAGGCTCCGTGGTGAATACATAATTAGGCCCTCTGTAATTACCGGTTTGAATCTGCCTAGGACACTAGGGCTCCCACCCCCTAATTTACCTTATAAATTTATTCTGTTAAAAAAGTCGAAAATGTCAGTCTTCTGTGAAAGCTGCATAAATGAATTATCTCCCGGGATGACAGAAGGTGGGAAAGAGGGCGAAGCTTCGAGAGGACATTCTTTATCGTGCGTGTCTAAAACTACCCCCACTGAGCACGTACCCTGCACAGAGCCCGGCCAGCCGGCTCCCTGTTGCTGATGGCAGAGGGGGAAGGGAA
Source organism: Leucopleurus acutus (assembly GCF_964270905.1). NCBI lineage: Eukaryota > Metazoa > Chordata > Mammalia > Artiodactyla > Delphinidae > Leucopleurus > Leucopleurus acutus. The sequence continues at coordinate 5,390,328 of NC_139142.1, forward strand.
GGATGCCAGCTCCTTGGTGTCCCCAGCAGGTGGGGAGAGGGGGCATTTAACACCTGCCCCTTTGGACTTCTGAGAGTCTTACCCGATGTGCAGTTTCCAGTGATGGAGGCCTCCAAACAGAAGGGAATGAAGGGAAAAAACGAGGGAGCTTCTTAAAAAGGATCCCATCCAACCTCGTCTCGCCGTGGCCCCTGCCCCCAGGACGGTCCCTGTGTCAGGACAGTGTCCGCCAACCACTGCGTCTTAAGGCCAGATGAGCCCACAGAGCTCTTCAGAGCCCAAGGACTGCTCCTGGGATGCTTTTGCAAAACTTTATTAAAAATGTATGGCAAATCTTCTACGACATTTTAGAAGATTTGGAAAATTAAGTTTTTTTAAAAAGACACTCTAATCCCATAATCCTAACACAATAGTGGTCATTATTTCTGTATCTCCTTCCAGTCTTTTTTTCATAGGTGGTGAGTTTATCTCCCCCCTCTCTGCTAACACAAAGTACTGTGGCCACAACCTTTTTTAATTTCTTGTGGCTGATTATAAAAGCCATAAATGTTGACTACGGGGAATTTGGAGATTGAGAGAAGGAAATGGTGAGGCTCTGCTCCCCATCTCTGAGATGGCTCCCGCGTACACACCAAAGGGTGTCTTCTCGGTCTTATTTCTGCATGCTTGGCTTTTTCAGGGCCCCCGTGCAGACCTATTAAGTCTTGTATGGACGTCTTGCTGTCTTGTTCATTGATAACCTATTATATGCCCGTCATGGGCGGAGGAGAAAAGACAGACTCTGCCATCTGCTTTGAGGAGCTCAGAGTCCAGTGATGTGCTGTAGCCTGCTTGCTGTTAAAGACAAGGTTAACCTCTGGGTCTGCCCAGAGGTTAGCCTGGTCCCTGACACATAGTAGGCGCTTCACCAACATTAGTTAAATACGCTCATGAAAGAAATCCAGGGAGAATTATTCTTTTCACTCCTGAAATGAAGTGCTCAAGTGTATACCATAGATTGGGTTGGATGTGAATTTCCTCTTGATCTCAGCGTCAGGCTCCATGAAAAGAATAATATCTATAATTTATTAAATTCCTACTATGTGTCAGGCCCCGTGATCTGGGCTTTCAAATAGATTATCTGATGTAATCCTTGCTGAGAGTCTGGGACATAACATAGGAGGACCTGGGATGCTGGGAAGGGAAGCAGCTCTCCTGAGGTTTCCCAGCAAACAGTGGGTACAGCAGGGGCTCAACCCCTGTGCCTCTCGGAGGTGTGGATCAAGATGCTTGTGCCCCGCCCTGCACGTCTCACAAGGTTGCTGGAAGCAGAAACTCAAGTCTGGGTGGCGACCGGGCTCTGCACTCTGTAACAGTCTGTACCAGTATTAGTATTTGTCTATTCTGAAATTTAACCAGAAGACCCCTCTGTCTACCCCCACTCCCTCTGGCTGGACTTCAAGCCCCTTTCTTCTGTTGAGCCATCTCTGAGACTCAGCACATCCAGACCTTCTTTAGTTTTGCTCCTTCATCCCATTTCTAGATTACGTGGCTTCAGAGCCATGGTCGTGCTTTCCTGGATCTTGCTGTCCCCAGTGGAAGAAAACATCCTCTCCTAACCCCATCCTTGCTTCTCTTTAAATTTTCTCTTTCTTCTTGGGTTCCGTTCCTGCACTCACTTTGCTTTGCTGACTTAGTTCCACACCCAGTGGTACCTCCAGTCACCTGCTGCTGCCTTGCAGGACGGCTGGGAGTCCAATCTGGGCAGAGGCTGGTGGCACGGCTGTACCCGAGACAAACCTGGTGGTGATTCTGGCCCGGCCTCTTCACGAGTGGCCTTGGGCTTCCTGGGGATGAAGGTCCTTCTCTTCCCAGGATTAGATAAGATAAACTGCCCGAGTCTCTCTCTGACCTAGCAGGCCTTGAGGGTCTGGGGAAAATTCTGTACTCTGTTCAGGACCCCTGCCTCCTACTCCTTCGCTCCTATAGCACTTAGAATGCATGGCCACGAGACCCTTTGGTGGGCTAGGTTACAACTACTGCAGTCCTGTAACTGTGTCTGCTTCACCACGTGGTCCTCGGAGCGGGGGTGGTGTGGCAAATTCAGGCCTGTCTGAACGAGGAACCACACAGCAGTCTCTGGACCTCAGCGTGCTTGGCACACGGCAGGCACCCATCAGTGTGCATTGTTGAAAGGATGAGTCACAGCGATCCTTACGGGGTGACTGCTACGTGCCAGGGACTGGGCCAGCACTTACCTCCGCTCAGCCAGTAGCCCACAGGGGCTCTGGAGCCCCATCTGACAAGGGAGGTCACCGAGCTGAGAATGAAGGCCCTCCCCCCTCTCCCCAGAGCACCCAGCCAGTGGGCACCTGGTACACAGTCCAAGACCCCAGGTCTGCGCCCCTGGCTGCACGCAGTGGCAGGATCGTGCAAGGCAGGGGGAGAAACTCTAGTAGGAGGCAGTCGGCAGCCCTCTCGGGAGCTGACAAGTGGTCTGGCCTTCCCTCCTGGCAGGGAGGGTTTAGGGGGTAGATGACTCAACCAGATCCAGCCTCCATTTTTCATTCTGGAGGAAACCCTTGATGGGCCCTGGAGGCTAATTGCACGGCACTGGGAGTAATGCAGCTGCTGTAATCCTTGTCACCTCCAACAACGCAGTGGGAGCTTCCGCTGGATCACACGGGGCGTTTGGGGGCTATGTACATCCGTGGCGGGTGTCACTGTCAGAGGTCGGGCAGGGCACTGGGGCAGGCAGGGAAGCAGCGCCACCTCACATGTCTTTAATTAAAAGAGGCCCTCCGTGACCACTGCCCAGCCTAATAAGTCATTTCCAGTCGCAGAGAAAGTTTCTGTTAAAGACCTTGATGAGAAGCGGCAACTCAGAACATCCCAGCTGATCTCAGGAGGAGACTGCCTTTCCTTACAGTTTCTGGGGAAGAAATCGCTACCTGGCCCGGATATTCCAGATTTGGGGGTCTCCCTGCGGCCCCCCTTGGGAATCTGGGGGCAGGCCTGCCTTCCCTTACTTGGGAAGTGTAATCCTTAGAGATCAGAAGGAACCTGAGAATAAGACAATTCAATAAAGTCACAATAAAACATCCAAAGCCTTTCATACTTTTTCACTTTCTTTAACTCAATTTATTTTTCATTTTGTGGACAGAGATTTAGTCTGGGTATTAGTTTATGATTTTTTGCCGAAGGAATTACTCAACACACACACATATAAAAAGGAAATATTATTTTTATCATTTATTTTGTGCCATGTATACCATAGGAGAAAAAAAAAAACAACTGAGCGAAATCACTTCAGTACCGCTGTGTTTTTCATTACAAAGTTATTACATATAGAAATTACTCCAAATTATCTGAAATGAATGGAAATTATGAGGTTTAAATTCCCCAGGTTACTGCAGGCACAGCTCTGGAAATTTATTTTGTCATCTTGCTGAACATAATTGCTACAACAAAATTTCTTCCATTTTACAACTGCAGCATAACTTATTTATACCGGTGTAGCTATAATTTTACATCAATAAGTTGCATGGGAAGGAATACACAGGTGGTAATTGAAAACAATAATTTGTGCTGAGGTCCATGTGGAATGGTTGGCTGAAGGAAAAGACTTCAGTTACCATCGGCAACGGCTTCGTGTCACCGTGGCTTCTTCCCATCCCATTAGCTGACACCCGTCAAACCATCCAAACATCCTCCATTTTGTATTCCATGGCCGCCGTGGTGAGAGTCGGGGCTCTCTTCGCACCACGGCCCGTACATCCTGGTCCTGAAACTGAGGCCACAGGACCCTGGGGGGAACTCAGGGAGTCCCCGGCCACCCTTGTGCAGCTCCTGCCCTTGTGTTCTCCTGGATTTCCAACTTGCTTCTGGGTTGGGTGCCTTTAGGTACCCAGAGCTAATTAAGGTGTTTGATAGATTTCAGTTGGAGTATGAGTTCTTGCCAGAAACATCAACAATTCGATTCCCCAAACACGATGCCGAGCGTTAAATCCACTACTGCTTTCTCCATTACTGTGTTCCTTCCCAGCTGGAATGTGTGGTCTGGGTACAATACCGAAACGGTCCCCAAACAGGCGTCCTCACTCTTCAGTTCTCTAATTGTTCCTGTTAATCAGATACAAATAATGAAACTGCAGACGCCTGTGCTAAATCTCAACAGTTGATGAATCTATGGGTTGGAATCTGGAAGTCCAAATTCAGATGTGAAAAAATCGACCATAGATCTGCCCTGTGTAGATGGTGGACCATTGGACACAGGTCAAAGGTGGGTGTCTTTGCTCCTGTGCAGTGTTCCATTTCAGGACACATACGGGAGAGAAAGAGAGAGAGAGAGAGAGAGAGAGAGAGAGAGAGAGAGAGAGAGAGAGAAAGAGAGAGAGAGAGAGAGAAGCAGAGGGGCTTTGTTGCAAGTTCAAATCGGAAACATTATTTGCCACATCCATATTTTAGAAGCCATTGTTGTTTCAACGATTCCAAAGGCTTAAAATCACACTGAAATCATGTTTTTAAAGGACCCAGCTTAAACTAATACCAGAATGCACAGCAATCCAGCGTCTCAATCTTCCCTCTACAGCATTAATTATCTTTTGTTGCAGCAAATTGTCTGCCTTGTAAGTTGAGCCCCGTAAATTGCGTCTTCAAGCAGATGCAATGTTTTAGAATGCGCACAATGGGAGAACTTTGATAACTTCCACGTACTGTAGATACATTATTCCACCTCCAATAATGCACCTGCAGTTCAAACTTTGTGTTGTAGAGGTTGTTTATTTGTCAGTTTGCAACCTTAACTCTCCGCTTTGAATAGAGGGAATGGCCCTTAAGTGTTTTCTAGGATACAAACTACCTTTGTTGAATTCACTTGAAAGCGTACTGTGGGTCTTTCTAAAACTATGAGACAGCCGATGAGCTCTCCCAGATTCCCTCATCTTTTCCAGCTCTGGAAGGCATATCTGAAAACAAGGTGTTGGCCGGTTTTCAGTTTTATTTTTTTGGTAAGTGACCCCTTGCAGCATCCTCATTAACGGTGCCTTTGCCTTTCAGAGGGATGCTCGCCTGACTCATGCCTCTCTCTCCTCTGCTCCTCCCTAATTGAGTGCTTCCCCCTTACTTCCCTTTTTCACCGCTTCCTTTGTAGAGCATCACAGCACAGACAGGAGCATTCAGAGCCTACATTGTTGGGTGGGGGGAGGGGGGAGGGGCGCAGAGCTCACAACTGAGTCAGTCAGAGATGTCTACAACTCCAGCTTAGCATTTACTGAAACTTCCTCTTTCTCAAACTGCTTAAGGATACAAACTAATTAATCCTCACAGCTTCATAAAACCCTTGTTAAGAAGGTGATCATTATTGCCTCCCTCCTCGGCGCCTCCCCGTTTCTTATCACCAAGTCACCTCATTGTAGCGCCAGGTCTGACGACAGCCGCTGACAGCCAGAGTTGGAACAGAAAATTCCCTTCTGAATCCCAGTTCTTTCCCCAAATGAACCATTTTAACTCTCTTTCTCTTCCCTGTCTGTGCTCTAAATAGGGTAGATTGACGGTCACTAGCCCACTGAATTCAAACTGGTGTCTGTGTGTGCGTTTTGCATTTTCAGATATACAATTTGGAGACTTGGTGACAGGACGGAAAGCAGCAGAGAGACCCTTTTTGTACAACACACACACACACACACACACACACTCACACACCACACTCCCCACAGCCACTCTGATCTCTGTGTATGTGTGTGTGTGGGGGGGATTGGTGCGGTTTGATCATCTTCGTGAACAATGTTTCTACCAAGTCGACCAACTGGGTGATGCCAATCCCTACCAAATTTGAATTGATGACTCAACTAAAGAATTAAAATTAGCAAGGCAAGAAAATTCCAAATGAGGTGAGAAAGCTGTAGAAATAGTTCCAGATCCCCTAGTACTGAGCCATTCAATATCATTTCTGATGACAGGGACAGAGCTAGGAACATTCGATGTGGGCGTAAGTCTTTTTCATATACGGAGAGCTGGGTAAGTATTTTTTAAGGAAAATAATACATGAATCAGGAACAGTGACTTTGGTTTAACCCCTTGCAGGCTGCAGCTATAAAGCCTGCAGGCAGGGATGCCTCAATTTCCTAGAGCTTCCATGCTTCCCGTAGTCGGAAATCTACCACTGTATCAAGCCCAGGTATTACTGCAGAAACAAATAAGGTGCAAATTAAGCCCTGTTTTAACAAAAGCAATGTTGCTAAATTCAGTGCATGGAAAGAATCAACCTCACACTTGTTGGAAGGCAAGTTTTGTGGGCCTGTCTCTGCTGTAAGGTGACAATGCAAAAAACTTCTCCAAATCTAGCAAAGCCTTAATTGAGAGCTATGGCTCCTAGAAATTTGCTGTAATTTTCAGAAATGACATAAAATAATTCTAGAGGATATGCCAGGAAGCTTAAAATGCCTCTTTTGTCTTTTTAGGCTTTGGGATTTGATAGCTCCTAGAGATTCTGGAACAGTAAAGAAGGAGATAAAGGCCATCTTGGGAACCTTATTAATATGTACATAAATATGACTTGCATAGGACTTCCATTGCAGTTTCTTCGAAAGTTAAAACAAGTCAATCCACTGATCAGATCGATGTGTTTTATTTATCCTCATCTTTGCAGTCAATAGCGTTTATAGACTCCAAGGAATAGAAATCAGCAGACACAGTTTGCCTCTGAGTTTGCCCTACACCTGTGAATACGAAAAGATCTGCCTTCTCTTTGCCTGGATTTTTTTCTTTTTTAAAGCATCAGAAATGAAGCCCAAGGTAATTTGATAAGATATGTTGTTGAGTTTTTATATTGCTACAAAGTTATCTGACTACATTTTAGAGGGTGGATCCGTGTTTAAAAACCAAACAAACAAATGAAACGACGATTTTCTTTCTGCAGAAATATTGAGTTCCCATTTTTACTGACACTACACATCTCGATTCGTTCCAATTTTCTGTAAAGACATAATATAAAATATAACAGCTCAGAAGGCAAAGATAACATTGCAGAATCTCGAATAGAGCCCCACCTTAGCTAAGAGTTAAGCACTGAGAATCGTTCAAAAAATTTTAAATAAGAAGCTCGGCTAGGGGGTCACGTGACTGTTTAATCTGCCCCCATTGCATGGCGTGGTCCACGCAGCACACACTGGGAATCAGAGCCCCACACAAGGTTAGTAAAAAGACGCTCTGATTTGATAAATGATTTCCGAACTAGTCCTCAATAAAGAAATTTAAAGAAACTGAAAAATATTAAGGATTATCTGCTGGAACGCACTGTGAAGCTAGAAATATTTGTGAGTTCAAAAAGCTTTCTGACCTCTCCTTTTTTTTGAAAGATGGTGCAGAAAATGTGGCATTTCTTTCTGTCTGATTGCAGTCTGCACAAAGCCCCAGCTCTGGGCGGAGCACACAGTAGGTCTACAGCACGTTCTGAAGAAAAGAGTCGGAAGGATTGTGGTATTACTTTAGGACCACATTTGTACTTGCAATTTCCCATTTATATTTTCATATGTTAAGCACCTGCCTCCCCCCCATCCCCTCATTTTGGGGATGGGAGTGACTTTTACTCTAAACAAAGGCTTGGTAGGTCAGGGAGTGGTGTGTGTGTGTGTGTGTGTGTGTGTGTGTGTGTGTGTGTGTGTGTGTGTGTAGTAACCTTCTCAGAAGGGTCTTGGATCCCCTGCCTGCCAGGGGTCCTGAAGACGGGGTAGGGACGGGGCTGTGACCCGAGCTCCGCCACCCCACTTTCGCTCTGCCCGCCTGTTGTCTGGGCATCGAGAGAGTGGGGAAACTGGGGGCCAGCTGCCGTAGCCGGGCGGGGTCGAGGGAGAGGTCAAGGTCGGCGGAGAGGCAGCTATTGATCCTACTTGGAACGCGAGACAGGGAGCATAGCAAGACTAAAGGGGGAGCTGTGAGACCAGACATTAACAGCTTTCAGCGCTAATGATGCCCGTGCCAGACGGGCAGAGGGAAAAAAAGGAGACTGGAGCGGCAGCTGGGATCGCTCGCTGCATGCGCCCGGCCGCCTCTCCCGAGAGGAGGAGAAGTAGGAGGAGGGGGAGGAGGGCGAAGGGGCCAGCACAGGGCTGGGCAGGGGCAGGGCAGCCTCTCCCTGGCCGCCGCGAGGTGGAGCGCGCCGGCGGGCTGCGGCGTGTCCAGCCCTGCGCCGGCCCGCCCGCGCGTCCCTCTTCCCGCCGTCGGGGCAGCGTGGGGCCAATGAGGAAGTGCTCCCCGGGTCAGTCGCGGCCCGCGCCGCCCCCTGCCCGCTACTTCCTGCTGGGGGTGGGGCGGGGGTGCCCCATCCCTGGACCCAGCCGCCCGAGCGCGCGCGATTAGGCAGCTGCAGCCGGGGGCCCCGGGCACCCTGCACAGTCCGCGGAGGGGCCCCCTTCCTAGGAGGGGGCTGCCCCATTCCCCCAGGCCACAGACCGGGTCCCCCATCCTTGTAATCGGCCCCGGGAGGGTGAGGGTCGCGTGCTGGGATTTCGGGCGCCGGAGCGCCGGCGGCGCGGAGAGGCAGGCCAGCCGCGGCGATTTGAGTCCAGACCTGCCCCCGTGCGCTGTGTGACCTTGGGCAAAGCGCTGTCCCTCTCTGGACTTCATACCACCAGTGCTCAGAGAGCTCTCCCAAATTTAAGAATGTGGGCAAGTTGGGATGGCCGGTTTACGGTTTTCTTAAGAAGTTTATTCAAGGTGCGTGTGGGCATTTTTTTCTTACTTAGGCCACTTTCCTGGAAAGATTTTCGTGGTAGGGCTGCATGGGAGGAGGTGCTTCCAGACTTTGGACCACGTGGAGGTGGGGTGTAGGTGGTGGGTGATGGGCTGCAGCGCGCAGCCCCGGGTGGGTAGCTAGTGCGGACTGGCTCGCCCCCCGCGCCCCTTCGCCCCCCACGCCGCCCCCTCCGCCCAGTCTCCACCCGCTCGTCCGCCGACCCTGCCGCCCGGTCCGCAGAGCTGCACGCTAGGGCACATTTTATTGTTATTAGTTTTTAGGTGGGGGTGGCTTGGGCTGAGAGGTTTTTCTGTCCTCGCCAATGGGCGCTGCGCTCTGTTAAGTTGTTGGTGCCGTCGCCCGACCCACGACCTTGGGGGCGAACGCCCCCACCCCCGTATCCTCCCCAGAGGAAAAGGCCCTGAGGGAGGCGGCGCTCCCGGAGGCGTCACGGCCCAGCCTTTCGCTCCGGTGAGGCCGCCAGGGCCCGGCCTGGGGGCGGGGTGGGGTGGGTGCAGCTGGGCTCGCCCGCGAAGCCCAGTCCGGAGCCAGGCCCGGACCCGCCCTCGCCGCCTCCCGGCCCAGACCCGAGATGCCCTGGGAACGGTGAGGGGGCCGGCCGCGTGGCACGCCCAGCCGGGAGGGCAAGTCGCGAAATAGATGAAGTTGGCTGCGGCCTGGGGAGGGACGAGGAGGTTGGAGTGGGGGTGGAGGTCCACGCGGACTGCGGCCTGGCCTTGTCCCCGGGCCACGGACAGGCGCCCACAACTCCTCTTGTCCTCGCCGGCTGCAGATCAAACGGCTGACAAGGCAGCTGTGTCCTTCCCAGTCTGACGGGCGATTTCCAGTCCTGCCCTGGGCGGAGGAGCCCTGGGGGAGGGGGGCGTTACTTCCAGGCTGCAGTAATTGTCAGGGGGTGGGAGGGAACTGGGGGACCTGAGGGGGTCACCCACACGAGTGGGTCCAGAGATCCGGCCACACCTATTTCTGGGTCAGCAGGTACGAGAACCTCTCCCACGTGGAGCAGCCCTGCCCTTCACCCCCACGCTTCCCACAGATCTCGACGTTGGGGCCGGGGTGTCCGTGTACACCGCAAGGAGTTAATGGGATGAGGTGGAGGGAGCGCACAGATTGGGGTGAACATTCCTTCCGGAATGCGACTCAGACAAGGTCTCGCGTTTCCCCTCCCCCAAATGTGCCCTTAATTCTCTGCTCTTAGCATCTTTTATTTTGTCCGCTCCGCTCTCGCCGAGTTTGGAATATCAGGATTTATATGGAGACACTTTTTGGAAGTTTAACCCCGACCCCTCGATAAAACAAAAGTGAAAACAACCAAGCTACTTTTCTAGGGACATGAAGCAATTGACCATCTGCCTCCAGTCCCCGTGTCGACCCCAACCCTCTTTCACAGCCATCCCCACGCCCCCCCCCCAAGAGCTTTCGGATGAGTGGGTGGGGACTTGCGTTGATTCAACTTACTTCCACGCACAGCGCACTCCGCCCCTCTTCTCTCGGGGTCCAGCTCCCTGGAGGGGAGGAGGGATGGAGGATTTTCTTTTATTTAAAAATATCCTGCCCAGCGTCCTCCCTCCCCCCCCTCCCCCAGGCGTTTTGCGCTGGCAGTGCAAGGGGAGGAGAGGAGCGCTCTAAAACGCTGCACGTGTGGCCGGCCTGGACTGCGGGTGTGCGCACGGGCGAATGTGTGTGTGAGTGTGTGTGAGTGTGTGTGTGTGTGTGTGTGTGTGTGTGTGCGCTTTCTTGTTCTCTTACAGGGTACAATGTTAAAAAGCCACCGCTAGTCGCCCCCAGTGCTCCGACTCTCTGGGTCTTTTTGTCTCTAGTGCAGATTAAACGTCACGTCCGCACTTGAACTTGAATTTTATCCCATTGTACAGAGGCAGCCCCAGCCATAGAGAGACCGAGAGCTCCCAGAGAACCCGGACTCCGCCATCTTCACGTTGCAATCTATAGCTCCCAGTCCGCGCCCGCACCGACCCAGGCGCACTGGGCGAGCCGCCCCTCGGCCCAGCTCCCCTCGGGCCCGCGGCGCCAGGGGAGCGCTGGGGAGCGCTCGCGGGGACCCGGCAGCCTCTCCGGCCGGCGCCAGCCTGCCAGGTGAACTGGGAAGGAGCCGCTCCTGGAGTCCCCCCAGAGCCTCGGAAGGGTCAGTCTCCGAGAAAAAAACAGGCAGCCCGCAGAAAACCCAGAAACAACCGAACCGGGGCAGTTTTACATTGCTTTGGGTTTCTGGAGGGGGCGGGGCGAGGGGGTACGAGACAAGTCCCCAAGTTTTCTTTGCTTTTTTTTCTTTTCTTTTTCTTCTATTTTTTATTTGTTTGCATTTTTTTTTTCCTTTTTCCCCCTCCTGGTAGAAGTGCGCTTTCCACCTACCAGACCCTGAAAGAAAGTGTCAGGAGCCGGTGCAAAATCCGGTTTAAGTTCAAGAAGACATTTGCAAGTCCAGGAGGCCAAGCAGTTTGAAGAAGTGTAAGCAATTTTTTTTTCCTTGAAAAGAATATATTTTTGAAGAAACCAGCCAGTCCACGGCAAGCAAGAGCAGATTTTTTTTTTGCCTTTCTCCTATTTTAGATCGAGAGGTTTTCCTTTTTCCTTCTCTATTTCTTTTTTTTGCAAACAAAACAAAAAACAGCATAGAAGAAAGCGCAAAATAAAGAAGAAGAAGAGGAGGAAGAGAGGGCAAGAGGGGAAGGAAAAAAAAAAAAAAACCAAAACACCAACCCGGGCAGAGGAGGCGCGGCGGCGGCGGCGGCGGCGGCAGCGGCGGCGGCAGCGGCGCGGCGCGGCGGCAGCGGCGGCGGCTCGGACCCCTCCCCCGGCTCCCCCCATCGGTGCAGCTCTCCGGGCGATGCCAGAATAGATGCCGGGGCAATGTCCCGCCGCAAACAGGGCAACCCGCAGCACTTGTCCCAGAGGGAGCTCATCACCCGTAAGTGTCTGCGGCGTGCGCGCGAGGGGCCGGAGGATGGGGCTCCGGGCGCCCGGGGCTGGGGACACCGAGCCAGGCGCAGCCGGGCCGGGCGCCGGGGAGGCCCGCGGGCTCGCAGCGTCGGCCCAGAGCATGGTAGGGGGCGGGGGGCCTTGGGAAAGTTTCTTTGCAGCCCGGAGAGTCCGGGCTCTGCGCACTCAGACGCGCCTCGGGCTCGGGGGCCTGCGGAGCGGGCTCCGGGCCGGGGAGGGGGCGCGCGGGCTGGAGGAGGTGTGTGTGTGCGCGCGGATCCCGGCTGGACGCTCGCCCCTCCGAGCGGCGTGTGTGGCGGCGGCGGCGCTGGTGGCGGGGTTTGGAGAGGAGGGGGAGGGGGCTGGGGGAGCGGAGGGGGAGGGGAGCCGGGAAGTGGGGAAAAGTTGGCTAGCGCGTGGGTCCGCGCTGACGGCGCGGGCGGAGGAGAGCGGGGTGCGCTCGGGCCTGGGGGAGATGCGGGGCGAGGGGCGGCCGCCGGCTCCGAGTCCCCCAGGCGCTGCACCCGGCCGGGCAGGGCGCCGGCCACGCCGGTCCTAGGATTCCGCAGCCGCCTTTCTCTCCCCTCCTCTTGCTATTTGCAAAAGAATCCAGCTGCGTGGCTGTTTGCCGGGCTCCTGCACCCCAACCCCCATTTCCCCACCTCCGTCTGTCTCCTGGGATGATCTTGTCTTCTTTCCCCCACTCCAAAAGAAGGTGGGGGCATCGGGGGCTGGTGAAAAATCCCCGCCACGGGGGGAAAAAAAGCGTTGTTAGCTAGGAGTGGGATGTGCTTGTACAATAGTGGAGGGGGGGAAGAAAAAAAGAAAAAAGGAAAGAGATCTATCAATCTCTCACCCATCTTCCTATCTCGGATCTTTCATCTCCCCTATCTAAATAAACAAGGCAGGTCGCAGTGGAAATCCACCGGCTGAAATCGTGTGGATTTCAAGCAAGTGGCGGGGCGGGCAAAGTCAGGCAGCGGGGCAGAGACGCAGCAGCTTCCAGCGCCCCAGTCGGGTTTATTTAGCAAAGGGAAGAAGCGTGCGGGAGCGGGCCAGGTACGGGGTTTGCAGGGGAGCTCGCCCGGCTGCCTGCACGCTTGCACCCCCGGAAGGTCGGCTCGCAGCGCTCCCCGCCCGCCGCAGCCCGCGGGGCCGCTGCTCCGCGGCGCGCAAACCTTTCCCCGCGGTCCTTTCTCTCGCGGTGCCTGGGTCGCCTTTGCTTTTTTTTTTTTTTTTTTTTAATTTTTTTGAAACTGCAATAGAAATAAAACGTCCTCTGGGTGCCATCGAAACAGCGGGCAGGTTGTGTTCCTGCAGTCCTTGGAGCACCTCGTCAGGCTGGGGCCGGGCTGCCGGCGCGGAGCTGGAGAAGGGCTGCGCGCCCAGCCGCCGCCGAGGACCGGCTGCGGGGCGGCCGAGAGCCGAATATTTATGTTATATTTTAAAAAATTTAAATAAATAAATAAATATATAAAGGGGTTCTCCCCTCCCCTGAAAACCCAGCATAGGCGCCATCTGCTCGGAGCATTTGCTGCTGCCATCTCTCCTTTGTTACAGCAGATACATTAGTAAGAATTTGTGGATTTATTATTATTTTGGGGGGAAGGGAATAGATATTAAAGTGGGCTTGCCTTGGGAGAGGGATACATTTCTGGAGGGAGGGAAGAGGACTTCTATTTTTCATCATTGTAACATCAAAGGAGACTCGCTGGTTGCATTTAAAACAAAATGTTTTGCGACCATATTTGAACCTGGTTTGGTCAAGGTCCTCATCGCCAGTTGACATTTCGTCCTTTACCAATCCTTTAGCAATCGCTTATTCTACCCCCCTCCCCCGTTTAGATGGTGGAGTGGCTGTTAGAATGTCTGTACTTGCAGACGCCTAATTTCTCCAGGAGGCAATTTGCCCCACAGAGCCTCTGTATAATTGCAAGGGTTGTTTTTGAGGAGGGGGAAGTTGGGGGTGGGGGAGTCCTGGAAGGGGGAGCTGTCTGGGGTGCACTGCCAAGCTGGCAGCAGCGAAGGAGCCAGGAGTGTTTGCAGTTGTGTGTAAAGGGGGAGAGAAGCAGGTAGGTTCGCTTTGCTTTTCCTCTGTCCTCTCTGGTGTTCCTGGGACCTCAGGAGCAAGCCCTGGCCAGGAGGACTGGCGGCAGCTGGGCATGGGGGTCGAGGGGTGCCTCGTGCAACATCCTTCCATCCTTCATTTGTTTCACGGCTGTTTCAGTCTTGCTCAGAGCAGTGCTGGGGAAAGCCGGCTGACACTGGAGCAGTGGCAGGGAAGGAGAGGTGGGGAGGAGACCAGGGGGCAAAGGATATCCCACCTGCCTTCCTGGAGTGCACGGAGCCCAGGGCATATGCAGGGGTTTAAGCAGGGAGAGTGGTCCAACCAGTTTTCAGACAAGGCTATTTATTATCCAAAAGCAGCTGGCTTTTCTGTCTGTCCTATGTCACCCGGGAGGTGGGAGTGCAGGCAGGGGAAAGGCAAGAATTGGATGCAGTTTCGGCTGTAGGGCCTGTGCAAGTGTGCCTTTCCACAGTGATGCAGGAGTTGTGGGTCTCGTGTGCTCTGGAGCCCTGGCCAGCAAAATGAGTGCCGCCACAGCCCCGATCTGGTGTCCACATTTTAGGTTTCAAATGTGAAAGAAACAGCCTAAAACGTGGTGCATCTTCAGTTGGGTGGCAGCCCGCCGGCCTCAGGTTCTTTAGAGATGATGCAACTTAGTATAACTGATGGTTTGAGAAACAGAAGAGCACACAAACAGCATTGATCATCTTGCAGGGGGGTTGGCAAGTGGGAGAAGGGCTCCATAATGAGCTAGTTAAATTTACAGACAGGGCCAGTGAGAAGAGGAGTGAGGTAGAAAAGAGAGAGTGGGAGACAGCTGGGGATGAAGACTGAGGCTTCTGGTTTGTTTCAAAATGTTTGACCCAGATGGATATGGCTTTTAAAACCGGAGGACAGACACAGCTTTCAAGAAAAACAAACACAAAACAACACAGTGACAGTAGTGGACAGGGTAGGATGAGGACCAGTGACTGGCCAGGCAGAGGGAAGGGCCGTGAGCCCACTGTGCCAGGCCGGGTGAGTGGGGAGGCGGATGAACCCCAGGCCGTGCAGGAGCTCTGAGGCTTCCCGAAGGAAATAAGAAGGCCAGGGTAGATTACACAGCCCCAGCGAAGGTGATTTTTTCGACAACCCACCAACAGGTTTCCTTGGAAGGTTAGTAATTTTCCGTATGAATTCACGATTTTGCAGAACTACTAGAGACCCCAGATTTGACACGGAAGTTAGGGTGTGTTAATTCCATGGTTGCCTTTTAAATTAGGCTTTGCTGTGGCTGTGTGTTTTGAAGGCCACTGTGCTTACAATTATCTTAACTCCCCAGGGTAGAGTATATCTCCAGGTGTCCACATATCTTTCGAAATTGGGCCGCTGATAAATTTCATAAGACCTGGGTCCCTCTTTTTTTTTGGTAGTTGGTGGGGGGAGTGAAGTTTGTCTCCCTTCTGCACAGAAGGGAACCCCATATCATTAGAAGTGTGATATAAGTCAGCTGCTCTGATTCTAAGGGAGAATAGAAATGTGTTCATCCAAGGTGTTACGCCAGGCGGACTTTATTCATTTGTAATTCACACCTGAGAGAAAAAATAGCCATGAGCATATTTTAACAACCCATAATATTTTTAAAGTGTAGTCTTTCCCTCCCTGAAAATTACGCACGGGGGCATATTTCCTTTTTTTTTGAGGGTGGGAGGTGGCTCTCTGTGCTTTGGCCTTGGCGATTTTTGTCTGGCCTTCAAAATATTTCGTAACAGAAAACGAGTCATTTCTCAAGTGCTGGAGTGAATGCAGTTGCTTTGGTGAAGGCGGCCTTAGGAACATGGAGGGAGGCTGAGTCAGATGCTGGGGTGTGATGCTTTGCTGACCACTGTGCAGGGCCAGATGGGTCTCATTGACCAAAGGGGAGGCCAATTTTGGGTGCCCCGGACAGTAATTAGCATCTGTCTCAGGTGAGATGGAAGCGCGCAAAGCAATCGATCAGTTTCCCACTGTAGAGGGCACTGGTTTCTAGCGCCTTATCAGAATCGAGCTCTTGGCACTGTCTTTGGGCTTAGAACACGGCTTGCACCCGCCTTCTCTTTTTCCTTTTCATCTCCTTTCTCCGATCGCTTTGCATTCTCTGTTGCTTGTTGTGATAAAATACTTTCCAAAATAAACTTTCAGTTGAATTGGCTTTTAGTTGATGGCAAGGCTGCAACGCCCAGCAGCGTCTGGCGCCTCTTGGCAGCTAGGGGGAGCTCGGTGCCCGTGTCATGCGTGGAGCCGTCGCTGCGAGGGGCCGGGACCCGGCTTCCATCAGCCGCGAAAGCAGTTTACGTTGCTGCAAAATGTCCTAAGTGTGAAGTTGTAATATTGATTTTCCTGCAGAGAGTCGAGCAGGACAAAATGAGAATATAAGTTTGAGAAATCTATTTTCAAGCCATCGGCATTGATTTACAAGCCCTCACTAGGCAGATGGGGACAATTTTCTTTTTTTAAATTTTTTTTTTTAAACAGTTACAATTGTTAGCTTTGAATGGGCGTGTTTCCTCCGGTTAGTCTGTGGTCTTGACTTTCTGAATTGCATTAGGTCGTTGAGGCATGCCTGATGGGGTGAGGGGGTCTGGGAAGAGTGAACCTCGTTTTGTCCATTCCTGTGTTGCATGTCACAGACCTGGGGATCTGCCACTGCTCTGGGGAGTCATGCGTCTCAAACAGCTTGATGAGTGGAAATCTTTTCAGCTCAGATTTTATAACACTTGGATCCTCAATTCCATTTATTAGGTAATGTTCCCACTGTACTAAGTGAAATAGCACCATTTTCCAAAGAGATAAAATGCCAACTCAAATAATGTGTAAAACTTTGTCTGGAAGGAGTATGTGCTTGCTAGACCCAGCGTTGCTAATACCTTTCACCCCAAACGGTGCCCTTAATGGATGGCTTTTAATGACACGATTTCTCCCCTAACCGTGTAATTTTGTGCTGGGGAATATGTGTGCTTTTGATCACGGAATTTGTGGATCTATAATGTCTTCTTCTCCAAGTTCAAGAAATCTGCAGAGGGCTTCCCAGGTGGCGCAGTGGTTGAGGGTCTGCCTACCGATGCAGGGGACACGGGTTCGTGCCCCGGTCTGGGAAGATACCACATGCCGCGGAGCGGCTGGGCCCGTGAGCCATGGCCGCTGAGCCTGCGCGTCCGGAGCCTGTGCTCCGCAACGGGAGAGGCCACAGCACTGAGAGGCCCGCGTACCGCAAAAAAAAAAAAAAAAAAAAAAAAAAAGAAATCTGCAGACAGCACAGTTAACCCAGAGTCTTCTGCTTGAGTTCAATATATGGGCAGAAGAGGTTACGTGGCGACAGGAAAGGAGTGCTTTATTCTAACCTGAAAGAGAAATAAATTAGGTCAGACAAAAGCCTAGCGCTGTCATCAGGCAGAGCAAGAGCCTTCACTCTCCAGTACAGAGGGCCAGCAATTTATCTGATGATTTCTCGACTTCATTTAATGTTTGAATCGAGCCTGCTGTAAGCATATTGTGGCAGCGAGCTCATTTGACGACTGAGAGACGAGGCGTCACTGTCACCTCGAAGCCTTGGGCTGGGACAGTTGCCTCTGGCCTGCAGAAAACCGTTAAAAAAATTCATTTCAGAAATCCCCAGTCCTTTGCCTTGGAACTTGGGGGAGTTTCACAAGCTGTAACTAAACACAGACTACAGATACCACAATGTGTGAAGAAAAATATTATATGGGGGAGGGTAAAGATGGGGTCCTTGACCTTTGGGGACTATCTCCTCCATCTCCTATGGCTTAAGGAAGGACCTTCTGGCTGTCCAGTTAGGTCTTACCGTTAGCTGAAACTCTCCAGGGACTTTGGACTAAGTTGAATGCTGTTGTCACATCTGGGAGGACAAGGGACAGTAAATGCTCTTTGGGGACCATGCCCACGGTCAAGTTGTTGATGCCGGCCAAGCATGTGCAGGTGGTGTTAGCTGTGGGCCCACTGGGGTATTTTTTTCATGGGGAGAGGGCACATCAGAAGACCAGGGATGAATGTCTGTGTCACCGGCTGCTCTGAGCATGGCTTTGTCACTTTCCAGCTCTATTTACTCACACGCTTGGGCCTGGGGGCCTGTGTGTCCTTTTCCCCACCCCCTGCTCCCAATCCCACACATCTTCCTTCCTTCCCAGAGAGCCAAACCTCAGTGAGATCTACCCGAGCTGTCGTCCCCTCCCCAAGAAAAGCCATTTGTTGACCGCCTCCCTGGAGCAGTAGTTTTCCCCAGGCGAGTATAAAAAGTGCCGAGAGCAGGCTATTTGGAGACACATGAAAAGCAGAGGGACACACTTCGTGTGTCTTCTGCACGAGCCTGCGAGCGGGGTGAGGGGAACAGCATCGTTTTTACTGGCAAAAGTGACACCAGATTGCGCTTTGATTAATGGTGCTACATTCACGGGGACTCTCGTCCGGCATTTTGACATATGCAAGTCTTTTGTGTAGTTGCTGAAATTCAAGAAATTCATTCTTTATTTCTTTTTCCGAGGCAGCTGATCATCTGCTTGGGTGTTGAATCAGACAGACTGAGCTCTGGTACTGTAATGAAATCCCAGACCACACAAAATTAGGTAACTTCAAAGTAAAAAAAAAAAAAAAAAAAAAAAATCCTCTGTTTTACACAACTTTTTTATGACCCCCTTCAATTGAACTGCTGAAATGCAAATACACTTGAGAATGTTCTAACAACTTCTGTGCTAAAACAACACACAAAAATGACTCAAGGAAGTTGAATGCCAGTGTTACTGTGATGAACGTGCACCTCAGAAATGGATGCCCTGCTGAGAATTAAAAAAGTGGTGGAGGATCACGTTTAAATTTCTCCCTTGGAAACGAGATGCTGAAAGCAGCTTCCACTCTTTCTAGTTTGCTGTCAGCCTCAGAGACTCTCCTCCAGTTAAGGGCTTGTAGCTCAGCGTCCTGTATGGATGGTCCCTTTCTTCTGCTGAGCACCTTTGGAAAAGCACAGCGTTAAATAAAACAAATCTCTTCGCTGGGCCCCGAAGAATGCTTTTACGTCGCATCGTTGTGAGCTCTGTTGTGTCTCTGAAGATTTAAGGCGTTTGCAATTTTCTGGAATCTTCTGAATGTGTTTAGAAGTATTTCTGTACCTTTCCTTTTTTTTTCTCTTTTCTTTAAAGAACTATTTTATTTCTCAAATCATAGGTCACTCCATTCTTTGGTCTCATGGACTTGACTTTTTTCTTAGTAACCTTTTAGTAGTGGACGGGCTCTGTGAATACACCTGAACGCTGCTCTCCTCAATGGGCTCTTTTTCCTGCTTTTGACTGTGTGAGACCCGGCCTCCGGAGCTCAGTTTTGCGGGATCTGGAGAGGTGGATGCAGTGGGGGAGGGGGGAGAGGTTGGACTGAGTCCATGGAGCAAGTTAGGGTGTGTTGCAGCGAGCTGATTTTAACACGCTAAAGTATTCTGAAACCAGGCAGGGGGCATGGAGGACAATATGTGTATGTGTATGGGGGTGCCCCTCACACCCTCAGAACTCCCCACCTGGAGTCTACCGGCTGGGTTCTTCCTGCACCCCAAACCTCTCCTCGGATCAGGAATCCCCGCCTTCCTGAAAGGCAGGCCAAGCCTTCACCATGATGGGCCCGGTCAGCCAGACCCTGGGTCATTTTCACGGGAAGGGAAATCCACGTTACAGATAAGGTTGTGCCCTGGCATCCTTCTCTCTGCCCAGATGTCAGAAATCTTGAACATTTCATTTTGAGGCGTGTGCTGTGTCTGGCATGGAGCAGATGGGGCCTTGAGGGGTGGTGGCCGGCCCTGGTGTGTGCCCGTCCCTGCAGCGGATTTGAGGGCGCTGGGGAGGTGGCCTTTGAGGGTCTCAAGGAGGCTCGGGGTCTGGGTGACACCTGGAACAGGCTGGAGTCCTTAGCCCTTCTCCCTGGAGGGCAGGTGGTCCGGGAAGAGAGAGCTCGTCTCTCTGCGGAACCCATCTCTCACCAGCCTGGCTGCACCCCCCCGGGTCGGGTCCTTGCTTGGAGGCGGGAGTTTGGTGGGCAGACGGGGGGCAGGGACCCGGCTGCGTCCTGACCCTTCGTGGCCCCTCGAGGAACGTCCTCGGGACACGTGCCTGGCTCAGCTGAGGCTCCCCGCTTATCTGCGACTCCTCTGCCGGGCGCTGCGCGATTCCCTCTGTGCGGAGAACTTCATAAATGTCTTGTCGAGCCTTTAAGCGTCATCTAGTCATAGATTATTTTCTCCACCAAGAATTGATTCCTTCTCTCTCCCATCCACCCCTCCCCCCGCCACACACGGTTGTTATTTTCTCTTGGAGCCAATAAATTAAACATTGATGGAAGCTCAGAAAGTGTTGTGCTCCGTCGAGTTCGCGTTTTAGTGGCGTTTAGGTGTCGCCTGGGGTCTCGGCCCCTCCCTGACTGTGCGCGGGGAGGAGAGTGAAAAGATCCTTTTGCAGATTACTGGTGAGCATGGGCCGGCTGGCAAAGGCTCCGTCTTCGTAGGAAGCAGGTGTAACGTCTCCAGTCAGAGGCAGGGCTCCGGCAGGCGGATGGGTGCTCAACGTTTCTTGTAAACACTCGTGCAAATAGGATGGCGGCTGTGACGTTGGTGGCCCAAGATTTTGAGAGCCTGGCACCCCTCCTCCCCACATCCTTCCCCTATCCACCCACGCCCCCATCACTGAATCGATAACTCTATGTAGGTGTCTCCTGGTCTGTGGCTTAGCCATTAAGGACAGCGATTTGGATTTGAATCAGTGCAGGGGTAAGGGGACACGGGCCTGTGCGCTGTGTGTGCAGCAGGGCACACACACTGTGCTCTGGGGACAGAGGCCCGCCCCTTGGCTGGAATTCCCCGAAGGGCAGGTGCAGGGGCAGTTGTTAGGGGAGACCCAGGGTGGGCGGGGCCCTTGGAGCCCAGCGTGTGTGTAGGGCAGTCACTGACCAGGTAAGGCTCGCTAGGCCTTTGCAGCTGCCGGGGGCCTGTGGGCTGCTTGGCTGGGCCGGTGTTAATGATGTCTTTCCATCTGTCTTCTGCCCACATTCCTTCTCAGCCAAGCATGGGGGAGCGAGTCTTAGGACCAAGTGCTTCCTCGTCCACTTAACAACAACGTCCATTATTATCTGCGAACCCTGATTTCATTGCTTCTGAATGCATTTATCAGCTGGGAGGAGGCCTCGCCTTGTGAATTAAATGTGGTTTTGTTGTAAAGGAAAATTACAACAAATGTGTAAGTGTGTGTGTGTGAATACACGTTTGTCCATGTGCTTTCGGACGTCACATTTCAGGACCCACCCCAATCTGATACCTGACGTTTAAACAGGTCGTCTGCTGCATTCATTCATCTTTCCTCCTAATGAGTCAAACATTTTAGCGATCCCGCTACTTTATTCAGCTCGTACTAGTGAGGGCAGCAGTATTTTCCAGGGCTACCTGACACTCGGGGAGCTTTGTGTGAAAGCCAAAATCCTCTCAGGGGGAAAGACCTCATCTTCACCTTCTTTTTTGGAAGAAGTTTGCCGGACAGGGCAGCCTGAGGGACTGGTTTGTAGGGTCTGGGAATTTGAAAGGCTGTTTCGTTTGTCTGTGGCTTTCCACTTTTCTGGTGCCTTCTCATCGCTGGGTGCCTGTCCCAGCAGGGGCCGGGTTCTCTGAGGCTGTGTGGGCTCCATCGAGGTGCCCACAGGTCAGAGGAAGGAAGGTTCTGGGGTGGGGGCCAGGCCCATCTCACTTTGCCCTCCTCTGAGCTTGAGCAAGTGGTTCTTTCTCCTTTTATTTCTTCTGTGAGGGACAGGGTTCTAAGAAGGGACACACACACAGACACACACACGCACACACATGCGCCCCACACGCCCAGCTCGGTATCCGCCTGCCAGCGGAAGTGAAACCACAGCCCTTTGGGGGTGTCTCCGAAGGCCTTGAACATGAGATTCAGCAAGCTGTCTTGGTCCACCTGCTCTGGCCTAGAAATTTGACAGTTTTGGGGTTCGGGGTGACGTCGCTGCCTTCCTGGGAAGCGCCTCCTGAAGAGTCAGAGCCCAGAGCTCCCCGTGCCAGGGGCTGGGCAGAGGGAACCCCATTATTGGAGTTGGGTGAAAACCCCTGTCATCCTAGGGAGTTTTGCTTTCAGCACTGCAAGTGGGGAGGGGGGGAAGGGGATTTTTTTGTGTTTCTTTTTCTCCTGCACGCCCTTGGAGGAGGCAGTGAGCTGGACCCAGGGTCTGGAGACCCGAGTTCAGAGCCGTCTGCAGGATGGGACGCCAGCAGCGCCTGGCTGCTCAGGCTGGTTGGCTGGAGGGAAAAATTAGACCTGCAGCCCAGTGAACGGCTTCGGCTATTTTCAAACTCAATTACTGGGGCTCACAAGGGCTTGCTGCGTGAGGAAAGTGAAAAGGCAGAGGCCGCCAAATAAAGGAAAGAATACCAGATGTTACCGAAAACAGCAAAACAAAAAAAAAGGAGAAAAAGGAAAAAGTACTGGTACAGAGTCCTTAGCAAAAGATGGAGGGGCGAGGGAGGGATACTTATGAACAGGTGACCTTTGCTCATTTTTAAATTCGTCTGTGTTTCTTTTTAAAGAGAAAAGAAATTTGAAATTACGTAGCTTAAAACCTCCCAACGGAGAGGAGATATTCATGCTTCTTCCCAAAACTCCCACCAGGAGTACGGATGGACGGACTTGGCTGAAAAGTTAATGAAAAGCAAAACCAAGCACAACCAAAACAAGGAAACCACAGATGAGATTAGACGGCAGAAAACACCGCCCCCTCCTCAGAAAGGATGAGCAAGTTGGGATTTGGATGGATGAGCTGTTGTCTCTGTTTATTTTTATCAAATGCCCTTATGGAGGCAGCCGGCTGCCAGGCCCGCTCAGGAGGGCCCGGGTACCTCCACAGAACTCACCCCTGTTTCATTTGAATTCTCAATTTCATTTTGTCCTTTTTCTTTTGCGTTTTAGCGCATTTCCTTTGTGCCTCTCTCTCTCTCTCTTTTTAACGAAACAGTATTTTGACATTCTCCCCCCCATTTATTAGAGTTCCTTTTCTAGAAATGGCCTACAATACATCCTTATATTTCTAAAGAACTGTTTTCACAGCCCTCTCCTTTGGCTCTGAAATTATGTATATGTAATTGGTAATTAAAGGTGCGAGCTTTTCAATATAAACAGTATTGCTCAATGTTAGATCATTAAAGGGGAAAGAGGCACTGAATAATTACCTTTCACACTCTGGCAAACCGTTCACAGGAACCTGGAACCCAGTCCCCCCTAGAACCACTGTTCGGCGTGAGGGTTGTGATTACATTTTAACCATAGCAAAGCGTCTTTTCATAAAATAAATGGGTAAATGAATCATGTAGCATTGTCTTCCAACTCTTTTTAAAATAAACCCCGATTTCTTTTTAAAGTGTAATTAGTGGTTTCTGGGGCTGCCTTTGTGCACTGTTTCTCATACCTTATAGGTTCTTTTTGTTAGAGGTATGCAGACGAGAGATTTCGGATTTCCTCATCTGCGGGGTGTTTCTGTGCGGTCACATTTCCAGTGCGTTTCTACGTGTAATTCATCGAGGGTTCTGTCTGCTTTTCTATAAGCACAGGCGGGATCTCAAATTGTCACTTCCCTTCTCAGCAATACCTGTGCACTGACCCGTGCATGCCTAGTTCATACATGTTACATGTGCCGTCTATCCGGTCTTACACATGGACTCTCACAGGCCCTGGAGAAGCTTGTATTCAGAAAATACAGAGCAGTGATTTATATGTAGGATGGAAGATGCCACAGAATTTTTTCCTTAAATTGTCTGTTCTTTGGCTCTGACCCGTCAATAACTTCACTGCCACGGAATGTGTTTTCCCCCATTCCATTTCTTCCCTCTGTTCTGTGGTTTTCATTATCCTTTCCTAAATACCGTACAACAGAAAATGTACCTGCCTCCTCGGGTTTCAGACCTCTGGCCGCCCTCTTGCTTCTCTGAAGACCCTGCCGCTTGTGCTATCTACATGACGACTGACATTTGCTCTCGAAAAATTCCACCCCGAATTTGCTCAGACCCCGAGGAAGGATGCAACCTCACTGTCCGCGTCCCTTATTTATGACAGTTTCGGCTGCCGTGTCTCCCAGTTTTCCCTGAGGGGGTTGCTGCGTTTTGAGGCATTTATTAGCTTCAAAATAGTTGGGTCCCGTGCCCCCTACAAAAAAGAATGAAAGGAGATATATCGGCTGCTAAAGAAATATGAAAACGTACAGCCCGTTGAAAGTGTGGTTCGTCCTCTGCCAAGAAATGCTTTTGTAGTCTGAAGAATTATTTTTTTTTCTTTTCTTTTTTCTGGGAGTGACAATAAAACCAACAAACAAAAAAGGACAGTGGGGAGTTGGTGAGTGTCGGGAAATCTACAAAGCAATGGAAGGCTGACCGGGAGCAGAGTAGTTTGGCAGGAAAGCCGGCTCCCGCTTTCAGCCAGCCAACTCCCAGCGTCTCTTCCCTGCATTTTTCTTTTTTTTTCTTTCAATATTTCTTTTTGAACCAACGCTCACTTGTTGCTTTCTGAGCCCGTGGGTTCCTTTCTCTCGCAAGGACTGGCCCTGGGACGCCCGTCTGGGTTTCTGTTTTCTTGTCTGGTGTGCAGCCAGGTCTCAGGTAGAGGAATGCAAGCAGGACTCTTATGAATGGGGAGGACGTGAATGAAAGGTGGGAGGGAAGGGAGGGGGCAGCCTGAGCCTAAGCGGGGAGAGACAGCTCTGGCTCCCGGTTCTCAGCCTTGGCCGCCCGTCGGAATCACCTGGGAATCTTACAAAAAAAAAAAAAAAAAAAAGGAAAAGACTGATTGATGTTTGGCTCTCAGTGTAGTTGGTCTGGGGTGCAGCCTGGGTGTTGGGGGTTGTCAAAGCTCCCAGGTGGTTCTTTGATGTTGCAGAGTTTGAGAGACACCTCTCTAGACGGCCCAGTCTCTGGTGAAACCAAGATGTGTGTGGATGTGCGGGTGGTCATGTGTGTGTGTCCCTATGCTGAGTTGGTGGTGGTGGGGGAGGCGGAATTGGCAGGAAATAAACTAGAAAGCAGTAAGATCAGTACCACTTAAGCAACAACCTCTGGGAGCTGCAGCGCTGCTCCCAGAGCCTCAGTTTGCCCATCTGTTGCACGCAGGATGGTGAACCCCCTGCCTCCAGGAGTTGTGGGGAGGACGTGGTGACGTCTAGCATCCTGCAGCGGAGGGGCCTGCCTCTTGGTGGGGAAGGGTTGGAATGAGCGCTGGGTGCCTGTGATTGCCTAAGCCCATCTTGTCTTCTCTGCCCCCCCCTCCCTTCTCCTTTCTCTCTCCAGCAGAGCCTGAGCATGTGGAGGCCACCATCCTCGAGGAAGATGAGGGTCTGGAGATAGAGGAGCCCAGCAGCCTGGGGCTGATGGTGGGGGGCCCCGACCCTGACCTGCTCACCTGTGGACAGTGTCAGATGAACTTCCCCCTGGGGGACATCCTGGTTTTTATAGAGCACAAGAAGAAGCAGTGTGGCGGCAGCCTGGGTGGCTGCTATGACAAAGGCCTGGACAAGGGCAGCCCGCCGCCCTCCTCACGCTCTGAGCTCAGGAAAGTGTCCGAGCCGGTGGAGATCGGGATCCAGGTCACCCCCGACGAAGATGACCACCTGCTCTCACCCACGAAAGGCATCTGCCCCAAGCAGGAGAACATTGCAGGTATGGAACGTTGCACTCGTCTGGCCGCTGCCGAAGCCACCTCTCGGGTCCCAGGCCTGCCCTCGCCCCTCGCACTGCGGGGGGGCTCGCCCTCTGTCTGAGGGTGCTGGTGCTGGGAGGGCCCGGGGGCTACCAGGACGGGGCCACAGGTGGGCTCGCCCTTGCTGTCCAGTGACCCTCAGGAGGAGACGGGCCTGGAGCTCGGAGAGGCCCGGTGGGCTGATGATGGCCGCTGTGCTTTTGGCCACAGGCTCCATGGTGGGGCCTGATCCGTGGGCGGCCAGGAGGACAGGATGGACGTTCGGAAGGCTAGCTGGCCCTCCCCTTGCAGGCGTTCTTGGCCTAGTCTCTGGCTTTGGAAGCAGATAGTCTTGGGTGGAATTCGTTCTTCACAACTTGGACAAGTCAGTTTCCACATCTGCGCAGTGGAGCGAATGAGACCCATCTCGTCGGGGTGGTTGTGAGGCTTATGAGATGTTGCGTGTGGGTGGGGCCTTCATTTCTCCTCCCCTCTCTGGCCTCCGTTTCCCATCTGTCGAAAGAGGCTCCTTCTGATGTTGCCTGGTCCTAGGCGTAGGTCTGGGGAGGGGCCTGTGAGAACTTGCTGGAGCACGTGCCCCTTGGGGGAGGTTGGCCGTCCCTTCTGCCATGCCCACTTGGCCGGTCATCTGGACAGCTGGCTTTTAGCACCTGAAGCACAGGCGTAGAGGCGTGCGTCCTCGGGCAGTCCGGCTTATGCAGCAAGTCCTCTCCGGGTCAAGGTCACGGCGCACCAGAGCCTCTTCCAGGGAGCCTGTGCTCCGTGCAGCCCAGAGTGTTTGCTTCCGGTTCATACTTCTGAGCTCAGGGCCCTGGCTGTCCTGTGTTTCCTAGAAACAGCAGTCTGTCCTGCAGCAAGACGCTATCGGAGTTCATGCAGGTGAGGGTTTAGACCCTGCCGATAGACTTTGGACTACCTTCAGGGTCAGAGCCGCAGTTTCTCCACGTGTCACCAGGAGGGACGATCCTGGCAGGCCTGGTGTGTGGGTGAAAGGAGCAGAGGCTCCGCAAATGCTTTGCTGGTGGAACTTTTCTCCTGGGGGTCCCTTCTGGTGTGGCAGCGCACAAGCAGCTGCTTGGCTGGCAAGTTTGTGTGTCCGTCTCCACCGTGTCTTGGTCCAAAACAGACTGGATGGACTGAGGCTTTGGGTGGTCCTTGTGGGGTGAGCCTGAGGGAAGTGGGGCACTCTGCTCCCACGGTGAGATGGGTGGGCATGGCCAGGAACCCCCCATCACCCAGCAGGCAGTTAGGGTGATGCAGCAAGCCCAGCTGCTCTGTGGCAACCACCTGGCAGCTCTGTGACCTTGGGCCTCCCTTTGCCCATCTGTACAGTGGGATTAATGGACTCTCTCTCCTGTGAAGAGACTGTGGTGGTGTGCAGATTCCTGCAGGCACCGGCTGGGCCCTGGGGAGACCCCGTCTAACCAGACTGGCCTGTGCGGCCGGCCTTCTTGTGGGTGTCCTAGCACGAAGTCTCCCACACTCTTAAGTCGCCAGGGGCCTTGAGAAAAGTGTCTGACACGTTCAGGCCAAAGTCCTGTAAACCCTGGTTTCTCAGAGCACCGTGTAGATCTGAGTGATCCTTCCTTAGGGCCAGAGCCACGATCCACAAAGGTGTTGGGCCCCTTTTGTCCGTGTTTCTTTTCTTTGTCTGACGCTAGAGGGGTAGTTCTCACCAGTGGTATAAACACCTGGCATCAGTGCACACAGACCTTTCAGGGTGGCTTCTGCCGATGAGACGGTCCCCTATTCATGTTTCAGTGGAAGGGCTTTCTTCCTGCTTTCTCCAGAACCCATGCGAATCCTCATTTCGCATGGAAGGTATTTTCCAATGAGAGGCTGCAGATCATTGTGGGTAGGTTTGTTTGTTTGCAGATCATTGTGGGTAGGTTTGTTTATGATTTCATAAACGTTAATCTTCAAGGCAGCTTTGTCCTCACCCCCCTGTCCCCCCGTCCCCCACCATCCCCCCCTTTTTTGGGTTGTAATACTGCAGTGGCCTACAGTATTTTTATTCTCTGTGTGACGAAAGATATTCTTGGCCCTTTCTGTTCAGCAACAGGACGAATGGATTTCTTCATTCTTGAAGAAATATGTAAAATAATCCCTTAGAAGTCTAAAGAGATATGTTTGTTCAAAGCATTTAAAATGTTATTTTAATCGAAAGCACAAGACAGTCTCCATGCTGTGTCAGCTGAAGACGACCATTCCATTTTAACAGCCCATCATGCTCTTTCCTTCCCAGTTTCCCTTTTTGCTTTTTCCCCTCCCTACTTTGGCACCAACTTTTCTTTTCTTTTTTTTTTAATAAAAAGGAAAGATTAAAGAACAAAACTTCAGTGGCTCCAATGTATAGTCATTTAATATGGTGGGAGCATTAATTATTTTAGCTTAATTGAATTCTGAGGACGGCAGGAGTTGCATTTTTGTAGACAAGCCCTGTTTATTATTTCTCTGTGTAGATTAACAGTAAAGGAAACACAGATAACTTTCAGTTATTTATTGTAAAATAAATGTGTCAATTCATGTGTAAAGCAAGCTGCTCAGAGATAATTGAGTCTTTATATTTTAAGAGGGGGACTAAGAATTACAGGCGCTTCTCCACCCGGGCTTCCGGAAATCCACACAGCTGCTGCCCCGGCCGCTGGCACCGCTGGCCTCGCCCAGGCCTCTCCTGTCCCTGCTCCCCGGCCGTGGCAGGGGCATGCTCCGGCCAGTCCGTGCTCCGCTGTTGTCCCCAGAGCTGGCCCCGCTCGGTAGCTGGTCAGGGCGGGGAGGGCTGATCCCTGGGACTCCGCCTCTGGCTTGGCTGTCTGAGGCGAGGTGCCCAGGTGGTCGTGAGGGTCCCGCCTTTCCCGGAGCCCACAATCTGAGTGTGGTCCAGACAGGCAGGTCCCAGCTCTCCTCCTGCCAGGTGCTTCTAGAGGTAGGGCTCCAGAGATGGATGGGCAGGGCTGGCCTGTAAATATGTGGGATCCCTTCCACCGTTAAGGGCAGCCCCAGGGTGAGAACTGTGTTGGAATTCCGTAGATCATGACACCAGGCTTGGACCCTTTCTTGGAGATGGTATTCTGGAGACGGGTATAAAAGAAATAGTTAATTCTTCCTTTTTAATTTTTTTTTAATGATAGAGAAGTAGGAGAGTAGAAAGAGGACGTTTCTGAAGCCTTGTCTCCTGGAGGATATTCATTCATTCATTCATTCATTCATTCATTCATTCAACCAACAACTGAGCACCTACTGCCGTTCCCCCACCCCGGACATCCCCACCTGAAAGAACATCCAGGGGGTGGGAGCATGTGGGAGGATGGCCATCTGGGCCGCTGCTCTGTCCCGCTTGGGGGACACGGCCGGAGTGTGAGCGGCCCTGCCCTTGATGTGTGCGGTCGAGGCCCGGGGCGCTGCTCCTTGACCATGAGCTGCGGGTGGAGGAGGTCCCTGGAGCTTGTGTGCAAGGCGCATCTGCAGACAGAGGGCTGGCATGGGTCAGAGGTGAGGGCTTTGGCTGGAGACCTGACTCAGGGGCAAGCATCGGATACATGTCTGCCTGAATAGGAGTTCTTTACGTTTCTCAAGATCCCTTCGTGCTGCATTCTCCCTGCCTCTGTGGAGGGTTCTGATGGAGCTGGGGGACCCATGCATCAAGGGGAGCAGGAAGAGGAAAGCCTGGGAGGGGAGATGAGTGGGGCCCAGGCTTCGCCAAGAGCATGAGTCTCTGAGCTGTTATCTGGGATGGGCATCCTGGGAAGGGGTGAGGAGAAGGGGGTATAGGGGTGTCCAGGTTTGCGGCCTCCACTGGAGAGCCCAAGTCTGCGCCCCAGCCTGCTGCTTGCCGGCCCCTCGCATTGTGAGTTGACCTTCTGAGCTGCAGCTTCCTCATCTGGGAACCTACCTGACAACACTCATGGCGTTTAAATGACATGTGCCTGGTGCACGGTGCACGTACTGCAAATATGAACACCCTCCCCCTTCCCTCACGGATGCTCTGCTCTCTCCCTGGCTCCGTCGTCTCCTGGTGTTAGTACTGTAGGTCTCCCTGGGATCGGGGAGAAATTTCCATGGGGTTCTGAGGATGCCATCATCAGAAACAACCTCAGGACGACTGTCCCGTCTGGTGTGTCACCCCTCCTTCCCCTGTCTCCAGTCACATTACTGTCATATGGTGACAGCTCTGAGGGCGGGTCGCCCTGGGGGTAGGGTCCGGGGGCGGGGGTGGGGGGGTTGAAGGAGCACAGGCTCTGCTGCCAGTCGGCCAGGGTGGGATTTACGCGCTCACCCAGGCAAGTCACTTTACTTTTCTGGGCCTCAGTTTCCTTGTCTGCACTTACTTTTTTGGCTTCAGCTCAGAATTCAATGAGGTGAGGGTGTTAAGCGCCCCCCTAGCACAGGGTCTGGCCTTGGATAGACCACTGAGAAGTGGAAGCATCTAGAAATCTTTTAAAAGAGCGTGGACCCTGCCTGGTGGCATGAGGTGCTTGCTTTTCTAAGTCAGAACCTTGAAAACTTACTTTGGATATCTCTCTCAGCCGTTCTCTCCAGATTCCTCCTTAGAATTCCTATTTTATAGCCCCCGATCACAGGTATTTTATTTTTGCATGTTACCACCCCTTCCGCAACCAAAAGAAGCTGTCACGGAAGGAGTGAGCTATCAGCTGCCAGAAACACGTTTGCCTTTTGCCGTTTTTTTTGTTGTTGTTGTTGTTGTTTTTTTTGCTCCTCCTCCAAAACCCCAAATGTCAGATTTCTGGAGAAATGCAGGAGACAGGCAGTGGGTGACAGGACGTGGCCGGTCCCCCTGGGCTGGAGGTGGCGGGCAGGTCCTTGGTGTGACGGCTCCACCCGCTCTGTACGTCTTTATTGGGAACCCGGGAAGGGCCGGGGGTGTGTCTGCGGGTAGGGGGTGGGGTTCACGTAGCAGGCAGGGCACAGACCAGAGCTTTGGTTTGGGGTCCCAGTGACAAAATGCGTTGCAGAAAAGGGCTTCTGCTCAGCTGGAGGATTTACGTGCTGCTCTGAGAACGTTTGTTTCAGACTGTAAAAAATAAATGAGTGTGAAAAAAAGAATATTAGCTTGGCCAGTGGGAGGAGCTAAATAACTTGCTTGTGCTGGAAACTGGAGATAAACCCCACTTGCAGGTTGTCTTAAAAAACTTGCATTTGATATATTTGGAGTTGTTATTTTCCCTTCAAATTAAGATTAGTTAAATCCATGTGTGCTGGGGCCTGGATTATCTTTTTTATTATTAAATCGTGACAGCTAATTACTAGTTCTGTCTGCACCAAGGAGTCATGGAGTGTTCTAGACATGGCCCTGGGTTCCGGCTGGGGTGCTGGGCATTGCAGGGCTGACCTCAGAGCTTGGGCAGGGCCTGTGGGTTGTGGGGAAGAGGGGGCCAACTTGGTCACCCACACCGTGCCAGGTGCTTTTCTTGGGTTATCTCACCTTGAAATAGACGTCAGTCTTGAAACAGATACCATTAACCCCACTCTGAAATCTAGATATTTCTAATCCCACTTTGAGCTGGGGCTCAGAGAGGTTAAGGGTCACACAGCAAAGTGGAATCAGATTCAGGTCTGCCTGGCTTCCTCGGATAGCACAGGGTGTGGAGGCCTTGAGGGAGAAGAGGTATTCTAATTCTGCCTGGCTGGTGGAGCCATTGGTGGCAGGCACTATCTCTAGACCCCATTCAAGGAGGTCTTTGAAGACTGTCCCGGGTATGACACTTGGAGATACTGCCAGGAGGCCTCAGGCCCCCAGAAACCTTGATGCACAAGCCCAGGCATCTTCATACAGTTGCCCATACTTCCTGGTGAAGGTGGCAGAAAAGCAAGCAATAAAATGTGAATTCAGATGGACCAGGGCTGGAATTTGGGTTTTGCCAGTGACTTGTATGATCTACAGCCAAATGTTCACGTCTCCAAATCTGTTTGCTGTACAATGGAGATAATCTTTCTTACCATTCAGGCTTGTTATAAGGTTTGGTTTAGACAATGTATGCATATAATAGGTCCCTGTAGATTCTTAACTGTTAATAATAGAGCTGCCAGTGGGGTGCATGGGGGTTCTGGCCTCCTGGCCTGAGCTGGAAGGATCTCTTTGCTGATTCCCCATTCTTGCCTATTACGGGACTTGTCTGAGCTTGTGTAACTGGTTGCTGGCGGGGCTGAGTCCAGACCCCGTTTATCTTGAATAGGGACAGGTGACCTTTGGCCACACCAGGCTGCCCAGCCCTGCGGCTTGAGGCAAGCCATTTCCCCTCACGGAGTTCTGGTTTCCTCACCTGTAAACGGGGGGTGAGTGGTCCCTGTCCTGCTGGCCTCCCAGGGAGGCAGGAGATGGCAGGTACCTTGGTAAACTGTCCAAACCATGGCAAAGAGTGTCAGCAGCTACGCAACATGACCGTAGCACTGAGTCGTAGTTGGAAGTTGTATTGAATTAAGAAGACATGAAGTACCGGTCAGCTAGAGGGTCATTGTTTTCTCTCCTTTTTAGGTCTTGGACCTTATTATCTGTGATTTATATAGGTGGATCCCTGCTTCCAGCAGTAGGGCAGGAAGGGAGAAGGAAAGTAAAGCAAGAGAGTGAGAGGAAAAGGCACTGGGCTCCCAAGCGGAGAACCTAACCAGCATTCAGCCTCAATTATTATTATTATTATTATTATTTATTATTAGGGTTTTTATTTGACAGTAAATAGTTAGTAGTTGACTTAAGTTTTTTATTAGGCATTTGACAGCTTTTCCCCCCCTAATTTTCGTGCCTGACTAATGCATAACCAGCAGCTGTAGAATCTCTTTGGAGTGGGCTCTACGTCAGTAAGTTATATAAATAAGGCAGCCTGGCTGTCACCCCCTGTGCCCTTGGATTTCTCTTTTCACCGAGGAGACAAAAAGACTGAGTTTTTCATATTTGGATTTTTAATTTAACGCATCCTTATTAGAACTTCCAACATGCCAGTCACTGAAGGGTTTTGCACATATCAACTGATTTAATCCTCCTAGCAACCTCACTTTACAGAAAAGGAAACTGAAGCACAGAGACGTTAAGTCATTTGCCCAAGGTCACACAGCCAGTGAACAGAGGCCCATGGTGTAAACTCCGGCAGTCATGCTCTTTCCTGTGGTGAGGCATGGGCTGCCGGTGGTTATATTTCATCCCACGTTCCCATCCACTGTCTCTGCCCCACCAAGGCGGTAAATCAGATATTACTTTCATTTTGTAGACGAGGAAACTGAGTCCTAGAGACGTTAGGCGCCTTGCACAGCCACCCTGTGAGTCAGTGGCACGGTTGTGTCTAGAGACCAGGCTCCTGACTTCCAGCCAGTGACCTTCGCAGGGTGGCATGGGGTCCTCACCGGGTCATCTCCAGGGAGCCCAGTCCGCCCGGGGTTCACGTGGGTCTTTGTGGCTCGCACGGGCCCCTTCTGCTCCCGATTTCCACCCTAAGGGTGAAGCTCTGTGATGGCCCCTGGGGTCTAGTGTGGGGTGCAGGAATCAGGACAGTGGACCCCCCAGCCCTGTCTTAGGCATGTCTGTGTGCCTACCGCCATCTGTGCAAAAAAACTGTCTTGTTGGGAGCTGACCCCCACCCAGGGTAGGGTTAGTAACAGGCAGGTGAGCTTATTGGATGCAGTGTGGGGAGGGGCAGGCCCCAAACCTGTGGCCCGCATGCTGTGTGACCTTGAGCAGACCCTACCCCTCTCTGGGCCTGAACTTCCTTAGCCAAAATATGAGAAGGAGCCCCCAGTGGTTTCTGACAGCTTCTGAAGCCTGGCAGCAGGGTAGGGGGTGGACTCCAACTTTCCACCTAAATTCCCTTCCTTTTTTTTTTTTTTTTTTAAAGAAGTCAAAAAGTTTAATTTTATTGAATAAAGCAAGTTTATTCAGGCACTTTCCTCATTTGTTACATATTGGGCTTGGAAGTAGGTTTTCTTTGAAGAAATTGGTGGCTGAAAATGAAAACTGTTACACTAAAGGATAAACAGGGTCTCCTTCTGCTCCAAGCTGTGAAGATTCTTCTGGGAGGATCTGGTGCACGCACTGTGAGACTGATGGAATTTAGGCTCAGGGTACCTTGAGTGCCCAGGCCCCTTCTGGGCACTGTCCCCACTGTTGTAGATATGGCTTGTTAAGAGGACCGCCCCGCATTGTATAAACCTCAGGTCCCACAGAATCTGGACCCATCCTGGTCCAGGCACTGCTAGGTGGCCGCCAGTGACCTAAGGGGCAGGAGTGTCAGCTTTGCTGGAATTGAGCCCAGCGGGGAGCTCCAGATGGCAGGGTGGGGTGGTTCAGGACTTGGAGGCCCTAAGCTGGACTCAGGGGTAGGGAGGCCTTTTTGGAGAAGGCAAGGCTTCGTTTTTTTGTTTTTTGTTTTTTTTTGTGGCCTCTCCTGCTGCGGAGAACAGGCTCCGGACGCGCAGGCTCAGTGGCCGTGGCTTACGGGCCCAGCCGCTCCGCGGCATGTGGGATCTTCCCGGACCGGGGCAGGAACCCGCGTCCCCTGCATCGGCAGGCGGACTCTCAACCACTGCGCCACCAGGGAAGCCCAAGGCTTCGTTTTATTTTGTTTTTAAGTGGGTGTCCTTAGGGCTGTCTTCCTGGTCTGCTGGTTTTGCTCTGCAGGCTCCCCTGCGTGGAGGCGCTCAGGAAGGAGGAGTCTGTGCTGAGGCTAGGTGGGTGTGGGAGGGGAGGCCTGGGAGGGAGAGGTGGGACCACTTGAATGAGAGACAGGTCTGGGAGAAGAGCTGCCTGCCGCTGCTCAGACAGCATGGAAACTGGGACCCCAGGCTCCTTTGGGTGACCCCAGCTACAAAAGGGCCTTTCGTTGGACGTGAGAAGTCAGAATCCCCCCCTCCTGGTGTGGAGAGGAGAAGGCAGTTGTTTGGATGTACCACCAAGGGCGGGGTGCATCCCCCAGCCTGAGACAGCAAGCTGGTTCTCTAAGCCGAGGCAGTATTTGATCAGGGCTGCTGACCCTGGCTGAATACCCTGGGCAGCTTCCACCGCCTTCATGTTCCAAGTGTGGACACAGCCTTAGGTGTAGGCAGATGAATCCAGGCTCAAAGGTGCCAACAGGTGCGTGGGTCCTCGCCCACCCAAGAAGGACCCGCACGTGCAGAGCCCTGCGGCCCGACAGCCTCAGTGCCTGGGCTGTGATGGAGCATGAGGGAGGATGCCTGTCTAACCCAGCAGTGTCCAGAAAACAGGCTTGTTCTCCTGACATCAGGTACCAAGGGGATCCTTGAAAGTAGTGGAGGAAACGCTGGCTTTATTTCAAAGGCTTTTCTGGGCCAGAGCATGGCGTCTGGAGAGCATAGCCCCCAGCTGGGTTCTAGGGGTCCTCCCCTGGGGCTGGGGGCCAGGGACTGCCTGTCCTGGGCTCAGTGTGACCACAGTCATCTAGGGTTCTTCCTCTCCCTTAAGGAGAAACAGGACAGAGCTTTGATGACCCCCTCCCACCCCAGCAACTGGCTAAAACGTTTGAGGTTGGTAGACCCCACAAAACTAAGTTCTCCAAGGGAGCCAGAGTGGATTCTTTCCCCCTCCCACCCCGAGTTCAAAGCCAGCCAATTAAGAAATCTAAACAGTGTGGTCTTCTCCCTGCATCACTGACATCACTGGCTTGTAAAACTTTCCCTGCAAAGGAGGCGAGGCGACTTTATTCGCTGGGAAAAAGAAGTATGTAATTTTCCTGACCTGACCTGTGCTTCGGAGGGAAGGGGAGAGGAAACAGATGGGGCCTAAGACAGCAAACAAGGTCCACACTCTGGCGTCGGGATCGTGCTGCCCGCCCGGAGCACGGCGGTTCCAGACACCGAAAGCAGCCTGCTGTGGGGATTGCCCGACTCCGAGGGGTTACGAGGCTGCCCTGTGCTTTGGGGCCTGGGTCTTTGGCGCGTTACGGGGGAGGGTGGGAAGATGGACACCTAAATCCTCCCAACTCTGAGACTGGATCCCTTTCTCCCGCTCCCATGAAACCAGCCGGCACCTGCCTCACCACGAACGCAATTTCCCACGTGTCCTGACGGTTACAAAATGTAAGACTCCTCTGGCCGCCTCTCCGGATCTCCAGCGACTCCCCCACCCCCAGCCTAGTCCCCTCCCCTCCCCCCGACGGTGCCCACCACCTGCAAACCATCCCCTCCCCCGTGGGAGGGGGCGAGGACGGAGCGCCTCCTGCCACACCGGCGGGGGACTTTAGGCCCCGCCCCCCGGGGCGGCCTCCAAGGTTGGGGTCCATTAGTCTCCCTTCCCTGCCAAGACGGGACACACAATGGCCTTCTCCACGGCGGGTGGTGCAGAGCTCAGGCAGGGGCGAGGGGGCGGCCGGAACCCTCCCCTCCCGCCCCTCCCCCCCCCCCGACCTCGTACGGGAAATGGGCGGACACTCTGGCAACTTCGTGACCGCTCCGGGGGCCTCTCCCGGCCGGTCCTGGTCCCGCCGGGGGTGCAGAGGCTCTGCTCGAGGGCCTTTGGGCGCGTCTGGCCCCCGCGGGGCAGCCGGGCTCGCCGACTCTCCAGCGGCCTCTCCGGTCTGCGCCCCGGGCGCGCGGCTGTGCGACCATCAGCCACTCCTTCCTGCCCTCCCGGCCCCCGGCCGCCGCCCACGTAGATTGCGTCTTCCAGGGGCGGGAGTGCCGAGGGGACTTCAGGCCCATGCATAATTCGGGGGCTTAATGGGCCAGCTGCCCGAGCTGGGCGGCGAGGGGCGGGCGGAGGCGCAGCTGACCCTGCCCGCGTCTGGCCTGGCCGGGAAGGCGCGCTCCTTTCTTCCTCCCGTGACAGCTCCCCTCCCCCTCTCGGCCCGGGTCCGTGGAAGGCGGGGGACGGGCGAGTCGTAGGGTTAGCCAAGGGGAGGGGGCTTCCTTCGCTCCTCCGTGCAACTTTTCCTCGGGGGCGGAGGCGTGCAGTGAATCGGAGACGCCCCAAGACCCGGCTCGGCTCCCGAAGGAGCCGGGGGAGTTGGAATGCAGGTTTCTTCGGAGCACTTTGCTGCCCTTGAGTCTTTCTTTCCGATATCCTCCCCCCTGGTCCCCGGCTCCGAAGCCGTCCGGCGAGCTCGCCCCTGGCCCCGGGCCAGCCCTCTTCCCTGGCAGCGCCTGGAGATGGATGGAGGCGGAGACCCAAGGTCAAGGGCGGGGAGGCCGCGGGCCCGGGGGCCCTTTGTGCGCGCAGGGCCGCCTTTCCTCCACCCGCCGCCGCCGCCCCCTCCCCAGACCCCCGGCGTGCGCCCGCGCTGGCGACCTTTCCGTGCGTGGGGAATTGCATTTCAGGACTCCTGAAAACTCCTGCCAGTGGACCCCTCTTTCACAACCGCCGCGCGCGAGGGGCGGGCCTCCTAGGCTGGGGTGGCATTCCTTCCCTGGCGTTGGTCCCGGGTCTTGGGGGCGCCTGGGGATCCCCTCTCCTCCTGCCGCCAGTGCTCTAGAGGGTCGTGCCGCCCTCATCAACCCGCCTTGGCCCGGCCCGACAGAGCCCCACAGTTCCCTAGATCCAGGTGAGGCCCGGTTGGAAGGTGCCTCAAAGAGTTCCCTTGTGCCTTTTATGTCCATCCCGGGCCAAAAGCCCTGTCCCAGAGTGGTTTTCTTTGGAGTTTTGTTTTGTTTTTGCGGGAGAGGAGAGGGAGTCTGCTTTTCTAGAGGGAATTCCTGGGGCTGGGATTTTAAAGCACTCAGGAACAAAAGTGTTTTCCCAATTGTGTGGGAATGGAACCCTCCACTAGAATGGGGCACAAAGCCTCCTGGAATTACAGGGAATTAATGTCAGTCCTTCTTCCAGCCTGACCTCTTACAATAACCCCCCCAAAGAGAATTTGAATGCAAATGGTCACCGTCTTAGGAGTCGCTCTTTATTTTTGCTTCCTAAAAATTGGCCTCCAATTGTTTAAAGCACTCCAACAGGCCCTTAAAGACCCAGAAAAGCATTGGTTGGACGCCCAATGTATTTACCACAAAGCTCTTAAGAGAATGTTCAAACATTTCCCCAAAGCTGCTGCTCTGGAAATAAAAATGTATGCTGTTTGCCTATAGAAGATTAAAAGTTTACCTTCACCATGACAGCTTTTCTAGCTAGAATTGGAACCATGTCTCTATTTTCCATTATTCAGAAGTAGGTCTGAACCAAGCAGAATATATTTGCTGTAACGAGAGTCAAGGTAATTAAAAAAAAATGTATATACATATATATTTATGATGTGGGCTGGCGCAGATCATACCAGAATATTCGTACGGCACGTTCTGCGCTCTCAAAGGCTAAAGTGTTTTGCAAACAATGCTTTCATGGCATTTTGAGCAACAGTTGATCTCAAAAGATCTCAGATTTAGCTCACCCGAACTTCCAGCAGCTTTTCTGCTGCAGGCATCTGTCCATTTTTTTTTTTTTTGAAAGGCCTACGGAAAAGGTAACAATTCAACACTTGGGAACTCAAAGCCGCTGCCAGTCCTGGACAGGAAGGTTTTCATATCTGCCTGAACTTGCTCGTTGATTTCTCAGACGTCCGTTTATAACAGTTCTAACAAGATAGAATCTGCCTTTGAATATCTGTAAATACGGGTAGAAGATCACAGTCCGACACTCGTAAGAGTCCAAGACCGAAGAGGCAGATTCTCATGTGTGATTAATATTTATGTTACCGGATTCCTTTACAGAAAGAAACATGAAACACTAATTATGGGTGTGTATTCGAGGGGCCTCCTCTTGGGTCTCTGCAGTTCCTTTGGAGGGATGTCCATTTCAGGATTTTTGGAGACCAGGTGTGTGTGTGTGTGTGCGGGTGTGATTGTTCATGTTTGGCCTGCAAGACAGGTAAACGTGTGATTGGCTGAGTTAATGGCTATCGCGGGGAGGAGGAGGCCACCTTATTTCTGTTTTCTTTATTTTGACGGCTTAACAATGATAAAAATGACGAGTGATTTCGCCCGCTAGTTTTTTGGTTAAGGCTTGGGGCAGAGTGGTGGAAGGTTCTCGTTCAGGATCCTCGAAGAGAGCTCGCAGCCCCTCTGGGTCCTCTCCCTCCTCTGGAGGACACACACCTTTCAGTGTTGGAGTGGCAGGTGGGCTGCTTTTGCGGCATGTGGTTTTGAGCCTGGGACAGGTCTGCGGGGCACAGGTGACTAGCCTTGCTTCGATCAGGAGCCACGTTCTGGAGATTTGCTTGCGAACGGGGGATTTTGTCGGCTGGATCGTGTGGGAATACCCGTGGAATTGGTAGCCAGAGGGATCCCGGGGAGGCCTCCTCCAGAGGTGCAGTTAAGCATCTTCAATGTTACTGCTGTGAGCAATCTAGATTTTCTTAGAGGATTTTCTGTGAGCATCGCCTCCCAGGCAGCACCTGAGTCTGGGTTAGACTTGTGATCAGTATTAGCTGTTGCTGTTGTGCTGGGGGCCGTGTTGAAGCATCCTAGATGTAGGCAAGGACCTGCAAGTCTGAAATGGGTTTGTTCCTAAAAAGCGCAGGGCAAACCAGTTCATCTCTTCCTTTCTTCATCTGTAAAATGGGGCTATCCAATTGTTTAATGCGCCTGCCGCCATCCAGATACGAGAACAAATCATTCTGGAGGAGTGAAGTAATTGCTGATTGTAAAGACATCATAAAAGTGTAAACTGTCCTTGTTTATTAGTCCATGGGGGCAGGGTGACTAATTTGCAAAGGAAAGGAATCAAATAGCTACTTGTGTAGCTTGTCGTTTTCAATGGGAGGGGGAAGAATTGGGAGATTTAGGAGGGGTGTGAGGGGCAGGACTTGAATGTCCACTTTAGGAACCTAATACCAATAGGAAACACCTCTCCCTGTCCCCATTCATTTTAGGGAGCTGCCCCCTCTCCCTCAGCTCCTTGTTATTGTTGGGGACTGTCATGTGATTCAGAATCCTAATACAGAGTTGTTGTCCTTGGCCTGAATACACCAGAAAAGGTATCTTTCCTGACATTTGGTGTCTGGCCTCGAGAGAAGAGTGGAGCAAAGGGAGTGTAGATTTGTGTTGGGGAAGAGTGCATACAGCAGGCAGCCTTTAAGTGCACAGTCTTGCTGAATGCAGGTGAGGAAGGAACTCAGTGCAGACCGGTGAGGAAATCCTCGGTTTGCTATACCACCACGTCACAAAGCTAACAAAAATTGGCATTTATGCCCACTGAGCACACAGCTGGCTGCACTGAAATGGTGCCTTCACAGGGGAAATGGGAGGCCCCAAGTGTCCTGTTGGGGCTTCGTCTTACATTTTTGTTGCCGTTTTTCTTTTGAAGAGGCTTGGATTCTTTTTCCAGCAAATGCTGAATGACTTGAATTCGACTTTTAATAGGAATCACCTCTGGCAAAGGCCCCAAACCTCTGGCTTAGTTTTGCTAGTTGGAAAATACGGATGCTTTCTTTACGTATGTGGTCGGTTCACCCCAGGAGGGCTGAGACCCCAGGCTTGAGGGTTGGGGTCGGGGTGGGGGAGTGTGGCACTCCGCCTTCTCCACGGGGGATGCGATGGAGCCCTAGTTCCCTGGCATGGGCGTGGGAGCTGGAGGGGGCTGGAGGAGGCACGGCAGATCCCGTAGCCTGTGTTGGTGCAGGCTTGGAGCCAGAAGCTGTCTGGTGCTCCTTAATTGAATACAGAGCTCGGTCAATTCCACGTGGGCATGCAAGGGTGGGCAGGGAAGGCAGTGAGATTTCCCCCTGGACTTGGAAGCTCGGAACCCCCCAACCCGGAGGGCCTCCTTGCCGTTGCCTGCACCCAGCCCACGTGGTTTGCAAAAGAGGAAGGCAACTGTGGGGGGCTGGGGACAGGATCTCGCAGCTCCCATGTAAATATTGTTTGTATGAACTGGGTTTTCCATCTTTTGTTAGTGGCAGCTCGTTAATTAACCAGCAGATTACTGCTGCCTTCTTTTGACACATGCATATATTTTGGGGCTAAAGATTCTTGTTCTCCTAAAACTCTGAACGGAGCCGTTCAGGAAGTCCTCGTCCAGGGCCGCCCCCCACTCCACGGTCCCCTGCTGTTCCCCCAGCTACCCGCACCCCCCAGTTCTGTCCCATCCTCCCCACCCTTCCTTCAACCCAAGCGGTCTTGTAGCTGTGTGGAGGACAGACGTTAAACACAGCTAAATAAATCATGTTTACGGTTGGCGCTCTTGGTAGTGAAAAATCTGTTGGCTGTTTTTACTTCCTTATTTCTCAGCATTTGCTTCCTACCTGTTTTTGAGCACATGCCCAGAAATAGTAGTTTTGTCAAATGAGGGGATAATGCCAGCCAGCCTCTCTTGCTGCCAAGGAAGCTGCTGGATTTTGCAAAACAGAGTGACGTTTTTTAAGTGTCACTAATTTTTTTTTTTCTCCCCAAAGAAATTAGGATGTATTGTAGAATAAGGGTATTAAAATGCACTTAGGGAAGGGGAAAAAGAACCCCACTGAGTCACCTGCGCAGCACGGGGGCCTGCGGCGAGCAGGCTTAGAAATCGTCTCACTTTTGTTTGCTCGGCCCGGAGAGCTGAGTCGGGTTCATTTCTGCCCCAAGACTTAATTTTCTCTGCCATTTTGGACGATGTGGTACAAAGATTTTTTTTTTTTCTGTTTTCGGGTTGGTGTTGTGTCTGTTTAGTTTCGGAGGCCTCCTGAGCATAGTGCTTTGCTGTAATCATCCTCTGAGGTGATAGCTCAATTCTTGTCCAGGTTCGGGGTTTGGAGCTTGTTGGAATTCTAGCTACACTATCGTTGTTTATATTTAAGAACAGCTAGGGAGGCCTCCCTTCCTTTGGGTTTTTATCCATAATGTTGTTTGGGGGGTATCTGAAAAGTCATTTTCACGACGTGATGCTGTTTGCTGGGCACAGAATTACAGCCGAATGTAGACTAGAGATTAAAAGCAATTTTTTTTTAACAGTTTCAAATTCAAAACAATGGCACATAAATGTTGGGTGCTGCTTCCAGGAGTCTAGGCGGGTCTTATCAGGGAATCTTTGCAGTGCGTTCAGTCTGAGGTCCAGGACATCAGCTCTGTTTCAGAGAGAGCCAGGGGAAAAGAAAATTACAACAAAATCAAAGTCAGCGTGCTCTGATTTCCCCCAATTTCTAATGGGAATACTCCGCAATAGAAATGATATTTCCATTGAGGACTGTACTATCGGTTTCTTTAATTACATTAAATGGCGGTGTAAACCTCAGCTGAACGTAAACCCCTGTTACAGCGACACCGGGAACGCGGCTAGATTGAATCGCAAGGAGCAATGTTATTGGTGTTAATGTGCTAACTATCTTTATTAAATTAATCTGGCGAAGTGTTAATTTTTACAAATTTTGTTGTGCACACACTGTACGTCACTGTTGGTGTGTTAGGAAA
This sequence comes from Leucopleurus acutus, assembly GCF_964270905.1. Taxonomy (NCBI): domain Eukaryota; kingdom Metazoa; phylum Chordata; class Mammalia; order Artiodactyla; family Delphinidae; genus Leucopleurus; species Leucopleurus acutus. The sequence goes on from NC_139142.1 coordinate 5,432,131, forward strand.
GGAAAATGATTTTACGTCGAAAAAGAAGGTGGCTGTCAGATGGCTCCCTGAGAAGAAACATTTGTGATTTTCGCCATCAAATGCTACCTGCGCTGAAAGGAAGGCTCACAATATGTATATGAAATGCCATCTACATACAGAAAACTCAGTTAAAGGAAGTATTTTGTTGAAAGTAATTATAGGCCTGTTCAGTGTGTTTTAGTCAGTGACATTTCAGACTTGGCTTAGAAACATAAAGAGGCCATAGAAAGATTTTGTTCTTACGTGATGCAGAGCATTGAACCTCAGTGTTTTATATGTCCATTAGCAAAAGGTGAAAAGAAATGAAGGGAGAAAAAGAAGATTCAATCAACAACAAAATGCAGGGGAGAGCTGGGTTTTTTTATTACAATAGTAGAGATCAATTGCATGTAACTCTAATAAATGCAACTAAAACCAAAAAAATGCATTTACACCGTAGCAGGGTTTGTTTTTTTTTAATACAATTGGATTTTTTTCTTCTTTTTCTTTCTCTTCCTCCCTCCCTCTCTCCCTTTATTATTTTTTAAAACGTCCTTGTAATCGGGTTAAATTTCTAGTCCATCTAAAGCAAGGACCTCCACTGGCCCTTGTGGTTGTTGCATGTTCCCATATTGCCCAGGTAGAATTTTATGGTCTAAAAAAAAAAAAAACGGCAGAGCTGAAAAAAAGGTTGGTGATACCTACATTCCTCAAACCCACAACTCCATCAACACCTGGAATTGTAATCCCTTTTCCTGCCTGCTCCTCTCAGACTGAGTCATCGGGTAACCTCCTTGCTGGGCACCTTGCTGGGCATTCCAGCGGCGTGATGTTCTCTTCATTGGCTGTGCTGCCTTATTTTCGTTCTTAATTCTCTGGGATTCTCATAGTTCAGACTTTGTCCTGTGGTTCCATTGTGCACTCTGCACATGGCAAAGCCAGTGTTGGAGTTGGTGGGACCTGCAAACCACGACACCTTATGAACTCACCAGTTTATAAACAAATGTGAGGGTTCAGTGTTCCCAGGCGTCCCTCAGACACCAGGCCCCGCGGATGCTGGTGCGAAACAAAAACATGCCCTTAGTGTAAAACTCACTGTAGGCGCCAAATCTGAAGAATCACCTCCTGGCTTATTTCCCTTCATGGGACACGTGACTTCTGTCTTGACTGTGGGTTTCCCCCTCCCCCCTCCCCCCAGGCTGAAATGAATGGGGACATGGCTAAGGCCTGCCTGGCCGAGCTGGTCATTGGAGCTTGGCCATCTGGGAAAGGGCTGCAGGGTCCTGACCCCAGGTCCCAAAGTCTTCCTGCTTGAAATCCAAACGATTTAACCAGCTTCTGACTTCCACGTGTAGACTGAGCTTCTTGCCCAGGGGTGTTTCATGAAGATACGCGCTTATGCTGTGTGTGGCTCCTGATACAGCCCAAGAGAAGATTCCTTGAGGATCTTGCATGCATTGTGTTTTAGGGCAGAAACTGCTGAAGATGGAAGCCGCTACCCAGCTTCTGATCAGAAGGCCCAAATCAGGGGGAGAGGGGAACTTCCTCTGCTAGGTACTGGTCGGCTGTTTTTGCTGGTGAGATTCACAGAATCTGTCAACTCTGGTTTGTCCTTGGCCTCTATAGATTGCGTGGAATGCATGCAGACATTTTAACATGCCCACGTTGCTGATGTATGCGTGCCTGTGTGTGTGTGTGTGTGTGTGTGTGTATGCATATATGTACAATCTCTCTATAATAGATGTGCATGCATACATTTTTCTAGCTAGTGAGACACATGGTTTCACCTTCCGTTGTCCCCAGGCCTGCCCATTCCAGGATCGTGGGCTCCAATTTGGCCGACCCTTCCTGCTGAGGTCATCCCAGAGGACTCATACCTGTTTATCTGTGTGTGTCTCGAAGCCACGGTGCCTAGGCCTTACCTCCCGGCTGGAGAACAAGTGATTGTGTTTACTGGCATCCCAGCAGTTCAGAGAGCTCCAGGGATTTCCCCGAAAGACAGCAGAAGGAGAGTTGAAGCTGTGCACTTTCTCCTGCAGGTGCCCACTAGGGGTTGGCATGGTCAGCCCGAGTACTTGCCCAGCTGCCTCCATCTTACCCCGAAATGGTTCCCAGAATATGGTTCAGCCACACCCTGCCTCCTCAGCAGTGCCTGAGGTTTCCTCTGATCCCTTACTGGACCTTTTGGAAGGGCCAGGGAAGGTTTTGGAATTTGTGATGTAACCTCACTGATCCTTGGCTCAGGGCGCAGGAAAGGGGATCTGCTGCCCTGGCGTATTTCAGCTGCTTGCATCTTGAGGAAATTGTGGTTGGTAGTCATTGGAACAGGTGCTTTTGGACCTGGCCAGGGGGTGTGCGTGTGTGCCTGCTTCTAACTGCAAGATGCAGCTGCCGGGGAGGGTGTTCCCTTTTCGAGCCCCGGTGGAAGGAGGAAAGCGGGTGTGGCGGTGTTTTTGGGGGGCAAGGTTGTTCCTGTGCCTCGCCTCTCCCTTTTCTGGGATGCATTAAATGTGCCGCGTACTGCAGAGCAAAAATAGTTGAAGTGGTGATTCACCGTGACAGATCTCAGGAGCACAGGAGGTGGGAGGCGCACCAGGGGGAGGTGGCCAGGCCTGGGGTGTCGGGAGGGCTGTGCTTCTGGCCTCCTCTCGGTGGCCAAGCCTTCTGGAGAATGTGGGTGCAGGAAGATGCCCTGGTGTTAACCCAGGGCTCTGGGCGGTCTCTGGATGTTCACTGGGGGAGTGGCAGTGGACCTGGCCTTAGGCCCAGAGATGTTCTTGCAGGCTCCTCCCTCCTGCTGCCCGGCACTGGGTACCCACCGTGTTCCTAAGCCTGGACAGGCCCAGGCTGCAGGGAGGGAAGCCAAGCAGCCCCTTCCACCTGCATTGGAACCTCCACTCTCCCAGGCAGGCGAGAGGGCTGCTGTTGGCAGCATGCAGCCTCAGTAAAGGCCGGACGTGGATTGGAGCTACGTGTTTTGTCTCTCCTGTAATGACCGTAAGGGAAGGCTTGAAACACAGCTGTGCAAACCCCGTGAGACCTCATTTCTCCTTTTCCTTGCTTCTCCTCTAAAGGACCTTACACATGCACCCCCACACCCAAACCTGCTGCAGCTAGGGACACCCTGGTGGGTGCTCAGACTTGCCTGACTAAATGTGAATCTGGTAGTGGGAAGTGGGACTTGGGGAGCCGCAGCTCCCCATAGAGGATGTTTAGGTCCCCCAAATGCTCTGGTGCAGTGACCAAGCCATGCCCCACACCCACTCACCCTCAGGGCCTGCCCTGGGGACCTGAACTTGGGCTTGTGTGTTCTCACGGCGACTTACCGCGTTCACTTAAAGCCTTGGATTCCCTTTCTGCTTTGTCTTATTTTATATATCTATATCTATATCTATATCTATATCTGTATCTATATCTATATCTATATCTAGAATGAAATGAAAAACAACTTCTAGTCTTCGCTGGTTCCTAGAGCTTGGTTATGAAAAACTAAGAAAAAGACATGAAATAATACCTGTGGAGTGAAGGAATTTATTTTTTGAGTACCCCTCCCCCAGGACCCTTGTAGCTCAGAAATTGAGTAACAAAGAAGCCTCCTTAGAATCTTTCTTCCCTATTCCCACTGTCTCAACCACTCCCTACTCTCTACCCACCCCTCCCCAGTCCCCGGAAAAGAGGGAGAGAGAGAAAGAGACAGATGATGGAAAGGCCTGGGTTTATTGGGTAAGTATCCACTGCCTGTGTCTAAGGTAGCGCTCTGCTTCTTTCAAATAGGAAATCGCCAAAATGGATGTCATCGGCTGCTAATTAGATGTGTTTTAACCGCAGGGTCGTTTTACTAGCTAATACTGTTATTATGTGCTTCACCGTGAACCCGTGGTGGAGCTGTTAAAATAGGAGCCCTAGCAGACAGCTCATGGAGGCTGCTGGATTGATGGAGCCCTTTCCCTCGATGGCCCTGCAGAGGCCCAGGCCGGACCCCATGCTAGAGTCTGAGTCGGCTCACCTTCTCGAGATGTACCTGTTATTCCCTATGACTACTTTCCTTAGGTGTTTTGACCAGGGTCTGAGTCCAGAGGAGGCCCTGAGCTCTCCAGGTTGGAGACCCCAAGAATCACACCCCCTCCACCTCTAGATGTCATGGTCTCCTGCCTTTGAGCCTCTGGACCAGCCTCGAAGCAACAAATGACCACTTGCCGCGGACATGCCAACCCCAGGCCATATCCCCACCACGCAGTGCCCCCGACAGGCAGGCCAGAACCTCCATCACTGGGTTTTCAAGTCTAAGGTGGCTTCCCTCCATCTTCTCTCTCTAGCAAACCAGAAAGAGTCCCAGTTTCCCATCGGGGTGCGGGGAGGTGGGCTAGGACGAGGATTCTTCTTCAGTGTGAGCAGAGCATTTGACTTCATGCGATTTCTCTCTCTTTCTCCCTCCCTGCTACCCCCTCCTGCTTAATACGTAATATTTTTATCATCCTTAAGACAAAGTAGCTGGCAAAATATTTAAGCGATCGAAAGAAATGTTTTTATTTGCCCGCGTGCGAACTGGGTTATCTGCCTATCTTGTTTATGAAATTTGGGGCTGCCTTTCCTGCAGTCTGTTTGCCTCTCGAATCCTTCCCGGCTCCCATTTCCATATTTCTGCGTGCATGTTCTTTGTTAATCACTTGGCAAGTGCTTATTTGAATATTAAAAATTTCTTTAATCATCAAAGGCAGGAGCACAGCCTCATGAATATTCATATTTTCCCCCTCCTCAGACTGGAGTCTAGTTCATTACCCTGCAGTAAAAGCCAAAGAGCCATCAATCGCCCTCATTACAGGCTCTGGCGTTTTGATTGGCTGCCTGCTGCCCAGAGCTTTTTTTTTAATTTTTTTACTTTTTCCTCTTCTCCTATGAGCTGTCTTGTACCTGCCAGCAGCATTCCCCCGCAAAAAAAAAAAAAAAAAATCAACAATGCAAGAATAAATTTCTCTGGTTGAAAAACAACTCTGCAGACTTGTCAAACAGACCTCGTGGTTTGCTGCCACCGAAGTGGCCACCAGCCCTACCTGCCCCCGACCTGCAAAAAAAAAAAAAAAAAATCGGAAAACCAAACCAAACCACCAGGAAAAAAAAAAGGTGGGGGTGGGGTGGGGAGAGAAATTAAATAAATAAATAAAAAGGAAGAAACTTGAGCCTCAGAGATGAATATTTGTCAAGAGAGTTGACGTAAGTCTCATTTGCATAATGACTTTGTACTTCTGCATTAATAAAATTTGCATATGAAGCCATGTTAATTACTCCTGATCATGCTTTTTGCATTCATGCATAGTAATTTTCTCCGACTTGTGAGAATTAATGTCTTGGCATGGGGGGAGGGGGCGCGGGGACTGTCAGGTTTCCTTGCCAGTGGCCCTCACTCACATGCACTCGCTCCCTGGCTCCCTGTCTGTCTCCCTCCTTGATCTATGACTCATTTTTGCACCATCAGTAGGAGTTCTTGGCTTATAAAATGTATCCATTGAAAGGCATCAGTAGGGAGAAAAATATACATCTCCTACACAGTGTATTCTAGAACTCCTCTTGCTAGCTAGGAATCTGTAACCCTCCCATGTGGGAGGGGACACCGAGGATGCAGCGTTGGGAAAGGCTCGCTTTCCCCTCGAAACCAGGCTGGGGCTTTTCCAGGGAGTTTTTTGTGTCTGCATCAGTCGGTGTGGGCGTGTTTGCTGGGTAGTGCGCATGTGTGCAGAGTGAGGCAGGACCATCTGCAGGGCCCCTCTAGAAGGGAGATGGGTGGTTACAGACTCCCGCAGAATGGAGGCATTCCAAATCACCCGGATTTGGAGCTTAGGAAATATCTTAGGGGTCTTAATTTTGGTCATTTTGTACCTTTCTGTATGGATTGCATAGAGCTAGAGTCTCAGCCCTCTGAGCCTTGTGGTGTTGGACACCCAGCCTCAGTTTCCTTGTCTGTGAGAGGAGGGTCCTAATAGCTCTCTGATAGGAAGGCTGCTGGGCTTAAATGAGATGACATGTGTAGCCATTGTTTATTTCTTTTTCCTTTAACCAAAGTGAACTTCCATGATAAGGAATCGTGCCAGCCGGGATTTTATCTTTAAGCCACCTGGATCCCACGTAAAGCTGAGGTGGCGTCTTGGCGTCCCTCTGCCACATACCTCGGTACACGTGTGTCTGTTCCAGCTCCAGAGGGGAGCCGGCCTAGACCTCAGAAGAAAGTACCTTTTTAAAGGAGTGCCTTTCAGGGCTTTGTGGGGACGGGTGGTGTGGCCTTTGCTGCCATGCTGTGGGGAGGACCCATAGGGAGTTAGAGAAAGTTCCGGAATGGAAAATAAATGAAGGATAGTGACGGTTATTGGGTGTTTACTAGATGGCCAGGCGTGTCTTGACCTTCCTTTAAAGGCGAGGCTCTGAGACAGTGACTCAAACCGGGTCATGCGGCCAGGAGATGGCAGAGGAGGAGACGGACGTGGGCCTCTCTCCGAGGCAGCGTAGCCTCTGTGCTCTGGGCTTCTTCCGCCTGTGGTTAGGTGCACAGTCTCATCACAGGGTCTCAAGTCCTCCGTCAAGTGCGTTCTGGATTCCCTGGCTGCGCTTCTCAAGGCAGCCACCCCCAGGGCTGGGAGGTGGCCTGGGACAGGTGCTGCAGCCAGAGACAGTCTTCACGTTGGGCTTTAAAAAAAGTTGAGATAAGAGTCACATCATGTAAAAGTCACCAGTTTAAGGTGTGCAGTCAGTGGTTTTGAGTATGTTCACCATGTTGTGCAGCTGTACACTGACACCAGAGCATTTCCATCATCCCCCCAAAGAAATCCTCCACCCTTTAGCCCTTACTCCCCCGGCCCCCCTCCCCAGCCCTTGGCGGCCACTCCTCTGCTTTCTGTCTCCGTCTCCGTGGATTTGCTCTTCTGGACACTTCCTCTCATCATACAATAGGTGGCTCTTGGCATCACCTTGGGCTTTTGCAGCTTCAGAAGAGTGTTTTTGGAGTTCCACCTTTGGGGCAGGATTCCGGTTTAAGCTGCTCCGGCTGGCATGAGGGGACCTCCCCCAGGGCAGAGGGTCCCTCTGAGAGCACCCTGAGGGTCCTCTGTGGGCAGCTTAGGATTGGAAGCCCCTGACCCTTGCTTCCCTCTCCCCTGCGTCCACTGAGCCAGTCCCTGGAGCAGGTGGGCTTCATGGAGGCCAGAAGTCTAATGAGGCCACTCAGAAGCCCCTCCAGGGGGCGGCCCAGCCCCCCAGCCCTACCTGAGTTGGAGGATGACGTTTTGCCTTTACAGACTCTGGCCCTAACTCAGCCCGACCTTTCCAGAAGGAGAGGGGTGCGGCCAGACACGCCCTTTGGTCCTTCCTCCCAAGCATGGACACACAGGTTCTGCACCCTTCCGGCCTGGGACAGCAGTTACCTGGGCATCCTGCTGGTTTTCTCAGCCATGGTAAACGGTGGTGGCTGTGCTGTGGCCTCACCCAGAACCTGGGGGCCCGGAGTTGTTTTTTGTAACCTCCAGCAGCCCGACTCAGCCCAAGGACCCTCAGGCTCCCTCCCACCCTTCCTCTCAAGATTCTGGGGTTCCCTGGTTACTCCACCCCAGCTGCAGCCCCAGGCGGAGGCAGGGCACATCGAGGCTTTGGAGACACACTGGGTTCGAGTCCAGACCTCCCCGAGCCTCAGTTTCCGCCCTGTGGAAGGGGGGTGGTCTTCCCTGCCGAGTGGGGTGTTTGAGGTGAAGTGAGCCCAGCTCCTTGTGGTAGGGACCCACCACAGAGCCGCTGTCACAGTTACGATGACCCGGAGCTTTCCATGGTGTGAAGTGGGGCTGACGTGGTTGACAAGGACGGACATGCTATGTCCACTGCTGGGGAGTTTCAGGCAAGGACCAGCCAGGGCAGGCTTCCGGGAGGAGGTGGCCGACGTTGGTCTCAGGTGCTGACGTTTCTCGAGGGCCTGCACCAGATCTGGGACTCGGCCTTGCTCTCAGTGTCTGTCACTGGAACAGCGCATGAGGTCTTGGCCACACCTTCCAGGGCTGTGTCATGGGCTCAGAAATGGCCTGGGCCCTGAGCCTAGCCTAGCACAAGGTCTTCATTGGCCCAGAGGGGCCAGGTGCTGGTGGTGGTGTTAGCGTTGGCCTCTTGGCAGGACATGTGCAAGTGGTCCTCAAATGCTCTAATGCCCCCGGTCCTGGATAATACCTGTTTTGGAGAGACAGGGGGCACAGAGAAAGAGCCCTGCTTCTGGAGCCAGGCAGCCAGCCGGGGTTTTGGTGGGGCTGTCTGCTGCTGTCTGCAGTTTTCTGCAGTCATGTCCTCAGCTTCCTGGTCTGTGCAGTGGGTCTGCTGAGCCCTGCCCCCAAGGGCATGCCGGGAAGCTCACTCACGATCAAGATTGATAGGCTGCTGGCTCACGGTGGGCTTGCAGGGCCCTGTGGCTCTTCCGGACGGGGTACTCCCTCACGGGGGCCGTAGAGTGGGCAGATCCCCGCCCCTGTAGACCTGTGCGGGGCACTGACAGCCTGGGGGTGCGGGGTGGCACCCCTGGCAGGGCCGGCCCGGGGCCCAGCTGCCCGTCATCTTCTTGATGTTTTCCTTTTGTCTGATGCTTCTCCGCTCAATTATTTACCCAGGGAATTTGGGCTTCTTCACTTGTGGTTTTGGCAAGGGCTCCACACAAATGTTGTGCCCTGGTGGTCTCTTAGCCATTGAAGATAAACGGCCAAATGAAACGCAGGCCTCGCCGGGGAGCCCGGGCGAGCCGTAGGGCTGCTGGAGACAGGCAGGCCCCTGGCCCTGCGCTGCGGCTGTCAGACCCGGGGAGGTGTGAAGAGGGGTGCTGGGCGGTGCCGGTGCTTTCTCGGGGAGGAGGTTCAGAGCCGTCCCACAGGCCTCGGGGCTTGGGTGCTGCGTGTAGGTGTCGGTTGCTGGGGACTGTGGGCCGGAGGGGGCACCGGCTGGCAGTCCTCCAGGCTGGAGGCTCAGCCAGTGCCCAGGCGCTGGGAGGTGGCCTGGAGGTGTCCGAGGCCTGCACCAGCAGCCCATCCTGCTGGAGCGAACAGTGGTGGCCTGGAACTTACTCCAGAGGGGGGTGGCCCAGATTTGGGGAAACAGATCCCCAAATGGATCTGCTCCAGAACACTCCAGAAGTCCCTACCTGGGGAGACCTTCCTGGGATCAGGGGCCCCCAACAGCTCCTATCTGTCCCGGCCCCGGCATTAGGCCTCCCTGGGATGGAAGTCTGGTCCCAAGACAGCCCAGCCTGGCAGCTGAGGACGTAGGAGCCCCTCAGGCCCCTCCCGCTTCCCTGCCCCCTGCCCCCACCCGAGTCCCAGCTGCATCCCCCTTCTCCACCCCCGCCAAGCCCCCCACAGGGGCTGGCACCCTGAGCCTCCCACCCTGGAAGGGCAGCCTGCAGCCCTCTGCCCCGGGCCCCGTTCCACACCCTGAAGCCCTTGCCCAGTCCAGGGTCCGACTGACCAGCCTTTTCTATTGTTTTCTCTCCAGGGCCGTGCAGGCCTGCCCAGCTGCCAGCGATGGCCCCCATAGCTGCTTCCTCCTCCCACCCTCACACATCTGTGATTACTTCACCTCTTCGTGCCCTGGGCGCTCTACCGCCCTGCTTCCCCCTGCCGTGCTGCAGCGCGCGCCCTGTCTCGGGTGACGGGACTCAGGGTGAGGGTCAGACGGAGGCTCCCTTTGGATGCCAGTGTCAGTTGTCAGGTAACCGACGGCCGCGGTGGGGGCGGGCTCCCGGGGATGGCGGGGGTGCCCTGGGCAGGGCTGGCGGCTGCCTCTCCCAGGTGGGCTGGGGCAAGGTGGGGACCCAGGGGAGATGTGCAACTGGCACCCCAGAAGGCACTTTTGGGGAGGTGCCGGGGAAATGGCGAAGGATGTCGGCAGAGCTGTACCCGGGTGCCCTGGTCCCCACTGGTCAGGAGATACCCCCGTGCCTCCACCCATCCTGAGGTCTCACTCCCAGAACGCCTTCCCCCAGCCCCCAAATTTCGTCTCTTTGGGCTGTTTAGCTAAAGTTTAATTGGATAACGCTTAACATCTGAGGTTTTCTTCTGCCCTCGCCACTGCCGCCCCCCCTCCCCAACCCCAACCAGTACCCTCACCCCCAGCTCATGGCTAGGAGAAGATTCTTTGGTTGTCTGTGTACATCCCTGGAGCCGTCCAAAATGCTGAGTTTCTCTTTGCGAGAATGTGTTGCCCATTAACTTTTAGAAAAAAGTTTTCTCTGAAGGAGCCTGTTAGCTTCGGCTCTGGGAGGGAGTGAAACATTGTGGGGTGTGTCGGGGGTGGGGGTAGGGGTAGGGGGCGGGGCTGAGCGCCCAGCTCCGGGTCGGCGTGGCTGCCCCTTATACAGATGGGCAGACAGCGCAGTGTGGCGACCCGACCTGCTCTCTGTTACATCCCTTCTCCCTCCCCAAGCAAAACCCAAACTCCTGCCCTGGCCTGGGGTCCCTGGAATTTGCAGGCAGGGACCTCTCATTCCAGCCTCTCCTGCCCAGTATCTTTGCGGAGCCTGATGCAAAAAGCACTGAGGCCACGGGAGCCGGGATGCTGACACAGACACCGGTGGTGGGGAATGTCCTGCAGGGGCCGGGGGAGGAGAGGGTGGGTGCCGAGCCGGGGCAGATTCTTTGTGTCCCTGCTTTCTCACCGGGCATGTTGCAGGCTTTCTCTTGACTCGAGTGGTAAAAGGAAAACTGTTTATTGGGCAGGTTTTGCTTTTAATTGAAGCTGTCCCAAGGGATGGTCCCTGTTAGAGCCACAGCTCTGCAGAGGGCCACAGGTGGCCCAGCTCCAGGGTCAAGAGCTCCCCGGGCCTTCCTGCTGGTGGGGTGGCCTGCAGCCTTCAGCACCCCTTGCTGTGACAGATCGTGACATCATAGGTACTGGGCTTGTGTCTTGAACGCACAAAGCAAAGACTGAATCACCTGGGAAGGAGTCCGCACAGCTTACAGAGAAGCCGGCTCCCTGCCCCGGGCTGCCTGGGTGCCCACGGTGATTGGGGCTCCGGTCCCAGCTCCGCAGGTCTGTGCTGTGATCCCTGCTTGCTGAGTGTGGGATGCCTACTCCGTCTGGGTGGCTGCCCTGCTCTAATGGCTTCCTGTAATCAGTGCTGCAGCCCTGCAACCACTCGGGGGGCCGTACTGTCGAAGATCAGCCTGAGCGTTCATGACTGGACTTGGTTAAGTTCTGTGGTGCGGGAACACGCTCTCCCTGGCAGTGGAGTGCCTGGGGCTTCGCTTAACTTTCCACTTTGCTTAACTTCTGGCTCTGCTTAGAAGCTGTGGTGCCGAGCAGGAGCTGTTACACCCCTGTTTTACAGATGGGGAAACAGAGGCTTGGGGAGGGTGAGGGGCTGGGCCCAGGTTGCAGAACTGGGATTTGTGGTCAGGGTGCCTCCCGACAAGGCCACCCCTCTTCCCGCTGAGCCCCATGCCTCTGCCTACATCCTGGGGACGTTCTCACCCAGTCACTCTCTCAGCCACAGTGCCACCCGCTTCCTTGTAGGGACCGTGAATTGAGGGCCTACTGTGTGCTGCCTTGTGCTAGGCATTTTGTGTGCGTTCTTGAATTTAATGCTCACAGCCACCTTAGGAGGTGGGTTTACTGTCCCCACTTTACAGTTGAGAAAATGAGGCTCACCTTCATTTGTTCACTTATTCATTCGTTCATTCTTTTTTTTTTTTGCCACACTGCGCATCTTGTGGGATCTTAGTTTCCCGACCAGGGATCGAACCTTGGCCCCCAGCACTGGAAGTGCGGAGTCCTAACCACTGGACCGCTGGGGAACCCCCCCATTCATTCATTCTTGTGCAGACCACAGTGCGGTCCATCATGGCAGGTCCCGGCCCTCCTGCAGCTTGCAGTCTGGTGGGCCGGGTGGTGGAGTGGGAATGGGGACCTGTAGGGAGGGGATGGAAGGGCAGAGGTGGGGTTTGATCCTGGGTCACTCATCCTGCACCTGCTTCACCTTTGGCGTTGGCTCACCTGGCTTAGAGCCTTCTTCGATTTTAGAATTTGATGCCGTGAGGGCTCAGAGCCTGCAAACAGCCCCTATGCTTGCTGGCAGTGCTGGGGAGGGGAGTGAGGTGGGGCTGTGTCTGTTCCTGGGGTCCCTGGGACCTCTCCTCCTGACCTGCTAAGGGGCCGACCCTCAGCTTCCGACGCTCTACCCTGATCGCCGGGCACTGATCTCTCATCGATGGGTCTGCGGTAATTAGCCTGCACCAGGTTGTGCCATCGTATATTCAGATCAGTTTCAGTACCTGAAAATATCCTATTCCAGTGGTTTTGGTCCCTTTGTGGCTTCTGTCCCTGGCACTGGGCTGCTTGCTAAAGTGTTTTTAGTGCCTGTTTAATTAGTAGTTTGAATGGAGCCATTAAATTCCCAGTAACCCGTTAGGAAGAAGCGGTCCTCTGTAAAGATGGAAAGGGGCCGCCGTCCTTACTTTGTTCTGTCCCTTTTCAGATCAGGATGCACTGAACCTATCTCTTCAAATTAATATGGAAAACCCTGATGTAACTGTGTTTCACACAGGTTAATTGCATGCCCGTGAATGCATTTGAGGTTATTTATAGAAGGATGTGATATTATGGGGGAGAAAACCACACAGGTATGTGTGTTTGTGTACCTTTCCGGCTGGCGGCATCCCAAACAGCCCCGCCTCCCAGGACCCCAACCCCAGATCTCCTTCTGCTGGTCACAGTGGGAAGGAGGGGTCCCTTTTGCTTTTTTTTTTTTTTTTTTTTTTTGCGGTATGCGGGGCTCTCACTGCCGTGGCCTCTCCCGTTGCGGAGCGCAGGCTCCAGACGCGCAGGCTCAGCGGCCATGGCTCACGGGCCCAGCCGCTCCGCGGCATGTGGGATCCTCCCGGACCGGGGCACGAACCCGCGTCCCCTGCATCGGCAGGCGGACTCTCAACCACTGCGCCACCAGGGGAGCCCCCTTTGCTTTTTGACTCTGTTGAGTTGCGGTGTTCCTGGAAACTGAAATTTCTACCCTGAGAAATTCCACGTAGGAACTTCTCCAAGGTGCCCGGGGAATCAAAAGTCTAAGGCTGTGGTCTTGGCCTTTGCTCCACCTGGCCAGTGACCTTGAATAAGTCATTTCCCCTCTCTGGGCCTCAGTTTCCCCTTGTGTAAATATATATATGTATACACACACACACGTACACACGTGTGTGTGGTACATATGTAGCATTTAAAAACGAGGCTCGTTGGGCTTCCCTGGTGGTGCAGCGGTTGAGAGTCCGCCTGCCGATGCAGGGGACGCGGGTTCGTGCCCTGGTCCGGGAAGATCCCACATGCCGTGGAGCGGCTCGGCCCGTGAGCCATGGTCGCTGAGCCTGCACGTCCGGAGCCTGTGCTCTGCCATGGGGGAGACCACAGCAGTGAGAGGCCCGCGTACCGCAAAAAAACAAAACAAAACAAAACAAAACAAACAAAAAAACGAGGCTCCTCATATTGAGAACATATTGATCAGTGTCAATTACTGAGATGCTAGGGATGCCTGGGTATGGGACTTGGCGGGGGTTCCCAAGGCAGGGGTGGGGTGTTCAGAGAACCACTGGGCTTTGGACCCCTGAACCCTTCCCTATTCTGAGGTTTCTACCATTGGGAGGCAGTCATCAGAGTATCAGACTGCAGGGTGAAGGCTGCTCCGTCCTGTATGGCTCTGTGACCTTGGACAAGTCATTTCCACCCTCTGCCTCAGTTTCCCCACCTGTAAAATGGGGGTCACTGAAGACTTGTTCTGAGGACTGGCTGAGGTCATACACGCCAGGTGCTGAGAACAATGCGTCTTGCTGAGTGAGCCCTCCAGACATTCTGACTCATGCCTGAGCAGGATGGATTTCACATCATTATATCATTACCTGCTCGGCTCTGTTTGGAATCAAGCTGGATCCCTAGTTTCCATTCTTAAAGGCATTTAGCCTCTTGGCTGGCTCAGATCATGTACCAGCATTGGGAAGTGGAAAAGGAACTGAGAAACTTCATTGCATATTTAAAAGCCGCAAATGGTCATCAGCCATGATGATTAATACATGCGCTTGGTGAAGTTCAAGGTCTTCAGCAAGAACGCACGGGATCCTGGCTCGGGGAAGTGAAGTGTTTGGATTTAATAGAAGGAGTCAGTTGCAGTCATTAGGATATGCTGAAATCACAGGGCAATCTTGTAAAGTTAAATTCAATTTACTTTTCTACTGAAATTGTGCTTGCTGTGTTATTTAACTAGTCTGGGGTGTCTTGGCATGGGTTAAAGGGACAATAAAGATAAAAGAATACCTGTAAGTACATAGTAGGATTTCACAGTAGAATCTGTCGTTTTCTCCTCTTTCAGTTATATCCCAGTGTTCATTTTGCGTTGGTTTTTATAACCGAATCCTTCCAATGGGATGCCATAGCTTAGACCACCCTAGCTGTGGAAGCTTGATGCAATTAATACAGTCTGTCTGGAAAGTGGTCTTATTTCTGGAAGTTTTATGTTAATGATATGGTCTGTGCTTTGCACATTTCATACCAGAACAAGAAGCAGGCCGTAGTTTCATTTCGGTCTGGGTTTGATTGACACTGGAGGATCAGTGGGCAGCCGCAGGGCGATGTGGCCCAAGATGGCAACGCTCTCCAGGCCCCTGCTGGTGCATATGCCTCCAGTCTGGGGCAGGGGGTGCAGAGGCGCTCCGATGGGGCGTGGGGGCCTCCATGGAGACCTTGGAGGGAGGGGTGAGTATGGGGTGAAGAAGAGAAGTGAGTGTGGGTGAGTGTGGGTGGACAGAAGCACTCTTTCGGGGAAGGTTCCAGACACTCCCTTGCCTTTCTTCTGATTCTGCAAAGTCCCATTCCTTGTGGGGTGTTTCTGGGCTCACCAGGTCCCAGGGGCCATGGTGGTTGGATCGCTGTGGAGGAAGAGCTTTCAGGGGAATTATTAAAAATTTAAAGAGTCGTCTGTACGCCCTGCGCCGGTGTCTACATCGTGCAAGGGGCTGTGGGTCCAGCTTATCAGTGGTTCCTGGAGTCTGCTCTGGTGTCTGCTGCCTTCTTGGAATCACGCTGCTGCAGAGGCTGCCCTTGACCACCTGCCTTTAGAACCCAGGCACCCCCTTCAGTAATCGGAGGAAGTGCTGGGAGAGGCCATGGAGAGCTGCAAGGCTCCCGGGACGGAGGGTGGCAGGGCTTGGGTGGACTCCAGAAAAGTCCCCTGTCCGCCAGAGCTGCAGACTCACATCTCCTCCAGCACCACCGGGCGCCAGACGGGGATTGGGGGCCAGAAGGAGTGCGATGCTGCCTAGTGGGGGGCAGGGGCACCTACCCGCATGACTGTCCTTAGATAAAAGGGGGGTCCCAGCAACATCCCGGAGTGGAGACCGGTGCAGCCTCACCAGATTCCGTTTCCCTCTGCAAGCCGGCCCTTCAGACGTTCTGAAGGCAGAGCTAAATCAAAGAGTTCTGTTCAAATCCGCACAAGATGTTGCTGTTTTTCTGCTCTGACAGGAGAGGCCTTTGGAAGTGCAGTTTCTTTCTTTCTTTCTTTTTTTTTATAGCTGTCTTAAAAAGGAGTTTGGCTGTTTAGCACAGCTGGTGCTCATTACATTATGCACTGGCAATAAAATAGCATGTGTAATTAATTTTTAATGCAGCGCCGGGTGCAGCGCTTTAAAGCAGTTAGTGGATGTGAAGAAGCAGCACTGGCCACCGACATCAGAGATCTCAGAGCGAGGCGGCCACGTTCTGCAGCTTGAAAGGGAATCCGAAAGGGGCAGAGGAGGCTGTGCGCCCTCTGCTTGGATGGGATGGTCCAGAAATGGGTCCACCTCTGGTGACCTGACGGCTTGAGTTAATTTTAAACGATCTAGGATCAGGGGTCCCGAGAGATCATCTCACCCAACCCCTTCATTGTCTAGATGGGGACACCGAGGCAGAGAGTGGGGAAGAGACCACAAGGTGTGTGGGGCAGAGCCGGCTTGGACCGAGTCCCCTGGGCTCTGCCCACTAGGCTATACTGCCCCTCTTGAGTTCATATTGAAAACTGGAGAAGGAAATTCATCGTCTAGCTGAAGCCATGTGAAACGTGCAGTTAGATTTGGCAACGGAGAGAAATTTTGCTTTGGGGAGCCCTGTACCTAGCCTCTCGGGCCCCCAGTTTTGCCATCTGCAGTGGGGACCTGCCTCTGTGCATCCCAGGTTTGAGACATTCTGTGGTTGTGCTTTGATCGCTGGCAGCTCCATCTCTTCTTGGGCGTCTCTTCTGTGGCTTGGATTTATGCTTGAACTTAAATGCCATAGTAGACACATATTGGCGGAAGAGCTGCAGGCATTGTGGGAAGCTCCAGAGATGGGACCGTGCTTAGTCCTTGTTCTCAAGGTGCACAGGTGTCAATATGTGACCCTGGGCCAGCTGCTTTCTTTCTCCAAGCCTCAGTTTCCCCATCTGGGAAATGGGGACACTAGAAGTATCCACTCTTGATCCCTGCCTTGGAGGGTCCCCTGATGGGCTTCCCCTCTGGGGTGGCCACTGCTGATCACCAGCACGTGGGGAAGCAGAGGCAAAGGGAAGTGGGGGGGGGCAGGAAGGAGAAGGCTGGGCTGTCGAAAAGCCTGGGTACCCCGTACCTCGATGATGACTTGGTTGCCATCCGTTTGAAAGTCCTGCCTGGGAGGTGTTCTTAGCATGAATGAAAGAGGAGGACGGCCCACCGCCATCGCTGCTCCTAAGACTTGCCGCCGTGTCTAAAGGGCCTGCTAGTTCCCAGCACTGTCCTGGGCACTTTGCATACCTCACTCAGTCACCCGTCGTCATAACACCTGTAAGGAAAGGCAGCTCCATCCTTTTGCTCATGAGGATACTGGAGCTCAGAGAGGCCAAGCAATGCCCCGGGGGTCACACAGCACACAAACAGCAGAACTGAGATCGGAACTCAGGTCTGGCCAGCTGTGAAGTCGTGTTCTCGGCTCTCCCTTCCGGCTTCACGTTGGGCTGCTTGGTGGCTCAGACGTGGGCAACAGAAAAGCAGCTCACCCGTGAGAGACCAGACCACATTCGGACACGATCCTGGGAGAGTCCCCTGCGTCTTCCTTCCTTCACCGATCATGCTGGTGCCTGATCTGGGCTGAACTCCAGGGATCCAGGAATGAGCTCCCTGGGGTCTCTGCCCTAGAGGAGCTCACGGCAGTGGGGGAGCACAGAGTGCGAGGTACACACTCCATGATGCCTTTCTCTGCTTAAAGGAAGTTAAACACCTGGGCTTGTGGGAGCTGGGAGGGCCCCCGAGGACCACTGGGATTTTCCTGATGGAGAAGGTGAGGCTGGCGGAGGGGACAGGCTTCTTCCAAGGCGTGGGTCAGTGACAGATGTGGGTGTGGGTACCTGCCAGGAGGGGTCCTGCTGACCCAGTGAGCCTTCTGTAGCCCCGGCTGGCCCCTAAGCGGTCTGAGTTGTTAGTGACTTGCGGGGACACAGAGTGTTTCTGGACCCTCAGACCACCAGAGGGAAGTTTTGACATTGATGAAGAGGCCTGGAACATGGGAAAAGCTTTTATCATTAAATCAACCTCAGATTCCTTCACACACCAGGTTGACTTATATCCCTATTTTGGTCTTCCCAGTGCTTGGGCTGGCCGAGCCCTCTAGGTGCTGGTGGATGACGAAGACCCAGAAAAGGTGTGTTCATGCTTGTGAGAGCAAGCCGAAGAAATACAGGGCATGCTGTTCCCGTCTCATTTTCATACACAGTTCCCTAGAAGCGATTTCTCCTCCTTCAGGAGAAACCAACTTTTCATCGTCCTTACAGCTGGAGGTGTTCTTTGTTGCTTTTTTGGTGGGAGGAACAAGATGTACTTGACTTTTCAAACCCCAGGGCCGGTCAGGGCAGAGGGGCTGTGTACTGTACACATTTCACGATCAAACCCAAATAATCTAAACCATGAAATAAAGTTGATCCAAACATAATCAAGGCTGGCCAATTTAATCCAAAAAGCGATGGGAAGACACCCTTGGCGGGCAAGGGTCCCTCTGTGTGGGGTTTAGCTGCTCGGAGCTGCCCGGCGTTACACCTGCGGGGAATCATAGCCTGCCCGTCACTCCCACCCCCTCCTTGGGTGTTATTTAATAATAACCGAGAGCCCGGGGTGGGGGTGTGTGGTCAGGGTGGGTGATGCATCCACCGTGATTTCCTCTCCCATCAGCGTCCTTACACGCAGCAGGGGGCCACCGGGTCATGGCCTGGTCATCATTTTTGTGTCCCCACTGTGCATCAGGCTCTCTGCAGGGGCCTTCCCACACATGTAAGCTTCTCCCTTAGGAAGGCAACCTATTCTGTAGTTCACAGGTGACGAGACTGTGACCAGAGAGGTGATGCGACTTGCCCGAAGTTGCACAGCTGGTAGACGGCAGAGGTGGGATTTGAACCCGGGTCTCCTTGGGTCTGGGAACCACAGCCTGCTCCTTTTCTTGCTTTCTGGCTCCCAGACTGCCCACCTGCTGGCCTTGTACCTGGCAGGTGTGAGGGAGAGGAGCAAGTTATGAATCACAGAGCAGCTCGGGGTGATAAGAATGCCTGTGTTTTATGATTTCAGCGGAAGGGATCAGAGGTCTCGGGACTTCTCCAGGGAGATTAATGCAAAAACGGAGTCACCACCTGCGGAGGCAGGGGCAGTTGGAGTCTTTCCATAAGTCCAGACATTTTTAATGATTGCCTTTGTTCGTAAGAGGTGAGGAGTGGCTGGTGGGACCAGGCCCCCGGGTGCCTGAGTCGCCCTTGGAGCTGTGTGTGAGCAGCGCTGACGCAGGCGCCCTCGTCTTGAGTTTCCTTGTGCTTTATTAACCGGCGCCTTGTTTTAGTCTTGCTTTACGAGTGAAGGGAACCACTGCTTGAGGGCCCACTGTGTGCAGGGGCTGCATACGATCATCTGCACCGATTCTTTCTCGCAATGTTTTTTTTTTTGTTGCGGTACGCGGGCCTCTCACTGTTGTGGCCTCTCCCGTTGCGGAGCACAGGCTCCCGACGCACAGGCTCAGCGGCCATGGCTCACGGGCCCAGCCACTCCACAGCATGTGGGATCTTCCCGGACCGGGGCACGAACCCGCGTCCCCTGCATCGGCAGGCGGACTCTCAACCACTGCGCCACCAGGGAAGCCCTCTCGCAACGGTTTGAGCCTATGTGTGCTGGAATTTTTTTATTTTTTATCATGGTAAACTATGCAAAACATGAAATGTACCATCTTAACCCTTTTTAGTCAAGTCACATTAAGTACAGTCACATTGTTCTGCTACCATCACCACCATCCATCGCCAGCACTTTTTTGTCACCCCAAATGGAAGCTCTGTCCCCATTAAACACTCATCCCCGCCCCCCCACAACTCCAGCCCACAGCCATCACTCCACTTCCTGTCTCTATGAGTCTGACCACTCTGGGGCTCTCCTGTGAGTGGAATCACGGTCTTTTTGGTGTCTGGCTGGTGTCACTCAGTATTAGGTCCTCAAGGTTACAGCGTGTGTCAGAATCACCTTCCTTTTTATTTATTTCTTTCTTTAAATACAATTGTTACTTCTTGTTGGAGTAGAGCTGATTTACAATGTTGTGTTAGTTTCAGGTATACAGCTAAGTGATGCAGTTATACATATACATATATTCATTCTTTTTCAGATTCTTTTCCCATAGAGGTTACACCTTCCTTTTGAAGGTTGAGTAATATTCCTTGTGTGGCTGGACCAGAGTTGATCCATTCATCCTATGATGGACACGGCTTATTTCCACCTTCTGGCTACTGTGTATAGTGCTGCTGGGAGTGTGGGTGTACGCGTACTAGTGGGAGACCCTGCCTTCAGTTCTTTGGGTGAATACCCAGGGTGGAATTGCTGGACCATATGGTAATCTGAGTGTCAGGGATGTGGACACCAGCTGGCTCAGGTTATGTGGTTAATAGGCCTGAGCGTCCGGCGTGGAACCGGCCCCCACTGACTCGGGCTTGGTGCTCGTGGCCCTGGTCACGGGCCAGTGTCTTCAGTTCCTTTCAGGGTCTCTAACATCAGTCTCTCTTGTAAATGCTTCCCCACCGTGGCCCCATCTCCCAGATGCTGGGTTTTGGCTGTCGGCTAAACATTTCACTAGCTTGAGAGTTGAGGGGAAGAAAATTTTGCAAATGGACAGTTTTCACTTTCCTTCCTGCTGTGTCCTCAGGGCGTTGATTTCGGTTCAGTTCAGCAGAAAGTGTATTTAGAGTGGGGACACCTGGGGGCAAGGTTAAGGCTGGCTGGTGTCCCGGGGCCTGTGCTGCCCCTCTCTGAGCCTCTCCTATCTGCCTCTGCTTGGGGGTCATCATGCCAACCTTGCTAAGATGTCAGCAGGGCTGTGCTCTCTCTGAAGGGGAGAATCTGCCCCTGGCCTCTTCCAGCTTCTGGTGGCTCCGGGCATGCCTTGGCTTGTGGCCGCATCCTTCCCGTCTCTGCCTCCATGGTCACGTGGCCTCCTCCTTGGGGGTCTGTTTTCTCTCCTGGATAATTAAAAGGACAACTGTCATTGGATTTAGAGCCCACCCGGGTAATCTAGGGCGACATCTCAGATTCTGAACTTAATTATGTCTGCAATGACCCTTTTTCCAAATAAGGTCATATTCACAGATTCTAAGGATTTGGTTATGGGTGTTTCATTTCGGGGGGCCGCCATTCAACCCACGACATACCCCTTCCTGGATTGTGAGCCCCTCCAGGCCAGGAACCCCAGTTTGGTGCCCTCTGTGAACTCCTGAGGTCTGGGACAGATTCAGGCGCATGCGGGGAGTCCCCCAAATGCGTGGTGGGTTGAACTTGGAGCTGGTCTCTGAAGGAATGGCCACATGTTCCTTTCCCCAGGAATTCGGTGATTCTCAGATGCTGTCACCTCTGGGCAGCACTCAGACCTGCATGGTTTACGGAAGGTTGTGTGCCCTCCCTCCCAATCCCCCGTGCCAAGTCAGAACACAGCTATTAACAGAGAGGCGGGTGGCTTTAAAAAAAAAAAGTCTGCAATGATTATTATGAGAAAAAATTAGTAGAGTTGAATAGAAGCTAAAAATAGCCGGACACATACTTGCCTATAATCTACTTTTTTTTAAGAAAATATAATTATTTTTGTAAACCGGCTCTGAGAAGCCAGGGGTATTTTTAGTCTGCATTTTCTAAGACGTCGAGCATCTTTTCAGGAAGATGCACATGTATGATGTCACCAAGTCAGGGTGCAGTAGCCTGTGGAGCAGGGTGGGGACGGGGGTGGGTCAGAGGGTCAGGAACCCCCATTTGGCCGCGCATATCTTTGCTGGGAGGGTAGTCCCTGAGCGGCCTGACTGTGGCCACACCTGGTCCGCTGGGAGGATTGAAGCTGGTTTAACTCCGGAACCAGGAGGGTCAGGGCTTCCCTCTGGGCGAGGCTGTGATGAGCCGGGTCTGAGCGGACCTGCAAGAAATAACCAAGACTTGAGGGAAAACATTCCATGGCTTTTTCATTTGGAGCAAAACATCGCCTCATGTAATATTCTCCCTGGTTTTTCCCATTGCCTCTGCCAGGTCCTTGGGCCTGGCACAGACCCCGTAACAGGAGGCCCTGTGTGTTTGTGTGTTAATATCTGAGTGTATATTTGTGTGTATAAATGTGTGTATTTGTGCATGTGTGTGTATGTATACGCAGGTGCGTGTATTTTGTATGTATATGTGAGTGCATGTGTTTATATGTCTGTACATGCATACGTGTGTGTGTATACGTGAGTGTGTGTATGTATGCATGTGTGTGTGCGCGCGTTGTGTGTGTGTGTGTGTGTGGTGGTGTGGAAGCACTGTCAGCACAGAACAGGGCCCTCCCCCACCTGCACCTCCGCCCAGTGCCGGGTGTTTATGGTGGAGACACTTCTGATTATTTTTCTTCCCTGAACTTTGCAGTTCTTCCTGGATTGCGGTGTGTGCGATCATGTTTCAGCGCTGAGGTCCGCTGAAGCCTTTGAGGGCAAGTCTCTCTCTGGGGATGAACTGGCCTTCTCAGTACCTTCTGGGGGAGACTGCGGCCCCTGCCCCACCCCAATCTCAGAGGGCGCCCGCAGTTCCCAGTCCGGAAAATCTGGCCAGTCCCGTGGGTGCCCTGCCCAGGAGAGTGTGGCAGGGGGCTGCCAGCTTTGCCTTAGGATGGCTGAGTTCAAGTCCCGACTCTGACAGGGGTGCTTTGCTAAATGCTTACCGTGGGCTGCATCCTCAGCATCCCTCAGCCCAGCTCTGTGAGGAAGGCACTGTTATCCCCATTTTACACATTTGGAAACTGAGGCAAGTCTGACTTCAGAGCCCTTAACCCCTTGATTAGACTTTAGAACTGTCCCTGTTATACTATACCACATTCAGCCGCAGCTGGTATATGAAAGGTGGTGCACAGTAGCAGGTATTACTGTACTATTTTTATTGTTGCTATAATTATTATCAAAATCCTTACCATTGCTGTTTCCCTGGGTGGGGGTATTCCGGCATCCACATGGCTTTCCCCCTGTGGCCGAGTCCCGCCCCCTGATGTTTCTGGTTTCTGGGGGGGGGGCGTTTTCATCTTTCCAGTGCAATGGGCATTCCTACCTTGCATCCCTCGGGCCCTCCCTCACCTTCCCCTCCCTTTTGGGTTTGTGTGTACTTGAGGTCTGACAGTCTTTCTCCTCTAATTGAGATAATGAACACAGTATTTCCAGAACGGCTGTACTAAAAGTCAAGTGCAAAGTGATGGTTTTCATTTCTCCTTCTCTCTTTCTCTCTCTCCTAATATGCATCTCTTTAAGGAGGGATTGGCTGAAAGCAAACAGCTAATAACCTATGGATTTATGGAGCCAGTGTGAGCCGGCTTAATAAGCTTTTCTACCTGGAACCAGCGTTCTGTCCCTTTAAGTTGAAACTCCAACTTGCTTGGTATTTTACAGTGCCTGGTTTCATTTATGCTGGAGCCAGACTTACTATGTGAGAGCCGTCCGCATGCTGGAATTAGTCTTAAGCTTGCTTCTGTGGCGTTGCCAAATTCCATGTTTGTGTTTTATTTAGAATTCTTTTCACGGCCAGCCGATTCTGTTCCGGCACACACAGGCGCTGTCGCGCCCCACAGAGAAAATAAGCAAGCTTGCGTTTTCTTTGGCAGAGGCCATGGCCACAATAGACTGCGGTCTCCGAAACATTTTTTAAAAGCTATTTTAACCCATAACAGATGCATAAAGTCGGCACAGGCATGCCAGTTTTCTTAGTTTTAATTAAAAAATAATTACTGTCTAATGGGATGTAACTGACACATTTGGATGAATGGTGGGTGACATTATCTGCAACTTATAAATGAGCGCCTCTCCCTTGGCCGGAGCAGAGGTGGGGAAGAGTTGGGGAGGGGATCTGGATATCTGTTCTCCATTGCAGGGTTGGGGTAGGGGTGGCAGGCGCCATCCCGGTCACCGTCGGGTCCTGCGGAAGCCTTGGTGAAGGGTGCGCAGCACAGAGAAGGGACTCCTGCTGCGGCCAGTCAGGTAACAGAGCTGCCAGGATGCGGTGATGAGCACCTGAGGATTGGTGGTATCTTGGAGCATCCTCTGTCCAGAAATGCTTGATGGGAAATTCTCACCTGTGGGGCTCTTCCGTGGTGTGACGGTGGTACTCGGGGGCTGCAGCCTCAAGCCGGCCCCCATGATCCCTGCTCCCCTTCAGGAACCGTCCATCAGCTAGGTGCTGTGGGCGCTAGGGACCTGCTGGGGGCAATGTAAATAAGAAAATACAGCTGGGAAGGTAGAGAGGCAGAAAAGCAGAGGCTTGCCAGGTACTGCTGGTTGCAAGAAATCTGCACCCCAGATGCTCATCGTGGGTTCAGTTTTTAGGTAAAACTCAACACGTGTTGGAATCCGGAGTGGGGTGGGGTGTCTGGAGGGTCCCTGGGAGGCAGGGTCTCTGTGGGGCTCAGGGCAGGGACACGGACGTGGGCACACGGGTGGTGCGAGGAGGGCGGGGTCTGGGAAGGGATGGGTGTTTCTGGAGCTTCTGTGATGTCTCATCACGGAGGTAGGGAATCTTGCCTCCACTAATTAGGCAGCTGATGGGTGGTGACAGGTTGTCCTGACCTCTGAGCCCTGGTTCCATCGGCCCCTGCTGGGCGTGAGGGGCCAGGCTCAGGCAGGGGCAGGAGTCAGTGTCCTGGGGCGCGATCTCCTGGGAGCCACTGCTGCTGGGCGGAGGATGCCAGAGGGTCGGGCTATGGAGACCGTCCCTCTTCAGGAGGCTCACATCCTGCCCACACAGTGTCTCATGCCAGGGGCTGCTGTGCAGTGTTGCCAGGTGCCTCTGGGTAGGCCCGGCCTGAGCAGTGCCTTCGAGACGGAAAGGGCCACCACGCCAAGTTAGGACCTGCCTGGTTGACCTCAGGCCCCACCCTCTCCCCTGAGACCTCGTGCTCTGTCCCAGCGTGTGGAGGCTCCGCCCGGTGGATTCTGGGAGACGGGACAGGCTGGGGGACCTTTATTTTTACTTTCGGGGTGGCGGTACTTCTCGTCGGTGGAGCAAAACGAGTGTTTCTTAGACGATGTTTCCCGGAGCCCAAATTCCTCAGAAGTGAAAATTAAGTTCCTCTATTAAAACATGAGTCATACCAGACCAGATGAGAGTCGTTTTGGCGTTCCTCGAATTTTTGGAAGGGAAACATCGCCTTCATGTTAATCCTTCCAATTATACCTTACTGCAGAATAATCCACTGAGCGTTTTGCAGCGCAGCCCTCTGCCATCTGATCACAGTTGGGGCTTTGCATGCGGCAGGTGAGAGAGAGCAACCCGGGGCCTTTATCTCCCTTCGTGTCGGCACACGTAGGTTGGCACAGCCGCGCTACTTAGCGCTTCGGGCCTTCCTTCCTTCCTGGGCTCGTCGCACTCCCTCTGCGAGGTCTTGGGGATCTAATTGCTGTGAATGATTAATGTCCAGTTGAAAGGGTTCCATATCTGTCTGCTCATGTGAATTGGAAGCAGATGGGCGTGGGGTACAGTGAGCTCTCCGCTCCGTGCCCGGCCCTGGCACAGAATCCCAGGGTCCCCTCTGCTGGTGGGTTTCCTGCTCAGGTGAGGGTGCAGAAGACAGGCTAGGTTTTGTTCCCTCAAAGAAACTGGTCTTGAGAATTCCCTGGTGGTCCAGTGGTTAGGACTCGGGGCTTTCACTGCCCGGCCCCGAGTCCAATCCCTGGTTATGCAACTAAGTTCCCGCAAGCTGTGCAGCACGGAAAAAAAGAAAGGAAGGGAGGGAGGGAGGGAGGGAGGGGCGAGGGAGGAAGGAAGGAAGGAAGGAAGGAAGAAGGAGAAGAAAAACTGGTCTCTAGATTTGGGATATCTTTCCCAGGAGCCTCCGATGCCCAAGTCCTAAACCAAGGCAGGGAGGTGTCACTGGAGGGGAGGGGCCAGACCCAGAGACTTCTGGTCTGAAGGCCGTGCATCCTGCTTTGGGGGAAAGCAACCAAAGCAGGCGGGGAGGTTGAAGAGTGCAGTGAGGCTGGGGTCAGCCCCTGGGCTGTTGTCTCCTGTGCCTCCCACCCTCTCATCCTCTCACCACGGGCCTGGGCAACAGGTAAGCTGACCTTTGGCCCCAGATGCAGCTTGCAGGGGGGCAGGGAGGGAGGGAGTGTCATCTGGGAAGTCTCTGCTGGGCCAGGGGAAACAGCAGCTTTGCATATTGAAGAAATACGAGACTTGAGTTCTGTAAGATGTAGCCGTCAGGCCAACCTGGAGTTGCGTCTCTCTGGCTTTGGGCGCGTCACTTGATGTTTGGAATTTAGCCTTTTTTGGGGGGTCCATTTTGCTTCTCTTTATTCCACAAGATGCTCCAGCCCGCCCACCGCTCAGGTGAATCCTCAGGTAGGAGGACAGTGCTTAGGGGCACATCTGAGAAAGACAGCGACGGAAGGCGTGTGGGGAGGATGGACCCGTGAAGTCAGCAGTCAGGATAGGGGAAGGCTCTTGGTTTGGAATGGGATACAGAGTTTGGTTTCTTGAGTTTGGCACCATCACATCTTTTGGGGGATGCGTGTGGGGCAGTAGGAGTGGGCAGGGGTTCAAGTTCATTTACCTTTATTAAGTTGAAGTTTTCTCTTTTTATGAGTAAGAAGAAAAAGCCCGTGTAGACCATGAGAAGCGCAGGCTGGAAAAGCAGTTCGTTTACCCATTAAATTTCCCATAAAATAAACAAAGGCTTAGATCGGAGGAACCCATGATGGAGGACTCCGAAGGGTGGGTAAACATTTCAGGTGAACTTCTGGGTTAGAGGTGGGCCAGCATGTCAGAGCCTTGGACCCTACAGCAGCAGGTTCATTTATGTTAAGGAGGTCACCCTGGGGAGTAAGGGCAATGGACTTGAGTATCCAGAAGGAGGCATGTGTGTGTGCATGCACGCATGTACATGTGTGTGTGTGTCCGCATGTGTGCATGCCTACGTGTGTGTGTTTGCGTGCACGGACGCATGTGCATGTGTGTGCATGAACGGTGCTTCCGCCCTCCATCCTGCAGACCAGGCTCCACGGTCAGCTGCTCTGTTGCTTTGTGAAGGGCCAGGGAGCAGTGAAACATGCACAGGACCAAGAGGGAGTGAGACCCAAATGATGCCCTAGTGTGTGAATGCAGGCTTTCCTGGGGGCCCCGGCTCTTACTCTCCGGGTGCGTATTGGCCACCGTGCTGGTGCTTTCAGGGGCAGAGATGGGCGGGCAGAGAACCCTGCCGGGGAGTTGCCAGGCCTGGGCTTGCCCTGGTCTGCCCCTTCCTAACTGGGTGACCGTGGCCTTTCGCTTCCGTCTTGGAGCCTGGGTTCCTCACTTACTAGGAGGAGATGATGGTGTTACCTAGTTTCCAGTGTGTGCACAGCGCTAAGCACGGGGCCTGGCCCGTGGAAGGCCCCAGCAAGGGCACCTTTACTGACTGTCCTATGATGATCGTTGTGATTGTCGATAGAGAGGAAGGTGTCTTCTCCATGATGACCCATCCTGGGGACAGCTGAGCAGAGGGGGTGATGGTGAGGGCCGGGCCCCTGCCTCCGGGTCCTCTCATGTCCTATGTGTGGAGGCCCCAGGCTTTGGAGTACCCAGGTGTCCCCTGCTAGACCAGTGTGAGCTGCTCTTTGGGGCTCGCCTGGCCCTCCTTGTCCCCTGTGGGAAGCCGTGCCCTGTCCTGGCTTTCCGACTTTGCTGCCTGTGTCTCCTCTTTGAATGGCCCTGTGCACCTCGCCACGAACCCAGACCTCAGGATGGCGGTTTCCTGGTCCTTGGGCACGAGCTGCTTGGGTGCCTTTGGGAGCCTGTTCCAGACCCAGAGCAGAGGGGCCAGAGCCAGGGAGGTGGCTCGCTGAGCGGAGAGATCTATTCTCAGTCATTTCTCCCTGGAGAAAACCTTCTCAGTAAACACCTCTGTGGAAAACCCGTGGCCTTGTGTTTATTGTTGCTGGTAAAATTCAGAGGTTTATGGAAATTCTGGGCAACTCTTCTTCCTCCTTTCCCTGGTCTTGGCCATCCTTTTGGACCAGCTGTCCCGGCTTTCCGATTTTCTACAATCCGTGTTCTGCCTGTGTTCGTTTGTTTCTTCCTGAAGACATGGCATGCTGTTGTCCAGAGATGTGTTGGGGTCAGGTGTGTATAGCACGTGTGCCTCCGTTGCCCCCTCCTGTACCTCTGACAGCTATTACTCGTCCATCACGGTACCTCTGTCCTTTGGGCCTGGGCGCCTTAAGTGGCTAAGCGAGGCTGCCACTACTAACTGATCACACCAGCCCAGAAGTTGAAATTTCATTTCCATCCTGGCATGACTTTGCCGTGAGGGAATTGATAGGAGAGGAGACACCACCTTGCACTGTGTCCTCAGCCCTTGAGGCGAATGCCTGCATCTTGTGGGTCTTTCCAAGTCATTGGACAATTGGGCGGAGGTAGTTGGGAGGCCTCGGCTTAAGTGTAGCCGTTGTAAAAATGATGCTGTCTCACTGAGGGCTGGTGTGTGCCGGAGCCAGTCTGACCCTCTGGAGCAGACCGCATTGCCCAGTGTTGCGGTGAGGATGCAGAGAAGGAAAGGCCTGGCGTGAGCTCACAGACTTAGAGGCAGAGAGGATGGTTGACCCGGCCAGTTCAACCCCAGGCCTCTCACCTCTCACTGAGCTACGGGTGCCTCACCCTCCCAGATCTTGCTCTGGCCTGGCTGCCTGGGGTGGTGGGCACTGGCCCACCCGAGGCTGAGGTTTCCCCTCCCGGCCCCCGCGGACCCGTGTTCTCTGGTACCTGGTTGAGATCACTGTGAGCCCTAGAGCGCAGGTGCGGGACGGTGGCCGCCCGGTTCTCTTCTCTGCTCGTCCCAGCTGCCACGGGCTGGGGAGGCCCTTGCGCTGACCTGGTCCTGGCTCGGGACTCGGCTTGTTCCGTCACATGGTCTCCGTGGTCTCTAGGGGTTTGCACCCCAGAGACGAGCCTGCTCTTCAGTCACCTGAGAACTCCCGGCTGATGTCAGCTGAGGCTGTATGTTTTGATCAACAAAAAGAGTTTTGGGGTCCAGTAGGAATGTGAGCTGAGAGAGACGGGACCCATGGGCCCCGTCTTTCCAATCCTTTGCCTCCTGAATCCTCGTCACAGTGGCCACTCCCATCTTACAGATGCGGAAACTGAGGCAACTCTCCTATAGAACCGCACGGCTATGAAGCAGCAGAGGGAAGCTCATCCCAGGTCTCCGAGGCCACAGCCTTTCTTTTCCTCCCTCTAGATGTGGTTTGAATTTGCCTCCCTCCTGTGCAGCCGTCTCTGTGCTCTGCTCCCCCGGGACGTGCTCCCTGCCGGGAGCCTTCCCTCCCTCCTCTTGGGTGCCCTGGCCTGGCTGCAGTGTAGGTGTCTGCCTGCATGTCCCCCTCTCTAGACTGAGGCAGGGACCTTGTCTAGTGACTTCTGTATCTCTGGTGTGAGCATCCTGCCTGGCTCACTGAAGGGGCCTGCTGATGTCTGGGGGATGGGTGGATGGACAGCCAGAGTGGTCCTTCAGCAAATACACCTTCACGCTACCCCATTGCGCCCTGGGTCAGGAATGCTTCAAGCAAGTCTGGCTGAATTCTGGGCAGAGGCTCTGTCCCCAGCCTCCCTGGACAGGATGGAGGCGGCTGGGCGTGTCACCCCCCAAGGGAGGCTTGTTAGCCGGAATCCTGAAGTCGAGCCAGAGAGAGCCCGAAAGCCCCTTTCCTCTCGTTAAACGCAGCCCCGTGCTTGGTTTTGCTTGGGTTAGCCTCCCCGCCAGCGGCGCGAAGCAACGGCCCTTTTATTACTTCCTCACTTGGGGAGACCTCGGGAAAGCTAGGTGTAAATATGAGAGCCTGCCAGCAGCCAGTGGCAGCAACTGCCTATAAACTCCAGGTAAATAGTGTGGTGATTAGCGGCGCGGTGGCCCTGGAGACGCTGGCCTCTGCGGGGGCGGGTCCCTGTCCGCACCTGGGATCCAGGGCTCAGTGAAGTCCCAGGGCCTGTGGCTGGCACCCCGGTGACACCTGGGCTTTTCCATAGCGGGGAAGGGGTGGCAGGCCTAGCTGAGCTCAAGTTCAAACTGTGCTGCTGGGGAGGACGAGGGATTGGATCCTGAGCTCTTGCTTTTAAATGTCAGGACCCTTGGGGATGCCCAGGGGAAAGTAAGCTCCTCGTTGCAGCCTTCACGGCCTCCGGGACCTCTGGCCTCACCCTCCAGGGCTGTCCCTGGGCTCCACCACCCAGCCAGGCCGTGCATCGCAGCTTCAATTGATAAACTACTCGCGTCTTCCTAAGGCTGCTGCTGCAACGTTGGTGTGAGTACAGGAAACATCTGTAGCTGGCTCAGGGTCACCCAGCCCACACACCTGGTTTCTGGGTGGAGCCGTGGGACACTGCTAGGCCCGAACCCCGTTGGTGGTGGTTGGCAGGTGGCTGAGCTCGGCCTCCGGGCTCCTTGCTGAGCCCTGGGCACCTCTGCCCTTTGGCCTGGCTGCGCTCTACCCGGCAAGCCCCTCAGGCACTCTGGGTAGCCTGTTGACTCCCAAAGAGCCAGCTCTCGTCCGCATCTCCGGGACTAGCTCCCCTGGGCGGCATTTAGTACACACCTCTGGACTGAGTCCATCACCTTCTTGTGTGGAATGGGGGGCTCCCAGGGCACAGACTGTGCTTTGAGCTTTGTGTTTCTGTCTCTGAGTCTTAGCATGTAAGTGGGCCTTACTGTCCAGGAGGGTCTGAGTGAATGAGTGTCTTGCCCATCAGAAGCAGGTAGGGCACTGGAAGTGACCAGAGCGAGTGCCTAAAGCTCACCTAGCTTCACGCAGGAATTCCTGGTCCAGAGGACTCAGCTGGAGGGAGTTGAGATTGGAAGGGAAGGAATGGGGGGGTCCCTTGCCTGGGTGAATTCGAGAGCGGGGTCTGCAAAGACTTATCATGATGCAGAGGGACCCCTGAGCTGGAGTGTCATCCTGTCCTCATGCTCTTTTTCTCTTTATGATTTATACCGTAGCCGCATCGATAATAAAGGGATATAAAGTCTCTTACTTTAAGTAAACCAGTAACAGAAGCATTAAAGCAATGATGAAACAATGGGAGTCATACATTCGAGCGATTGGAAAGGTTATCCCAGTAAACTACACAGCAGAGGAGCACAGAATTTAGCTCTGAGCTTCCTGGCAGCCTTGGCAAAAAGGGAAACATGGTGACTTCTGATTTGCTTATGGAACAAAGCATAATGGTTCAAGACAGAGAGATTTTTGCATCAACTTCAAGTCTGGGAGACTTCATCTCAGGGTTTTTTAGATAAGACAGGGCTTTATCTAAGATAAAGGTCCAGGTAGTAACTATGTTATGCTCTGTGGGCCCCAACCATCTCTGTTGCAACTACTCAACTCTGCCATTACAGGGCAAGAGCATCCATGGACAGTGTGTACTGAAAGGGTGTGGCTGTTTCAATAAAACTTTATTTACAAAAACAGGTAGCCAGGCCAAGGCTTGTAGTTTGAGGATCCCTGAGATGAGGAATAGTGACTGTCACACTGCAGGTCACCATGGCACTTAGCACACAGAAACGGAGACAGGTTCTCATACTGACCCTGGTAGAAGTTGAGACAGAACATAAAGTGGAGGGTCTGGTCCTTTTATTCCTCATCCCCAGACCTCATTCAGCATCTTTGTCCCTAGAGAGAGAGAATCGGGTCGAAGAGGCCACCGGCTCCAGCCCCGGGCAGATGCACCTCGCTGGCTTAGATGTTCCCTTCCCGAAGCCCTGGCCTCAGGTGTTCAGGAAGCCCTGGCCTTGCGGGTTCCCTTCCTGTGAGACCTCACTGTAAAGGGCGGCCCCTTACGGGGTGACCTTGACCTTCCTTCAGCAACTTGTTCTGCAAAGAAAAGGTGTTTGAAGGAAGGCCTTGGGGCTGGCTTTATGGCTTCACAGTGGTTAAGAGGTAGTTGGGCTGGTATTTTCTTTTGATTGTTAGAGGCGCTGTATGGGAATAGAAGATTGTGCATGCCATGACCCCGTTACTCTGTTTGTTTACTTATTCCTGACCTAATTCCCCAAAGGCTGGGAGGGGGGCGAGGACTGCTAAGATATACATATGTTTGAGCTGCTTTTCCTCCTCTGGAAAGTGGAGGTTTGTAAAGCTCCCAGGGCGGGACCTGGCACACAGGAGGTGCGGGGAATTGACTTTCCCCTTTCCTTAGATGCCAGTGTAGCTGACACCTTGCAGTGTGGCTGCTTTTAACTAACTGTTGTCAGAAGTGGGCAGTACAGCCTTTGGGAAAATCCTTGAATTTCCCCAAACTGTATAAAACCTGCATGGGACACCCAGAGTAGATGGGAGTTCTCCATGGGCCCAGCCGGCCCTGGATTCTGAGTTAGGGATGTCCCCGGACGCTCATTTTTAGGGTCTGAAGAACCACTGGCCACACCACCCTGCAGTAATGGCCGAGGATAAAGCAGCGTCAGAGGTACCAGCCCCAGAATTCTCTCTCGTCTTCCCAGGACAGCCCTACCCTTCCTTCAAGGAACTGTTTTAATTCCCCCCTCCCACTGCTGTGAAAAATCACGTTTCATTAAGTAACGGTCATTTCAGCCTCCCTTTAAAAGTAATTTAATGGAGGTGCATCTTCCGAACACCTGCCCACAGGTCTGGGACCTGGCCCACCTGTCCCATCCCAGGTACCTTTGATAAGAGGTGTTGTCACACCAGGTGGGCTTAAATTAGGAAGCAAGCCAAGCAACTGTGTTCACATTGCCCACGTGACCTTATTGTGAATGAGTTCATGAGTTTCTTTCGGGTTTTAGCGTATTTAACATTTTTGAACAAGGAATGCCCTTCGTGACCACCTTCAGGGACCCAAGGGTGGAACTTAAGATGTTGGCGCTCAGTTTAGTCTGAAACATTCCTTCCCCAACTTTGGCTGAAGCTCCCCCTCTGCCTGGGTGCAGGGAAAGAGGGAAGTCACCTTTCAGGGAGAAGGTTCTGGACTTTTGTCGGACGCATGTCAATGCCCAGCTCCTGGCTGCCCAGCGGTGGCCCTATCACTGAGGATGTGCTGAGTGAGCAGCTGAGGGGTCACGGTGGGTAACTGGCAGGACATCTGTGGAGCAAGTCCTGGGGGGAGGGGTCGCCATGCACCCCCTACCTGTGCGCTGTTGGGGTGAAATGCCAGGGCGGGGGGAGCAAAGTTCTGGGTCCCCCACCTGCCTCCCTGCCCCTGGGCCTCCATCCCCCCTGCACTGTAGGGCGAGATGCCCTCAGTCACGGCAGAAAAGAGGAGCTCAGGGCACTCGGTACAGGCTAGCTGGGGCTTCATAGGAGCCTCAGCCTCTGCCTTCACCCCAGACCCCCGGGAAATAGCCGGTCTCCAAAGTTCACCAGGCGCCACCACGCAGCTGGGGCATTGGTCTTAACTGCAGCAACTGGCCAGGATGGGGACTGCACACCCCATCGTCATGCCCAACGCGGCCTTTTCCGTTCCAAGGTCAGCTCTGACTGTGCCCACACTCTGGGGGCCAGGAAGAGCCTGGAAGTCTGGGGCAGGGGCAGTGGCCCAAACCATGAGGAAGAAGCCTTTCCATCTGCAGCGGCCTGGGAGGACAGGACCACATGGTACCCCGGACCTTTCTGCGATGCCTGTTGGCTCGAAGGTAGGGGTGAGAGGGGCTGGGGCAGGGGTGCTGCGAAAGGATTTATCCGGCCCCAAGGGGTAGAGGTAATTGCTTGCTGCTGCGCTGTAATGATGCATTCAGGTGTGTGTGTTGGGGGGGTCCCTTTATAACTGCATGCCCCCCCCCCCGCAGCTCAGAGCCTGGGGATGCCTGCACCGTTTCCGCCCGTGACGGTGGGATTTGCGGGTGCAAACCTGAGATGAGTGTGGACCCTCTGGTGGGTCCGTGCTCATGTGGCCATCGAGGCCTGTTCTGCCTGCTGTGGCAGCAGGGACGAGAACGGGGCTGGTGGGCTGTGCAGCAGCCGCTGGCTTCCTGCTCGGTGGCTGGGAACCTCCTTCCCATGTCTGAGCCTCAGTTTCTTCCTCCGGGAAATGGGGAGTTCATTGAGATGACATGTGGAAGGGCCCAGCCTGGTGCCTGGGCGTGCTGGAGGCTTGGAAAAGGCAGCTGACATTTGTCCTGTCCAAGTGGGCTGTGGTATTGGACGGCCGAGGGCAGGGACCAGGGAGCCCTACACGATTCTCCGTGGACATAGCTTTTCAGTGGCCACCCCTGCCCCAGAGCTCTCGGGCTCTGCGGCCCTGGATTCTGGGTGGAGGGTGGGGAGTTGTCTGGCCTGACTCCCTCCCCAGCCAGAGACCCAGGTCCAGAGTGGGGAAGGGCCTTGCTCAGGCCACTCACTGTTCTAGGCACTGGGATCCAGGGACAAGGGAGGCAGCCCCTGGAGGACACCAGGTAAATGACCAGGGAACAGTGCAATGCATCCAGGGACCATCATGGGAGGCCAAGACTTTCCCCAGGCTGCACGGAGGATGGGAGGCCACTGTAGGCAAAGGGAGCGACAGCGCACAGGGTGTGAGGGAACAGACACTTCTGGGCTCTACGAGTAGCCAGCTTGACGTCGGGGGCCTGGGACAAAGTGCACAGCGGGTGGAGCAGGCCGCTGGCAGCAGATCAGGAGGTACCCAGGTGCCAGCTTTGGGGGTCTGCTGTTTCTCCTAATGGGAGACCGAGGGCTCCCGGCTGTGTGACCTTGGATAAGTCACTTCACCTCTCTGAATCTTAGCTTGTCATCTGTAAACTGGAGGAAGCACCCCGGTGGAATAATGATGATGACGATGGTGATGTCTCATCAGATTGTTGCAAGGCTCAACTAGGGATCCAGATGTGCACATGCCTAGTACTTGGGAGGGCTGGTGTCGCCATTTGTGTCATCCCCCCTCCAAAAACCCCTCCCAGTATTTGATGTGTTAATCGTGCGTGACAGCTTTTCAACTACCGATCCATTTTAAGCAGTGGATGGTCAATTTGTTTTTCAGGCGTTCTTTAAAATGAGTCTCGGTTTGGCTTTCAGGGGTAGAAATCCCTGGCTAGAGTCGCATTTTCCTCTGTAGAAATATTTGCATGGGCCACTGGCCACTTCTCCTGGGAAACTGGATGCTCTGTGGTGTTAATCCGGTCCTTAGGAGAATGCTGGGGGCCTGGAAAGTTGGGGCCATGTCTGTCCACTCTCTGACCTGCCTCAGCGCCCAGGCGTCTCCTCACCACGCTGGGCCTGGCTGTCCCCATGTCAGCAAAGCGTGGTGTAGGAGGAGAAAGGCCCGAGGGCCTCCCCGAGGCCCCTGGCTGTGGACAGGGAGGCCTGGCTCCCTCTGGCCAGCCCGTGGACAACTGGGAGGCTGTTGCCTACTCAGTCTGGATCAGCAGATATTGACGGAGGGCCGGCTGCTCTGTGCCAGGCCCGGGAGAGGGCCCAACAGGTGACCCGCATGCAGGCCCTGCCCTCGGGGAGCTCCCCGTCGGGACCCCTGCTTCTGATGCCGTTCTGGGTTGACTTGGAAGTGGCCGTGCCAGCCTCTTGCCCTGTGCCGGGGGCACGTGTCCCTAGTGGCTGTGGCCCAGACCTGGAACAGGCGTTTGCCCTGGCCATGGTCCTGGCTGGAGTGGTGGGCCTCACGGTGTGAACACAGATGGCCCACACCCCAGCGTCACGGGCAAGGTGGCTTCCCTGGGCCCTGGGCAGAGAATCCTCCACCTTTGCGGGGGCAAAGTGCCCAGGCCTCCAGAGGAGGTCTGTCGTGGTTGGAGGGCTTCCAGATGTGGGTTCCTGAGCCACGGGCGGGGAGTAGACCCCTGGCCCTGATAGTCGATGTGCCCGGGGTCTCAGCCGCCGCCCACATACACGGGCTCTGGCCATGCGACCAGCCTTTCAGTGCTTGGCACGCGCTCAGCTGTGGGCTTTCGGAACAGGGATGACGAATCTCCAAATGGGCTTTCAGCCGGGCCCCTACCTCCCCGCCCACCGGGGTGGAATCAATCGGCCCTCCCTTCAAGTCTGACCAGGCCTGGGCTCGGGGGCCAGGGAAGTGGGTGGGCTCTCTTCTCCATGATGTGGACCCCCGCGGCATCCCAGATTTCTAAACACTCATGGGTGGGCCTAGAGGGGTTTTATCGCTCACCCGTGCTGTGTGTCAATAAGATTGTTAAAAAAAACACAAAACAAACCACAGCCAGACAAGAGTCCCTGTCCGTGGTGGAATTTGGTGCCTTTAGAAGCAGAGGGATGGAGAAGTAAGGGGGAGCTCTTTCACAAGAAATAGACTCTCATATCTTGGGATTTGGGAAAACAGAACTGGTGAGGGTTTTTTTTTTTTTCTTCCCAGGCACTCCGTATTATTAAGACACTCTGTCTTATAAGGGATGTTGGATAATTAATCCTGTGGTGAGACAATAGCAACAAACGTTCAAATATATTTAAATGATGAACAAGCTCTTTAATGTGGACCTGTAAGATCATTGTGGGCCAGTGGCACGAAGGAGGGGGGATTTGGATTTATTGAAATGTACTTTTCCCCTTCAGAAGATGCGACTTTCTTTTGTGTACGCACACACACATACACAACGCACACACGCATGCACAGAGCATTTAGCCAGAACCCTGCTAAGTCTTTTCCCTTTTCAGTCGAAAAGAATCAATTATGCCTTGTGGTCTCTTTCCAAAAACCACTTTTGATGGTGTGATTTTGTTTCAGTCGAGAGCGCTCCAATCAGCCCCTCAGAAACAAGCAGGGGGAAAAAAATGCCCTCTCACCAAATTTCTGGGCGTCTGCACAGATTCTCAGCAATTGAGAATATTGACAGCAGTCAGAATTCCGTGGCTGTTGAAACTTCGCCTCTAATTGAACTGGGAAAGGTAAACCCAGATTCAGGGCTCTGCACGCTGTAATTGCAATAATTTAATTTAGCTATTTAACCTGTAATTCAGTGGTATTTATTAAGGAGCATGGGAGAAAATGAGGCCATTAGGAGCCAGAGATGAATACATTGAAATGAAAATGAACACTTCTAACTGCCAGTTGACCTTCGGTTTGTAGCAGTTTTTATTAGGCTGGTCACGGTAATTACCAGGACGTGAATCGGGGAGGAAAGTGAATAATTCCGTAATGAACATTTTTATTCATTATCTCACATTTTCAGGAAGCGGACAAGTTATCTCGCTGAAGTATTGGCCTACACACCCTTTCTGTTTGTTTTTTAAAAAATGATTGTTTGTGGACAATAGCATCATTCCATGTGGAGGGAGGTGGCGTCCAGGGCGTCCAGAGAGGCACGCTGGTGGGTCATCGGTGCTGGGTGTACTTCTAGGGTGCACGGGGGAGACAGCTGTACCGTACAATAGGTACAATAGGTATTGTCAGCCTGGCAGGGACCAGGAGAGTGCATGCCTGCCAGCCCCTCTGGGAAATGTTTTTCCAAAATTATCGATCGGGTGGAAAGCTTTCCTGACTTGAGAATACGTAGGTATTCTTGTGTCCTTTTAGGGTGGGTTGTAAAGCAGTTCAGTATTTAGAGGGCTGGAGACATAGCTGGGAACATGTAGAGAGATCCCTCATGCCCTTGGGTCCAGGAATTCTACTTCTGGGTCACCATCCTGAAGATTAACTAGGTATATGCCTGAAAACATGGGCACGCACTGCAGTGTCCTTGTCACAGTGGAAAGTTTTGGAAGCAAGTCGATTCCAGTAGGAGGAGAATGGCTACATGAACGGTGTCCCAGCCGTATGATGGGAAACATCACATAGCAATGAAAAATAAGGATTTTACGGCGTTTCTCCCAACGTGGGAAAATGCTCCCAATGTAATATCAAGAGAGAAAAGCACAAACCAAAACGGTATACAGTAATAGCTCAATCAGTAGATGTCTGTTTGTACAAGTCCACTGAAAAGGGACTGGAAGGGAGCACCGAAATGTTAATGGAAGTTACTTTGGTGGTCTCTATTTTCCTTCTGTATCCTGGTCTGTATCTGTAAAATTTTCTACAAGAAGAAAGTGTTCCTTTAAAAATCAGAAGACGCAGTAACATTGATTTAAAGTTGTGGTGACTTTAGCTGATCGGAAAGAGAAGTTTCTAGCCGGACACCCTGCCTCGGGCTCTGCCAACCTTGTGGTTTCATTAGCTCCTCCCACTTCCCAGAAAACCATTCAGCCCTTAGATGTAACAGGGGGATACGAGCTGAAAACACTTGTGTCAGCCCAGTGGTGATGGATAGCTTCCCATCACGGAAGGCTTGGATCCCTGTGCGTTTGGGAGGCGTCTTCTTTTTATTGGCTTCATTTCCATTCCCTTCTTGTGGCCCCGAATTGGGAGTCAGAGGCCCTCCTCCTCTGGGTCTGGGGCTGCACGGTCCAGAAGTGGGGGCATATGGTGAGGACATCTGTTGAGTTGATGGGCCCCAGTCTCTGCATCTTCTTCGCTCCAGCGTCTGCCCAGTCTCTGGCAGTGGTCATTTCCATTCTGATAGAGATGTTAGAAAGAATCATATCTGTTCATGCAGCTAGGAAGAGGGAGTGTGCGGTTTGTGTGTGTATCTTAGCGTTGTCAGAAGAACCTTATTAGATACTCGGATGATATCCACCCCCCCAAACAGCGTCTTCATTTCCTCCCTGAGTGCCCCTTACCCTCTGATACCCACAGGAACCTCCTGGAGGCTTGCCTTCCGGAAAAGAAATGATTCTCTTTCCAATTTTCAATTTTCCAACTTCACTCCTTTTCTTTATTAAGTGCACTATGGTTACTGGAGAGAAAGAAAGAAAATGACAGCTCTGCCCTGAATTCAGAGTGCCTGGACCCTGCTTTGCATACCGACTTCAGCCGGCTGGCAGGAAGGGGCCAGGGCGTTCTTTCGACCCGGGGCGGCGCCTGGCAGGCTCTGGGCCCTCTGCAGATGTGCCCGTCTGCCCGTGGTCCTCTTCTCACTTATCTGCTCGACGCCACCAACCGTAATCCTACACAGTGCCCCAAGATGAGATGACGGCTGGCAAAGGCTCCGTCATGAACCCTGGGAAGGGCACAGGTGAGGGAGGCAGGAAGCCACACAGTTGCCCCCCTGGTTGTGCATCTTGGGTCTCCTACCAGGCTGAGAATAAAGTTCACGAGATTATACAAATCCTCCGGACCAAGTTCCTAGCAAGTTCCTAGCTCGGGGTACATGTTCCTGCAACCCCCTCTAGCCCTGAGCCTCGATGCTGCCATGATCCGCATGGTAATCATGATACCCACCTAACTGGTGTGGACCCAGTATCGCCTTGGATGTGAGGACACCTGGCTTATGGCAAACGCCCAGGGAAAGGGCTCTCGAGGTGTCTAATACAGCTTGAAAGCATTTTGACTTGTCAGAGCGGACGGGTACACGTGCTCCCTGCACACAGAGCTTCCATTTTGTCGGTTGAGAACCCCAACATCCTTTTTCCGTTGCCTCCCCCGCACCATGGATACAGGGCATTCTCTTTGTAGGCACATGTTTGCCCAAAGTGCAGCTGACCCGGTGGAACCTCTGAGGCTCCCTGGAATCTTGGGAGCATTTGTTAAGACAGCTACAGGTGTCAGATAGGCAAGGAGGATGGCCGCCGCAGAGCGAGAGCTTTTCTGGAAAGACTGTGGCCCTGGGACCTTCCGTTACAGGTCCGTCCATAGCCATGGTTGTCATTGGGGGAGACGTGGAGACATGGAAACCTGTCTCCCTGAAAAGCTGGCCGCTGGCCTAGCTTGGGAGGGGGAGGGAGGACGCCAGAGCACTTGTTTTCATGGTGGGGGGATAGCTCGTGCACCTGCCCCCTCCCCCAGTTTTTTTAAGGTCCGGAAGAGGGTGTCACGGCGCTGCATCCCGGGAGCCACGCTCAGCAGAACGCAGCCGTCCGCGCTCCAGTGGAGGAACTCTGGAACCTTTCCTCCGCCTGGTTGCCTGGTTACAAGATCATCTGTCACCAGTTCCCTGAGGAGGGGGCTTGGCTGGGGAGACACGAGAGGGGGAGTTGGGAGATAGTGTCTGCTGTTGGGAGTGCAATGAGTACACTCGATCATATCTAATTCCCATTTATATTACGCCGGACAGCCCCACTGCCCAGCTGCCCTCTTGAAGCCTCGGACCGCTGGGGTTTTTTGATGCATGAATGAAGACTGGGAAGTGGGCCAGGACTTGGCTCATGGGCTTCTCCATCATTTATTAGCTTCTAGTTTTAATTGTTTCCCGACTTCTTTCCAGATATTTATCTAGGAAGAATTGTCAGTTCTTGCTGCGCCGTGCAGATGCGCGGGGCAGGCGCCGGCTGCAGAATTTTAATGGCTTTTCTGGACGCAGGCAGGATTCAGTTCAGCAGGTGTTGGTAGAGCACCTACTATGTGTCAAGACGGTGCCAAGTGATGAAGGGATTCCGGGATGGATGGAGAGAGGCTCCCACTCTGGAGGGATCTGCTGTCCCTTGGGAGCGGAGTCGGGGCGCTTTACTGGGAAATGTATTTACATTTAGTTTGAGCGCCGCTGTGGCTGCTGGCCGCTGGATGGGTTTGAGCTGTGTGACCTCAGGCAGATTGCTTTATGTCTCTGAGCCTTGGATTCTCCATCTGAACCCGAGGCAATGACCCTAGTAGGAGTTATCAAACAAATGCTGAGACATGCAGGCTGTTGTATTTGGGGCCCCAGGGAAGGGTCCTGGGTCTCAGGGGTTGTGGGGTGGGCTGATGACAGGGTGCTGGGTGGCGAAGTGTAGGCCGTGGGCCTGCTGTCCGCCCCATGCATTCTGGTCTCATCTGTGAAATGGGGGTGCTGGGGGAGACCCCACGAAGGAGGCGTGGGGAATATCGGGGGAGCCATTGGTGGCTTCTCTTTCTTTTCTTCAGAAGAAGCCTGGGTCAGGGCAGACCAGCCTGTTGGTGCCTGGGGTGGGTTTGTCGAGGGGACTCAGAAGCACAGGTTAGGAGCCAGAGCTTGGCTCACCGAACACACGTGTGACTTGGGAAGTCTTTCTTCCACTGGGCAGCCTCAGTTTCCCCATCCGGTGCGTGGGGAGGGCTGGATGACCTTGCTGTTGCCTGCCTTAATTTTACACTTTGGATGGCCTTAGACAGACATGAGTAAATTCTCAGCCACAGGCTTCTCGTCCATGGACTGCAGTGAAAGCACGTAACTTGTGGGATGAAACGAGGTCTTGCTGACCTGGTGCCCGTGGGTGCCCAGTGCCCCTCAGGGTCTGTCGGCTCCCGGGGGCTGCTGTCCCCGGTTGAGAAGACTGGCCCGTGGTCTCTGCTCCCTCACTTCCTACAGGAGCTCGGGCCAGACACCTAAACCCTTTGAATCTCACTTTTCTTCCTGTAAGACACAGACATTTGCTTCCTCTTGGGGCCATTTCACAGATGAGGAATGTCACACTGGAGACGGATCCAGAGGAGAGGAGAAGCTTGCCCAGGGTCACCCAGCTAACACCCACCGAGTCAGGAATAGAGCCGTGCCTTATGCGTGGTTCAAGGCGCAGGGGCGGCGCTGGATGGAGTCCTGAGTGGTCCAGAGGGATGCCTCCACGGTGGGCTGTTTGTCCAGAAGCCCCAGCTTCTTGGCTGGCCAGGTGGAAGTGTGGGCCGTTCACTGACTGCTCCCTCAGCGGCTGGGAACAGTCTGGGGCTGGGAGCGTTTGCTCTGTGCTCGGGTTCAAAGGATGGAAGACAGGTGACTGGTGTGGTGGCCCTGCCACAGCCCTGAGCTTTCCGACGTGGCTTCTTCTCCATCATTTTGGGAGATGGTTCGTGTACGGGGACACACAACGTTTCTCACAGGGTTCCCAAGGAAATGGGAGCTCCTTGAATTTCGACTTTGCTGTGGCACCATATTGGTGGGCAGAAACCATCAACGTCGGGCCCATAGAATGACTGGATTTCGTCGGGGCAGCTGCAGGAAAAGCTGGGAGAAAAATTCCTTCGATTTCTCAGATTGCTTCTTGAACATGAGGTTAAAAGTCCATTTTTGATTTGGGGGTTTTTAAGAGAGATCCCTTTTGAAATTTGGCCGAATGATCTGAAACAAAATGATCCCGGACTTGGTTAAAAAGTGGTGACGTCAGACTCTTTTCATGGTCTGGACTAGAGCTTCTGTTAATGGTGGAGTTTGTAAATATGTGTGTTTGGCTTTTGCTTTTTCACTCTGTTTCACTTATTATGTCAGAGTTGG
The DNA here is from genome assembly GCF_964270905.1 of Leucopleurus acutus. Classification (NCBI taxonomy): domain Eukaryota; kingdom Metazoa; phylum Chordata; class Mammalia; order Artiodactyla; family Delphinidae; genus Leucopleurus; species Leucopleurus acutus. The sequence continues at coordinate 5,473,792 of NC_139142.1, forward strand.
GTTTAGTCATTTATTTTATTTTTTAGAAGAGAAGCGTTTTTACAGAAAAGGGTGGTGAGAGGACTGGGGGGAGGTCAGCCCTCTGCAGCCGGAATCTGAGTTCTCCAGCATGTTATACCAAGTCGATGGTTATTATTCCCCCCGAAAATAATGTCCTTTTTTACTTGTTTTTTAACATTCTGCCCTTGGCATCTGTTCCAGGCATTGTGGATGAACGTAGACTGTGTTCTGACAATGGGTTAAAGCAAGCACTTACTGAAAAGCATTCTCTACTTAATTACATTTCCTTCTTCTGGAAGCTATTTTAATTTTTTTTTATAATCACATGTTAATTGTGTATTAGCGGGGCCTTTCTGATGAGTTGAAAACAGAGTGAAACCTTTGTAAACAACACAGAGAGAAAGAAAAGGGAATGTGTGAAGCAAGACAGTGGTAATGAGCCAGTTCCAAGAGGCCGAAATAACTACACTTCTTGACGCCAGGGAGGGGAGGAAGTGGTACCTGGAAGTCATTTTTCTGAGTGACAGCTCCCCTGATGGGGAGGGCGGGACCACGGCTGCTGATCAGTGATGATGAAGGGCGGTCTCATGGGTGCCACCTACTCATTCATTCACCCACTCATTCGTTCACTCACTCATTTATTCATTTAATCATTCACTCATTCATTCACTGACTCACTCATTCATTCACTCATTCACATTCTTACCCATGAATAGCTTCCTCTGTTGGGTGCCGGCCAGATGTAAGATTCTTTACATGCGTGCCCGAGATCCTCAAGACAGGTATTAACCTCATTCGTGCAGAAGGAAACTGTAGCTCAGAGTTGAGTTCACGCATTCACGTTCAGCCAGAGCTCCCAAGCAGGAGATTCAGATCTGTCAGGCCCAAGGGACTCAGCCTCGGTGAGGTTCTGAAGTGGCCGTGTCCCTTCCCATGCAGACTTCAGATGGTCCAGAGATAATCTGGTACCTGTGTGGGCAGTGGGAGGGAAGGAGGAGCCATCAGGGCTGGGTGCGTGTGCGTGTGTGTGTGTGTGTGTGTGTGTGTGAGTGTGCGTGTGCGTGTGCGTGTGTGTGTGTGTGTGTGTGTGTGGTGGGGGTGAGGTGAAAGGTCGCCAGAACTCGCTGGCATTGTTTTCTTTTCCGCCTTTTAACAGCTTTATTGAAAGCACCAGCCCCGGTTTACAATCCCTCTTGTGGCGAGAGGGGCCCCCCGAAAGCCCGTCTCTGTTCCCCGTGTAAAGGGCTGGGCTTGCAGGGGCTTTGCAGTTCCCAGGCTGTTATTAGGGAAGCGTGGCCCGGGCGCTTCAGATGAAAGTGCTACTGTGCGAGCGCCAGGTTCACCGCGCGCGATCCAAGGAAAGCCTGCCAAGACAGCGTTGTGAACGGGCGCCAAGCAAAACACACGCATTCCGTCCCGTGGAGCCAGCTCACTTCTGCAAATAGAGGAAAAATTGACTTTCTGATTGGGAGTGTTTCTACAACTCAGAAGAATCACTCCAGTGATTGTTCTAAAAATATTCCGGAGGCGGCACGTTCTCCAAGGCCTCGGGATTCTGAGCGGTCCTTAATTGTACTTTTTATGTAATCTCTCCGGATCGCGTTTTTTTTTTTTTTTTTTTTAATGGACTCAAGCTTGCGTGGTCATCCTCTCTGCTCCCTCCTCTCCCTCCCCCAACGCGGCAGGATTGCTGCCTTGTTAAAGAGTGGTGTACGCAGCAGAAACTGTATTTTTATCTCTTTGACTTCAGGAAGTGTATTCGGTTTTTCATCTCCTGCAGCCGCTGTTGCAAGGCTCACGTCTGAGCAGCTGAATCTAGGGCAGCCCCTGACGTCCTGGCGTTGGTGGCCGAGCCCAGTTCTGGAGGGAGGCGTCCGTCAGGCGGACGGTGTTTTGGTGGCAGGCTCGGGGGAGGGGGTGCTGCTCCCTCTGCCTGTTGAGGCTGGCATTCCCCTTTCCGAGGCACAGAGCTCCCTAGAAGCCCCGGATATTTGCAGCTCCAGGCCGTTCTGGAATTCATATGATTTCTATAATGACGAAATTGACTGGGATTCCACAAGTCCGCTTTCTGCCAAAAGTCAGTGATGTGGGCCCCTCCTTCTCTTCTCTGGTCTCAGAGTTTCTCTCCACCCTCTTTCTCCCCTCTTTCTCCTCCCCTTCCCACTCTCTGCCTTACCCGCGACTCCCACTTTCCCCTTGCAGTCAGCTTTGCCAGGTGCAGCTTCTGTGCTGCTGGGGAAGCCGGGGCACGTCCAGCTTCGGATTGGCAGCCCCAGAGCTGCTGACCTTTGTAGGATGTTCGACCGCATCCCTGCCTCTACCCACTAGATGCCAGTAACACCGCCACCCTCCTAATCGTGGCCATCAAAAATATCTCCAGACATTGCCAAAATCCCCGAGGGGGGCGAAATAGTCCTCAGTTGAGAACCACTGTTCGAGCTCTTTTTTCCAAACTGGCACTCGCTACAGCCAGGAAAAGGACTGGGGAATATTAGTATCTATTTTTAGGTTCACGGATCACCAGAAATAATAGGGTGGAATCAAAGGCCTTGGAAATGGAGAAAGAATCCCCGCTGTTGAATTTCCCCCCACAAAATGTATTTTAAGAAGTCCTGATCCTGGTTTGAGGGGCGACGACGGTGGGTGGTGGATGCTGGGTGGTGAGCTGTTTGTCGCGGTGATACCTGCAGGATTTGGAACAGCCAGAGTCTGTACCTTCAAATAATCAAGCAGTTTTCCTCTAAAATAAATCTCCCAGACTGAGCTTATGAGACAAATCTGCTAGAATTAGGTAACTGATAGTCTTCTTGGTAAGTGGACAATTCTGAGGAATTGGTAGTGTTTCTGGCAACGTACGCCAGGATTTTCTCAGTGTTGTCGCCTCTCTTTCCTTCCTCTCTCCCCGCCTGCCTCCTTGCTTCCCTTAGAGGTTGTTTCCCCCATGTTAGGAGTGGGACCGGGCCCGCTCACGGGCAGCAGCGGCCTCATTTGGATGGCATATGCTGTACCCACGTACAGGAATCCTGTTCTGTGGCCTTAAATGTTGACTGGTTAGTGGGGCATCCAATAGGGTCAGGCGCCAGGCGCCAGGTTTCATCTCACCCATCGGCAGCCTATCTGTGAGAAATCTAGAATTCGGTGGTCAGCGGGTTTCGCGCTGGGCTTCTCTGGAACGCCATGTGGCCAAGTGCGCACGTGACAGCGTCAGAGTGATTTCCTGGGCTCAGCCAAAACCCGTGCTTCCGCCGGCTTCTTCCCGCCAGCTGGCCGTCCGAGCCAGCCTTGAGGTGCTCCGGCCATTTGGAATTGGCGGGACTCCACCTCCCCTGGGGCCTGAGCTCCTCAGCTTCACATTCTCCAGTGCGAACCCGACAGGACATCCTGGGGGCCTCCTGGCTCCAGATGTACAGTCGGTTTGGGCTGCAGCTCCTCTGCCCCTCCCACCCCGCCTCCTCTGTCGCCAGCCAGCCTCCGCTTGCCCCTGCACATTTCCTCCCGCCCTTGGCGTTGCTGCCGCCTTCCTCTGCCCTTGTGGGGTGGGGGCGTGGGGCGGTGCTGTGACAACCGCGTGCAGGAGGCGCGTCTGGTCCAACCCAGTGCCTTGGTTGGGTCTAACGATTGGGCCACCCAGCCACATTGCTGGGGTTAGTGGTGTTTGGAGAGAGGCTGAGTGGTGAGCCCTCACCCGTGTGTGTGTGTGTGTGTGTACACGCGCACACCCCTGCATGTGAACCTGTGTGCAGCCGTGTGGGGGCTGCTAGGTTTCTCTCCCATAACCTCCCGTGGCATTCGGTGCGTCTCCGAACGCCCTGATTTTCTGATCATGCCGGGCAGCTCCGCCGTGCAGAGGGGCATCTGGGAACTTCGACACTGTGAGCCGAGGCTGGCGAGGATGACCATCTCCCCACCGCCCGCGGGCTGCAGGAAGCTGGCACCGTGGCAGAGGCAAAGCACCGCAGAAGTGCTGCAGGTTTTTCATATGGAAATGTGAAATAATGGGGTGATTAAATAGAGCTGTATATTAAAGTACATCTGACATTAGAATTACCATAATGTGCTGTAGCCTTAGGCTGAGTACTTTATTTGCCATCTGCGTCGGCCCAAAATCCCCCGGGGAAGCGCTAAAATATTCTGAATAAACTCAGCTCGAGTTCTTATTGAGAGTAAAATACCATTTGTGGCCCGTCGTATTGATTCGTCTTAATTGTGGTGCAGAAAAGAACATTCACTCGCTGGTGACTTTTGTGCTCGGTGACAGGCTGTCTGGAGTTACTGTAACATTGCAGTTGGTTAACCTGGATGGGGCCAGGCGGGCACCTCGGCTCCAGCCGGGATGCCAAGGTGCCAGCCCGGGCGCGCGGCACAGCTGGTGCTTCCTGCCAGCCCCCCTGCTCGCCTCCAGGGAGGGTGCTGGGGAGCAGGGCGCCCACACGGGGGCCGAGGCCCCTCCCTACGCCTGGCCTCGGCTCTCCGGGTCCGGAAAGGTGGCCCACTGGAGGAGGCTGTCCTGGAGGGGCATGACTTCAGTCTCAGCTCTTGGTTGCAGGGAGATACTAGACATATTTAAGAAAACAAAACTAAAAAAAGAAAAGAATCCACCCACCCAGGCAAAGTCAAGCTTGGGTGGTTACCGGTTCGTGGCGGTGGGGTCTGGTAACAGTCCCTGCAGCCCTTTTGTGGGGGTGGGGGGAGCACGTGGCGTGGAAGTGCTCGTGCGTTAAAGATAAATGACTCAGCGGTGGGAAGCACTTGGTGATCCAGACAGTGCCCCCTGCCCCGTTCATAAGGTCCAGTTTTTATCCTATAATCGCCTATCATTATACACAACTTAAATATTCAGATATTCTCCACAAACCTTGGGCTAGCATGTTTTTATCACTAATTCCGAACAAGGGAATAACCTTTCACTTCAGAGACAAATGAGACACATTTACAGGTGCGCATCTGCTGTTTCCTTGTGTTTTATCAATCCCAGCGGACCCGCACACTTTTGCTCTAACGCACGCCGCTCAGAACAATCTATGTAACATATTACTGCTTGTTTGTGGTGTGTGGCTGTGGGTCCCCTCTGTGTTAGCTAACCCGTATAACTCGGCCTCCAGGCTCTCCATAACGTCAGTTACCTCCTCCGGGCTAAACGTACACTCCATTAAAACGAGGTTTACTGCCCCTGCAATACTTCTTGGGGTGGAACGTGGAGACTTCTGTGGATTTAAGGAAAGGAAGGATGGAGACCTGCCTCGTGAAGGAAGTCATGAATTACAGAGAAGGGAGACTTCCTGTGTCAGCCAGAATGTGTGTGTGAGATGTGCTTGGCGTGTGTACGTGTGTGCACAACTGTGTACACACCGGCGCTCAAGCACCCAAGCAGCTCGCTGCGTGATGGGTTTTGCCTGTGTATTTCTTAATTCACTCTTTATTTTATTAAGTGATAAGGATGGTTTGCTCTATGCCGCCTCTTCATGTTCTCTGCTAAATTCCCGTCCCCAGAATTCTAGAATCCTTTCAGAAAACCCTATATTGGGGGGGAGAGGGCTGGGGAAGTACATTCATCTCTCAGTCCACCAACACCCACTGGAAAAGTGTAGGTCCTTTACAGAGAAGTCTACAGAAAGCAGATTTCAAGGGAGTCTGACGATGCATTCATTTGTCTTGGGGAAGACATTATCTCCAACGCGTGTGAGAGCCTGGTGTAAAGCGGGGGGGACTGTGTAGAGATGATCTTGAGGAGTGCGCTGTAGTCTCTCAAGAATGCTGTAAGTGAGTTGCCACGTATAAAATCACTCTGTGTGTCTTGCCTCCGGCTCTTCCATCTGACTAGCAAACACCACGGCTCTCACCCTGCCCCGAGACGCCCCCTCCACAGTTAGAGGTATTGCTTTGTTTCAGGGCTGGGTGGCTGTTTCCTGAGCCTGAACTGCACACCTGGTGTGACCGCAGAATCGAGCAGTTGAAGTCAAGACTGTTTGGGGGAAATCTTGGGTGTATGGGGCCTGCAGCCGTAGTGCAGTTTTCATACTTCCCTGTTTCCCCAAGAGTCTGGACCACCCCATTCCTGAAGGCGGGCTTCTCAGCCGTGGGTGTTCAGATAAGAGGCTTTTGCTGGAATGATAGAACTTCTGCTGGAGACGGTGATGTAGAAGCCGCCTCGCTTCCTAAGCTCGTGGTCCTCGTAGATTGGACCTGAAGTCCCCTCTTTGTGTTTTCCACCCCCCAGTGTCATTTCTTTATACATTATGGTTTCTTAGTTTGGGAAGGGCAGGTCTGGCCTGCAACCAAACTCTCCGAGGGGTTTACCTCCATCCTTTCGTTGTACTGAGATTTTGTTGTACTGAACAGTTCGTGATTCAAATAGACCTTGAGTGTGGGCTTGAAAATCTTCATTTAAAAAAAAAAAAAATCAAAGTTTTCATTGCGATGGAATGTGCAGCAATGGACTTTGGTCTCTCTCCAGCTCAGTTTCTTTGTGTGTTTTCAGAGCCTCCTCAGGTGGATCCCCCATCGCCTCTTCAGTTCCACATCCAGGTCCTCGCCTCCACGAATCTTAAGATCCCACCTCCATGTTTTTGTTCCTGCAGTTTCCTCCGCTGGGCACACACTTTCTGCCCTTTCTCTACACAATGGACTCATTGAGCTCCAGGGTCTCCTCCTGCGAGACGTCTCCCCCGATCCTCCCAGGCCATCAGTCTCTCCTCCTCTGGGCCCTGCACCGTGTGGCACACCCTTTCTTAGTGAACTAGTGGCCTGAGCCCTTACTGCATGTTTGTGGAGTCAAGAGCCTCTTGTCCTGGACCGCAGGCTCTGCGTGGGCATCCCTCCTGAGCTCAGTGCGGGCCTGGCAGACGACACACGCTGCCTGCACGTGTAGAGTAAAGGGAGGAAGGGAGGAAGGAGCAAACGAACAGACGTGTGGACAAGAGCCTCTCAGCTTTTGCTCCAGTGGTTCGGTTTCCGGGTGCAGACGTAGTGTTGTGCAGACGTTGGGTGTTGTCCTGAGGGGCTTCCTGGCTTTTTAGGAGGAGAATGCGAACACCGAGAGCGGGGCATCTTTTTCACGTTTACGATTTAGCCCTGGGTTTGGAGGGTGAGTGTGGGTGAGTGAGGACAGCCCTGCACGGGAAACCCTGCAGAACGAGCAGGGGATGCATTGGATGGAAACACTTGCACAATTCTCCGCAGGTCCTTGCCTTTCTCATCGCCTCTCCCATCTCCCTGCCCCTGCCTGCTTCTGCAGCCAACAGACCTGCTTTCTCTTTGGTGCACCCCGAGGGTGCTCACACAGGGCTCTCCACCCCGAGTGCCTTCCCTGCTGGATCTGGGCTGGTGCCACTGTCCCTGTGTCTGGCTTGAACTCACCTCCACGCGGTGTTTCCTGCCTGCCTCTTCCCTGGATGCTCTGAGGTCACTCGGCAGATCCTGCTCTGCCTCAGAATCCTTTATGTCCACAGCTTAACCCACCCCTGCTCCCCCCGACCCCCACCTGTGGCTGATCCCTCCAAGTAAGTAGGTCCTGTTGTGGGTCCTAGCGCCTGGCACATGGTGACCGGATGGACGAGTGAATGAATGAATGGGAAAGGGATGTCCCTAGAACATTTTGGACAAGATTAGGTTTCCTTGGCCTTAGTAACTTCCCAGGATGCTGCTTTTGCTCTGCTGGGGTTCTTGTGCCCCTGGCTGTCTAGGGGGATGCTGGGGCCTCAGTTTGAGGCTGTGGTGAAGCCTGAAGGCCCAGTCCTCCAGCCCGAGGTAACTTGGGCATCAGAAGCACAAAGCTGACCTCTGCCGCATGGGTGCTCTCAGGGTGAGTGGACCGCAGCCGGGTGAGGTTTCTTACTTGTGGGGCCTCTTGATTCTCAGCCAAGCTCCACGTGGCATTTCCTGCACAGAGCCTCCAGCTCGCGGCACCGGCCAGCTCGCTGGTGTGCGCGGGGGCAGGGGGAATGGTGTGCTGTGGCTGGTCCAGGGCCGGTTACGGCGGAGTTTGCAAGCCCGGTGGAGGGGCAGCCAGGTGTGCGTCAGACACGACCCAGGCCCTGGGCTCAGACCCAGCTGTGAATCTGGGCTCTGCGACCCACAGGCTGTCTGACCCAGGGCCCCTCACTTAGCTGCGATGAGACTGAGTTTCTCTTTTATATAAGATCTGGATTAGAGCCCACTTTCCAGAGTGGCTGTGAGCGCCCACAAGTCCACCTCTGGCACGTGCAGTGGTATGTGAGTCAAGCCCACCAGAGTCAAGGGCAGGTGATACCAGTGTGGTGATCAGTGTCGAGCGGCATTCCCCCAAGGCTATGGGGATTCAGAGGGGGCTACGCTTGGGCTGTGTCTAAGAAGATGTTTTGCAGGGAGAGGAGGAAAGGCAGGTATTCCAGGCAGCTGAAACGGCAGGTGCAAGGAGGGCAAGGAGAGGACCAGGAGGGTGGGGGTCCAGCGCGTGAATGGGCGGTGAGTCCGGCCGGATCCTGAAGGCTGAGAGCCCGGTGCTTCCTCCGGGCAGCAGCGGCTGTCAGGGCTGTGATTTGGGAGGATCGCTGGGCCGCTTGCGCCCTCTGCCAGGGCGGCTTAGAGGTGGATGGGGGCGGTGGCGGAGCGTCTGGCTTCTTTGGAGTCACCTGGATCCCAGCATCCTCTGGTGGTTGGAACACAGCCAGCGGGGAGGCGTGGGCACGCTGGGTGGGGTCCTGCCCAGCGAGCCCGGGAAGCGGGGTCGTGGTGAGTGCTGAGCTGGGCCCTGCTCCAGAGGCGGCCTCACCTGGAGGGCAGACTGTGCAGCCTGGGAAGGTTCACCCAGACCTGGGCAGACGCCCTTGTTCTGCCTGTGATGACTTTAGCCACGCTGACCACGGCGGGAGCAAACAGACAGAACACAGCTAACACAGGTGCTGGCAATTCTGAAGCACGTGTGCGTTCGTCACCCTGCTGGTGGCCGGAGTTGCAGCAGTAGCAAGATCAGCTCAGCCCCGGTCCTCAGGGAGCTTGGAATCCAGACCAGATGATGAATTTTAAATAAATGACCCAAGGCCAGTCATGTGGCCTCCGGCAACTTACTTGCAGTCTCTGAGCCTCCTTTATTGCTCCTGTGTGGTCACGGGCACAGAGTTATCATGAGAATGAGACTACATGGGGTGATGCAGGTTCTAACCCCCAAAGGCAGCCAAGCCCTTGCGTGCTTTTCTCTCCCTGTACCTTGAGCTTGGTCCTAGCAGCACTCTTACTTTTCATGAAATAACTGAGAGGGTTATTAGGTGCTCTCGTCTCCCCCTGGAATTTGAGAGCTGCATCCCTCGATACCAGCAGAATACCTAGTGGATAAAGGGTGCCCAGCTCCTACGTGTTTCAATGAATGAATGAAAGGCAGGCGTAGGCATTGCTCTCAGCAGGACACACCCTGCTACCTAGTCCGCTCAGCTCTATCTATCTTGGTCCCCCCACTTAGTGGGCTTATGTGAGCTGGGATCCAGGGGTGGCAAAGAGGCAGACGCACGCTCTGTGTGGTGGTAATGGCTGTCTGGAGCTCTGGGTTAAGGAGGATTCTGAGGCCTGGTGGGGGAGTGTGGGGATGGATTGGCAATGTCCGCCACGGGCATTGGCTGTGCTAGACTGAGGCTGGCTCAGCACTTCACCACCAGGGAGACCATTTAGTAGCAGTAGTAGTGCTACTACTGTCACCACCAGAACCAACACCCAACAAAGGGCATCTATTACTTTTCCATGAGATGATTGGCCTGAGTTCACCAAGTTGTTGCAATTCTAGCCGAGAACAACACGTCTCCACGTTTCACTAGCATGTGGCTGGAACCAAAGGTAAGATCCCGAGGCACACACAACTGCCCTGTCTCCTCCCCTGGGGTCCCTTGTCTTGGGAGGGGCCCAGGTCCGCACCCTTTCCTCTTCTGACTAAGCTTTTATCTAGAGCACGGCTGTCTGTGTGGCTCTGGGCTGATGACCTCATCTCTTCCAGTCTTCAGTTTCCTCACCTGTGAGATGGTGCTGCTGACAGTTCTTGACCTTGGGAGTTGTGAGGACAGTTCTCCTTAGCTGCAGGCAGCTCATGTAAGGGTTTAATAATGGTTTCTTGTTACTGCTGTTATTCTTCCCTTAGCTCCACCTTCTCTCTTGGAGAGGCTGAGGTTTTGTTTGATAGGATGCTTTCAGAACAAGCAGGGGTGCTTATAGATTTCATAGGTGACTGTGCTGAGAAATGATATGAACATGAAACTTACAGAGTTCCCCAAGGAAACCAACTGACATTTTCTTTCTGGGGGATCATGAAAGGGAAGACAGTCTTTAAACTAATAAGGGGTCTACACATCTAGAGATAATAGTGACAATAATTATTAACATTTTGGCGCTGAGGAGATGGCATTGCTAGTGGGCATAGATTCTGGAGGAGGATTGGGTGGTCGGCCAATGAATCCAGCCCTCTCCTTGGGCACCGGGAACCCTAAAATCCAGAGAGGGGAAGGGGCCTGCCCCAGGGAGACCCTGGATCTAACAGCCTGCCCCAGAACCTGGCTGCCAGTGTCTCATGACCCCTTCACCAGGTCCTGAGTGGCACGTTGCCCTGTAGGCTCACCTGCTCTCTTAAACATCTCCACTCCAGGGACAAGGCCCGTGGTGGACCCGACTGGGCTCCATCAAAGGGTCATCGATGCCCTTCCCTGGGAGGACACACAGTGTGATGGGAGGACCTTTTCATTGTGAAACAAGTGTAAAGAGAACGATCTCAGGGGGTGCTGGGGGGTGCCGCTGGGATGGAGCCAGGTCTCTGGAAGCCCGAGCAGGGACATGGCCCTCCCCTTGCTGGCTGGGGGACTCTGCCTCTCTGAGCTGTCGCATCATCACGTGCCAGCAGGGAGGTGGTCCTCGCCTGGCCTCCCTCAGCGGTCGTGTGAGTGACAATGAAATGCGCTAATGGCTGTGAAAATGCCAAACCAACTGTCAAGTGCTTTGCAAACTGTAGAGGGCCACGTGAAGCCAAGACCCAGTTCTTTCTTCAGTGTCCAAGTGTCAGGGCTCTCATTTTTGCCTCCAGCTTTGGGAGGAGAAAGGCCCTCCTTTCTCCTCAGATCACCCCAGGCCCTGCTTGAGCTGGGAGGTGGTGTCTGCTCGTGGCTTTTGAGCAGCCGTGAACCACTAAATCCCCTGCAGGCAGGAATACCCTTCTACTGGGTATCACTTGGCTTTAGGAGAGCCCTCTTAAATTATTGCTCTCAATTATGGCCTTTTTATTGAATAATAACTCAGTTAAAGGTGTGCTTTTTATTGAACATCCCTGATACCTTTATTGGTATTATTAGAGTAACCAGCATAATAAGGAAGAACAATTATTTAAATGCTCATTAAAAAAATAAAAAAACAGCTCCTACTAGCAGAGGTGGGGAGGCGGTAGCACTTCATTGCAGGAGCCCAGTTGCGTGTTGGTTCCCAAGAGTCACAATAAAAAATGACGTTTCCTCAACGTTTGCAAGTTTCTACTTCCCTGGAACCTCTAATGCGTTAGGCAGGCTGCATTAAAATTCCTCCAGGGGAGAGGGTGTGGAGAAAAGGGAACCCTCTTGCACTGTTGGTGGGAATGCAAATTGATACAGCCACTATGGAGAACAGTATGGAGGTTCCTTAAAAAACTAAAAATAGAACTACCATATGACCCAGCAATCCCACTACTGGGCATATACCCTGAGAAAACCATAATTCAAAAGAGTCGTGTACCAAAATGTTCATTGCAGCACTATTTACAATAGCCAGGACATGGAAGCAACCTAAGTGTCCATCAACAGATGAATGGATAAAGAAGATGTGGCACATATATACAATGGAATATTCCTCAGCCATAAAAAGAAACGAAATTGAGTTATTTGTAGTGAGGTGGCTGGACCTAGAGACTGTCCCACAGAGTGAAGTAAGTCAGAAAGAGAAAAACAAATACCGTATGCTAACACATATATATGGAATCTAAAAAAAAAAAAAAGTTTCTGAAGAACCTAGGGGCAGGAGAGGAATAAAGATGCAGATGTAGAGAATGGACTTGAGGACACAGGGAGGGGGAAGGGTAAGCTGGGACGAAGTGAGAGAGTGGTATGGACATATATACACTACCAAATGTAAAACAGATAGCTAGTGGGAAGCAGCCGCATAGCACAGGGAGATCAGCTCGGTGCTTTGTGACCACCTAGAGGGGTGGGGTAGGGAGGGTGGGAGGGAGACGCAAGAGGGAGGAGATATGGGGATATATGTATATGTATAGCTGATTCACTTTGTTATACAGCAGAAACTAACACAGCATTGTAAAGCAATTATACTCCAATAAAGATGTTAAAAAATAAAAAAGAAAAGAAAATTCCTCCAGGGTTTTATTACTGCCAGAGTTAGACTGAAAGGCATCCCTGAAGTGTCCACTGCCAGGTACGAGATGGATAATAAACAAAACACGCAAAGCCCAACCGTAACACGTGCGCAGTGATGTGTGCATTTTGTAGGGTGTGTCCACATGCGCGATCTCATTTGCTCCCCCGGCCCTCTTTGGAAGCAGATATGTTATTCCCACTCTACTGATGAGGAAACAGAGGCTCAGAGAGGTTAAGTGACTTGCTCAACATCACTCTGCTGGGAATGTCAAGGCGGAGGTATGAACTCACGCTGCTGTCCAGGGTTCTCTTCAACAGAGATCACTGGGAGGGTTTTGAATTTGAGAAAAACACAGGGCCTCCCTTGAAAGCCAGGAGAGCCAAAGAAGACCCAGTGTGGGTTTCTGCCAATGGATACCAAAAATGTCCGAGGAAGAAAGAAGGAAGGAAGCAAGCAAACAAGACACGGGCCCTGGGTTCTGAGTCACCAAGCCTGATGCAGTGATCCAAACGCAGCTGACGTTTCTAGCCCTGTAGGCCAGGTTTGGCGTCGCTGGGTAAGTCGCTTCAAAATAACCGCGGCATCGGGCTTCCCTGGTGGCGTAGTGGTTGGGAGTCCGCCTGCCGATGCAGGGGGTGCGGGTTCGTGCCCCGGTCCGGGAAGATCCCACGTGCCGCGGAGTGGCTGGGCCCGTGAGCCATGGCCACTGAGCCTGCGCGTCAGGAGCCTGTGCTCCGCAATGGGAGAGGCCACAACAGTGAGAGGCCCGCGTACCGCAAAAAAATAAAATAAAATAAAAATAAAAATAACCTAGGCGTCGACCTCTCAGTTGGAACGTCGGCAGCCACAGTGGCAGCGTGTCGGGACATGGACCCTGTCTGGGCCACCAGCAAAGTCGGCACGTGGTAGAGCTTCCAGCTCACCTCTGGGCGGGTGGCCCTGAGCTCCAGGAGCGGGGACAGCCTTGAGTCCGAAGCAGCCCTCTCACCGAGGGTCTTCCGCTGCATTTAAAAATGAGCCATTGGTGACTGTGTGTGTTGGGGCTTTAAAATATTTAGTGAGTTTTTGAACAGAAAAATGTTCCGAGCGGCTCTTCAGGGGCTTCCTGACATTGTTCAGTTCTCAAAAGTGAGCAGCCCCAGTGCTCAAGGCTACTTCTAGGTAAGAGATAACCATGAAGTGGTAATATGGAAATGAACATTTTACTTAAAAGAGAAGGTTACGGAGGAGAGTGGAAAGTGCATTGTCTAGGGAGGGCCTTTGAGGGCTGGGAGATTTTAAAAACATCGGAAGCTGTCAGATCCTGGGAAGACCGGCACCTGCAGTGAATCTTGCCATGGCGTGGAGAGAAGTGTGGGCGCCAGATGGGTTCAGGGGTGCGGGAAAAGAGCTTACCCTGGCTTGACGAGGGACCCTGGAATCCTATTCAAGGGATACGCACAGAGCTTTTCTCCCCCTGATGGTGAATTCCGGACAGTTAACTTCCTCCCGGTTGCTCCAAGTTAGAGTTTTAGCAGTGTCTTTTGCTCTTTTTTTTTATACAAAAAGTGGAAACATCTGAACTCTTTAGAACACGCAGCTACATGCTTCTCAGCAGCTGCCGTTTGAGTTAAAAAATATATATATTTTAATTGGCCATTTCATTCCTGGCCTGCCTAAGAGTTTTGCATCGTCTTCTGATACCCACATTCCTCACGGGCAGTAGAACTTTCTAGAAAATGTGTAGCCATCAGAAGAAGAAACAGGAAGTGCTCTGGAGAGACCAAGGAAATGAAGATGATGAAAAAGGAGATTGGGGGAAGGGAGGCGGCCCGTCGTCTTAAAAACATGAGGAACCAGAGCAGCTGTGTGCAGTAGCCTGGTTAATGAGAGTGGCTGGAGCGGAGGTGAAGGGTACAGACTGCGCTTTAATTGGAAGATCTGTGACCTTGCGGGAGGTGGGGCTTCACTTGTGTTATGAGCTCCTGTGTCAGAAAGGGACTTTTCCTTTATCTTCTTCTTTATTACTCGTTTATTCTGCCTAGCTCCAGAAAAGGATTTGCGGAGGGCTCTAAATATCATGGCTTCTGGCCAGCTTTCCTGTGAGGCTGTCTGAGGTGAAGAGTTCTGCTCCCCACACGCGTTAACTAATAAGCGAGGACAGGAGATGCTGCCTCCAAGAAGCTGGCGCTCTCTGCCATAGCGGGGTGGCACGCAGGACGGGAAGGCCGGGGTGTCCGTGTGGCCTTACTGCTCCCGCAGTAAGGACCACGGCCGCCCAGGGCCTTGGGAAGGAAAGGCCCTGTTTCCAGGTGGGGAAATTCTCCCCAGGGGCTCCAGCATGGGGAACTGAATTACACAGACATACTGGGAGGAGGAAGTTGCCAAGACACCCTGGAGAAAGAAAATTGCCTCAGAAGTTCTCCTGGAGCTGTGTTTAAAAGTGAGGTGAAGCTGACCTTCGGAATTCTTTTTTCCTTTTTGTCCTCCCTGCCCACCGCACCCCTCTTGGTCTCCTCACTACCAAACACACAGACACATGTCCTGTTGCACGTGAGCGTGCAGTGATGCCCATAGACCACCAGACCTGGAAGGCAGGTCTTGGTTTCCAGTGGTGGGTGATCTGGCCCAGTTGCTTCTGTGTCTGGGAGAATCTCCACCCTGCCCCCCTGCCCCCTGGACAGCCCGCACACACTGCATGGCTCAGGGAGGTCCAGGCCCCTTGGACCTTGGACCTTGGGAGAGGTCAAGTTTAACCTGCATGGAACTCGGGACGTTTGGTCCCAGAGCCACTTGGATTTTACTGCTAAGGGTGAAGCCCCCAAGAAACATAATTTGTGGCTGGAAAACCAAAAAAATACATCTCTATACGGGATTTCAGAAGTCCTTAATCTTCCAGGGAGTGGCTGAGATGGGGCTTGTCTGCTCCAGCCCGCCCCGTGTACTCCCCCCTCCCCTTCCCGATACGGGGGTATGGAAACTAACATGCACGTTTGGCTCCACCAGGGAGCTTGCGGCTACCGTGCTTTATCAGCGTTCAAATCTTCCAGGTATAAGAAAGTTTGAAAAAACAAAAGGGTATTTCAAGATCTCAGCTGTGATGTCGTGTTCCCTTTTCCTTTCCCGGCCAGTGAGCAAATCTGATGTTGGAAAGCAGGACCTGCCCACACCCGTCCTGTTCACGTGAAGCATGAGAAGAGGTTCAGGCTGGAGAAGCAGCCAGTTTCACCCGCAGGTTCAGGACGTTGGCCACAAAAGACGTTCTGGTTGGAAGGTCTAGGCTTCATTTTGTGATGACCCTAATGATGGACAAAGACAGGGACGTCTTGGCTCTATGCCACCAGCGTCCACTAAGACTGGCTCCCGATGTCACCAGAGCCAGTTTGTAACAATTCCACACTTGCCACCATTAATCCTGACCGTCCTGTCAGATGTGACATTCTTTCACTCAGTGTTTCTGGCAAAGGACCGCACCCCTCCCCCTCCCCAGGGGTCTCTGGAGGCCAGATTCCACACTGTGGTTAGGAGTGTGTGTGAGGCCAGGAGAGCAATGGTGGGGGACAGCTGTCACCCAGTAGTGATGTTCATGACATGCTGCATCCTTCTGTTCCTACGCATCCGTGTTTAAATCTGACAGCGCTTTCTGCATGGACCCTGGTGTGTGAAACCTTGGGATTTCCTGTAGTTAAAAATCCCGAGTGATGCAGAGGTATCAGCCGTTTCTCTTAAAATGTTCGGGCGGGTTTCCCTGGTGGCCCAGTGGTTGAGAGTCCGCCTGCCGATGCAGGGGACGCGGGTTCGTGCCCCGGTCCGGGAAGATCCCACATGCCGCGGAGCGGCTGGGCCCGTGAGCCATGGCCGCTGAGCTTGCGCGTCCGGAGCCTGTGCTCTGCAATGGGAGAGGCCACAACAGTGAGAGGCCCGCGTACGGCCAAAAAAAAAAAAAAAAAAAAAAAAAATGTTCGCAAGGCGATTTGGTTTGATTTATGCTTCTTAGAATTTTATTGGATCAAAGATTGCCTAGTCAGTGACTGGGGGGGGAGGGGACAGTTTTGCCCCCCAGGGAGGCTTGGCAGTGCCTGGAGAGATTTTGGATCCTCATGATTGGGAGGGGAGGGAGTGCTACTGGCTTCTAGTGGGTAGAGGCCAGGGATGCTGCTGAACACCCTACAAGGCACAGGGCGGCCCCCGGCCCCCAGGCGGAGAATCATCAGGGTCTACATGTCAGTAGTGCCTTGCTTGACAATCCCTGGTCTAGACCGTGGCCAGTGTGACGGTAGCCCTGAACGGCTGAAATCTGCCCTGCTATCTTTTATGCAGTCCAGCCTTCCCGTACTTCCTATTACTGGAATCAGGCATTCTCACAAACACATCTCCTTTGGCTTCTGAGGTGATGGGCTTAAGGACACCGTATTTTAGGGGCACAGAGGGATGTCTACCGAATTGCAGTAACTTGCTGAGGATGCATGCCTGGTCCGGGCTTTGCCAGGGCCGCCAGCCCACATAGCAGGCTTCTTCAGCCCCTCTGCCGGGGACCTGCCAGGGGGTCGCAGGCCTGGGCCTGCTCAGAAGCCGTCCCGCTGCTGCCGCCCTCAAGGGCCGGAGGTCCCGGGACACACTCGGCTCCGGCTCGCCTCCAGGTCAGTGGCCCCGTGGTGCGCGAGCCCCCGTCCACCGCTTCTCACGCTCTCTCTGCCTTTCCGTCCGTGTGTCTCCCCAGGTAAAGATGAGCCTTCCAGCTACATTTGCACAACATGCAAGCAGCCCTTCAACAGCGCGTGGTTCCTGCTGCAGCACGCGCAGAACACGCACGGCTTCCGCATCTACCTGGAGCCCGGGCCGGCCAGCAGCTCGCTCACGCCGCGGCTCACCATCCCGCCGCCGCTCGGGCCCGAGGCCGTGGCCCAGTCCCCGCTCATGAATTTCCTGGGCGACAGCAACCCCTTCAACCTGCTGCGCATGACGGGCCCCATCCTGCGGGACCACCCGGGCTTCGGCGAGGGCCGCCTGCCCGGCACGCCGCCGCTCTTCAGCCCGCCGCCGCGCCACCACCTGGACCCGCACCGCCTCAGCGCCGAGGAGATGGGGCTCGTCGCCCAGCACCCCAGTGCCTTCGACCGAGTCATGCGCCTGAACCCCATGGCCATCGACTCGCCCGCCATGGACTTCTCGCGGCGGCTCCGCGAGCTGGCGGGCAACAGCTCCACGCCGCCGCCCGTGTCCCCGGGCCGCGGCAACCCTATGCACCGGCTCCTGAACCCCTTCCAGCCCAGCCCCAAGTCCCCGTTCCTGAGCACTCCGCCGCTGCCGCCCATGCCCCCCGGCGGCACGCCGCCGCCCCAGCCGCCGGCCAAGAGCAAGTCGTGCGAGTTCTGCGGCAAGACCTTCAAGTTCCAGAGCAATCTCATCGTGCACCGGCGCAGCCACACGGGCGAGAAGCCCTACAAGTGCCAGCTGTGCGACCACGCGTGCTCGCAGGCGAGCAAGCTCAAGCGCCACATGAAGACGCACATGCACAAGGCCGGCTCCCTGGCCGGCCGCTCCGACGACGGGCTCTCGGCCGCCAGCTCCCCGGAGCCCGGCACCAGCGAGCTGGCCGGCGAGGGCCTCAAGGCGGCCGACGGCGACTTCCGCCACCACGAGAGCGACCCGTCGCTGGGCCACGAGCCTGAGGAGGAAGACGAGGAGGAGGAGGACGAGGAGGAGGAGCTGCTGCTGGAGAACGAGAGCCGGCCCGAGTCGAGCTTCAGCATGGACTCGGAGCTGAGCCGCAACCGGGAGAACGGCGGCGGCGGTGGCGGCGGCGGCGGCGGCGTGGCCGGGGTGCCGGGCGCGGGCGGCGGCGTGGGCGGCGCGGCCAAGGCGCTGGCCGACGAGAAGGCGCTGGTGCTGGGCAAGGTCATGGAGAACGTGGGCCTGGGCGCGCTGCCGCCCTACGGCGAGCTGCTGGCCGACAAGCAGAAGCGCGGCGCCTTCCTGAAGCGCTCGGCGGGCGGCGGGGACCCGGGCGACGACGACGACGCGGGCGGCTGCGGCGACGCGGGCCCGGGCGGCGCGGTCAACGGGCGCGGCGGCGGCTTTGCGCCGGGCGCCGAGCCCTTCCCGGGCCTCTTCCCGCGCAAGCCGGCGCCTCTGCCCAGCCCCGGGCTCAACAGCGCGGCCAAGCGCATCAAGGTGGAGAAGGACCTGGAGCTGCCGCCCGCCGCGCTCATCCCATCCGAGAACGTGTACTCGCAGTGGCTCGTGGGCTACGCGGCGTCGCGGCACTTCATGAAGGACCCCTTCCTGGGCTTCACGGACGCGCGCCAGTCGCCCTTCGCCACGTCGTCCGAGCACTCGTCCGAGAACGGCAGCCTGCGCTTCTCCACGCCGCCCGGGGACCTGCTGGACGGCGGGCTGTCGGGCCGCAGCGGCACGGCCAGCGGGGGCAGCACGCCGCACCTGGGCGGCCCGGGCCCCGGGAGGCCGAGCTCCAAGGAGGGCCGGCGCAGCGACACGTGCGAGTACTGCGGCAAGGTGTTCAAGAACTGCAGCAACCTGACGGTGCACCGGCGGAGCCACACCGGCGAGCGGCCTTACAAGTGCGAGCTGTGCAACTACGCGTGCGCGCAGAGCAGCAAGCTCACGCGCCACATGAAGACGCACGGGCAGATCGGCAAGGAGGTGTACCGCTGCGACATCTGCCAGATGCCCTTCAGCGTCTACAGCACCCTGGAGAAACACATGAAAAAGTGGCACGGCGAGCACTTGCTGACTAACGACGTCAAAATCGAGCAGGCCGAGAGGAGCTAAGCGCGCGCGGCCCCCGCGCACCTGTACAGTAGCCCCGTCGCCAAGCGAGAGAATGCTGACCTGACACTTGCCTCCGTGTCGCCGCCGCCGCTCGGCACCCCCTGCGAGCCCCCGGGGCCCCAGGGGAGGCGGCCCTCCAACCTAACCTGTGTCTGCGAAGTCCTATAGAAACCCGAGGGTTGATTAAGGCAGTAAAAATTGTGGAGCCTTTTAACTGTGCAATAATTTCTGTATTTATTGGGTTTTGTAATTTTTTTGGCATGTGCAGGTACTTTTTATTATTATTCTTTCTGTTGAAATTGCTTTAAGAGATTTTGTTGGGTATCCATCCCTTCTTCAGTTTCTTGTTTCTTTTTTTTTGTTTCTTTTTTTGTTTGTTTTTTAAAAACTCAGTAGTAGCCTGAGCGATGACTCCCGAGCTATGTAGAGGGGAAGCATATATTTTAAATTATAATTTGGGGGGGGGGAGGGTGCTGCTTTTTTGAAATCTAAGCTAAGCATGTGTAATTTCTTGTGAAGAAGCCAACACTTAAATGACTTTTAAAGTTGTTTACTTTTTTATTCCTTTTTTTTTTTTGTCCTGAAATAAAAAGTGGCATGCGTTTTTGTTTTTGTTTTGGGGGAGGGGGTGGATGAACAGCGGATAACAATCTTTAAAGTTGTAGCACTTTGTTTCAGAATCGGAAAGGAGATGTAGCACTGATGATGTCCCGAGTAACAGAGGCCTTTTCTGTGTTGATTTCAACTTTGCAATACATAAGGAAACCTTTGCGTGGTGGTGGTGGGGAGAGGCCCTCAGAAAACTCAGCACTGCCAGAGAAACAGGAGTTTTTGAGGGCTGCCCCTGGGAAATGGCCCAAGAGCATTCTAAAATTGTGCATTCCCAGCAGATCCCGTACTTTTCTTGGAATGTCGGTGGGCCCTGGGATGCCATCTCTGCTATTTGCCGTAGATTAGACTAAATAAAATGGGCTGAGGGTACTTTTGGGGGTAGATGGTGGTGGCCTGCAGTGACACAGAAAGGAGAGAAACCAGTGGTGTTCTTTCAGGCTTCTTCTGGCTTGACAGCTTCTCTCTCTCTCTCTATCACCCCCACCACAGAAATCCTAAGTCATACATTGCTGCCAGTGACAACTGATCGTTTCCCAAGCAGACAAGTGTACTGATGGTGAATTGAGGGAAGTTACTATTCTCTCACGGAATGCACACTGATGACATTGTACGGACGCGGGGCGGGGGGGGGGGTGGGGGGGGGCGGGGAGTAGGGGGAGGATCTTGCCAATTTCAGTTCCCTTTTACTGGAGAACGGGAAGAGTTCCATCCGAAGATGACCAGCGCTACTTCCCAGGTTTTTTTGGTTTTTTTTTTTCTTCTATCCCATTAGGTTGGAAGGTACTAAACATTGGACTGTTAAGATTAGACATTTGAATTCTGTTGACCCGCACTTTAAAGCTTTTGTTTGCATTTAAATTAAATGGCTTCTAAACAAGAAATTGCAGCATCTTCTTCGTTTTGGCCCAGAGGTGGGTTAAACTGTAAGGGATGGCTGAGATGGAGTGTCAGTATTGCTAAGCGTGGCATTCACAATACTGGCACTATAAAGAACAAAATAAAATAATTTATTGGACAGTTTTTCTACTGCCATTCAATTTGATGTGAGTGCCTTGAAAACTGATCTTCCTATTTGAGTCTCTTGAGACAAATGCAAAACTTTTTTTTTTTTGGAAATGAAAAGACTTTTTTTTAAAAAAAAAGTAAAACGAGAAAAGTACATTTCTTTAGAAACAAACAAAGCCACATTTACTTTAAATAAATTTTCAAAAATCCTGGTTGAAGACATGAAAATGCCATAAGACCCAATCAAATGAAGAAATAAACCCAGCACAACCTTGGATATCCATTAGCTGAATTATCCTCAGCCCCTTTTGTCTGTGGGACAACGCTGCTTAGATGTGGAGTGGAGGTGATTTACTGCTGAATTAAAACTCAAGTGACACAAGGTACAAGTTGATATCGTTGAATGAAAAACAGAACAAAAACAATTCAGGAACAACGGCTAATTTTTTTCTAACGTTAAATTTAGTGCACTCTGTCTTAAAAATACGTTTACAGTATTGGATACATACAAGGGTAAAAAAAAAATTGTGTGTATGTGTGTTGGAGCGATCGTTTTTTTCAGAGTTTGCTTAATAGGTTATAAAAAGATGCCACAGTGGCTGCGTGTATATTGTTTTCTTTTGGTGACGGGGTTTTAGTATATATTATATATATGAAAATTTCTTGATTACTGTAAAAGTGGACCAGTATTTGTAATAATCGAGAATGCCTGGGCATTTGACAAAACAAGAAAAAAAAAAAAAACCCTTTTCTTTTCCTTGAAAATGTTGCAGTAAAATTTAAATGGTGGGGTCTATAATAATTTGTTCTTGTCACAGTAACTGTAAAGTCGGAGTTTTAGTAAATTTTTTTCTGCCTTGGGTGTTGAATTTTTATTTCAAAAAAAAATGTATAGAAACTTGTATTTGGGGATTAAAAGGGGATTGCTACACCATGTAGAAAAAGTATGTAGAAAAAAAAGTGCTTAATATTGTTATTGCTTTGCAGAAAAAAAAATCCACATTTCTGATCTGTACTTATTTTCCTCCTCCCGCCTCTCTCTGGAATGGATATTGGTTGGTTCATATGATGTAAGCACTTGCTGTATTTTTACTGGAGCTTGTAATTTTTTAACTGTAAGCTTGTCCTTTTAAAAGGATTTAATGTACCTTTTTGTTAGTGAATTTGGAAATAAAAAGAAAAAAAAAACAAAAACAAGCAGGCTGCCATAATATATTTTTTTAATTTGGCAGGATAAAATATTGCAAAAAAAAATTTGTATGTTAAGTCCTATTGTACAGGAGAAAAAAGGGTTGTTTGACAACCTTTGAGGAAAAGAAACAAAAGGAAGTAGCTAAATGCTTTGGTTCACAAATCATTTTAGTTGTATATATTTTTGTCGGAATTGGCCTCTACAAAGGACTGTTCGAATAGGGCTTCACTCTGAATGCCCTGAACCTTGCATCAAGGCTCCCTGGTGTGGCCACAGCAAACCAGATGGGAAATTCTTTATTTGTGTTGAGTGGAAAAATCAGTGTTTGTCAAGGTATAGGTACCATTTCACAGAGCCCTCCCTTTCTTTAAGAGGCATCCGTAAAAGATGTCAGATGTAGAGGAGAGCCCAGCGCATCTTCCTCCTCTGCCGTCACCCTGCCCTTCAGAGCAGAGAGAAACGCAAGCTGAGCTTTCTTTAGTCCTTGAGAAAGCATTAAACAAACAAGCAAACAAAAATTGTAATAAAGGGAGCTGGTGTATCAGCTAGGCGCAGGTGACGTGATCTGTGGCTGGGGCCAGCGCAAATCGGATTTCAGGAAGGAGTCCCCCTCACAACCAGGACCTTTTATCCCTTGGAGAGTGTTGGCCTGTTGTCTTTCTTACCTGCGTTGCTGCTTTTCTCTCCGAAACCTACATTCCGTCAAGTTTCCGAATGCCTAGGGCCTGGGACGAATTCGGTGCCTTTCCATAGCTTTCTCTTTCCTTCCTCTGTGTTTCCTCTCCATCCTTACGCCTCTGTCAGTCCTTTATTTGTTCTTTTCGTTTCTATTCGATTTATTTCTCCCTCTCTGTCCCCCCACTCCTTTTTTTTTTTTTTGTAAAGCCAAGTAGCTTTAAGATAATAAAATGGTGTTTTTTTGGATGAGGGAATAATACGTTTTTTAAAAAATACCTATATCAGGAAGCCATTTTTTATTTCAGGAACTCTAAGAAACCATTTCAGGTTACGAAAGTATAACCAAGCATCCTGTTGGGCAATTCTTTACCAAATGCAGAAATCTTTCTTCTGGGCGCTTTTCTGTTTAGTATGCTCTTTGCTCCTTGCCATTTACCTTTGCAAAGTAGAAAGAAAGGGAGAGGAAGTGGAAGATAAAGCTGAGATGTCCATTTCCTACCTGCTTGATCCGAAGACCCAGGGGCCCGTCCTTTCCTCCGGATGCCCTGGGAAGGTCCTTTAGAGCCTCCAAGGCGATCCTCCTGTAGTTAACAGAAGCTAGCCAGATCTCACCAGCTTCCGCAAAGTCACCACGATTCCAGGACTAAGCCATCCTAAAGCACAAAGATTTTGTCTCTGTCGACTGCAGAGAAATGAGCATTTTGCTTCTCTGTCATGTTTAAAAAGCCAACACTGAAGCAGATGACCCAGTGAGAGAGGCCCCGAGCCTGGGGGACCCAGCTGACCCTGCCGGTTTCCACACTGCCACAACTTGGTTCAAAGTTGCCACAACTTGGTTCAAAGTTGCCCCAAATTGGAACCTGCCACTTGCCATTTGAGGGTCTTTCACGGGGGGAGGAGGAAGCTGAATTCCTCTAAGCAAAAATGTGAAAAGTAGGGAAATCAGCCTTTCGTCCCTGTCCTAAGTGACAGTCAAAGATTTTGTGGAACACAGGCAAACCCATGATTTTGGTGCTCTTTGTATCAGCTCTGTGAAGCAAAGTTACATTGAGTTAAGTTGTTTGCATTTGTACTGGCAAGGCGAAATATTTTTATTACCTTTTCTATTACTTATTGTATGAGATTTTGTTGTTTACTTGGAGGTTCTGTCTTTTACTACAAGTTTGGAACTATTTATTATTGCTTGGTATTTGTGCCCTGTTTAAGAAACAGGCACTTTTTTTTTTTTATTATGGATAAAATGTTGAGATGACAGGAGGTCATTTCAATATGGCTTAGTAAAATATTTATTGTTCCTTTTATTCTCTGTACAAGATTTTGGGCCTCTTTTTTCCCTTAATGTCACAATGTTCAGTTCAGCATGTGTCTGCCATTTCATTTGTACGCTTGTTCAAAACCAAGTTTGTTCTGGTTTCAAGTTATAAAAATAAATTGGACATTTAACTTGATCTCCAAACCTTGTCCTTTTCTGTGTCTTTCAAGGGTAGGGAATGGACAGCTTATTTCCAAGAGTGACTTAAAGGTCTTTCTCCATTTTCCTCCTGACTCAACCCCTCACTGCTGTATTTGGGCGGACAGGAAATAATGCCATGAGAGACCAACAGTGCTCCTCGTTTACCCCTGTGAAGCACTGTGATGTGGAATAGTGGTTCTCCATCCTGCCTGCACATTGGAATCACATGGAAATTTTTCAAAATTCCACTGCCAAGGCCTCACCCCAGACAAATTTCTATCAGAATCTGGAGGTGAGATCCAGACATCAATATTTTTGAAAATGACCCAGGTGACTCTTACACAGGCAAGTTTGAGAACAAGTCGTTTAAAACTAAAAGCCCTTGTCTGGGAATGACAAGGCTCAGGTCTAGTATAATTCAGCTAACGTTTCCTGAATTCCCAGGGAGAGCCACTGGGTGAGGCACCGAGGGGTCAGAAATGAGTGGGACAGAGACCCTGCTGCTCTGGGTCCTTGGTCTGGTCTGGTCCCCTGGGGTTCCCATCATGAAGGGAGGCTGTTGGACTAGAGAGCATCTCCACCCATCCATGGGTTTTAATAGAATCACACAGGAGGACCACCCTCCCTCCCCCTGTGCGAGAGGTTGATAGAGTTGAGGATGCCTTCTTTAGGGATAATCTCAGATCCGGAGGAGGAGGCAATGTCTTTCAGGAGGAAGTAGCCTTTAGCTTGGCTTTTCCGCCTGCTGGGCCCAGAGCAACTGACAAGATGGAAGATTTCCTTTGGGTTTCACCCACTTAGGAAACTGTTGCTTTCCTCCAATGAGTGAGGGTCAGAGCCCACCCCTGTGTGAAACGGGATCAAAGACCCACTGGGTTCTCGGCCACTCTTCCTTTTTTCTGCCGCACTCTGCGGCATGTGGGATCCTAGTTCCGCAACGAGGGCTCGAACCCACGCCCCCTGCAGCCGAAATGCAGAGTCTTAACCACCTACCAGGGACGTCCCCCTCGACCACTCTTCTTATGTTTCCTGTTCTTCAAGACACAAAGAACATTCCAGTCAAGTCACTTTTCTGCAAACTCACTGGGCACCATCCACAAAGCAGATACCAAGGTAGGCAACCTGGGAATCTTCACAAGGAGACTGCAGAAAGGGAAAACACTGAGCCATGCTTGCAAAGATGCTGTGTGGGTTCTGGCCAGATGATAGGAAGAATGAGGGAGATGTGTTCCTCTGTGTGCTGTCTTCAAAAAGTCACCATGCTCCCAAGGCCATATCTAACCACCGGATGAATAGAGGTAGGATTTAAAGTCCAGCACTAAACACGGAGTGGGTAGCCATTCAGGGCAGGTGGCCTGCCCTGCTCTCTAGGGGTGTAGAGAATAAGAATTCCCCGATAAGAATTCTCTTCTTTTCCGTAAGTCCTGCCTATCCCCCACTGACTTGTGATTTTTCCCGCCCAGAAAACGGTGCAAATAGCAGAACTGAAATGGTCAGTTGCTTTCTGATAGGGATACACGGAGATGTGGTCATTTGGGGAAGAACCTCCATCTTAGGGTTGAGGAACAGACATCTAAACTGAGTAAAAAAAAATATATGCTTGGGATGATGTGTGAATGCCTGACATTCACACTCATGGCCTGTCCCTTCCCTCAGCCCAATTTGGAGATCACCAGCAGGGCAAAGGAAAAGCTCCATTCAATTCTCATTGTCCCATCCGTAGCTCTGTGACCTCAGGCCAGTCCTTTCCCTTTTCTGGGCCTCAGTTTTCCCACCTGTAAAATGGAGAGTTAAGGTGATCTGGAAGGAACCATTCTGCCTTCAGTTGCCGTGTGTGCACAGAGTAACAAAATTTGATGGGAAAGTTAAGGTCAGAAATGTGCCCTATTCAGATGACAAAACACAGGGTAAGAATGGGTTCTCAAGAACAGAAAATCCCATGTTTTTGCTGGTTTTACCTCGGGGTCTTCCGCCACCTTGCAAGTCACAGGGTTTCCCCATTTTCTAAGCGGTCCCGAGGACGTTGGGGACCTCAGAGTAGGCTGCTAAACAGCTCACTCTTCAACTGTAAGTTCAGCAATTAAAGCTAGAAAACATCTTCTTCTGCTTTGGAGTTAAAACTAGATGAATAGAACTTTTAAAAAAATGTTAATGTGATGAAATATATAATGAAACGCATGTAACTTTCAAGCCAGGGAGGATCAAATTCTGACTTTCTTGTGTGCAGGTGAAATCTTAGTCACTAATTGTCTGCTCTGTCTAGCCTTCAAAACAATTTTATAGCATTCTGGTTAAAGATCATCTAGGATGCGCTGAAGAAGTCAAAGCAGGTTGAGCTCAAAAGTCTATTTAATTCCCAAAGCAAACAATGAGCTGGAGGTCAGACCTGAGCACACAGGGAGGTCTAGGGCCTGGTCTTTGCTCTCGAGGGACTCCTTGTTTAATGAAAGAAATGCATTATGAAACAAGGCTGCAGGATGGGGCCATGTGGGCAGTGAGAGCAGCCCAGAAGAGGGAGCAACTAATCCACTGGGGGGAGGGCAGACTAGGGAAATTGTGCTGCTCCTTGAAAGATGAGTAAGGATTCACTGGGAAGTTGAGGACAGGTGAGGGAGAAATGGCATGTCTTGCAGAGGGTATGGCACAGGAGAATGCATGGATGTTGGGAAAGCACAGTGAAGCCCATGGAGAAGCAAAATCTTATCGTTGGCTGGGACCCTTAGAAGTCATCTATTACAAGCCCATCTAATATAGGAATCCTCTCCCAAACCCTAAATTATAGCACATCCATCCATCCATCCACCCTTCCATCCTTCTATCTATATATCCATTTATTTTTCCATCCATTCATCCATTCCACGCATCAACCATTCATCCATCCACCTACCCATTTATCCATTCATCCTTCCATTCCATTCCATCCATCCATCCATCCATCCTTCCATTTATCCATCCAGCCACCCACCCACAAGTTATTCACTTAATAAACATTTATCAAAGACATATGCTGTGTCACATACTCTGCTGGGAAGTTACAGATCAGTAAGACTCACCCCTGCCTTCCAAGGCTTTACCTTTCAGTTGGCAGGATGGGACATCAATCCATCTATTCAGTTATTTATTTCCTTAATGACCCTGGAGTTCCTACTGAGTGTCCCATGCTCCTAGACCCTGGAGATGTAGTCCACAGCATGGATGACTCCCAGTTAGCTGGGGAGGCAGTGAGTGAACAGACAAGCAGGGTTCTGTCTTTTGGATGGGAGCTCAGGGTCCAACATGAGGCTGGGGGAGACATTCATGTCTTCATTACAGATTAGAAACACAGTCCTTGCCCCATTGTGTCCTGCTGCCGTCCAAACAGTCTCCCTTTACTGTGATCTCTTTCTCACAGGCCATGATGAAAATATACTTGTGTTTCTGTGACCTTTTATAACCAAAGATGTAAAAAATAAGAAATGTCTAGTTTGGGACACATCCAGGATGTGAATGCAGGGGTCCTGTCTAGAGGAAGTGGGTGGTCTCCCTTCCAGTCTAAATCCCATGATGTGATAACAATGCTGGCATGTCGCTCATGGGACAGGCCATATGGAACTTTTTTGGCACCAAATGCATTGCAGGCTGAAGTTTCCAAAGGGTAGGCAGGTCTTCCAGCAAAGCCAGGAACTACTGAGGATCGGGGATGGTGTCTCCTTCCTCCTTCTTTCTTCATAGCCCTTCTTCCTCCTTCCATTGACAAGATTGTACAAAGCATCTACTCCATGGCCCATGGTACAGTGTGGAAACAGATCCAAGGAATTGGTAAGTGAAAGGAAGAAATTCAGAGGTAGACTGCAGGTGACAGTCCCAGCCGTTCAACCACTTTTGGCACTCAGCCTTTCGGCCTGTGTTTGGTGGTGTAATTGAGGGTTCAGTTTTGTTACCTCTGTCGTGCTTCAACCACGTTCGCCTCTTTCCTTCTGAAAGCTCTGGGGTAGCACATATCAAGGGCTTAATGGTATTGTGATTATTCAATTTGGTCATGTTATTCTCAGCAACTGTACTAAGTACACTCGTCAGCGATTCCTAGAGAGAGGAAGAGCTATATGCTTACAGATGGTCACTCTGACATGTCATTAAATTCTTTTGCAATGATTCCACAAAGCTCTGAGGAGGCCAATAGGAAACATAATAAAATATAAGTAAGCAGCAAAACATCAAGACCAGAGAGAAGAAAAGGTAGAGCAAGGCGTCCGCACCTGTGTACAAGTATATCATAGAGAAGCAGGCTATACGGTGCTGCACTGAAATCACAGATCTGAGTCTAAGCTTCTCACTAGCCAAAGGGAAAGAAGAAACATAGACACACTGCTTATTCTTCATGAAGAGAACTTCCAGCCAATGACATGCATGACGGCCAAACGTTGGAAGCAGCCTCTGTGTTCAATAAAAAAGAAGTGAATGATTGAAAAAGACTTTGTTCAAATGGAATGTTTATATCCATTTAAAATGAGGGGGTTGACTTTGGTAATAGTAGAAAAACTGTATGTGAGATAATGCTAACTTTAAAAAAATTTCGATTGGAATATAGTTGATTTACAATGTTGTGTTAGTGTCAGGCGTACAGCAAACTGAATCAGTTATACATATACATATATCTACCCTTTGTTAAGATTCTTTTCCCATATAGGCCATTACAGAGTATTGAGTAGAGTTCCCTGTGCTATACGGTAGGTTCTTATTAGTTATCTATTTTACATATAGTAGTTTGCATATGTCAATCCCAATCTCCCAATTTATCCCTTCCCTTCCCCCCAGTAACCATAAGTTTGTTTTCTACATCTGTAACTCTATTTCTGTTTTGTATAAGTTCATTTGTACCCTTTTTTTAAGATTCCACATATAAGCAATATCATAAGATATTTGTCTTTCTCTGTCTGACTTACTTCACTCAGTATGACAATCTCTAGGTCCATTCATGTTGCTGCAAATGACATTATTTCATTCTTTTTTATGGCTGAGTAATATTCCATTGTATATATGTACCACATCTTCTTTATCCATTCCTCTGTTGATGGACACTTAGGTTGCTTTCATGTCCTGGCTATTGTAAATAGTGCTGCAATGAACATTGGGGTGCATGTATCTTTTCGAATTATGGTTTTCTCCGGATATATGCCCAGGAGTGGGATTGCTGGATCATATGGTAGTTCTATGTTTAGTTTTCTAACGAGCGTCCATACTGTTTTCCATAGTGGCTGTACCAATTTACCTTCCCACCAACAGTGTAGGAGGGTTCCCTTTTCTCCACACTCTCTCCAGCATTTATTGTTCATAGATTTTTTTGATAATGGCCATTCTGACCAGTGTGAGGTGATATCTCACTGTAGTTTTGATTTGCATTTCTCTAATAATTAGTGATGATGAGCACCTTTTCATGTGTTTTTGGCCATCTGTACGTCTTCTTTGGAGAAATGTCTGTTCAGATCTTCTGCCCTACCTAATGTTAACTCGTAAAAGAATAGAAAATGTTCATATGCTATGATTCCAAATTATCTAGCTAAACGTGTGTGTGGCTATGGAAGTACATCAGATGTGGCTGCTTCAGGGAGAGCCTCATTTCTCCTACCTTTTCCACAGTTTCAGGAGGTTAGTGCTATTGCCTTTGCAACTGAAAATATTCAAGTGAATAATGTGTGTCAGAGAGGCTCTAATAAATGTCTCTCCAGTATTTGCCCTCTCTTGGAGCCCTTTGCTCTAGCAGATGATTTTCTAAGACATATAAAGGCTCCATACAGAATTACCATTGGGCAATTTGGAAATGCCTATACATCCCTAAACCTAGCGTGGATCACAACACAAGCAAACTTGCCTTTTTTTTTTTTATTAATCTCTGACATAATGTCTCTTCTAGAAAATCATCCTCAAGAAACTATAATTTTGTCACAAATTTAACTAAAAAGACGTTCACTGTGCTGGAAATCTAGAAAATGCCCCCAAACACGGGATGAGATAAGTAAGTGATAGAACATCCATGCAATGGAATATTTTTTCAGGTATCAAAAATAATGCTATTGGACCGACTTAAATGGCACTGCAAAGGTGTTCGTGATGGAATGTTAGGTTTTAAAATAAACACATTACAGGATCTGTTATATACTTGTGATTTTATGAAGACACATATGAGTCAAAACAAGTGCCAGGAGGAAATGCGCGGGAAGGATACTGGTGGCTGATTCTGGATTACATTTTAGTGGGACTCTTCCGGCTGCATGTGGAGGGCGGACTGTCATGGACAGGAGGTAAAGCAGGTGATGGAGGACAGAAGATAGTAGTATTTTGTTATGGCAGCGTGAGCTGATCGAGACGCTGTGTCATAGAGTTATGATGAGGATTCAATTAATAACTCTTGTAAACGTGCCTCCATATCCAGTGAGCCAACCACTTGGAAACCTCTGAGCACCTGTAACTGGGCTTATGACTGTCCCCTTTCTTAAAGAGGACCAGAACTTAGACTCTCACCAGAGTCTGACCACTTGTATCCTTCAAGATGTCCAGTTCTCTCTGAATTTCACGATCTACCTCATTTCCAGGTACAACATCACAAAACTGCACGAGCAATTAACTTTTCTCTATGGCTACACCTAAAATGGGGTTCATTATAATGTGATACTTTCATCTGCCATGGATGGTCATTTCTAGGGCTGGCTACAAAAACAATTATTGTCACTTAACAATTCTCTCAACCATGGCCAATGAAAACAAACAAAAAGTTTGTTAAAGACACGTTCTGTTATGTTGTTTGACATCCTTCGAACACAGTAGTTTGATCTCTTGCTCAGCTCTTTGCATCATTCTGAGTTCTCTCTGGTTTGTTTCCTCCAAGGACTCTCATGGATCTGATGCCATGGTGGTTTGTGATTTCGGATTGTGAATTCATCTTCGTGGGTTCCCCCTCTGAGTGAATCTGATGACTTCTGCTATAAAAACATCCTTCAGAACACATTGCTGGCTGCTTCTGTGGGACTCCAGCAACTTCAGCTGGTCTAGAGAGGGAGTGTAAACCTGAATCCCACACATGCTTGGCCCCAGCACTTTTTTCCACCTAAGGCCCAGAGAGGCCACACACTTCTTTACTACATTCCAGTGGGTATAGTGTTTCTTGTCCTGTTTTTGCCAACAGAGCAGCTCTTCAGAATCCAGGCTTTATATAGAAGGATCCAGTCTACGTGCCCAGCATCACAGGGACTGATGCCAGAACTCCAGTCCCTAGTTCCAGGTTCTGTTTGTGGGTCTGCAACCCATGAGCTGTGGAGTCAGTTCTCACCACTCTGGCTTTGATTCCTTTTTCTTTCCAGGATTCCTTTTTTTTTTTTTATTAGGTACATGCAACTTAATTTTTTTAAAAACTTATAATTGACTTCCAATGTTGTGCTAGTTTCTGGTGTACAGCATAGTGATGCAGTTATACATATATATATATATATATTCTTTTTCATATTCTTTTCCATTATGGTTTATTACAGGAAGGATTCCCTTTCTTTTGGGTTTAGACACAGACACACACACACACACACACACACACACACAGGCACATGCTATATATAACTATGTACCATATAACTATATACTATTTAGCTCTATTGCTACAGTTGTATATATAACTATACAGTTATATACTGTATTTACAATTATATATATATAACTATAAGAGTATATAGAGTTACATATACAAGTTTTATATACAACTATACTTGTATAGTTATATGGTTGTATAACTGTGTAATTACACAACTATATTGTTATATACACACATGTTTTATATATGTAGTTATATATGTGTGTGTGTCTGAGTGTATAACAAGTATTTGTGATATTTTATCCATCTGGAACTCTTATCCCTGATTTCTAGGACTTAGCATTGAGAAATAAACATCTCTTTTGATAAGTCCATATAGCTCATCTTGTATTTGAATCATGTAACTTGTTGCATTTCCCTTTTTGCCACAACTGCCAGGAAGCTCCGTGTAAATTTAGTGTTCAACCACAGCATCCACATAGTTTGAGATTTAAAAAAAAATATTCCTCCTTCGATTGCTGTAGTGATGTTGAAAAAAAATTCCTTCTTCTATATTATTTTTGAGTTTCTATTTTGACCGCTTTATTGTATATGTGATCTTATTGTAACCTCTTCAATACTTTTTAGAAGATGGTGAGATAGAGAATTATAAATAAGTAGATAACTCCCTTCACCCCATGGAGCCTTCCCAAGACATTATGCTGAAGCTACTCTTCTTTCCCCCAGATTCCCAAACATGCCTGTCTATGATTGGTCATGATTGCCTTGTGATGGCTCTGGTATTGCCAACTTGCACTGTTTTCAAAATCTCCTGTACTGTTCTTTGTCTTCTTATGAACTTAGAAACTTTTGTGCAGTGGAAAGAATATGGAATTTAGAATTGGATGCACTTGAGACTGATCAGGAATCTCGGCTCTGCTTCTCACCAGCTAAATACCTGGGGTCTGTAGTCTCTTAGCCTCAGTTTCCTTATCTGTAATATGGGGACAAGATCACTTCACTGCAGAGTTGTGAGGCTCAAATAGCAAAAGGTAGCCAAGGCCCCTGGTACAAGCAAGGTGCCCAGCAAAATTCCATTGCTTTCCCTTACCTTTTCTGGTTGTGGTCCCATGTTCCCAGCAAGCCCTGGACCTCACCCCTCACCACTCCAGCCTCCTTGCCCCCTGCCTCCCACCCGTGACACCCTGCAGTCTGCAGCCTCCGGATCGCCATTGGGATTGGACTCGGGAAGGCTGGCTCCATCACTGCACCCCCCACCATGTGTGTGTCTGGGGGAGCCTTGCCGGGCACAGTCATGGAAACACCCACTTGCCCCAGCCCTGAGTGCCAGGCAGCTGGGCAGGGGGTGGCTGGCATGTGGGGTGGGCGCTGCTCCGGAGGGGGGGCGCTGATCCGGCCTGGCCAGCCCCCGCTCGCAGGAGGGGCCAGAGACCTGGCAGATGGGAGCCGTCACGTTGCACCATCTCCTCTGTCTTCTAGTCTTTCTTATGCTCCCTCCCCTCCCTCTCCCTCCAATTTCTCATTCTGTCTGTCTGTCTGTCATCACTGAGTCTCACTCGCCTCCGTCTCTCCTTCTGTTCTTTCATCTCCGATCCTTTCCTCCCTCCCCTGTGCTGCACACCCAGTGCACCCACCCTGGCGAGCATCTTCTGGGCAAAGATGCTGTGTGGCACCCACCCAGGTCATCCTGAGGGCTCTAGGGACCAGTGACCCTGTCCAGAGGCTGCTGCCTCTTGGAGAAAGTCTCACAGGCTCCCTGAAGATGTGGAGCCCCCAAAACCTGATGAGTCTGCTGGTTCTCACACTTTAACTAGTAGAAGCATCATGCATGGAGGTTGTATTTAAAATACAGATTTCCAGCTCATGCTGCTTGGAGACCCTGAGTCTGCAGGTCTGGGTCCTGGAATATGCATTTTTTAATTGGAGTAGAGTTGATTTACAATGTTGTGTTAGTTTCAGGTGTACAGCAAAGTGATTCAGTTATACATATACATATATTCATTCTTTTTCAGATTCTTTTCCCATATAGGTTATTGTAGAATATTGAGTAGAGTTCCCTGTATACAGTAGGTCCTTTTTGGTTATCTATCTTATATAGTAGTGCGCGTATGTGAATTCCAAGCTCGTGTTTTATCTCTTCCCACCACGTTTCCCCTTTGGTAACCATAAGTTTCTTTTCTAAGTCTGTAAGTCTGTTTCTGTTTTGTAAATAGGTTCATTTGTATCATATTTTAAAAGTTAGATTCCACATATAAGTGATATCATATGATATTTGTCTTTCTCTGTCTGACTTCCTTCACTTAGTATGATCATCTCTAGGTCCATCCATGTTGCTGCAAATGGCATTATTTCATTCTTTTTTTGTGGCTGAGTAGTATGGAGTATGCATTTTAAACATAAATCCTGAGAGATTCTGATGCTGGGTTTTTGGGGAGGTTCACATGCAAGAAGCCCCATGTGGGTTAAATGAGTGCTAGTCTCCGGAGCTGGTGCGGTCCATTTCAGGCCTATGAGAAGCGAGGGAGAGTTGGCCTTGCCCCCGTCAGCTGGCGCCTCCTGGTTCCACGTTTTTTTCTGAGGCCTCACCCGGGACGGGTCCCGTCACTTCTCAGCCTGCTTCCTTCTGTGCAAACAGGGGTGGATGTACGGTCCTCACAGCACGGTTGGAAGATTGATGAGGTGATGCATGAGGAAGGCTCTGAAGGACTTATGCTCCTAGACATATATCAGAAAATGACGGATGTATTAAATAAACAACCAAATGAACGATGGCAACCCCAAGTCCACCTCACCTGCCACAGCACATCCCTCAGAGGAAGCCTCCTGCCCCTGTGAACACTGCAAGCTCTTCCCAGACATCTGGCCTTTCTCCACGCTGTCCCCGCCTTCAGGAATACGTGTCCCCTCCCATTCATGTCCTATGGGATGTATGATTCGAGATCCTCTCCTGCCCCGTCTCCTGGACCTCCTGCACCCCAGACCATGTGCTGCTTTCTCACCTATGGGCACATAGGCCCTGGCATGGTCCCCTGTAGCTTTTAGCATCCCGGGTCCTGGAGGGCTATGAGTTGAGGAAGGAGGACGTGTCCCGTTGTGCTCAGTGCGGGGGACACCCATCTGTGTGTGTGAGGGTACAGAACCCTGGGGAATCAGCTACCCTCCCCTCAGAGGCACTGTCAAAGCAGCATGGCAAGGAGGATTTCAGAGCTAGGAACAGGACCACCAGGTACCCGGTGCCTCTTTTGCCAAGGGGCCTTCTTGTCTGAGCTCCCTTAGATTATAGAACTCTTAGGGGTTCATCTCCAATGTAGCCACTGCCTTCCAGCTGGGTCCCGCCAAGAACATCCCTCATGGATCCCTTGGTTTTAACCTTGGAGGGGCTCTGAAGCCGGATGTCTTGTGTTGTAATCCCATTCAGCCTCTTTCCATATGTGTGACCACCCGACACCTCAGTTTCCTAATCTGTAACATGTGGGTAATAATGCTACACACCTTCTTCAGTTGTTGGGATGACTGAATGCGGTACGGCATGCAAAGTGCTCAGCACGGTGCACTGAGTCAACACCCAATAGGCACCAGTGAGTCAGCCAGGATCATTCACACTTCTGCTGGCACAACCTCAAAATCCCAGTGACTCAATGTAATGAAGGTTGATTTCTTGTTAATGTCACAGTCCCATAAAGTGAATGATGGGCAGCTTCCTATGGAGAGAGTCAGGGATTCCAGCCCCTTCTGTCTTGTTTTGTTGCCATCTTCTAGAACTGTGCTGTCCAATATGGTAGCTACCAGTAACTATTTAAATTCAAGTGAATTTTAACAATCAATAAAATTAAAAATTCAGGTCCTCAGTTGCACTGGCCACCTTTCAAGGGCTCAGTAGCCACATGTGGCTAGTGGTCATCATATTGGGCAGTACAGACATAGGACATTTCCACCGTCACAGAAAGTTCTGTTGGATGGAGCTGATCAGGGTCTCCTCGGGGGTCTCTGCTGGATCCTCTGTGCTGAGCCATCAGTACTGGGAAATACGGAGAGTCACACGCAGATGTCCTACTGGATCAGGACAGGGAGTGGTGAGTATCACTTCTGTCCCCATCCCCTTGGCCAGAAAGCAATGACATGGCCTCAACCTAACTTTAGGGGGGGCTGCGGAGGCTTCAGCATGGCATTCTAATCCTGCATAGCTGGGTTCAGCGTACCTTCCCCGTTTCATCTCCTTCTATTCCATTTCCTATCCCCACCTCACGTGGTCCCGAGGAGTGAGGGTACAGGTTTCTAGGGGCTCTCTCAGAAGAGGGAGGAACCCCCTTTCCTAGAATTCCCCAGCCAACTCTGCCTCACCTCTCTTTGGCCTGAAATGGACCGCACGGCTATTTCTGAACCAATTCCTTGGCCAGAAGAAAGCCATGTGCCAACTGGCTTAATCCTGGTTTTCTAAACCAATCAGGGTGGCCAGGGGTCTAGGACTGGGATGCTGGGGGCGCATTTCTACCCTACCCTAGATCTGTAGCTGCTGCCCAGTGCAAGAAGGGTGGAAGGGATGCTGGGGAGAGACCATAAAGCCCTCCAGTTTGCCCTGCTCAGTGCTGGGTGCTCTGCTGGGCACTGGAGGGGCCCATCTGACTTGGGTGTGGCCTCTGCCACCAGGGAGTTCAGAGATGTGTAGGTAATGAGGTTGGAGAACCCGGCACAGATGAGGGTCAGAGCTGGGGCCCTCGAGAAGCTTAGAATTGCACAGAATCTCTAAGCACGTCTTCCGGGGCCTCGGGAACCTTGCTGGTTAATGTTTAGATGCTCTGATTTTTGTGATTTTTAGACAATTGGCCATCTCAGATCCTCCCAAGGAGTGATCGTGCGTCAGCCTGGCTGACGCTCATTCCTCTTTGCTTTTGGGTTCTGAGGTCCCTGAGTCCTTCCTCCTCTGCTTCGCCCAGACTAGCAGCCTCACCCTCTACCTTCCCTCAGCTAGGTATTAGCATCCCAGGTAGTTTTTCATATTTTTTCCCCCTAATGAATGCAGAGTGCTTTATTTATTTATTTATTTTGTCAGAAGGCGCCCAAGCATTTAGCAGTTACCAATGATCAACAGTACATTTTGCAAACAAGTCATAAATTTTAACAGCAATTTGTCTACGAATTGTGACCTTTTGATGATGTATTTGATTTTTCCCGAGTTGAACTTCTTTGTCATCCAAGTTTGATTCATATTTTAATTTTTTTAAAAGCAAATGGTCTGCATAACACATTGCCACATTGCGCTGATTGCAAATGCTGTTTGGGTTGCAGTCAATATTTTTAATTTATGCCATGCAAGATACACCA
Source organism: Leucopleurus acutus (assembly GCF_964270905.1). Lineage (NCBI taxonomy): Eukaryota > Metazoa > Chordata > Mammalia > Artiodactyla > Delphinidae > Leucopleurus > Leucopleurus acutus. Next base: position 5,510,725 of record NC_139142.1, read on the forward strand.
GGAGCCCCTGGCCCACTTCACCAACAGCTGCAAATCCACACATCTCTGTCCCTGACATTTTCTACTCTGTAGTTTTCTTAATGTTATATGGATTTTTTTTAAAAAAGGAAGGATAATTTATGCCAGTGCCTTTTAATGAGGCACCTTTAAGCAGAGATAAAACACTTCCTCACTTCTCCAGATTCCACCCTTTTGGCCTGGGTGTTGCCGATCATTTTCCTATGGAAAATGTTGTTGGCTCTTTGAATCCCCCAACTGGTGCATTACTTTGTGTTAATTACCTCAGGACGAGAGTGGCTCAGAAGCAATCATCTTTGTTTGTTAACACACCCTCGATGTGCCACCACTCCCCATAAATAAAACATAACTGAGATTACAATGTCATGTTCGCCGGGACTCCAGACCCCGGTAACTGCTCTAGCAGAATGCACAAGGCATCCCCCGGCTTCCACTGCGATGCCATGTGACCAGGATTGCTTTTCATTTCTCAGTCATCTCATGCCCACCAGGCCCTGGCCGTGTCTGCAATTCTGGGATGTTCTTATGCTGGGATAGCTGGCAGGGAGCTGACTTTGTTTCTCCTCTATCTGAAAAGAGTTAAGTACGCAAGGGTATTTTTAGCAGCTTGGAAGGGGCCAGAGGGGACTAGCAGAATGCAAAGCTGGGGTCGGAGTTTTGCATTCAAGGATGGTGGGAATATCTGAAGCGACCCACAGAGAGTCATGCATTTATTTATTCATGTCAGTGCTTTGTTCAACACACACACAAATAAGAAAAAAGATAAAGAGATGGCTGATACGAGCAATGTTTAATAATCAGAACAGTATGAATAATACGATTAGGGTAAATTCTGCTTTAAATAAAAGAAGTGAGAATGAAAACACGCAAGACAATTTGAAAGTTTGGCTCCGAGCTTCCTGGCTGTCAAAGAGAAAAGGGATACAATGAGTATAGTCATCAGTGTGAACCCATTGTACTGCTTCAGGGGAAGCAGAGTGTTTCCTGGTACTTTAGTCTGAAAGCAGTTTCTCTAATGAATCCTTGCATGGAGTTGTGGTTCTAAGTGTGTGGTCCACCGCACACTGGTGGGAAGCAAGGGACTCCTGGAAAGTCACAAGCTAATTAGAAATGTACATTCTGAGTCCAGTTCATAGTTGTGAATGATGCACAAGCCCATTTATTTTTGTTGTTATGCATGGCTGATGTTTACTTAGCAATAACTCATTGAGTTATTCAAAGTTAACAAATATAGTTCTCATAAATTAAATTTAGTGCATTACCGGGGTTTACCAAGAACTTTATTTTAGCATTCCATCAAGGAACCTGACTTCCTGACACTGATGCAAAATTACAGTAGATCAAATACATAGGTAAAGAGTTGAAATTTCCCTAGTTTTGGGTAGGGACACTTTGTTATTAGTGAATTATCAGTGTGGTCTTGAATTCAAGTGGTTTTCAATGGTTTCTAGTCTCACATTGGTAAATATACTGGTGGAATAGCTTCTAGGTTTTCATTTTGTTAATCTTTTTTTTTCTTGGTAATTACTTTGGAAAATGGGAATGGGCAGGGTAATGAACTTCAGGATCATTTGCTCCAACTAAGTGGGCAAAAAAGTTGAGCATCACTTATAAAGGGGACCATGATAACCCTCAAGAGGGTATAATAATCCTAAATGCATATGTATATAATAATAGAATTTTATGTTCAGAAAACCTGAAAAAATTAAAAAGAGAAATAGACAAATCTATGATTACAATTGGAGATTTCATACTCCTTTCTTGATACTTGATAGAACAAATAGATAGAAAATGAAAAAGGATGTAGAAGACATTACTACCAACCAACACTATCACCTCAACCTAATTGACATTTATAGAACACTTCAACAACAAAAGCAAAGTACACATTTTTTTAAAGAACGTAAGGAACATTCACTAAGAGAGATAATATCCTGGGCTATAAAAACAAGTCTTAATAAATTTTAGTGGTAAGAAATCATACAAATGTTCTCTGATCACAGTAGGATTAAACTGGAAGTCAATAACAAAAAGAGATCTGGAAAATTCCCAAAATATTTGGAAAGTAAATATCACACTTAATGATTCATGCATCAAAGAAGAAATCACAAGAAAATTTAAAAAATATTTTGAACTGAATAAAAATGTAAACAAAACATAAAAATTTGTGAGACACAGCTAAAGTAGTACTTAAAGAGAAATTTACAGCGCTAAATATTTATATAAGAAAATAAGTTATCAAATCAGTGACAATCTTCCACTTTAAGAAACTAGAAAAAATAGAGCAAACTGAACCTCAAGTAATCAGAAAAAAGGAATAAAGATAAGAGCAGAAAGCACTGAAATAGAAAAAAGAAAAACAATAGAGAAAATCAATAAAAACAAAATCTAGTTCTTTGTGAGATCAATAAAATGGATAAGTCTCTAGCTAGACTGATCAGGAAAAAGAGAGACAACACAAATTATCCATATCAAGAATGAGAGAGTAGGCATCACTACATGTCCTACAGATATTAAAATAATAATAAGAGAATACTATGAACACCTTAATGCCAATATATTCCACAACTTATATGAAATGGACAAGTTCTCTAAACTACACTAGCTACAAAAGCTCAGTCAAGAATAAATAGACAACCTGAATAGCTCTATATCTAGCAAATAAATTGAATTTGTAGTTTAAATCTTTCCCACGAAAATAAACCAACAAAAATCCCTCCAGGCTCAGCTGGCTTCACTGGTGAATTCTATCTACCATTTAAGAAGGAAATAATGTTAATTGCATACCAATTCTTGCTGTAAATAGAAGAAGAGGGGATAATACAACTTATTTTATGAGGCTAGCATTACCCTGATACCCAAACCGTATAAAGATATTACAAGAAAGAAGACTACAGACTAATATCCTTCTTGGATATAAATATTTAAAATTTTAGCCAGTTGAATCCAGTAATATATAAAATGACAATACATCATGACCAAGTGGGTTTTATGCCAGGAATTAAAATATCAATTAATGCAATTCACCACATTAGCAGACTAGAAAGTAAATCATAATGATCATCTCAATGTACGCAGAAAATGCATTTGACAAAATTCAGTACCTAGTAATGATTAAAACGCTTAGCAAAGTAGTTACAGAAAGAAACTTTCTAAGTTAGCTTATAGCTAACATCCTATTTAATGGTGAAAAACTGAATGCTTTTCCCTAAGATCATGAACAAGGCAATGATGTCTGCATTTACCACTTCTGTTCATCATTATATGTGAGATTCTAGACAATGCCATAAGGTAAGAAAAAGCAATAAAAGCCTTATGAACTAGAAAGGAAGGAGTAAAGCTGTTTCTTCCCAGATGACATTATCTTCCACATAGAAAATCCCAAAGAATCTACAAAAAAGCTACTAGAACAGATAAGTGAATTTGATAAGGTTGCAGAATACAAGGTCAATATGCAAAAGTCAATGGTATTTCTATAAATACCAATGAATAATTGTCATATAAATTTTAAAAAGCAATACAAGCATAACTTGTTTTATTGTGCTTCATTTTATTGCACTTCACAGATATTTCATTTTTCACAAATTGAAGGTTTGTGGCAATTCTGTACTGAGCAAGTCAATAGACACCATTTTTCCAATGGCATTTGCTCACTTCCAGTCTCTGTGTCACATACTGGTACTTCCCACAATATTTCAAACTTTTTCATTATTATTAAATTTGTTATGGTAATTTGTGATCAGTGATCTTTAATCTTACTACTAAGACTTATTGATGGTTCAGATGAGGGTTAGCATTTTTTTAGCAATAAACTATTTTTTAAAGTATGTACTTATTTTAGAGATAATGCTATTACACACTTACTACAGTATAGCGTAAACACAACTTTTATATACATTGGGAAACCAAAAAATTCATGTGACTGACATTATTGCAATGTTTGCTTTATTGTGGCAATCTGAGGCCAAACCTGCAATTTCTCTGAGGTATGCCTGTACAATTTACAATCATATAAAAAAAGAAATTTCAAGGAATAAATTTAACAAAAAATGCATGTGTGTGCACTGAACACTACAAAACCCTGCTTAGAGAAATTAAAGTAATGAAGAGATATACTATGTTCATAGATGGCAAGACACAATATTAATTCTCCCTATATTTATCTATGTATTCAAAACAATACTAATTGAAATTCCATCAGGATTTCTAAAGTAGAAATTGACAAACTGATTCTAAAATTTATGTAGAAATATTAAGGATTCAGAATAATCTAAATAATTTAAAAAATTGGAGCACCCACATTACTTGATTTCAAAACTTACTGTAAAGTTATAATAATCAAGACTGTTGGTATTACCATAAAGGTGGATTTATAGATCAATGGGATAGAATATAGAGTCCAGAAATAGAACCATACATACATATTGGTTTTTGACTATTGTCCCAAGGTAGTATCCATATACTAAAAAATGAACCTCAACCCTTACTTCCCACATTAAAATTAACATAAAATGTATCACATGCTTAAATGTAAGAGCTAAAATTATAAAACTTAAAAAAAAAAAAAACAAGAGGGCTTCCCTGGTGGCGCAGTGATTGAGAGTCCACCTGCTGATGCAGGGGACACGGGTTCGTGTCCCGGTCCAGGAAGATCCCAGCCGCAGAGCAGCTAGGCCCGTGAGCCATGGCTGCTGAGCCTGCGCGTCTGGAGCCTGTGCTCTGCAACGGGACAGGCCACAACAGTGAGAGGCCCGCGTACTACAAAAAACAAAAAACAAGAGAAAATCTCCATGACCTTGTATTAATTAGGTAAAGATTTAAAAAATAAAACACAAAGCAGGTGAACTAAAAAACAAACAAACAAACAAATCAGTGGATTTCAAATTTAAAACATTTGCTCTTCAAAAGACCCCATTAAGGAAATGAAAAGGCAAGACACAAATTGGGAAATAATAGTTGCAAAACAGCTATCTAATAAAGAACTAGTATCCAGAATATAAAAAGAACTTCCACAATTCAATAATAAAAAGACAATAAGATAAAAACAACAGGCAAAGTATTTGAACAGACACTATTCCAAAGAAGATACATGAATGTCAAACAAGCACATGAAAACGTGCACAACATCATCCGTCAATGGCTAAAATTAAAAAAGACAGACAGAGACTGACAAAAGCCAAGAAGAATGAAGAGCAACTGGAACGCTCATATATTGCTAATGGGGATGCGAAATAATACACAGCTTTGGAAAAGAGCTTGACAGTTTCTTAAAAGTCAGGTACACCCTTGCTGTATGACCCACAATTGCATTTCTAGATATTTACCTAAGGGAAATAAAAACATGGGTTCATATGAAGGCTTTGCCTAACTTTATTTATAATAGCCAAAAACCCTGGGTAAACTTTGATGTTCATCAGTGCTTGAATGGATAAACAGTGGAATGGTAGTCAGCAATAAAATGTATTGAATTATTCATATGTGCAAGAACATGGATGAATCTCAAATGCATTATGTTAAATGAGAGAAACCAAGTGAAAGAAGCCAAAGATTCTATATGAATGCTTTTCATTTATGTAAAATTCTAGAAAAGGCAAAGCTTCAGTGATAGACAGCAGACTAGTGAGTAGGAGGGGGCCACTGGGTGGGAGGAGGGGATTGACTTCCAAAGGGCACAAGGGAACTTTCAGGGTGATGGAAATGTCCTATATCATGAATGTAGTGGTGGTTACATGACTCTGTACATTTGCAGAAACTTACCAAATTGTACACTTATGATTGGTGAATTCTATTGTATGTAAATTATACTTCACTAAAGCTAATTTAAAAGAAAAAAATAATGCCTAAACTTCAGATATGCCCAGGAGAGCAGGAAATGTGGAGAATTGGTGAGCAGCATGCCACCTCGCAATATTTCAGACAATTTTAAATATCTTGAGGAGTTAATATAACAAAAGTTTTGATCAAGTTGATTGAATCTGAGGACTTGGAATCAGGTGAGAGATTTTATTGCTCCAACACCTCCTCTCACGACCATGCAGACCTGACTAATCTATCATTGCTCTTTTCCCCGTGAACCCAATTGTAACATCAAATCCTTCTCAGTTTACTCCTGGCACTCACCAACTTCTTATTGGGTTTAGCCTGGGAGATGGGATCATCTCTAGGTGACATCTACATCAGCTAATACACAGAATCCTGACACTTGGGGTAGATGGGACCTCAGACATCACCTTCTCCAGTAGGTCACAAATATATTCTGGAGGGAGCACCCACATCTGGATGTCACGGGGCTCTTTGTGATACACTAGGAACTATAGATTCTCCTAATTCCTGAAATGTGAACCAGAAACACTTTCACTAACAAGATATATGACTCTGGCATGTGATATAAGCAAATGTCTATGTCACAGAATTACTAATTCATAAATATTTTTGTGAAATTACTTTGGAGTAGGATGAAAATACACACTTTCAGCCCAGGTCCCCATTTTAATGTGAGGGGTGTCCTGAGTGAGCTGAGCCAGTGTCTGATATCAGGGTGATGTTGGGATTACACCCTCCTTTCCGGCCCTGCAGTCATGACAGAGGAATGCACAAAGTGTCCCCCACCACTGACTCTTTCCTATGCCCCAGTTTCTATTTTTTAGAATAATTATCATTGTTTTTTTAATAAAATGATGGATGTTCATTATTTTGAAGATTTAACCAATATATAAAAGTACAAAGGTAAAAGGAAAACAATCTCATACACCACAAATCTTGTCACTCGCCCCACCCCCCAATAAGCATCACTAACCTTAAGTGGCCATCATTCAAGATCCTCCGTATACATAAATCCGGGAGAAGCAAGAGTGGTCCTTAGTCATGTCACTTCACAGCGAGAGAGAGATGTTTAGAAAAGATGTTTCTAGGATTAAAAGAAAAATGCTTGTTATTTTAGACCAGTCACTTCACCTTTGTACGCCTCTGTCTCCTCCTCTCTAAAAGGGACTGATGACACTTGTATCACAGGATTGTTTATGAGGATCCAATGAGATGACACAGCCAAAGTGCCTGGCCTGATGTGGGCACTCTACAAATTCCAGACTTGCATCCTTTTCTTCTCCATGGTTGAGTAGATGAATCGAGACTGTGGGGGATGTAGGTCTGGGTCCTGGTGGGGAGCAGTTGACATGCTCAGAAGGGGTGACTGGAGAGTTTGAGAGGACATTTACAAAGTTGTGGGCAGAACTAAACGAAACCAACAAGGGCTGGTGAGTGCCTCCTGGCCTGGCACCAGTGGTGAGCTGCCCCTGCCAGACCTGAGAGGGCAAAGGGGCATGGACCCGGAGAGAGGGGCAGATAGACAGAGGCTGTGGCCTTTGGCAGATGAATGTGTCAAAGTCAGGACCTTTGTACACACTGTACCCCCTGCTCGAAATGCCCTTCCCGGTTTCCCCCAGGCTAGCCCTACTTAACGCCATCCCGTCCTGCTCTGTAGTCTCCGACAGCTTGGTTCACAGCCATTCTCCACCCGTTCCCAGGAGCCAGTGTCAAATTCATAGCACAATTCTTTTTAAAGCACAAAACAAGTTTATTATTTTTTTTTTAAAGAAATCGGATATGGAACCCAAACAGCTAAAACAGATAAAAAGTGTGACTTAGTAGTAGTTGCTTGCTGTACATGACTGTACATCTGGTATTTACCAGCCATAAGGTATTTACCAGCCATAACTGTGGTGTGAGTGGGAATGAGAGGGCTCTGGACACCATGCCACATGGCCTCCTTCTAAGGCTTGAGGTTGGAATTGGCTTTTCTTGCTTTCAGCTTGATAGATGCAGGAGGAGGACCTGGCTAATGATTGGTGATTGGAGTGAGGCTGTTGGAGGAGTTAATGATTCTGGCAGGATGAGTGGGAGTTTGTCAAGAGAAGGTGGGGGATGGGCAGCATGGATAAAGGTGCAGAGACGTCAAGGACGTGGTACCTTTGGAGCACGGCCCGGTGCTTGTGTGGGGCTGGAGTGTAGGTGTATGTGGAACAAGGTGGCTGATGAGGGAGCCCTCGGGTCATGGAAGACCCTGAGTGCTTCTCCTGGGAGACGGGGTTCAAGCTCTGGTTAGGGAGCCATTGACAGGCTCTTGGAGGCACAAGGAACTAGGGTCTGGTGTCCCTGTATTGCCATGAGAACAGGATTTCCTCGGGAATCTCAGTGTGTGCTCCTTTGATGGTACCCCTGAGAACCTCTTTGCCATGTGGGTGACCCCAGGTGGAGGTGAATTAAACTGCATCAGGCTGCCTGGTGGTGTGATGTCTGGAAATATGGGGAGCATTTTACAGACACGGTCCTGAGGCTCTGAGTCTGTGAGCTACTGAGCTGTCTTGAAAGACGCGAGGAGAGGCAGAACCTGGAGCTGCCGAGGGAGGACCGGGACCTCTGAGCTGAGTTAATTACTGACTTGTAATGTGGTGGGAAATAGGGCCCTGAGGTCCAATTCCACCCTCGGTAACATTTGGACATTTTATGGAAGATGCCGTAGTTTACGACAATGCACAAAACAGGTAATTGTTTAGCAAAATGTGCCTGTCAGAGCTCAGTGACCTCTGTGAATCATATTCTGTTCTTGGTGTCTTCTTATGGTAATGAAATTCACTTCTGTTCTTTCCCTTGAACTCTTCTTGTTCTCCCAGAATAACTGGCAAAAGGAATGGCTGGGGAGGTTTTGATTTTTGTGGGCTGTGTGCTGCGAAAATGTTTAATCGGGTTTTCAGAGAAATTTCCAAAGTTTGGGATAAATAAAATGAGCATAGTGAGATCTTTGAAAGTTCTCCTGGGTTTGGTCAGAATGTCTCCACAACTGTAAGCTCCTTGAGGGCAAGGGATGTTCAGAGATGCTGAGGAGTGCCAGGGTGGGGTTCCAGAGGGGTGGCTCTGATTCCAGTCCTGCCATGTGTGCTTCATCACTATTCAAGTATTTATATCTTGTACCTAGAGGTGTGCAACAAACAGTACAAGAGGAAAGAATTAATAAGGGAGGAAACCAGGGCAGGAGGATAAGAAAGAAGAGAAATGCCAGTCCATGAGATGCCAGCCTGTATCCATTATGTTGTTAGAAATTTGGCTCTGAGCTTGCTAGCTGCTAAAGCAAAGAGGGTAAAACAAGCAAGCCATCCTTAGTTTACAGTGTCCTCCAAGTTAAAATCAAAAGAAAGAAGAGTTGCTCAGAGACCCAACACTAAAACGCCATTTCAGCAAATACCACTCCATAGGGACAGCCTGGGAAAGCCAGAAAAGCCTGAGCTCTCTGGACTCAGGTCTGAGTTTGGTTCCCTGCTGTGATACTTTCTTGCTGGGTGGCCTTAGACAAGTCCCCTCACTTGTCTGAGCTTCTGTGGCCGCATCTCTATGATGAGGGTGTTCGATTTTGCTCTTTTCTTGCTCTAAAAGCTAAAACTCCCTATCTTACAACCTGGGACACTCTGTTCTCTCCAGATCAACAGATCCTGGGTCCCCACCACAGGTCAGGCAGTGCGTTAGGCAGTAGAGGTGGGTAAGAGCCATCCTCGCCTTCCAGCTCCTCACCCTTCTGTGCAAGTTCTCAGTAGCACAAGGGTCAGGAAGCATGGGGGACAGAATGGTTAACTCTGATGGTGTGTGGAGCAAGAAACTTCTCAAGGAGGTGAAATCTGACAGTAAAAGTGAAGAGAGAAGGGGGCGAAGGAGAGAGAGGGGAAGGGAGAGAGAGAGAGAGAGAGGCTGGAGAGAGAGAGGGGAAGGGAGAGAGAGAGAGAGAGAGAGGCTGGAGAGAGAGAGGGGAAGGGAGAGAGAGAGAGAGAGAGAGAGGCTGGAGAGAGAGAGGGGAAGGGAGAGAGAGAGAGAGAGAGGCTGGAGAGAGAGAGGGGAAGGGAGAGAGAGAGAGAGAGGCTGGAGAGAGAGAGGGGAAGGGAGAGAGAGAGAGAGAGGCTGGAGAGAGAGAGGGGAAGGGAGAGAGAGAGAGAGAGAGGGGAAGGGAGAGAGAGAGAGAGAGAGGCTGGAGAGAGAGAGGGGAAGGGAGAGAGAGAGGGGAAGGGAGAGAGAGAGAGAGAGGCTGGAGAGAGAGAGGGGAAGGGAGAGAGAGAGAGAGAGGCTGGAGAGAGAGAGGGGAAGGGAGAGAGAGAGAGAGAGAGGCTGGAGAGAGAGAGGGGAAGGGAGAGAGAGAGAGAGAGAGGCTGGAGAGAGAGAGGGGAAGGGAGAGAGAGAGAGAGAGAGGCTGGAGAGAGAGAGGGGAAGGGAGAGAGAGAGAGAGAGGCTGGAGAGAGAGAGGGGAAGGGAGAGAGAGAGAGAGAGAGGCTGGAGAGAGAGAGGGGAAGGGAGAGAGAGAGAGAGAGAGGGGAAGGGAGAGAGAGAGAGAGAGAGGCTGGAGAGAGAGAGGGGAAGGGAGAGAGAGAGGGGAAGGGAGAGAGAGAGAGAGAGGCTGGAGAGAGAGAGGGGAAGGGAGAGAGAGAGAGAGAGGCTGGAGAGAGAGAGGGGAAGGGAGAGAGAGAGAGAGAGAGGCTGGAGAGAGAGAGGGGAAGGGAGAGAGAGAGAGAGAGAGGCTGGAGAGAGAGAGGGGAAGGGAGAGAGAGAGAGAGAGAGGCTGGAGAGAGAGAGGGGAAGGGAGAGAGAGAGAGAGAGAGGGGAAGGGAGAGAGAGAGAGAGAGGCTGGAGAGAGAGAGGGGAAGGGAGAGAGAGAGAGAGAGGCTGGAGAGAGAGAGGGGAAGGGAGAGAGAGAGAGAGAGGCTGGAGAGAGAGAGGGGAAGGGAGAGAGAGAGAGAGAGGCTGGAGAGAGAGAGGGGAAGGGAGAGAGAGAGAGAGAGGCTGGAGAGAGAGAGGGGAAGGGAGAGAGAGAGAGAGAGGCTGGAGAGAGAGAGAGGAAGGGAGAGAGAGAGAGAGAGAGGCTGGAGAGAGAGAGGGGAAGGGAGAGAGAGAGAGAGAGAGGCTGGAGAGAGAGAGGGGAAGGGAGAGAGAGAGAGAGAGAGGCTGGAGAGAGAGAGGGGAAGGGAGAGAGAGAGAGAGAGAGGCTGGAGAGAGAGAGGGGAAGGGAGAGAGAGAGAGAGAGGCTGGAGAGAGAGAGGGGAAGGGAGAGAGAGAGAGAGAGGCTGGAGAGAGAGAGGGGAAGGGAGAGAGAGAGAGAGAGGCTGGAGAGAGAGAGGGGAAGGGAGAGAGAGAGAGAGAGAGGCTGGAGAGAGAGAGGGGAAGGGAGAGAGAGAGAGAGAGAGGGGAAGGGAGAGAGAGAGAGAGAGAGGCTGGAGAGAGAGAGGGGAAGGGAGAGAGAGAGGGGAAGGGAGAGAGAGAGAGAGAGGCTGGAGAGAGAGAGGGGAAGGGAGAGAGAGAGAGAGAGGCTGGAGAGAGAGAGGGGAAGGGAGAGAGAGAGAGAGAGAGGCTGGAGAGAGAGAGGGGAAGGGAGAGAGAGAGAGAGAGAGGCTGGAGAGAGAGAGGGGAAGGGAGAGAGAGAGAGAGAGAGGCTGGAGAGAGAGAGGGGAAGGGAGAGAGAGAGAGAGAGAGGGGAAGGGAGAGAGAGAGAGAGAGGCTGGAGAGAGAGAGGGGAAGGGAGAGAGAGAGAGAGAGGCTGGAGAGAGAGAGGGGAAGGGAGAGAGAGAGAGAGAGGCTGGAGAGAGAGAGGGGAAGGGAGAGAGAGAGAGAGAGGCTGGAGAGAGAGAGGGGAAGGGAGAGAGAGAGAGAGAGGCTGGAGAGAGAGAGGGGAAGGGAGAGAGAGAGAGAGAGGCTGGAGAGAGAGAGAGGAAGGGAGAGAGAGAGAGAGAGAGGCTGGAGAGAGAGAGGGGAAGGGAGAGAGAGAGAGAGAGAGGCTGGAGAGAGAGAGGGGAAGGGAGAGAGAGAGAGAGAGAGGGGAAGGGAGAGAGAGAGAGAGAGAGGCTGGAGAGAGAGAGGGGAAGGGAGAGAGAGAGAGAGAGGCTGGAGAGAGAGAGGGGAAGGGAGAGAGAGAGAGAGAGGCTGGAGAGAGAGAGGGGAAGGGAGAGAGAGAGAGAGAGAGGCTGGAGAGAGAGAGGGGAAGGGAGAAGGAGAGAGAGAGAGAGGCTGGAGAGAGAGAGGGGAAGGGAGAGAGAGAGAGAGAGGCTGGTAGCCTGGCATTGCAGAGGAATTGAAAAAGTGTTTTGTTCTGGCTAAAGAAGTTGGTAGGAGTGGAGGAGTAGAGATGAGGTCTGGGGGCGGGTGGGGAGACCTGGAGAGCTTGTCAGCCCTTGCTCAGAGTATTGCATAGGAAATGGTCAAGCTGTTTCCAGGGGAAGGTTCGTGATGTTACACAGGAAGTGTCCCAGGAAGCTGCTGTGCCATGTCCTGTTTGGACTCCAACAAGGAAGTGATTTTCCCTACCTCAAGTGCCCAAGTATGTCCCTCCTATCACCACAGTGGGTGGGGCACCAGGGGCACAAATGAAGCTGGCACGTGGGATGTTAGGAACATTCAAGTTTGTGGGGCTGAACTGCAAGATCACGTGGCCAAGGACACAGCCAGATGCTTGTTAGAAATAAAAATTCTTGGGCTGCAGCTGGACCTACAGAATCTGGGTCTGGGACTTCCAGTGATGTCCCAGGTGATCTGTTGCTGCAACTGAGAAGCACAGGTGTAGAGCATATCAGGAGGGAATGAAACTCTGACAGAAACCAACTGAAGGTGGGAATCCTGAAGAAGTACCTTAAACAAGCATGAGAAAAAGGGTCCTGACACGGCTGGTGGCTGGGCCACTGAGACCTGGGGCTGCGGGAAGCCTGGGCCTCTTGGAAGAAGGCTAAGAGAGGAGTGATTCCCTGGTTTCCCAGTGCAGGGACCTGGAGCCTGAGATGGGCAACCTCTCCCTGGAGGACTTGGGAGACTCGGGTTCTGGCTGGTTGGGAGATGGCCAGGAGACGCTGAGACTTCCCGCCTAAGTCCACACGACATGCCAGCAAGCATCTCTCAGGACTGATAATAATGAATATTCTACCATGCGTGTGTGTGATTTTCTCTGATGTATGCAGATACTTGATACAGAGAGTTTACCGATTTCTTTGTGTGTTTTTGCAACCATACCAGGGATAGTAAATGTGCAGATACTATTTTGTGAGGCTTTGTGAGGTTCTTTTGGACATTGTAAAGGAGTCCTCATCCTTAGCAAGGTTGGGAACCAGTGACCCTGGAGTTCACTGTGAGGGTCGTGATGTTGGGTGGTTTTAAGTCCAGCATTTGCTCACACATTTTGTGACATTTCATGACATTTTCATCAGGATCAGGTGAGAAGTCCTTTGATAGTGACAAAACCCAACTCAAAGGGGTTTGAACAAAAGGGGAATTTATTGTCCCAGTAACTGAGATATCCCATTTGGACCTTCAGGTCAGCTGGATCCAGGACCTCCAGCAACACTGCCAAGTCCCCCCCTCCCTCATGCATCTCACAGCTCTGCTGGCCACTTCTTGACTTCGTCTGGCAGGTAAGATGGTGCTCACCTGGGCAACATCCTCCAAGCTTAGCAATCTTGGCAGAAGCCTGTGATTGGCCTGGCTCATATATCTGTCCCAGAACAAACTGCTGTGGCCAGGGGTGAGGTATGCTGGCAGCCTGGCTCCTTTGATGGATGGGGGACAGGACCTATGATTAGTTGTCCTACAGTACTGTGTGGAGTTGGGGAGGCTTCCCAAGGAATGCCAAGGAGGGGGTGGGTCATGTAGGCACAGAGCTAACTAACTCTTCACTCCACAGGGTCAGGTGGGCCCCCTGACTGTCAGAGGCAAGAGTCAGAGGTCCTGAGGGGGGCTAGGTGAGCTGGATAACTAGCAGAATCCTGGCTTGGGAGACCCAAAGTGCTTATACACGCAAAGTCCGGTCCCAGGAGGTTCCCCATGGAGGTGAAGACAGTGAGCCCAGGACTGCGGCCGGGCAGGGACTCAGGCCTCTAGAGGATGGGTTGCCCTGCTAGAGCCAGAGCCGAGGGCATGCTTGGTCAAAAAGGTCTCCGGTAAATGAGTAGATGACTCCAGTCCAGCCCACTCACATCTCATGGAAAGATGCTGAGCTGCATCCTGTGTACGGGATGCTCAAGGCTGGAGTAGAAGGGAGAGATGACAGCACTTTGATTGGACATTGGCTTTGAGATACAGAGGCCGGGTCCAGTTACTGGCAGTCACCAGATCCCCAGCTCTCCACCTCCCAGCTGCTTGCAGACTCCCCCAGGGAGGCCCTCCTGGCACCTCCAGGCCCTGGGATACTCATTCATCCATCCTTCACCCTGGGGCTACAGAGACAGCAGCACCCAACCCCGGGCTCTTATGGAGCCCAGGTGGGGACAGCTCCCACCTCCTGGGGGTCACTCCAGCCAGGCCTCATCAGGGAGCCTCTGTGGGACCACACAAGGAACCCCACACCGCAGCCAGCCCCAGACTGCGGCCTGCCTGGGAGCTCACAGTCCCCACAACTGGTCTTATCTTCCTCAGCCATTGAGCAGAGAAAAGCGGGGGGCCTGGGCAGGACCCTGAGTCCCTGGGTGGGAAATTATGCTGTCTTCTGTCTGCCTAATCAAAAGCACAGCTCTTTGGAAGGGAGAAGAATGCAAGTCCATGATTGGTTTCAATTAAAGATTTGCTACTATTTGATTAAGATGTATTATTGATTTGGGATCGTTCCAAACAGCCCAGGCTCACTTCCTGAGGGGGAGGGGTTTGATCGGCGCCAGGAGGGTTAGGAGCTCTGGGGACAGCTGCTCCCTGGCCTGTTCTCCACAAAGTCGGTGGTGACCGACTTGCTGCTCTGGATAAAGCCATGTTGTGGATCTGGGGCGGGGACGCTGGCCAGAGTCCCTTCCTGATCTGGGGTTGCTGACGCCTCTAGGCCCGGCCTCCTGGGCTACAGCCTCACCAGGCCCCAGGGCTTCTTTGCTCCGACACTTGGACTCCTGCACCCTGCACCCAGATCTCTTCTCTGAGATCTCTTCATCCTGTCATCCCGATTCTTCCATCTAGGACTCCTTCCTGTCTCTCTCTCTCTCCTCAGGTTAAAAGCTTTCTGGTAGAGTGTAACTCCCACTCCACTGCAAGGCCACACCCCTCGCATGTGATCTCTCCTCCCTCTGGTCCCAGGATGCTGCGCGTCTGTGGTTCAGGGAGCAGGGAGGAGATACAGCTCCAGCCCGCCCTTCTGGAGCCGGTGGCCGTTAGTTAGGGAGGATGGACCTTCACCCACCCAGAGGCCCTGAGACAGAGGCCAGAGGGCTGCCTTGGATGAGAGGGCCTGGGACCCAGGCTCTGTGCTGAGCCCCAAGGTGGTGGTGCTGCGTGAGGGTGCCCTGCCCATGAGTCCTGTGTTCTCACTGCCTAGCACACTGGAGCCACTCAGCAAATGTGTGTGACGCTGAAGGAGCCCCTTGCCCTCCAGAGCTCCAAATTCCTAATCAGCAAAGGGAAGGCAGTGACTGGACCCTCCTCCAGGCTCGCTGGGAGGTCCCAGCGAAGTGAAGTGTGTTAATGTCCTGTCCACAGCCTGGCCCTGCCAGGAGTGCAAGAAAGCATCACGGGCCATGTCCCGGAATCCAGCTCCCTCCCGGTCTAAGATCTGCTCGGAGGGGCCATGCCTGCTGTCTGAAGGTTCATCATTGCTCTCCACAGTCAACTGGTGTTTTTATCCTGGCATCCACAGAGGGATCCCCCTGTGCCAAGGTGTGGAGAGGAGGAGGCCAGTGCATTCGGAGACCTTCAGGGCTTTCAGCCTCCTGGGGGCACAGGGTAAACGTGTGGGCAGGGCTGAGGCTGAGGAGGTGAGCCACACTGTCCAGGGAACCCGTTATGCCCCCCAAGGACGCTGGACTAGCCTCACTCTGTATGGGGGTGGAGAGGGGGATGGTGTGGCGAAGTGGCTGAGGACCACCAAGAAACTCACCCTTCCTCTCCCACCATATGGTATTAGGACTCAGGTGAGGCTGTTCATGGAAGAACTACATTTCCCAGAAGCCCCTGCGTCCAGGTGTAGCCAGGTGACTGGCTCTCAATCAGTCAGGGGCTGGGATGCTGGAGATAAAGCTGGGTCTCTAAGCTCTTCCATAGAGAGCTCTTCTACTATCTCCAAGCAGAGAGCTCTGAGTCCTGCGGGCTGGCAGAGACACAGAATGGAAGGAACGTGGGTCCCTGAGTCACCACCTGCAGAAAAAACACCTGCTGTAACCAGGAGCACTGGCCCTGGCCCCTTAGCTACATGAGAAATAAAGATCTATCATGCTAGACCTCTGAAATTGTGGTTTTTATTTCTAACAGCAGCTGGCATCGCCTTGAGGAAGAAGTGGGTCAGTTGGGGGCAGGAAGGTCATGTGAGAACTTATGGGGATGGGGAAAGTGACAGAAGCTGGGCTGCAGGCTGATGGAGAGAGGGTGAGTGTGGGGCAGGAGATCAGGGTGGTAAGACCGCAGGTCCTGATTGCCCACTTGGAGGTGGTCCTGGCTGACTGGAAGGTGGGACCATTTACTGAAGCAGGGGAAAAGGGCAATTAGGGCTGGGTGGGGATGAGGTGACGAGTTTGGTCCTGCCATACTGAGTTCGAGGCACTTGTGGACTGTCCAGTGGAGCTGCCCTAGAAGCAGTAAATTATCTGAAGTTTAGATGAGAGGCTGGTGAGCTGAAAGCAGGTGGGAGGTTGCTGCAATAAGTCCAGTCTTGGGTGAAATGCTGTGGCCTTGATTTGGAAGCATTGAGGAGGCGTTGGTGGGCTTTGAGCTGGGAGTGCTGCAGTTGGATTTGCATGTGTAGTAGCCTGCGGGGAGATTGGAGTGGAGGGATGAGCCTAGGGCCAGGGAGGCCTGGAAGGATGCTAATGCAAACCAGGAGAGAGATGGTGATGTGGAAGGGGGTGGAGGTGGGAGAGATGGAGGGAAAATCCACTCTGAATACCTGGCTTTGTTGGCTGGGGGATGGGCAAGGAAGGGGCCAGGATGGAGAGGAAGATTTCCAGCTCCCCTCTGGGCTTTAATTCCTTGGAGGAGGCCTTTTCTCAGAGCCCATCCTAACGCCCTCTAGGTGTTTATTGACTATGGGTTCCTCAGGCATCCTGGCAGAGCCCAGCTGTTTGTACATGTCATACTTAGAGCCATTTATTCCTCCCTCCAAATCACAAAAGTTCGCTCATTTCAAGTGGAGAGAGCAGAGCATTGGCATTTTGTGGCTCTAATGGGTAATTACTCTCCAGCAACCAATGGGGGCCATATTTCCTGAACGAAAAAAGCAGTGCTTCCAGGCTCTGTTCGTTGAAAACAGCTACGTGAACTTGGCTATGCGTTTTAACCTCCACCTCTTGACGATTAATTTGTTTGGCTCCATATTGATTTTCCAGCCTGTGGTTTTGGGGCTAAGTTTGGTTTGAGATACAGAAGCTGCTCCCTTGTCTCTTGTGTCACCTCCAGACCTCAAGTGAGGAAGGGGGCCTTGGGTGTCATTGATGGGACCACATCCACCCTCTTTCTGACGATTAATTTCATCATCCAGGCAACTCTCCATGGCCTACCACGTGCCTAACACTCTGCTCTGCAAGCCCCATCTCCAAGGAGCTTACAGACCCAACGTTTGGCTGGAGGAGCAGGTTTTGAGGGTGGGTGATGAGTTTCTTAGATGGCTGGGGTTTCCCCCAGGCCCTGCTATGGGGTGCCTGGAAGTTGGGGGCCCCTGTGAGGTGGCAACAGGACCCCACGTGACCTTTTCCAGTTGCCTAAACTCTCCATGCCTCAGTGTTCTCATCTGTCAAATGAGCCACTCATCCCTACCCCCATAGGGTAACTTGCCATGGCCTTCCAGCTGGTTCTCTGCCAGTGCTCTCCTTATACCAAGCCATCTGAAGGCCAGGCTCTGAGCTGGCTACTCTCGGTCCTTTCAGATTTGGCATCAGCCTATCAGTTCTCTGTCTTCAAGTCCCTGAATCTGTACCTCCATCGTAGCAGGCTGCTCTCTACTTCCTGGGCTCCTCCGTGGACCTCTTCTTGGCAGAGTTGCCATTTTACATTTATTTGTGTACTTTTGATGAACACTTGTCCCCATAGGAGACTGTAAGCACCACAAGGACAGTTTCTAATCTCCACTGGTGTTAAATTGGGTATGTCCAGTGCCCGGCACAGAGCCTGGCACTCAGCAGGCCCTCCAGAGGTAGTACTGAATGATTGGCCAACTAATGGATGAACAAACACTCTCAACTTTCTCTATCTCCTTTTTTCTGCTTTGATTTTGAGGTTTTCTGGGTCACAGAACACTTTCAGAACTTGACTCAAGCCCTCCAGGAAGATGCATGGGGGCGCAATCACACACAGGGACTGTTGTCCCTCCCGAAGCCATCCACAATCCCCAGGGCAAGGGCTCTGGTCTAAAAGATCCAGGCTCCATCTGACCCCTGTTGACATCCTCCTACAACCTTTGAGTTCCTGCTCATTTTGGAGGGGAGGGAACACTATCAGAGCCATGCAGGAGGTTGCTGTAATGGAGGAGGGGCAGGCAGGGGGAGGAGGAGACAGGGGAGGGGACAGGAGATCATGAGAAAGCAGAAGACGGATGCTCCTTCGAGCGTGTAAGACTTGAGGTGGAAAATAAGGGAGGCTTCCTGGGAGATTTGGGCTGTGCCTTTGCTTGGAGATAAAGGACTGAATCCATCTTTCCCTGAACTTGCCTTGTCCCCGGGTTTCACTCTGAGCCTGAGGTTTAAAACCATCTCCTCTTGAAGCTGAATTCAGAGGGCAGAGTCCTGGAGGTATTCCATTAGAAAGGAGCCTCAGATATCATTTGGCCCAGGTGCTCTGGACCAGGCAGAGACGGTGTGGTCTATGGATGGGATGGGGCCCACCAAGGACAGACAGTGAGGCAGAGAAAGGACACAGCCCGTGCTCCCTGCAGCAGGAGAACATTCTCTTAGCAGCAGTGTCTGAGTGGTCTAATAGAATGGTGGATGCCAAGGTGTATCATGGAGGCCATTGGGCTGGAATTCTCTGAGGGGCCTGCCCATCTGGACAATAATATTGGGTGGGCTCTCAATCTGGGGGTTTAGCAAGAATGTCTCAAGTGTGGGTGGACCATGACCAAACCCATAGTCCAGAATGAGAACTTCCTGCAGTTCTGACAGGCTCTAAAGGGGTTGAGGGCACTCCACTGGGGGCTCCTGTCTGTCCTCACTGAGACCTGCTAACCTGGGGCTGGGGAGACGGCTCTGGGCCCATCAGGATCAGCTCTGTGGCTTTGGCCTTGAGCCAGTGGCCTGGGTCTGCCCTTGGACCTCAGCTTTGCATCACCTGCCCCCTTGCACACAGCAGTAACTCAGCACGGAGTCTGGAGGGGCTGGGTGCTGCTGTAGCTCCCTAGCTCTCAGAGCTGAGGGCCCTGGCCCCTAAACCATTGGGCTTGCCTCCCGCTGTGCTGGTGGCTGTGGCTTCTAAACCCTTCCTTTGACTGGGAGGGGCATTTATTTCATTTCCTGCTGGGAGTTCCATCTGGAAACACATCCCCCACTGAGTACAAACAGGGCCACCATGCCACTTCCTGTGTAACACCCTGAAATGTCCCCCCAGGGGCGGCAGCCCAGGAGCAGCTCAGGGCCTATGCTGTTTCATCACTTCATGGGCGATGCTGTGAAAGCTATAAAATACCCCGCAAACTACAACCCTGTGTGAGTGCTTTGAGCAATTACGACCGGCCTTGGAGAGCCGTGAGGGCTGGAGTGCATTTCAGGTGTGCCCCGCAGGGGCAAGGCAAGGCCAGCAGTGGAAAGAGGCAGACACCTGGGGGAGACAGGATGTAATGCAGACATCTGGATGTGTCTGGTTCTGGTTGGGAGGTGGAGTGGCTAACAGCCGGGTATCCTTCCCTGATTGAAATCATGTGGAGTCTTGCTTGGCTCCTCTTGGGAAACGCTGTCCTAGTTTGACTGTGGGTCTCCCTCCCCACCCCCGCCGGCTTCCTTCCAAGAAGCCTGTTTTGTAACAGTTGGCCCCGGCTCTCCTGTTCTCACCCGGAGAGGAGACTGTCATCCTTGAAACAGGGCCTCATAAACCTGTAGCAGAGACAGGACATGATTTTAACTGGAGTGCTGAGCATGGAGGGTGGGCAGGGAGGCTGCGCTGGTGACAGTGAGATCCACTTTCCCTAGAGAGAAGTCAGTTCACAGGGAGACAGAGGAAAACATGCCTAGAGGAAGAAATTCTTCAACTCAGCTGCCACTTCTGGTGACGGCGAAGGCCACTGTTGGCATCTCCCTTGTTCTTGGTGTGAACACACTCTTGTGGGAGAACCACGACGAGTCCTTTCTCTCTCCCAAGAACTTATGCAAATGGAGCCATGATCATAGTCAAAAGCTTCCCAAATAAGGAACTGCTTTGGGAGGAGACAGAAGGTGGTTTCACAGCGCTCACATCTTTGACGCCCTCCCCCACCCGAAAAAACAGGCTGCTCCCCAACCCCCATCCAGCTGTGACTCCCGGCCTTGGCGTGTCTTGCAAAAATGAGTAAGGACTTTTATTTCTGACTGCGGGCAAGGGAGGGAGGACTCCAGTGTTACAGGAGCTCTGTCTTCCTCTGTCACTCTCAGAAACACCCAGAGTGGAGTGAGGGCTGTGGCCATGGGACTGCTGGGATGAGGCTACAGAGCTGGGCTGACAAATTCGAGAGGCGGTGGGACCTGTGGCTGGGGGCGAGAGAGGTGTCTGAATCACGGCTTTACGATGATGATTTTGTTTTCTCTCTCTGGGGAAAAGAAGAAGGGGGTTGGGGAATGCACTGAGCTGGGGGCCAAGAGAAGGGAGTTCCCAACCACCTGGAGTGATGCAGCCTCGCTGGGCCTCTGCTTCCCCATCTTTAATGGGATAGGACCCATGCCCCCTTGCCTCTCAGAATTGCTATCAGGTCAGGATAAAAGAAAAAGATCATTACGCAGGGTGTCATCTCATGCAGTGGGTCTCAGCTATCGCTGGGAGTCAGCTCCCCTGTACTGCTTTTTAAGCACTGATTCCAAAGATTTCTTCTTTCACCGTAGGCTCCTTCTGACGGGGCGGTCCGTGGAAAACTCTGAGGTCTAAGTCTCAGAGGGGAAGCGAAGCCCAGAGAGGTGAAGGGCCTCGATAGAAGTGACTCGACTCCACGAGGCAGACAGAGGCGGGCCTAGATCAGAAACACAACTGATTCTAGTCCGTCCGGGGACCACCGTATTCAGGCATCTCACACCTCTTCACACGGGCGCTGGGGAAGGAAGCTCACGTCTGCTGGGCACCCGCAGTGTCGGGCTCTGAGGGGGCCATTTTCTAATCGACGTTTCCTTGAACATTCTCAACGACCCTGCGAGGTAGGGCTTAGTGTCATCCCATTTTATAAAGGAGAAAAGTAAGGCTCAGATAGAGCAAGTGGCTTATGTAGACCAATGAGTGCAGGGCTGGGATTTAGAACCAGGTCTTTCTGACTCTGACTCCCTGGGCGGCATAGAGAACCAGGAAGCAGCAGTTCCCAGCATCTTTTCCCACAAGCCCTGGTACCGAGCAGAGCCTGCCCTACGCTGGTGTCAGTTTCATTTCCGTAACTCCAGTTCCCCCACTGTGTGTTCATCCCCACCGGATCTGTGCAGAAGCAGATCCGGTGGGGATGAACTCGTTCCTTCGTGCTGGTGTGTTGAGCAGGGAGCTTGGCGTGGGGTTGCCCTTGAGGCAGAGGGTTCCTATCTGGTGTCATGGTCAGTGGTTTCCTCCCCTGCAGGGAGGATGCTGCAGCAAGGCTGACCATCCCCACGCTGTCCGGGTTCCCAGGTAGCCTGAAACCCCCGACGTAGAAGTCCAGGCTGGCAGCTCTTGATGCTTTTCTGTCTGCCCTGGGCTCAGACCCGCCCATCGTTCGAGGGGACGCTGGAGACAGGCACCTCCCCAGCCCACCCCAGCAGGCTAACTGCCAAGACTGAGGATCAAGGGTCACTGAGCACACAGTCTCTGCGCCTCCCTCCCCACACAAGACTTCCGTTTCAAGCAGCTCCCGTGGGCAGCACTTTAGCCTCTGCCTGCACACTTCCCATGATGGGGAACTCACTACTTTCCAAGGTGGTATTTCCAGCCAGTTTATACTGTTATAATGTTCTCACTTGCAAATTTTGTATGTTTTATATACCTTATACATAAATAGCTATAAATTATATATATAAAACTATATATGTTCATATAAAAATGTATATATGTTTATAAATTACATGCAAATTATATATTGTATATAAAATATCAATTATTAGATATATGCTCTGTTTTTATGTATGTTTATTTGATATGTTAATATGTAAAATTAGGTGTATGCTTTATATATTTTATATACGGTACTATTATAGTTTTATATGTTTGAATCCCAGCTCTGCTCCTTACGAGCTGTGTGTGTCTGGGAGAATTACTTAACCTTTCTGTGCTTAGGGCAGTTACTGACACAGTAAGTATAACACAAGATTTTTAATAAAATTGAAAAAATCTTTTTATAATATTTATTTTGATAAGAATTGAAAAAAGTCTTGTTTTGATACTCCCTTATCAAAATATTATTGTGATATTCATTCACTGCTGTTATCCCATTCACTTACTAACAAGTGCAGCACAAAGCATACAGTAGGATATAAAACATCCTGTCTGCCCTTTTGTCCCGCCAGCAACACGGGAGCCTGCATGCTCCCTGCTCCCTTCCTTAGGCCGGGTGCTAACAATGTCTTCTTTAATTTTGCCAACTTTGTAGGTATAAAGGACCGTCTCCTTCCACGGGGCAAAGGAGTTATTTCTAGAAATCCCCACTGGCTTAGCTTTATGCTGAATGGGCTCCAGGCATGGCTCTACTTTGGGGACAAGGGCAATGAGCAAAGGGATGACAGCCTGGCATTTATGGAGCTCCTCCTGGAGTGAAGACACAGACGGTGAGAGAGAAGCCAGAGGAGACCAGAGGCAGAGCCAGAGACGAGAGGGCAGCGTGTGGGGCTCCAAGCCAAGGGAAGGACCTGTCTCATTTCAGCTCCGGGCCTCCCTCAGCAGTTGTCCTCCCCTCACCCTGGCATAACTGCAACCTGGTTCCTTGGTATTTTACCTCTGTTACCTCTCAAACCCTCCTCAAACACATGAAAGGATGCTCAACATCACTAATCATTAGAGAAATGCAAATCAAAACTACAGTGAGATATCATCTCACACCGGTCAGAATGGCCATCATCAAAAAATCTACACACAATAAATGCTGCAGACGGTGTGGAGAAAAGGGAGCCCTCTTACACTGTTGGTGGGAATGTAAATTGATACAGCCACTGTGGAGAACAGTACGGAGGTTCCTCAAAAAACTAAAATTAGAACTACCATATGACCCAGCAATCCCACTACTGGGCATATACCCTGAGAAAACCATAATTCAAAAAGAGTCATGTACCAAAATGTTCATTGCAGCTCTATTTACAATAGCCCAGAGATGGAAACAACCTGAGTGTCCATCATCGGATGAATGGATAAAGAAGATGTGGCACATATATACAATGGAATATTACTC
The DNA here is from genome assembly GCF_964270905.1 of Leucopleurus acutus. NCBI lineage: Eukaryota > Metazoa > Chordata > Mammalia > Artiodactyla > Delphinidae > Leucopleurus > Leucopleurus acutus. Next base: position 5,534,222 of record NC_139142.1, read on the forward strand.
AGCCATAAAAAGAAACGAAATTGAGCTATTTGTAATGAGGTGGATGGACCTAGAGTCTGTCATACAGAGTGAAGTAAGTCAGAAAGAGAGAGACAAATACCGTATGCTAACACATATATATGGAATTTAAGAAAAAAAAATGTCATGGAAAACCTAGGGGTGAAACAGGAATAAAGACACAGACTTACTAGAGAATGGACTTGAGGCTATGGGGAGGGGGAAGGGTAAGCTGTGACAAAGCGCGAGAGAGGCATGGACATACATACACTACCAAACATAGGGTAGATAGCTCGTGGGAAGCAGCCGCATAGCACAGGGAGATCAGCTCGGTGCTTTGTGACCGCCTGGAGGGGTGGGATAGGGAGGGTGGGAGGGAGAGAGACGCAAGCAGGAAGAGATATGGGAACATATGTATATATATAACTGATTCATTTTGTTGTGAAGCTGAAACTAACACACCATTGTAAAGCAATTATACTCCAATAAAGATGTAAAAAAAAAAAAAAGAATCCAGGGAGACTGATGTTACTGTCTCCATCTTACAGATTAGGACACTGAGGGCCTCAGGGGTAAAATGATTCACCTTCAGTCAAATAGCTAGGAAGGGGTGGAGCCTGGATTTGAACTCAAGCCTGTCCCGTGGTCGTAGAAACGAAGAAAGGAGCGAATGAGAGATTACCACGGGAAAGAGAGGCCTAGAGAGGTAAAGATGGAGTCAGATGGAGATGAAGCCAGAGACTGAGGCAGAGAGAAACTGAGGGAAGAGAGAAGACAGACAGCGAGAATGGAGACACACACACACACACACACACACACAGAGAGAGAGAGAGAGAGAGAGAGAGAGAGATGCTAAGATAGAGGAAAAGGGATAAGTTAGGAGAGAGAGAGGCGGGGAGGCCTGAGCAGCACAGGGCCTGAGAAGGGAGAATGCGGACCAGGGACCATCCCAGAGAAGGGCCTGCACCCTTTGGTCAGCCCTGGCCCACTCCTCTGCAGTGGTCCCTGGTCCTTCAAAGGACCCCAAGCTCCATGCACAGGGACCTCCTGGAGGGGATTTTTCCAGGAATGGGAGCTGGAGGGGCAGCCAGGGAGGTTGGGTCCCGGGAAGCTGGGCCCGGGGCTGCACATGGGAACATGGCTCCCCACATACTACAGCCACTCGGCTTCCACTGGCCAGGACGTTCAGCCAAAGGGCCCTTCGGAGGGAGACGGGACGACGACAGACTTTTGGGCAGTCTTCAGTGCCCAGGGTGAATCTGAACAGACAACTAGCCAGCAGTAAAAACCTCCAAACCCAAAACATTCCCTCTCCCCACCGCACCCAAGCCCCAGTCAAAACACCCCACTGTGCCACCAATGCAAGGAGAAGCCAAGTCTTGAGCTGCTAGAAGCTGAGTGAGAACAGCAGGCTCTCCTTCCCCCGGCCCAGGCCTCCCAGGCCATGAGGAACAGTGGACAGACAGGCCTGCATTCAGAGGACCAGGCTTCGCATCTGCCACTTCTCGGCTCTGTGACCTTAAAGGCAAGTAAAGTCGCTCCTGGAGCCTAGATTTCCTCCTTTGCACAGTAGGCTTTTGTCTTAAAGGACTGTCACAGGATTCAGGAAGACAGCAAGGTGCCAAGGCACTTGGCGGGTCCCCAGTCCTGCCGGGCTTTCCTTTTCCTTCCCCCTCAGTGTCCTCGTCTGTAACACGGGGCAGCTTGACTGCATGGGCTCCTTCTGGCTCTGAGTGATGTGATTGACCCCAAAGGGTTTGCTGGGCCAATTCAGCTGGTGGGCCTAGGGCATTGTCTTCAACCTCATGCAGACATTTATTCTCCTGTATCTCTGTCCTTCAAAATTCTACTTTACGGGCTTCCCTGGTGGTGCAGTGGTTGAGAGTCCGCCTGCTGATGCAGGGGACACGGGTTCGTGCCCCGGTCTGGGAAGATCCCACATGCTGCGGAGCGACTGGGCCTGTGAGCCATGGCCGCTGAGCCTGCGCGTCTGGAGCCTGTGCTCCGCAACAGGAGAGGCCGCAGCGGTGAGAGGCCCACCTACTGCAAAAAAAATAAAAATTCTACTTTGGCACAAATAAGCTGGGAGGGACTCAGGATTTTTGGCACCAAGGGGTTTGGGAATGGATGGAAAGAAGCGAGAGAGGAGAGGGAATTTCCCAGGGAATGTACGCAGACAAGCATTTCTTCAGGGTGTCCGGGTTCACACCCGGTTTCCTGATCTTTCACCACACCCCGCCCTGCCACTCACGTTCTCACGCACACGCTCACACACACACACACACACAATAATGCACGCTGAGCCACACTCCCACTCTCACAAATGTACCTATACCAACATTCACAGACACACTTGCATTCGCACACACACCCACATGCACACACTTACACACATACGATGCGAAGGAGAAAGCGTGTCTCATTCTCACAGGCCGGGGGAGATGGACAGGCGGGAGCTTTCTGTTTGTCCTGGAAGCAGCTCACGTTAGTGAATTCTCCCCTCCTTGAGCGGCCCCGGCACTGGGAACCCGCGCGCTAGAAGAAAGGGCACAGGATTAGTCTCCGATCCTCTAATGGGGTAGACGGGAGGGAAACCGGAGGGCAAGTTGCAACAGTGAGCATGTGTGCTCGCAAGCTGGGTGGCTGCGCTTGGCAGGGACCGGGCCGAGGCAGCGCATCACTGGAGGTCTTTGTTGATCATTTCCACTTTGGGAAATAGTGTTCTTAAGGTTGATTTTGTAAGCTCAGCTTACAAGGCAGCGTGCCAGGGAAAGACTCATGGGGAGAGAGCTGAACACCATCAACGAATCCCGCTCAGGATGTCAGCGTGATAGCGGCAGCTACCGCGTCTGTACTGGACCACGCTCAGGGGTAACGACAGTGGCTGGACACAGGGTCTCTCTCTTCTGGGCCTGCAGCGCAGTGGCTGTGAACCTGGACCTCAGCAGCAGCCCTGATCCTTCACTCGCGAGCTGCAAAATCCTGGGCAAGTTACCGTGCATCACAGCTTCCTCCTCTGAAAGGTAGGGATGGTGGCATTAGAGCTGATGGCAAGGACCATGCAAGAGAAGGATGGACAGTCCTTAGAGAAGCATCTGGTGCTCGATCAGGCCTAGAAAGTGATGGCTGTTATCACCACCACATGCGCGGTTCTGTGCGAAACCATTCCCTGGCATTCTCTCCACGAGATGCTGTGGAGGCGCTCTCGTTACTCCCATGAAGACGATGCGAGTTGGTGCTTTGCTCAAGGACATCCAACTAGTTGGCGGAGTTGCAGACACTGGAGTTCACTGAAGCCAGTGGGGTCCCCTGGGGGAGGGGAGCTGGTGTCCCTTCCTGCAGGGTCTGTGGGAGTGTTCACTACCTCCCTGTAATGTGTTCACTACATTGCAGCCCAAGGGGACACGGGGCTCAGGGGCTGTGAGGCTCTCAGCCTTCACGTGAGTGGAAGGCAGGTGCCGAGGGGCATGCTTCCAGCTGGCAGCGGCGGTAGGGAGCTCCCGGCGGCAGGAGGTAATCAACGGATAGGTGGATTTACTCACTGACACTCGGGCTGCGAGGGTAGTGGTGTGTGGTGAGGACACAGGACAGAGGGCCAGCTGACTGCATTTGCAAAGTGGTGTGAGGGTAATGCGCTTATGTAAAACCAGTGGACCAAAAATACAGACTAAGAAAACCCAACGGCCGCACGATTAGTAATAAGGAACAAACATGCTATTTTCCCTCATGTTTTTCCTTGACTGTGCCATGAAGGCTTTCCTCTCATTCATCAGCCGTAAGAGTCCTTTGACAGGCAGACCTCCACAGGGCCTGGCTCTGCCTTGGACTTTCTGGTTTTGACCCCAGGTTGGTCTGGCTGGATCCACCGCCCGCACCTCTGTAACTTGGAAGTTATCACTTCCTCTGGTGCTGAGAGTGCTGAGATATTGTGAGAATCAAATGAGACAATAGGGAGGTGAGAGAACTCAACAGATGCTTATTGTAGGCTTACTACGTACGTGGTACTCTGCTAAATGATGGTGATTCAAAGAAAACCAACCGATCTACCAACCAACCAACCAACCAGCCAGATAGCCTACCACCTTGTTGGGGAGAGACCTTCACTGAGAAGGTCTGACTCCTGTCTGAGGCAAGGAAAGCTGGTTAGCTATAGCTCTGGGAGGAGCCAGGATGAGCTGCTGTAGTGACATCGGCCTGCCCTCCCAGAGACCAGAGCCAAGGACACACTGGTGTGTCCCACGGACCCAGTGCGGGGGTGGTGTGCGCACACAGCAGGGGGGTCAGCCTTGAGTGGCCAGGGGCTGCCCCAGAGAACATCCAGGGCAGCTAAAGCAGACTCAGCAGGGAGAAGCTGGTGCACCCAGGATTCCCGGGGCCCGGGAAGAGAAGTGACCAGCAACAGAGGGATGCAGCCGGCTGGTCGAGGGGACTGCCGGGGTTGGGGGGGTGACCTCTGCAGGAAGAAGTGGCAAGAGCTGGCTTTGCACGTGTCCCAGGCAGAGAGAGTGGCAAGCCAGCTTACGAAGGACAGTGCCGAGCAGGTTAGACTTTTCCACTCCATTTCTTTTCCTCCTACACGCCTCTCATGCGCCGGATCCTGCAGGGAGGGGTCGGAAGAAGGAGCCCGCAAGGCGGGGGGGCGTGGGTGAGAGGGGGGAGAGAAGCAAGGGCGCAGCAGGCCCAGGGAGGAGACCAGATTTAACTTTCAATCACGTCTGAAGTTTTGATGACGACAAGACACTTTGAATTGCCTAAGTGACACAGTGTTTTGTGACTTAAAGCAACGACAGCACGTTTATTGCCCGAGTGACCTGCAAAGTCATGAGCCTTCTGAGGACCATCCAGGAACAGGAGAAGAGCTTTACCCCCTGAATGCATTTTAACGGGGCGATTGGAGGCAAAGTCAAGCTCCCCCGTGGTTGCACCCCGTGAACCCTGCATCCCTGTCTGTCTGATGCACTAGCTCATCAACAAACTGAAGACGGAGGCAGACTCTACTCGTCGCGTGGCCTTGCGGGTCCCTTCCCCTCTCTGTGCCTGCATTTCCCCATCTGTGAGATGAGGTGGGTCCCTTCGCCCCGAGGGCTCCAGCCCCCATCTTGGGGCAGATCACTTCCGTTTTCCCCTGAGAACCCCGGTCTTCAAAGAAACTTAAGTGACCAAGACCCTGCCCGCGTGCAGCGCACACTGCAGCGGGAGAGGAAGGAACTGGACCCCAAATAGGTGTTCTTCCAGGGCGACTGTTGACAAGCGCTGTGAGCAGGTACGGCTGCGGTCTCAACCAGGTGGGTGGGGGAAACCTCTTGGAGGAGGCGACCTGGAGGCTGTGACAGGTGAGTCCTGCGGATACCTGGGGCAGAGGGTTCTGGAAAAGGATGCAGAGCAAAGGCCTGGGTGGTGACTGGTGTGCTGGAAACGGGGCAGAGGGCCTGTGTGGAGAGGTGGGCGGAGATGAGGTCAGGGTGTCATGGGAGGGGGAGGGGTATGGTGGGTACAACATGTATGACCTTGAAGGCCAAGGTTAGAGCCGGTTTTGGCTCTGGGCGAGTCGACCTGATAGGTGGCGGGTTCCAGACAGAAGAGGGAGCAAATCTGACATTGGGGGAAAGAAGAACCGAGGCAGGTGGAGAGGCTCCTGTCGTGTCTCCAGCTGGGTCCTGACCAGGACCCAGCGAACGGGGGCTGGTCCCCCTCCTACCTTGCTGTCTAAGGGAGAGCATCTTGGTCAGATGCAGGATTCGTCTTAGATCAAGGGACCCCAGGGTGGCAGCTTCTTTGACATTAATACAGAGACTAGAACAGCCTCCTGCCCTGCGTACTTACCACGGGCCATGCAGAGGTTCAAAGATTTGTGAGTCATTCTTACAGCAGCGCTGGCAGGTGGGGTCCGCTGTGGTCCCCATTTTACAGTTGGGGACCCTGAGGCCTGTGGAGCTTTACTGCCTTACCCAAGGTCCCATGGGCAGTAAAAGACAGAGGGGGATTTGAGCCCAGGCGTGCCCAGCGGTAAGACCAGTTCTCCCAATCACGTCCTGCCCGGTGGGTGAAACTAACTGAGCCACGAAATACGGGAGGATGACGGTGGGGGAGGCATTCGTTTTTGTCTTGAGCCCTGACCCCTTTGGCTAGACGGGGGCTCTCTGAACCATGGGGCTGGGCACTGAGCACACGAGGGCCTCTACCTCTCTCAATGCACTTGTGGACCATTAATTAGGAGCCAGACCCCTGGCTGGGCAGTGCAGTCACAGGGGGGTGGGCAGGAGTACAACTCAGATTTCCCATCCTCGTCCTTAGACGCTTCTGCTAAGTGAGGTATTCGTTCAACACTTATTAAGAAAACATTGGGGTTTTACAACAGTCTTACTATTCTTACTCACAGCCCAAAGTTGGATTTTATTTATGTCCATTTTACAGATGGGGCAACCAAGAGCAGGGAGAGAAATCCCCAAGCCTGAGCTGGATCCAGCCACCCGTGCTCTGCAGATGCCCAGGGACCAGCGGTGCCTATGTGAAGTTTGTGTTTTCTCCTCATTTTAATAGTACGTAACCTTCTGAAGGGACTCGTTGTTCATGAATATTGGCCGGGTGCCCGAGTGCTATATGGGATTCGTTTAAACTCGGGCTCTGGCAAATTTGATTTTTACTGAAAATTACCCATTTTTTAACATTTAAAATGTTATCGAGCCATGTGGCCATTGCTGTCTTGGGCAGAAAACATCTTGGATGAATTTGCATTTTTAATTCTTGGCATTTTATTTTGCTTCAGTTCCCAAAGAGCATTTTTTTTCCTTCCTTAAAAAAGAAATTAAAGAAAGGAGACAGCCCGCAACAGGGCCAGAGTGCCAGAGAAACATAATAATAGTAGTAATGTGTGTTCCCTCGCTGCTAATTGCACCAACTTTTACCATGTGCTCCAGAAGCAGAGCCTGCCTGCCACCCCCAAAACCAGTGGCTTCTGCAGCCACTTAACAGTGGTGAGATAATTGTGCCTTAATGGGCCGGGTCCTCCCGAGGGTGGCTGCCTGGCAAGTGTGGGGCAGGGCGGGGGCGGGGGCAGGGGAAGGCGGCACCTTGGGGCCTGTATGAGTGAACAGCGAACAGCTTTCTCATCACCCCTTTGCCCACGGCTCTTGCAGGGCTGGAGGAGTTGGGAGGGGGTCAGAGCCGGACAGAGCTGTAGGGACCAGTGGGCCATGTTACATATGGGGAAACTGAGGCTGAGGGAAGGAAGAGGGAATGAGGGCTAGAAAGCGATGCTTGGAGTAATGGGGTGGCCTGCCCTGCGCCCCCATTACAGGGAATACAGCGATGAGGAACACAGCCTGGGCTGCAATGAACGGATGGTCTGGTGAGGGCAACAGAAGACAACAGATTCATAAGGAAGATGATTTCGCGTTCGATCAGTGCCCTGAGCAAAGTACAGCAGGACCACATGAAAGAGACTGACCCAGTGAGGTGTGCAAGTTGCCAGAAAGGGCTGGAAAAGAGCTCTGTGTATCCTAAGGATAGAAGGGCCCCAGAGGATGGCCAGGGTGGACGCGGGTTAAACCTGACTCCTGGCTTGGGCTCCACCTTCTCTAGCTGTGTGGCCACGGGCAAGTTACTCAACCTCTCTGGGCTCTCCTTTCCATGTCTACGTAATGGAGTAAGTAACAGTATCTAGCACTTAAGGCTGTCGTGCAGATTAAAGAAATTAGATGTACACATAAAATATATCTACACACGGACATAGCGCCCTTAGCCAAGAGCCCGACAGGGACCAGCCCTCAGCGTACGCCGGGCAGGATGCTTCTTTACCTCCCCGAGCCAGTGTACAATCCCACGCCGCCTCAATCCTTCTCTCCCTCCAGCGACTCTGACTTGCGGGGCCATTCAGCCTGCTTTGCGAAGCGAGGAAGCCACATTTGAATTTGTTAGAAAAACAAAAAACAAAAAACAACAAAAGCCCCAAACCAAACAAACACTGCGCACCACGGCCGCTGTTTCCTTCCGCCTGTGCCTTCCACAATATGGTGCGGTGGGCCGGGAAAGCTTGGCCACAGATGGCGTGCTTGGGACCAGCCCTGTTTTCTAAATACCCGCTTCCTCAGTGTAAATGATCGTGCTCAGACACATGGTGCCGCTTGGCTCCCGGGAGGCTCCGGCGTCGACGCTTTTCTTGGCCTGGCGCCCCGGGTCCGGCTCTCTCCCTCCAGATGGCAGGCGCGAGAATCCTTCAAGACGCGGGATGCAGATGCGGGTTGCAGATGCGGACGCTCATGTTAGAGACGGGTCGGTCCCTCGGACCCTCGCGGGGCCACCACTGACTACTTGCTCTCCCATCCGTGGCCTCATGGCACAACCTGGGAGATAGGTCCCCTGCAGGGGGACCCTCGAAATGACGCCAAGGTGGGCCTGGGACTCGAACGCAGCTCTTGGGCGGCTGTGTTCCTGAAGCATGTCCCCCTTCCAGGAAGAGTGTGCATTCTTGGGAGGATTCCACTAAGCACCCGTCTCAAAGGCAGCAAGGAGAGGGTGGGAGGTGGGGAGAGGCAGGGTGTTCATCTCACGTCGGAAGGAAGAAATCTCTGCTTTTGCACCTTCAGGCCTGCCCGCTGCCGGGCAGAGTGGAAAGAAGGCCAGCTTGGCATCTGTACACACTGGCCTTTGGATTCTGCCTTCCCTCTGGACTAGTGACTTCACATGCTGAGCCTCTCCTAGGCCTACTTTCTTCATCTGTAAAATGGAAATGATGTACCAGGGGCAGGGCTTGAGGGAGCAGGCAAGAAGGGGATGCACTGTCTTCAGGGAATTTCAGCAAACAAATAAAACCAACTCAAACTGGAGTTGGCTTTTTTTTTTTTTTTTTTGCGGTACGCGGGCCTCTCACTGTCGTGGCCTCTCCCATTGCGGAGCACAGGCTCCGGACGCGCAGGCTCAGCGGCCATGGCTCACGGGCCCAGCCGCTCCGCAGCATGTGGGCTCTTCCGGGACTGGGGCACGAACCCACGTCCCCTGCATCGGCAGGCGGACTCTCAACCACTGCGCCACCAGGGAAGCCCTGGAATTTGCTTTTAATTATCACTATGCATTGACAATTCCAAACAATGTCAGTGATAGAATACTCCTCCCTTGAAATGTTCTTTTTTGGGTCTAAGTTTTTAAACAATTGCTGCATTTTATGGTGAGTCTGATTACAATCTCTTTCAGCTTCAAGTTCACATGTTTTTATGACTTGTCCTTCGATATATATTGTATTCCATATGTAGGTTACACTGTTGGCCCCTAAGATGTGATGCATGGACTCAACAACATGCCTTCCTTTGGAGGATGGTTTCCTAACAGCATAGAACCATTTGAGCTTACTCTGGGCACCCTCTGGTACCATATATTCCCATATTTAAACAGAAGATTGGAAATATAAAAACAACATCATAATGCTTGGAAAGACAGAAAAACAGAACTTGAGTTATTTGGAGTAAATGACGTCACACGTGAGAAACACTTGCCCAAGGGCAGCACCTGGCACTTGGCTGTTGCTGAGTAAGTCTGAGTTACCTTTCATGTGGACATATGGGCCCTTCAGCTGTCAAAATGGGCATAAGAACATCTTATAGGGATTTTGGTTCAAGTTCTAGCTTTCCTACCTCTTGGTTTATCACCTAAGTCCATGAAGTCTAGTTTCCTTTTCTGAAGAATAGGGATCTTAACATCTACTCCAGTGGGAGGCTGTGAGCTCACCTCTGCAAAGGGCCAGGTGGGGCTGTGGATTCCTCCTACTTGGGGTCTGATTCTGCTCAGCAGCTGATCCTGGGCTCCATTCCCTATTCCTAGACTTTATCCTTCTGGATCTTCGCATAATCTTGGCTATGCAAGATTGGGTCTTCTGGAGGACAGAGGGTTGGTTCTCTGTAGTCTTTCTTGCAAGAAATAGAAACTTACTTGGTCGTCCTAAGCAAAGGGAGCTTTGATATCATGGGGTGTTTGTTGGGGGGTGGAGGAGCTCCTGAAATGGATGAGAAGCCCTACAACCAGCCTTGGGAATGGGTGGAAACCAAGACAACTCAGGGTGAAGCAGAGGAAGCAGGAAGAACAGATGCATTTTTACAATTGAGGCAGCCTGGCCAAGAGGCCACCGTCACCCCCTTAAGGTGCTGGAGCTACAATGAAGCCCCCCCTTCTCTACTCACATCACTCTGATGTGATGATTTAAGATTCAGATCCTGGGAGACAGGCTCTGATTGGCTGAGCAGGGCAGGGAGAGCTAGAATCTGGTCCTTAGGCTTCCAGAGTGGGAGGCTTGTTCTGGAATCCCTCTCAGAGAACACACATGGAGGAAGAGCTGGTTTCCCCAAAGAAATCTGATGTGCTTTTAGGGAGTGGGCTTAGTTACGGGGCAACGGAATTTCTTGTAAATCCACCACACTCACCCTTGGATCTTTTTCCTTTCTGCTCCTTGGCAGGGGCCCTAGCCAACTCCCCTCTTGGTCTACCCAAGAGACGTTCTCATAATAACTGATGGATATGAAACACTTGACTTCTCGACCTAGGTCTGAGATGGATAATGCTTCCGTCTGAATAGCAGAGAGACGGGCATTTAGTTGCTTCTGGTAGGGAGTGAAGATGAAAAAAGAACACTTGTATTTAATAAACTCCTGGTATATGCAAGAGATTGTACTGTACACGGCACAGTCGTTTGTCGTTTTCTAATTATAACTAGAGTCCTTGGAGGTGTATGCCATTACTCCTATTTTTCAGGTGGAGCACCAAGGATCAGAGGACTCAAGTGGAATTACTCACTGTTTCCTTTAATCGTCAGAAATTGACCAGAGTTAAATTAAGCCAAAGGGAAGGAAATGGCATAGTGCTGATAGCATTGAAGAGAAGCAAATGAATCTGATTTGGAAAAGATAGGAATCAGGAATTCCCTGGGGATGTAAGTAGCAGAAACCAGTGGAGTCCTCTAGGGGAAATTAGTTACAGGTTTTTCCCGAACCTATGTCATGGTGGTCAAGATTTACATTTTTGGAAGGGAGAGTCTGATCGTTTGGGGGTGACTTTCCTGAGTGGACAGCCTGGGAAGTCTCATACAGCCCTGCCCTTAGAAGAGCCCTGCATTTGGTTCGACTCTCTGTTGTTGCCATATAGAAATTCTATAGAAATTCTTAATAAGTTTTGAACAAGAGGTCTCACAAATTATGTAGCCAGCCATGCTTTGTTCCAGTGAATGCAAGATGCTTTGATTGACGGACTTATCAAGATTGCATACAGTGGTGATCAGGTAGTCTTCTAAAGCATTACTGGGGGGATTCCGTCATATGAAGGGGGCTGAATGCCAGGCAGGCAGACATGTAGGCAAAGGCAATGGGTGTTCATTGTAGTCCATATCTTGTCAGCCCAGCATCCCCACACACCCCCTTCCACATGCCTAGCATTTTACCTTGTACCGCTTCCACCCAAATTTCATTGACCAGAAGTAGTTGTAGGACCTTGACTTAACTGCAAAGGGGGCTGGAGAATGAAGTGCTCAAGATGTGGAAATGAGATTAAAGAGCATCTAGCCAGTCTCTGCTGCAGGCTATTTGTCCATAATCATAAGGCACCCAAATTATATTCTATGTATTATATATTGCACAATGATTGTCCATGGGAATGGAACAGTACTTGAGATCAGGAATGAAGGGAAAAAATAAAGTAAGGGCCTTGTAAAAATCATATGATAGCAACCTGCTTTCAAATGAGGATCACTGCTGACACAACTCTCTGCATCTGGGTGAAAAATAAAAATATTTATTGGAATTAAAAACAAAGCTTCTCAGTAGATGGATAAATGATCAACCAGACACTGCTGAGAAAAGAACCAATGAATTAGAAGACTGAACTGATTAAGTCTTTCAGAATCTAGCCCATGGAATTAGAGCTAAAAATTATTAAAGGCACAGGAGATGTAAATGAGAACTTAAGAAAATTTGAAGACAGAATGAAGCGCTTCACCATATGACTAATAGCATGGAAAATATTGAAGAGATGGAAAATATGAGAGAAATAGCAATTATGAGAGAAATAAAGAGGTAAGGAATATAGAATGAGAAGCTTCAACATAAATCTAATAGGATGAAAATCATGAAAATAGAAAATATAAAAGGAAACTTAAGACTTATGGAAGACAGAAAATGAAGCTCCATCAAACGTCAAGATAGAGATACTGGGTGAGAGACAGCAAGGTGAGATTTTAAAAAATAAGAGCTGAAAACTTTTCAGAACTGCAGAAAGACCCGCTAAGCTTCACGCTTGGAGCCTTTATAGTGTAACTTCATAATATCAAAGACAGAGAACATCCTAAAGGCCACCAGAGAATAAAACATAAATTAGTTTCAACAGAACACCAATCAGGTTAGCCAAATTGTCACAAACAACAACATAGGCCAGAAAGAAATGAAATAATGTCTTTGAAGTTGAAACAAAATAATTGTGAACCTCTAATTTTATACCTAACCAAACTATACTTTAGGGGAAGGATGACAAAGATATTTTTAGATAAACCAGAATATAGAATAGAAACTACACGCAGATACTCTCTAACGTGATTATTAATTGAATTACTTAAACAAGACAAAAATAAGAAGGCTAGAGTGTACAATGGGGAAAATACAGCCTCTTCAGTAAAGGGTGTTGGGAAAACTGGACAGTTACAAAAGAATCAAACTGGACTATCTCACATCATGCACAAAAATAAGTTCAAAATGGATTAAAGACTTAAATGTGAGATCTGAAGCCATAAAACTTCTAGAAGAAAACATAGGCAGTATGCTCTTTGACATGGGTCTTAGCAATACTTTTTGTGGATCTGTCTCCTCAGGCAAGGGGAAAAAAAAAGCAAAAATAAACAAAGGGGACTACATCAAACTAAAACGCTTTTGCACAGTGAAGGAAACTATCAACAAAACAAAAACGTGGGCTTCCCTGGTGGCGCAGTGGTTGAGAGTCCGCCTGCCGATGCAGGGGACACGGGTTCGTGCCCCAGTCCGGGAAGATCCCACATGCCGTGGGGCGGCTGGGCCCGTGAGCCATGGTGGCTGAGCCTGTGCGTCCGGAGCCTGTGCTCCACAACGGGAGAGGCCACAACAGTGAGAGGCCCACAGACCACAAACAAACAAACAAACAAACAAAAAACCACTATATGGGAAAAGAATCTAAAAAAAGAGAGGATATATGTATATGGATAACTGATTCACTTTGCTGTACACCTGAAACTAACACAACATTGTAAATCAACTATACTCCAATAAAAATTAAAACCAAAATCCAAAAAACAAAAAGGCCATCTACTGAATGGGAGAGGTTATATGCAAACTATATATCCAATAACGTGTTAATATCCAAAATACACAAAGAACTCATACAATTCAACATAAAAAAATCCATACAATTAAAAAATGGGCAGAGGACCTGAATAGACATTTTTCCAAAGAAGACATGCAGATGGCCAACAGGCACATGAAAAGGTGCTCAGTGTCACTAATCATCAGGGAAATGCAAATCAAAACCACAGTGAACTATCACCTCACACCTGTCAGAATGGTTTTTAATCAAAAAGACAACATATAACAAGTGTTGGTGAGGATGTGGAGAAAAGGGAACCCTAGTGCACTGTGGGTGGGAATGTAAATTGGAGCAGCCACTATGGAAAACAGTATGGAGATTCCTCAAAAAAATTAAAAAAGAACTACCATATGATCCAACAATTCTACTCCTGGGTATTTATCTGAAGAAAATGAAAACACTAATTAGAAAAGATATATGTGCCCCTATGTTCATTGCAGCATTATTTAGAATTGCCAAGATATGGAAGCAACAGAAATGCCCATCAATAGGTGAATAGATAAAGAAGATGTGATTGATATATATATATATATATATGTATATATATATATACACACACACACACACACACACACAATGGAATATTACTCATCCATAAAAGGAATGAAATCTTGCCATTTGCAACAACATGGATGGACCTAGAGGGTATTATGCTAAGTGAAATAAGTCAGACAAAGACAAATACTGTATGATTTCACTTATATGTAGAATCTAAACAAAACAAATGAACAAATATAACAAAACAGAAACAGAATTATAGATACAGAGAATGAACAGATGGTTGCCAGAGGGAAGGAGGCTAGGGAGGAGGAAAGAAATAGTTGAGGGAGATTAAGAGGTACAAACTTTCAGTTGCAAAATAAATGAGTCATGGATATGAAATGGACAATGTAGGGAATGTAGTCAAGAGTTATGTAATATCTTTGTATGGCGACATATAATAACTAGACTTATTGTGGTGATCTTTTTGAAATGTATAGAAATATCAAATCACTATGCTGTTTATCAGGAACTAACATAGTGCTGTAGGTCAATTATCCTTCAGAAACAAATGAACAAACTCAGAAAACGATACCAGATTTGTGGTGACCAGAGGCGGGGGGTTGGGAGGAGGGGAAATTGAATGAAGGTGGTCAAAAGGTACAAACTTCCAGGTGTAAGATAAGAAGCTACTAGTGATGTAATGTACAACATAAATACAATTAATGCTGTTCTATATATATATATGTTATATTTAAGAAAATAAATTCTAAAAGTTCTCATAAGGAAAAATATTTATTTTCTATTTCTTTAATCTTGTGTCTATATGAGATGATGGATGTTCTTTAAACTTATTAAAAAATTAAATTAAATTAATTTCTCCTGTTTCTCTTTACATTTTTAAAGGAGGCTACTAAGAAATTTAAAATTAGATATGTGGCTCATACTACAGTTCTATTGTATAGTGCTGCCTTAGAATAACACCCTTAGTTGCTGCTATGTACTCTCACATTTTATGTTCTGTTGTATGTAGTTCATTTTGTTAAAAGTGTAGTTTTTGACATACAAAATCAATTTTACATATATAAAAATGCAATTCCAGATAAACTGACACACGGAGATCCTCCTAGACTCCAGGCACTGTGCTAAACCAGATGAGGAAACTAAGGCAGAGAAGGGTCAAGAACCATGCCCATGGCCACACACTGGCAGGTGTCAAGGCCTGGGGCCAGGATCTGTATCCAGATGTTTACCACTTTCTGCCAGGGCCTCACCTTTTATT
This sequence comes from Leucopleurus acutus, assembly GCF_964270905.1. Lineage (NCBI taxonomy): Eukaryota > Metazoa > Chordata > Mammalia > Artiodactyla > Delphinidae > Leucopleurus > Leucopleurus acutus. The sequence continues at coordinate 5,549,343 of NC_139142.1, forward strand.
GCTCCCTTTGGGTTTGGTTGAGGCTTTGTGGGAAAAAAAGAAAAAAAATAATTCCAGAAGGAAGGAATGGGATGCAAAATAAACAATATTAAGATTTAAGACTAAACACCAGAATGATAGAATGTATAACTTCTGAATCAGTAGTGGAAAATGAAAGAAATATAGAAAACTTGATCAATCTAACAAAAGATAGAAGGAAAAAAAATACCCCTCCCCCAAATAGTCTTCTGAAAGATGTAGCAAGAGTCAATGCAATTGGATTCATTATCTAATTCAGCTTACCTAAATCTGCAGTGCTTTCCAAATTCATCAGCATCTATTAAGTATTTGATGATTAAAATTCTCCCAGGGATGTGGTATTTATTTTTATCTTTTAATTTTGAAATAATTTCAAACTTACTTCTGTAATTTTGCAAGATAGTACAAAGAACTACCTCCTGAACCATTTGCAAATAGGTTGCTGACACTATGTCCCATCTCTTTCACGTGTATTTCCTAAAGAAAGAAAAAGATATGTTTGTATATAATAACAATATAACTATCAGAATCAGAAAATTACCCCATTCCCATTTTCCAATTGTCCCAATAATGTCCTATATAGCAAAAGCATCCATGATCATGTGTTCTACTTAGTTGTCATGTCTCTTTAATTTTCTTAAGACTGGAACAGTTTCTCAGTGTTTCCTTGACTTTCATGACGTTGATGTTTTAGAAGATTATAGACCAATTATTTTGTAAAATGTTTACCAATTTGGATTTGTCTGATATTTCCTGATGATTAGATTCAGGATAAGCATCTTTGTCAGGAATGTCATATAAGTGATGCTCTGTTCATCTGTTTTCATACTGTATTAGTTTACTTGGGTTGCTATGACAAGATACTATAGACTTAAAAGACATTTATTTCTCACAGTTTCAAAGTTTAGAAGTCCAGGATTATGCTTCTAGCCAATATGGTTCCTGGTGAGATCTCTCTTCCTGGCTTTCAAATGGTTACTTCCTCACTGTGTCCTCACAAGGTGGAGAGAAAGAGCTCTGGTGTCTCTTCCTTTTCTTATGAGGACACCAGCCGTATTGAATTAAGGCCTCAACTTTATGTCCTCATTTAACTTTTATCACTTCCTATCTCCCTATACAAAAGTTAGGGCTTCAACATGTGAATTTTGGTGGAGGGACACAAAAATTCAATCCATAACATCCAGCTTCAACATTTTTCCCCTAGACTATTGCAATAGGTTCTTACTTGACTTCCCTGCCTCTGTCCTTTACCCAGCAGTCCATAACACATATTACCAGGTAGTATATGATTTGATGTGTCTCATTACCGGCTTTGTAAACTTATCACTGCTGTTAACTGTCAAGTTTCTCCACTGTAAAGTTCCTTCCTCTTCTTTTGTAATTAATAGGTATTTGGGGGAAGGGAGTACTTGGAAACTATGTAAATATCCTATGCTTCATCAAATATTTATCACAAGTTTTATCATTTACTGATGTTTCTTGGCTGAATTAAGTATTAATATCATGGTACCAAATGGTGATTTTCTAATTTTATCATTATTTATACATTTATTAGTAGACATCCTACTTTAAAGAGAAGCTTTCTTTTCTCCTTATTAAAAAAAAAATTCACATCAGAAGAGACTCATGGATTCTATTTTATTTGATGGACATAATCTGTTAGTATCATTATTTTATTGATTCTCAGCTGTCCCTTATATGGTCTCCCCATGAAGGAATAATTGGTACTGGACTAACTCTCCCACCTTAAACAACTATAACATTAGACAGATTGGAAGAAGTGGAACAAACAATACAAGCTCTATAACGACCCCAGCTTTCTTCCTTGAGGAATTTTATAATCCTAATGCAGGAAAAGGGAGCTCAAGTGGAGAAAAGCCAAGTTGGTGAGGTGAGGCCACAAAAATCAGAGTTTAAGGATGACTGAGATGATTAGAATTTGTAGAACAGAGTACCAGAAGAAAGGTAGCTACATAGAGAGCAATCTTGAGAAGTCCTCAGGTGTCTTAAGAGTCTTTGACTGAACATTGACCTACATATACCCAAGGTGAGACTCCGTGAGGCTGGGCAAAGAAAATCTTGGGAGAAAAAAAGTTACTGTGTAGAGGGAAGCCAAAAGCTGTCAGAACACACACAGAGTTGTGAATCGTTCACATTTCAACCAACCAGAGTGGAGGGACCTTGGTCAGTAAAGGGGAATTCAGTAGAGATTCCAGAAAAGCCATACCTTAAGAGTAGTGTTATGTGGGCCATAGCATAAAATCAACTCTAGACTCACTCTAACAAGTCTTTCTAACAAGCTTCAAAAGTGTAATGCTGATATACAAATAAATTAACTGCCTGTCAGAACAAAGCTCAACACTTTGATGAGAAAACAAACCAACAAAAGCAAAACAAAACAAACAAACAAAAAACAAATCCAGCCACTCTACAATGTAACAGCCAAAGTGTCCAGCCTCTGGTAAAAAATTACTAGACATGTGAGAAAGCAGGAAAAATGTGGTCCATAATCTGGAGGAAAAAAATCAATAGAGACACATTCAAAATGACAGAAGCAGTAGAGTTAACAGGCAAGGACTAGATAAGAGCTCTTATAAATATGTTCAAGAATTTAAAGGAAACGTGAATATACTGAGAAGAGAAATGGAAACTATAAAAATGAAGCAATTGGATCTTCTAGAGCTGAAAAGTACAATCTGTGAATTTTTAAAAATTCATCAGATCAGCTTGAAAATATATTAGAAACTGCAGAAAAAATGATTGAAGACATAGTCATATAAACTATCCAAAATGAAAAACAGAAAGTAAAGGGCTGAAAAAATGAACAGAGTCTCAGTGACCCATGCACAGTAACATGCTGTCTAATATACGTGTAAACTGAAGCCCCCAAAAGAGAGGAGGGAGCCAGTGGGGCAGAAAAAAATATTTGTGGAAATAATGTTCAAAATTTCCCCAAATTTGGTGAAAAATATGAAACTACATATTCATGAATCTCAATGAATCCCAAGCAAGATAAATTAAAAACTGCAACAAGACACTTTATAATCAAATTTCTCAAAACCAATGGCAAAGAGAAAAATCCTAAAAGCTTCCAGAGGAGAAAGACATACTACAAATAGTAAAACAGAAATTAAACATGATCCCTGGCTTCTCTCAGAAAAAATACAAGCCAGATGACACTGTAATAACTTCTTTAGTGTTGAAAGGAAAAAATAAAATCCACAAAACCCTGGCCATCTAGAATTTTATATCCAGCTCAAATATCCTTCAAAAGTGAAGGTGAAAAAAAGACATTTTCAAGCAGACATAAGCTGAGAAAATTTGTCACCAGCAGACCTGTACTAACTACACTAAATGTTAAACCAAAATTTTCAGTCTGAAGAAAAATGAGTCTATACGAAAATGCAAATCTATAGAAAAGAATAAAGAGTGTCAGAAACGTCCAATATATAGAAAGACAATTGTTCTCATTTACATTTTTAAGAAAAGATAATTGACTGTTTAAATAAAAATAACAATATGTCATCGACTTGTATCATATACATAAGTGAAATGTATGGCAACAATAGCACAAAGGATATGGGGAGGAAAATGGAAACATATAGTTGTAATGTTCTTATATTACATGTAAAGTTATATGATACCCCTGAAGGTAGACTGTGATAGGGTAAATAAGCATATTGTAAAAGTCTAGAGAAACCAATAAAAATAATAAAAGAGGTTTAGATAATAAGCCTATTGAGACGATGAAATTGAATACCGAAAATACTCAATTAATCCCAAAGAAAATGGGGAAAAGGAACAAAGAACAGATGGGACAAACATGAAAGAAATAGCAATTTAAATCCAACCACGTCATTAATTATGGAGTCATAAATGTACTAAACACTCCAAGTAATAGATAGATATTTTACAGTGGATTAAAAAACAGCATCCAACTATATGCTGTGTACAAGAAATGCACTTTAAATATAAAAAAAAATAGGCAAAAGTCAAAGGATGTAAAACGTGTTACAATGCAAAGACTAGTACTGGGAAAACTGAAGGAGCTATATCAATATCAAAGTAGACTTCAATAAAAGAGATATTGCCAAAGACAAGGGAGGACATTTGCAAATTATAAATGGCCAATTCATCAGGTAGACATGACAGTTCTAAATGTGTACTCACCTAATAACAGAACTTCCAAGTATATGAAGAAAAAAATGGACAGAATTCAAATGAGAAATAGACAAATCTATAACTTTAGTTGATGATTTTGAACACTCTTCTCTCAGTAATTAATAGAACAGAAAATAAATCAGTAAGCAAAAAAAGACTTGAGCAACACCGTCAACCTACTTGACCTAGTTGACATCTATAGACTATTCCACAAAATTGGAGAAAAGAAAATACACTCTTTTTTAAAGTGACTCACTCATTATGCTAGCCCATATGATGTACCATAAAATAAGTATCAGTAAATCTAAAAAGATTGCAATCAATAGAGTATATTCTCTGACCACAATGACACTAAATGAGAACACAATTATACAAATAAATATGGAACATCTTCAAATATTTGGAAATGAAACAACACACTTTTAAATAACCTATGGGTCAAAGAAAAATCAAAGGAAATATTAGAAAATATTTTTGCATGGAAATAAAATAAAAACATATCAAAATTTGTGTGTTTCTGTTTTTTAGAGGGAAACGTTTTAAAAATGCTTATATAAGAAAAAACGAGAGATTTAAAATAAATGACCTAAGGTTCCATCTTAAGAAATTAGAAAAAGAAGAGCAATTAACATCCAAAAAGTGTAGAAAGAGGAAAATGAAAAGATAAGAATAGCAATCAATGAAATAGCAAATGGAAAAAAATGAAGAAATCAATGAAACCCAAAGTTTATTCTTCAAACAGTTAGACAGTTTGATAAATTTCTGGATTGACTGACCAAAAAAGGTCATCTATGAGTATTTATCAATGCAGTATCAAGAATAAAATAGGGAATATTACCACAAATTCTGCAGACATTAAGGGATACTAAGGAACTGTCATGAAAATATTTATTCCAATAATTGCAGTAACATAGATAGAGTGGACAAATTCCTTGAAAGACACAACTTATCAAAATAAATACAAGAAACAATAGAAAATATTAATAATCTTATATCTATTAAAATTTAATTAATAGTTGAAGACCTTCCCACAGTGGAACTTTATGCCCAGATGGTTTAACTGGTGAATTCTATCAAACATCTAATGAAGAAATAATAATACCAATATTGTGTTAACTTTTTCAGAAAATAAAGGAAAAGGTAACATATCTTAACTGATGTTGTGATGCCATGACACAAAAACAATATAAGAAAAGTACAGACTAATTTACCTCATGAATATTGAGGGGAAAAGTCCTTAACAACACATTATCAAATCAAATCCAGAACTATTAACAGAATACTGTTAGTATGCAAGTTTGGTTTGACATTCAAAAAACACTAAGTGTAAATCACAATCTTACCAGTAAAAAGTTGGAAAATTATATGGTTATCTCAGTAAATGCATAAAAATCATTTGACAATATTTGACATACAAATATTACAAAAACTATCAGAAAAGTAGGAATAGAAGGAAGCTTCCTCAACATTATAAAAGACATCTATGAAAAACATACAGCTAACACCAGAAAATACAAGGATGACGATTCTCACCACTACATTTTACTGCCTAGAGGTCCTAGCCAATGCAATAAAGGAAGAAAAATAAAAGGTATAGAGATAGGAAACAAAGAAAAAAAGCCATCTTTATTTACAGATGACATAATTATGTGCACAGAAAATCATAAGGAATCTGCAAAAATGCTACAAGGTGAATAATTTTGCAAAGTTTCTTGATACAAGGTCAATACATAAAAGTCTACTGTATTTCTACATACTAGCAAGATATGGAAGCAACCCAAGTGCCTATCAATAGATGAATGGATAAAGATGTGGTATATATATATATATATATATATATATATATATATATATATATACACACACACACATGATGGAATATTACTCAGTTATAAAAAAGAATGAAATTATGCCTTTTGCAGCAACATGGATGATCCTAGAGAATGTTATGCTTAGTGAAAAAAGTCAGACAGAGAAAGACAAATACTCTGATATTACTTACATGTGTAATCTAAAAAATAACACAAATGAGTGTATATGCAAAACAGAAACCAACTCAAAAATACAAAAAATAAGATGTGGTTATCAAAGGGAGGAGGCAAGGGGGGAAGGGCAAATTGGGGGTGCCAGATCAAGAGACACAAACTATTATGTATAAAATAGATAAGCAACAAGGATATTTTGTATAGCACAGGGAATTATAGCCCTTAACCTGTAGTAACTTTCAATGGTGTTTAATATGTAAAAATACTGAATCACTATACTATACATCTGAAACTAATGTACTACTGTAAATCAACTATACTTCAATAAAAAATTAAAAATAAAAAAGAATACTTGGAAACAAAATATTTAGGAACAAATTTAACAAAAGTGATACTGAAAACTACAAAACATTTTTGGAGGAAGTTAAGGAAAACCTCAATATATGGAGAGATATACTAAATGATGGAGAGATATATCGCAAGACTCAATGTTGTTAAGATAGCTGAAAGATTTTTTTCCTCAACACATCTGACATTAAATGTATGTGGGTTTTCCATAGCAATTTTCCAATTCTCTGACACCAGCTGGTGTCCAACACTTCAACTCAATTCTGACCCCAACTCCTGGAGTTAGTAGAGAACCCACAGGTTAAAGGCTCAGTCCCATAAGACTGCCTGCACTTCAGATGCCAGCGGCAAAACTGTTACCCATGCTACCCACATTCTGCCCAGCCATCTACAAATTTGGATCTTCCCACAACCCTTCCTCAGATTTGATAATTTGCAAGAATGGCTCACATAACTCAGGAAAACACTTTTTTATATTTACTGGTTTATTATAAATGATATATTGCAAGAACCAGATGGAAGAGATGCATAGGGCAAAATATGGGGGAGGGGTGTGGACCTTCCATGTCCGTCCCATGTGCACAGCCCACCTATCACACTGATGTGTTCATCAACCTGGAAGCCCACCAAATCGTTTTGTTGAAGAGGTTTTATAAAGCTCAATTTCCAGCTCCCCCTCTTTTCATTTCCAAAGGTTAGAAGGTGGTGAGTGGGGATGAAATTTCCAACTTTCTAATCACTTAGACCAACCCATCCTGGTCCACCCTAAATTACCTCATTAGCATAAACTTTGGAGTGATCAAACAAAAGGCACTCCTATCACCCAGGAAATTCCAATAATTTTAGGAGCTCTGTGTCAGGAATCAGTGACAAAAACCAAATATATTTCTTAATGTACCACAATATAGTTTCTACACAAAGAAGTAATAGATTTAATGTAATTTCAATCAATGTATCAGTATATTTCTGGGAGAAATTGATAGACATTATAAAGTTTATATGGAAATACATAAGACCTAGTGTAACCAAAATAATTTTCAAAAAGGAGAAAAAATTTGGAGGGCCTGTACAACCTAATTTTAACATTTATAATACAAAACTACAATATTCAAGTCAGTGAATGAGTAAACATATAGATTAATGGAGAGCAATCATACATATATGATTAATTGTTTTTTAACAAAGAGGCAAAGGTAATTTCATGGAGAGATGATAATGTTTCCAGCAAATGATTCTGGGACAACTGAATATCTACATGGAAAAAATAAAGTTTGACTCTGTCTCACAACATTTATAATATTGAACTCCAATTTGATTATATGCTTTAGCACAAAGACTTAAATGATAAACTTCTGAAGAAAACATAGGACATGTATTTCTGACCTTGGAATATGCAATAAGTACTTAGGACACAAACAGTGCAAATCATAAAATAAAATTTGTAAAATGGACTTCAACAAGATGAAAAACTTCTGCTCTTCAAAGACACCATTAAGGAAATGGAAAGCATGTTACAACTGGCAGAAAATATTTGCAATACATATATATGGCAAAGAAATTGTATCCAGAAAGATTCTTATAACTCAATAATAACATGAACAACCCAATAAATACATGCAAAAATGTGAACAAGCACTATACAAAAAAAGCTGTATGAATGGCCAACAGCCATTAGGAAATTCAAATTAAAACCACAATGAGATGCCACTATATATTTACTAGAATGGGTAAAATAAAAAAAGCTAAATATAACAACATAGGTGAGGATATGAAACAACTGGGACTCTCAAACATTGCTGGTGGGAATGTGAAATGGTACAATCATTTTGGAAAGCAGTGCAAAAATTTATTATAAAGTTAAATATAATCTTATCGTAGAACATAGGAATTTCACTCACAGGTATTACCTTAGAAAAATGAATACATGTATTACAAGAACATATATATGAATATTCAAACAAGCTTTATTCATAATATCCAGAAACTAGAAACAACATAAATGTCTATCAAAAAGTGATTGAATAAAGCAGTTGTATTTTTCATAAATTAGAAAACTATCAACACTAAAAATGAACATACTCCTGATATGAACAGCAATATGGATACATTTCAAATACATTATGTTAGTCAAAGAATGCAGACACCAAAAAAATATACTGTATGATTCCATTTGTATGAAGTTCTAAAAAAATCAAAATTAACCTATAGTGACCAAAATCAGATCAGTGGTTGCCTCTGGGGAGGGATGAGTTAAAAAAGGGTCTGAGAGAAGTTTTGGGGAGATGGGTGTGTTTTGTATCTTGATTAAAGTGGTGGTCACATACTTGTATATAGTTATGTATTTGACAAAGATCATTGAACTATAATTAAAAATAGGTGCATTTTATTGTATGTAAATTATATCAGAATAAATTTGAGTAAAATTTTTTTTTAATACTTAAATTTTGTCAGTGTTTGCCTCTTTAAGTTAGTCTCTGTTCTTACCTGTTCCCCTTATTCATTGAACACTTCCTCACTTTCTGGCACAAGATGTTCCAGGTACCTTCTGTATTTTCCCTGTCCCATCCCTGGAATCATGCATTTCTCTAAGGAGCCCTTGTTCCTGTGAATAGAGAATGGTATTTAGAAACCAAGATCTGGGTGCTAAGTGTGCTCATTGCTACTGGGTGTCACTGCTCTCAGGTGAACACATACAAACCCATGTTCAGGTCTATAGTTATAGCTATCTCTCTATATATTGAAAACCATAAATTAAGAGCAACAGTTCCAATTCTAATCCAATCTGTTTCAGACCTTCACTCTCCTGGCTTCTCTTTGAGAGTCCTGAAGCTGATAACTTAATTAGCTGTTTCACCTCTGTGTGCCATTGGCTATTAATTTCCCACGCTCACTATAAATCAGAATCCTCATGGCTAGATGGCCATGTCAATATACCCTACCTTTACCTGAGGTTCTTTTACCTGAAGATTCACTCTCTGCTATTGATTTCTATGTTGGTTATGGGTTTTTGCTTTCAAATCATATATCAGATTCTGACTAACTTGAGCAAAACGAGTATTTATTGGAAGGCTGACGGGCTCACAGAATCTAAAGGAAAGCCGAAGAATCAACATTGGGAACAATAAAGAACTAGACAAATTTTAGGGATGTAAGAGGCAGAACCAAATAGCCTTCTCATTAGAGCACCACCAAGGGGAGGAAGCAGCTGCCACTGGTTTCCATCTTATGTGCCTCTGCTTGACAGGCACACCCCCAGGTGAGGGTCTGACGGCCTGTCTTGGGTCATGTACCCTTTTCTTTGCTGGATGAGGTCAGGGCACAGCTGATGGGAAGGAGGAGGAGTGAGTGCTTGATGGGCAAAATAACAGAAGCCCACAATGCAAATTCTTTTTCTCCCTGTACCCAGTGCCTGGGATGCCCTTTGAATTGCTGGCATAAGCTCAACTTCCAGGTCTTACCTCGAATTCCATTTCCCCAGAAGGGCTTTCCTCAATTACCCTACCTAAAGTTGGCCTTCTTCAAGCTCCCTCTTTTAAAGAATTCTGTGTATTTCCTCAAAAATGCTCATCTCCTCCTGCCTTGTTGCTTTACCTCTGTACAGAAGCCCTGCCCAGGTAAGAATGCAAACTCTCATGCCTGTCTTGTTCACCTGTGTGTTCCTGGAACCCAGAACCATGTCTGGCCTATAGCAGATGATCTGTTGAATAAGTGAACGAGTGAGTACCCAGGGTCACATGGCTCGTGAGTGGCAAAACTGGGCTTCTTACCCAAGTCTGTCTCACTTCAAAGTCCATGCTTTTCTAGTTGCATGCTGACTCCTGTCTACTGAAAAGGACAGACTGAAAAAAAAAAAAGCCACAAGAACAGGCAACACCAAATTCTCTTTCTCTCTCAAGGAAATACACGTTTATAATTTGAAAGCAAGTGACATGGCTGATTCTAACTGGAAGGGTTAAAACAAAAACTGGCAAGGAGAGCCAGTTAAACTTGTTTTTCTTTTTCTTTTTTTTTGCAAGAGGCCTAAGTTTGCAGTCTGCAGAGCTATCTGCAGGGCTGGCGGGAGAGCTGTGCAAAGAAAGGAGAGAAGCTTGCTGACAAAAGACTGAAATCCTGGTATCTCTTTTGTTTTCACCCAAGTCTGTGGCCACTGACATTCCTCTTTTACACCACGGGTGGATAATAAGCCCCCTTCTCAGGAATCGAAATGCTCTTATACATTTTAATGTGACCTTAGCGAGTGCTTTTCAGAAATCACAGGCCCATCTGACTACACTTGAGGTTGAATTGAGCTAATGGTATTCACCTCATCTTTAGATGCAAAATTGGAAGATAAAAAGACCTTGATGTGAAAAGAAGGAGGGGGGATGTGAGGGGAGTAGGGGGTGGATGGGTTGCAGGGGGCAGGAGGGGGAAAGCAGATTAGAGATACTGCTTAAAAATCTCATGATTGCGCCTAGATAACGAAATGTCTCCTCTTTCTAAAAATCCCCCATGGGCACGAGAGATGTCCTTATGCTTTTATTTTTAATGATAGAATCTTTTTATTCTTGGGCCAGGGAAATTTGAATGTTGCTGCATATGTGGCCAGGAGATACATTGACCTTTAGCAAATCTTATTTTTTTTAAAAATCAGAGGGAACAGTTATTGCGATATTCCATCCCTAGAAGATGAAAAAGAGAGAGAGAAAGAAAGCTTTCTTCCTCTGTAATCAGACGTGGATTAAATTTATTAAAGATGCTGAGTCTCTTTTTAAATGACTTGCAACCGTCTTTCTGAATTCTAAGGAGCTCGTTGGAGACACGGCACCCTTCTGATTTCGTCTTAAGATCACAGAAAAAAGTCTCCTAAAATGGGAAGAAACTTGGCTCCTTTTCCTTGCTCTTTGGCTAAAATGTGGCTCTCAGACACACACCGAATGCATTCAGGGCCCTAAGGAGGGATAAAGAGGGCTGAGGGGGAATGAGAGGCAGGGGGACAGGGTGTGGTCAGGAAGAAGCTGGGAAGGGGCCCCCGCAACTCAAATAAAACGCATGTCCCCCCGAGACAGGCTCCTTTCCAGTTTTGACGTGCCTGCTGTCCATCAAAAAGACCCGGAGGTTGCTTCCTGCCACCCGGGCTTGGCCGCCTCCAGGATGGAGGGGCCGGTCGGGCAATCCATCACAGAGCACACCTGGTCTGCCCAGAGGAGACAGCATGGAGGGTGGGAGTGGCAGGCTAAGCGTGTCGGGGGAGCAGATGACGGGGGGACTGGGGCCCGGATTGAAGATCTGACTCTGTCAGACAGGACCTCAGGCCTCGGGGCGTATCCATCCAAGGGGTGTACATAATTTATCAATGCGGAAAGGGTGATAGATTGGCATGGTCTGGCCTTTTGACTTTGCAACTTCTGTCTGTATTTATAGAATTGGACGCTTGAGCCTTCAGGCCACGGCATTCTGACTTTAAAATTGGGCATGCTGACTCAGATACAGGTGCTGAATGGGATTATTATGATGATTTTTTTTTAAGATACGGGGATCTTGTTTGCTCACATTTTTGCAGCCATTAAGTTGCTTTGGGGAAACACTTCAAGAGCAACGTCCCTGTATATGTCTTCATAAATGTACCTGTAAAAGGGAGATTCTGAAGGTCTGTTTCCAGTTCAAGCAAATTTCTTACGTGGATTCCTGCTTGGGAAGACAAGGCAGCAATCCAGGTCAAGAGGCATAATCGTAGCAGAATATTTTACCAGAAGGCCCCTTAAAGCCAGAATTTATGAGTTCAAAATTCACTCACCTTGGCATGCTACTGTTTCATAGCCGAGATAAATGTAGGAAAAACTGTAGTTCTAGTTTTCCCTTAGCTTGAAATTCGCTCATTCGTAAGGAAATTCCAGGCTAAGGGATGCTATTGCCTTAAACATTTGGATAATTAATATGTCTGTTGAGTGAATGAATAAACAAATAAGTGAATGAGTGAATGGCGTGAGGGGGGAGTGGGAGTCACACTGGGCCTGGGCATTTCAGGAAATGTCGAAAATGAAAGCATGAGTAACCTTCTGAACGAGGGAATTTTAGACGGAGAGGCAACTGAGCTGGGCAGAGTAGGTGGTTCTTAGACCATGTTTTCAATGACTGAGTGAGCGTAGGGTAGAGGCTTGGGGACAGTCCCCAGTCTTCACAACAAGCCTGGGGTAGATGGGTGGGTGGTAGACGATCGTCACTGACCTCTTCCTACCAAGGAGGGGACTGAGTCTCAAGGTCAAGTTGCCTCAGCCCTCCTGAGAGCCAAGTCCAAAGCAAGGTGGGTCCAGATCGTGCGATTGCTTCTCTTTTCTGGGATGTTCTGCTGTCCCCTTTGGAGCCCTTGTCCTCAGGGCTTGGCCCTGGTGGAAGGACGGGCTGGCTTCCTGCCTGAACAGCACACCTGTAGAGCTCACCGCCCGGCTGGGTGCTGGGAATCTTCTCCGTAAATGAGAGGTCCCACCCCTGCCCTCCAGGGCCTGAGAGCTTTCTTTCCATTGCATTCCGAAAGCCCAGGGAGAACTGGCACTGCTTCCCCAGCCTTGTCCTGACCAGTCCTCAGAAATGCAATGTTGGCTGAGCGGAGGCTGGGGTGGAGCCCTTGGTCAATTCCTGGGACACGGGCCACCTGTTCTGAAGAATCTTTTGGGTCTGGCTCCTCCCGCCGGGGACCTCTGAGACACCGGCCTGGTCCACCTGGCCTGGCCTGGCCACCGCGGTGGGGTGGGGTGGGTGGGGACCAGGGTGCGACCGTGCTCGGCTGTATCATCCACGGGGGCTGACTTCTCCCATCGCAGGAATGTGCTGACTGCTCTGATTTTCTCATCCCCCAAACCTTCATCGGCAATTCACAATTTAAATATGTTCCAAGACTCAGAAGAACAATCGATCCTTCGTGTACCGTGGCTATTTCTAAGAGGGCCTACTATGGTCGCCCTTGAGGAAGAAGTGGACAGTGGGGGCCATAGGGAATGAGCTTGGGCTTCTGAATCAGCCGACCCACGACCAGCTGCGTGACCTTGGGCAATTAAAAAAAAATTTTTTTAACATCTTTATTGGAGTATAATTGCTTTACAATGGTGTGTTAGTTTCTGCTTTATAACAAAGTGAATCAGTTATACATATGTTCCTATATCTCTTCCCTCTTGCATCTCCCTCCCCCCACCCTCCTTATCCCACCCCTCTAGGTGGTCACAAACCACCGAGCTGATCTCCCTGTGCTGTGCGGCTGCTTCCCACTAGCTATCTGTTTTACATTTGGTAGTGTATATATGTCCATGCCACTCTCTCACTTTGTCACAGCTTACCCTTCCCCCTCCCCGTGTCCTCAGGTCCATGCTCTAGGAGGTCTGTGTCTTTATTCCCGTCTTACCCCTAGGTATTTCATGACATTTTTTTTTTCTTAGATTCCATATATATGTGTTAGCATATGGTATTTATTTTTCTCTTTCTGACTTACTTCACTCTGTATGACAGACTCTTGGTCCATCCACCTCACTACAAATAACTCAATTTCATTTCTTTTTATGGCTGAGGAATATTCCATTGTATATATGTGCCACATCTTCTTTATCCATTCATCTGTTGATGGACACTTAGGTTGCTTCCATGTCCTGGCTATTGTAAATAGAGCTGCAATGAACATTGTGGTACATGACTCTTTTTGAATTATGGTTTTCTCAGGGTATATGCCCAGTAGTGGGATTGCTGGGTCATATGGTAGTTCTACTTTTAGTTTTTGAAGGAACATCCATACTGTTCTCCATAGTGGCTGTATCAATTTACATTCCCACCAACAGTGCAAGAGGGTTCCCTTTTCTCCACACCCTCTCCAGCATTTATTGTTTGTAGATTTTTTGATGATGGCCATTCTGACTGGTGTGAGATGATATCTCATTGTAGTTTTGATTTGCATTTCTCTAATGATTAATGATGTTGAGCATTCTTTCATGTGTTTGTTGGCAGTCTATATATCTTCTTTGGAGAAATGTCTATTTAGGTCTTCTGCCCATTTTTGGATTGGGTTGTTTGTTTTTTTGTTATTGAGCTGCATGAGCTGCTTGTAATGGAGATTAATCCTTTGTCAGTTGCTTCATTTGCAGATATTTTCTCCCATTCTGAGGGTTGTCTTTTGGTCTTGTTTATGGTTTCCTTTGCTGGGCTAAAGCTTTTAAGTTTCATTAGGTCCCATTTGTTTATTTTTGTTTTTATTTCCATTTCTCTAGGAGGTGGGTCAAAAAGGATCTTGCTGTGATTTATGTCATAGAGTGTTCTGCCTATGTTTTCCTCCAAGAGTTTGATAGTGTCTGGCCTTACATTTAGGTCTTTAATCCATTTTGAGTTTATTTTTGTGTATGGTGTTAAGGTGTGTTCTAATTTCATTCTTTTACATGAAGCGGTCCAGTTTTCCCAGCACCACTTATTGAAGAGGCTGTCTTTCCTCCATTGTATATTCTTGCTTCCTTTATCAAAGATAAGGTGATCATATGTGCATGGGTTTATCTCTGGGCTTTCTATCCTGTTCCATTGATCTATATTTCTGTTTTTGTGTCAGTACCATACTGTCTTGATTACTGTAGCTTTCCAAAACCAGACAAAGATGTCACAAAGAAAGAAAACTACAGGCCAATATCACTGATGAACATAGATGCAAAAATCCTCAACCAAATACTAGCAAACAGAATCCAACAGCACATTAAAAGGATCATACACCATGATCAAGTGGGGTTTATTCCAGGAATGCAAGGATTCTTCAATATACGCAAATCAATCAACATGATACACCATATTAACAAATTGAAGGAGAAAAACCATATGATCATCTCAATAGATGCAGAGAAAGCTTTTGACAAAATTCAACACCCATTTATGATAAAAACCCTGCAGAAAGTAGGCATAGAGGGAACTTTCCTCAACATAATAAAGGCCATATATGACAAACCCACAGCCAACATCGTCCTCAGTGGTGGAAAACTGAAACCATTTCCTCTAAGATCAGGAACAAGACAAGGTTGCCCACTCTCACCATTATTATTCAACATAGTTTTGGAAGTTTTAGCCACAGCAATCAGAGAAGAAAAAGAAATAAAAGGAATCCAAATCGGAAAAGAAGAAGTAAAGCTGTCACTTTTTGCAGATGACATGATACTCTACATAGAGAATCCTAAAGATGCCACCAGAGAACTACTAGAGCTAATCATTGAATTTGGTAAAGTGGCCGGATACAAAATTAATGCACAGAAATCTCTGGCATTCCTATACACTAATGATGAAAAATCTGAAAGTGAAATTAAGAAAACACTCCCACTTACCACTGCAACAAAAAGAATAAAATATCTAGGAATAAACCTACCTAAGGAGACAAAAGACCTGTATGCAGAAAATTATGACACTGATGAAAGAAATTAAAGATGATACAAAGAGATGGAGAGATATACCATGTTCTTGGATTGGAAGAATCAACATTGTGAAAATGACTCTACTACCCAAAGCAATCTACAGATTCAGTGCAATCCCTATCAAACTACCACTGGCATTTTGCACAGAACTAGAACAAAAAAGTTCACAATTTGTATGGAAATACAAAAGACCCCAAACAGGCAAAGCAATGTTGAGAATGAAAAATGGAGCTGGAGGAATCAGGCTCCCTGACTTCAGACTACACCTTGGGCAATAGACTGCCCCTTTCTGAGCCTGTTTCCTCTCTTTAATGATAATAGGCCCTAAAGAGACCTATGCTGCAGAGTCCTCTGAGAAGTAGGGACCTTTATGTGAATGGCTGGGCATGTATTAAAAATGTGTGGCTATTTTTATTTGCAGAATTCTGTGCTTAATAATGAAAAGGAAGGAAGGAAGGAAGGAGAAGGTGGGGGATGAGGAAGAGGAGAAAATGATCATAGCTATCATTTCTTGAGTTCTTACTATGGGCCAGCCTAAGCTCTAAGCCCTTTACAAAATGATCCCGTAAAATCCTGAAGTGATCTTGTAAATCCTGAAGTTACTACTGTTGTCCCCACTTTCCTGTTAAAGGAATGAGCTTAGTGGGGTGAGGTGCTTTGCTCACGGTCACACCCCTCGTAAATGGCGGAGCTGGATTTCCACCAGCTGCCCCAGAGTCTGTGTCTCATGGGTGATGAGTGCCCACCATGGGGAGGACACCTTGGCTGGAACCTTATCTTAGGTCCACTGAACCCAATGGACAGAGTCAGAGGTGGAACACACCGGGCATGGCATCTTAGAAGCTCATGGAAATGTCCCCACTTGAACATGGCTGGGGCACTTAATGACCTGCGGGTGGTGGTGGGGGTGCCAGGGCAGTGCACCAGCAGCCAAGAGATCTTAATGTGCCCTCAGAGAGATCTGACCATCAAATATCTGCAGGCTGGGAAGACTGCTTCCCATGTAGGCCCCAGTGAAAGAAGTCTTGCTCTGTATTTTGCCATAAATATACATGGAGCAGAAATTGCGTTTGAAGATAAAGAATTGGGCTAGAAGCAAAGCCCACCCCGGCCCATCTCCCGGGGGTTGGTGAAGAGCAAGACAGGGGAGCCTCCTGGCAGATTGAGCGACTGAGCTTATCTGGGGGGATGTGGTGAAGTGCTGCTGACCTTGGCCTTATGCAAATGGGGAAGCAACCCCAAGGGACTGAAATGACTGTCTTGGGAAGAGTTTGGACTTTGGAGAATGAGTGACCATTCACTAGCTCTGACTTTGGACAAGTCACTTGACCTCTCTGAATCTTCTTTTTACTCGTCTGTAAAATGGTAAACAAAGCAATAAACCTGCCCATGCAGAGGTCAGGTTTAACTAAGCTAACACGTAAGCTATTTGATGGCTCCATAAACTGTTTGAAACAGCCTTAGTGAGATATAATTCCATAGCTTACAATTCATCCATCTAAGGTTTCCAGTTTAATGGCTTTTGATATATTCACAGGTATGTACAACCGTCACCCCAGTGAATTTTAGAGCGATTTCACCACCTCTAAAAGAAACCAGTTAGCCATCACTCTCTCCCATCATCCTATTCTCCTAGCCCTTGGCAACCACTAATCTACTTTCTATCTTGATCGATTTCCCTACTCTGACCATTTTCACACAAATGGAATCATACATGCGGTCTTTTGTGACTGGTTTCTTTTACCAGTGTAAGTTTTTCAAAGTTCATCCGTGTTGCAGCATGTGTCTGTACTCCACACCTTTGTGTGGCTGAATAATATTCTATGGTAGAGATAGACCACATTTTGTTTATTCATTGATCAGTTGATGGACATTTGGGTTGTTTCCATTTTTGGGCTATTATGAATAATACCTCTCTGAAAATCTGTGTACACGTGTTTTTGGATATACGTTTTTATTTCTCTTGGGTATATACTTAGGAATGGAATTGCTGGGTCATATGGTAAGTCTTTGTGTAAGCATTTGAGGAACTACCAGGCTGTTTTCCAAAGCGGTTCTGCCATTTTATATTCCTACCAGCTACACAGGATGACTCTCCACAGAGTTTTCAGGTAAGTCTTTCTGCACCCCTGCAACATCTGACGACCCGAATCAGAAATCCCCAAAGCTCCCCAAAGCACCCGCAGCATCAGGTCCCATCCCTTGCTCCTAGATCGTGTGGGTATGGCCAGAGCCCCCAAGCCCTGTCTCCCTCTACCTCCTTAAGTAATCCTCCTCTTAGATCACCCTCCTTTACTCACATTTTTCTCTCCGAAGGAGCCCTCCCCTCCGCTTCTGGGCTGTCCAAACCTGTCTGTCCACCTGGCTTGTCCTTCCCAGGCTCCCATGGTGACTTCTGTGTCTCTGTGAAGCTGTGGCCTCCTTGGGGAAGGATCTTTGACTTCTCCCTTGCTGTATTCCTCACAGCAGCTGCATGGCGGGCTGCAGGAGCCCAGGCTGGCTGGCGTGGTGGAGAACATCTACATTTGGGCTCAGATGAACCAGGATTCTGATCCTGGCACTGGAATTTATAGCCGTGGGACACCATGCAAGTTCAGCTCCATCCTCCACCTCAGCGTCTGCATCCCAAACCAAATAGCAATGGCAAAAAAAGGGGCAACTACACCTTTCTCGCTCCGTCAGGTAGTAAATGTATGTTGAATGTGTAAATAAACAAGAGCAGTCTGCGATGGGTAACAAATGTGGTGCTTAGTTATTTCCCAGGCAGTTGCAGGCAACCCTGGCTTGTGCATTCTGTGAAATATTTTCCTTTATTCCTGCAACAGTCATCTCTGTGGATACCATATGTATACAATACCCATTTTACAGATGTCAAAACCAAGGCTGCAAGCACTCCAGTTGTCAAGGCTGCTCACATCTACAGGAAGAATTTAGGAAAATTCCCGCCAGATTAAGCTATAGTTAAGAACTATAAAGGCCACATTTCCCAAAATAGGTCTTTAGAACTTGAGACCCTGTAGGTAAAAAGACTCCTAGGCCAAATGAGCTTGAGAAACACCTTGCAGGGGTAGCCTCTCCTGAAGACTCACCATGGACACTGCTGTGCAAAGAGGCAGCAGGTGACACTGTCTGCGAAGGCCTCTGGGTGGACTTCCAACATGGTCCCTGTCCCCTGTCCTTTAAGCGAGGGGAGTGGTCTTGGCCGAGAAAGAGCTGGCTTGTTTTGGGGTGGGGGTAGGCGGGAGGTCTTTCTGGCACTGTGACCCCCCCACTCTAGCACATCCTGAACTGGGCAGGACAGATCTGGCCCTCCTTCTGGGCCTGTAGCACCTCCTCTGCAGGGAGAAGGGGCTGCAGGAGGGGAGTCAGCTGGCCTGCTGGTCGACCTTCCCTGTCTCACTCTGATTTCAGGGCTGAGCTTTCAGGGGCCTCCACACTGCTGAAGCTTTACCCAAGGCCTCTCTCCCTCCAAGCAGTTGTGCCAGCCCTTCGCTACTGGAAGCCCAAGCCCAACAGCGGTGGTCCTGCTCCTGATTTCATGTCTCCCTCTCCTCCCATGTCACCCCACCCCGGACTCAGAATCACACGGATCACTGAATGGCGAGAACAAGGCTTCTGAATCCTGCCTGTGACTCCTGCCAGCCACGCTTCCACAGGGCTCACTCTTGGTCCCCAAGAATGAGCTGTGGTTCCGTCAGGCACAAGGCTCCTCTTTCGAGCGACAGGGGGAGGAGCAGCCCTTGTCCAACACCTACTATGTGCCAGACACACACGTAAGTGTGGACTCAGTCTGTTCAAGGACTCTTGTCACATTCAAAAGACGAAGATGCTGAGTGTGGTTCAGGGACACAAAGTGACCTCTTCAAGGTCATGCCATCACGGTGCTGGGCCTGGAAGGAGGGCTGTTGTGTGCCAAGCCCTCTCCCACTGCCCTGCACACCGTGATGAAGCAGGGCTTCCTCACCCTCCCACTTCACTCTGCAGGCAGGAACACGGCTCAGGGGAAGGGCCCAGGAGCTGAGGTCCTTCCCAGTGGACAGAGATAGCAGTTTGCTCCTTGAAAGAAGAGAACTGGCTTCACTGACCTCCAGGTTAAGTGCGAGTCCCCAGAGCGTGAAGGTGTCTCAGGCATGCTGTGCTTCACAGCCACACCCGACTGTCCAGACAGCTGGAGGCTTCCATTCCCCAACGGGCCAATCAGTCAATAACCTTCCAACAGCATGCCTCTGTCACTGCTGGTGTAATAATTATCACTGAAGACTTCTTAATTTCTCACCAATTCACAAGCCATCAAGGGGCCACTTATTATTATGGTAACATACCCACAATGTAGTAGGTGTCATTTTAACCATTCCTCAGTACACAGTTCAGGAGCCTTAAATACGTTCACGCTGTTGTGCAACTCTCACCACTATCTCTACCCAAATCTTCATCAGCCCCAACAGAAACTCAGTACCCGTGAATAATAGCTACCCTCCATCCCCACACCCAGCCCCAGGGCTAATTCTTATTTAGGTGCCTCCCTCCTGGCCCTTCCACCACTATCCCTCTTTGGGAATAGATTTGTAAATAAACACCACAGCACACATCCAACCACGCTGAGCACAGGAAGCTGCCTAGATTATTCTGGTCTCTGAAACCTAACTAGGGAAAAGGGAAAACAACAAAACAAAGATTCCAAAGGAAAGGAACCTGGGTAGCTTGAAATTAGTTACCTTCCTCCTGGAGGGTGGGGCTCGCCCGAGGAGATGGAAGCCTGGACGAAGGTTTGTTTTTGAAATGTCTGCACTGGGCTTGGCCTCCTGGCTCTCGTGGACGCGGCTGGGCTGCCTGTCTCCGTAGGCCATGCAGACCGTGAACTATTTTTTTTGCTCTCTGTTCCAGCCGCCTTCCAGGTCCAACAACAAGCTCCCTGTCCCAAGAGATGGGCACAGATGTGGGGTGGTGGGAAGCAGAGCTGTGGGGCAGGTTAGTTTCATGGTCTTGATCCTAGGCTGCAGTTTGGCCAAAAATGAAGAAGAAGACGACGGAGAAGGAGAAGGAGAAGAAGAAAAAAGATGAAAAGACTTGAAACACCAGTTTCTGGCTTCAGATATCAACAAAGGAGAAAAGAAAAGTACTTGGGACGTTGGAGTCAGACCTAAATTTGAGCTTTCAACTTTCTAGCTGCATCATCTCAGACAGGAACATCAAACCGTCGAGACTCAGTTTCCAACGTGGTAAGAGAAGACAACTCAAGCATCTCATCCTACCTTCCTTCTGTAGCAGGAACACGATGTCATGGTCTTTTGATATCTCTTTGTCTACCTGAAAACTCCTATTCACCCTGCAAACCCCTGCTTACAAAGCCTTTTCTCCTTGAGGTCAACCCAGAGGATCCCAGAAGTTAATCAGTCCCATCTTTGTTCTGTTTTAAAACTCAGACAGTTTTCTGTATTACTCACAGCTTTCTTCTGAAATTGATAGTTTTATACCTCTGCTGGGCTAAGCTTTTAGAGGGTGGGGACTTTGCTGATTCATTCTTGAGTCCAGGATACAAAACGTGCTCAATAAACATGAGGTCCTCTTTGCATTCTGGTGACCCTGAGGTCTACCTCCCCTCTGCTGGGGCACATGGGAATAGCATGGGAACACAGGGCATGGAATCCTGAGCAGGGACCACGAGAACTAAGGGAAACCTCCTTTTTCTTCTGTGACTGAGGCCTGCCCCCCATTGCATTGGAAGTCCCCAGTAGGTGCTTGAAGTCTTACTCTTTGAGGGACCTTAGAGGGAATGCCCAGGGTCCTGACTGGTTTCTGGGATCAGAAGGAACACTGCCATGGGCTGGGGTCTGCCCTCTCCCAGAACGTAGTGCAGCTGCCACCGGCCATTTGAGCAGGGCTTGCCTGGCCCGTTCAGCCCAGGAGCCTGGCTTCCCCGGAGGTCTCTCACCACTTTCTCACTCCTGTTTAGTACCTGGTTTGGGCCAACCTCTCTGATCTGTGTAAAAAATAATTATTTGCTTAAAACCCATGAAGTGCTCCGTAATTTAAATTGGTTTAATTTAAATTTTAAACGACGGATCTTCAACCTCTAATCACTTTGAAACTGAAGTACTTTTCGCCAAAGGTGAAGTGCTTTAAGGTTGGAAATGATTACGTGTAGTTCAGAGTGAAAGCAATGAGAGAGAGGAGAGAGGGGAAGGAAGGTACAGAAAGGAGGGTCAGAGAAACAGAGAAAGGCAACAATTCAGAATCAAGTTGGGAAAATATCCTCGTGGCTTGAGGCACCATCAGGACAAAATTCAGCCCTTTAGAACACGGGTCCCCAGTCCCCGGGCCGGGGACCAGTACTGGTCCGCAGCCTGTTAGGAACCAAGCCACATAGCAGGAGGGGAGCTTCACCTGCCGCCTGCCATCACTTGCATTCCCACCTGAACCACACCTACCCCCCATCCCCGGTCAGTGGAAAAATTGTCTTCCACAAACTGGTCCCTGGTGTCAAAAAGTTTGGGGACCGCTGCTTTAGAAGATCCAAGCCGAGAAGAGAAAATCCTTCCTAGAGCCCCGTGTGATTCAAGTTCACAGTGCATTTTTCGTATTGACACACACCTTACACATACGGTGAGATTTAAGATGACTTCCGCTTAGGTTTTCTGATTGCAAACTTCTGATAAGCCCCCTGAACTTGAACTTTGTGTGTGTGTCTCTGTGGCCCTAGGCACGTGCCTGGTCTGCCTCTGGTGTCACCCAACACTGACCACGGAGCAGCTTGGACAGCTGGACAGAAGGGGGAACTGATGGGTGAAGAGGCAGAAATTTGAGCTCGGGCTTTAGGGCTGGAGGAGTGTGGCTCTGGCACAAGGTATCAGGGCAGTGTGTGTGTGTGTGTGTGCGCGCGCGCGTGTGTGTGTGTGTGTGTGTGTGTGTGTTGGGAGTGGGCTGCTGGGAACACCTGGCTGCAGCTGGCGAGGCCGGTTGTTGCTGGGAAACATGAGAACCCTGAAATGGCTGCAGGGCACCGTGGAAGCCGGAAGCTCCCACTGCAGAGGTCCCAGGGCTGGGGACAGGGGTCAGGCAGCTGGGGTAGGGGGCTGCCCGCAGCTGCTGCCCCATCTCCCTGCTGTTCTCTTTCTCTCTGCAAAGCAGTGCTGAAAGAGCAAGAGAGACTAGATCTCCACAGCCTGACTTCTAGGTTCACTTCTGCTGCTTTCCTCTAGGAATAATTTTGGGCTGCTAACTTCAACTTTCTGAGTGTCGTTTGGTAACTAGGAAATAAGCACTTTTTTTGTGCTGTCTTGGCTTTGGGGCAGGGTTTCCCCAGCCTCGCCTCTTGGCCTTGAATTGGTCCTGCATTTGCCTCAGCATTTCAGGAATGTATAATCCAAGAATTCCCTGTCAGAGTGCATATCTGGGCCCCAGCAGACTGAGCCCCTCCATAGCAGGCCTGGGTCCAACTGATGTATGTGTCCACAGGGCTAGGAGCCTAGCACAGATCAGATTAGAAGCCTCTGGACGGATGCAATGGGTTGCAGGAAAAGACCACGCGGTTTGGACCAGGCAGATCTGGGTTTGATTCCAGGCTCTGACATTTATAGCCTGAGAAGCCCGGTCACCAGTCTGAACCTCAATTTCACCTGCTGTAAAAAGGGAATCAGCCTCACGTGACACCCAAAAGAACTTTCAGGTGAATTATGACCTATGTGGGAAAAGAGAAATTTTAACACATTCAGAAGAAAATAGAATAGAATATCTTCCTGACTTTGGGGGTATAGAAGAGAACTTTTGAAACAAACTCAAAATAAAAACCGAAGGAAATATTGATATATTTGACCACCTTAAAATTAAAACCTCCTGTTCAATGAAAGGTACCCTAGTGCAAAGGCAGGCTACAAACTGGAAGAAGCTATTTGCAATACATCTAACACACAAAGGATCTGTATCCAAAATATAGGAGAACTTCTGCAAATAAAACTAAGAAAATGAATAGAAAATTTGGGCAAAAGATCTAAACTGACAATTCACGGAAGAGAAACTACGTGAGGATCCAAAAGTATGAAGAGATTCTCAACTTTCTTAGTCATCAGGGAAATGTGAATTAAAACCGTAGGTACTAGATTAGCAGAAATACCTGCCAGAGAAAGATAATAAACAGGAAGTGGTTAGAGCTGATCTTGGGGGAGCTGGACTCTGGGGCTGACAACCTGCCCCCTCCAGCCCATCACAGCCTCCCCAGAGCAGCCTCGCTCTGCAGACTCCAGGAGAGGGTAGACCCCAGAGCCTTCAACAGCCACGACTTCTGTCATTTTCTTTGGGTTTTACTTTCTATTTTCTTCTCCCAATTCTTGAGATGGAAGTTTGGATCACTGTCTTTCAGCATCTCTTCTTCAATATACACATTTAAGGTTATACCAATTTCCCTGTCAGTCATCATATAATGTAGTTATTATTTAGTTAAAATATTTTCTGATTTTTGTTGTGATTTTTTTTGTTTGATGCAGTATATTCCTTAGAACAGTTTCTCTTAACCCCCCAGAATTCTTAATGTCCCAAAATATTCTACTTAAACTTACTATTGATGCTTTGCTGAATTCCACTCTGGTCAGAGGTCACGATCGGAGGGATTTTAATCCTTTCAAATGTGTTGAAACTTGCTTTATGGCTCAGCATATGGTCAATTCTGTTAAATGTTTAAAAGGTATACTCAGAAGTTGTTGGGTGCCATGTTCTATAAATGTCAATTAAGTCAAGTTGGTTAATACTGTTATTCAAAACTTCTAAATCTTTGCTAATGTTTTTGGTCAACTTGTTTTATCAGTTACTGAGAGTTCACTGTGCTAGTGGGTTTGTCTATTTCTCCTTTTAGTTTTGTCAGTTTTTGCTTTGTATATTCTGAGGCTACATTATTAGGTGCATGCACATTTAGAATTATTATCTTTCTGATAAACTTGACCTTGTATTTTATAAATTCCCCTCTTCACATTTAGTCACATTTCTTCTCTGAAGTGTACATTTTCTGATACTAATATAGTTATAGTTATACCAGCTCTCTCTTGGTTAGTGTTTGCATTGAGATATATTTCTATTCTTTTACATTCAACCTTTCTGTATCCTGATATTTTAACTGTGTTTCTTCTAAACAGCACATGATTGGATCACGTTTTTCTTAAATCACGTCTGACAGTCTTTGTCAATTTATACGTAATGTAATGACTGATATAGATTTTCCTTTTTTTTTTTTAGCTTCCCTTTTCCATATTTGTTACTTTAATTCATTTTCTTTCTTTTTTCTTGGGAGCATATGAAACATTTATGTGGTTCCAAAAGACAAAACTGTATGAAAAGGTATTCTCAGAGTAGTAACATTTCCACCCCACCAATTTCTTCTATTATTTTCTCCTGTTCTCTTCTCCTTCTTGTGCTTAATCAATCCCAACAGTCTCTGGCTTATCATCTCTGTTTCTTTTTGAATGAATGAGCACACATGGGTATATTTTCATATCTCTCCTTCATTTCTATAAAAAGGTATCTTTTTATAGGTACTCTATAATATTTTGTTTTTTCACTTAACAATACGTCCTAGAAATTCTACCGTATCAGTTTGTAGAGATTTTTCCTCATTCTTTTTAGTACTCCATTGCGTGGATGTACCATAGTTGATTCAACTGTTTTCCTACTTGTGGACGATCAGGTTGTTTCCAGTATTTTGCAGTTACTAGCAGTGCTGCAATGAACTCAAAACACTTTTTGGGTCTTTTAGAAAAATTGAACTATGGTTTATTTATAATATTATATTAGTTTCAGGTGTACAGCATAGTGATTCAGTATTTTTACAGATTATGCTTCATTAAAAGTATTTACAAAATAATGGCTATAATTCCCTGTGCTGTATAATATATCCATTTTGCTTATCTATTTTATTCATAATAGTTTGTGTCTCTTAATCTCATGCTCCTGTCTTGCCCCTCCCCTTTTCCCTCTCCCCTTGATAACCGCTAGTTTGTTTTCCATATCTGTGAGTTTGTTTCTATTTTGCTATATACATTTGCTGTTTTACTTTTTAGATTCCATATATAAATGATATGGTACACTTAAGTGATGTCTTTCTCTGTCTGACTTATTTCACTGAGAATAATATTCTCTAGGTCCATCCATGCTGCTGCAATGGTAGAATTTCATTCTTTTTTATGGCTGACTAATATTTCATTGTATGTATAAACATATCACATCTTCCTTATCCATTCCTCTGTTGATGAATACTTGAGTTGCTTCCATATCTTAGCTATTGTAAATAGTGCTGCTATGAACATTGAGGTGCACATATCTTTTCAAACTAGTGTTATCGTTTTTTCTGGATATGTACCCAGGAGTGGAATTCTTGGATCATATGGTATTTTCTGATCTATGTCATTTTTTTCTACTGTCTTGCCTTCTTTTGGATTCACTGAGTCTTTTATTATTATTATTCCCCCCAACTTCTCTTAGTAGTATTTATACATTCGCTTGCTATTCTTTTAATAGTTACCCTAGAACAGTGACCCTCAGTCTTTTGTCTCAGGACTCCTTGACACTCTTAAAAACTGTTGAGGGTAGATAGCTAGTGGGAAGCAACCACACAGCACAGGGAGATCAGCTCGGTGCTTTGTGACCACCTGGAGGGGTGGGATAGGGAGGGTGGGAGGGAGGGAGACGCAAGAGGGAAGAGATATGGGAACATATGTATATGCATAACTGATTCACTTTGTTATAAAGCAGAAACTAACACACCATTGTAAAGCAATTATACCCCAATAAAGATGTTAAAAAAATAAACAAAAAACTTAAAAAAACAAACAAACAAAACTGTTGAGAACTCCAAAATGATTTTATGCCTCTGGGTTACACCTACTGATATTTTATTGTATAATAATTTAAAATTAATAAAAATTAAAAATATTTATTAGAAGTTATAATAATTATTACTAGCTATTAGAAATAACTTACTTTTATGAAAAATAGGTATCTTTTCTGAAACAAAAAGTTGAGGAGCTGGTATTGTTTTCTATTTTGGCATGTATTTTTTTTAATGTATAGCTTAATAGAAGACAGCTATAACCTCATACCGGCTTCTGCCTTCAATTTGTTGTGATATGTTGCTTTGGGTAAAATACGTAAAGAAAATCTAGCCTCTTTCAGTTACGTGGTTCAAAAAGAGGAGTATTTTAATAGCTTTTTCAGAGTACTGTGGGTATTCTTCTTTGATCCTACACCAAAAGTTAATAAGTGGAGGTTTCTTAAATGTTATTTACAATTTGGAATCTGAAACCATATCAATGAACTTTTCATATTCTGTTTATTTAAAATCCATTAGTCTGTCTTGGAATTTGAATCGATCTTTCACTTATACATAATTTCCAAACATAGCACTATGCATTGGTCATTTGGAAAATATTACTTCATTGGGTTACGTAGGTCTTCCACATGTTGACACATTTGATTATATAAGATCAAAAAAATTACATGTGTTTATATCATCATTGATCTTATCAGAAAAGTCTTTAAGTATTGGGGAGCCATTAAGCTCATGATGGCCAAATCAGATTTTGCAAAATTCTAATTTTTCTTTGAAAGCTCAAATTGTATCATTGGTGACATATTAACGTAAGCCGTTTTCCTTAAAGTGACAGTAACTTTGTTAATTTTGTTTGAGAGGATGCCGACCCAGTATCCAAGTTGGAATAATCATAGTTTGTCTAACAGTTGCTCTTTCCAGTAAAAATGGTGTTGGATTAAAAAGTGGTTAGTTCACCTTGTGACTTAATTGCTCAGTGCTTTTCCTTGACATAACTTTTTATGTCTGCTTTATGCCCATGTCCCATTTTGTCACACAGAGTATTAAAAATGTGTAGTCAGGGGTCATGAGTTAATAAAAATTAATACTTTTTTTTTTCTTTTCTGTTCCATCAAGGAGAGTCCAATGAAATGGGCTCCTTTTGGTTTTCTCCTGCAGGTGCATAGCAGTGAAGATGGCAATGAATAGAAGGAGTGTGTTTTCTTGCCATGGCCATGATTTGTGTTAATGCACCAGCATTTGTAGTTTTACCCACTATAATTTTGCACTATCAATGCAGATGTCAACAGAATAAAAAGAATCAAATAATGCCTTAACGTTGCTATGAAAGTAGTTTTGATCTTGCAGTCCCCTCTGGACTCCTAGGGGTCTCTGAACCACATTTTGAGAACTGCTGCACAGAGATCACAACAAGCATCTTTTTTTTTTTAATTTTTATTATTGATCATCTTTACTATATGTTTATTTTATATTTCATTAATGAATTCTTTTATATTTATTACTTTCGTTTTCTTTTTTAAAATTAATTTTTATTGGAGTATAGTTGATTCACAATGTTGTGTTAGTTTCTGCTGTACAGCAAAGTGAATTAGTTATACATATACATATACATATATCCACTCTTTTTTAAGTTCTCTTCCCATATGGGTCATACAGAGTAGAGTTCCCTGTGCTATACAGTATGTTCTTATTAGTTATCTATTTTATATATAGTAGTGTGTATATGTCAATCTCAATCTCCCAATTTATCCCTCCCCCACCCCAAAACAACAAGCATCTTTAATTTTTTTTAACAGTCTAATATAAATCAGTACCTGCCCCATTTCTTGGATAATGCAAGAGCCTTAAAGTGCTTCATCTTCATTTACTCCTACTTATATGTTACAGTTTTCATGTATTGTATTTATCTATCTATTCCATACCCCACAAGTCATTATTATTATTTGTATACAGTTGATATTCATTTTACATTTATCTACACATTTGCCTTTCTGTCATCTTTTTATTCCTTCTTACATTTCCACGTTTCTCTCTGAAGAATACCTTTCAGCATTTCCTTTTGTGTGGGACTGCTGGTGTGAATTTTCTCAGCCTAAATATATATTTCTCCCAATCTGAAAATGTCTTTGTTTCATCTATATTGTTGAAGGATATTTTTGCTGGGGAATTCTAGGCTGGAGAATTTCATTTCCCGTACCTTGTAGATAACATTCTATTCTCTTCTGGTTCTGCTTGTATTGGGAAGTCAGATGTCAGTGCTCTTCTTGTTCTTTTGTAGGTAATGCCTCTTTTTTCCCTTTCTCTCTCTGATTTTAAGATTTCCTCCTTGGTTCTCAATAGCATTAGTATAATGTGCCTGGTGGGATTCCCTTTGTATTTATTTTGCTTGGTGGTTCATATTGCTTCTTGAATCTTTCTAAATATAATTGATCACTTTCATATCTTTATGTCTTTAGGTACTGTTTCTGTCTCACTCTTTGTCCTGTTCTTCTGGGACTCCAATTACGTATATGTTAGACCTTTTTGCAGTATCTCATATGCCCCTAATACTTTTCCCCTATCCTCATGTCTTTCCACACATCATTCTAGATATTTTCTTCTGAGGTATCTTTCAGTTTACAAATTATTTAATCAGCTGTATCTTATTTGCTTTAAACCTATCCACTGAATTTTTAATTTCCATTATTCTATTTTTCTCTCCTAGAATTTATATTTGATTCATTGTTATAGTTTCTCGTTCTCTGATGTAATTCTTAATTTTTCTTTTATTTCCTTGAACATAATAAGCTAGTTGATTTTAAAGTCTGGGTCTGATACTCCATTATCTGGGGGTCCTATGGGAAGTTTCCATATTATGTTGGTGTCTCTTTGTTTTCAGACATATTATTTTGTTTCCATGTATTCCTGGTTTTGACTGAGTACTGGAAATATTGTAGAGATAAACTGGGGACTAGGTTTAATATTTGATTCTGACACAGGCTAGCTAGGAGAACTAGCAGTGCCAGCTCTCCTTAATCTAATTAGTGATGGAGAAGTTTTAACCTGGGCTTCAGTCCCTTTGAAGGACAGCATATTTCTGGCTTGCCCTTAGTCCTAGAGCATATCCTTTTAGAGTCAGTTAAAAAACAAAACACAATCAATTCCTCCACAGGAGGTAAGAAAGAAAAAAAAGAGAATCATAGAAAAAATGGGTACCACTCTTGGTGTTGGTTGTTCCATAAATCCCCCTTTATTAATCATCTCTGAACTTTAATTCTGTCCCTCTACTTCTATGAATTTGTCAAAATTTCAGCCTTTCTGCTTCCTCCTCCAGAACGAGTGAGCACCATTAGGGGAGAAACTGTCCAAATGCTAAGCTTGTCTCCTTGAGTTTCCTTCTTCTCCTGGATCTTGGTTACAATTCTTCATTGTCTTGAAAACTCTCCAATGCCTTCCAGCATTTAATTTTTCACTTAAAAGTTTATCTATATTTTCCAGGTTTTGCAGTGGGAAGTTTGGTCCTAATTACCTAGTCTGCCATTGCCAAAAATGTGATAATCTTGTACAACTACTTTCAATTTGTCACTATCTAGGGAATTGAAGATTTTTGCATTCCATGACCCAGAAATTCCACACCTAAGAATATTTACCTTAGAGACAAACTTTTGCAAAATAAAGGTTTTATAATACCGATGCCAACCAACAGGGGAGTGGATAAATCAATTGTGGCATAGTCTTACAAAAAACAATACAGCAGACTTCCGGGAAGATGGCGGAAGAGTAAGACGCGGAGATCACCTTCCTCCCCACAGATACAACAGAAATACATCTACACGTGGAACAACTCCTACAGAACACCTACTGAACGCTGGCAGAAGACCTCAGACCTCCCAAAAGGCAAGAAACCCCCCACGTAACTGGGTAGGGCAAAAGAAAAAAGAATAAACAGAGACGGAAGGATAGGGACGGGTCCTGCACCAGCGGGAGGGAGCTGTGAAGGAGGAAAAGTGTCCACACACTAAAAGCCCCCTCGCGGGTGAAGACTGCGGGTGTCAGAGGCGAAGCTTCGGCGCTGCGGAGGAGAGCGCAGCAACAGGGGTGCGGAGGGCAAAGCGGAGAGATTCCAGCACAGAGGATCAGGGCCGACCGGCACTCACCAGCCGAGAGGCTTGTCTGCTCACCCGCCGGGGCGGGCGGGGCTGGGAGCTGAGGCTCGGGCTTCAGTCGGAGCACCGGGGGAGGACTGGGGTTGGCAGCGTGAACACAGCCTGCAGGGCGTTAGTGCGCGGCGGCTAGCCGGGAAGGAGTCCGGGGAAAAGTCTGGACCTGCCGAAGAGGCAAGAGACTTTTTCTTCCCTCTTTATTTCCTGGTGCGCGGGGAGAGGGGATTAAGAGCGCTGCTTAAAGGAGTTCCAGAGACGGGCGCGAGTCGCGGCCAAAAGTGTGGACCCCAGAGACAGACATGAGACGCTAAGGCCGCTGCTACTGCCACCAAGAAGCCTGTGTGCGAACACAGGTCACTATCCACACCCTCTTCCGGGGAGCCTGTGCAGCCCGCCACTGCCAGGGTCCCAGGATCCAGGGACAACTTCCCCGGGGAGAACGCACGGCGCGCCTCAGGCTGGTGCAACGTCATGCCGGCCTCTGCCGCCGCAGGCCCGCCCCGCACTCCGTGCCCCTCCCTCCCCCGGCCTAAGTGAGCCAGAGCTCCTGAATCAGTGGCTCCTTTAACCCCGTCCTGTCTGAGCAAAGAGCAGACGCCCTCTGGCGACTTACACGCAGAGGCGGGTCCGAATCCAAAGCTGAGCCCCCGGGAGCTGTGAGAACAAAGAAGAGAAAGGGAAATCTCTTCCAGCAGCCTCAGGAGCAGCGGATTAAAGCTCCACAGTCAACTTGATGTACCCTGCATCTGTGGAATACATGAATAGACAACGAATCATCCCAAATTAAGGAGCTGTGTGGATGAAAGGCTCTTGGTGCTGCAGCCAGGAGTTAGTGCTGTGCCTCTGAGGTGGGAGAGCCAACTTCAGGACACTGGTCCACAAGAGGCCTCCCAGCTGCACATAATATCAAACAGCAAAAATCTCCGAGAGATCTCCATCTCAACGCCAGCACCCAGCTTCACTCAACGACCAGCAAGCTACAGTGCTCGACATCCTATGCCAAACAACTAGCAAGACAGGAACACAACCCCACCCATTAGCAGAGAGGCTGCCCAAAATCATAAGTCTACAGACGCCCCAAAACACACCACCAGACGTGGACCTGCCCACCAGAAAGACAAGATCCAGCCTCATCCACCAGAACACAGGCACTAGTACCCTCCAGCAGGAAGCCTACACAACCCACTGAACCAACCTTAGCCACTGGAGACAGACATCAAAAACAGCGGGAACTATGAACGTTCAGCCTGCAAAAAGGAGACCCCAAACACAGTAAGATAAGCAAAATGAGAAGACAGAAAAACACACAGCAGATGAAGGTGCAAGATAAAAACCCACCAGACCTAACAAATGAAGAGGAAATAGGCAGTCTACCTGAAAAAGAATTCAGAATAATAAAGATGATCCAAAATCTTGGAAATAGAATAGACAAAATGCAAGAAACATTTAACAAGGACCTAGAAGAACTAAAGATGAAACAAACAATGATGAACAATACAATAAATGAAATGAAAAATACTCTAGATGGGATCAATAGCAGAATAACTGAGGCAGAAGAACGGATAAGTGACCTGGAAGATAAAATAGTGGAAATAACTACTGCAGAGCAGAATAAAGAAAAAAGAATGAAAACAACTGAGGACAGTCTCAGAGACCTCTGGGACAACATTAAGCACACCAACATTCAAATTATAGGGGTTCCAGAAGAAGAAGAGAAAAAGAAAGGGACTGAGAAAATATTTGGAGAGATTATAGTTGAAAACTTCCCTAATATGGGAAAGCAAGTAGTTAATCAAGTCCAGGAAGCACAGAGAGTCCCATACAGGGTAAATCCAAGGAGAAATACGCCAAGACACATATTAGTCAAACTGTCAAAAATTAAATACAAAGAAAACATATTAAAAGCAGCAAGGGAAAAACAACAAATAACACACAAGGGAATCCCCATAAGGTTAACAGCTGATCTTTCAGCAGAAACTCTGCAAGCCAGAAGGGAGTGGCAGGACATACTGAAAGTGATGAAGGAGAAAAGCCTGCAACCAAGATTACTCTACCCAGCAAGGATCTCATTCAGATTTGATGGAGAAATTAAAACCTTTACAGACAAGCAAAAGCTGAGAGAGTTCAGCACCACCAAACCAGCTCTACAACAACTGCTAAAGGAACTTCTCTAGGCAAGAAACACAAGAGAAGGAAAAGACCTACAATAATGAACCCAAAACAATTAAGAAAATGGGAATGGGAACATACATATCGATAATTACCTTAAATGTAAATGGACTAAATGCTCCCACCAAAAGACACAGATTGGCTGAATGGATACAGAAACAGGACACATATATTTGCTGTATACAAGAGACCCACTTCAGACCTAGAGACACATACAGACTGAAAGTAAGGGGATGGAAAAAGGTATTTCATGCAAATGGAAACCAAAAGAAAGCTGGAGTAGCAATTCTCATATCAGACAAAATAGACTTTAAAATAAAGACTATTAGAAGAGACAAAGAAGGACACTACATAATGATCAAGGGATCGATCCAAGAAGAAGATATAACAATTGTAAATATTTATGCACCCAATATAGGAGCACCTCAATACATAAGGCAAATACTAACAGCCATAAAAGGGGAAATCGACAGTAACACATTCATAGTAGGGGACTTTAACACCCCACTTTCACCAATGGACAGATCATCCAAAATGAAAATAAATAAGGAAACACAAGCTTTAAATGATACATTAAACAAGATGGACTTAATTGATATTTATAGGACATTCCATCCGAAAACAACAGAATACACATTTTTCTCAAGTGCTCATGGAACATTCTCCAGGAGAGATCATATCTTGGGTCACAAATCAAGGCTTGGTAAATTTAAGAAAATTGAAATTGTATCAAGTATCTTTTCCGACCACAACACTATGAGACTAGATATCAATTACAGGAAAAGATCTGTAAAAAATCCAAACACATGGAGGTTAAACAATACACTACTTAATAACGAAGTGATCACTGAAGAAGTCAAAGAGGAAATCAAAAAATACCTAGAAACAAATGACAATGGAGACACGACAACTCAAAATCTATGGGATGCAGCAAAAGCAGTTATAACAGGGAAGTTTATAGCAATACAACCCTACCTTAAGAAACAGGAAACATCTCGAATAAACAACCTAACCTTGCACCTAAAGCAATTAGAGAAAGAAGAACAAAAAAACCCCAAAGTTAGCAGAAGGAAAGAAATCATAAAAATCAGATCAGAAATAAATGAAAAAGAAATGAAAGAAATGATAGCAAAGATCAATAAAACTAAAAGCTGGTTCTTTGAAAGGATAAACAAAATTGATAAACCATTAGCCAGACTCATCAAGAAAAAAAGGGAGAAGACTGAAATCAATAGAATTAGAAATGAAAAAGGAGACGTAACAACTGACACTGCAGAAATACAAAAGATCATGAGAGATTACTACAAGCAACTCTATGCCAATAAAATGGACAACCTGAAAGAAATGGACAAATTCTTAGAAAGGCACAACCTGCCAAGACTGAATCAGGAAGAAATAGAAAATATGAATAGACCAATCACCAGCACTGAAATTGAAACTGTGATTAAAAATCTTCCAACAAACAAAAGCCCAGGACCAGATGGCTTCACAGGCGAATTCTATCAAACATTTAGAGAAGAGCTATCACCTATCCTTCTCAAACTCTTCCAAAATATAGCAGAGGGAGGAACACTCCCCAACTCATTCTACGAGGCCACCATCATCCTGATACCAAAACCAGACAAGGATGTCACAAAGAAAGAAAACTACAGGCCAATATCACTGATGAACATAGATGCAAAAATCCTCAACAAAGTACTAGCAAACAGAATCCAACAGCACATTAAAAGGATCATACACCATGATCAAGTGGGGTTTATTCCAGGAATGCAGGGATTCTTCAATATATGCAAATCTATCAATGTGATAAACCATATTAACAAATTGAAGGAGAAAAACCATATGATCATCTCAATAGATGCAGAGAAAGCTTTTGACAAAATTCAACACCCATTTATGATAAAAACCCTGCAGAAAGTAGGCATAGAGGGAACTTTCCTCAACATAATAAAGGCCATATATGACAAGCCCACAGCAAACATCATCCTCAATGGTGAAAAACTGAAAGCATTTCCACTAAGATCAGGAAAAAGACAAGGTTGCCCACTCTCACCACTATTATTCAACATTGTTTTGGAAGTTTTAGCCACAGCAATCAGAGAAGAAAAGGAAATAAAAGGAATCCAAATCGGAAAAGAAGAAGTAAAGCTGTCACTGTTTGCAGATTACATGATCCTATACATAGAGAACCCTAAAGATGCTACCAGAAAACTACTAGAGCTAATCAATGAATTTGGTAAAGTGGCAGGATACAAAATTAATGCACAGAAATCTCTGGCATTCCAGAGATTTCTATATGATGAAAATCTGAATATATATACTAATATATACTAATGATGAAAAATCTGAAAGTGAAATCAAGAAAACAGTCCCATTTGCCATTGCAACAAAAAGAATAAAATATCTAGGAATAAACCTACCTAAGGAGACAAAAGACCTGTATGCAGAAAATTATGACACTGATGAAAGAAATTAAAGATGATACAAAGAGATGGAGAGATATACCATGTTCTTGGATTGGAAGAATCAACATTGTGAAAAGGACTCTACTACCCAAAGCAATCTACAGATTCAATGCAATCCCTATCAAACTACCACTGGCATTTTGCACAGAACTAGAACAAAAAATTTCACAATTTGTATGGAAACACAAAAGACACCGAAGAGCCAAAGCAATCTTGAGAACGAAAAACAGAGCTGGAGAAATCAGGCTTCCTGACTTCAGACTATACTACAAAGCTACAGTAATCAAGACAGTATGGTACTGGCACAAAAACAGAAATATAGATCAATGGAACAGGATAGAAAGCCCAGAGATAAACCCACGCACATATGGTCACCTTATCTTTGATAAAGGAGGCAGGAATGTACAGTGGAGAAAGGACAGCCTCTTCAATAAGTGGTGCTGGGAAAACTGGACAGCTACATGTAAAAGTATGAGATTGGATCACTCCCTAACACCATGCACAAAGATAAGCTCAAGGTGGATTAAAGACCTAAATGTAAGGCCAGAAACTATCAAACTCTTAGAGGAAAACATAGGCAGACCACTCTGACATAAATCACAGCAAGATCCTTTTTGACCCACCTCCTAGAGAAATGGAAATAAAAACAAAAATAAACAAATGGGAGCTAATGAAACTTTAAAGCTTTTGCGCAGCAAAGGAAACCATAAACAAGACCAAAAGACAACCCTCAGAATGGGAGAAAATATTTGCAAATGAAGCAACTGACAAAGGATTAATCTCCAAAATTTATAAGCAGGTCATGCAGCTCAATAACAAAAAAACAAACAACCCAATCCAAAAATGGGCAGAAGACCTAAATAGACATTTCTCCAAAGAAGATATACAGACTGCCAAAAAACACATGAACGAATGCTCAACTTCACTAATCATTAGAGAAATGCAAATCAAAACTACAATGAGATATCATCTCACACCAGTCAGAATGGCCATCTTCAAAAAATCTACAAACAATAAATGCTGGAGAGGGTGTGGAGAAAAGGGAACACTCTTACACTGTTGGTGGGAATGTAAATTGATACAGCCACTGTGGAGAACAGTATGGAGGTTCCTTAAAAAACTACAAATAGAACTACCATATGACCCCAGCAATCCCACTACTGGGCATATACCGTAAGAAAACCATAATTCAAAAAGAGTCATGTACCAAAATGTTCATTGCAGCTCTATTTACAATAGTCTGGAGATGGAAACAACCTGAGTGTCCATCATCGGATGAATGGATAAAGAAGATGTGGCACATATATACAATGGAATATTACTCAGCCATAAAAAGAAACGAAATTGAGCTATTTGTAATGAGGTGGATAGACCTAGAATCTGTCATACAGAGTGAAGTAAGTCAGAAAGAGAGAGACAAATACCGTATGCTAACACATATATATGGAATTTAAGAAAAAAAATGTCATGAAGAACCTAGGGGTGAAACAGGCATAAAGACACAGACTTACTAGAGAATGGACTTGAGGCTATGGGGAGGGGGAAGGGTAAACTGTGACAAAGCGAGAGAGAGGCATGGACATATATACACTACCAAACGTAAGGTAGATAGCTAGTGGGAAGCAGCCGCATAGCACAGGGAGATCAGCTTGGTGCTTTGTGACCGCCTGGAGGGGTGGGATAGGGAGGGTGGGAGGGAGGGAGATGCAAGCGGGAAGAGATATGGGAACATATGTATATATATAACTGATTCATTTTGTTGTGAAGCTGAAACTAATATACCATTGTAAAGCAATTATACTCCAATAAAGATGTTAAAATGAAAAAAAATACAGCAGTAAAACTTAATGAACTAAAGTTACATCTATCAAAATGGAAAACCATGTGAACATGATATTGAGTAAAAATGTGATGTGCAGAAAAAAAAGTACGTGTGTGTATGTGAAGTGATACATACATTTGTGGTAAAATATATGGGAATGGATGGTTATAGTAGATATTGAGTTAGTCATTTTCTTTTCTTCTGAGAGGACAGAGTTGGAGTTGAGATTAGAAAGGAATACATAGATTACTAAATTTTGCTGATAATAGTTTACTTCTTAAACTAGGTGGTGATAATACCTGGGTTTCCTGTGTTTTGAAGTCTTTGGGGCAATCTTGTCTTGAATTGGTTAGTTTAGCACACTTATGTTTATTTATATTATTGATTTATTTTGACTGTTTCTGTTGTCTTAGTTTGTGATTTCCCTTTTTCCACTTTTTCTATGATTCTCTTGTCTTCTTTCTTGCTTTTTGATTGTCTTAAAAAATTATCCATTTGCTCTTTTTCCTTATTTCATTTTTACTCTACCTCTATTGTTTTGAAATTTATTCTTTTTTTCCTATTGTTTTTCTGATTGTCCTGGACATTTTACCATGCATGTTTAACTTGACAGCATACTAAATTAATATCTTCAACTCCTTTGGATAATAAAAGGACCTTCGAATACCCAGAATCAAATCAACACCCTCTCAACTTACATGGTACTGTTGTTTAATATCTTACTTCTGTTATTTTCTGTAACTTTATAAATAAGACAATTGTTATTTTAGACACACATTGCTTTGCTAGTTTTCATACATGTTTACCAGCTTCTTAGCTCACTATTGCTTCTTGCATCTCATGCTGTCCCTTTTTGGATCATTTTCTTTCCTTCCTTAGGGAAGGTCTGCTGGTTTACCACCAACTATGTATATCTGAATATAACTTTGTTTCGTGTTTGCTGTTTCTAGGCACACAGTCTTGTGAAGTACACAATTCTGGATCTGCAGTAAATGCATCTCCACGTGTGGAAGGCTCTATTCTATGACTTCTGGCTGCCATTGTTGGAGTTGAAAAGTTTGTTCTCAGCCTTACTGTAATTCCTTTGAATATTATCTCTTCTTTTTGTGGCCACTTTTAAAATATTATTTTTGTTTTTGGTATTTTAAAGATTCACTATAGGATGTCAGAGAGGATTTAAGACATTTAATCTTACTTGAAATATATTATGATTCCTGAATCTTGGATTTCCATCTCCCATTTGTTCTAGAAAGTTCTCAGCTATTATCTCTTTAAATACAATCTCTCATCTAATATCTCTACACTCTCCTCTGGGACTCTGATTAGGTCTATGTTAGAGTTTCTCATTCTATTCTTCATAACTCTTACATTTCCCTTTATATTTTCTAGTTCCTTGTTTCTTAGTATATTATTTTGGTAATTCAATCAGACTCTTGGGACCACAAATTTTAATTTTAGTTGTGTATAATCCACCACTCATTGAGTTATTTTCAAAGTTAATTAAATTTTTTATTTTTAGAAGTTCCAACTAGTTTTCAAATCTGTTTGGTCATTGCTGATAATCTTTTGTTGATCGTTCATCTTTGTGATTCCAACCTTTCTTTCTTGATGCACTTCAAACATTGTTATATATTGTTGTTATATATTGTGTGTCAGACTATTCAATGTCTGCAATCTTTGGGCATTTAAAGTTTGTTCTCACTGCCACTCATGGGTACTTGCCTCCTTCTGTTTCTGTGACCTTTCATTGTGAGGTCATTGCTTAGCCCTAATCCCTGGGACACTTGTGAGCCTAAATTGGGGATGCTTTCTTCCAGAGATTTCTTTTTCTTTTTCTTTTTTTTTTTGTGGTACATGGGCCTCTCACTGTTGTGGCCTCTCCCGTTGCGGAGCACAGGCTCTGGACGTGCAGGCTCAGCGGCCATGGCTCATGGGCCCAGCTGCTCCGCGGCATGTGGGATCTTCCCGGACCGGGGCACGAACCCATGTCCCCTGCATCGGCAGGCGGACTCCCAACCACTGTGCCACCAGGGAAGCCCTTCTTCCAGAGATTTCTATCTGGTTCTGCTGTGAGTCAGGACCATCAAAGACCTGGAGACACATGTACCACCTTTGAGCATCCCAGATCTGCAAGATTCCCAGGCTCAGCTCCTCCACCTTGCTCTTGACTGTAGGGTCACGATCCCAATGGCAATGTATTTATTGGTGCTCACCCTCAAGACAAGCAAACTCCTGCTTTCTGTGCACTGCTAGCTTGTCCCAGATCCAGGTCTAGCTCATATTTTGGGGAGGAATAGGGTGGGACATTTGGAAACTTCCACATGCCTTTGCCAACCTAGTAATATGTCAAAAGTGAATGTTTATCAGGATAGTCTTTTTTCTTTTTTTTTTTTTTTTGACATGAGAGGGTGCCTTGGAAGACTTGGTCTGCCATACTCCCAGAGTGGAAGTTATTCTATTATACTGTACTAACCTTTTTACTCCCTCAGCTCTCATAAATATTGCATAATAAAGGCAATCCTACTATCTACCTTGAAGTATTATTATGAGGATTAGAAAGCCTAGAAAGCCGCCAACATTTAGCAGATGCTAAATAAATGATCACTAATAACAATCATGATGGTGATTAAATATTTGCTGAACTTAATTGAACATGTATTGATTGTTAAAGATGCATAGACACTGTACATATATTACCTCCCTTAATCTTGTAATGCTGTTAGGTAGGTAATATTCTCCTTATTTTATAGTCTAGGAAACTGAAGATCAGAGATGATAATGAACAGCATTCTTATTAAATGATATAAAATATATGATAGTGCCTAATTCATTCATTCTTTCAACAGATACTTACTGAGTGCCTCTGTAGTGTTTGCATTAGAAGGGTTCTGGATAGAATCTTCTTCAAGGTGGGCTCAGGCCCTCTAAGCCAATGGCCCCTAGGAATAACCATGCTCCTATAGATTAGCTGGAGCTGGGGAGCCCTGAGTCATAAGCACTATGATGCAACTTTGAGTTAAGGGGCAGCTGGACTGCGCGAGTTACGATGTGCTGTTGGTATTTAGGCATTAGTAATATCATTAGAAGGGAATGGGCTCCTGAGTGTGTGCAGCCTGTCTCATACTATCCGGTGCTCTTGGTGAGAGCAGGGCTATGAGCCTCGGGCCCTCCGGTTCTCTCCAAGAGCTGGCTGGGGCGACAGGAAGTGCGCAGCATTCTGGTTACTGCTGGTCACCTACTGGAATCTGCTATGATTCCTCGCCACACCCAGCTCTTCCAGGGGCCTTCAGGTTGCTATGAGACCGCCCCCACCTGCTCCACATTCTGGGTCCCACAGTCTGTTGGGATGGTGAGACCTGCGCCTGGGAGTCAGACCCTCTCTTGCAGGTCCCCTCAGTCTGGGGAAGACAGACTGAGGCATCAGGCTTATGGACAGTGGTGCATGAAGGTCCAGGGCTTAGAGGTAGCCACCTGCCTTGGCTCCACCTTGGGAACTGTCAGCTCAGTCTGTAAACAGGATGAAACTTTTTATGTGCATTTACACATGGGGACGTGTGATGGTGAGAGGGATGAGGATGGGGGAGAGAACGAGGGCAGGCCTTTTATTCTTTTCATCCAATGAGCACTCCTTTAGGACTTCCCTGGCGGTCCAGTGGTTGACTCCGTGCTTGCCATGCAGGCGGCCCGGGTTCGATCCCTGGTCAGGGAAGTTCTGCATGCTGTGCAGTGCAGCCAAAAACAAACAAACAAACCACAAAACAAACCAAACCAGCACTCCTTTATCGAGCACAGCTTGAGAGTCAGAAAGGGGATCTGGACCTGATTCTGTCTCGATTCTGAGCCCATGCTCCTGCCACTGGTAATAATACCCACCTCCCAGGGTGGTTACAAAGCTTGGAGAGACCACGTGCGTGGCCAGCGCAGTACCTGGCATGTCAGAACTCGGTCTATGCCATCTTCTTTCTTTCTCTGAGCAAAAAGAAATCTTAAAAGGAAGTGAAAATCTGTTGCCTTGGAGAAGTTTGAGAAGGAACCAGAAAGTGTGTGGGAAGGAACTCGTTCAGCCTCAGCCTGGGCGGCCGCAGCGGCTCTGGTGGGCTCTGGTGGGCTCTGACTCCCGGCGTCCCCTGCTGATGGGGGCATGTAACCACCTCCTTCCCCCAGGTTTTATTTTCCCCCACCTCAGCCACATGGTCTGGCAATTATCACGGGAGGAAGGGCTGGAGAGTTTGCCCCTTCAACAATGAACTTTGCCACACTAAGTCTTATCTTTTATTTATTGTGATTATGCTTATAACGAAGAACTGCAAATCTGACAGATTGAATATCAGCTTGGAGGCTGTACTTTTCATAGTTCTTGCGGTTTGGGTGGATTTGGGGGAGAGAGGTTCTTTGGGAAGAACACAGTTTTTATAGGAGTAGTCATTACAGAACATGATTACATTGTATGTATCTAACTGTGCAGAAATGATGCTAGC
The DNA here is from genome assembly GCF_964270905.1 of Leucopleurus acutus. NCBI lineage: Eukaryota > Metazoa > Chordata > Mammalia > Artiodactyla > Delphinidae > Leucopleurus > Leucopleurus acutus. The sequence goes on from NC_139142.1 coordinate 5,591,142, forward strand.
AAACATTCCTCCTTTATTTCCCCGAGTCAAAGAAGACTTGGAGGTTTAACAAGCTGAAAGGAACCCAGGCAGTGGGATGAGGAAGGTGTGAAGAAGTGGCCTCTGCCTCCTTCCAGCTGCTCCTGGGAAGCGGCAGAGGGTCCGATGTGCAGCATGCAGATTCAACCTTCCCCTTTGGATGTGTCACTTCATGACTCTGAGCTCGTTACACATTCATAAGGTGAGGTTCTGGTTGTCTGCGGCTGTGTAGCAGACCAGCCCACATGGTGGGATAAACCAACACTCACTTATTATTATTATCTCTCCTGCTTCAGGGGGTGACTGGGCTCAGCTGGACGGTCCTTGCTCAGCATCACTCGGGGTTGTGGTCAGATGTTGGCTGGACTGGAGACGTTTGAACGCATCCTCGTGCACGTGTCAGGTGGGTGCTGTGGACCGTTGGCTGGGATCTCAGAGGGGCTGTGGGTCAGGACATCCACACGTGGCCTTCCCGTGGCCCTTGGGCCCCCGCATGGCATGGCGGCTGGGTTTCAGGAGCGAGTGTCCCGTGAGGCAAGAGGAAGCTGCTGTGCCGTCTGTGACCGAGCTTCAGAAGTCATGCAGCTCCACATCGGCTGTCCTCTGCTGTTGGACACTCACCAAGGCCCCTAGGAGCAGCTCTTGTTGGGGGAGAGGCAAGGCTCTGAGATGTACTGTGGCCACTTCTGGAAAGTACAGTAAGAATTGGCATCTGGGTCACTGTGAGTGTAAACGGAACAACATTGATAGGCAGTGAGGTCTGGGTTTCTGATTCTGAGTCTGGTTTTACCACTTACCAGCCGTGGGACAAGCCAACCACACTCCGGGGTGTCTGGCCACTCGGGGCCGGGCTGACAAGGGAGGAAGGGTGGGCGGTCCTTCACTGACTCCAGGGATTTCTCCTGTTTTCCTTTGCTGGTGTGTCTCATCGGCTGCGGCCGATTTGTCCAGTGTTCAAGGCCTTCCTTGTTCTTTCAGATCATTATGATTCTAAGGAAAGATTGTGGGTTTATTAGATGGCAAGTCACATTGGAGGCTGTCCCTTTCACGGCCCTTTGATTTGGGCAGACGGAGGAGTTAGATCATTGGTAATACCTCTCTTCCTGGATCACAGCAAAGACTAAATGGAATAATGTGCAGGAAACTGGGAGTGTAGGAGGTAGTGGCATGTGGACTAAGTGTGGACTTTGGGACCTGAAGCACTTGGGTTTGGATCCTGGTTCATCACCTGGGGACCTTGGAGAAGGCAGGTTCGGTGTCCGAGCCTCTGTCTTCATAGCTCTAAGATGGGACGATGCCCAGGGTTACCATGTTGTGTAAGTACAAGGGGCACCTCTCACAGCCTAGTCTGTGTGGACCGTGCCCCCTGGAGGTGTGCAGGCACGGAAGGGAAGGGCTTGCGTGAGCCTGGGCACAGGAGACTCAGCGAAGGCTGCTGGCTCTCCCTGCCCTACCTCCCCCGGACCCTCGGTGGGAGCAGTGAGGTTTCCATCTTATCTGGGTCCTTCTGGGTCCTGTTGTACCCAAACAGCACCACCCAGCTCCTCCTGGAGAGGCAGCGTCCTGGTCACTCGCACCCCGCAGCCCTGGGAAAGGGGCACTTGCTTTAAGGAGAGAGGCACGAAGCCAAAGGCTCCCTCGCTGTGGTTCACATTCAGATTGAAAGGTCACGTGGGCCTTTCATAAGGCTGCGCAGGGGGCACTTTGGTTTTGTGATTGGTCCAGCACGTCCCTCCTCAGCGACCTGGCTCAACTATTCCGTCCTTCCCCTTCAAGGCCAGCAGGTGAAATGGTTAGGTTTACGCCTGGCCTTCACACAAACCTGGCTTTGAATTCCCAGCACTTGTACCATCACTCGCCGGCCTGGACAGCTGAGTCTTGCTTTTGTTATCTACAAAACGGGTACAATGACTCCTACCTGTCAGGCTGGATGTGTGGATTCAATGAGATAAAGCCCGTGTGATTGATTAATGAATTAAGCAGTGTCGATCCTGTGTTTGTTGAGCGTTCAGGCCGTATTCACGTTGCTGGGGGTGTGAATAGACAACGTCCCGGTGATTAGGGAGAAGAAGCAGATACAACCAAGTAAACGAGTCAGGCTGCTACCGTCAGATGGTGACCCATGCATGTGTGTGTGTGGGGTGGAGACTGTGTGGGGGGCGGGGTTTGTCTAGAAGGACTGGGCTGATGAGGTGGGCTTTGAGCAGAGCCTGGAGGGAGGGGGGAGTGAGCACGTGGCTCTTTGTGGGAAGAGAGCATCAGGGCAGAGGGAACAGCATGGACTTTCTTCACTGGCAGACTAGATAGGAGGCTGGGGCTGGACTGGAGGGGGAGGAACGGGCCAGACGGACATGACCTTGATGGCCACCATAAATAAGTCAGTCTTAGATCAAAGTGAGATGGGAGGTGGACGGGAAATGCCCTGTCTTCTCCTGTCCTCCGCGCCTTTCTCTTAGTGTTTGACGACCCTTTAATACACATGGAAAGAATGCACATTATTTGTAAATATCTCTTCTTTCTTTTTTTTACCTTCTTTGCAGCTTCCCCTCTTCCTCTAAGAACAGAGAAGATCTACTCTGGAGTGTGAAGTAAATCCACATTCTTGCATCTAACTGGCATGTTGAGAAGCAGTGTATGTGTCTCATTTTCCACTCTGTACATCAGGTCGAATAACCCTCACAGCAGCCCTACGAGGCAGTGTTATTACGCCCATGGAGCGGAAGAGGAAACTGAGACCAATAGAGGTGAGAGAGGTGGTCAAGGTCACAGGGCTTGCAGAGGGCAGATGGGACTTGAACCCAGGTTTACGTGACTCTGGATTGTTTCCTCAACCTTGGCTGATGAGGTCAAGTCCTGGGTCCAGCCAATGACATCTGATGCTGTCAGTCTCTCCTCCTCTGCCCGCTTCCAGCATTTGGCTTCTGTAGCTGATGTGGGTGTGAGATGTGGGCTTCTCCATCAATGTGCCAGGCTTAACGGGGCTAAGGGGATTTTTTTAAGTGATGACGGACATAAATCATTTGGTATAGAAGATGCCTAATTGCTGCCGGCGTCAAAAAAAAAAAAAAAAAAAAAAGAGAGAAAGGAAAGCAGCTTGCACAGTAGTTCCAAACAGAACATTGAGTCCAACAGGAACTGGAGGGGAAAGCATTCCCGGGAGAGGCGTGAGCTGAGGGCACGGGCTGGCTCTTAGAGATGCTGGAGTGCATCTTGTCCTGAACGGCAGGCAAAGCACCAGCAATGACGACCATAGACGTGGAGTGTTAGGCCAGGGGAGTGGAGTCCTTCAAACCAGGCACGTGCAGATATTTCTTAGAATAACTCAGCCAGTGGCATGTCGTTCAGTGGTTCCCAAACTGCAATGTCCAAGTCATCTAGGAGGCCTGTTTAACGAAATCCAGATTCTCTGACCAAACCCCCAGAGATTCTGACTCAGTCCTGTAGGGTGGGTCCTGGAATCTTGATTTTTAACAGTCATTCCAAGGGGTTCTTGTGCAGGAGGTTTGAGAAATGCGTGCACAGGAGGATGAGTGCGTGACCTGGTGCTTTTCTGTTGTGGGTTTGAAGCTGCTGTGACCCAACCCAAGAGACCTAACCTTTACTTCCTTTCGACCTTTACTTCCCCCTGCTGTAAAACGAACCATAAGAATGTCCACTTTGGAGGGTTGCTGGAGGAATGTGGGATCACGTGCATAAAGTTGGTTCAGTTTTGTGTTTGTAGTTTGTAAGGAGTAGACTCAGCCCCCAAGTGGAAGACTGGTTAGTGATGCCCAAACATCAAGTGATTGGGGCTCCAGGTCTGGCAGACACTGGCTACATCAATGATAATTCAGTCCTTTGGGACTCAGACAGGAAGTCTTCCTTCCTGCCCTCAAGGAGCCTTCCTTAGGCCTCTACTTTGAGCTTCCAGTACCTTCTATGTTCCTCTGTCCTGAAATATTCTCACACTTCATTAAAGCAGGCTGTTTGTGTATTCATGCACTGGGCTGTCTTGCTCATCCTTTTAGCTCTAGGACCCAACACTTAACACATTTTGCAATGTTGTAATCAGGACATGAAAGCAATTTTGTAGGCTGCCCCCTTGGCCTCTCATCATACAATGAGCATTTGTCCAGGTTACAAAGTTTGTATTGTTATCATTTTTGATGGCTGCCTAATAGTCTACTGAGGTGTTGTCCTATCAATGTTTAAAGGACTCCCTCGTTGAGCATCTTTATTTTGGCCATTATAAATAATATGGAAGTGAATATCTTTGTGTCCCTGGTTTGTGTAATGAGCTCCTGAAAATTAACAAGAAAACTAGCAGACTCTAGTAGTAAACAATTTAAATAGATAATTCTAACATGATGGGATGCAATTGGCAAGCATGTAGAAAAATGGCCAACCTCACAAGGTAGAGCATGCAAAATAAAACAATGCCTGGTATTTTACCCATTAGATTAGGAAAATTAAAAATAATAGTAATGGTTACTCTTTGGAACACAGAGTCATCTTCTTTGTAAAGAAGCAGCTTCTGTGTGATGCTGGGATCCAGCCTGGAGGTGGAGGGAGGGATAAGAGAAGCCTCTAGGAAGAAGCGATTCTTGACCTTGGACTTGAAGGATCAGTAGTTGTTCATTCAACAGATGGAAGAGTAGAAATAGGGAGACACAAGCAGCCCAAGCAGAGGAAATGGCATTGTGCCCGTGTATGTGTGCCTACGTGCGTGTGTGTGCATGCAGGGAGGTGAGTGAGTGGGTGGGTGGGTACTCAGCTGTGTCAAAACCAGAGGCTGGTTGGATGTGTGGGGATTGTAGATCATGAAAACCTTCTGTGCCATGGGGGAGTATCCCCTGAAGGTGATAGGGTGACACTGAGTCAGAGAAGGGACATGGCTGAATTTGGATTTTAGGAAGATCTCACTGGCTGCTGGGTAGAGGATGGAGGCAGGGAGGCCAGGTAAGAGGCTGTTGTAATGGCCTAGGGGAGGAATGTTGACCCTGGGTGTTACAGACTAAATGTTTGTGTATCCCTCCACCCCCTCACCCCCTGCAACCAAATTCATATGTTGAAGCCCTAACTCCCAGGGTGACTGTATTTGGACACAGGGTCTGTGAGGAGGTGAAAAGGACTAAATGAGGTCTTAAGGGTGGTGCCTTAATTCCATAGGGCTGGTACCCTTATAAGAAGAGGAAGAGATACCAAACCCTCTCTCTCTCCTGCCATATAATGTTATGGTGAGAAGGTGGCTGTCTACAGGAAGAGAGTCCCAGTAAGAACCAAATCGACCTTGATCTTGGACGTCCCCGCTTCCAGAATGATGAGAAATAAATGACCGAGTCAGATCACCCTGTCTGTTTTGTTATAGCAGCCTGAGCAGACTAAGTCACTGGGCCCGTGTGAAGGCAGATTGGATGAATTCCCCAATTTTAGGAGCTCACCTTCACTTTTCCAAATGCCCTCCTCCAGGCACATTTCCTGGGGCGGGTGCCTCTGTGCCATGTCCATCCTGGCCCACGGGGACTCCTGGAAGCCTGCGATGGCCCCATGAGCTCGTGCACATTGCAAACTCTGCTAATTGCGCATCAACTGATTGCATAATGCAGTTAGTTATCTGCTAGTGAGTTGAGGCCCAAATGTTGCTCTTTGCAGGGTAATTATGCTGGATAAGTGAATGGCTGGAATATCTACAAGATTTTGTCCCTTGGTCGATTTCTTTTCTCAGAAGACAGCCGCTGTGTGGGGTACAACAGAAGAGAGAAAATATCTCTGGGGCTTACGCAACATGGCGACGGGAAAGCTTGTGGTGTTTGAGAAAGAAACATGCAAAACATTAAGTTTGTGTAGAAAAGAGCATACAACTGTTCCATCCTTGAAATGCATATGTTCCGCCGGTTGATTGGCACAGTGCGGGTCGCTCTTGCCTGTTTCCAGCCAGGGAGTGTTTCGCATTTCCAGAGCTGGGATGTGTGCGATGAACTTGCTGTGAGGTTGGGCCCCACGTGGTTCCGGGACACATGGCTGGATGTCGGGGTTCAGCTGACTTGAGTTTGGATCCTGGTGCGCCCATAGTTGTGAACTTGGCTGAGGGAGTCCAACACCTGAGCCTCGGTTTCCTCATCTGTAGAATGGGAACAACAGTATCTTTGGAGAGTTGGGTGGCAGGCAGGTGTATGTGGCAAGGCAGGTAAGGGCTCCAGATGAGGTGTGGGATGGAGGCCTGTGCTCCCTCCCTTCCCTCACAGAGGCCAAGGGAAGCTCAGGGCCTGGGATGGTGGGGTTCCTGGGGGCCCTGGGAAACCATGATGAAGGCTACCGTTGCAGCCTCTTCCCCATGGACTCAGTTCAGCCGGATTAGCTGAGGGGACTGGCCCAGTGAAGAGGCAAAGGGCCAGGGCTGGGAGGAGAACTTGTTGAACACTCTAGCTTCTTCCCGGAGAAAAGAGGATTTGCTTTTCCTACTAAGTGCCAGGCACTGTGGAAGAACGTGCTTTGAAATTACACACAAGTCTTGAGAATTTTCTGTCTCCATTTTTGAGGGAGGTATTTGAGGCTCAAAGAGGTTCCCTGATGTTCTGTGGGGCGCACAGCTCACAGATGGCCGGAGTTGGGTTTGGGCCAGGCTCAAAGGTGCACTCTCCCTCAGCGAGGAAAGGGTGCAGGCGGCTCCCTTCACCCTTGGGTGCGAGTGGAAGGCATTTAGTTCTCATCCTCAGACTCATACAGTTGTGGCCCTTGGCTGGCCGGGAGGTCAGACAAAGCTGTCTTTGTCCCTTGTCCCTTCCCAGCAGGTTCCGGGCCCTGCACCCCTGTGGCTTTTCCCCAACGTGGATCCAACTTCCTGACAAGGGCCCCTTGACCTCCAACTGCTCTCACCTGGCTCTGCCCATGGTGGGAACCTCCTTCCACCACCTCCTGGCCCTCGGCCACCTTCCCAGGCCCTGGGAGGCCCAGCACCCCCATGAGGTGGGGATGACGGGCCTGTGTGTGTGCAGCTCCCATAGGGCTCTCTCAGGGCAAAGCCGGCCACCTCCTGACAGCCCCCATGCGTGGGGAGGAAGTCCTCTCAGAGGTTACAAGAGCAGGTCAGAGTCTGCGGGAAGCTGGCTCAGCCCCCTATGGGCCGTGTGACCTTCTCGCTGTGCCTCAGTGTCCTCATCTGTCAGATGGGCACAAGAGTGCTTCCTTCCAGGGCTGGCTGGTGAGGAATACACGAGAGAGTAAGCATCCGGGCCTGGCACAGTGCCGGCTTGTGGGAAGTGCACCATCTCAGGCCTTGTGTCATCACTGTCATAATCGTCATCCTCACGTCCCGTGAGTGATGGAGGCTAGGGCAACGCAGGGTTCAGACCGGAGCCGGACAGAACTGTGGGTGTGGAGACTGCGGCTGCTCTGGGCATGTGCTCACAGTGGCACACACAGGGTGTGTGGGATCACCCCAGGCCTCCCAGCGGACAGTGGGTGCCCAAAACGTGCCTGCACACAGCTGCTGCTCAGGAACCATCAGTTCTCATGACTCAGGCTTGGGTCTGGGCCCTGGAGGGAGGGGCCTGTCTGCAAACAGTGGGGCCGGCGCTGTGCTGGGCCAGCAGGGGTTCCGAACCGGGAAAGGCAGAGCCCCAAGGGCTCGGGCAGATCAGACCCCACCTTGAAGTTCTGCTGTGAAAGGGCTGTAAGCAGTGTTTCTTGAGTGCTCCCCTGGGGCGGGCGGTGGGCTAGGGCAGGGATGCAGGCTGAGTTCTCAAACAGCCCACAGCGGGTGGACAGATGTGCACATAATGCATTGCAGGTTAGAGGGGATTTGGAAATACATGATGCAACTTCTGCGATCTCCTGGGCTGCGATCGCCAGCTGGCAGGGCTTGGAAGCTTTGGGCCGTGTTCCCTGGTCACCTCCTGACCGATGCCCTCATACGAGGCTTGCTCCTGTGGTTTGGGCAGCACAGCGCAGCTGAGCCTCGTCCCAAGGCTCAGCCGATCACCTGCTGCCCCACCGCTCAGCATCCGGGGCTGTGCTGGCCCCATGCGCAGGGCCCAGGCGGGTGTAGGACAAGGACTGTCTCATCTAGCTGCCTTCCCCTCGGTGCCCGTGCAGGCCCCACGTGCCATGGGCCTGGGAGGCCTTTGTGGAGAAACGATCCCTGCTCTTGCTGCCTCGTCTGCTCCATGTGCCCACTGCCCACGTGAGCCCTGCACATAGTAGGACTCAAGCGGTGTCTCTTAAATTAGTGAATGAACTTGAATTGGTGAATGGCTATGTAAACTCCTACTTATCCCCTCAGAACAAACAAAAAAAAAATTTTTTTTTGACGGCAGTTTGGAAACTCCTGAGGTTGTCAAGTTAAAAAAAGAAAGGGTCGTGATGCACTCTGTGGAATGTCGTGAAACATTGTTGGCATTTTAAGCCTAAAATGACTAAATACACTAAATATAGTTTGAAGCTATGTTAGGTGATATCTTATGCTAGCACAAAAAGTCAAAAGGTTAAGAGAAATTTAGGAGAGGAAGAACTTGAAACGGAGAAAATTCTACCCGTTAATGTCGTGAGTGTGTGTGTACATGTGAGCATGTGTGTGCGCACGTGTGTGAGCATGTGTGCATATGTGTGTGTGTGTGTGTGTGTGAGAGCATGTGTGTTGGAAAAAGTCTTCTATTGCAGTGACTCACCGTGGTTCTTCTCCAGAGCTTTAGGAACCTAAGCCTATTCTAGGTACACAGCAGGGGCTCAATAAATGCTCTTGAGTTAGACTGAATGAAGCTTCCTGCTTCACACCCCACTTCTCTTCACCAGGGTGTATTATTTGAAAATTGCTAGCCAGCAGAGGAAAAAAGCCTCAATTATCAGATAAACTCAGTGCAAACATCTGTTAAGGTTTTGACGCTAAAACACAGTTCTCATCTGTCCATCACCCTTCAGTTTACTCACCAGAGTCTACTCCTCAGGGACCGCAGGCATGGAGGTGGGCATGGGGTACAAATATGAGAGGTGAGTTCTGGCTCCCAGGTGGGTTAGTTTCCTGGGGCTGCCATGACAAAGTGCCACCAACTGGGTGAGTTAAACAACAGAAATGTATTGTCTCGTGGTCTTGGAAGTCCAGGATCAAGGTGCCCTGAGGGTCAGCTCCTTCTGAGGGCTGTGAGGGAGAACCTGGCCCAGCCCCCCTCCTTGGCTTGTTGACGGCCGTCTTCATGTTCACATGTCTGTCTCTCTTGTGCCCCAATTTCCCTTTCTTATAAGGACACCAGTCATATTGGATCAGGGTCCACCCTCATGGCCCCATTTTAACTTGATTACCCTCGTAAAGACCTTCTCTCCAATCATGACCACATCCCGAGGCACTGGAGGTGAGGACTCCAACATGTGAATTTGGGGAGGACGCAATCCAAGCCCAGGTATTAGGACCCTGAGGACCTGTGGGAAGGCAGGATCCATGGATCACTACACGGGTGTTGGACCAAGGAAGCTTGGAAACGGGGAAATAGTCGCTGACTGTGCTTGGGAGGACCCAGAGGCCTTCACAGGAGGCAGCACGTAGGTGAGAGCAAAGGGGGGAGCAGGGGTTTGCTGGATCGCCAGGCGGGTGGATGGAGGGTGCTCTCTGGGTGACCACGTGCTGGACTCAGGAGGCGGCCCATAATGAGGGACAGGGCCTCTCGCCGAGTGGGCTGTCGGGGAGAGGATGCTGCGGGTTGGCAGAGGCTGACGCCTGGGCCTTGAATGCTGGGCAAGGACTTGGGCTGGTGTCTGAAGGTCACGGAGGCCTAGAAGAGTTTTATGCAGGGCAGGCACAGAATCAGATTTGGGCTTTCAAAAATTCACTTATACCTTCAGTCTCTCGTTCACTCACTTAAATAATTGCTGGGTGGTTCTTTCCTTGGACGCTGCAGTTATTCTGTCATTGAGTCTGTCAAGGGCACAGAACAGAGTGACCCTGGCCAAGTTATTAACCGCTCTGAGGCCTGGTTTCCCAGCTGTAGAGTGAGGACTCACCATCACCTCCTTCCTGGGGTGCTGGCAGAAGGAGACATTACCATGGACTGACTACCTTGGGCCGGTCCTACAGTCGAGTGTCCATAAATATTAGCTACTAGGATGGAGGAGAAAGGGTAGGAGGAAGAGAAAGATGTAAAGAAAAAGGAGAAGGGGAGGGGGGAGGGGAGGGGAGAGGCAGGCACTGGGGAAGGATGGAGAGGAAACCGAGGGGGGTCCTGGGCTCAGAGCACCCACCCCATCCCTGCCCTGGGGAAGCCTGCGGTGGGGACAGGGGGATGGGCAGGGGTGGGCCGAGGCCAGGAGGAACTGAGAGTCCTGTGGTGACCAAGTGACGCCTTGAGCGTCTGGACCTTCCTCCCTTGTAGGAGCTCCCTGACCCGTGGCTGGCAGACAGCTGCACGGATGGAAGGAGGGAGGGTCTGTTTCCCGGGCTCAGTGTCCACATTTCCGGGGTGGACACACAGATCATTCCCGCAGATGACCTGTCGCTCGAAGACTGACCCGTCCCCGTGGCTGCGCTCAGTTGCGTCGGGATTTGGCTGCTCTTGGAGGAAGAGTGTCCTCTGGATGCCGGCATGGCTCTGCCTCTGCCAGTTTATGAGCTGTGACGCTGCCCGTGGCGGTCTGTGTCCCCTTGCTTGGCACCTCCCGATGGTCCTGTCATTTTAATGACCTGGTGTCACTCGGCGGGAGGACTCCAGTGTGTGTTGAGCGGCAGGGTCCGGCTCTGCGTTCACTCCTCTGTGAGATGGGGCCCCTCGACCCAAGGCTGGTATTTCAGCCGCGGTCTAAGTCCCCCGTGCACCTGGCTGGGTGGTCCCTGGGCTCTTGTCACACAGGTCTCGAGGTTGTAGAAGGAAATGAAATGAAGGCTCTGATCACGGTGTGCTGTGAATGTGTAACAACCGGCTTTCTGGGGCAAAAATTCCCTATCTGGAGCAGTTGCCAGCTTCCATGGTGTAAATACTTCTGGCCAATTCTCCCGAAGGGTGCCACTGGGCACTGAGCTGGGAAGACAGGAGCACCGTCAACTCCTGTGAGCTGGTGTGAGTCTGCTCCCCATGCCACGGATGCCCGGGGGGCGGGGAGACAGCTCGCAGTCCGCGATGGGCATGGTTATCAGTATCTTTGAGGACTGGACATACCGAGTGGATTTGCCAAGTGAAGCAAACAAGCAAACACGTATCAGAGAGCAGATGGTATGACTTGCTGCTACTTGTTTCCTTTGGGTGGCACACAAAACATGAATGTAGGTTATCTCATTGGATCCTTCCACAGAGATGAACAAACGGGCACCCAATTTGCCTGAGTTCCCCAGACAATAAGAGACACAACTCGGCTTGGAACCACGAGGAGGATGATGAAGACGGTCAATAGTAACACTTACAGAAAACCTTCTCTGGGCGTTTGTCATGTGCTAAGAGTATTCTTATAATGCTCACAACACACTTACAAGGTGGGCCTGATGCTTTGCCCAAACTACAGATTATGGAACAGAAGCTCAGAGAGGTTAAGGAACTCACCCTAGGTCACACAGCTTGGAAGTGGTGGATCTGTCGCTTGAGCCCAGGTCTTTCTGCTTCTAAAACTCAGGTCACCACCCAACTCTTATACTGCTGCTCTCCTATTACGTCTTCTGCTGCCTTTTGTTGGTAAAGAATCTCTAGTTTTAGTCCCCAGGTTTTTACAAAACATAAGTCCTGTTTTGGATGCCTTGCCAGGTGCACGTGGACATGGAGAAAGGCCTGGAGTGGTCAGTGAACTTAAACATTGGACCAGTTTTCTGGAGTTCACGTTCCTGTCTCTGATGACAGCCTCGATGGGCTTGGGCAGGTCTTCTCAGCCTCTACTCTTCCATCTGCGGATGCTGAGGCTTAGCCCATGGGAGAAGAGTGAGTGGTGAACCACAGCTCTCCCAGGAGGGCAGTCCAGCCCGGTCCTCAGTTAGTCTGGGGAAAGCACCTAGCGTCTACCCCGGGAGCCACAGCCCAGCTGGTGAAGGGTGAGTGATGGAGCCTTGGGGAGAGGCCAGGTTCTGGTGCCTTTCCTGCCCCATCCTGGGAGAAGAGAAGGTGTTGCAGGGCAGTTGGCAGGTGGCCAGGGAAAGAAGATTTTTGTAGCAAGTTCCCGGTGCTCCGAATGACCCAGGTAGAGCAAGAGGCTGAGCGAGGTTGAAGCTGCAGGGGATGGGGTAGGGGTGCTCAGGGATCCCAATGCCATTCCATCCAGCTGGGTCTGTACTGGCAGAGGTGAGAGGTAGATGGATATTTTGGGAGGGAGATTCTATGAGGAAGAGGGGAAAGGGCATAGGCCTTGGAGGCAGAGACATCTGGGGGCCTCGGGACAGTGGGCAAGTCACTTTACTACTCAGAACCTCAGTCTACCCTCAGTCTGTCCATCTGTGTAATGGGTGTGATAGTGCACCCTTCCAGAGGTGAGATAAGGAATCTAAAGTGCCTGGCACAGGGCCTGATACACAGTAGGCGCTCAGTGGATAGAGATTTCCTCCCCCTTCCTTGCTCTCCGTATCACATCCCTCTTTGTGATCGGCCAGGGAATAAGCGCTGACTTCCTGGTGCTTCTTTTGCCCCAGGGAGAGGCATTGGCAGGTGGCCTCCTAGGACCGGCCTTGCTCCTCCCTGGATGCCCTTGTGTTTCTGGGCTCTGGACGGGACCTCCCGGAGCTGAAAGGTGGCATTGTGTACGTGGGCTGACGCCTTTGCCCTCCCAGGGCTCTGCCGACACTGGCCCACCAAGGCCAGGACAAAGCCCTATTATGAAGGATGCTCACATACATGTCTCAAGTGCGTGAACCTGCCGCCCCAGCCCGCCCTGGCCCACGGAGGGCTGGCATCGCTCTGCCCAGCGATTGTTCCTATAGCGCCAGGGAGGTCACCGAGGGTGATGCTGCCCAGGGGCGCCTTTTGTGGGTGTGGACCCTGAACCTGCTCTTGCTGAGATGGGACCAGCTGTTCTGCATCTCTGCTGTGGTCCTGGTCGCAGATTGTGGCCCTGGTGGGAGGGAGGACTCTGGAAGGAGGGATGCCCGTGCTCTGTTCAGCATCAGGGTGGGAAGCCAGGTCCCAGGGTTTCCTTTAAAATGGAGTAGGTGTTAACTGGAGGACGCCGCACTTGTTGGCAGCAGAGAGGAGGACCACGTTTGTTCTTCCAGTCAGTCAATATTTGCTGAGAGCCCGTGACGGGCCAGGCTCTGTGGATGCACAGAAACAGGTACACACACATAGATACACACAGAGGCGGAAACTCGTGGCAGGGTTGAGATGGAAACCTAGTTCTGCTGATTCTAAAACCTGTGTTTGTGGTTTTTTTTTTTTCTGGATTCACATTTTTCTGTCCATGGTCATGGCTTCATAAATCAGAGGACCTCCTCTGGAAGCTGAGGCCCAGAGAGGGTACATGGCCTGCCACCATCACACAGCAGAGGTTGGCACCTCAACCAGGGGTTGAGAGCCCTGGCCTCAGAGCTCCAGCCCGGACTTGCCAAGTCTCGGTGCCTGTCAGCTCTTGCGTCCTGAGATTTGGGTCTGTGAGTCTGCAGCACAGACTGGACAGGCTGCGTTTTTCGGGGAAAGGGCCTTGTGGTCACTTGGAAGACAGGACAGTTAGTGGGTAATGAGACAGTGGCTTGTCTGTCTCCTGCAGGAAAGCAGTGGGGATTCACCCAGGTGAGGACAGGTAATTTTGGCAGGGGTGAAATTGCAAAATGCATGTTGTCATTTTGACTAGTGAATTGGTTTAACAATAGTGCCTGTCCATTGTACTGTAGACAGTAGTTCAAGGTGAGAACATCCCTTCCAGGCTCCGTAATTCCCTGGTACCACCACTCTCAGGGGTGGGGAGGAACCATCACTTGAAAGAAACTTCAGCTAGAAGAGAAGTTTATGCTCCTAAGCTTTGCCTGGGGTGCATTTCTTATCTGTGAGTAATAGGTTTTTCACAATCCACCTTTTATGTTCATTTCATATGCGCCACGCTAAGCCAAAGTTCTCTTAAAGGAGAAGGCCCTGATTATTTCCTGAGTGGTGCAGCCCAGCTCAGAGCCTGGGTAAACCTTGGGAGCCTACTCCTCCAACCACCCTTTCATCAACAAAAACTTAAATCGAGACTATGTACTTCTGCGACATCTAGACCAAAAAACCAAACAGAATGAAAACGCCCAAGCCTCAAAGATTTCAAAGAAAACACAGCTTTAGGGGCTTTTGAAGGTGAACATGAAAACCCCAGACAGTAGTATACTGTATGTTGTGCATGTCACAGCGGCTGGCCAGCGATCCCGGGACAGGCGGTCACTGTGCCGGGCTGGCAGGCAGGAGCCTTCTTCCTGCCAGGATAGGTTGCGATGCTGATCTGTCTTTTGCTCTCGTGAACCATGAGTGTCTGTCTATATCCCTCTTCAGATGAGTGGGGCATTTCCTGGTTCTCTGCGTGAGCTTAAAGTACCCTCTAAGCAAGGTGGAATCAACCTCTATGAAAGTACTCTACAGCAATTCTATATAAATCGTTGCAATTCATTAATGAGGGTTTTTTTTTTTTTACTTATCGATTTCTAGGTTTATAGGCAACAAAGGCTCAGAGAGGCCAAGTAATTGGCTCAAGGTCACACAGCAGGTACGGTATGGAGCCAGGACATGAACCTGCTTCTAACGCCCTTCTGTCTTCTGTATCATGGCCAGTCATCATGCCCAAGAAGGTCTCAAAATAAGTCTACACTCCATCACATCGATTCCTCCTCTCCCTGTCTTTCCACAACAGAGTTGAGGGCTGTTTTTTACCACACTCATCAACCTTTATTTTTTTGCTTTCTGAAAATATCTGTAGCTGTGGGTCAGAGGCCGGAGCTGAGTGAGGGTGCATCGGGGGTGTCCGAAGGTTAATTTCCAGCCCTCCCCTGGGAGGCAGATAAACAAGCTCCTGGGACTCACACAGAACATTTTTTAGTGTCTTGCACTTTTGGTAAGTGACAGTTTTGCAAATTGCGGGTAAAGAACTTAAATGTCTAATTAAATCCCAAAGATGTACAGGAGTTTGAAACCAGTGATTGATGTTCACGGAGGTGCGGGTCCCTGATGGAGGCTGCCTGACAGAGGCTGCAAAGCCCGTTCGGCAACTGATGTCTTGTTGTGATCGGGGTTGTCATTTTTTCATTACTGATTAAAATTAAAAATCTGCTCGGCAAATCCATTGTAAAAATTCC
This sequence comes from Leucopleurus acutus, assembly GCF_964270905.1. Classification (NCBI taxonomy): domain Eukaryota; kingdom Metazoa; phylum Chordata; class Mammalia; order Artiodactyla; family Delphinidae; genus Leucopleurus; species Leucopleurus acutus. The sequence goes on from NC_139142.1 coordinate 5,606,347, forward strand.
CTTCATGAGCATTGACGGGTACAAATTATTTTGTCAATCGTCTGGCAATCAAAATGGGGCTGGAGACGGTTTCTAGCCCACACTTCTTTTTTATCCCCCTCTCGCTCATGCCAGTGACTTTTCACAGCAAAGTTTTCAAAAGCATAGGTAACCGTCTTGGCAGTGCTTAAAAAAATGAAAGATTCATCTCTATGTTTTAATGAAATGTTCTGTTTATGTGCACCCCTCCCCCTGCCAAGAGAGGAGGGGAAGGTTTGTGGTGGGAGAGCCAGTCTGCACTCTGTAATTGTCTAATGCCTTGTAATGACAGGTGGATAATAGTAATAAAAGCCTTTATTAGGATAGAAATCTGTTTTGAGAATGGAAGCGTAAATTGCCTAAAACTGCAAGGCAGAAAAGGAATCTTGCTAACCTGCAAACCAGGTGGAAAATATTTACAGCTACTCCTTTGAGATGGTTTTTGACTTGGAATCCATGTGTCACTGAAGGAAGGGAGACATGCAGGTGGTGCAGAGCCGTGTACATAGAGTACTGAGTCGGGAGACCTGGACTCTAGGTTTGGCCTAGTGCTGTGTGACTTTGGGCAGGTCAGCTCCCTCTCTGGGCCACATTTCCTCTGGTGCCAGCATCCTCTCCAATACACACTCTGCAGACGTGTTCATTCATCTGAAGTCTGGGAGTCAGCCAGGCATTTAAAGGTGCCCAGGATTCATCTCTGAAGGCACAATGTGGTTCTGGGAAGAGACCATCCCTGAGTTTGTAGCCAGAAGCTCTGGGTTGGATCCTGGTCAGCCACCTGGTCTTGAGAATTTACTCTTGTCTTTGAGCCTCAGTCCCGTGAGTCTCAGTGATTAAGAAAGCTAACATCCAAGGAGTATCCAGTGGGTGCCTGCCCTGTGGTAGTCACTGAATCTATGAATTAAAAAAAAAATCGCAATCAGGTGTACAAAGAAGGCTTTAAAGGCTTCTGAGAAAGAGAATGACTCCTTGTGTGTGTGTCACGTGGGCCTCTAGACCCCCTACGATTCTGATCACCAATTACCATGTGTGGATTTTTTCCCCACATCAAGTGGTTCTCAGACTCCAGCTGGGTGTCCTACTATTCAACTCAGTTCTGACGGTACCCACTGGGGGACAGCGTCAGATCCTACAGGTTAAAGGCTCTGTCCTACAAGACTGCCCCCACTTCAGACACCAATCACAAGTTCAGGCTGTCGCCTGTGCTTCTGACTGACTGTGCATTGGAGATTTCAATGACCACGTTCCCCCACCCCCGCCCCCGTTCAATTAATTTGCTAGAACAGCTCACAGAGGTAGAGAAACATTTTACTTACTAGATTACCAGTTTATTAGAAAAGGATATAACTCAGGAACAGTCAGATGGAAGAGATGCATAGGGAAAGATATGGGGGAAGGGGTGTGGAGATTCTATACCCTCTTCAAGCCTGTAACCCTCCTCGAATCTCCAAGTGTTCACGGACCTCCAGTCCCTTCCCCCTACCTGGAGGTCAGGGGGGGCGGAACTGAAAATTCCAGCCCTCCAATCACATGATTGGTTCCCCTGGCAACCATCCTTAGGTGCTTTCCAAAAATTACTTCATTCCCATAAACTCAGGTGAAGTTGAAAGGGGTTTGTTATGAATATCAAGACACCTTTATCTCTCTTATCACTTAGGAGATGCAAAGGGTTTTAGGACATCTATGCCAGAAGCAGGGAGGAAGACCAAATATATATTTCTTGTTATAAATCACAAAATCATCCCCACACCAGCTCTCACAGGCAACCGCAACCTGGTACTGGGCCCCTTGCACTACACTCAGTGGAGTTGGGGACTCTGCTCTTGGCTACAGGGGTTGGGAGAGCAAGAACTGATCTCATCCATTTCTGGGTCCTCAGAGCCCCACCCAGTGCTTTGTCCCAAAAAGATGCTTTGTCCACCATTTAGAATAAGGAATGAATGCTTGATCGAGGACACTCACAGGGAACACAGAAACAGGAATCTCCCCAAACTAGATAAGGCTGATCACGAGAAGACCTGAAGCCAGTACCTGGGCATGGGTACCCAGCAGCATCCAGCTACATCCTTACAAGCACCCCATTCAACTCACACAAGGTCGGGATCCCAGGGTGAGATACCACCCTTTCTGTGGTTCTTAGATATGTGCAGGAGTGGAGCTGCAAGAGGCGCCTTCTGGAACTGTAACTTAGACTTAATTCTGTTTGGGGCTGTTTGTTTATAATTCATGCGCCTCATTTTTCCCTTCCTTGCTTCTAAAAATCTTAAGGTTTCCATTCTTCCGGGAAAGGTAAAGGCAGAATCTGTTTTTGAAGGATTGAGATCCTAGGGTCATCTTTAATGAAAAACAATGTGCCTTCTGTCTTTTTATAGACCTGTCTGCTTATTAAGTACCTTGAACAAATCACAGCACAGAGAAAGAATTTGTAAACAATTGAAATCAGGAGGTTCAGAATTCCAAACCTCCATGCTTTTATAACTGAACTGGAATATTTATGTCTCTTCACACAGAGTTGGCATGTGAGCCTCATACAGAGAAGGGGATATTATAAAATGCAAATAAATCCACATTTTCCTCCCTTCATTACACAGCAGGAACAGGGCTGTTGGGAATAAAGGCCATGGATATTTGAACGGTTAAAAAAAAAAACAGTTTAATGATTGGGCAATTTTCTGTTTTGGAAAATGGTTCATTCCGTTTTATAGGATGATTTCCCCAAACCTATATTTTGTGGATATTCTGCTAATGTGCGGACCCACAGCTAGAAAGATGAGCGTGCGTTTTCCACACCCCTGAAGTATGAGCTCATGCAGGCATTCCTGGATGCTGGTGAGAATCCTGCATCCAGGAATCCTGGGGAGACAAGTTCTCTCCTGTTCCCATCTCCGCGAGGCTGATGCAGACAGGACATTTGGGGGAGTGTTATCTGAGACTCCACTGTCCATTTGCATGTCCACCCACTTACCTTATGGACCCATCATTGTTGAACTAAGTTTAATTTAATTATTTTTCTCCCCACACTCACAGAGGACCTTGTATTCCATGCAGGCAGTAGGAGTGCAGGAATTAATCAGACACAGTCTTTGCCCTCAAGGAACATGCCAAACTAATTGGAGAGACAAACACAGGCAGAGCAGGAGAGAAGGGCTGGATAGGGGAACTCTGAGGACAGGATGGGTCACCTTTGAATTCCATCCTGGTTGCAGAAGCTATCAATCAACAATAGTTCTAATTGATGTGAATAGCCTGAACTGATGCCATGGTCAGCTGACAGCCCTCTGCCACACTTCCAACCTGTATCAGTGACAGACATTACTAATTGATCATGGCACTCTTTCCATTTCAGCCAGGGGCAACCATCGCCAGTGCATTGCAATTGGCACAAGAGGGTAAATCTAGGTGTTAGCTGGGGTCCGGTGGTTGGAGAGAGCTCTGAGTTAGGACTTAGGAGACATGTTTGCTGCTGGTTGTCTGGATAACACGGGACTATTAAATGAGGAAATGATAGAGGATCTTTAAAGTCTTTTCCAGCTCTGACATGTTAGCCACAAGTAAACTACCGAGGACATATTTCAGGCAGTACGCATTGGTTGAGGACCTACTGTGTGTTGGGAATTGCATTAGCTCTGAGGCTGTGAGAAGTAAAAGACACTGTCATTAGGAGGAGGTGGGCATGTACACAGCCAATCCCAATATCTCCTGGGTATGAATGAAAAATAACAGAAGTTGGTGAAGGGCTCTGGGAGATAGGAGAGGAAAAGATGAATTGTGGGGAAGACTGGGAAGGCTTCCTGGAGGAGATGACATGTGACCTAAGCCTTGATGAATGAAAAGGAATCCAATAAGCCAAGAGGATTTGATTTGCCATTAAAGTGAGGAGATTCCTGTTCTTCCCTCTCTGAGCCTTCATTTCTTCATCTGCAAAGTGGGATCATAACAACCACCTCTCATTAAGACCGAAAAATGGCTGGGAAATGTGCTTTGGAGTGTGCCCTATAATGTTTTATACAAACGTCCATTATTATTATTATGTTCATTCGTTCATTCAAGAAATATTTATTGAGTATCTACTATGCGTCAGGCCTACTCAGACCCTGGGGATAAAGAGGCCGAGGGAGAGGTAGCATCTCTTCTGCCGAGTCTGCATTCTGGTCGGCATTTCAAATTTTGTTGGCCATCCTAGCGTGTGAACGTGCCGGCGTAAGACACTTCGAAGCCTGGAAGTTGGTGAGGTTGAACGTGGTGAATTTCACAAACAAGTGAAATACTATTTCAAGGAAAGAGTTTGTCCTTTGGAGGTGGCTCTGCTCCCCTGGAGATCTTCCAGAACTGGTTTGCTGTTGTGTGGGTGAGAAGAATCATCACCATAAAGGCAAAGAACATGAGCTAATGCTTGCAGAGGGCTTAACATAGCTCCTGGCCCGGGGTGCATGCTCTGCAGACACAAACTGAAGTCCAAATTTGTCTGCATGCCGCAGAGCAGACAAATGCCACGGCCCTACTTGACCCTCCCGTGAGCTCCTGGGCCCCCTTTGCAGACGTGGGCACTGAGGTTTGCCGGGGCCAATGCCTGCTGCAGGGTCACACAGCCTGGGGGTGGCCGAGCGGCCGTAGCTCCCGGGAGCCCAGTTCAAGCAAGCCTGCCCCAACTCCACTCAGTGGGATCAGTTCCCCCACCTGCGTGTTGCCTGGTTCCCAGCTTAGGCCTTGTGGGGACAGTGAGGGTGGGCAGGGTGAGAGGCCTGAGCCTGGAGCCTGTGTCTGGACCAAATCCTGGCTTCACTGCTTATTAACCATGGGCCCCAGGTCACGGCACCTCTCTGAGTCCGTTTCCTCATCTGTAGCATGGGGATGCGTGAAGGGCGAGGAGAGGGAGGGAGGCCTCTGGGCCGCTTTGCCATCCACCTGGAAGCTGCCGTCACTAGGCCATGAGCACAAGGTGTCCTGAAACGCTCTCTGCTTCTCTCTCAGGCTGATGCATTCTTGTCGTGGGCGATGTTCCCACTATCAGACATTTGGTGGAATCATAAAAATCCATTCCCACTCTGCTTAATACATTTTCATGCTTCTTCCTTGACAGGCCTGGGTACATCAGATTCGGGGTCCCGCTGTCTCGGAGCCCACGCTTCTGGTGTCCTTGGGAACAGAAGGTGTTTGGGGACAGCCCAGGCAAGAGACCTGGGCTGCTGAAACAAAAGGAGAGAAGGTGAGGTCAAGGGCAAGAGTCAGGCCAGGCCCCCGGGTGTGCCCAGTGCTGCTTCCTGTAGCCTCCATCAGCCAGAGGCTCACACACACTCAGCGCTTGGGTTTAAGCCCTGTTTCTAACCACGTGCCCACAGTTAACCTCTCCGAGCCTCGGTATTTATGAAACGGGAAAAATAAAAATGCCCACCCATCCGGTTAAGCGATTAAACTGTGTGATGCTTGAAGACAGCTGTGTCTGTGCCCAGCTCCTGGTAAGAACCCAGTGATGCTGCAGTAAGCAGGTATTAGTATTATAAGTCAGCGGCGTATGCTGAATTCTGAGCTTTATCTATGTGTCTCATTTAGAAAAGTCACAATAACCTGGGGACTGGGAGAGTGAGTATCATCTTCATTTTGTTGATAAGAAAACTGGGTTTAGGAAGGGGAGCGATGTAGCAGAGTGATGCCCTGAGATTTCGCCAAATCCACCAGTGTGATCTCTCTGCCATACACACCTGAGCCCAGGTTCAGGGCACCCCGGGGTGGTGAGGGCCAGCTGGGGACTCCAAAGCCACACGTCAGCCAACTGTAGCAGGTTTAACCAATGCTTCTGGAGGGCTCTCCCTCTGGAAATGCAAACACGCTGGTTCCCAAGGACTGGAAGCCTCAAGCAAGTGCGGCCCTAAAACCTCACAGGGGGTTTTGCCGCTATGGCTTTTCTGGCAACAAAAGCTGTTGATTTATTTTTCAGGCCGAGTGGCGAGTTGAGCGCATCCTCTACAACCTGCTATTAGACACTCCTCACTGTGTTCTGCGAGGAGGGCTCAGGGGTAGAGCCCGGTGTGTGCTGGGATCCCAGGTCTCTCCTTTCTTCCCTCTTGATTGGGAGCACACCAGGGATTTCTTTTTCTTTTCTTTTTTTTAATTGAAGTATAGTTGATTTACAATATTGTGTTAGTTTCAGGTGTACAGCAAAATGATTCGGTTATACATATATATGTATATATATCTATATTCCTGTTTTCCCCAATTCTTTTCCATTATAGTTTTTTTTTTACAAGATACTGAATATAGTTCCCTGTGCTATCACATAGGGGATTTCTTTCTGCATGAGTCTTTCTCCCTCACAGGACTGTGCACACCCCCTCGGAACTCGACGAAGGCTTGCAGGACTGACCACATTTGATACTGACTCAGAGGCTGGTCTCCTCCTCTTGGAGAGGCGCCCCAAACTCCTCACTCCCAGGCCAGCCTCCTTTTCTGTCCTTGAGTGTTTCCAAACACTGCTTTGGGACCAACTCCTGGAGAAACTTCTGTGGATACAGATGCAAATATGGAAGGCTGGGCCCCAAAGGGCTTCTGGTGATTCTGACGTGCTGCCCCCGTGGATGGCTTTGTCTCTCTGTCCTCCCCACGCCACAATGCACACGTCTCAGGGCAGGTTCTTGTCTCTCTTGTTTTCTAATATATCCTCAGAGCCTAGAACAGCACAGAGCAGGTGCTCAAGAAGTGGAATGAACGGATGCAGGGATAGATCAATGGATGCCAGGTGATTCAGCCTTAACCTGGATATATTTTAGGTGAGCTGTTATTTCTCCATGGTTATGTCCCAGCAACTGGTACAGGGTCTTGCGTTCAACATCTGCTTAATCAGGGAGCTGGACCCGATTATTCACTAAGTCGTGAGCATCTCCCCTTTCCATGCCTAGGATTTGGCTCAAGACCTGGAATAACTGGTGCTTGTTAATGTCTGTTGAGGTGAAGAGCTGGTGTGAAACTTAAAACCCCAAGTCAGGGATCCTTTCGTTCTACCCCCTGGTACTTTTATTTAGTAAGAGTCTGTGGGTGATACACCTTTGTACATCTGAAAATGTCCTTTACAGTTCTCACTCTTGAACAGGGGGCTGCTAGTACCTCCCATAAGTCTTTACACTTGAAGAGTGATGACAGGAGGTCTGCTATTATTCAGTCTTTCCTGTCTTCTCTCTCTGGTGACCTTTCAGCTCTTCTCTTTGTCTTGGTTGTTTGATAGGTCCACCATGCTCTATTTACATGGCTTTGAGTCGATGTGGAGCCTCGTGTGTTTTCAATTCTGAAAAATTGCCGGCGCTCAGCCCTTCATTGTCTCTCTCTTCCACATTCTTTCTTATTTTCCTCTCCATCACTTTATTAGGCATGGTAAGTAGAACTGTATGAATTTGTTGATAGTCAACCATTTTTGACCTACGAAAATAGTTCATTTTAATAGATTGGAGCTTCTCTCTCTGCCATGCAGATCTCAAATTATGCTTTCATATTATCCATTTATTTATCTCTTTTTTTTATCTACATTCTGTGTGATTTCCAAATGTCTATTTTGGAGTTCAATATCTTTGCTTCAATGCATCTATTTTTCTATTTAACCTGTCTATTGAACTTTTCTATTTTATTCATTGTAGTTGTCATTTTTAGCATCTCCATTTAGTTCTTTTCAGATGTGTCTTTACTTTTCCATGCAACCTTGTTTTTGTATGTATTTCTTCCTATCTTTCTTTGAAGATTTTACATATGCTTATTTTAAAGTTTCAACTTTTTATTTCTAGTTCTTGGGGTGAATTTCTCTAGTTTGCTATGTCTTTTGATTGTACTAGACCTCAGGGTGGATTTTTTGCTCCCGTGGATTGTAATTTTTATTGTGAGCTCACCTTTAATGGGGCAGCTTTTCATAGGAGCCTTGTTCTCTGGAGTTTTAGAGGTACCCCTTCTGGTAGTTTCACATATGCTTCACTGCTAGGATCCTGTGGGTTTTATCAGCGCTGGACGGATTTGATAATAATGTTTTAGCTTGGAGTTTCATGGATGGGCTATGCTTCATGGTTCCTGGCTTTAGGAAGGGGGTCAGACACATACTCTGCCTTACTTAAGCCTGAAGTTTCCTTTCTTCCCCTAGACTCCAGCTCCTATAATTCAGTCCAAATACCCTGTGAGTTGTTTGTCTTCAGCTTTTATCAACTCCTCTAGTTCGAGTTTTAACTTCATTTTGAGCTCCTGGAGATTTTCCTTTCTTTGCTTTTGAAATTGGCTTTGTATGGAAATCATTTGTTGTTACCTCGTATCCAACATTTTTAACAGTTTGAACTGAGTGGGGTGGACAGTCATGCAGGGTCCGCTCAGTCTACCATACCGACTGGATATCTGAGGATCAAGAGTTATTGTTATGGATATTTTTATTATCATGAAAGGAGCTACATAAGTCACCAGAATAAGACAATGGATGTCAATCTGTTTCTAAACTTTAAAGTTCTCTAACAATGGTAGGTATGAGATGCTCAATTTCTGTTCCTAAAGGAGGGACTTAAATTACCTTGTATGTACTGAACTTGTGAAGATGGCTGCCTGCATTTGCAGGCTCCACTTTCCTTTTATTTTTTTGCGGTACGCGGGCCTCTCACTGTTGCGGCCCCTCCCGTTGTGGAGCACAGGCTCCGGACGCGCAGGCTCAGCGGCCATGGCTCATGGGCCTCGCCGCTCCGCAGCATCTGGGATCTTCCCGGACCGGGGCACGAACCCGTGTCCCCTGCATCGGCAGGCGGACTCTCAACCACTGTGCCACCAGGGAGGCCCCAAGGCTCCACTTTCTTATTTCCCTCCCAGAAAGGGTATGAGTCAAGGTCACTGATATGACCTCCAACTGGCCACATCCAGCGGGCAGTTCTCTGTTCTCATCTTGCTCACTTGGCTCAGCTAACCACTCTTTCCTTCCCCCAATTCTTTCTTTGCAGCGCTTCCAGAATACTGCACTCGCCTGATTTCTACCCACCTCCCTGGCCGCTGTTCCCACACTCCTTTACCCAGCTCCTAAAGATCGGGTGCCCCCAGGCTCTCTTCTCTTCTCTGGGTGCCATCTGGTCCATGGTCCCACCTCCCAGCTGTATCCCCCAAATTCATATGCTTTTCTCCAGCCCCATTGCTACCATGATAGTCCATCATCTTTTGCTAGACTGAGAAATTCTCTTAACTGGTCTCCTTGTTTCCCAACTTATCTTGCCATTATCCTGACTCCATCTAGCAGGGTCAGACACCCTGTAGTTCCACTGCTTAAAACCCACCAATGGATTCCCGTTGCCCATAGAACAAAGCCCAATGCAACCCCTTATCGTGGCCTTCAAGGCATCCTCTGATCTGGTCCCTGCATTCCCCTGCAGCCTCACCTCCTTCCTCCTGATAGCTCACATGCTCTAGCGTGGCCTTCTCACTCTGCCCCAGGGCCTTTGCACTTGCAGACCCTTTGCCCCAGCCATCTCTCCATGGCTACCTCCTTCGTATCATTCAGCCTCAGCTCAAGTGCCAGCTCCACACTGATGACTCTGGCTAAGGCAGCCCACGCCCTCCACAGTCATCCTCTCTTCCATTACTCTGCTCCACTCTTCAAGATACTGTCAGGACCTCCATCAGTCAGCCTCTCTTCCATTACTCTGCTCCACACTGATGACTCTGGCTAAGGCAGCCCACGCCCTCCGCAGTCATCCTCTCTTCCATTACTCTGCTCCACTCTTCAGGACACTGTCAGGACCTCCATCAGTCAGCCTCTCTTCCATTACTCTGCTCCACACTGATGACTCTGGCTAAGGCAGCCCACCCCCTCCACAGTCAGCCTCTCTTCCATTACTCTGCTCCACTCTTCAAGATACTGTCAGGACCTCCATCAGTCAGCCTCTCTTCCATTACTCTGCTCCACTCTTCAGGACACTGTCAGGACCTCCATCAGTCATCCTCTCTTCCATTACTCTGCTCCACACTGATGACTCTGGCTAAGGCAGCCCACCCCCTCCACAGTCATCCTCTCTTCCATTACTCTGCTCCCCTCTTCAGGACACTGTCAGGACCTCCATCAGTCAGCCTCTCTTCCATTACTCTGCTCCACTCTTCAGGACACTGTCAGGACTTCCCTGGTGGTCCAGCGGCTAAGACTCCTTGCTCCCAATGCAGGGGGTCTGGGTTTGATCCTTGGTGAGGGAACTAGATCCCACGTGACACAACTAAGAGTATGCATGCTGCAACTAAAGATATGGCATGTCTCAACTAAGACCCAGTGCAGCCAAATAAATAAATAAAATAAAAAAGACTTTGTCATCAAATATGATCTCACTTGTGTCTTTACCCATTTAGGGTCTCTCCCCAACAAGAATGTGAGCTCTACCAGGGCAGGGATGGGGTCTGCTTGCCACTGGTGATTTTCCACTATTGAGAATAAGGCCTGGCATTTTGTAGGTACTCAACAATTATTTCTGGAAGAAATGATTGACTCGAGGCAAGAATATACAATGGAGAAGAGACAGGCTCTTCAATAAGTGGTGCTGGGAAAACTGGACAGCTACATGTGAAAGAATGAAATTAGAGCACTCCCTAACACCATACACAAAAATAAACTCAAAATGGATTAGAAACCTAAATGTAAGGCCAGACACTATAGAACTCTTAGAGGAAAATATAGGCAGAACACTCTATGACAGAAATCACAGCAAGATCCTTTTTGACCCACCTCCTAGAGAAATGGAAATAAAAACAAAAATAAACAAATGGGAGCTAATGAAATTTAAAGCTTTTGCACAGCAAAGGAAACCATAAACAAGACCAAAAGACAACTCTCAGAATGGGAGAAAATATTTGCAAATGAAGCAACTGACAAAGGATTAATCTCCAGAATTTACAAGCAGCTCATGCAGCTCAATAACAAAAAAAACAAACAACCCAATCCAAAAATGGGCAGAAGACCTAAACAGACATTTCTCCAAAGAAGATATACAGATTGCCAACAAACACATGAAAGGATGCTCAACATCACTAATTATTAGAGAAATGCAAATCAAAACTACAATGAGGTATCACCTCACACCAGTCAGAATGGCCATCATCAAAAAATCTACAAACAATAAATGCTGGAGAGGGTATGAAGAAAAGGGAGCCCTCTTGCACTGTTGGTGGGAAGGTAAACTGATACAGCCACTATGGAGAACAGTATGGAGGTTCCTCAGAAAACTAAAAATAGAACTACCATATCAGCCAGCAATCCCACTACTGGGCATATACCTTGAGAAAACCATAACTCAAAAAGAGTCATGTACCACAATGTTCACTGCAGCTCTATTTACAATAGCCAGGACATGGAAGCAACCTAAGTGTCCATCATCGGATGAATGGATAAAGAAGATGTGGCACATATATATGATGGAATATTACTCAGCCGTAAAAAGAAACGAAATTGAGTTATTTGTAGTGAGGTGGATGGACCTAGAGTCTGTCATACAGAGTGAAGTCAGGAAGAGAAAAACAAATACTGTATGCTAACACATATATATGGAATCTAAAAAATAAAAATGGTTCTGAAAAACCTAGGTGTGGGACAGGAATAAAGACACAGATGTAGAGAATGGACTTGAGGATATGGGGAGGGGGAAGGGTAAGCTGGGACGAAGTGCAAGAGTGGCATTGACATATATACATTACTAAATGTAAAACAGATAGTAAGTGGGAAGCAGCCGCATAGAACAGGGAGATCAGCTCGGTGCTTTGTGACCACCTAGAGGGCTGGGATAGGGAGGGTGGGAGGGAGGGAGACGCACGAGGGAGGAGATATGGGGATATATGTATATGTATAGCTGATTTACGTTGTTATAAAGCAGAAACTAACACACCATTGTAAAGCAATGATACTCCAATAAAGATGTTTAAAAAAAAGGAAAAAGAAATGATTGACTCTATGTTTAACCTATATTATCTCAAGTCTCTCAACAGCCCTACAAGTAGAAATTACTGTGCCTGTTACAGGGATGAGGAACGTGGGGCTCCTCTGAGATTCCTAAGATTCCCAGAGTCCTAGAGCGGAGAAGAGGCAGAGCCAGGCTTTAGGTTTTCCTGGCTGGATCCAAGTTCCGTGTTTATTCTCTTGTATCAAGTTCCTTTTTGTGAGCAGATTTGGGATTTGAGTGCAGAGGTCAAGACACAAACAGTTGTTGAGTCAGGATGTCTCTTTTGTTTGAGAACAAAACCGTTTCTTTAAGCCAACGGAGAACATCCAAGTCCCCGAAGGCCCAGCGCGGGATGGCATGCTTGAAAATGCCTGCACAATGGCCGGCATTATGCAGAAGCATTTTTTTAATCAACTGTATTTTGGAGTCTTTCGAACCATAAAAAGACCAGTGCGAAACCACAAAACTTCTATGTTTCTTACACTCTTAAAACTAAGGAAGGAAAAAAAAAGGGGGGGGGGGCGGAGGAGATGAGATTATTTGAACCATATTTTGCAAACGACAGCTTCTCTCCCCGTCTGAAGGAGACGGTGCCAAGTTGCAACTCGCCGCACATTTTTATGGGCTGAGTTACTAACCTTTGCAAACAGCTGCCCACAGTGGAACGACTGCCTGGGCCCCGGTCCCTGGACACGAGGAGGCATCGCTGCGATGCCCACCAAAGGCAGAGCTTTCCGCCTTCACTCCAGGATTGAATCTGTCCTTTGGCCACACATGCTCACTGGCACCGCAAAGAACCCTCTGTTCTTTCACTCACTTAAGACTTGGAAATTTGGGGAGCTGGCACGAGCAGCGCATTGGACCACAAGCTAGGACCAAACCAGGGGAACATGAGACTTGACGCCTGCATCGCTCGGAAGTACTGTGGAAGGAGGGAAAACGCTTTCCGGTTTGGTGGACCAGTTAGAACCTCGGGCTTCACCAGCCGACGCTCACTCTGTGTGTCCTTCCGCCAATGACTTGATCCAGCTCGTCCTCAGTTTTCCTGTTTGTACAGCGGGGCTCCGAAACTTGCCTTGTGGGCTGGAGGATGAGGGTTAAATGAAATAGTGCCTGGGAGAGGACATGGTGTGATGCTTAAAAGCGAGGAATTGAGAGTCTGTGTAGACCCGAGGTCAAATCCCAATTCCAGCTCCTACCAGCTTCGTGATCTCAGGCCAGCATAGACTAAACATCATTTCACTGGGTTATGCAGGGGGTTAAATGAACTAGTGCGTGTAAGGTCTTGGCACAAAGTCTGGCTCACAGTTCTAAGTAAACAGATACCATTTTTGTCTTGTTCCTGATAAACAGTCCCCAGGATTGTGGGTGACCCTGACCATGTTTGAAATGAGAATCACCACTCTTAGGAACGTGTTCTTAGGCTATTTGCTGATGTGAAAAATTTCCTAGCTTGGTAATCATAATGAGGTTTTATGTACATGTGTGTGTGTTTCACTTGAACTTGGACAAATTGGAAAAAAAAAGAAAGAAAATCCTTTGTTCAGTGGAGAACATGTTTCAAAGAAAAAGTCATCAGCCAGGAATATTCAGATCCTTTTGTTATGTTGCGAAGAGATGATTATTTTGTAGGCTCTGGGGCACTTAAACTCTGTCCAGAAATTCCTTTGGTAAATAATAATAATAGAAAATATCCTTTGGAAATAATAGAGGGGATTTAGCAAATGCCTTTCTTTCAGGGATCTCAAAAGGCTTCCACGTAATTTTAGGGCTTTAGTGATTTTCTTAAAAGGGTTTGACTTTCCTGCATCAGTCAGAGGTATGTGCACAGGAACTGGAGAACTTTAGAGCTGGAATGGGTCCTAGGGCTGACTTTGTTTTGTCCAGTGTGTCTGCTATACCGATAGGAGAAATGGAGGCCCCGGCAAGAGAATATGCAGGACCTCTGGGAGGCAGCTCAGCGTTTTTTCTGGGCCAGAGAATCCCTGACTTCTCCAGGCTCCGTATTCTCAAAAAAGGCATCTGAAGGCTGACACGAGATTGACATTTGACACGTGTTTGCTCACTTCATCTCTGAGCTTTCACCTGTGCAGGTCTGACAGAGAGGGACAGGTGAACAGCGAGGGCCAGAGCTTCACCCTGGGATTCCTGCCTTGGAAGATGAGTGGCTGGGCAGGCAGGGGACCAGCCCTGGCTCTGGAGTTGGGCTGGCTGCTCAGATGCCAACTGTGACCTAGGGCGATTTCGCCAAGTGGTCTGGATCTCTTTGCCTTCCCTTTAGAAGGCAATAGCGAATCATTACTTAGGTGGGTTTTGGTTAGAATTAAGAGCCTGTGTGCCACGTTCATCTATCCCTGAAGCATGGGCTGTCATTTTCTGCACTTGTCGGATTTTTCTCGCTGATTCAGGAAACGTCAGTTTACATCGTCTTGTTTTTTTTGCCTCATTATCCACTGAGTCTTTTTTTTTTTTAAATTGAAGTATAGTTGATTTACAATGTTGTGTTTGTTTTAGGCGTACAGCAAAGTGATTCAGTTATATATATATTCTTTTCCAGATTGTTTTCCCTTATAGGTTATTACAAAATATTGAGTATAGTTCCCTGTACTATACAGTACGTCCTTGTTGGTTATCCATTGAGTCTTTGTTTATACATTTCTTCAATAAAGGTCTTCTGAGCCCAACTATGTGCTAGGCATTGGGTGTCATGATAGCCAAAATGAAATGTGAATCCTGCCATTGTGGACCTTACTAAGAAAAACCAGAGCAACGAATCCGTGTTATCACCACAAAAGTGTGCATCAGTCAGAGTAAGATAGGTTACGCTGCAGTAACAAACAGCCCCCACATGCAGTGGCTTAAATACAACAAAGACTTAATGTTGGCTCTTGCTACTTGTCTAATACTGGTCAGTGGGAAGGCTCTGTTTTTCATGGATGCTCAGAAACTCAGGCTGATGCAGAATCACTTTGGCTTGGGCCTTCATCATCACTGAGACAGCAAAAAGGGAGTATGGTGAATTGTACAGAGATGCTTTGAGCTTCCACCTCAGTTTCCCCATCTATACAAATGGGAGGCAGGACCAGCTGGTCCTTTCTCTCCAGCTGTGGCAGCTGAGGTCTGAGGACTGGGCTTTCTGAAGCAGCGTTTGGTCCTGCTGCCCGAGTTGTGGAGCAGGGATCACTCCTGTTCACCTTCAGAGAGTTGGCGGAGAAGTGGGTGCAGTCAGTGCTTAGAAGTAATTTACGTTTTCAATTTTCAGCGCCATGGCTTTCTTTTGGGCCTCCTTTCCCTTCTGCTCTTAAATTCTGGCAGAAGTAGTTTCAAGGTTATGGTTATTACATCAATTATTTTTCTAATTTCTTTTTTGAGTGAAATTCATTTTTGCAGAGCAAAGAGGGAGTGGTGTGAACGGGGTTTCATCAGTGAAGGGAGGTCCGATTTTGGCAGGAGAATCGTGACTTTCCGAACGAGTAATTATGGATGGGGTGCGTTTGAAACCAACATTCACAGCAAGTTCCCCTGCTGTTTCCAGTTGGTTTTGCTGGTTAGTTTTAAATCCTGCCCTGGCTTTTTCCACTGCTACTGAAAATCTTTCCCCCACGGCTGTTGGCCCTCCTGGAGGTGGCTGTATTTCTAATGCTGGTGAATGCATGGGGGTCGTTTTGAAATAGGAACTTGGAGGTCTGTCTCTGTGCAAATCTCAGGCCTCTACCTAGGGGTGTGCCAGGGACCTCCTTGAAGGTTTCATGACTGGACTTAATTCCAAATGACAGAAATGTAACCCAGTTAATTTAGGGTGACCCCTCACCCTGGGGTTGAGTGTACATCCTAAGGGGTTCATGGAGGGGAATGTGCACGGTCCACCTGTCTACACTGGCAGGTCTGAGACCTCCTGATTCCTTGTGGTCCTTGGAAAATTCCTTGCCTTCCCAAGGGTCTCCCAGCTGCTTTTAGGCCCTCAGGGAGGCCCAGGGGCACTTCCCAGGCCACTAAGAACCGTCTGTAGCATCACAGACCCTCATGCCGCTGTGGCCACATCACTATACCTGGACAGCCCTGCTGAGTAGAAGGAACACCATGGGCTGGCCATCTCCCTGTGCTCTTCTAGAAGCAAGGCAGAGCTCCACTCTGCTCTCAGATTTGGCCAAACCCCACCTCCTGTACCACCCTGCACCTGGCTGTCTTCTCAATCAAAAATGCCAGCCCTTAACTCTCCAATTTAATGTTTGGCTCAAAGCATTTTTATCCTGTGATTGACCTTCATTCTCAGATGATGGGGACCACGGGCTTGGGTGAAGGCCAAACCGCCAGGTCTGGGATGGCATCACCCCTCAGGCCTGGGAGCAGGAGATGGGGACTGAGACCCTTGGCTGGAGGGCTGGTTCCCAATGGGGCATGGCAGGGCCACCGGTCCTCACTTGGGTCCCCTTCCTCAGCTTGGGGGCACCCTTCACCTCCTCCATCAGATGCTCTGGCCCTTCAAGGCTGAGCTCAGAGCCACTCCTCTTGGTCACCTTCCCTCGCATCCCTGGTCCATGCTGCTTTCGCTTTCCCAGCATCTGAGCGTTTGTTTGTTTGAGTCTAATTGTTGAGCCAGTAGGGGGCCTGTCTCCTGTATCAGTTGGGGTTGGCGCGGAGAGGCAGAACCATTGGAACTTATGTGAGTATAGGTATGAAAGCCCCTGACACAGGGACTTGAGCTCACACGAGTATGGGGGCTAGGTAAGCAGTCCCTGTGCATCTGTTGGCTTCACTTCCCATGCTGGAGCTTCTGGGCTGCTCAGCAGGGAGCTGGGAAGGGAAGAGGGCAGTGAGGTGAGAAGCAGGGGGGTCGGGAGGAAGATGGGATCCCAGCCGTGCAGAAGGCACTGGGATGCTTGGGCAGCAGTGCCCGTTTTGCTGCCTCCAATCCTGGGGATGTTCTCCAGGGTGTCCTGCCTGGAGAAACAGGTGCCCTTCATCACAAAGCAGACACGGCCCATGAGGTGGAGAGCTGAAGGATCGTGCGGGGACTGGAGCCGGCGCAGGCCCGTCCGCTGTCCCGCGTGGAGGCCAGACAACATACGTGGGCTGCAGAGTGCCTGCCCCTGCCCCAGACCCCTGTGTCACCTCTGCCCTCCACGTGTCACATGAAGATGTGTCTTGTGGCCCCTCCTCCTGGAAGCCTTTAGGGAGTGAATTCTGGGAAATGGAGCCCTGCCTGGCCAAGCTGACGAATCCCTCCCCCATTAGCTTCAGCCATTCAGGAGGCTGGTGTGTCTTATTCAGCGCAGTTCATTTATGCAATGCATTTTTCTTGGGCACCTACTATGTGCCAGGCCTGTGCCAGGTGCTGGCGACACAGAGATGACTCGGGTGCAGTCCCGGCCCTAAGAACCTGCCAGGCTGGTGGGAGAGACAGGCTCAGAACCAGGCAGTGCTAATGCAGAGGTCACCACGGAGGCTGCATGGGGCACAGAGCCAGCCTGGGGAGGGGTGGGAGATCAGCAGAGGTTTCCTGGGGGAGAGTCTGCCTGAAGGATGGAGCAGGAATTAGGCAGAGAAGGAGGAAGGCCGGGCGTGGGGTGGAGTAGGGAGGTTGTCCATGAGGTAGCATGTGAAAAGGCCCTGAGGTATAAGGAAGGAGCCATGAGTCACTCAGTCCAGCCAGAGCAGGGAGGAGAGCTGAGAGTCAGTAAAGGTCAGGATGGGCCAGCATTTGTGGGGTGTTAGGTTCTTGGCCGAAGAACCTGGCTGAGCAAGTATGGTGGTGTCTGTAGCTGGGGTGTCACCTGGTCAGATCTGGATTTTAGAAGGCTCTCTGTCACCCCGACCTCACTTGGATGGGAGGGGAGGGACGGCCGGTAAGCAAGCCCCCTGCGGGTCAGTATGACGGCCATGGTGAGCAATGATGGGGCCCTCAACAAACCCGGAGGTGCGGTGGATTCAGTTACATCACCTGCCTTCCCAGCCGCTGAGAGAAATGAAAGAAACCGTGGTGATGAACACCCCAGCCCTGGGAAAAGGAGGTCAGTTTTAGCCAAAGTGCAGCCTTTATTTTTCAGGCTCTGTCTTCCCAAGGCAGGAGCCCTTTCTGCTCTTATTGAAGTAGTTTGGGGGCTGGAATCAGAGTGGGGCACGTGTCCACCTGCTGGTGGGGACGGGTCCTCGGACACCACCTGGGTGGCCACAGAGGGGAGGCTGGAGCTCCCGGAGGCGGACTGGAGGCCTCGGGGGGTGAGCAGAATCCCACAGTTCAAGTCCAGGCCACGTTGGTCGTGTGTTCCTCCTGCCACGGACCACACGTGGCCACATTCCGCAGGCTTTGTCCCGGCACCAGAGCCTCAGCCCTGGGTGGGGGGCAGCAGGAGCCAAGGCCTTGCCTCTGATCATTGGCCTTTCATATAATGTGTTGCAGCCGTCGTAGAATTCTCCTTAAGTTTCAAACAGAAATGTTCATCTGGGATGTTTGGGGAAAGGTGTTATTCCGGAGGCTCTGAGGCCACTGAGTCTGTCTTAAGTAGCGAGGGGAGGTGTGCAAATCACGAGGCGGCAGCCCCAGCCGAGGGGCTTGGCCTCTAGTAGATGGATTCGCGTTTGCGGCGAAATGGGTCTTCAGCCAGGGGTCTGGCTTTTCTCTCACAGCGCCTTTGCTTTAGCCGCATTGCTTTCTCTTTTCTCGCTCCTTTCCCTCCCTCTTGGAGGCTGAGCCTTTGTGCGATGGGCCCTCACTCTCCCTTCCCCTGTTCTGCTCTGCATGAGCCCCGCTCACGTGCTCTCTGGAGCCGGTGTCCAGGGCGTCGGTGCTCCTGGATCCACAGCAGGGACGGGGGTGAGTGACAGCAGCTCTGGGCTCCCTCTGGCTCTGCCCCTGTTCCTCACAGCTAGCCGACTGCCCTCTTCACCTCTCTGAACCTCAATGTCTCCCTTCTCCAGAGGGACCTGCTGTATTACCTGTCACGTCGAGTCGGAAACTAAGTGAAATGAGGCAAAGCACAACTTTCACAGGCTTGGGTGCCTAGCAGGTGATCCGTGAATGCCGGTTCTTTCCTGTCTGTGCCTCTTCTCCTGGACCAGGGCTTGGGAACTGGCCCAGGGGACCAGCCCGGGGCAGCGAGGGGACACCAAGTCTGGGCTCACCTCTGTAACCCACTTACTGTCTGTCTGCAAAATGAGCTGGCTTATCCACACGTTGTGTAAGTATCTTCTGGGTCCCCATTTGAGGGTCCTGACTGGGCAGTGTTGGAGAGAGAAGCTGAAGGAGGAGGTGGGGGAGGGGAGGGGAGACAGAGGCCAGCAGGGTAACAGCAGGCATCCCAGGTGCTGCGGGCATTAATTTGCATCCATCCATCCTTCTGCTGGTCCTTACCCAGCCCTCTCACCTTCCACTCTCAAACCCTTCCAAAAGTGGGTGGGTCAGGTACCAGCCCTGCAGTCCTGGGGGCTAGAGGTCAAATCATGCCAGGCCTTTAGGGAGAGCAAAAGCCCTCCAGGCCATCACGTTGAAACTGTAAGTGAGTTGGGGAGGGTGGGAAGGCGAGTGGGGAAGAGGCAAAGACCAAGTCCAGCTGTGAGGACAAAGGGCTTTGGCCTGGGGGCAGGGCAAGCGTAGAAGGAGCAGGGAGGGGTAGGTAGGACGGACAGTCCTCCTTTCTGGGCCAGGCTCTCACTAGTGGTGGATGAGCAGACGTGCTGCCTCTTCTGGGTTGAGCAGGTGTGTCTCGTGTCTTCTCTTTGTTCACTGGCGGCAGACACAGGCCACAGACCCCAGCGTACACTCTGAGGCCCAGGGCAGGGGGAGGAGGTGATGGGCCCACTTGATGGATGGAATGCAGATAGCTGCTTGCAGCCAGGCCAGGCCCCCTTCCCGTCAGTGGACTGGATGTGAATCAGAAGGAAACCTTCACTGAGTTAAGCCACTGAGGTTCGAGGTCATCTGTTACAGCGGCTAGCACACTCTGATACGGGGACACCAGTGAGTGGAAGCTGGCAAGGATTCCTTCTGAGCACCCGTTTCTGTACCTCTCTGCAGGATGGAGAGACACTCTCAGCACATAAAGGAGGACATAACCCCCCTCCCTGAGACTGCCCCGTGGACGAGGCAGCTGGGAGAGATGCAGGGGCAGGCGGTATAGGAGGCCGGGCTGTGGGTCATGGCCCCCCCCATCACACCCCCTTCCCCCCATGCAGAGCATGCTGGGAGTACACCAAAACTGGCCCAGGGATGTGGATGTGCTCTCATCAGCCCAGCTGCCCTTCCCCTTAACTGCCTCTGGGCCAGGGGGGTTGACCGAGGCTGACCCCACCCCCAGCTCCGAGGGTGGGCACGGGACCCAGTACTGGCCAATCGGAGCACTGGAACCCACCCACCCCCAACCACAGGCTGCAGGGATGTAGGACCCAAGTGGGGTCAGTCCCCTCCCCTCCTCCCCCCTGGTACTCCTGGTACCCACCGTCTGCTTTCTGTCTCTACAAATCTGACTGCTCTGGGTACCTCATATAAGTGGAATCCTACAGTATGTGTTTTCTTGTGACTGGACTATTTCATTTAGCATGATGTCTTCAAGTTTCACCCATGCTGCAGCATGTTCAGAATTTCCTTCCTTTTTAAGGCTGAATAATATTCCATTGAATGAATAGACCATTCATCTGTCAGTGGACACTTGGATTGCTTCCACATTTTGGCTGCTGTGAACACGGTGCACAAATATCTATGTGAGTCCCTGCTTTCAGTTCCTCTGGGTGCATACCCAGAAGTGGAATCACTGGATCCTATGAGTTTTTGAGGACCCACTATACTGTGGGAACTGTTTTTTTTTTTTTTTTTAAAGCCCCCGGTCCTATTAGCAGGGGGTTTATAAATCAGAGTTAAAAAAAGGTAAGGGAAAAAGGAAAAAGCCTTACCTTTGGGGCTGACATGGCAGCCCTCACAGGAGAAAGAATTTATTTTGACTAACAAGCCAAGCAGGGATAATCCAGGAGATGGGCAGGAGTGGAGGACGCAGCAGGAGAAGGAGGGGCCTCTTGCCCAGATGTCCGGCTGGCCAGCAGCACAGGCAGCCGTCTCTACGGTGATGGCAAATTGTCACTTTGGTGGAATTCAGGAGCGCTACTGCCGTCATTAGGAGGCCATCTATAATTAACTCACTCAAGGCTTTTTGAAGGGTAGGACTCTTCCACGGACAGCTAGAGCCATTCCACCTGCACCATCCCGGGAAGGGGTGAGGGGACGTCTGTGTCTTCAGCCTGCAGCTGACATGTAATTAATGGCAATTCTATTGTTCCAGGGCCTCCTCTCCCAGGAAGATTCTGGACTCCCAGCTGGAGGTAAGCCTGTCTCAGGGGGTGGAGACCAGCCTGAGCCAGATGCAGAGGAGGGCTGACCCAGGAGAGCACGGGACACAAGAGGAGTCCAGCCTGGTCTGCCTCGTTATTTTCATTATTGGCCTCGAATGCCAAGGTCAGCGCCCCTGAAGAGTGGACCAGACTCCTCGAGGGATTAAGCAACTTAAAAAATGCCGACAGGGAAGGGAAAAACATTGTGATGCGTTCTGACCACGGGGCTGCCTGCAGCCCGGTTTCCCAAGCCCTGGGCAGGATTGGCGTCTGGATGTCCCCTCTGGAATGTCTGGGCTGCAGCCGGGGTTCGCTCTAAATGAGAAACAGGCTGGCAGGCTGCGGCCAGCTCCTCGTGCGGTCTGGGCAGGGCCGCTTGGCGAGGGCCGCTGCCGTGGAGGACACACGGGCTGTGCCTGGCGGCCATCCCACCAGCATGGGAGGCTTGGGGGCCCAGCCAGCCGGTTCAGGCCAGTGCCTGCACAGAGGGAGGGCAGGGCTCCCTGGGGTCGTGGCCGGACCCCGCCCTGGAGGCAGATGGAGCCGGTTCTGCTCCTGGCCCAGCCCCTCCCTCATTCTGCAGACTTGGGAGCAATGTGCCTCACGGAGTCTCACGTGAAAATGTTTGCCCACTTTGCAAATGGGAGCAATGACGTGCCGCAGGGTGTCTCATGGCACAGTGTTGGGAAGCGGAGGGGATACTTCATGGACTTTTAATGCCTGGAAAGATCTAAGAGGCTAGCTCAATGTACTGGTTTTATAGCTGTAGGAACTGAGGTTCAGAGAGGTTCAGGAACTCACCCATGTCACACAGCAAGGTATGGGTAGATTCTTCTGTAAGCAAATGATTCTCCAAATCAGCACTTCTCTGCGCGAACCTGGCCCACAGTGGTGTTTCTCAGCTCTTTCCTAGCCTCGTCCTTCACTCTCATCTCCCCAGCCCACGCGTTGATCACAGATCTTCTGGTTTCCAGCAGGCATGCACGTACTTTTTCTAGTCTTATGGGGTGGAGACTCAAGGATGTCCCAGGGGCTTCCAGATCAGAGCTCTCCCTGAAATCTGGGGTGGCTCAGATCCAGCCCCTACACACTTTCTTCCCACCTCCCAAGGGGCGACATCTGGCTGACGGGATGCTGCTATCGGTGGTCATTACACATTTAACAAGGGGTCCTGGAATTGACGTTTGTCCCCCAGAGTAATCTTTCTAGTCATCCCAGGCTGTGTTTTTAGCTCCACTTTACAGATTAAGAGCCCAGAGAGGTTCGGTGACCCATCAAAGGACACCCCGTGGGAAGAGGGGGAAGCTGGGGAAGAACAGGAGCTGCCTGGGACCCTTGGGCGATGCTGTCTCTGCTCCACCCTGGCTGCAAGAGGGCAGAGAAAATGCATCAAGGCCTAGACATCTGCCCCTTGCCCTCGGGAGAAAAGGTGTGGTCTTCAGCTCACAAGTGTGTGATCTCGGACAACATCGCAGTCTCTTTGGACCTCCGTTTCTCCACCTGAATTGGGGGGTGATGATGCGGGAATGTGAAGGAATGCGAGGAGGTGGGGACAGCACCCGTGGGGGCCCTGTGGGATGCAGTATTTGGGAAGGGTGTCCTGGGAAGCGTGGGGTCTGTGGTGGAGAAGCCCCCCCCCCACCACCCTGGGGCCAGACTTTAAGGGATCTTGAAAGCTAGCGAAAGAGGGCTGAATTGTTCCTCTTAGTGGTGGAGACTGAGCTTTTAAAGTGGGAGGCGACGTGGTCTCTTGGTGCCTTGGAAAGGCCATCCCATTTGTCACATTGGAGAGGGTGGCCTGGAGGGGCTGAGAATGAAGCAGGAAGAGCAGTGAGGGGCAAGGGGCTGAGCCGTGCAGGGGGTGTCAGGCAAGAACCTCCCTGCTTTCACTCCCCCCTTCCCTTTCCTATGGAAGTAGCAGCATCTGATTCGATTCGTGTTGGAAGTTTTGGTTTTAGTTCCATAAAAGTCGTGGAGCTGGTTATGATTAAGATGAAGATGGAGACATCTTCGAGGTTAGTGCGCGGGCAGAGCATGTCACCGCTCTCCCTACCACCCACCTCCTGCTTCCTCTTCCCTGGAGCACCCTTGACCCTGACCCCTGAGAGGTGTCCACTGGGCCATGATAGGGCCAGCAGAAGACCTCTCAGAGGCCACCCAAGATCGGCCTTCACTGAGGACGATGGAGGCTCCCCATAGGGGCCCCCTTGCTGCAGCACAAACTTTCCAGCACCCACCCCTGCACCCCATTTGCTTGTTGGACCCCATCCCTCCACGGTCCTATGCAGCCCCCAACCCCACTGTTGCTGCAATTCACACTGAAATGATGCAGGACCACTGGGGGTGGTCATGATAGAGATATGTCAGGCCACGGGGGCAAAGCAATTCCCAAATCAAGAAAGCAGGTTGGGATTCAAATACTTGGTAGAGATGCTACTCCAGGGACGAATTCTGCTCTAAGTTATAAAAATATCCCCCAATCCTCTTGTAAATTATTGTTTTCAATAACAACTTGGGACACCTCCAGAGCTATCTCCATGGTGTACCTGTGCTCGGTGGCGTTTTGGCTGAGAACCGTTAGGTGTACGGGTGACATCTCTGGGCAGAGGTAGGGGTGACCCATGTGAAAGTTGTCCCTGAAATTTGGGGTGGCCCAGAGAAAAATCCATTACACTTCCTTCTCCCATCTTCCCAAGGGGTGGAATCAGATCAAAATGAATACATTTGGAGAGACGCTGAACGATCCTTTTTTTGGTGTTAAGGAATGGTTACAGGCCTAATGCTTGCCTAGAAGCTTCATGCCTTTGTTTTAGCTTGGTATCCAGGTTTACACGGGTCTCTGTATGTGTGTCTGAAAGGGTGTGTGTAAGTGTGGTTTGTGTGCATTCGTGAATGTGCATGTGTGTGTGCATGTGTGTGTGCATGTGTGTGTGTAGGGGTGAAGGGCACTTCCTTATTTCCCACATGCTTTGAAAGCAACACTTGTGAATTGGTTCAGCTAGGCTTTGGGCCCAGAAGGGGGCATCTCAGCCCCAGTCTCAAGCCAGCTGCTGTCCCAGGGCAGGTTACTAGCTGATGGCTCCTGCCAGCAGCGGGGACATCAGAAAGGGTTAAGGGGCCTGACAGGCTGCTGCCCCAGGGGTTCGTGCCCCTTGGTGCCCAGGGAAAGATCGATAGGCCCTTAAAGTGATTTATAAAAATGGATGGGGAGGCAGCGTCCTTACCTCAACTCCGGTGAGTCAAATCAGCATCCTCTCTTCAATATTGATTGTCCTGCCCCGTCTAAACACACATTAGCAGGGGCGAGACCATAAAAATGAATCCTCCTCCTTCATCAAATGGAAGGTCATCTTACCAGCTTCCCTGGAGGGGAGTGATGTCATGAATCATCTAGCTGGAGGGAGAGATTTTTCTTAGATCTGATAAGGCTGTTGGCGTCAGAGTTAACTGGGGTGGCCAATGGAGAGAGGAGCGGGGGTGAGTGTCTAGAAGGGCTTTGGTGCAGCAGATACACTGGTGAAGACCCTCTGGATTCTGCAACTGCGTGTGAAAGCCTTCTTTCAGCATCTTTACCTACAGCTGGCCTCACTGGCCAACTCCTGGGCTTTTTAGGAGTTAGTGCCATAAATATAAGGCCCAAACCCAACTAATACCGGCAATAATAACATCTTCCCTTCCTATCTGCTCCCTCCTAGCCCTCCTGGTGCACCCCTGATACTCCGCCCCTTTTTTCCTTCCACGGCCAGGGAGGAGACGGGGCTGCAGGGGTTGAGGGGTCCGGCAGGCTTGGGTGTGCAGCCCATCACTGACTCTTGCTTTCTGTGTGATCTTAGATGACTTGCTTCATCTCTCTGAGCCTCAATTTCCTCATGTAAACCTGCCTGGCAGAGTTAGTGTGAGCGTTATGTGCTATAAAACAGGGTTTCTCAAGCCATATCGCACATCACAATTTTTGCCCTATCTGTGCGCTTTCTCTATGATTATTTAATATTTTTATTTAAACCAATTCACTGTGTTCTATATAAATTTGTTTAAAATGGAAACATTACACTATTTAGAAATGTTTTTTTTTTTTTTTTTTTTTTCGTGGTATGCGGGCCTCTCACTGTTGTGGCCTCTCCCGTTGCGGAGCACAGGCTCCGGACGCGCAGGCTCAGCGGCCATGGCTCACGGGCCCAGCCGCTCCACGGCATGTGGGATCTTCCTGGACCGGGGCACGAACCCGTGTCCCCTGCATCGGCAGGCGGACTCTCCACTACTGCGCCACCAGGGAAGCCCTAGAAATGTTTTTATTGAAGTATAGTTGAGTTACAATGTCATGTTAGTTTCAGGTGTACAGCAAAGTGATTCAGCTATATATATATATTCAATTTATATATATATATAAATATATTTATAAATATATTTATATATATATATTCTTTTTTCAGATTCTTTTCCCTTACAAGTTATTACAAAATATTGAGCATAGTTCCCTGTGCTGTACAGCAGATCCTTGTTGGCTATCTGCTTTATATAGAGAGGTGAGCATAAAAACATTGCACTATCATTATAAATGGAAAATTAGGATCATGTACTATAAATAGAAGGAAATAATCGAACTAAGCATATCTGCAGATGACATCATGGTTTACATAGAAAATTTCAGGAAATCTACAGTAAAACTTCCAGAACCAGTAAGTGAGCTCAGCAAAGTCATAGGAAACAAGATAAACATACAAAAATCAATTGCATTTCTATAAACTAGTAATAAACACATGGAAATAGAAACACAAAAATACAATACCATTTCTAAATGCTCAGAAAAATACTTGGTAAATTTATCAAAACTTGTACAGAATTGTATGCTGAAAGCTGCAAAGTACTGATGGAATCAATCAAAGATGATCTAAATAAATGGAGAGACAGGCTGTGTTCATGTTGGCAGACAACATAGTAAAGAGGTGAATTCTCCCTGAATTGATAAAGAGGTTTAACACAACTCCTATGGAAATTCCAGCAAGAATTTTGTAGATATAGGTAAGATTATTCAAAAATGTATATGAAAAAGCAAAAGAACTAGAATATCAACAGTAATTTCGAAAATGAAGAATAAAGTAGGAGAAAGCATTTTGCCTGACTTCAAGACTTATTCTATAGCTAGAGCGATAGAAATAAAGGTGGACCTACGAGCTAAACGATGCTTGTGCACAAACCTCCTAAGAGCCCTTACACATCACTCAACAAACATGTACTGAGCAGATGCCATGCGCCCTGCCTGAGCCCCACCTGTGCTACGCAGAGAAATGGGCACCGTCCCTGCCCTCGAGGGGCTCCAGTCTAGTGGAATGCTGAAATTGTGTGTGTGAGAGTTCCCTGGCGGTCCAGTGGTGAGGGGTCCACGCTTCCACTGCATGGGGCACAGGTTCAATCCCTGGCTGGGGAACTAAGAACCCGCAAGCCACTCGGCGTAGCCAAAAAAGAAAAAGAAAGTGTGTGTGTGTGTATGTGTATGTGTGTGTGTGTGTGTGTGTGAGAGAGAGAGAGAGAGAGAGAGAGAGAGAGAAGGTGGGAGGAAGGGCAGAGAGGAATCCGAGCATCACCCAGGACCTCGTGCTGGGCTGAGGGACCCAGATGTCTTCCTCTTCTTCTCCATCTTGTTTTTGTCGTGTCTTTCATCCTCTTCTTGCTTCTTCTCAGCTCTCTTTGGGAATGCTGCATTTAGGAGGAAGTGCTGTGCAGTGCAACGGCTTTCATAACTTTCTAATTTTCAGCCGTGGATCCCTTTGAAAAAGGCAGCTTAACACAGCACTGCAATAGGATTGATGTTTGTATCCCCCCAAATCCATGCATTGAAGCCCTCATGCCCAATGTGATGGTATTAGGAAGTGGGGTCTCTGGGAGGTAAATGGGATTAGTGTCTTTATAGAAAAGACCCCAGAGCACTCTCCTGCCCCTTCCGTCACTGGAGGACACAGCAAGAAGACAGCCGTCTATGAACCAGGAAGTGGGCCCTCAGCAGATGCTGAATCTGTTGACCCCTTGACCTTGGATGTCCCAGTCTCCAGAACTGTGAGGAATAAATGTGTTTAAGCCACCCAGTCTGTGGGGGTTTTGTCATAGCAGCCCTAATGGAGTAAGACAGCACCCCGATATCTAAAACTGGTCAAAGTGTAGCTGCTCACGTAGGGTCCTGCCTCCCATCCTGTGCAGGGTGACCTCTCAGGAAGCAGACACTGAGCTGGAGGTTGACAGGCAGGGCACTGATTAGGGATGAATACCTGTGGGAGGGCAGGGGAGGCAGCAGGACTGGGCAGAGGAGGCAGTCCAGCCAGGATGCAGGCTTCACAGCACCCCGCCGGCCCTGCCATCTACATGGCCCAGGCCGGGCCTTCGCACTCCTGTACCCATCTGTGCGCTGCTCTGAGAAGGGTGAGCTCTTGACTGAGGCTGGTCTCTGCAGCCGGGTGCGGATGCCCTGTGACGGGATGACAGCTGGAGGCCACATAGCCTTTGTTTAGGGGGATCTGGTTGCCACATCTCCACGTCCAGCCCAGCCTACCCTTGTAGTCCCCTCCTTTCTATACCCCTGGGGAGCAGCTCCTTCAGGATTCTGGTCACCATCTTTTTGGGGGGCTTAGAAGAGCAAGGTTAGTGGATGAACTGAAGCCAGTCTCCAGGTGCAACCCATGGTCATGGTGGGGGTCCCCCGGCCCTGACCTCAGTCAGATTCCTCTCCCCTCGGCTGGAACGTCTGCTGGTCTCAGGGCTCACCTGGTGGCATGAAGGCCTGGGACCCCACTCACCATGACTCTCTCAGGCTAAGGTTCTTGCACTTATCCATTTACCATTACAATTGAGAAAGAGAGCATGGCAGGAATGCCAGAGGAGCCCGTGGGCAGCCTCTACCTCTCCCAGTGGGGTTTCTCCACATGGGGGTGGCTGGTGACGGGTGCTGTCCGGTGGCACAAAGACCTTCACACCTGGACCACTCCCATCTATCCATCTACCTGCCTCCACCCCAAACCACTTGTGCCCCATCTTAAGTTTTTTTCTTTACAAATCCTTGTCCGCCCAGCCAGGCCACTCAGCACTGCCCACGAGTCTGTATATATTCTAATCTATACCACTTCTCCTTCCACACAGTCGATGGCCAGGCGCTCTACTTGAAACTCTGCCTTTTGGGAGGATTTGTGAAGGGTGTCTCATACAGCCACAGGTGTGCATTGAGGAAGGGGGCAAGTACAGCCCTGTTGCATGATGGGGGTCCTGGGCCACCCGCTCGTGCAGCTTACTTGTACCCTCTGGTCCTGCTTATAATCCATCCCAGAGACACCCCTTCTGTTTTAGGATGGACAGCTCCAGGGCATCCCCAACCTTACGTCTTGGTGGGTCTGACAGACCCAGCTTGTTTTGGGCAGTCCTGGACACCTGGTCGCTTCTTAAGCTATGGCCGGGTGTTCCATCTCTCTCAGGGTCCAGTGGCACAGCAGGATTTCTTTTTCAAAAAGCACCTACTTCTCTGTCGCAGATGGCATGGCCTTGCTGCAGACCCCCCAGGGGCCTCCTGAATTGTGATTCTCTCGCTGGGGTTTGGCAGAGGCCCCTCAGAGCCCCCCTTCCACCACCAATACTTCTAATACTATAGGATCTTCCGGGTCGTGGGGTCCGAGTGGCAGTGTTCCTTGGGCTGCCGTCTGGTTCCCAATGAAGCTGGCAGTGCTTGGTGTCGTCTGATTTATGGACCAGAGCAGTATTCCTGGATCTGGAATATCAGAGGCCTGCCAGGCACTGTGCTTGTCTCTCTGTGGCAGGAAGTCCCCGACACAATACTTTTCATTTCACCTTGGAGGGGATCTCTCGTGTTGCTGCCGACCCCTGGACCTCAGCACTTTCCGCTGATATGGGGTTCACCTACCTTACCAAGGGCCCCAGCTTGAGAACCACTTCTTACCAGTGATGAGCTCCGTGAGAAAGTGCCCCTGAGTTTCGTCATGCATCCGTACTGGTCAAGGGCCTGCCCTGTGCCAGGTGTTGGCTTAGGGTCTGGATATACCATAGTGAACAAAACAGACAGGGTCCTCACCCTCCTGGGACTTCCCCTCTAGTGGGGACAGAGGCACGGAGCGAGCAAAGGAACGAATAAATATACGGTTATAAACTGTGATAAGTGTTTTCAAGGAGAACTCAGGTATTGGGGTGGAGAATAGTGGGAAGCCATAGTTTTACCTGGGGGACAGGTGGAGTGGGCATGCTGAGGAGGTGACGTCTGTACTGAAAGCTGAAGCAGAGCTAGCAGAGCCTGGGGTCCTGGCGAGTGGGGAGGGGCAGGACGAGAGCCCCGGCGGAGGGGAGAGGGTGTGTGGGCTTCTGAAGCAGGAAAGAGCCTGGCGTGCTCTCGGATCTGGAGAATGGCCAGCATCTGGAGCAGTGAGTAAGGGGGTGAGTGGTGGGGTGGGTTTGAAGGAAGAGGTGAGCCCCATCCTGCGGGGCTCTTACAGGAAGTAGGATATTATTGGAAGCACTGTGGGCACCATTGGAGGGTTTAAGCAGGGACGTGACATGACCTGATTTCGTTGACGAATGTGACTCTGGTCACCCCAGACAGAACAGACTGCAGAAGAGCACGCTGGAGTGGGCAGGTGGTCCAGATGGGAGGTGGTGGTACCCTGGGGAAGAAGAGTGGTGGGGTTTTAAGACCTGCTTCAGAGGCGGAATGGATAAGGACTTGGGGATGGGAGGAGCATGTGGTTGAGGGAGGGGGCTACCAAGAAAGACTCCTGGGTTTCTGTTGCAAGAAGCTACGGTGGAGGGTGGTGCCACTCCCTGGGGCCGGTTCCAAACGGTTAAGTTCTGGAGACCTAATGATGCGTAGGTGCTTCTACCTAAGAACGGGGCAGGGGAGGGTGTCTCAGGCAGATGACACACCGTGTGTGGAGCACAGAGCCAGCAACTGCCTGGCTCACATGGACTAGCTGGGCATGAGGGCAACGCAGGTGGGGAGGAAGGTCTAGAATAGGCGTACAGTCCAGGCTTGCTGTCTTTTGCTTGCTTTTAAATAGTATCTTGAAGCACAGAGAGAGAACATACGCATTTCTCATGAGCTGGAAAATCAGAAAGTGCTTCTAGAATTGCTCAGACGAGGAGGGATGCTCCCCATTCCCGAGGGTGGCAAAAGACCAGGTTGGAGGCACTGCCCTGCCCGGCTTGGGACCTTCCTCCACGGAGGCTCCCTCTGCTTCCCGGATCACTCTGCAGAGAGAGGCTGACGTGAACATGTTAATCCAGCCCCGTCTGGTTCTTTTCCACCAAAGCTTCAATATGCATCTGATCTCAGGATATTGGATTTTTCTTTGAGGAAAGAAATACATGACTTATCTGAGGAATAAGCCCAAAGTTCCCTCCATGCCTCGCACATTCTCTATATTGGGCTGAAATAAAGTTTGCTGATTCTCATGTAAATCTCTAAAGCCCGGATGTCATAATACGAGTGTTTTATGTGCCAGGTGAGTGGGCTGCATCCCCAGAAAAGAAAGAAGGCAAGGAAGAGAGATTAGTGGTTATATCCGAGCAGAAAGGGAACAGATTCAAATACTTTAGTTGTCTATAGCTTCTTGATAAGGGTGGACGAGAAATACGATTCCCTCTGAGAAGCAGTCCTTTCGGTTTATATTTGGAATTGATCTTGAAGTCTGGCAGATATGTTCTTTTTGTAGTTGTTGCCACTGCATTTCTTTTCCACATTCCCTCAGCCTGACAAAACGATGCTTCATAAAGTCCTAGCGGTTTTTGGTTCTTTCCTGTGTGGCTTGTGCAGGACGGGTAATAAAATAAAGTACCCTACTTGCCGCAAACACTCATTGTGTGACTGTTTGATTTTGGCCTAATGGGTACTTCAGAGAATCTTGTTCACGTCTCGATGGGTCTGAGCAGTGAAAAGCAAGGACGACCCACTAGGATCTTCTCAGTATGACTCTGCTTGTAGGAGGAAAAAGAGATGTCTTTTCTGATTTTAAAACTAATTGGAAAATTTCAGGGCTTAGCAAATACAAAACAAGAATCAAGGTGAGTCCTAGGGGGTGATTTTAGCTTATGCCAAATGCATACCATGTTAGATGGTGTGGATGTGTCCCCAACTTTCTCCTGAACACAGAGCTTTAGAGTTGGAAGGTTTTTAGACACATCTCATCAGTTTTCTTATTCTATTGATGAGAAAACTGAGACCAGGGCAGGTGAAGTGATCCACCCACTGTCACACAGTGAGCTGGGTTTGAGAAAAGCTTATCACCAATTGTAACAGGTTGTATTTCCAAAGATGGATGCAGCCACGTCTCCCAACCCACAAGCTCTTCTGCAGCACAAACTTGCTACCCTTCCCAATCTGGGATGATGCTGGGACTGCTTTGACCAATAGACTGAGGCAGAAGTGATACTGGGTCACTTCTAGGCATAGCCCTGCATGGCCTGGTACTTCTGCTTCTGGCTTTTGGGGATGTCTACTCTCGGTGTACTTTCTCTTTGAACCAAGGTGCCGTATTGTGAGAAGTCCACGTCATGTGCAGGAGCATGTGTAGGCGCTCCAGTTGACCTCCAGCACGGACTTGCAGCCCTCTGAGTGCGCCATCTTGGATGCCCAGCCCAGCTGAGGTTTCAGATGACTACTGTTCCAGCTGAGCCAAGAGAGAATCACCCAGCCGAGCTCAGTGACTCTTCCCAGCTGTAACAGTTAATAATAAAGTATTGATTCAAACCAGTAAGTTTTGGGGTTCTTGTTGAGCAGCAGTGTTTAAGGGGAACACTACTCATAATGCTAATATGCAAACTCATACTTGAATATCACTGTACAATTTTACCAACCACTCTCTCATTTATTCTAAAATCCAGTGTTTTTTTTTTTTTCTAGTGGAAGATCATGACTCATGAGCGGATCGTAAGGTCATTCTCGTGGGCTGCAAAAAAGTAAATCAAATAAAATAGAATTTATCAGAGCGCATGACACACAGAAGGGTAAGGATTGTGAAATATTTGTTTCAGTTGTGTGTGTGTGTTCTAGATCTTGTTGTAGAATATATTTCTTATTGTGGGTCCCAGTCCAAAATGTTAGGAAAACATTGTTCTAATTTTTTTTGAAATCTCTATAGTTTATTTATGTACTCTAATATACTTTATAGTATATTATGTACTACTTTGCCTAAAACATTAAAATCTTATTACAGTTGTTGCACTAAATTAACTACTTATAAACCTACAAAACTGTGTTTTATATAGATATAGTCATAGATAGACAGATATAGTTATGATATAGATGTAGATATAGATGTATAAACATGTATGTTTATCAAAAATTAAGAAGAAAATGGTAAAAATTAAAAAAAATGATTTTCTATCTACCCAGATATTTCAGATATTTTTCCTTCTTTTCTGAGGACATAGTCTTTCCTCTGCTATCATTTTCTTTCAGCCTGAAGAATTTCCCTCTAACATTTCTTTTAGAGCAGATCTGTGGGCCATGAATTCCTCTGGTTTTCTTTTACCTGAAAATATTCTTATATTTTACCTGTGTGATTGAAGAATGTTTTTGATGGATATAGAATCCTGTGTTGCTAGGTTTTTTGTTTTTTTTTCTTTCAGCACTTTAAAGATGTTTCCATCTTCTCTTGTCTAAAGGATTCTGATGGGAGCTCAGCCATTAATTGGAATTTTGTCTCTTTTTGTGTAATATATTAATTCTCTCTTGTTACTTTCAATATCTACTCTTTATCTGTGGCTCTCAACCATTTGAATATGATGCACCTTATTTTGGGCTTTTTTCCCTTTTTTCTACCTGATATCCATAGAGCAACCTATGTTTGCAATTATATGTTTTTCATCAAATTTGGGAAATACTAAGCATTATTTATTCAATATTTGTATCCTCAACTCTCTCTCCTTGTCCTATTCCAATTACATGTGTTGTACTCTTTGAGATCATCAAACAATTCCCTGTTTATTGATTCTTTTCTCACCATGTTTTACCTTCAATAATTTTCATTGATTTATTGTGGTGTCCTTTAGTGTTTCCTCTGTCATGTTTATTTAGTCCATCCATGAAAATCTCTTTATTTCAGAAAATATATTTTTCAGTTCTAAAATTACCAATTCTAGAATTACTGTTTTTATTGGTTCTATTTTTCCATTTGGTTCCTACTGTGGCACAGAGCAAGTTTCCAGACAAGCTGCATATTTCACAAGGGTGTTTACATAATAAATGTGAGTATTTTGCCATATATTCGGTTATGAGAACTTTGGGACAATTTGAGTGTATTATTACATTGTTCTAATTTGATTCTTATTATGGCTTTGACAAGCAAGCAGGGGAGGTTTCATGATCTCCTTTTCCTCAACGAGGAAACCAAAATTAGATGTGGGTAACGAGGCAGATCTGGGCGCCTCCTCTTCTGTCACCCAAGTCCAGCCTCTCGTGCTGCCTCCTTCTCATTCTTAAAATATTTAAAATCTTTCAGGTCTTGAGCTGGTGTGTGTGCCCAGTAAGAGCGGGTGACACATACGTGTGCTTGCCCTGTACTTGGTCCTCATTGTGCTAAGGACTCAACACAACCGACTCATAGAGGTGTTCTCATGACACCCATTTTACAGGTGAGGAAACTGGGGTTCAGAGAGTCTGCATAATGTAGCCAGCGTGAAGCTTCCAGTAGGCGGGGGAGCCAGAAACAAATCTATGTAAGTTGGCCCCGTGTCTACACTCTGAACTATTAAACTAGGCTCTTCTCGTTGGGAAAATTCTCGGCTGAGGAAGCCCCACCACTTCATTCCTCAGTTTGTTTCCGTTGGGCTGGTTTCCTCACTCGCTCCTTCCTCAGCCTGTAACTCGCAGCACCAGCTGAGGTTTCTGAGGCTGGAACGCGGCTGCCCCCGTGTCCCATGGGGACACTCAGGGTTGCCACCTGTCCCAGGGCCTGGAGAGGGGCCAGGCCTTTCTCAGTGCCTGGGAGGGAGAGCGTTATCTTGCAAACCGCTTTCCTTCTTGTTTACAAGATGAGAATCAACTCTGTGGTTAAATAGTTGATGTTGGCAGAAGACTTAAGATAAGAAAGTCTGTGTGATTTTGGAGGCCCATTTCCTTTCCTTCTTGCTTTACTTTCACGTCTGATTGTTTACTTGTCAACTAGAAGTCCTTCAAGGAGAAAAAGCCTGGCGGACAGACAGCCTCTGCTCCTTGGTTTCCCTGCCTGGAAAAGTAAGAGCGTGGATTTGTCCAATCCAGTGGTTCTCAACTGGGAGCCATTTTTACCCCCAGAGGACATTGGGCAGTGCCTGGAGACATTTTAGATGGTCACAGCGTGGCATTGGGGGGAGATGTTATTGACATCTGATAGGTTGAACAAGGCATGATGCTAAACATCTTATTACGTACAGGACGTTCCCCACAGCAAAGAAGTATCTGCTCCAACTGCCAATAGCACCAAGGCTGAGAAACCTGGATTAATCTCTTCATGTAAACATCCGTGCTCATTGAGGGCCTGCCACGCACCAGATGAAAACAAAACAAACAAAACTACAGTCTCTGGACTCAAGGAGCTTGTAATTTAGCGGGAACGCCAAAAGCTTGAACCCTTTCAGAAATGAAAAACGCGGGAGGGGAGAAGAATACAGTGTTACGGGGACACAGAGCGTGCAGGGGCGGAGTGCCTGGTGAGCTGAGGACTTTACAGAGGAGGTGCCACTGGGATCAGACCCAGGGGGCCCAGAAAAAAGAGGAGCAGCACAGATGGGAAGGTGGGAAAGCACAGGATGCTCTCAGGGTGATGGAGTGTGGGGTTCCTGTAAGATGAGCGTGGAGAGGCGAGGAGAGGCCAGGGCTGCCCCTCCTGCCTCAGGGCCTTAGCACATGCTGTTCCCTGTGCCTGGAAGTGTTTAGCAATGGTCACCTGGCTTTCTTCTCTCTTTAGTCCCCACCCAAATGTCACTTCTTTGGGAAGCCTAGGCTTGCTAGCATTTAATCTCAGTTTGTAATTTAATGTTTATTTCTCTGAGGAGTTGACTATTGTCTGGGCACTTCTGCCCACACCACCCATTCAAAATGGCCTTCCCTCCTGGTGAAAGCAAGCTCTACAGGTCTCTCTGGGGTCCTTTAAGCTCCTCCCACTTAGAGAAGCCAATCACATGTCTTCTGTTGTGTATTCGAACTTCTCATGAGCCCCCATTGCTTTTAAGATAAAGCCCAAATGCTGGGCTCCGCACCCTGAGCCCTCAGTCCTTTGGGATCTGGCTGTGGCCTCCTGCTCCAGCCTACCCCACCTCTAGCTCCTTACCCCTTGGTTTCAGTCACCCCACCCTTCTCACAGGGACCCAGAGTGGCCGTCTGCTCTCCTGCATCTGAGCTTTAGCCTGGAAAGCTCTGCATGTGCAACCTGCTTCTGGTTAGATTGGTGGCTTCCTTGAGTCTGCCTTGCTTGCTTCCAGGAAGCCCACTCTCTTTCCCCAGGTCTGAGTTAGGTGCTGTTCCTCTGCGTGGTCCGAGTCTCTGGGCTTACCGTGGCACATTTGTTGCACTGAAACTGTCTCCAGGGAGCGGTTGGGTGGTGTTCAGGGTGGCATTCCCGGCACCTAGCACAGGAAACAGCATATTTTTCTATTCATTTAACTGGCAAAGTCACGGATGCCAGTTCCTTCCAGCTAATTCCTGGATCTGGTTGAGAAGAGATCCAGCTTCCTTGAGAGCCTCCTTATACCAGAAAAATCCTCCCTGGTCCTACAAGCCCATGTTCTTACCTCCTCCCATGTAATTTATAATAAAACCTACACTCCCCCCCCCCCGCCCCCACCCACCCCAGTGATGCTAGAATTGAGGCCAAGCTCTGGTTTCAGTGATTTAATGGCACCAAATAGAAGGGGCATTCAAAAAAGAATAAACAATTATGCAAGTGACTTGTGCAATTCTTGAGTGATCAAGTGATTCCATTACATGTGTGAATTGGCCCCCTGAACTGGACATGTGGGGTAAAGATGTTGAACTGCCCAAATTTACACTGCTCAGTATTCACAGTCTAATGGTGAGTTTAATGATGGATATTTGCTGAAGAAAATTCTAAGTCGAAAAGGTTCACGCACCCCAGTGTTCATTGCAGCACTATTTACAATAGCCAAGACATGGAAGCCTAAATGTCCATCAACAGATGAATGGATAAAGAAGATGCGGTACATATACACAATGGAATATTACTCAGCCATAAAAAAGAATGAAATAATGCCATTTGCAGCAACATGAATGGACCTAGAGATCATCATACTAAGTGAAGTAAGCCAGACATAGAAAGACAAATACCATATGATATCACTTATATGTGGAATGCAGAAAATGATGCAAATGAACTTATTTACAAAACAGAAACAGACTCACAGAATAGAAAACAAACTTATTGTTACCACAGGGGAAAGGGAGAGAGGGATAAATTAGGAATTTGGGATTAACAAATACAGATATGTAACAAGATCCTACTGTGTAGCACAGGGAACTATATTTAATATCCTGCAATAAACCATAATGGAAAAGAAAAAGAAATGATGGATATTTGCAGTGATCATCAAGGCATTGGACAGGCTTGTCTGTCAGATGTGTTTCCAGCTCTTAAAATCCCAGCAGCAGAACACACGGGCTGACTTCGCACTGTCACCGTCATCACTCCCTGGGCATATGATAAAGTCTTGGTAAATGTCAGTGGTGGCTGCTTCATGTCAAGTACCTTGCTAGACCCTGGGAGAATTTAGAATATAAATTATACCTGATTTCTGTCTTCAAGGAGCTCCTTGTCTCATACGAAATTTAGGATATGTACATATTCTAAAATGAATATATGTAATATATATTTATATTTGTATATATTAATATTAATATATGTTAAATATATATTTAATTCTAGACAGTCAGTGAGAAATGCTGAAAAACGAGAGAAGATTGGGAAACTTCAAAACAGGATATAGACAAATTCTACCTGGAAGGGTTTAGAGAATGTGGGGGAGATAATATTTGATTTGCATCCTGAAAAATTATAAGTTTGAAAGAACAGCTATTCCCGTAACAACTTGATACACAGAGCTGAAGGTAAGAGTACTCCAGGTAGACAGAATGGCCTGGGAAAATGCCCAGAGGCAGAAAAATGAGGTCGTGAAGACTTATTACTATGTTTTCTTCTAGAATATTTGTAATTTTAGGTTTCACATTTAGGTCCATGATCCTTTTTGAGTTAATTTTCGTATATGGTATCTGCACATTTCTGGAGTTCTCTCTCACTGCAGCTCTCTTCTCTCCAGTATTCTGTCCTGCAAACTCTGTCCACTTTATTCTCCTTTGTTCTCAGCTTCACATCCTCAGCCCTTTCTGTAAACTCTCAAGGCATTAAACTGGGACAGTTGTGACACTCACTTCATTTGTTTCTCTTCTCACTGGGATCCCTGTTCTTTATTGCCTGATGTCCTTCATGGTCTTGAAAACCTTTGATGTATACATATAGTTGATAAATATGTAAATAAATTTTGATTGTCTTAGGCAGCACAAAAGATCCAGTCCCTGTTACTCCATCTTGGTTGGAGTAAAAATTCTCTCAGAATTTATTTTTTAATCTCTAATGAAACTAGTCAGATCTCTCTTGGGTATGCCTCCCTCTTCACCATTAGCATCCCGTCCACCATCCTAGCTTGGTCACCTCCATCTTTCATTTGGACTATGCAGTCACTTCCTATGTGCTCTCCTCATCTCCACCTCATCCCCTTTCCAGTCCATTCTTGTGTAGGAATGCATTTGATGTTGCTCAGAGAGAGGTCTGGCCTTTGCCTTCAACTCCTTGGAGGTATTGCCTAGGTCTTTGTAATGTTATCCCTGTTAGGAGTGTCCTTGTTTCCCTGGGGACTTTGGGCTACACCAACATTGTGATTTAGCGTGGGGGCTTTGGGTCACAAGGTATCAGCTCAGCCTCTGGTGGGGCTGAGGACAGATCAGCCACATGGGCAGATTGAGCCCAAGTAAGGGCTATGAATACCAAGGCTTGGGTGAGCGTCACTTGTTGGCAATACTCCATGTATATTGTCACACACTGATGCTGGGAAAGGTTTATTGTCCCTGACTCCATGGGCAGAGGACAACTGGAAGCTCTGCATCTGGAACCTTCTGATGCTGAAAACTCGCCCTCTGTGCACCGGTGCCAGATCAAATCTTGGAGACAGAGTTTTGGATGAAGTAGAAAAGAATAGCTTTATTGCTTTGCCAGGCAAAGGGGGACACAACAAACTTGTGCCCTCAAGTGCTGTGTCCCAACCCAGGGGGATTTGGTGAGGAGCTTTATAGCGAAGGTTCAAGGGTGGAGTTGCTGATAAGGATCAGGGTGTGTGCAGGGCCTGTGCTCCTTTAATCTGGCCTCACATGGTCTCCTGATGAGCTTCTGAGGTTCTCACGGTTATCAAACTGTGACCTTCTCTGGAATTAAGAATGCTTCATCAAGTAGTTAACATGTTCTATTTGGTGGGGGTTTCAGTTTTGTAGAACAGCTCAAAGATATTGTTACGTGTATCCTTTGAGGGAGAGCCAGGACCCTGCACTATTGTTTCTTGACTGTTCCTCCCTTGTTTCTGCATCCCCTCCCTTCCCTGATCAACAACTGTTTGAACCTGCCCTTTGGAACTCAGGGAAGGTCATGGAGGCTGAAGCTTATTTTCTACAAACAAGAAATGGGGGACACAGAAAGGCTTCTGTGCTCTGGAGCCCCACAGGGTCCTGTTCAGTTTCACTTTCTGGACTCAACCCTACACGCTTCTTCCTTTGGCTGATTTTAATCTCTGTCCTTTAGCTGTAACAAAAAATAACCACGAATTTAATAGCCTTCATTGACTTCTGTCTCTTTAGTGTATTATCTATGGACGAACTTGGGGAGCCCAAACTTTTAAAAGATATCTGAAGTGATGGCAGTTCGCTTCCCGCTAACTCTGAAATTCTTTTCAATGCAATTTTCTTGATCTTTTAAAAGACAAAAAAAGCCCGATATGCTCCTCTCTTGTTTAAACCCTTTGGTGATTTACTGTTATATAGTGAAGAGCACACTCTTCAACATGGCCCATGCAAGCCTATGACCCAGAACCTGCCTCCCCCACCTTGTTCTCTGTTACCCTTCTTCCCATTGCTGCTTTCTTTTTCTGTTTCTTCCATTCTCTTCCCGTTCCCTCTTTTTCTACTGGCTTTTAAATTTACCGAACTCAGGTTCAGCTCATTGCCGCTTGAAAGCCAACGTTCAAGAGACAAGTGTTGATTGGAAAGAAAAGTTTGCTTTATTCAGGAGGCCAGCAACCTGGGGAGAAGGTGGACTCATGTCCAAGAACCAACTCGGAAAATTCTGCTAACCATGAAAGTTTTTAAAGGGTGAAAGGGGAAATTAATCACAGTTAATCATTTGGGGAGGAGATCAGAATCTTCCTTATCTTTTACTATGTGCAGACTTTCTTCTGACTGGTTGGTGGTGAGGTGACAGGGCAGTGCTCCAGGAATCTTGTGTTCAGCCTGAAGTTACCATCCTCCACCTGGGTTGGGGTTTTAGTTCCTGCAGAAGAACTCAAAGGTATTGTTAGGTATATCCCTTGAGGAGGAACCAGGACCCTGCTTTAATCGCTGCACTATTGTCTCTTGACTGCTCCAACTTTGTTTCTGCATTCCCTCACTTCTCTAATTAGAAACTATTTAGAAACTATTTAGATGTACCCTTTGGAACTCAGGGAGGGTCTAGGAGCCTGGAGTCTTCTTCCTTCATATAAGAAACAGGGGACACAGAAGGGTCTTTGTAACCAGGAGGATCCCACAAGGTCCTGCCCGGTTTCCAAATTTCAGTCCTCTTGGGCTGGCTGGTACCTCCCTTCCACAGACCAGGTACCTCTTCAACGACTCTTGAGTTCTCCTAACCCTTACGAAGGTACAGTCCACTCTGCTGAGAGCAGCCAGCAGAAAGATGGTATGGTGAAAGGTGCTGTTTCTGTCCACGGAGGCACAGGCAACTCAGTTCTCAGCAGAGGCTGGTCAGGGGAGTGCTGAGAAAGGTCTTTTAATTAACACTAGTGGGAGCTTTAAAGATGGGCTTGAAGCCAGAAAGAGTTTTGGGCCCAGGGTCCCCAGTTAATTACAGAAGCCATGTTTCCAGAAAGAGGCACCTTCTCTTCTTGGTACCTACCTTCCCTCTTCTCCCTCAAATCTCAAACAAGGAAGTGGAGTGGGGACTATGAATCATATTTCTGGGTCACATTTCTTGCTCTTTGAAGATCTTGGGCAAGATACGTCACATCAGGGCCTCTGGTTGCTTCTGTGGAAAATGAAGAGTTTCAACTAGCTCAGTGATTCCCACCAGTTTGACCACAAATGTCCCCTTTTATAGTTTTCCTTCCCTTGTGAGCATCAGTTGTGTTGCAAATGACAAAGAAACTTGAGCCTTGTTTGGTGTGGCCTTATGGTCCAATAAGGTCCTACTAGGTGTCATGCCTGAGTCAGACAACAGGGATGCAGGGATGGATCAGGCACAGGTTCACAGCCACAGGGAGCCCACCATGTTCTGGGAAAGACAAGCACACAAATGGTCACACTCAACAGGAGCAATAGGGCTTATTGGGGCCAGTGGAGGGGAACTTCATTGACACTGAAGGACAAATAGGAGTGTCAGGTGAGGGAGGGCACTCTGAAGGCCCTCTAGATCTAGGAAGATGGAATGCTGTGGGCAGATAGACTTTTTGTACTGCTGTCAAGAGCCAAGGAGCTCTTCCATGCAGATTCCAGGTGGCTTGAGAAACAATGGGACAGGTGTTTTCTGAAGCCAGGGCTTTAGGTCCTGCTGTGATGCTGGGCAAGTCACATAATCTCAGTTTCCTCCTGAGTGCATAGATTTCTAACATGTGCTCAAGTTCACGTGTTGGTGTAAATAAAGCTTTGTCCTCATACCAGCTAGTGACATTCAACACAGTCCTTGGAAGATGGATCCCACAGCTGTGCATGAAATCCCAGTTCCTGTTGACCTTGGTCAGCTGTGTGACCCTCTCAAAGAACCCCACATGACACTGATCTCCTGGATTTTTACACATGTAGGGAGGCTGGAGGGGTGCACACTGTTTGTTGAGAACCCACCAGGTATCATTCATTAGATCATATAAGTCCCCTAAACGGAGTAAGTGGGGTTTGCTCAATTTAAGAGATGAAGCTAGGAAAGTGTGGAGAAGTCTGGTAGCCTGTATGGGCCACATAGCTGGCCCATGGAAGAGTTGAGATACAAAGCCAAGTCTGAGTGGCCCAAGAACCCATGCTCTTCCCACTGACCATGCCACCTCCCAGGTGTGGGGGTAGGGTGAGGAGGGGTAGAGATGAGTAGTATGGTGGTATCAAAAGTGCTGGGAATGGGTAGAAAGGAATTAAGGTCTTTGTAATGGGTTGAATGGTGACTCTCTTTAAAAGATATGTCCACTTGGAACCTCAGAACATGAAAGTATTTGGAATAAAGGTTTTTGTAGATGTAATTAAGGAAAGGATCTCAGTGTGAGGTCATCCTGGATTAAGGTGGGTCCTGTATCCAATGATGGGCATTATTCTAAGAGACAGAAGAGAGAAGACAGGGAAACAGAGGGGAGGAGGCAACATGGTCCCAGAGGCAGAGATTGGAGTGATGCAGCCACAAGCCAAGGAATGCCAGGAGCCACTAGAAGCTGGAAGAGGTGAGGAAAGATTTTCCCCTGGAGCCCTCAGAAGGAGCATGGCCCTGCTGGCACCTTGATTTTGGACTTCTGACCTCCAGGACTGTGAGATAAGAAATTTCTGTTGTTTTAAGCCATCAGGCTGGTGGTCATTTGTCACAGCAGCTGCAGGAAACTCATACAGTCTTCACCACAGCGTAAGGTTAGTGTCACACCTCCACGTGGTCAAGGGGAACACCGTGGTGTGGTAGATGATGTTTACAAGCACTCCTGGCTTGGACCCTGAAGCTCAATCCTAGGAAAGGAGAACTGCTCAGCCTGAGAAGGCAGCAGGGCGGTGACTGGTGGTCAGAGACTGTGAGGCAAAGATGCTCACTCCTTCCTGTTGTCCCTACCCTCTCTTTGCACAAGCTGGGTGTCCCTGTGCAATTGCCTGCCTTGTGGACTTTCTAGGGAGTTAGGTGCCCCTGGCTTTGAATTTTGACTCTGCCACTTTCCAGCTGTGTGATACAGGGACCATTCTTTCCCTTCCCTGAGCTTCAGTTTCCCCATCTATGGGATGGGATTAATAATCCTCCCTGGCAGTGAGTGTGAGGATTAGAGAAAGCATCGCGTGTCTGGTGTGTGTCACTGCTCCTGTGCTATGCAGGAAGCACTTAACACCTGGTGACTGATAACTCACCACATTCTCTTTGGAAACTTTAGTTTCCTCCTCTGTGAAGTGGGGGTGTTAAGTGTTGCACAGTGAGGAGTTGGGAGGATGAGGATTCCCTGCACATTATGGGCACTCGGAAGCTGAAGTGGGGATGAGGAGAGGTGCTCTCCTGAGAGCAGAGACACCTGTGTTCAGGTGTTGTGATGCTGTGGGACAGATCCAGCCTTGGAGACCTCCTAAACTCATGCTCTGCAACCATGGACATCCGGTGCTCAGCCTTTCCACCAGGGCTCACAATGTGCTGGCCAAAGGGACCTGAGGTTCCTCCATGGCCAAGCCTTATACAAATGTCAGGCCTTGGCATTCCTTCCAATGCTGACTTTGCCTGTTGACCTCACCCGGACAGCCCACTCACCTGAAGCCATGCTTCCCAGCCCCCAGAGGAGACAGAAGCCTTTCTCCTCTTTGGAGATCCAACCTTCCACAGTTCCTGGGGAAACTTGGCTACACAAAGTGGTGGAGGTGGGGGTCCAGCATCTTCTGAGAGTTAAGACTGTTCCTTCTGGTTTCTCAGGGTTAAAATTTTTTTTTATTTTAATTTTTAAAAATTGAAGTATAGTTGATTTACAATATCGAGGTTTCTCATGCTTTTAAACCCAGAGAAGCCATTCACCTTGTGGGCTCCAGATGAGGACATTTTATTCTGATTAAAACCATGGAGACTGTAGAGAGGGAGCTGATATAAATCTCTAGACCAGGGCATTTACCCCAGAGCATGACCCTAGAGCATGACCAGGAAGGATGCCTAGAACTCAGCTAAGCATTAAATAGACTACTCCTGGAAGGGGAAAACCCATTGCTCATTGACCCAAATACTGAACTCAAAATATTGAACAATCTGGTGAATTCACTGGCCGTAATGGAGTGTTGAGTTTGTATTTCCCATTTGGGTCTTTCCTTAAGTCACTCCTTCTCCTTGGGGTCTGGAGACTTTATTATCAAGGTTTCTCTTCTTATTGAAAGACAACATCATGCCTTTCAAAAAAAGCCACACTTTATCCTTATTTTTTTGGTCTCCACAGTTTCCAGAAAAAAACAGCTAGAGGACTACTTATGGGCTGCTCAAGGGCAATGGAAGACTCTGGGTCTTCCATGATTGAGGGAAGAGAGAAACTGTCCTGTGTCCAAGAGACACAAGCCAACTGCAAGGGAGGCTTGGACGGATCTGCACCCATTAAGCTGTGTGATGTTGAAGGAACACTGAGGTTGTGGGTCCAAAGGCCGATGGGTTCCTTCTTCTCTTCCTCCCTCCCTCCGTCCATCCCTCCACTCCCTCTTTCTTTAGCAAATACGTATCGAGGGTCTGCTTGCCCAAGTTCTGGGCCAGGCTTTGGGGAGAGAGAGAGAGATGAGCTGGTTTTTGCTCTCAAGTAACCCACGATCTGGGTTAGGGGACGGAAGAGCCAGCAGACACCACAGGAACAGCAACAGAGCAGCCTGGGAAGGCTTCTTGGAGGAGGGGACCCCTAAAGAGAGACTGCACAGGGGTTGTGAGGGGAGGAAAAGAAATCTTAAGCATATGGAGCAACTTGTCTGACAACCCAGTGGCCCTCTCTGAACAGGCCCATTTTGTGTGCTGCCAACTGCCGGGAGTTGGACGCTGTGGATGAACCGTGCAAATGGGAGGGGTCAGAAGTAAACACGCTCTGACACAGTAACCCTGCACCGTGTGCCAGGCCCCACTTCAAGCGCTGTATGTCTATTACTGTGGCTTATTACTGCTTGGACCCCAGAACAACCCAGTGAGGTGAAAATCCCATGTTTAGTTGAAATGGAGGCAAAGAGAGATAGACAGAATTGCCCTGGGTCACATGGTCAGTGTACTAGTCAGGGTCCTCCAGAGAAACAGAGCCAATAGGATGTCTGTCTGTCTATCTCTCCATATAAGTATACATAAGAGGAGATTTATTACAAGAATTAGCTCACTTAGCTGTGGACGCTGAGAAGTCCCTTGATCTGCCTCCTGCAACCTGGGGATCCGGGACAGCCAGGGGTGGAATTCAGTCCAAAGGTCAGAGAACCAGGAACGTCAATGTCTGGGGACAGGAAAAGATGGACATCTCAGCTGAGACAGAGCAAATCCTCCCTTCATCCACCTTTCTGTTCTATTCAGGCCCTCAGTGGGTCAGTGATGCCAACCCACGCTGGTACCACCAACACCCGACCACGAAAAGGCACACGCTCCAGTGGCCTCCTCACCTCCGAGCCTGGGCCCTGGTCCACAGCTGGT
The DNA here is from genome assembly GCF_964270905.1 of Leucopleurus acutus. Taxonomy (NCBI): domain Eukaryota; kingdom Metazoa; phylum Chordata; class Mammalia; order Artiodactyla; family Delphinidae; genus Leucopleurus; species Leucopleurus acutus. The sequence goes on from NC_139142.1 coordinate 5,651,225, forward strand.
GCTTAATACATGTGTGTCAGAATGGAATTAGGGAGAACCTGCTGACAGATAGACACAGCAGCCTGACTGACAGAAATACGTATGGCCCAGCAGCTCCACTATGTTTTTCAGAGAAAACGGTCAGGGCAGAACGAGAGGGAGACTGGCCAATCACGCTCCCCTGGACCATCATCTGGACACACGATGTGCAAAGGGAAAGTGGCCAGAGTCCATGGTGTGGCGCCTGCCTGCCAGCCTGCCGCTGACTGGTGGCCTGAGGACCGTAAAGACATCCACAGGAGAGGGAAAACCAGGGCAGATGAGAAGAAGGCTGTGATCAGGGGACACTGACATCTCCAAAGTTTCAACCCACCAGGTCTAGTGCCCCACCCTTCACATATGTCCTGCTGCAAAGTCCTCCCCAAGAGTTGGAGGGTTACCTGCTTTATGGATGAGGAAACAGGCTCAGAGAGGTTGAGTGAGTCACCCCAGGTCACGCAGCTGGGACATGGCAGGGTTGGATGGAACTCTGGCTCTTTCAACCATGCCTTACTATCTCCTGTCAATCTAAAAGAAGTTTCCCTGTTGCCCTGCTGCTGGATGTTTCCAGCCTTCATACCATCTCTCACGCTGACCCCTCCCCCTGTCCAGGAGGCTTGCTAAGGCGCCTTGACCTCCCTAATCTGGCAACTTTGATGGGAGCTCTCCTTGGTAGCACATCATTGTGGGAGCGTGAGGTGTATTCACACCATGCAGACTCCCAGTGGACCCATGCTGAGCACCCTCTGTGTGATTCCAGCCACTGCTGCCCTCAAGAGCATCCCACACAGGGAGCCCTGTGCTAACCTTAACACTCGTGTTTAGTTTGCACAGGGAGACCTGGGACCTAGAGGAGGGGCCTCATTCACCCTTGGACGGTGAGGGCCTTGGGGGCAGAGGCCAGAAGAGCTTCCTGCAGGAGGTGAAAACCATGCCTGTACTTGAGGGGCGAGGAGGATGTTGAAATGGTGGTTCTCAAGTCTGGCTGCACATGGAATTAGCTGGGTACCTGTGCCCTGGGCCCTGAGATTCTGATTCAGTTGATCTTGAATGGGATTGAAGCATCAGTGTTTTAAAAAGCTCACTGAGTAATCAACCATGCCTGTGTAGTGAAACCACCATTAAAATCCAAAAGGAGGGGTTTCAGAGAGCTTCCAGGTTGGTGAAGCAGAAAACCTCCACGTGCCACTGTGCTGGGCACCAAACTCCAAGAGGAATGAGATTCTTTTGTTCTCGACCTTGCCCTATGAATCTCTTCATCTGGCTGTTGGTTCCTGTGCTTTAATATCCTTGATAATAAACTACTCATCTGAGCCACGTGGCTGACAGGGTCTTGGTGCTCTGGCTTTCTGTCAGCCTGAGATTGGAGGTGGGAAAGCCAAGTTCAGGACACTGGACCACCAGAGACCTCCTGGCCCCACGTAATATCAATCAGCAAGAGCTCTTCCAGAGATCTCCATCTCAATGTTAACACCCAGCTCCATTCTACTCAACGAACAGCAAGCTCCAGTGCTGGATGACACATGCCAAACAACTAGCAAACAGGAACACAACCCCACCCATTAGCAGAGAGGCGGCCTAAAGTCATACTACATTCACAGACACCCCAGAACACATCACCGGACATGGTCCTGCCCACCAGACAGTCAAGATCCAGCCACACCCAACAGAACACAGGCAATAGTCCCCTCCACGAGGAAGCTTACACAAGTCACTGAACCAACCTCACCCACTGGGGGCAGACACCAAAAGCAATGGGAACTACGGACCTGCAGCTTGTGAAAAGGAGGCCCCAAACACAGTAAGTTAAGCAAAATGAGAAGGCAGAGAAATACACAGCAGATGAAAGAGCAAGGTAAAAACCCACCAGACCAAACAAATGAAGAGGAAATAGGCAGTCTACCTGAAAAAGAATTCAGAGTAATGAGAGTAAAGATGATCCAAAACCTTGGAAATAGAATGGAGAAAATACAAGAAATGTTTAACAAGGACCTAGAAGAACTAAAGAGCAAACAAACAATGATGAACAACACAATAATGAAATTAAAAATTTTCTAGAAGGAACCAAGAGCAGAATATTGAGGTAGAAGAACAGATAAGTGAACTGGAAGATAAAATAGTGGAAATAACTACCTCAGAGCAGAATAAAGAAAAAAGAATGAAAAGAATTGAGGACTGTCTCAGAGACCTCTGGGACAATATTAAATACACCAATATTCGAATTATAGGGGCCCCAGAAAAAGAAGAGAAAAAGAAAGGGAATGAGAAAATATTTGAAGAGATTATAGTTGAAAACTTCCCTAATATGGGAAAGGAAATAGTCAATCAAGCCCAGGAAGAACAGAGAGTCCCATACAGGATAAATCCAAGGAGAACCATGCCAAGACACATATTAATCAAACTATCAAGAATTAAATACAAAGAAAAAATACTAAAAGCAGCAAGGAAAAAACAAATACCATGCAAGGGAATCCCCATAAAGTTAACAGCTGATCTTTCAGCAGAAACTCTGCAAGCCAGAAGGGAGTGGCAGGACATATTTAAAGTGATGAAAGGGAAAAACCTACAACCAACCCAACCTACCCAGCAAGGATCTCATTCAGATTCGACTGATAAATTAAGACCTTTATAGGCAAGCAAAAGCTAAGAGAATTCAGCATCACCAAACCAGCTTTACAACAAATGCTAAAGGAACTTCTCTAGGCAGGAAACACAAGAGAAGGAAAAGACCTGCAGAAACAAACCCAGGGCTTCCCTGGTGGTACAGTAGTTGAGACTCCACCTGCCGATGCAGGGGACATGGGTTCCTGCCCTGGTCCGGGAAGATCCCACATGGCGCGGATCGGCTGGGCCCATGAGCCATGGCCACTGAGCCTGCACGTCCAGAGGTTGTGCTCCGCAACGGGAGAGGCCACAACAGTGAGAGGGCCGTGTACCGCAAAAAAATACAAAAAAACCCCCCCAAAACCCCCACAAAACAATTAAGAAAATCGTAATAGGAACATACATATTGATAATTACCTTAAATGTAAATGGATTAAATGCTCCAACCAAAAGACATAAGCTGGCTGAATGGATACAAAAACAAGACCCGTATATATATGCTGTCTACAAGAGACCCACTTCAGTCCTAGGGACACATACAGACTGAAAGTGAGGGGATGGAAAAAGATATTCTATGCAAATGGAAATCAGGAGAAAGCTAGAGTACCAATTCTCACATCAGGCAAAATAGACTTTAAAATAAAGACTATTACAAGAGACACAGAAGGACACTACCTAATGATTAAGGGATCAATCCGAGAAGAAGATATAACAACTGTAAATATTTATGCATCCAACATAGGAGCATCCCAATACATAAGGCAAATGCTAACAGCCATGAAAGGGGAAATCGACAGTAACACAATAATAGTAGGGGACTGTAACACCCCAATTTCACAAATGGACAGATCAACCAAAATGAAAGAAAATAAGGAAACACAAGCTTTAAATGATACATTAAACAAGAGGGACTTAATTGATATTTATAGGACATTCCATCCAAAAGCAACAGAATACACTTTCTTTTCAAGTGCGCATGGAACATTCTCCAGGATAGGTCATATCTTGGGTCACAAATCAAGCCTTGGTAAATTTAAGAAAATTGAAATCATATCAAGGATCTTTTCTGACCACAATGCTATGAGACTAGATATCAATTACAGGAAAAAAACTCTAAAAAATACAAACACATGGAGGCTAAATGATACGCTACTAAATAACCAAGAGATCACTGAAGAAATCAAAGAGGAAATCAAGAAATACCTAGAAACAAATGACAATGAAAACACGACGACCCAAAACCTATGGGATGCAGCAAAGGCAGTTCTAAGAGGGAAGTTTATAGCAATACAATCCTACCTCAAGAAACAAGAAAAATCTGAAATAAACAACCTAACCTTATACCTAAAGCAATTAGAGAAAGAAGAACAGAAAAGTCCCAAAGTAACCAGAAGGAAAGAAATCATAAAAATCAGATCAGAAATAAATGAAAAAGAAATGAAGGAAACAACAGCAAAGATCAACAAAACTAAAAGCTGGTTCTTTGAGAAGATAAACAAAATTGATAAACCACTAGCCAGACTCATCAGGAAAAAAAGGGAGAAGACTTAAACCAACAAAACTAGAAATGACAAAGGAGAAGTAACAACTGACCCTGCAAAAATACAAAGAATCATGAGGGATTACTACAAGCAACTATATGCCAATAAAATGGACAACCTGGAAGATATGGACAAATTCTTAGAAAAGTGCAACCTTCTGAGACTGAATCAGGAAGAAAGAAAGTATAAACAGACGAGTACAAGCAGTGAAATTGAAACTGTGATTAAAATTCTTCCAACAAACAAATGCCCAGGACCGGATGGTTTCACAGGTGAATTCTATCAAACATTTAGAGAAGAACTAACACCTATCCTTATCAAACTCTTCCAAATTATAGCAGAGGGAGGAACACTCCCAAACTCATTCTACGAGGCCACCATCACCCTGGTACCAAAACCAGACAAAGGTGTTACAAAAAAAGAAAACTACAGGCCAATATCCCTGATGAAACAGAGATGAAAACATCCTCAACAGAATACTAGCAAACAGAATCTAGCAGCACATTAAAAGGATCATACATCATGATCAAGTGGTGTTTATCCCAGAAATGCAAGAGTTCTTCAATATATGCAAATCAATAAATGAGATACACCATATTAACAAATTGAAGGAAAAAAGCATATGATAATCTCAATCGATGCAGAAAAAGCTTTTAAGAAAATTCAACACCCATTTATGATAAAAAAACTCTCTAGAAAGTGGGCATAGAGGGCACTTAACTCAACAGGATAAAGGCCATATATGACAAACCCACAGCCAAGAACATTCTCGATGGTGAGAAACTGAAGCCATTTCCACTAAGATCAGGAAGAAGACAAGGTTGCCTACTCTCACCACTATTATTCAGCATAGTTTTGAAGTTTTAGCCACAGCAATCAGAGAAGAAAAATAAATAAAAGGAATCCAAATTGGGAAAGAAGAAGTAAAGGTGTCACTGTTTGCAGTTGACATGATACTACAGGTAGAGAATCCTAAATATGCTACCAGAAAACTACTAGAGCTAATCAATGAATTTGGTAAAGTAGCAGGGTACAAAATTAATGCACAGAAATCTCTTATATTCCTATACACTAATGATGAAAAATCTGAAGGAGAAATTAAGGAAACGTTCCCATTTAGCACTGCAACCTAGGAATAAACCTACCTAAGGAGACAAAAGACCTGTTTGAGGAACACTAGAAGACACGGATGAAAGAAATTTAAGATGATGCCAACAGATGGAGAGATATACCATGTTCTTGGATTGGAAGAATCAATATTGTGAAAATGACTCTACTGCCCAAAGCAATCTACAGATTCAATGCAATCCCTATCAAATTACCAATGGCATTTGCACAAAACTAGAAAAAATATTTCACAGTTTGTATGCAAACACAAAAGACCCCAAAGAGCCTAAACAATCTTGAGAAAGAAAAACGGAGCTGGAAGAATCAGGCTCCCTGAATTCAGACTATACTATAAAGCTACAGTAATCAAGACAATATAGTACTGGCACAAAAACAGAAACATAGATCAATAGAACAGGATAGAAAGCCCAGAGATAAACCCACACACATATGGTTACCTTATCTTTGATAAGGAGGAAAGAATATACAATGGAGAAAAGACAGCCTCTTCAATAAGTGGTGCTGGGAAAACTGGACAGCTACATATAAAAGAATGAAATTCGAACACTCCCTAACACCATACACAAAAATAAACTCAAAATGGATTAAAGACCTAAATGTAAGGCCAGACACCATCAAACTCTTAGAGGAAAACATAGGCAGAACACTCTATGACATAAATCACAGCAAGATCCTTTTTGACCCACCTCCTAGAGAAATGAAACCATAAACAAGACAAAAAGACAACCCTGAGAATGGGAGAAAATATTTGCAAACGATTCAACAGATAAAGAATTAATCTCCAAAATATACAACAGCTCAGGCAGCTCAATATCAAAAAAACAAATAACCCAATCCAGAAATGACCAGAAGACCTAAATAGACATTTCTCCAAAGAAGATATAAGATTGCCAACAAACACATGAAAGGGTGCTCAACATCACTAATCATTAGAGAAATTCAAATCAAAACTACAATGAGGTATCACCTCACACTGGTCAGAATGGCCATCATCAAAAAATCTACAAATAATAAATGCTGGAGAGGGTGTGGAGAAAAGGGAGCCCTCTTGCATTGTTGGTGGGAATGTAAATTGATACAGCCACTATGGAGAACAGTATGGAGGTTCCTCAGAAAACTAAAAATAGAACTACCATATCACCCAGCAATCCTGCTACTTGGCACATACCCTGAGAAAACCATAATTCAAAAAGAGTCATGTACCACAATGTTCATTGCAGCAATATTTACAATAGCCAGGACATGGAAGCAACCTAAGTGTCCATAGACAGACGAATGGATAAAGATATGGCACATATATGCAATGGAATATTACTCAGCCAGAAACAAAACTGAGTTATTTGTAGTGAGGTGGATGGACCTAGAGTCTGTCATAGAGAGTGAAGTAAGTCAGAAAGAGGAAAACAAATACCGTATGCTAACACATACATATGGAATAAAAAAAAATCGTTCTGAAAAACCTAGGGACAGGACAGGAATAAAGACACAGGGATAGAGAATGGACATGAGGACATGGGGATGGGGAAGGGTAAGCTGGGAAGAAGTGAGGGAGTGGCATGGACATATATACACTACCAAATGTAAAATAGATAGCTAGTGGGAAGCAGTTTTGTGCTTTGTGACCACCTAGAGGGGTGGGATAGGGAGGGTGGGAGGGAGATGCAAGAAGGAGAGGGTATTGGGATATATGTATACGTATAGCTGATTCAGTTTGTTATACAGCAGCAACTAACACAAAAGTGTAAAGCAATTACATTCCAGTAAAGATTTAAAAAAACCCATAATGGGTGGATGGATAAATTAGGAGTTTCGGATTTACAGATACATACTACTACATGTAAAATAGATAACCAACAAGGACCTACTGTATAGCACAGGGAACTAGACTCAATATTTTGTAATAACCTATAAGGGAAAGAATCTGAAAAAGAATATATAGTGTATATATATATATGTGTGTGTGTGTGTGTGTGTGTGTGTGTGTGTGTGTGTGTGTGTGTGTGTGTGTGTGTGTGTATAACTGAATCACTGTGCTGTACACCTGAAAACTAACACGATATTGTAAATCAACTATACTTCAATTAAAAAAAAGTAACATTGGCCGTGGCACACAACACTCTGTAACTACTTCATTGTCGTGATGATTGCTCTAGTTCCATGGAATAACAGGACATCAGAATTTGAGGGAACCTTGGAAATCCCTAGCCCAGTTGACCTTAACCATTTCATGTCTTGGACCCTCCGACAGGTGACTGACGCCTGGCACCTTTTCTCAGAATACTCTTCTGCCTGCATAAAATAAAATACATGAGATGACAAAGGAAACCCATTATTTTGAAAATTATCAAATATTAAAAACAGATTTGTGATGTAGGAGTGCACATGCTTCCTCATTAATGCATTAAATAACAAGCCCGAACAGAGGGTCTAATAGCCACCATAATTTCAGCGTAGCAAGGAGTGTTAATGGTATTTTGAATTTTCTGCAAAAATGACAGTGGAAAAGGAAAGTATCTGGGATTCCTGTTGGTAACCAAGTCACAGGCACTGCAAACACTGTGCTGATATCACACTGTCCCTGTCCCGACAGAGGGGCTCCGCTCAGTTAGAGGTTAGTGATAATAAATATACAATTTTATTTTCTCAACCAGGTCTGTAGGCCTGTCCCCAGGCCCTTGCCTCCCCAGTGAGACGCCTTCCTTGGTCCAACCCTCTCTATCTGCCCAGGACGACATGGAGGTGGAGAGGCAAGTTGTTATTCCGAAGCTATACAAAATTTGAACCCAGAGCCCGGTGTCCTACATCCCAGGTCACCCTCCATCCTTCAGAGATAAAATGTATAAAAATTTAGCACAGAGCCTGGCCTAGGGGTGTCTCATCATTAAAGGATGACTATGATTTGTTGGTGCTGGGACAGGCCAAAGCCGGGATTCCAATGCGTGTGCACAAACACACTGGCTCACCCACACACACTAAGCCCTGCCTGATTCCATGGCTCAGGGCTCAGCTCAGGGAGCTCCCCGGAACCCACAGCCCTGCCAGGCCCTGGCCCAGAACGTGGGCGGCCCCCACCCCCCGCCCCGCTGCATCAGCGGTCAGCAGGCCCCGTCCACCCCAGGCTGGCAGGCTGGCAGTCAGCGGTTGCCCACCGAGCACCGGGCCCTGCCCGCATTAACTTCCTGCTGGGATAATTCTTCTCCAGGCTTTTTTTCCCGGCCACCAAGTGCGCCTGCCACCACACTGCTGTTTTTCATCTTGTTAATTGAGTCATTTATTTTGTTAAAAGGTGAAACTTTATCAGGGTTTATGTGCCAAGTGCAAGAAGGTGTATTTAATGATACATCAAGTGGCCACAGCTTCAGATGCCGCCTTATCTGGATGCAGCTCGGAGGGAGGGCGGGATGGAGCCCATCCCTCGCAGTTAAATTATGCTCATTTTACAAACAGCCACGAGTTAAATCCCGGGTAACCTTGGCCTCAGGGTGTGCCCAGAAATACACACAATGGCTGGGGGCTTGAGAACAGGATCCATGCCCTATTCATTCTGTCCCCAGAGCATCCTTGTGGTTCCATCCGGCTCTCCTGGATGCTCAGGCCTGAACCCTGGGCATCTCCCTTTTCTCCTGGTTCCCTGGCCCCACAGGACCCAGTGCCCAGCAACTCTCAGGCAAGCAAACAGTCAGCTCCGCCCATTCCTGCCCGGTTCCACCCACCCCCACTCCCGACATCTGGCATCCGTCTTGTGTCCTGAATCCCCCAGAGGACCTTCCAAACTCCAGAACTCAGCTGGCCTTCCCCCGCCAAGAACTTCAGTGCCCTCTTTCCCTTAAAACCTGGAGGTAAAGTCAGAGCTCCCTGGACCGCTGTCTGAAGCCTTCCCAATCTGGCGCCACCTCCGTTCAGCCTCAGCCTCCACCAGCCGCACCCTCTCTACCTGCATGGCAACCAGGCTCTGTGCTGCTTTAGAAGTCCGTGCCTTGAAATAAAGTCCTCCACAACCCCATCCTCTGCATCTCTCTTCACGCTAAGGTAGTGTTTCTCAACCCAATAGAATCACTCCGTGAGCTTTTTTTTTTTTTAACGTTACATATATTTTATTTATTTTAACCTCTTTATTGGAGTAAAATTGTTTACAATGTTGTGTTAGTTTCTGGTATATAACAAAGTGAATCAGCTATACATATACATATATCCCCATATCTCCGCCCTCTTGTGTCTCCCTCTCACCCTCCCTATGCCCCCCCTCTAGGTGGACACAAAGCACTGAGCTGATCTCCCTGTACTATGCGGCTGCTTCCCACCAGTTATTTTACATTTGGTAGTGTATATATGTCCATGCCACTCTCTCACTTCGTCCCAGCTTACCCTTCCCCCTCCCCGTGTCCTCAAGTCCATTCTCTACATCTGCGTCCTACCCCTAGGTTCATCAGAACCATTTTTTTTTTATTCCATATATATGTGTTAGCATGTAGTATTTCTTTTTCTCTCTCTGACTTACTTCACTCTGTATGACAGACTCTAGGTCCATCCACCTCACTACAAATAACTCAATTTCGTTTCTTTTTATGGCTGAGTAATATTCCATTGTACATAAGTGCCACATCTTTATCCATTCATCTGTCTATGGACACTTAGGTTGCTTCCATGTCCTGGCTATTGTAAATAGTACTGCAATGAACATTGTGGTACATGATTCTTTTTGAATTATGGTTTTCTCAGGGTATATACCCAGTAGTGGGATTCCTGGGTCGTATGGTAGTTTTACTTTTAGTTTTTTAAGGAACCTCCATACTGTTCTCCATAGTGGCTGTATCAATTTACATTCCCACCAACAGTGTAAGAGGGTTCCCTTTTCTCCATACCCTCTCCAGCATTTATTGTTTGTAGATTTTTTGATGATGGCCATTCTGACCGGTGTGAGGTGATACCTCATTGTAGTTTTGATTTGCATTTCTCTAATGATTAGTGATGTTGAGCATCCTTTCATGTGTTTGTTGGCAATCTGTATATCTTCTTTGAAGAAATGTCTATTAAGGTCTTCTGCCCATTTTTGATTGGGTTCTTTTTTTGATATTGAGCTGCATGAGCTGTGGTATATTTTGGAGATTAATCCTTTGTCCATTGAATCATTTGCAAATATTTTCTCCCATTCTGAGGGTTGTCTTGTTTATGGTTTCCTTTGCTGTGCAAGAGCTTTTAAGTTTCATTAGGTCCCATTTGTTTATTTTTGTTTTTATTACCCTTCTCTAGGAGGTGGGTCAAAGAGGATCTTGCTGTGATTTATGTCATAGAGTGTTCTGCCTATGTTTTCCTCTAAGAGTTTTATAGTGTCTGGCCTTACATTTAGGTCTTTAATCCATTTTGAGTTTATTTTTGTGTATGGTGTTAGGGAGTGTTCGAATTTCATTCTTTTATATGTAGCTGTCCAGTTTTCCCAGCACCACTTATTGAAGAGGCTGTCTTTTCTCCATTGTATATTCTTTCCTCCTTATCAAAGATAAGGTGACCATATGTGTGTGGGTTTATCTCTGGGCTTTCTATCCTGTTCTATTGATCTATATTTCTGTTTTTGTGCCAGTACTATATTGTCTTGATTACTGTAGCTTTGTAGTATAGTCTGAAGTCAGGGAGCCTGATTCCTCTAGCTCCATTTTTCTTTCTCAAGGTTGCTTTTGCTCTTCGGGGTCTTTTGTGTTTCCATACAAATTGTGAACTTTTTTGCTCTAGTTCTGTGAAAAATGCCATTGGTAGTTTGATAGGGATTGCATTGAATCTGTAGATTGCTCTGGGTAGTATAGTTATTTTCACAATGTTGATTCTTCCAATCCAAGCAAATGGTATATCTCTCCATCTCTTTGTATCATCTTTAATTTCTTTCATCAGTGTCTTGTAGTTTTCTGCATATAGGTCTTTTGTCTACTTAGGTAGGTTTATTCCTAGATATTTAATTATTTTTGTTGCAATGGTAAATGGGAGTGTTTCCTTAATTTCTCTTTCAGATTTTTCATCATTAGTATATAGGAATGCAAGAGATTTCTGTGCATTAATTTTGTATCCTGCAACTTTACCAAATTCATTGATTAGCTCTAGTAGTTTTCTGGTAGCATCTTTAGGTTTCTCTACGTATAGTATCATGTCATCTGCAAACAGTGACAGCTTTACTTCTTCTTTCCCGATTTGGATTCTTTTTATTTCTTTTTCATCTCTGATTGCTCTGCCTAAAACTTCCAAAACTATGTTGAATAATAGTGGTGAGAGTGGACAACCTTGCCTTTTTCCTGATCTTAGTGGAAATGGTTTCAGTCTTCCACCATTGAGAACGATGCTGGCTGTGAGTTTGTCATATAGGGCCTTTATTATGTTGAGGTAGGTTCCCTCTATGTCTACTTTCTGGAGAGTTTTTATCATAAATGGGTGTTGAATTTTGTCAAAAGCTTTTTCTGCATCTATTGTGATTATCATATGGTTTTTATCCTTCGGTTTGTTAATATGGTGTATCGCATTGATTGATTTGAGTATATTGAAGAATGCTTGCATTCCTGGAATAAACCCAACTTGATCATGGTGTATGATGCTTTTAATGTGCTGCTGGATTCTGTTTGCTGGTATTTTGTTGAGGATTTTTGCATCTCTGCTCATCAGTGATATTGACCTGTAGTTTTCTCTTGTAGTTTTCTGTTTTTGGTAACATCTTTGTCTGGTTTTGGTATCAGGGTGATGGTGGCCTCATAGAATGAGTTTGGGAGTGTTCCTCCCTCTGCTATAATTTGGAAGAGTTTGAGAAGGATAGGTGTTAGCTCTTCTCTAAATGTTTGACCAATTTCGCCTGTGAAGCCATCTGGTCCTGGGCATTTGTTTGTTGGAAGAATTTTCATCACAGTTTCAATTTCTGTGCTTATGATTGGACTGTTTATACTTTTTTTCTTCCCGGTTCAGTGTAAAAGGTTGCGCTTTTCTAAGAATTTGTCCATTTCTTCCAGGTCGTCCATTTTATTGGCATATAGTTGCTTGTAGTAATCCCTCATGATTCTTTGTATTTTTGCAGGGTCAGTTGTAACTTATCCTTTTTCATTTCTAATTTTGTGGATTTGAGTCTTCTCCCTTTTTTTCCTGATGAGTCTGGCTCGTGGTTTATCAATTTTGTTTATCTTCTGGAAGAACCAGCTTTTGGTTTTATTGACCTTTGCTGTTGTTTCCTTAATTTCTTTTTCATTCATTTCTGATCTGATTTTTATGATTTCTTTCCTTCTGGTGACTTTGGGGTTTTTTTTTTGTTGTTGTTCTTCTTTCTCTAATTGCTTTAGGTGTAAGGTTAGGTTGTTTATTTGAGATTTTTCTTGTTTCTTGAGGTAGGATTGTATTGCTATAAACTTCCCTCCTAGAACTGCTTTTGTTGCATCCCACAGGTTTTGGGTCATCGTGTTTTCATTGTCATTTGTTTCTAGGTATTTCTTGATTTCCTCTTTGATTTCTTCAGTGATCTCTTGGTTATTTAGTAGTGTATTGTTTAGCCTCCATGTGTTTGTATTTTTTAGAGTTTTTTTCCTGTAATTGATATCTAGTCTCATAGCGTTGTGGTCAGAAAAGATCCTGATACAATTTCAATTTTCTTAAGTTTACCAAGGCTTGATTTGTGACCCAAGATATGACCTATCCTGGAAAATGTTCCATGCGCACTTGAAAAGAAAGTGTATTCTGTTGCTTTTGGATGAAATATCCTATAAATATCAAGTCCCTCTTGTTTAATGTATCATTTAAAGCTTGTGTTTCCTTATTTTCTTTCATTTTGGTTGATCTGACCATTGGTGAAAATGGAGTGTTAAAGTCCCCTACTATTATTGTGTTACTATCGATTTCCCCTTTCATGACTGTTAGCATTTGTCTTATGTATTGGGGTGCTGCTATGTTGGGTGCATAAATATTTACAGTTCTTATGTCTTCTTCTTGGATTGATCCCTTGATCATTATGTAGTGTCCTTCTTTGTGTCTTGTAATAGTCTTTATTTTAAAGTCTATTTTGCCTGATGTGAGAATTGGTACTCTAGCTTTCTCCTGATATCCATTTGCATGGAGTATCTTTCTCCATCCCCTCACTTTCAGTCTGTATGTGTCCCTAGGTCTGAAGTGGGTCTCTTGTAGACAGCATATATATACGGGTCTTGTTTTTGTATCCATTCAGCCAGTTTATGTCTTTTGGTTGGAGCATTTAATCCATTTACATTTAAGGTAATTATCGATATGTATGTTCCTATTACCATTTTCTTAATTGTTTTGGGTTTGTTTTTGCAGATCTTTTCCTTCTTTTGTGTTTCCTGCCTAGAGAAGTTCCTTTAGCATTTGTTGTAAAGCTTGTTTGGTGGTGCTGAATTCTCTTAGCTTTTGCTTTTCTGTAAAGGTTTTAATTTATTGGTCAAATCTGAATGAGATCCTTGCTGGGTCGTGTAATCTTGGTTGTAGGTTTTTCCCTTTTATCACTTTAAATATGTCTTGCCACTCCCTTCTGGCTTGCAGAGTTTCTGCTGAAAGATCAGCTGTTAACCTTATGAGGATTCCCTTGTATGGTATTTGTTGCTTTTCCCTTGCTGCTTTTAGAATTTTTTCTTTGTATTTAATTCTTGATAGTTTGATTAATATGTGTCTTGGCATGGTTCTCCTTGGATTTATCTTGTATGGGACTCTCTGTTCTTCCTGGACTTGATTGACTATTTCCTTTCCCATGTTAGGGAAGTTTTCAACTATAATCTCTTCAAATATTTTCTCAGTCCCTTTCTTTTCCCCTTCTTCTTCTGGGACCATGTATAATTTGAATATTGGTGCATTTAATGTTGTCCCAGAGGTCTCTGAGAGTGTCCTCAATTCTTTTCATTCTGTTTTCTTTATTCTGCTCTGCAGTAGTTGTTTCCACTATTTTATCTTCCAGGTCACTTATCCATTCTTCTGCCCCTGTTATTCTGCTATTGGTTCCTTCTAGAGAATTTTTAATTTCATTTTCTGTGTTGTTCATCATTGTTTGTTTGCTCTTTAGTTCTTCTAGGTCCTTGTTAAACGTTTCTTGTATTTTCTCCATTCTGTTTCCAAGATTTTGTATCATGTTTACTATCATTACTCTGAATTCTTTTTCAGGTCGACTGCTTATTCCCCTTCATTTGTTTGGTCTGGTGGGTTTCACCTTGCTCCTTCATCTGCTGCGTATTTCTGTCTTCCCAGTTTGCTTAACTTACTGTGTTTGGGGCCTCCTTTTCACAGGCTGCAGTTTTGTAGTTCCCGTTGTTTTTGGTGTCTTCCCCCAGTGGGTAAGGTTGGTCCAATGGCTTGTGTAGGCTTCCTGATGGAGGGGAGTGGTGCCTGTGTTCTGGTGGGTGGGTCTGGATCTTGTCTTTCTGGTGGCAGGGCCACCTCCAGTGGTGTGTTCTGGGGTGTCTGTGAGCGTAGTATGATTTTAGGCAGCCTCTCTGCTAACGGATGGGGTTGTGTTCCTGTCTTGCTAGTTGTTTGGCATCAGGCATCCAGCACTGGAGCTTGCTGGTCATTGAGTGGTGTGCATCTTTGTCTTAGCATTGAGACGGAGATCTCTGGGAGAGCTCTCGCCGATTGATGTTACGTGGGGCCAGGAGGTGTCTGGTGGTCCAGTGTCCTGAACTTGGCTCTCCCACCTCAGAGGCTCAGGCCTGATACCGGCCCTAGCACTAAGACCATGTCAGCCACATGGCTGGAGTGCCTTCAGAGTTGGAGAAGCTGGCCTGCAGTGGCTCTCTTTCTGCACTGCACATTAGAATCACCTGCTTCTTCCTTGTTTTGCCCGAAAGGCAGTGTTCCACAGAGAAAAGCAATAGCCTTGAAAATAGTCACAGTTCTGAGATGGATGTTTTTTCCCTTTGTGCTTAGTTGGGTTTCACTTGCTCACAGGGAACCACATGCAGGGGCCTCGCACCCGGCTTTTCTGAGCAGAGTTCCTAGTGTGGAATGGCTGCCACCAACACCTCAGCCCAGGCAGGCCGTGTGCAGAAGTGTGCCAAACGACACTGCAGTCCAAGATGGCATCCGGGAGCTGTGTGCAGAGAGGCTTCACATGACAGGACAATTCAAGATGGCAGCCGGGGGCCATGTCTGTTATTTTTTTTTATTTTATTATTATTTTTTGTGGTATGTGGGCCTCTCACTGTTGTGGCCTCTCCCGTTGCGGAGCACAGGCTCCGGACACGCAGGCCAAGCGGCCATGGCTCACGGGCCCAGCCGCTCCGCGGCATGTGGGATCCTCCCGGACCGGGGCACGAACCCGTGTCCCCTGCATCGGCAGGCGGACTCTCAACCACTGCGCCACCAGGGAAGCCCTATTATGTTTTAAATTGAGGTAAAACTGTGCATTTAAGATCTTCAATGCCTTTAGGGTACAGGTTGATGAATTTTGACAAATGTATATGTTCCTGCAAACAATACTCCAATTACGATATAGAGCATTGCCACACCCTATAACGTCCCCTGTGGTCCCTTATTAATTTACCCCCTCCCTCCTACTCCTCCCAAGCCAGAGGTCACCACTAATCTGTACTCTTTCACCATAGATTAGTTGTTCTCCTAGAGTTTCAAATAGATGGACTCATACTGTTTGCTCTTTTGCATCTCATTTCTTTCATTCAGCACATGCCTGGGAGACTCACCCACACTGTCTCAGGAATCCATTTGTTTGTATTGCTGAACAGGATTCTATCATATGAACTACAGCCCTTGTATGAGTTATTCCCTGGTTTCTTCATTCATTCTCTTATTGATGAATATTTAAATTATTTACATATATATGTAGTTATTATTTATATATATATATTTATATATGTAGTTATCTTAATAGGAAAGGGCCAACCTATTTTCCAAAATAGTTGTGCGATTTTGCATTTCCCACCAGCAGCGTATGAAAGTTTCATTGGTTTCACAGTCTTGCCAACATTTGGCTTTGTTAGTCTTTGTCATCTTAAGGCAATTAAAAATTTTTACAGGCATTGTTTTATTGGCTTCTCAGGTGGGTATGTAATCTTCCCATCCCTACGCTGTGGATGAGGAGACGGCTCAGGGAGGAGGTAACTCACTTGCATGATGGTGGGGCCATGATTTGAAGGCAGGCTGTCAAGTGTGGGGAAGGTGGACCACATGCCCCAGGTCTGAGCCCATCTACAAATGTGACTCATTGTCCAGGACCCTCTGCTGTGATGTGGGGACATCCAGTCCAGAGGACACTTCATCCATTGCTTTTGCTCTGGGAGTGGTTTAGTTTGATTCTTGACTCTCAAGGCGTGGACACTGACCAAGAGGGACACGAGGGAAGGAACTAACACACGTTCAACAATGACCGTGATCCAGGTAACATGCAATGTGCTGCCACGGCTTTCAGATAGTGCTGTCCCCACTTTACAGATGAGCAAACTGAGGCTTGTCCTTAAGCTAACACTTGAATAGGCAGTGAAACCGGACACTGCATGTTCAGGGTTAGTGGGTGACATAAATGGGGAAAGTCATCCTTAGATCTTGGAGGGAGGCTTCTGAGCTGGTGCCCTTGGGCAGGCTTCAAAGAGGCGGGAGATCTGAGAAGGGAGTGACAAGCTGGGAGCACATCATACAGGGCTGAGTGTAGAGCAGATGCAAGAGGATGGGGGTGGGTCCAGATGGCACAGGAAAGAGAATTTTGTCAGAGTGGAAGGGTGGGAGGATCCTGGGGTTGGGGAGGCTGGAAAATAGAGACAGATATCAGATTCTAAACATCATCTATGGATTTGAACCCTCTTTAATGTTGAGGGAGATGAGATGTGAGTAATAAAGGAAAATTCCAGTTTGGGTCCCTCTAAATGGGACACAGTTCTGAGACTGGACCACAGCTTTTTAAGTGAAGTGACACTTGCTATATTTTACCTTTTGTTTTTAAATGGATCATGCTATCACAGCTGTTTATTTTCTGTCCCCTCCAAAGAACTATATATCATAAATATTTCCAAATCCTGAGTCTTCTATATCTTTTTTCAAACTATCCTTTTGCTTGAATATACTATGTAGTATTTATATCTGATTTACAACTGTTTGACCTTTGGGTGATTTCAGCGTTTTGCTCTAATTAATAACACCCCATTAAACATTCTTGTAGATAAATCTTTTTCTATTTCATTAGTTTCTTCAGATACAGTATTTGAGAGTGGGAACATAACTTTTCAGCTTCTTGATAGTGCTAAATTCACCTCAGGAGGGGAAGGACCAAATTATGCTTTCATTAACAGTTTTGGGGACCTCCCTGTCACTGCTCACTGGCCAATGCTATAATTTTTTTTTAAATAAAAAAAGTTAAATTTAAAAATATTTTGCTCAGTTGATAAGAAAAAAGAGAACGTTGTTGTTTCACTTTGCTTTTTTTTTTTTTTTTTTTTTTTTGCGGTACGCGGGCTTCTCACTGTTGTGGCCTCCCCCGTTGCGGAGCCCAGGCTCTGGACATGCAGGCTCAGCGGCCATGGCTCACGGGCCCAGCTGCTCCGTGGCATGTGGGATCTTCCTGGACCGGGGCACGAACCCGTGTCCCCTGCATCGGCAGGCAGACTCTCAACCACTGCGCCACCAGGGAAGCCCCTCACTTTGCATTTTTTTGATTGATGAGGAAGCCTGACAGTTTTCAATAATCTTGGAATTTGTGTATCTTTTCTTTTTTGGGGAGTTCCTCATTCACCTCTGGGTCCAGTCTGGCTGTGGGAACTCTACCTTGCTCTGTGCCTGCCCTGATGGTCAGGCTGTAGTCCCTGGACACAGACCATGAACACTCGGCAGGAAAAAGCCATGATGCCGTGGTCTTCAGGCAGGGCACAGCCATAACTCAGAGGTGTAGACTGGCATTTTGATGTCCTTGTTCTAGCCTCCTGACCCATGGCTGGGTTCCCGTTAACAACAGCAGGCTGTTGATGGGCTCAAACCTGCATCTTTGTTTGTGTTTCTAGCAGCCAGGAGCTCACTCCCTCCCAGGGCTGGCTGTTGCATTTCAGGCCAGTCTATTTACTGGGAGCTTTGAGGTTGTGACATAACACGCACTCCCTGACTGTTGGCATTTTCCTGAAAGTAAACAAGAAGTCGGATGAAGATGGTTTCTTTGGGAGGTGACCCCAGGAAGCAGCGGAGTCTGGTGAGTTGGGTGGGGAGAGGAAAGGCCCATAAAGGGGCATTGCTGAGCTGGTCACCATGCTCGTCCCCCTGTGAGGGCTCTGTCAGGAAGCACATGGACCTGCCTTAGAATCATTCCTCAAATAATGGGAGTTTGGACTCCTGACCCCATGAAAGATTATCGCCGCCAGGGGAGGGGGTGTTACACCCCGTACTCCGGGCTGCACCTGTCCCTGGCAAAACTGTCTTCTGTGGCTCCAGGGCAGACCCCGAGGCAGAGAAGCAAAGCCCCCATGGTGTGTACTTGTGGTGGGAGGTGGGTGGAATGCTCCCATCAGGTACTGGGGGTATGGGCCTGACTGTGTGCGCTCCGTCTGCGTTACCACCATTGGGGGAGAGGTGGGAGGGTCTGAAGGTAAACAGACCCTCCCACCTTGGGGTCTCAAGGGAAGTGATGTCACAGCTGCACAGAAGCAGCAGCTGCCTTTCTCAAGTGGAACCCCCATGCAGGCACCTGTGCCATCCTGCTAGGGTCCCAGGCCTCCACACCCTTCACCCATGGCGTTTCCCAAAGTGGAACACCGGTACCAGGAGAGAAGGTAAGCCCGGGCAACCCTGTATGTTCTATGCCCTTCCCCACCTTCCTTGGAGAGTCATGACAGACATTTACATAGTAAAGGCCCTGAGAAGTCCTGCAGCAGAAAAGCATGCTTCCCTTTGTTCAACCCAGTGTTCACCTCCTTTGACTGTCCATGGAGTATCAGCGCAGCAGCATCTGAGGAACACATTTGGTGAAGCCTTGTCCTGGGGTCCAGACCCTGGAGTGGACAGTGCAATGTTTTCTGGAATTGTAGGCGTGGTTTCCACCCATGCTGCCCCTCCCCCTCCAGACAAAGCTTACTGCCACTTGGCTGATTCCCTGGCTCCCCGAAGCCCGTCTGGGGTGAATGACCTCTTCTAAGAGCCAGGGGCTTTCTCACCATCTTTCCAGAGGAGTCACGCTTTCCCTGCTGGAGCCCGGCCACACTGTCTCATTTTGATTTCCCACTAGCTGGAACTATTGTGGGGGACCCAGTCCTCAAAGATTAAGCCTCATGTCCAGCACCCCATCGCCAACCCCCAAACCCTGTCCCTTGGCCCTGCCTGGGTGGTCCCTTTGTCTTCTGCTTTGCTCTCTCATTTCAGTGAGTGATGAAAAGGTCTGAAGATCAAAAGATGCTGCATTTTTAAAGATGAAACCGAATGCCACCAAATTGGCAACTTCTGAAAGCTGAGCTCAGCAGTCAGCGCTGGATGCCAGGCTGAGAAAAGGAGGAGGCGTGGTGAGGGGCCTGATGATAAAGCAGTCGTCTGCGGTTCTCGCAGGTTGTTCAAGCTGAGCCGGGCCCTGTGACCCTCTTCCCTCTTTTTGGTTTGTATTTTTCCCTGAAGTCTCAACTCCTCGGCGTGTGTAGCTGCCAATGACCTGTTTTCTTCTATCCCAGCTGAGGGGCACCTGCCCTGCTTCGTCTTACTCCCCGGCACTTCCTGGCCCCATCCTGTTCCTTTTTTAAAAAGTTCTGGAGTGAGTAAAGGGGCAAAACCTCCATCCTGATGACCAGCACAGCCTTTTCAATGTGGTAACGTGTGTCTTTCTGGAGAGCTGGGGACATTTTTGTCCCAGCAGCAGTGACTCGTTAAGCTTGGCACGTCTCTCTTTTAAGCCAAAAAAGGGAGCAGATGGACCTACTTTGGTGGTGGCAGGAGAGAGCACTTGAGAAGCTTCTAGGTGCCCCAAGTGTCCTTTTACTCCTCTCGGTCTTTTGCATCAACTGCTCTCTCCAGCTCAGCGCTTCATCCGTGCGATGGAGCTATGGCCACGGAGCTCGTGGCCTTGTTGGGAGAGTGGGATGTGGTTTTGCGTGGAGAACCTCAGGGTTGGGGTGGAGACAGATGCTCTGTCCTTCTCCCCTAACCCTGTGAGTACCTTCCACCCACACTTCAGTGGGGCATTTGTAAATCAAATCCGGGGAACAATTGTGAGTTCTGAGAATTTATGAGAAAGTTCTTTTTAAACGCTAAAGCATCGTGCACAGAATGGCAAATAATCTCATCCCAAACGCCACCAGGGGCTTCATAACCCTGCATGATGTGGTATTAAATGGGTCCTTGGACCCCTCCTACATTGTTGGTGGGAATGTAAATTGGTGCAGCCACTATGGAGAACAGTATGGAGGTTCCTTAACAAACTAAAAATAGAGCTACCCTATGATCCAGCAATCCCACTCCTGAGCATGTATCTGGAGAAAACCATGGTTCGAAAGGATACATGCACCCCAATGTTCACTGCAGAGCTGCTTACAATAGCCAATACATGGAAGCAACCTAAGTGTCCATCGACAGATGAATGGATACAGAAGATGTGGTAAATACATACAATGGAATATTACTCAGCCATTAAAAATGATGAAATGATGCCATTTGCAGCAACATGGATGGACCTAGAGATTATCACACTAAGTGAAGTCAAAGACAAATCAGATGATATCTCATATGTGGAATCTAAAAAGAAAGATACAAATGAACTTATTTACAAAATAGAAACAGACTCACAGACTTGGAAAACAAACTTCTGGTTACCAAAGGGGAAAGGGGAGAGGGGGGGATAAATTGGGAGTTTGGGAATAACATATACACAGTATTATATTTAAACTAGATAACCAACAAGGAGACCTACTGTGTAGCACAGGGAACTCTACTCAATATTCTGTAATAACCTAAATGGGAAAAGAATTTGGAAAAGAATAGATACATGTATATACATAACTGAATCACTTTGCTGTACACCTGAAACTAACACAACATTGTAAATCAACTACAGTCCAATATAAAATTAAAATTAAAAAATAAATGGATCCTTGGAAACACAGTGCACTGACTTCCCAGCCCATGAAAATGATCTACCATGTAGTAGTTCTGTCTCTATGGAGGTGGTGTGGTGTTGACAAAAAATAGGGCTTTTGGAGCCAGACTGTCATGGTTTGAGCCCTGGTGCTACCACTTCCTGGCTGTGTGACCTTGGGCAAGAGGCAGGTCAGTTTGCCTCTCTGGAGCACCGTTTGCTCCTCTGTACGCTGGGAACCCTGTGTAGCAATTCACAAGGTCACGGGGCTCCAGTGAGGTCGCTGGTATGAAAGGTGCTCTGGCCATAGTAAAGGGCTGTAGAAACGTGCTGTGTCATGGCTCAGAGGAAATTGGGATGTGCCGGGAGACGCTCTAGGTTTGGCGGAAAGTGGTCTTGGTTCAAATTCCCATTCCTCCTCCTACTGGCTTGGGGACCCAGCTTCAGGCTCCTTTGGTGTCAAATGGAAGAGAGGGAGGGCCGAAGGACAGAAATGCGTGAGCACCTCTGTAAAGCGTGATGGGCCAGCACTCAGCATCCTTGGATTGGGTTCACCTGTCGATATGCAGAGATCTCCCCTGGGGGGTGCAAAGGAGAGGTTTAGCTGGGAGAGATAAGAGGAGGAGACCCTCCCTAGAGGGGGCCAGGACTCGAGCCTGGGAAACAGAGAACAGCGCCAGGCAGGTGGTGACTGATTGGGAGGGAGGAGCCCGCATACGGGCAGGCATGGAATAGCGTGGAAGGAGCTGACATCCTCAGAACCAGCTCTGAAGGCTCCGAGTTACAGAACGTGGGTGCCATTGGGGTTTTGCGGTGGCAGATTGGGGACCTGCCACGTGCGAACTTGTGCATGTGTGATGCCCACGTCAGTCCTTCCAGGGGCTGGTCCAGTACCTGCGAGGCCCACTTCACCGGTGCCCCACCTGGGGCCCTGCGCTGACCTGCTCAGGACCCGTGACCCTTCTTGTCTGGCCACGGCCTCATCTGATTGCAGGTTTCATTTTGGTTTTCCTCTTGGAAATTTCTCTTGGAATTGGGACATAGAGAGGCTGAGATTGCTAGCTGTGTGGACTTGGCCTGTGAGGGGTTGACAGCCATCGGCAGGAGCCTCTGGTGGCCGGTGTACCAGCTGATGCAGCCAGTTCCTGAAGAGAAGAGAGAGGACAGAGTGGGGAAGCAGAGATGGGAGACCAGGAGGCCCCAGAGAAAGAGGAGCATGTGTGTGTGTGCGTGTGCGTGTGCGTGTGCGTGTGCATGTGTGCGTGTGTGTGTGTGTGTGTGTGTGTGTGTGTGTGTGTGTGTGGAGGCGGCCTGCAGAGAGAAATAAAGCTACAAGCTACAGAGGGACAAAATCCCTAAGATTTTTCAGCCATGCTTTGTTTTCTTCCTGCCCTGCAATGCCCAGTTGTACCTTCACTGCGACTCCTCCCAGCACCCCATGCCCTCACCCCTTCTCCCCCTGTGTGTTTGAACAAACTGGGGGGAGTTCTCCTCTTTGTGGTAAACAGGCCCTGAAAATCCTAGCTGGTGTCCCCGCTTTCCGGTTGTGAAAACTGAAACTCAGATATAGTTAGTTACCCAAGCGGCCCCGTGAGCACCAGGTCTGACACACGGGGTCCTGCCAGCATTGCAAGCCCCCATTTCAAGCCTCTCTGGGGGGCTTCCATGACAAGGTCTGTCGCTCTTTCCGGAAGCATGATGGCTGGAGAGTTCCACATAGAGGGACTAGTAGAGGGACTAGCAGAGGGCGGGCTCTCCTAACCCCCGGAACCGGGCATGAGCTAAGACCATTGTCTCCGAAGAGCTCAGCTGGCCACGCCCTGGAGCTGAGAGGTAGCACACACTGCATATAAGATGTCTGGGCTCCGTCTGACCTTCTCTGGGTCGAGCTCAAGGACATGGAGATGCCTCAGAAGGAAGTCCTTGGAACTGTCCACGCTTGAGGCCAGTGTCCAGCACAGTTCCCCTCTGCTTCTTCCCAGGTGTCCCTCCCAGTCTGGACCAAGAGCTGGGCCTCCCCGGGAGAGGAGGAGTGTGGGACACAGGGTGGGCCCTGAGCTCTCCAGGGCCTGGGAGGCCCTCTGTCCACATGCTCCCATGCTGCCTTTCTCTCCCGACTTTACCCCAGCTGGGCTGCGAGCTCCTGCAGACAGCTTCATGCCCTGGGACGTGGCCAAGTGTTTGGCAGGCGATGAATGAATGAATGCGTGCTTGCTGAGTGATGGACGCCCTGGGTGAGAGAGGAAGGCAGATACTGGGGCTGCCAGGACAGTACCTGGGGGGCCACCATGGGGGCTCTGGGGCAGCCACATTCATGGTTTTGACTGTGTGCTGCTCCTGTGACGTTGCCATCGGGAGACACGGTGAGACCTGGGAGGGTAAAGGTGTGAGGTTTCTATTTCAGAAGAGTTCGTGGAGAACAGTTCTTAAAACTCAAAGTATTTCTCCGTGGATAAGGGCACCCCTGGGTTCTCCCTGTCCTGCCCCGTGACCATCAGCGGAAGGCGAGAAGGGGTTCCAGGGAGCCAGCCTGGGCCCAAGAACTGACCCGGTGGCCTCACGAATGGGAAGAGGCCTCCTCATGGAGTCTGAGCCCCTGTGACCTGCAGGCAAGGGTCTGGGGGAGCCCAGTTGTGCCTCTCCCTGCTGTCCGGGCTGCCCAGGGCTTCAGTCCACTTATAGGACGATGGCTGTGAAGGACCTCAAACTGGTGTCTGGAGGCCTTGGTGTGGGCTGATTCCAGAAAAGCAGCCCAGGTCATGTCCTCTCTCCATCCCGATTGGCTGCATGGATGAAGAGGAGAAACCTGCATTTATTAGATGCTATGGAAGCCTCGTGAGCTGTCTTCTGTGACTGATTCCGGTTGTGTTTTCCTCTCTGTGTGTGGCAAATGCACCGTCCTGACAGGGGAGCAACGCTCATGGAGGCTGACCCATCACACCTTTCGGGGGTTTCAAATCATCTATCGGGCCTCTGTGGGGCTCTGGCCAGAGGGACTCTTGATTTGCATTTTATAAGGAGCCTCACATTTTTTTTTTTCTCTCCAGATCATTTTCCTCCCTTTTTTTATTCCTCTGGCCCAGATGAGTACTTCATAATCTCAAAGGCTTAAGTCATAGAAAATCCTGGCATCAGAAAAACTGGGTTTGAAACCTGTTCTGTCTCTTATATGTTATGATGGGCAAGTCATTTCCCTTCCCAGGCCTTCTGATGCCAAGTGGGGCTAAAATAGCTTCCATTGGAAACTTGTTTGGAATATCTGATGAGATAAGCAGATAAAAAGGCTTTGTAGATTAAAAAAAAAAAAAAACCTAAAAATTTTCTCAAGTTCTAGTGGGCTGGTTAATTAACTAGTGAGCTCGGTTAATTAGTTCATAAATGAACTGTCCATTGGTAGGTGTGTTGTTTAGCTAAGAAAAAATGGTGACTCTGCACATTTCATTTAGTCATTCTGCAATTATTTGGCACCAATATGTTCAATGCAGTGCTATGTATTCTGTTGAAAATAAAATGGTTGAAGATACTCTCTTACCATCTGGTAGGGGATAGAGGACGTCGTATAGATAACAGCAATGTCCCTTCGCCTGAGTCAATTCTTCATTTTTATCTTACTAAATGTATTTTGGTGAATCGATTTAGAACACGTTTGGAATAAGGCTGAGTACAAAACAGTTTCATCCTAGTGTTTGAAATGATTAAACATCTGGGAGAAATATGGATTTTTAAAATCCAGTTGTTTGGCATGAAGTAGAGAGTTTCATGAGCCACGGGGCTTTCTTGGCACTGGGCCGCTGGACCCTCTGTGGGTGCCCTAGGGGGTTCTAGGCCTTAGGTTGGATGGCTTGGCCATTAAACATGGTGGAGATAGCAGCACCAAGCCCAGGGCCAGCTTCAGGGGCATGAGACCTGAGCAGTCGCGCAGGCTCTACACTCAAAAGGGCCTCGTCTGGCTGTCTTAAAATTCAAAATAGTTTTACCTTTGAACTTGTGCTCTGCAAGTGACATCCAGTGAGGCAATGGAGCTTGTGTGTGAGCAGAGGAGGTATCTATAATATGCATGTCCCCATTCCCTGCTATATTCATACACATCATTCACGATGCCCCGTGAGCACACAATGAGAGTGGACCCATCATGCTTGGAAGTTCAGGAAGTTGTCAAAGTGAGTACAAAGGCACGCATGGAATGCAAGCTCCTGGCCCCCAAGGTGCTTTGGTAGAATGCGCACATATGGAGAAGAGAAATGAAACAGTTGAGTTAGCTTCTGCAGGGTTTCCACCGCTCTGGTAAGAATGAAATGTACACACATGTACAAACGGTAAAATACCAGTTGCGTAATTTTGGTTATTTCACATGTGAAGTAAATGCTCTTATATTTGCATTTGAACCTGGAATTGCACAATATAAAGATGAATGGTAAAACAAATGCTAATAATTTTAAATGTATCTTAACAAAACATGAAATACTAAACAAAAATACCACGACTAGTGGAGAGAGAAGATCGTCAAAGAAAGAGCTTGTATTTCAGTCCCTCTCAGGGCACGTTTACCCTCCTTTTTGAATAAATGTCTCTGCAGTTACGTTTCGCACTGGACCCCACAGATATCTTGGGACTGAGACCTAGAGATGTTTAACCACATCCTTGCAGGATAAGGGCTCCACAGAATGTCAAACAATGAGGTGGTGCTGGGCTGTTCTGTGAAGGCTTCTTGGGCATCACCAAGTGATCCCTTGGTGATCACCAAGATCCCTTCTTGGACATCACCAACTGGTGAGAAGGATGTCTTCCTTTGGGAAGTTGCATTTTCTTTGGAGGTATGTGTTTCCGGATGCTTCTTCTTGTAAAGGACTAAGGCCCAGAGAAGAGAAGAGAAGTGACCTGTCTAAGGTCACACAGCTCATGAGTTACATAGCCCTGTCCTGAACCCAGGTATCCTACATACTGGTGGCCACAGTCCTCATCCGATTTTCCCTGCTCCACACTTTAGGTGGGCACCACCCGCCTTGGTTGTGCCATTGCACACAGTGAATCCCACCTTGTGTGGGATTGCATACCTAGTGCTGGGATAACAGGAGTATTAGCAAGGAGTGTGGGCTAGTGGTCATGGGCTTGGTCTCTGGAGACAGACAGAATAGGGTTCGGATGGCATCTTCCCCCTCATTAACCAAGTGATGTTGGCTATGCTTACAGAGCATTTATAGAATGCCTGCCAGGCATGAGGTCAGGGGTGCAGTGGTGAACGGGCTGATATGTCCCCTTTCCTTCTGGAGTTCAGAGTCTAGGGAGATAAGATATCAGCAGAACAAGTATAAAATATTTGCTGTCTATCTACGTGGTAAATGTTATGAAGGAAATGTGAGGGGGCTAGGAGAGATTGTAGCAGAGCGAGGTACTTCACTTTTTTAAGCCTCTGTTTTCCCATCTGCAAAATGGGGGTAGTAAAAGACATCTCAGAGATTTATTGGGAGGATTAAAAGACAGACTCTGTGTACTTTAACCCTTTCTTTTTAGGGAGTTGTTATTTGGGAAGTACATAGTTGGGCCGCTTAATAAATGTCACTTTCCTTTCCTTTCTGTGAAAAGGAGCAGAGGTTGCTAATGACCTTATTCTGCCCTCTGATCCTCTGCTGAAGCTCTTCTCTGAAATGAATCAGCGAAACAACCAAATGGCCGAACCCACCCCCATCTTCCAAGGCGGATACTGACAAGGAAGCATAGCGCCATTTCCTTCAGGAAGCTTCCCGCATCTCACAAGGCGCATGAAATTTACGCTCCTCTCTGGGGTCCCATCCCGGATCAGTTGGGTGGCTTTGGCAACATTTAACAGAAAATTTGGTCCATAGCGGTTTATGTGATGAGGGGCTTTGCTGTCATACTTAAGAACAAATCCAGAGGTATGTGGGTTTCAGGTGCTGGAAAACCAGGGGGGCAAGTTGGCTCTGACTCTTTGGGGCTCTCGGGTCCTGCTGGATGTGTGGGTGTCACCCTTGGGCTGGTAGCAAGATGGCGGCAGCAGTAACCCATGCTTCTCATCACCTAGGGAGGTTTTTCCCAGCAGCCCCTGGGAGAAGCCAACTGGGTCACATCCAGTGGAATTGCCCCACTGGCTTAGACCTGTCAAGAGCTCCCCTGGATCTGGGATCCCCAGCCTTGCATTGCATGATAGGCAGGTGTTACCCTGAGCAAAACCAGGGCTTCTTAAGGAAAGGGAACCGCAGGGTTACGGATGCTGAGAAGCTGCCTCACCTCTCTCTGTGTCTCATGCTACTTGTTTATTACACTTCCTGCCCCCTTCCTGGGCACCCGCAGGTCAAGGCCAGTTTCTGGGGTGTCTTTGAGTCTTCCTCACCGCCTAGCTCATCCTTTGCAATTCTGGGAGTGAGGTGATTAGGTTTTCCTTTCTTTATAGGGAGTTAAAACAAAACCCCCAATGCTACCAGCATATCATGAATATGTAGACACTGCCATCCGCCGTTGTCTTTTTTGGATTCCTTGGTGGTAATTTTTTTTTTTTTACATTTATGCTGACAGCATGCTCGCAGACCTGCCGTATCCACAGTGAGCAATTTGATTTTGCAACAGTAAGTCATCTCCTGACGCATGTTTACGCGGATGGCTTCTTTTGGGGAGGTTTCTCACATTTATTGGTGAAACTAGCCTTTCCTCACCTTCCTGGCTTCCTCTCTCAGATTCCATATCCTGGGGCTTTTGCTCAGGAGCCCAAATCAGGACAGAATCTCTCTTTTTAATGCACAAAGGCCCAAACAAGCAATTAACACGTAAACAAAACCCACCTGCATGTAGATCCTTTTTTCATCTGTGATGTTTGTTTTCAAATTCCCAAATTTGTTTCCAATCCATCCTTGAAACCCAGAGGAACTTTCTCTGGATCGTTAATGATGGAATGTCAACAGAAAGCTAGGCCTGACACCCGGCGTAAGAAATGACTCTGGAACCAAAGAGAGGAAAAAGGGAACGAATCAAAGGATCCTTGCTCCCTCCCTTCAAAAAGTCACACTTTACTATTCCTCTCTCATTCTCATCAATCACCAGGGCAATACTCCCTAGATCAATGCATTAACTTGTTTGTTTTTTACAATGAAGGGAAACTTCATAGCCTCATCATTCATTCCAGAGTGTAGGGGAAAAAAACAAAAGCCAGCCACCGAAATTTACATGGTGCTCAATTATACATTAGTGAACATCCCTTGGCAATCTGTTCATATCAATTTAATTGGATTTTAATACTGCCTCTGATCTTGTTTTCTAATTAACAGCAGTGCTTGGAAATAAAGCAGGACCAGGCACCCAGCAACACCTTTGATCTCGACCATATGGAGCTCTACCAAGCTCTGGAAAAAAAATCTCCCTTGCCACAACTGTCCGAGAAAAGTGGGAGCCCCCAGATGGCCAGATACCATGGACTCCCGCACCCCACGGGCTGTCTCACCCTCTGATTGGTCCCCATGGCAAAAGCAGAAGCCTCGATTCTGGTGAGCTGGAGGCAAGTCCGTGTCCCCAGCCTTGGGTGAGGTGGATGGTTTTTGCAGCTCGGTTTTTGGGGACAAATATTTGAATTAACAGACCTGACCCCGTGAGGTCTGCTTTAGGGTGGGGTCTCACCGGCAGGACGGCAGGAGCGTCACATGCCCTTGTCGGATGCGCCTTCACTCCTGCGTGGGACGCTTGTGAAGCTGGTCTTCCAGTGGAGACTCTGGCTGCAGGAGGTGCCTCCTCTTTGCCTCTTTTAAACATTTTTTAACATCTTTATTGGAGTATAACTGCTTTACAGTGGGGTGTTAGTTTCTGCTGTATAACAAAGCGAGTCAGCTATACATAAACATATATCCCCATATCTCCTCCCTCTTGCGTCTGCCTCCTCTCGTTTTTTCTCTCTGTTTCCTAAATCCTTGGGTCTCCAACCTTACTGATTTTCATCTCGTGGGTTGACCACGTGGAAATCCTGGTCAGAAACAGACAACCCGAGAAAAGAAAATAAGACCATGATTAATGAAATCAAGGGGGTGGTCCCAAGGGAAGCCAGACAGTGCAAGGGAACAGGTGGGATGTGACCAGGGCCAGGACCTGCATCGAGGTCCTCTACCAGCATGGGGCCCTGGCAGGTGAAGAGGCATTAGGGGAGTTGGGTGTGGAACGATGGTAAAGAGTACTGGCTCTTGGCAAAGATCCTGGTCCACTGTAACAGTCAGGTGACCTTGGGCATGTCATTTAACCCATCCCTGTCCATAGTAAGAGTCATGTGACTTCAGGCATGTCACTTAACCTCTCTGGGGTGCCCCTTGTTCACGAATCATTCTGCAATTCTGAAATCCAAAAAGCCCCCGAAGTCTCTTCTTTTGCAGGTTTATAGCAGACTCATTTGACAGTAATGCCTGACCTGAACTGATGTGAGACTCTTTGTAATCTTTATTTATCCTGCTTAATTTGGATATTCACTCATTTTGCTATAGAATAGTAATGTCCGGGATGATGGAGGGCAGCCCCAGACTCACCTGGGCTATTATGTATTTACCTTTCTAAGACCCAGAATATTCTGGATTCAAAACCACATCTGACCCCGAGGGTTTGAGATAAAGGAGTCTGGGCCAACGCCTGCCTTGGGGATGTGAGTTAACCCACCTACAGCAGCGATCCTCGCTGGAGAGGGAGGTTACCCCCCAGGAGACATAGCCAATGTCTGAAGACATTTTTGATAACAACTTGTGTAGGAGTGTTATCATTGGCATCTAGTAGGGAGGCGCCAGAGATGCTTACTAAACATCCTCAAAGCACACGACAGCCCTCAGGACAAAGAATCCTCTGGCCACGAATGTCATCGGGTGCTGAGGGTGAGAACCCTGCCCCATAGATGCCAGCTTTCTTTTCGCTTCACACTCTGAGCCTCCCTTTCTACGTCTGCCAAATGCAGAGAATGGACATCTGCTTTTAAGGGTTTGGGGAAAATCGTATCAGACAGTACCAACACATCATATAAATCTCACCACTCTATAGGAGCACAAAGGACCATTTAATTATTCAAAGGATAAAATGTGTTTTCCATAACCTCTGCCTTCAGTGACCACTTACCCACTTACCTGTCTATACACCTTGGGAACCAAGCAGTGTGCAAAACACTTGCAGAGAGAGACTGGGGTCTCATTTTTATGGAGCTTACAATCTAGTTCCTATCTGGTTAGAGGTGACCACTGATAGCTTGGTCTGTAATCTAGGTGTTCTTGAAAGCAATACTTCCTTTGGCTTGTTTTAAACTTTAGGTTTCCTGCTTACCAAAGAACTCCTACCAATGCACACATACCCCTTGTTACTAATTAGGGAACTTTGGTAAGTGGGATAAAGCTCTTATAGGGAAACTTAACTTCAGTTGCGAGTCCTGCCTGGCTCCTGCATCTCCTGAGCACCCCTCCCTGGGACCACTTCACTCCTACCAGAAGGTGTAACCCCAATGCTGCCCTCTAGGACTAGCATTGCCCGGCTGGTATGGGCTGGGACAAAGGAACTCTCCACTCTTCTAGCTCAGCATCGCCTCTCAATGGGGTTAACCCACTCCTGCCATGGTGGACTGTTTGTATCCTCTAGGTTTTGGCCTTGTCCCAGGTCCTGGTTTTCTAACTGGGTCCCAGTTTTGGGAACCAGGTTTCTCTGCTGGGGGTGATTCTTGGTGACTGAGGTCATTCCAGTCCCTTCATGCTTGCGGTGATAGAAAACTCCCTCAGATCGTGGCTCTGCTCAATGAATGAACGACAGACTATCCAGATGTTGCCCATCTATCCCTGGACCCTGTTCCTGGACTCCCACATCCCTGATCCTCTGAAGTGGGGCATGGTGTACTATGGCATAGGTCATTCTGGGGTCCAGAGGTCAATCCACACTGTCACTACTGGAGCGAAGTGGTGTCTGCATGCAGCTCCGTCAGACTGCACTCCTCTCTACTCTGTCCCATGCTCACGCCAGTGTCTGGCGGTTTCCACCTCACCTGATCTGTTTTGGAATCAAACAGAGTGTAGCTTTTGAGTCAGACTTCACTCACTTAGCACAAAGCATTTGAGATGCATCCACATTGTTTCGTTTATCAAGAGTTCATTCTTTTTTTGATTGCCAAGTAGTATTCCACTGAATGGATATCACATTGAAAAATTTTAGGTTGTTTCTAGTTTGGGGCAGGAAACCTGAATAAACCTGCTATAAATATCCACATATAGGTTTTTATGTGAAACTAAGTTTCTCTTGGGTAAATATCTAGGAATGGAATTACTGGGTCACATGGCAACGTTTAATTTTATGAGAAACTGCTGAACTGTTTTCCGAAGCGCAGGTGCTATTTTGCACCCCTGTCTGCAACATGTAGGAGCACAGTTGCTTTCCTTCCTCTCAACCCTTGGTAAGTTTTCTTTCTTGTTTTAGCCATTCCAAGAGGTGTATAGTTTGCATTTCCCTCGTAACTCATGGTATTGAGCATCTTTTCATGTGTTTGTTTGCCATCTGTGTGTCTTTGAGGATAGTCTTCAGATCTTTTGTCCATTTAGTTATTGTTTCCTTATTTTGAGTCGTGAGAGTTATTTATATATTATGAATACAAGTTCTTTATTAGATATGTGATTTGCAAATATTTTCTCCCAGTCCTTCGCTTGTTTTTAGAGTTATTAACAGTGTCTTTTTTTTTTTTTTTTCTTTTCTCCTCTTTGCGGCACGCGGGCCTCTCACTGCCGTGACCTCTCCCGTTGCAGAGCACAGGCTCCGGACGCGCAAGCTCAGCGGCCATGGCTCACGGGCCCAGCCGCTCCGCGGCATGTGGGATCCTCCCGGACCAGGGCACGAACCCGCGTCCCCCGCATCGGCAGGCAGACTCTCAACCACTGCGCCATCAGGGAAGCTCCAGTGTCTTTTGAAGAGCCTAAGTCTTACTTTCGATTAAGTCTGATTTATCAAATTTTTCTTTTAAGATTGTACTTTTGGTACTATATCCAAGAAATCTTTACCTAACTTAAGGTCACAAAGATTTTCTCCTGTTTTCTTCTAGAACAAAACCTGTCTGTAGTCTTGACTCGTGAAAGCCTTTTAACATTTACTTTTGATTTCTCTGGCAATGCACGTCCCTCAAGAACTTAGTAAGCTCCCGATCAGCTTGACTTGCCCCATTCTCTGTACCGGAAACCGCACCCAAAGTCTTACCTTAGCTTGAAAAGAAAGGACACACCCTTAATCTGATCTTTGCTTTAAGTCACTTTATCCAACTCAGAGGATTTCCTGGGCTTTTGCCCCTCCAACTTTTAAAATTCCATTTCTATTTGGGACTAGAAGCAGTGGCTTTTCCAACCTTGGAAGGCCCCAAATTTCTGGGCTTTCTATCCCCTTTCTATTCGGCTTGCCAACTGGTCAGTTATTTCCTGAGCTTATCTCTTTCTTTATAATCTCTTCTCAGATGTGTCCAGCTGTATCTGACATACACAGATTATTGCTCTGTTTTCAAGCTTTTTCCCTAGAGCCATAAATTCAGAAGGCACAGATTCTACCCTCCAGATTATCATAGGCAACAGTCTTAGAAAACACTTAGCCCTGTATAACCTAGATGTCCATCCCTCCATCCGAATATATCTGTTTCTTTACTTTCCACCTCTTGATTGATAAGCTGATGCCACCTACTTTAGAATTTCAAAAGATTTTCAATCCCTTTCTGTCTCCTATTTCTGTATCAGTCAGATAGGTAACACTAGCTGCTATAACAAAAACCTTGGCATTTCAGTGACTTATCGTAATAGAAGTTCATTTTTTGCTCATGTTAACATCCACTGAGGGTTGGTGGCTCTCCTTTAAGTGTTGACTCAGGAAACTGGGCTCCTTCTATCATGCAGCTCCACTATTTTGGAGGCCTTCACCTCCAGCCAGAGAGAGAGAGAGGGAGAGAGAATGGAGGATCATTTTCCATTTTCTAAAGGTGCCCATTATGTCAAGCCCCATCCCACTGGCCAGAACCTAGTCACATGATCCTAACATAATTGTAAGGGATGCTGGGAAATGTAGTCTTTCTGTGAATCCAAGAAGAAGAAACAGGAGTGGTAGGATCTGGCTGCGTGGACCCATTTCTTTGGCTGGGAGCTGGGGGCCCTTCCTTGAGTCAGATCTCTCCTTGCTCTCCTAAGCCTCATGTATTGAGTAAAACCTCAGCATTTCATTTAATTCCACCCATTCAGTGATTCCTTTAAACAAGCATTGGTGAGAATCTCAGAGTGGTAGGTATAATGCTGGCATGAGAGGTGGGGGGAGGGAGGGGTGGCGCTAATGTTCCTGAAGTGGCTGCTATATTTCTAGCACTTGAACTGCTTAATTCCCACAGTGATAGACCTATGTTATCTCCATTTTGCAGATGAGCCAGCTGGTTCAGAAAGGCCATCTTGCCCAAGGTCACAGAGCTAGTAACTTAATCAACTGTGATTAAATCTTTTATTCATTCTAAGTGGCTTGGTTTTATTGCCTGTATTTATACCCACCAGGTTATAGTCTGGTGGGGGAGATACAAAACCAAACAACTGCAATTCAGGGAGACAAGTGGACAAATTATTGTCAGAGCACTGACCACTATACCTGGATGTAGGGGAGGCATTGAGAAATCTTCCAGGGGGAAGGGCATTTGAGCTGGGGTTTCATGGGGTAGTCAGGAGCTCACCAGATGGAGAAAGAGGAAAAGGCTTTTGCTACATATATTTCCCTGTGGCCTTTGCTCTAGGCTAGGCCCTATATGGGAGGGCCCCCCTCAAATTTCATTTTGGGGTTTCTTGTTTTAATTTGTGATGCCTGTGATTGGGGCTTCTGGGGGAAGATCTAGAGGAAATTGCTGTTCTGAGTTGGCTGGGCTGCGTCCCCAGGAGGTGAAGATGTTCTGATAAGGTGCTGTGGTCTTGGCCTTGCAGATTAGCCCCTCTGGGAGATAAGGGCAGAGGAGTTGCAGAAGGAGCTTCCTGCTGCGCTGATTGGCTGGCAGATCTGAAGCTGTGTGCTGGGCCGGCCCTGAGGATCCTGCTGATTCGGTCAGTGAAGTGCTGAGGCTGCACCTCTGGCTCCCTCATCCAATGCTGCGTCTCCAGTCACCTGGTCCACACGAGAATCCTTCGAGAGAGTCAGGGCGGGGAAGGGAACTGGGTTTCAGCCCTGGCTCTGTTATTAGTTAGCTATGAGGTGTGGGAAAGTCACTTCACCACTCTGGGCTTCCTTTCCTGCATATAAAATGGAGTAATCAATCTTTACTTCAAAGCACCCTTGCTAGGAGTCAGCAGTTAATGAATCTGAAGTACCTACACAAGTACTTGGTATAGAATAGATGCTCAGTAAAAGATGGGTACTCTTTTTATCATCTGTTATCCTGGCCTGATTGTGGCTTCTGGGTGTCTGTTCCAGATCTTTCTGGAGCTCCGTAGCAATGCACCAGGCCCTGGGGACACAGCTATAACCAGTCCTGCCCCCGGACCCTCTGGGCTTCTTCCTATGCCTCCCTTTCTCCTTTCCTCCCTTCCTCCCTTCCTCCCTTCCTTCCTTCCTTCCTTCCTTCCTTCCTTCCTTCCTTCCTTCCTTCCTTCCGATGCTGATTCATAAATAAAACTTTATGTCCCTGTTAGGCAGTTTGTAAATATTGCTGGGGCACCTTACCTGAACTCTGATATCACACCTCTTCCAAGTGCATTATGAAAACAATTTGCTATCTAGAGGGTTCTGAATGCCTCAAATGGCAGGGGAGCTTTCCTCTCTGTTTCTGTTTCTCTGTCTCTATTTCCCCCGTCTCTCTTTCTGTCTCTGTCTCTGGTGGCTCTGGTCCCTCTGTTTGCTCTGTCTCTGTCTCTCTCTGTGTCTCCCTCCTGTCTCTCTCTGCATCCTTGGGGAAGGGGCCACAGCTTGGGCTTGGGGAATGGGCACTCTCCAGGGGTAGAGAGAATGCATTTTACTAATTTACTAAGCAGCAGCTCCAGGCCTAGCCCTGGGCCCTGCTGGAAAGAACATTCCAATGTAGGCTAAAAACTTCAGAAACTAACAAGTGATAACATAGGAGGTGGTTATTCACATGGACTGAGAACGATCATACGAACTGCCAGAATATTAATCGGTGCGCCACGTTCATAAAAAGAAGGCAGGGAAGAGGGGAGCTTGAAATGACGGGGACAGAACAGTAACACAGCTGATTCCTAACAGGAAACATTAAACATGCATACAGTGGTGGCAAATTGGGTAAGTTCACAGCAGAATTCCTAATAACATAAATTGGCTGTTAGCTCCTTTACAGACTGCTGCGTGAAGCTGGCATCTTGATTTGGAGTAAGTTGAGAATTTTAACCCTGTTAGAGAATGCCAATGGGGGAGGGGTGCCGTGAACCTTCCTCCCTTCCCCCGACATCCATCCGAGGCATCACCTTGTGAAATCCACAAAGCACACAAAGAAGGCACCGCTACCTCCTTGGCTTCTCAATTCAAATGTTCCTCCTATCCTTCCTCTCACATTACATGCATCTCCCTCCCATAGCATCCGGCAAATTTTAAATGCTTATTTATTTGGAGTGCTGTCTGTCTCCCCAACTAAGCTGTAGACACTAATGTTTAAAAAAATTTTTTTAAATTAAAGTATAGTTGAATTACAATGTTGTGTTAATTACTGCTGTAGAACAAAGTGACTCAGTTATACAAGGTATACATTCTTTTTCGTATTCTTTTCCATTATGGTTTATCACAGGATATTGAACATAGTTCCCTGTGCTATACAGTAGGATCTTGTTGTTTAGACGCTAATGTTTTTGCCATGACATTCTAGGAGCTGGTTGTTCTACCTTGGAACCTTGGAGATCAACTTCCATTTTCACTGAGTGCTGCCTGCTTACATGCCTCGGGGGCTCTCCTGGGATGAACCTGTGGCCCCCAAAACAAACACAGCTCTGGTGTCAGATCTGGGTCCAAGTCCAAATTTTGCCTCCTAGAGTTCTTAACAGTGGGACCTTCGGCAAGTCTGATTTCATCTCTCTGCATTTCAGCTTCCAGGTCTGCACGATGGAGGGAAGAATTGGATGAGATGGGGTGTCACAAGGCTGCAATAGGCTCCAGGTCTCCAGACCCCAGGCGGGGACTCTGTTCCATTTGATGGAATGCTCTATGTTGGTGGTTTTCAGAGGGGAAAGGGTACATTGAGGCACTTGTCATTGAAGACAAGGAGAAAATACTAGGACTGTTATTTGTATTCATCTCAATCAACAATACCTGTGTTTAATTTATAGATAAACATACACGTAGGAAGTATGTGCTCCAACACTCGTTTTCTGATGAAGCACTTTGGAAGTGGTGCTCAGCTGATAGCCTCAGCCATTTAGGCACTGGCCACCTTTTGTTTTAACCACTTTAAATGGGAAGTAATTTCCTCTCAGGCAGAGGCAATGCAAATTGACTTAGCTTTGTCTATGGAATTCCTGGTTCCCGTTGGGACATCAGCTGATATCGCACTGGAACACTCTGGTGCCTTCCATGTAGGACTGTTGTTTTTCACTGACACTAAATACTCCCAGACTTCTCTGTCCTTTTTCAGGTTTTTCCGTTGCTTTTCCTGGTTATTCTGTCTCTTTCTCAAACTGCAGCATAAAGGCAAGAGCCTGAGGGGAGAGTTGAAAGATTTGGGATTTATATTCCATCTTGGTCACTAACTTACTGGGTGACCTTAGGGAGATCCCGTCTAGTCCCTGGGTTCTGGCTTCCTCACTTGTAAAATGAGTGAATTGGTCCAGATCATCATCTTGAAGTCCTTTCTAGCTCAGTGATGCTGTCACCTTTCTAGTTGGCCAACATTTTTTTTTTTTTTCAGTATCTCTCCTTCCCTAACCGTGAAATCTACTGCAGGTTGGAAAAAAAACCCAAACATACACCAGATATTGCCTTAGGTCTTATGCATGAACAAAAAAAGTAAATAAGCATGGTTATTGCAACAAAGCCCGAAGGAAGTCTTGAAGGGAGAGAATTGGAGGGCCTCTCCCTGGGACAAATGTGTGAATGTGCATGCCTATGTTTTTGTATGAACTTTGCACACAGCTGTCTTAACTGTTGACAGGGCTGCAAGTCTGACCCTGGTTGGAGGGAGGGGCACTGTTCTTTGTGAGCAGAGAGCACTGCAGTGCAGATGCTGGATGTGAGCTTGGAGCTACAACTGTGTCTGAGTCCCAGGTTCTGAAGCAACTCCTAGAGCTGCTTGGGGAGATGGTTGGAATATAAGTCCAGGACCTCAAGGTGAAATGTCAGAGCAGGCTGCCAGGATACTTGACTGTGATGAGGAGCTCTTTTCAACCTATAATGTAGAGTAACTGGCAGAAACACGGAGACATTCATTTATCAGGAATTTCCCACTAGTATAAGACCCAGGTGAGTAATTCAGGTGAAAGGACCAGGGTTGTGGGTCCAGGAAGCACAGTCCATCATAATTTTTGACAGCTTTATTGAGGTTTAGTTGACAAATGATAAACCACACAGGTTTAGAGTGTACAGTTTGATAAGTTTTGACATACATATACACCCATGTCACCACAATCCGGGTGGCGAACATATCCATCACCTCCAAACGTTTCTCCATGCTCCTCTGTAAACCCTCCCTCCTGCCCCTCCCCACTGCACCTCTCCCTGCCCCGTCCTTGGGCAACCACCAATCTGCTTTCTGTCCCTAGAGATTAGCTTGCGTTTTCAAGAGTTTTATTTAAATGGAAGCATACAGTTTGTACTCTTCCACACCTGGATTCTTTCACTCAGCGTAATTACTTTGAGATTCATCAATGTGGTTACAAGTAGAAATAGTTCCTTCCTTTTTATTGCCAGTAGTATTCTGTTGTGTGGCTGTACCATGATTTATTTATCCCTCCACCTGTTAATGGACATTTGGATTGTTTCCAGTTTTGTGTTAATACAAATAAAGTTGCTATGAACAATCATGTACGAGACCCTGTACCAACATATCTCTCTCTCTCTATTTTTCTTGGGTAAATACCTGGGAGTAGAATGTCTGGGTCATAAGAATGGCTAGATTTTTAGAAACTGCCAGACTGTTTTCCAAAGTGATTGTACCACTTTACATTCCCACCAGCAATGTACGGGTTTCAGTTGCTCACCAACACTTGGTGTGGTCAGTCTTTTTAATTTTAGACATCTTAAGATGTTGGTAGTTCATTGTGCTTTTAACTTCCATTTCCCAAATGGCTAATTATGTTGAGCATCTTTTCATATACTTATTTGCCGTCCTTTTTTTTTTTGGTAAATTATGCAGATTTTTGCCTATTTTAAAATTAGGTTTTTTTATTATTGAGATTTTAGAGTTCTTTATATATCTTTATATATTTTGACAATTTTAAAATTAGTTTTTTATTATTGAGATTTCAAAGTTCTTTATATATTCTGGTGATGGTTCTTTATCAGATATACCATTTGCAGATATTTTCTCACATTCTGTGTCTTGCCTTTTCAGTTTCTTATCAATGTCTTTTGAAGAGCACAGGTTCTTAATTTTGCTGAGGTCAATTATGTTTTTTTTTCCTTTAACAATTGTGCTTTTGGTGTTGTAGCTAAGAAATCATTGCCTCATTGAAGATTACAAAAATTTTCTTCTAAGGGTTTTATAGTTTAATGTTTTACATTTGGGTTTATCATTTGTTTCTAGTTAATTTTTGTATATGGTGTATGGATTAAAGTTCTTTTTTTTTTGCATATGATTCTTTGATTGTTCTAGCACCACTTATTGAAAAGACTACCTTTCCTCCACTGAATTACCTTTACATCTTTGTTGAAAATCAATTTCAATTATGTGGGTTTACTCCTAGAATATGATTTATGTGCCTATCTTGACACCAATACCACACTGTCTTTATTACAGCAACTTCAAAAATCTTGAAGTCAAGTAGTGTTAATCTTCCAATTATATTCTCCTTTTTAAAAGTTTTTTTTTTTTTTTTCCATTCTAGGCCCTTTACACTTCCATAAGAATTTTAGAGTCAGTTTGTCAATTTCTGTAAGAAAGCTTGCTGGGATTTTAGTTGGGAATTGCATTGAATCTATAGATCAATTAGAGGAGAACTGACATCTTAATAAGAGTGAATCTTCTGGTTCATGATTACAATAAATCTCTTCATTCATTTAGACCTTAATTTTTCTCAGTAATATTTTGTAGTTTTCTGTGCTCAGGCCTTGTACATCTTTCATTAGACTTATCCACCAGTGTTTCTTATTTTTTATTGCTACTGTAATTACTTTTTTCATTTCAATCTGATTGTCCCCAGTATATAGAAATATAATTTTTTAAAATATCATTCTTTTATCTAGCAACCTTGCTATACTCACTTATTTGTTCTAGTCACTTTTTTTTGTATATTACATAGAATTTCCTATGTAGGCTATCATGCCTGTGAATAAAAATAATTTTACATCTTCTTTTTCATCTGGATTCCTTTCATTTCTTTTTCTTGTCTTTCTGCACTGCTTAGAACTTCCAGTACAGTGGTGAATAGAAGTGGTGAGAGTGAAGTTCTATGACTTGTTCCTGATCTTAGGATGAAAGAAGTCAGTCTTTCACCATTAAATCTGATGCTAGCATATGTTTTTGGAAGACGCTCCTTATTACATTGAGGAAGTTTCCTTTTATTGCTAGTTTGCTAAAAACTGTATGCTTGATTTGGCCAGATGCTTTTATATATTGCTTGATGATCATATGGTTTTTCATTTTTTGGTCTGTTAATATGATGAATTACATTGATTGATATTCAAAAATTAAACCAACCTTGTATTGCCAGGAGAAAACCCACTTGGTCATGGTGTACATATGTAAAAATTAAAAAAAATAATTTTTGTATTTATTTTCATGTGGGCTATTGCACTATAGTTTTCTTTAGTATCTTAATCTTGTTTTCATGTCAGGGTTGTGCTGGCTTTATAGAATGCACTTAGAAATATTCCTCCTTTTATTTTCTGGAAGAGTTTGATATTATCTCCTGCAATGTTTGAGTAGGATTCACCAGTGAAGCCATCTGGCCTGATCTTTTCTTTTGTGAAAGTTTTTAACTAAAATTTCAATGTCTTTAATAATTAAAGTGCTGTTTGGGTTATTTATTTTTCTGCTGTGAGTGTTGGTAGTTTGTCCATTTCATCTAAACTGTTGAGTTTTTGGCATAAAATTTTTAATAATGTTCCCTGATTATCCTTTTAGTATCTGTAGAATTTATAGTGATGTCACCTCTCTTATTTATGATATTGGCAATTTGGTTCTTCTCTCTATTTTCCCTAATTAGTCTGGCTAGAGTTTCATCAATTTTATTGATCTTGCCAAAGAACCAGTTTTGGTTTTATTGGTTTTTTTCTATTGATTTTTATTGGTTTCTATTTCTTTGATTTCCCTTCTGATTATTTTATTTCCTTTTTGTCTGCTTAATTTGGGGCTTATTCTTCTTTAGCTAGCTTTTTTTTGTTTTTGTTTTTGCGGTATGTGGGCCTCTCACTGTTGTGGCCTCACCTGTTGTGGAGCACAGGCTCAGCGGCCATGGCTCACGGGCCCAGCCACTCCGCAGCATGTGGGATCTTCCCAGACTGGGGCACGAACCCATGTCCCCTGCATAGGCAGGCAGGCTCTCAACCACTGCGGCACCAGGGAAGCCCTAGCTAGCTTTTTAAGGTGGAAGCAATCACTGATTTGAGAACTTTCTTTCATCTTTTCTAATATAGCATTTAAAGCTATGCATTTTACCATGATACATTAGCAACATTCTATAAATTTTGATTATTTTCATTTTCATTTAGTTCAAACTACTTTCTAATTTTCCTTCTGATTTCTCCTTTGACCCATGAGTTATTTAGTTCCAAAATTCTTGTAGATTCTCTAGATATCTTTGTGTTATTGATGTTCAATTTAATTCCTTAGTGGTCAGTGAACATACTTTGTATGACTTGAATTATTGAGACTTGTTTTGTGGTCCAGAATATGCTCTATTTTGGGGACTATTTCATGAACACTTGAAAAGAATATGTATTCCACTGCTGTTGGGTGAAGTGCTCTACAAATGTCAATTAGGTCAAGTTGGTTGATAGTGTTCAAGTACTATTAATGATTTTCTGTCTGCTTGTTCAGTCAATGATTGAAAAGGGGATATTGAAAACTTCAACTAAACTTGTGAATCTGTCTTTCTTTCCATGCAGTTCTAACAGTTTTGCTCCACATAATTTGAGGTTTTGTTACTAACTGTATAAACATTTAGGAATGGAATGTCTTTTTGATGAATTAACCCTTTTTACTATGAAATGCCCTTTGTTATCTTTTTGTTATTCTTTGCTCTGAAATCTACTTTGTCTGATATTAATGTAGCCACACCCACTTTCTTTTGTTTGGTGTTAGGGTTTTTATATTTAAAGTGAGTTTTTTTGTAGGTAGCATACTGTTGGGTTTTGTTTTGTTTATTTTTAATCCAATCTGACAAACTCTGCCTTTTAATTGTCATGTTTAGATCATTAATTTTGAAGCTATTATTGCTATGGTTTAAATCTACCATCTTGCTATTGGTTTCCTGTTTGTCTCATCTGTTCTGTGAACTTCTCCCCCTCTTCTGCCTTCCTTTGTGTTGAATATTTTTATTATGATTCTATTTTATCTCATTGATTGGTTTGTTAGCCTACTTTTTTCTTGCGTTATTTTAGTGGTTTCTTTAGGGTTTTTAATATGCATGTTTAATTTAATGTATAGTATAAGAACCTTATAACAGTACACTTCTATTTCCTCTCTCTTGACCTTGTGCTATTGTCACATGTTTTATTTCTACATGTGCTATAAACCAACCCCACAGTACATTGCTTTTACCTTTCCTTCAAGTATTGGGTTGGCCAAAAAGTTCATTAGGGTTTTTCTGTAACATCTTATGGAAAAACCTGAACGAACTTTTTGGCCAACCAAGTAGTTGGTTATCTTTCAAAGAGTTTTGAATAACAAGAAAAGCACCTTTATAGTCACGCATGGAGTTTCCACTTCTGGTGCTCTTCATTCTTTTGTGTAAATCCAGGTTTTCACTTAGTATCATTTTCCTTCTGTGCAAAGAACTTCTAACAGTTCTTCTAGTGCAGGTCTGCTGGTGATGAATTCTTTCCACTTTTGTGTGTCTGGAAAGACATTGTTTTTGCCTCTGCAAACTGAAGGACAGTCTCAAAGTCTCCACAAATCTGCCAACAATTCCCTTTCCACTCCTCCCCAGAGCTATAAGGGGATGTGTGGTGGGAGTGGCAAGATTTAGAATGATTTCTTTTCTTTTTTTCAAGGAATCTCATGATTATTAATTAAATTAAATTAATTAATTAATTATTTTTTAAATTTTTTGCCTGGGTGGCATGTAAGATCTTAGTTCCCCAACCAGGGATCAAACTTGCACCCCTTTCATTGGACGCATGGAGTCTTAACCACGGGACTGCCAGGGAAGTCCCTAGAATGATTTCTTTTGTGTGGAATATTTTATAAGAACATAGAGGAATCTGTCTTGTGCCCAGTCATTCACTGAGGCAGGAGCTAATGGGGTTGATTCTCCATTCTGGAAGCAGGGGTGATCATGAGTAATCAAAGGACAGTATATGAGGGATGGTAATTTATCACTAACATGAATCACATGATTGAGGAGGAGAGGACATATATTTTTAACCTGAGAACACAGCCTTTTGTTGAACCAGTGATGAAGAATAAATATCTTTTGCTACCAAAATTAATATCTTTTATGCCTCAGTGACAAAGTTTTGGGTTTCCATGTTGCACTGAAGTCAAGTCTACCTTTTATGTCATGTGGAAGGGACTAGATTTGCAGAAACTGTGATGGAGATTTCTGTCCTCTTGGCTATGGGGCCCCTGTCTGGTTTCCTCAAAGGTGACCTTTTCCTTGTCCTCTAGAGAAAGATGACAACATCTCCTCAGCTCAGATGAAATTCCAAAGTCTATATTTGCATGCGTAATTTGGGCAGCAAAAGGAAACTAGACAATGAATCCTCATGTTTTCTTATCAATTTTTCCTCTTTATGGAGAATTTTACCATTTGAACAGTCCTGGTACTCACATTTGAGCTCAGCCAATTTCTTGAAGATAGAACTTAGGGGGAGAAGTCACAAAAAACACAGTCAGGTATGGGTCATTGTAGGAGTTTCTAGACTCAGGCTGCCTCAGGTCAAGTCCCACCTTCCTCCTCCTTTCTAGGCCTCAGTTTCCCAGCTGTAAATGGAGCTTTGGTAGTTTCCCCTCCAATGCTAATATTAAATAAATCTACCATCAGACTATATTAATTCCCTCCCTTGTACGAGCACACATTGTATATCTTGTCTGTGTCTGGCATGTTGCCAATGTAGTCCTATATTTTCTTAATCAGATCACTTAATTTTTGTACAACAAAAGGCATTTTGTTTATTTTTCATAATTATTTTTATATTATAAAAATTAGCATGTTAATTATAGAAACTTTAGAAGGTAGAGATTTGCAAAAAGAAGAACACAATCATTAAAAAAAACTCACACTACCAGAGATGACCACTATCTTCAATCTTTGGTTATATACCTTTCCAGTCTTTCTTTTCTGTGTATGTACTCACATTCTGCATATATTTCTCTCTCTCTCTTTTTTTTTTGGCTGCTTTGGGTATTCGTTGCTGCATGGGCTTTCTCCAGTTGCGGTGAGCAGGGGCTACTCTTCAATGCAGCGTGTGGGCTTCTCATTGAGGTGGTTTCTCTTGCTGCGGAACGCTGGCTCTAGGCATGCGGGCTTCAGTAGTTGTGGTGTGTGGGCTCAGTAGTTGTGGCGCACAGGTTTGGTTGCTCCACAGCATGTGGGATCTTCCCAGACCAGGGATTGAACCTGTGTCCCCTGCATTGGCAGGAGGATTCTTAACCACTGTGCCACCAGGAAAGTCCAATCTTTCTTTTCTTTTTTTTTAATAAAATGGCATTATACAGAATAAATTGATTTGTAATTCTTTTTCACTTATTATTCTGTCATCAGCTTTCTACATAATTGAACATTCTTGCATCATGTCATTTTTAATGCCTATCAAGTTTTCCTTTTTAAGATGTGCCATGATTTATCTAACCATCTCTGTTTTTGGACACCTTGAACAATTCTAGGTTGAACTTCCTAAAGTGGAGACTTTCTACCCATTTCTGATGATTTCCTTAGGATCAATATCTAGCAGCAGATTTCTAGAACAAAGAACATTTACTTAATTTTTTAGGCTTTGAAACATTCCAAATTAAAATCCAGAAAAGGTT
The DNA here is from genome assembly GCF_964270905.1 of Leucopleurus acutus. Lineage (NCBI taxonomy): Eukaryota > Metazoa > Chordata > Mammalia > Artiodactyla > Delphinidae > Leucopleurus > Leucopleurus acutus. The sequence continues at coordinate 5,695,803 of NC_139142.1, forward strand.
TTGTGAATATAAACTTCCATTCATGAAGCAAGAAAGCATCTTTTTCCAGCTACCTTATCAAACCTAGGTATTATTTACAGGTTTCAAGTCTTTATCTGTAATTCTGAGATCCAAAATTTTCTGAAAATGAAAATTGTTTCATCATTTATTTGGTGGATGAATCTGACCTCAATTGACATGGAGATATTTATTGCCTCTATTTTATCTCATGTAGTGTGAATATTCATGTTTTGCCTTAGAACTATCTCAGTGTTGGATTTGGGGGTGCTACTTCACATATTTCAGGGTGAGGGGGGTGTTTTAGTCCATTTGGGCTGCTATAACAAATAGCACAGACTGGGTGACCTAAAAACAACAAATGTTTATTTTTACAGTTCTGGAGGCTGGAAGTCTGAGATCAGGGTGCCAGCAGGGTTGGGTGAAGGCCATCTTACCAGATGCAGACTTCTCACTGTGTCCTCACATGGAGGAGGGGACTAGGGTGCTCTGTGTGACACCAACATTCAGACCCTAGTGGGATGGTTGTCAATGTTCCCCATGTGCACTAACATTCCTTTCTAGAATCTGAAAATTTCTAAGTTTACAGACACATCTGACTTCAGGAATGTCAGATAAGCAACTATGAACTTAAATCAAACAAATAATTAACATATCAATAGGCAAACATGATGCCTCATTTATTTTAACTTACATTTCCTTGTTTATTAGCGAGGTTAAATGTATATTATATATCTTTAACATCAGTACTCTTTTTGTTTTTTGTGTATTTTGATAGAGTTTTTACTTGTCTAGAGAACTTCTTTGAAGGTCACTGTTTGATTCCTCAAGGGCAAGTGAAGGATATACTTTCAAAGTCCTTGCCTTTTGAAAATTCCTTTTCTTAGCTTCATCAATGAGCAGCTTCTTGGCAGGGATAGATTATTGGGTCACTGTTTCTCCTGTTCCATGGAGAAGGCTCCACTTGGGTTCTGTCATTTGGGAATGTGGAGGAAAGGTCTGATGCTGAATCATTTTTTTACCCTAGTGTGGAATTTTTTCTTTTCATCCTTTAGATTAAGAAAAAAAAATCACTAAGGCATTAGGCACCTTAATTTTGTCTAGTACTTAACACATGAAACCTCAACACAAAGAGAGATTTTCTTCATCTCAGGGAAATTGTTTTTCTGTTAATCCTTAAGTCAGTACTGACTTCCTGTCTGACCTGGACTCTCTGGACTTCCTGTTTTGTAGATGTTGTGTCACTACGGTAGAGTTTTCTTGCCTTATATCATCAGTTTACTCATCATGCTGGCTATTGGTCCTTTATCCTGGGTGGTGGCAGGATTTCTCCAGCCAATACTCCACTGCACTGATCTGGTTTTCTGTGTATCAATTCTGTTCTTCCCTTTCTCTCTCTATTGCCTCCTTTGTGTCTATCTTCATGAATATTTCCTTAATCAGGAGGGTGGTTAGAAGGGGGTCAGTTCTAGTTTTGAGGGCACCTGGTATTTGACCATGACAACGTATCTGCTCAAGGAGCTTTACGGTTCTTGATCTCAGTCTTTCCACCTGCAGGGTAAGTGGGTGGGAGTCTGACTGGATGCCCTCTGAGGCCCTTTTTAGCATCATTTTTCTATGAGATATCCTTGAACTTACTGTGAAAAGGGGCCTGCTCAACACTTGCCTCCATCTCCCCTCTTTCCCTTCAACTGGAGACACTAACTGGCCGTTATATTTAGTGCTTTGGGACACAACAGATTCCGATAAGCATACATTAAGGTGTATTCAGATGAGAGTAGCCTTGCTCCAGAATGCAAAAAAGCACTGTCCTGGGAGTTGGGGGTCTGTTGTGGCACGCTCCAAAGAGCCCCTGGAGTGAATCCTTCCTCCGTGTGTCTCGGCGTCCCCTCCTGCAATACGTATGAGCTCAACTAAGCACCTCAAAGCCCCCTTCCCTTCCTGCGTGACCCTGTGGGTCTGTTGGAGGATATCTTTCAATGAATGAAAATGGTAATCAGTTCTTAATGAGTGTGTTCATTTTTTTTCTAGGGGCTCTTCAAAACTGTGACGAATATAAGACAAATGTATTCCCCAAGGCACCTGATTTTGGATCAACACTCAAAGAGAAAGAATATGGAATTTTTTTGTGCCTCATAGCTGAATTCACCTATTTGAATTCACAAGGTTTGTCCACTTCCTGAGAGCTTCCAGGAGATGGCCTTTCCATGGATGTTCAGTGTAAATTTCTAAACAGTGAAAGCTGGCTGAACACAGGGTTTGTCCTGTTTGGGGGTCAAAACTAGGGGGAAAACCAGTTTCCATTTCAAGAGGGTTCAACATGGCAAATTTCAAGGGAATTTTTGACCCACAGTGACCTGAGTTTTCTGTGTATAGTGAAACATGCTTGGATTTGCATGAATTGGAAGTACGCACCAGTCTGGAAGTTCTACCTCTGAGAGAAGACCTTGGTCTCTGACATACCTTCAGCAACTTGCTCCCTGGGATGAGGTGTTGTGTCTTACGAAGATCTTGGGAGGCAGATGGATCATGGATCAACTCAGCTCTGCCACTTTCTGTGTGACTGCAGACAATTTATTTAACCATCAGGGGCCTCAGTTTCCTCATCTGTAGGATGGGGATACTAACGAGGTAAAGATCAAATTAAACCACACGTGAACACTATCTGCCATTCCTGTTTTATTCTTTAATGAGTTGGGGCCAGATCTAGATCTAGAACAAGTTTTATCCACCTCAACACGATTGATATTCTGGATGAGTCTGTTGGGGGACACGGGGTTGTCCTGTGCCTTGTAGAATATTGTATTGCCATCCCAATGTTGTATTGCTGTCTACAAACAAGATTCTACAATGTTGCTTGTAGAATGTCAGTATTGCTGCCTTTTTCCCAGTAGGTACCAGTGGTAACCTTGAGTTGTAATAACCCAAAATGTCCTGGCTCAGCCAAATGTGCTGGGGGCTAAAAATCATCCCCAGGTGAGACCCACTGCCCAGAAGCAGGCAAGGTGCCCCGCTGGACCTTGGCCCTAAGCACTCAGTAAGGGGGTGATTTTTGTGCAGGTAGAAAAGATTTGGTGGAATGACACCTATTTAAAATAACCTTGTTCCTGTGGATGGAGATGGCATATTTAAATTAAGAGGCTAGTCTCTGATTGCCGGGGTGGGGTGAGAAGAAGTGACTTTCCAAGGTTACACGGGGCACCTTTCTTTCTGTGGTAATGAGCTTTCCATCCCTGGAAGCGTTCAACCCTGGGGACTCCCGGGCGTGGGAGGCCCGTGCCAGGCCACGCTGCAGAAAGCCGATGTGCTGGCGGGAGCAGGGAGGTGTTCTCTCTCCGGGGACCACTCTCATCTTCCGTCTTTGGAGGCCACCCAACTGGTTCCCAGCTGTTCCTATCTCTTCCCGCCTCTCTTGGACCCGGTCTCCATCCTCCCTCTGAAGCCAGCTTGCTCTCTAAGTTCTAACAAGAGATACTATGATCTAACTTCTTGTGGCTTCAGGAGATACAAATCTGTGGTAACACTTCAAATTAAGTGTCATGAATGAGTAATTACTTCCTGAACCTGAGGAGTCCGATTGAACGGGACTCATGATTGTGTGTTCATTACAATCCTGCTGATGATTAAAATTATATTTTGGGGTTTTAATAACTCTATAAGGGACATGTAGATAAAGCTCGGAGATATATACTGGTGTGGATGTTCGTTAAACCCCAATAAACGTTGGTATTAATTCAAACATGTACTTACTGTTTCATGGAACTTTAATGGAATTCATGTCCGAGATGGGTCAGGATGTTGCAATAACATCTGTGTCTCTTTGGAACCTGAATTCAGGGATCTTTTGATCTTCGTGGGGTTTGAGTTTGGAGCAAGAGTCTTCAGAGTGCACGGTGGCTGGGAAACCAAGAAGGAGATTTGAGTGGTTATGACATGCTCCTGTCAAATTTCTTCTGGGCCATTCCAAGGATCAGAGTAGAATCGAACTTGGAGTCTTTCTAGAATCTGATTATTATTAGATCATATACCTGTGAGCATTGAGTTGGTAGGAATTTCAAGTCATTTATTCACCCATTCTCTCCCCGAGATGCTGAGTGGGTGGGGTGCAGGCAATCCAGCCCCTCAGGTGTCTGTTTGCCCATGGGGGTCTGGTGAAATATCAAGGACTTTCTACCTCCTCCTTCCCACTCTTCCATTCCCCCCATCCTTTCTCCCACTCAGGGGTCTGCAGAGGCATCCTCTAGAAGTGAGCATTAATTGGGAAACTCATACATCCCTGTTCTCTCAAGGGCATGGTCTCCAATGTTCTGACAGCTCAGGGCCAGTCCTGCCTTCCTGTTTCCAGACAAGGGAGCTTCCCTCCTCCCCAGAAGCTGAGCTCGCCCCTGAACATCCTGGGGATTTAGAAAGGGAGATAGCAGTGCCTCAGGAGCTGGATGGAGAAATGGCATGATCTACCCGAGGAAGCAGGTGGTTTTGGAGGGCCCAATTGACGCGGCCATTTGAACGTGGCTGTTTTTGGTACAGGATGTGTACTGGTCAGGCCCTGGCGGGAAATGGCACCCTCGAACTGGGTCATCTGGGGAGAATTCCCATCTGCAAAGGGGAGAGCAGGGAGAAGGGAGATTCTAAGAGATACTGCAGTGCCCAGTGCCCTGGGCTGGAGGTGGGTGGGGAGGGAAGGAGGGAGACCCGGGGAGGTGGGGGTGAGGGAGGGAGCTGGGGACCCAGGGCTATTAGTTTGCAGAGCAGCTTCCCGGGCCCAGAGGAGGATGCTGGAAGGCGGATGGGGAGAGGAAGGGGAACACAGGGACGGAGTGTGGCCTGTGAGGGGGCTGGGGTGGCGCTGACGCACAGTGCTTGTAAGCGACCCAGGGGCAGTTCTGTAGAGGGTGTGACCTTTGAGATGGCCTTGATGGGGGGCTAGAACTGGGACTGGTGGAGCTGGTGGCAGTGGGTAGAGGTCCAGGAGGAGGAGTGAGGCTGGAGAGGAGAAAGCATGCAGGTTGGAAGTAGGGGGTGCAGGGTAGAAGAACAGGAGTGTGGGTTTGATGGGAGCCCTGGGCGGTGGTAGCCCAGGAGGGACAGGTGAGTTGGGAAGTCTGACTCAATTCCTTGCTGGTGAAAGAGTCTGATTTTACAGGATGTTAGCGTCCACCGAAAGGGGTGATGGGAGCAGGGCCATGTATGGGGTGGAGGAATATGGCAGGATGGATGGACTGGGGGAGGCTGGAGGCCGGGAGGAGTGAGGAGTGAATAGGGTTTGGTCCCAGTGGCCACTACAGGGATGGAGGAGAGGGGAATGGAGTGAGAGGTTCCGAGGTTCTTGTCGGAGAGAAAACGGATGGGATAGTGGGGAGGGGAGGGGAGGGAGGGGTGATGCCCTGGTCCCTAGACAGGTGATACCATCAGAGAGAGGCTTAAGGCTGGCTGGAGTTGGAGGGACTAACGACATTTCCCGGGCCCTGTGGGTGTTTGGGGTGTCGGGGTCTCCTACAGTGAGATGGTCTCACTGTTGATGAGATGATCTCACTGCATCCCCCACCTGGCTTCCCACCAGAATCACCTGCAGAGTCCATTAGATATACAGCCCCCTGGGCCCCAGGATCAGATGGCAGGACCGACCTTGGAACCTGCATTTTAAGGTGCCCTCAGGAGTCTCTGATGCAGCTGGGCTGGTCGATGTTGCTATTTCCCTTCATCCTCCCAACGTCCAGGAAGGTCCATGCGGTTTTTCCCTTCCATTGGTGTGGAAAATGAGGCATAGGTGACAGGACTGTGACGAGGCCAAGTCTCAGCCCTGTGGCCTCGTAGATCCAGGTGGGGTGGGGGCCGACTTGGATGCCTTTAATCTCACCTCTTGGGCTTCAGGCAGTTTGCTGGGAGGTTGTCTTCCCCAAGTCAGGGCTGCACAGGGGGTGGGCAAGAGGGTGCCAGGCCCTCCCTGGTGGCCAGGACCTTGGCAGACAGAGGCTGACAGAGCCCGCTTGGCCTCAGCAAGCCCGAACGGCTGGAGCTGGTCAGCTGCTGGGTCCCCAGAGGATTCGCCATGAAAGGGTCGCAAGTGATGAAATGCGTGCGTACGCAACTCTCTTGAGCTGGACACTCTGCCAAGTCAAACAAGTCATGCTTCAGGGCTTTTTTTCTGAATTCACTGTTCTCGACCTGGGCAAGGGAGGTGAGCTCAGTTTGTCTAACCTGTGAAATGGGAACCTATGTGGAAGTTTAGAGTCACACAGTCAGATAGACCTGCCAGTTGCCCCCTGACCCTTAGTTTCTTCACCTGCAAAATAGAGGTGGCATATCAATCTTGTTGTGTTGTTACTGGTGACAAATGACATCAGGTGAGTAGCACATACAGAATGCCTAGCACGTTGGCAAGCTTGGGGCAGGTAAAATTACCCAGTGTCACAGGTGCTTGGCCAAACCCAATGCATCGTGCAACTGTTGGTCAAGGCAAATATTGAGTGAGTGTCTGTGAAGTGTCACGACTGTGTTCATCGCTCTGGGGATGCACACAAATACACACAAGTATCTGGACCTTGGCATCCAGAAGCTTCTAATCTCATGGGGGTTAGGAGGCAGCAGGGAGAAATCCAACTGAATGGACAGCACACATCTGCTTTCTCAACACCTTCTGTGTCTCACACATTGGCCTAACCCTTCTTTGGTACCTTGGAAAGGTAAACAAGAAAAAGAAGAAATGTCTTAGCATGCTTTGTGGGCCCCTTCACGTGATGGGGCTGTCCAGGGCTGCTGTAGTCAGCCAGACGGAACACCACTTTCCCTTCTTTACGGCTCCACAGACTCTTATCCGTCCTCGAAAACCCCACTCAGATGTCAACTTCCTCTAAGAATTATTTCCCAACCTGCGTGTCCTTCTGGGCTGGTCAGGGGCTTTCTCTGCTATCACAGCCCGGTGCTGGCACCCTTAGAGCTCTGATCATGCTGCGTGGTGAGGGGTGATTGTCCGACCCCCACTAGATCGTCAGCCGCTGGAGGGCACACATTTAACTCAACTCTGTGCGCCCCGTGCCTAGCCCAGGACAGGGCAGAGAATAAAAGCCTGGCTGGTTAAAGGAACAGATGGACATAAAAAGGAAGAGCTCATAATCCCCTCCTGAAGGAACACTCGTGGGTACAGGGCCATCAGACTGTACAAGCACAGGGTCACACATGACGGGGCAGGAGTAAGTGATGCCCTGGGGGAGCCCAGAGCCCTCAGCGGTTTTCCCCAGGGGACCCAGAAGGACCTCCAGGAGCAGGTGGCCTTTGAGAAGGGATTTGAAAGGTGACGTCTCACCCCTAAAACCATTCTTCTCTGTCTTGCAGGGTGGGGCCTGGGGCTGGAGTTCCGTCCAGAGCTGGGGCGGAGCAAAAAATGACCAGTCGGAATATCCTCTCTGCCAAGAGGCAAACACACGTTCTTCCTAGTAGGAGAGTAGGTTTCCATCACTTCACGACCCAGCTGGCCACAATTCACTTTCAACTCAGTTGAGATTTTAGCTTTCAGAAAAGGTGCGACAGGAGGGCTGGGGCAGGACCAATGGAAAATCAAATGGGGAAGAGCGGCAGGTCCCCAGGTCTCAGACTGGCCCCCGCGGTTGGGGGTTCTGGGCAGTGCACAGGAATGGCATGTTGGGCCTGTGGGCTCCTCTGACACAGTAGCTGCTACTCCTTCATTTGTTCAAAATACAAGCCCAGGGAGCACAGCTCTGGGCTGGGGGCGGGGCAGGTGAAGGGATCATGCTCTCTGCCCCCAGGAGATCACAGGGGAAAGAACCAGACAGACCAGGAGCTGATCGAGAGCGTTAAAGCCATCTCGCATCTCCCAGGGTCGCCTCTACAGAGACGGTCGACAAGGTGGAGGGCTGTTCACGCACATGTGCGCATTAAACAGCTGTGTGTGTGCCCAGCATAGTGGACAAGACAAAGTCCTGCCCCATGGAGCTTACATTCGAGTGAGGGTATTGCCAGTAAGAGCTGGGGACTCTGGTAAAAATGACCTTCTCACTGTGCCAGAGGCTCAGTGACATCTTGGGGGGACTCTGGGGTAGACTGAGGAAGAAGAAAATGGTAAAAGGGTAGGAAAAGACAAATGCCTCCATGTCCAAAAGGTGGGAGCCTGGGAGCCCGGCTTCAAGGCTTGTGTGCTGGGGTGGAGAGTCTGTCTCTGCCTTCAAGCACTGGCGAGGGCCAAGCGCTTGTTTCTGGTAGGGATGTGTCACGTGATCAGATTGGCCTTTTCGAAAGATGACCGTGGTTTTGGCATGGACTTACTGGAGGCACAAGAGCAGAAGCTGTCCAGCGGGCAGTGGTCCTAGTGAGATACGACGTGGTTAAGACAGGCTTGCAGCAGGGCTGGGTCTACGTGGGGTTCGCTGTTAAATGTTCCATCTAAGCTTGTTTCCAGACGTGTCTCTGAGCGGTGCGCATTCATCCATTCTTTACTGAGTCTCTCTCTCTCTGAGAACGAGGTGGAGGTGTCCTCTGCCTTCCCGTTCAGCCCGCTAGAGTCTGATGCAACCGCACAAGCCTGTGCCGGGACCTCCAGGTCTCCATGCAGCCCTGTGGCCAGTGAAGACCCCCGGGGAGCTCCTCACCCAGGGCAGCCTGGCGGGGAACCAGGCGGCAATGATGGAGCTCGCTCTGCCCTCTGCGAGCCCTGAACCCCCCTGAGGAACCGGAGAAGGAACTCTGCCTAACTTGCTGCCTGAGCCCTCTGGCTGCAGAAAGCAAGGAAGGGGAGCAAACAGAACAGCACACGTGAGGCAGGGAGTCCTGCGAGAGCCTGGTGCTTGGGGAGGGCGATTAGGTGTCGTTAGAAAGGGAACCGTCAGGAGGAGGCGGGGGCAGAGTGATGCCTGGCCAAGGTGGGCTGTTTGGAGGATCCTGGGTCTGGCAGGTGGGAGGCGGGTGCTGGGGCAGGACGCAGCCTGGGCCTGTTCCAGGCAGTGGGGCGCTTCCCGCAGGTGGCCCTTTGATCTCACCACAAACGGCCTATTTAGCATCTCCAAGACTGGGCCGGGTCCTGGCAGCCAGGGTGGGAAGGTGACGAGACACAGGGCATTTTCTGCCTGGTTCCAGGGTGAGGGATCCACTGCTCCGTGACTCTTACTGCCCACGTGGAGAGTAGCCAGGTTCCAGCTGCCGCTGGGATGGCCGCTTGCCAAGGATGCCCCTGACGGGCCCCCAGGCTGGCTGCCGGGCTGGGGGCAGGAGTGGGGTAGGGATCCCCTGGATGGGGGCGTGTGGGAGGGTTGCGCCCCTGTGCACAGCCCCTTCTGCCAGAACTGACTGACTGGAGCCCCTCCCGGCACTGGAAACATTTCCTTGGGGAGACTCATTTGCTGGGAGAGACAAGGCTGGACATTGCGGCCCTAATACTGAGAAGGTTGAGGTCTCCTCTCCATCCCACACCTGCCATTCCACAGTCAACACTCAAACCACAAGAGACAATCTTGGTACGCGGGCCTCTCACTGTTGTGGCCTCTCCCGTTGCGGAGCAGAGGCTCCGGACACGCAGGCTCAGCGGCCATGGCTCACGGGCCCAGCCGCTCCGCGGCATGTGGGATCTTCCCGGACCGGGGCACGAACCCGTGTCCCCTGCATCGGCAGGCGGACTCTCAACCACTGCGCCACCAAGGAAGCCCTTGTGTTTTTTTTTGTTTGTTTGTTTTTTTAAATGACACTAAACGTTAATGAGTGCTGGAAACAAGCCGCTTCTTTTTCGACTTTTGGATTCTTTCTCTTTATTCATTTGTTTTGGGTGTCTCTGCTTCTCTGATTCCCAAGGAGCACATATTCAGAAGGCCTGTTGGATGAAGGATGACTCTGGAAAGAGGCCGTCTTGCAGATCGCCGTGTTAAGAGAGGAAGCTTGGTTGCGGCTGAAAGGTGTTTAGAGGCAGTGTGTGGACTCACACGGTCCAGGTCTTGGACCTTCCTGTCTTCACCCAGCTGTGTGTCCCCAGGCAAGTCACGTAACCACTCTGAACCTCTGTCTCCTCCTCTGGAACCTGGTAACAATACCCATTTGCTGGGAAGAGCGACTGTGCTGACAGTGGTGTACGTATCCATAGTAGATGCTCAGCGAACATTAAATGCTCCCCATCTCTTAAGAAAGAAAAGTTGGCTTAGGAATAAGCTTTAATTAAAATGTTTTTGTTGTGCTAAGAAGAGGCCAAAAGTCACAAAATTATTTAGAGATTGTTTTCACTGAGTTCAAAAATCCAGGAGACTATTTAATCAACAGTCTGTTTTCTTCCTCACAGCCGCACTGATGTACTCATCTTGGAAGATGCAAATTAAGTAATTGAAGTTTTCAAATTTATTTTATTCGTTACTCACTCATTCACTTATTCTGCAAACAGGTGACCAACACCTACTATGTGTGAGGTCTTGTGCCGCTCCCAGGGATGCCGAAAAGAGGAGGGAGGGAGCTTGGGGCTGCGGGAAAGGGCAAACTCGGGTCGGATAGGTCCCTGCCATTTCCTAACCGTGACCTCCAGTGAGTCATTTTAACTCTGTAGCCCTCAGTTTCCTCATTGGGATAATCAGAATAATAATATTTCCCTTGTAGGGTTGTCGGTGAGGATTAAAGCTAATGCATGTAAAATGCCTGGTGCATGGAGCCAATGGCAGCAGCCTTGGTACTAAGAGGTGGTCCCTGCCCTTTAGTGCCTGCTGGTCTCTTGTGGGGATAGCGGACGAGCAGATACAACCCAGAGTGATTTGTCCCGTGCAGAACTGCATCCCTCTTTCTGCCTCTGCGTGTAAAGGGTGGCACAGGTGGGCTCGAGGACTTCTCGGAGGAGACTGATCAAAGGACATTTCCTTGGGGGTGGGGTGTCTTTTTATCCTGCCCATTTGCAAAAGACCACGGGAAACTAACCGAGTCCCTGACAGTGCTTTTCAAGAAGTTGCTTAGCACTGCAGCAGAGCGGGGCACTGCCCAGAGTCCTGCGGCAGGTTCTTGGGGGAGGGAGTCTGTCTGTCTGGGTGCCCGGCCTGGATGAGTGAGAGCGGCCGCAAGAAAAGGCAGAACTAGTTCCTCCAAGTGTGTTTATCTTGCCGATCTGACCTCAGAGCCCAACCATCCTAATGATTTTTAACGACTATAATGTGTTCTCCCGTCTTGACTGGATCCATTGGCCATGCTACCCGATGGCCGGTTTCCCATGTGCGTCGCCCAGTGGAAGTTGGTTCAAATGCCAGGTGGGATTACGTGGTTGGACTTTTAGCTAAAAAGGCTTTCACTGAGGGTTCCACGTGAGCTCAGGGGGATGGCACCAAAACGAGCCCCTTGGTAAAGCCAGCTGGAAGGGGGTGCCGGCTTCTGGAACCAGCTTTGAAGTCGGGGAGAGCTGAGTGCAACCCCTTACTGGCTGAGCTCTCAGGAGACCAGCTCTGCCTCTCTGGGCTCTGCTGTCTCTTGGTCTCTGTCAGCAGGCAGGACACGAGCTGTCCGCGTGTTTCCTGATCTCTCGCCCTCTCTGGGCTGGAGCAAAGTGGACGATGATTTCTCAAGCACCTCCCAGTGTTGTAATCCTATGACTGACTCTTTAGCCAGCTGGATCCTCCCTGCCAACACCCACCTGATAAATACCTGCCCGTGGTGGACGAGATGGACTCGGACAAGCAATTTCCCAAGAAGGGCTGCGGCGGCCTGGGGTGGCTGCCCTCCTGAGGCCTCACAGAGCGGCTGAGTTTCACGGAATAGCCTGGAAGGTCACTCCACGCCGGCTGCCTCCAGACGAGGAGAACCAGGAATTACCGAGGGCCCTGGGTCCTGTGAACGCTCGCGATGCAAATGTCTCGGGAGAGGCAGAGATTTCTAGAAAGTGAGAGCTCCTCGTCAGCCAGGCAGGGCTCAGGGCCGCTCTCAGCCCCTCAGGCAGGTCCCAGCTCTTGCTTCACCTGGATCCACCCTCTTTTGTAAGCAGTAACATCCCTGCCAGCTCTATCATGGGGACTCCGGCCAGAAAGTGGTAGCGGCCCAATGGCCCAGACCCTCCTGGAAAGGCCGTGTAGCTTCCTGACTGGCTGTGCAGGTGGGAGCCCTGTCCCTGGGGGTCTTCCATCCCCCCCCCACTTCCATTCTACAGACACGAGCACCCTGTAGCAGGCAACATTTGCAGCCACTTACCTATGGCCTCGTGGCCGGGGAGCCATGAGGCAGCTTTGTCCTGGGGCCTGAGTGCAAAGCCCTCACTGTTATTACTGTTACTTCTTAAAAATCTTATGAGTGTTAGGTGAGAAACTTGAGGGCTTGAATTTGAAAGTGTCCCTTTATAGATGACACTGGTTTTCAGCTGGGGGCAATTTTGTCCCCCAGTAATGGCCCTACACCCTGTCCTATTGGATTTATGTCCACAGTCACTTTTCCATCCATGGCTTCTGCGCTGTTTTCATCTCTTACCTGGAATCCTGCACTCTCCTCCTCGCCTCTCCAGGTCTCTCCTGGGTCCAATCTTTGGCTCAAATCACTGTGAAGTGTATCTTTCTAAAGGCAGTTTTTGTTAGTACGCTGGCCAAAAATCCCTCAAGGCTGCCTTTGCTAACAAGAGAGCATCACTTCCTTAGCATGAGAGTCACGACTGGGCTGCTCTTCCTGGGGTCTCCAGAGCTGGTGGGATTCCTCCAAGCTCTGAGAGTATGTGGGTTTTCAGCAAGATGTGGGCTTGGAGGCGGAGACAAAAAGAGAAGAGAACATTGTCCTGACCAGGTTCTCTTGTTCCCTTTACTGTGAGGGAGGCATCCATGTCCCATTTCACTGAAGGAAACTTGAAGCCCAGAGAGGGGAAGCGACTTGCCCGTAGGCACACAGGGACTCGGGACCCAGCGGGTAGTACCGCCCAGCAGGCAGACGATTGTGCTGGAGCTTTGGAGGGCTGGGTGTGAACAGAGTTCCTCACTCCTGTGTGGCCTGTGAGGATTAAAGAGCAACACCCACAAGGGCTGAGCAGAGAGTCAGCGCCCACTGTTAGCTGGTATTATTATTGCCATGATTAGAGAGACCTTTTGTTTTCAGAGCCAGATCTGCCTGCACTCCTTGGGTGACCTTGGAAATTCCTTAAAGTCTTTGATCCTTGGAGCAAAATGTGCAAAACTGCGCTGACAGCACCCCCTGTCCCCCGTCCCCCAGATGCTGGTGCTAAGGGCCTCGTGTCTTGCTTAGCCAGTGTGAACTGCTATTTTTATTTCCATCTCTCTGTAGAGGTTGTGAGAGTTCAAAAAAACAGGAAAGGGGGTTTCAATGCTGAAGAAAGACGGGTGGGGACCAGAGGAGCTGGGAGTCGGCCCTTTAGGGATTCGGGCTTTGGGCAATTTCCCTGGGCTTCTCTGGAAGTGTTGGTAGACAGCAAATGTCCCTCTTGCCTCATCTGGCTGGACATTGCGACATCGGCAAGGAATGAAGGATAATGCTGTCCTGGGAGGGCCACCTTAGTCATGGGAACCAGGGGAAGCTCTCCTGGGAGTGTCCTGCAGACGGGCAGGGCCTGGACGGCGGGATGGGTGGTTAGTCAGGAGCCTGGCGGGCAGGACCTCTCTCTGCAAGTAATCACCTGGCAGGAGCATTCCTGGCCTCCACTGAGCCACACCTGGTGACCTCTGTGTGCCCAGTGGAGGCTGGGATTCCTGAGGCCTCCGAGCTTGCTGGGAGGCGGGCCCCTAGCTGCTCTCCCTCACTCCGCCATCCACTTTCTGGGTGCATCTGGGCAAGTCTGGGCTTTAGGGTTCCCGTCTGTAAAGGAAGCAGCACACCTAGGCCTCTAACGCCCGCATCAAGGGTAAATTCCTCTACATTGGGCTCTTAGCTTCTTATTCGGCCCAGAGCCCGGCACACGGTGGGCCCCCAGTAGCTGTGATGTGAGTAAATGAATGAATGAACGGATGATGGATCAAAATACATCTCCCCCACTTCATTCCAGCCCACAGGATGCTTTGCACTGGGGTCAGCTCAGAGAAGAGTCATCCTCAGAGACAAGGCGGCTGCCTGGCCCAGGTACAAAGATTCTCTCAGAGAGGTGTCGGCGGATTAGGACAAACCCATTAAGGGCCTTAGTGTATTTAGCATTTTACACTCAATATACTTAAGGAGGAAGGGTAATGTTTTGAAATCGGACACATCTTGTTGGTTAAGGCTGGTGTAAGTTATTTTTGGAGGTAGGGCCTGGACATGGCGGCCAGAGCTCATGTGTGGAGGCGAGTTACCGATACAGGAGGTTATGTCTAATTACCTGAAATACCCTCCTCTGTTGAGTGAAAAATGCAGTTTTCATCAGCCCTGTATTAATTATGGCTGCCTAGAGCTGCAATTGGCAAAAGCATGTTTTTAGCTCATGACTCAAGGCTGACTCAACAATGGGGACCGTGCTTTCCATGGCCCCAAGCTGGGCTCCGTTTTTTTCCTGGAAACGCCTAAGTTGTTTTCCAAGCCCTTTGACCGGACCGTGGAGCTTCTCTGGGAGGCTCATCACCCATTTTTGAGCCCCTGGCTTCCCAGCTGGGGGTGGAGGGTGGGGAAGTGACCCAAGCTCCCACACTGACTGCACGGCAACCTGAAGACGCCTTTGGAAAGGTGAGCAAACGACATTTAGATTCGAAACTGTGAGGCTTGGATTTGAAGCCAGCACTTTCTGACTTTGAACTTACACTGTTTTTTTCCATTGCTCTTTGGGGACCTTGTTCAAGTCACCTGCAGGGCTCAGGGTGTCTGTCCCAGGAGTGAAATAGTCCCAGGAAGGTGGATCTTGCTTCATCTAAGCCGTGGCCATGCTACTCAGGACTGAACTTGTTTCTGGTTTCATCTGAAGGCCTTTAAGGACGTGCCAGATTACAAAACATGAAGGACTTTCCGGGTGGGGAGAGAGGACTTGGTCATAAATCCCGGCCTTGATTCTGGATGGATTGATTGAACATCCACTCCTGTTTGTGAGACAAACAGCTTCCCATCTCATTTATCTTCTCACCCGTGACTGTCTCCTTTCTTGAGTTGCCTCCCAGGCCTGACCTCAGAATGACTGCTTGGAAGGTTTCTAGGTGCCTGGCACGAGGGTGTGTGTGATGTGAGATGCCTGGAAAGTTCCCCGGACCCCCCCAGAAAGCATCCACCTCCCTCCTGACCATTTGGCTCTCTGAAGCTGACAAGCCAGGTCTCATTGCTGGTCCTCTTTCAGCTCCAGTCCTGGAGGTGGGACTCGTAGACCCATTTGACAGATGAGGAAACCCAGGTTCAAAAAGGCAAAGTGACTTTTTCCAGACAAGACGAGAGACCAGGTTCTGGTTGGTCCAGACCTGCCTTGGACTTTCTGGAAAGGATGAGGTGAGGGTCCTATTAATCACCAGTCAGTACCCTTCCATGGGCAGCCAGGGCGTATGATGGCCCAAGAGTGTAATCAGTGTAAGTTACCCTCCTAGTGGTGAGTCCATGCTTAGCTCTTCGCATCCATGAGCCCATTTTCTTCCCTCCTAGGCACCTGAGGGCCTGGGTTTTATCATTCCATCTTTTCAGATGAGTAAAATGAGGCATAGAGAGAAGTTAGGCACCTCATTCACAATGAGGCAGCCCAGATGCCCAGGATGACCCAGCTCAACGTGGTCCAGCCCGACTGCAGCCCCTCCAAGAGCAGGTTCCTTGCAGCCCCCTCTATGGCATGTCTCATCCATTGTGTGTGTGCCTTGAAGGACGGTGTGTGGGGAAGGAGGTCAATGAGGCAGGGGTGAGACAGACGGTACCTCCTTGGGGACTTACAAGGCATGCCAGCGCTTTAAGGACCTGAAAAAGATCTGCTGTCACCGTGGCATTAACTTTGTCTAACGCTCCAGTTCTCTAACTTGTCCAACCACAGAAGGTCTTTTCCTATCTTTTTGTTTTGTTTTATTTTCTCTTCTCTTCCTTTTCCCTTCTGTCCTTTTCTTTCTGCTCTCTCTCCTTTCTCCATCTCCTTCTGTATCTCTTTGTCTGTCCCTCTCTCTCTTACAAATCACCGGAGACCACAGGCTCTTTGGGAAACAGGGTCTTGGGATGCTGAGGCGGAAACTGCTCAGATTCGTCTGAACAGGTATTCGTTTCAGTGCCTGCTTTGGGCCTGGTCTGGGGAAGCCTCACCATTCCTGCTGACAACCAGCACAGGCCCCGTCGCCGTCCTCGTTTCCGCAGGGAGCACACAAAGCTCCTGGTCGGCAGTGGCGTTCATGGCTTCCAAGGCTGGAGGTCTATGCCTGTGCCTTGGGTTCAGCCCCCTCTCCACTCCTCCCTCCCGTGACCCCGGGTTCTTTAAATGTGTTGGGTTGGACCCAAGTTCGGCTGATGTTGCATCTTCTACTTCCGGCTGACCTCTGGCATCCAGTTATCCTTCCCTTGGCGTCAGCTCTTGGGCCAGGGATTGAGACCTGCTCATCCGTTGTGCCGCTGGGGGTGAGAGGAGGGGGCCGATGGTGATGGTTCATCTCCATACAAATGAGCTGGCCCGTCCGCACTTGCATCCATCCCCACCACGACAACAGGAAAGACGGGATCCACCAAGACTGTCTTCACATCTTGTTCTCTGGTCAGAGCTGTTCCCAACTGTCAGAGTGACACATGGCTCCCTGACACAATGGCCGTTGCAACACTTTTCTTTTTCTTTTTTTTTTAAGATTTTGAATGCTGGGAAATGTTCAGCTCCTTTGAGATACCTTTGGTTGACTCTGATGCTTAATTCTTGTCTCCAAGACAGGGCCTCGCTCATCCTTTCCTCTAGCTGCCAGACCTGTTGTTTTTAATGGAACTTTCTCTGAAGATCTTAAAACAACTTTTAATCAAATAGTGATGATTCATTTCTCGATGGGACGGCAGAACGAAAAGATTAAGATTTGCAGTTCCTCCTGGACCAATTCCCCTTTTATCTCCTCATCTCCTTCCCTGTCTTCCTTCCCTACCCTGCCCAGCATCCTTTGGTCTCCTCTCCAAGCCTCAGTTAGCTGATGGGAGGGGATGCTTGGTCAAGGGCGCTGTCGTGGGTGGTCCAGACTGTTGAGGGCATTTGCTCTCTGCATCTTCAACTCTGGGGAGATGGGCTGCTGACATAAGTGGGAACGTCTTCCTAGGAGATTTCAAAGCATTGGAGACTCACCTGTTGATGGTGAATTACAAAGAAAAATAAAGAGAGGCAAAATATCCCAAAGGCATTACTTGGACAAGAGCATCTGACCTCCCCACCGGCCCCGCCCCCAGCATTCAAACCCCATGATCTCAGGCTTCCCAGATGGTCAGAGTTTGCTATTGGTGGGCAGGAGTAACACAACAGAGAGGAAGGAAGACAACTAATGTTTGTTGAGAGCTTCCTCTGTGCCGTGTGCTTTTTTTGTGCCTACAGATTTTGTCACTGTGAGCCAATAATACTAACAATGAGGCTAGCAAGCCCACACAGGGTCACTATATGCTGGACATTGTTCTTGGTGCTTTGCGTATACTAATTTAATTTTCACAGCAGTCTTATTAAGTGGAGACTATTATTATCCGATTTTGCAGTAGAGGGCTTTGGAGCACAGAGATGTTCAGTAACTTGATCAGGGCCACATAGTTCAGAGGTGATGGAGCCAGAAATCAAACCTAAATTGTCTGACACCAGGGTCTGTGCTACTGTCCATTTCTTCAGACTGCAAATTACTTAGTAAGGATGGGTTCTCCCAGACTTTTGTAGGTGCTGGGGACAGGGATGTTGACTGGGGGTGGGGGCCTGGGACGGCTGCTCATGCAGACCTCAGCTCTAACACCAATCTAAACACAATTCTCCCAAACATGCTTCCATAGGTGAGAGCACGAGTTGGGATGCTCTCTCTCAAGCCAGGGATGGTAGGGGGTGGCTGTGTCACCATGACACACAAGCAGACCCCTGCTCTGGGAAAATGACAGGAAATGGGCCACAGAATAAATCTTAGGTGGACAGGGTTGGACCATTTCTTATTGAGGAGCTCTCTTTGAGATCAGAAGGTAGTTCTGTTCACTACGCAATAGACTCTCTGTGGTCCTGACTCTGGGGGGCTTCCTACCTTTACCAATTCACCCTTTGGTGGCCTGAGTTGCAGTATCCCTGCCGACGTTGTTCCAGCCAGTGAGGCAGAGACGGGACAGGGTGGTAGGTGGGATGGAGGTGCCAGGATGATCAGAGGCAGGGTCTGGCCCTGAGTGTGGGAAAAGCGAATGGAATACTGTCCGGTCAGGTGTGTTACTGGCATGTGTGTTTCCTGATGTATATTTGCATCTACTCTTGTTTCATCTTACTTCATTTTCTTGTCCTCTTATGGAACAACTCCGTGCAGTGGGGGTCGATTTCCACTCTCCCAAGTGGAAGCAGAGATGAAGCGGCCCGTGGTCCACACAAGGCACGTGTCTGGAACCAGGATCTGCATTTTCCTCTAGGTTGGCCTGTGGTTCCACCGCTTGCTGGGCCTTGGCCTTCAAGCCCGCGGCCGTTCTTTCTTTCCCTTTTCCTCCCTTTCTCCTCTGAGTCTTTTGTGGCACAGGGTGGGCAAGGAGAGGGGGGCCTCTTAGCCTGCACACCCCTTCTCCTCGGCCACTGCAACAGGTCTGGAGCCAGCTTGGCCTTGGAGCATGCCAGGTTTGGCACTGAACGCAGCAGCCCCTTTGGAGTCGAAATTTGGTTTCCTCTTGGAAAAAGGCTGCTTCCTGATTGCTAGAAAAGGAGAAGAAAGTCTTAAAAAGGCTCTGGTGTTCCTGTTGGCTTCCAAACCAATAGCCTCCAACATTTTGATGATTTAAGTGTTGATAGATTAAAAACATGTGGTCCATGTTTCCCCTGAATTCAAATGCATGTTGAACTTAAAGGAAAGTTTTAAAAAAAAATATATCAGAGAAATAGTCTGGGTTTTACTCAATGCCCTGTTGGAAAACTTGGCGTAAGGTATTTGCAGAGTACGTGGGCCCTCATAAAATGGCTTCAGTTGGCCTGGAGGCAGAAGGGACTTGTATGGACCCCACATTCCCCCAGGACTAGAAGACCCAGGTTGGTTTCCTGTAGCTCTGCACACTGGGGAAGGCCGAAGATTCGAGGAAAAAAATAAAGCTTCAACATTCTCCTTTCTGGAGACCCCCTTCCATCCTAATTTTTCCCAAAGTATATACATGTCTGGCCAGTGAGCCTCTATGGGGCATCTCCTAGGTGCCAGCATTCCTGGTGGATTGTATTTAACCTCCTCGTGCTGGTTCTTTCTTGTCCCATGCCCCATCCAGCAGAGCCACTCACTGTTCCCGCCTCTCCGCCTTTGCCCCTGCTGATTTCCCTACCTGGCATGTCCTTTCCCAGGCTTTAGCCAGATCTTGTCCGTTCACACCCACAATACACACCCCGGTGCTTTATCCAGAATCTGTGCTCCATCAGCATTTGGAGTGATGTCCAAGGACTCACAGAGAGATGAGCCTCTGGCAGATCCAGGACCTGTGATGAAATCCATAATTAGTCCTTCTTAGACTCAGCACGTTGAGCTGCGTGGAGGGATGCTGGCCTTTGCTCCTGCCGCCAAGCTCCACCCCATCATTTTGGGAGGGTTTTCTCTGGCCCCTTCCCTCTCCTTCTTTGTTTACTGTAGGCAATGATTTTCACTTAATAGAACAGGGAAGGGATTCCGCTTTCACGTGGTTGGGAAGCAGAGGCCCACACAGACATCCGTGGAGCTCATGGCCAAGCCCAGGAGTTGGTAAATCTGTTGGGGAGAGCCCTGATCCCAACAGCTCGCTGGGAACAAGGCCTATAAGTAGCTGCTGCCAGTCAAAGCATAATGATTTCAATCTTCTCGCTGTATAAATAAACAGTGTTGTTCAGGAGTTCTCCTGGGCTGCAGTTTTGGCCTGTACGTCTCAAAGGCTTACAGACGATACAGCTGGAATTTTCGGCGAAGGCAAAGGAACTGACATTGGGGGAGTGACTCCCGTGTACCCGACCCCGTGGGAGACATTTAAATAGGTAACCCCATTAAACCCTCCTGCCAACCCAAGAATCGATATTGTCCCCATTCAACTTACGAGCAAGAGGAGGCCCAGAGACAGCAGGAAGCGTGCCGGCGATCAGAGGCCAGGGACAAGGAAATGTGCTCACATCTGTGGGGTTGCAGAACCCTGGCTCCACCACGCTCCCTCATTGTCTCAGGCATCCTGCAACAGCCTGACAAGATCAATATTTTTGTAAGACTTGTGTTTTCCCTTGGTAATATAAATAACACGTTTTTTTTCTTTACAGGAAAGTTTGAAAATGGAGAAATGCACCAAGAAAATTAAAATCACCTGTATCCTTGCCACATAAATATGTTTTGTTTATGCCCTCCTGATGTTTAGACAGATAAGCAGTTAGATCTGAGAAAGAGAGACGACCTTACAGACGCACGCACTGATGGATAGACATTTTTAAAAACAGAGCTGAGAGAAGAGAGCAGGTTCTGTTTTGCAGGGTTTTTTGTTCACTTAACATTGATGATGCGGTTCTGATGGCCACTTTCTGTGGGGGCTCAAGGACGTGAAATGACTCATCTGTGCTTACACAGGTGGGTAGGATCCATTTGCCTTCCTGTCACCTCCCTGCCTCCTCTCTCTCTGTCCCCATATTCAGCTGCATTGGGACATAAATCAACGGGTCCATTTGTATCTTTCCAGGTGCACTGGATTGCTATAGGTTCATGTTTCGGTCCTGACTCTGTGACTTACTAGCCATGTGGCCTTACAGGACTCAGCTTTTTTTTTTTCATCTCTAAAATGGGTACATTTTGATTCAAAGTTCTAGTGAATCTGAAAGTGTTTGGTGAAGAGCGCTCTACAGATTATCTTTCCAGCTTTGGGAACATGGTCGAGCATAGGTTTGGGTTTTGAAAAGTTAGTTTTGCCACTGGTTTACTGTGAAAGCTTGGGAAAGCTGTTTAACCGCTGTCTCAGTTTTCACACCTGTAACATGAAGACAGTGATAACTCCCTCATGGAATTTTTGTGAGGATAATAATAATATCCTGAGGTTTATCCTGAGAAACTGAGGATTGAGGGTATGCAGCTAGGAAAACGGATCTGAGATGCACAGATACCCTTTGAAACTGGAAATCCTTTTTTTTTTTTTTTTTTTGGCGGTACGCGGGCCTCTCACTGTTGTAGCCTCTCCCATTGCAGAGCACAGGCTCCGGACGTGCAGGCTCAGAAGCCATGGCTCACAGACCCAGCCACTCCGCGGCATGTGGGATCTTCCCCGACTGGGGCACGAACCCGTGTCCCCTGCATCGGCAGGCGGATCCTCAACCACTGAGCCACCAGGGAAGCCCCAAAAGGGAAGTTCCCTTCTGAAAATCAAACAGGATAGAGACATCCCACATGTAGCAACAGAGAGGCTCCAGACAACAGGCAGTGTCCAGAGTTCATTACCTTTCCCCTCTGCTCCAAGTCAACACATGCTTAGTTACACAGAGGAACTAGGCTGTGACCTATTATACCTTAAAAATGAAATAACTGCAAACATGGAGGGAAAAAGTTGTTCATCAAAAGGTACATCAAGGGAATATATAACATAAATTGCCCAAGAAAATAGTCAAAAAGTTTTGACAAATACTTCTCTATAATATTGAAAATATTATTGAAAAGATAATCCTTTTAAGATAGAGCACAAGAAGAAATTATAAAACCACATAAGCGGATGTAAAGTGAGCTGGCAGAACTCAAGAAAAAAACTGACGTGAAAAAGACAAATGTTACATAAATTAAAGCGCCATTAGAGTCTTTAAAAATTAGGGACGTCCCTGGCAGTCCAGTGGTTGGGACTTCGCCTTCCAGTGCAGGGGGTGTGGTTTCGATCCCTGGTTGGGGAGCTAATATCCCATATGCCTCATGGCCAAAAAACCAAAACATAAAACAGAAGCAATATTGTAACAAATTCAATAAAGACTTTAAAAAAACAGTCCACATAAAAAAAGTCTTAAAAAAATTAGAATTAACATGACAGAAAGCATCATCAAAGACATGATGGCTGGGCTAACTCTCTCAGCCCTGTTGGCATTTTGAATAGGACATTCATCATAGGGCTAGATTCCTGTACATTGAAGGACATTTAGGGTTCTGAACCCTCATCCCCCAAATGCCAGTTATACCCACCCCTGCCCTAGTTATTGTGTCAACCAAAAATACCTTCCCACTTTCAAAGTACAAGGATATGAAAATGATTAAAAAGATGATGTATCTTTATAATAGACAGGTAGATAAGAGAAATATGACACATGCACAGATTTGACTCTCTTTAGGAAGAGACCAGAACAAATGACACAGAAAAATATTAAATGATATAACTGAAGAAAACTTTACTTAGATAAATAAAGGGCTGATCTGAAGGTACACGATATCCCAGGAAAACATGAAATAGAATAAGTGAGCAACACCAATGTACACCCCTGTGAAAAATCTGGATTTCAAGAGTAAGGATAGGGAATTCCCTGGTGGTCCAGTGGTTAGGACTCGGCACCTTCACTGCTGTGGGCCCAGGTTCAATCCCTGGTGAGTGAACTAAGATCCTGCAAGCCGCATGGCACAGCCAAAAATGAAAAAAAAAAAAAAAAAAAAAGTAAGGATAGAATTCTATTGGCTTCTAGGAGAAAATGCAAATTTTAAGATATAAAGGAGAAAAAAAGCATTATCTTAGAATTTTCCACAACTATAGTGAATGCCAGAAGACTAATGTCTACCAAGTGGTAATGGTAGGAATAAAAGGTGGTCTTCAAGAATTTTAAGCCAGTCCTAACAAACCCCAAACAAATATCTCTTTATTTCAATCAGAAAAAACAATTTAAGCCAAGTTATATTGTCTTAAAATTCAGATATAAAGGTTTTAGAACTATTGACAAGCATGCACAAACTCACAGATTGTACCATCTTAGGAGTCTTTCAGGGAAAATAAACACAGTTTATTTCCCCAATTAAACATCCTAATTTCTTTTGTATTTTAACAAATTACGACAAAAAGATGAACTAAAGTAAATAATGCAGGAATGGTGACATCATGGTTAGATGGTAAATATCATAGTTAGTATCAATAAATATAAGACTAAGACTGACCAACTGAAATTTTTTTCACTGAACAAAACATAAATGTTGTAAAGCTGGACAGTAGTAAGATAACAGAAGTATGTTGAGAGGTAGGGAGGGAGAAGTATATGGTGTTAATTTCTTCCTTCTTCATATCGGGGAGTTAATAGTCTAAAATTAAAATGTAATTTAAAGATGACTCCAATTCAAAGTGTGCTATAATCTCTTTTGTTAATTTAGAGGGATCTTTTAGGAAGGAGATCATATCCCATGTAGTGAAGAAAATGGATCTGAAATAAGTCTTTCAATTTTACTTGGGCTTCTTTCTTCTTCCTGTCAATTAAAATATAAGAGAGGTTAGTACTTTTAAATATTCAAACTAATGTGCATAACACGTTCCTCTTTTTGTCCCCTTATTTTTCTTTCACTTTATCATCTCTCTGTCCTTTTATCTATCTTTGAACATAGAATAATGGTTGGAATGACGTTTACCAAATATCAATTACCATTGTTTCTGAGTGGTGGAATTTTAGATAATTGTTTTACTGGCCCTTTTGGACTTTTTTGTATTGCTGGCATATTTTCACAATGATCATGTATTATATTTATTAAACAAATGAAGTCAATATTCTAGACAAAGTGAAGCAATCACAAAGGAGGCAAAAGGCAAACCTAATTTTTTTTTTCATCCCCAGTCTAAAATGAGAGGTACCTATCTGAGCTGCCCATTCTCTGGACTCAAATTCTAATAACGGCTGTAAACTGACCTTTCCTGTTCCTATTCTTTCCCCAAGAATATCTGAATTGCTTTAGAACTCAGGTTAAGTCTAAAAGAAATGGAGTCATACAATGGGATTGAGGACAAGGTCATACGCATTGAAGTTGGTTATAAAGGACATATTTATTTAACTATGATTAGATGATATTATAGACCCCAATGTTTCTTTCCTTGAGAATTGTCAGACACAGAGGCAGGTATGACTAAGGTAATCTGTTATGACTCATTTGGATACTGACTGGTGTCATCTGTTGATTCACTTCCCGTAATATCTCATAATAATAATGTGTAGTTAAGGTTTAGTATATATAATGCTCTTTATTTGCACTCTGCTAAATACTTTCACATATGTAATCTCATTAACAATCTGTGGGAGAGGCAGTATCATAACTATTTTACAGACTAGGAAACAGAGGTTCAAATGACTCCGACAGAAGTCTAACTTTCAAGTCAGAAATCTGAACTAAAATCTTAATTTGTAGATGAATGTGTGGGAAGAAGCAGGTTAGTACCTGAACTTTAGAATTTATTTCCTAAGCCAGTGGTTTATCACTTTATGAAACCCCAATATACCTAAGGACATGTGATAGCTCCTCTGTCCATCCATGTCACTTGGGTGGGACTTATTTCATTCTACGAATCCAAGATTGTGCAGGTGACCTGGACAAGGGCTCACAGTGCATTCCATTGCTCTGGGCACCATGATTAGTTCAGGGATAGGTACTCCAGGTGGTCCATGGGAGTGAACACTGGGGCTTTTACTGGTGTGACCAGTAAAAAGGAATTCTATTTTCTGTGAGCATAATAGCAGCAAGGATGATGCAAGCCTGTACCTACTAAGGACCACTACATGGATCCCAAGAATAAAGCCAACACAGAGGAAAAGAGAGCCAAGAGGTGGGGCTGGACTAGATTTCCATTGCATTGTGGAAGCTCCTGGATCCGGCAGTTCCTGAATCAATCCACCATGGACTTCAGAGATACACAAGACGAGTCCACTTTTTGCTTTATTGAGTTGGCTTTTGGTCACTTGAGGCTGAGTGGCCCTTATGTATTTGGAAGCCTCACACAAAGCAGAGCAGCCGTGGTATCTAGCTCTCCTGATTCCCAGTGTGGACTCCTTCCACCGGACTCTCTAAGATACCCTGCAGCAAATTACACCACATTTCAGTCCCCTCAGGATGTGAATTTGTTTGTGGAAGAGGATGCCTTACTCACATACTTTAAACCCTGTATCTCAGGAAAGGCTTTCCCATGAACATTGAATAGATGAGTGAATCGCAACGAAAATGGTGCCACTTGGAAAGTTTTGTTTTAAATGATCTAAATTAGAGGAACAGTCTTTTCCTTTTAATGTGCATATAAAATCACTGCACTTTCCTGGTTAACAATATAAGTCCCATTCTCATTATCAGAATCATAAAAATGAGCGAGGTGACAGTTTCTTTTTAAAATGCAAAGTGTTTTATGTCAGAAGTGATGAGAAATTAGATGGCGACTCTCCATCTATGCAGGTATAAAAGGGTGAGTTTCTTTCTGTCGGTATTTTTCACAATCATGATCCAATTTTCTTGCCTTAAAAAAACATGGTTTTATATACCATTAGCTTAAGGAAACAAGAGAATACACACAAACCCTTGCATTTTTATGGAGACAAAGAGAAGGCAGTGAGCTGTTCAAAAGGAAAGTTATAAATGTAATGATAGGAAGGCCACGTGATGCCCATTAATTCAAAAGGGGCCCATTATTGGATTGTGATCTGATTGTGTTTACAAATATATAGCCAGAAGGCTTTTAATTTTGGGACAATTTCATTGTTCATAGATAGATATCCAGCTACAGATATGAAATCTATGAAATTATGTGCTTATGTGTTTTAAATGAGATACAGCTCCTCTCTTTTAATGCAATAATATTCCTATTTTATGATCTATGGTTGCCCAAAGTTGGGGCAATTTTATAACAATCTTATTTGAAATATCATAATAGATGAAAGATGTAAATAATGTGATGTTTAGAGACCTGGTTGAAATTTGAATTCAATGGAATTTCGCCACCGCTGGAGCTAACAAGGACAGACTTTATTAAATTGCACAGATTGGATTCTTCTTGCCTTTCCAGCCACTTCTTGCCTCCTTGCTGTTTATTTTTCTTTTAAGCCCGAGTTCAATAAATAAACCCAACTAACAATTAAAAAGTCCCCAAATGATGCTAGATTGAAAAATTCAAAAATAGCCTGGCTGGCACTGCACTTGCAGTGGAGTTTGATTAAATTCTCTAATTGCATTCGAACGGGTGGGGACAATCACAATGTGTTGGTGCTTTTAGCACGAGCTGTGGATGAAAAACTTCAATTACACTAAAAATGGAAAATGTTCATAATAGATAAATGCTCTTCCTATCTGAGAGCTGCTTTTTAAATATTACATAACTGATTTGGATGAGATACTATTTATTCTATTCCTATTGTACCCTGCCAATTGATTTATACCCTTGCCCCAAACCTAGAAATCTTCTTTCTTCTCTGGCGGAAACCCATTGCCAGTAGCTGGCTTGGCCAAAAGAGCTCTTTTCCTAGCCAGAGACTGGATGTCCTGTGGTAGGGATGATGGAGTCTGAAAATTTCTTGGAGAGAAGGAGGAACAAAGACTGGGGAGGATGTTAGCGGTACATTTGGAGCAACTACTGTTGATTTGGACTCTGCTGTGGAAGGTGGGTGAGTTAGGGACAGGGGAGAGGATAAGACAGATCCTCAGAGAACTGCCCATTTCCAAATGCTGCCTTGAACCAAATGTGCCCCCATCTTCTTGGAAAATGGATGCCCATCACACAGCTCGGTTCAAACATCACCTCCTCCAGGAAGTCTTCCCTCCCTGCCTCCTCTGAGCTCCTGGGATGCTGTGTATCCTCTATGGTGGCATGGTCTGCATTTGATGAGGTCATTGTTCAGACCACCTCCTCCCACCCCACCGCACCCTCGGAGCTCCCTGGGTTCAAAGTCCATATCTGGGTTCTCTGTGTCTAGCCAGGTGGTTCCCTGGAGCTGGTCATCACCCGCTTCTGTATCTCCTCCTCACTGGAAGGCAGGAGCTTTCGAATCACACAAACCTTGAATCCTGCCTTGGCAATTTGCAGATGGGTAGCTGTCTTCACCCTTTGAGCCTTGGTTTCCCCACCAGTAAAATGGGGTAAGACCACCCATCTCATAAAATTGCTGAGCAGGGTTAATGGAAATATAAAAGGTGAAGGCAGCTAGTATAGGTGCCGAGAGCATATAGTAGACCCTCAGTAGATACCAGATTATTGCCTTTCTGCTCTCTTTTCCTTAATTCACTCTTTTTCTTCCTGATCTCCCTCATTTTAACCACCACCACCACCATCACTGTCAACATAAAATGAATATTTACTAAGTGCTGAACACTGTGTTGAGAGCTTTTCCTAGATAATCTCATTTAATTCCCCTCCTTCTTCTCTTCTTTGTCACACACTGCCTCAGTGTCCCCAGCTCATGGGCTCCCTACAGTTTCTTGTATGGGTCCCACAGGAGGACCCAGCCCAACCTCACTCCAGGCCCTGTGACAATCCTCGTTACAGTCATGACCTCACTTTCTGATGGGGCCGGCCTTATATTGTTGTAGCCTAGCGACCCAATGTCCACAACATCAGAGAGCAGCCAGGGAATCTTCCCACAAGACTGAACAGATCAGATGGCACTGCCTTGAACCACATGGTGCCTGCCTCTCCAGTCGCCCCCTCTCCCCGGTCCATATATCTGGTCTCTGTCCCCCTCCCATGCCTCGGCTCTGCCGTCCAGAACCTCCAAGTGACAGCCTCCCCTGACCTGCCCTGGGCTCCTGCGATCCTGAGCCCGCCTGCCAGTCTCAGCCATTCCTGCCACCTAGGTTACCTCCCATCGTGCCTCAGGCCTACCTGAGCTCCTCCAGGTGTGACATGTTCTCTCGGTCCCCTCCTGTGCTCTTTCCAACACCCTCCTGCTCTTCTGGCTTTTGCTGCCCTTCCCATCATTCCTTCTTCTTCGTTCATTCTCTCTCTTTTCTCCCCTTTCCCATTGGCTGTAACTTTTTATGGCAGGTCCTAGTGTTTCTGATGTGCACAGGATAGAACCACTGCTCTGGAGGAGGCTGAACCCAGTGGGGAAGACAGAACCACAACCACAAAACCCTTTACACTGTGGAACCTAGATAAATGCTGTGTCTCACACATTGGTTCAAATAACCAAAGTGCAAGGTCAGGATGGGGCGACTCAGCTTTGTGGAAGCACGTGAGGGAAGTGCCTTGGGGATCTTTTTCAATATAGGTCCATTGGATGACATGACAGTTCATAAAAAGCTAACGGGATTTGAGGCTGCATTACAAGGGGGTCAGAGTTTCGAACGAGGGAGATGGGAGCTCTGGGCTTTTCGGCTTTGTTCCTTTATGCCTCAGGTGTTAGATCAGTTCAGAGTTGGGAGTGGGCTCAGTTAAAAAAAAAAAAAAGCAAACTGGAGGATATGTACAGTAAAGCCATCAGTCGGAGGTCAGGGAGGTCTTGTCACCTGTACAAGAGGGGAAGGATTGAGTGAGTGCCTGAAGGGCAGTGGGCTTGTTTCACTGGGAGTAGTACATGATCCTGCCCACAATTTTCCAGGGGTGGGGCTGCCTGAGAAAAGAGGGCACAGGCATCAGAGGGGCTTGGGAGAGGAAAATGAGACACACATCAATAGGAAGCTGACTTTGGCAGAGACTAAGGAAGAGCTTTGAAAGCAGCTGAGCCGAACCCACCCACCCTTGTTTGAGGGACGCGTTACCCTGGCTTTGAAGATGCTCAAGCAGGAGTGTCCCATCCGAGGGGACGCTGGGCAGAGGGTTGGTGTCACAGGCCTAAACCTGGTCTCCTTGCCTCCCAGCCTTTCCATAGCTGGTACCTTCACGAGGCTGAATCACAGCACGTGGCACTGTCCTCCTCTTCCTCCCTCACCCAACCTTCAGAGCATCTCAAAGGCGATCTGGGGGAGAACTTAGTTGGATCCCATTCCAAAGGAATTGTCACCAACCTTAGACATCACCCTCTCCTCCAGTTCCTGTTTCTTTCTCTCTTCCCTTTCCCCTCTGCATGAGCATTGCCCACCAGGAACCTGTGGGCCACGCTGGTTCCCTCTCTCACTATCTATGGCCAGTGGTGCCCACCACTCCCATGGCTGCTTCTCACATCTCTGGCTTCCTCTCCTTCCCCACTGCCCACATCCCAATGTCCTCCAACCCTTCATCTCTCGACAGCAGTCACAGGCCTGAAATGGGTCCCATCGGACCAAAAGAGGGTGTTGCAAGACTTGGTTCCTTTTGGAGGCTCTAGGGGACATTCCACCTCCTTGACTTTTCCATTTTCTGGAAGTTGCCAGTTCTTGGTGCGTGGCATCTTCCCCATCTTCAAAGCCAGCAGCACCGCGTCTTCAAATCTCTGATTCTGACCTTCCTGCCTGTATCATGAGGATCTCTGTGATGACACTGGACCGAAATCACCCAGGATCACTTCCCCATCTCAGTATCCTTAACTTAATCACATCAGCAAAGTCCCTTTTGCCATCCAAAGTGACAGATTCACAGGCTCTGAAGATCAGGACATGGGCATCTTTGGGGACCATTATTCTGCCGACCACAAGCCTCTGCTACACTGCCTGCAGAGTTGCCACTTTTTTTTTTTTTTTTTTTGCGGTACGCGGGCCTCTCACTGTTGTGGCCTCTCCCGTTGCGGAACACAGGCTCTTGGACGCGCAGGCTCAGCGGCCATGGCTCACGGGCCCAGCCGCTCTGCGGCATGTGGGATCTTCCTGGACCAGGGCACGAACTCATGTCTCCTGCATCGGCAGGTGGACTCTCAACCACTGCGCCACCAGGGAAGCCCAGAGTTGCCATCTTTGATCCCACATGGGGCCTGCAGAGGCTACTAGCTCTCACCTCTCCCTGGCGATGGGCAGGTTCCTCAGCCTGGTGCACAGCATGTTGGGACCTGGTCCCACCAGCCTTCATCTCCTTCCTCTACGGAATCCACTTCCTGGAACTGAGCACTCCATGCAGCACCCTCTTCCCGCCAGTGCCTTTCTCCGCAGCCACTTTTGCCCGGAAGCCACCTGGGCCTTTTCTTCCCCAAAACAGCCCACCCTCCATGGCGCTGCCCCCACCGTAGCCAGGACTCAGGCCTGACCTCCGTGGTTATCGCTCCCCAATCTTTCACGTGCTCCTTTAACACCGGCCAGGTCTTACTCCCGGCTGTTTTCCTGACCAGTTTTCCCTACTGACCCCTCCCCTAACCATGTCCTGAGCCATTTCAGGCCGGGTCATATTATGTCTAAAGCAGACAGCACTGACCACACCTGGATCCACATTTGCAAGCATTGAGGTCTGTAGGGGCTGGTACTCAATTAGGAAATCCCACCCGAGGGACCTGTGTGCTGTGTCCTCAGGCTGACGCTCCTCTCCAAGCCTTCAATGCATCCTCAGTGGCTGTTTAGATAAAGAACAAAGTCCCTACTGTGGCTCCCCAGGCATTGCTGGACCTGGCTTATCTCAGGTTAGGGTCCCCCTTGCTCTCAGCCCAGCTACCCTGGCCTTATTGTGATTCATCAGTACCTCCCTCCCGCCCGCACATCATCTCTTGCTTACGCCTGGCCATCTTCTGCTGGATGGCTTTGCCCCCTCCTGTGTTCAATGACCCCTTGCCTACTCATTCCTGGGGACTCTATCAGCTCAAATCCTCTTCCATGGGGAAGCCCTCCCTAACCCTCCAGATGAGCTCTGATGAGTGCATGGAGCTCCATGTCCCTTGATGCACACACCCATCGTAGCACCTCACATGGCTTGAAATTTCATACTTGACTGTGTGGTGATGAATCTCCTCTTGCCTCCTGGGGAAGACAGACACTGTAGTGGGTACTGTGGTTCATGTCATGTGGACCCTTTTAGGACCAAGGAACTCATTTCCTAGTTACTGGGGTTATTGTCCTGGGCTGGCTCAGAGCTGTATCCCTTTCTGGAAATTGCTCTTGCCTGAAGGAAGCTGCCTAGCCCAGAGTGACTTTCTCCTCCAATAGGTCCCATATAGTGACTGTGATTGGAGATACAAAGGCCTGGCCCCCTCATCTCAATTCAGGACATCTCTGATGGGTTATCCCGGGTTCAGAGTGGGATAACCCACGGGGTTGGCTGAGAACTTTACTGTGACTGCATCACAGTTCAACGTCTCCCTCTGCTCAGCCCTTCTCAATAAACTGGCAGCATGTGCCTCTCATTCCAGGGTCCGTTACCTGGGAGCCCATTCACCGGTGTTAATGAAGTGGTCCTGGGACACGGACTCTAGAAGAGGATTCTGGAGCTGGATCTCCTGCTTGCTGACTGGCAGTGAAGACCCCATCTTCATAATACCTGGTAGTAGGTACTATGTGGATTGCCGCTGGCATGCTGCAGCATGGTAATTGTCAATCCTTTTGCTGGTGGTGAAATGGGATGGGATTTTAAGGAAGAGGAGGCACTGGCAGGTGCAATTTCTCAGGTGAGGAGGGAGGGGATAGTAATTAGAAGTATTGTGGAATTGGATGCTTGTTTCTGGGGCAACCACTGCATTACAGAGAGACAAGGCACTGGCTATAGTCCGGTGACTGAGCATCAATTAAAGGCTAGGTGTGATGGCCAGAGGGAAACCTATAAAGAGACTCATCCTCCTGGAGGGTAGACAAGTTGAGGATCAGGCCCAGGTCTTTTTTT
Organism: Leucopleurus acutus; assembly: GCF_964270905.1. NCBI lineage: Eukaryota > Metazoa > Chordata > Mammalia > Artiodactyla > Delphinidae > Leucopleurus > Leucopleurus acutus. The sequence goes on from NC_139142.1 coordinate 5,727,384, forward strand.
TTTAAATTTAAACTGGAATATAAGTGCTTTACTTGTTGTGTTAATTTCTGCTGTACGGCAAATTCAATCAGTTGTACGTACATATATGTCCCCTCTTTTTTGGATTTCCTTCCCATTTAGGTCACCAGAGATCATTGAGTAGAGTTCCCTGTGCTATACCGTGGGTTCTCATTAGTTATCCATTTTATACACAGTAGTGTATATATGTCAGTCCCAATCTCCCAGTTCGTCCCACCCTCCCTTCCCCCTTGGTAACCATAAGTTTGTTCTCTACATCTGTGACTCTATTTCTGCTTTGGTAATAAGTTCATCTGTACCATTTTTCTAGATTCTACATACAAGCGATATTATATGATATTTGTTTTTCTCTTTCTGACTGACTTCATTCTGTATGACAGTCTCTAGGTCCATCCACATCTCTGCAGCTGGCACTATTTCATCCCTTTTTATGGCTGAGTAATATTCTACTGTATATATGTACCACATCTTCTTTATCCATTCATCTGTTGTTGGACATTTAGGTTGCTTCCGTGTCCTTGATATTGTAAATAGTGCTGCAATGAACATCGGGGTGCATGCATTTTTTCGATTATGGTTTTCTCAGGGTATATGCCCAGTAGTGGGATTGCTGGGTCATATGGTAATTCTATTTCTAGTTTTTTAAGGAACCTCCATACTGTTCTCCATAGTGGCTGTACCAATTTACATTCCCACCAACAGTATAGGAGGGTTCCCTTTTCTCCACACCTTCTCTAGCATTTATTGTTTGTAGATTTTTTGATGAGACCCATTCTGACCAGTGTGAGGTGATACCTCATTGTGGTTTTGATTTGCATTTCTCTAATAATTAGTGATGTTGAGTATTTTTTCATGTGTTTGATGGCCATCTGATTGTCTTCTTTGGTAAAATGTCTGTTTAGGTCTTCTGCCCATTTTTTGATTGAGTTGTTTGTTTTTTGGATATTGAGCTGCATGAGCTGTTTGTATATTTTGGAGATTAATCCCTTGTCAGTTGCTTCTTTTGCAAATATTTTCTCCCATTCCGAGCACTGTCTTTTCACTTTGTTTATGGTTTCCTTTGCTGTGCCCAGGTCTTAATTATAAGAGCAGCAGAGTGTTAGAAGAAGTTGAATCCTCAAAGCCTGCAGATATGCTATGCCAGGGTCAGATCCCTAATTAGGATGGAGTGGGACTCATCAGAATTCAGCATCTCCCTCTGTCCAGTCCTACTTTCCTTGCTTCCTTAAGTTAGATTTTACTGCTGGTGAAATGAGATGGTTCATCTCAGGTAAGCCACCTGGACCCAGATGGATGCTGGCCAACAATCACAGCATACAGGACACATAGCAGAGGACGGAGTGAGGGGTATTAGATGTGGGTACGATACCTGGGCAGCAGCAGCAGCTGTAGTTTGTCCCATAACCTTCCTCTTATCATTTTTCCCAGGAAAAAGAGACCAACCAGAATCCTGGAACAGCTGTTCCCAGATAGAGTGAACTTAGTACATGAAACTAGTGTGTCCAGGTGGCACACGGGATGGACTGCAGTAGATGCTGTGGTGAGTGACTGAGATCCCACTTCAGGGCAGGAGCAATACCCTTCTCAGATGCTTGGAGTGTTGGCTATATCATTCCACTCTGGACATTACCCTCAGCCTCAAGAAGCTTCCTTGGCCAAGGTTACACACCCTCATCCTGATGGATGACTTGATAATGCCAGGGTACAAAAGCCCAGCACCTGTGCCTGCAATTGGACCATCTCTGAGGTCCATCTTAGATCTAGAATTTCCTATGGGATCAGCATCTGCTCCCCTTGTAACTGAACCACAGTTCAACTTTTCCCTCTGTCCAGTCTTGCTTTCCTCAACTCTTTTTCTACCCCTCCCGACATGTTGCTCCCAAGGGCACTCCTGAATACAACTCTCAGAATCTCGAAGTCTATTTCCCAGCAAACTGGACTGTGTATACATTAAGATCTGGGCTCTTGTCTTCTCCACCTCTCTCTCTGCTTAGGCTTCAGATATAAGGTCTGCTCCCCAAGAGGAATACTGCTTGCTGTCCTGAGCCTCCCCGAGAATGATGCTGTGACTCTGTGCCTGTCTCCTGTCACCTCCCCCTCTGGTCCCATTCCCACCACCTACCTTGGCTACTTTTCAAAAGCTCTGGGCTCCAGCCTCTCCTTTCTGGCTACCCAGCTATGATATGAGTCCTGGTCTTGAAGGAAGAACCAGAGACGAGAGGAGGTATGACCTTGGTGACACACGGCAGAGGCTCAGTGAAGACAGCATGCAGCCTACCCTCCCTGTCACTTAGGAATCCTTTGCTCCAAAGCCACACTGCTTTGGGAATGACAAGAAAGAGGAAGTAAGGTGTGGTGTGAGAGGTGGTGTTGGTGCCACTTCCCTTTGCAGACACCTGAGCAGGTGGGTGGGTCACGCCAGGAGGGCTTCATCTGTGGATTTCATTAGCTTTTCCTATAGGCACCCAGAGTCCACTCTGAGCTGCAGAGTTAATGGCTGGGCCTCCAGACCATAGTTACAAATCTTTCAAATGTTTGTGTTTGGTACGGCCCCAAGTGTGGTTTTTTAAAGGACAATTCGACCCATTTCCAAGCCTTCTCTGCTTTGAGGACCTTTAAATCACATGTTTTGGATTCTTTTACATGGAACTCATCAAAGTCCTATTTTGTAAGATGGGTTTGATGTCCAAGCAGCTCTTCTAAGCTGTTTTAGTTTTGCTCCTTGACTGGATGAGGTATGTTTTACTAATACCGAAAGGACCGCCTGGTGCTCTCATAAAGGAGTTAAGATTCTTCTCTCTGGGCAGACCGTCCAATGTCCTGGTGAGATTTCATAGTTGGCAAAGGAGATTGTCTCTTAGACCTAATAATTTCCATGCTTACCCTTTCATGAGAAAGAATTGCATTTTGGAAGAACATGACTTTTTTTTTTTTCCTTTTGGTAGCCTTAAGAGGCAGCCTTATGAAAAGACAGCAAAGGCAACAAATTATCTCCCCAACTTGCGGCTTTGCTGCAAAGGCCTCTGGGAAGCTCTTTTCTACATGCCTCGCTGTTGAGCTGACCACATCCTGCAACTCCGCAGGCACAGCTAGACCTGAGGCAGCCAGGGGCAGGTCATCAAGTTTGCTTCTCATTGGAACACACAGTCTGGCTCAGCCACCAGGAGACAACGGGTCAGGGCCACTGTAACTGTTACCAGGCTGACCCAAAGGGGGAGGAAGTTACTGAGCATCTTCTCGCTTGCTGTCTCACCTGATCCTCCCTGGAGCACCACCAGGTGGGCCTCCTTGTGCCAATTTACAGACAAAGAAAGTTGCACAGCTCTCCTGATGACCCTTTCTTCCTCCTACAAGCATCTTGACGGCTGAATTGTTGCTGCTTATTGCCTCAGAGAGTTGAGAACATTCTAAATGGAAATGGTGTGAATGCGACAAAGAGGGCTTGGAGCCCATCCCCACATGGCTTCCAAACTTGCTGCACTGCAGAGGTGTGGGGACATCTTCCAGGGCAAAGAGCTTTGAACTTGGGCCGGGTTGCTGGCCTGGCAGGGTGTATATTGGGCAGACCACTCCAAACTGTGGTTTTTCTGCCTATGACATTGGGCTGATGGGGGACTAGTGAGAAAAAGCACGTGGTGTGCTCAAGCCCAACACCAGCCACACAGGGCAGATTTCTGCTTTTCATTATTACTAGGAGTAGGAGTCCAGCCTCACTCCTTCCTCCCTGGCTGGTGGCCCCTGGGATCCAATCAGACTACAGCTGTCTCAGAGTATTTCATGCAAGTGAAGGATTTTAGTCCAACCTCACTGGGAGGTAGCATGGAAATAGGTAGATTGGAGTGGCCTACACTGTGTGGACTCCAGTGGATGGGACATGTGATCCTCTCTGCATATCACCCTGGGTGAGAGGAGCTGGAGGTCCTGGGATGTATGGCTCTAGAGGGAGGTCCTTGACAATGGGCTGAACTGGTTCCTGGGTGGAGACATCTCAGAACTCTCTGGGGGTCATTCCGCAGAAACAGGCTGGTGGTTGTCACTTCTACAGCCCTGCCATGTGATGTGTGTGTGCGCGCGTGTGCACGTGCAGACACGCACACACAAGTTAAAGAGAGGCGGAGTCTGCGGGACCCCATGGCTGCCTCTTACCATGGATCTGGAGTTGATTGTTTCTTCTCCCATCTCTTTCCTTCCCTTTTCTCTTGCCTTTAGCCTGTGCACAATTGATACCTTTTCCACATGAAACGTCACAAAAAATTAAACTAAAACATGGTTTAATTTCAATCTAGCTGGAAAAAGACAACTGATTAGGCAGGGATCTGGCCCACTTGTGTGCAGAGCTCAGAGGGTTAAGACCTGGGAGCCACCCCATCCCCGCAGGTGGCAGTGAGGAAACAGAGGCATACAGCGGGTAAGGGGATCGCTGACAGTCTCCTAGCTTGTTAGCAGCATAGACGGGATCTGAACTCAGAATTCTCTGAGAGTGTTTTTTTTGAAAAAATATTACAGTCACTTTACATTCCTAAAACCCAAAATTAACCATTTGCCTTTTTTTCATATTTGTTTCAGTTACTTTTCTATGAGTATAGTTGAAAGAGTCTGCCAGCGGACACTTTAAAAACTATTAGAACTGTTTAGATAAATCGCCAGCTGTCTCCCATGACCACTACTCCCATCCTGGTCCATTCCCTTTTCCACAAAAGTAGCCATTATTGTAAGTTTGATGTCCTTCCTTCCAAGCCACAAAAATTACACACACACACACACACACACACACACACACACACACACACACACACATAATATGTAGTATTGTTTTTGTGACTAAGCCTTTCTTTACATATTTACATAAATAGTATCTTGTATCATATCGTACAGGACCGTCAGGGATCCATTTTTATTTCCCGTCGTGATGGGCTTTGGGGGATCTGTTCTTGTTGATGGAGACTGAGCATTTTCCTCGTGGCTAAGCAGACTCCTTTGCACTCTCCTGTCACTTCTTAAGTTGCCCACACACTCATGGATTATGATCAAGCTGCATGGCTTGCCTTTCCATGAATTTCTGAGCAATGAACTAGAAACCAGAAGGACTCTTTGTGGCTTGTTTCTGCCCAGGACTTGAAATTACAGGAGGACCCTGTGTGAGTCATGTTACCATTCTGTGCCTCACATGTCTTATCTGTTGAAGACAACTTGCCAGAGAATTGTGTGGATAAATGTGAAGTTCTACCACAACCTCGGCTGTCCCCACACTTAAGGGTATAAGGATGAAAACCTTGTGTCCATTATGGGGCTTGTTTGGGGTGGAATAACTCCCCTCTGTCCCCTCTTACGTCGCTCTCTTTATGTGTGTAACTTTTGTCATGGGAATGCTGAGCTTTCTGTAACATCTCAGGATATAGTGGGTCTGCAATGGGAAAGTCACCCAAGGAGTGGAGAAGGACGGGTCCCTCCTGAAGGGTGAGGTCATTCCCAGTCTCTGTTACCTTGGGAACAGATGGATCCTCAGATGGAAAAAGCCCAGGGCAGATGGTGATCATGAAGAGGTTAAGATATTTCTGTAGCAGCTCCCACAATGGCGAATCCCTCCAAGAGGGGAGAGCTGCAAATGGGAGATGACGTTTCTAAGATTACAAAGCAGCTTGAAAAAAGCCCTGAAATCAAAGTCAGGGCTTGGTCTGCTGTCTGTGCCATTATGAAAGAGAAATGAATGAAGAAACTTTGGCTTGACTCAATGGAATGCTGCTGGTGCAATTTCAGGCTAACAGCAGGTGAAAAAAAATTAACTCTGTTGGTGTACCTGTGAAAGCTTTCATCTGGGTGGTGACATGTGAGCTGAGTTTTGAAGTATGAATAGGAGTTTGTCAGATGAGGTAGGTAAAAAGCCACTCCAAGCAGAAGACATCCATGGTTAAAGATGTGCAGGTATAAAAGATGAGGGAAGAGCTTCCCTGGTGGCACAGTGGTTGAGAGTCCGCCTGCCGATGCAGGGGACACGGGTTCGTGCCGCGGTCCGGGAAGAGCCCACATGCCGTGGAGCGGCTGCGCCCGTAAGCCATGGCCACTGAGTCTGCGCATCCGGAACCTGTGCTCCGCAACGGGAGAGGCCGCAACAGTGAGAGGTCCAGGTACTGCAAAAAAAAAAAAAAAAAAAAAAAGATGAGGGAAGATTCAGGGGATGGGAAATGGTCCAATGTGTATGGAGGATAAAGAGTATGTGGGGACAACAAGAGGCTAGAAAGATAGATTGGGGTATGACTATGTCATGAATGCTGCAAGGAACCATAAAAGAATCAAGAGCAGGGAAACAACAAAGTGAGATTTGGGGCTCAGGAAGATCACCAGGAAGCCAGGGTGGAGGATGGAATGCAGTTCAAGGCAGAGGGACCAGTGAATGTTGCAGTAGCGCTGGTGAGAGATGCCAGTCATGGAGACTTGAGAGTAGAGGATGGAAGGTTTATATGGGAGCATGATGGTAGGGGTGGGTGGGAAGGGAAACCTAATGGTTATCGAGCATGTCTTACATGCTTTAGCTTGTAAATTTGCACCATAACTCTGTGATAAAGGCATTACAGTATTGCCCCTGTTTTACAAATAAGACATCAGAGATCCACAGAAGTTAAGTAACAAGGTCCCACAGCTTCCGTAAGTCTGTGGGATTACACAGTCGGGTCTGTTTCCCCTACTTCCTGCCTAAGGGAGAAAAAAATTCAGCAATCCAGGAAGACTAGGGTTTCACCCTTGGGGACCTGGGTGAACAATGATATTGGCAGACATCCCTACTGCTAATCAATATCCAGCCTCCTTTCCTGTGGTTAATTGTAGCCATGTGACTAGTTCTGGTCAATGAGTTGTGAGTGAAACTGACATATGTCACTTCTGGGTTAGAGTATTTAATAGCTCATGGGATGCCCTCCAGCTCTTCACTTCTCCTGCACTGGTGATCAGGGAAACACACCTTGAGATGCAAACTCCACCAACCTGGAGACCTGAGTGATGATGATGGGCCGAACCACCCACCTACCTATGTTGCCATGGAGCGTAAGTGGGGAATAAATCCTTGCTTTAAGTCATGGATATTTAGTTGTTTGTTACTGCAGCACAACCTACCCTATACTGACTGAAAAGGTGATTGATGCCCTTCCCTGAGCAAGGGAGTAAAGGAGAAGGAGCGCTGAGAGCACGTGTGGGAAAGGTGACATTTCTGGACTTGGGAAAGGCTGAGCTGTGGCAGAACATTATTGTAAAAGGAAGTCAGGCTTTGGAGACCCACAGACCTGGGTCCAACCTCACCCCAGGCACGTGCTGTTTGAGAGGTGCAGGTAAAGTCTCCCAGCCTCTCTGACCTTTGTTTCCTCATATGTGAAGTATGAGTTGTAACCACTACCTCACTGGGCCAGTCGGATGGCTCCAGATAAAACGTGCAGAGCACCCAGCATGGAGCCCAGTCTGTGGGAAGCACTCTGCAAACTATGGTCCTTACCCCAGGAAGCTGATCAGAAGGAAGTTGGTGATTTAAGCTTTGAGAGATCAGACATCTTTCACTTAAATTTCTCTGGTACTGAGAATGGTGCCTACGCACAGTAGGTGTTAAAGGTACTGCAATTACTTGCTTTATTTACCCATTTCCTCTCACAACCAGACTGGGAACTCTTCGATGGGAAGGACCTATATATTAATTCATCTGTTTCCTCCATGCTAAGTGAATATCAGATCTTTGGAAATTTTCCTTGAAAGAATGAGTCATCCAGGGCTTTAGAAATAGCCAGATCTCGAGGCCATTTCTCCCTGACACATCGATACCAAGCCCAGCCCAGCCTTGGTTTTCCAGGAGACCCCCACTCTCCCAGCTACCGGGTCTCTATTCTGACCTCTGGCGTTCCTCCAAGGACCCTTCAGGCCCTGGGTCCAGGTGCCTAGGAAGCCCACCATACCGGAGCCATCTCTCTCATCCATCTTTTCCCCAAATTGGGCAGCATCTTAGATGGCCCCAACATCAGACCCTTCCTGCACGCGGCCGGGTGCAGACCTTGGCAGGAGTGGGCTGGCAGGAAATTTCTCTCCTTCCCAGGCAGATGGGTATGTAGCAAGTCTGTTTATCAGGCAACGCCTTATTGTAGCCAGAGGTGGTGGCTTAACAGTGGCAGAAACGCCCGCATTGCCTCACACGCTGCAAGTTACTAAGATGCGCCCTTGGCCTCAGCGGGAAGATAAGCACCTGCATTGGAGAAGGAGCCCTTGATCATGGGCTGATAAGCTCAGGAAAGGATAAAAAAAAATCCCAACAAAAACAAGAAGCTGAGCGACCCGTCAGAGGCTTTTTCATGTACACATGGGCGTGTTACTTGTCTTCGCCAACACACGGTGTGAAGCAAAAGGTCTGATTTTAATTTAATTTGGTGGTCACGCAATCATGGAATGAGCATGTCAGAGCTGGAAGGGACTTTAGGGATTGTCTACTTGAATGCTTTAATCTTCCAGGTGAGGACACTTAGGGCCACAGAGCTGTAGTGACTTGTTCAAGATCATCTAGCCACATTTTGGCAGAGCTGGAACAAAACCCTGGGTCTCTAGACCCCCAGGCCTTCGATCTTTCCCCCAAATGGGATTGCTTCACAGGCTGCCACGTGATTCCTCAGGTGCATTCTGCAGGCTGTGCTTTGGTGCCTAAACAGTCCTCTTTAATAACACCAATTGGCCTCTTCTGCCTCCAGGGTCAGACTGCCTCCCGCTGCCTACTGCACTGCTGCTGGGGTTAACCAGTTAGCTCAGGGTAACAATGTCTGATGTTTCAGATTACAACCGTTCCAAACCCTGTTATTTTATATTTGAAAGAGGTCCTGATCAGAGAGATGACTTGCCTAGGTGATACAAGTAGAGAAAATGAAACATCTGGGTCTAAAATTCCCAACATCCTGACTTCAGTCCTTTCCATAAATAGTGGATTAAAACCCAGGAGTGGGTGAGGGTGTGTGGAAAGCCACCTGGACTCTGCATCTTTCCTTTGTGGGCTTCTGTTGGGGAAAAATCCCATATGTTACCTTAAGGATAGAAATGGAGTTAGGCAGCCTTAGCAGAATTAAAAACAGCCTTTTTCTTATAGGCGCTCAATAAACCAATAAATGATAGGTGAATGAATCCTTAGTGGTTTTACTTGCTTAAAACTTGCTTTCTGGGTTTGATTTGTGAATGAAGTGAAACAGAGGCATATAGATTTTAGATTAAAATCATTTCTAGATGAAAGTGTTAGACCGCAGCAGCAACGACAAACTCAGAACATCTCAAGAATCATATATGAAATTGGTACATCCCAATCTCACATTAAAACATGAAGTCAAAATAAGTTAAAAAATATCTGAAAATATTTATTAAATACGTATTTTAAAAAATCACACAGTAGAGATATATATTTTTTTTGTCACATCTTTTTTGGAGTATAAATGCTTTACAATGTTGTGTTAGTTTCTACTGTACAACAAAGTGAATCAGCTATATTTATACATATATCCTCATATCCCCTCCCTCTTGAGCCTCCCTCCCACACTCCCTATCCCACCCCTCTAGGTCATCACAGAGCATCGAGCTGATCTCCCTGTGCTATGCAGCAGCTTCCCACTAGCCATTCGTTTTACATTTGGTAGTTATGTTAATGCTACTCTCTCACTTCATCCCAGCTGCCCACCCCGCACCGTGACTTCAAGTCTGTTCTCTATGTCTGCATCTTTATTCTTGCCCTGCCACTGTGTTCATCAGTACCGCCTTTTAAAATTCCATATATATGCGTTAGCATACGGTATTTGTTTTACTCTTTCTGACTTACTTCAATCTGTATGACAGATTCTAGGCCCATCCACCTCACTACAAATAACTGAATTTTGTTCCATTGTATGGCTGAGTAATATTCCATTGTATATATGTGTCACATCTTCTTTATCCATTTATCTGTTGATGGACATTTAGGTTGCTTCCATGTCCTGGCTATTGTAAATAGTGCTTCAATGAACATTGTGGTACATGACTCTTTTTGAATTATGGTTTTCTCAGGGTATATGCCCAGTAGTGAGATTTCTGGGTCATATGGTAGTTCTATATTGAGATTTTAAGGAACCTTCATACTGTTCTCCATAGTGGATGTATCAATTTACATTCTCACCAACAGTGCAAGAGGGTTCCCTTTTCTCCACACCCTCTCCAGCATTTATTGTTTCTAGATTTTTTGCTGATGGCCATTCTGACTGGTGTGAGGTGATAACCTCATTGTGGTTTTGATTTGCATTTCTCTAATGATTAGTGATGTTGAACATTTTTTCATGTGTTTGTTGGCCAACTGTATGTCTTCTTTGGAGAAATGTCTATTTAGGTCCTCTGCCCATTTTTGGATTGGGTTGTTTGTTTTTCTGATATTGAGCTGCATGAGCTGCTTGTATATTTTGGAGATTAATCCTTTGTCAGTTGCTTCATTTGCAAATACTTACCCTCATTCTGAGGGTTGTCTTTTCGTCCTGTTTATGGTTTCATTTGCTGTGCAAAAGTTTTAAGTTTCATTAGGTCCCATTTGTTTATTTTTGTTTTTATTTCCATTTCTCTAGGAGGTGGGTCAAAAAGGATCTTGCTGTGATTTATGTCATAGAGTGTTCTGCCTATGTTTTCATCTAAGAGTTTTATAGTATCTGACCTTACATTTAGGTCTTTAATCTATTTTGAGTTTATTTTTGTGTATGGTGTTAGGGTGTGTTCTAATTTCATTCTTTTATATGTAACTGTCCAGTTTTCCCAGCACCACTTATTGAAGAGGCTGTCTTTTCTCTATTGTATATTCTTGCCTCCTTTTTCAAAGATAAGGTGACCATATGTGTGTGGGTTTATCTCTGGGCTTTCTATCCTGTGCCATTGATCTATATTTCTGTTTTTGTGCCAGTACCATACTGTCTGGATTACTGTAGCTTTGTAGTATAGTCTGAAGTCAGGGAGCCTTGTTCCTCCAGCTCCATTTTCTTTCTTAAGATTACTTTTGTTACTCAGGGTCCTTTGTGTTTCCATACAAATTATAAAATTTCTTGTTCTAGTTCTGTGAAAAATGCCATTGGTAATTTGATAGGGATTGAATTAAACCTGTAGATTGCTTTGGGTAGTATAGTCATTTTTAGAATACTGATTCTTCCAATCCAGGAGCATGGTATATCTCTCCATCTGTTTATGTTATCTTTGATTTCTTTCATCCGTGTTTTATAGTTTTCCGAGTACAGGTCTTTTGCCTCCTTACAGGTCTTTTGCCTTCCTAGGTATGTTATTCTTTTTGTTGCAATGGTAAATGGGATTGTTTCCTTAATTTCTCTTTCTGATCTTTCATTGTTAGTGTATAGGAATGCCAGAGATTTCTGTGCAGTTATTTTGTATCCTGCAACCTTACCAAATTCTTTGATTAGTTCTTGTAGTTTTCAGGTGGCATCTTTAAGATTTTCTATGTATAGTATCATGTCATCTGCAAACAGTGACTTCTTCTTTTCCAATTTGTATTCCTTTTATTTCTTTTCCTTCTCTGATTGCTGTGGCTAGGACTTCCAATACTATGTTGAGTAACAGTGGCTAGAGAGAGGACACCCTTGTCTTGTTCCTGATCTTAGAGGAAATGCTTTCAGTTTTTCACCATTGAGAGTGGTTTTGTCATATGTGGCTTTCATTATTTTGAGGTAGGTTCTCTCTATGCCCACTTTCTGGAAAGTTTTTATCATAAATGGGTGTTGAATTTTGTCAAAAGCTTTTTCTGCATCTATTGAGATGATTTTTTGGTTTTTATTTTTCAATTGGTTTTTATTCTTCAATTTGTTAATATGGTGTATCACATTGATTGTTTTGTGTATATTGAAGAATCCTTGCATCCCTGGGATAAATCCCACTTGATCATGGTGTATGATCCTTTTAATGTGTTGTTGGATTCTGTTTGCTAGTAGTTTATTGAGGATTTTTGCATCTATGTTCATCAGTGATACTGGTCTATAATTTTCTTCTTTTGTGATATCTTTGTCTGGTTTTGGTATCAGGGTGATGGTGGACTCATGGAATGTTTATGGGAGTGTCCCTCCCTCTACAATTCTTTGGAAGAGTTTGAGAAGGATAGGTGTAAACTCTTCTGTAAATGTTTGATAGAATTCCCCTGTGAAGCCATCTAGTCCTGGACTTTTGTTTGTTGGAAGATTTTAAATTACAGTTTCAATTTCATTACCTGTGACAGGTCTGTTTATATTTTCTAATTCATCCTGGTTCAATCTTGGAAGGTTGTACTTTTCCAAGAATTTGTCCATTTTTTCCAGGTTGTCCATTTTTTTGGCATATAGTTGCTTGTAGTTGTCTCTTATGATATTTTGTATTTCTTTGTTGTCATTTGTAATCTGTCCTTTTTCATTTCTAATTTTATTGATTTGAGTCCTCTCCCTTTTTTTCCTTGATGAGTTTGGCTAAAGGTTTATCAGTTTTGTTTATCTTCCCAAAGAACCAGCTTTTAGTTTTATTGATCTTTGCTATTGTTTTCTTTGTTTCTATTTCATATTTCTGCTCTGATTTTATGATTTATTTCCTTCTACTAACTTTGGGTTTTCTTTGTTCTTCTTTTTCTAGGTGCTTTAGGTGTAAGGTTAGATTGTTTATGTGAGATTTTTATTGTTTCTTGAGGTGAGCATGAATTGCTATGGAATTCCCTCTTAGGACTGCTTTTGCTGCATCCCATTGGTTTTGGATTGCTATGTTTTTGTTGTCATTTGTTTCTAGGTATTTTTCATTTTCTCTTTGATTTCTTCAGTGATCTCTTGATTATTTAGCAGTGCACTGTTTAGCCTCCATGTATTTGTGTTTTTTACTGTTCTTTTTTTCCCTGTAATTGATTTCCAATCTCATAGCATTGTGGTTGTAAAATTGCTTGATACAATTTCAATTTTCTTAAATTTTCCAAGGCTTGATTTGTGACCCAAGATGTGATCTATTCTGGAGAATGTTCTGTGTGCACTTGAGAAGAAAGTGTATTCTTCCACTTTTGGGTGGAATGTCCTAAAAATCTCAATTAAGTCTATCTGGTCTATTGTGCTGTTTAAAGCTTGTGTGTTCTTATTTATTTTCTGTCTGGATGATCTGTCTATTGGTGTAAGTGAGGTATTAAAGTCCCCCACTCTTACTCTGTTACTGTCGATTTCTCATTTTATGGCTGTTAGCATTTGCCTTATGTATTGAGGTGCTCCTATGTTAGGTGCATAAATATTTATAATTGTTATATCTTCTTATTGGATTGATCCCTTGATCATTATGTAGTGTCCTTCCTTATCTCTTGTAATAGTCTTTATTTTAAAGTCTATTTTATCTGATATGAGTATTACTACTCCAGCTTTCTTGTGATTTCCATTTGCATGGAGTATCTTTTTCCATCCCCTCACTTTCAGTCTGTTTGTGTCCCTAGGTTTGAAGTGGGTTTCTTGTAGACAGCACATATGAGGGTCTTGTTTTTGTATCCATTCAGCCAGTCTGTGTCTTTTGGGAGCGTTTAATCCATTGACATTCAAGGTGATTACTGATATGTATGTTCCTATTACCATTTTCTTAATTGATTTGGGTTTGTTTCTGCGGCTTTTTCTTCTCTTGTGTTTCCCGCTTAGGGAAGTTCCTTTAGCATTTGTTGTAAAGATGGTTTGCTGGTGCTGAATTCTTGTAGCTTTTCTTGTCTGTAAAGTTTTGATTTCTCCATCAAATCTGAAGTAGATCCTTGCTGGGTAGAGTAATCTTGGTTGTAGGTTTTCCCCTTTTATCATTTTATATATGTCCTGCCACTCCCTTCTGGCTCTCAGAGTTTCTGCTGAAAGACTTATGGGGATTCCCTTGTATGTTATTTGTTGCTTTTCCCTTGCTGCTTTTAATATTTTTTCTTTGTATTTAATTTTTGATAGTTGGATTAATATGTGTCTCGGCGTGTTTCTCTTTGGGTTTATCCTGTATGGAACTCTCTGCGCTTCCTGGACTTGACTGGCTCTTTCTTCTTCCACATTAGCGAAGTTTTTGACTATAATCTCTTCAAATATTTTCTTACACCTTTTCTTTTTCTCTTCTTCTTCTGGGACCCCTATAATTCGAATGTTGGTATGTTTAATGTTGTCTCAGGGGTTTCTGAGACTGACCGCAATTCTTTTCATTCTTTTTCCTTTATTCTGCTCTGCGGTAGTCATTTCCACTATTTTACCTTCCAGGTCACTTATCCGTTCTTCTGCCTCAGTTATTCTGCTATTGGTTCCTTCTAGAGTATTTTTAATTTCAGTTATTGTGTTTTTCATCACTGTTTACTCTTTAGTTCTTCTAGATCCTTGTTAAATGTTTCTTGTATTTTGTCCATTCTGTTTCCGAGATTTTGTATCATCTTTACTATCATTATTCTGAATTCTTTTTCATGTAGGTTGCCTATTTTGTCTTCATTTATTTGGACTTGTAGGTTTTTACCTTGCTCCTTCATCTGTAACATATTTTTTTGTTGCTCCATTTCTTTTTCTTTTTTTTTTGATGGGTGGGACTGTCTTCCTGTCTTACTGGTTGTTTGGCCTGAGGCATGCAGCACTGGAGTTTGCAGGTGGTTGGATAGAGCCGGGTCTTGCTGCCGAGATGAGGACCTCTGTGAGGCCTCACTCCGATTAATTTTCCCTAGGTCTGAGGTTCTTTGTTAGTACAGCGATTTAGAGTTGGATCTCCCACCACAGGAGCTTGGGCCTGACCTCTGGCCTGGGAACCAAGATCCTGCAAGCCACGTGACGAGGCAAAAAAAAAAACAAAAAAAAGAAGAAAAAAGAAAAAAGGAGCCGTACGATAACAAAGAATAAAAAACAAAATAAATTTAGAAAGGTAAAAAATATATTAGGAAAAATAAAAATATAATTGAAACAGCTTCAATAAGGTAAAACAAAACCTCACCAGAAAAAAGAAAAAAAAAGGGAGGGGTGGGAACAAGCCAAAAGGAGCAGAACAATAACAAAGTATAAAGAATTAAAAGATTTATTAGAAAAATTAAAAGTATAAATGAATCAACAACAAGGTAAAACAGAACCCCAATCTAAAAGGAAAAAAGAAAAAACAAAACAAAACCCTTGCCTATGGGATGGGCGGAGTTTAGGTGGAGGTGAAACTTAGGCAGGGTTTCGGGTGGGGCGTGACCTAGGTGGGCTGGCGGAACATTTGAACATGGGGCAGGGCCTAGGCTCAGAACCCAGGCACCCGGAAATGGCCTTGGGGAAGGTTATAGGTGGGGCGCTGTTCAAGCATGGACAGGGCCTCTGCTTAGGACCTGTGCAGAAGTGGAGAGGCAGCACGTCCAAAGGGCTGCCTCCAGAGTGTGGAGTTCTGGAGTTTGGAGGTAAGGTCCTGGGTGAGGGTGTGCGGGTGGGGTTTAGGCCCATTGTGTTGGAGGGGGTCTCAGAGGGGGTCTCCGAGTGTAGAGGTGGGGCCCTGGGTGGGGTGCAGGGGCGGGGCTTGGGCTCTGCATGGCAGGAGGGAGGCTCCGAGGGCAGAGGATTAGGGCCAGGAGCCCAACAGGCTCCCTGGTGCCTAAGTGGACAGGGAATGCACTGGCCGCGTTCCCTTCTGTTCCTCTGTGTCCTCCCAAGTCTCCCCCAGGGTCTCCCCCATTCCTGCTGGACCCCTAACCATGGGTGGGTCTTGCTGGGTGTAGGAACTCTTCCTCTCCCCCAGCCACCCCTCAGGGGTGCCAGTCCCAGAGGTCTGGTCTTTACTTTTGCTCCCCCTTCCCTCCCTCCCACTCTCTCAGGATCCTCCCAGCTGGAGGGAGCCTCGGTGGGCAGAGGATCAGGCCTGGGATCTCAGCAGGCTCCTGGAGGCCCAAGTGCTCAAGGGAAACCCGGCCACGCTCCCTTTTGATCTTCTGCCCTCTCATTGGTCCCCCAATTTCCCCCTTTGGGCGTGAGATCCCTTCCCTTCCCCTCCCCCAGCCACCACTCAGGGATGCCAGTCCCATCCCGCTTCCACTTCTTCTCCTCCTTCACTCCCCAACAAGCCCCACGTCCTACCCGGTTGCTGGGGGTTCCTTTTTCTCCTGAGTAAATCACTTGTAATTCTGTTAACTATTTCTGCTTGTTTGTTTTTGTTTGTCCTTGTGTCTATACATACATATATATGTAATATATAAAATATATATATT
The DNA here is from genome assembly GCF_964270905.1 of Leucopleurus acutus. NCBI lineage: Eukaryota > Metazoa > Chordata > Mammalia > Artiodactyla > Delphinidae > Leucopleurus > Leucopleurus acutus. Next base: position 5,743,576 of record NC_139142.1, read on the forward strand.
AAAAATATACATGAAAGTAATGTTATTTTTTTTTAACATCTTTATTGGGGTATAATTGCTTTACAATGGTGTGTTAGTTTCTGCTTTATAACAAAGTGAATCAGTCATACATAAACATATGTTCCCATATGTCTTCCCTGTTGCGTCTCCCTCCCTCCCACCCTCCCTATCACACCCCTCCAGGCTGTCACAAAGCACCGAGCCAATATCCCTGTGCCATGCGGCTGCTTCGCACTAGCTATCTACCTTACTACGTTTGTTAGTGTGTATATGCCCATGACTCTCTCTCGCCCTGTCACAGCTCACCCTTCCCCCTCCCCATAACCTCAAGTCCGTTCTCTAGGAGGTCTGCGTCTTTATTCCTGCTTTACCCCTAGGTTCTTCATGACATTTTTTTTCTTAAATTCCATATATATGTGTTAGCATACGGTATTTGTCTTTTTCTTTCTGACTTACTTCACTCTGTATGACAGACTCTAGGTCTATCCATCTCATTACAAATAGCTCAATTTCGTTTCTTTTTATGGCTGAGTAATATTCCATTGTATATATGTGCCACATCTTCTTTATCCATTCATCTGATGACGGGCACTTAGGTTGTTTCCATCTCTGGGCTATTGTAAATAGAGCTGCAATGAACATTTTGGTACATGACTCTTTTTGAATTTTGGTTTTCTCAGGGTATATGCCCAGTAGTGGGATTGCTGGGTCATATGGTAGTTCTATTTGTAGTTTTTTAAGGAACCTCCATACTGTTCTCCATAGTGGCTGAACCAATTCACATTCCCACCAGCAGTGCAAGAGTGTTCCCTTTTCTCCACACCCTCTCCAGCATTTATTGTTTCTAGATTTTTTGATGATGGCCATTCTGACTGGTGTGAGATGATATCTCATTGTAGTTTTGATTTGCATTTCTCTAATGATTAATGATGTTGAGCATTCTTTCATGTGTTTGTTGGCAGTCTGTATATCTTCTTTGGAGAAATGTCTATTTAGGTCTTCTGCCCATTTTTGGATTGGGTTGTTTGTTTTCTTGTTATTGAGCTGCATGAGCTGCTTGTAAATTTTGGAGATTAATCCTTTGTCGGTTGCTTCATTTGCAAATATTTTCTCCCATTCTGAGGGTTGTCTTTTGGTCCTGTTTATGGTTTCCTTTGCTGTGCAAAAGCTTTGAAGTTTCATTAGGTCCCATTTGTTTATTTTTGTTTTTATTTCCATTTCTCTAGGAGGTGGGTCAGAAAGGATCTTGCTGTGATTTATGTCATAGAGTGTTCTGCCTATGTTTTCCTCTAAGAGTTTGATAGTTTCTGGCCTTACATTTAGGTCTTTAATCCATTTTGAGCTTATTTTTGTGTATGGTGTTAGGGAGTGATCTAATCTCATACTTTTACATGTAGCTGTCCAGTTTTCCCAGCACCACTTATTGAAGAGGCTGTCCTTTCTCCATTGTACATTACTGCCACCTTTATCAAAGATAAGGTGTCCATATGTGCATGGGTTTATCTCTGGGCTTTCTATCCTGTTCCATTGATCTATCTTTCTGTTTTTGTGCCAGTACCATACCGTCTTGATAACTGTAGCTTTGTAGTATAGTCTGAAGTCAGGGAGCCTGATTCCTCCAGTTCCTTCTTTCGTTCTCAAGATTGCTTTGGCTATTCGGGGTCTTTTGTGTTTCCATACAAATTGTGAAATTTTTTGTTCTAGTTCTGTGAAAAATGCCAGTGGTAGTTTGATAGGGATTGCATTGAATCTATAGATTGCTTTGGGTAGTAGAGTCATTTTCACAATGTTGATTCTTCCAATCCAAGAACATGGTATATCTCTCCATCTATTTGTATCATCTTTAATTTCTTTCATCAGTGTCTTATAATTTTCTGCATACAGGTCTTTTGTCTCCTTAGGTAGGTTTATTCCTAGATATTTTATTCTTTTTGTTGCAATGGTAAATGGGAGTGTTTTCTTGATTTCACTTTCAGATTTTTCATCATTAGTATATAGGAATGCCAGAGATTTCTGTGCATTAATTTTGTATCCTGCCACTTTACCAAATTCATTGATTAGCTCTAGTAGTTTTCTGGTAGCATCTTTAGGGTTCTCTATGTATAGGATCATGTCATCTGCAAATAGTGACAGCTTTACTTCTTCTTTTCCGATTTGGATTCCTTTTATTTCCTTTTCTTCTCTGATTGCTGTGGCTAAAACTTCCAAAACTATGTTGAATAATAGTGGTGAGAGTGGGCAACCTTGTCTTGTTCCTGATCTTAGTGGAAATGCTTTCAGTTTTTCACCATTGAGGATGATGTTTGCTGTGGGCTTGTCATATATGGCCTTTATTATGTTGAGGAAAGTTCCCTCTATGCCTACTTTCTGCAGGGTTTTTATCATAAATGGGTGTTGAATTTTGTCAAAAGCTTTCTCTGCATCTATTGAGATGATCATATGGTTTTTCTCCTTCAATTTGTTAATATGGTTTATCACATTGATAGATTTGCGTATATTGAAGAATCCTTGCATTCCTGGAATAAACCCCACTTGATCATGGTGTATGATCCTTTTAATGTGCTGTTGGATTCTGTTTGCTAGTATTTTGTTGAGGATTTTTGCATCTATGTTCATCAGTGATATTGGCCTGTAGTTTTCTTTCTTTGTGACATCATTGTCTGATTTTGGTATCAAGGTGATGGTGGCCTTGTAGAAGGAGTTTGGGAGTGGTCCTCCCTCTGCTATATTTTGGAAGAGTTTGAGAAGGATAGGTGTTAGCTCTTCTCTAAATGTTTGATAGATTTCGCCTGTGAAGCCATCTGGTCCTGGGCTTTTCTATGTTGGAAGGTTTTTAATCACAGTTTCAATTTCAGTGCTTGTGATTGGTCTGTTCATATTTTCTATTTCTTCCTGATTCAGTCTTGGCAGGTTGTGCATTTCTAAGAATTTGTCCATTTCTTCCAGATTGTCCATTTTATTGGCATAGAGTTGCTTGTAGTAATCTCTCATGATCTCTTTTATCTCTGCATTGTCAGTTGTTACCTCTCCTTTTTCATTTCTAATTCTATTGATTTGAGTCTTCTCCCTTTTTTTCTTGATGAGTCTGGCTAGTGGTTTATCTATTTTGTTTATCTTCTCAAACAACCAGCTTTTAGTTTTATTGATCTTTGCTATTGTTTCCTTCATTTCTATTTCATTTATTTCTGATCTGATCTTTATGATTTCTTTCCTTCTGCTAGCTTTGGGGTTTTTTTGTTCTTCTTTCTCTAATTGCTTGAGGTGCAAGGTTAGGTTGTTTATTTGAGATGTTTCCTGCTTCTTAAGGTGGGCTTGTATTGCTATAAACTTCCCCCTTAGAACTGCTTTTGCTGCATCCCACAGGTTTTGGGTCGTTGTGTCTCCATTGTCATTTGTTTCTAGGTATTTTTTGATTTCCTCTTTGATTTCTTCAGTGATATCTTCATTATTAAGTAGTGTATTGTTTAGCCTCCATGTGTTTGTATTTTTTACAGATCTTTTCCTGTAATTGATATCTAGTTTCATGGCGTTGTGGTCAGAAAAGATACTTGATACAATTTCAATTTTCTTAAATTTACCAAGGCTTGATTTGTGACCTAAGATATGATCTATCCTGGAGAATGTTCCATGAGCACTAGAGAAAAATGTGTATTCTGTTGTTTTTGGATGGAGTGTCCTATAAATATCAATTAAGTCCATCTTGTTTAATGTATCATTTAAAGCTTGTGTTTCCTTATTTATTTTCATTTTGGATGATCTGTCCATGGGTGAAAGTGGGGTGTTTAAGTCCCCTACTATGAATGTGTTACTGTCGATTTCCCCTTTTATGGCTGTTAGTATTTGCCTTATGTATTGAGGTGCTCCTATGTTGGGTGCATAAATATTTACAATTGTTATATCTTCTTCTTGGATCGATTCCTTGATCATTATGTAGTGTCCTTCTTTGTCTCTTTTAATAGTCCTTATTTTAAAGTCTATTTTGTCTGATATGAGAATTGCTACTCCAGCTTTCTTTTGGTTTCCATTTGCATGGAATATCTTTTTCCATCCCCTTACTTTCAGTCTGTATGTGTCTCTAGGTCTGAAGTGGGTCTCTTGTAGACAGCATATATAAGGGTCTTGTTTTTGTATCCATTCAGCTAATCTGTGTCTTTTGGTGGGAGCATTTAGTCCATTTACATTTAAGGTAATTATCGATATTTATGTTCCTATTCCCATTTTCTAAATTGTTTTGGGTTCGTTATTATAGGTCTTTTCCTTCTCTTGTATTTCTTGCCTAAAAAAGATCCTTTAGCATTTGTTGTAAAGCTGGTTTGGTGGTGCTGAACTCTCTCAGCTTTTGCTTGTCTGTAAAGGATTTAATTTCTCCATCAAATCTGAATGAGATCCTTGCTGGGTAGAGTAGTCTTGGCTGCATGTTTTTCTCCTTCATCACTTTCAGTATGTCCTGCCACTCCCTTCTGGCTTGTAGGGTTTCTGCTGAGAGATCAGCTGTTAACCTTATGGGGATTCCCTTATGTGTTATTTGTTGTTTTTCCCTTGCTGCTTTTAATATGCTTTCTTTGTATTTAATTTTTGACAGTTTGATTAATATGTGTCTTGGCGTATTTCTCCTTGTATTTATCCTGTATGGGACTCTCTGTGCTTCCTGGACTTGATTAACTATTTCCTTTCCCATGTTAGGGAAGTTTTCAACTATAATCTCTTCAAATATTTTCTCAGTCCCTTTCTTTTTCTCTTCTTCTTCTGGAACCCCTATAATTCGAATGTTGGTGCGTTTAATGTTGTCCCAGAGGTCTCTGAGACTGTCCTCAGTTCTTTTCATTCTTTTTTCTTTATTCTGCTCTGCAGTAGTTATTTCCACTATTTTATCTTCCAGGTCACTTATCCATTCTTCTGCCTCAGTTATTCTGCTATTGATCCCATCTAGAGTACTTTTAATTTCATTTATTGTGTTGTTCATCGTTGCTTGTTTCATCTTTAGTTCTTCTAGGTCCTTGTTAACTGATTCTTGCATTTTGTCCAATCTATTGTCCATTCTATCTCCAAGATTTCGGATCAACCTTACTATCATTATTCTGAATTCTCTTTCAGGTAGACTGCCTATTTCCTCTTCATTTGTTAGGTCTGGTGCATTTTTATCTTGCTCCTTTATCTGCTGTGTGTTTTTCTGTCTTCTCATTTTGCTTATCTTACTGTGTTTGGGGTCTCCTTTTTGCAGGCTGCAGGTTCATAGTTCCTCCTGTTTTTGATGTCTGTCTCCAGTGGCTAAGGTTGGTTCAGTGGGTTGTGTAGGCTTCCTGGTGAAGGGGACTAGTGCCTGTGTTGTGGTGGATGAGGCTGGATCTTGTCTCTCTAGTGGGCAGGTTCACGTCTGGTGGTGTGTTTGGGGGTGTCTGTGGCCTTATTATGATTTTAGGCAGCCTCTCTGCTAATGGGTGAGGTTGTGTTCCTGTTTTGCTAGTTGTTTGGCATAGGTTTTCCAGCACTGTGGCTTGCTGGTCGTTGAGTGAAGCTGGGTGCTGGTGTTAAGATGGAGGTCTCTGGGAGATTTTTGCCGTTTGATATTATGTGGAGCTGGGAGGTCTTTTGTTGATCAGTGTCCTGAAGTTGGCTCTCCTACCTCAGAGGCAGAGCCCTGACTCCTGGCTGGAGCACCAAAAGCTTTTCATCCACACGGCTCAGGATGAAAGGGAGAAAAAGTAGAGGGAATTAGTAGAAGTATGAGGAAAGAAAGAAGGAAAGGAGGGTAGGAAGGAAGGAAGAAAGAAAGAAAGAAGCAAAGAAGGAAAGAAGGCAAGAAGGAAAGAAAGGAGGGAGGGAGGGAGGGAGGAAGGAACGAAGGAGGGAAAGAAGGAAAAAAGACAGACAGAAAGAAGATGCAGTAAAAATAAAATAAAGTATAATAAAGTTATTGAATTAAAAAATTCTTATTTAGAAAAAACAAAAAGGGACGGAAAGAACCTTAGGACAAATGTTGGCAGCAAAGCTATACAGACAAAATCTTACACAGAAGCATACACATACATACACCCTCACTAAAAGAGGTAAATGGGGAAAAATCCTAAATCTTGCTGTCAGAGACCACCTCCTCAATTTGGGATGATTCGTTGTCTAAAGGAGGGAAGGAAGGACGGAAAGAAAGAAAGAAAGAACGAAGGTAAAGTATAATATTGTTATTAAAATTAATTATTAAGAAAAAAAATTAAAAAAAAACATGGACGGATAGAACCCTAGGACAAATGGTGGAAGCAAGACTATACAGACAAGATCTCACACAGAAGCACACACATACACATTCACAAAAAGAGGAAAGGGGAAAAATCATAGATCTTGCTCCTAAAGTCCACCTCCTTAATTTGGGATGATTGGCTGTCTATTCAGGTATTCCACAGATGCAGGTATATCAAGTTATTGTGGAGCTTTAATCCGTTGCTTCTGAGGCTGCTGGGGGAGATTTCCCTTTCTCTTCTTTGTTCTCACAGCTCCCAGGGCTAAGCTTTGGATTTGGCCCTGCCACTGCGTGTAGATCGCTGGAGGGCGTCTGTTTTTTGCTCAGACAGGATGGGGTTAAAAGAGCCGCTGATTGGGGGCTCTGGCACACTCAGGCAGGCGGGGACGGAGGGGCACAGAGTGCGGGGCGGGCCTGCGGTGGCAAAGGCCGGCGTGACTTTGCACCAGCCTGAGGCGCGCTGTGCGCTGTCCCGGGGAAGTTGTCCCTGGATCCCGGGAACCTGGCAGTGGCGGGCTGCACAGGCTCCGCGGAAGAGGGGTGTGGAGAGTGACCTGTGCTCGCACACAGGCCCCTCGGTGGCGGCAGCAGCAGCCTTAACGTCTCCCGCCCGCCTCTGGGGTCCGCGCTTTCAGCCGCGGCTCGCGCCCGTCTCTGGATTCCGCGCTTTCAGCTGCGGCTCGCGCCCGTCTCTGGGGTTCGCGCTTTTAGCCGCGGCTCGCGCCCGTCTCTGGAGTTCCTTTAAGCAGCGTTCTTAAACCCCTCTCCTCACGCCCCAGGAAACAAAGAGGGAAGGAAAAGTCTCCTGCCTCTTCGGCAGGTGCAGGCTTTTCCCCGGACTCCCTCCCGGCTAGCTGTGGTGCACTAACCCCTTCAGGCTATGTTCAAGCCGCCAACCCCAGTCCTCTCCCTGCGCTCCGGCCTCAGCTCGCAGCCCCGCCCGCCCCGGCGGGTGAGCAGACAAGCCTCTCGGGCTGGTGAGTGCCGGTCGGCACCGATCCTCTGTGCGGGAATCTCCCCGCTTTGCCCTCCGCACCCGTTGCTGTGCAGTCCTCCGCAGCTTCGAAGCTCCCCCCTCCGCCTCCCGCAGTCTCCGCCCGCGAAGGGGCTTCCTAGTGTGTGGAAACTTTTCCTCCTTCACAGCTCCCTCCCACTGGTGCAGGTGCCGTCCCTATTCTTTTGTGTCTGTTTTTTCTTTTGCCCTACCCATGTACGTGGGGAGTTTCTTGCCTTTTGGGAGGTCTGAGGTCTTCTGCCAGCCTTCAGTAGGTGTTCTGTAGGAGTTGTTCCACGTGTATATGTATTTCTGGTGCATCTGTGGGGAGGAAGGTGATCTCCGCGTCTTACTCTTCCGCCATCTTCCGCCTTCCTGTCTCGTAATGTTATTTTTGATTGGTCAAGTTTAGGTATCATATATCAGGGCCCTCCCATAACAAAAGAATTTGTTCATTTGGACCATCACCCACATCTCTGTCCCCCTACTCATTTTATATATACACACACACACACAAACACACACACACAATCTTTTAGCTTCTTTATTAGTTTAAATCGCATGTACATAGTTTTTATTCCTTCAGTGACCTACAGTAACATTTGACTCACAATTTATGAGATGAGTGTATGATGCTCCAACCCCTCTTAGGACCTCCTCTCCCACTTCTCTTTCTTCTGCTTCTCATTTCTAACAAATGTACTTTCACTTTTATAATGTTAAGATGGATAAAATTTATTTTTTGTTTTGTAAATTACAGTTGATTCCAGAAGTGGAACATCCATGAAGCAAATCATGTTTACTTTACTGTGACCATAAATATCATTCACCTCATAGCCAGGAGTACTAGGATTATTACTATGATTACTGTTCATTTTCTTTTTTAAAGTTTCTAATAGGTTCTTTTATTTTCTTGCTTGGTCTGTGCTTATCAGCTTTGGTTCCTTTATTTTCTTGATTTGTTTGTATTTATTACCTCCTTGAGGTATTTCAAGTTCTCAAGAATCTATTCATATTCCTGGAATCTACCTCATTTTTACAGATGACCCCCTCCTTCCTCCCCTCTATTCTTCTGCTCTAAGCCAGGCCAGTTACTTTAGGTTCCATAGAGCTGCTGACAAGACACTTTCCTGGGTTGAATACTGTGTCTTATTCATCTTTTTTTTTTTTTTTTACTCCCTTCCATTTCATGAGCATAACTTTGATAAACTTCCCTATAAATATTTATATGTCTGATAATGTCATTATTCTTCTCTTATACTTTGTTCTATTCTCACCCTTTAGTCATAGTTTAGCAAGATATGAAAGTCTCAGTTGACACTTATCTTCTCTTAGAACTTTGGAGGAATTTCACCACTGTGTTCTTAGATTTAGTTGTGCTAATGAAAAATATAATATTGGTTTTATTCCCTTTCTTCTGAAGATGACCCCTGGATAATTTGGTGATTTTCTCTTTATCTGTGGAGCTCCTAAAATTTCATAATAATATAGTTATGAATATTTGAGTATTCATTGTACTGATCACTCAAGGGACTTGATTATTCTGAAGCTTTTTGTCCTTTACCTCTGGGAAATTTCTTGCATTATTATTATTTTTTGGAAAATTTCTTCTCACCTTTGTTTTAACCACCTTGTTTTCCTAGAACTTTTATTGGTCCAATGCTAAATCTCTTAAATTGCTCTTCTATGCCTCTCCTCTTTACTTTGCTCTCGTATTTCCATTTCATAGATTTTTTTGTTCTGCACTCTAGAAGATTTCCTCAATGTTACCTTCCAACATTTTTATTGAATTTTCTTCCTTTTTTGACATCATATATTTAATTTCCCAGAACTCTTTTTTACTATATGATTGTTCCTTTTATGTAGCATTCTGTTCTTTCCTTATGAATGCAATATGTTCTTGCATATCTCTGAGAAGACAAGTTTATTTTCTCTGAATTATCTTTGTTTCCTCCAAAGTCAGTTTTTCATTTTTTTAAAAAAATTTTGGTCTCTCTTTTATGTTCAATTTTCCTAAAATGTCTGATGATCCTTGATTAATCATATAAGTAAACAAATGAGATACTAGAAAACCAATCGGGGACTCAGTGTATTTGGACAAAACTCATTGACAGTCAAGCTTCTGTCTGGGGTGACAGGTCAGAGGGCTGAATGTTAATGGGGGGTGCCCATTCCCCAAATCCAGAGGTCTTTGCTCTCAGGCACTGGTGCTTATACCAGCACTCCTAGTTCTTCCCATTTAATTGCTTTAAAGAAAATTTATCCATTAAAAAAAAATGGGAGTAGATATTGGCTGTTTGTTTCTCTGTGTGGATGGGCAAATAAAGAGTTCAATTTATCTTCTGTTTTCAACCCCACTTCTCACTCCTGCTTTTTCTTACATGATGTTTCTGATCCTGAGCCTGTCTGAAGCTCCTGAGTCCATCTTCTCTCTCCTCTGCCAAAGGCCCCTCCATGAGTGTTCTGGAGTGTGGTTTCTTCTACTTTGATTCTTTTTTTCACTCCTCCTCTCTCTCCTTCCATCTTGTAGAAGTTCGTTGACTCTCCGCTGATGCTCTTTTCCTAACCCTTGCAGGTTTATGCTCTTTTCTTTTTCTTTTTTTGAATATACCTGCCTTCTCCAGTCTGGCAAAAGGACTCCTGTCTTTTATCTGAGTCCCGCTAAAGTTTGTGGAAAGGACTTCCTACTCCCCAAGTCTGTGCCAGTGGCCTTTGGGCACTGTAGCCAGTGTGGCCCAGACCTATGCCCTGCATCTCTCTGCTGGCTCTGTGCAAGCCTCCCTGTGGCCCAGTTCTGAAACAGATTCCCCCTAGGCAAGCAGAGGCAGAAATTTCTGAATTTCCTGAAGTTCAGAGATAATGGAAGGGAAGAATAACATGGGGAAAAATGTGCAGGCACCCTTGAATGGGCATCTGCACGCTGGCATCATCCTCAGGATCCCTACAAGACCCTTTCCTCTTGCTGCCCTGTCCTGGGGTCAACTCAGATACCCCACTGGGTGGGTGTTCCTCTGCCCCTCTGAGGAATCAGCCTATGTCCTCTGTCTACCTCCTCAAGGCCCAGCTCCCCTCCAGCGTAGGCCTGGATCTCTTGCCCTTCTTTCCTCTTCTTATGACTGATCTTTTCCCAAAGTGAAGGAGAGAGGAAATGTTCACTCTCTCCAGGAAGACCCCACCCTTCTCAGGAATGGCCTCACTCTCTGCTTGTTGAGGGCAATCCCGTCAATCCCCACTTGTCTTGGGTATCTTCGTCATTCAGACTTGACTAACATCAAGTGTGACACATGTGACATTTATTCTCCATCTTCATCCTCCCAAGATCCTACCATTTAACCTCATCTCCAAGTTCCCTCTTTCTCTCACTTGCCTCAGGGCTTTGCACTTGCGTTCTCCATGCCTGAATTACTCTTTACCTGAAGGTTTTCTGCCTCATCTTATTTAAGTCTTTGTTCAAATGATAGCTTCTCAGGAGACCTTCTCTGATGACTATACTTGAATTGACACCCCTCCTAGGACTCCCTGACCTCCTTCATTGTTTTTCTCCACAGCATTTAACACCTAATATATATTATAAAACCTATTTGCTGGTATTTATCATCTGTCTTCTCCATGAGGGCAAGAATTTTTGTCTGTTTTATTCATTACTGCAGTCCCAAGCCTAGAATGGTGTCTGGCACACAGTAGGTGCTCAATAAATACATGTTGAATTGAATATAGAATAGTGTGGTTCACAGATATTGTTATATCAGCTGTGGTTCTCTGTTTCAGATCTGAAGGAATTCATTGGGTGTTGCTTTTCACAAAATAAAAACATCTCTTTCTCTGAGGGTGAATTTAAATCCTTACATCTTAAAAACAAAAATCAGATCAGTTGAAAGCTTTGAAATTACAGACCCCTCTAATCCTAAATGATGTTTTCAAAATCTCAGGACCAAGTTTTAGTCTGGGCTGAAGCATAAAGTACTTCTATCCTCCTCCCCTCCATCCTTTTTGCTTCCCCATTGAGGGAGGGGAGGTCCTTTCCTATAAACCTAACTCAATTTGCTTTATTGAATCTGTGACCCATCTTGCCCAGACACTGAGTGGACTTGAGTCTGGGAAGCAGAGCTCCACTGTCAAAAGTGAATTTAAGGTCCAATTTACTGTAACTTGCATTTCTCTAAGTTCACTTGAGGGAGACCATTGTTAGACTCTGAGCTCACTTTCTCATATCCATGTTTCTTCTCTCATCAATCCTCTCCTGCCTTGGCTAGGTAACTTCGCTGCCAGTCTTTTGTTCTCTTCTGTAAAAGGACAGAATAAAGGCTGCCCTGCCCACCTTCTAGGGTTGCCACGACAGCAAAGAAGCTACTGCCTGGGAACAAGCACAAAGGCTGGGGCGAGCCCTTCCCGCTGGCTACGGTGTGATGTGGCCAGGGGGCCTGGCTGCGAGTTGGAAGACTGGGACCTCACAGGTCATCTGCTGGTGTGGCCTCCTCAGACCTGGTCCTGGTCCTCTGGGTCTGGGTGAGGCCAAGGCAACACTCAAGGATTGGACTAGGTCATCTTTTTTTTTTTTTTTTTTTTTGGTATCTGAGGGTCTCTATGAAAGAAGAAGGGCCATAGAGGGTCTGATGCTGGTCACACCTGTGAAATGGGTCAAAATAATCACCATACCAAGGAGAGCAAAGAAAGAAGCTGGGCCAGGGGTTGGTGCCCCCAGATGATACCCCCTCTCCACGACCACTCCCTTCTCCCAGACATGGTTAGGGTCCTTAAAAGTGTAGGAGAAGCTATTTCTAGAAGATGTGCTTACAATTATCATCAAACTTTTATTATTATTATTTTGGAAAGAAATTCCAACACCTAAGCAGGCAAAAGTTGACTTTTTTCAGGATTATTATTAGAAGGGACTTAACTGATGTGGAGTGAAGCTGGGGTATATGGCTAAGAAGGAACATGCGTGTGGAGAAGGGTATCTGGTGAAAATTCTAGCCACAGAATGTTCAGCCAATGGAAGGTACAGCAGGGGAGGGGTAGGAAATGGCCAGAAGAGATGGGGAAGTGTGTCACAGCAGCTCAGGGGTGATGATTAAGCAGCTAGTAAAGGAAGATGAAGCTAGAGAGGGAGGCTGTGGCTGAGTTAAAGGTCCCCAATTGACCACCTAAAGGCTTCTCTCCTCAGCAGCAGGACTATGTCCCGTGTGTATGTGTGTTTCCGTCTAGTTCACCCTTGTACCCTTTGAGACTCTGACTTTCCATAAGGAAGGTCTTCTCTTGGATCCCCCACCTTGAATAGGCTCTGGTTTTTATTTTATGTCCCTTGTATCCTCCAAGGCTCTGAAAAACTAAGATCCCGTTATCCAGGTATACCAGATGTCCTCAGGACAACAGTGACTTTACAGGTCTTCTTTCTCTAACTCCCACTTAGATTTTGACCTAACTTCCTATTACCTTACCAGCTGTTTAGAGCATTTAAGAAGATGTTGTGTACATTTTACCTAGAGTTCTTCATGATTTCCAGCATACCTGACTGGTCCTATTACTGGGATGGAACTCTGGCTGGCTCTATGGCTGCTGCAAGGTGTTCTGGTCCTTTCTAACCTGTCATGAAGATCAAATGATGCTAATGGATATATTCTTGCAATGGTGCTAGCTCTCATCTGTATGACTGTTTGGAGTTTAAACAATGCTTTTATATCCAGCCTCATTTAGAACTCAGGACAGGGGAAGAATTACGGCTCTGGCTCTCATTTTTATAGCCAGATGTCTGAACCACAGGAGAAGAAGTAACCCAAGATTACCCAGTAAGAGGCAGCATCAGGATTGGAAACTAGTTTTTCAAATTCCATATCCCATTTGCTCTTCTCTTCACTTTTACCAGGTCCTTCCTCTTAACCAGGAACCACAAACCACTGTGTAAAAGGGGTCGATTAGTTTGATCCCACTGAAGGATGTAAGTAGGGTGGGTGAGGCTACACTCTGGTTCACTGGGATCCCAGAAACTGACTATGGTCTGGGTACTCAAAGCTCTGTTTTCATCACCTCCCCTAGCCTGAAAACAGCTCAGGGTGATGGCGGGGACAGCACCACGGATGGGCCGCATCCTTCCCTCTGAATTAAGGACTAGGCTAACCACTCAAGATGAAAGCTCAGCTCCCTGTCACAGATATCCTGTTACAGATGACTAGGGAGGAGCCTCTAAACCTTGGACTCTCTCTCCAACTGTCTTCTCTAGGTGGAAAGTGATGGTATGGGATTATGATGACTCAGTGTAAAAGGATGGCAACTCTGTACACAGAGATGCGGTAATAAACAGAGAATTTAAGACTGAAGCAGGAGAATTCTGGTCTTAGTCAATCTATATGAGACCAGTTCTATTACTGACACAGAGCAAATCACCATTCTTTTAAGACTTAATTTGTTCTTTTCGCGTCAAAGCAGCAATGGGATGCAACTGCCTATCCGGCAACTTTAAGAAATTATTTATGAAAGGACAAATTCCCCACAAGGCCATCCAGAGAAGGGGGGATACAAGGGGAGCAAAGGGAATAAAGAAAGGATGGGGCATGAACACAGAACCGATAGACCAGGCGCTTGACACTAAAGGCTTAACATCAAATGCAGCCAGAAATCCATTTCCACAGTTTTATTGGCCATTCTGGCTGCCTCATTTCAAAGGGAAAGATTTGAATTCAGAGACACAACATTCCCTTTGTTCTCTTGCCCTCCAGCCTTTGGTGCCAGTGTGGACTGTACCAGAGGGAGAGAGTGAGATCAAAACCCCTCTCCACTCAGCTACCTGCCCCCAGAGCTGGCCCTTGGCATGCTTAATGAAATCAGCTTTGCTATAGATTGACAATGCCCTGTCAATTATAATCACTTATCTTGGCAAGCAGAGCATTTGAACACTTAAAAGAGCAGGGGGTTCAGTGGGCCCAGAAAAACCAGAATAAAATTATACTGCATGGTAATCAGAGCAAGAGTATATTGCTCACATAAAATTTTACTTTAACTGTCAGAAGGACCGGTAGGATTTTCCATCTCATTTTCTGCCCATTGGGTATTTGTGGTTCCATCTGGGGTCACTTTGTCCTAACTGACGTTAATAGGGGTATTGTGTCAGTAGAGGAGGGGGACCACGTGATGCACAGGGAAGATTTGGGGTACGCTGGGGACACCGGGAGGGGGTGCAATGGCCTGTGACATAGCAAGAAGTACAGGATTTGAGGGGATTCCTGGCTCCCCCGGAATTTCTGACCGTGAGCCTAGATACACTGTCCCCCACGCAGTGTCTCATTTGTCTTCTAGATAATGGAGCAAATAGAGAATGCCACCCTTATGGTGCCACTGTGGCAGACAGACTTTTCTTCCTTCTCACTTACTATTGTAAAACCTGGGTTTTAGCTGGGCAGTTGCCCATCCAGAGGATCTCCCCAGCCCTCCCTGATCAGCTTTGGGTGGGAGCAGCTAGAGCAGCCCTGGGGGAATGTGAGGGGTGAGAGCGAGGCCCCGCTGATTGCACCAAGAGCGGCTGAGCGAGGGGTCTCCCTGCTTCACTATCCCACATGCCTGCACAGTGGCATCTGTCTAGGAAGCTTCTGGTAGGACCTGCAATCCTGAGGGGCGGGGGGCTACTGACAGAGGGCTTCGGGACTCAGGAGAACCTCCTGAACCTAGGACAGGAGGACCCTGTGAATGGGGAGCCCGGGACCAAGGCAGCCACTGCCCTCAGATACCTGGCAACAAAAACAAAGCCAGAAGCTGACCGAGGCCAGTAGGTGCTGAGGATGGTTGTGGGCTGGACCCACCCTTCCCTGAAGCCAGAATGATCTGCTCTTCTTCCTCTAGATTCCTCACACCTTTCCTGGAGAGAAGGAAAGGGGAAAGTCTCTGATCAGACTGGGGACTTTTCCAAAGGTGACAGTTTAACTCAGGTGACCCTGAGTCATCAGAAACTGATGGTTTTCTGCCATCAGCAGGAAAGATGCTTGAGAGCTGTTAGTTCTCTCTGCATCCAGGGCTTGGCCTACGAGCACATGGAGACCTGCCACATTGTTCTTGCCCTTCTGCCGTAACCTGTTGGGAGAATTTCGGTAAATGACGTAAAAATAAAACCTACCTGCAGCAAACCTGGAAAAGCGTCGCCCTGCCATCTCAGGGGATGGCAGGCCATCTCAGGGGACATTGACTGAGCTGCCAATAGCCTGGCTCTCGGTCAGACACAGCCCCCGTGAAGGCACAGGCACTTGGTACTTTGTCCAGGGAGGACGGAGACGAGGAGGCAGACAGGTGTGCATGTTCCTGGGGCCAGGGGTGGGGGGTGAGCTGTGGGTGGGGAGGGGCGGGTGATGCAGTAGGAGAGGCTGGGAAGGGCTTTCTGCGCGGGACTTTTGAGGGGGACCCACCCAAGCCAGACCTTGACCTTGGCTGTCTGACAACCACAGTCCCGTCACTGTACAATGCCAGGGGAGGGGGCTTTGTGTGCTTCACAGCCGGGGACACTGAGGCGTGAGGGGCGAGGCGTCACAGCCAGTGGGCGGTGGAATGAGCAGGCTCTTTTCAGCCTCCCAGGAGCATCTTTTGTTTCTCCCCTCCTCGGGTCCCCATGCCCTAGCCCCTCAGTTTTCAGGGCTCTCGGCCAACTTACCGCAAGACTTAGCTCTGGGCAGCTGTGGCCAGCTGTTTAGGAAAAGGGCTTTATGGGGCCAAGGCGTTGGTCTCCCCAGGCTTACTGGATTTCTTCGTTTCTGCTTCTGCCCGTGAGAGACCCTGGCAGCTGAAGCTGGACAACGGGATGGTGGGGGCGGCCGGGGGGCTCAGCCTTACTCTGTTTGCAGCTGGAGCCCCATGAGATGGGCTGGGGTCTGGGCTCAGGCCCCCTAAAGGGGGCTTCTCCACACAAATCATGACAATGACCATACCTAACCAAGAGGGCTGCTGTAACGGAGATGCTATTTGATGAGAGTGGGTGGCCGTCCCTTAGACAAAGAGTCACATGGCCCAGAGAGGTTAACTTCCTTGTCCAAAGTCACACAGCACTTTGGAGGCCAGTTCTGGCTAGAACACAGCTCTCTTTGCCCCACGTATCACTCTTTCCTTTTCCCTTACTTTTCAGTCCTCAGACATGAAACAGCTCGTTCCCTGGGACCTTTCTAATAACATTTCCTTTCTCTAATTCATACGTCACACAGGTACTCCATAAATTAAAAAAAGAAGAAAAGTCATACAGCCAGTAGGAATGAATGAAGCTATTGTAAAATGACATGAATAAGAATTAAAATCTCAAGCTACATTTTTCTTTTCAGGGTGGGGGGGGTGGACACTAAATCTCTCAGTGGCAAGCAGGTGCATTACATCTCCAAGGGGAGGGAAGCAGATGCCCGAGTGGGACGAGTGCCCTTTGAAAGGGTGAAACGGGAGTGTCGAAGTTTGTAATCACGCTCCCCAAAGGTCGTGCAGGGTGGCTGCGGAACAAGGGCCTTCTGCGTGGGGTCAGGCGCTGCGGGTGTGTGGGGCGTGTGTGGTGTCAGCACTGTGCTGGCTGGCCACAGATGGGGCTTCAGGGAAAGAGCTGGACTCAAGTGCTTCCCATACCCCGTCCTCCCTCCCTCCTCTCTCTCCTCCCTTCTTCCCTCTTTCCTTTCTCTCCCTGTCCCCCTCTCTTCTTTTCTCCCACCACCTCCTACACCCCAGACCTGTCCAGGATGCTCTGATAGTACTGTGCCCATCTGAGGATGCTCTGAGGCACTGGCTCATTGCCCAAGCTGCTTCTTCTGTTTGGAAGGACCCTGCCCCCCATCTCTGGCTGTCCAAAGCCCTGTCTTCTCTCAATGCCTTCTAAACCCCCTGCCCCCCAGGGGACCTGTCTTAACTTGTTTCTCCTGGAGTCCTTCAAGGGTGAGAGACTCAGCCTGCACCCACCGGGCAATGCAGATGTCACACATATATCGTCTTACATAATCTTCCCCATCACCCTTCCTGGCAGCTCGGTGCTAGGTTAATAACCCGGTTCTCGAGCTTTATTGGATGTACGCTTGTTGCTGATGGGAACTTCTCCAGGAGTGGGTGGCAGCTAGCCCCATCCTTCAGGCAGAGAGACCGAGGTGCAGAGCTGCAGAGGAACTGGGCAGGGGGCGTAGACCATCAGTGGGCGGTAAAAGTAGAATTCACATCCCCAGCAGCCAAATTCCAGCACCCCTGTTCCTCCCCGTCCCCTCTGCAACCAGGGACCAGGCGACTCCTGTCCCCTTTGACCCTATGTTTCAGCCCCTCCAAGGGTCTTGTTTCCGAGTTATTTGTGGGTATCTGGCAGTGGGGCGAGTGGAAAGATTGTGTGATTTGAAGTCCGATAGTCTTTATCTCAGTAGCGTCTGAACTAATATTAATAGAAAGCCCTCACTGAGCACGTGCCGAGGGTCATGCCCTGATCTAAGAGCTTTACTGACCCAGGAACCTCACACTGCTTATGAGGAGGGTACAGTCATCATATGACTTTTCCCGATGAGGAAACCAAGGCACAGAGAGGTTGTGTCACTTGCCCAGCCTCACACAGCCGCCCCCCGCAGAGGGAGGCTTCACTGTAGGCGACCTGGCTGCAGCATCTGTGCTTTTAACCCTTTAGCTGCCTTTAGCGTGAGCACATGGGACGAGACTAAGAAACAGGCACAGGAGGTGCAGGACACAGAGATGGGGTCCACGTGAGAAACGGCAGCTTCTCCATTTTACGCCCTCTTCTCTCACTGCAGTGGGAGTTCCTGCAAACCTGTCAGCCGCCCTTCTCTGTAGCTCCTAGCATGAGGCTGGGTGTGAAGTTGTTCAGGGTGCCAGATGCACGGAACTAGCCCTGGGTCTTGTGTACTATCACAGCCTGATGAAGTGAGGGGCAACACGTGTCATCCTTGGGGCTCCTACCAGGAGCGTGATCTTGGCAATGTGGTCACAGGGCACTAGGAAGCTGAGTCTACCTTGGGCTTGATGGAGGAATTTGTCCCAAGGTGTTCTATTTTGATACTCTCAACAAAACAAAACAAAACAGAACAAACAAAACAAAGCAAAAATCTTTGTAGTAAAGAAAATAACCCAAAGGTGAAATTGATTATGAATTGTGTTTGAAGCTTCCCAGTTAAATCTACAACATGATTTCCCTGTATTAGTAAAAACCCTTTGCCTCTCCTCATACATTTCCATTATGCAGAATATTCTATATTATGGGGGTTTCTCTGTGGACATCAGTATCCCACCATGGCTGACACAGTTTATATTTTCCTAATAGAACAGCACTGCAATGGAAATTGTAGGGCATAAATCTTTGCCTTTGGAATCATCAAAAGACAGAGCCCCTTGCTGGCATTACTGGTTGAAAGGAAATTCCATCAGGTTTAAAGATACAGGGTTATCTCTTAAGTTTGGAGACAGATTCCCTAATTCAGCCAAGTGGACATTAATGGAACTTTCTGAGAAAAGAGAACCAACATGGATTAAGTGCCCACAAAGCCAGCATTGTGTTTCATTTAATTTGACTGTCAGTCCTGAGAGGTGGGCATGTGTATATCCCTTTACATGGATGAGAAAACTGAGGCTCAGAGACAAATCCAACTTGTCCAGAGTCGTACAGCCAGGTGTGGTCAGAGCCCAGGGCTGCCAGGTTGGGGAGGAACATCATCGGTGTCACACACCTGACAGTGCATTTTCGGGTCCCTTTGGCACCCAGGGCTTCCCTGTCTCTTGGGCACATGGAACCTAAGAATCTGGCATTTGCTCAACTCTGAGAAGCTGTGGACAAAATGATGAGGGTCCAAGGACAAAATGACGAGGGTCCCCCAGAGTGCAAAGACTTCCCCCAGGTGCAGCACCATGTGTCTTCTTATTTTCCTGTTGATTCTATGAAAATATTTATTTTGTGATTCCAAACCAAATGAAGAACGCGTTGCTACGGGAACCATCAAACCATGCTTTCTTTGAACCCTTTATTAACTATGCCTTGTGTCTTCCACTTTTTTTTTATCTCATTTTCTGTGCGTGAGATTGCTGGAGCGCGCTCCCTTCACTTCCTCTGCACCGCGTCTCTGCCCAGCAAAATCACGTCCATCCTTCAAGGCTCATTTCCTCCTCCACCTCCTCCAAGAACTCCCTTCAGCTGGCACCCCATTCTCTTGATGGGTGACGTAGTTCCTTTCCACTGATGGTCCCTAAGACCCTTTTACTTAGTTGGAATTCATTTGTTTATTTATCTGATCATTCATTCATCCAACAAGCATCTGCTCAACACCTACTCTACACCAGACCTCATATTCGATGTTAGAGACACCAAATTAAAAAAAAATACAATAAATACACGGTTCCTGCCCTCAAAGGGCTCATAATCTCTTGGGGGAGGTATTGACCCAAATGTGCAATTCAAATCTGGGAAAGACAAGACTATAATAGAGCCTGGCACAGTGGTCCATTCCTTTTGTGGGGTTTTAGAGAAAGCTACCCAGAGAAGGGGGCAGCTGGGCTGGCAGTGATGGATGAGTCAGAGCTTCCAGGGCATCCTGAATGATCAACGACCTCCAGGCCTTCCACTTGCCCCATGGTGCTTTTGTGTGAATAGAAAAAGTCACCTTTCTTGGGCACTTAAGTGCAGTCAACAACCTGCACAACCTTACTTGGCAACCCTGAAGATCACCTTCTCTCCTCTGTTATGTCTGAGTACATGTTCCAAATTTCTTTGTGGTCCTGGCCACAGAGGCCCACTTGGGCTATGTATTTCACTTATAAGTTGGCCTTGCCTGGTTAGATGGTGGTTCCCTGAGGCCAGAGTACCTTTCTTA
This sequence comes from Leucopleurus acutus, assembly GCF_964270905.1. Taxonomy (NCBI): domain Eukaryota; kingdom Metazoa; phylum Chordata; class Mammalia; order Artiodactyla; family Delphinidae; genus Leucopleurus; species Leucopleurus acutus. The sequence continues at coordinate 5,763,596 of NC_139142.1, forward strand.
ACTTCATACCACTCAGGGCCCCCTCATACAGCAACACTTGAAACATTAACGAAATCTTTCTAACATCAGAGAATTCTACACGACTTATGCCAGGCCAAGGACCCACTACTTCAGAATCATTTGGGAAAGATTTGAAAAAATACGATCACATAGTTTCACCTTGGAAGATCTGATTCAGTGGGCTTGAGATCATAAATGAGAATCATATGTTTTGTTTTGTTTTGTTTTGTTTTTGCGGTACGCGGGCCTCTCACTGTTGTGGCCTCTCCCGTTGCGGAGCACAGGCTCCAGACGCGCAGGCTCAGCGTCCATGGCTCACAGGCCCAGCCGCTCTGCGGCATGTGGGATCTTCCCGGACCGGGGCACGAACCCGTGTCCCCTGCATCGGCAGGCGGACTCTCAACCACTGCGCCACCAGGGAAGCCCAAGAATCATATGTTTTAAAATACAACTGGAGTATTTCTGATGATAATAATGAATTCTTACAGGTCTGTTATCAGTGCCTGCACTGTTCTAGTATATAGATCATCTCATTTCATGCTTGTGACAACCATAAGAGGCAGATCTGGTCTCAGAGTTCTACAGATGAAGGGACAGACACATGGTAAGATTCAGGGATCTGCTTAAGGTCACCCAGATGGTAAGTGCTCGGGCTGTGGTCTGAATCCAGATGGGCAGAGCCCAGAGCCCATGCACTTTGGTGCTGTGTGATAACACTGGTCCCAGAATCAGAGATAGAATCTGGGAAATCTGGAAATACTAGACTTAAAATGGTCCTTGAGGGTTACATCTTTCAGATTTCCCATTATAGAGATGGGAACACTGAGTTGCCAAAGGCAAACAGCCGTGTTCAAAGTGTCCTGTGAGTCAGCCACAGGACTCATCTATGAGCTTTCACTGTCCGCCCTCCAGGGCTCCATCACCAGCTCATGGTGATTTATCCCCACCTACAACAGGCAAGGCACTGACAGCTACAACAACAACAGTAACAATAATAATACTATCACATCTGGCCTGTGTTTCTTGTCCATGCTCTGTGTTACTTACTTTGGGGACATCCACTATTCTGATTTTCTAAATGCCCTTGAGACAAATAGCACAGCCTTTCTTTAAGGAAAACAGAAAACTGTAAGGCAGTGATTCTCAACTGGGGGTGGTGATTTTGTCCCCCACAGGGCATGTTTACAGACAGTTTCGGTCAGGAGATTGGGGTTCGCTATCGGCATCTAGTGAGTGCAGGCCACGGACGCTGCTAAACACCCTACAGTGCACGTCATGACAAAGAAGAAGCCACGTGGTTTTCCTCCTCAGCTGGTCTCCAAACATGGGATGGGGAAGGACAGAGGGGCGGTTGCAGAGCCGTCCAGCCTTATCTCACAGTCCAGTGACTCGCCACGGGCTCAGGTCCGTTATCCCACCCCCCGACATCAGGCCCCCCACGTGTAATGTGGTCAATGGTGCCTACCATGCAGCTCCTTTGGGTACGATGCTCCTGTACGCAGTGTGTCCAGAGACAAGGAAACACATTTCAAAAGGCAGCCGTTCTCAGCGCGAATAAGGTAAGAGGCTCCATGTGTGAATTCCACCCCATCCCTAGCTGGGCCATGTGTCACCCTGAGCAGTGACCTCCTCGACCTGCAATTTCCTCATCTTTAAACGAGCATCGTGATACATCTATCTCTCAGGGTTGACGAGACAAGATGGCGGAGGGCTTGCTCGGTGAATTAATTAGTTCCCTATGTGATTGTCCCCTTGCTGCCCTCCTGGGCTGGAGGGCTGGAGGGCACCGCCCACTCCTCCCTACGCCAAAAGGATGGATCCAACAGGTGGGGTGGGAGGGAGGGGGGAGAAGGAGGAGGCGTGGGAGGGGGCGGGGCTGGAGATGGGGGAGGGTTGGGTGGCGATGCTCCTCTGGGTGGTGAGGACACCGGGGCAGGACCAGGTGGAGGGCAGAGGAGGGAGTCCTCTGGGGGTGGGGGGTTGGGGGGGGCTGGCAGGGATCAAATCTGCCACATTTCAATTTGGAACCATTGCCCCAGGGAGGGATTTAGACACAGTCAGGCTGCTTTGTACAAATAACCCCCCTTCCCGGACAGCTGTCAGCGTGAGTCCTGCACGAACCGCCCAGAAAGGGAAGGGGCGGGTGGGTGGCTTGTGGGGGAGGGCTCCCAGGCCCCGAGCCAGGCCCCACACAGAGGGGCCCTGCTTCCAGGCTGCAACCCTGAGGTCTGGGCTTTCAACCCCGCCTGCAGAGGCGGAAACTGAACGCAGGGAGCAGAGATGGTCTCAAATCCCGCAGCTGCCTGGGGCTGAGCTGGCCTTTGAAACTGTGACACCGATTCCTTCCATGGCCTCAGTTCTTGGATGAAAGGCCACACACCTGGCTTAGGGCCTCCTACATAGTAGATGCTCAATAAAAACGAGTTGCATGAAGATGAAGCATGACATTGAGGGGAAGTAGACAACGGTAACAAGAGTAATAAGAAGGAATACATTAAAAACCGCACTCACACACACGCACACGATGGACAGACCCCGAGGATATACTTTTCTCCCGTGACTTCGGAGCTTTGTTTGAACTGCGTCACATCAGACCTGGCTCGTCTCTTGGCTCTTCTTTGTCACATGTAACCTGGGGGTGACAATAGCCACATCACTGCTGGCTTGGGACAATAACACAAAATAAAACAGATCATCTCCAGACAAGAGCAGCACCTCTGCTCACTGGTTCACTGAGATCAGAACCGGGGTCCGATGACCATCCCGGTTGTTTGGCCAGGAGATAAAATAAATTTCTCCCTGTTTCCCAGTCCAGCCCTTATTCTGGTCTACCTCAGAGCATATCTGGCCCACAGGCCGCCAGCAGGGTGAGGCGGGCTGGGCAGACAGACACACCAAAAGGAAAGGAACCCTCAAATCCTGCAGCGTATTTTCTTGCCCTTCCCTCCCCCAGACTGATTCAGACTTTTTAATGATGAAGATGCTCACTTTGAGTCAGGGTCTGAGTCAGAACAATAGTGGAGAAACATTGGCTTCTGAGTTAGAGCTGGGGTAAAGATCTTGGCCAGCTTATGACTCAGTTTCCTCAGTAAAGATTAGAAATAAAGCATAGAAAACACCAAGCACCTAGAAGACAGTAAACGGTGGCTGCTGTCACAGGCATTGTTAGAGATGCATCCACCATATTCCCTAAAAAATGTGAAGACCCGGCAGCCCCTGCGCTGCCCAGGTCTGTTTTGTTGTGGTCATTTGGGGTTTTAAAGGAGGGTTTTGCTGCTTGTGAGTGGGTTGAGGATCACACTCCTTTCCTTGTGCTCTGGAATCAACAGTTTGCTCTGCTCGTAGCTGCCCTCACTCCCCTGGGAGCCCAATTTCAAAGGATTTCTCCACTGAGCTAAGCAAACCTAGTCATCTTTGTGCACAAAACTCCCACCCAGGCTATTTGTCTCTGTTCTGAGCGCTTGGCATGGGGCCCGAGAGAAGTCTCCAGAAGGAGTGCTTAGCGAAGAATGCTGGCATCCAGTCGGGGTTGACTGTCCGTAGTCCGCCAGCCCCAGCCCGTCCTCTGCCCGGGGCTCTTGGCAGCCCAAGTTAACCACAAGACAAGTTTTATCATCTGTTAAACCTGTTGTTTGGAAAAAAAAAATGACTTCAATAAAATATTTCAACAATTATAGTCCATTTTAATTAGGTGTGTGCCACATAATTATAGGTTAAAAAAAGTGGATAGGGTTTCAAAACCCAACACCCTGGCCATACGGTGTTGGCTGTTCTCCTGCAGAATTTCCAGCTGGATTCTCCACCTGAGGAGACACAGCCTACCTGGGGAGCCCTCCCCACTCTCCGTGGCTTGACCCAGTTACCCTTTTTTTCACCATTCTCGCCACTTCCATCTGGAATCTTAGAGTCCTGGAAGAGGTGGGGATGGTGGCAGGTGGCCCCTGAAAGCCTGGAGGGTCAGTACTGTGATAAAACACGGTGGTGTGATGTTGGGCAGGTTCCCCGGATGGGGAGTATGGAGTTCTGGGGTCTCCTCCAGCCCCATCATCAACTTGCTGGACTGTCTTGGGCACTTGCTTCTTCTCTCTGGGCTTTAGGTTTTTAATCTTTAAGAGAGTTCAAGCATCCTTTTTCAAGATTTTTTTTTTTTTGGTGGTGGGGAGGGAAACCCGCTTGTGAAATGAAAATTTAAAAGAAAAGCCCAATATGTAAAGAGTTAAAAATAGAGGTGCTTGGGTCAAGTGAGATGTGGCCCCAAACCTTCTCTGGTGGCCCCAGTATCACCTTCAAAGTAGCAGAGTTTGAAAGTGGCTGGACTGGCTAACTTCTAAGAGCCCTTTCCAGCTCGTTCATTCATTCAATCAGTTCTTACTGAGCACCCATGATGCACCAGCCCTGTTCTCAGCTCTGGAAGCAGGCCAGCCCCATCCTGCATCCTGTCCCTCGAGGGGCTTTCCTGACCCATGGGGCCGGAACGTGTACAACGGCTCCACACACCAGCTCTGCACGCCGTCCTTCGCAGACCCCGCAGAGTCCTCGGAATAACCCTGCAGGGGTCCTGTCCCCACGTGTATGGGAGGCTCACCCAGGTCAGGTAAACCACCCAAGGTCCCACTGCTCCTGAGAGGCAGTTCTAGAACCGAGTCTGGCATCTTGTGGCTCCAGAGCCCACGACCTGAGTCAGGACACCCAGCTTCCTGCCTCTTTATGTGTGAACTGAGCTGCCGCCGACTAAGGTGGGCGCTCTCCTTGCTGGCCCCGGTGCCCGCTCACTCTCTGAGTGACTGTCTCCCCCAGCCGTCTCTGCCTTGGGAGGTCATCACCCGCCCCTTCCCCGACACTGCCATCAAGGGGGAGCAATCTGGTTGCCCTGCACGAATGGACTTCTGGCCCTGGTACCCCAGAGAACCTCACCTCTCCTTTCTCTCTTGTGCTGAGGTCCCCTTCTCCCATGAACCCCAGTTCATGGATCATTGCCTGTTTGAGACAGAGATGTGAGAGTGAGAGTGTGGGCCCGTGTCTTCCTGAGACTACTATTTTTATTGTCTTATTTTATTCAGACTCCAGGTTTTAACCTACCCTATAAAGCCTTGTACAATAGGAAGGGAGCTGTTTGTGAGTGAGTATGTATGTGAGTTAATGAATAAATGGAGTGATTGAGTGAATGTATAAATGGATGAGTGGATGGAATAATGTGTTAATAAATACATTAATAACGCGAGCCAACATATAACCAAATGGGGAAATTGAGGGATAAATGAGTGGAAAAATAGATGAGCAGATGAGTGGATGGCAGATGAATTAATAAAAAAGTAAACAAGGGAATCTAGATCCACATCTGTATGTAGATCTCTCCGTAAGCTAGTGCATGTCTAAGTGAATGAATGAGTAAAGGAGAAAATGAGTGAGGTAATTTAAGCTGCAATAAATGAAGAAGTAGATGAATGGATCGACGAGTGAGTGACTGAATAGATAACTTGTCTCTTTAATTAGCTTCTCGGTCACATGTCAGGGTCCTCTAGAAACAAGCTTGGCCAATGCATACTGGTCATGGGAAAGCAGGCAGAATCCACCCAAAACTCAAGGAAGCTTTGCAGACAAGCACTGGCCCAGCCAAGGTGATGAATAACAAGACGGGCACCCTTGTCAGCAGGCTGGCCTGGCTATAGCCCTGGCCGATGACTCTGGAGCTTTCCAGGAGTTTGCTGAGTTTCCTGCGTGGAGAGGCTCTGGTGTGTAGCCCCGGGAAATTCCAGGAACCTCCAGTTAGCCAGACTGCAATGTGGGAGTGAGGGTGGCGTGGTGCAGGGAAGGGAGCTGCTGTTTGCTTTTTGTCATCATCCAGCTAAGAGAAGCCAAGTGATTTCCAGCGAATTCTAGGACAAATGTTTGCCTTAAGGCTTAGGGCTCTAGAGCCAAATTTCAATGCAATCAAACCTTTCTGAGTTTGGGAGTCATATGAGAGAGAGAGAGAGAGGGTGGGAGAGAGAGAGGGAGAGACGAAGAAATAAAGTAGGGTGGGGAAAAGGAGAAGAGGCCGAGGGTTGAAATGCAAAGCATCTTTGAGGACTGTGGCCCTGTTAGGTGGATCTGATAAGAGAATTATAAGCTCAGCCCACAGCAAACTCATGTCAGAGTTGGGGTGTTACTAGGATCCCACACCTGTTAGGATTCAAGTGTGGATCTGTCTGGCTCCAAGGGAAGGTGAGTGTGGCCATGTTTGGGGGGAAAGGGGGTAAGAACGTACAGAGATGTACCATACTCAAGGTCAAGCCCTCCAAGGCCTGCAGGAAGCCCAGTCGAGGCCGACAGAGGCTTCCTGTCACAGATGGAGTTTGGGACTGGGTTCATCCAAATGCCTTCAGGGCCAGGTGGGCGCCCTCAATGACGCTGGCCAATGCAACGATGCCTGGTGATGGAGGGTCCCCTTGGCGGGGGTGACCATTGTGAATGCTGGGGACTGTGGCAAAGTGAAGAAACCAGGCCCCAGGGGGACAGGGGCTGAGCAGTCAGAGTGCCAGCTGACTATGACCAGGCAGGGAATCCAATATGGCCAAATAGTTTAATTTTTTGAGAAAAACTTCTCTATGACTAAATGTTGGCAATGATTAAAAAAAATTTTTTTAAAGCACTGTGCCAGTCAAATGTTACATTGCCCCAAAAGTTTGTTCGGGTTTCTCTGTAACAGCTTATGGAAAATCCGAGGGAACTTTTTGGCCAGCCCGATAAAACTGGGCTTTTGTTCTCTGACCTCTGGGTTTAGGATTGAGGGAACCAAGACAGGCTGAGAAGAAGGGACGTTGTTTGATGGTCAAGGTCCTTCGCAACCCCCTCTGCCTGACTCAGTCTCCTGTCGTTCGGCACCCCCAAATGCCCTGGGGACATGCTGCCTGTCTTCCCACTGTTCATGTGGCTCTGCCTGCTGAGTGCCCTTATTTTGAGTCCTGTTTAAGTCCTTCTAGATCTTGGAAGCCCTGCCCAAAGGGCTCTTCCATGAAACTCTCATGAGTCCCTTGCATCACACCTTGCCTCCTGCTCATCACAAGTAGCCCCTCAGCACTTCTATCTTTGTACTCAGTCCTTGGGATTTCCTGCAGGTACGACATGCTGCACGTGGTGCGTGCAGGGGCTGCACAGTTTTGGGGGGCAGCGGAGGGATGAGGCAATGTCTTCGTGAGAGTTGACTACTGGGAATGTCAATGCTTCTGTCTGTGCAAAACAGAAGCATCTCTTCCAGCCTAGGAGGTCAGGGAAGGTTTCCAGGAGGAGGTGACTAATTCTTCAAAACTTGGAAAGAGTCAGGCAGATGGCCAAGGGGCTGAGAAGGGGTGTTAGGATGGTGGTGAGCTTGGGCTCTGGAGACTGTGCCTTGGACTTGTGTCCTGAATCTTCCTTTTACTAACCAGAGACGCTGAGTGAGCCATTTCACCTCTCTGAGCCTCAGTTTCCTTCCCTGTAGCAAAGGTCGAATGATGGCTTCCCAGATGGGTGGTTTTAGGGGTGGAATGGGTAGAGCCATGTGAAGTGTCTGGCACCTGGCTGCTTCTCTGCTGCTGCTATTACTGCCATGGCTACTGTGCCCTTCGGGGAGCGAGGACGGTGTCAGGAAAGATGCAGAGGTGGTGCCCCACAGGACCACTCAGGAGAGGCAGGGGGCTGGAGGCTCGGTGCAGAAATGGCATGTGTGGGAAGAACTCACATCAGGCTCCGGGGAGACGCGGCTCTGATCGGCCAAGGGAGGGAGTCCACCCTGTGCAGCCAGCAATAATTATATAGGAATTTTAACTGTTGGGCATTCTTTGCTCTTTCCAGTGAGACATTAAATCATGGCGGGGGGGGGGATGCTGGGAGTCCCCTGGTGTATTGGGGGGATGACTCAGGCAGCCTCAGTATGTCATGGAGAAGAGTGTGATGGTGAGGGGATGGGAAGCAGGGAGGCGGGAGTGGGGGACTTTGACGGTGCTGGGCAGGGCACCATGGGGGTCTGGCCTTAAGAAGACGAGCAAGGGCCCTAGTGACAGACTTCAGCAAGCGAGATGCAACAGGACACGCTGTCTGACAGGTCACTGAGGGCATAGCAGGGGGTGGGTCCGTGCTGACCTTGACTATCTGAGTCAAAGAGGCCAGGCTGAACTCTGGTGGCACCAACAGGGATTCGGGCGTGGGGAGGAGCCTGACGACCTCTGAGCAGGGAGCTGTGAAAACAAGCTTCTGCCTTGTTCGCCTGGTTAATCCTTCATAATGCAGGCCGTTAAGACAAAGTGCAGGGACCCATCCTCTGAGAAGCCTTCCTGAAGTCCCTCTGTCTCCAGGCCACCCAGCTTTTCTCCCCTTCAAGCCTATTCTATGCCCAGTGCACACACCTGCTTTCAGCTCCTGCAGCCCGTCTTGGCCCATGTGACACGGTAGCTGTCACCTGCTCGCCCGGTTCTGGGTACCCTGAGGGTGGGGGTGGGTTCCCAGTTCTGACTGTGGACCCCCGGACCTAGCCCACAGCAGGACAGCTACTGCCTGGTGGGTAAGTGAGAGTGAATGAATGAAGGAGGAAGATAGGGTCCAAGGAAGGGAGAGGGGAGGCAAGAAGGAAAGGGGAAGAAAGAAACAAAGGACGGAAAGACAGAAGGAAAGGATGGAGGGATGGATGCAGGGAAGGATGTTGGGAAGGAGGGAGAGAAGGTCCAAAGGCTGGTGTTGGCCCAAGTCTCTCTGGTTGCCAAGGTCATGAGATCAAGGATGCCCCCAATGGACGGGGAGATGATGCAATTGGAGGTAAGACCATTTGCCCGGGGGGCGGTGCAAGGCACTTTCTCTGGTGCCGTGGACCAGGGATGGCTGGCTCTGGCTGCCATCTGGCTTACTAATAAATGAGGATCTGGGAGGCCCTATTATCGTAAAACAACAGCTGATAATCTTGGTTCTCCTGAGAGGGCTGCAGCTCTCCGGGTTAGAAGCACACGCGTGTTCTCCACCAGGCTGGGATAAATTCAGGTTTGGAGAGCTTCATCCATTCATTTATTTGCTTCCTTCCTCATTCACTCACAAAGGCAGCTGAGCTTGTGCTGGGTATCAGGTGACACACCAGGAGCTGGGGATAGAGTGGGGACTGAGATCATGGGTAGAGCTGAGGACTTCAGAGGTAAGCCCAGCTCTGCCCTAACTTAAGTGTGTAACTTTGAGAAAGTTACAGGCCAATAAGACAAAGAGCAGGGACACCTCCTCTGAGAAGCCTTCCGGGAGTCCTTCTGTCCCTGGGGGACCCAGATTTTCTCCCCTCTATAACTACTTCCCAACCAGTGTTTCCTTCTTTGCAGACCAGACCAAAGGGCCAGCTTCCAAGGATTTAGGGAGGACAAGCTAGGGTGTGTATAAATCACCCAGCACAGTGCCTGGTGTACATTTAAATGCTCACCTAATGGTGGCTGTTAATCATTATTATAATAATCCAGTGGAGAGCAAGGCGTGTGAACCAACACACATGCAGTACAGCAAACACTATGGGAGGGGTAGGAAAACCCTAAGGAGGGATCTCAGAATACGGCAACATTCCTGCTGCCTGGGAGAGCCCGGGAGAGCTTCAGAGAAAAGTGATAATTGCTGCTGTGGGACACGAAGCTGGAAGAGATAGAGATAGTCCTCCAGATAGAGCGAGTGGCAGGGGCTAAAGGAGGGTTGTGCCTGGTGACGCTTGGCTTGGGTGGAGGCCCAGGAGGCTCTGCGAGCATCAGGCACTGCCCTCCTTGCCCACCTCTTGCAACATCTGTCCCATGGAAACGGACCCAATTCCACCCAGTCCTGACAGCTGGGACCAGGGTGGAGCTGGGGATTGAACACGGTTCTGAGGGTCATGGTATTCGCCATGAAGATTGCTTCTGCACTTTTAAATCAAAAATTGTAATAATTTCATTGAATCAACATCCGTATCATCCAGTGTGTGAGATGCACCTCCGAGGTGCAGGATGAGGAAGAAGTGCACTGGCCACAGTGCCCGGTCTAAGGGCTCCTGGTTCTGCGGTTGAACCAACCTTACCTACCACTCCTAGAAAAGCTGTACATCAAGGTCTAGACACCACTTTGCATGTATGGCCTCTGACTGTCACAACCACTGTGTAAGTATCATAATCCCATTTTACAAGCGAGGAAGTCAGCCCTCAGAGACGGCAAGTGGCCAAGGATGATCTGTGTCCTTCAAAACCAGAGAGCAACAGTCGTGTGTGGTGAAGACTGAGGCAGCTCCAGAAGGATGCTGGAAACACACCAGGTACAGACAGCTGGGGGACCTGAGGCTGCAGAGATGCCTGGAGAGTGGAAACAGTGGAGATGGCCACTACTGCTCTGAGGCTGTCCTGGGACAGAGGAAAGCAGGCTTGTTCCGGCAAGTTGAGGGGACATTACAAGGACAGGCTTCCCGGACTGAAGCAGGAGCTCCTCGGAGAGGCAGGAATTGTCTCCTGTCCTTAGAGGGATTTCCCCAGAGTGCACCCAAGTGAGAACATTCTAGCACTGTGGGGAGGTTGCCTGGAGGGGCTGATCAGCTTGCCCCCTTTTAAAGTTCCACACTTGGATTCCACTTCCCCTGCGTGGAGGTCTACAGAGCTGATAGCCACAGGCTGGATGGACGCTGGAGGCTCGAGGAAGGTCCTCTAGCACCCAGGGGGGCATCCTGCCTGTGGGCCAGACACAGGAGGGGCTATGTCAGGGAGCACGCTTTGGGGTTAAGTCTTGATGCTCTCCGTGGTTTTTTAGAGCAGACCTATTCCTGGGAGAGATAAATGCTCCGAGGGTTAATGGGAATGATGCTAGTAGACGTTGCCTCTGCAGCCTAGGACAGAGGCTTAAAGAAAACACTGGGATGGAGCCCTGGCCTGGGCAGGGTGGAGAGAGAGGTGGTGGTGGGGGAAGGGAGCTGGCTCTGGAACTCGACGTCCCCAGTGAGTCCAACTTGGCCACTTTCTAGAGGGAACATGGGGAAGACCACTCGGTTTCCACATCTGTAAACTAGAGAAGACGTGGAGGTCGCCCTCACAGGTCGATGGCAGACACATGCAAGATACAGCTCGGTAAAATGCTACACCAGCTCAAAAGCGCTGTCCAGATGCTAGCTGGTATGGCAGTATGTTTGCAAAGCACTTAGCATGTCGCTTTACTAAGTGCCTAATAAGTGTGAACTCTTATTATTACTATCACTATTATTACTGCTACCACATTACAATTTTGTCCTCAGGGCTGTTCTACTTTCTGCAAAACCAGGTAGCACCACCCTGTGCAGCCAGCGATAATTATATAGGAATTTTAACTGCGGTGCATTCTTTGCTCTTTCCAGTGAGACCTTAAATCATGGGCAGATATGAAACTGACTCCACTTCCTTGCTGGTGGGGGCTACCTAGAAATAGCTATCATTTATTGAGCGCCTACTTTGTGCTAAGGCCTGTTGGAAAGTCGTGCTCTTGTATCAACTCATTTAGTTCTCACAACCCACCTAGGATGCAGGACCACTACCGTCCCACTCTGCCGATGAGCACAGTGAGGTGAGAAGTTCCACCACTAGGGAAGGTGGAGCTGGGACTGGAGCCTCGTAATTACTCTCAGGGCTTGTGTTCCTGTTGTAATGTGTGAGCCTGGGACACGAGGAATTAGCTCGTGGTGGAATGTGCTACATATAGGACTTAATGGTCCCAGTCAATCCGGAGCAGTGAAGGAGAGGAAGGAGTCGGGGAGTCACACGCCCCAGCGGAAAGCGTGCCTCAGGCAGCGAGGAGGTGGGAGAGAGCGCACACTCCAAAATGACGGGCTGGCCGGCCTCCCATCTGTACTCGGTCCCTTACTAGCTGCGTGACAGTGGATGAGACCAGGGGGTGGCCATCAACGGCCTGTGGGCCACGCCTGGCCAGCTGCTGGTGTAAGTGCATAAAATTTACCTGACACACAGGTGCTTCGGAGCTAGTCTCCCACTGGACCTTCCCCAAACCCCGACAGGTGGGATTATCACCTGGATTATTCTGTAGTGTGGAAACTACCACACTACGACGGCAGGGTTGAGTATTTGGGACAGGGGCTCTCTGGCCTGCAAAGCCTAAAATATTTACTCTCTGATCCTTTCCAGAAAATGTTTGCTGGCCCCTGGATAGATAGATGGTCGCTTCTCCTGAATCTCAGTTCTCTCAGTAAAAAAATGAGTTGTGGCACTTATGCGAGTGAAAGCATGAGGTTATGGAAGTGATGTGAGCTCGTGGATGCCCCGTCTGTGCTGGTTTCCAGTAGGTGCTCATTAATGGATGGATGGTATGGAAAAGCCAGTGTAACACCTTGTGCCGTAGGAGGCAGGGTAGGAGAGTGGTGGGGGCAGATCAGCCCTGGTGAGAGGCAGACCTCTGTCAAACCCTAACACTGCTCCCTCACGCCCAGCCTTGGGACCCAGGGCAAGTTGCTTCACTTTTTCTTCCCACCTGTCAAGGAATAATAATGCCAGCCCCTGTCTCTAGGGTATCTATCAAGATTTCCCAAGTTAATTCATAAAAGCAAATCACATGGCTAGAGTAAAAAAGACGGACAACAGTAAGTATCCAGAAAGAGGTGGAGAAATTTGGACCGTCGTCCATTGCTGGTAGAGATATAAAATGGTACAGCCGTTTTGGAAAATCCTTTAGTGGTTTTTTTAGAAAACATAAATTTATTATACGATCCAGCAGTTGCACTGCTAGCTATCTATCCAGGAGAAATAAAACATATGTCTACACAAAGACTCGAACACGAATATTCATAGCAACCTTATTTATAATATCTCCAAAGTGAGAACAGCCTAAATGTCCATCAGCTGATTAAACAACTGCTTAAACTAATAAGCAAGACATGTTATGTCCACCAATGGAATACTATTTGGCAATAAAAAGGAATGAAGTACTGATACATGCTACACAAAGCATTGACTTCAAAAACATGAAGCTAAACGAAGAAAGCCAACCACAAAATACCACATATGGTAGGTTCTATTTTCATGAAGCATCTAGAAGCGACAAATCCAGAGAGAAAGTAGATTAGTGGTTGCCAGGCACTGGGGGGAGGGAGCAGTAATTGCAAATGGGCTTGAGGGATCTTTTCGGGGTGATGCAAATGTTCTAAAATTGGATGGTGGTGACAGTTGCGCAACTCTGAACATTTACTAAATATTGTTGGGTTGTACATGATAACTGAGTGGATTTTATGGTATGTAAATGAAATTGTTAAAAAAAAAAATCAACGCTTGGTCTTGTACGTGGTTCAGAGTAAGGCACAGTGACTGTCATTGGTGGTGATTCCTTCTTTCCCCTGGCTGGACTCGAGATGTCGGCAAACTTGAAGTGTTGATCTGGGTCTGGAAGTTTCAAGTGCATGACGTCCAGGCGGATCTCAGCTTCCACACCCAGCCAGTGCTGCTCTTACCTTTAGCCTGTTTCCTCTTCTGTAGACTGGTTTACAAGCAGGTGTTTAGCATGGGAGTTTTCTTTCTCAAGGGAATGGATGAATACAGGGGTCATGATACCGTACACTTTTATTTTTCCAACTGACCCAAACCTCTGTTTTCCGTTCACGACTTTGTTTTGGAAGTTCGGACAACAGAACGATTATTGGAGTTAAAGGTCAGAGATCGGAACTGAACCCTCAGCTCTGCTGCTAACCAGTTGTGTGATCTTTTCCATCTGGGTCTTTCTGACAAACGAGGGCTCTTGGGTAATAATCCCACCCGTTGGGACTCTGCAAGGGCTCAATGGGAGACTAACTCCGAAGCACCTGTATTGTTAAGGGGTCACTATTCTCAATCCCAAGGCAGCACGAGATGCTTCCATGAAAGGGATTGAGGTCCCACGAAGGGAGGGTCCAAGTGTGTGGGGGACACTCACTGCACACCTAGGGGCTCCCAGAGCTGGGACCACGTGCTAGCCAAGGGACCTGCGGGCTGGTCTCTGCCGTGGGTCTGCTGTGGAAGGGAAGGCGAGGCTGCTCGGGAAGGCAACCCTGGCCAGCTTCCTCCAGGATGCACTGCTGTGAAGAAGCTGTGCTCTATTGGAAGCTCTGTCAACTTGTGAGTCTGACAGCTTGGTGTTGTCCCAAGGTTGGCTGAGCCCTGAATCCCCAAAGCTGACCAGAGACTGAGTGCAGAAAGAGGTCTGGCACAGGCCGAGCTGCTTTGGCTGGTCTCCATGGGAGAATCTTGAAAAAGGTCACATGCACAGGGACTTAGGATGGAGGCAGTGCCCCTCCATCGCATGCATCCCTGTCCCCCGAGCTACTGCTGACCTCAGGCACATTCCTGCTTCTCCTGGAGCTTGGCTCTTTTTTTCTGAGAAGAGGGGAAGGCGTTGATGGGATCAGAGGTCTTGAACTTGTGGCCTAGCTTTTTTCTTTTGTCCACAGTATAGCAAACCTCCTTTTATCATGCTTTATTGTGCTTCGCAGAGATTGCGTTTTTACAAAAGGAAGTTTTGTGGCAACCCTGCATTGAGCAAATCATCGCCACCATTTCCCCCACAAGCGTTTGCTCATTTTGTATCTCTGTGTCATATTTTGGTAATTCTCCCAATATTTCAAACCCTCCACCAACCATAAGATTATGACTCACTGAAGGCTGAGATGATGGTCAGCATTTTTTAGTGATAAAGTATTTCTAAAGTATGTACATTTTTTTAGACTTAATGCTATTGCACACTTAATAGACTACAGTACAGTGTAAGCATAATTTTTATATGCACTGGGGAACGCAAAAATTTGTGTGACTCACTTTATTGCAGGATTTCCTTTATTGTGGAGGTTTGGAATGGAACCTGTAATATCTCCAAGGTATGCCTGTGTAGCCAGCACTGCTTATAAAAGAAAGTTGAATGATTGCTATTTAAACATTAGAAGGTTTTACTGAAAAACAGATTTTGGGGTCTACTTTGAAAAAAAACACACAAATGTTTGGCACCACTGGGGCTGCATTCATTCCATCATGGCTTTGATAAGGCTGAGAAGAAGCAGTTGTGCCCTTTAGACCCAATCTTCACTCATCCCTATTCTATTCCCCCTCTGAGGCTGAACGCTGGCTGTCACTTACGGAAGAGTTAAGAGGGGGAAAAAGATTTCTGGTGCTCGTATCTCCATCAGAAGTGGGAAAATGAAAGGCTAACAGAGCCATGCTTTAAAAAAGACGAAGGAGCAAGTTTTTCTGAGGGAATGTATCCCTGAGTATTTACTGGGTGAAATAGACCCGTGTCTGTGGGGCTCTAGGGCTCACCCACATCCTTCGGCCTTTCCTTTGGGCTCACTGGAGGATTACAGTATCCTGCTCCCTCTGTAGTTAGGTGGGGTCAAAGTCACAATAGGAGCTGGTTGCTGGGCAGCTAGTGAATTGGTGAGGATAATGAGTGCAGGTGAAGTATGTTCTACATGCTCCTCTGGATCCCCCAGCACACTTCCCCTGCACAGTGAAAATGTTGTTTGTCCCAGCAGGTGCAGCCACCAGGTGGGGGCACCTGGGTCAGCCTGGGAAACTGTGTAAAGCTGAGCCTCCCCTGCTAATATAGGAGGCACACAGCGAGAGCGCAGGACCATGGGGCTGTTTGTTATGTGGCACAACCTAGCTTGTCCTGACTGATACAGTGTTGAGAGGGTGCAAATTGTCTGCTTCCCTCACTTCTTCCACCTCCTTCTGTATTTGATGGTCAGTGATTCCCATCCCCTGGGGACCATTCCTTGCTCCACTGGATGGTGAGTTCCTTGGGGCAGGGCTTGAGTCTTATTATTCACTTGTGCACCCTCAGTGTCTAGGAAGGGGACCTGGCAGAGGAGGTGCTCCATAAAAGTTGGGTGAACAACTGAACTCTGTGCTCGTTTGCCCTGAGATTGGGGTGAGTTGCTTCACTTCTGGACTCTGTGTCTCCATCTGTAAAAGAAACAGGCACAAAGGTGTGACCGTCCATGTCTCTCCCAGCTCTGGATGTCCATGTCCTCTGAGGTAGCCTCTGCTTCTACAGGAGCTCAGCGCACCCACCATGGGAGCCCTCTGTGTCATTAAGAACTGACCCATCACTCCAGGCACTTAGACTCCTTACACTTGAAATGCCCTGGCCGGGCTCACATCCCTGACGTCTCTATAAAGCATGTGTTACTGACACCTGAGGAGGCCTCACTTCCGGGACATCTGACCTGATGGCATTTCTGCCTTGTGCACAGGACAGATCTGCTACTGTTAGGACACAGGGGTGTCTGCCATCATAAATTAATACCTCCGCAGAAAGAAGGACTGTGAAGGCCTGGGTGTGCTGCTAAGAAGCCCCTTTGATGGAAACGAGCAGGCATCATAGCTGGGCCAACCAGAGGGGCTGTCAGGGAGGCTGATGCTTGCACTTTACCACCTTGGGGTCCTCTGCCTGGTCCATGGCACTTGGTGACTCAGGAGGGCCTCCCCTCTCCACCCAATTTGGGCTCATTGACGAGGGGAGAAAGAGCAAAGTGTTAGCAATTGAGAGACCAGGGACTCACCCTGGACCACCATCCATGGGCTGCCTGTGTAGGGCCGAGGACATCATTTTCTACATCACTAATGTGATAGGAGCAGTCGCTCTCCAAGGTCTGTGGCCACTGCCCTGGCTCTGCCTCTTGCCGTGTGATCTTGACAAGTCACCAAACCCTACTGAGCCTCATTTTCTTACCCATAAAGGTTGTAACCTGAAGAATGAAGTATAACAATGTAAGTTATCATTTACTGGGTGTTCGATAGACGCATTATCTCATATGAGCCTTCAGACAATCCTTTTGATCATTATTATCCTCTGCATTTGCCATTGCCATTTCTGTCTCCCAGGTGAGCAAACCAAGGCACAGAGAGATAATGAGACACTTGCCCCAGGTCTCATGACTCATATACGGTGGAGCTGAGATTTGAACCCTGGCAGATGGCTTCCTGAACTGGTCCAGCTAAGTGTGCCCTGGAGTGTGGTAAAAAGAGCACTGGACCAAGGATCGAAAGAATTGGGTAAAATTCTTCCTCTTCCACCTTCTCGGTTGTTGACAGGTCACTGAGCCTTGGTTTCCACATTCCAAGGCAGGATGGGAATAGGCATCCTCTGCCTCCCTGGCTGGTAGAGAAAGCTGCTGAAGTTACGGATGTGGAAATACCTCTTAACCAGCAGGGTTGGGTAGCTGGATACGTCCTCTTCTTGTCCTGAATCCCTGTGTGCCCCGTGATTTCCTGCTGTCTGTCCCCACTGTCTACATCTGCGTCTGTCCTCATCTTGTTTGCAGGGAGGGACTGGGATCCGAGTGGTCTTTCCCACCCCTGAGGCTCACGGGGAGATTTCCTCTCCCTACTATGACCCCAATGCTCTGGGAAGCACCCATGCAGGAACTTGGTGTTGTATTCTGTGCTGATCCCTTCATTGGTGCGGTGAATCCAGGGACAAGATACCGGCGCGTGCATAAAGGGGGAAGGGGACCCCATGGTCAAGGCCAAAGGCTGGAAATATCAGGGATGGAAAGGAAATCCCGGGCTGATTAGTTTGACCCACTCGTAGGATGTGTGGAGAACAAGAGCAGGAGAGCAGGCTGGAAAAGTAAGCCTGACCAAGGATGGTCTCAAAGGCCATGAGAGCTACCGAGACAGGGACCAGTCCCCCATGGGGGCCCCCGACAAAGCTGTGGAACGCATATGCTGGTGGTGGCTGGGGACCGTGTTCCTGGATCTTCCCAGATCCATCTGACCGGTGCCACCACTCTGTGGGATCATGGACCAGAACCAGATTGGGTTCCAGAAGCCTCTACAAGAAGCCTGGTCACTCTGTTTCCTATTTACCTGATGGCTTGAATTTGAACAAATATGCCAAGCACAGGTTGCTGCATTTCTTTCTTCCCTGGAAAACATGCTTGGTAAATATGAATCTGTGCTGTTATCTCAGAACGGGCTGAGTTTGTCCATATATAGACATTTGATGATTACCCCCGGAAGCATTCATTCTGGTACAAAAACAGATCAGCAATACACTCGTCTGTTCCTTCCCTGGGGAAAAGGAGAGGGCCTTAGCCAGGTGTGTCTTGGCCTTAGCTTCTAGGAGCCTAGGGTCTCAGCAGAGATTATGGCTTCTTTTAGCCCCTACTGGGATTACAGGATCAAAATTTCCCCCTGCTTTGGACCTTTTTTCCCTTGAACCGGGTATTAGGTAAGCCAGTTACATGCCTCTAAACAACTTTAAAAGCAGAGAGCTCTTTCTTCTCTCTGTTATTTTTTTCTGCTCCTGTTGAAATGAAAACCAGTGTGGCTGACCTGGCCATAAATGTGGTAAATCCAGTTACACAATGATTCCAATCTGTACTCTTCAATTTTTTTTGTTTTTTCTTTTTCAATAAAGTCTACTTAGGGCCAAGAGAATTTTTGACTCGAAGAAGCATGTAAAAAGTGAGTCACCATTAATAGGGTTGAGCTCTTTGCTTTGGAATTAGGCCTAAGTGACAGCTCCCTGTTTGCCTTATTCATTGGGATGGTGCCAGGAGAATGCTTTGTGCAGTTCTGAAAAAGATAGAATTAGGTGTTCCATTTATTCTATTGATCTTAATAGCCTCATCTCATAAATACCTACTTTATGACATCAATAAAAGAGGAATCGTGGCAACTCAGAGCACTAGAAATTGTTACCTTGCAACTGAAGTGTTCCATTGAATGCCTCAATGAAATTCCAGAGGGTGGTGGTGTTAGGAGATTTCCGTGCTGGCTTTTCTAAGTAGGTGCAGAAGGAGAGATTTCCACCCCTTTCTTTGAAAACACAAACACCAGAGTGCCCAGGATGGGATGCTACAGACTCTTGTTTCTCAGAGTTGTGACTTTTCTTACTTGTGTGGCTCAGACTTAAGTTTTCATGTCCCAGAGTTACACGGGTCTGACTGTAGTGTCTGTATCAGTAGACCTAAGATTTCCCAATTAGCAAAGTATGGTGGATAATCCTCTCTTCCCAGGCTCAGCATGAAGGTTGCTTAACGCTTACCTTAAGGTGTACAAACATGCCCACCCGCTTTGTTCTCTCATTTTATAAAAGAGAAGCCTGAGGGTCAGACAGGTCCCATGACTCAGGCCAAATCCAAGTGTTTTGCACTGTTCTGCATTTCACTCCATACCCCTTCTCTGCTTCCATCCTACTCTACATAGCTTACTGCAGGCCAGTCTCATGGACACCTAAACTGCCATGGGTAGGACGAAACTCAGGGCCAGGATGCCTGAGGGTTGCCAGCTATGGTACCCTCAGAATCCTTCTCCTCCTATCACCAGTCCTGCTCCAGGAGAAGAAGGTCTCAGGTCTCCTGACTTCTGGGGCTAAAACTCAGTCATGGCTTAGCTATGGTGTCACATCTGTGGAACTCTGTTCTAGGGGGCATAGATGTGAGCAAAAGGGACCAAATAGTCAGAGGGGTTGCATTTGGAGAGCTGTCCCCATGTTCCTGAAATTCCCCCATGATGATATGTTTCCTTCAGGCCTCCACTGGAACCAACTTTAGGTCCAGAAGAAAGTGAAAAGAAGGTGAGGTTTGTTGGTGCTGAGGTTGAGCCCCATGAAAGGAAACAAGGCCCCAGCTGACACAGAACCCACTGCCAGACATGGGAGTGATACAATGTGGAGTCCCAGCCAAGCCAATTCTCCAGCAGAAGGTGACTGTGGGTGCATTAGCAGGTGACACCAGCAGAGGAATGGCCCAAGCAACCCACGGGAGCAGGAGAAAAACTAGATCTTTGTGGTTTTAAGCCACAAAGCTTGAGGCCGATTTGTTACGCAGCAAAGCTGACTGAAGCATCAACCCAGAGCATCCTCTCCTCTTGCTCCCTGTACTCACACGGGCCTTCCCACTCCCACCCTAGGTCCAGTAGCTCTGCAGCCCCTGCCTCTGGCATGCTCTTTCCCAGGTCCCCTGTCACTCCTGTTTAGCTCAAATGTCACAGAATCCTGTCAGATTTCAGTCTCCACTGCTGTGTGGGAGAGCAGCAAGATCATATGCATAGGGATGGGCTTTCTGGGGTGGGAGGAATTTGGCGTGTTTAGGCAACATTCCAGAGATAAGAGTGGAAAGAGATAGGCAGGCTTGAGAATACGGAGTGTGGTCACCAGGGTAAGAGGTTAAGATCTTGTTTTATGCATGATGGAGCCCCGGGAGGGTTTTTAACAGGGCAGTGATAGGATCTAGTTTATAGTTGAAAAGGTAACTCTGTCTGATGTGCAAAGAATATGATGGGAGGTGGGGCAGGAGAGAAAGCAGGGGACAAGGTAGGAGGTCGGATGTTGTGGCAGCATGGACCACGGTAGTTAAGATGGGAGGATGACGCCTTGATTCAGGACATACTTTGGACACAGGGTTGATGGCTCTGCCTCCAAAGTTTCTTTGCTTTCCCTACTTCAGCACACCTCCTCTAAAGGGGGTCACTGCCTTCCCACACCTTCGTCACTGGCAAAATCTAGCTTCAAAAATCCTCTCTGACCCCACCTCCCCTCTTCCCAGTTCACTGTCTCTGGTGTCCCCTCCCTGGGGCCATCACCTGCCTGATGAAGCTGCAACTTTGGAGAACCCAGAGCCACACCCACTCCCGCCTGCACAGAAGCAGCTGAAAGTTGCTGGGACCAAGGTGTCTGGCTGTGCCAACCGGGGACAAGCGGAGAAGGCAGCTGTATGGATGAGCCTGGGTTTCTGGGCCGAGCGGCTGGAAATAGGGATGGCAAGGTCATCAGCTTGTGGATGGTCATTAAAGCTGTGGGGTCTGGTCCAAGTGTGGTGGGAGTAGATTTAGAGGGAGCCTGGGATGGAGTCAGGAGAGGGGGAGGGGGAAGTGGGTGGGCCCAGCCCAGGAAGGATGGAAGGTGGTGCCGGGGAGTTGCTGTACATGCAGGAAGTGACCTGGAACCTGCCCTCTCCTTCCTTTCTCCTAATGCTCTCCTGCGAGCTGGTGGGCTCTCCAGACAATGAACCTCGTGCAGCAGTGAACATGGCTTCCCGAGACCCCCGCAGCCGTGGACCTGCCCACCCTCCAGCTCCTGTCTCACCCCTGCCACCTGTCTCCCCTGCTCAGCACACCTGGACAAGGAGGCCAGCTGCCTGCCTGTGTCTCTCCCTGAAAGGGCCCTTTCAGAGGTCGGCCTGCTGCTCCCTCCTGCTGGCCTCTCTCTCCTTCTGGAACATTCCTCTGCCTGGATCTCCCTGTCCCTCCCTGTGTCCACCGCTGGCTGACTTGTCCTCTCAGAGCATCCTCCGTTCTGCCTTCCTCTCACCGTCCCTCAGTCCTCTCAGGGGACAAAGGCCCACCCGTGTTTGTCCTCTGCCCCCTTCTTTCCTACACAGACCTGCTCCGTCCTGTTCTTTCCTCTTCTGTTCTGGGAGGGCCCCGGAGCCTAGTCCCCACTTGCTCGCCTGCCAGCTCCCTCAGAACTTCCCACCATAGGCCTGTCTTCATGGCTCGGAAATTGACCTGGGTTTAGAGAGCTTCTTCCCTGCCCTCAGCCAGCTCTTCCCCGGGATGCTCCACTGCCTTGGAATAGGTAGTTTCTTGAACAAGTACGATGGCATAACAGTAACACGACCCCTACACTCACTTTAGGAACAAAAGCTAATGTTTGTGGAGCTCTGGGCACCTGCCAGACCATGTTCTCGGGGCTTGCCTTGTAGTCACTGACTTAATTCCCATGGTGCCCCGATGGGGTAGTGTTTTTTTTTTTTTTGTGCTATTTTTTTGGTAACATCTTTATTGGAGTATATTTGCTTTACAATCATGTGCTAGTTTCGGCTTTATAACAAAATGAATCAGCTATACATATACATATGTTCCCATATCTCCTCCCTCTTGCGTATCCTTCCCACCCTCCCTACCCCACCCCTCTAGGTGGTCAAAAAGCACCGAGCTGATCTCCCTGTGCTATGCGGCTGCTTCCCACTAGCTATCTATTTTACGTTTGGTAGTGTATATATGTCCATGCCTCTCTCTCACTTTGTCCAGCTTATCCTTCCCCCTCCCCATATCCTCAAGTCCATTCTCTATGTCTGTGTCTTTATTCCTGCCCTGCCCCTAGGTTCTTCATAACCATTTATTTTTTGATATTCCATATATATGTGTTAGCATACAGTATTTGTTTTTCTCTTTCTGACTTACTTCACTCTGTATGACAGACTCTAGGTCCATCCACCTCACTATAAATAACTCAATTTCATTTCTTTTTATGGCTGAGTAATATTCCATTGTATATATGTGCCACATCTTCTTTATCCGTTCATCTGTTGATGGACACTTAGGTTGCTTCCATGTCTTGGCTATTGTAGATAGAGCTGCAATGGACTGCAGCTCAATCTGCAATGAACATTGTGATACATGACTCTTTTTGAATTATGGTTTTCTCAGGGTATACACCCAGTAGTGGGATTGCTGGGTCATATGGTAGTTCTATTTTTAGTTTTTTAAGGAACCTCCATACTGTTCTCCACAGTGGCTGTATCAAATTACATTCTCACCAACACTGCAAGAGGGTTCCCTTTCCTCCATACCCTCTCCAGCATTTATTGTTTGTAGATTTTTTGATGATGGCCATTCTGACTGGTGTGAGGTGATACCTCATTGTAGTTTTGATTTGCATTTTTCTAATGATTAGTGATGATGAGCATTCTTTCATGTGTTTGTTGGCAATCTGTATATCTTCTGTGGAGAAATGTCTATTTAGGTCTTCTGCCCATTTTTGGATTGGGTTGTTTGTTTTTGTGATATTGAGCTGCATGTGCGGCTTGTAAATTTTGGAGATTAATCCTTTGCCAGTTGCTTCATTTGCAAACATTTTCTCCCATCCTGAGGGTTGTCTTTTCATCTTGTTTATGGTTTCCTTTGCTGTGCAAAATCTTTTAAGTTGGGCTTCCCTGGTGGCACAGTGGTTGAGAGCCCGCCTGCCAATGCAGGGGATGCGGGTTCGTGCCCTGGTCGGGGAGGATCCCACATGCCACGGAGAAGCTAGGCCTGTGAGCCATGGCCGCTGGGCCTGCGCATCTGGAGCCTGTGCTCCACAACGGGAGAGGCCATGGCAGCGAGAAGCCCGCGTACCGCAAAAAAAAAAAAAAAAAAAAAAAATCTTTTAAGTTTCATTAGGTCCCATTTGTTTATTTTTGCTTTTATTTCCATTTCTCTAGGAGGTGGGTCAAAAAGGATCTTGCTGTGATTTATGTCATAGAGCGTTCTGCCTCTGTTTTCCTCTAAGAGTTTGATAGTGTCTGGCCTTATATTTAGGTCTTTAATCCATTTTGAGTTTATTTTTGTGTATGGTGTTAGGGAGTGTTCTAATTTCATTCTTTTACATATAGCTGACCAGTTTTCCCAGCACCACTTATTGAAGAGGCTGTCTTTTCTTTATTGTATATTCTTGCCTCCTTTTTCAAAGATAAGGTGACCATATGTGTGTGGGTTTATCTCTGGGCTTTCTATCCTGTTCCACTGATATGTATTTCTGTTTTTGTGCCAGTACCATACTGTCTTGATTACTGTAGCTTTGTAGTATAGTCTGGAGTCAGGGAGCCTGATTCCTCCAGTTCCGTTTTTCTTTCTCAAGATTGCTTTGGCTATTCGGGGTCTTTTGTGTTTCCATACAAATTGTGAAATTTTTTGTTCTAGTTTTGTGAAAAATGACATTGGTAGTTTGATAGGGGTTGCATTGAATCTGTAGATTGCTTTGGGCAGTATAGTCATTTTCACAATGTTGATTCTTCCAATCCAAGAACATGATATATCTCTCCATCCATTTGTATCGTCTTTCATCAGTGTCTTATGGTTTTCTGCATACAGTTCTTTTGTCTCCTTAGGCAGGTTTATTCCTAGGTATTTTATTCTTTGTGGTGCAGTGGTAAATGGGAGTGTTTCCTTAATTTTTCTTTCAGGTTTTTATCATTAGTGTATAGGAATGCAAAAGATTTCTGTGCATTAATTTTGTATCCTGCTACTTTACCAAATTCATTGATTAGCTCTAGTAATTTTCTAGTAGCATCTTTAGGATTCTCTGTGTATAGTATCATGTCATCTGCAAACAGTGACTGTTTTACTTCTTCTTTTCTGATTTGGATTCCTTTTATTTCTGTTTTTTCTCTGATTGCTGTGGCTAAAACTTCCAAAACTATGTCGAATAATAGTGGCGAGAGTGGGGTAATCTTGTCTTATTCCTGATCTTAGTGGAAATGGTTTCAGTTTTTCACCATAGAGAATGATGTTGGCTGTGGGTTTGTTATATATCGTCTTTATTATGTTGAGGTAAGTTCCCTCTATGCCTACTTTCTGGAGGGTTTTTTTCATAAATTGGTGTTGAATTTTGTCAGAAGATTTTTCTGCATTTACTGAGATGATCGTATGGTTTTTATCCTTCAATTTGTTAACATGGTGTATCTTATTGATTGATTTCCGTATATTGAAGAATCCTTGCATTCCTGGGATAAACCCCACTTGATCATGGTGTATGATCCTTTAATGTGCTGTTGGATTCTGTTTGCTAGTGGTTTGTTGAGGATTTTTACAGCTATGTTCATCAGTGATATTGGTCTGTAGTTTTCTTTCTTTGTGACATCTTTTTCTGGTTTTGGTATCAGGGTGATGGTGGCCTAGCAGAATGAGTTTGGGAGTGCTCCTCCCTCTTCTATGGGGTAGTGTTTTAATGAGGCCATTCTGCAGATGAAAAAACTGAGCCTCAGAAAGGTTAAACATCATAGCCATGAGTTAGACTTTGAACTCATACAACCTGGGTCTAGTGCTTACTTTATACTAATATTGTATTATATTATATTATATTATATTATATTATATTATATTATATTATATTAAGAATATTTAATATTACCTCTACCCTCTTCACAGATGTCTAAGTGTAGTAATAATACTGTAGTACAGTATTATTATCCACAGGCACAATGTCGTACAACAGATTTCTAGAAGTTAGCCATCTTGTATAACTACAGTTTTATACCCATTGATAGCTCATCCCCCTTCCCCTCCCTCCCCCTGCCAACCCCGTCTTCCACCATTCTATTCTTTGCTTCTATGAGTGTGACCATTTTAGAAACCTCATATAAGTGTGATCTTGCAGTATTTGCCCCCTGTGTCTGGCTTATTTCATTTAACATCATTTCCTCAAGGTTCATCCATGTTGTTACATGTGGCAGGATTTCCTTCTTTTTTAAGGCTGAGTATATATCATATCTTCTTTATCCATTTTCTTTATTAACATCTGTCGATGAACATTAAAGTTGTTTCCACATCTTGGTTACTGTGAATAATGCTGCCATGAACATAGGAGTGTGCATATCTCTTTGAGATTCTGATTTCATGAATTACTACCATATGATCCAGCAATCCCATTGCCAGGTGGGTACTTATCTAATAGAGTTAACATAAAAAATATTTTTTTATTGTAGACAATTTCAAACCCATACAGATAAATCTCCCTGTACCTATTTTTGCTTCAATTATTATTAGCTTATGGCCCATCTTAAGTTATTTGTATAAGCCCTCTCCTGCTACACCCCACCCTAACCCACCCAGGATTTTTGAAGCAAAATAATTGCATCAGTAAATTCTTCAGTGTATCTTTTTAACAGATAAGAGCTTAATGAGAAGCAGAGCCTTAATACAAATATCAGGCCTAAAAAGAAACAGTGATTCCTTAATAGTAGCAACTACGCAACGTTCAAATTTTCCTAGCTGTCTCCCAATTTTGTGAAATACACTTTTTATTTTGGAATACTTTTGAATTTACAGAAAATCCTATAAACGCCTCATCCAGTTTCAGTTCCCTATAATGTTATCACCTCACATCTCTGTGGTGCATTTGTCATAACTAAGAAAACTGCATTCCCATGAACTAAACTACAGACTTTATTTGGATGTTCTAGTTTTTCCAGGACATTTTGTGTGCTAGGACCCAGTCCACGGCACCACATAGCATTTAGTCTCATAAATCTCTCTCCTTCCTCAACTGTGAGCTCCGTGAGGGGGATGTCAGGGAGCTGAAGGAGCCATATCATGCACCCTGTCTTTGCACCTGCTCCATCCACCAGAGCTTACCATATCGTGGAGGACAGCCATGCAGCCATGCACGACTCCAACAAACCTTTCTCGTGCACTTACTATTTGTCAGGCATGTGCTAGGCTCTGGAAATCCAAAGTGAAACAAGAGGGTCTTTTCTGTTCCCTCCCCCACAAACACATAAGGAGCTTGGCCACTGGAGGAGAGGCAGAGGGACAGACCCATGGTATCTCAGTGTAATGATGGAAGAGCCAGTGGAGACCTACAGTTACTAGGGGTGTAGAATCAAGAGAAAGAGCCCAATCACTTGGTTTAATTGGCTCATTACTCAATTTTTAGATCCTCAGAGTACTTCCCTCCTGCATTGGTGCCTGCCCCAGGACCTATGCCCTGGATCTCCTCTGCCTGGAATGGCCCAGATTTCCACCAGTGAACTCCCACTCATCCTTCCATGCTCTAATCTAACGTCCATCCTCAGTGAGACTTTCTGTGTTTGATGAACCCCTTCCCCACCCCTTCATGGCTGGGTGAACTTAGGAAATTTTCTTATCCTTTCTGTGCTTCTGTTTTAAAAGGGGGGTGATAGGAGTGCCTAGTTCTTAGGGTTGTTGTGAAGAAATTCTGATAGCTCTTGGCACAGCACCCAGCACAGGGTAAGGGATGTATACCTATGGCTGTTATAATTGCTATTGTTTTCCTTCTGTCCCTTAACCCCATCCCCTTCCCCTTCTTAGCACATACCACAGTTGTAGCTCCACGTCTATTTGTGGGATTATTTGAGTACTGTCTGACCCTGCCTGTCACTCACATTCTAAGCTCCATGAGAGCAAAGAGTATATCTGTCCTTCTCACCAGTACATCCCCTGAGCCAAAAACAGGGTGTGGCTGTCTTCATCTTATCAAGGTAGAGTGAAAAGAAATTATTTATGGGATCAAAATATTTTGCTGTGTGTGCCCCAGGGCCTGCCAGGGCTGGGCTGACTAAACATTTATATTTATTGAAGGAAGAAAGGAAGGAAAAGGGAGGGAAGGAGGAAGGAAAGCAGAAAGGATGGGGCCCTGTTCTTGGTACCTCTATAACTCCCTTCCCCCAAGGTGCTGGGAGAGGGGGCCTGCCCTCTGGTTGAGTCTACACAGGGATGTGCATGTAGCTTTACTGGTTTGGGAGGCAGAGCCGCAGAGCAGGCCCACAGGCTTCTGCTGTGGCCGTCGTCCTGCCACCTGCATGTTTACAATTGGCCTTGCAGCCTGTGGTCACCTCTGTGGTGTGCAGGTATGGTGGACCGGCCTGCCTGAGCCTCCCCACAGCCAGCCCCCATGCCCGCAAGACTGGCCCTCGGCAGGAAGTGCTCAGAGCTGGGTCTGGTTTGCTCAGGCCAGCTCTGGAAGTCCCTGGAAGGCAGCAAAGTTTAGCTAACTGAGTGTCACATTTAGCTAGGGACAGAATCATTTCCTTTCCAAGTACCACAAGAGCACTCAAAGAGCTGACCAGCAAATACGCGTCTCTACTTTTTGTCCTGGCAGTCAGAGACGGGTCTTCCCCCACCCTCAGCAAGGAAAGGGGAAAAACAAAGCTAGAATACAGGGACAGAGAGTATGCTGCAGACACAGAGACAGGACCACTGCTGGAGGTTAAGACTTGGACCAGAGGCTGGGATTCAGGCGTGAGAAGGTTGGATTCCTGTGATCATCCGGAGGAACACAGAATCCTCCAGAACTGTCAAAATATGATTTCCTAAGTGCAGTGCTGGACATGGCATGGATATTGTAGGAACCCAGAGGGGCTTCCTGGAGGAGACAATGTCTGAGCTGTACCCTCCAGGGTGAAGAGAGGAGGGAAGAAGAGGGAAGAAAATCCAGACAGAGGGATACAGTGAGCCAGTGGTGTGGAGGGGTGAGAGTTGGGAATGGGGGCCACCTGCAGGTCGGTGGGGGAGGAGCTGAGTGCTGGGCTGGGCTCAGTCGGGAGGGCTATAGGATATCACCCTGCATCCCCATCATAGTGTGAAGCCAGGGAACAATTGATAACATGCATGGTTTTTAAAGGTCTCTGTGGTGGTTGCAGGGTAGGGAAAGGGAAGAAGAGAGGCAGGGAGACTGGTTAGGACATGACTAAGGGCCATGAGGGTGGAGAGGTGACAGTGAATGGGAAAGGAAAGAAGAAGATTGAATGCCCAAGCTCTGGAGCGGTTTGGACATGGAGGGTCAGGGAGATGAGCACAAGTCCAGGGTGAGTCCTCAGTCTTAGATTAATGGTTGGGTTCTGAAAGTAATCATTGAAATGAATTAATAATTAGTTAATTGATTATTTATCATTTCTCTGCTTTTTGGTCTTATCCTTTGGAGTCTTTGGCTTTGTAAGTTTGAAGAGAGGATCTTCCCCTATTGCAATGTGTTCAAAAGAAATCAAACAGGAGGCAACACCACTGTTTCATTGTAGTGTTGCTCTTGGTACCCACCCACTTCCACAATGGCTGACATCATGGGAGTATAAATACCCCAGCTCTTTCACTGCATCTGGGGTAGCTCTGAGGTACATGTTCTACATTGGATCCCACAGTTTCCCAGTAGGATGCTAGTTGCCCACAGTGGTAACTGACTTAATAACAACCTTTTCATGAATGTCTTTTCTTCCCTGTCTCACTTACCTCTCTCTCCTATTGGGTCTGCTCCTGGGGCAACCCAATCTGAGATACTCCTGTCCTAGGAGCTGCCCTCTCTCTGACAGCCTGGCTAATGGAAGAGATGCTAAAACCTCCCTAATTCCATGTTTGCTTGACCATTATCTCTAAGTCTCTATAGCTGAAGGGGAATTGAAATAAACTTCAGGAGCCCTGGAATTGGCTATTGAAATATATATATTTTTAAAACTCTGGGCAGGGAGAGCACCTTAGTCTGCTCAGACTGACATAAAATATCATAGACCAGGTAGCTTAAACAACAGAAATTTATTTTCTTCCATTTCTGGAGGCAGAGCATTCTAGATCAGGGTGCCAGCATGGTTGGGTGCTGGTGAGGGCACTCTTCCTGTCTTATAGACAGTTGCCTTCTTACTGTGTCCTCACATGGAAGACAGAGAGTTATCTCTTTCTTCTTCTTCCTATAAAGCCACTAATCCTATCATGAAGGCCCTACCCTCATGACCTCATCTAATCCTAATTACCTCCCCAAAGCCCCACCTCCAACTACCAGCACATTGGGGATTAGGGCTTCAACATATGAATTTGGGGAAACACAAATATTTAGTCCATAATAGAAAGGAAGCAGGCAGATACTTAAACTTCTCTCTCTTTTGACTGACCACATTTTCTGAGCTGAAAAAATTTTTTTGGTCTCAGGGAGAAATTTTCATGTGTTTTGCTGATAATAACAACCAGTATCTTTGCACGACATTCAAGGTTCACCATCTTTATACTCCTAGAAATGGCTCCATCTCAGCAGCCATGGCAGTTCTTTGGAGATTCTCCTGCCCTTTTTTTTTTTTTTTATCATTTTTCTTTTCCCTTCAGGGAGTCCTCTACTCTTTAGTTATTGATAATTTAAGGCCCCCAAACAGAAAGAAATTAAATAACCCTTATTGAGCTTTTATCATATAGTAGTTTCTTTGCACATCTTTTTTAAAAAAATTATTAATTTATTTTATTTATTTCTTTTCTTTTTTTTTTTGCTGCGTCTGGTCTTAGTTGTGGCATGTGGGATCTTTTGTTGTGTCGCGTGGGCTCTTCGCTGCATCGCGCAGGCTTCTCTGTAGTTGTGGCATGCAGGTTTTCTCTCTTTAGTTGTGGTGCACAGGCTCCAAGACGTGTGGGCTCTGTAGTTGTGGGCTCCATGGCATGTGGGATCCTAGTTCCCTGACCAGGGATTGAACCTGTGTCCCCTGCATTGGAAGGAGGATTCTTTACCACGGGACCACCAGGGATGTCCCTGCATGTATTTTTTTATAACATAAATATTAGCATAACTTGGCACAGTAGGTTTATTATCTAACCTAAGAGATCGTATGGTACAATAAATTCATTTTATAGATGGAGAAACTGAGGCTCAGAGTGCTAGACCCTTGCCCAAAAGCATACTGCCATTGAGTGGTGGTTTGGGGATGGAAAATGCAAATCTCACTTAGCCTGATGAGAAGCTTGATTTCTGATTACTCTGCCAGGCCATGAAAACTGCTGGCTTTAGTCTGACTGTGGCCAGAGTGGGTGAAAGTGGATGGTTCTAGACACTGTCTAACTTTATTCGACCCACAATTGACCTCTTGATTCAATGGATGGTAGCTACTTTAAAGGTCAATGGCTACCCATCCCACTCCCCTGGCACAGCCATGATCCTCTGTGTTATCTGCTGTCTGATCACCTTTCTGTCCAGAGACAAGTAGCCTGAACTGTCACAGGGATTGGTACACTACAGTCCATGGGCCAAATCTGGCCCATCACTTTTTCTAATTGTTATTTTTTTATTGTGATAAAGTACACATATGATTTACCGTCTTAACCATTTGCAAGTGTACTGTTCAGTGGTATAGTTACATTATATTGTGCTACCATCCCCACATCCACCTCCAGAACTTTTCATCTTTCCAGACTGAAACTCTGTACCTATTAAACTCTAAATCCTCATTCCCCCTCCCCCAGCCCCTGGCAACCACCATTCTACTTTCAGTCTCTATGAATTTGCTGCTCTAGGTACCTCTTATAAGTGGAATCCTATAGTATTTGTCCTTTTGTGTCTGGTTTATTTCACTTAGCATAATGTCCTCAAAGTTCATCCATTATCATCAGAATTTCCTTTCTTTTTAAGACTGAATAATATTCAGTTTTATGGATAGGCCACATATTGCTTATCCATTCATCCTTCCAGGGACACTTGGGTTGCTTCCACCTTTGGCTACTGTGAATAATGTCGCTATAAACATGGGTGTAGGAATTATCACTTGTCTCTGTAGAGTTTGATTGGAACCCAATCATGCCCACTAGTTTATATATTGTTGATGACTTCTTTTGCTCTACAGTGGTGGTGGAGACCATGTGCCCTCAAAGCTGAAAATATTCACCATCTGTCCCTTTACAGAAAATATATGCCAACTCCTCAATGAATGGAACTAGGACCTGGACCAGATATTGCCATGGCCTTTGAGCAAGACATTTTCCTTCCCTGGGTCTCAGTTTTCCCACCTGTAAAATGAAAGAATTAGGTTTGACTGTAGTTTTCAAATTGTGCTTTCTGGATCCCTGGCGAGGGCCGGGGTGGGGGGGGTGGTGTGTGCTCAATAGACCCTGGAGTGAAGTGGGAGAAACATAGACTTGTGGGGCAGGGGTGAAACCCCACACCCACCAATTTATCCAGAGCATCTCTATTTGTATCTGTCTTATATACCCAGGTCAGATACATTCTACTCAAGGTTTCCTTTGGGCAAAGAATTCCTTCACTTTAGAAAATGTTTTCGGCCTGGGGACAAGAATGAGCTGGATACGTCCTGGATCTCATGATTCCCAGTGGATCGTGGATTTGTGGAAGGCAAGTTAGAAGGAGGAGACACGATCTTTTAGGTTGGGGAGAATTTCCAGTGATGAATGCAGCTGTTCTCTGTTGGAGCAGGAAGGAGGCCCTCCGAGTCAGATTGGATTTTGTGGTGAGGCCATTTGCTGAAGGGGGTTGGGTTAATCTCTGGAGACTTTGGCGCCAAAGAGTTCTTCAAGGCAGAGTGGACAGAGCAATCTCTTCTGGACCTCTTCATCTCAGCAGCAGTGAACTTCATTGCTATTAAAATAACTGCAGGGTGCGCATCTCTAAAATGCCAATTGCCCAGCGAGAGGCGAACCCTTTGCTCACTCACCAATGCAAGCGTCACCCTGCAGATCTCCTGCGCTGTAATGTCACCAGGTCCGTTTAGGTGGGTGCAATGCCTGCAGGGTGACATTCTCATTCTCCCAAATCTGTATTAGATCAATAGAAAAGAGCGCACAGCCATACCTTGAAATGACGCAAGGATCCAGACGTTTTTCTGAAACGTTCTGGACATTGTCTCCAAAGTGACCTTGCAAACAAATGCAATTGGAGTTTTCAGTGTGTCCTACAGAGCGTTAATTTATTTTATTTTTCAAGGCGTGCAGATGTGAAATGGTGATATTTGTGTTTTTCTTACCCTAGATTAGGCAGGAGAGCACGCCCATGACTCTACTTGGGGCGTTTATTTGTCAACTGACCTCAGAGACTTGTGGGACTCAAGAGGAGTTGCCTTCAAGAGTGTAAACTGTCAGCTACCCTGACGATCAGTCCTTTTCAGCTTCCACAGCACAGACGGAGGAGTCATTCATGTTGGGTCTCAAGATGGGCAATTGTGTAGATTGGGAAGTGGATATTATCATTCATATCTGAGGAAGTTGGGACTCAGAAAGGGCAGGTGCCTTACCTGAGATAAGATAACAAGTCCCCATTATAAGAACATATATAAATAAATCCATTCCTGTATCACACAGCCAGTAAATGACAAAGTTACTTTTCTAACTTAGGTTCTCTATGGCCATTGCTGTGCCTCACCCTGCAGCACTCCTTACATGGTCCTTGGTAGTTTCCATGCTCCTGACTGACTACTGGGGTTGATCTCGATGGGGTTTTTTTTTCTTTTTTTTTTAACACCTTTATTGGAGTATAATTGCTTTAAAATGGTGTGTTAGTTTCTGCTTTATAACAAAGTGAATCAGCTATACATATACATGTATCCCCATATCCCCTCCCTCTTGCGTCTCCCTCCCCCCACCCTCCCTAGCCCATCCCTCTAGGTGTTCACAAAGCACCGAGCTGATCTCCCTGTGCTATGCGGCTGCTTCCCACTAGCTATCTATTTTACATTTGGTAGTGTGTATATATGTCCATGCCACTCTCTCACTTTGTCACAGCTTACCCTTCCCCCACCCTGTGTCCTCAAGTCCATTCTCTAGTAGGTCTGTGTCTTTATTCCTGTCTTACCCCTAGGTTCTTCATGACCTTTTTTTTTTCCTTAGATACAATGGACTATTACTCAGCCATAAAAAGAAATGAAATTGACTTATTTGTAATGAGGTGGATGGACCTAGAGTCTGTCATACAGTGTGAAGTAAGTCAGAAAGAGGAAAACAAATACCGTATGCTAACACATATATAGCGATGGGTTTTTTTAAAGCATAGCTTTATCCAACAGACTTCTCATCAATGGCTGTTGGTGATTCTTTTGGTTCAGAGTCTCTCCCATCTCAAAGTAAAATGTGTCTGCTTTCCTAAGAGTTTCTGAAATTATCCCAGCCATTACCATCTCCTGGCTTGGGTGGTGTCATGGTCCCGTCCGTCTGGGGGAGGTTGCTCCCAGCTGTGACTCATCCCCATTTGGCTTCTGTAGCTCATTTGGCTCCCGGGACACAGTCTTGCTATACTGGCCCCCAACGGTTTCACTTTCTGTTCCCTCTTCCTGGAACACTTTTCACCTAGAGGGTCACATGATTTGAGGAGACCCTCATTTAGGGTCTCCAATGCCACCTTCTTAGAAAGTCCTCTCTCTTCTCCTACCTAAAATAGCAGCTCCAGCCACTTCTTATCATTTACCCTGTTTTATATGAACTTGTAACATGTATCTTTACCTGATACTCTACTACAAGGGCTGGCAAACTTTTTATAAAGGGACAGATAGTTCAGGCAGACCTTGGAGTTACTGCAGGTTTGGTACCAGGCAGCCGCAGCAAAGTGAATAGTGCAATAAATTAGTCACAAGAGTAGTTTGGTTTCCCAGTGCATTAAAAGTTACGTTTACATAATACTGTAGTCTGTTACATGGGAAATAGCATTATGTCTAAGAAAACAATGTATACACCTTCATTAAAAATACTTTATTGCTAAAAAATGGTGACCATCACCTAAACCTTCAGTGAGTCATAATCTTTTTGCTGGCGGCGGGTCTGGCCTCCACGTTGATGGTCGCTGGCTGATCAGGGTGGTAGTTGCTGAAGACTGGGGTGGCCGTGACAATTTCTTAAAGTAAGACAACGGTGAAGTTTGCTGCATCGAGTGACTCTTTCTTTCATGAACAATGTCTCTGCTGCACGCAATGCTGTGTGATAGCATTTTACCCACAGTAGAACTTCTTTCAAAATTGGAGTCAATACTCTCAAACCCTGCCTCTGATTTATCAACTAAGTTTATGGAATATTCTAAATCCTTTGTTGTCATTTCAACAATCTTCACAGCATCTTCACCAGGAGTAGTTTCCATCTCAAGAAACCACTCTCTTTGCTCATCCATCCATTAAAGTTTTATCAAGAGATTGCAGCAATTCAGTCACATCTACAGGCTCCACTTCTAATTCTAGTTCTCTTGCTATTTCCACCACATCTGCAGTTACGATAGTAACATCAAAGATCACTGATTGCAGATCACCATAACAAATATAATAATAATGAAAAAGTTTGAAATATGGCAAGAATTACCAAAACACAGAGACATGAAGTGAGCAAATGCTGGTGGAAAAATGGCAGCAACAGACTTGCTGGATGCAGGGTTGCCACAAAACTTTAATTTACAATAAATGCAGTATCTGTGAAGTGCAATAAAACAAAGCCTGCCTGCAAATATTTTCAGCTTTGTGGGCTATATGGTCTCTGCCGTTGTGGTAAGAAAACCTCCACAGACAATACATAGATGGATGAACATGGCTGTGTTTCAATAAAACTTTATTTACAGAAACAGACAATAAGTGGGATTTGGCCCACATAGTTTGTTTACTGCTTCTTGTCTCTATCGTCCAATAGAATATAGGGTGGATTCATTATTGTATCCCAGAACCTAGAACATAGCAGTCATTCAATGAATGTTGAATCATGAATAAATGAATGTTTAAATTTATCCCTTTCCTTTTAAAAAGCTTTTTGAGATATAATTCACATACATAAAATTCACTCATCTGACATGTAGAGTTCAATGATTTTTAGTGTATTTACAAAGTTGTACAATCATCATCACAATCTCAATTTAGAACATTTTTACTGCTCCAAAAAGAAACTCTACCCTATCAACAGCCCTAATCTCCTGTTGCCAACTGTTGGCAACTATTAATCTATTTCTGTCTGTATGGATTTGCCTGTTTTTGCCATTGCAAAAAAAGTGGAATCATACAATATGAGGCCTTATGTGACTGGCTTCTTTCATTTAGCATAATGTTCTCAAGGCTCATCCACGTTGTAGCATGTATCAGAACTTCATCCTTTTTTTTTGCTAAATAATATTCTTTTTGTGGCTGCACCACATTTTATTCATCCATTCCTCAGGTGATGGACATTTGAGTGTTTCCACCTTTGAAATATGGGCAATGAATAATGCTTCTATGAACATTCATGTACAAGCTTTGTGAGAACGTACGTTTTCATTTCTCTTGGGTGTATACCTAGGAGTAGAATTGTTGAGTCCTACAGTAACTCTGTGTTAAATATTCTGAGAGAGCGTCAAACTCTTTTCCAAAGGGGCTGCTCTGTTTTACATTTCCACCCATGATGGGAGTTCTCTGTATCCTCATCAACAATTGTTATTGTCCATCCATTTGATTCCAGCCATCCTAGTGCGTGTGAAGTGGTGTTGCATTGTAGTATTGATTTGCATTCGCTGATGACTAACAATATTGAGCATTTTTTCATGTTCTTATTGGTCATTTGCATATTTTCTGTGGAGAAATGTCTGTTTAGATCCTTTGCTCATTTTTAAGTTAGGTTATGTATGTTTTTATTACAGAGTTGTAAGAATGAGTTGTATGTTCTGGATTAAAATCCCTTATCAAATATGTGATTTGTAAATAATGTTTCTCATTCTGTGGGCTGCCTTTCCAATTTTTGATGATATCCTATGAAGCATAAAAGTTTTAAATTTAGATGAAGTCCAGTTTATCTATTTTTTTCCTATTGTTGCTTGTGCTTTTGTTTTTGTGCCTTTGTTGTCATATCTAAGAAAACATTGCTTAACCTAAGCTCACAAAGATGTATTCCGACATTTCCTTCTAAAAGTTTTATAATTTTAGCCCTTACATTTAGCTTTTGATCCATTTTGGAGTTGATTTTTGTATATGTGTGCGGAAAGGGGTCCAACTTCATTCTTTTGCATGTGGTTTACAGTTGTCCCAGCATTATTTGGGGAAAAGACTATTTTTTCTCAATTTGATTGTAAAGAACCAATTGTCCGTAAATGAAAGGCTTTATTTCAGGGTTCTCATTTCTAGTCCATTGATATATATATATATATATATATATATATATATATATATATATGTTTATCCCTGTGCCAGTACCACACTGTCTTGATTACTGTAATGCTGTAGTAAGTTTTGAAATCAGGAAGCGTGAGCCCTTTAACTTTGTTCTTCTTTTTCAAGGTTGCTTTGGCATTAACTTCCTTCTGATTCACAAGTGAAGGCCACAGGCTGTTAGAGGGCTGAGCACCTTGCCCAGTGAGCTTTTGAATTGTCTTGAAGTAGCTTTAAACCCTGTGCTTATCCAGGTCACTGCCTTTTCAATTCATAAAAGGTCTACAACACATGTGTAAGTTCTAGCCCTGGTTCTACCACTGTGGCCACGGGCAGTCCCCTTCCTCTCTCTGCATCCAAAATGCTCCATCCTGAAATGAGGGATTCAGACTAGATGACATCTTATGTCCTCGCTGAGATTTTAGGGTCCTGTGACTTTTGGGATACCATCCAATTGGGGGAAATATCATCGAATCCAACAGAGTTATTCTACCCTTTAGAAGAAATGTTGAAAATGACAAATTCAGGGTGAGATAAAGCAGATGATATTCATTTAATTGCCTGGAGAATTATTACATGTTTTTAACCTCATTAGAAAGTTGTTGTTTTCGACACTGACCTTAGAAATTAACGTGGGGTCTGTCAGAGTCTATGACATGGGATTTGTTTGACAACTTCATGATTGTAATCCAGGGTTAAACAATCCTTTTTTTTTCTTTTGTTCTAAATTTATCCACTTGTTTCCTTTCTTTTATTTGAATTCAAAACCAGTTATTAAGGGGACATTTAAAAAAACTGGCCTCAGAAAAGGAAATTTAAAATAGAGTAAGAGAGCCCGTGACTCATGTAGAAGTAGGAAATGTCAGTTACATTGTTATCACTGCCTGCTGCACACAGAGCATTTCAGGGTCTTTACAGCATCTTTCACAAAGCAATTGTCTCATCTAGTCCTCAGGACGACCTTATAAAGTAGGCACAATTAGTCTTATCCTCATTTTATGGATGGAAAAATCACGTTGGAGAGATGGCAAAGAGGCTGCCTATCTCCCATGCATCACTGTTGAAATCCCATCATCACAGGCTTTCCAGAAGGCCATTCTGTGTTGGAGAAAGGTCCCACCACTTCTTATGGTCTCTAGTACCTATGCTATGCTTCCTATTGGATTGAGTAGCATCTTTATCTTACAGATCATGTTAGATGTTTTTTATATTATTATTATTATTTTGGCTGCACTGTGCAGCATGTGGGATCTTAGTTCCCCAGCCAGGGATTGAGGTTGTGCCCCCTGCATTGAGAGTGCGGATCCTTAACCACTGGACTGCCAGGGGAGTCCCCGGGATGGACCTTTAAATCCTTTAACAATTCTTCATGATTTCTTTGTGGTGTGTTCTCGTCCTGGGTGGAGTCCTCTTACCTTGGATCAGCTGTGGTCAAAGGTAGGTTCTGAGTCACAAAGGGCAATGTTCCTTCATGGACTCAGAGGGAGAACAGGAGGGTCACATCTCAAATAAAGATATACATATATGAAAGAAAGGCTACATGTAGTGTTGTGCAAATAGTAGACATTCAATACAAGGTAGTGGAATCTGAATCAGATTTGCAGATGGGACAAAGCTGGGAGGATAATGAATATACCAGATGACAGAGACAAGTTTCAATGTTATATTGACTCGCTAAAGCAGGCACTGAAATTTAAAAGATGCAAGGACGAACATGTGGTCATGTACTTGTGTCTAAAATGAAAACAGTGCAAGAACAGACTGAAAAGGGGGAGCTTAGGGGGAATTAGTGAGAAAAAGACTGAGGGGGGTGGATGGACAATTGGGAGATATAAGCTGGGCGGCACTCCAGTGTGGACCTTGTTGATGCCCTGCTTGCATCCTTCAGACCCACCCTTCCCTTTGCTTCCATATGCTTTGGCTTCTGACCTGCTACACCTGTGCCTCTCTTTAGGGACTGCCCTCAGGCTATGAGAGCTACCTTGACATCCCAGGAAGAGAATAGGAACAGCCTGGGAGGTTACAACACGCTGGGGTTTCCTTAGCCAATGACAGACTGGTGTCAGAGTTGGGAACCCCCTTCAGGGTCAGTCTGGAGCTGCCCTTCATGGGGCTTCCCAGCCTTCCTGGGTTCCTTCCCTTACTCTCTTGCTAGTTTCTCCTGCGAGATTCCTGTAGTAAATCCCTAGCCCATGAATCTTCACCTCAGGGTCACTTCTTGGAAACCTAACTACAGACATGCACCAAAGCAGTTTATGGTTTGGTTGCAATAACAGTAGTATAGTACTTAGGATGGGGGAGGTAAAAATTCTACTTTATGCTACTCAGACCATGACTGGACTGTTGGCTTTAGCCAGTTAAGATGTTGTAAGGAAACATAAGCAGGTACAGGGGAATGAGGCCAAGGGTGTTCAAGATTTCCAAAAGAAGTTATATGAGGAGGAGTTAGAGGACCTGAGATACTCCCTTTGAGAAAACTCAAGAGGAACTAGCCCACTGTCTTCAAACACCTGGAGTGCCACTGAAGGGGGTAGAGAAGCAGCTTATTCTGAAAGGCCCTAAAGGACAGGTTGAGTACCAGGGAGCAGAAACAGCAGAATATAAATTTTGGCTCCAAATGAGGAAGACCTTCTTAATAATCAAAGTCATTCAAGGATGGGGTCAGCTGTCTTGAGAGAGCATGAGTCCCTTGTCATGGGAAGCAACCAAGCAGATGATGTTTAGCTGCTTTTAAGGAGCTGCAAAGGGGATTCATGTAGCTCATGCCATAAAAAGGAACAAAATAACTGGGTGAGTTCCCTCTCAGTTCCAATATTCTATTACTATGACTGTTCTAAACACCCCTGGACTGTAAAATCAAACCATGTTCCTGCCCTCAAGGAGCTTCTAGTCTAGTGAGGAAGAAACACACACACATAAATAAACTCCCCTCCCAAAGTGTGATAAGGATCATTATGACATGAAAAAGATGCTAGGATAAATATTTCCTTCACGTAAGGTGGACAAGGGAGGCTTCTTCAAGGAGAAGAAGCCCACTGATGGAGGGTCCGAGAGGTCAGAAGCATCAGGCAGATTGGAGAGCCCAGGAAAGGCACTCAGGCTGGGGCACTGGGAAGGGTGGAGGCCATGGGTGAGAAGAGCCGGAACCGGCACAGTCGAGGGGTATGGGCGACTGAGCCTTGTGAGTGCAGGGAGCCCTGAGTTGGGTGCGGGGGGCAGGGGCTGAGCATGTGTGCAGGGGGGTTTCCATGTTGCTGCATGAGTGTTGGGAAGTCACTGAAGGGTCAGAGGCTGGAGGGAATCTGACTGCAGACCCTGATAGGTTTCTTGGAGGCTGGTTTGGGGGATGGGAGCAGGGAGCCCAGGTGAGAGACGCTGGTGGCCCTGACGAAGGTGCGGGCTGGGAGGTAGAGAAGGTGCGGGGCAGCAGGAATAGAAATCTGTTCTGGAGGTTGGCTGGGTCCCTCTGGCTTGGAAGTGGACGGTGCTGGAGACAGAAGATTCAGGTGTGACACCAGGGCTGGACCTTCCCACCTGGGTTGATGGTGGCAGTTAATGTATTTATTTTATTTTATTTATTTATTTATTTATTTATTTATTTATTTTTGTGTGGTACGCGGGCGTCTCACTGTTGTGACCTCTCCCGTTGCGGAGCACAGGCTCCGGACGCGCAGGCTCAGCGGCCATGGCTCACGGGCCCAGCCGCTCTGCAGCATGCGGGATCCTCCCGGACCGGGGCACGAACCCGTGTCCCCTGCATCGGCAGGCGGACTCTCAACCACTGCGCCACCAGGGAAGCCCTAGTTATTTTTTAAATTGAAGTATAGCTGATTTACAATGTGATGTTAGTTTCTGGTGTATAGCAAAGTGATTCATATATATATATATATATATATGAATTTTTTCAGATTCTTTTCCATTATAGGTTATTACAAGATATTGAATATAGTTTCCTGTGCTATACAGTAGGACCTTGTTGTTTATCTATTTTATATATAACATCTGCTAATTCCAAACTGAATTTATCCCTCCCCACTTCCTTTCCCCTTTGGTAACCATAAGTTTGTTTTCTGTCTGTGAGTCTATTTCTGTTTTGTCAATAAGTTCATTTGTATCAATTTTTTAGATTCCACATATAAGAGATATTATACGATATTTGTCTTTCTCTGTCTGACTTACTTCACTTAGGATGATAATCTCTAGGTCCATCCGTGTTGCTGCAAATGGCATTATTTCATTCCTTTTTATGGCTAATATTCCATTGTATATATGTACCACATCTTCTTTATCCGTTCCTCTGTCGATGGACATTTAGGTTGCTTCCATGTCCTGGTTATTGTGAATAGGGCTGCAGTGAATATTGGGGTGCATGTATCTTTTCAAATTATGGTTTTTTCTCTGGATAAATGCCCGGTAGTGGGATTGCTGGATCATATGGTAGCTCTATTTTTAGGTTTTGAGGAATCTCCATACTGTTTTCTGCAGTGGCTGCACCAATTTGCATTCCTGATGGTGGCTGTTTAAAGGCATGAAGGGGAGGACACGTTTGGGAGGAGGAGTTTTTTGCCATCCCTCATTTCTGTGCCTTTCTTTTCCCTGCACACCAGGACTTCCTGCAGGAAGGGGCTGGGCCTTTGTCATCTCGCACACCCTGAACCAGGCCGAGGGCTGAATGAGTGACTCACTCATTCTGCAGTTGTCCCTGAGAGGAGAGATGCTCTCCAAATCTGAGGTCATCACCAAGGATCATCATTTCCCCTCCGATATCTTCTCTTCTCCCTGCTGTGATCGGATGCCGCACATGTCATGACCTCAGACCCCCAGTCCCCGGTCCCTTGATGACTGTTGATTGGGAGATTCTGTTCGAAGATTGTGCTTTTTCATTTGGAGACATTATCCCAGCCTTGTCTCTGATCTAGACCAGATTGGCTTAATATGAAACAAAAGTCCCTTTGGCAGCCCCGGGCTGATGCTTGCCGGGCTGTCTCCAGGCTGGAGGGGCTGGTGATGCTTGAGTGTATTTTAACAAACAAGTCAGTGTGTGTGTGTGCGTGAAAGAGAAGTTTTTCCTATATACACTACTTTAAACTTTTGGAGTTTCAGAGAAGTATTTGTGGAACAGATGAAAATCATTTGAACATCAGCTGACTGCTCTGCTGGGGACAGTTGGGTGACACTGGACCCTCTGTGGTTTGGAATGTCCTTGGATTGCAGGCTCTCCTTTCTACATGGGTGGCAGCCCTTGTGACGTGGTGGAAAATTGCCGGACATGGAGACAGAACTCCTGGGTCCCATCCAGGCTCTGACTCCTACTGGCCGATGACCTTGGGCAAGTCTTCCAACTCCTCCGAACTGTGCTTTGACTATTGTGACACGAGACCAGCACCTACTTTGATGAATTGCTGTGCAGTTCAATTAAACGTAAAGCGAACACGGGAAGCAGGCTCAGTCCCTATGCCATTCTGGCCAGCGTGTTTCTTCTGTACAAAGGAAAGTGGATCCTGGGACTTCTGGGGGTATTTTCCTGAAGAACAGTCACATGGTGACATGGTTAATAAAACCAACAGAAATTGGTTAATGACACTGCTGAAATCTGTGATACCAGAGGCTGCCCACTCAACTGTCTACAGGAGCCGGGTGGGAGGAATAAGCTAACTGGAGTGGGTGGAGCGGGGAGTCTGCCAGACTGGAGGAGGCATGTCTTGTCTAAGTGGGATGGCTACTGTTTAGCTCCAGTTGACTGAGGACATGTAGCTGGGAAGGGCCTGTGTTGTCAGATCTTATGTGAAATCTGATTTTTGTCAAATGACATCTGACATTTTTTTTTTAAGTATAGTTGATTTACAACGTTGGGATAGTTTCAGGTGTATAGCAAAGTGATTCAGTTA
The DNA here is from genome assembly GCF_964270905.1 of Leucopleurus acutus. Lineage (NCBI taxonomy): Eukaryota > Metazoa > Chordata > Mammalia > Artiodactyla > Delphinidae > Leucopleurus > Leucopleurus acutus. Next base: position 5,805,755 of record NC_139142.1, read on the forward strand.
TACATATGTGTGTGTGTATATATATATTCTTTTTCAGATTCTTTTCCATTCTAGGCTATTACAAGATATTGAATATAGTTCCCTGTGCTATATGGTAGGTCCTTGTTATTGATCTATTTTATACATAGTAGTGTGTATTTGTTAATCCCTAAGTTCTAATTTATCCCTCCCCTTTCCCCTTTGGTAACCATAAGTGAACTGAAAATTTTTGAACACTCTAAGCCAAAGGTAGTATATCTGTGGGCTGGGTCTGGCCGTTGACTGAAACGCTACTTCTCCTCGGTAAGCTTCCTCTGCCAGCAAGGACTGGCTCAGGTGAGCTCCTAAAGCAGGGCCTGCTGCCTGGATCTGGGGGAGGTCCAGCCAAGCTTCCATCCCACCATCTCTCACCTGCTCTGTCGTGCTTGGTTCCTGGGTGTGTCCATACTACGTCTGAGCTCCCTGAGGGCCAGGCCTGGGTCTCATTCACCTTGCTCACTTCTGTGTCCTGGGGACCCACACAGGACTGTGAACATGCTCAGCCCTCAGTCACTGTTTGGGGATGAGAAAAACATCTCTGAGACATAAACCCAGTGAAGTCTCACTGTGATTCCTCTGTCTGCTTTCACTGGTTCCCTCCACCCTTGGATGACATGGTGTCTGGAATTTCTCCCAACAAGAAGCTCTTAGAGGGCAGCAATAGGCAAGCAAAAGTAAAGGGGCAAAAAGCAAAGGGAGTCCAGGCGGAGGCAGGACGCGGACAAGGCGTGTACGCTCTATGGAGGCAGGTGTTCGCATCCTTGCAGAGGTCCTAGGTTGAACCCTAGTCCCCAACGTGGTGATGTTTGGAGGTGGGGCCTTTGGGAGGTAATTAGGATTAGGTGAGGCCATGGGGTGGAGTCCTGGTGATGGGATTAGTGCCGAATAAGGAGAGATGTGAGAGCTTTCCCTTTCTCACCACCCAGGCAGCTGTCTACCAGGAAGAGATCTCCCCAGACTCCGGATCTGCTGGCCCCTTGATCTTGGACTTCCAGTCTCCAGAACTGTGAGAAATAAATGTCTGTCGTTTAAGCTCCCAGTTGATTGTGTTTTGTTATATCAACCAGAGTTGATGTAACTCGACTGATGTTTCAGCTCCCGAGTTGACTAAGACAGTGCAGGAGTGAAAGAGCCAGGGGTATGACACCAGAAGCTTATAAAATAGCTAGAGCAAAATGCAGGCGGGGGACTCTTGGATGCTTTTAAAGACGACGGTGGACATCCTTTCACCCTCCCCGAGTGCCGTGTGGGCCAGCCTGCTCCAGCGGGGACATCTTGTGGAGATTCTGGGAGAGGCCGGAGGAGCAGGGTTGGGGGTGCATCTGGTAGCTTGTGACGCTGCGTACCTGACTCACTACTCGGCGAGCCTGCCCAGTCGTGATCTAAGTGCTCTGCGTGGATTACTGCGTTTAAATGTCATACACAACCACCTGAGGTACGTACTACTATCGTCCCCATGTTGTAGATGGGGAACCTGAGTCACAGAAAAGTTGAATAAGCCACCCAAGGTCACACAGCTGAGATGACGCCATCCAGGTGGGAGCTTCAGGTGCCAGCAGTCACAGAAACAGGTGTGGTCAGTGAATATGCCATGATTTGCCATCCTTGTCACTCTGCCTGGGCTCCCCTGGGCTTCCATGTTTCCCTGGAAAACTTGCTGTTCTTCAGCCCCTGGCTTAGCCTCCTCTGAGAGGTCCTCCCAGCCCTTCTGGTTGAGGGGTGCCCCACTCAGAGCTCCCACAGACCCTGGGCTTTCTCCATCCTTCATTATGTCCGTGACGCCTGGTTGAACGTTCAAGGACACGTGTCCATGAGCACATGTGTCACTCACTCACAGATACAGCAGGAAGGACCACTGGAGGGCCCCCCCAAGGGGACATTGAGGCTCTGAGAGGGCGATGGCCTGTTCAGGGGCCCACGGTGGGTCAGAGGGTGACAGTGGCCTTGATCCCCAGTGCAGAGGCCCCTCCATGTGTCTTCCCTTCTCAAGCTGGACTTCCAAGGTGGGTGTGGGTGCCCAGGGTTACTCTCCATCGTTCTCAGCACCCACGTGCTGAAGATGCTCTTAGAGGGTTTCCATTGCTGGTGCTCTTAGAGCTTCAGTAAACTCCCGACAGCTGTAAACTCTTAATAATTCCCAAAGCCCTTTCCAATGTGTGCACAGCTCCACATCATGGGCCATTCATTTCCCCTTGCAGAGTCGCTGTTTGTCTCTCAAACGGAGATGCCAGAAGCCTGTTGGTGTGAAGTTCAACCGGATAAGAAGCCAACAGGCATGCCAACGTCAGTGCTTCTGTAGGCAGATGTTCCACGCCGTTTGTCCTATTATGCATCTTCTCAGCCCCTCTTCAAGGTGACAGTGTTCTACCCACTTCATTGAGGGCGAAGCTGAGGCACAGAGAGGTTGACTTTCTGAAGATCACACAGTTGGAAAACAGCACAGCTGGGTGTCAAATCCAAACCTACCCAAGACCCTTCAGAACAAGGGGCTCCAACCAAGAGGAGGAGGGAGTGAAACTCCCAAGAGAAGAAAAATCAGACCAAAAGGATGAAGCTCTAGGTGGGGGAGGATGGGTGTGGACACAGGGAGCAGCGGAGTGCCTGTGTCTGCCATGCTTACCCCCCTGGTGTGACCCACCGTACAAGGATGTTGCTGTGATGTCCACCCTCGGTGCCTGGGGCTGGTGGCTGGGTCACCCCTGACCGGCTGGAGAGGCAGCACAGCTGGACCTGGGTGAGAGGTGTCCAGATCTCATGGCGGCAGGCACGGGAGACAGGGCTCTGGCTTTCTTTGCAGGGGTTTATTGTGCAAGAGTGAACTGGTCCCACATGCCTTCTAGGGCATGTTTGGGAGGAGAAGGTGGAGGAGGAAGGAACTTTCTGGAAGAGGGTGAGGGAAGTGAAATTTTCCTGTGCGGAGACGGTGAGCTCGATGGATCACGATGCCCCACCGGGGCGGAGGGGTCTGCAGGGGGCCCTGAGGTCTGGGCTAAAATCACGCAGCGGGCATCTCTGGATGCTACCCAGATTCCCTGGAGGTGGGAAAGGCAGGTGGGGATGGGGTGGGAAGGACAGAGGAAGCTTCTCCAGGGTCTTTATCTTCATCTTTCATGAGAAAGAGGAATGGCACATGGGGCCTGGAGATCAGCAACAACCTGGTGTCCAGAGATGCTGGCAAAACTCCCCATGGTGCACAGCAGAGTGCACCGGATGTCCTGGAGGGACATGGCTCTCGGAGTGCTGGCCCCTCAACCACGATGACTGGGACAGTAATGACAGCCCCGCTCCACCTGGTCAGGCACGTGCTCACCCATAAGCACCCCTGGCTTCTTGAGTCTTGCTTTCATTCCAGGAGGTGCTGCATGGTGCTCACACCTCCTGCCGTGTCATTACAGAGGTGGGAAATGCAGGAGAGGCTGCCTGTACCCACCCAGGTAAAGGCAGGGGTGCAGAGAGGTCAGCGCCGTGGGCCAGACATGTGCAAGGGGGATACCGAGTGGGTGGATGTTCCCCTGCCTTGAGACACACTCTACGTCCTTCCTGGAACAGCCTTGGGAACCTTCACAGCTATTAGAAGAGCTTCCACTGTTGTTCAGACAGGTTGGTTGAAGGATACAGTATATCTGGCAATGCCCACTTGCAGTTTTAAATTTGCATCTCAAAGATTGGTGTCAGAGACCCCATCCCTAACTTCACAGTGGCAGTGAGTGACTGTGTGTGCCCAGGTGTGTATGTGCACATGTGCATGTGTTTGCAGGTGTGTGTTTAGAACTTGACTCCTCTTTCAACAACTGCAGAAGGATGTGTACAGACTTTCCCTTCTCCACCCATTAAGGTAAATTACAGCTAACTTTACAAGAGTATTCTGAGAATGCCGATACAGGATGCTTGGGACCAACGTGAGACAATTCCAGCTTTGTTGCAAAACCAGGGTGTCCCAGGTAGAGACTGATATCTTAGGGGGCTTGTCAAAAGGGCAAAGAATTTCTGTACAATACTTAAAATACACACACACGCACGCACACACACACACACACACACACACACACACCTCTTTCAACCTAAGCAAACCAAAGCAAAAGGAAGAAAAAACCTACTTGATTGATGATCAGGATTTGAAATAAGCTTGCGTCCCAGCTCTGCTGTTTATGCGCCCTTCACCACACTGCCTTCACAGCTACAAAATCAGGATGGTTCTCTTGACTCCACTCGACATATGGTGAGGTATTAGACAAGGAAGGTCCTCCGAGGCCCTGGGGAACCACCTGTGTGTGGCTGGGGAGGCCCGTGGGTGTGTATTTTCCTGGTTTGCGCCATGAAGGCTAAGATACTGCCCTTCTGTCGACTCTGCAGGCTGATGTCCAGGAGGGCTTCTCGTGGGCCAGGCTCTGTGCTAAGGCTGTTGTAGCAAATGACCACACACTGAGGGGCTTGAAGTCACAGAAATTGATTCTCACTCGATTCAGGAAAGAGAAGTCCAAAATCAATGTGGCAGCAGTGTTGGCTCCTTCTGGAGGCTCTGAGGGTGAATCTGGTCCATGCCTGTCTCCCAACTTCTGGTGGCCGCTGGTCATCCTTGTTCCTTGAATGGTAGACACACCACTCTGGTGTATGCCTCCATCTTCACGTGGGCTTCCCCTCTGTGTTGGTGTGTAACCCCCTCTACCCTTTCTCTGACAAGGACACTTGTCATTGGATTTGGGGCCACCCTGGATAAGCCAGGAGGGTATCTCAAGATCCTTCACTTGGTAGCATCTGTAAAGAACTTTTCTCCAAATAAGATCAATTCACAGGTTCTGGTTGGGCTATCTTCCGGTGATGAGGCACCATTCAACCCACTACAGGTAGGTACTGCCATACCCTCCACTTCACAGCTGAGACACCAGAGTCCCAGAAAAGCAAAATAAATTGTTCTCAACTTAACAATTACTGATAGAGCCAGAACTCAATCCAGGTGCCTCTGACTTCAAAAGCCAACCATCTCAACTATCAGATGGATATTTCCCCTTATTCCATGTTCCTAACAATAACAGCCACCATTTATGGTATCTAGTAATTGACATACTTTTTCTCTAACCCTAGAGTCAACCCTGCCTGGTGGTGGTACCGTTGGTAGTACAGTTGCCTTGTGCAGTTGGTCGTCACTGAAGCTGAAAAGGTGAAGTGTCTCACCCACTGTCATTCAGCTGATAAGAGGACCCTGCATGGACCACCTCCAGACTCTGCACTCTTTTCTGCATCCTTTACATAGTATTGCACAGAGCACTGGGGGCCATCAGGGGCCTCAGCATCTGTAGCTGCTCAATGAGGTGGTAGACCTCCTGGCTGACCCCTACTGTCGACCTGCCTCCAAGTTCTGTTTCTCTTTCATGATACCTCCTGGTCCACAGATACGTGGGGAGTGGGGATGCAGGGTGCATGTTTCAGCACCTCCATCTTCATGGCTGGGTTTGGTACCCAAGCACGGTTATTAAATTCGAGGCTCCTCCTGCATCTGCCTGCTCCTGGGCTGTGTTCTCTGGCCAAGTCATCTGGGGAGGCCATGTGCCAGATGAGAGCCTTCCCATCCTCAGGACTGGATTCTGCTCCTTGGTTATGATCACAGGCACGATTTCAGCCCACAGTCTTTGATGCCGGCTGTTTGGTTTCATAAAAATTATATGGAAAGTTATAAAAGAGTGATAAAGCTTTCCAGTTTTACCACCGAATGGAAAAGTTGTCCACACAAAGACTTCAGAACCATCTTGGAGCAATTTTGAAGCTCTGCCATCATTTTAGCTGATTCTTCATGAAAGAAATCTTTAAAAGAGGCGCTAACCTTTGGTCTTGTATGGACAAGACAGAAAGGCGACAACAGAGCTTCTGGGTTTCAAGGTTGGGGCTTGGAAACTGGATTTTCTCAAGAGTGGGGCATGTTTACGTTAGTTGAATACATGGATTTCTTTGGATCAGACCCTCTTTCTCTCAGACATACTATCATTTAGAAATTCAGGATAGAAATATAAGCTATTTACTACCACTGTAAAAGTCATGCTGGTGGGGTGCAGCTCCTGTAACATGGTAAGAAGCTGTTGAATCGGAAGGCCTGGGATTCCACCACAAATTTGCTGCTCCTGAGTGATGGGGTTTAGAAGCATCACTGCAGCTTCCTGAGCCTCAGTTTCCACAGGCGAAAAGTGGACAAAGGTATTGTCACAGTATTGTTCTAAGTAGAGGCCGGATGTTACAACGCTGGGCCTAGCTTCTCCTGTTACATAGGTTGACTCAGACTTTTGTTAACATAAGCTTCATTTAATATTGTTCAGTAAAAACATTGCACATATAAATCATACATAATGCTCGAGCTTTTCTCCTGGGGATGAGTCTATTTAAGGTAGTAACTGTTTTATTTAAAACCCTCACTTTTTAAAGAAACCTCCATACTGTTCTCCATAGTGGCTGTATCAATTTACATTCCCACCAACAGTGCAAGAGGGTTCCCTTTTCTCCACACCCTCTCCAGCATTTATTGTTCATTCGTAGTTTTAAATAAAAATAGAACTACCATATGACCCAGCAATCCCACTACTGGGCATATACCCTGAGAAAACCATAATTTAAAAAGAGACATGTGCCTCAATGTTCATTGCAGCTCTATTTACAATAGCCAGGACGTGGAAGCAACCTAAGTGTCCATCGACAGATGAATGGATAAAGAAGATGTGGCACATATATACAATGGAATATTACTCAGCCTTAAAAAGAAATGAAATTGAGTTATTTGCAGTAAGGTGGATGGACCTAGAGTCTGTCATAGAGTGAAGTAAGTCAGAAAGAGAAAAACAAATACTGTATGCTAACACATATATATAGGAATCTAAAAAAATAAATGGTTCTGAAGAACCTAGGGGCAGGACAGGAATAAAGATGCAGACGTAGAGAATGGACTTGAGGACATGGGAAGGGGGAAGGATAAGCTGGGATGAAGTGAAAGAGTAGCACTGACATATATACACTACCAAACATATATAGTTAGTGGGAAGCAGCCACATAGCACAGGGAGATCAGCTTGGTGCTTTGCGATGACCTAGAGGGATGGGATAGGGAGGGTGGGAGAGAGGCTCAAGAGGGAGGGGATATGGGGATATATGTATACATAGAGCTGATTCACTTTGTTGTATAACAGAAACTAACACACCATTGTAAAGCAATTATGCTCCAATAAAGATGTTAAAAAAAATAAAATAAAACCCTCACTTTGTTCTGCTCTCTGATCTAAAATCATATATTCTTACAACCTAGGTGTGTTCGTTCCTAGGACTGCCACCCAGATGACGACAAACTGGGAAGCTTAAAGCGATGGAACTTTATTCTCGCAGTTCTGGAGGCCAGAAGTCCAATGTCAAGGTGCAGGGCTGTGGGCCCTCTGAAGGCTCTCGGGGAGCATCCATTCTCGGCTTCTCCCAGCTTTGGTGGCTCCAGGTGTTCCTTGGCTTGTGACAGCACAGTTCCAATCTCTGTCCCCTTTTTCATAACGTCTCGAAGATCCCTCCGCCTTCCTCTCGTAAAGACACCTGTCATTGAATTGGTCCCACCACATAAGCAAGGACGTCTCATAGAATTCAAGATCCTCAATTTCACATCATCGGCAAAGACCCTTTATCCAAATCAGTTCACACTCCCAGTTTCCTGTGGACACATCTCCCGAGGGGCCAGCATTCAACCACTACAGTAGGTGCCTGTGGAAGATTAAGACCTTACTTTGGCCGTAGGTGGCTCTCCTCTGGAGGATGTGGCCTTCGGAGCCAACCTTTTATGTTACTTCAAGTGGACACAAGCTGGCATGAAGCACTCACTTTTCTTCTTTGTTCGTCTCACTACAGAGTTTTCTGTTAGGCAGGAAGCCCACCAGAGTGGGAATTTAAAGAAAATAATATTAATGCCCAGACAAAAATGCCTCCTTCTCCAGGGAATTGATAGCATCGTGGTGCTTTGAAAATACTGCCTTTCTTTATTCTCATCCACTTGGAACAGGAACAGCGAGGCTCTCCGCGGTCCTCTCCCCTTCGCCTGATCCCAGCCAAGTAGAGAAGAGAACAAAGCGATTCACCAGCGTGGAAATCAAGCCCAGCGTGTGTCTCTGAGGGTGAGGGCACGCATTCTGAGCTGTTATGATCTCTGTCGGGGTTTCTTGAAGAAGCTGGGCAGCTGAAGACCATGGGGCAAGCCTCCTGGGGCTTGGGGACCTCAGGATCCTAGGCTGCAAGATGGGAGGTGCATTGGAAACCTGGAGACTGCTGTCCTCCAGTTCCCGCAGGCCCACAAGGGAGGAAGTCTGCTTGGCATGGTCATCGTGTCAGGCACACGTGAGGTTCTCCAAACCTAGTGGTTACAGGACATCGCACAGCTGCTTTTTGAGACTGACACACATTTGAAAGCTAACTTGTTACCTCTGCGCAGGTGCCACAGAAAGAATGCTCCAGTTCCCCTCACGGCATCCCCACCTTGGTCCTCCCGAGGTCTCCATCGAGTGGGGATGGGCCGCACCCCCTGCTTCATCCAGAATCCCAGAGCCTTCTGGCTCACCCGCAACGCCCACCCCTTGTCCACCGAGCTCCTCACTTGGCCTCTGACTGCTTCTGCTTGGCCACGTGTTAAGGCCCTGGGTCGGGCTTTCCCTGTGAGCCCCCAAGGCTATCAGCCTCCGTCTCCGTCTCTGACACCTGCCCTGTAATTCCCCTCACAGTCATCTCGTCTCTCTAGAAGGCACCTGTGAGCGCTCCGCTTCCTGTCCCTTGCGGGGTCCCCGCCTCTGCAGCCCGTGGCTCCATTCCATCCCCTCCCCCATCAACCCCCAGCTGAATTTGGAGCGGCATCTCGGAGCCGCCGTGTTGCCTGTCCCTCTAACTGTGGCCACCGCTCAGACCTCTCCCCCGGGCAGTTTTCCTGAGGGTGCTGCCATCCCCCAACGCAGCTCGTTCTCCCGCCCGCTGCCCCACCCCCTTTTGGGCAACAGGCTGCCTCCCATGAAGCCACGAGGGAGCCCTCTGTGACCCAAGGTCCAGTGTTGTTCATTCCAGGTCCCCCACAGGTGACTGGGACTTCACAGAGCAGGTGCTCAGAGAGTGTTTGCTCGGAGAACGGAAGACGCCCCCTCCCTGGCCTCTGGGCACTGGAGCAGCCCTGACCCTGCAGTCCCCCATTCCTCCCCAGGTCACTGATCAGGCCCAGGTGTGGCCAAATGACGCCTGTCTGATCTGCAGCACAGCTGAGGCCAGGCTTCTTGGTTTCCAGCTAGATTTACGGAGGCTGGGGGAGAGTGGCTGGAAATATGCACGGGGTCTCAGGGACCCTGCCCCTTGCAGCCCTCCGGAGGGTCTGTATGTTTCTGGCTCCCCATTCACCCCTGTCCAGTGAACAGTGCTACATGGGTGATTGCACTCTGGGCCGTGTCCCTTCCAGATCTGGACTGAGAGGCACGATCCCGAGGGGCACAGAGCCCACTCACCTCTGTTGTTCCCTCTGAGCCTGGGTCTTCCTCAGCCCCCAACCCTGCCCCCTTGCTGACCGGTGTCTATCCACCAACTTCTCCCCTCTCTACCCCCTGAGCGCACACACAGTGGGGTCAGGCCTCCTCCTTGGGAGGGAAGCTGGAATTTCTCCCGTGCCTGGCCTGGCAGGACAGAGTCAGCAGTGACAAGGTGGTGTCTGGGTCTTGATGGGGCAGCATCGACTCAGACTAGGGCTGGCCAGCTGCGAGCTGAGTAGGAGAACCCTGGCCAGGGTGGCGGGTGGCCTGGTATGCAGAGTTATCCACGGGGTCAGAGGCTGAGGCTGCGGACGCCCAGGGTTCTGGGGTGAAACGGAGGATGGCCGGGCATGGCCACAGCACCAGGTAGCTAGCCTTCAGATCGAGGGAGCCTGTTCAGAGCACCCCTTGCCGAGCAACCTCTGGGACTTGCAGAGTCTGACCCTGACATCTGCCCACCTGCAGGCTGACGTCACTTCTTCCCGGGGCACCTGTCACGGCCTCTTCACGGGCATTCACACCTGCTCTGGCCTGGGCCAATCCATTCCCTGCACCGCACGGAGCAAGCTTTAAAAACACAGACCTGAGCATGCGGCTCCCAGGCTTGTGATCTCACTGCTTCCCATCCACGGGGCAAAACCACAGACCTTACTGTGTCCACGGGCCTGGTACCTCGGGGACCTGGCCTCCACTCACCAAGCTCCCTCCATTCCCTTAGGGTGGCCCTCTTTCAGTCCCTGGAAACTCTCTGCCAGTCCTGCCTCAGGGCCTTTGTTTATGCCACCTGCTCTGCCGGGAGCATGCTTCCCTCCCTCTTCTCCTGGCGAATCCCCACCCATCCTCTGGGTCCCTGCATACTCTGTGAACCAAGTCCCCTCATATTCAGGTCTCACAGTCGGCTGTGCTTGTCCTTTGTAGGTTGTAATTACATTGGATTATTTCACTTGTAATTTGCTTATGTGATTATTTGGTTAATATCTGGTGTCCCCTGACCAACTGAGTAAGTCATCCAACCGTGTTTATTGGATGCCTACTCAGCGCCAGCGATGCTGCTGGCTGCAGAGTCTGCATCAGGGGCCCTGTGAGCTGCCAGCCGTGCTCACCACCCGCAGTACCATCACTCCTTTGGAGCTCTGTAAACGTTTGCCGAGTGAATAAATGAAAGACTGAGCTCATCAACTGTCTCAGCCTGCTGGGGACACCCTACTAGAGGCCCATGCTTGCTCTGTGTGGTGTCTCCAGTTCTGATCCAGACACCACGGCTTGGTGTCACCTACCATCACACAGGGATCTACACCCTTCAAGAACCCAAACCAGCTTTCTTGCTCCAAGGTTGGCATCTTTCCCCCAAATTGCCTCCTAAGTTTTGATCTTCCCCCATCCTCACCTCCCTAGGGGATTGGCAAGGAAGAGAGGGAATTGATCTCTTTTTATTTATTGTTTTCAGCTATCATTGACATGTGTTATATTGGTTTTGGTGTACAAAACACTGATTCCATATTTGTATATATTTCGAAGTGATCAACACAACAAGTCTAGTTAACATCCATCACTGCCCAGAGCAGAACTGATTTCTTGATGCCAGTTATATGTTGGCATTCACCACTTCTGCAAAAGTGATCGCCTTTGAAATCTCGCGCCGTGCTTCCAATCAGGTGAGCCTTCTTTGTTCTCTGCACCGTGAGCTGGAGGTTCGGGGAGGTCAGATGCTAACAGAAAGAGCACCTGAATTTGGACTTTTACAGCACACACTGTCTCTACCAGGCGTTATTGATCACCCAGCTTCCAAGCTATTGCCAATCCTCCAGTCAACTGATCTCCAGGGTTATTTTTGAATAGCAATTTATCTCAGTGTTTCCTTAAAACTTAGCAGTGGTTGAAGAGGGGCCACCCTCATGGTCAGAGAGCCATGAGGCCAGAGCTCCCCATCAGTCTGTGGCCGTGGCCATTGTGCTGTGAATTGCGGGCACCTGCTTCTGGCAGGAGCTCTTCTGGGTAACCATGCATGGCTCCCCTGCTCCCCTTGGCCAGGATGAAGCTGTAGGAGCTAATATATTCTGAGTCAGACCAACTGCCGCTCATGAAGGGGGAAAAAAAAGACTTGCTTGAGTAACTGTAATAATTGGAAAATTATTTTGATAGCCTGAAACAATCTAATATATTACAGAATTTTATTAAAATAATATCAAATCAAATTAACTGCTATTCCATAATGAATTAGGTAACAAGGTAGGCAGATATTAATCGGCCTCGGCTTCTAGGCAGGGGAGCCCGGAATTTATTAGTTCTTGCGGCTGGCACGAGGGTGCGGGCAGAAACCACTCTCGTCGCCGCCGGAGAGGGAAACCCCTGAGGCCAGCGGGCTTTTACTTTTTCTCTCCCCCTACTTCCACTTTCTAATCCATCACTAAATACTTGTATTTCTTTTATGTAGGGTCTTATGAAATTTTTAATTTTTTAATTGCTTTGTGATTTAATAATGAGGAATTTTCATTTTGCCTGAATAAGGAACGAGATGGTGATATTGAAATTTTTTCACCTTCTCCACCTGGATAACCTTCTCCCTTCGCCTGGTCTCTTTCATTTCCCAAGTTGAGATATGAGTAATCTAATCTCTGAGGGGACAGATAGCTGGGCAAACAGGTGTCAGCTGCCTGGACCTTTGCTTCTTTGAAAAGCAGAGGGGAGTCCGGCTGCCCACGTGGGATGCGGGGACGGTCTCTGAGAAGCCACCGGTGAGTGGGGGGGGAAGAGGGGAAGGCTTCTGATGACTCAATGAGCTGGAACCTCTAAATAATTTAGCCCCATTTCACCTTCTGGGATTTTCTCAGCTCTTACACTCCGTGCTTTCCAACCATTAAAATGTCTTGACACACAGAAAAAAGGTTGTGCTAACAATTTCACGGCACATCAGGTGATCAGCCAGGGGCCCCACCCCTCCAGTCCCTACTTGGCTGCAAGAAACCGTACCTCTGACCCTTGGGACCCATTGGTGGCGCATCCTTGGGAAGCTCATGGTAGCTGATATAATTTCTGGTTGTGCAGGTGGCCAGCAGTCCTGAAAGAGCATGTTAGCTTCAGAAACTTCAGGAGGTGACATCATTTCTCGAACCTCGGTTTGCTCATCTGCAAAATGGGGATTAAACAACCTTGTAAAGTCATTATAAAACAGAAATATTATATACCAAGCTCATAATATGTAGCATTCGCTCAAGTAACAGCAGTTTATTAAGTACCGTGGAGGGGAGGCACGATGAATAATGATGGTTAGGCATTATCACAATGAGTCTTCACAAGAACCCAGATAATGTAGGTGCTCTTTTTACTCCCACTTTACAGATAAGGAAATTGAGGCTTAGATGAATTACCCAATGTGGTCCATCCAGTAAATGATGGAGCTGGATTTAGAAGCCAGTTCCGTCCGATAGCAAAGCTTTCCCACCACACCAAGAATCTAGTGTTTCATGCTTTCGGTTTGGATCCTTTCTGACTTGGGTATATCGCTTAAAGGAACCTTGGTTCTAGATCAAAGTTGAAGCAGAAGGGGCACCACATACGTTCCAGGTAATAAGGAAAAAATAACTCACTGCAAGGGCAAAATGTTGAGTGGAATGAACAACACTTGTTGTCACTTTTTCCCCCCTAACACAGGATGGACACATATTTTGAATTTTTTGTCTTTATTGACAAGGACCTGTCAAAGCTCTCTGACAAATGTCTTGATTTAAGGAAACAGCAGCTGCTCACCTGCAATATTTTACAACGAGGGATGATCTTGTTTTTGATGAGAAGGTTGTAGTGATAGAGGAGAAGGCAATTTTCTTTCAACAGTGGGGGAGGGTTGGAATTATAAACACAGCTCAAATGCCCGTGAAGACAGACAAAATTTTGAGGGTCTGCCTCGCCTTCTTGTCCAGGATATTCGTCATTAATTTCTAGCTTCTTTGGTGTCAGCATGCTGACGGCCGGGGGGGAAGGACACTGCTGTGTGTATTATCAGAGGGTCCAACAATTAAATGCACCCTCTTCCTTAGCTGAGGAGCAGGCAGGAGACCTAGCACAGCATCCCAACCCTGCATCCCCAGATGGAGCAGAGTGATGTGGGGAGATACATAGGCACAACTGACCAACATTGGGACACAGTGGGAATTCCCTGTTGTCCCCCCAGTGATGTGTAGAGGAGGCCCTGGGTTTAGGTCAGGAGTAGAGCTTATTTAGGAAAGGCTTAGAAATTCAGCCACATGCTTTACAGAGAAGAAAGGCACACCTTGTGTAAAAGTGGAAACACTAGTGCCCAGTGATGAGTCCAGGACTGCCGTTGAAGTTCTTTAGTGGTTGAACACCTGTGCCTCTGTCCACTCTGTCCATTAGATGGGTATGAGCCAGACTTGGGCCAAGGGTGAGTGTGCATGCACACACACACACACACGCATGCACACGCACAGAGCAGATGGACACAAACCCGGGCTCACAGGGGTCACCTTCTATTGGTGGAAGGTAATTTAAGATGATTTAAGGCGGGAGAGCGTCAGGATGACCCTCCCCATTTTTTGGCCTAGTGGATGGATACTTTTAGACTCAGTGGGGGGATGGAGGGTTTTCTGGAGGAGGGGAGAGACTGAGTGGAGGTCCCCAGGCAGGACCCATCAATTTGAAAGACAGAGGGGCCAGATCCCAGACTGATGATGAGGTCCAGAGGGTGGGATTCGGTCCATTCACCTCCAGCAGCCAAGACCCCTTCACAGTCACCCCTCCAAGAGGTGGCCCCTGCAGTGGGCACAGTTCCCTCTCCATTGAACCATGAGGACCCGGGTACCCACTTTTCGGCTTAGGATAAAATGGAAAGCGCTCCCCAGAGCTTGCTCCCTGCCCCAATGTGGGCCACCTTCAGTGCAGAAGGTGAGGGAAGGGTTCGTGAAGTTGGGGGTGCATGGCTATTTTTCTTCCTGGAGGGAAAAAGCAAAGACTCCAGCGCAAAAGGTAAAACCCAAATAAAATGAGTTAAGATTGTCCCCACTAACGGTAAATAAAGCTCATGGAGTTCATTTATTTAGACGCTTTTTTATCTTAAGTCTGAATGTTCTTAGCCACCAGCATAGAGTAAAGATCCATCTCCTTTCATGTTAAAACATGCAGAATAAGGGTCTTCCTCGCAGCTGACATTCCAGGGCCAGGGGAGAGAGGGGAAGGGGTGCATGAGGCTGCCCAGATGAGCTCATTTACATGGGATGAAATTAGAGCAGGAATGGGAAAATAAAGCCCACGATCAGGGGCTTTCTTAGTGAAAATGTTCATTGACAAATATCTTCCAGAGGCAGTAAGTATTTTGGCTGGTGGATCAGGGGATCAGACACAGGCACCTTAACCAGTCAGCAAGAAGCTAGTATCATCATCGCCATGTCACCTGCAGGATGGGTCCTGCCACTTTTAGGGCATATTCACCCCTTAGCCAGTGCCTGGAGAGAGCCCATAAAGCAGAAAAAGAGGCGATGATGCTCTATTCACATATGCTCATGGTTGTGGTTTCTAAACATTTTGAGACAGAAGCAGAGAAAAGAAGAGTTGCCTCCATGCCAGCAGTGATGCACCATTTGATGTAAATTCTCTGTAGGTCAGCCACGTTTTGTAAAATCGATGAACATCAAGTCAGTCGTCCCTTGCTTAACAACTACAAGACAGATAGGAAAGTTATTATTATTATATTTTTGGTTACCTATGGTAATTAATTTAAAACATCATTAGTATATTAAAATGAAATGCAGATGTGTACAGAGTAGAATGCAATATTCACGTAACAGTTTAAGATCTGTAAGATGTCACACAGCAATTTTATGCTTGTAATGGATTTGGTAGGGCTTGGGTACCAAATGTCCCCTTTCCCACCCCTTCTCTAGACATGAGGAACTCATTTGTTAAAAGAAAAAAAACACATAAAGACTTTGAATTAAGAGGATTTTGCCACCGTCTAGGGAAGAGACATTCTTTTTTAGACCAAGCAAGAATACTCTCTGTTCAAATTCACAGACAGCTTGGGGTCTAAAAGGTCTGAATTAATGGGCAATTAAATGAAGTTTTTTATTTTCCTGATTAGGCAGCAAGGAGATAATCTTAGGGCTACCAGAGAGAATGTTGTAGAAGGGATCACCACTCACCTAGTCTTCCAAAGAGGGCTTAGTCAACAGGCAGCTGAGTTGAAATTCACAAGGAAGAACTTTTTGGTGTCTGAGCTGCACAAGCAAATTCAATTTTGTGCATTTTTATCCGGTCTGGATATAAAATGCAACCCAAATGAAGTGAGCCTCTCTCCTGTGGATAATTGCTTCCAAAAGAATGAGTACCAAATAACCCCCTTGCTGCTTACATGGGAAAAAATAATAATAAAAAGGATTTAAAATTAAGGACAAAAAGAATAAAAGGGTAGACAAAGCCTGAGATGCAACGGAGGGAAGATAAAGTGACTTTTTGGCAGCGACTTGAATAGAAGCTTTGCTTCAAAAGCCATCTGACTGGGGTATTAATCTGGGTCTTCTTTACTAAACCTCACGAAGGCATACTTATCTGTTATTATCTCAGTTAAAAAGGAGAGATATTGCACGTCAGAATCGGCTGAAACTAGTTATTGCCCATTATTCCGCATTTCCCATTCCCGTCAGTGGGTAAGGAGAGATCACGCTGTTTAACCCATTTTGGAAAAGATGATGAAATGGGCTTTCATTTTCCAAACCCAGCTCCAGGCCACCTCTGTGCCTTCAGCCGGACAAGCAGTGAAGAGACTGGACAGCGGAGGGGAGGGGAGACTTCTGGAGACAGAACCAAAGAGCAGCTTCCATAGTTTACCCCAACCCCTGAGGGGAGCTCTTGTCTCCTGGGTATCACTGGAGCCTGTGGCTTAGGGGGTATGATGATTTGCAGGGAAAGAAATGGGGGCTCAGGGAGGTGTGTCTGGGGTTACCAGTGAAAGTGAGTGACCAGCAGGGTAGAATTCTCACGTGGTTGTGCCTGACTCATGCCCTGCTCCAGGAACATACAGGGAGACCAGCCAGGTGCTCAGGGTCCTTGTTCTCCATCCTTCCTTCTTCTCACCCAGAGGAAGCCCAACCCAGAGGCCGGCAGGGGCCTTGGGGAAACCTAGAAGTGAGATGATCTGACATCCAGGTATGGAGCGAAAGGTTCAGGGTAACTGCTGCCTGACGGGAACCTTATTTGCCTCATCTGCAAAATGGGAGCAATGATTCCACCTTCTAGACTTTGGAGATGAAAGGAGAAAGTTCACTGGAACATCATTTGTGTATGGTGGGCCAGGGGTCATTTATCATTTTTTATAATTCTTCATTTATGTGAATGCAGCAGCCTTGGTCACAATAGATGCTTTTATCTCTTTGGGAAAAAAAAAATAAGTGAATGAGTTATTTCTTAGAACAAGGAACGTTATCTAGGGTCTGTTACCAAAGACACACCAAGGGGGAAAAATGGATCTACGGCTGTACACTGTGCTCGGGCTGCAGTAACAAAGTACCACAAACAGTGGTTTAAACAACAGAAATTTATCGCCTCACAGTCCTGGAGGCCAGAAGTCTGAGATCAAAGTGTTGGCAGGGCCGTGCTCCCTCTGAAGGCTCTAGGGAAGGACCTGATCCAGGCCTCTCTCCAAACTTCTGGTAGTTTCTTGGCCTGTAGTGACATAACTTCTTTGCATGGTGTTCTCCCCGTGTATGAGTCTGTGTCCAAATTCCCCCGTTTATAAGAACACTGCTCACATTGGATTGGGGTCTGCTGTACTCCAGGACGACCTCATCTTAACAAATTACATTTTCAAAGACCCTATTTCCAGATAAGGTCACATTTTGAGGTGCTGTGGGTTAGTACTTCAACATGTGAGTTTCTGGAGACACAATTCAACCCATCTCAACAACCAAAATGAAACTCTCTAGCCCTCTTCTAGAGATTTCCAGGTTGTTTTAGCTTACCTAAATGCCATTTAAGAAGAAACCTCTTTTATACTTTTTTTCCTTACATTTAAATGTAACCTTCATTCCATTTTAATTTTTTATTGAGATAAAATGCAGAGCTCGATAATTTTTTACAGGTGTGCCTATACCCATGTAGCCCATATTTCATGACGATAGAGAAATTTCCTCATCTCAGAGAGGTCTTCGTGCTGCTTCCCAGTCATTCCTTGCAGGAAACAACCACTGATGATAAAGTTTCTTTTATCGTAGGTTAACTTGCCCATTCCAGAACTTCTTCTAATTTGAATTACTTAGTAGATGGGCTTTTGAGTCCATTACTTTCACTCAGCGTAATGTCTTTGTGATTCATCTTGTTGTATTTACCCAGTTTGCTCCTTTTTATTGCTTGGTAGAATTCCATTGTGTGGACATACCAAAGTTTGTTTATTCATTCACCTGTTGAAGGACATTTAGGGTGTTTCCAGATTTGGCTATTACAAGTAAAGCAGCTATGACCACTCACATGTGAGTGCTTATATGTGAACCTACATTTTAATTTCTACATCTCAGAGTAGAATTTCAGGGTCATGGGGTGAGTGTAACTTCAGTTTCACAGGAAACTGGCAAACAGCTTTTCAGAGTGGTTGGGCCATTTTACATTCCTACCAGCAACGAATATGAGCTTTGGTTACCCAACATCCTTGCTAGCATTTGGCGCTGTCCATCCTTTAATTTTAGCCATTCCGATGGGGGTGTGTTTGGATCTCTTTAAGATTTTAATTTTCATTTCCTTGATACATAATAAAAGTTACTGTAATCAAAGCAGCATTGGTATAAAGATAGACACATACATTGATGGAAGAGAATAGGGAGCCCAGAAATAGATGCACACTTATGTGATCAACTGATCTGCCACAGACAACAAAGCAATTCAACAGAGAAAGTCCTTACAAAAAATGGTGCCAAAACAGCTGGATATACACATGGAAAATAAAATCTCTCAACCCTCACCCTATACCATATGGGAAAAGTAACTCAACATGGATTTAAGACTAAATGTCAAAGGTAGAACAATACACAAACATAGAAAAGTATTTTTATGGCCTTGGGTCAGGGAAACATATTTTTAAACAGGACACAGCAAGCATTAACTATAAAAGAAAACTTTGATAAATGGGGCTTCATCAAAATGAAATACTTCTGATCATCAAGAAAATGAATAGGCAAGCCACCAACTGGGAGAAAATATTTGCAATACATATAATATCTGCAAAGGACTGATTTCCATCATATATAAAGATCCTCCACAAATCAATAATAAAGAGACAAACAACTCAGTAAAATGTGCAAAATATTTAAACAGGTATTTCACAAAAGATTATTGAATGGCCAAAAAGCTCATGAAAACATATTTATCAGGGGTATGTGTGACTTTATGTTTTTTAAACCCAGGATTTTCCTGGCTTGTTTGACCATCATAATGCTAGTTATATGTAGTATGAAAGCTCAGACTCTTGATCCTGATCCCTGGGTGTGATTATCATCTCCATCACTGACTAGACTTGTGAGCTTTGACAGCAACTTAACCCTCTATGCCTTGGCATCCCCCTGAGAAAAATAAGGATCATGCTAGTTGGAGGGGTCCTGTGAGTTTATATCATTGCGTGCTTAGAACATGCCTGGAATGAAACAGGGGCTACATATGTGTCATTTACTATCACTGAACCTCCTTCTTGAAGGTCTGATGTTTATTTGTAGCCCCAGAAACAGGGTTCCACAGAACTTACTTTGGAAAACACAGCCCTGGCAAGAAAGGCAGTTTTGGAGGAATGGAGACTGCATGAGGGCCAAGAAGGTGCCACCTCCTACAGCCTCCCCAGCCCCTGGAGTCTCTAAACTCTGTGACCCCTGAGGGTTCTCACAGGAGAGAAAAGGTGGGGTGGTCCATCAAATGGGGACACCCCTGTCTAGTTCAGGGCAGTAGCCCCCCCCCCCCAAGCCTGGAATAGTGCTGGGCACTCAGTGTGCTCTCAGCAAATGCTGACTGAATGAACGTAATCCTCAACTCAAAGGCTTGCAGTGGGATCAGTCCGCTGAGGCCGGGTCCAGGAATTGGCCTTTTATACTCATGACTCATGGGAGGAGGGCCACCCTGTCCAGTGTTCCTTGAAGCAGTCCTGGCTACATTGCCTCCAGAGTTGAACTTGGTGGCAATTATAGGCCTGAAGTGGCCAAACAGCCGCTGTCCCACTCGCAGGGATTATCGGGGTTTAGCAGTTTTCTCTGTAAATGGCCTCCATGTGGAGAGGACCTCATTTTCTGGAAATTTGGAGTCTGGACAATTTCAGTACAGACAGAGCCAAAATCAACACGCAAAATCTCCCAAGGCCCAGTTGGCAAGTCCACAGGTCAGCGAGGACAGAGCCTGCAAAACTCTGTTCGTGAAAACAGAGCTCCTATCATCCCTCCACGGCTGCACCTCCTCTCCTCCTTCCTTGTTCCCTCCCTTCTCTCTCTCTCTCCTTCAGATCTCCCCCACATCTCTCTTTTCTTGACTGTTTACATCTGACTCATCACCAGACCCTGCCAAGGGTCATTCATACCTCTCCCTTGTGTACAGTTCTCCTCAGTGCCTGGCCATTCCCTGGTTCAGATTGCCATTGTTGGAGTGTTCTCCTAGGTGACCCCTGGACCATAGTCTCCAGCCCTTCTTTTCCCACTAGACCATCCTCCAGACTGCTTCTGGGTTACACCTCTTGAAAATCAACTTTTTAATGTCACTCTTGTACTGAGAGACCTCTTGCAGGGTGTCGTGAGGTGCAGAAGTGGTTCCCAATCCTGCTCTATGGAGTGGCTGCATCAGGATCACCTGGGGCATTTGTTAGACCTGCCATACCTCTGCCCAATTCCACACACCGTGAATAAGAATCTCTGTGGGTGGCACGAGAGCCTTGGATTGACACAAAGTTCCCCAGGAGGATTAGGTGTCAGTCTATGTCAAGGAAACACTGGCCTCAGGTTAAATATATTTTAACTCTTTTCTTTGAGTTGCCTTTTATCTTCCACCTCCTACCCACTTTCTTAACCTAGGAATATCTAAATGCATACCTTTCTTGAAGCAAAATATACACCTTCTTGTTACTATGCTTTTACATCTGCTGTTCCCTTTGTCTGGAATTTCCTTCACTTCCTACAATTGGCAAATTCTAACTACTTCCCCCAACTTCTTTGTATAAGTTTTCTATCGCTCTGTAAGAAACAACTGCAGATGTAGTGGCTTACAACACCACACTGTATTGCTCATTGCATCATTTCTGTGAGTCAGGGGACTGGGCACAGCTTAGCTGGGTCATCTGCTGAGGGTCCCTCAAGGCTTCCATCAAGAAGTCTATCAGGGCTGGGAGCTCATCTGGAGGCTTGACTGGGGAGGATCTGCTTCTCCACTCCTGTGTTGGTGGCAGCATCTAGTTCCTCGAAATCATAGGACTGAGAGCTTCGGTGTCTGGCTGACCATCAGATGGAGGCTGTCTTTGGTTTCCAGAGACTCCCTGCAGTTCTTTGTCTGTGGGGTTTCCCAGCATGGATGATCACTTCCTCGCAGTCAGCCAGGGAGGGAGAGACACTCCAGAAAGGAGGGTGCTATAGTCTTATGTAACATAATCATGTTATCACTTACACATAATCATTACATCTCATCAGCTTTGCCATATTCTATTGGCTAGAAGCAACCATGGTCCTAACAACACTCAGGGGAGAAGATCATACAGGTGTGAACCACAGGAGGTGGGCATCATATGGGCTACTTTAACACTCTGTCTGCTACAATCCTACTAAAAAAGTCACCGCTTCTCTGAAACCTTCACAGATGACCCTGGGGAGAATTACTTGCCCATCCTTCAGGCTTTCTATGGCAATGTGTTTATTAGTATGAACTGTCCAATCTCAGCTCATATCTGAAAAAGGTACATGGAAACAGTCTGGAGAGTTTTTTCCCGTTGGATTACTGTTTCTTTCAATTCTCACATCTCATATTTGGCTGCATAATTTTATTTAATTTAGCTAACTAATTAATTAATTAATTTTAACACTTTTTATTTTGTATTGGAGTACAGTTGATTAACAATGTTGTGTTATCACTATTATTCAACATAGTTTTGGAAGTTTAGCCACAGCAATCAGAGAAGAAAAAGAAATAAAAGGAATCCAAATCAGAAAAGAAGAAGTAAAGCTGTCATTGTTGGCAGATAACATGATACTGTACATAGACAATCCTGAAGATGCTACCAGAAAACTACTAGAGCTAATCAATGAATTTGATAGAGTAGCAGGATACAAAATTAATGCACAGCAATCTCTTGCATTCCTATACACTAATGATGAAAAATCTGAAAGAGAAATTAAGGAAACACTCCCATTTACCATTGCAACAAAAAGAATAAAATAACTTGGAATAAACCTACCTAAGGAGAGAAAAGACCTGTATGCAGAAAACTATAAGACACAGATAAAAGAAATTAAAAATGACACAAACAGAGGGAGAGATATACCATGTTCTTGGGTTGGAAGAATCAATATTGTGAATGTGACTCTACTACCCAAAGCAATCTACAGATTCAATGCAATCCTTATAAAACTACCAATGACATTTTTCATCTAACTAAAACAAAAAAATTCACAATTTGTATGGTAACACAAAAGACCCTGAATAGCCAAAGCAATCTTGAGAAAGAACAATGGAGATGGAGGAATGAGGCTCCCTGACTCCAGACTATAGTACAAAGCTACAGTAATCAAGACAGTATGGTACTGGCACAAAAACAGAAATACATATCAATGGAACAGGATAGAAAGCCCAGAGATAAACCCATGCACATATGGTCACCTTATCTTTGAAAAAGGAGGCAAGAATATACAATGGAGAAAAAACAGCCTCTTCAATAAGTGGTGCTGGGAAAACTGGTCAGCTACATGTAAAAGAATGAAATTAGAACACTTCCTAACACCATACACAAAAATAAACTCAAAATGGATTAAACACCTAAGTGCAAGGCCAGACACTATAAAACTCTTAGAGGAAAACATAGGAAGATCACTCTTTGACATAAATCACAGCAAGATCCTTTTTGACCCACTTCCTAGAGTAATGGAAATAAAAGCAAAAATAAACAAATGGGACCTAATGAAACTTAAAGGCTTTTGCACAGCAGAGGAAACCATAAAAAGATGAAAAGACAGCTCTCAGAATGGGAGAAAATATTTACAAAAGAATCAACAGACAAAGGATCTCCAAAATATACAAGCAACTCATGCAGTTCAATATCAAAAAACAAACAACACAATCCAAAAATGGGCAGAAGATCTAAATAGACATTTCTCCAAAGAAGATATACAGATTGGCAACAAACACATGAAAGAACGCTCAACATCATTAATCATTAGAGAAATGCAAATCAAAACTACAACGAGATATCATCTCACACCAGTCAGAATGGCCATCATCAAAAAATCTAGAAAGAATAAATTCTGGAGAGAGTGTGGAGAAAAGGGAACCCTCTTGCACTGCTGGTGGAATGTAAATTGATACAGCCACTATGGAGAACAGTATGGAGGTTCCTTAAAAAACTAAAAATAGAACTACCATATGACCCAGCAATCCCACTACAGGGCATATACCCTGAGAAAACCATAATTCAAAAAGAGTCATGTACCACAATGTTCATTGCAGCTTTATTAACAATAGCCAGGACATGGAAGCAACCTAAGTGTCCATCGACAGATGAATGGATAAAGAAGATGTGGCACATATATACAATGGAATATTACTCAGCCATAAAAAGAAATAAAATTGAGTTATTTGTAGTGAGGTGGATGGACCTAGAGTCTGTCATACAGAGTGAAGTAAGTCAGAAAGAGAAAAACAAATACCGTATGCTAGGGCTTCCCTGGTGGTGCAGTGGTTGAGAGTCTGCCTGCCGATGCAGGGGACATGGGTTCGTGCCCCGGTCCGGGAAGATCCCACATGCCGCGGAGCGGCTGGGCCTGTGAGCCATGGCCGCTGAGCCTGCGTGTCCGGAGCCTGTG
The DNA here is from genome assembly GCF_964270905.1 of Leucopleurus acutus. Lineage (NCBI taxonomy): Eukaryota > Metazoa > Chordata > Mammalia > Artiodactyla > Delphinidae > Leucopleurus > Leucopleurus acutus. The sequence continues at coordinate 5,829,311 of NC_139142.1, forward strand.
CTCCGCAACGGGAGAGGCCACTACAGTGAGAGGCCAGCGTACCACAAAAAAACAAACAAACAAACAAAAAAACCCATATGCTAACACATATATAAAGAATCTAAAGATAAAAAGGTAGTTCTGATGAACCTAGGGGCAGGACCGGAATAAAGACGCAGATGTAGAGAATGGACTTGAGGACATGGGGAGGGGGAAAGGTAAGCTGGGATGAAGTGAGACAGTAGCATGGACATATACACACTAACAAAGTTAAAATAGAAAGCTAGTGGGAAGCAGCTACATAGCACAAGGAGATCAGCTCTGTGCTTTGTGACCAGCTAGAGGGGTGGGAGAGGGAGGGTGGAAGTGAGATGCAAGAGGGAGGGCATATGGGCATGTATGTATACTTATAGCTGATGCAATTTGTTATAGAGCAGAAACTAACACAACATTGTAAAGCAATTATACTCCAATAAAGATGTTAAAAAAACAAAGTAAAACAATGTTGTGTTAGTTTCAGGTGTACAGCAAAGTGATTCATTTATACATATACACGTATGTTTTCTTTTTCAAATTCTTTTCCCAGTTAGGTTGTTACAGAATATTGAGCAGAGTTCCCTGTGCTAGACAGTAGGTCCTTGTTGGATATCTATTTTAAATATAACAGTGCACCTCTCAATTAGGGAGTTTGGCTGCATAATTTTAAATAAGACCTTTTGCCAACCGGTGTCCATGGTCATCTTCTGCTATAAATAGTTCATCCTCAAGGAGAAATATTTGTAAACAGGAGCTCCTTCCCCCTTTACGCCTTCCTACTGTCCTTTCCCAGGTTTTGGGTCTGGGGGAACTGTGATGCATGAGTCAGGCTCGGCCGGGGTTGGCTGTGTCGGACAAAGGATGAGCACTGAAACCACAGACTGAGATGTTAGTGAGCATGAAAGAGAAGGGCAAGGTCAAAGCACCTCATCCTCTCTGCCCCTTTGTCTTGCTCTGCCTCTTTCACACTCCCCTGATACCTGTCTCCCACTCTTTAAACATTTCTTAATAATCTGTAATTTTGTGAAAGGGATAAAGTATATGGGGAAACCTCAAAGGTAACTGGATTTACATATGAATGTTGTGTTTTAATTTTGACAAAGTGTAAAGGTTGCTAATAAAAGCATCATTACTGTCTCACCACCTCTTTGATGGACTACGGAACAGATTGCTAAGATATGGAGACAAATCCCAGGGTCATCAGTTTTACCAGGAGCTATCGTTCATCCTTTAACAAAAAAACAAAACATCATGACAAAATTTAAAAAAAAAGGATTAAAAAAGAAATGACATTTTCAAGGAAGTTATGGCCATTGTGAGCACTTCACAGAGAGACTGCCTCTGCTGTTGGTTTTGGGAAAAGTTCTGTGTTTGCCAACACTCGTGGATGGTCACGTGGATGGTCACGTGGCTGGGTCTTTTGGAGGCCACCAAAAGTCTGAGATCCTTTTAATGAGGAGGTCTTGGATCAGCCCTGGAGGTGGGCAGAGCAAGAGCTGAGCTGTCTTGAGATCTGAGCCTAAATCTTGGCTTCACCCTAGAGATAATATTGATTAAGGAGGTGGAATCAAAACGACAAGTTGACCAATAAGATGTGGGGTGCAAGGGAGAGAGCAGGGAACAGGATGATGTGCAAGTGTACCTGGTCCAGGGATAGCTCTGCCAGGGGTGAGAGGTGATTGGGGTGTCTGATGTGGAACAAGCAGGTGAGCCTGAAGAGTTGACTTCTGGTCATATCCTCTTGGGTTTGGAGGCAGCGTGATGCTGCATCATGGGCCAGTCCTCAATCTGCTACCAGCTTGCTGTGTGACATTAAGCAAGTCACGTGTCCTCTCTGGGCCCCGATGAGACCGGTGGCTTTTCACCTGTGCTCTGTGGAGCTCCCGATGTTCTGTGGAAAGACGTGGGTGTCCCCTTTGGGTGCCACACGGCAGGCATGTATCTCTGCAACCATCAATCAGAGAAGCTCTGCTTTTAACGGTTCCATGTAAGATTTCATTTGAAGAAAGCGTTTTGTGGATTAAAAGAAATATTGAAAAGCAGTGGTTGCATGATCTCTGAAGATCCTTCTATAATTTTCTACTATTTTAAAATAATTAGATGGTTTGTATCAATAGGTGAAGCTTCCTGTGTCATATCTGAGTGCTCTGTGTGTGTGTGTGTGTGTGTGGTTTTTACAGATAAAGTCTACTTTTCTGCTGGCTCATATTAACATTTCAGAGCTGTTTTGTCTTTGTTCTTATCTGATCTTCTAGGGGCAATGGTTCTCAAATGTTGATATTGTGTTTACTAGTTTCAGTTTTCACTGATATTAGTTTTTTTTGTTTTAGTTATGCTGAGTCTGGATCCTTTGAATCTCTAGAGATGGAGATTCTTAAGGGTTGGGTATCCAATCATCAGTTGCTTTCAGAGTTTTAATGTCTGGATGCCAACCTAAAAATTTTTTTTTCCTCTGATCACTCCTGAAGAGCTCATAGATCCTTTCAAAATCATCTAGTCCAACTTGTCTTTACCTGGAGAAACTGAGGCACTGAAAGGTCTGTGAAGTGACCAGCCATCAAAACTACCCACTTTAATACTGTTTCAGGGCTACTGAGGCCTTGGTCTCTCTTTAATTGATCTGTGACTGTTTGTGTGTATCAGCTTAATGTACCTCTGGCAATTCCTTAAACAAAGTAAAGAATCTCTTTATGCAGTGGAGGGTCATCCTTTTATTATGTGCTGGAGTTTACATGTTAATTATGAGTCAGCCTGGTAGAACATAGGTAGCTCACAAATGTTTCCATCTACATTTTTCCTTTTATTGATAAGAGTGTGGGGCTGGTTATCAAGAAACCTGCATTTTAGAAAGATATATATATATTATATATATATATATATAATATATATATATATACACACATCTGCTTGATATAAGGAATCATTTCCTTTGATTAATGCTTAATTTTTTCTTGATTAGAAAAGTAAACAGGTATTCATTATGGAAAATATAGCAAAGATTGAGAAGCTTACAATCACCCCTCATCCTGCCATCCATTGATTAAAAACTAACCATTTTAGTATATCATTGTAGTCACTCTGCTATGTATGTAAGCTATACATACACTAATGAATATCAGTTTTTTTTTTTAACATCTTTATTGGAGTATAATTGCTTTACAATGGTATGTTAGTTTCAGCTTCACAACAAAATGAATCAGTTATATATATACATATATTCCCATATCTCTTCCCGCTTGCGTCTCCCTCCCTCCCACCCTCCCTATCCCACCCCTCCAGGCGGTCACAAAGCACCGAGCTGATCTCCCTGTGCTATGCGGCTGCTTCCCACTAGCTATCTACCTTACGTTTGGTAGTGTATATATGTCCATGTCTCTTTATCGCTTTGTCACCGTTTACCCTTCCCCCTCCCCATAGCCTCAAGTCCATTCTCTAGTAAGTCTGTGTCTTTATTCCTGTTTCACCCCTAGGTTTTTCATGACATTTTTTTTTTAAATTCCATATATATGTGTTAGCATACGGTATTTGTCTCTCTCTTTCTGACTTACTTCACTCTGTATGACAGACTCTAGGTCTATCCACCTCATTACAAATAGCTCAATTTCATCTCTTTTTATGGCTGAGTAATATTCCATTGTATATATGTGCCACATCTTCTTTATCCATTCATCCAATGATGGACACTTAGGTTGTTTCCATCTCTGGGCTATTGTAAATAGAGCTGCAATGAACATTTTGGTACATGACTCTTTTTGAATTATGGTTTTCTCAGGGTATATGCCCAGTAATGGAATTGCTGGGTCATATGGTAGTTCTATTTGTAGCTTTTTAAGGAACCTCCATACTGTTCTCCACAGTGGCTGTATCAATTTACATTCCCACCAACAGTGTAAGAGGGTTCCCTTTTCTCCACACCCTCTCCAGCATTTATTGTTTCTAGATTTTTTGATGATGGCCATTCTGACTGGTGTGAGATGATATCTCATTGTAGTTTTGATTTGCATTTCTCTCATGATTAGTGATGTTGAGCATTCTTTCATGTGTTTGTTGGCACTCTGTATATCTTCTTTGGAGAAATGTCTATTTAGGTCTTCTGCCCATTTTTGGATTGGGTTGTTTGTTTTTTTGTTATTAAGCTGCATGAGCTGCTTATAAATTTTGGAGATCAATCCTTTGTCAGTTGCTTCATTTGCAAATATTTTCTCCCATTCTGAGGGTTGTCTTTTGGTCTTCTTTATGGTTTCCTTTGCTGCGCAAAAGCTTTTAAGTTTCATTAGGTCCCATTTGTTTACTCTTCTTTTTATTTCCATTTCTCTAGGAGGTGGGTCAAAAAGGACCTTGCTGTGATTTATGTCATAGAGTGTTCTGCCTATGTTTTCCTCTAAGAGTTTGATAGTTTCTGGCCTTACATTTAGGTCTTTAATCCATTTTGAGCTTATTTTTGTGTATGGTGTTAGGGAGTGATCTAATTTCATACTTTTACATGTAGCTGTCCAGTTTTCCCAGCACCACTTATTGAATAGGCTGTCCTTTCTCCACTGTACATTTCTGCCTCCTTTGTCAAAGATAAGGTGACCATATGTGCGTGGGTTTATCTCTGGGCTTTCTATCCTGTTCCATTGATCTATCTTTCTGTTTTTGTGCCAGTACCATACCGTCTTGATAACTGTAGCTTTGTAGTATAGTCTGAAGTCTGGGAGCCTGATTCCTCCAGTTCCTTCTTTCGTTCTCAAGATTGCTTTGGCTATTCGGGGTCTTTTGTGTTTCCCTACAAATTGCAAAATTTTTTGTTCTAGTTCTGTGAAAAATGCCAGTGGTAGTTTGATAGGGATTGCATTGAATCTATAGATTGCTTTGGGTAGTAGAGTCATTTTCACAATGTTGATTCTTCCAATCCAAGAACATGGTATATCTCTCCATCTATTTGTATCATCTTTAATTTCTTTCATCAGTGTCTTATAATTTTCTGCATACAGATCTTTTGTCTCCTTAGGTAGGTTTATTCCTAGATATTTTATTCTTTTTGTTGCAATGGTAAATGGGAGTGTTTTCTTGATTTCACTTTCAGATTTTTCATCATTAGTATATAGGAATGCCAGAGATTTCTGTGCATTAATTTTGTATCCTGCCACTTTACCAAATTCATTGATTAGCTCTAGTAGTTTTCTGGTAGCATCTTTAGGGTTCTCTATGTATAGGATCATGTCATCTGCAAACAGTGACAGCTTTACTTCTTCCTTTCCGATTTGGATTCCTTTTATTTCCTTTTCTTCTCTGATTGCTGTGGCTAAAACTTCCAAAACTATGTTGAATAAGAGTGGTGAGAGTGGGCAACCTTGTCTTGTTCCTGATCTTAGTGGAAATGCTTTCAGTTTTTCACCATTGAGGATGATGTTTGCTGTGGGCTTGTCATATATGGCCTTTATTATGTTGAGGAAAGTTCCCTCTATGCCTACTTTCTGCAGGGTTTTTATCATAAATGGTGTTGAATTTTGTCAAAAGCTTTCTCTGCATCTATTGAGATGATCATATGGTTTTTCTCCTTCAGTTTGTTAATATGGTTTATCACATTGATAGATTTGCGTATATTGAAGAATCCTTGCATTCCTGGAATAAACCCCACTTGATCATGGTGTATGATCTTTTTAATGTGCTGTTGGATTCTGTTTGCTAGTATTTTGTTGAGGATTTTTGCATCTATGTTCATCAGTGATATTGGCCTGTAGTTTTCTTTCTTTGTGACATCCTTGTCTGGTTTTGGTATCAAGGTGATGGTGGCCTCGTAGAAGGAGTTTGGGAGTGTTCCTCCCTCTGCTATATTTTGGAAGAGTTTGAGAAGGATAGGTGTTAGCTCTTCTCTAAATGTTTGATAGAATTCGCCTGTGAAGCCATCTGGTCCTGGGCTTTTCTTTGTTGGAAGATTTTTAATCACAGTTTCAATTTCAGTGCTTGTGATTGGTCTGTTCATATTTTCTATTTCTTCCTGATTCAGTCTTGGCAGGTTGTGCCTCTCTAAGAATTTGTCCATTTCTTCCAGATTGTCCATTTTATTGGCATAGAGTTGCTTGTAGTAATCTCTCATGATCTCTTTTATTTCTGCAGTGTCAGTTGTTACCTCTCCTTTTTCATTTCTAATTCTATTGATTTGGGTCTTCTCCCTTTTTTTCTTGATGAGTCTGGCTAGTGGTTTATCTATTTTGTTTATCTTCTCAAAGAACCAGCTTTTAGTTTTATTGATCTTTGCTATTGTTTCCTTCATTTCTTTTTCATTTATTTGAATATCAGTTTTAATGGAGCCTTTTCATTTGCTTACCATTCAGTCTCAAGCGTTTGCTCCTGCCTTTCCCAACTAAGTGTCAGCTTTCTAACAGCCACTGTTCAAGGATGGATTGGACCCACTGAGGGACAGTGAGATCCCGCCAACTGCGTGTGTGCGCCGAGGCCGTGCGGCTCCCAGACGGGAACATCAGAGGGAATCCTGAAGCAGAGGGAGGGCTGGAGCCGGTCTTGGTTTGTGCCCTGCTGGCCATGGTGTTCCTCAGGGTTCACACAGCCTTAGCCACCATGCCCTCCTCGAGAACTCACATCCAGTCTCCATATTTGCAGTCCTGCCGACCAGAAGGAGGAAATCACATTCATTCTCCCATTTCCCAAAGGCATGGATCCTATAGACGTAGGCTGTAGACGTAGCCTGGAAAGCAGCCAGAGTCCTCCAGAGTGATTTACAGACAACCAGACTTAGAACGGGGCATGTTGAACCCAATCCTCCGAATTGGAAGCACTTATTTCATGTAAGTTTCATTCCTACCAAGGGGAGGCCCTACCTAGGGTACTCAGTGCCTCTAAGACTGATAAGCAGTCTCCCCAAAGAGGGGACTGATGTTTACTGGCTATTTTCAGTATGCCAGGTTTTTTACAGATGACTCTCCCATCCTCAGGACACCTCTGCCAGGTGGAATGACCACTCTAGGACACATGGAATGGCTGAGGCTGATGGGTTAGTGAACTAGTTCAGGGTCACCCCGCTGCATTCCGGTGGAGCTAAGATTTAAACCTGCATCTGTGTAGCTCTAAATTCTGTCCTGTGGTCTCTGAGCTGGCAGGACTCAGCTAACAGGAGTGAGTCCCTTGCTCCGAATTTTCTGGATACACCCACACTGGGCTCACACAGAGGTGATGGGCAATAGCCTTATTTTTCCTTCAGCTTTTCTCAGATCAGTAACCTCAGGGGACCAGCCTGAGTCATGCGGCAGGGAAGGGTCAGGAGGTGTATGTTTGGGTCTGCAGTGGCTTTGTTGAGCAGGGGAAGAAGGGTAAGACAGCTGACAATCTTTACTTGAATCACACATGCTGTCTCAGGGACACCATAGCTTGGCAGTTGGGAATAATAACTTTGGGGCACACAGATGTGCAAGGTTTGGGGAGCATGGCATGGCTGCTATGAAGTTTAGGTAATTAATGTGCAATCGATGATAAAAGATCCAGTTTTCACCTCTCGTCTTCCTACCCTGGTCACTGAATAGCTGGAGATGTTTCAGAAGGTGAGCGGTGCCCGGCAGCTGAGTTCTGAACTCCTTGTTATCACTGGGATCCTGACGGAACCTGCTGATGATGGAGAGACCGCCAGTCTGGGCCACTCACTTCTTGGGCAGGTGCTAGAAGCCTCTCCCCACTCTAAGGCACCCAGGCATGGGGAGAGCTCTCGGTTTGGACCCCGGAGGGTGAAGTTCACATTCCTGCTTGGTGACTTTCCATCTCTGTGGCTCTGGGCAATTTATCTCACCTCCCCGCATGTCAGGTTCCTTGATGGGGCAAATACCCACCACGTAGAACCGCCTTGAGAATTCCTCATGATAATGGTATAAAGTGCTCTGTAAAACCCAGAGCTTACCACACAAATGTGGTTAATATTATCCCTCCCAATCCTTTTTTGTTCCTGCCAGAGAGAAAACACACACACACACACACACACACACACACACACACACACCTGTCACTCTTCCACGTTTATGCCTCCAACTTTCCTGCTTTCAGATCTTAGTTGCTACTGACTCTTCTGCTGGAATACCCTTCACTCCTTAAAATGTTGCCTACTTTTCAATGCTGTCTCCTCTGTGAAGCTTGTCTGGTAGCTGGCTGTACACGACAGGTTAGACCAAGGTTTGGACTGGGCATCGGGACCTCTGACTCTTGGTCCTGGGTGAGCTGCTTCACTGACACTCAGTTACTCATTACTCATGAGGTCACTCACCCATTCATTCTTCCACTCACCGCCCTGTGGTCTGAACTTCCACACCCATTCATTCATCCACTCACTGCCCTGTGGTCTGAACTTCTATAACCAGAGTTTCTTACAGAGCTACTACGGACACAGGGTAGGCAAACCTGGACACCTGTTGTCCTTTTGGGGAGGATGGATACACTGCTGGGGAACACTGGAGCCCCCAAACTCACCCAGTTACCCTGGAACTCCCGTCTCCTCTGCATTGTGTCTCTGCCACTGGGGCCAGCCATGAACATTCCCCAATTCCTGGATTTGATCATAGCAACCAACTAGGAAACATTTAGCCACCAGGGCTGCTTGGTGTATTGGGTCTGAAGTAATTGAAGGATTAGATTTGCACGTTTACTTGGAGGGTGTGTGCCTGTGCGTGTTTACTCTCCTCCCTGCAAGTAACAAGTTCAATATTAATCTTCATTTCCAGGGAAATAATTAGTGTTAAGTGAACTGTGATTTCTATCTCTAGTTATTTCTCATGTGCTAATTTAAGCAGCAAGGAAAATGTTCTCTGTTGGCTGGATCCAGAGCTGCAAAGACATATTCCAACATAGGAATAAGGGCGGGGAGGGGGCGGACGGCGAGCAGACCACCCATCCAAAGGGGGATTGAATTCCAGCATTCCAAGAGTCTCCAGCTGTGGGGAAAATGGTCCTTCCTGTCACAGGCCCCTCTAAGTGGGACAAGCCCACCCATGCACTTGTGTGTTGGAGCTCAGTAAAGAAAAAAAACAGCAAAAGAAAGCAAAAGCAAAAGCCCAGCCTTGGGCATGACCTCTTGTCTCAGGAATCCACAGTGTGTTCTTTGCTCACACTCTCCCGTCTGACCTTCTCTCCTGGGTCTCCAGCCCTGTTTACTCCAAACCTTGGAACTGGATTCCTGTGTCCTGCATCCCAAGCTTGAAACCCATCTGGGACCCATCCTCCTGCCTTTATCTCGGTCCTCTCCTCACCACACATCTTTGTTGGCAATATCTTCTTGATTAGATTCATGAGAATGACCAGCCAATGCACAGTCTCCCAAGAGCCCTGATCCGACGCCCACCGATGGTAAACTTGGCCTCTTGTTGCCTGATGTCTGTGTGCTAAGGGCTTCATGTGTGTGGTGGCTTCTAATCTACACTTATCATTATTTGACAGATGAGGAAACTGGCTCTCTGGGAAGCTGACTTGCCCCAGGAAGTAGGAGGACCAGGGTGGTAATTTAAATCCGTGTGATCCCAAATCTCATGTTCCTTTTTTTAAAAATTTTTTTTGTCTGCGTTGGGTCTTCCTTGCTGCGTGCAGACTTTCTCTAGTTGTGGCAAGCAGGGGCTGCTCTTCTTTGCAGTGCGTGGGCTTCTCATTGCAGTGGCTTCTTTTGTTGCGGAGCACGGGTTCTAGGCGCAGGGTTCAGTAGTTGTGGCGCACGGGCTTAGTTGCTCCGCAGCACGTGGGATCTTTCCGGACCAGGGCTCGTACCCATGTCTCCTGCATTGGCAGGCAGATTCTTAACCACTGCACCACCAGGGAAGTCCCAAATCTCATGCTCTTAAGCACCATTTTGAGTTGTGTAAAAACAAAGGAAATTTCTGGTGGGATCCCAACATGGGGAGCTTGGGGTGTGGGGAGGTGGTATCTCTAAACTTTGGAATTGAAGCTGGAGAATAAACCAGGACCAATGAGTGGACACTCATGTTTCCTTTAATCCATTCAAAATGCGCCTCCATCTCTGGCTGGATGGACACTGCTTGAAATATCACCTTTCTTGTTGAATATTGACAGTAACAACAGAGCTCCTTTCATTGAATTTCTGTGTGCATTAAATGGCCAGATAGATGTGAAGCCCAGAGCACCGCATCCTGCCCTCCAATGAGATCTGCCATCGCTACAACGCATGCATTCATTCACTCTCATCCATTCACTTACAGTATTTACCCACAGACCATAAAGTGTGAATATCTACTAGTGCCAGGGAACATGTTGGGCTGAATGTACTGCACAAGTACCATGGGGTCCCCAACCTTAAGAAACTCTTACTTTTGTAGTAGGTCCTGATGGGGAAATGGCTATGTATAATTTGGTGTGGTGAGTGAACTGATGGAGATGAGGACAGGAGTGATGGGAGGGGTGGGTGAGGCTCAGCTATCTTGGGGGGCCCAGGGCAGCATCTGGAGCAATTGGTCTGTTGAAGAAGAGAAAGGATGGTGTTCTGTACCTCGGTGTTCATTGCAGCACTATTCACAATAGCCAAGACATGGAATCAACCTAAGTGTCCCTTGACAGATAAATGGATAAAGAAGATATTGTACATATATACAATGGAATATTATTCAGCCATAAAAAAGAACAGAATAATGCCATTTGCAGCCACATGGATGGAACTAGAGATGATCATACTAAGTGAAATAAGTCAAACAGAGAAAGACAGATTCCATGTGACATAACATATATCGAATCTAAAAAAATGACACAAATGGACTTATCTATGAAACAAACAGACTCACAGACATAGAGAACAGGCTTGTGGTTGCCAAGGAGGAGGGGAGGTTGGGGAGGGATGGATTAGGAGTTTGGGATTAGTAGATGCAAACTATTATATATAAAATAGATAAACACCAACCTCTACTCTAGAGCACAGGGAACTATATTCAATATCCTGTGATAAACCATATGGAAAATAATATGAAAATGAATGTCTGTGTGTGTATATATATATACATATAAAACTGAATCACTTTGCTGTAGAAATTAATACAACATTGTAAATCAACGATACTTCAGTAAAATAAATTTTAAAAAAGAGAAAGAATGGTGTTCCTGGAAGAAAATATCACCCCCTTGAGTGAGTGGATGAGGGTGACAATATGGTGTCTTTGGGTTATGATACCAAGTTGACCTTCAGTGGAAAGAAGCCTCATGCAAGGGAGCACAGGGGTGAAGTTGGAGTCCCCACTCTGGGTTCTCATGTTTGTTTTGTTGTCTCTCCTGACAGGCACCAGATGGATGACGCTGGGTGGAGAGTGAGGGTCTCACTCTTCTTCTTGCACCTTCTTGGTTCTCACCTCTGCGGGGCGGACACTGCTACTGTCCCCTTACCCTCTCCTCTCTCTCATGGAGCACACGTGATCATTCCGACTAGTCCCTGCTTTACTAGGTGGCACAGCCACTCTGCCAATGGCCATTGCCTTTTAAATCACCTTTTCTATTGTGGTAAAATATATCTAGCATAACATTTACTACAGTACCCTCTTTAAGGTGTACAATTCCCTGGCATCGAGTGCATTCACATTGTTGTAAAGCCATCACTACCATCCACCCATGAAAACCCTTGTTCACCACAAACAGAAGCAATGTACTCATTAAACAATAATTCTCCCCTCCCCCCACCCCAGCTGCTGGTAACCACCATTATACTTTCTTTCTCTATGAATTGGTCTACTCTAGATACTCATACAAGTGGAATACACACTACTTGTTCTTGCGTTGGCCTTATTTCACTTAGCGTACTGTTTTAAAGGTTTACTGATGCTGTATCAGAATTTCCTTTCTTTTTAAGGCTGAATAATATTCCAACATATGGCAAGACTACATTTTACTTATCCAGTCATCCCACCAAGGACACTTGGGTTGTTTCTGCTTTTTTGGCTCTTGTGGCTAATGCTCCTATGACACTACAAATAGGTGTACATATATCTATTCGAGTCCCTGATTTCAATTCTTTTGGGTATATGCCTGGGAGTGACATTGCTGGATCATATGGTAATTCCATGGTTGACTTTCTGGAGAACTGCCATACTGTTTTCCACAGGGGCTGTCCATCCACCCTCTCCACACCCTCCTCTAACTTCTCAGAACCTGCTGTGAGTGGTCAGTCAAGCCACACTCAGCCATGTAGACCCAGGCACCTCAGATATTGGAGGGTCAGAGGTGCCTCTGAGCTGATAAAGTGTGTTAAGTTCATGATAATCGTATGAATCAGGTCCCACCTGAGAAAACTGGTTCTCAGAGAGGTTAGGTAACTCCCTCCATGTCACACAGCTGGCATGTGACAGAGCTGAGATTTCAGTACAGGTTTGCTGGACTCCTAAGTCCTCTTGCTGTTTGAGTTCTTCCCCATCCCCTGCTGTTCCCTGTGCTCCCCGGCCTTGAGTGCACCCCTCTTGAGAGGGGGCCCCCTCTGTCCAAGCCCTGGTCCCGTCTGTCTCGTGATGGGAAAGTGACGCTGATGCCACACCTCTGAGGCCTCGGTGCCCAGCCAGTCCCAGGCCCTGGGGCAGAGCTGGTCTGCAGTAAAAATATGCTGGATACACACATGTGAGGATGGGCCCACAGAGGCACAGATATCACCAGGAGATGAAGGTACAGCTCACCTAACTTCAGGGAAGCTTCGACTCCATAGAAAACAGGTGAGCGCCAGATGTGATGCAGAGAAAACCCCAGTCTAGGAGCTTGGGACACTGAGTTCTAGCTCTGCTTCTGCACCAGCTGCAGGAACTTGAGCCAGATTCTTCTCTCCCTGCTTCGGTTTCCCCGTCTACAAAATGGGTGCTTTGACAGTCTGGTTACTTAAAGCCCTTTGGTCCTAATAAACTCTGTCACAAGCATAAGCCCCATCAGCCCCCCATCCTTGCACAGGAGTTACTGGCTCCAGATTTGAGTGTTTGGAGACGGCCTTTGCACAGGTGGGGGTCTGCATGGCTCAGGGGTCCTTAGACACTGGGACTTCCACCTTTCTGGCCTGATTGGCTTCCTCCAACTGCTTCTGATCTGCATTTCCCAGTCATCTAGGGCAGCCACTCTTGTGTGCAGGGTCCTTTCCCGCTGGCTCTGACACCCTTGGCGGAGTCCTCGAATGCTGCCTGGCCAGAGAGTATAGATCAGAAGGTCACACTTTTCTGCTTCTGTTGGTGTTTGTACCCCTGTAAAGAAAGAACAGATTGAGAATGGTGGGCAGCCTGTAGATGGGTCTGATGTCACCATTTATTGCCAAATGTTTCGGACTCAGCAAAACCTTAAGGAGACCCATCCAAGTTATTTTGCTTTTCATCTTTCATAAGTGTGTGTGTATGGGCTTCCCTGGTGGCACAGTGGTTGAGAGTCCACCTGCTGATGCAGGGGATGCGGGTTTGTGCCCCAGTCCAGGAAGATCCCACATGCCGCAGAGTGGCTGGGCCTGTGAGCCATGGCCGCTGAGCCTGCGCGTCCAGAGCCTGTGCTCCGCAACGGGAGAGGCCACAACAGTGAGAGGCCTGCGTACCACAAAAAAAGTGTGTGTGTATGAGTTAGTATGGTGTGTAGATGTGTGTGGTGGGCTGGATAATGGCTCCCAGGATGTCCAGGTCCTAATTCCCAGAACCTGCAAATATGTTAAATGTTAATGTGGAGAAAGGGAATTAAGACTGGAGATAGGATGGAGGTTTCTAACAGCTGACCTTGAGATAGGAGGTTCCCCTGGTGGCTCAATGTCATCACGAGGGGGAGGGTCCTTAGCAGTGAGAGGGGGAAGCGGGAGAAGAGGGCGGGCTGCTGTTACAGGAGATGCACTTTGCCTGTTGTCACCAGGGGTGAAGATTGAAGAAGGGCTGGGGGAGCCTCCAGAAGGAATGCAGCCCTGATCTTGGCCTGGTGAGACGCCTGGGGACTCCTGTCCCCCAGATCTGCCGGATAATAAATCACCAAGTTCATGGCAATTTGTTACAACAGCAATAAGGAAACTCATACGGTGAGTCACTGAGTACGTGTGAGTGTGAGTACCTGTGTATGAAAGACTCCATGTGTGTGGAGTGTGTATGAAGGAGTTTGGATGTGTGTGTGTGCACATGCACGCTCATGCCTCTTCCAGGGGAAATATGGTCGGCATGTGTCTGATTCATTTATACTCCAGTCATCAGAACGCTGCCCGCTGAGAGCTCTTTTATGGCTGTTTGGCCTTGGGGTTCCTCTGATGTCTCCTGACTTCTCCCTGGATGGAACCTGGCCCAGGAAGTGAACTGGAGTTACATTTCCATCTCAGAGCCTGTGAGACTCTGCTGGCTTGGGCTGCTTCCTGGAACTTTGGAACCTCAGGATTTGATGCCACAAGGACATCTGGGCTCTAGAGGCTCAGCCTGGGGCTTTCTGAAGGCTTCTGATATAACATAGATCCCAGGGGGCTGGCCAGATAGGGGGAACCAGATGGAGGCTCTGGGGCCACCTTGGTTTACCACTGACCCAGAATTATGGGGATGCCCACAATTCTTCAGTCAAGGCAACCCCCAGAAAGGGAGGAAGCTTCCAAAGCAGAAGATCTGAGGGTTTCACTGTTCTTATACCAATAGCCTGAGTCTGGGTCCCATTGACACCCAAGGGTACACCTAAAACCTATCCCATAAAAATAGTGCTGATACAGGAAGTCCCCCACATACGAATTGCAAATTCTCAAAGATGTGCACATGGAGCTTACTAATGAAGACCTCATGGAAGTGGAGGCTCAGAGAAAGGATGAAGAGAGACAAGAAGAAGAAGAAGTAACTGAAGAACAGAAGAGATTCATGACACAGGTAATGGCAAGGGGATTTTCTCTGAGGAGGCACAGTTAGTTTTTGAGACAAAGGACCGGAATGCAGAACAGTACATGAAGGTTGCAGTAGCTGTTCAGAATGAAATCCAATGCTACCATGTTATCGATGACCAGGAAGAAAAGAGCTACTACCCAGACATCATTGGATCATTTTTTCAAGAGTGTGAACATAACTGAATCCAGCAAGGAACCAGAACCTGTGCCATCAGCGTCAGACGTGAGTGAAATCGCAGCTGGCCCTCCGTCTCCTATTGCTGAAGATCCTTCAGCTCTATCATCTCCCACCTCCTCACCCTCCTCCAGTCAGTAACTCTTCTTGCCTGTTCACTCGATGCCAGCCCCCGTATGCCAGCTGTTGTACTGGACTAGTGTACTGTACTGTAAGATTAAAAAGGTTTTCTTTATTTTTTGTGTTTGTTTGTTTTTTAGGTATTATTTGTGTGAAAAGTATTATAAACCTACTACAGTACCGTACTATATAGCCAATTGTGTTAGTTGGGTACGTAGGCTAACTTTGTTGGACTTAGGAACACACTCTCGGAATAGAACTTGTACATATGTAGGGGACTTACTGTATTCAGTGTGTGGGCAAAGCCCCCTTTATATTGGATGCTAAAATACCAAAATACTTCTCAGTAAAACTAGTTGGTTTACTTCACTCTGTATGACAGACTCTAGGTCCATCCATCTCACTACAAATAACTCAATTTCACTTCTTTTTATGGCTGAGAAAGAGTCCATTGTATGTATGTGCCACATCTTTGTCAGAGGGGGAAGGGTAAGCTGGGACGAAGTGAGAGAGTGGCATGGACATATATACACTACCAAACGTAAAATAGATAGCTAGTGGGAAGCAGCCACATAGCACAGGGAGATCAGCTCGGTGCTTTGTGACCACCTAGAGGGGTGGGATAGGGAGGGTGGGAGGGATACGCAAGAGGGAGGGGATATGGGGATATACGTATGTGTATAGCTGATTCACTTTGTTATACAGTAGAAACTAACACACCATTGTAAAGCAGTTACACTCCGATAAAGATGTTAAAAATAAAAATAAAAACAAAACAAAACAAAACAAACCTAGTTGGTAAACAGCCTCTTTCCGGGGTCCCTGAGTGCTGTCCTGTCCACCTCAGCCTCCTTCTTGGGATCCACCATCCAGGTACCGAAGGGTCAGTGCTCAGCCCTGCAGGGTGTCTCTGGGAGCCTGCTTCAGCCCTACAGCTTCAGTCTCTTCTGATTAGCTGGGTGTCTGCCTTCTCTGTGTTGAGTATTTGGGACACTCTCTCTGATCGTCAGGACACTCAGCTGAGTCACAGTTAAATATTGCATGTTAGACAGTGAGCGGGTGGCAGTGGGGTGAAGAGAACACAAGCTCTTTGATTCCCCAAAACCTTCCTTGGGCCAATCAGCCTCTCTGAGCCTCAATTTGCCTATCTGCAAAATGGGCATCATATCAATTATATCATCAATGGAATCAGGTTGGCTCACCCTGTAGCGGTTTCTGCCTAGTGACTGCTGAGTCACTTAAGAGCCTTTTAGTTCCTGCTCCATCCTAGGTGACAGCGATGGGCTGGCTGCTTCCAGAAGTCTTCTTTTCTTCCTTGCTTATATTGGCCTGGCTGGAGCTGGTCTCCAGTGAAACATAGGTTCATTCTATATGAACACCCAACAGTGCTTCTTTCTAGCGCCTCCCTAGCAGCCTCTGGCCTCTCACTGAGTTTTTGGTTCCAGGCTGGGGGTGCTCCCCTTCTGTTGTGACTGACATTCTTTGGGCCCTACTTCATGATAGTTAGAACTTTCCAGGCTCAGGCGTCAGCTCTGTTGCCACTGGGCTCTCCAAGACCATCCATTCCCCATGAGCCTCTTCATAGCCCCTAACCTGGCATGTAGGAGGGTGATTCTCTTGCTGCTGCTGCCACATCAGTTATTAACCTCCTAGATCTCTGCTTTCAACCTATTTCTTTCTTTGCTTTAGTCCTGTCCACTCAACACACAGGATCTCAAATTGTTTCCTCATCAAACTTGGCAGGTATTTGCAGATACTCCTTCTGTAGCCTTGGATTCTGACCTTTTGCCTTCTATGGACTTCCCCTCTCCCTCTTTGCCCACATTTAGAAGGACAGTGGATTTCTTCTCTGGGACCTCAAGCTGCAAAGCTTCGGTTCACAAATGGACAGAAACTACAGAGTCTCAGGTTTCTGATCAACTAAAAGAAGGACTTGCAGCAGTAGTTGGGACTATCTCAAGCTGGAGTGGGCAACCCCACTGGGCTTTTAGCTCCTGGCTCCTGGGATGGCAGAGGGCAAGAAGAATGCTGAGTGCAGACATGGAACATGAGGGCCTAACCTGGAGCAGGTGTAGGAGCAGAAAGCGGGGTGGTCCCATCAGAGATACCCTGTGAGGGTGGGCTCAGTGCTGTGCTGGAGGGGAAGGAAGGGGGACGGGTCAAACTTGAGATAGATCCTTAGTCAAGATTCCCCTGGCTCATCAGCCTCTATTACTTTTGGTATTTTCTGGACTCAGTTATTGAGAACATACCAGTAGCCACATCTCCTCAGTCTTGGGTCCCCTGGGAGGTCGGTGTTAGGCTGAATAATGACCCCCAAAGGTATCCAAGTCCTACTTCCCCAAACCTGTGAATGTTACCTTACATCGCAAAGCATACTTTGCAGGTGTGATTAAGTCAAGAATCTTGAGATGGGGAGACAATCCTGGATTATCTGTGTGGACCACAAATACAAGCATGAGTATCCTTATAGAGGGAGAGAGAGGGAGATTTGACCATAGAGGAGGAGGAAGGAAAGGTGATGACTGAAGCACGAGGCTGGAATGATGTAGGGATGGGGTCATGAGACAAGGAATGCAGGCAGCCTCCGATTTGTTGTGGTCACTATTGGAAATTAATCCAAGGCTCTTAGCTGAGATGACTGCTATGGTGTGATACACCCCTGGCAATGGAGGTTTGTAAGGTGGCATGTGGGGGACCGTGTGGTGGGCTTTTGTTGAGCTTGGACTAATCTATTTTGTTGAAACAAGAAATAGATGAGATGGAGCCATAGACTGGCACTTAAGAGGCAGAGTTTAAACTCTGGTTTTTCTCTAATCTGTTTTGTGACCTCGGCCAAATTCCTTCCCTTCTGTGCTCACCAGTCCTCCTTGTCAAGGGAGGGGGCAGGCCTGTGAACCTTGGTGATTTTCCTGACGGAATATGTTGAGATCACCAAGATGATGGTGAAAGTAAGACCAGCCCCCTGTTACCAGGTGTGTCCTATGTACCCCATAACGTTTAAGGTGAACCATACATATTCATTTACACGTTGACTCACGGGAGTGCTTTTTGATTCAGGGCCCTCTCTGTGCCAGGCATCGTGCAAGGCTTTGGGATACAATGTTGAGCAAGGCCAGTTCCTTCCTTGTCTCCCTGGGACCGATCTCCACCAATTCAATTCTCACAGTCGCCTTTCTAGGTTGGAAAGGACTGTTTTCTTTGCTTGTCAAGAAAGTGAATCTTGAAGAAATTAGTTTATCTAAATTGACAATGCTTTTACGTGTTACAGCCAAAATTTTAATCCAGGTTCTGTTTGAATACAAAGAATGTATACTTTTTATGATGCTATCACAGCTCAATACATTAAATAGAATCCCCCTTTCCAGGAGTAGAAAATGATATTTTTATTTTTTTCTCCTTTAATATTTATCTTAATAGTCAAAAGAATTGAAAGCAGAAACTAGAGAAGCTATTCATACACCCATGTTCATAGCTAACTATTCACAATAGCCAAAAGATGGAGGCAACCCAGGTATCCATCAATGGATAAATGGAAAAACGAAATGTGTTCTATACATACGATGGAGTATTACTCAGCCATAAAGAGGAAGGTAATTCTCACACACACAATGGCATGAATAAACCTTGAGGATATCATGCTATGTGAAATAAACCAGACACCAAAAACATAATGTACGTTTCTACTTTTATGAGGTATCTAGAAGAGTCAAATTTATAGAGACAGAAGGTTGAATGGTGGCTGCCAGGGTTGGAACAGAGGGGGGAATAGGGAGTTAGTATTTAAGGGGGACCAGAGCTTTAGTTTTGCAAGATGAAAACAGTTCTGTGGATGGATGGTGGCCATGGCTGGCAAACAATGTTAATGTACTTAATGCCACCAAACTGCGTACTTAAAAATGGTCAAGATGTGAATTTTATGTTATGTGTATCTTACCACAATTTTAAAAGATGAAAAAATTTAGGAAGCTATTTTAAAGCAATGTTCAGGGCATAGTTTAATGTTACATGCTTTTGGACTTGTCATGGTGTAAACTTTTAAACTACAGAGACCCTTATCACAAAGAAGCAGGTTTGATGTTCCAGGCACCCTTGGAGAAATGTGCCACTTGACAGACAGTTTAAAAAACACAAAACAAAACAACCCCTCAAAACCCCAGGAGGCGCTGATACTTACTATTTACAGGCTTCTGAATCACATACTGAAATAGGAAATAGTTTGCTGGAGAAATCGTGCCGTGTTGAACCAGGGAAGTCAGATGCTGGGTTGAGACGCTGAGAGATGGCAGCACTCTTGTTACGGACAGCCACGTGCTCAGGTGGATTCTTATCTTTATCCTCATTTGTAGCTGCAAACATGGGGCTTGACAGAATAAAAGATGCACCCGGGGCCTTGGGGGTGACCCCTGTTTTTCCACTTCCCCTTCCCTCTCTCACTTCACAGTTGAGCCGTGCGGGCGAGTGTGTTTATACGCCCATGTAAGCATACAGGTATATGCACGTGTGTAGTCTGTGGAGCTTCAGTAGATGATGATCAAGGGTCAAAATCCCTCTTCAGAACTGAAAGAGTGACGGGGGACGTCTCCACCTATACATCTCTCCCTCTTTCCACTGCAAGGGGTGCCAGGGAGGGTGGAAGGCAGGGTCTGCACTCCTGGCCAGGTTTACCTGGTGGCCCAGGACAACAGACTTGCAGACAGCCAAAGAGATCGTCAGGCAACAGAGCGTGACAGTCAACATCAAAGTGGGAATGCCACTCCTTGATCCGGACTTGGCCATACCTGCCAGGGCAGAGCTGCGGATATGACCACCCCTGGAATTCAAAGGCGCTCTTAGACCAAGAGGACACACACACACACACACACACACACACACAGCCCAAATGCACCCCCCCTCCTACTTTTAATGAAAATAAAAGTCTAGACATCCTTTCTTCACAATTCTTCACTGACCTAATTATTCAGATCTGTGCTTTCTTTGGTCTTTTCAAAGAACAAGAAGAATGGTTAATTTCACTTAATGGAATAGTTGAATGTCATAATTGTTTTTTACATTTCTGCACAAATGTTTGAGTTAAGCTGTGCACACTCTCTCCCCCCGTCTAGAGCTGCTCAAAGGGGCCTTTCTGTTCCATCTTTTTGTTTCCTGACTGGACTGTCTGGGCTGGCTTCTGGCAGCCAGTGTGTTTGGGGAGGGGGTCTGGGGGGAGGGGCAGTTAATGACTGTTTTGGATGTTCTGATCTCTCTCTAATTCATTATTTGTCAGGCATGAGAGGTCCCCTGAGCAGGGGAGCGAACAATGATTTTTTAGTCTCTGGTGTTCTGTCTCCTTCTCCGTTTTCCTTCTTCATTTTAGATTAGGGGATAGAATCGTAACACAACGCGGGGCCCAAGATGTCATCGTCCTAATGTTGTGGGCTGTGATCTCATTTGATTCTCTCAATGGCTACAATGATGCTAGTGGTTCATTCACCCATCCAATCATTCACGGATGATATATTAAGAGATTGCTACATGCTGAGACCTTTCCTAGGTATTAGGAATCTGATGGGCACAACGTCCTGGTGGGAACAGACAGTCAAAAAAACAAGCAAACACGCAAAAAGACTTTAATTTGGAGTTAAGTTTTGTGAAGATAGTAAAACAGAGTGATGTGATATAGTATTGCTGGGGAGAGGATGGCTGGCTTAACTGAGAGGTATCAGGGAAGGCTTCTTTGAGGAAGTGACAGATTATCTGAGAAGAGATAATGAGTAATTGCCAAGTGTGGGAAGAGCTGGGGAAAAGAACACTGCAGATAACAGGAGCAGCTGGTGCAAAGGCCCTGGGGTGGGGGGACCTTAGGGAGGCCAGGGTGCCTGGGGTAGAGTTAGAGAAAGGTGGAGTTAACTGTCACAGAAGAGCCTGGAGAAATAACAGGGAGCTAGTCATTCAGGACTTTGTAAACCACAACATGGAATTTGGATTTAATCTCCAGACAGTGGGTCTTTGTAAGCAAAGAAATAATAGAAATGGAAAATGTTTTAAGTCGTCCCTCTTGCTTCTGTGGGGAGAAGACAAGAAAGGAACTAGAGAGTTCAATTAGGCAGCTGCTACAACCCCTGAGGGAAGTTTCAAACAGAGTGGACAGGATGGAGATGGTGAAAAGACATCAGTTCCATTTAGATATAGATCTGACAGGACTTAGCAGTGGGTTAGATGTGTATGTCAGGGTGTGAGAAAAAGAAAGATGTTATACGTTTTTGGCCTAAGTGAGCAGTATTATTAATTAAGATAGTAGAGACAGGGTGTATTAGTCAGTGTGAGACAGGTTATGCTTGGTGACAAATATCCCCCTCCCCCACCAAATCTCTGTGTGTTAATACAGCTAAAGTTTATTTTTGTTCATGGTATGTAAACAGCGCAGGTGGGTACAAAACCACTACTTTGTAGCTGCACCTTCTGAAACATGTGTCCTCCTGAGCAGGGCAAGGCAGAGTATGGAGATCCCAAGCAAGAAGTGCACACAACTCTCTGCCGTCAGCCCTCATCCTGCCTCACTGCAGTGGCCTGAAAAGGGTAGACGAACTGTGTGCCAAGAATAGGAGGTGGACCAGATAGACGTGAGTTCTGACAGTGTCCACTGCTGCAGGGAAGGAGCAAGGCTGGGGGAGGTGGTGACGAGTTTTGCCTTATACATATTGATCTTAAGTGTTCAAAGGTGTAAGTGGACTAGGATACAAGAGCTTGGACTCAGGGAGAGAGGCTGGGGCTGGTATAGAAAAGTACATTTATTAGTGAATATCTTCTACTCTGTTTCAAGCCCTAGTCCTGAATTTTAAATTCAGAGATGACAATCACACAATTCTTGTCCTCCAGGGATTTATTTAAAGGTCACAGAGTATTCACATCAATAACCACTTTAATATCTCCTCAGTGCTTCTAGGAAAAGTCCACTTGAGCCCCAGGCTGCCTTGACAGCCTTGCATTCAGTCACCCGTAAGCAATCATTCATTCATGCAACAAAGATTCACTGAGCACCTACTATGTTCCAGGTATAGAACATTTTCATGAGTTCATGAACATTCTACACATTTCTTATCTCTGAGCACTTGTTCATGCTGACCTTTCCATTGTGTGTACCTGGTCTCCCCATCTGCCTGGAAAACTACTATGCATCCTTCAGCACCCATCTCCATATCACTGCCATCATGAGGACTTTGCTCACATCCCACTTGTCTCCCCAGAAAAAGTCAGCTTTCCTTTCCTCTGGGACACTGGATATAACTCTTTACTGTAATACCTGCCTGACAGCATCTCAGTTGTTGCCCTGTTGGTCTCCCCATCAGGACTGGAAATACAAGAGGAGTGATTCGTTTACTCATTCAACAAACACTTATCAAAGGAAAACTATGCTGAAGTAGACGGAGGCCCTGGCATGACTGGATCTACTCAGTCTTCTGCACATGACCACGTCTGGCATGGGGCTGAGCAGGGGCTGTTATAACAACGTCCTCCTCTAAGGTTACCCACTCTGTGCCCTGCACGATGATGCTGTTACTTTGCAAATACCTTCTAGCTGGCGTCTTTGCTACTGCCCCTCTCTTACTTCCCTGACCCAAGTCTATTAGCAACACAGCCATCAAAATAGCCTTTTAAGACAGTTTTTGAAGTATAATTTACATTTATAACAATCCTTTTAAAGCATACATAAAATCATGTCATTGGAATTTTCTTGTCCAATTCTCTAAGTGGCTTCCCATCTGGCTCAGAGTCATGGCCAAGGTCCTTGAACCACAGCGGGTACCACCATGAGGGCAGAGCCCTCTGACCCATCCCACCCCTCTCTGCCTTCCTCACGCCACCTGGCCCATGCTGGGCTCCTTGCTTTGCCTCGGACTGTCCAAATATCTCAGAGCTTCTGCACTTACCTTTCCGTCTACCTGAAACCCTCTCCCCCGAGGTGCTCACGGGACATTCTCCCGGACTTCATTCAGCATGTACTCACATGTGGTCCAGCTCTTGCCTCCCTCTGTAGTGGGCGTGAATATTGAATGAAATAAGGCAAGTAGAGCACTTTGCACAGTGCCTGGCACTCGGCTATGCCTGGGGGCTGCTGTTGTAAGGATCATTACACCATGGGACATGAAGGATTGTGGGGGGCTGGTGGTCCCAACCTACTCCTCCTTTCCCTCTGCAGCAATGGAAGACTTAGAATTTGTGACGTGATTTGCTGGTGAGAGCTCAGGGAAGAGCAAAGTGAGGATATGAATCCTTCTGTGCTGCTTGGAGCCCACCAGGCTTTCCTCACCTGTGGCCTCGTAAGAAGACAGCCTCCTGAGTGGATTCCTTCATCCTGCATTGACTGTCCTTCTTCTCAACTTTTGTAGGGCTTTCTCTTCTCCTCTCTAGCTGACCATTCCTAACTTCTCAAAGAGATGCTTGTGGCCAGACCCCTCTCTCCCACCAGCCAAACTTTGTATGGCTGGGATCACATCTTTACCTTCTGAATTGTGGTACACAGCACACGACCTGGAACGAAGGAGACAGAGAAAATGTTTGTTTAATGCATGCCTAAAGAAATGAACAAATGAATGAAGGAATGAATAAGGTAGTCTTTATTCTTCCAGCAGAGGGGTTCTATGGCTTGAAAGAGCAGATGCATTTTCCCAGATTGTCAAACTAAAACCTGAAAGAGCAGAAATATTTCCCCAGATTGTCAAACTGAGACCGAGTAAGCAGATTCTTTTTCCATTAAAAATTGAGATTAATCCCAGCCCTGTGGACACCATCCATTTCCCCTTTATTGCCCTTTCCCTTTCCAAAGACTCCCACCCTTCATTCCTAAACCCTCTCCCAACCCATCCCTCAATCACCCTTTCCCACGGGTGTCCCAGGAAGCCCCACAGCCTCTCTGCAACTTGATTTTATAAATTCTTCCTCTTTGTTGCTTTTTCTGAGCACTGTAGCTCACTAAGGGTCTCCTGCTGACCTGGGTGTCCTAATGGCTGGACCCACATATTTGCAGCATTTTTAGAAAAGTCATGCACGTCTAATTACATGGAGACACCAGCACATTAATTTCCTGGTTTTCACTTTCACAGGAAAAATTTGGGAAATTTAACCCTAAAAATCATAGAACACATCGCCCACATCTGGAGCTGGATCAGATATGGGACCAGCAGAAAGGAAAAATGTTTCTTTTTTTGGCTTCCTCGGGGGCCAAGGAAGAGCACGCTCTCTCTCCTTGACTTTGCAGTGATCCTGGATTCCTCATGCAACATGCTGGTCAAATTCCACCACTAGGAGGGCCAAGGGGTATCAGAAATCCTTCACGTTTCTCAAAATTTTGTCTGTTTTGGAATTTGTTACGAGAACTAGACAATGTCATCTATGAAAATGAGCTTTGAAAATGAGAATATGCTTATCCAACAAATGAGTTATAAATGTCTACTGTGTGCTAGGTGCAGCGTAAGTCTTTGGGGAGAGAGAACTTGGGAAAACATGGTCCCTGCTATTAGCTCCCCTGCCAGTCTTCATGTGAATTAGAAAAAGGAGCTCCTTCGAAGCAGATGCGGCCTTGTGCCAGGACACACAACTTGATAAGAGGAGCATGGGTTGGATTTCCCTCCTCGCTTGGCCCTTCATCCAGATGTCCTTGTGTAGTCAACAACCAACGTACAGGGTGGTCCTGCCTGTCATCAATGAGACCTAGTAAGTATCGATTAGAGAAGCATCTCAGATGTCGTGGGACAAGCAGACAGACTTGTCCTGGTGCTATAGCTCTGCCGCCCGCTAACTGTATGACTTGGGATGAGGTTCTTAACATCTGTACTCCTCACTTTCCTCATCTGTAACATTGGACTAAGACTGATTACCCAGGTTGTTCTGAGGATGACATGGGATAATAAGTATGAAGGCACTTGGATAACTATGGAATGAATGTAAATATGGTGTCAATCCACATTACTGTTATCACCTGTGTTATTGTGGAGATCATGTTATAAACAAATGGGCTATCTGGTCCAGCTAAAGATCTAACTGTCACTCAGAGTGCTTTGCTTTGATGGCATTCATCACAATGGGATTTATTGTGGATCCTAAATCTTCTATTTGAGCTCTACCTCACATCCCTTTATGCTTTCTGTGTACACACATCGACATAGGACAAATGATTTTCTGCTGAACAGAATTTTAACTCATTTAACAAATATTAACTGAGCTTGTACTCTGTTCTTTACCTCATTAAGTATAAAAGATACAGGTATGAATAGCATACAGACCTTGCCATAATGGATGCTACCATGTAGCCAGAGAGACTTCCACAGGCACAGGAAAATTTAGTACAAGGTAGGAAGTGGTGAGTAGTGTAAGAATGGAGCAGATGATGGGGGGGTATTTTCAAGGGAATAAAGAGGTCATTTTTTGTGGAATGGATAAGGAAGACTTCATGTAGGAGTGTCATTTGATGTGGGTGTTAAAGGATGGCTGGGATTTGGGTATTGAAGATAAGAGGAAGGGTATTGCTGATAAAAGGACCACTATGGGAAAATGCATAGAGAGAAGGAGGAGTAGATTCCAATTTACTGAAGTTTGGGATTATGAAAGGGAGGGAACTTCTGAACACATGTGACGAGATAAAGATGGACCACAGAATCTTCCTTCTGTGACACCCAATAAAGAACAAGCCAAAAATAAAAATTTTCAACAAAGCAATTAATGGAACATAATCTAATGCTATTCACATGCAACAGTGAGAGCCAGAGGAAGAAACAGAAGATTCTGAAATGACTGTCTGCATATTATCCCAATACTCCCAAGTAATAGAGGAATGAAAAAGTGAGTTGACCAAATTCTCAAATATTTTTTGCCAATAGCCCCCTTTCCTAATTTTGAAAAAGGCAGATTGAAGGTATGAATAGGAACCCTTGGGAAAAGCTGAGGATAATTCACTGAGTCATCCTTACACACTATTAGCCTTTATCAGTCAAGGTAGAAATGGGATAGAGTCGGAGGTGAAGTTGTTGTTTCTTTCTGGAGTTGTAAAACATATTCCTGCCTGGTGGCCTTGCCATCAGAAAGGAAAGCAACTGCTACAGGGCGGAGTGACCAGTGGTCCAGGACATTTGCCCAGGATCTTAGAGGAGGGATCTGATGCCAACTTTCACAGCAAGTTTTTTTTTTTTTTTTTTAATCAGAGAAAATAGAAGATCTGGGCAGAGATGCCCTTGTTTAGCATAAGTTGGATGAAAAGAAACAGTTTGGCCACTATGCAAATATACTACGTCAAAAGCTAAGTGTAAAAAAAAAAATTAAAGAACAGTTTATATAAAGCACAAATGAAGAACCTAGTCCTGAAGAAAATATAACCCCAGGAACTGAAGAAAACTCCCAGCAATTGCTTTGTACTATAGAAGAATATAATATGACCATGAGTTTAGTAAAATAGGAACTTAGAGATGAGCCAATAAAATCACGGGATGAGAAGAAAAGTGATGTTATGGGCTTAAGAAAACAATCTGAGACTGAAGCAACAGCATGTCTGAATCAATACATAAATCACAAATGACAAAAGAACAGAATGATGCAGTTGAAATACTGAATTACTGATATTAAGGAAGTGTTTGAGATGAATGCAGAAGAGGAAGTAAAGAGATTAAATCAATAAGAGGAAAGGTATTAGTGTGCAGGCTGATAGATAATGCCTTATGAGATTAATCTGTGGCCCTGAAACACCAAAGCCAACAAATCATTGACACAACTGAAGGAAAATTTCCCTGAAAAGAAGGAGAAAACATATTCCTATTAAAAGGCCACACTGTGTTTTATAAAAAAAGTAAAGTACATTTAATACCAAGACATATCCTGCTTAATTTACTGACCATCGAAGGTAAACGGAATTCTTCAGACATCTGAGCAGAAAACACAAGTTTCCTGGAAGAAAGAAGAATAAGGTTTTAGATTTTCCCTCCAGCAACATGTCACACACCAAGGTGGAGCAGTGGCTATGGGGTTCTAAGTGATATGAGGTTTGAATCAAGAATCTTATGCCCAGGAAAGTTGTGTTTCAGATATAAATGCAACAGGCATGTACTCTGAAATGTGAAAGAAGTTGGAGGAAATGGAGTTCTGGGAAACTCTGGTGGAAAATGGTCCTCTATGTCAAAGTCCAGTAGACCAAATGATAAGTAGAAGATGGTGCTAAGAACAGTTGTGCAGCCTTCAATGTCCAAAGACAGAGGGGTGATATGTAAAGTCCCCAGGGAAAGAAATATGACTCCCATAATGGGAGGGGCTGAGCCTAATTTTTCTCCTTAAGTATAATGATGTGAACAGACAAAACGTGGACTGTCTGTCAAATAGTAGCATCTCAGATAACAGGTCATAGAAGTGATTTTCTTGAAAAAAAAATCCTTGACAGTAAATTCAGCTAACCAAGCACTGAATCAAATGAAGAATGGAGACACTACAGGGAAAGAATTGATGGTGAACATTGAAATTACATAAACATTGAATTAAGAGTAAAAAATTGTAGAATTATGGTGACAGAATAGTATCTAAATCCTATAAACCCTATTGATGTAAAAAAAAAAAAACACATATAGAATTGACTAAACCAGAGGTCAGCACACGTTTTTTGTGAAGGGACAGAAAATAAATATTTTAGGCTATGCCAGCCATGTAGAGTTGCTGTTGCATATCCTTCTTATTTATTTATTTGTTTGCTTATTTATACTACCTTTGGAAAATGGAAAGACCACTCATAGTTCATGTGCTGTATTAAAACTGGGTGGGGACTGATTTTGGCCCACGAGTAGGTTGTAGTTGGCCGACCTCTGAACAAGATCACTGGCCTGTTAGCTACCAGTTAGTCCATGAGTCCACATGGCCTGGCGTTGCTCAATGGTCCCATTTTCTCCACTGATCAGAGTTCGGAAAAGCTGACAATGTGACTTGAAATGGAGATTGAGAGAAAAATCCAAGCCAGACCTTACGACTCCAAGTCAGGGCACAAACCACCGTGCCATTCTGCATGTGATTTTAGAGCTGCACTGGCCAATTCTGATAGTCACTACTGCATGTGGCTTTTGAGCACTTGAAACGTGGCTGGTTCGAAGTGAGATGCGCTGTAAGTATAAATATACCTGCGTTGTGAAGACTTAGTACAAACCAAAGAATGTAAATATCTCATAATAATGAATGATGTTTTTTTTCTAGGTGCTAATATCATAATGAAAGTTTATTGTATTTCTTATCATTTAAGTTCAGCTTCATCATTGAAACTTTTCCTTGGGTTAGGTAGGTGGATATTCTTCTGGGGAGTAGAAAGAGAGAAAGTTCTCTCCCCCGACAGCCACCCTCTCTCTCTTTTTCTTTTTTTCACAACTCACACACACACTGTATTTTATTTTTACAAGAGATAAATCAACTGACACCAAGCATTGTAAATGGATGACCACAAAAAAAGCAACAATGATTGCAATTACCAAACACGAAACACACCCACGCTATGTCATAATATTGACGAATGATTTTTAAATGTTGATTACATGTTGATATGATACTATTTTGGGTGTACTGGATTAGATAAATTATATCATTAACATTAATTGCACTTGTTTCCTTTTACTCTTTTAAAAGCATGGTATTAGAAAATTAAAAGTTATGCAAGTGGCTTGCCTTATTTTTATATTGGACAGTAGAATTTGAAGTACATGATAAGGAGATAAAATATTTTTCATAACGATGGAGCCTTGCCGTTAATGAAACCAGGTGTATTAGGCAAATGGACTCGTCTGTCTATTTTCCTAGTCGAAAGGAGTGTGGCTAGAACCCCTTAGAATGAACATGACTTCAATTCAAATCTTGGATGTTCCGCCTGGTACCTGTGTGGTCTTAGAAAAGACCCTTTACCATTTAGAGACTGACCTTCTCCTTGAGAAATGGGAGGGAAAGTTTGTGGTGAAGATTTAATATGAATCTATGTTACAACACCTTGTAAATGGTTGTGTAAATGAAAGGGTTTAGTAATATCCACCTTGGAGAGAGAAGTAGGCTGCTTTCATGAACACTAGGATTGAGAACTCAGCAGATGATGACACCCAAGAGGTGGGTGTTGTGTCTCCAAATGTGTTCTTTCTTCAGTTCTGTCTTTCTCTCCAGACCACCTTCTGTTCCCCAATATGTAACTCCCCACAACCCAGCCTTTGTACATGGCTCACAAGGCCCCCAAATGTGGTCTCTCTGCCATTACTCTGGCTTTCTATGCTGTACCCCTGGCTTAAATAACCCTTTCCTCCCGTGACTTGACCTCATGCTTTCAGACCAGCTCCCACGTGAGACCCCCTTCCGGTAAGTTTGATCCCTTCCTTTCCTTGGCTGCCTGGCCTTCTCATCTCCTCCCGCTTCTGCTTTGGCTGCTCTTTGCAAGCAGGGGTTGTATCTAATTCATTTTAGGAAACCCAGCAAACAGCCCAGAATCCAGTCCTGTTGACCTTCAGTAGTTCCTTGATAAATGGATGCACGTGTAATGGTATGGAGAAAGCTCCGACTTTCAAACAATTTGTGGAGAGGTTCTAGCAACAAAATCTCCCTTTTGTGGAGAAGTTGTTTTGGAAAGGATCTTTTGGGGTGGGCATGGATGCTTCCTGTTCCTGAATGAAAATGGGACTGGAGACAAAATTAAAAAACTTCTTTTACTGGCTGTCGTCATTGGGGGTGCCTCAGAAGCAAACCCTGAGAATTGTGTGCAAGTGAATTATTTGGGACGTGATCCAGAGAGACACGCTGAAGGAGCGGGGAGATGAGGCAGCATGTGGCGATGGCTGGTAAAGAGCTCACCACCAAGTAGGTTATCACTGTGGGCAACTGGAGCCCAACCCTGCAGAAGGGGCTCTGGTAGACAGTGCCCAGCACTCAGGGTTATCTCACCTGCGGGACAAAGGAAGCTGGGAGGTTTCCCGCCACCTGCCATCCACCATTGGTGGAGTGCTGCTGGGGGCGGGTGATAATCCTGGAGCACCTCCTGCTGTTCCCACCCTCAGGCAAAAGAGTACGGGCGCTGGCAGTTGGAACTTGGGCTGATGGGTGCCTAGGGCAGAGCAGCTATTACAGGGGCACTAGCCCATCCAGCACCTTTGTTCCTTGTTAATGTAGCCTGGTTTTGTTTGCAACACCAGTGTGCCAAGGCAGTGGATCATATTTTGGTTAAGCGAACTCTTATAATCCTGTTCTATTATTTCCCAGACTCCCTTGAAGATGAAAGATGGTCATGGGACCGTGTTCTGGACAATGAGAGTAAAAGGTAAGACAGCTCCGGAGGCTTCTGGGAAAACGTTCACTTTATGATAAAAGGGACTGACCCATCTGGCATCCCTTCTTCTAGCATTGGGTGTGACTGTGATTTATAGAGTCACAGCAGCCTCCTTGGCACCTTGAAGGAAGAGCTTCAAGAGCTGCCATGTTGCATTGACCTCCACACTCTGGGGAAGATAAGGTAGCAGGTATCTGGTGTTGCATTACCTGCCACTGAAAACACTTTAGACTCATGCCCTTGGGAAAAATTGTGGGTGGGTGGGGTGTTTGTATGAGGCCATGTACCCCAGGATGTGACGCTTCAGTATAGCTCCCCAAAATTTGGACATGAGTTAGGGTTCTATTGTTACTATAACAAATTACCATAGACTTAATGGCTTAAACACAATTATTCTCTCCAAGTTCTGGGGTCAGAAGCCTAACATCAAGGTGTCTGCAGGGCAGATTCCTTCTGGAGGCTTCAGAGGAGAAAGCTTTTCCTTGTCTTTCCCAACTTCTAGCGGTCGCCTGCATTCCTTGGCTGGTGGCCCTCCCCTTACATCACTCCCTCCTCTGGCCCCCGTCATCCTATCTCCTACTGTAGGACTGATTCCTCTCATGTCCATTGTATAAGGACACTTGTGATGACATTAGGTCCACCAGGATAATCCAGGATCACCTCCCCATCTCCAGACCCTTGACCATATCCGCGAAATCCCTCTTGCACATACGGTAACGTTCACATGTCCTGGGGGTGCGGACATGGATTATCTGTGGGAGGGACATTATTCATTCTGCCACAGGAGAACGAGTGGATTATTTGAAAATTAAGGAGCAGCTAGACTTCGTGCCTGGCTCTTGGGGCTCGGGGCAGAGGGAAGGTGTTGTGTTTGGATGTCAAAGCTCAAAGGCAGAGGGAGGTGATAAGTGAGATGCAGGAAGAAGAATAGGTCCTAGGTCCATGACTGTGGCTGTTGAAAGCCTGGAACTGTGGTTTGGGTCAAGTTTAACCATGAGGGCTTCAAGTGACCACAGCAGTGGGGGAGAGGCACAGTCAACACCTGGTTACAACGGATGGAGAAATGAATGAATATACCAGTGAGGGGTTCCACCAGACTCATCCCTCCTTCCTGGGGAGAAGATAAGCAAGTTGTCTCCCTGTTCCTCTCCCCACCTCTAGGTGAGGAGAGCCAGGAATTCAGGGGCTGGGGGTGCTTCTTTTCTGTTCCTAGGAATTTAGTCAAGCCCCGTGCTTGGGGCTGGTAGGAGAGGTCTCTCGAGGGAGGTAAGGGGCAGGGAGACTGTCACTTCCTGGTTAACTTCCCCAGAGAGTAGAGGCCGGACAGCAAGCGGCCTGGGAATGTGGGTGTGGAACAAAGCCTGCTTGCTCTGGGTGCAAACAGGCTGCCAGGAATGTCACGCCACTGGTTCCCAGCTGCCCCTCAGCGCCCTGCCCTGGGCAAAGTGGAAGAGCCTCAATACAGGGAGAAAATAAGCCCAGGATAGCCCCTCTTCCCCCCACCCCACACTGTCACAGCCTTGCCTCCAACTCTGTTTCCCGATTCTCTGCTCCTTCGTGGCTACTCAAAGTCTCCTCCGTGAATTTCAGGCCTTGATTCATTTTTGTTTGGTTTCTGCAAAGGGGTGGGTATTCTGCTGAAGGAAAGAGATTCAAATGAATGGAGCGTTCGGCTGGAGTAATTCTGCGGAATGACTCTCATGGCCCTCACTTTGGGGAGGGGGCTCAGAGATGTCAGGTCACCTGTGAAGGTCACACAGGCAGGTGATAGAGGAAAGAGGATTCCAGTCCTGTCCGGCTCACCCCAAACCCTGTGTTCTTCTCAGTTGACAGTTGTCCCCTTCAACCTCTCAGCCCATCGGTGAATGCAGACTTGTGAAACAGGCCTATTTTCTCCATCACTAAATAATGGAAATCTGAGGCCTTAGCTTAAAATAGAGTGGGGGCTGTGGGAGCAGAGCCATGCCAAGACATTTTAAGTCGGACCCCATGATAAATGGAGATTTGATATTTCTGGATAATTCCCAATGAGCACCCTTCCTCTTTAATTATCCTGTGGTCACCCTTTCAAAGGTGATTAAAGCTATTCTTCAGTAGATGTGGTTATACATTGAGTGGGAACCTGGTCTTTCTTGTGGTTTTTATCGCAGCAATTAAATCTGGCCGGCTGGTAGACGCTGTGTGGCAGGAGGGTTTTTCCTAAGCAGAACGATTTTCCCCTTCGGGCAATGTTAAATTTAGGAAAAATACAATTAATTATATCAGACAGGTATCTATTTTCTATCCTGCACGCATTAGAGGCTCAAGGGCTTGTTTCACTCCAACAGAGAGCCTGTCTGGGTCCAAGGCTGCCGCCCCTCGTGGAGCCCTTGGGCTTGTCCTCACATGAAGCCTCCCCCCCCCCCACCTCCTGTCCTGCTCACGCCCACCCGCCCCTCCCCCCAGCCCCTCCCCCATCCAACACGCACAGCTCCCTTTGGAAGTAAAAATGAAAGGGCTGGTGTTTACCAGAACTTTCTCTAATGCTCCCAAACATATGATTTAGATGTTCGGTGTTGAGAAAAATGAGTAGTCTGAAAACTGGAGCAAAGCAAAGGCCATTTGCCTTGTTTCTGCCCTCCACTCATCCTTCGATCTGGGAGAGATCCCCAGCTTCTCTGGGGCTCCTTCTCTCCATCTGCAAAATGAGAGGTTGGAACCAGATACTTTCAAAATCTTGTTGGGCTCCCAGTTAGGAATGTCAACCATGGCTTAGTGAGATGAGAGTTCCAGTTCCTCAGTAAAAGACATAATTAATACTTTTTCTCAGGTGCTGTTTTGTGTTCCTGACGTTGAAAGGGGCTTGGGATTCATAGATGATTATACACTTTCCTCTTTGCTGGAAGCTTCATTAGCTCTGAGATAGATTTGGGAGGAAGATTCACTGGCATTATTGATAAGCTGGATTCAGCTGTATCATCGGTGGGAGGGGGCCGTGAACAGATGCTCAGAAAGTATTTGCTGAAAAATAAGAAGGTGACTCTTCAAAAATGTCAGTGATTTGGTATCATTTCCTAAACACCAATGAAATGTCAGACGTATCCATGATTCATTCACCCATAAGGTCCAGATAGGTTTTCTTTTGGGGGCGAGGGGGGATGTGTTTTGTTTATTTAAGTTTTGTAAAATAATTTGAGGTTTAAAAAATTATGAACTACAGGTTTTAACCAATTAAGACTACTAAATTTATTTTATTTAATTTTTAATTTTTAATTTTTTTTATTGGAGTATAGTTGATCTACTATGTTGTGTTAATTTCAGGTGTACAGCAAAGTAATTCAGTTATACACATACATATAATGTGAGGGGAAGTGATAAATTAGCAGCTTGGGATTAACATACACACGCTACTATATATAAAGTAGATAACCAACGAGGACCTACTGTATAGCACAGGGAATCTACTCAATATTCTGTAATAACCTATATGGGAAAACAACCTGAAACACGTATGTTTTTATAGAATATGTTCATGGGGCTCGTCCGCTGACCAGGCTTTACCTTCCTGCTGGCTTGGATCCTTGGTCCAGAGCCCGTCCAACTCTTTGTTTGATCCTGGACCTCTCTCTAGACATCACCTTTCTGCCTTCATTCCCTTTCCTGATAAACTGGGATAGGTTTACCTGCCAGCTGTCTCACGAGGGTGTTGTGAGGATTAATGAGATAATATTTTTTCAGTACTCAGAGATCTTCTGATGAAAGAGCCTATAAAAGTACCAAGTGTCACTATTATTATAATTAATGGCATTTCTGAGAGCTTTCAAAGTATATGTTGGGGTAGACGGAAGACAGAGGAGATCCCTGCTTTAGGAGTCAGCTTTCTATTGGGGAAAACCAAGGCAAAGGAGCCTGCGTGTGGCCGAAATGCCTGTAAGGAGTTGGGGCTCACATCCAGCAGTGGGAAGAGCATCAAGAAATGAACTCCAAGATAGGGGTGGTGGTGGGGAAATTGCCGATGCTGGGAGATGCAGGATGTGCAAAGATGGCTTCCCTTCCTGGGCAAGTAGAGAGCAGCTCATAACCAGATCTCAGTTTGAGCATCAAAGCAAAGTGCCTCCCTGGGTGGTTCTTTCTCCTGTTGGAGCATATACACCAGGCCTGCCAAAGAGTTTGGCTCACTCCTTTACCTTACAAACAATGCTCCCACCATATGTCAAGGTTCAAACAAAAAAAGACACAGTTGCTGTACACAAAGAGCTCTGAATCTGGTGGGGAAAACAGGCTCGTGCACCGAGCTTGAGTGCAGGAAGTGGTGGGGCTGCAAAAACAAAGGGAAAGCAGAGGGATGATGGGAGAACAGAAAAGGGTGATTTCACCAGACTGTAGGAATCAGGGGAGGCATCCTGGAAGAAGTGGCCCCTGAACTAACTCCTGAAGGTCCACAAGGGCAGCTGGTTGGAGAGAGGGTGAGAGAGAACATGTGACTGTGGGGGGGGGGAGGAAGGGTTAATCCAAGCAGAAGGAAAAGCATGTGCAAGGCTAGTAAAGGCAGGAGTGGATGCGTGATTGGGGAAACTGTAAACAGGTAGGCTGCGATAGGAGACAGCCAGCTTAGAAAGCCAGGCAAGGCCTGCCTGCCACCAGGAGGGTCTGACCTGAGTTGGTGGCCACAAGGAGGGGCTGAGTACAGACATCAGGAAGTAGGGTCTGCAGGTCCAATTGAGGGTAATGAAGGAGGCGAGGGTTTTATTGCAGTAACTGCACTATTTGTTCACATGTCTGAGTTGCCAACTAGACTGTGGGGTCTTTGAGGGAGGCCCCTGTGCTTGACCTATCTTTGGGAAAAGAACGTTAAGGATAGTGACAGGCACAGGGCCTGATGAATGATTTGCAAGGCCCAGCCTCAAATGAAAATTTGGGACCCCTTGTTCAAAAATTAAGAACATTAAATCAAGTGTGGAGCCCTTTAAGCACAGGGCCCTGTTCAACCACACATGTGACAACCCACTCCAAAAGCCATATCTGATCTGCCCCGTTGAAGATACCTGACGTCTTGAACAGAACGACCAGGGAACATTTGTGGAAGCACCAGGCAACATGTTTGGACAGATTCACGGACTAAATTATCCACCAGGCTGGCCCTCAGTCCTTTTTCCTTTGCATGTGGACACTACTGATTGCCAGGAAGTCAATAGGCATTCATGCAGAAAAGCAGGAGAAAGAGGAAGAAGAAATACTGATGGCTCTTCAATGCATGTCGAACAGCAACACAAAAATATTCTTCTAGTTTTCGGTGGAGGAACGATATGAGTCAGCTCCTGCCTTGGCACCTGAATGACTTTTCTT
The DNA here is from genome assembly GCF_964270905.1 of Leucopleurus acutus. Lineage (NCBI taxonomy): Eukaryota > Metazoa > Chordata > Mammalia > Artiodactyla > Delphinidae > Leucopleurus > Leucopleurus acutus. Next base: position 5,865,050 of record NC_139142.1, read on the forward strand.
GCCTGATGACTCAGTTTAAATGGAAATATTAATTTACTTGAGTTAGCGAGTCAATGGTGGTGCCAACACTTTCGACCGGTGCGAACTTCCACAGAGAACACCAGGAGATGCACATATCTCCTTGGGAGGAGAATTTGAAGTTAATACATATTATACATACATCAGTTCACAAATATTTCTCCAGCATTGACTTTGCCAGGTCTCTGCTAGGAGGTGGGACACAGGTGTAGAGAAGACAAACTCCCTGCTGCCTTCATGGGGCAGCCATGGTATGAAAATTACTAAGAAAGCATCAACTGTTACTACTTTCAGTAATGAAAAATTCATTGCTATTTTCTCTGTTGGATGTATTGTCTTCTTCATCTATGTAATGCATTTTGTTTCAGGACACATAAAAATATGTATAATGTTTTCCACAGCTCATGGCTGGTTTTTGAGCCTTCTAACTGTTGTTTTCTCATACAATTTTGAAAATCTCAACTTTGATTCCTTCTACTAGGAAGCTCTTCAGGAAGGTAACATCCTCAGATGGGGAGGGGCTACTCTACTCTGTTGTCTTCCAGAAATTTAGTTCTGTATTTTCAGTTATATAAATTAGCCTCATTATAGTTGTTGAATGCAATCGGTGTTTGATTAGAGTTGCCTTTCTGTTTCCCAATCTTGTTGTTCAACATGCCTTCCTGCATCTTAGACCTTATTGCTGCATCGTTTTCCTCTCAATTAAGTACATCGTTTATACATTTCTTTGGTTCATTGGTGGTAAACTCTCACCCTTATTTTTAAGAAATAATTTTGATGCTGTTATTACATTTTTAATCTTGGAAGTTTAAACTGTGTGTGCGTGTGTGTGTGTGTGTGTGTGTGTGTGTGTACACATGCTTCCTGTGAACCAGGACACTCTTCTCATATCACTTAGCAAGGGAGGTTGACACAGCACTCACAATGGCCAGTGAAATTTCATGAGCTCTGTATCTGACTGTAATTTTAACACCGTTTTCTAATTGTGTGACCTTGGGCAAATTATTTAATCTTCCTAAGTTTCTGTCTTTCCGTCTTTAAACGAGGGAAAATAGTGCCTTTTTATAGGGTTTTATGGAGAGCAGAGAGAATGCCTCCAAAACAGTGAGCCCAATGCCAGCAGGCTGAAGGCCCTCTACACCAATCACAGCTATTATTAATCTCCTGCGTATCCATTATCATCCTTTCAGAAAGTTATGTTTGCCAGCAGCTTTTGGGAAAAAAAATCGCCCAGGTGTTACTATCGGCATCTTTTGTGTTTCCTTCCACTGTCTTTCTCTTCCGTGATGGAAATCGTTCCGCACTCAGACCAACGACACTGTAAAACTCAGGGTGCGATTCAACGCCAGGCTCAGCACAACACTTTTTCTCTATATTCTACTTCATAACCAGACTATCATATCACTGGTTTCTTTAGCACCAGATGCCTAACTCCATCTGTCCCCAGTGAGGACCTATGAGTCCAGTCAATTGACTGATTTCCTTGGCCATCAAACCCTGCAAACCCATGGCTCTAGACCTGTCAAGACGCACCTGTTTCCAGGATCTTTACACTTTCCCGTTAAGGAGGGAAGTGCTAAGGGGGACGTTGGATTTTCAGAAGAGTGGACATGACATCTTTTTCAGTAATTTCATAATAGAGCCAACTTTCAGAAAGACTTTCAGCTCTTGGACACCCGAGTCATTTTTTCTATAAATGGAAGATAACATTAAAATGAGTAAGAAAAAAAAACCTTTGTGCTGTGGAAGGAGTACCATGAACAGTGAAGTTGTAGACCTATGTTCAGATTCAGGCTCTGCACTGTCCTAGCTGTGAAACCAAGGCAGCATGCCTGGTAAACACTGAGCCTCAGTCTCTTCCTCTGTGAAATGAGGACAGCAGTCCCTAAGGCAACTTGGAGAACAAGATTAGAGACGTTCTGGAGGACCTAACCTACTGGTAGCACTGTGCTCACTCTCCCTCTCTTCCTTTCCTTCCGCGAACCCTTCCCACTTAGACTGTCAGAGCTAAATACTTTAGTTACCATCTAGTCATGCCCCCCACTGTGTTTTATAGACAAGGGAACCAAAGGCCAGGTGAGTGGAAGAGAGTTGTCAGGTGATTCCCAGTGAGAAGAAGGGATCAGTGACGCTACACCCAGATTCCCCCTCCCAGGTCCATCCTCACCCAACCACATGATGGTCAATGTTCCCTCCTGCTTTCCCAGCTGAAAAATTTTTCTGGTTCAAAGTTGTAAATTAAGTAAAGAAAATAAAGGCAAATCTGACCCAAAGTGGTTATTCAGTAAATGTTTGTGGGGTTAATGGAAATCTTCAAAATGAGAAACTCAGACACAAATTCACTTAAAACACTAATGCTAAGAAATACAATTTCAGGCATTGTGCTGATAACCATTCATTTCTGCCTCTAACCCTCGTTACTGATGGCTGTGGCTGGATTATACCTTTTCTGGCAGCAAAGGCAAATGAAGTCAAGCAAAGCAAAGGGTGTCGTATGGAAGAGACATTCCCTTCCTAGCATATCCTCTACCATCAGAGAGTTCAAAACAAAGATCAAAGTTCTAGATCTTTCTTTGGGTCTGAGACTCAGTCCTCACTTTTGCCTTGTTCAGTGAATAGGGACAGGGCATAATTTGGGAAGGGTAATAGGCTTGGTATTAAAATACTGGCTGACAAAATCCAGGAAGATGTAGGCAGACTGGAGCATCCTGCTGGACCCAACAACCCAATAAGGTGAAAATTAACTAATCAGGAAAGAGACACATTTTGGTATACGTTAAAAATGAACAGAACAAATCCCCAAAGCAGGGACAGAAAGATTGGATGAGGGTGTTGTGGCTTAATAGATTTAACAAGGCAAAGTCTCTGGGATTATTAGTTAACTGTCAAAGACTGACCAGATACAATATTGGGACATGTCTGGTAAGATACAAATAAAATAAAAAGTGAATTTTGGTTGTTTTAAGAGAAATCTGCATTTAATAAAAGCATAAATTGCTTTCCCATGCCACTCAAAGAGGAAAAGCCTTGGAGAGATTCAAAGAGACCATCATTAATTGCCAAAAGAAGCCCCTGATTCAAAGAAACACCGAGGAAGGTCAAAATGGACGCCGCTTGGCGTGGACATATATACACTACCAAATGTAAAACAGCTAGTGGGAAGCAGCCACATAGCACAGGGAGATTAGCTCGGTGCTGTGTGACCACCTAGAGGGGTGGGATAGGGAGGGAGACGCAAGAGGGAAGAGATATGTGAACATATGTATATGTATAACTGATTCACTTTGTTATACAGCAGAAACTAACACACCATTGTAACGCAGTTATACTCCAATAAAGATGTTTAAAAAAAATAGACACAGCTTGGAGATAATAATTGTGATGTTCACAACACTGCTGTCTGGTCATACAAAATGATCTTCTGGAGTTTAGAAATATGCTTCATTATTTTACCTATAATAATATACCTAAATTGACCATGGTAGTGAGTCATCATTGGCTGGGTAATTTATTTTTTGCGGGGGTGGCTGGGTAATTTTAAGAGTATTGTCGAGGATGTTTCCAGTGTATGTCTTACTTGCCAACAACATAAATCTGGCAAAACTGTAAAGATGGGACATGGGCATATCTTCTGGAATCAGAGCCCCAGGACTCCTCTGAATACCTCCAACCTTCTTCACCCCCACAATTGGGCAGTAAAGTATCTTTTTGTCATTGTTTCCTTACTCTCAGGATGCAGTTGAGGCTTTTTGTGGCTGGAAAGGCGGGCTCTCATGGTAGTGAATAATTTGTTTGTTTTGTTTGTTTGTTTGTTTTTCTGATATGGGGAGATCTAACCCATCTCTCCAGTGACAGGACATATATTTCTTATTAATAAGCTTTGCAAAACTTTGGCCTTTACTAACAAAAACTTCATCCTCAATCTTCAGGAACAGTGGAACAAATAAATGAAATTCTGAAGCTATGATTAGCAATGCTTTCAGAGATACTCAACTTCCCTTGGCCTAAAGTATTTCATTAGCTTTAACGACAATGTAATCAACTACTTTTGGGATTCCTCAGCTTTCATTTTATACATTAATAAGAGGCGGCCCTATGTATTTAGGAATTTCACCTTCAATCCTGGTTGTAAGCTGATATGGTCAAGTACTGCAACAGACCCCTGCATATACCCAGTCTTAACATCAACAAGAATAAGCAGCCATAACATCCTACAAAGCAGACTCTGAATGAGCTGAAACCCAGAGATTTATTTTTCTGGAAGAAGAGTGCCCTTAAACTTTGATAAAATGGCCTTATCAGATACTGTTAGCAATAATACCATGATAAGCTGCTAGGCATTGATCCTTAAATCCGTGTTTTCTAATTTAAAAAACACATATCCTCTTCCATGGGCCATTGGACACCCATTTAAAAAATAAAAGCATAAAATGAATAACTCTTTCTGCTTTTGTAATAAAATTATGTTATATGGATATCGTGAGCCCCTGACGTGACATGATAAGAAAGTCACTCTATTTCTGTGGCTTTATTTCCAAAAACCCAGCACATAATCCAATCACGAGAGAAACATCAGACAAACCCAGATTAGGGGACATTCTACAGGATACCTGGTCAGTACGCTTCAAGAATGTCAAGGTCATCAAAACAAGGGCAGACTGAGAAACTGTAGCAGACCAGAAGAGACTGGGGGGATAGAAAAGACCATGCAATGCAGTTCCCTGGGTTCATAAGAGAACATTAATGGAAAAACTGGTGAAAATCAGGTAAAGTGGAGAGCTTAGTAAATCTTAATGTACTGATGTTGGTTTCTTTGTTTTTACATATATACCATGGCAATGTAAGATGTTCACAATGGCAGAAACTGGGTGAAGAGTATATGGGGATTCTCTGTAACATCTTTGAAAATTTTCTGTACATCTAAAAGTATTCCAAAATAAAAGAATTTGTTTAAAAACACCCTTTTGAAGGCGGGTTGTCTAACTCATTACTCAATGCCTCTACACAACAACAACTGTCATGATTTAGTATATGGAATTTGTCCCCCCACCACTGCTCACATACCCACACATTAAGAAGTTGCTATACTTCCTCTAGTCTGAGAGTATAAGGTGTTAACTAATGCATTTTTCTTTTTGCCGTGGCCACCAGGAAATTCTGGGCCCAACTTTGATAGTAAATCAACCAAATGATCTTTCATGATTATCTTCTTCCCCTTCCTATGAATCCAATTTTCTAATTTCTATGATATATCAATATATTCTCTTTATAGAGATAAACTGTGTTGAGAACCACTCTCTTACTTTCCCCAATTTAATATCCTATGAGAAATAGAGGCAAACTGCTGCTTCATCAGAGAGAGAGAGATAGAGGCAAGGGCCAAGAGGAGCCTTGACACCATGTTCTTTGAGGAATGAGGGCAAAATTTGGCTTATCCTGGAGATGACCAGCTTCTAGGGGAAGGCAAGGCATTATCTCATGGCAAAGACATCATGATTTTTAAAGAGGATTAGGTTCCATCTGTGTGTCCACAGAGTTCAAGAACAAAACTCGAGTGTGGAAATTATGGGGAAGCATCACCTTCCAAGAACCAAAGCTGTGTCTCTACGAGATGTAATGTTGCAGATTTAAAGGATACCTTACCACTTCTTGCTGAATACCTGCCAAGGACTTCCCTTTGTCTTCATATTCCTGACCTTCGATTTTGGGGCCCTTTGAGATCTGCTCCAGGCCTTCTTTTCCATCTCCTGTCAGTCTCTGCCTCCAACATCACCAATACTAAATATCTTTTAGTTCTCAGGAACTGCACTCAGTTTTGCATCTTGCCTTGTTATTTTCCAGCTAAGAATTATAGCAGTGATAGGAAACACTTATCCACTGTCTATTTATTCACTCCTATGTGCCAGACATTGTTCTAAGTGCTTTCTAAATTCAGTTATTTCATCCTAACAACAACCTCACAAAGTAAGAATTATTATCATCTCTGATTCATAAGTAAGGAAAGTGTGGCACAGGGAGAATAAGGTCATGTAACTAACAAGTGGAAGCATACGGATTCAAGCTCAGGGGGACAGTCTCTAGACTCATACTTTGAGCTGTACTATCTCTTCATGGTATTTCCTTGGGTCCTTCTCTGCCTGGAAAACTCCTGCTCAACCATCAATATCTTCTGGGGTGCCTTCCCTGAAAATTTCCAAATCATAGATGTAAAGGAAATGTGGAAGGTTTCTTGAGGTACTGTGGGCTGGGTGCCCCCAAATCGGTCAGGACAGGTGGAAATTAAGAGTGTGAGCTTACAAGTCGTAGAGACCAGAGCTCAAATCTGCCAGCTGATGTGTGATCTTTGGCAAATTGTTCAGCCTTTCTGTGCCTCATCTTTCTGACATGTGAAAGGAGGAAAGCATGTTCCTTGGTAGGTTTGTTGAGGATCAAGTGAGAGAATCTATGCAAAGTGTGTAGCAAGATGCTTGGCCCATAGCAGGCATCAGTAATGGATAGCAAAGACTATTACCATTTATTATAACCATGTCTGGCACAAAATAAGTATGCAGTAGATGGTAACTCCCTTCAGTGAATAACCTGGTGAATTATGGTCATAGTTTACCTGGTTGGTACTGAAAGTTAGCATCTTACACCTAGAAGGGACTTCAGAGATAAAGCAACATTTTTCTTCCACAGGTTGGGAAAACTGAGGCCAAGAATGAATAGTTAGAAAGTGACTGGGTAGAGGTCTAGAAGTTACTTTTTAAAGCACTTTAATCCATTATTCTTTCCACCATGCCTCTCTTCCGTACAAATAGTGGCTATAAGCCCACATGTGAAGGTCGACAATCTGTAGCATATCTCCCCCTTCAATACCTATGAACTCAAGTTCATCTAGAGAAAGAGACAGTTGAAGGTTGTGTGTGTCTATTCCAGCTTTCAGAAAGAAAGAGAAACAGGCCCTCAACATTTATAAAGCAATTGACTATAAAGCAATTACTACGTTGGGTAATCTCATATACTCTCAATCTTTGCAAAGCCCTGGAGAATATGTTTTACTGTCTTTGTTTCACAGAAGGAGGAAACTGAGGGTCTGAGAGAGGACGTGATTTGCTTCAGGTTAAAAATCCAGAGTAGCCTACCTGGAATTTGAACTCAAGACAATATACCTGAAATCTCCTGGAGAACAGCTATTTTTTTCAGATGAAAGGATATTATTTTGCTTGTGTTACTGTGGGAATTTCAAGAAAATGAAGAAGTAAGGAGGGACATTGAGAAGGATAGAAAGGTAGCTTTTTGGGCTGAGATCAAGGGTGTTTAGGAAAATACCTGTAAGGACTAGAAGACCAGGGTAGACAGGTCATCTCAGTGGGGATTCTGCAGGGTGAAGTGGCGTAAGAGAGAGGAAGTCTCCTTTGGGTGTGGGGAAACTTAAGACATTTTTGTAGGGGGAGGAAGAGCCCTGAACCCTGGGTAAATTTACACTTGTTCCAGATTTATTTATGGGGTGCCCTTGAGCAAAATGCTTCATCTACTACAGGCTCCAGATTTCCCCTTTTTATTTGATTCTAGTCTAGTCAATTTAGTAATCATGACAACAGCATTTAGTTCTCTCTCTTTCCTGTGCAGACTTGAACTTGAGAAGAAGTAAAATAAAGAGCTGCCAGAGCCATCTTTCTACTGAGAAGTGAGATCTGCCTGAGAATAGATCCAATGACGGGAAGCAGGATTGAGAGGTGGAGTGAATCTGGGCCTTAGTGACATCATTTAATACCTGCATTGAACCTAGCCATTCACCCATGCTCTTCAATGACAGGGACCAAGATGTTTCTTTTCAGCATTGTCTATTTAGGGTTGGTTGTTTTTTATTTTTTATTTTATTTTAATTTTTTTGGTCACTTGCAACCAAAACGATCCTAACTTTATTCATTCTTTCATGTCTTGATTCATTTAGCAAGTATTTACTGAGCTGCTATTTTCAGCCAAGCCTTCCACACTCTCTGATGAGAAGGAAGTGAGAGGATGGAGATAAAAGAGCCAGGACATTAAACAGTGGCTGCTTTTCTTTTTCTGAAATAGTTCTCCTTTTCAATGCCAAAAGGTCTAGATCCATGTCTCCTGGACATCCAGAATTTCCAGTAACTTCTTTCTGAATGAAGATCTGTACTCTGCTCTCTCTTCTACCAGGAATCGACTTCCTTTTTCATTTTCTTCAAGGGGAATAGGTACTTCTGTGAACTTCTCCTCTCCAAGAAACTAATAGGTTTAACTCAGTTTAACAAGCTACCCTATCTTCAGTGGGCATGAAGGGATACAGGAAAGAATGGGACATGGTTTTTACCCATAAAAACACACCAAATTGTGATTGTTGTACAGATAAACCATCTCACTGCAACATGATAAGCAAGATGACAGAGGTAGGATGGAGTGTCAAGGGAGCACTCCAGACCTGTCATTCCCTCCAGGAGGACTTCTTCTGAAGACCTCAGGGAGGGAGGTTAGTGGTACCACCTGCTACAGAAAGACAGACTTGGAAGCGAGGACAAAGGCTCAAGGTTTTAGGTGGTTGCAGCTGAAGTGATAGACTCAGAAGCTCCCTCTTACCAGCGCGGCTTCTGGAAGAGATAGCAGGGAAGTCAAGGGGGCATTCAAGGAGGGGCAGGAGTTGGACCATGTACAGAAATATGTCAGATTTTCAATTCTTCTATCTTGGAAACTTTAGGAGGTCTTGGCTTTGCAAAACAACATATTACCTCTGAATCTGAGTCTCTGAAATCCTGGCAGGGGGGCCAAGTCCAGCTGGCACTGTTGCCATATGTGTTTAGAATCTCATGCACAATAATTAATTTCCATTCTGTAAAAATGAATAATTAATATAGCATCCCACGTCAATTGATCCAAAAAGAAGTTGACACATATTAAGAGACACACGCTGCTGAGCAAACTTTTTAAAAGGCATTTTATTAACAGAGCAACTTTAAAAAATTCCTTATCTTCTAGACAATAGGAATTGAACATATTGCAACAAAGAGGGCAGGCCAAGCAGAGTGTGTCAAGTTGTGATTTGGGGAAGAGGTAATGGAAAGATTGCACGGATTTGAAATTTCTGGTTGGGGAGCTGGAAACGAAGATGAGGGATGCTCCAGGGATAGAAGGAGAAGAAAATAAAATGACAGCCTTAAAGGAACTTAAGAGCTAAATATTTTACTTTGATTTTTAATTATGCAGCTGTGATGGAGAAATATGGGCACAGTGATGGTAACACTAGGGAGATAAAAAAATGATTTCAAAAACTATCCATGATAGATGCTGGTTAGTAGATGCAATAGAGCCCTGACAGCTTCATCATCCTCCCTGTCTGATTCAAAGGTTCCCTTAATAAGTCAGTTGAAAACACTGACAGTGTTACCACATTTGTGGAAGATGAGAAGCTGGGTTATAAATACACTGGCTGATGTGATGAGGGTCTAATGGATCCCCATTCATCCAAATTCTGAGACTATGAGATATATTGCGATTGAACTGGTATCATTTTCATAACTGTTAATACTGTTATTAATAATAACGTCTGCTTATTCAGAGCACTATGGGTCAGACACTGTGCAGGGCACTGAAAGGGTTTCCTGCACCAGCTGAAAAGAAAGTGGGCACAGCTGCCCTTACTTTCTAGATTATGAAATAGAGGCTCAGTATGGATAAGAAGGTACCCCCCACCCTGTCCCATGGAAAGTTGTAATCTTGACATGATTTCTGAGTCTGTGCTCATTTTGTAAAATGTTACTATCTTCTTTTTAACAAGAGTGGAGGGAAGTTTCTGACATTGGGTCTAGGAAAAAAAACAACAAACAAAAAACCTTTCCAAGATGAGGAAGGGGGAGGAATAGTATAATCAGCATCTTTCTTTGGACACTGAAGGTGTTGAATGTGGAATAATGTTGACCGGTATAGAGGTCAAGAAGGATAATGCAGTTTTTGCATTAATGCAGTTTTACTGTGTGAACAGAAGTATGACTCTTAGAATGAGGGAGGTGTGGGTTAAGCAGATGTCTCCAGAGAGGTGCACTCAGCTTTAGACACCCCATTTAGGAGAAGTCACTAGACCTCCAGGAGGGCAGTGGGAAGTTAGGCTGGTGATGGGACTCAAAATCCTCTATGTGAGGACAGTTTGAGGAGCTTGTCAGAGGAAGACATGATCATCTTCTCTTTCAGAAGGGTCCTTTCAGAGTCACCCCAGAGGCCAGAGGAGGGACCCCTGAATAGCAACACTGAGACTGAGGCTTAGTCTCAGGGGGAAAGCCCAACATTGGAGCTCTGTGATAGCAGACAGCCTGGGAGATACGCAGCATGTGTCAGGCGCTGGGCTTGGTGGGGGGTGGGGGGACGGGAGAGAGGTGAAGGAGCCACTGTCCTTGTTCTCTCGGGATAATACATGCTGTGAGGAATCCCAAGCTGGCCACATGGAGAGGGTGAAGATGGACAGACAGAGAGAGGCGGGAGGGAGAAAGAAGAGAGTGATGTCTGGCCAGCACCCCACTCTTCTTTCCACCCTGGTGACTCTCTGGACATATAAATCAAGAAGCTGTGTTGAAGCAATCAGAGAAGAAAAAGAAATAAAATGAATCCAAATCGGAAAAGAAGAAGTAAAATTGTCACTGTTTGCAGATGACATGATATTATATGCAGAAAATCCTAAAGATGCCACCAGAAAATTACGAGAGCTAATCAATGAATTTGGTAAATTAGCAGGATACAAAATTAATTCACAGAAATCTCTTGCATTCCTATACATTAATGTGGAAAAATCAGAAAGAAAAATTAAGGAAACACTCCCATTTACAATTGCAAGAAAAATAATAAAATACCTAAGAATAAACCTACCTAAGGAGGCAAAAGACCTGTATGCAGAAAACTCTAAGACCCAAATGAAATGAAATCAAACATGATACAAACAGATAGAGAGACATACCGTGATCTTGAATTGGAAGAATCAACATTGTGAAAATGACTCTACTACCCAAAGCAATCTACAGATTTAGTGCAATTCCTATCAAATTACCAATGGCATTTTTCACAGAACTAGAACAAAATTTTTACAATTTGTATGGAAACACAAAAGACCCCGAATAGCCAAAGTAATCTTGAGAAAAACAGAGCTGGAGGAATCAAGCTCCCTGACTTCAGACTATACTACAAAGCTACAGTAATCCAGACAGTATGGTACTGGCACAAAAACAGAAATATAGATCAATGGAACAGGCTAGAAAGCCCAGAGATAAACCCACGCACATATGGTCACCTTATCTTTGACAAAGGAGGCAAGAATATACAATGGAGAAAAGACAGCCTCTTCAATAAGTGGTGCTGGGAAAACTGGTCAGCTACATGTAAAAGAAAGAAATTAGAACAACCCTAACACTGTACAGAAAAATAAACTAAAAATAGATTAAAGACCTAAATGTAAGTCCAGACACTATAAAACTCTTAGAGGAAAACATAGGCAGAACACTCTATGACATAAATCACAGCAAGATCCTTTTTGACCCACCCCCTAGAGTAATGGAAATAAAAGCAAAAATAAACAAATGGGACCTAATGAAACTTAAAAGCTTTTTCATAGCAAATGGAACCATAAACAAGACGAAAAGACAACCCTTAAAATGGGAGAAAATATTTGCAAATGAATCAAAGCACAAAGGATTAATCTCCAAAATATACAAGCAGCTCATGCAGCACAATATCAAAAAAAACAACGTAATCCAAAAATGGGCAGAAGACCTAAACAGACATTTTTCCAAAGAAGATATACAGATTTTCAATGAACACATGAAAAGATGCTCAACATAACTAATCATTAGAGAAATGCAAATCAAAACCACAATGAGGTATCACCTCACAGTGGTCAGAATGGCTATGATCAGAAAATCTAGAAACAATAAATGCTGGAGAGGATGTGGAGAAAAGGGAACCCACTTGCACTGTTGGTGGAAATGTAAATTGATACAGCCACTATGGAGAACAGTATGGATATTCCTTGAAAAAACTAAAAATAGAACTACCATATGACCCAGAAATCCCACCACTGGGCATATACCCTGAGAAAACCATAATTCAAAAAGAGTCATGGGCTTTCCTGGTGGCGCAGTGGTTGAGAATCTGCCTGCTAATGCAGGGGACACGGGCTCGAGCCCTGGTCTGGGAGGATCCCACATGGCGCGGAGCAACTGGGCCCATGACCCACAACTACTGAGCCTGCGCATCTGGAGCCTGTGCTCCACAAAAAGAGAGGCTGCCATAGTGAGAGGCCCGTGCACCGCGATGAAGAGTGGCCCCCGCTTGCCACAACTAGAGAAAGCCCTCACACAGAAATGAAGATGGAACACAGCAAAAATAAATAAATTAATTAATAAACTCCTACCCGCAACATCTTCTAAAAAAAAAAAAAAAAGTCATGTACCACAATGTTCATTGCAGCACTATTTACAATAGCCAGGACATGGACGCAACCTAGATGTCCATCGACAGATGAAAGGATAAAGAAGATGTAGCACATATATATGATGGAATATTACTCAGCCATAAAAATAAATGAAATTGAGTTATTTGTAATGAGGTGGATGGATCTAGAGTCTGTCATACAGAGTGAAGTAAGTCAGAAAGAGAAAAACAAATACCGTATGCTAACAGACATATTTGGAATCTAAGAAAAACATACTGATGAACCTAGTGGCAGAGCAGGAATAAAGACACAGACATAGACAACGCACTTGAAGATGGGGGAGGAGGGAGGGGAAGCTGGGACGAAGTGAGAGAGTAGCATTGACATATATACACTACCAAATGTAAAATGGATGTCTAGTGGGAAGCTGTTGCATAGAACAAGGAGAACAGCTCAATGCTTTGTGACGACCTAGAGGAGTGGGATAGGGAGGGTGGGAGGGAGGCTCAAGAGGGAGGGGATATGGAAATATATGTATATGTATAGCTGATTCACTTTGTTGTACAGCAGAAACTAATACAACATTGTAAAGCAATTATACTCCAATAAAGATAAAAAAAAAAAAAAGAAGCTGTGTTGGATGTCCAGCCCAGTTGAGTCTTCAGATGATTCCAACCCCAGCTGTCCTCTGTTTGCAAACACATGGGAGATCTGTGGGACTGTGAAAGGTAATAACAAATTGCTGTTTTAAGCCCCAAAGTTTGGGATGGTTTGCTGTGTGCTAATATATAACTAGAGGAGTTGGCATGTGTTGGGGCAACCTCTCCTCCAAGTGGCCTCTCTCTTCTCCAGCAAGCTAGCCTGGGCAGGTTTCCTGGTGGCTCAGCAGCATCCTCTGCGAAGGCGGAAGCAGGCAAGGCCTCTCATGGCATTTACCAAGAGCTGGGACACTTTTCCTTCTGCTGGGGTCCCACAGCCAGCCCAGAGTCAAGGGTGGGAAATGGACTCATCAGCTCTTGATGGGAGGTTTTGCAAAGTCACAGAGCAAAGGTCATGGATATGGGGAGGGCAGTAATTGGGGGCATTTTGTGCTCGATGGCATCTCAGCATGGCCTGTGGGGTCCTATGAGCTGAGCTTTCCCAGACTTTTTTCACAAAGATGCATTAGGTGGCAGGGCAATCACAGTGGGATCATTTCAGGTGGTGATGCTGTGAACTGAAGCAGCACATCAGTGTTCTGAGCTTGAAAAGACTTCTAACATTGATTTTATCCACCTCTCCTGCTTTACAAATGGAGAAACTAGGGGTCAGAGATGCTGAAAGATTTCCTGAAGGCCTACTGACGTTAAGGGCGACATGGGATGGGGACCATGCTGGGACCAGTATGGTGCATCTGAGGAACCTTGAACACCTCCTCTGAACTCAGGTTTGCTTCTGGTAAAATGGGGGCTGTTGGAGCTCTTGGAAATGTATATTCAGGGGTGACCTAGAATGCCCACTGTGGTCCACATGGATCACACATGTGGTCAAACGGACGACTGAAATTGCAAGATGGGAGCGAGAACCGTGGTTTCCTGACTCTTAATTTAATCATCTGCCTGCCACATCCATGGCCCCTAGGTGAGCTTTCGTATCCAGATTAACTCACACTCAGAAACACAAGGATACATTGGGTGAGCAGTGTTGAGCAGCACACAGCCTCCTGCAGGTGCCGGGGGGAAGGGCCCACGAAGCAGAACATACTGGGCGTCTTCTCTCTGGAAACGTCAGTTTTAACTGCTGTGTGTGTGTGTGCGCGTGTGTGTACGAGAATCTGTATGCTTGGAATAAAATCATTATCTTTTCCTAACCAATCCCGCATCATTGTATCTGACAGAATAGATTTAGTGTTTCAGAAAAATGTTGAATTTCTACACCATAGGCATGTGGTCTTGATTAGAGGAATCACAATTTATAGTTTTGTTTTTTATTTTAAGAAAATAATGGCAGAAAAGTTATACCGTGTTGATAGGGTGTGGAAGACTTGAAGGAGGTCCCTAGTTGGAAACGATGAAGGGAATATTATTATTCAAAAATTAATGGATATCTATGAAACAATTATGAGGCGGATATTGAGTGAAACCGATCCCTTGCTTTGTAACAAATACCATCTCAAGGAGCCATCTTATTTCTAGAAGATAAGTCTAAGGGGTACAATAGCTGTTTCAAGTGTCTTTGCTAAGACAGTGTAATATTTGAGACAACTATTCAGAAGCCTACCTGGCCCCATGGGCAGCTCACTGGGCCTAATTCCGAGGTTTAAGTTGCTTTTTGGGCAGAGGCCGATGCTCAGGGCCATGGCGCTGGATGTGGAGTCAGGAACGCTCCATAAATGACCTTGGACAAGTTAATAAACTCTCAGGGGTTGGTTTCCTTCCTTAAAAATACATACTGAACTAGAGAGCCCTGGTTCCTTCCAGTGTGAGAAAGATCAGGAACGATGAGTGTGAAAACTCAGCAGGTGTGCTGGTGGATGGCCACACACACACACACACACACACACACACACACACAAACACAAACACATACACACTTACTAAACGGAATGCGAAGACTTATGTTTCATTAAATGTATTTTATAGCAATTAGAAATGAAGGCAGAATCCAACCAAGTGAAAGAAGTAATAAGTGCCCACATGCACACACACTCTCTCTCACACACACACACCCAGAGTTTGCACCTGGTCTTCTACAAGCAAGGGTGGCAAGCAGGGAGAGGTTTATATCATATGTTCTTAGCATTATTCTTAGTTTGGAAGAGTCTGTTATTCATCAGGGTTTAAAGACCTCAGGTTGGGTACATTTAACTATTTGGTAATCTTCCTATTCCACTTTATTTTAGCAGAGCTTTTTTGTTTGTTTGTTTTACCCTAAATAAAGGAAAAATATGTTAGTTGCAACGAAGGAGCTGGAGGGGCTCTGAGTTCTGGCCTGTGGACTCCTTCCCTGAGCAGAGAGCCAGTTTTTTGGGGAGGGCTATGTGCTCCGTGGGTGCCCAGACAATGCAAAAGGCATTGGACTTGTGGTATCAGTCTTCATCAAAAGTTCACAGCTCACACTCAATGGCTCCTTTGCATGAAAACCTGTAACTCAAATTTCGGGGAGAAACATGCCTCTTTCTTTTTCTTGTTAACCCTTCTCTCCACCTTCTGAGAAGATCTGAAACACCCTGTCTGTCTTTGTTGGAAAGGTTACTTCTCCCATCAAGAATGGCCCTGTCTCTTTACACCCCGACTCTTGGGGCGCCCCTATACCCATGCACGTGGACAGTGCTTGTGGAGCTGTGAGAGCATGCTGAGTGCCTGCTAAGGAGGAACAGCCTCGGGGTCTGGGGGAGGACGTGGTGTGGGGCTTTCCTGAAGGACCCCACGGAGGAAAACACCTACCTCCTGTTGGCTGCCTGTCTGGGGGGATCTCGGCCAAATCACGCAGTCACTGCAGTGAACGTTTGGGAGGAAGATGCACAGTGAATATAGTTAGCTGACTTCTTTTTCTTTTCTTTTTTTAAAACCTTGTGGTGAAATACACATACAATTTACTATTTTATCCATTTTTAGGTGTAGAGTTTGGCGGCATTCAGTCTATTCACAGTGTTGTGCGACCATCGCCACCAATCATCTTTCATCATCCCAAATCGAAATCCTGTCCCTGTTAAACACTAACTTCCCATTTCCCCTCCCCCAGCCCCTGCTAACCTGTATTCTACTTTCTGTCTCTATGAATTTGCCTATTTTTGGTATCTCATATAAGTAGAATTATACAGTATTTGTCTTTTGGGGACTTGTTTATTTCACTTAGCATAATGTCCTCAAGTTTCGCCTATGTTGGAACAGGTGTAAGAATTTCCTTCCTTTTCAGGGCTGAGTAGTATTCCATCAGATGGATAGACCACATTTGTCGTATCCGTTCATCCTTCCGTGGACACTTGGGTTGTTCCCATCTTTTGGCTGTTGTGAATAATGCTGCTGTGACCATGGGTATATGAACACCTCTTCAAGTCTCTGCTTTCAATTCTTTTGTTTGCTTACCTAGAAGTGAATTGCTGAATCATATGGTAATTCCATGTTTAATTTTTTGAGGAACTGCCAACTTTTGAGTCTTTGGCTGGGGCATGCGGATGACTGTGTGTGTATCTTTGTTGAACAACAGCTGGCCCTTTGGGGCAAAGAGAGGCTCGGGGGGGTTGGCAGGGGAGGGGGGCGTTAAGCCATCTTTCGTGGAAATCGTCGACTCAGTGCCACCCGGTACAGACCCCAGCTGTCTCAGCATTTTGGTTTTGTTCTACATAAATGTTCTGGAGCGCAAGTAACGCGAGCCCTTTGGCTGACCCTACGTAGAGAGGTTATTAGATACACTGCATGGAGAGAAGAGGCTTGGGAAGCTACAGAGGTGGGATGTTAGCCCCACCCTTTTGAGATGGAACCAGGTGCGCACTAGGTAAACTCTCTGGACCTCAGATGCCTCCATGTGTGGAGGGTCACCACGTGCAGCGTGTGATGAGTAGGAATTAGAGATGGTGTGTTCAGAGTGGTGGGTATGGACAAAACAGCCCCATCAGTCAGTCCCAAGCTACCAGCTGGCAGGGCTGAGATGTAAAACTGAAACCCTCTGATTCTGAACCTCGTGCTCTTCCTCTGCAATTTACACAGACCCTGACCCAGTGTCCTCATCCGTAAAATGGTACCCCAAACACCGTCCTCCCAGGGCAGCTGCAAGACAAACACGGGATAGTTTGTGTCAAGAGCCTGCTCATTCCTGGTCCCAGAGGAGCACTTGCTATATGCCAGGCATTGGGCTGAGGTTTGCAAACTTCATCTCATGATGTGTGTCTCTGCCCTGGTCCTTTATGGGAGGGGTCCCAGGGCCCTTGCAGGAGTCTCTCAGGTGACTTGGAGAGAAGGAGAAATCTGCTCAAGATGTCACATCTACAAAGCAGTGGGGTGCATTCTGTTCTCCCATCTCTGCTCCTGAGATGGCCCTAGGCAGGAGGGCCGGGCAGTGCCTGGCAGGCTGGCTGCATGGTGCCGGGGCCCAGGGCTGACTGGGGCCGCTGCTGTCTCTGCCGGGTTTCCTGCGTCTGGATGGGTCTGAGGTTGTGAGTGGTTTCCTGTTTCTCTGCAGCTCAGGACTGGCCTAATTGGAAAGACATGTCGGGCTGATGTATCCACTGTGCCGGAGAGGAGACGAGGCGGGGGAGTCCAGTTTGCTCCAGTCGTGTCTGTAGAGGAATCTGAAAGCGGACACACATGGAAGGATTGGAGACGGTAGACCTCAGGGGTGCTGAGGATGTGGGGGATTCCCTGAGGACCCTCCATGGGCCACATCATGCAGACCACCTGGTACGAAGCAGCTTGGAGGGGGCAGCACTGAGACTGTCCTGTGGTGGGCAGTCTCCCTGGCTCTCTGAGCCTTTTTCCTGGCCAGTAACTGAGTGTGGTTCTGTTTCACAAAGATGGGAGCCCACGTACGGCCACGTGCTTTGTGGGCACCAAAGTATGACACAGATGTTAGTCACTCTGAAGACCTGGGCTCAAAATCTGTGGTGAACAAACACATATAACTTTCAGAATACTGTCCATTTAGCCCTCAAAAGAACATATCAGAGCACAAGATGAGGGGTGCCCGTCCCCTTCAGAGTGGATAAAGAAGGGAACTCAAACAAGCAGCATGAGAGGTTTCTTATAAAGGAAGAAATGGGCATGGTTCCCTGTTGTCCGGGACTTAGAGTATTCTTGATCTGGGCACGATCTAAGATTCTAACTTCAGCTTCTTGTTCCCAGATTTAATATTGGGTCTGGAGTAGAAGCACTTTGCTCCACCACTGTCTTCCTTATCTACATGTCTGACAAGCCTTAGTTCTCACCTGAAAGTGGCCAATCAAGGCATCGTTTTGAGGGTTGAAAGGGATTATGAGAGTAAGTGTTCAGCATGCCCTCAATCGCTATTGAATTCTCCAGCTGCTGTTCCTCTTGCTTCCTAAATAAGCTGTCGATGGCTCCGGGATTCACAGTTTCTTTCCATAAATCCCTGAAGTTCCTGTGCAACAGGCCTCCTTGCTTCTTCCCTGGGGCTCATCAGAGGGCGAGAGCAGATGCAGGAGGCTGGATGTCACACTGTGAAGTGGCCGCCCACGTGCCCGAGGAAACCGTGGCCACCACAAGCGGCATTCCATCCCCTGGTTCATGGTGACTGGCCACAGGAACACGGGCTTACTAGGGTCAGCTCACACCGGTGCACTGATCGGTCTTCCTCAGAGCTCGGGGATGGGGGTTTCCCCTCTCCCTTCACCCACCACCCCCTGACCATGACCGAGGGTCCCAGGTTTGTGCAGAAGGTCCTGGGGTATTAAAGTTGTGTTGGCCAGAAGGTCCAGCCCTTCGCTTCTGCCTGCAGCCTGCAGAGTTCACTGTCCAGCTCTGTGGGCTCCCATGGTGAACCCCTCACTCCAGGGGTGGCAGGAGGTCAAGAAGGGAGGGGCTCCCAGCTGGTTCTAGGTAAAATGGCAAAGCTGGCAGTGTTTTTCTCAGGTTTTGAAGAAGCAATGAAATGTAGCAAGGGTTTCGCTGTCAGAGCTGCGCTCAGTTGGAACGCTGACATTCACCAGCTGTGTGGTCTGGGAAAAGGTGGCTCCCTCCTCTAACCTCAGTTTTGCTCATTTGTAAAAATGGGGATGAGCCTGCATGCATGCATGTATGCGCGCGCGCGCGTGTGTGTGTGTGTGTGTGTGTGCAGATGTGATGACCAGTAGAGAGGAAGGTACCAAGGACGGTGTCTAGCACATCATAAGTGTTCCATAAGGTCAAATTCACCCTCCCTTTCTCTCCCCCAGTGTACTGTGGGAAGCTTCTCAATCTCTTTTCAGCAGTAATTAAAAAAAGAAAGTTAAATTGAAGTATAGTTGATTTACAATGTTGTGTTAGTTTCAGGTATACAGCAAAGTGATTCAGTTATACACACACATGCACACACACACGTGTGTGTGTATATATATATATACACACACACATATATATATCTTTCAGAATTTTTTTACTATATAGGTTATTACAAAATATTGAGTATAGTTCCCCATGCTATACAATAAGTCCTTGTTGTTTATTTATTTTACATTCAGTAGTGTGTATATGTTACTCCCAAATTTCTAATTTATTCCTCCCCACCCCCTTTCCCCTTTGGTAACCATAAGTTTGTCTCTAAGTCTGTGAGTCTGTTTCTGTTTTGTAAATAAGTTCATTTGTATCATTTTTTTAAGATTCCACACATAATATATATGTAATATAATATCCATATGATATCATATGATATGTCTTTCTCTGTCTGGCTTACTTCACTCAGTATGATCATCTCTAGTTGCATCCACGTTGCTGCAAATGGCATTATTTCATTCTTTTTTATGGCTGAGTAGTGTTCCATTGTGTATATGTACCACATCTTCTTTATCCATTCCTCTGTTGATGGACACTTAGGTTGCTTCCATGTCTTGGCTACTGGAAATAGTTCACCAGTGATTTTCACCTGCCACGTGCCAAGCATTGCACTAAGTCATAGGAGTGCATTGAGGGCACCTTAAACCCTGGCACCATGGAGCTTGAATTTTCTGAGGAAGAAACCCTTGCAGACAAGCAGTCTCCCCCAGGATGGTCCTGGGGCCATAATAGGGGAAGTGTAGGTGCTATGGGGGCACCAAGGAGGGTTTCTGTCCCCTTCCATTGTTCAATAAATATTCCTTAAACCATCCATGTGCCAGGTTGTCCAGAAGGCACTTGATGGACTGAGATGAAGGATCCATGCCTGTGCTCTCAGGGAGCCCGTGGTCCAGTGGGGCAGATGCACAAGTGAATAGACAGTTCACTAGTTTAGACACTGGGGCAGAAATACACCTTTTGAAGGCAGTATCTCATAGGGAGTCCTCCACTGCTTCTACTCTGAACTGCATACCTTTGATTGTGATGGACATCTGGGTGTAAATCTTTTTTTTTTTTTTGGCTTTTTAAGAAAACTTTATAATTTATTTTTAATACAAATTCTAAAGGTTACACTCCATTTATAGTTATTAGAAAATGTTGGTTATGTCCTCCATGTTGTACAATACGTCCTTGTAGCCCATCTTACACCCAATACTTTGGACCTACCACTCCCCACCCCTGTATTGCCCCTCCCCCCTTCTCCCCACCAGTAGCCACTAGTTCGTTCTCTGTATCAGTGAGTCTCTTTTCTTTGTTGTATTCACTAGTTTGTCGTACTTTTGAGATTCCACATATAAGTGATATCATACAGCATTTGTCTTTCTCTGTCCAACTTATTTCACTTAGCATAATGCCCTCCAAGTCGCGGCTCTACTAGTCAAGATTATAATGATCAAAGTCCGCCTTGGTTTCCCCATTTACAGCGAATGGGGTGAGTCTAATGATAAAGTCCACCTCCAGGTTGGAATTTTATCTGTGTTGGCTTGTTAGATCTATACATAGGTAGGCACGATTGATTCATTTCCCATAAACTGACCAAGGAGGTGAAGTGACTTGTTCAAAGTCACTCGGCCGGAGGGTAACGGAGTAGGTTTCAAATCTAGGTCTATTGGTGTCTCCAAACCTCATGTGTTTTCTTGTTGTTGCATTTTCCCTCCCTGAGTGGGAATAGATGATATCCATTGTCCTCATTCTCACTTAGAACTTCCCCAAGGCCAAGTGCAATAGATTCCCAGGTGGTCCCACCTTTAGGGAAGGGACGCTGTGTAAGAACTGAGCCCCATCTCTCAAGCAGCGGGGGCCGGAATCCCCAGATCCTGAGACTGTTTTCCTGACCATATTCAGAGGAAGTCCATTGCTCCATGTTTGTCTAATTGATCCCAGGGCCAGGCAGTGGCGAGCCAGCACAGGGCATCTGCTGACTGTATGTCATTCTATTTTTTGAGTTGGGATTCACAGGAAAGTGAAACCACATTTTTTTGCAGCCAAGTGGGGGTGGGGCTCTGCACTTGAACAATGGGTTGGCTCCTTGGTCACCAGACGGGCACAGTCATATTTGGTAATATGTGGGGCAGGAAATAATTATCTATCCGTACATTTATTTTCAGGGCTCTGGGCAACAGGCAACTGAATCCAAATATGGTCTGAAGAAAGCTTTGGTTCCATTATATACTGTCTTCTCTAGGCCCTGGCTCTTTGAGCTTTGACAATTGGCCTTTAAACTATTCAAACTATGTCTTCCAATGCAATGAGCATCATTAAACACATAGACACACATGCACGCCTGCACACATGCTGCTTTTTAAAGAGAGAGCTCTAAAATTAGGAGATTGGGATTAACATGTACACACTACTATATATAAAATAGATAAAGACCTATTGTATAGCACAGAGAACTCTATTCAACATTCTGTAATGATCTATATGGGAAAAGAATCTGATAAAGAATATATATATATATATATATATATATGACTCACTTTGCTGTACACTTGAAACTAACACAACATTATAAGTCAACTGTACTCCAATAAAAATTTAAAAAAATAAAGAGAGGGGTCTAAGGAATCTTCACGTGGTTTGAGCACTGGACAGAGGATCGACTCTCAGAGCCTTGGGGAAAAGGAGGACTTCGGAACCAGAGCTGAGCTGGAACACTGACCTCATCAGTTACTAGCTCTAGAACATTGTTCAAGATTTAACTTCTCCTAATCTTAGTGTCTTCATCTTTAAAATGGGCATAAGAATTCCTACTCCAAAAAGGCAAAGGTGAAATGAGATGCTGCTCTTTGAAGCACCTTGATGCATGGAAGGTATCTATACTATCTGGATAGTGTCCCCCACATTCATGTCCTTGCTAGAACCTCAGAACATGACCTTGTTTGGTGACACAGCTGGTGCAGATGTAACTAGTTAAGATGGTGTCATTCTTGAGTTGGATGGGCCCTTAATCCAATATGACTGGTCTCTTTGTAAGAAGAGAAACACAGATATGGAGATGAAGACCATGTGACGATGGAGACAGACATTGGACTGATGCAGCTGCAACTCAAGGAAAGCCAAGGATGGCCACCACCACCAGAACCTGGAAGAGACATAGAAAGATTCTCTCCAGGGTCTCAGAGATGGCAGGGCCCTGCTGACACCTTGATTTCAGACTTCCAGCCTCCAATACTGTGAGAGAATAAATCTCTGTGTTTTAAGCTACCCAGTTTGTGGTGATTATGTTACAGCAGCTCTGGGAGCCTAATACCTGCCCCAATAGATATTTTGTATAGAGAGTCCACTTCAGGATCTGGCACAGAAACTCAGCATTTATCCTTTTTTTTTTTTTTTTTTTTTTTGCGGTACGCAGGCCTCTCACTTTTGTGGCCTCTCCTGCTGCGGAGCACAGGCTTCGGACGCGCAGGCTCAGCGGCCATGGCTCACGGGCCCAGCCGCTCCGCGGCATGTGGGATCTTCCCAGACTGGGGCATGAACCCGTGTCCCCTGCATCGGCAGGCAGACTCTCAACCACTGCGCCACCAGGGAAGCCCAGCATTTATCCTTTGCCTACACTTGGTGCCTGGAGATGCATCAGGGCTTGGAGGATATAAAGATGATTAGTCAGGCTGCCTGACCTCCAAGGGCCCAGTTCATCAAATGTTAGTTCTCTCCTCTCTTCTACTGTATTCTGTTCTCCATTTAGTTCTCTGCAAACAGCTCAGCATAAAAACAAAACAAAACAAAACAAAACCTTCAATCTATTTCACATGCATTCCCATACTATGAAAATTTAGGGCACTGGTTTATTTTACACGGAGACCACATACACAAATTCCATCTACATATATGCTTACATATTTAGTTCTGTGTCTCCCGTCCATAGCCTCTTTGAAGTTCACAGAGATGTTCTGAGATGGCACGCTCTTCCCAGGGGGTCTGCTGCCTTCAAATCTCTGAGTGGGCAAATGTAATTTATGTGGGCATATATCATGCTTAGAAAGGCCAATGCCATTTCTTCAGGCTCCTGTGAACACTTAAGGCTGACAGTGCCTAAATAAACTGTTTTATTTACTGCAGTAGTTACCTGTTTAAGACTAGCTGTTATGTTAAGTAACACAGAGTGCCCAGACTAATAAATTTACAGCGTGCCTGTTTGTTTTACTGAAGAATTTATTGCAGCAGTAATAACTGTCAGAGGGTGAGCCTGGCGAAAGGGCTGGAGCTATCACTTGGAGGATCCATCACCAGATCGACTTCCTGGCAGCCACACAGGAGCTCTTTTGTCACCAAACCAAGCATCTGAGTGTCGACTTTGGATGGATGGAAGGGGGACATGGGATCGAACTTCTTGAGGACAGATCACCACTTCTGGTTGACCCAGATGAATGTGAGTTACAGGCCGTAGGTGTCAATCACAGAAGCCCCTTGGAGACTGACTTCCATGGGTTTGAAGGGTGCTGCACGTACCAGGAGAGAGGGATGCACAGTTTTCCAACCCTGGCTAACTGGAGGGTGGCCAGTGGAAAAAGCACATGAAATATGCAGAATCTTCTACTCCCTGTTCTTAATTCAGTTTGGTTCTCTGTTTTTAGACCAGCTGGGGACCTGGGACTGGACCCAAGGTGAGACTGGGGGTGTGGAACAGGGTTGTGTAGTAGTTTGAAGCAGGGGTTTTGGGTCAGATAGGTAAGTTCTAACTCTGAAATGGTCATTTAAAAGTTGTGTGACAATGGATAAAATGTATTAAAATTTCTAGGCCATGCATTCCTCTTCTGAAAAACTGGGCTAAAATAATCATCTACTATATGAGATTGTTGACCAGAGGAGATGCTATTCCAAATTCCCGGTACCTAAGATGCACCTAATAAATGCCAACTTCCAGTGGTATTTTGATCGATTACTTATAGACTCTTGGCTCCAGACAAGAGGGAAAACAAGAGAGAGGACATCTAGTCTGATTCTTCCCTTCCTGACTATCTGCAGAAGGGGAAACTTCTTGCATAAAAAGGTCAATGACTTGTCCAAGGTCATGCTGCAAATGTGTGGCCATCTTGGTAAGAAACCAGGAGGTCCCCCAAGTCTTAATCCTGACTCTAAGTCATTCATTCCTTCTACAAACAATTATTGAGCACCTTCCGTGGTCTCAGCAGAGCTGGAAGAAGAGATGGAAGACTTGTCTGTTTACCCTGCCAGGTGGAGCCTCAGACACCTCTGGATCCCAGGTGTTAATCGCAGGACCTCACATGCAGTGGAGGAGCAGAAAAGGTTTGTGAAATGAAGAAATGACAATTCCTGCCTCACAAGACAATTCCTGCCTCACTACTTGCTTTTATCACCACACTTTTATCACAGTGTGGTGATAAAAGCAAGCAAAGTGCTTTGAGGGAATTTAGAGTAGTGTCCATGGATCCTCAGGGTGGGAAGGCTTTCTAGAGCAGGAAATACCCTCTCTTTGTCTTGATGGTCATGGGCAGCTAGCTAGGCAGACAACGGGGTGGTCAATCCTGAGAAAACAGTATATGCAAAGGGCCTTTGAAGTTAAACAAAAATCTCCGAGTGCTACAGAAGTGTAGGTTGGGCCTTGTCAGTTGTGCAGACCAGCTGTGTGTTGGGAGGAGGTATGTCTTGGAGAATCCTCCCTGGCTATGCCTTCTGAACACTCTCTATTAGGATCCTGTGATGCATTGTGAGTTAGGCAGGGGAGGGTTTATCCTCCTTACCTTGCAGGAAACTGAGGCTTTGAGGCTAAAGCAATTGGTGTAGTGGTGGCACGTGTTCATTCGTTTGTTTATTCCACACGGAACTAACTCCCTAATTTGTAGAGGCCAATGCACACTGGAAATATGATACATTTCTCCCCAAAGCTAAGAATCTCACAACAGCAATAGCAGAGCTTAATTCAAGTGAAGGGTCCTTCTGAACTTGAGGTCGTGTGTATCTGCACAGGTCCCATGCTCATGAGGCCTGTCCTGTTTCCGCAGACATTCATTGAGTGCTTACTATATGCCAGGGGTAGTTCCAGGCACTGGGGACACAGCAGAGAACAACTAGAGGTGGTCCTTTGTCTCCTGGAGTCTAGAGGGGGGAAGACACAATAAAAAAGTAAAGGAATGAATGAATGAGATGGTTTCAGGTAATGGTATAAGTTAAGAAGGACATAAAGCGTTTCAGGGGTGGAGTGGAATAGGTCATCACAGAGGCATTACTGAGGTGGTGAGCTGATGTCTGGACAAGGAGATGTTGTAAAGATCTGGGGGAGAAGCATCTTGGGCAAAGGAAAAACAAAGGTTGCAAAGTGGGAAGAAGCTTGGAGCATTTGGAAATAGATAACAATGCTGGTGTGGCTATAGGGGTAGTGAGGTGTTTGTGGCCAGATGTCACAGGGCCCCGTGGGACATGGTGAAGACTCCAAGTTTGACTCTAAGTGAAGTGGGAGGCACAGAATGATATTGAGGAGGGATGAACTGACAGAAGGAGGGAGGCCTCTGTTTCAAGATGGTGCTTCACCAACTTCTCTTCTCAGTGGTCTCAGCTCCAAAGGCTCAGATGCCTCTAGTTGGTAGTATGGCTCAGTGGATAGTATGTGCAGAGGATTGTTTTTGACCTACAAATGCAAGGAGAGCATTAGATAACCACATATGTAGCTCTCCTGTAACTTGGGCCCAAGAAACCATGAGAAAATGGGGATGGCTGGCCATGTACCTAGTGGTCTTAGTCATGTCTCTCACTGGCTCTTCTCTGATGCTAAAGTTTATTACAAGAATAAATAATTGTTCTTTTATTACAAATTCTGATAATTATGAAAAAATGCAAGCAATTAAAAGAAGTGAAAAAGTTTTTAAAAATATAATTTTAAGTTATTCAGAAGTAACAATTGTCAAAATTTGGTAGTCATTATTCTGGGCATCTTTATGTATATAATAGGAAACAAATGAAAATACAGCTAAAAAGAATATCTCTTTCTAGAAAAAAATATAATTACGATTTTAGTAAAAACCAAGGGCATTTTTTACTTCATTTATAAAGAACAATTTCATCTTTAGATAAATATTTCTTCATTAAAAATTAGATAAAAGTTTTGGAAAAAACTTGATATTTTTCAGAAGAACATCTGAAAGATGAAAAAGTTAACACGTCAATATTTCCTTTCATCATCTCTCCCTCTAGTCCCTGATTTTTGTTAGTTATATTATTATTTTTACATTTAAATTTTACCTTGTTGCATCATTTTTATGTTTTACATGTTTTTTATATTTATGTTGTTCTTTAATCATAATTTTTGCAGCTGTTTAATCTTACTTCTATATGTGAATGGACTCAATGTCTTCCACTAGTCTTACTGTAGCTTCTCTACTCCTGAGGTCATTATTTTTATTCCTAGGATT
Source organism: Leucopleurus acutus (assembly GCF_964270905.1). Taxonomy (NCBI): domain Eukaryota; kingdom Metazoa; phylum Chordata; class Mammalia; order Artiodactyla; family Delphinidae; genus Leucopleurus; species Leucopleurus acutus. The sequence goes on from NC_139142.1 coordinate 5,891,860, forward strand.
ATTGACTGGGATTACAGTCCAGGAGAGTTTTAAGGAATGTCTCATGGCTACTATAGTCCCTTAGTTATTGCATCCTTGATAGTATCTGTCTATTACTTTTATGGTTGAAGGCCAGTGTGGCTTAGTATGCAATTTGGGGGTTATACTGTTTCTCTTCTGGCTTTGAATACTGAGGTCCATCTGGGTAATTTGCTTCTCTTTATTTAGATGCCTTTATGATCTTTTTCTTTACATTTGAAGGGCAATCATTTCACTGGAATTTCGTTTAATGTTGAACATGTTGTATTATTTTTTTTCCTGAGGTGTAATATATTACTTGCTCTGTAGAATTTATAGTCTTCATGTAAGAAAACTTCCTTTTAAGGTATCATTGAATAGGTTTTTGATTATTTTCTTCAGAAGCATGAATTATACATATACTGGCTCATATTTAGCTTTTTTATATGTTACCTTTCTATAATGCCTTTTGTTGCTTTTCTTTTCCATTGTATTTTGTGTGATTTTTTTCAAGTATGTTCTCCAACTTAAAATAAATCGTGTTTATCTGTTTTTCGTCTAAAATGATTTCCATCTCTAATACCATTTAAAAATTACTTTCTAGATTATCAGTTTTTGTTGTATCTGATAACCTCTTCTTTTAATGATTGTATGACTTCCTGTAATTTATTTATATAGAGAAAAATTCTCTCAAAACTATGTAGAATTATTTTTCTGAGCTCTTTTCCATCAACCTGAGTAACCCTTCCTGCAATATACATACGTATCTTTTGTTAATATTTCTTTTGGTATTATTAACATCTTTTCATGGTTAAAATATTTTCAGGCTACCTATAGACAAATGACATGAAGAAGGACAGGGTTAAAGTGAGCTAGGACAGATTGAAGTCACAACTCTGGGAAAACTGAATCTTTCATTCTATTCACAAGAGCTATTATTTCTCTCATCCTGGGGGTTGTCTTGCCTGAGTTTTCAACATTCGGGATGTTGCTGTGGCTAACAGCATGGCCACAAATTCTCTGTGCTACCATCTTGAATTTCCTGCCTCCTCTCCCTCTTGGAAATCCACTTGACTGCTACCCATATTCATCAGCTAGGAGGCAATGACATGATTATTGCTGGAGCTCACTCTTCTTTAGACAATATGTGTTCTTGGATAGGATCTCTACAAGGGCATTATTCACCTCTTCTATATTTACTACACAACCCTAGATCTTTAATCAAGTAACCATTGGCTATACTGCTCAAAATGTTGGCCTTTTAGGGACGATACATTCTGCTTGAGATTGAAGCTGGAGTGTATCTTTGTTCAGCATCCACCTCCACGTAGGTTTAGACCAGGTGGTATTTGGCAGGTGTGTACCATAGTTTATGGTTTAAAGTGGTGGTAATTCCCTTGTATCATTTGAAGATGATATACCTTCTCTCTTAGTCTCATTCATTTTAAAAAGATTGCTATTTTTCGTACGGTTTCAGAGTTGAGGGTAGAGAAAAAAATTCATTTTCTCCACCATCTTTAAGTGAACAATTCCTGTGACTCTCAGATTAAAAGGGACGAGAATCCAGGGCCTTTGCATCTCCATAAATATAAGACAATTTAGTTTAAGAATTTGGACTAGGGGCTTCCCTGGTGGCACAGTGGTTAAGAGTCCGCCTGCCGATGCAGGGGACACGGGTTCGTGCCCCGGTCCGGGAAGATCCCACATGCCGCGGAGCGGCTGTGCCCATGAGCCATGGCCACCGAGCCTGCTCGTCCGGAGCCTGTGTTCTGCAATGGGAGAGGCCACAACAGTGAGAGGCCCGCATACTGCAAAAAAAAAAAAAAAAAAAAGAATTTGGGCTAAAAACCAAGGGATTACAAGGTCAATATTTACTCTGTGGTCCACATTTGCTAAGTGGAATTGAGCATAACAATGATAACATTGACTATAGCAGATTGAATACTGACTCTGGTCCAGGCACTTGGCCAGGTTCTTTGTTTATTTCAATTCTAATCCAAACAACAACCCTTGAGAGGTGAGGTTTGTTTACCCCATTCTACCAGAGAGGAAAAAAGAAACCAAGAATATGAACGATCAGGTGACTGAATGATAAACCACTGAGCTTACATTCAAGATCAAGTCAATTAACTCCAGTTGTCCCAGCTCTTGTGGCCTTTGCACTATTCCAAGGTGATGATCACATTAGGAAATCAAACAAAGAAAGTAACATGAAGAAACCCCGAGTGTGAATGTCAGCCAGCCTACAGTCAGAGGAGAAGAATCAAAAAGCAGAGTCTAAGTTGCTATTGGGTGTTTTTGTTATCAACAGGCACCAAAGTCCTGCCATCCTGGGAGCAAGTTCTCTGACATGTGGGGGAAGCGTTAATTTATTAACTTGTGTGGGAGCGACGGGGCGGGGGAGATGTCCCGGGAACTTTTGGCAGCCTTGCGGGAAAAGGATGGTGACGGTGTGCTTCACATTGAACTTGGCATAAATGGGAGTGACGGGGGTGTTCAAAAGTGATCAGATGGTACTTCCAGTTTGTCTGCAAGAGCCTAATTACTGACCTGACACCCGTTGCTTCAAATAGGCCTGGGAAGCAGTGAACTGGTGTATGGAAGCATCTGGTAATGCAATTACCCTGTCAGCTCTTTATCCACTTGTAGCCCTGTCATTAGACACTTTTTTTCCGTTGATATTCTTAAAATGTAGCGTTACCAACGGGAGCAATTTAAAATGATATATAGTTATTTTTGACTCCTCTCCTGCCGAGGGAGAACTTCATAAATGATGTCACAGTAAACGAAATGTGAGAGAAACCTCAGAAATGAAATTTGTAAGGGCAGAGACTGCAGGAGGAGGAGAAAGATCATCACCAGGGCTCCTGAGTGCTAATGAATTAACGGGAAGCCCAGTTAATGAGTTCCGAGGAAGGGTTGTTGTCAGAGGTTCCCAGGTAATAGTGAAGAATTAGGGCTCCCGAGGCAGAGCCAGAGACATTCAAAGTGGCCCCCACAGCTCTAGAAAAGGAGAGTTGAAATATTAGGGGGATAGGTCCCACTCTGGTTAAGGGGGTGAGTGGAAGGGCTTGCAAGGATCATGGACACAGGGTAGGCCCTGGTACTATGGGTTTCAGGCTACTTATCACTTTTCTTATAGGAGCATATAGCCAGGAGCAGATGAGGCAGGGCAGAGAGGGCTGGTCCCTCCTTTCCTCTCATCTTCCCTCAGATGTTAAATTGTCTCCAGCAGTGGAAGCCCAGCGACTGTGAACCCCGTGCCGTGTATCCTTCCTGAGCCTCTGTTAACCCTCAGGACCAAGAAGCTCCCAAAATGGGGCCCTCTCTTTAGAGGCAGGGCCATAATCTGAGGAGCAGTGCTGGATTACAGGCATTTTAGTAAGCAACCATTAAACAGGTTCTGGCTGCCTGTTGATGCAGTGAGGTCTCCTAACTGGGTACAGTGAAAAACAAGCTAGAAGAACCTGGCCCAGAAGACTGTGCTTGCTCCAGTAAGTCACAGCGACCCTAGGGGTGATGGCCTTGTGTTGAGTGGCCACTGGGAGTTGGTGCCCAAGCCTCTCTCTGTTCTCTCCCCAGGTGGCACTGGAGCCTCTTCCTGCCCTCAGCCTGGGCCTTCCCCAGTGGTGGTAAAGATAAGCATGATTCCTCTCTCTTCAGCTCTTTTCAGAGGCATCCTGCCCACAGTGCCCAGTCCCAGGGAGCCCCTGTCAGGTGGCCAAGACGATGACTCATGCAGCTCTTGGGGAACGAAAAACCAGCGTGAAAATAAAGCTGAATGATGGAAAAAAAAAGAAAAAAAAATTTTTGCACAGTCTTCTGGGCCAGGGTTCTTCTAGCTTGTTTTTCACTGTACCCAGTTAGGAGACCTCACTGCATCAACAGTCAGCCAGAACCTGTTTAATGGTTGCTTACTAAAATGCCTGTAATCCAGCACTGCTCCTCAGATTATGGCCCTGCCTCTAAAGAGAGGGCCCCATTTTTGTTGAAATATTAGGGGAATAGGTCCCCTAACTGGGTAAAAACTCAGGAAAACAAGAAAGATGGTGAGGAAAGACGGGAGTCCTGGGGTCCTGGAGAAATGTGAAAGGCTGAAGATGGAGAGCCTGCTGGGAGCCTCCCTGTTCCTTATTTTTCTAAAAATGGGGAGAAGTGAAAGGAAGTCGGGAGAACAGAGTTTTTCAGACCTGCTCCCAAGATAGTAGGTATGGTTTGAAAGAGGAGAGTGGGTGGGGGGGAGCGTTTGAAGACTTTGGAGATTGGCCATGTCGGGTTTGGGGACACCAGAAGTTTTGCAACTCTTTTGAGTTGTGTACGGACAAATTTCGTTCTCTCTACATTTACCTGAAGAGGCATTTAAAATTCAGAAAAGCTTAGTTATTTGTGTGCCCAAGGCTCACTCAGCTCCCAGGTGGTGTAATTCTGATTTCATCCAAGGTTTTTGGAATTTGCTATGAAAATGCAGAGAGCTCACAGCATAAGTGGGGGAGGCAGATACATAGACCCGAACAACAATGTAATAGGAAGGAGTTAGAGCAAAATTATTGCCCCTAGACTTATTCCCAGCCTCATACCGCACCAGGCTAATACTTTCCCTTATCAGATGTTTGTGGGCATCAACTTAGATGTAGGATGTCAAGCAGTCTTGTAAACTCCAGAGGTCTCTGGAAAACTGATAAAATCCTCTATGTGGACGTCTGAACAGTGTTAGACAAACAATGCTGACCAAATTACTTTGGTAAAATCTTAAGCAGATAATTCTGGTTGCCTAATTGCCAAGAGCATCTGCCACAGCTCCGGGTTACCAAGGCTTTGTTCAGTACGTCTCTTGTTTCCTTCATTCTTTCCTTAGGAACCTGTTCAACTGCCACCACATGCCAGATCCTGTGCTGGGAGTGTGACATTGAAGGGGGAATCCAGAGTGGTCCCTTGGAGCTTTCAGCCAGGGAAGAGAGGATAACACTTATCGATAACAGCCCACACAGAAATCAATCATGATGTATGATTGTGTCTCGTCTCCGTGCCTGACTTCACTTAGGTCGCCTTCCTCATCTCCTAGATGAATGTCTCTCTTTTACATCTATGTCTTGTCCATGAAAACATCCCCAATTTCACAGGCTCAGGAGATCAGCCGAGCCCCTGGGTCCTCAGTGGATGCTTCGCACACCTCCACAGAAGCATCCTCACATTTTACTCTGATTGTCTCACTGCCCACTTGCCACGCAGCGAGGCTTGTCCACAGGTAAGTTTGATTTAGCACTGAAAACCCAGCACCAACAGGGTGACCACACATCAAGGGAAATGTGTTGATTGTATGGATTGATACCTGAGTGATTGAGGGAGTATGTTCTTCTCTAAATTTCCTATCCATAGATGACCCAGGTGAAAGCTGGCTTCTCATAAATAATGGATTCATTTCATGGGACCCCAAAATCTCAGAACTGATCACAGTTCTTTTTTTTAATGGCTTCTAGGAAGGTCAGAACCCTCTTTTAGCAAAACATAGAATCATATGGCTTGCCTTTCCAGTTACTCACCTAAGCAATTGCTTTTTTTCCTTCTTACTATAGGATCACTCTGATTCCTTCCTCTGTAGCCATATCAATTTTTTTTTTAAAGAGGAGTAATAAACTTCTTTTTAAGTGATCAAGTTATTAGAGTCATCTGGGTGGCCACACTCCTTCAATGACTTGGTCGTTGACCGTAGATTCACTGTGCCCTCCTTAATGATAACATTCCCTCTCTCGTTCTCCTCGAGGGTCTCTTAGACAAAATACGGTATTGCACACAAGCACATTCAGATGAAAAATCCTATCATTGGTGATAACTTCGAATGATAGAATCTTAATAAACTTTCTGTGTTGATTGGCTGGGATAACGAGAGATACATATCATGTGTGATAGCTGCACGACAGAAGATAAGCTGGTCATCATTTTCAGATAAAAATGCCCATCCATCCACAGATTGCAATCAGGAGGCTGCCACTGAGTTCTTAGTCTATTCCAGTTAATTAAATGCTAAATGAAATTCAGAGTTCTGGCTCCTAGAGATTCAACAATCTGTTGCCATGTGTTGCAAAGTCAGAGAATGCAGTCTCAAAAGTTTGCAGAGGAGCTAGTAGCTGCTCACGAAATCCTTGTCCCCTTGGCAGTTCCCTTCTTTTAAGAACTCGTCTGCGATGCTGAATGGCAGTGGGAGGTGGGGGGGATGCTTGAGCTCCCTTCTTGCTCTGACAGCTGTGGGTCACAGGTCCTGGGAATTAGACATGAGCATCTCTAGGGGACCATTTTTCTGCCTACCAAACCCAATATGCAATCTATTGAGAGAAAAGGAAAATAGATGGGTAAGAAATTATCAAAGACATAACAGGAGGTTTTTTCCCCCAGAGCTGAAAGGATACATGAGTAACTGGATTGAATGAACTTTCCTAATAAGGAGCAGAGTGAGTGAAAAATGACCCATTTCTAGACATGTCAGTGTGACATTGGAGACCCTGAGGATAAAGCACTTTTCTATGGGGAGAGGGGAGGGGAAGGAGAGAAAAAGGAAGAGGAAAAGAGAGAAGAGAGAGAAATGGGTGTAGGGGGAGAGAACTGGGGAGGGAGAGACCAAAGAGGCAAATGGGATGAGGTGAGAACAATGGGCAGAGAGGGGCCGAGAGCCATGGGAGAAGGAAAGGACAGTGGTTTATTTACCTGGATCCCTAGTGCCTTCATGAGCTGGCATGCAATAGAAGCCAGGTTCCCCGGTTTGTTAAATAAACAGTAACTGGGTTCTGAACTGTTAGCTATCATTGCTTGTTTAGCTCTGCTACAACCTGTGCATCATCAGGCTGCAGAAAATACGCTGACCAAACTCAGTAAGACTCAGTGTCAGCTAATCGACAAGGTGCTTTGGGAGTTTTTCAGTTTCTCTTATTCAAAAAGTCAGTCTGGATTTGTCACCTGGGAGGAAGCCTTGTGTCACCTCCCCTCCGGAGGTTTGCTGATATCAGTGCCTGCTGGGGAAGCATTATGGTGCTAGAATATTCCAGAGAGAGTCACATTGCTTGGTGCCATTTAGACAAAGATTGTAGCAAAAGAAAGACAAAGAAGGCTTCCGTTTAAGCATGTTACTATCGCATTATTAAATAACACACAGACTCATTGAAGCGGCCGGCAAGTTTGGCTGTGTTGAATTTCTGAGCTAACTAGTCCTTTGGTTTTGTTTTCTGACTGGTTTATTCATATCCTCTTTGGCTTTTTCCATTGGACACATATTTATGGGGCACCCACATGTAGTCATGAATGCAGTGGCTGCGTCGACCACGTCTGCCCATGCTGCTTCCCTGCCTAGAATGCCCATCCTTCCTGATCCAGTTCTGGTCCTCTTCAAGACTCACCTGAGCTATCCTTTACCCAAAAGCCTTCCTTTCCCCTGAGCCCCAACCCAACCAGGGTCAGCTGCTCCTCTGGACTTTATGTCTGACCATGGACACCCTAGAAGCATTCTTACTGGAGTTTAGTATCAGTCACTTCTCCTGAAGAACTGTCTGGCTTCTTCTGCTCTGGTAGTGAAAGTGATGGACGGTTCATGCTCTCCTCTTTGCCTTGGCTGCCAGAAGCTGATGACCCAGAGATTATATTAACTCTTCTACTCCAAATAATGGCATTATCCCTTTTTCTTGTTCCTATTTTCAATTTCATTTTATTTTCGAAACATGCCATTACTATATTTGTTTTAAACCGCCTTAAATACTCTCTATCGATAATATAGGGTAGAGGTAAGTAAATATACATAAATATATAGACGAAAACATTGGAAAAGACAGGCTACCGTTGTATGCTTTCCTAGGGACCGAACTCCTGAGAATCATCATCACCATCATCATCATCATTGTCATTGTCATCATCCTCATCAGTAACTCATAGTATGGGACTTTACAGATTACAAAACAATTGTGCATACAGCTGACCTGTGATCTCATTTTAAACCTCACAGAACCCTTTGACGTTACTCACAGGTAGCACCCTCAGTTTGGTCTGTAAGGTGAAAAGGAAAGGGAAAGAAAGGGTTAAGTGAAAAGGGGTCCTCATGGTGCACAGTCATTCTGCATCTAATGCCGCCCTGAGTGTCCCCCTGTGGATGCCCCCTAGTCCTGGAGCTGCTGTTGTGTGCTCATTTACTCAGACTGTAGTTGTAGATTCCAAGTCCAGATTTAGCTTCATTTATTATTTTGAACAACTGATCATTGGGGAAATGGACACAATTTTGGAAAAAAAGGTGTCCATTCAGCCAGGAATTTTGTCTTCTCCCATTGGACAGGTGAGTGAATAGAGGTACAGAAAGTTAATGGCATTCAAAGCCACAAAGGAAATAAATGACCAACCACAATTTGAACCCACGTCTGTTGCTGGCGATCAAGGTGTCTTTTCAGTGCCCCCTATCCTGGTGCCAGCAGCTCCCTGATGCTTCTCACACCTGCTTCCCAGGAAGCCACTGGGGTCTCACTGCTGGAGGGTTTGAGCTGCTTCCTTAGAACTGAGGATTTCAGATCCATTCCCTCAGCTTTCAGCATTTTCTCCAGACCGTGGACCTGGGGAAGCAACCTGACTTGTGAACCCTCCACTCCATGACAGAGGCAAAGTGGAAACCTGAACTGGAATTCTTTTAAGTCATGAGTCTTTTTGGTATAACAAGGCAGAAGTCATACTGCAAGGGCACGATGCCTGCATCTGTCTGCTAAGAGATGGGACTCATGTACACCCAGCTAGTAATCCATCATTCTTCAGTTTGGCATTCAAGTCTTTCTACCATTCTATCTTAATTTACCTTTCCAGTGGCATTTTCCATATGCATCCACTAGCGCCTTACAGTCTGGCCAAACTGGGTAATTATTGCATTTGTGACTGCCCATCTCCCTTCTTATTTTATAGCTTTGCATTTTGCATGTATTAGTCACTAAATAAGGATATACTGATCATGCTGAATACCACTGAATTGTCGAATAGCTGAACACATATAATTGTGTGTTTTTCTGATGTCTGGGACTCTGCACATCTCTACTGTCCACCCACGAAGAAGGAAATCAGGAGGTGCCTCTGTTTGACAGAAATATACCCAAGATTTTAGAATACAAGATTAGAGTGACACTGAAAGCTCCTCAAGGGCAAGAGAGTTTCTGCTCACAAAGAGATTACTCTTTATGACATGCTCTGGACCTATTTGTCATAGTCTAATTATACACAACTCAACAAGTAGGGCTTGCTTATCTCTCCGTGGGAGATTCTTGAATGAGTAACTTTCAACCCAGGGAATGTTCTGAAATTCACACCAAAATGTTTGTCCTTTAGAATGACCTGGGTTTTCCCCTTTATCACTTAATGTGTATTTATGATGCACCCACTAAGTGTCAAGCTTAGCTAGGCATATTGAAATACAGAACGAGAAAAGAGGTCAAACCCCAAGAGCCGCAGTATGGTTGGTGTAATATATAGATGTAGATAGCTCTTCTGTTATTTTATTTAATTTTTAAAATATTTTTATTGGAGTATAGGTGCTTTACAATGTTGTGTTAGCTTCTACTGCACAGCAAAATGAATCAGTCACACATACATACATCCTCTCTACTTAGGACACTACAGTGCATTAAGTAGAGTTACCTGTGCCATACAGTATGTTCTCATCAGTTGTCTATTTTATACATACTATCAATAGTGTATATGTGTCAGTCCCAATCTTCCAATCCCTCCCACCCCACCCCTTTCCCCCTTGGTATCCATACATTTGTTCTCTATGTCTGTGTCTCTATTTCTGCTTTGCAAATAAGATAATCATTTTTCTAGATTCCACATATATGTGTTAATATACGATATTTATTTTTCTCTTTCTGACTTGCTTCACTCTGTATGACACTCTCCAGGTCCATGCACGACTCTATAAATGACCCAATTTCATTCCTTTTTTTGGTTGAGTGGTATTCCACTGTACATATGTACTACATCTCTTTTATCCATTCCTCTGTTGATGGACATTTAAGTTGCTTCCATGTCCTACCTATTGTAAATAGTGCTGCTATGAACATTGCAATGAAATAGCTCTTCTTTTAAAACTCAAAGAGACTAGTGTAGTGACCAAAAAGAGCTAGAGCTCTTGGAATAGTGGGGAGAAGACTGGTGTAGATGGCTTTGGGGGTCCTGGGAGGGGCATTGAGATGAGGAAATAGGCAAAGTGGGTGCAGGTCAGGGTTGGCCTTGGAGAGCTATGGAAAGCTTCTTACCATTTCTGGGTGGCTTTGGTGAGGGTCTGGGAGGAACCTAGAGATGGAGCATGAATAATGATATATGGAAATCATGTGGGGGTTATCACTGAAAATGCAGCATGGAATAGTGATGGTCTGAACCAGAAGAGGGTCAGTGGGAGAAAGGGAGGAAGCAGTGCCCTAACACATTATGACTGTAGAATCTATGGGCTTAATGACAAATTTTAGGAAGAGTGGTAGGAAGGAGATTGTCCAGGTTCCCTACAAGATCTCTAGGACAAGGAAGTGGATGATGGCAGTGCTGCAGCAATGACATGAGATGGAATAGAATAAAGTAGCTAACATTTATTGTGCACTTCAGCTATGTGTCAAGTATTATCTTGGGCACTCCAAATGCACGATCTCATTTAATCTTAACTAAATGAGTTGACACCATACCCATTTGAAAATAAGGAAACTGAGGCGGAGAGGATGGTTAAGCCACTTGCCTAAGTAAGTTGAAGAGCCAGAATTTTCACCCTGATATTCCAACACAAGTATCACACTCTTGGTACTGACTTGACTTGCGGTAAAAATGAATGCACCAATCAAAGGTGCACCACAGAAAAAGTATGCTCTGAGTAATTGCTTGGTCAGAATATCCTCCTCTAAAGGGATTCACTTCAGCATTTCTGTTGCAAACCACGTTAGTGTAAGTAGGATAAGATTTGTTAAATAGTTCCCCTGCCATACACAGGCAAACACACATATACACACAAAAATGCACCCACACACAAGCTATCGAGGAAGAGATCTGTGACATACAGGAAGGTACATTAGTGTTTGATGCCATCGTTATGTTGGGTGTGACAACAACTGCCCTCAATCAGTGCCCAGTCACCCTTACCTAACAGCAGTGTGTTAGGAATGCCCCAGAGATGTGCCCAGTTTGCTTTTCCCTTCCTGGTCTGCCTGGACACTTAGCTGGATCTTGACCTGTTTGTTCAATGACCAATTTTAGACCTGCCATTGCCTCTTGGACCCTTTATGGGTCATACCTACATGCCAGGAATTGAACTAAACACTTCATGTGCATTTTTGTCACTTGATTCTCAAAGATGATATGTAGGCATCATAAATCCTACTGTGTAGATGAAGAAACTGGTCCAAGGACAGTGGCTGGTGAGGGGCATAAGCTAATATGACCCATTTCAGTCCTCATTTGCAGCCACTGGGTGACCCTCCTTCTCTGGCCCTGAGCCTTAGATGTCTTTCTCAGATCCCTGGTTGTGCCTCATCCCCAGCTCAATCCTCTCTCAACTATTTAAGACAACTGACCCCTCTCACCCATCCCTGGCCTAACAGGTTTCCCCAACTTTGTTACAGGGAACTGGTGCCCCTGGGCTGCCTTACTTTGGAGTAGGGACAAGTGAGTTCCTGTAAGATAATTATACTCCTTTACTTTCATATGCACATGGCCTTGGACTATTTTGGCCTCTTAAATCCCCAATTTCCCATAGATTTGTGGGATTTCAGATAAGCTTCTTTTGACTTCCTCCAAAGAAAGATTTTTGTGCAGCAAAAAGGAATTGAGATTTGCAAAGGTGATTTGCTATTGCTATGTTGGATTAAAAGATGTCATGTAAAAAGGAAAAACCCCAAGTTTTTACTCATGTATTTATAAAAAAAGAAATTTGGCTGATTACAGCTTGTTAGATCTGCTGCTTCTCTAGTTCCATTTAGGAAAAAAAATGTGACTTTATATTCCCACCCACTGATTTCCAACTAAAACAGAACTTAGTTGCCTGCTGATCCCGCTGGCTTTTTAAATGAAAAACTTATTCTTCTTAAACTACTGGGAAATTATATTTAAAAATCAGCATAATTCCATTCCCTATTCTTTCTGGATTTCTTGAATAATGCAGGGCTGGTTTCTGGAACAATGCTACATAATCTGATGTACCAATTTGGTTATCGACATACATGTTAACTGATGATGTGCATCGCTGCATGGAATCCATTTCTTCATGTTCCTTAATATAACCTGAGTTAAGATTTTTCTGCTCTCGAATCTAATTATAGCTTTTGGAGGTAGGACTTTAGTAGACTTAAAGATATTTTATAATAATATTATATTGTATATATTCTATATATATATATCTTCCAAATTCTTAACTCACAAAATCATGAGCAGTAAAAACAATACATTGTTGTTTTCATCCACTAAGTTTTGGAGTTGTTACACAGCAGTGAGTAACTGGAACAGTGAGTGTCTAGCCGGCATCTGCTACACACCACACTCCACCTCCCCCAACCCCCATTAACCCAGCTATAAATAAACTATGGCAGATCCCTTCCAAAAGATTATCTATATTCAATTTTACTTACAGAGAACTCAGAAGCTGTGAAATTCTCCGTCTCAGCACTGCCTCATTTATCTGAAAAGAATTGCATAAGCCATCCAATCTAAATTCTTCTGCTGGTGTGAGATCTCAGGGCCTGGACTAGTGCAGACATAATATTTGGCTGCATTCAAGCAGTCAGAGGAAGCAGATGAACCAATCTTGTAACCAAGATTGCATACAGAAAGCCAAAGCCAGTCAGTGGGTAAGTCATCAGATCTGGGAAGGGTGGAGCCATCCATGGAAGATGTGCCATGAGATTGGACCCTAGAAGATAGAAAGGTTGGTTTGGGCAGTGCAGTGCAGGATAGATTAGGGCAAGAGGTACTGGACTGAGCCTAAGAACTTTCCAAGGGTTCATGAAAACAATGCATGTGGTAACAACTGTGTACTATGAGGCTTGACCTACTGACATCTCTGCTGAAGAGATGAAGTAATAAATAGCTGAATGCATGACTGAAAATAAAGGATGGTACAAGTAATAATACCTAGTACAGTAAGTCCCCTACCTATGAACCTTCAAGCTGCAAATTTTCAAAGATGTGAACATGCATTCACATGTCTAATGATGTAAGTTAGTTCACGTGTCTGGCATTCATTGTCATGTGCGTGCATCCTCTACACATGGTTGTGCTTTTGTGTACTGTACTGTATAGAGTCCATTAGTGCAATATCTTTATTTCAAGAGCAGGATGTCTGGAAGCAAATATAAAAGCAGCAGTGATATATCTGGTACTGCTTAGAAGTGCCAAGCTATAACAGTGGAAACAAAAGTGAAAATAATTGAAAAAGTGGAGCAAGGCAAAAATTTGGTAGATGTCACTAATTCTCATAATGTGAATCATTCAACTATTGGCACGATTCTAAAGAACAAGGACAAGATCATGGAATGTGAAGTCTGCTATGATGATGATGTTGAAAAAATATGAAAGAAGTGTGGAAAAGTGATGGAGGAGGTGAAGAAACTTCTCAGTGTGTGGATGCAGGATAAACACCAGTGTCAAGTCCTGCTCACCTTAATGCTGATTCAAAAGAAACCTAGAGAAGCAAGAAGAACTACAATTCTGCAGCCTGTGGAATGAAAACCACATTCACAGAAAGATAGGGAAAATGAAAAGGCAGAGGACTATGTACCAGATGAAGGAACAAGATAAAATCCCAGAAAAACAACTAAATGAAGTGGAGATAGGCTACCTTCCTGAAAAAGAATTCAGGATAATGATAGTGAAAATGATCCAGGACCTCAGAAAAAGAATGGAGGCAAAGATCAAGAAGATGCAAGAAATGTTTAACAAAGATCTAGAAGAATTAAAGAACAAACAAACAGAGATGAACAATACAATAACTGAAAGGAAAAATACCTAGAAGGAATCAGTAGCAGAATAACTGAGACAGAAGAACGGATAAGTGACCTGGAAGACAGAATTGTGGAATTCACTGCCACAGAATAGAATAAAGAAAAAAAAAATGAAAAGAAATGAAGACAGCCTAAGAGACCTCTGGAACAACGTTAAGCTCAACAACATTCACGTTATAGGGGTCCCAGAAGGAGAAGAGAGAGAGAAAGGACCCAAGAAAATATTTGAAGAGATTATAGTCAAAAACTTCCCTAACATGGGAAAGGAAATAGCCACCCAAGGCCAGGAAGCACAGACAGTCCCAGGCAGGATAAAACCCAAGGAGAAACACACCGAGACACATAGTAATCAAACTGACAAAAATTAAAGACAAAGAAAAAATATTGAAATCAACAAGGGAAAAACAACAGATAACATACAAGGGAACTTCCATAAGGTTAACAGCTGATTTCTCGGCAGAAACTCTACAAGCCAGAAGGGAGTGGCATGATATATTTAAAGTGATGAAAAGGAAGAACCAACAACCAAGATTACTTTACCTGGCAAGGATCTCATTCAGATTAGTTGGAGAAATCAAAAGCTTTACAGACAAGCAAAAGCTAAGAGAATTCAGCATCACTGAACCAGCTCTACAACAAATCTTAAAGGAACTTCTCTAAGTTGGAAACACAAGAGAAGAAAAATACCTACAGAAACAAACCCATAACAATTAAGAAAATGATCATAGGAACTTACATATCGATATTTACCTTAAACGTGAATGGATTAAATGCTCCAACCACAAGATACAGGCTTACTGAATGGATACAAAAACAAGACCCATATATATATACTGTCTACAAGAGACTCACTTCAGACTTAGGGACACATACTAACTGAAAGTGAGGGAAGGGAAAAAGATATGCCATGCAAATGGAAATCTAAAGAAAGCTGGAGTAGCAGTACTTATATCAGATAAAATAGACTTTATAATAAAAAATGTTATAAGAGACAAGGAAGGACAGTATATAATGATCAAGGGATCAATCCAAGAAGAAGATATAACAATTGTAAATATATATGCACCCAACATAGGAGCACCTCAATGCATAAGGCAACTGCTAACAGCTATAAAACAGGAAATCAACAGCAATACAATAATAGTGTGTGACATTAACACCTTACTTACACCAATGGACAGATCATCCAGACAGAAAATTAATAAGGAAACACAAGCTTAAACTAACACAATAGACCATGTAGATTTAATTGATATTTATAAGACATTCTATCCAAAAAGAGCAGATTACACTTCTCAAGTGCACACGGAACATTCTCCAGGATAGGTCACATCTTGGGTCACAAATCAAGCCATGGTAAATTTAAGAAAACTGAAATCATATCAAGCATCTTTTCCCACCACAACACTATGACATTAGAAATCAATTACAGGGAAAAAATGTAAAAAACACAAACACATGGAGGCTAAACAATACGTTACTAAATAACCACGAGATCACTGAAGAAATCAAAGGGAAATCAGAAAATACCTAGAGACAAATGACAGTGAAAACATGATGATCCAAAACCTATGGGATGCAGCAAAAGCAGTTCTGAGAGGGAAGTTTATAGCAATACAATCCGACCTCAAGAAACAAGAAAAATCTCAAATAAACAATCTAACCTTACACCTAAAAGAACTAGAAAAGAAGAACAAACAAAACCCAAACTTAGTAGAAGGAAAGAAATCATAAAGATCAGAGCAGAAATAAATGAAATAGAAACAAAGAAAACAATAGATCAATAAATCAATAAACAATAGACCAATAAAACTAAAAGCTGGTTCTTTGAGAAGATAAACAAAATTGATAAACCATTAGCCAGACTCATCAAGAAAAAGAGGGAGATGACTCAAATCATTAAAATTAGAAATGAAAAAGAAATTACAACAGACACTGCAGAAATACAAAGCACCTAAGAGACTACTACAAGCAACTCTATGCCAATAAAACAGACAACCAGGAAGAAATGGACAAATTCTTAGAAAGGTATAACCTTCCAAGACTGAACCAGGAAGAAATAGAAAACATGAACTGACCAATCACAAGTAATGAAATTGAAATTGTGATTAAAAATCTTCCAACAAACAAAAGTCCAGGACCAGATAGCTTCACAGGTGAATTCTATCAAAAATTTAAAGAAGAGCTAACACTCATCCTTCTCAAACTCTTCCAAAAAATTACAGAGGAAGGAACACTCCCAAACTCATTCTATGAGGCCACCATCACCCTGATACCAAAACCAGACAAAGATACTACAAAAAAAGAAAATTACAGACCAATATCACTGATGAATATAGATGCAAAAATCCTCAACAAAATACTAGCAAAGAGAAGCCAACACCATATTAAAAGGATCATACACCACGATCAAGTGGGATTTATCCCAGGGATGCAAGGATTCTTCAATATACACAAAACAATCAATGTGATACACCATATTAGCAAATTGAAGAAGAAAAACCATATGATCATCTCAATAGATGCAGAAAAAGCTTTTGACAAAATTCAACACCAATTTATGATAAAAACTCTCCAGAAAATGAGCATAGAGGGAACCTACCTCAACATAATAAAGGCCATATATGACAAACGCACAGCAAACATCATTCTCAGTGATGAAAAACTGAAAGCATTTCCTCTAAGATCAGGAACAAGACAAGGATGTCCACTCTCACCACTATTATTCAACATAGTTTTGGAAGTCTTAGCCATGGTAATCAGAGAAGAAAAAGAAATAAAAGGAATACAGATTGGAAAAGAAGAAGTAAAACTGTCACTTTTTGCAGATGACATGATACTATACATAAAGGATCCTAAAGATGTCACCAGAAAACTACTAGAGCTAATCAATGAATTTGGTAAAGTTGCAGGATACAAAATTAATGAACAGAAATCTCTTGTATTTTTATACACTAACAATGAAAGATCAGAAAGAGAAATTAAGGAAACAATCCCATTCACCATTGCAACAAAGAGAACAAAATACTTGGGAAGAAAACTACCTAAGGAGGTAAAATACCTGTACTCAAAAAACTATAAGACAGTGATGAAAGAAACCAAAGATGACACAAACAGGTGGAGAGATATACCATGTTCTTGGATTGGAAGAATCAATATTGTGAAAATGACTATACTACCCAAAGCAATCTACAGATACAATGTGATCCCTATGAAATTACCAGTGGCATATTTACAGAACTAGAGCAAAAAAATCTTAAAACTTGTATGGACATACAAAAGACCCCAAATAGCCAAAGCAGTCTTGAGTGAAAAAAAACGGAGCTGGAGGAATCAGACTCCCTGACTTCAGACTATATTACAAAGCTAAAATAATTAAGACAATATGGTACTGGTACAAAAACAGAAATATAGATCAATGGAACAGGATAGAAAGCTCAGAGAAAAACCCACATACCTATGCTCAACTAATCTATGACAAAGGAGGCAAGTTTATGCAATGGAGAAAAGACAGTCCCTTCAATAAGTGGTGCTGGGAAAACTGGACAGCTACATGTAAAAGAATGAAATTAGAACACTCCCTAACACCATACACAAAAATAAACTCAAAATGGATTAAAGACCTAAATGTAAGACCAGACACTATAAAACTCTTAGAAGAAAATATAGGAAGAACACTCTTTGACATAAATCACAGCAAGATCTTTTTTGATCCATCTCCTAGAGTATGGAAATAAAATAAAAAATAAACAAATGGGACCTAATGAAACTTAAAAGCGTTTGCACAGCAAAGGAAACTACAAACAAGATGAAAAGATAACCCTCAGAATGGGAGAAAATATGTGCAAATGAATCAATGTACAAAGGATTACTCTCCATCAACAGCTCATGCAGCTCAATATTAAAAAAGCAAAAAACCCAATCCAAAAATGGGTGGAAGACCTAAGTAGACATTCTTCTCCAAAGAAGACATACAGATGACCAAGAAGCACATGAAAAGATGCTCAACATCACTAATTATTAGAGAAATGCAAATCAAAACTACAATGAGGTATCACCTCACACCGGTTATAATGGGCATCATCAGAAAATCTACAAACAACAAATGCTGGAGAGGGTGTAGAGAAAAGGAACCCTCTTGCACTGTTGGTGGGAATGTAAATTGATACAGCCACTATGGAGAGCAGTATGGAGGTTCCTTAAAAAACTAAAAATAGAACTACTATATGACATAGCAATCCCACTACTGGGCATATACCCTGAGAAAACCATGATTCAAAAACAGTCATGTACCACAATGTTCACTGCAGCATTATTTACAATAAACAGGTCATGGAAGCAACCTAAGTGTCCTTTGAACGGATAAAGAAGATGTGGCACATACATACAATGGAATATTATTCAGCCATAAAAAGAAACCAAACTGAATTATTTGTAGTGAGGAGGATGAACCTAGAGTCTGTCATACAGAGTAAAATAAGTCAAATAGAGAAAAACAAGTATCATATATTAACGCATATATGTGGAATCTACAAAAATCGTACAGGTAAACCAGTTTGCAAGGCAGAAATTGAGACTCAGGTGTAGAGAACAAACATATGGATACCAAAGGGGGAAAGTGGTGGGGAGGTGGTGGTAGTGAGATGAATTGGGAGACTGGGATTGACATGTATACACTAATATGTATAAAATAGATAACTAATAAGAACCTTCTTTATAAAAAATAAATGCAATAAAATTTAAAAAAATATGGGAAAAAAAAGAGAGAAAGCTAAAAGCCTTTATGAATACTTGAAGAAGAAACATGGCAAAGAATCAGAGGGTGCATCTTTTAATGCCAGCCGTGGTTGGTGTCATTGGTTCAAGGCTAGAACCAACCTTCCCAATGTAAAAGTAAGTGGCGAGGCAGCGAGTGCAGATAAGGTAGCTGCCCGATTCAGGGAATCTCCTGAAATGCTTGGAGAAATTATTGGTGAAGGTGAGTATTTACCCGAGCGGGTTTTTAATGTGGATGAGACAGGACTGTACTGGAAGAGGATGTGAGACCGAAGTTACATCAGTAAGGAGGAAAAGTTGATGCCAGGCTATAAAGCAGCAAAGGATACGCTAACTCTGTTGTTTGGTGGCAATGCTTCCAGCAATATGAAACTGAAACCTCTCTTAGTTTATCATTCAGAGAACCCAAGAGCCCTTGAAAACATAGCCAATGGCTCTCTTCCTGTTGTGCAGAAGAGTAACCCCAAAGTCTGGGTGACACAGGCCATTTTCCAGGACTGGTTTTTCTACCACTTTATCCTGGAGGTAGAGAAATATTGCTTGGAGAAGGACGTCCTATTCAACATTCTTTTGTTGCTCGAAAATGCTCTGGGCCACCCCCCATTCTTGGATGACTTTCATCCCAACGTCAAAGTAGTGCATCTGCCACTGAATACTACGTCGCTCATCCAACCTATGGACTAGGGAGTTATAGCAACTTTCAAGAAATATTATTTATGTCACACTTTTCGTCAGGCACTAAAGGCAAGTGATGAATCAGGAAGAACCTTATGACAATTTTGGAAGGACTATAACATCTACAAGGCCATAAAAAACATTGACTTTGCTTGGAGTGAGGTTACAGCCATCACCATGAATGGGGTTTGGAGGAACATTTGTGTGAGGTTTGTTCATGATTTTTGTGGATTTGAGAAGGTGGGTGAGGAGTCCAAAGAGGTCTTCAGCAACTTAGTGACCCTCAGCAAGAAGCTGGAGCTAGATCTACAAGAGGATGACTTCATCGAACTCCTTGCTGTGTAACACGAAGACCTTACTAGTGAAGAGCTGTTGGAATTAGAGGCCCAGAGAAAGGATGAAGAGGGACAAGAGGAAGAAGAAGTAACTGAAGAACCAAAGAGATTCATGATGCAGGAAATGGCAAGGGGATTTTCTTTATCTGAGGAGGCACTGTTAGTTTTTGAGGTACAGGACCCAAACATAGAATGATACATGAAAGTTGCAGCAGCCGTTCAGAATGCAATCCAGTGCTACAATATCACCTATGATGGGAAAAGAAGAGCTACTACCCAGACATCACTGGATCGCTTTTTTAAAGAGGGTAGATAAAATTGAATTCAAGGGGGTAGATAGAATTGAATCCAGCAAGGCACCAGAACCTGCGCCATCAGCGTCAGGCGTGAGTGACATTGCAGCTCGCCCTCCGTCTCCTATTGCTGATGATTCTTCAGCTCTACCATCTCCCACCTCCTCTCCCTCCTCCAGTCAGTAACACTTCTTGCCTGTTCACTCGATGCCAGCCCCTGTATGCCAGCTGTTGTACTGTACTACTGTAAGATTAAAATGTTTTCTTTATTTTTTGTGTTTGTTTTTTATGTATTATTTGTGTGAAAAGTATTATAAACCTGTTACAGTGCAGTACTATATAGCCGATTGTGTTAGTTGGTACCTAGGCTATCTTTGTTGGACTTAATGAATAAATTGGACTTATGGACATGCCCTTGGGACAGAACTCATTCATATGCAGGGGACTTACTTTATTTTAATACTGCTATAGCAGGAGCTGTGCTTAGACTTACTTGTATTGGCTCATCTTACTCTTAACAACATTCTTATGTGGTTGATAATTTTGTTTTCCTTTTTTTACAGCTGCAGAAACTGAGGCTGAGAGAAGTGCAAGATTACTTCCCCAAGGTTGCATAAGATGGTGGCGATAGAGTTTGAGTTTGAATTCAGAGTGTTTGGACTCCAGAGCCCAGAGTCTTTCACACGAGCTTGTCTTACCTTCCAGGTGTGATCGAAGACAATGTAGAGGGCTGATCTCATGCAGTGATTCTGCCTTCGTTATATCGATGGTACGGGTGTCTCATCTGTGATTTCACTCATAAAAAATCAACATGATTCTCTTTTGAAATGCAAAGGCATCCAGTAGCATTATAGGAATAAATGCAGTCTGTCACACAGCCTGTAGAAGACTCCTAAAATAGTATTCTCCTTCTACTCCTGGTAAATTCATACATTTTGTTATGTATTCATTTATTGGACAAAAATCCAAGGATAGGTAGCTCTGTGCCAGGCACAGTGTTCCAGAAATGCACATACTATGATCCCTGCCCTGGGGAGCTCATGGACCCATGGGAAGGTAGACCTGTAAATAAAGAAGCAGGGGCTTCCCTGGTGGAGCAGTGGTTGAGAGTCCGCCTGCCGATGCAGGGGACACGGGTTCGTGCCCCGGTCCGGGAAGACCCCACATGCCGCGGAGCGGCTAGGCCCATGAGCCATGGCCGCTGAACCTGCGCGTCCGGAGCCTGTGCTCCACAACGGGAGAGGCCACAACAGTGAGAGGCCCGCGTACCGCAAAAAAAAAAAAAAAAAAAAAAAAAAAAGAAGCAGGAACACCTCCTTGAAGTGTGAAGTGTATTGCATCCCCTGGAACAAAGGGCACTGTGATGAAATATGCTGGGGGTGACAGGGGAAAGTACCACAGAGAAAAAAGGCACCTTTACAGAGTGCAGGTGGATTGGAAAAAGCAGGACGGCGTTTAACTGGGAAGAGTTAACACAGGCAAGATGTGAAGGGTGGGCAAAAGGGCTTGTTTGGCAGACTGTATGTAAGAACCCGGTATCCAGAAATTAGCACCATTCCAATAACATAGGAATTTTGTTGGTCTCAATGGGCGTGGAGGTCGAAGAGAAGGGGTTTTACCTTCTATCCTTTGTTCCATTGGCAGTCGCTGAGGTGCCCGGGAGACTCTTCAGTGGTGGGAGGGAGCAGCCATGCATGAGTGGGGCAGTGAGTTCTGGCTGAATGAAATTTGAACACCATTTGCTTTGAACAGTTCTATCTTCATTGTTATCTCATCAAAAACAAACAATTGCACAATCAGCTCTGGAAAGCCAGGTAATAATATGCAATTCTTTGACTGTCCTCTGTAACCTTTTCTATTTTCTCACATGTACTTAAAAAGACAGATAGAGCTACAGATGATTATCAGGTAAGGAGAGAAAAAGATAAGCAAACACAAAGTAGTAATACAGTTCCCCGAAATCATTGGCTGTTTCCCTGCCGAGGATATGCACTCAAAAAGGCCATTACTTACCGTCTTAATTTGCTTCTTAATAAAAATCTCATACAGGCAGGGTGTTTTCTCATTCTCACCCTTGGCTACTTCTGTGAATAGGCTCTGGAAAGAGGCATGCTTCTCTGGCTTTCCTCCTGTTGTGCTGTCTATTTCTTTCCATCTCCAGGGTCTTCCAAACTTCCCATCAGAGTGGACGGGTGGGTGGCCAGCACTCAAGCTCACACAAAGCTTCAGTTGTCTCCTGTATCCCTTCAAATCAGACTGATTTTTTCATTGTCCCCAGGATCACAATGTGCATTTCTACCTTTACATGTTTGCTCAAGCAATCTGCCCAGCTCAACAAGCTCTTCCCTTCCCACTTTGTTGGGGCCATTTTTTGTGTGTGTGTGTGTGGGGGGGGGGTAGGGGGTGGGGATGGGAGTAAACAGTGTAGAAAAAGACAGCAGTGCCTGAAGCTGGGTGGGCCTGGGTATGAACTTGTACAGAACGTTGAATGCAGCCCTTGGAACATGGTAGACCCTCACTGAATGTTTGTGCATTCAGTGAGGGTGGTTTTGATAATTAATGTATCTCTAAATCCTGTCCCTTCAAGCTCCCGCTCAAGCTATACAAGACAGACATTTAGACCAGAAGGAATCAGTGATGGGCATCTTGGCCTCTCACCCTTGAGCAACGAACATGAAACTTATACACTCCAGGCTTTAGGAGAAAACTCTTCCTAAACCGAAGTTAAAAGGCGCCTCCTTAGAACTTTGTTCCTTGGTCAGACTTCTGACTTCTAGAGACACCGGAAGTGGGCTTTGTGCTGCCTCACTCCCCACTCCATACATACAACCTGCCAGATGTTTGAGTTCTGCTCTCTGAAGTCCCACAGAAATTCAGAGAAGGGATGGGAGTGGGTCCCTTCCCCTGGGACTCCTTTCCTTTTTACTCACACGGCCAAGACCTGCCTGTTCTTCAATACCTAGCTTAGCTGTGAGCATCAGGCCTGGGTCTCATGCCCTCTGGTCTGATTGCCAGATAAAACACAGAACAGCCTGTTCAATTTGAATTTCAGATGATCGATGAATACTTTTTTAATGTAAGTATGTTCTAAATATCACATGGGGCATACCTATACTAAAAACTGATTGTTTATCAGAAATTCAAATGTAACTAGGAATCTCTGGTCATCCTGAGCAGGTGTCCTCCTCTGTGCATCCCTAAGGCCTGTGCACGTCCCCATCACAGACTCTCACACAATCCCAACTGACCCTGCGGTCCTCCTCCCCTCCTTTCTCTTCCTCTCCAGCAGATCATGTGGCTACCACCACCCTAACCCGAGGCCCCGTTGCCTCTCCCTTCGGTTATGACTGTGGTTCTCCTCCAACTGTGTCCTGTTTCCATCCTTGCCCACTTACAACTGCTCTTCATACAGAGAGTATTCTCTAAAATATGAGTCTGTGAAGTTACAACTCTGCTCAGAACCTTCAGAATCAAATCAGAAGTCCTTCCGATACCTGTGAGATCCTCTCTCCCTTTGCCCCAGTGCATCTCTGCCTTCAACCTCTGCCACTCACTCCTCCTTTGACTCCCCAGTCTCTCCCCAGGCATGCTGAGCCCCTCCCATGGCAAAGCTGTGACTCCTTACACCTTCTGCCCTCATGGATCCCTCTCTCTCTCTATTCACATCACCTAATCAGAGAGCCTCTTCTGTCTCTCTGTCTAAAATCCCGCTTTCAACCGCTACTCTCTGCCTAATATTCTTACTATTATTTATCAGCATGTGTCATATTATATATTTGTATATTATTTGTTTATGGATTGTCTTTCCCACTACAATTTCTGCAAAGACAGGACATCCAGGGACTTCCCAACTTATGGAAAATTGGGACATATAAACATCCATTCATTTCTTCAATCAGTATTTATAGTACCTACTATATGCCAGACATTGTGCTAGGCAGTGGTATATAGGAGTGTGCAAAGCAGCTGCCCCTGGATGTCCAGGGACCACCTCCAAACACCAGTTCCTAGCATCAGACCAGAGACATAGTAGGAACTTTCCAAATTCCCAATGCCTAACACAAGGCGGGCACATAGTAGGACCTTAATTTATGCTTCTTGTACGGAACTGTTGCAGATGTCTCTGGTTCTTGCCAATGAAGCAGAAGGTCTTGATTAACATGCTTCTGAAAACCTGTTAGAATGTTATGGAATTTGAAATCAGCTACTGAAAAAAAAAAGTAAGAAAATAGAATCACAGTCTTGGAAGACTTTGCTTTGAGTGTGGCAGACACCTTTCATAGATCCTGAGTTCAAGCTTTCTCTCCAGGGTTTTGGAAGTTCAGAACTGCTAAAGAGTCAAATATATTTGTTGAGGAAAAATCCAAATGAACAAAGAACACAATACACATCCCCACTTAGGAGGAGAATTGGCAGATAAAGGAAGCTGACTCTTGCGTAGGGTGCGGTGAGCAACACTGAGAACAGAAGAACTTAAACCTTCCCCCCCCGCCCCCCGTTAGCCAGCAGTGGGGGGTGCGATTTAGACGAATACTTACTTATTCGTCTCAAGGTATTCCAGTTTGCCACCAGGAGGTAAAGACGCACCTCAGGAATGGATGTCAAGTATTCATCATGGGTTTCTGCTATGGTAATTATTGGAGCTGACCCTTTCTCTCCACCAAAAAATTATGATAAATGTAGAGATGTGATCTTTGCCCTTGAAGGATCTATGTTCCAAGGCAGTGCTGTCTGTGAACATTCTGTGACAAAAGAGAGATTCTTTGTGCTCTCTGATAAAGTAGCACCTAGTCGCATGTGGCTATTGAGAGGTAAACTTGGCTAGTGTCACTGAGGAACGGGAATGTCCTATCTATGTAGTTGTAATTGATTTAAATCTGAGTGTCACCTAGGGCTAGAGGCGTTGGCTAAGGTAGTTGTAAGGTAAACAGAATGTAGACAGAAAGGTGGTGGTTGGGTCAGGTTGGCAAAGTGGATGGGCTCCCGGCAGCCCTGGGAATGAGGAGTCTGAATTCAGTTTCTGCTCTAGCCCTCTTCCTGTCTGTGTCTTAGCGTTCTTCTCTCTAAAGGGGGCATGGTGTTAGCTCCCGCTCTATGTGTGGGGTTGTTCAAATAATTACGTGGTCTGCTGTACAACAGTGTGCCTGTAGATAACAATACTGCAGGCTACACTTAAATATATGTTAAGGATGGATCTCATGTCAAGGACATTTACCTCGGCAATATAAAGAAATAAAAAAATAAACTAAGTGAGCTAATGTGTGTAAAGCATGTAAGACAGTACCTGACACATAACCCTTTGTAAATACCTTCTATAATTAGGGTAGTTATTTACAGAGGGAGGGGCTGGGGGTGGGCTGTGTATTGGTTCTACCTTTGTATGGAGTAAAATCTCAGGAAGTGTGTGCCCCAGTTCTCATTAACCCAACATGCTTTATAGATGCGCTATTGTGTGTACCAGATGACAGGGATGCAAACATGCACGACGCTGATTCTATCTTCCAGATGCTCACAGTCTGGCAGAGAATATACATAGAACATTTGTTCATTTATCCATCAAGAATTTACTGAAGACCTACCATGTGCCAGCCCGGTCTTGTCTTTGGGAAGTTATTGGTGAACAAGACAGCTAAGGACCCCACTCTTATTGTGCTTAAATTCTAATGGGAATGACAGACAATTAATCAACCATCAATCAATCACTCAAGAAAAGTTAAGTGTTACAGAGAAAACCTTAAAGAAAGGGAATGGGATAGAAGCTGAGTAGTTGGTGAAGCAAGGATTGATGCTGAGAAATCAGTGATGAGGGGGCTGCCATGAAATATTACTGGGAAGGTTTCCAGGCAGGGAATGCTAACCCACAATGTGGATTGTTGAGGCGGGAGCTGGGGGAGGAGTGGCACAAATCGGGGTGGTAGCCATGAAGGTGGAAAGTGATGAACTTATTCCAGATATACCTGGGGATATAATAAACTGAACTTGCTTACGGATTCCATGTGAGTAGTGAGGGAAAGAGAGAAATGGATGATTTTTGTTGGAGCACCTAGTTCTGTTCATCAATATTGGAAGACTAGAAAGGGCAGCATGAAGGGGAAAAGCTAGAGGTCTAGAGAAACTGGGAGATGAAAAATATGTAAGAAATAGCTTTTGAGGATTTACTTCACGTGAGATGCTATTTAGACATCTGACCATTTCTCCTTTCAGCATCTATGGCCAAGAAGCTTTTCTGAGACGTTCACTGTAAAAAATATGAGCTTCTCTGCAAGGGTCTCTATGTATTTATAAAAGAGAAAAAACAACCACTTCTTGTCCAGAGAGATAATGGTGACTAAATCATTCTTAAAAAAACAATATATTCTTCATTTTACATGCTTCTCTTCCTTTCCCCTCATTATTATTTCACAAGCAATTCTCCATGTGACCCCCACTGGAGTTGAGAGGTACCACGATTTTATGCCTCCCGAGGCTGAAGTTCTTAGTTTCCTTTATTTACATGAAAGGACACTTATCTAAAAATTGCACTTCCACTTACATTAAAGTTGTTTCTATTTTAGTTTATTTTCCCTGATTATAAAATCAATATCTAATCTTTGCAGAAAATTTAGAATGCAAAGTGCGAGGGGAACAAAATAACACCCATAATCCCTCAATAGTATGATGTCATTCTATTTCACTGATGTCTGCAATGCAATTTGGGAAAGTTTTAAAATTATTTTTGAGAAAGCATTGTATAAACACATTTTAAATGTTCAGAGAGTGTATAGAGTGTATAGTGAAAAAGAAATCTCTCTTTCTTTAGACTCCAGCCTGTTCACCTATCCAGGGGCAACCTTCATTACAAGTTGTTCTGTAAATTTCCAGAAACCTCTGCACAGTCAAGTGTTTCTCCTGTATCTTTCATATATATCTTGCTCTTTTTTTTTAACATCTTTATTGGAGTATAATTGCTTTACAATGGTGTGTTAGTTTCTGTTTTATAACAAAGTGAATCAGTTATATGTATACATATGTCCCCATATCTCTTCCCTCTTGCGTCTCTTTTTTGTTTGCTTGTTTATACACATTTGGGTACACTATAGACCTATTTTCTATTACTTTGCTATCTTCCCATTCAGTATTGGAGATCATCCTGATGGGACATTCAGATTTATTTAACTCTTTAAATAGCCCTGTGGCATGCAATGCACCAAGATGCCACAGTGTAACCAGTCTTCTTTTAGGAAATACCAGTGATTAACAAGTTACCTCAGCTTGCTACCTTCCATTGTTTCTGCTGAGAATGCAATTATTTGAAGGTCATCGCTCTTTTCTCTCTGTTTGCCTTTAAGATCTTTTTATTCATGATATTCTGCTATTTCTCTACAATGTATTCAAATGTAGACTTTTATTTATATTGCTCTGCACTCAGTATGCACTATCTTGGGACTCACATATTTCTTTATGTTTGAAAAATTCTTAGCTATCATCTCTTTAAATATTTCTCCCCATCATGCTTTCTCTTCTTCTGAACTCCTACTGGACATAGGTTGGAACATCTCTAGAATTCTTCCAAGTATTTTAATTTCCCATTAACATTTTCTATCTTTTTATCTCTCTGTACTACATCCTGGTTAAATTCCCCAGTCTTATATTCTATTTAAAAAGTTCAGTCTGTGAGTGTGGCCCATGTACAGATTCAATATTGAGATTTTCAGTCACCATTCTGTATTTTACAATGATATGGTTTCTTGTTTAATATCTATTAGTTTAATATATATCTGTTAGTACCCGATACTTGCCAATGTTTTTTTTTTAACTAGTCTCCTATCTTGCTCTATATTTACAATTCATTCTTATATCACTTTGAGAACTTTACTGTTATATTTAGTCTTTTCCCAAGTGCATAATTATTTCCATTTCCTTAGAAAAAAATCCACCTTCCCTTAGTTGTATTTATGTAACTTGTATGATGTCAGCTTTCCTCATGTGGCTTGAAATTTTCATCTGTAAACTCTTCTAGAGTGGGGATTTTTTTTTCTATTTTTTGACCTTGCCTCGTGTTATGTGGGATTTTAGTTCCCTGACCAGGGATCAAACCCATGCCCCCTGCAGTGGAAACATGGTGTCTTAACCACTGGACCACCAGGGAAGTCCCTTGAATGGGGATTTTTAATCGTTGCTCTTATCCTTCTCTGAGTCATTGTTTGAAGATGACCTCCCCACATATCTGGGGCTTGGCTTTCTGTAGTTTCCCACATCTGAACTTGGTAATAGGGGAAACTAAGCCTGAAACATACATGCTGGACTCTGGGCTGAATGCAGTGGCTACATTGAGTTTACTGGATTGGGAGCTGCTGTCCTAGGAGTATGTATGGTTGAGTATACTTTATTTTATGCAAAGAAAGTGAAATAGGTGTTTGCTAACTGGAAAGGTGGAGTATGCTGGGACTCAGCAGGTATTCATCACACTTCCTGCCTGGGCATGTATGTTTCTAGCCTTCCTTGTAGATAACTGGAGCCTCAGGGTGAGTAATGGTCAGTAGAATGTGAACAGAAGAGATACACACCACTGCCATGGGTGGCTCATAAAACTTCCCATTGTGATTCTCCCTTCTGTCTTCCCTCACCTGCCCACTGGATGTCAATGCCTGGGGCCACCTGAGGAGCCACTGGGTTGAAGATGGTTGTGACTTGGTCCCTGAAGGTCTGGGAGTGGAGTCTCCCACTATCACACTCTCATGGGCAGCATTTTTCACGATTGAGAAATAAACTTCTTTTGTGTTGAGTCATGAGACTTGGAGGCTTAGCTGTACGGCAATAAAACTAATACGTGTCTCCCTTGTTCCTGTGGGCTTATACCTTTAAAAATATTACTTCACTGTCATCTGAGTGAGTGGTGTTTCAGGAAGGAACATGTTCAAGCCACCATGTTTCAGATGCATTTTTCTCCTTTTGTTTTCTCTCAGGGATTTCTTACTGCTCAGACATTCTGAGAGTACCTCCATTCTATTTTTGAGTGTGTGCATTTATTTGTTTGTTTTAAAAATAGCTTTACTATCATTTCTATGGATTGGGTACAGGAAGAGAGAGGCTCAGTTTGTGCTTAGATTGCCATCTTCAAACCGGATTCTATTTGCTAATATTTTATTTAGGATTTTTCATCAATATTCATATGCAAGATTGGTCTGTAGTTTTATTTTATGCTCTCTGTCAGGTTTAAAAATCAACATTAGGATGGCTTCACAAAAGGAATTTAGAAGGCTCCCTTCTTTCCCTATGCTGCCCAGGAATGAAAGGACATAGAAATAATCCATTCATCAAAGATTTGAAGGAGTTCACCCATGGAACCATCTCAGCCCAGGGCTTTTTGGAAGAATGGCTTTATCTTCAATTTCTTCTATGACACCAATTTCATTCAAATAATCTATCCATCTGGGATCAGTGTGTTCATTTATGATTTCTCAGGAAAATTATCAATTTCATCAAGAATTTTAAGTTTATTTGCCCAGCAGTGAGCACATTATTCTCTTATTTTCTTTTATTTTCCATTTTCCATTTTCCATTTCCATTTCTTTTATTTTACCATTTGTAAATGGTATTTACAAATACCATTTAGGTATTTGTACTTTCAAAAATTTCTTTTCTTGACTAGTGCATCTAAGCTTTAAAAAAAATTATTCGTTGTTGTTAAGTTCTTGAATTTATTCTTTCTACCAATTTGTTTTCAAATTCACTATTTTCCTTTTTTATCATTTGTACTCCTTTTGACTGCTTCTGCTTATCTCACATTTCTTGCATTGATCTTTTTCTTACTTCTTTAGTTAAATGTTTCTTATATTTTCATTCATTTTTCCTAGTAACATAAAATTAAAAAAAAATTTTAAACATTTTGTTTTGGATGTGGCTTTAACAATATCGGTTAGATGCTTAGTGTTCATATAATTGTAATTTTATGTTAGGAAGATGTTCTACCATTAAGGAGAATTCCTTTTAAGAGGGAGTTTGTGTGCGTGCATGTCTTATTTTATTAATTTCCAGGTGGGGTACAATCCTTACCACCCTGACATTTTTAATTTTTATTACTTTGTGTTTAGAAAATATCTGAGCTATAGCTATTTGAGAACATTTGGTAAGGTTTTCTTTGCGGCCTATCTATTATTCACTTTTTTTGGTAAATATTCCACGGGACTTTGAAAAGAAGACACAATGCCTCCTCCTGCAGATCAGCTTTGGAGTGACCTGGGGCAGGTGTCTGCCAGGTGTTGAGGCTGCCAAGACTTTATAGGACACCTTTGTTGTGTTTGGGGTGGATTAAGCCCAAGGCTTACTCAAAGGCTCCCATGGTGGGACTCATAAAATTACTCCCCCGGCTGCTTTTGCCGTTAAAACTCCTGTATCTGGCTCAAACTCCACTAAGCCCATTCATCTCAGTGACACTTCTGTTGGGAAGTGAGCATCTTGAGAAATGTATAGAAGCAGAGAAACAGAATTTAGCAATTTGAGGGATTTAATACCAACAGGTAGAGCAGGGTTGAGTTTTTGGGACAGAAGGGGCTTTGACCTGGCAGTGAAGAAAATGCCCTCATCAGGTCACTTTATAATCATGATTTGGGGACTCTTCCTGTGGGTGTGTCCATTAGCGTGGCTCCCCAGACGTGGTCATATTTCTGTGAATTGCTGATTATCTTTGATGAATTCCATTTCTGTGCTTAATCAGCCAGAGACAACTTCTGTTGTTGCAACTTCAAACCCAGAATGTTACATAAGCATAAAAATCAATTCTATATATTATGTAATTATATACAATATATTAAATATCCCTAAATTAGTTCTGTCTTATACTATTTAGGTTGTCTATGTCCTGATTTTATTTTTTATATTTCTAAAACCTTTTTATTTTGATATGATTGTAGATTCACATTTTATTTTACTTTATCTCATTTAAATTATTATTTCTGTGGGCTGAGAGAGGTGCATTAAATATCTTAACATTATTTTGTGTTTGTTTTTTTCTGTTTCTTCTTACATTTACTACAACTTGCATTGTTGTATAAATATTCAGGACTGCCATATCTCCATGGTAGCTTGTTTACGCTTTAAAAATGGTCATACAGATCTCCTTTAAAACTCTGTGCCTTGAATTTATCCTTGTATGACATTTTAAAGTTTGTATGTACTTTGAAGTGTGTGTGTTTGCATGCATATGTATATGGTTCTGTTTTCTTCTAGCACTTTGGAAGGCCTATTGTGGGTTTACTTTCACTTCTTCTAGTAGTTATGTTTATTACTAAATTTATAGAATATAGGTAATCTTTATTTCTTCAGACAGTATTTATTGAAATGCATGCACGGTAAGGTTCTTGATTTCTTCCCACTTACTCTCTCTCCAGCCTCTCCATACCACCTGATTTTGGTTAGTTACATTATTATTTTTATTTATTCAACTGAATACTTCACACCTTTAAATAATATACTTACATATTTTTCTTTATTTATCAGCTTTAAATATTACAGATATTGATCTTCCAGCTTTCATTACATGAGACGAAGAGACTGGCATTCATATCATAACTTTCCCTTTCTTCCTCTTCTGATTTTTTATAGGTTCAGTGTGGTAGCTGATAGAATATACATTTTATCTGATAGCAATATTTTCCCACAGCTGTGTAATATTTGTTTAAATTAGTTCATTTAAATTAAATATAATAACTATCACTAACTTTTTTACAGTATCTTCTTCCTTTATTCCTGAAATGGCAACAGAGGAAATTTTAATACTTCCTTTAAGAAGAGATCATGGAAACTCCCCTTCTTGAGTTGTGAATGCCTGAAAATAACTATTTGTTCCTTATTCTAAAAGGACATTTTAGCTGGGTATAAAATTATTTTCTCACCTTTTCCCTGAGGACTCTGAAGACATTCTTCCATTATATTGTAGCACTGAGTGTCTCAGGGAGAAGTCTAAAGGCAGGTTGATTTTTTCCTCTTGTAGAGGAGTTGACTTACTTTCCCTGGCTATAGGATTTCTTCTTTATTTTTGAGGTTTAATAACTAATAAAATGTACCTCTTTGCTTACAGAACTGCCTCGACTTATCTGGGAACTGTTGGTCATTTCAATAAGTAAAGTGTTTATCTCAAAAATATTTTTCTTATCTTACATCTTTGAACAATTTGTATGTTCTATCTGTTTTGTTCATTAATTCCAGTCTCCAATTTTGCATACATTGGATCTTCTTTGTCATCTTTCAGAGTCATCATTTCTTTTCTATAATTTTAAACTTTTTGTTATTTTTTTCTATTTTAATCTGTTCAGGTTTCTCAAGTCTGTTTGCCATGTCCCTGATCATTACTGTGGCAGAGTCTATTTCCTATTTACTGCTTCTAAAATGACCTTTACTTATTAGATAATTTTACTTTTTCCTTTTCTACTTTTTCTTGCTCTTTGCCAATTTATTTTTATTTCATTTGGTTGTCTTTTTTTAAAATTGGGTTCTTAGATTTCTGCTTTGATCTTTTGTTTTGCAGAGGTTATTATTCCTTTCAATGAGACAATGTTAGGGCATGCTATTGCTTTACTGAATACCAAAATTTTTCTGAGGTATGTTTATCATCTCCTTTTGCTTTGCTGTGTTTCTGACACTCTCAAACTAGAATTTTGTTGATGGCCCTTTGTTAGTTCCTAGTCTTCCCTCATCTGTAAATGGGGGAGTCCCTTCCAATGAGCTCTATGCTGCTGGACTATGTGAAAGAGAGAGGCCAGGAAAGGGTGGTTAGGAGGCAACTTGTGGTGGGGAGAAAGTTTGTGTGTTGGTCTGTTGTCCATGGAGACTCTCTGCTACACCATCATCTGCCTATTTTTTGAAGAATCTATGGTGTCCTGACTTTGCCATACTGGGTATCCTTTTTCAACATATTCACTTAATGTTAGATCAGTTTTCACTTCAGAATATATCTCCTGATTTTATGAAAGAAATAATTTTCTTAAATTTTTTATTCTCTTTGTTTTGTTTTTGTCTTAGAAATAGTATGGATAGAAGAGTATGGATCACATCTACTATGTACTTTTAAAATTGATATTCCCCTTCCAATGTTTAATTATTCTTATAACAACTTACATAGTTTTAATTTTTGTACTTTAAATAATGCTCTGATAGTCCTAGGGGTATAAAGTTTTATCTGCTTATGTGGTTGTTTCTTTGGGGGCAGACTTCTAGAAATGAAATTTTTGGGTAAAAGATTTGAACATTTTTAAGGCCTTTGATTTATATTTTAAAATTGCTATTTATAAATTTTTCTTTACATTTCTTCCAACAATGTATCAGAATGCAGCAGAATGCCCTCTCTGCATAAATTCCCTCCCCCAACATTGACTAGTGTATTAAAAAAAGCTCTTGATCATGTGACAAAAATTATAGTAAATTCAACTTGTTTATTTACTTGTAGGTTTGATTATTTAAAAATAAAATGATTTTTTCTTTTGTGTGCTTAAATTATCTGTCCATATTCTCACCCTATTATCTACTGGAATGATTATATTCTTATGAATTTTCATGATTCTTTTAATAAACAGAGTGGTATCTTCGTCATATTTGTTATAATGTTATTTTTCTTAAACTTTATTTATGGTATATTTACTTTAGAATTTTGAAATTTTTATATAGTAAAATTAATTTTAAACAGTTTTAATAATTTATCCTATGTTTTTAATCTTAGAACTCTCTTCCTTATTCAGAGATTAGACAATATTCAATGATTTCTTTTAGATTTTTGAGTTTGACTTTTTAAAAAAATATTTTATTTTTTATTTCACATAGACATCTATTTGATTTTTTGATTTTGTACTCTACATACTCAACATTGTATTTTTTAAAATTTTTATTGGAGTATAGTTGACTTACAACATTGTGTTAATTTTGGATGCACTGCAAAGTGAGTATATCCACTCTTTTTTAAGATTCTTTCCCCATATAGGCAATTACAGAGTATTGAGTAGAGTCCCCATGCTATACAGTAGGTTCTTATTAGTTATCTATTTTATATATAGTAGTGTGTGTATGTCAATCCCAATCTCCCAACTTATCCTTCCCTCCCCCTTACCCCCGGTAGCCATAAGTTTGTTTTCTACATCTGTGACTCTACTTCTGTTTTGTAAATAAGTTCATTTATTAATCATGTAACTTTATTATTAGAGGCATTTTTGTAATGACTATTTTTCTATACAATAATCCATTGGGATACATCATAATTTATTTGATCCTATTATTGGCTGTTTAGATTGCTCTCAAGGTTTTTATTATTTTAGAGTATTTTTTGGTAATGAGAAGAAACAAAAACTCTTCCAAATAAGTACTTTTTTCATAGTGTGTAGTATTTCATTCCCATGAAAAGTATGACCAATAGGTCCAAAGTTGTGAATATTAGAATGGCTTTCCAAATGGGTTCTCCTATTTTGTCATCTAAATAGTATTGTTTGGAGAGTCTCAACAAGGAAAATGATGACCAAATATTTAGCCTAGCTTGTTAACTAGTAATCCCAATCTATCATGTTTTCTTTAACAATTTCTAGCACGCAACATCTATTCTCATCTTGGCAACCACTTATTTTCTCATCAACTACAGAGGAAAACATTGAGGCCAAGGGATGTTCAACACTCCTCCCCACGTTGACAGAGCCAGACATTGGCCAGCCGGGTTGAGGGGCAGGTTTTCTGAAATATAGCCCAATATTCCTTTCTCTTGTCACTGTTTCTTTGTGATGAACACAAGCTCACACTGACCGACACTTCGAAGTGGAAGGTGATTTTAAAGCCAAGACAGATCCAAATGCCTGCCAATATTCAAGAGAAATAGCAGCTGGCACCCTGTGCAAGAGTGGAAGCAGGTGGAAGATTCCTCGAGAGGGATGCTACTTTTTGCTGCCCCCCAAAAGTACTTAAGATATTCAAGACATCTTTCAGCAGTGGCTTCAAAATGTTGTGAGGTGAAAACCCTAGAATTTGGCCTGGTTTTAATCAAATATTTATGACGCCCTCATTAGTCTCCAGTCCAAGGGTAGTGCAGATTCTCATTTGAATTTCTGAGTGGTGAGGGAGTTTTGAAAGGAAATGTCATATTATATGCACTGTTTATACAGATCAAATATGCATGTGCTCGTTTTGCAGACTGGTGTCAGTGCTGCTGTTATTTACAGGGACGGTGATAATGAGGTGCAGCAGGAGCTCCCGCTGGGGATCTCGGGGAACATCTGGGCTATAGTGGGCCCAGGGAGGCCACCCCACGGCACTCGAGGTGTCTATGGGGCCAAAGGGACGTGAAGAGATGTCTCTGTCCCTGCACTGCCTGGCAAGCTTGACTGGTGCGTGAGGATGAGGTGACATTCACACCCAGGCCAGCAATAAGAAGGAGAGGAATATTCCAGGCAGAGAAAACCATGATCATAACAGCCTGGAGGCCACAGCGGGCAAGGGGTTTTCAGTAATTGAAGGCTCAGTCTTGCTGGAGACTGTGTGACAGAGGTAAGGGGGTTGACTGGAGGTGAGCAAGATGGGAAGGTAGAGGCTGGGATCCGAGTGGCCCTGGAAGCTCCGTGACGGACTTTCGATATTATCATTGGAACAATGAGAAGGCGTTTATGTGTTTTAAGCTAGCAAATGACATCATGTTATGTCTTAAGAAGATTACTGTCTCTTCATTGTAGAAAATGGATTGTCAGGAGGCAAGGCTGGGCAGAAAGACAAGTCCAGAGCCTGTTTCAGAAATCCTGGAGATAAATGATGGAGACGTGGAACAGAGTGGCAGAGATGTAGGTGGATTATATTTAGGGTCCAGATTCCACATTAATAAGTGGCTCTTTGTATGCATGGGATGAGGAAGAAGGAAGCCTCAGAGTTGGCTCCGAGTGTTAGCTTAGGTGACTGTGTTTTGGGAGACCTACAGAAAATGAGGGATGTCTGTTTGGAAGGGAAGAGGATGAGTTTGTCTTAGAGAAACTGAGTTGGAATTGACTGCCAGCTGTCCCAGCAGAGACTCTGAGTAGACAGTTGGGTGTAGTGATTTGGGACTCCAGAGAAAACAGTGGGAGCATATACAGGTGAGCGTAGGTTTGGAAGCTGGAAGTTGAGTATTTTTATCTGAGGGTTTGTATTTTCTCTAAGAGGAACAAGTTTTCTGCTGCTGGTGAGCCTGGGAATCTTGGAAGGCCTAGAGGTGTGTGGTGAGAGCTGGCTCAGGAGGATGCATAGATGAAAAAGACTGAGCACCCTTGCCTTTAAGGATCTTGCAGTTTAGTTGAGGATACAGGCAAGTGAGCAGATGATGGCACCAAAAATGAAGAGTACAATGGGAAGGGTAGGAAAAGAGGGAGACAGAGAGGCACCCGACCTCACCTGGA
Organism: Leucopleurus acutus; assembly: GCF_964270905.1. Classification (NCBI taxonomy): domain Eukaryota; kingdom Metazoa; phylum Chordata; class Mammalia; order Artiodactyla; family Delphinidae; genus Leucopleurus; species Leucopleurus acutus. The sequence continues at coordinate 5,928,288 of NC_139142.1, forward strand.
GGAGGGACGGTGGGGAATAGGGAATAGGGAATAGGGAAGGATTATTTAGGAAACAAAACAAAACAAAATTGATATTTCATCTGCGAGTTGAAGGATGAGCAGGTGTTATCCAGGTAGAGTAGGTGAGGGCATTCCGTGTGAAGGGGACTGCAGGCAGGCACAAGGACGTGAAACGGAGAAAGAACATTGAGTCTGTTTGCCTTGGGAATTGTGTCTGCAGCACCTGACTCATCACCCAGGAGTAAATACGTGCTCAGTATTTATTGGGAAGGAAGGAGAGAAGAAAGGAAGGAAAGAGAGAGGGAGGGAGGGAGGAAGAAGAGATAGGAAAGAAGGAAGGAGGAAAGGAAGGAAGGAGGGAAGGAAGGAAGGAAGGGAGGAAAGTGAACTAAAGGCTTAACTGAGATGAATGGCAATGAGGCAGGAGAGCAGCGAGGGCAAGACGTCACAGAGCCTGACAAATCGAGGTAAGGAGTTTCCACTTTATCTGAGGTCTGGGGCTTGTTGAGTGGCTGTTCCCAGAATGAGGCATGGCTCCCTTTGCCGTATTTGCTAACGTTGTTTCACAGAAGGGATGGAGCTCCTCAGACAACTTCTTGAAGGAGGCAAATGTTTGGATTTTGCTGACCCGTGTTTCCAGGTCTTTGTTTAATGCAAGTTCAGCAAAAACAGGCTTTGGTGAGAGTTGAAGGTCTAAAGCAGCTGTCAGTAGGAGGAGGCTGAAGGGCTCACAGGTGTGTGGTGGGAAGGACTCCCTCAGGCACTGCCATGGCTCCACACCCTGACTTTCTCAGCACCCTGACCCACCCCACTCTCAGGGAGGGCCCTGGCAAGGTAAATACAACAGAAATGAGAAAATTGAGAGGGTGCAGAGCTGAGCCCCTCCCTGGGGCCAGGAGGGGTCAGAGCTCACCTGTCCTAGCTGCCTGATTGTTGGCGGGGTCGGGGTGGAGGCTGCCCTGGTGGGAGGAGTAAATGAGCTATAAAACTTCTTTCTCTCCTCTTTCATTTTCCACCTTCCTTTTGTATTAACACACACAGTGAGGGACGCAGTGTGGAGCTAGGGGCACCCTTTCTTAGTCAGGCCCTCATGTAATAGAACGAACATAAGCTCTGGAGACAGGCAGCCCTGGTTTTTCACCCCAGGTTTGCTTTTTCTTACTAGCGTGTGACATAGAGTGAATTATTCCAAATCTCTTAGCCTTTGTGGTGTTGTTGGTGGTCTTAAATAAAGGACAGTTCTTTTTTCCACGACAGCATGGCTGCAAGGCTGCAATGCCCATCACTTGGGAGGCATTTAATGAACATTCGTTCTCGTCCCCACCCATCCCGGGAAGTACCTTTGAATCTAGAGATCCAAGAAGGTTCTTAAAGGAGAATCAAGGAAGCAGGACTTTCAGAAAGGGAGACCGGGTACCACTTTGAGCCCAGCGTATCTGTGTGGAAGAGGCATCAGAAGCTGGTTCAGTATCTTGTCATAAACTACAATGGAAAAGAATCTGAAAAATAATATATATATTACATATATATAATTGAATCACTTTGCTGTACACCAGAAATTAACACAATATTGTAAATCAACTATAGTTCAATTTAAAATAAAGTGAAGGCTGAAGTCATGCACAGGAATGGGAGGTATGCCTGTGGATGGAGGACCCCCCAGGCCAGCCTCTGAGGGCTCAGTGCCTGATGGCAGGAGGGCAGGATGGTGGGTGGGTCTCTCTTCCAACAGAAAAGAGGGAACCCCTGATGAACCTCCCCCACTGCCCTATAGTGTGTTGGGCTGGGTCCTGTCCTGTGATCCCAGATGGAGTGTCCCAGTTGCACAAAAGTAATAAAGGCTGCTGACAGATGAGCAATGTGCCCAAGGGCAGATTTATGACTGATGGAGGGAGGCAGAGCCTGCATCTGGTGATGTGCAGAAGGACAGAGATATGATTAGTTTGGGAGGGTAGGGCTCTTTGAGATCTGCTATCTCTCTGGTCATCTGCCTTGGGAGGGGTGATTTGTATGTGAGTCTTTCTGCTGGCTTCAGGATAAGACACCCAGAATATATTCTGCCTGTTACTGTGTGTAATTATAAATAATTCATGTGTAAGCTGCATAGAGTCATACATGTATTAGTCTCACCACTAACTCCAGTGAATCCATCTGAACTCAGACCTATGTATCAGGGTCTTTACGATGGTCTGGACACATGGAGATGAGAATCAACAAAAGACAAACAAATAGAAGAAGATCCAGCCTGACCTAGGGATCTCCCACTGTAGCTGGGAGACAATCTTAAGAGTTTCCTCTCCAAATAGTTTAAATGAAAGATAATAGGGTTCAATGTCCAGAGTATACAATTAGAAGTCAGTTCTCGAAGAGTCAAGAGGGATAATGACCAACATGTGTGGGGTAACTGGGAATATTTCACAGTGGAAGGGACATTTGAGTTGGGTCTTGGAGGAGAGGAGTGGGAGGAGGATATTTTGGTAGAGCCTGGTCAGGATCATGAGATTCCAGACCTGGTTTCTAGCTCCATCTGCCCTGTAAGACTCATATTAAACCTGAAGGGGGAAAAGTTAAACTCATTATCATTGGTTTCTCCATCCTCTTACTCTCCCACTTCAGGTTAGAAAAAGGAACTGATGTCATCTTAGACTGAAAATGCTTCAAAAAGTCCATCATGCTGCCCATGTGCCCAAGGTCTAGTGAGAGCTCCTCTAGCTATGCCCCCAGGGCACCACCTCAGGTCCACGCAAGGAAAGTACCTTCATCTTTCTCCACGAACCCACGGACTCAGTCCTTCATTCTCCCAGTGCACCACCAATCTCATTTGTGTTTAGTTTCCACTGCGACTGCTTTAGAGCTGGTTGCATGTTTGTTTACTCCATGAAGGCCAAGGTCTTATCTGGAGTTTTCTCCCCTGTGTGCCCCGAATCTAGCTTAGAATCTGGTGGGAGTTAGGAATCTATAGGTCTGTGGTGAACAGGTAAATGAGTGGGTGGAAGAAAGGATGAGTGGATGAATGCAGGTAAGAGGTAAAGTTGACACTTCCTAGTTATTTTTCCCTGTAGATTTTGAAGACTGCTGTGTATTCTTACCTTAAAAAAATTACTTTTCTTTATATTCTTTATTTTTCTTTTACTTTCTATGGTGTGTAGACATTTCTACACATCCTAATACACTAGAAATTTAAAAAAAAATGGACATGTGTAGAAAAAAATTAGCCCTATTTTATTAAACAGGGGATTAAAATAGTTAATATTTTGATATTGTTTTCAATACTTTCCCCTGCATTTATCTAAATAGCTGCCCGCCAATCAATAATATATCTATCAGTCCATTCAAAAAATGAAATAGGAATATTTATACAGTTTTGTTTAATATTTTTTTAAATTTAGCATTATATCCTGAGCATATTCCTATGTTAAGTATTGTTTGTTTGCGGTACATGGGCCTCTCACTGCTGTGGCATCTTCCGTTGCGGAGCACAGGCTCCAGACGCGCAGGCCCAGTGACCATGGCTCACGGGCCCAGCCGCTCCGCGGCATGTGGGATCCTCCTGGACCGGGGCATGAACCCACGTCCCTTGCATCGGCAGGCGGACTCCCAACCACTGCGCCACCAGGGAAGCCCTTAAGTATTGTTTTTAAAGGAAATTAACACTTCATTATATGGCTGTATAATTCATTAAGCCATTTTAATTTTTATTTCATTGGGCATTTTTAGGTGATATTCATCTTTTAAATATTATTAACAAAGAGAAAATAAATATATTATAACTTAAATCTTTGAGGGCAATTTTGGTTATTTATTTAAAATAAAATTTTGGATTTAGATTAATCAAGTCAATGTGTATACTTATTTTAAGGCTTGTGAAATAAATTACCAAATTATTTTTCTGCAAAATTGCCTCAATTTACAAAATTTTCGGCAGTGAGAGTGTTCATCTTACAATGTCTTATTAGGTCTGAGACCAAAATTCAATAGCAGTCTAGATTTAACCTCAAGTATTCCTGGCTTTTATGCTCATTGCCAGTTTTTAAATACCATCATTCAGTTCCTAATATTGATTGATTTCAGTGGTTTTGCATACATTTTCAATTAAATTTTTGGAGACAGGCTTTTGAGGACAGATATATGTTCTGACCTCTTGTCTGGCTGAGAGTAAATGACTTTCTTTTGCATTCATACATGAAAGATAATTTTGCTGGATCTAATTCTCTTGGGGCACGAATTTTGCTCCTCAAACTTCTGTAGATGTTTCTTCATGATCTTCTATCATTTAATCTCAGAGAAGGTAGAATCTATCCTGAGTTTTATTATTTCTAAGTCATCTATATTATATGTTGAGTATTATAGGTCTTATTTTTTCTTTCTCCTTGTAATAACATCAATTTTGCTAGTATTTGCTTCTTTTTTCTTTGATCCTCCCCCCACCCCTAAATAAGATCAGCATTTATGGTAAAAATGCCCTGGTCTCCTTTCAACCTACTTGTTACTTCTATTCTGATTATTCTTTTTACTTATGATTTCCTTTAACTCAGATAGTCAACATTTTTCTCATGCTCGTTACTTTCTCTCATCTTCTCCTGAATTACTTTCAGATCCTTGTAGTCTTTTGTTGTTGTTGTTGTTCTGAATTCTAAAAGATCTATTACCCTTTGCTCCTGGTCACTGATTTTAGTTTTTCATGGTGCAGTTCTCCTCTTTGCAGACCTGGGGCATCTTAGAGCTGCTCCAATCCTTTCTCACCCCTCTCATCTCCTTTTTCTTCTGGTGTAGTTGTTTGCTTTGGCACTGTTTCTCTTCGTGACTTCCAGCTGGTCCCCACTGATGATGCCCAATCATGTAGACAATTTTCCTTTAAAAAAAATCAGCACTAGATCACTCTATGTGTCCTGGTTTTTCAGGGACTGTTCAAGCTGATGTTGTCTTTCCCCTCCTTTTCTTCTGCAGTGTTGTTCTTTCTAATAAGCTCCGTTCCCTGTTGACTCATCCTCAAGTGAGGAGAGAGCTTTCCTGACCCTGTGTTGACCAAAGCTGAGATGTGTACACAACGTTCCCATATGTGCTCTCTCTCTCTCATTTGGTCATTTATAGATTATACATATTCTGAGCTCCTCAATGCAAACATCTTCTATGATAATGGTATGAATAAACACAATAGAAATGGTGACACTACCTGATTCTGATTAAGGATTAGCACATGGCCGTCAATATGCTGAGTGCCAGTGGTCCCCAACCTTTTTGGCACCAGGGACCGGTTTTGCGGAGGAATGGGTTGGGGGTGGGGCGGCGTTCAGGCAGTAATGCGAGAGATGGGGAGCAATGGGGAGCGGCAGATGAAGCTTCGCTCGCTCGCCCGCCGCTCACCTCCTGCTGCGCCCTGGTTCCTAACAGGTCACGGACGGTACCCGGTCTGCGGCCAGGAGATTAGGGGCCCTTGCTGACTGCTATTCATACATGAGCTCATTTATTCTCCCAGTGACCCTGCGTTATCTATTGTAGTAAATTTCACAGATGAGAACACTGGGGGGCTAGAAAAGTGCACACCTTGACGGAGGTTGTCCATCCAGCCAAGACAGCAGAATCCTGCCTTTAGCTCACCATGTAATATGGGATAGGTCTGGTGGGGTCATGGAAGGAGGCTCTGTGCACTCAAGGTGCCCCTTTTCATAGTCTCAGGTTCAGGCTCAGACTCAGTGAACACGCGGGACTTGTGCAAAACTGCCATTTCCAGCAGGAGCCACTATCAAGGCCTTCTTGCCTCTGTTTCTGCTTCATGTGCCTCAGATACGGAGACCACACCATCCAAGACCTGTCATGCCACCACTGGGTGCCCTTGTTGACTTTTGATCCACTTCTTTTCTGATTATTACAATCTCTTTAAAACTAGAAAACTGTGAGATGAGCAGTAAGAATGGAACCAGGTGACCTCTCCAGGGTCTCTGATGTGCTCTGTACTGTGTGAAGTACTTTACCTGTATTAATCCCACGATTACTCATAGAATCCCCGGAAAAGAGGTGCTGTTAGTTAGTATTCCCGTTTTACAGCTAAAAACACGGAGTCAGAGCTGTCCTGATGCCTCTACCCCTTACGCAGTAAGGACGGCTGCTGGAGGAAGAGGGGTAGGCAGGGGTCAGGTGCTGAAATTAAAATGAGAGAAAGTGAGTTCCTAGATCCCTGCTTTGCCTGCATCTTACATTTCTGTCCCAGAGGACCCCTGATGGTGGCTGCAGGGTCCTTCTCCCTATCTCAGAGAGGTGGACTCACTTTCTCAGCAATGACAGGACAGGCCAGGCCAGGAATATCAATCTTTTGTCCTGTCCCCTGAGTTATGCACCCAGGCTTGCTCTGGCCAGATGTTTGCACTGGGCTGATTGTCCAGCCTCCTTGTAAGTGTTGATTTAGTAAGCTTTTGTTCTCCATCTTTCTGAGCCTCTGATTTCTCATCAGTAAACTAGTTAATTTTCATAGTCCTGCCTTTGGAGGGTGGTGGGGAGTACTAAGGAAAAACTGTGTTAAGCCCTTATCACACCATCTGGGTCAAAAATGGCAGGGCTCTAAAATGTTTTTTGCATTTACCATTATTCTGTGTTCAGAATTACTGTAGTAAGAGGTTGCAGGAAATTCTCTCTGAGGCGGCTAGTTTGATGCCTTTTTTTTTTTTTTTTTTTTTTTGCAGTTCGCGGGCCTCTCACTGTCGTGGCCTCTCCCGTTG